>NC_134089.1:45883964-50683964 GCF_000715075.1 Nicotiana tabacum | reverse complement strand
AGCCGGTACATGCCATTGCGAATGAGTCAGAGGCTGGGTGTAAGTTTGGGCGTGATGTACGAAAAAATGTTGTTCTTGTGGTGGGTAGTAGGGTTGTGGAGGGTTGTATGGATTGTGTGGGTATTTTAGATGATGGGGTCTAGGTTGGTAATTGAGGGGAAGGACCTTTAGATCTGGACCAATTTCCTGCCTCTATCGTCGTGACCTCCTCTCTCCTTTTCTTTCCGAGCGCACCTCCCGTGCCGCTCTGAATGGCCTGAGTCGTCGCCTTAATCGCCGAGTAACTCAGGATCTTATTGGACTTAAGTCCCTCTTCTATCATACCTCCAATTTTCACCACTTCATTGAAGGATTTGCCCACTGACGTCACCAAATGACCGAAGTAAGTCGGCTCTAGCGTTTGAAGAAAGTAATCTACCATTTCTCCCTCTCTCATTGGAGGATCAACTCGGGCTGCCTGTTCTCTCCATCGGAACCCAAATTCCCTGAAGCTCTCTCCGGGTTTCTTCTCAATCTTTAGCAATGTGAGGCATTCTGGGACTATCTCAAGGTTGTATTGGAAGTGTCCTGCGAAAGCCTGTGCCAAGTCATCCCAGGTGTACCACCTGCTTGGATCTTGTCTTGTATACCACTCTAATGCCGACCCACTCAAACTCTGGCCAAAGTAAGCTATCAGTAGCTTTTCCCCCTGCTCCCCTCATTTTGCTACAAAAACCCCGCAAATATGCCATGGGATCACCGTGCCCTTCATATAAATCAAACTTAGGCATCTTGAACCCAGCCGGGAGTTGGACGTCCGGGAAAGGGCATAGATCCTTGTAGGCCATGCTGACCTGGTTGCCCAATCCGTGCAGGTTCCTAAAGGATTTCTCCAGGCTTTTGAACTTCCTCATTACCTCATCTTATTCCGGGACCTTAACCGGCTTTTCAATCTCTGCCGGTACCTCAAAATGGGGATTATAGGTATGTGGCTTGGGTGCTTTGAATGTGAGTTCAGAAGGGTAATATTGTGTGTCGTGAGCCTGAAACAGCGGTTCACTGGATGATCTGTGCAATGGGGCTGGGGGAGGCACCCCAAAGACGGGAACATTTGGTGGAGGAGGGTTTTGACTGGGTGGTGGAGCTTGGGAATCATAGGCCTCTCTTCCCTGATAGTAGTGATGGCTCGGGAAACTCGTTGAAGGACCGGGAAAGGGATATTCTGACGTGTGTCCTGGTTGGAGAGTAGGAGTAACAGGTAGTTCTTGCCCCTTTTGGGCTCTAGCTAAGGCTATCTGCATTTCATTCATTTCTAGCCTCATCTTTTCCATTTGTTCCATGGCTTCCTTTAGCATCTGATTTGCCGTCTTTTCCGACTCAACACTGTTGTCTGAACTAGTCATGCTTTCTGGTATGGGCCCTTTTGATCTTGTTTGATAATGGTACGGTGCCAGTATGCTTTAACAAACTAACTGTCTGAGATTTGTGGAAAACAACAAACTTGTTAGCGTTAGAGTTTAACAGATTTGATAACAGCACATTGTGGATGCAATGCTCCTAGGCAGTAAACCATTTCTAACATGCTTTGCTTCAAGCACATGCGTCATCCCGGCTTGCTTATTTGCCCCTTTAAAGTACTTTGGGAACCCCTGTATTTTATTATTTTTTTTATTTTTTATTTTTATATTTTTTTCCTTTCTTTTTCATCTTTTCCTTCCCTTTTTTTAACGGCGGTCGAATCTTATGTGGATTGCCTACGTATCACGTCCCCGCGTGAATCAGACCAGGCGTAGTTCTGCCACAAGGTAAAGACACACAAAAATTCTTTTGGAATCAATTAATTCATCATCAAAATTTGCTATTACAAATTACTTATCTCAAACCAAGAATAGCAATAGTACAGATTCCAAAGTTCTTAACCTGACTCGACGAAAAGAAAACAACATATGGGAAGACAACAAAGCCAATTAAACAAGACTCGAACTAGGGACTAGAATTCCAACTTAAGGGCTTGCGAGGCATCGTTCGACCTTCCTATAGCCTTTGGCGTAAGGCCTCTCTGCAAGCTTTTTAGTTCCTCCATGATCCGGTGGATGTAACCCATGACTGAGGCAAAAAGGATGTCACGGGGCATCTCTTCACATGTTAGGCACTTCGTGGTGATGTAGCGCCCTATCTCATTGATCCTACCCCTGATTCTATCCCTTTCTATGCACAGCTGTTCTATCCGTTGATTATTTAGTCCCAATATTCGAGTATTGTCAATGAGCTGATCTTGGAACCTCTCCATTTGTTCTTCCATTCGGGCTATTGACTCATAGCAGCGTTCTCTATCTGTTCTAGCATCCCGGGCTTGTCTAAGGACCCGATTATTGAGAATGGAGTTTATTTCTCTCAATGTTGTAACACTCATTTCGTAGTCCCTCTTTACTTGCCATAGGTGCTCTCTCTGTGCTGCTGTAACCTTTGCCCACCTGACCCGCATTCTTGCTACACAAGCCTCGGACCTCTCAAAATCCTCTCGGCTTTTGCTGACCTGACTCCTCAACTCTGCTATCAACCTTTCATTGGACCGACTTTTCTGTTGGTCACCGGCATTCTTCCTCTCTTGGCGGATTCGGGCTCTCAGAGCCTTGTTCTCTTGAATCAACTTGCTTTTCTCTCCTGTATCAATATCAATTTGCAAGCTGCTTTTGTATTTTAGCCCCTCAATTTGCTTTTTTAACTTGCCAATCTCGACCCGATATTCCTTCTCTTTTGCTAGCCAACCCCATTGTGCTTGCGATGATTCTACAAAGTCTTGGACGTGAGCTCTCTTAGCTGGTCTCTGGTGCTCAAGCTCTCTTCTGTACTATGTGAGGTATTTTGGCGACACTTCGCCTTTGGCCCGGTCTTGTACACGAGTATCTACTTTCAGGGTTGACATTCATTTCAGATTCTCCGAACGACTGCTTCAGGGAACTGCCCACTAGGCCCGATTTCGACTACCTGGCCGCTGAGATCCTCTTCCTTTGGGACTATTTGGTATCGCCCCAACTGTCTCAACACTCTACATGATGCGTAGGGCTGGATACTTTGGAGACCCATCAACAACAAATGAGATTCGGTGGCTGACATGTGTATGATTTCATCTATGGGTAGCCACCCAAATGCCCATTCTATCTGGTTTGCTGAAACAGAGTGCAGTAGCGTGACCCATTCGGTGACCCCTTCTAGCAAGCTGAACCCGTCGACCCTGGTGGGAAACTCTTCTATACAAGTCTTTTGTGATGACCCATATTTCAGAAACTGAGGGCGATGACATAGATGCTCTATCATCCACATTTGCAGTAGTATATTACATCCCTCAAAAAAACTTCCTCCGATTTTGCAAACAGTGAGTGCGGGGAAAATGTCTGCTATTATCATTGGTGCCAGAGTGCTGTTGTCTTGCTTGAGCAAAGTGCTGACGACCCCAGCGATTTGTATGTTAATTTTCCCATCCTTTCTAGGGAACACCAGAAAACCTAGAAAGGCTATCATAAAAACAATACACCTATGCCTCTCCCATTTCAGCCAGCTTTCCCCACTGCAGATCTTACTCTCGGGATTGTTGAACCGTCCAAGATGACCGTACCTGTCGTACAGAAATGCCAAACTACAAAACTCTTTTGACAACTCTGGGTTGTGTACCGTCCTGCGGATCTTTCCGGTGTCTAGGAACCTGTGTATGGTCACGGTCCTTGGTGCAATGAGATACTGTTCTCTCATAGGGATTTTAGGACATCCGATGTACCCTGCCAGCTCCTCCAGCGTCGGGGTGAACTCAAAGTCCGAGAAATGAAATACATTGTGTACCGAGTCCCAAAATGAAATTAAAGCCCTTATAATGTCCCCTCGCGGATCGATGTCCAGCAATCCAACCAAATTTCCCAAGTATATTTTGACTGTATCTCGCCCTGATTCTTTCAAGTCGTTCCACCACATGCGTAAGCCCAAAGGAACTTTGTTTATAATGGCCTCAGATGAACCTTTACTCGTGCTCATTCTGCACATTTATTAAGGTGATTTTAGACGAAAGCAAAAAATCTTTATTTTGACTCCAAAAACATTTTTCCGTTTTTCCTAATTTTGAGAAAAAAAAAACTCACTTTCCCGATACGGCCTTTCAGCTCTTCAGGGGTGAAGATTTTAAGGCCGTGGGACTTTAACCGGCCAAAAGGTAAGAAAAATGGCCAAAGGCGGCCGTTTGTGCAAAGACAGCCTTCCAGCGTCCCTTTTGGGAACATTCGGCTATTCCCGCAAAATGGCCTCACCCGCAAAATGGCCTCACCCGATATATGTATATATTTACATGTACATATATACATATATATATTTTTTATTATATATCATTATTGGCAAAAACGGGAAGTTGGACCCGATAAGGGTTGCCTACGTATCCCACATCCGGGGAAAATCAAACCGACGTAGTTCGGGTAAGAAAATTATCTAAATCACGGATCCCGTTCTCTTTCTCAAAAATCGAAAATCATTTGAACATTGGTTTTCTCAAAATTATATCATTTTTTTTTCATTTTCCCGTTATCACCCACCGGTCAACATGCAAATTCGAAGCAAATTAAATGCGCTAACAGACAAGATGCCACAAGATGGTCTTTTTGTTCCAGGTTGCTATTCCTAGACGGGCCCAACCCCTGTGTTGAGCCCCCTAAGTCAGATGCAACGTGATGCAAATAAGCGTTTTCCTACTAGGGATCCGGCATGAAGTTATGTTTTACTAAGTTTCAAACTGGGCTTTGTTCTAGACCTGGCTTACCCGAGCAGACAACTCGAGTCGAGGAGGGGGCTACGTACCGGGGACCCGCGGGGTCGTCCGGTTTTGTAACTTATCCGAGCCTCTTTCTACTTGGGTATGACACTAACATAATAGGGAGTCTCGACCAGCGAGCTTCTCCCCGGAGGTAAGAAGAGAAGAGTTTCGGCACAATTTATATACAGTTCAGATAATATCAAAGCGGTAAAAGCATCATTTAGCACACTAGGCATATATCATGTAACAGAATCAGATAAAACCAAATATAAGAATTCATCTAAGCTCGAATTTCTAACCCTGAACCAGTGGTTCTGGGTTTATCCCCAGCAGAGTCGCCAAAGCTGTCACACCTTCTTTTTCCGCCCCCGCGAGGGGCGTAGGAGTTTTTCCCAATTAAAGGACAATCGAAACGGGATTTGTTTATTTATTTCAGAGTCGCCACTTGGGAGATTTTAGGGTGTCCCAAGTCACCAATTTAATCCCGAATCGAGGAAAAGAATGACTCCGTATTACAGTCTGCGTACCAAAAATCTGGATAAGGAATTCTATTAACCCGGGAGAAGGTGTTAGGCATTCCCGAGTTCCGTGGTTCTAGCACGGTCGCTCAACTGTTCTATTCGGCTTGATTATCTGATTTTATACAAATATGAACTTATGTGCAAATTTTATCTTTTTGCCGCTTTCATAATAATTATTATTATTTTTACAAGGAATTGCAACGTTGTGAAAATGTATCTCAAACCGCGTCACAATCAATGTACCCGTGGTCGTTGACACACTTTGACTCCGTTGAGATTTGGATTTGGGTCACATAAATGTGCACCCGAATTTAAGAAAATTAAATTATTAAATGCGCGCCTAAAGTGAGTAGCGTATCATTTACTTTGGGTAGGGCTATGGAATTTTGCTAAACGGTCCATCCCGAAATCTAAGCAATTTTAAAGCGAATGTTTACTGAGGGCCCCACAATTTTGTATTTTTATTTGGTGAGGCTCACCTCATTCTTATTTTTTAAAAGGAATTTGCAACGTCATAGACACACATCTTGAACTACGTCACAATCAATGTACCCGTGATTAGAGACACATTTCAACTCCGCTGAGATTTGGATTTGGGTCACATAAATGTGCACCCGAGTTTAGGAAAGTAATTTAATTAAATCGCATCTAAAGAGGCTAACGCGTTATTATCTTTGGGGAAGGCAGTGAAATTCACTAAACAGTCAATCCCAAATTCTAAGTATTTATTATGACCCATTATTGAGGGCCCCACAATTTGTATTTTTTATTGGGCGAGGCTCGTCTCATTATTTTTTTTAAGGATAATCTAAAGCAACTATATATATATTTTTCGTCCGTCTCTAAATGGAAGAAGAAAAGGTCCCACTTTATTTACATGCTTGACAAGACCATCATTTATTTCACGGATTCAAGCAAACGCAGCTAGAAAATTGCTATCAAACTTTGCGCGAAAGGAAGTTGTTTCATGCCTCATTCTATAAGCCAATACTACTGAAGCTGAAATTATAACCAAATACGGAATTGACAGGCAATACGCATTCAAAAGGGACAAAGTATCTTATAACTAATTTTTGAACCCACATTCTTAGACGAAATGAACCGTTGGGACTAATTGTTTTCAACTACTTGAAGCTAAGGCAACCTTGATTACTAATGGTTACGAAAGTTACTTAACTTGCTTGTTAACTTGAATAACCTATTGGGCTAAGGTTCTTATCCTTTCTACATTTCTTGAATCGCGCCACAAGTATGTCAAGCCTACGGATTCTACAAATTTAAGGGCGTGAATTCATACTATGTTCCTATCTGATTATATGACACTCGAAACAAACTGTTAATGACTTTGTCAACTAACTATTGCAACACTAAAGATATGGAGACATACTTTCAACTTGAAACTGAAATCAACATGAGATCTACATTATTTCGGATTTTTGCCTTTTAGACTAAATGCTGAGTCAAACAAACTCTAATTATATTGAAAGCTATGGCCAGACAATTACCCATTGAAACAAAACCCAAACAAACCAAGACATGATTCTAATGGAATACATGAACTATTATACACATCTTAACATTCAATATACAATTAAAGCAAATTCGAAAGAGGCACTTCAACTCTTCATTTCTATACTCAAGTTTCAATTTTCAGCCTACATTGACAGTGTATCAGTTGTGTACCTGAGATTGGAAATAAGAACAAGAAGAGGAAGAAGATCAGCAACAGCAGCTGGGCAGCAGTAAGGCAGTAATAACAACAGCAACAAGCAAACGGACAGCAGTATCACAGCAGTAACAGAACAGCAACAGTAGTTCCACAATATAGTAGCTCAACAAACAACCAATAACAACTTTGATAGCAATAAAACCCAGAAGTAGTCCAGCAGCATACAGAAACCCAGAATACAGTAGTAACCCAGCATAGAAACCAGAATACCCCACTGAAATAGTAACAACTCAACTAGATAACAGACTTGACAGAAAATAGCTTGACAATCAAACAATCGGACTTAGCAAAACAGCTTGAAAAACCCAATTGTATCAAACCAAATAACTGACCAACCCCCCTCTTTTTGCCTTTTAGGATTATCAGCTTTTTCTCTCTCAATTGCCAACCTATGCTCTCAAAACTAAACTGACCTCTCCAAGTTGAAAAACCCAGCCTCGTTTTTGCTCTTTTTTTTCTCTCTCTGAACACTTAATCTTCCAGCCCCTTTCTTGTTTTTAATGAGCCTATTTATAGGCAGAAATGGCAGGCCCCCAGGCTGCCTTGATTCCTTCAGCCTTTTCGTGCCCATACCCCTTAGTTTCCCATGCCTAAGTGTCTTTTATTTATCCCTACTATGCTGTCCCCCATGCCTGTCCTATTTGTTTTACCCGAGAGTCATGGGAGGGGTTGTAGTATTCAAATAAACCCATGCCCTTGTGTCTTGTTCCCCATTGCTATTAGATTAATAGTATTTTAAATACCACTTGACATGTTCTTAAGTTAATCCTGATTAAATTTTGTCCAAATGCCAAAATTACCCTTAACCCTTGCAGATTACTGTATTACCCTAACTCTTATCAGTTAGTATATAAACCCCCCTCCGAATTTAGCTAATAATTACTGACTATTAGCTAAACAGCTTAACCCTGATTACTAACTAATCAACTTAAACTTGATACTGGTTTTAGGTGGGTCAGCTAGATTTCTACAGCTATACCCAACTCTCTGCCTAAATTCAACCAATGATTCAACAAAAACAAACAAGGGTGATAATCAAAATCAAGAGTTGGTCATATTGGGAGCCAATCCTGACCAACTCACAGCCAAACAATGCAAAAGACTGAGAACAGGAGGTCTAATGAACAAGCTATACAAGCTAAGCTCGAAGCAGTGATGACTAATGAACATCATTAAAACAAATTAATTGGTGACACTTATTTACACTACTATACAAGCTATAATGGACCGCAGGTAATCATTAAAACACACAAAAACAAACTAAACATCACCTCAGGAAACACAGAGTTTGACAGAAAATCAGAATCAAACCAAATTAATCATGAAAACAAATAGAATTCACAAGAGAATAAAAGAAAAGGGCAGAAATTACCTCGGGGATTTGAAATCAAAACTGACCCAGGCTCGAACTTGGAATCGACCATTTTTGGGGTCGAGTGGACTTTAATCGAAGTGTTCTCACCTGAGAACACCTCGGTAAAAGTCTATTAGACCCCGAGCTTTTGTTGATTTGGACAGACCCCTATGGATTCGATTTTTAGGGTTCTTGAGCTCAGATTTGTGGTTCGAAGAGTTCTACCTAGATTCGAACGAAACCAGCGTTGATTAGGGTATGAGGGATGTCAGGGGAGTGGCTGGTGTGAATTTGGGACTCATTAGGTGATTTAGGGTTTTGGCTCGAATCTTTGATCGAAGATTCGAGAACCCTGGAGATGATTCGAAGTTAAGTGACTAGGGATTCGTGTTCAGGGTGGTTTGTAGGTTCAGTGGTGTTGTTTTGGCGGCCATCGGAGTCTGGGTGGCCGGGTTTAGGGCGGGGGAATCCTAAGGCGGCTAGGGTTTGAGAGGGGGGTTCTGGGGACGAAGATGGATGAGGATGAGCAGTAGGCGAGGGGGGGTTTGGTTTGGGGTGTGGCGTGATTGATTGGGTCTTATATACGGGGTGGGAGGTTTAGTCCTGGCCGTTGGATCAATTAAGATTAGTGGCCAGGATTAAGGGAACTAAAGAAATACGACGTCGTTTGGTTTGAGCCAAGGGTCGGTCCGAACCCAAGTAGCGGGTCGGGTTCAGGGAATGGGTAAGGAAGATGAGATCCTGGCCGTTGGATTGATTTAATCTAACGGCTCTAATTAAAAGGAACAAAACGACGCCGTTTGAGGCGTCAAGAAGCTTGACCAAATTGGACCGGGCATGGGGCTGTTTTGGGCCTGAATTTGGGTCCACCTAGGGTGGCCCAATCCCTATTTTCCTTTGTTTCAACCATTTTCTTTCTTTTCTTATAATTATCAACACTTAAACAAAAATCCTAAATAATTTATACAATCAAAATTACACATATATTATCTAATACCTATAATTAAAACTAAAATCACAAAATGCACAGAAACACACATGCATATTTTCGTGAATTTCTTTTAACCAAATTATGGTTAATTAATTCCTAAATGTACCATTAATTCCTAAATGCATGCCACGCGTATTTTTGTATTTTCAACTATAGCAAGGTGAGCATTTACGGACCGAACAATTATCAAAATATCACGCAAATTCTCAAAAATTGTACCCGAATGGATTTTGTTTTATTTTTTGATTTCTTTTGGAGTAATTTCCGTGAAACAAAAATCACGTGCTCACAAGTATTATAATAACATTACTGTGAGGATGAATTTTCCATGTTGGGGTTTACTATATTTATCTTGCATGAGTTTCTAATTTGTCTGTAACTTCTTTTCTAGCCATAGCTAGGGTTTTCCTAAATCAACTACTAACTACTTGTCGGCCCCGTTCCCGTATCAATATTCAACGTAGTCTTTCTTAGGTTTTTTTCTTTGTCTAAACTTACGTCTCGCACTAGCTCCTTATTAATCAATAATATCTCGGGCAGGAACCTTTACTTCCTCTCCTTTACGTTGTGTTTGCATAATGCTCTTGTATCATAGCATATCTGTAGGCTTTGAGTAAGTGCAATCTCATCCCTTTTTCGTTTTATCGCATTTTTCCTTTATCATTTCATATTCCCACCTTTTGGGGAGTACTAAGACTTGGAGCTATGATGGCCTGCCTATAGATGTTTTTCCTCTTCATCTTTGACGTCCTTTCACATTATCGATGACACTTACTTTCCTTGCGGTAATCCTTTTGTACCAAGGATAATAAAATTCCTTATTCGTAATAGTGACACTTAGTGTAACTAGCACATAAAGTCCCTTAAGCTTAACTTTGCTCACATTGCTTGCTTTAGGGAAGTGTCATCCTGAATGACCATTCTCTGAATTTCTCATGAATCTTTTTCTGTTGTCCATTCTATTATCGCCGGAACGAAATCTGAAACTCTCATGTAGCGGAGTATTATCCAATCACTCAGTCCCTAATTCCTGTTTAGTTTATCTTGTTCACCAGCCCATACTGAGTTCTCTTATTCTGGGGTCTAACTTTTCCTTCTGATAGTTGCGTTGGAGTCACGAACTTATTTCTCGAAGTGAGTATGACTACATGGCCTATATTCTTTTGTTGTCTCAAGGCCTGTCACCTCTTATCTTTTCCTTCACTTAACTATAGACTCTGTAATACCGTCATCTCTTAGAGCTACCGTTGTCATCCATGTATCACATCTTACTCTTAATGCTTCATTAGCTCCCTTCGTATATCCTGCTAATATTTCTGTCTATCACTTTATTCTGAAAACTTCAACAAAATATTCTTTTGCTTTTAGCTCCCATTTTCTCTATCCACTAGTACCTCAGGTTGCTTTGCACTATTTCTCTACTAGGGATAGAAGTTATACTAAGATAACATTTATCCTTTCCAGGCTTCCAGTGCCAATCTTGTAGCACTGCACCATCTAGGTGTCTCACAAGGAGATCCATTACCACGCTTACACTATCCTTCGGGAATATCAATCTAACTTTATCAATCCACCCCCTATTTTGGGTTATTCTAACCCCAGCCGGATCCTGATAACTCGTCCTTCTCTTAAACCATATTCGTTATCTCCCATAGGGCATGACTAAGATAGGTGTGGTTGATTGTACATACCTCTGTTACTATTGAATATAACTCAAAAAGCTTAAACTTTCTCTCTGCTTGAATTATAAACATTGTTAACCTTCATTAACTGGGTGCCTCGTACTCTTTTTCATCTTGCTTCTTTTGCTTGTTGAAACTTGTATTTATCTTCTGAATCTCTCATTGCCTTTCACCATTAAGGTGAATAG
Organism: Nicotiana tabacum; assembly: GCF_000715075.1. NCBI lineage: Eukaryota > Viridiplantae > Streptophyta > Magnoliopsida > Solanales > Solanaceae > Nicotiana > Nicotiana tabacum. The sequence continues at coordinate 50,672,728 of NC_134089.1, read as the reverse complement.
GTATTCTTTCCTCAAGAATCCTTATCAAGAGGCTTATACCTTTCAGTACGCACATGATCTGCTGAAGACCTGACATTTACTTATCATAAGCATGTTGCAAAGTCGAGTTTCCCTGACTCAACTCTTCCATAGCCATGTCTTTTACCAATCGTCTTTCTGGACGTAGGTATCGTCTTATTATGAATAAAATAGAAGTTAGGAATTTTAATTCTTACAATTGAGCTCTACCACACGATCTAGAGTAAGAAGAAAGAGTGACAATCCTAAATACCCTGTAGCCTCCTGCTTATAAGTGTGGTGCACGACACACCCATAAACAAGACTCTACTAGACACGGCTTGTAGACTCCCTAGGACAGAACTGCTCTGATACCACTTTTGTCACAACCCAAACCGATGGGCCGTGACGGGCACCCGGTACCTTACTCAACCGAGTACCAATGTAACGTATCTTTCTTATTACATCATCATATACACGTGACATACGGGCCTAATAGGCCAACATAATCATTTATAAACTAAAAACATAGGCCGGCAAGGCCGTGCAATCTTTCACGTACAAGACATATATCTACAAGCCCCTAAGAATACATAAATGTCATAAAGGTCGGGACAGAGTCCCGCCATACCAAACAATACACGTCTAAATCATACTAACCAAACGAGCAACTCTGAAGAAAATAGAGCGCACCAACATCTTCCGCTGAGCTGATAGCCTACTTGGAAGGCTCTCGACCTGTCTATCGGAACCTGCGGGAATGAAACGCAGCGTCCCCAGGCAAAAGGGACGTTAGTACGAATAATGTACCAAGTATGTAATGCACATAAATAAATACATATGTAAGACATATAGAGTACATGACTCAACCTGTAAGTATGAATAACTTTGTAGATCATAAATTACTTTTATCGCTTTGCATGTGCGTATGAATGTCATGTCGTGCATAGGTACATGTTTCATAACATCATCAGCCTCTGAGAGCATTCCATTATAACGTTTTGCATGTGCGTATGAATGTCATGTCGTGCATAGGTACATGTTTCATAACATCATCAGCCTATGAGGGCATCCCATCATATCATATCGGCCACTGTGGGCAAAATCATCATCGTATACCAGCTGATCAGGTGGTGGTACGTATATAACGCCATAACCTTTCCCATATCCCATATACATATATTTACATATATACATGTATATAACGCCATTTGAGTACATACATATATATGCGTATATAATGTCGTTTGAATCACATTTCAGCCACTGTGGGCAACATCATCATCATATACATATATTTACATGTATACACGTATATAACGCCATCTGGTCATGGGTCAGTGCACATGAATGCAGTGCAAAAAAAGTACGTCAATAAAATCATTTGGAATGTCATAAGATCATTTTGACTCTGAGTAATATCATAAAGTAAACTCTTTTCAACTTTCGTATTTTTCTGAGACCCATGAACAAATGATAAGACATTATAACACACGAAAATTCAAGAACACAGATATCTCTAATACTTCAATGAATAGAGTCATTCATGGAATTTGTGCATTTGCACGTTCCGTTTGTATCGTATGGATCATGCCAAAAGAAAGAAGGGATAGCCTTAACATACCTGAAATAGGAAAAACTCCGTATAATATTCCTTTAGAAACCTTCGTGGATTGAACTTAGAACCCAAAAATCGGATTAAGCTTCTAAATCATTGGAAGCTGGAACGAAATCATTTCTTGGTAGACAGATTTGATGAGTGATTCGATGTTGCCTACTTGGTGGAAGACTAAAGGAAGGAATTTGGACATCAATAGAAATTCCAGCGGAATCATACCCTCTGTACTCCAAATGCCTTAGTCCATTAAAAAGGGCTTCAACTATGTATCGTCTCTCTCTCCTCACCTTGTAATTCAAATACGCAAATATTCCACACATGCTATTTTAAGAATTGACAAGACGCAAATGCCTACTCTTAGGCAAAAGATTATTAAATGTAACTTCTACAATGCATAATGATAAAACCTTTTTTTAAAAAAATTCCCAGACCATATTTTATGCTTCTTCTCGTTTTAGATCCCTTTTCAAAAGGTAGGGAGTCATAAAATCCCATAAAACATTTATACCTTGTAAGCTTTTTCTTTTAAGATGCCTCTGAAAGCTGAAGCTGTAAACTAAAGTATTTCAAGCTACATAGGGATTCTTAATTCCTTAATGTGACACCTAGTATAAATGACTAATGAGTCATTTTGGTTAAATGGCACATGCTGCCGCGTATATACTTGGGAAGGTGCTTTTATTAATTTATCCACTTATTAGTTAACCAGGTAATGTTTCGTTACCCGATAATTAATTTATTACCCGCATAATTTAAAAATTATCTCAACTTAATTAAATACTACTCTCTTTTCACATGCCTTGTACACCTTACTATCATGGCTATGTAGTACCTTGTATGGCACTAGTCCATAAATACGAGGTATTTTAGCTCGGACCGTATTTTATACCAAAATACCAAACTTTGACAAAATTCATTTTCTTAGACATGCTCCACCTTTCACCTTCATGAATTTACTAATCACTTGTAATCCTTATAATTCCTAAATAATCTTTTCCTTGGACTGATGTCAATTACCTTACGATAAATTCAACGTACATTACTGCAGGGTGCAACATTGTCGTAACTTATTACTGCGAAGCGTAATATCACCGTAATATAATACTGTCGGTTACAACACTATCGTAAGTTAATACTACATGACGTAACATCAGTCGTAATATATTACTGCAAAGGGTGACATCATCGTAATATATTACTGTAGAGCATGACATTGTCATAATATAATACTGCGGGACGTAATATTGCGGGGTGTAACAAATAGGGGTGACGTAACCGGCAACTTTGAGCCTTTCATACAGCTGGTCAATCGGTTTAGCAATGGCGGTATACTATTTGGGGGGTCTGCGGTCGAAATTTGGTCGAGGTCTAGGAAAGTTTTGACGTGCGGGAGGTGATTTAAAGTGGGATGGCTGAGCATTGTAGGCTTGGTAGACATGCGCGGGTTGGGAATATCTAGGTGAGGTAGGTTGATATGTAGGAGGTGGAGGTGATTGATAAGTGGGTGGTGGGGTTTGGTAAAAAGGTGAGGGTGCTTGGTAATTTGGAGTAGGTTGATATGTGAGTGGAGGCATTGGGTAGGTTTTGTATTGGACAGGGGATTTGGTTCTCTGTGCAACCATTACGGCACCTACGTCCCTTTTCTTCGACGTACCACCAGACTATAGAGCCTGTTGGTAGCTTGCAAGGCTTCCAAGTTCATAAGCATACCACTTTTGATACCTTCCTCGATCCTTTCTCCCAGCTTGATGATGTCGGAAAATTTATGATTCTCGATTAGCATCAGTCTTTCATAGTATTGCGGGTCCTGATCCTGGACAAAAAAATTTGTTCATTTGTTCTTCCTCTCGAGCAGGCCTGACTTTAGCAGCTTCTGACCTCCAGCGAGTGGCATACTCGCGGAATGTTTCCGTGGGCTTCTTCTTTAGGTTCTGAATGTAGAACACATCCGGTGCATTTTCAGTGTTGAACCTGAATTTGTCTATGAAGTCAGATGCCATACTCACCCAATTCAACCATTTCTTCAAGTCTTGGATAATGTACCAAGACAGAGCATCTCCTTTCAGACTTCTCATGAAAAGTTTCATTCGAATCCTTTCGTCCTTCCCTACTCCGACCAGCTTGTCGCAGTATGTTTCCAGGCGAACTCTTGGATCCCCTGTACCATCAAACATCTCGAACTTAGGAGGTTTGTACCCCTCACAGTTCAACATCTGGTTGTATGCAAAGGTCTTCGTAGTTCAACCCTTCAATCCCCTTACTTCCTTCGACACCCTAAATTCGACTAGTCAACTTCTTGAGTTTTGTAGCCAGGTTCCTAATGAGTAAGTCTTTGTCATTAGACTCGGTTGTACTTGAAATGGGTTGAGTGGAGTATGGTATAGTCTCCACATAGATGGGGGTGTTATGAGTATGGAAATGGTCATTTGTGGAGTTCAAAGGTTTTGGAATGAGCAATGGAGTATTGTTGGAAGTATGGCAGGTATTGCAGTGATGGTGTGGAACAGGATGGTTTTGTGGTTTCGGGATGCTTTGTGGAGGTGTGGGGTTCTGAGCGTTAGGAAAATTGACATCTGGAGTGGTAAGGGAAAATTATAAGCTCGCCAAGTTCTGGACCTGATCAAGTTCCTCCTGAAATTTCAACAGTTTTTGCTCGAGTTGGGATGCACTTTCTTTGGAAATCGGAGTACCCTGAGTGATTTCTACCCGTTCAACCAAGTTTTCCTTTCTGATGTTGCTCAAATTTTCCATCTTTCCCTTGTTCCTGCTTCTGATGGGACTAGGAGAAGGAGTGGGTGGAGGGCCCTGGGATCTTGTGGAGTAGGATGATGATACCAGAGTGCATGAACTAACCTTTGGAGGAGTGGAATAAAACAAAAAAGTAAAAACAAAAGGTAACAAGTTAGTGAGGATTATCTAAAGGAATGTTGCGATATTTAAACACATAATGCAAGAATGTAAATCGTGTCCTAATTTGGGAGCCTCGTTGTCCCCGAGGTAGGCCTAGCGACAAGTTAAGTTGGATAACTTATAATGCTAAATGCCTCATTTTATTGATAAAAATAAGACGAATCTCAAAACAACACTAAATAACAGAAAATAAAATGTCACTAATGGCCATTGGCCTTATTACATTCATATAACGGAAAGGTAAATTCCTATCTACTTGGTCCCAGAAGGACCTTCCCCAAACTTGACATCTTTGGCTCCATCGAACAACTTCACCAGCTCGCGAAGTCCCAACAGCAGGTAGGCTCTGGCCAGGTGTCCACCCTCGTTTCCTTCAGCATTATGGCAGTCCTCGATCCTCTTGAGAAACGTCCTTTCCAGCTCCACTAAACCTCGTTCCAGGTATCCAAATCGCTTGTTGGCACTGACATCCATGTCTTTCCACTCTTTAATCAGTTTTTGGTGGGCTTCTTGAATATCACGGTGCTTACTTTCACATTCCCGAATCCTCTTGCGCAGTTGGTTGTATTTGACATGTGCTTCAGCCCTTTCATCAATGATTCTGTGACCTAGAATAAACCCGGGTTGGCCCAGACCATTGTGATTATCCTCCAGACAGCCTGAATAGTATGGGGTGCAGCCATCATGGTATCTGTCTGGTTCGATAGTATCTCTTCCCATGATGATCTTGGAATGCCACATATGCTGAGCTTGGCATTTATAAGGACTGTCATCAGCTTGGAAGTCAGCCTGGAAGTGACTCATCTTGTTGACCCTTGGTATAACCTGCTTCCTACCAGCCTGTCTCATAACTAGGAGAGGGACATAAGGGTAGGTTCCTCTCAAACCGATCAGTATCAGAAATGGTGCGTCCCTGTATTGGGCGATGAACTCTTCAGTAGGGAACCACTTGAACATCCATTGTATTTGATCCTCAGTTAGATTTTCAAACAGCTCCACCCACCCCTTGGCATCTTCTGGCTGAGAAAACATGTTGGGCATGTAGTTCATTCTCCTTGGTTGATGGAAGGCTATATGATCGTCCCAGTCTCTACACTGAATCTCTTGCCAATATTCACCCCTTTAAAAATGCTCCATGAGCCAGAGCTGGAGTAGCAAGTTGTAGCCCTCGAAGTGTGGGGCTCCTTGTTGACATTTTTCCAAGGCTCGTTATATCTCTGCAATGATCATGGGCACTATGCTAAATGGTTGTCCACCAATTCCCTCCATCAAAGTTTTGGTGACAATGGCTAGCCTGGTGTGGATCCTTGCTTTCTTCATTGGAAACACTATCATCCCCAAGAAGCAGAACATGAAGACAAAGACCCTTAAGTGAATATGCCCCAACGGTGTAAGGGCAAACTCATCTGGATATGTACGGTAGGATTTGCTATGACCGTACCTCTCGTACAAATAATCAAAGGGAATGTAGGACTCCTTCAAACATGTCAAGTTTGGATTCTTCTTTAGGCCCATCATTTTGAGAAAACCTCTACCCTTGCGATTTCCCGGCATTAACAAACCCGGGGTCTCCCTAGTATACCAGTCAATTCTCCTATTTCCTTTAGCAGGGGTGTCATCTCAATCTCTCCGAAGCGAAACACATACCTATCACCATCCCAGAATAGAGTAGCCGCTTATATGATTTTGTTGTTGGGTTGGATTTCCAAAAGAGAAGGTAGATTTCCTAGGTATTTCCAGACAAGAGTCTGATCACTAGAATGGAGATCTTCCCACTAGTTTAACAACTTTGGGTGGATGTTGGTGACCATGCCGAATCTAGGGACTTCGTGCCTCATATTTCTGCAAGACAAGAATGTTAGGCCCTTATCCCCACCAGACTTGACTATTAAATATCAATAATTGGCATAAAACATGTAGGTCTGCAAATAAATGCACAAAACGTGGTAGTGTCCGTTTAGGTTTCAAGGAAACCCAATGGACTTTGGACAAGGCTATCTTAAAGAGTCTTTATGCGGACAACATAACTGACTCGGCTAGGTTTGACCATGATGCATGCACAATTAAATAGAGTAAAGGTTTCTATGGGGTATTAGACTGGTACCCTTGAGCGGACAACTCAAGAGGGAAAGGTACAGAACCGTCGACTACACCGTTGATCGACTGGTTTTACCGCAAATACGCCTTTGCCGGATTTAAGGGGTGATAATATCGGAAGAGCACAACCACTCATTATAAGCGTTGCTATGGTATTTGCTTGGCACGAGTGGAATATGATGTTGAATATGCAGAATCAAACATGTTGTCACGTATTTGCACGTTCATAAAGTAATAATTACAATAATTTCTCAGAATTTACAATAGTATTAAAGGAAAACGGTAAAGGAAAGCGTTAAAAGAAAAATAAAAAATAAAGAGCCAAGTCAGTTTCATAGTAGAGGAAAGAATTAAATGCTTAAAGGCATTAAAAGAAGACACGTAAAGAAACGTAAGGTCAAAAATAACATGAAATGATAAAAGCCTACAGTATCCCCAACAGAGTCGACGTGCTGTCGTGCCCCCTTTTTCTTGCGAAATCGGGTTTATGACATTTGGGAGGACAGCTCATTCCCTTTTGGGAATTGGGTTTAAATCGAAGAGTCGCCACCTAATGATTAAAGTGTATTAGGACACTTGGAAGAAATTGATTTGGAAAACCAGAGATTGGGTAAGGGCTTGAAATTATCCCTAGGGGAAGGTGTTAGGCACCCCTCAGGATCCACTAGTGTGATTCCCGACCATAATATAATTGTGACCTTAAGTGCAAATAACAAGTAGGCAAGTAAAAAGTTTCAAATATGAGGGGGTTTTCACATAATGGTTGCAAATAGATTAAAGTCTAAAGAAATAAAAGAAAGCTGAATTTTTTGAGAAAATAGTTTGGAAATTCTGAAAGTAATAAAATAAACAAGTAAAGGGAGGGGGTCCTAGGTTTACAAATAATATAGATCACCCCACACAACATCCAGTAATCACTCCTCAAAGAGGGGCTACAGGAGATGTTATCGCGTGGTCATCATATCCATATCTACCCTTTCCCACCCCGTTAAGATATTAAAGCGCGGAATGATTTCGTTACATATTGCATGCTATTACCCGCCCCAATCCTATCAGTCCCATAGGTACTTGGGACTACTAATCCTAAAAGGGAAGGGGTATGAGGTTTCATAGTTTTAAAAGGACAAAATTCTAAGGCGGCAATCAAAACATATATGTAGTAATTATTGGGATAGCGCATAAATAGATGGAAAGGCTCAAATAGACCTCCTTAAATCAAAGAAAAGCATATAGTTTAGCATGTCTTGCATGTACTGATTAAGGTATAATCAAACATAATAACTTAAATCAGGCTGATTTATCACATATTTTCAGATAAGAAGTCTGAATTTGGCCTACCCGCTGGTTGTAATTAACAAAACCTGGTGCAGTTATAGCTTTTATCCTAAGGCTTGCCTAGGTGTTAGACGAAACCTATAGGCATGACATCTACTGGTTTCAGAAATAAAAAAGTAAACGGATTACAAAAAGGTTGCCAGTTTTTAACAGAATAATACAAGTTTTGCAGTTGATAATGCGTTACTACTGACAGATTAAACTTAAAACGAGTGAGGCAGTTCAAATTTGGTTGATAGTTCCTATAGGCATGCTTTCTAGGCATTTTTTATTTTAAACATTTTTTACAGACGTAGTAAGAGTGCATAAATCCTATGGCATGGTATCTAAATGTTGTTAGTTATTTAAATCCTATAGACAGGTTTGTCTATGACAGATGCATATGCAGGATTTGAATTTCTAGTTAACTACAAACATGGTATCTATATGAGAGATGCAGAACTTTCTTATAGACATGGTATCTATATAATGCAGAAGTGCAGAAAACCTTAAAGACATGGTATCTATATGAATGCATAAACCATAGACATGGTGTCTATATAATGTAGGAATTCTTATAGCCATGGTGTCTATATGCAAGTGCAGAATTCTGTAAGTAAACCTATAAGCAGGATATCTACGTGGATGCAGAAATTAATAAACCTATAGGCATGTTATCTAAAGATGAGAATGCAGAAATAGGCATGGTATCTGCATAAATTAATAAGCCTATAGGCATGATATCTACCCCTTTTTGCATACAGTCACTCCCGTTCCTTTTAACTAGCTACCCCCAATAGTTATTACAAATTATTACAGCCCAGAATGAATAAGAAAAGCAAAATTACATAAAATATTAACAGTACAACCAAGGGGAGCCTAATTCAGACTCCATGTCTGAAATATGTGATGAACCAACTCCAAAGATCAGGATCCAAAGCCTTTTTCACATTTGGATGTGTAAGAGTTCCCTAAGAGCCTCAAATGGACTCCGGGCAGTGCTCACACCCAAATATGTAGGATTAAGTCAGAGTGCAGTGTGGAAGGGCCAACCCTCAGGTGTCCAAGTTCAGAGGGAACTCAAGGTCCCAAGGGAAGGCTCACAGGAGGGGGGGCAGAACTTAGAAGCTAAGAGTGAGTGTAAGTGCAGAGTTTGAAAAAAGGGGAAAGGGGAAGTGGTAAAGAAGCAAGGACAGGCTAGTGGGCATACCTAGCAATGAGAAGTGCTGGCACACCCTACAAGCCTGTTAAAACACGTTGTTTTAGAGGTTAGGATCCCCTAAGGGATCAAGTTCAAACCATGAACAATAACTTGCATATTGCCATGTTTTAGACTATAACTCAAAGCACATAAAGGGAAACAGGGATAGGGATTCACAGTAGAAACAGGCAAAAGAAATTAACATGCTAGTTAAATATTTAATTCTATAGCAGTATAAAGTAGGCATGGATATAAATAGCTGTAAGTAAACACATTGAGGGCGACACAGAAACTTAAATTAGGACATACCAGTCTCAAAGAAAACAAGTACAAAAAGCAGTAGTCTTGTAAAAGCCAAAGTGCAAACAGGAAGTCAGAATACTAAAGTGTGAGTTGAGAAGAGATTGTGAAACTGTGAAGTCTGAAGTGTAAAAGTGTTGAGTTGAAAGTGTGTCCTCTAGTGAGAGAGGGGTCATGCCCTTTTATAGTGTAGAAGGCAAGCAGAAATAAGGTAAGAGAATAGTTTGAAAATCGATTGTCAATCAATTACACAAGTTTTACCTTTAATTAAGGAATTCAGATTACAAATGTGTATAAACCTATTAAGGAATGAAATTAATCAAACACTTTGTGCAAAGTAGTATAATAGGGGTAAATACATAAAGGTCTATTTAAGGACAAGGTCTTGACAATACACGGTTTGTGCAAATAAGGCAAGCGAATCAGTTAATAGCAAAAAAATCAGAAGTCTAATGATTTGTAAGAATGAACCCAGTCAGAAAAGGTGAAGAAAGGTTTTACTTAAGTAAAATCAGCAACAATCAATTAGACATATTAAAAGGAATTCTGAATCAGTCACAAGTTGGAAAACCCTTTTGAAGAAAGATTCATCACGTATAAAAGCAAACAGACACATTAAACATGAGAGAAACTTATTATGCCAATCATTAGAAGGGTCTGGTGTAGAACAATTTAAAAAAAAACTCAGAATTGTGTGCAAACAAAGAAGTTCAAACATAGTTCATAAACTCAGAGATTAGTTTGAAAGAGTCAAGGGTTCTCAAACAGAACCCTAGTTCAATAACATGACCAAACCTCGGCAGAACCCCCAAATTCTAGGGTTTCCACCTCGAGTCAAGTACAGAGATGAGGAAGCAAGTAGTCAAAACAGGCTCAGCGATTTCTTTCAGAAACTCATGAGAAAACAAGCAACTTCAGTAGAAAGTTCAAAGCAAACAGAGAGAAGAACTTCGAAGCATAATGAGAGTAGAAGAAAAAATAGAGGAAAACATGCCTAAATGGGTCTTTTAGAAGAAACTTTAAACAAGGTTCAGTAGAAGGCAAACAAAGAGACTTAAGAACATAGTCGAGAAATACAGTAGAAGAACACAAGAACACCCGAAAAGTATAGCAAAAGAACATATAGGAAAACACAGTGAGATAAATATGTGAGAGCATGGTAAAGAAACATAGTAGGAAAATGAAAGACAGAAAGCATAGAAGAACATGTGTTATAAAAAGGAAACATATGAGCACAGTAGAGACAAATACACACAAAGAAAAGGAAAAGAAAAGTCAGAGAAACATTTTAAGCATTTCAGAAAACCCTGAATCGAAAAAGAAGCGATTTTGGAAGTAATTTTTGAAAGAAAGTTGGGGAAATCATTTGAAAACTCAAATAGAGCATAGATACATAACAAATATAAAAAGATCGGAGACATCCTCGAAGAGTTAGGGTTTCAGAAGGGACCTAGAAATGAGAAAGGCTTGTAAAAGGTCCTATCTGAGTTGGAGAAGTCAGAACCAGGCTCAAAACACCATGGGATGCCGGAGCAAGGCCGGAGATGGCCGTGAACCTTAGATCAACGAAGATCTGAGCGGAAACCTTCAAGGTCAGACCTCTAACCTCCAAGTACCAGGCGTATAAGAGCAAGAAGTGGTGAGTGTAGGGCTTCCATGGCCTGAGAAGCCATGGATTTCGGTGGTTTTGAGGTTGAAGACGGTAGGAGGTGATTGGGGTTTTGAGAACATTCGAGAGAGTTTGAGGGAGTGGAGCATTTAGAGGCGGCTGATATAAGAGAAATGAGGGGATTAGGGTAGTCATTTGGATTAAAAAAAGGCAAGAATGGGTAGGGGCCGTTGATCTCAGAGATCAACGACCAGGATAAGAGGGTGTCTGGGTCGGGTAGATTTTAGTTGGGTCAGGGGAGGGTTAAATTGAATTGGGCTGGTCCATTTAAAAAAATGAAATTGGGGTTTAATTGGGGGCTGATTTTAGGACAAAATTGAAATAGTTAGGGCTAGATTTTAAATAGCCACTTTTTCCCTTTTTATTTTATTAAAAATAGTAAAAGGATTTCTGAAAATAGATTAAAGGTACTAAATTAATTAATAATATATAAATATTAAATTAAAAATATTGAAATCAATTTCATAATTATAAAATGCTATTAAATCTTAAAATAGGCTAAAATTGCAATTATATGCAATTTAGCTTTAAAAATACTAAATAAATTTGTAAAAATTACCTTAGCTATATTTTGGTATAAATGTGAGAATAAAATAAGTTATTCACCAAAAATGATAATTTGAGGAACAATTATTGGTTGTTGTATTATTAAAATAGGTCAATAAATTGATTTAAAAATCTTTTAAAAATTAGGAAAAATACTAAAACATTTGGACATACTTATATATGCATATATATGCTATTTTGAAAGTATTTTGCATATAAAAATACATAGGAAAAAATTGGGTATTAACAGTACCGCAAGCTCACCAGTACCACTACAACACAATGTTGAGAATCCATCACATGTCGTAGAACCAAAACACATGAATCTAACCCGAAGGATCATGCCTTGACGTAACTTCGCCGCAATGCGCGACCTTATCCAAACACTGGTTCGCATGAGACGCCACAAATCACCATACTCAAAATCATCAACCAAGTGCAATTTGATGCCTAGCATCCAAAAGTGAATCACCATAACCATGGAGAAGCAAATGATGCAATGCCATAAAAGTCCAAAAGAACATACCCAATGTGCAACAAATTATGCAACTCCCAATTACCCATCTCACTCAAATCCCGCTATAAAGCTCAAATGGAATCGCACCATATGTGGATATAACCAACAAATCACAACTCCTCATAACACAGAAGAGTAACTCATAGATCACTCCAGAATATGGATAAGCTCAACAACAATCGAATAATACATCTCTCAACAATAACAGTTCAGAGTCAATAATTTTGACCCGGTGCAGAACACACTTTCATGTTGGGCCTACCAATGAACCACACATAAACTTTGGTCACCCACAACAGATAAATAACCCTCTAAAGGTTCACAATGGCTGAATAATAGCACATACTATCATCTGACTAGATTACCCATATCTTTATAGTCCACAACCGCGAAATAACCTGTTTATGAGAACTCCCAGTCTCCAAATCCATAAAGCACATGAATCACCGCATCTGATCCCAACTCCACTGCCCTAATATCTAACACATCCCTACTACTCGATCATCCCACGAGGGGTACTTCTAAAAATTCTTCTGTGCCACCAAGGAAACCTTGAATATCAGCAGTCGATCAGAAACGATAGTGCCACGATACCAATAAAGCATCCATAACTCAAATACATCGCCCTTTCTGAAATGTATACCCCCATCAAGCCACATCAATCAGTGATCTCATTTATCTAGTCATCTGAAGCTATCCATGCTGCCTAAGAATTTATGTCCTTCCTTTCAAAACTGAACCGTGACCTTACACATGCAAATCTCAACCCCACACAACATACCGAATATACCTTATCATCATATGATAAATATGAGAACTTCATAATCCACTCCAAGCTACAAGCAACTACGTACGCAACCAACCAAGAACTTTTCCATTTGATCCCATCTAGGAGAAAATCATTATACATCTCATGCTCCTCATGCCAGTAGAAAATATACATCTCTAACCGTGGTAGAAACCATAAAGAACTCTTTGAATTCCATTTTAACAATACTAAACCATCAGAACTAAATTCCTCTAACTCAACCCTGCTACGCAGGCCATTAAAACCTAAGAGCATTGCCACCAAACACCTGTAGAAACCCAATGCATCCTAAATAGCCAAGAACCGATCATATCCATTACCCTGCCGATCCAATTTACTACCAAGTTGTCCTAATTTTTCTGAGTTCCTTCCGAATTACCTTCAAATTGATATGTTTCCTTGCTAGTACACCACTATCCTTCACTAAAACTTCCCCGCGAACTTTAGCTAAAAATCACATCGCCCTAAGTCTCATAAACCCTCGCATTCCTTTGAAGCACCCCCAAAGTACCACAACCATGATACCCACTCTAAAGAGACCTTATATGAATCTAAAGTCATTACCTTCACCTTCTTGATACTGATATGCAGAATCCATAAATGATATAGAAATACCACGAGTCTTGACAACCCCCAATGCAAACCTCAATTTCTAGCCAAATATACAACCTGAAAATCTCCAATTATTACATGTAAAATCTTGAACCCATTAGAACCATTCTCGAGAGTCATCCACTCTGCTCAAACCTCACTTAGACTGATCAAACGGACCGCATGACATGTGCTCCATTAGCACTCCAATACCGCAGAAAGTAACCCCACCTTAATGCATCCAAATAAATTCCTACTCCATGTACATTACATCCTTTACCAATAACAACTCAAGTCATTCTATAAATTCTTATACGCCCATAAAGCATCATACAACCCTTACCCAAAATTTCCTTTATTCAGGTTATCCTTGATCTAAACCTCTATAAGCCATAACTAATTCACCAATATACCCCAAACTGGAGCCATCATAGCACATAACCGTGCAATCAACTGATCAATAGCAGACTCCCCCACTTGGCTCAAAGCCAAAGATCAAAACATCCCATAACTCATAATGCATATACTCTATTACTGCCATAATAGCATAGTGAGATTAAATTCAGTCCTTCATAAGCTCGTGCAACACATGCCCTCTAGTACTTCAAATCATTTGCAAACCTCATGTTCACCCTTATAACGGTCAAGACAACTTTTCTACGCGATCCAAACTCAAACTGCAGCACGTATAATTTCACTGATAAAAGAGGACTCACAACAACATCATAGAGACCACTCAACTTCAGAACACTCCGCAGAAGATAATCCACTTGCTTAGCCTCAAACTGGCATCTCTCTATATTCCTTCATAATCATAACTATTACCTGGTCACTTACCCTTCCTGAGTCTGAACTCATATCACGACATGAAATTTACTCCATTTCTCAACTAGACAATACGAAAAAGATCCTTCATCATGCCCACAACTTGGCTATACATCAACTCACGATGAAAATCAAGTACTGGACAGTTCTTACTACCCCTAAGCATACCCTTCTCACCTTATTCAAATCATATGAACACATCTCGCAGTCACATCACCCTTATCACGTAGCTATCCCATCATCACTTCCCTTAATAGGGACACAACCGAACATATAGATCTAAAAACACGTGCTCACGCAATCAACAACTCAGGGCTCAAGCTATAGGCAAAAATCCGGCATCAAGTCTTCCAAACTGGCCCAACCTCAGCACATAGAGATCACATCTTTCCCCTCGATCAGGGAATCACAAGCCATCGATGTACATCTATTATTGAGCACTCATGTGCGCATACACACACATGGAAGGAATTTCAAGAGTTACATTTCAAGCTGAATCAAGGATGCACGACAAGAATTCAAGAATGTGAAGTTTATCCTAAAGGTTCTACGGCCTCCAGAGGATAAGTACAGACGTCTCCGTACCGATCCGCAAGACTCTACTAAACCTACTCATGACTCGAGAGACCTATGTAACCTAGGCTCTGATACCAACTTATCACGAGTCAAAAACTGACCCGGTCGTGATGGCGCCTATCGTGAAACTAGGCCAGCCAACACAACTCTCGAATAAACCATTATTCAATAAAAGTTATTTTTATACCATTTATTAATCAATAATCTCATGATGTAAGTTTAAATGAATAGTGCGGAATAAATACACAAGCCCGACATCGGGGTGTCACTAGTCATGAGCATCTACTACAACTGTCTAACAACATCAAGACCGATATGGTTGGGAAAATTACAAGAATTCATTAAGGAAAAATAAGGAGGGAGAAAAGCAGGGCTGCGACCGCCAGTTAGCTACCTTGCTAACTCCGATGAACCTGCCACCGAGCTCCAAAATATCTAATTTACATCAAAAATCCCGAAAATGCTCAAACCCGGCCCCCGAGCCCATATCTCGGAATCCGATAGAAACCACATCAATAGAATTCTTACACTCTCACGAGTTCGTATATATCAAATATATCAAAATCCGACATCAAATGCCCATTCAAATTCCCAAAAGAATTCTTAAACTTTTTTTCCATTTTTCCCCCCAATTTCCACTCTAATTTCTCAAAATAAATGACGAAATTCAAGACTAAATCATGGAATTAAACCAAATATGAGTGAGGAAATACTTACCCCAATAGCTCCACTGAAAATCTCCTCAAAGTTCACCTTCTCCCGAGCTCTCTAATGAAATTTCAAAATTATGGACGAAACCCTCGATTTTAAAATATAAACTGACTGCCTAGGTGTTCTTCATCGCGAACGCGGCATCACCATCGCATTCGCGAAGCTCAAAGCTTCACTGACCAAATCCTCTCCTTCACGAACGCGAGGACCCACATGCGAACGCCATGATCGCACAACTCGACCCTACGCGAATGCGGAACACCAATCGCGAACGCATAGCCTTAAACTCATACACCTTCGCGAACGCGGGACCTACCTCGCGAACGCGTAGAACAACTTGACTACCCCTCTTATTCACCCTTTGCAAACGCGAAAGCCTCTCGCGAACGCAAAGAAGGATTTCTCTGCAACACAATACCAGAAAATTTGCCAAGTTCGAAGTCTAAAAATTGATCCGTTAACCACCCGAAACACACCTGAGGCCCTCGGGACCTCAACCAAGCATGCCAACATATCCCATAACATCATTCAAACTTTTTCCGACCTTCGAAATGCTCAAAACAACATTAAAACACCAAATTTGCATAGGATTTAAGCCTAAGAATTCAAAAAGCTTCAAAAATTACTCTTTCTATCAAAAAGTCTGTCAAAGCTTGTCCGAATGACCTGAAATTTTGCATACACGTCAAAAATGACACAACAGACCTACTTCAACTTTCGTAATTCCATTTCTACCCCTATATCAAAATCTCACTTATCAATTGGAAAGCGCCAAAATTTCAATTTTGCCAATTCAAGTCTAAACCTTCCACGGACCTTCAGAATACATTTCGGTCATGCTCCTAACTCCCAAATCACCTAACAGAGATAACCAAATAATAAAAATTCCAATCCGAGATCATATACTAACAAGTCAAAACTTGGTCAAACCTTTCAAATTTTAAGCTTCAAACTAAGAACTGTTCTTCCAAATTCATTCCGATTACCCTGAAAACCAAAATTGACAATTTACATAACTCATAATAGATCACATGGGGCTAGCCATACCCGAGAACTGGCGAGCGAAGTGCAAAAGCTCTAAACTAGCGGTCGGGTCGTTATAGAAACAAGGTAGCTCACATGATGGCTAATGAATGACTCAAGCATGCACGAAAACACCAACTTTTTGAAAATCTTGTGCCTTTGGTTTTTAATAACTTAGCAATGGATAATAATGGTTATGTGTACTTTCTTAAAAACATTAGTACTAATGTGTTTTTTAGTTTGTTCGTAATGGGGAATTTGAATGTCCTCGAGGCTTGTAGTTTTGTTACCGATGTAACAGTTGTTACTCCGTAATGTTTTTTAATAAATTATATTTTCCAGTAAAAAAAAACGCTTGTAATATTACAAGTACGTACAGTGGAATTAAAGTTTATTATAGTATGTTAATTCTTATATATGCATTAATCAGAGTTTGGACCACTTCTCATTTATATATATATATTTAATGCATATAGTAAAGTAATACAAGTTATTCGTACAATACTATCAAAGTTTATAATACGTGAGTACCTTTTAAACAGTAATTAAGCAGGATACAAACAACTAATCCCTTAAACTAGTCTAAGTCCTATGGAGATACCTCAGGTAGATTTTAATGGGTGCCTAACACCTTCCCCTTAGAAGAACAAGAAACCCTACCCACAATCTCACTGGTTAGCAGACTAATAAAGAAAATGACTTTAGTAATTAAATAGGTACCCTAGTATGCCTTTAAATATTAGGTGGCGACTCTCTTTTTATCAACAACAGAGAAACCAAGAGTTGAATCTTGCTTTGACTCTTGCAAAATAGAGTGCAACAACATGCGACTTTGCTGGGGAATTTCACACTTAGGTTCTAACCTTAACAAACTTAGACTAGACCTGAAATTTAGATTTTAATGATACACTGCTTTTATATTTAATTTGTAATTATATGCTTACATGCTTTACTTGCTCATTATTATGCATGTCTACTTATCTTAAATTGTTATTGTTATATTCTATCTGTACCGCTTTATATATACTGTCATCATATTTCTTCCTATCAAGTCTTGGCCGTACACTATCATACACAATGGCACGTGGGGGTTGTCTTTTATACCCCTCCGAACCTTCTTTCAAAATTCTTTAGTTTCTGAGAATGGATTTGTCAGGTCAACTGACATAACTTCTCGCAGTCTTCAGTCTAATTAAAAATTAGGAAACACTCTACTATAGCAAACATAGGTCATATTGCATAAACCTTAGGTGAGTAGGTCATTGCCATCGACACATAATTAAGAAAGTTACCCTAATGTCAACGGGTCATGTGGAAAGAAGAACAAACCATGATGAGACACTTAAGATTCGATGAAAACACTTATGAAACCCTTTTCATTACCCACTTCAGAAATGGAAATCAACCAAAACATCCCCGAGATCAATATGGTGATGGGAGCACCACACAAGCTAAAGCAATGGTGGAAGAATATCTGTCGAGAACATGGAGACAAAATCAGGACACATCTGGGAGCATTGATCACCTTGCTAAACATCCAAGCTGACAAGGTGCATACTTGCCTACTGATAGAGTTCTGGGAACCAGCTGAGGTGGTGTTCAAGTTTGCTAATTATGAGTTAGTACCGATGTTGGAAGAAGCTACCAGTTTCACGGAGCTGCTATTTACTAAGAGGAAACTAATACTACCAATCACCATGCCCGCCTACAGGTTTCTTGATTATTTTGGTCTGGAAAATAGTCGGGGTTTGAGAAGCATAAAGGATGGATGGGTAAGCTTGGACCAACTATTCGATAGGTTCAGGCATCGTGAAAGCTATGAATGGTACTTGGGGAGAATTTTAGTATTATCAAGCAACGTGGGAGAGTCTCCGACCCATAACCTTCTCCTTGGAACTGCTCGGACTGTTAGGTTTCCCGCAAAGAAGAGTGCGTATCAATATCGACTTGTTACCTATGGTTCTAGAAACATTTCGAGGCAACCTCCAAGCCACTCTGGTACCCATGGTGTTAGAAGAGATTCTCAGGGCTTTGTCCGCACGTTCCCAGGGATATGAGTTCTTCAAGGGTTGTAACCTGCCACTTCAAATCTGGGCCACCAGCATTTCTTTCAGCAAGAGGCCATAGTTGACTACTTTTTGGGCGTCAATAACATGATTAGAAGCCATAACGAGAGGATGAGACATTCGGTCTCCCCACACGGATAGGAAGAGTGGAGAGAGATGCTGACTAACCTAAGCGAAGAATGGGTCAATTGGAAGTTGTCTTGGCTAGGTGGAAGAGCAATCATAAGGAATTCTCAGAAATACTTCATTGAGCTGATAGGACTTTAGGGTATCTGACCATACTCTAGGATGACCTCTCAACGACTGGCCTCCACCTCTAACTGGCTGACCTCCACCTCCAGCTAGCTGACCCTCTCCCCTAGTTGACCAAGCGTGTACCAATCGGTGCCGAAATCATGTCATGACTACCGTGTTGTGGAATACTGCTCTACAACCTCGAGTAAAACCTCTTGATGTGCTCGTGTCACTACACTCATAAAAATCGGCCTCAGGATATGGCTGTTGAATACGAAGTTGTCCCTAATGACTGGAATACCTGTAGATATGTGATTTTTGACCCTCCCCAAGATTTTTTATATTTTAGCATGTAAATATTTAATTTAGGCCTAATAGCGTTATTTCAACTAATTTTGACTCTTCTACTTTATTTTATTACAAGAAAATAAAAATTACAAAAAATAGTTTATTAATATTTTGTAGTCATTTTTAATCTTGAAAAATACCAAAAATAGTTTTGTTTTAACGACCAGTCTTATTTTAATAGCTATTTTACTTAAATATGATTAATTAGTAAATAAGGTCGTATTTTTAGTCTTGTTTATGGTGAGAGAATAAAACTTGGGCTCAAGCAACCCATTTTTAGGCATAATTTTTTGACCTAACCCATAATTCCCAAGCCCATAATTCCTACGTCCATACCCCTTAACCTAAACATAACCCTAAAACCCTAAACCTATAAAAAGGAGCTAACCTAAAATGCCTAAGGGGGATCGAATTCCAGAAAAGATCTGAAGCGCCGCAATACAAAGAGACCACCCCCCCACCACGTCGTCTTCTCTAAACGACCCCTACTCTCTTCATCGACCACAAACACCAACAGAGCCCATAACCCTCTTCACTCACACCCTTCACCAGCCCCGCCAGTCACTACCAAACCCGTCGAAAAATCCGGCAACACCCAACAACAAAAAAGCAAACAAAGCTGACCACGACTGCTTGAAACTCACCGGAAAAATGAGCTCCAGTAGCTCGTTGGATTAACGAGCTCCAGACGCGACAAACGTAACCAAACGACCTCACCCCAGCTCACTATCACCGTTGTTTCTTTCCCTTCCTCCACCCTCTACTGTCTTTGTATTGTCGGAGTCGCATCATCGACGATGAACGAGTAGAAAACAGTCCACTGTTTCATCACCATTGTTCCCATGTGCTTTACTTCTATGTCGGATGGGTGTATATCTAACAGGTTCTAGATTTTGTGACATTTTTGTGCTGCGTTTGGCTAGAATCAGTTCTTTGGCATTCCTTCGTGTGTGTCATTTAGCTGTGGTTTTAGTATCTCCATCGTCATGGTAGTAGCGTCACTGCTTCCGGCGGGTGTCGAGGTTTGGATTGTAGTTTTGTCGAGGTCTTGTTCGCGATCTGGTCGCTTGTGAATTTCAAAGCAGTCCAAGCATTAAAGTTTCATATTCAACTTCTAAGGTCCACTTCTCATCTTGTTTGATTAATGATATGAGTCGTTTCTCTTGTTATTTTGGTGTTCATTTATATCTTTGAATAGTTTGAGATTCTCGTTTTGATGGTTGATTTAAGTATTTTTTTGGATATCAGATTGCTTATCTTATTAGGAGTTACATAGTATTAGTTGTGCTGGTTGTGAGAATTCTACATCAAGAAAACAGAACCATTCACTATTTATACATAAAAATTGATTTCTTGCAAAGTAATACATATAAGCCTTTTACAAACCAATCTCTCATGATTGCTGGAACTTGATTTTGATGAATTGTATCAAATATAATAAGTAGTTCAAATATTTGTGATGATGTATATGACTCTTAGTTGTTATTCAATCGAGAGTTATTATAGTTGTACCGTAATCACTTGTATTACTGCCAATGAGTGTATACTCTGATGAGAATGTACAGTTCTAGCATGTTTTAGGTGCATTAATTAGTGAATCATCATATCTACGTGTATGCTTCCCGTGAATTAGTTGTGATGCTTAATTTTTAAAATCCGGGGGTACATTTATATGACCCGGCCACAATTTCATCTTTTTTAATAAAATAAGCACGTTGTGAATTGTGGGTACGGTTCCCGTGACATGATTCACAAACATGTAATCAATAATTAGTTGTAAAACAATTGGATTATTAAAAGCGGTTTAAAAGGAAATAAAATGCACATAGGTTTCAAAGATGTTTTAAAAACAAATAAATAGTCCAATATAACAGTTGAGCAACCGTGCAAAAACCACGGAACCCGGGAATGCCTAACACCTTCTCCTGGGTTAACGGAATTCCTTACCCGGATTTCTGTGTTCGCGAACTATAAAATAGAGTCAATCTTTCCTCGATTCAGGATTCTAAACTGGTGACTTATGACAACATAAATTATCCTAAGTGGAGACTCTGAATTTAATAAAAATAATCTCGTTTCGATTGTCACTTAAATTGAAAAAACTACCTTATACTCCCTCCGGGGGTAGTGAAAAAGAAGATGTGACAGCTCTGATGACTCTGCTGGGGACAAGAACCCAGGATCTCTGGTTCATGGTTCAAGAATTCGAGCTTCAAATAATTGTTATATTTGGCTTTTATTTATTATCGGATTTTTACGTGTTTGGGCCTAATGTGCTAAATGTTGTTTTTTACCGCTTTGATACTATTTGAACTGTATATAAATTGCTACGAAACCCTTCTCTTCTCTTCTTCGGGGATGTGCACGTTGGCGTGACTCCTCTTCTGTTAGTGTCATACCTTAAATTAGAAAGAGGATCGGACAAGTTACAAAGCCGGATGGCCTTTTGTCCGCTCGGGTGCACAAGTCTAGAGCAGTATACCCAGGTTTTATACTTAGAATAACTCAACCTCATGCCGGATCCCGAGTAGGAATGTTTGTTTTCATCATGTGCATTTGACTTTGGAGACTCAACATAGGGGTTGGGTCTGTCTAAGACAGGTGTACCCGAAATGAAAAGACCATCCTGATGCATCCGACTCGCTACTTGCGCATTTATTTGCTTTGGATTTGCATGTTGACTGACTTATCGAATAATAGGAGAAAGGCTGAGAAGAAGAAAGTCAATGTGAGGGCTAAGAGAGATAATTGCCTGCTTTTGAAAAACCGATGTCCAAAATATACTGAAACTCTGCCGGAATTTTGAAAAAGGGGAAAAGGAAAATATTTGTTTTAAAAAAATATAGTTGTTTTTTGTTTTTTCAAAACTGCCCGAACTACGCCCGTTTGATTCCCACCGGATGTGGGATACGTAGGCAACCCCCATTGGGTCCAACTTCCTTTTTGCAAAAATAGCCCAAAAGAACCAAAATTTTATCGCTTTGTTGTAAATAAGTAAGGTGATGCCATTATTTTCAAAAATAGTCGAATGTCCCCAAAAGGACGCTGGAAGACTGTTTTTGCAAGAACAGCTACATTTGGTCTCTTTTTCAAATTTTTGGCCGGTTAGCAAGCACAACCTTAAAATCTTCTCCCCCGAAGTATTGAAAGGCCGTATTGGCAATGTCGGGTTTTATTTTTGAAATAATAATTTGGAAAAAAATAGTCTTAACTTTTCTTGAGTCAAATGAGTCATAATCTTACTTAATTAATTCACCTTAATAAATGTGCAGAATGAGCACGAGTCAAAATTTGTCAATAACAGTCATGAACAAGATTCCTTTGGAGCTGTATATGTGGTGGGAAGATCTAGGTGAATCAGGACAAGATAAGGTCAATCGCTACTTGGGAGGTCTTATCGGGTTATTGAAGATCAAGCCTATAGGAGACATAATAAAGGCACTGGTTACATTTTGGGACCCAGCTCACAACGTGTTTCATTTCTCGGATTTTGAACTCACACCCACTCTGGAAGAAATAGCTGGATATATTGGGAGCACTGAAGCTCCTCTAAGACATAAGTATTTGATTGCTCCAAGAGTCATCGCTGCACACACGTTCCTAGATTTCTTAAAGATAAGCAGGGGGTCCATTACCCAGATTTGGTAGCTGGTTTTTCTACTCTGCAGTTTATATACCAGCGATAAAGACACATAGGGGGGTTTAACAATCCAGAAAGCAAAATTTGCAGCAAAGGGAATTTCCTCAAATGGGAAGAACACAGGTGCTTTGCTTTTATGGTGGTATTCTTAGGTCTTCTAGTGTTTCCCAGGAAAGACGGGAATATCGATACATGGATAGCTGGGGTTGTCAGCACTTTGCTTACTCAGGCCAAAAGCACCCTCGCACCCACGATAGTGTCTGAAATCTTCCGCGCTATCACAGCCTGCAAAGCTAGAGGAGACTTTTTTGAAGGGTGCAACTTGTTGCTACAAATGTGGATGATTGAACATCTATGTCATCGTCGTCAATACCTGAACTATGGGTCGACAGAGAAAAGCTGCATAGAGGAGTTTTATACAAGGGTCGACGGGTTTAGCATGCCAGAAGGGGTCACAAAATGGATATCGTGTCTCCATTCCGTCACTGCAAATCAAATAGAATGGACGTTCGGGTGGCTTCCTATAGATGAAATCATATACATGCCAACTACCGGGCCTCACCTCCTCCTGATGGGTCTCAGAAGTATCCATCCTTATGCCCCAAACCGGGTTTTGAGGCAGCTGGGGAGATTTCAAAAAGTTTCAAAGGATGAAGACCTTAGTACTCAGGTAGTCGAGATTGGTTCTAACGGTCAATTTCATGAAGCAACAGTTTTCCAGATCTGGAGCAAGTGTCAGTACTTGACAGCAAGCACCCAAGTGTGTGATCTATCCAAGGGTGAAGTCTCACACGGTTACCTCGCATGGTACCAAAGAAGTGTTGAGTTTGGGAGACCAACCAAAAGACCCCGTCTTCAAGAATATGTCGAGGCATCACATGCGCAATGGGATTGGTTGGCCAAAGAAAATGAATATAGGGATACCATAAGCAAGCTGGAAAAGCAAGTCAAGAATCTTAAATTTGAGAATAGTTTGCAAGCCGCCGCAGATGAGGGTGAGAAGAAAGAGATAGCCAAGGAAAATGACGCCCTTCGAGCCTAAATTCAGGAAATGAAAATTGCAACTGAAAATCCTGCTAGAAGTGCAAAATATGGAAAGCTTATAGGTAACCTTAGGCGGAAGGTGAGTGAGTATGGTTTTGATCTGAACAAGTCATAGGGTGAACTAGCAAAGGCTCGAACAAAATTGGCTAAGAATGCGAAGGAACAAGCGCACATGGTTAAACAGTTAAAAGAGAAATATGACAATGAGGTTGTGGGGTTAAAGAAAAGGGTCACCATCTTTGAGAACAAAATGATCAAGCAGGCAAAAGACTTTAAGGCAAAAAAAAAACACTGTTATGCAGCGATGGCACAGTTAGAATAAGATCTGCAATAACTTCAAGAACAGAATCATATAGCTGAACAAACTTTGGAAGCTAGGGCCCAGCAGATTGGGCATTTGTTGCAAGAAAAGTGCGTCATAAGAGAAATGGTCAGAAGGATCGCCGACTACATCACAATGAAGTGCAGCAAGTGTGAAGACATGACCAGATCCATTTTTTTTGCCACTGTAATGACCTTTGTCCGCCAGATAATGGAGGATCTCTATCATCTCCAAGGGGATTTGGCGCATAGGCCCGTGGCGAGACCAACTGATGTCCCGCTGGCCCTCGAAGCAGTTGAGGCATTGATGTATTCATGATTTTCATTCGAGTATGTGTTTTCATTTTCTTTATTGGAGTCTATTAATCTGTTTTTGAGTCTGTATTTTCATTTTCTTTGTTGGAGTCAGTTAGCCCGTTTTTGAGTCTGTATTTTCATCTTTCTGTTCGAGTCTGTTAGTTTAAATTCTGTAGGATCAGTCATTGTAATCAAGACGTTTTACGAAAATTTGAAAACCCCAAAATGTTTTTTTTATTTTTATTTATTTTATTTATTAAACACTTATTCCCAGAACTACGCTTGGTCTGATTCATGCGGGGTCATGATACGTAGGCAATCTCCATAGGATTCGATCATAACCAAAAGAGAAAAAAAAAATGAAAAAGAGAAGGAAAAAAGAGAAAAAGAGAGAAAACAAGAAACTGTGGGAAGAAAACAATGGCAAAACTAGAGAGAAAATGAGAGAATAAAGAACAACGAGAAATCAAGCAAAGAAAGGCAGGAGTGAAAAAGAGAGAAATTGCAAAATGGACATTAGGGAAAGCCGGGATGACGCAAGCAACCGATCAAATGCATAATAGAAATAGTTAACTTTTTAGGTGCATTGCATCCCCAACATGCGGTTACCTATCTATTAAGCTCTAATCGCTAACAAGTTTATTGTTGAAATCAGTATAGGCAGGTGGTTAGTTTATTTGGCATTCTGGCAACTCATCCGTACAACACCAGGTCCAAAGACAAGTTGATCATGGCTAACCAAGAACTGGATGCCAGTGTTATTGATCCGTCAAGAGAGGGGGAAGAATCTGATGTTAATCTGAAAGAGGAGTTGTATAAGCTGAAACAACAGATGGAAGAGATGTACCAGGCATGGGTAAAAGGGCATCCACCTCCATCCTACCCCACCAACCCTGCTTTCATCCCGCCGTTGGCTCAATCCCAGGAACCTCCCACTGTTGATTCATCTCCAGGCTTTCCCGTTTACCACTACTACCAAGGCACCACTTCCCAAATACCACCATCTCCACCACCCAAACCAGTTCCATACCTTCCTCCACCAGCCACCCCTACCCGCTATGCTCCACCGATCCTCCAGTGAGCCTCTCTTCCAGACCCAAGATAACCAATACTATCCCCCGGAGCCTACTTTAAAAGCCTCGGAACCTTACTCCTATACCTCTCATTCCGACCTCCCTGTTGAGACTGAGAAACCACCTAAAAACCCAGAACAAGAGGAGATGTTCATGAAGGTTAAAAGCTTGGAACAATTATTCAGAAACATGCAGGGATTGGGAGGTCAGGTGAGCGTGGATACAAAGATCTGTGCCTATTTCCTGATGTTCAATTGCCAGTGGGATTCAAAATGCCCAAATTTGATCTGTAAGACAGGCAAGGAGACCCGGTGGCCCATTTGAGGGGATTCTGGAGTAAAATGAGAGGAGGCGGTGGGAAAGAAGAATTGTTGATGGTATACTTTAGCCTGAGTCTGAGCGGCACTAGTGTTGGAGTGGTACACTCGTCAAGATCACAACAAATGGTATACATGGGATGATTTGGCCCAAGCATTCGCTCGTCATTTCCAATACAACCTCGAGATCATTCTAGATCGTTTGTCTCTGACTAAGATTGAGAAAAAGCCTAGTGAAAGTTTCAGGGAATACGGTTTTCGTTGGAGAGAGCAAGCAGCTAGGGTTGATACTCCGATTAAAGAGAGCAAAATGGTAGATTACTTTCTGCAGGCTCTAGAGCCCACTTACTACGGCCATCTGGTGTCGGCCATAGGCAAGTCCTTCAATAAGGTAGTAAAGATGGGTGGTATGGTGGAAGAAGGGTTTAAGTCAAATAAAATCATGAGCTATTCGGCTATTAAGACAACTACCCAAGCCATTCAGAACGTTACTGGGGGAATAATCGGAAAGAAGAAGAAAGAGAATGTGGCAACAATTGAGTTAGGAGCATGGTTTGGACCCAAGGGCTCATCCCACCATTATAATCAGCCTCAACTCTATCACCAAACCCCGTATAATCCACCCCAACATTACTACCCATCACCAGACCCTCATTTTTCTGTCCACCACGCCCAAACCTACAATCAACCTCCTGCCCACGCACAATGGCATGTGCCGACCCCACAAAACACCTACCCAGTTCCACAAAATGCCTACCCACCCCCACCAGCCTATAGAAACCCTCATGGATTAGGTTTTTGGCCCAATCAAGCATTTAAGAATGAGAGCTTGCAAAGGAAGAAAACCTTCACCCCATTGGGAGAGTCCTATACTAGTTTGTTCCACAGGCTGAGGCAATTGGACATGCTGAGGCCAATTGAGTCAAAATTGCCAAACCCTCATCCAAAGAATTTGGATTACTTTGTAAGCCGTGAATATTGTTCAGGTACTCCGGGGCATGATACGGAGAAGTGCTGGCACTTGAAAAATGCCATCCAGGAGCTCATTGATACAAACCAGATTGAAGTCCAAGCTCCAAAGACACCCAATATCAACCAGAACCCACTACCAACACATTAGGAGACAAACTTGATCGAGATAGTACATAAGGGAGAATAGCCCAAGAAGCCTTCACAGACCATCATTATGATTCAGTCCAGTGACGTCAAGACAATTGAAAAACCAACAATTGAGAGGTTAGTGAACAAGTTGAGCGGTACAAACGGTAAACCATCTGCGGTAGTCAAGAAAGGGCCCCCAAGTGATGTTGCAGCAAAATAAGGAAAGTCAAAAGTGGTTGTGCCAGGAGTGGTAAACAAGCCTGTCGTAATTGTAGAGGGTGCCCCTACGGATCCTGTCATCACCAAGCCTGTAACCTAGTTGCTGATAGTCAACAGCAAGGCTATCCCGTGGAACTATGAACGGGTGAAAGTGACCTACAAGGGAAAGGAAGTGAAAGAAGAAGTCAATGAGGCCTATGGATTAACTCGTTCGGGGAGATGCTTTGCATCGGAAGAGTTAAGAAATGCTAAAACCTCCAAAGATAACCCAGTTCTAGTGAAGAAAGTAGTAACTAAAGAGAAGACGGAGGAGTTTTTGAGAAAAATGAAGGTACAAGACTATTCCATCGTGGAATAGTTGAGAAAGACGCCTGCCCAGATTTCATTGTTGTCATTGTTAATCCATTCAGACGAGCATCGTCAGGCCTTGATGAAAATTCTGAACGAGGCTCACGTTCCCGACAAAATCTCAGTGAACCATCTGGAAAAGATCGCCAACAAGATATTTGAGGTGATTAGAGTCACTTTCTCTGATGATAAGTTGCCTGTGGAGGGTGCTGAGCACAACAGAGCCCTCTATCTTATGGCGAAATGTGAAGATTCCGTGGTTACAAGGGTACTGGTTGAGAATGTGTTACACCCCAAGTTTTCATACGTGAGAGTACGTCGTAAGTCATTGATGTAAGCTCGGAAATGAGATTATATTTGGAAGAAAATAAAGTAAGTTAATCATGTTACCTTGGAGGTTACAAATATTTAAGATCATGAATAACGAGTACCAAGAGGGTTGGAAATCTTAGAAGCTAAACCAATTGAAGAAAATAAGTTTCGTCGAAAGTCGACAAGTTTGGAATGTTATAACATGTACTTTGGGGTGAGACTAGGGTTCTTAACATGATAAGGAGGTTATTATATGAGTTATTTTAGTCATATAATATTCATTTTCTACATTTTGAAGGCAAGCAAGTTGTGGAACAAGAGTTGGCAAAGGTCATCCCAAGTTACATTCATAAATTTGCTGAAATTTAGGTCAAATGTATCTTAGCATTTCTCCAAATATACTTGGAATCATGGGGTGTTCTACCTACAAAATTGAATATCTACGAGTCTCGTTTCTAACGCATTAAACCGTTTGTCAATATGTCATCAGAGTAGAGAGATATTTGTGTTTTTGCGAGACCACGCAAGCAGCTCCCAATGGGACCCACTTAGGCGGTTGTTGACCTACTTCAATTTATAAAAGATTTGGACGCCTATTTTTGCTCATTTTTCAACTAAAATTCGTCTCCAAACTTCTCCTAACCCTCCTAAACATATACCACAAGGGTTTGAAGTGATTCCAAAGTGATTACACCATATTTCAACATCAAAACTTAGTTCTAGTGAAGAACAACACCTCTTTGAGGTTGTGTTGTCATTGAGGATTGTTGTGGGCTGTATTTGGATGAAATTCCAAGTTGTTGCTGCTTTATAAGGTGAGTATAACAGCCTGCTAATTGTTCTTAAGCTTGATTGTATGTTGGTTAAGTTGTTAGGATGATAAACTACAAGATAATACTTGGATTAGCTTAAGTCACTTCTATGGTGTTGTATTGCTATTGAGGGTTTTTGTAAACTGAATATAACTTGAATTTTGACTTGAAGTTACTGTAGGAGGTATGTATAATGTGTTTTTGCTTGTGCCTAAGGTTATCTTGATGTTGATTAAGGTAAATGGATGGGCTAGACATGAACTAGTGAATAAAGTTGCTAATTGAGGATAGTTGAAGTTGTGGATTATTTTTGTTGTTATAAATATATAGTATAAGGCTGTAATCATTGATTAATGACTTCATTATCATGTTAATGATACTTTTATGTTGAATTAAGAAGTCTATAAGAATTGATAAGGGGTATACGGATTCCAATCGGAGCTTGCCGCTCGTCATAATGTAGTTGTGACTTATTGTTGTTATATGGTGTCTTGATATTGATAATTATGTATTGATGGAATGCTCTGGTCATTGTTGTTGGTATATATATTGGAGGAGGCCCTTGTTACAAGGGATATTCTTCCAAAATTTACGTAAACGAGCTACTAGCTTAAGTTATAGACTTAGCCTTTGCTCAACACTGATTTTGAATCTCCTTATACTATGATAGATTGAGTTGACTTGTTTGAAGAGTTGCTTGGAAGTGATTAGGGACTCAGCAGGTTTAAGGTATGTTAAGGCACTTTCTTCTTTCTTTTGGCATGATCTAAAGTGAAATGAATACGCTACTTCATAACGAATCTACTCCTAGCAACTAAGGTTGTCCATGTTGTTCTTTCCTTATAAAATTATTCTAAGCAAGTGTGGATGATCCTTGAATCCTACTAAGGTTCATATAGAGGGTATGGATGTCCATAATGTTCTTAAGTCACTCCAAAATGTTTATAAGGTGAAACCATGAGTCTAGCATGCATTATATATAGTATCTATTTTACTCTACCGAGTCGTGCTATAGTAGGCCGGGTACGATACCTATTGTGCAACCACTGATCAGTTGGATTTACCGAGCTCCACGTGGCCGGGTACGATTCTACCGAGCCTTATGATGGTCAGGTACGTTTTTACCGAGTCCTCTTTGAGGTCGGGTACGATATGATGATGATGCCCACGGAGGCGAATGTTTTAAAAAGTTTATGTA
Organism: Nicotiana tabacum; assembly: GCF_000715075.1. Lineage (NCBI taxonomy): Eukaryota > Viridiplantae > Streptophyta > Magnoliopsida > Solanales > Solanaceae > Nicotiana > Nicotiana tabacum. The sequence goes on along the minus strand of NC_134089.1, from coordinate 50,642,695 downwards.
TATATATGTATTATGCATTTCATATCAGTAGCCCCTAGAGACACTCAGATGTTACATGTTGTATCTCGTCTATCTCTCTTTACATTACTGTTCTTGTTTATACTTTCCTGCCTTACATACTCGATACTTTATTCGTACTGACGTCCCTTTTGCCCGGTGACGCTGTGTTTCATGCCTACAGGTACCGATTGATAGGTTGATAGTCCTCCTAGTAGGCTATCAGCTCAGCGAAAGTGTTGGTGTACTCCACTTGCTCCGGAGTTGCCTATTTGGTCAGTATGCTTTGGATATGTATTGATTGGTATGGCGGGGCCCTGTCCTGACCTTTATAATTTTATGTACTCTTAGAGGCTTGTAGACAAATGTCAGGTGTATGGATACTTGTATGGCCTTGTCAGCCTATTTTTTGAGTTTACAAATGGTCTTGTCGGCCTTATAGGCCCGTATGTCACATATATAAGTTTGTATATCATGTTGGGTCTTCATATGTTGAGTATTCCCTTATGTTTTATTCTTGTTATCTCATGATGGGTTTTCTGGCTCATTTAATCATGATAGTATGATAAGAAAGATATGTTACGTTGGTACTCGGTTGAGTAAGGCACCAAGTGCCCGTCGCGGCCGTTCGTTTTGGGTCGTGACACAATGGTTCCAAATGCAACCATTTGCCCTCTCTCTACTCTGAACAAGTTGAAAGTGGATGATGAGAGGATTCATAAGAACAGTATCTGCATTTGAGGATTTGACGGCGGAGGGAAAGATTCATTTGGTGATATAGTGCATGAGTTGACAATAGTACCGGTTGAATTCACCATGGAATTCCAGGTGTTGGATGTAGCTATTTCCTACAATCTGCTGTTAGGTCGACCTTAGATTCATACCGCCAGAGCAGTCCCGTCCACTCTGCACCAGATGGTCAAGTTCGAATGGGATAGACAGGAAATCATTGTGCATGGCAAGGATGGTCTATGTCCTCACAGTGATGCCGGTGTCCCGTTCATTGAGGTTGAAGATGACAAAGGGCCTTGGGTCTATCAGGTTGTTGAAATAGTGTCGGTCGAGAAAATGCCATAAGGGATATGCATTCCAATTCCAAAGGTAACCGCCGCATCAGTCATGGTGGCCTTTGAAATGCTGAAAAATGGTTTTGTACATGGTAAGGGTCTGGGTGCATCTTTGCAGGGTATCATACAGCCTTTATCTCTCCCTAAAAACTTGGGTACATTTGGTCTAGGATTCAAACCCACAACCGCAGATGTGAAAAGGGCTAGAAAGTTGAAACAGAAGTCGTGGGCACTCCCAAAGCCAATCCCACATCTCTCCAGGTCGTTTGTCAAGCCTGGTGCCAGGAAATTCCTCATGACAACAGTTCCCAGTTCTGTGGTTGACGTTGATGAAGAGTTAATTGAAAGGTTCGAGAGGTTATTCGACGATGTGAACATGGTGGAAGTTGGAGAAGGTTCTAGCAAAGCAGATGTGCAGTTTGTTGGGCCGAATGCAAAGCTTAGCAATTGGGAGGCCACTCCTCTCCCTACCTGGAAGGAGTTTTGGTAGTCTGCTTTGATTTTTTTTCAGTTTATTTGGATTATTCCAGGGTTGTAATTTAGATTCTATGTTCCGTCTGTTTGGATGTATAAACCTTGTTATCTTTTATTTTCAATGAAATGCAATTTCCTTTTTCATCATTCCTCATAGTTTTATTTTTGTTTTTCTTTTCTTCCTTGTACGATTCTTTTTATGCTGGATTCAATGACATGATAGGCATGAGGAATCTTCGGCCTAGTCTTAAAAGTCAATCTAATTCTGAAATAACTATTCAAGAAATAAAATGTGATGATGAATTAGAATATGATGATGATGAGGCCTTTGAAGAGATTAATAAGGAGTTAAATCATTTTGAAGAAAAACCCAAGCCTAACCTGAGTGATACATAAGCAATCAATTTAGGGGACCCAGATAATGTTAGAGAAACTAAGATAAGTATCCATCTTGAACCGCAAATCAGGGAAGAGATAATCAAAGCATTGTTTGAATACAAAGATATTTTTGCATGGTCATATGATGATATGCCGGATCTAAGCACTGACTTGGTGGTTCACAAATTGCCCACCCAACATTTCCTCCCATTAAACAGAAGTTGAGGAAGTTCAAAACTGACATGAGTGTAAAGATAAAAGAAGAGGTCACAAAGCAGTTTGATGCAAAGGTCATTCGAGTCACGCAGTATCCCACTTGGTTAGCTAATGTTGTACCTGTGCCAAAGAAGGATGGTAAGACCAGAGTGTGTGTTGATTACCGTGATCTCAACAAGGCAAGTCCAAAGGACAACTTCCCACTACCAAATATCCACATTTTGATTGATAATTGTGCCAAGCATGAGATTGGATCTTTTGTGGATTGCTATGCGGGTTATCATCAACATTCATCATACCTTGATGGCCATATTGCTACCGGATAATGCCATTCGGTTTGAAAAATGTTGGGGCAACGTACATGAGGGCAATGACAACCATATTCCACGACATGATACACAACGAGATCGAGGTTTATGTGGATGATGTGATCATAAAGTCTAGGAAGCAGTTTGACCACGTCAGAGATTTGAGAAAGTTCTTCCAAAGGCTCCGCAGGTACAGCCTTAAGCTCAATCCTTCAAAGTGCGCATTCGATGTTCCATTTGGAAAACTGCTGGGATTCATAGTCAGTCGTCGAGGCATCGAGTTTAACCCGTCAAAAATCAAAGTTATCCAAGAATTTCCACCTCCAAGGAACAAGACTGAGGTGATGAGTCTGTTAGGGAGGCTGAACTACATTAGCAGGTTTATTGCTCAGCTCACGACAACTTGTGAGCCTATCTTTAAGTTGCTGAAGAAGGATGTTGCGGCCAAGTGGACTGATGAGTGTCAGGAAGCATTCATAAGATAAAAGGGTACTTGTCAAACCCACCTGTGTTGGTCCCACCAGAACCGGGGAGACCTTTGATTCTGTATTTAACAGTCCCAAATAATTCATTTGGTTGTGTGTTGGGTCAGCATGACATCACCGACAGGAAGGAGCAAGCCATCTATTATCTCAGCAAGAAGTTCACATCTTATGAGGTTATGTACACTCACCTTGAAAGGACATGTTGCGCCTTAACTTGGGTAGCACAAAAGTTGAAGCATTATTTGTCATCCTACACCACTTACCTCATTTCTCGCTTGGATCCGTTAAAGTATATCTTTCAGAAGCCTATGCCCACAGGGAGACTTGCGAAGTGGTAGATTTTGCTCACAGAATATGACATTGTCTATGTGACTTGGACTGCGATGAAATCCCAAACATTGGCCGATCATTTGGCCGAGAACCCGGTGGATGAAGAATATGAACCTTTGAAGACTTACTTCCCTGATGAAGAGGTGATGCACATTGATGAGTCGGAACAGGTTAAAAAGCCAGGTTGGAAACTTTTCTTTGACGGAGCTACTAACATGAAAGGCGTTGGGATAGAAGCTGTACTTATTTCTGAAATAGGACATCACTACCCTGTTACGACTCAGCTTTGTTTCTATTGTACCAACAACATGGCTGAGTACGAGGCATGCATTTTGGGTTTGAGGTTAGCTGTAGACATGGGTGTCCAGTAAGTCTTGGTCTTGGGAGAGTCGGACCTTCTGGTGCACCAGATTCAAGGAGAATGAGAAACACAGGATTTAAAGTGCATACCGTATCTACAATGTTTGCATGATCTTTGTAAACGGTTTCGGTCAGTAGAGTTCAGGCATATCCCAAGGATTCATAATGAGGTTGCCGATGCTTTAGCTACTTTGGCATCAATGTTGCCCCATCCAGATAAAGTTTATGTTGACCCTCTACATATTCACGTCCGCAATCAGCATGCTTACTATAACATGGTGGAAGAAGAACTTGATGGTAAGCCATGGTTCCATGATGTCACACCTCCTTTTTGCGCGCCCGCCCCGAAGGGTAAAAATGCGCGAGGGGAGTTTTTCCAATTTAAGTGACAATATTCGAAATGAGATTATTTATTTAATTCAGAGTCGCCACTTGGGAAAGGTTTGGCTTTTGGTGTCCCAAGTCACCGGTTTATCTTGAATCCCAAATCGAGGAAAATATTCGACTTTCCAAATGAAGTCTGCGAACCAAAAATTCTAAGTAAGGAATTCTGTTGACCCGAGGGAAGGTGTTAGGCACCCTCGAATCCCGTGGTTCTAGCACGGTCGCTTAAATTGTTATAATGGCTAAATATCTGATTTTAATACATGTTGTGACTTATGTGCTTTTATTAAGTTTAAACCGCTTTTATTATTATCATTTTTTTTATAGAATTGCAACGTCGTGAAAATGCATCTCGAACCACGTCACAATCACTGTACCCGTGATCGTCGACACATTTTGACTCCGTTAAGATTTGGATTTGGGTCACATCAATGTGCACCTGTGTTTAAGAAGGTTAAATTATTAAGGGTGCGCCTAAAGCAACTAGCGTATTGTTATTTTTGGGAAGGCCGTAAAATTCGCTAAACGGCTTGTCCCGAATTCTAAGTATTTTAATATATACATTTAGAGGGCCCCGCAGCTTGTGCGTTTTTGTGTGTCGAGGCTCGTCTCATTTTATTTAAAAGGATAAACCTACAGTGACTATATTTTCTATTATGTTTGTCTCTAAAGAAAAGAAAGAAAATATGTACTTAATTAAATTGCATGTCTGGCCAATTTGGCCTCTTATTAGTTATTGGATTAATTCTCTGCGAGGTGGAAAATTTTTGAGCTTTATTGGACATGCTTTCAGTTTGATAAAAGAGATCGCATACAAGACAAATATCATGCCTAAACTCAACATAGGCGTCTGTCCCATTTTAATTCAAACTGGCCTTTTAAACAAATTAACAGCATTAACTACTATAAGCTACCACCAATGGGAATTTATTTTGATCTAAGCGCCAAAACCTCTTGCCCAAACTCAGGCCTATTGCCGCACCTCCTTTTTCCGCCCCCGCGAGGGTGCAGAGAGTTTTCTCCAATTAAAGGACAGTCGAAACGGGATTTGTTTGTTTGTTTCAGAGTTGCCACCTGGGAATTTTAAGGCGTCCCAGGTCACCAATTTTAATCCCTGAATCGAGGAGAATATGACTCTGTTTGTTATTCTGCGAACCAGAAATCCTGAGTAAGGAATTCTGTTAATTCGGGAGAAGGTGTTAGGCATTCCCGAATTCCGTGGTTCTAGCACGGTCGCTTAACCATTTTTTATATTTGGCTTAATTATCTTGATTTACTAAATACCTTTTTTCTTGTTACCCGATTTTATTACCGCTTTTGTTTAGATTGTTTACAATTATATAAACGAATCACGCGTACGTATATTCGTATTATATACCTTTTATAATTGTAGAGAATCGTGCCACGCATACGTGTACACAAAAAGGTTGATAATATTCTATATTTTTATTATAAAAAAAAATATTTGATATTCGAAATTGTGCTTAAAATAAAATTAAGAACATTCGCCTTTCTTAAATAATAAACCGCACATCTCGGGTTTTATGAAATTAATTTAATATCCTCCGACGAATCTCTTTTTATTAAAATTTTGGCTCAAAGTTGCGCGAATGCATAATCCGAACTGCCTTAAAAAAATGTAATTTAGGCCACGCGAACGTATCCCTAATTTCACAAAATATTCTTGATAAAATTCTCTACAAATTGTTTATTGCATCCACTTATTTTTATATGAAAGCTATAGAGAAACACTGATTTAGACGTCTCCAAATTTTCTTGAAAAAAAATTCAAAAGTTATTATGTGTTGACCGCAAGTGTTATTTTACGCGTATGAATTATATACCTCAAAACTATTCAAATTTTAAAAAATTAATGATATGAAAAAGAAACAAACAACATGTAACTAAAAATACTACCATTTTTATCGTGGATACAACATTAATATATCCAAAAATCGAATCGCATATAAAACTGGAAAAGAATTAATTTGATAAACAAATTAATAGTTTCTGAAGAATTTGCATTGTTATATTTAATGCGAACTTTATTTCTACATATCTTTGACATAAACTGTTGCAATTCGTGCTCATAAATCCCATATCCTTCTCATATACTTGTTTTTAGTCCAAAGTTATAATTGTTTGGTTAATTTGTTTACAATGGTAGATAAGAATCAAGTTGATAAGAAAGAGAACTATTATACAAATTGATTCAATAAAATTGCATCACATGCAATATAGTTGTACGTTTGAACCATTCCTAATATTCTAACCTCGTAACGAATTATATCAACTCACCTTTCACTTATGGTTATACATGTAACTGTTATCACGCCATGTACGAACAACATACAACTTTCATCAATCTAGCTTTAAATAAAATTGAACTTTTGTGACAAAATATGCTAGTAATGTAGTTTCTTGATACTTCCATACTATTCCATACTTAGCCAACAATATCATAAGATTTAATTAATGGCTAGCTTTCTGCCATGTTCTCTATCTTATAATTTGAATATAGCTATACTTAATGAAATTCTGAAATAAATAACATTATTACAAAGCTTATGCGAATTTCAAAGGGATGATTAACTAACAGTTCTCACATCAAATGTAAGCTACTATATTAACCAACTGAAACAAAACTGAAATTTAAACTAATAGATTTAAACGAGTAAAAGACATAATTATAATTCCGAACTTCATTTATTTGGCAATGTTGAAGCTTTCCACAACATGAGTCTAAAATATATACCTGATATTGGAAGCAAAAGAAAATGAAGATGAGAATCAGCAGCAGTAATAACAGTATAGCACAGCAGCAACAACCCAGCAACAGTAACAACCCAGGAAAAGAGTTTGCAAACCAGTAGACCAGTAATCCCAAAAACAAAAGCTTCAAGCTTTGATGAAACAACAATTAATTCTGATTTCAAACAATGAAAGAAAGCAGAATATTTTTTTTTAGTTTTTTTTATTTGAAAGTTTAAATATTTTTCGGAATTTTCTCTCTCTTAAATGTTCAGCCCTTTTCTCTCTCTTGTTTTCAGATTCGTTTTCTCTCTCTCGTTCTTATTCTTTCTGTCTATCTGTGTGTATTTTTTTCTATCTGTGTGTCTAAATCTGATTTCAAGACTTCTACTTATATAACTCATCCCATAAATCTTTCAATCAATTAAAATCAATACTTTTTCTCTACCAAACCCATTATCTTCCCACTCATCCCCATTACATTAAATAAACATATCACACCACTCCCATTATATTTTGTCCCCCATGCCTAACATAAATAAATACAAGATTCCCCCCACTAAATTTTGTCTTGTCCCCCTTTATATTAAACAACTATATCACAACCCACTCCATTTCATTTTGTCCCCCATGATTCACATAAAAAATTACAAAATGTACAATTCCTAAACTACCCCTCCGACCTTACTGAAATTACCAAACTACCCCTGAACGTACTACAAATTACCAAACTACCCATCAGCTATAACACATCAATTAATCAAACTTAACCAAAATATAGACAATATGATTAATTTCTAACAATGTTCAAACAACAAATTTCATGAACATGATTTCTTCAACATTTTAACAACAAATCACATGAACATGATTTCAACAACATTTCAATAACAAATCACATGAACACAAATTGAACAACAAAGAACAACTAAAATTTGATTGAACAATATTTTAGCAACAAACAATCCTATTTTCGGATTCAACAACAACAACAAACAAGTATATTTAGATTTCTAAATTCAATAATATTGAACTTAAAATCAACTACTCTAACAACATTACAACAAATAATTCTTATATTAAACTTTAAACAAGATTATGAGACCAATTCAAGAAATAATCATAAATGATATACAAGAAATCAAACTATACAAATTTCGGATTCAAGATCAACCAAACAAAGTATGAACATAAATGAATCCATTTTTTAAAATAACAAACATGACGGATTAAATGACTCAAACAACATTAATAATTTCTGGAAAATACATAACACATGAAACAAATTGAAGAAATAATTAATTAGATTTCAATTTGAATCTAACAAATATTAAACTAACAAATATTTATCTAAACAATACTACAAACATGAAAAACAACTAACTAATCTTTCATTTGAAATCTGAAAAATTAATTTAACAAAGCACATGAATATGAACAAAACCAAACATTTACCGATTTTAGATTCGAAAATATTAAAACAAAATACGGACAAAATAAAACTCAAAAACTACTAACTGGAGATTGTATGGACTGTTTCAACGAACCTCAAATGGGAATAAATCTGTCCGGACTCAACGACGAGCTCGACCAAACGATGATGACCGAATCTAAGAAGTTGACTGAAGCACCGAGGAAACACTAGCAGCGGTTGATACGAAACAGAAGCAGCTGGGGTACGTTCGGCAGAAGAAGCAGCGATGGAACAGACGCAGCAAAAGTGATGCTTGAGCAGCAAAATCCATGGACGACGACGAGGAAGAAAAACTGAAACAGTAGCAGCAACATCCATGGACGGACGACGAGGAAGCAAATTGAAACAATAGCAGCAAAATCCATGGACGAGGGAGCTGGACGCGAAGCTAATACTTGACAGCATCGTCGACGAAAGATGGCAGAACGGGCTGGACGCGATGGCAGCGTTCGATGAGAGCTGGTCGCCACAGGGTTGTTTGGACGTGACTGAGTTCGGACAACGCAGCAGCAGTTGTTGCTGTTTGACGTGGAAGGAGGGATCGTTTGGGCAAGATGGTGAGGAAGGCGATGATGCACCAGCAATGGTCGTCGGATGCAGGTGGTCGACGAATGAGAAGAACGCAGCAGCGGATGCTCGAGTTCCGACGAGGGGGGGTGACGACGAGGATGCAGACGAAGCCATGGGAGGCAGCCATGGATGGGGTGTGAGGAAGCTTGGAGAAGAAGAAGCAAAGGGAAGGGGGGGGGGACCATTTTTAGGTTTTTTAGGGTTTTTTCTTCTTTCTTTTTTTTGTTTTGTGTTGTTTGTAAAATAATAGGGGTGTTGGGTTATGTACTGGGTCGAACCAGTTCGAAATGGACTAGGTCGTTTGGGAAGATTGGGCCATTTTTTGGGCCTGCGGCTTGAAATCGAAGAAGAGGCCCAATTCCGACTTTCTTTATATTTTCGCTCTCTTTTCTTCTTTTATTTTTCTAAAACTAAATTATAAAAATACTTAAACTATTATTAAGAACTAAATTAAGTTATAAAAGCGCAAATTAACTCCCAATAACAATTAACGCACAATTAGGTAATAATTAAGCATAAAATTGTATATTTGGACATTAAATGCTAAAAATGCAAACGATGCCTATTTTTGTAATTTTTATTTTTTTGTAAAACAAATTTAATTACTAACAATTGTAGAATTAAATCCTACATGCAAAATGCGACATATTTTTGTATTTTTTATTAATTTAGCAAATAAACATGCACAGACAAATACAAATAATTATTCAAAATATCACAAAATATCACAAAATTGCACACCAAGAAAAATTACTTTATTTTTGAATTTTTTGGGAGTAATTCTCATATAGGGCAAAAATCACGTGCTTACAGCTGCCCCTCTTTGCCCGAAGACACGAAGGGTTTTCGTGCAAAGATAAAGCGAGCGATTTTTGCCCATCCGAGTACTCCGTGTGAAGCATTTTTTTGAAAAAGATTTGACCGAACCTTTGCTTCAAAGGTTTCCTACATATCCTGGGCTAAACAGGAATCAGGTCAATGTAGTTCGGGAAGCTTTGGTAGATGGGACTACCGTTGGACTGTAATGTTACTGTTGTTGCATGCTATTACCACTGCTTACCGATCTCCTTGTTACACCGTGCTTAAAAGAAAACAAGAAGCTAGGCTAGACTGCAATTTGTTTTTGTTGCCTTGCTTTCTTGTCTGCTTGCATTTCTTACGGTGCTTTTCTTCCGATGCTTTTCTTCCTTTCGACACATGCACTTGAGTTTTTGCTGGGACCTCTTATTGCAACCTTCTGCTTCCCAGTGCTGGGGATTTTTATTGTTTCCTGCTGGGGATTCATATTGTAACCCTCTGTTTTATTGTCCTATGACTTGATCTTGAAATGTATGCCTCTGTTCTATGGGCGGGCTCCAAACTTCAATACTTGAAATTAAAGACTGAAATGTATGCCTCTGTTATCTGGGCGGGCTCTCAACTTCAACTCTTGAAATGTAAAGACTGAAATGTATGCCTCTGTTATCTGGGCGGGCTCCCAACTTCAATGCTTGAAATGTAAAGACTGAAATGTATGCCTCTGTTATCTGGGCGGGCTCCCAACTTCAACGCTTGAAATATAAAGACTGAAATGTATGCCTCTGTTATCTGGGCGGGCTCCCAACTTCAATGCTTGAAATGTAAAGACTGAAATGTATGCCTCTGTTCTATGGGCGGGCTCCCAACTTCAACAACAACTTTAAAAATAAATGTCATTCCTCTCTTCAGGCAGGCTCCTGACTTCAACAACAACTTTGAAAATAAACTGCCTTTCCTCTTTTCAGGCGGGCTCCTGACTTCAACAACAACTTCTAAAATAAAATGCCTTTCCTCTCTTCAGGCGGGCTCCTGACTTCAAATACACAACTTTAAAATTAAACGTCATTCCTCTCTTCAGGCGGGCTCCTGACTTCAACCAATAAATCGCCATTCTATTCTTCAGGGGGGCTCCTGACTTCAACCAATACATCGCCATTCCTTTCTTTAGGTTGGCGAGATTTCAACAACTTTTAAAAATGCCTTTCCTCTCTTCAGGCTGGCTCCCGACTTCAACCACAACTTTGAAAATAAATTGTCATTCCTCTCTTCAGGCGGGCTCCTGACTTCAAACAACAAATTGTCATTCTATTCTTCAGGGGGGGCTCCTGACTTCAACCATTTTTTTTCAAAATGCCATTCCTTTCTTTTGCTGGCACGATTTTAACAACCCTTTTTTTTAAAAAATTGCCTTTCTTTTCTTCTTTTTTTTTCATTATCCTAGGAGAAAATTCATCAGACTAGGTTTTGATCCTAGGAGAAGATTCATCCGACTAAGATTTTATTATATTATCTTGGGAGAAAGATTCCATCGGACCAAGATTTGATATCTTAGGAAAAATTTTCATCAGACTAAGATTTAATTTCTTATCTTTGGAGGAAAAATTCCATCGGACCAAGATTTTGACTCTAGGAGATAAATCATCAAACTAGGCCCATTTTGTTGTGATCTTAGGAGAAAGATTCATCGGACTAAGATTTTATATCTTAGGAGAAAAATTCATCAGACTAAGATTTCTATCTTAGGAGAAAGATTCATCGGACTAAGATTTTATTATACTATCTTGGGAGAAAAATTTCATCGGACCAAGATTTTGACTCTAGGAGATAAATCATCAAACTAGACCCATTTTGTTGTGATCTTAGGAGAAAGATTCATCGGACTAAGATTTCTATCTTAGGAGAAAAATTCATCGGACTAAGATTTAATTTTTTATCTTGGGAGGAAAAATTCCATCGGACCAAGATTGTGACTCTAGGAGATAAATCATCAAACTAGGCCCATTTTGTTGTGATCTTAGGAGAAAGATTCATCGGACTAAGATTTGATATCTTAGGAGAAAAATTCATCAGACTAAGATCTCTATCTTAGGAGAAAGATTCATCGGACTAAGATTTGATATCTTAGGAGAAAAATTCATCGGACTAAGATTTCTTTCTTAGGAGAAAAATTCATCGGACTAAGATTTGGTATCTTAGGAGAAAATTTCATCGGACTAAGATTTGATATCTTATCTTGGGAGAAAAATTTCATCGGACCAAGATTGTATCGGGAGGGAAATTCATCAGATTAGGACTTTTTATCCTAAGAGGAAAATGTAAAGATCAATGATTTGAGAAACTTACCTTTGCAATTTCTTCTTTTCTTTTCTTTTTCCTTTGCGCTGCTTTGTTCTTGCTTGCTGGGGATAATACCACTGGGGGAATCTCCTTTCTTCCCCTCATTCAAATTCAAAAAAAAAAATTTCTCTTTTTTTTTTTTTAATCATCTTTCTTTTCTTTTTCTTTTTTCATTCTTTTTTATTTTTGATTTTTTTTTTCTTTACCTTCGAGGCTCGTATTTCCTAGTCATTGCTATTGATTCCGAACGAGGGGTATGAAAGAAAATAAATAAGGCTCAAAAGGGGTAACGAAGGATAAAGTGTTTAGGTAGCAGAATAAAATGCCTTCGTCATTCCAGTCTTCAAAACATGCCAAGTGCAAACAACATAATTGAACATAGACTTCTAGTCTCTTCCGATGGTGCTGTACTTGACAATTATGTTAAACACTTGCTTTTCATTTGTCATTTCTAAAGCACTGCTGGGCGACACTCTCACTCTCATGAACGACCCTCATGCCAATTTGGCGAATCTTGCATTTAACGGTTTTCTTTAAGTTTTACTTGCCCCAGTTCCACATGACTCGGGCTTCAAATAATCTCAAACTGTTCTTATTTCCCTTAAATGCTTTGATCACCTTCACAGGGTTTTATGATTAACTTTTAAGATTAGGCCCAATATGTGAGCAAGTCATGTCACGAGAATTGGCGCTGAACAAAATGATAAAAGGACTAAACAAAAAGATGACTGGAAACAATAAAGGACCGGATTTGCTTTAGACTACCGGCGAGATGGTTTGAATAATAAAACAAACAAAACAACCAGAATAAAATCCTAACACAGCCTTGACAAAACTTAAACAAACTGATATGACAAATCGGAAAGACAAGAAGGTTTGACACAAGACAATATTCAGATTACAACCCTAATAATAATCTGGATAATAGAAATGACAACAAAATAAACCACCAACAGCTTCTCTCTTGCTGACCAAGGAACGGAGCGTCCTCCCATTTTATCAAAATTGGCATCTTAGCCACTAAGCTTTGCATTAGTATTGCCAAGACAATTATCAGCTTCCACATCATCAACCTCCGTCAACAAGTTCTTGATAGGGTTCGAGTGCTCCATGTCACTGTTATCGATCACAATCCGCCCTTTTTGGATCATTTTCTCTACTTCCTTTTTCAAATTACGACAACTCTCAATGTTGTGCCCTATGACATTGGAGTGGTACGCGCATCGCGCTGCCGGATCAAAGTTTCTTGCATGTGGATCTGGAGTATATGCGGGGAGCGGCTTAATCAATCCAGCATGCTTTAGCCTTTCAAACAGACTTGCATAAGATACTCCGATAGGGGTGAGAGCCTTTCCTCGTTTCAGCAACCTTTCGTTCCTAAATGCTTGATTGGGCCGGAAACCTGATCCAGGGGGCTTCCGTTAGACTTGTGAGGGTGGATAGGCCTTCTGTGGAGTTGGGTATTTGGAAAGTGAAGCCCGTCTTTAGGAATCTCGTGGAGAGAAGTAGCATTGGGGAGGGGAGTAGCGTGGACGAGTGATGGAGCTACTCGGGTATCTAGGAAAGCTGTCATAAGTGGGTTGGGATGAAGAGTATGGGGGATGGGTAATGCCAGAGTTTGAAAAGCTTGGCGGTGGTGGGGGTGGTGCTTTCCCAGTTATCCATGCCTAATACATGTCTGCCACATGTTGTCTCAGCATTTTCACTTCTTCTACCAACCTGTTGTTCTGTTCGACCAATTGTTGTCGGTCATCAGTACCGACCCACCCTGTTCTGAGGTTCTGTGTCATTTGCTTTGCAGGGAGGAGTTACCACAACCAACCACTTTTCTATATATGAACACAGCAAAGGGAAGTCATCACGTTAGTGTCAGGGCATTTGACAGATAAGCATATATTAGAGATGCAATGCACCTAAGCAGTTAAACCGTTCTATCAGAGATGCGATGCACTTGCGCTTTCCTTTATTTTTCTTTCTTCCCTTTTTTTTCTTTTTCAGTGGTGGTCGAATCTTATGGAGATTGCCTACGTATCATGACCCCGCATGAATCAGACCTTGTGTAGTTCGGACCAATAAACAATAAACATTTTTTATCAATTTTCATATTAAAACAAACTGGGTTTCAATGGTTTGAAGATTACCTACAAACTTGAAAATCAAACAACCCACATATTTTAATCAAAAGATTTATACTCTCAAAACAAAAAAGGCCAACTTCCTTTCCCCGTTTGACAAATGCAACCAAACGGCTATTTTTGCAAATGTGCCCCCTTCCAAATCTCACATGAATTTTGAGGTCGGGGAGGATTATTTTGACACTTTACAAACTTGTTCGTTCTTTTACGAAAATAACCTTTCGACAACTGAAAGATACTCTAAGGCTATTTCGGCAAGAACGGTTTAAGACGCGGTCGAAGCTGGCTCGGCTTATTTTGACCAAAAATCCAAACGGTATTCACCTGACCACTGACTCTTTGTTTTTTTTTTCCAAATTACAATAAAAACCGGGTGTTGTAAACACGGCCCTTCAGCGCCTCGGGGACGAAGATTTTTAAGGCTGTGTGGGTCAATTGGACCAAATCTTAAAAAATGACCCAAAGGTGGTTATTTATGCAAAGTCAGCCTTCCGGCGTCCCTTTCGGGAACATTCGGCTATGTCTTGATAAAACAGCGTCACCTGACTTCTTTATGACAAAATTAAAATTTGACATATTATTTTCGGCTATTTTTTAGCAAAAGGGGAGGTTGGACACCACCCGACTTATTTATGACAAGATTAAAATTTTGACACGTTTTTTTATTTATTTATTGGTTTTTGGCTATTTTAGCAAAAAGGGGGGTTGGACCCGATGAGGGTTGCCTACGTATCTCACATCCGGTGAGAATCAAACCCGCGTAGTTCGGGCCAATTAACCGAACTATTTTAAAACAGGATTTTTTTTTCTTTTTCAGCACAAATAACAAAACCACTTTCAAAGCACGACTCTTTTTATTTTCAATTTGGCATTTTCAGAAACGAATAAGAAAAACTATTTTAAAAGTAAGACTCTTTTTCATTGTCATTTTCAGGGGAAGACTAACTATTTTCCATTTTATATATATTTTTTTATTAAAAAAATAAGACAGAACAACGATTTTTCTTCTTCTATTTTTCCTTTGCTTTTTAGTAAAACAAACTAATAAAACATTATTTTTCGAAATTCTGGCAGAGTTTTGACAATATTTGGGAATTGTTTTTTTTTCTTTTTTTTTCAAAAATAAACAATCAATTCCCTAACCGCTATTATTTTTTTCAATTTCAAAATATTATTCCTGATATTCAAAAGTCGGTCAACATACAAGTCCGTATCAAATAAATGCGCAAGTAGGAGCAAGTAAGATGCATCAGGATGGTCATTTTCATTTTTGGTACACTTGTCCTAGACAGACCCAACCCCTGTGTTGAGCCTCCAAAGTCAAATGCACGTGATGCAAACAAACGTTCCTACTAGGGATCCGGCATGAAGCTGAGTTATTCTAAGTGAAAAACCTGAGGCATATTGTTCTAGCCCTGGCTTACCCAAGTGGACAGCTTGAGCCGAAGTGGGGGCAACGTACTGGGAGCACGAAAGTCTACCCGGCCTAGTTACTTGTCCCAACTTCGTTTTATTTGGTATGACTTCTAACAGAAAGGTGGGCCACGCGCACGTGTACACCATAAATTCAGAAGACTCAGAAAGAAGAAGGGTTTCGTAGCAGTTTTATATACACAATTCAGATAATATTAAAGCGGTAAAAGCATCATTTAGCACATTAAGCATATATCATGTAAAAATCAGATAATAAATAAAGCCAACTATAACAGTTATTTTAAGCTCGAATTCTTGAACCCTGAACCAGTGGTTCTGGGTCTCTAATCCCCAGCAGAGTCGCCAGAGCTGTCACACCTCCTTTTTCCGCCCCCGCGAGGGTGCAGGGAGTTTTCTCCAATTAAAGGACAGTCGAAACAGGATTTGTTTGTTTGTTTCAGAGTCGCCACCTGGGAATTTTAAGGCATCCCAAGTCACCAGTTTTAATCCCTGAATCGAGGAGAATATGACTCTGTTTGTTATTCTGCGAACCAGAAATCCTGAGTAAGGAATTCTGTTAATTCGGGAGAAGGTGTTAGGCATTCCCGAATTCCGTGGTTCTAGCACGGTCGCTTAACCATTTTTTATATTTGGCTTAATTATCTTGATTTACTAAATACCTTTTTTCTTGTTACCCGATTTTATTACCGCTTTTGTTTAGATTGTTTACAATTATATAAACGAATCACGCGTACGTATATTCGTATTATATACCTTTTATAATTGTAGAGAATCGTGCCACGCATACGTGTACACAAAAAGGTTGATAATATTCTATATTTTTATTATAAAAAAAATATATTTGATATTCGAAATTGTGCTTAAAATAAAATTAAGAACATTCGCCTTTCTTAAATAGTGAACCGCACATCTCGGGTTTTATGAAATTAATTTAATATCCTCCGACGAATCTCTTTTTATTAAAATTTTGGCTCAAAGTTGCGCGAACACATAATCCGAACTGCCTTAAAAAAATGTAATTTAGGCCACGCGAACGTATCCCTAATTTCACAAAATATTCTTGATAAAATTCTCTACAAATTGTTTATTGCATCCACTTATTTTTATATGAAAGCCATAGAGAAACACTGATTTAGACGTCTCCAAATTTTCTTGAAAAAAAATTCTAAAGTTATTATGTGTTGACCGCAAGTCTTATTTTACGCGTATGAATTATATACCTCAAAACTATTCAAATTTTAAAGAATTAATGATATGAAAAAGAAACAAACAACATATAACTGAAAATACTACCATTTTTATCGTGGATACAACATTAATATATCCAAAAATCGAATCGCATATAAAACTGGAAAAGAATTAATTTGATAAACAAATTAATAGTTTCTGAAGAATTTGCATTGTTATATTTAATGCGAACTTTATTTCTACATATCTTTGACATAAACTGTTGCAATTCGTGCTCATATATCCCATATCCTTCTCATATACTTGTTTTTAGTCCAAAGTTATAATTGTTTGGTTAATTTGTTTACAATGGTAGATAAGAATCAAGTTGATAAGAAAGAGAACTATTATACAAATTGATTCAATAAAATTGCATCACATGCAATATAGTTGTACGTTTGAACCATTCCTAATATTCTAACCTCGTAACGAATTATATCAACTCACCTTTCACTTATGGTTATACATGTAACTGTTATCACGCCATGTACGAACAACATACAACTTTCATCAATCTAGCTTTAAATAAAATCGGACTTTTGTGACAAAATATGCTAGTAATGTAGTTTCTTGATACTTCCATACTATTCCATACTTAGCCAACAATATCATAAGATTTAATTAATGGCTAGCTTTCTGCCATGTTCTCTATCTTATAATTTGAATATAGCTATACTTAATGAAATTCTGAAATAAATAACATTATTACAAAGCTTATGCGAATTTCAAAGGGATGATTAACTAACAGTTCTCACATCAAATGTAAGCTACTATATTAACCAACTGAAACAAAACTGAAATTTAAACTAATAGATTTAAACGAGTAAAAGACATAATTATAATTCCGAACTTCATTTATTTGGCAATGTTGAAGCTTTCCACAACATGAGTCTAAAATATATACCTGATATTGGAAGCAAAAGAAAATGAAGATGAGAATCAGCAGCAGTAATAACAGTATAGCACAGCAGCAACAACCCAGCAACAGTAACAACCCAGGAAAAGAGTTTGCAAACCAGTAGACCAGTAATCCCAAAAACAAAAGCTTCAAGCTTTGATGAAACAACAATTAATTCTGATTTCAAACAATGAAAGAAAGCAGAATATTTTTTTTTAGTTTTTTTTATTTGAAAGTTTAAATATTTTTCGGAATTTTCTCTCTCTTAAATGTTCAGCCCTTTTCTCTCTCTTGTTTTCAGATTCGTTTTCTCTCTCTCGTTCTTATTCTTTCTGTCTATCTGTGTGTATTTTTTTCTATCTGTGTGTCTAAATCTGATTTCAAGACTTCTACTTATATAACTCATCCCATAAATCTTTCAATCAATTAAAATCAATACTTTTTCTCTACCAAACCCATTATCTTCCCACTCATCCCCATTACATTAAATAAACATATCACACCACTCCCATTATATTTTGTCCCCCATGCCTAACATAAATAAATACAAGATTCCCCCCACTAAATTTTGTCTTGTCCCCCCTTTATATTAAACAACTATATCACAACCCACTCCATTTCATTTTGTCCCCCATGCTTCACATAAAAAATTACAAAATGTACAATTCCTAAACTACCCCTCCGACCTTACTGAAATTACCAAACTACCCCTGAACGTACTACAAATTACCAAACTACCCATCAGCTATAACACATCAATTAATCAAACTTAACCAAAATATAGACAATATGATTAATTTCTAACAATGTTCAAACAACAAATTTCATGAACATGATTTCTTCAACATTTTTACAACAAATCACATGAACATGATTTCAACAACATTTCAACAACAAATCACATGAACACAAATTGAACAACAAAGAACAACTAAAATTTGATTGAACAATATTTTAGCAACAAACAATCCTATTTTCGGATTCAACAACAACAACAAACAAGTATATTTAGATTTCTAATTCAATAATATTGAACTTAAAATCAACTACTCTAACAACATTACAACAAATAATTCTTATATTAAACTTTAAACAAGATTATGAGACCAATTCAAGAAATAATCATAAATGATATACAAGAAATCAAACTATACAAATTTCGGATTCAAGATCAACCAAACAAAGTATGAACATGAATGAATCCATTTTTTAAAATAACAAACATGACGGATTAAATGACTCAAACAACATTAATAATTTCTGGAAAATACATAACACATGAAACAAATTGAAGAAATAATTAATTAGATTTCAATTTGAATCTAACAAATATTAAACTAACAAATATTTATCTAAACAATACTACAAACATGAAAAACAACTAATTAATCTTTCATTTGAAATCTGAAAAATTAATTTAACAAAGCACATGAACATGAACAAACTAAACATTTACCGATTTTAGATTCGAAAATATTAAAACAAAATACGGACAAAATAAAACTCAAAAACTACTAACTGGAGATTGTATGGACTGTTTCGACGAACCTCAAATGGGAATAAATCTGTCCGGACTCAACGACGAACTCAACGACGAGCTCGACCAAACGATGATGTCCGAATCTAAGAAGTTGACTGAAGCACCGAGGAAACACTAGCAGCGGTTGATACGAAATAGAAGCAGCTGGGGTACGTTCGGCAGAAGAAGCAGTGATGGAACAGACGCAGCAAAAGTGATGCTCGAGCAGAAAAATCCATGGACGACGACGAGGAAGAAAAACTGAAACAGTAGCAGCAACATCCATGGACGGACGACGAGGAAGCAAACTGAAACAGTAGCAGCAAAATCCATGGACGAGGGAGCTTGACGCGAAGCTAATACTCGACAGCATCGTCGACGAAAGATGGCAGAACGGGCTGGACGCGATGGCAGCGTTCGATGAGAGCTGGTCGCGACAGGGTTGTTTGGACGTGACTGAGTTCGGACAATGCAGTAGCAGTTGTTGCTGTTTGACGTGGAAGGAGGGATCGTTTGGGCAAGATGGTGAGGAAGGCGATGATGCACCAGCAATGGTCGTCGGATGCAGGTGGTCGACGAATGAGAAGAACGCAGCAGCGGATGCTCGAGTTCCTACGAGGGGGGTGACGACGAGGACGCAGACGAAGCCATGGGAGGCAGCCATGGATGGGATGTGAGGAAGCTTGGAGAAGAAGAAGCAAAGGGAAGGGGGGGGGGGGGCGGACCATTTTTAGGTTTTTTAGGGTTTTATCTTCTTTCTTTTTTTTGTTTTGTGTTGTTTGTAAGATAATATGGGTGTTGGGTTATGGACTGGGTCAACCCAGTTCGAAATGGACTAGGTCGTTTGGGAAGATTGGGCCATTTTTTGGGCCTGCGGCTTGAAATCGAAGAAGAGGCCCAATTCCGACTTTCTTTATATTTTCGCTCTCTTTTCTTCTTTTATTTTTCTAAAACTAAATTATAAAAATACTTAAACTATTATTAAGAACTAAATTAAGTTATAAAAGCGCAAATTAACTCCCAATAACAATTAACGCACAATTAGGTAATAATTAAGCATAAAATTGTATATTTGGACATTAAATGCTAAAAATGCAAACGATGCCTATTTTTGTAATTTTTATTTTTTTGTAAAACAAATTTAATTACTAACAATTGTAGAATTAAATCCTACATGCAAAATGCGACATATTTTTGTATTTTTTATTAATTTAGCAAATAAACATGCACAGACAAATACAAATAATTATTCAAAATATCACAAAATATCACAAAATTGCACACCAAGAAAAATTACTTTATTTTTGAATTTTTTGGGAGTAATTCTCATATAGGGCAAAAATCACGTGCTTACAGCTGCCCCTCTTTGCCCGAAGACACGAAGGGTTTTCGTGCAAAGATAAAGCGAGCGATTTTTGCCCATCCGAGTACTCCGTGTGAAGCATTTTTTTTGAAAAAGATTTGACTGAACCTTTGCTTCAAAGGTTTCCTACATATCCTGGGCTAAACAGGAATCAGGTCAATGTAGTTCGGGAAGCTTTGGTAGATGGGACTACCGTTGGACTGTAATGTTACTGTTGTTGCATGCTATTACCACTGCTTACCGATCTCCTTGTTACACCGTGCTTAAAAGAAAACAAGAAGCTAGGCTAGACTGCAATTTGTTTTTGTTGCCTTGCTTTCTTGTCTGCTTGCATTTCTTACGGTGCTTTTCTTCCGATGCTTTTCTTCCTTTCGACACATGCACTTGAGTTTTTGTTGGGACCTCTTATTGCAACCTTCTGCTTCCCAGTGCTGGGGATTTTTATTGTTTCCTACTGGGGATTCATATTGTAACCCTCTGTTTTATTGTCCTCTGACTTGATCTTGAAATGTATGCCTCTGTTCTATGGGCGGGCTCCAAACTTCAATACTTGAAATTAAAGACTGAAATGTATGCCTCTGTTATCTGGGCGGGCTCTCAACTTCAACTCTTGAAATGTAAAGACTGAAATGTATGCCTCTGTTATCTGGGCGGGCTCCCAACTTCAATGCTTGAAATGTAAAGACTGAAATGTATGCCTCTGTTATCTGGGCGGGCTTCCAACTTCAAATAAACAACTTTTAAAATAAACTTCATTCCTCTCTTCAGGGCGGGCTCCCAACTTCAACGCTTGAAATGTAAAGACTGAAATGTATGCCTCTGTTCTATGGGTGGGCTCCCAACTTCAACAACAACTTTAAAAATAAATGTCATTCCTCTCTTCAGGAAGGCTCCTGACCTTCAACAACAACTTTGAAAATAAACTGCCTTTCCTCTTTTCAGGCGGGCTCCTGACTTCAACAACAACTTCTAAAATAAAATGCCTTTCCTCTCTTCAGGCGGGCTCCTGACTTCAAATACACAACTTTAAAATTAAACGTCATTCCTCTCTTCAGGCGGGCTCCTGACTTCAACCAATAAATCGCCATTCTATTCTTCAGGGGGGCTCCTGACTTCAACCAATACATCGCCATTCCTTTCTTTAGGTTGGCGAGATTTCAACAACTTTTAAAAATGCCTTTCCTCTCTTCAGGCGGGCTCCCGACTTCAACCACTACTTTGAAAATAAATTGTCATTCCTCTCTTCAGGCGGACTCCTGACTTCAAACAACAAATTGCCATTCTATTCTTCAGGGGGGCTCCTGACTTCAACCATTTTTTTTCAAAATGCCATTCCTTTCTTTGGCTGGCACGATTTTAACAACCCTTTTTTTTTTAAAAATTGCCTTTCTTTTCTTCTTTTTTTTTTCATTATCCTAGGAGAAAATTCATCAGACTAGGTTTTGATCCTAGGAGAAGATTCATCCGACTAGATTTTATTATATTATCTTGGGAGAAAGATTCCATCGGACCAAGATTTGATATCTTAGGAAAAATTTTCATCGGACTAAGATTTAATTTCTTATCTTGGGAGGAAAAATTCCATCGGACCAAGATTTTGACTCTAGGAGATAAATCATCAAACTAGGCCCATTTTGTTGTGATCTTAGGAGAAAGATTCATCGGACTAAGATTTGATATCTTAGGAGAAAAATTCATCAGACTAAGATTTCTATCTTAGGAGAAAGATTCATCGGACTAAGATTTTATTATACTATCTTGGGAGAAAAATTTCATCGGACCAAGATTTTGACTCTAGGAGATAAATCATCAAACTAGACCCATTTTGTTGTGATCTTAGGAGAAAGATTCATCGGACTAAGATTTCTATCTTAGGAGAAAAATTCATCGGACTAAGATTTAATTTTTTATCTTGGGAGGAAAAATTCCATCGGACCAAGATTGTGACTCTAGGAGATAAATCATCAAACTAGGCCCATTTTGTTGTGATCTTAGGAGAAAGATTCATCGGACTAAGATTTGATATCTTAGGAGAAAAATTCATCGGACTAAGATTTCTTTCTTAGGAGAAAAATTCATCGGACTAAGATTTGGTATCTTCGGAGAAAATTTCATCGGACTAAGATTTGATATCTTATCTTGGGAGAAAAATTTCATCGGACCAAGATTGTATCGGGAGGGAAATTCATCAGATTAGGACTTTTTATCCTAAGAGGAAAATGTAAAGATTAATGATTTGAGAAACTTACCTTTGCAATTTCTTCTTTTCTTTTCTTTTTCCTTTGCGCTGCTTTGTTCTTGCTTGCTGGGGATAATACCACTGTGGGAGTCTCCTTTCTTCCCCTCCTTCAAATTCAAAATTTTTTTTGGTTTTTTTTTTTTTTTATCATCTTTCTTTTCTTTATCTTTTTTCATTCTTTTTTTATTTTTGATTTTTTTTCTTTACCTTCGAGGTTCATATTTCCTAGTCGTTGCTATTGATTCCGAACGAGGGGTATGAAAGAAAATAAATAAGGCTCAAAAGGGGTAACGAAGGATAAAGTTTTTAGGTAGCAGAATAAAATGCCTTCGTCATTCCAGTCTTCAAAACATGCCAAGTGCAAACAACATAATTGAACATAGACTTCTAGTCTCTTCCGATGGTGCTGTACTTGACAATTATGTTAAACACTTGCTTTTCATTTGTCATTTCTAAAGCACTGCTGGGCGACACTCTCACTCTCATGAACGACCCTCATGCCAATTTGGCGAATCTTGCATTTAACGGTTTTCTTTAAGTTTTACTTGCCCCAGTTCCACATGACTCGGGCTTCAAATAATCTCAAACTGTTCTTATTTCCCTTAAATGCTTTGATCACCTTCACAGGGTTTTATGATTAACTTTTAAGATTAGGCCCAATATGTGAGCAAGTCATGTCACGAGAATCGGCGCTGAACAAAATGATAAAAGGACTAAACAAAAAGATGACTGGAAACAATAAAGGACCGGATTTGCTTTAGACTACCGGCGAGATGGTTTGAATAATAAAACAAACAAAACAACCAGAATAAAATCCTAACACAGCCTTGACAAAACTTAAACAAACTGATATGACAAATCGGAAAGATAAGAAGGTTTGACACAAGACAATATTCAGATTACAACCCTAATAATAATCCGGATAATAGAAATGACAACAAAATAAACCACCAACAGCTTCTCTCTTGCTAACCATGGAACGGAGCGTCCTCCCATTTTATCAAAATTGTCATCTTAGCCACTAAGCTTTGCATTAGTATTGCCAAGACAATTATCAGCTTCCACATCATCAACCTCCGTCAACAAGTTCTTGATAGGGTTCGAGTGCTCCATGTCACTGTTATCGATCACAATCCGCCCTTCTTGGATCATTTTCTCTACTTCCTTTTTCAAATTATGACAACTCTCAATGTTGTGCCCTATGACATTGGAGTGGTACGCGCATCGCGCTGCCGGATCAAAGTTTCTTGCATGTGGATCTGGAGTATATGCGGGGAGCGGCTCCATCAATCCAGCATGCTTTAGCCTTTCAAACAGACTTGCATAAGATACTCCGATAGGGGTGAGAGCCTTTCCTCGTTTCAGCAACCTTTCGTTCCTAAATGCTTGATTGGGCCGGAAACCTGATCCAGGGGGCTTCCAGTAGGCTTGTGAGGGTGGATAGGCCTTCTGTGGAGCTGGGTATTTGGAAAGTGAAGCCCGTCTTTGGGAATCTCGTGGAGAGAAGTAGCATTGGGGAGGGGAGTAGCGTGGACGAGTGATGGAGCTACTCGGGTAGCTAGGAAAGCTGTCATAAGTGGGTTGGGATGAAGAGTATGGGGGATGGGTAATGCCAGAGTTTGAAAAGCTTGGCGGTGGTGGGGGTGGTGCTTTCCCAGTTATCCATGCCTGATACATGTCTGCCACATGTTGTCTCAGCATTTTCACTTCTTCTACCAACCCGTTGTTCTGTTCGACCAATTGTTGTCGGTCATCAGTACCGACCCACCCTGTTCTGAGGTTCTGTGTCATTTGCTTTGCAGGGAGGAGTTACCACAACCAACCACTTTTCTATATATGAACACAGCAAAGGGAAGTCATCACGTTAGTGTCAGGGCATTTGACAGATAATCATATATTAGAGATGCAATGCACCTAAGCAGTTAAACCGTTCTATCAGAGATGCGATGCACTTGCGCTTTCCTTTATTTTTCTTTCTTCCCTTTTTTTTCTTTTTCAGTGGTGGTCGAATCTTATGGAGATTGCCTACGTATCATGACCCCGCATGAATCAGACCTTGCGTAGTTCGGACCAATAAACAATAAACATTTTTTATCAATTTTCATATTAAAACAAACTGGGTTTCAATGGTTTGAAGATTACCTACAAACTTGAAAATCAAACAACCCACATATTTTAATCAAAAGATTTATACTCTCAAAACAAAAAAGGCCAACTTCCTTTCCCCGTTTGACAAATGCAACCAAACGGCTATTTTTGCAAATGTGCCCCCTTCCAAATCTCACATGAATTTTGAGGTCGGGGAGGATTATTTTGACACTTTACAAACTTGTTCGTTCTTTTACGAAAATAACCTTTCGACAACTGAAAGATACTCTAAGGCTATTTCGGCAAGAACGGTTTAAGACGCGGTCGAAGCTGGCTCGGCTTATTTTGACCAAAAATCCAAACTGTATTCACCTGACCACTGACACTTTGTTTTTTTTTTCAAATTACAATAAAAACCGGGTGTTGCAAACACGGCCCTTCAGCGTCTCGGGGACGAAGATTTTTAAGGCTGTGTGGGTCAATTGGACCAAATCTTAAAAAATGACCCAAAGGTGGTTATTTATGCAAAGTCAGCCTTCCGGCGTCCCTTTCGGGAACATTCGGCTATGTCTTGATAAAACAGCGTCACCCGACTTCTTTATGACAAAATTAAAATTTGACATATTATTTTCGGCTATTTTTTAGCAAAAGGGGAGGTTGGACACCACCCGACTTATTTATGACAAGATTAAAATTTTGACACATTTTTTTATTTATTTATTGGTTTTTGGCTATTTTAGCAAAAAGGGGGGGTTGGACCCGATGAGGGTTGCCTACGTATCTCACATCCGGTGAGAATCAAACCCGCATAGTTCGGGCCAATTAACCGAACTATTTTAAAACAGGATTTTTTTTTCTTTTTCAGCAACAAATAACAAAACCACTTTCAAAGCACGACTCTTTTTATTTTCAATTTGGCATTTTCAGAAACGAATAAGAAAAACTATTTTAAAAGTAAGACTCTTTTTCATTGTCATTTTCAGGGGAAGACTAACTATTTTCCATTTTATATATATTTTTATTAAAAAAATAAGACAGAACAACGATTTTTTTTCTTCTATTTTTCCTTTGCTTTTTAGTAAAACAAACTAATAAAACATTATTTTTCGAAATTCTGGCAGAGTTTTGACAATAATTGGGAATTGTTTTTTTTTTCTTTTTTTTTTCAAAAATAAACAATCAATTCCCTAACCGCTATTTTTTTTTTCAATTTCAAAATATTATTTCTGATATTCAAAAGTCGGTCAACATACAAGTCCGTATCAAATAAATGCGCAAGTAGGAGCAAGTAAGATGCATCAGGATGGTCATTTTCATTTTTGGTACACTTGTCCTAGACAGACCCAACCCCTGTGTTGAGCCTCCAAAGTCAAATGCACGTGATGCAAACAAACGTTCCTACTAGGGATCCGACATGAAGCTGAGTTATTCTAAGTGAAAAACCTGAGGCATATTGTTCTAGCCCTGGCTTACCCAAGTGGACAGCTTGAGCCGAAGTGGGGGCAACGTACTGGGAGCACGAAAGTCTACCTGGCCTAGTTACTTGTCCCAACTTCGTTTTATTTGGTATGACTTCTAACAGAAAGGTGGGCCACGCGCACGTGTACACCATAAATTCAGAAGACTCAGAAAGAAGAAGGGTTTCGTAGCAGTTTTATATACACAATTCAGATAATATTAAAGCGGTAAAAGCATCATTTAGCACATTAAGCATATATCATGTAAAAATCAGATAATAAATAAAGCCAACTATAACAGTTATTTTAAGCTCGAATTCTTGAACCCTGAACCAGTGGTTCTGGGTCTCTAATCCCCAGCAGAGTCGCCAGAGCTGTCACACCTCCTTTTTCCGCCCCCGCGAGGGTGCAGGGAGTTTTCTCCAATTAAAGGACAGTCGAAATAGGATTTGTTTGTTTGTTTCAGAGTCGCCACCTGGGAATTTTAAGGCGTCCCAAGTCACCAGTTTTAATCCCTGAATCGAGGAGAATATGACTCTGTTTGTTATTCTGCGAACCAGAAATCCTGAGTAAGGAATTCTGTTAATTCGGGAGAAGGTGTTAGACATTCCCGAATTCCGTGGTTCTAGCACGGTCGCTTAACCATTTTTTATATTTGGCTTAATTAACTTGATTTACTAAATACCTTTTTTCTTGTTACCCGATTTTATTACCGCTTTTGTTTAGATTGTTTACAATTATATAAACGAATCACGCGTACGTATATTCGTATTATATACCTTTTATAATTGTAGAGAATCGTGCCACGCATACGTGTACACAAAAAGGTTGATAATATTCTATATTTTTATTATAAAAAAAATATATTTGATATTCGAAATTGTGCTTAAAATAAAATTAAGAACATTCGCCTTTCTTAAATAGTGAACCGCACATCTCGGGTTTTATGAAATTAATTTAATATCTTCCGACGAATCTCTTTTTATTAAAATTTTGGCTCAAAGTTGCGCGAACACATAATCCGAACTGCCTTAAAAAAATGTAATTTAGGCCACGCGAACGTATCCCTAATTTCACAAAATATTCTTGATAAAATTCTCTACAAATTGTTTATTGCATCCACTTATTTTTTATATGAAAGCCATAGAGAAACACTAATTTAGACGTCTCCAAATTTTCTTGAAAAAAAATTCAAAAGTTATTATGTGTTGACCGCAAGTCTTATTTTACGCGTATGAATTATATACCTCAAAACTATTCAAATTTTAAAGAATTAATGATATGAAAAAGAAACAAACAACATGTAACTAAAAATACTACCATTTTTATCGTGGATACAACATTAATATATCCAAAAATCGAATCGCATATAAAACTGGAAAAGAATTAATTTGATAAACAAATTAATAGTTTCTGAAGAATTTGCATTGTTATATTTAATGCGAACTTTATTTCTACATATCTTTGACATAAACTGTTGCAATTCGTGCTCATAAATCCCATATCCTTCTCATATACTTGTTTTTAGTCCAAAGTTATAATTGTTTGGTTAATTTGTTTACAATGGTAGATAAGAATCAAGTTGATAAGAAAGAGAACTATTATACAAATTGATTCAATAAAATTGCATCACATGCAATATAGTTGTACGTTTGAACCATTCCTAATATTCTAACCTCGTAACGAATTATATCAACTCTCCTTTCACTTATGGTTATACATGTAACTGTTATCACTCCATGTACGAACAACATACAACTTTCATCAATTTAGCTTCAAATAAAATTGGACTTTTGTGACAAAATATGCTAGTAATGTAGTTTCTTGATACTTCCATACTATTCCATACTTAGCCAACAATATCATAAGATTTAATTAATGGCTAGCTTTCTGCCATGTTCTCTATCTTATAATTTGAATATAGCTATACTTAATGAAATTCTGAAATAAATAACATTATTACAAAGCTTATGCGAATTTCAAAGGGATGATTAACTAACAGTTCTCACATCAAATGTAAGCTACTATATTAACCAACTGAAACAAAACTGAAATTTAAACTAATAGATTTAAACGAGTAAAAGACATAATTATAATTCCGAACTTCATTTAATTGGCAATGTTGAAGCTTTCCACAACATGAGTCTAAAATATATACCTGATATTGGAAGCAAAAGAAAATGAAGATGAGAATCAGCAGCAGTAATAACAGTATAGCACAGCAGCAACAACCCAGCAACAGTAACAACCCAGGAAAAGAGTTTGCAAACCAGTAGACCAGTAATCCCAAAAACAAAAGCTTCAAGCTTTGATGAAACAACAATTAATTCTGATTTCAAACAATGAAAGAAAGCAGAATATTTTTTTTTTAGTTTTTTTTATTTGAAAGTTTAAATATTTTTCGGAATTTTCTCTCTCTTAAATGTTCAGCCCTTTTCTCTCTCTTGTTTTCAGATTCGTTTTCTCTCTCTCGTTCTTATTCTTTCTGTCTATCTGTGTGTATTTTTTTCTATCTGTGTGTCTAAATCTGATTTCAAGACTTCTACTTATATAACTCATCCCATAAATCTTTCAATCAATTAAAATCAATACTTTTTCTCTACCAAACCCATTATCTTCCCACTCATCCCCATTACATTAAATAAACATATCACACCACCCCCATTATATTTTGTCCCCCATGCCTAACATAAACAAATACAAGATTCTCCCCACTAAATTTTGTCTTGTCCCCCCTTTATATTAAACAACTATATCACAACCCACTCCATTTCATTTTGTCCCCCATGCTTCACATAAAAAATTACAAAATGTACAATTCCTAAACTACCCCTCCGACCTAACTGAAATTACCAAACTACCCCTGAACGTACTACAAATTACCAAACTACCCATCAGCTATAACACATCAATTAATCAAACTTAACCAAAATATAGACAATATGATTAATTTCTAACAATGTTCAAACAACAAATTTCATGAACATGATTTCTTCAACATTTTAACAACAAATCACATGAACATGATTTCAACAACATTTCAACAACAAATCACATGAACACAAATTGAACAACAAAGAACAACTAAAATTTGATTGAACAATATTTTAGCAACAAACAATCCTATTTTCGGATTCAACAACAACAACAAACAAGTATATTTAGATTTCTAAATTCAATAATATTGAACTTAAAATCAACTACTCTAACAACATTACAACAAATAATTCTTATATTAAACTTTAAACAAGATTATGAGACCAATTCAAGAAATAATCATAAATGATATACAAGAAATCAAACTATACAAATTTCGGATTCAAGATCAACCAAACAAAGTATGAACATGAATGAATCCATTTTTTAAAATAACAAACATGACGGATTAAATGACTCAAACAACATTAATAATTTCTGGAAAATACATAACACATGAAACAAATTGAAGAAATAATTAATTAGATTTCAATTTGAATCTAACAAATATTAAACTAACAAATATTTATCTAAACAATACTACAAACATGAAAAACAACTAATTAATCTTTCATTTGAAATCTGAAAAATTAATTTAACAAAGCACATGAACATGAACAAACTAGAAAAATGATTTTAGATTCGAAAATATTAAAACAAAATATGGACAAAATAAAACTCAAAAACTACTAACTGGAGATTGTATGGACTGTTTCGACGAACCTCAAATGGGAATAAATCTGTCCGGACTCAACGACGAACTCAACGACGAGCTCGACCAAACGATGATGACCGAATCTAAGAAGTTGACTGAAGCACTGAGGAAACACTAGCAGCGGTTGATACGAAACAGAAGCAGCTGGGGTACGTTCGGCAGAAGAAGCAGCGATGGAACAGACGCAGCAAAAGTGATGCTCGAGCAGCAAAATCCATGGACGACGACGAGGAAGAAAAACTAAAACAGTAGCAGCAACATCTATGGACGGACGACGAGGAAGCAAACTGAAACAGTAGCAGCAAAATCCATGGACGAGGGAGCTGGACGCGAAGCTAATACTCGACAGCATCGTCGACGAAAGATGGCAGAACGGGCTGGACGCGATGGCAGCGTTCGATGAGAGCTGGTCGCGACAGGGTTGTTTGGACGTGACTGAGTTCGGACAACGCAGCAGCAGTTGTTGCTGTTTGACGTGGAAGGAGGGATCGTTTGGGCAAGATGGTGAGGAAGGCGATGATGCACCAGCAATGGTCGTCGGATGCAGGTGGTCGACGAATGAGAAGAACGCAGCAGCGGATGCTCGAGTTCCTACGAGGGGGGTTGACGACGAGGACGCAGACGAAGCCATGGGAGGCAGCCATGGATGGGATGTGAGGAAGCTTGGAGAAGAAGAAGCAAAGGGAAGGGGGGGGGGGGGCGGACCATTTTTAGGTTTTGTAGGGTTTTATCTTCTTTCTTTTTTTTGTTTTGTGTTGTTTGTAAGATAATATGGGTGTTGGGTTATGGACTGGGTCAACCCAGTTCGAAACGGACTGGGTCGTTTGGGAAGATTGGGCCATTTTTTGGGCCTGCGGCTTGAAATCGAAGAAGAGGCCCAATTCCGACTTTCTTTATATTTTCGCTCTCTTTTCTTCTTTTATTTTTCTAAAACTAAATTATAAAAATACTTAAACTATTATTAAGAACTAAATTAAGTTATAAAAGCGCAAATTAACTCCCAATAACAATTAACGCACAATTAGGTAATAATTAAGCATAAAATTGTATATTTGGACATTAAATGCTAAAAATGCAAACGATGCCTATTTTTGTAATTTTTATTTTTTTGTAAAACAAATTTAATTACTAACAATTGTAGAATTAAATCCTACATGCAAAATGCGACATATTTTTGTATTTTTTATTAATTTAGCAAATAAACATGCACAGACAAATACAAATAATTATTCAAAATATCACAAAATATCACAAAATTGCACACCAAGAAAAATTACTTTATTTTTGAATTTGTTTTGGAGTAATTCTCATATAGGGCAAAAATCACGTGCTTACACCTATTAAATTAGTTTTCCTCAAAATTGTCGCATTATTTCGAAACAATGAATCTATATCGAAACAAGGAATCTAACAATAGAGTTGGCGTACATCGCTAACCTGTTAATGTAACACCACATGAGAATTTGTTTGGAATACATTTTTCTTGAAATCAAATGGGACAAGATATAACAGGTTTGACAGTTCAGAGGTCTAGACAAGAGTACATACAGATGCTTGTCATGATTCTATGTTATGCTGTCACCACTAAATCAAACCCAATGATTACACGCATGGAAATACATCTGATCTAACAACAATACAATCTAGTAGCTCAATCTCAATTAGGATGTGTGTTAATTCATACAAAGTAGTTGCAGTTTGGAATGAAGTTAAACAAATACAGGCCAACTTATCACTCAACCTATGGCTATATTCTGAACACAAGCATTGTGAAGTAAACAACATTCATTTCTTTATTTCTGCTTCAAAACTTCAAGCTTTCAACAACACATGGTTTCAGAAGTGTGTACCTGGAAATGCTTACAATTGAAGAAGAAGAAAAGTCAGTAGAGTAGCAATGGCAACAGAAGCAGCAGTAGTAACAACAGATAACAACAGGACAAATCCCAGTGCAAGATGCAACTATAGCCGATGGAACAAGCAGTAACAAAATAACAGCAGCAAACAATGCAGTAGAAACAAAGCTCCAAGACAGACCAAGTCCAGGAGAACAACAATGCAAACCAACCAATAAACTTAGTTGAGACTTGGCAGAAATCAGAATTGATTGAACAAGTTGAACAAAAGAAACCCAAACAACAGTAGGAGGAAACAGTCTGTATGTTTTCTATCTCTTAACCCCTCTATCTATCTATATATGTGCTCTCTCAAAATCAGTCTGAATCCCCCTCTGTCTATATGCCTTTATCTCTCTTTTCTGAATCTAATCTCTCTCTGTATCTATGTTTTTCTAAAATCCCTCAAAATCCAGTCTAATTTTCAGTTCAAAATCTGTCTGAGTTCCCCCTTTTTTTTCTTTTTCTTGAACTAATGGAAGTTCTCCTCCCTTTATAGCCTAACCTCAGCCCTTTTTAGTCTGTTAAACATATCAGAACCCCCTCCTTTCTTTCTGTTTTTCCACTCAAACATTTTAAAATATGAAAACCTCCCATGAGATTCCTGACAACCCTTTTAATCAGCTTATTAAACTAAAAGCAGACATGGGTAGCAGGAATATAACCTGACAGCATATGCTGTCAAGTTATTTTAAACTCTAAAAAGGGCCTTTATGCACATGTTGTGCATAAGTGCACATGCCACCAATTCAGACTGAACTACAAACCAAATCCTTAGGTTTCTGATTCAAATTAACAACTATAAGTAGCTATACTCGATCCTCAATTTTGATTCAAACGATGTTCAGCAAGAACAGATCAAATTGTTATCATTCAAACAGCTGAAACTATTCGACGACACGTATCGAATCGACTATACTAATTATATCATGTAAAATCAAAGACCATGATCAGAAATCTAACAGTATCAAACATGCGATTCAAATTGCACTGACTAAGCAAAAATTGTACTGGAGAATTGATTAATCAATTGAATTTAAATTCAATTGATTGTAAAGCTTACACACATACGCATGATCAGTAAATGGAAAGAACTTGGCCAAATACAGAGGTCCGGGTAAGGTGGATAACAACAGTCGACAAAATTCAATAACATAAATTAAACAAAACATACGAACATACAATCAATTGTAGCAGACAAAATAAACTGATAAAGAAAAATAAAAATTACCTAAAGCCTTAAAAATCAGAAAACCTTAGCTCGTGTTTGAATAGACCCTTCTTGGGGGTTGAACGGACTTTAATCGAAGTGTTCTCAACTGAGAACACTTCGATTAAGGTCCATTAGACCCTAATCACTTGGCTCAAACGGACACAGACCAGGCTCGGGGTTTCTAAGGTTCCTAGATGGCAGATTTTGGATTTGGGTTTCCACGGTTAGATTCGGACCAAACCAAGCATGGTTTGGTCAGGAGGGAGGTCTGGGGACTGTCTGGTGTGAAGCTGGGGTAAATCGGTGTAAGTCGAGGTCCGACTCGAATCTTCAAATGAAGATTCGAGAAGGTGGGAGAGGATTCGAGCTAAGTGGTTGGTGGATTTGGGTTCAGGATGGTGAGGTGCATCTATGGTGTTAAGATGGGGGTCACCGGCGTTCATTCCGCCGGGATTAATGGTGAGGGGAAAGGGGGCGGCTAGGGTTCCTGAGGTTTTGGGTCTGTGGAAGGGATGACTAAGGCAGGGGGGTTTAGATAGGGGGCAGGGTGTGATATGAGGCCTTTTATATGGGGTGGATGGTTGTGTCTTGGCCGTTGGATTGCCACTGATCAACGGCTGTGATCTTCCCATTAAAAGAAACGGTGTCGTTTGCTTTCATACTGGGGTGGATCAGACCGGGTTTCATTGGGTCGGGTCTGATAACGGGTAAAGTAGATGGGACGAGGGTTGTTAGATCAACCTGGTTTTAATGGCTGAGATTAGACGGCCTTATACGGCGTCGTTTGGGTAAAGGATTTGCTTGATCTGGGCCGTTCCTTTGAACCAATCAACGGCTCGAAGAGATGATGCCTATACGGCGTCGTTTGGGGCATCTTGCAGAAGGTCTGGTTGGATTGGGTCATTTGCATTGGTTTGGGCCTGATTTTATTTAAAATCTTGGCCCAAATCTAATGTTTTCCTTCTTATAATTAAATAAAAATTCCTAATAATAAAAAAAATAAAATCATACCAATATTAATAAATACTCAAAACAACAATTATCACTCACACTGACATTTAATTAAAAATAAAATCATTAAATGACAACAAAAAATAGAATAAAAGACACATATATTTTGCGATTTTCCTTTTAAAATCAATTACGGTTCAAATACACATGACACACATTTTTTTTTGTATTTTGTTTGATAAAAAATAAAAATAGACGAAATCACAAATAACTAACAAAATGCCACGCAAAAATCCAAAAATTGTACAGCAAGACCATTTGTTATTATTTTTATTTGTTTTGGAGTGATTGTCGCGTAAAACAAAAATCACGTGCTCACAGCTGCCCCTCTTTGTTCGGAAACACGAAGAGTTTTCGTGCAAAGATAAAGTGAGAGGATATGAGCGACTTTTGCCTATTGGACTACTCCGTGTAAAGCATGTTTTGAAAGATTTGACCGAATATTTGCTTCAAAGATTTCTTACATATCCTGGGCTAAACAGGAATCAGGTCAATGTAGTTCGGGAAATTTTTGGCAGCTAGGACTACCATGGGATTGCAATGCTTGTTGTTACTGCTGTTGCTGTTGTCACTGTTGCTTTACTGACCGCCTTATTACAACCAAAAAATTGAAACTGAACTAACTACTTATGCTTGTCACTTGCTAATTACAAGATTCCTATCTATGATTCTTTTGCAACTTGATCTCGGGTCTTAGCTGATTTTGCTTGTAGACTTCGATCTGAATCTTAATGCTTGCAAGTTGTAGGTGCCTGTTTATTTCTGCGACACTGAGTGAGACGGGAGTGGTAGAACTCGGGGCCTTGATCGAAACTTGGAGCGATCCGCCCTTCATTTTTTCAAGCATCTCGGAACATCTTCTCTTTTTTTTTATTCTGGGTTCAGGCTCATCTCGTGGGTCTTCTTGATCCATGCGCCTCGAGGTCAGACCTGCAGGGAAAAACAAACGAATGAAATTTTCTGCCCCAGTTTCACTAGGAAAATTTCGTGAGTTATTTGCCAGAAAGTTCATAGAATTGATGAAGGAATTGGAAAATTCCAGTTTCCGAGATGCCAACTCCGGGATTGGATCAACGATATTGCCACAAGGTAAGAA
The DNA here is from genome assembly GCF_000715075.1 of Nicotiana tabacum. NCBI lineage: Eukaryota > Viridiplantae > Streptophyta > Magnoliopsida > Solanales > Solanaceae > Nicotiana > Nicotiana tabacum. Next base: position 50,607,500 of record NC_134089.1, on the reverse strand, counting down.
TACTCAGTTTAGGGTTGGAGCCCTAAGGCTAGCGGAATGGAAATAGTTCAGTTCAGGGTTGGAGCCCTAATGCTGACCAACTGGGGAAAAGTTCAGTTTAGGGTTGGGGCCCTAATGCTGATTAAGGAAAAGTTCAGTTTAGAGTTTAAAACTCTAATCCTGATTAAAGGGAAAAGTTCAGTTTAGGGTTTAAAACCCTAATGGTGACTAAAGGGAAGAGTTCAGTTTAGGGTTTAAAACCCTAATGCTGACTGAAGGAAAAGAGTTCAGTTTAGGGTTTAAAACCCTAATGCTGACTGAAGGAAAAGAGTTCAGTTTAGGGTTTAAAACCCTAATGCTGACTAAAGGAAAAGTGTTCAGTTTAGGGTTTAAAACCTTAATGCTGACTAAAGGAAAGAGTTCAGTTTAGGGTTTAAAACCCTAATGCTGACTAAAGGAAAAGTATTCAGTTTAGGGTTTAAAACCCTAATGCTGACTAAAGGAAAGAGTTCAGTTTAGGGTTTAAAACCCTAATGCTGACTAAAGGAAAAGTGTACAGTTTAGGGTTTAAAACCCTAATGCTGACTAAAGGAAAGAGTTCAGTTTAGGGTTTAAAACCCTAATGCTGACTAAAGGAAAAGAGTTTAGTTTAGGGTTTAAAACCCTAATGCTGACTAAAGGAAAAGTTCAGTTTAGGGTTTAAAACCCTAATGCTGACTAAAGGAAAAGAGTTCAGTTTAGGGTTTAAAACCCTAATGCTGACTAAAGGAAAGAGTTCAGTTTAGGGTTTAAAACCCTAATGCTGACTAAAGAAAAAAGTTCAGTTTAGGGTTTAAAACCCTAATGCTGACTAAAGGAAAGAGTTCAGTTTAGGGTTTAAAACCCTAATGCTGTCTGAATGAAAGAGTTCAGTTTTGGGTTTAAAACCCTTATGTTGACGAAAGGAATGAGTTCAGTTTAGGGTTTAAAACCCTAATGCTGACTAAAGGAAAAGAGTTCAGTTTAGGGTTTAAAACCCTAATGCTGACTAAAGGAAAAGAGTTCAGTTTAGGGTTTAAAACCCTAATGCTGACTAAAGGAAAAGAGTTCAGTTTACGGTTTAAAACCCTAATGCTAACTAAAGGAAAAGAGTTCAGTTTAGGGTTTAAAACCCTAATGCTGACTAAAGGAAAGAGTTCAGTTTAGGGTTTAAAACCCTAATGCTGACTAAAGGAAAGAGTTCAGTTTAGGGTTTAAAACCCTAATCCTGATTGAAAGAAAAGAGTTCGAGGATACTAACTGACACCCTTTTTTTGAATTTTCTTGTTTTTGTAAAATGTAAAAGAGAATTTCTTGGAAACTTAACTTTCGAGTGGATTCCTTATTACCGAACTGTTTCTTGTACTCATGTACCTTCTTCTTTGGGTGACATCTGCGTCTTGCACGGTTGTCTTGGATTATACCTGTTTCAAACTTCTCAAACAAAGAACAATTGTTAGCTCGAAAATGGCGGTTGGTTCGGTGACCTTGATTGTTCCAGTTGCTTTGTTGCGTCCTTATTTCTGTTGCGAAGTCCTGCCATTGATTGGATTCAAACGGGGATTTCAACGGGGATTTTAATTAGGAGACTCTGTGGGGATTTGTACAAGGGGAAGCTCTGTGGGGATTTGTACAAAGGGGACTTGCTGGGGATTTGTTGCAAAACGGGCTTTCCAGGATTTGTTGGGGTAAGCTCGCTGGGAAATCTTTACAAAGGGACTTGCTGGGGACTTGTTGGGGAAATCTTTTTTTTTTATTTAAACAAAGGGAGACCCTGTGGGGATCTGCACAAGAGGGAAAAATCTGTGGGGATTTCGCTGGGGCAGACTCTTTGGGGAATATTTACAAAGTGGATTCTTTGTGTGGATTTGTACAAAAGGAAAGCCCTATGGGGATTTGTACAAGGCGGACTTGCCATTGATTTGTTGGGGTAGGCCATGCTGGGGAAAAATTTCTCTTCTCTTTTTCTTTTTGTGACTTTACTCCAAATGCAGTCAACATTATGATCCATCAGGTTTGGACAAACGTACCAATGAAACAAGATATTTTCCTTCATGAGACGGAATTTCGTGAAACCAAACCTGCCACCTATCCTTTCCAGTATATCTGGGACTTGGGGTTAAAAATGAAAGGGATTTAAAGGAAAAATAAAGTAAAGACACAGAGAAAACAAATTTCAGAAAAGAAGTGTCCTTTTCGGGACACGAAAGACTTATTTGAGGGAAACAATGCTGACTTTAAATGGATATGACATGCTTTTTGGGCTGGACGCCTGACCTTCAATGAACTTGCATTTCCTCCCGAACCAAAATGGGTCTGTGTTTCAAAACTGGTGGAACTTTGCCGAGACCTCCTTGGGTAGAGTCGTTCTTTCGGCCAACAGCGCCCTTTGCGGGTTTTAGCTAGCTGACCTCTCTCATTTCCCTCCTTGCTGTCACTTGATAGCACTCTTTACGAGTTTTTACTACACAAGCTCTCTCATTTTTGTTTCTCTACTCCCGTCGCCTCGCGGTGCCCGGAGGTTTTCACCGACGAGACTCTCTCATTTTATTTCTCTCAATTTACAGTGTACCGGTCTCCATTCATGACGCTTTTGGCTTCCCGTTACCTTTGGTAATTGATCTGAAAGGCTTGTGCTTGGCAAAGAAAAGTAGATGATACTACGACTTCTAAGCCGCTTGACGTGCCCCAGTTTCAATTTCAGGGTAAATGGGATTTTATTGGTGGTGTGACTGAACCTCAGAGAGAGGCTGCCTACATATCCTTTTGGAATCAAGTCAGACATAGTTCAGGCCTCGATCAATGTTTTGTTTTTTTTTTCTTTTTTTTTCTTTTTTTCTGTAACCGGCTCAAAGGCTTGTAGAGAGAGTTGATAGTGGGAATAAAACCTTTAGCATTTCAAATGTGTCAGGACTGCTGGGGCGTCACTCAGACATAGTATCTCTTGACTGCGTCTGCATTTACTGCTGTTTCAGGGTCATTTCCTTCGATGTCACCTAGATACAATGCTCCTCTTGGCAATATCTTCCTGATGATGTAGGGGCCTTTCTAGTTTGGAGCGAATTTCCCTTTTGCTTCTTGGTGATGTGGCAGAATGCGCCTCAGTACCAGTTGACCTACTTCGAAATTCCTGGGTCGGACTTTCTTGTTGTAAGCGCGGGCCATTCTTCATTGGTACAACTGTCCGTGACAAACCGCGACCATTCGTTTCTCATCAATCAAAGTCAACTGCTCCAATCGAGTCTTAACACATTCGCTGTCCTTGATTTCTGCTTCAACAATGGTTCGAAGCGAAGGGATTTCTACTTCCGCTGGTATCACAGCCTCGGTCCTATAAACCAAAAGATAAGGAGTTGCTCATACTGACGTGCGTACCGTAGTGCGATACCCCAACAATGCAAATGGTAACTGCTCATGCCACTGTCGGGAACTCTAGATCGTTTTCCTCAAAATCTTCTTGATGTTTTTGTTTGCCGCTTCTACAGCGCCATTGGCCTTTGGACGATAAGGAGTAGAATTCCTATGCATTATTTTGAATTGCTCGCATACATCTCCCATCAAGTGACTATTCAGGTTTGCTGCGTTATCTATGATGATAGTTGCAGGAATACCGAAACGACAAATAAGATTTGAATGTACGAAATCCACTACAGCTTTTTTGGTGACCGACTTGAGAGTGACAGCCTCTACCCATTTTGTGAAGTAGTCGATGGCAACCAGTATAAATCTATGTCCATTAGAGGCCTTCGGCTCGATTGGTCCAATGACATCCATGACCCAGGCAACAAATGGCCAAGGTGCAGACATGGGATGCAATTCCGTGGGAGGTGCATGAATCAAATCACCGTGCACCTGACACTGATGACACTTCTGAACGAAGCTAAAGCAGTCCTTTTCCATGGTTATCCAGTAATAACATGCTCGAAGGATTTTCTTTGCTAAAACATATCCGTTCATGTGAGGTCCGCACACTCCTGCATGTACTTCGTGCATGATCCTTTTTGCCTCCTCGGCGTCGACACATCTTAGTAGATTGAGGTCCGGGGTCCTTTTATACAACAACTCACCGCTTAAAAAGAAACCACTTGCATGCCGTGTAATGGTTCTCTTTTGATCTCCAGTAGCATGCTCGGGGTATTCTTGCGTCTTCAGGAACCTCTTGATATCATGGTACCATGGCTGTATGCACGATCGTGTCTCGATTACGTTACAGTAACCGTGTCTTTCCCTGATTTGTATTTCCAAGGGATCGACATGGGCGTTGCCTAGGTAGGGTAGCATCGAAGCTAAAGTAGCAAGTGCATCTGCTAGTTTATTGTGACATCGTGGCATATACCTGAACTCTATTGATTTAAAACGCTTGCCGAGATCCTCCACGTGCTGTCGGTAAGGGATAAGCTTGACATCCCGAGTTTCCCATTCACCTTGGGCTTGCCGGATAATCAAGTCAGAATCTCCCATGATCAGTAAGTCTTCGACATCCTGATCGATCGCCATATGCATGCCCATGATGCAGGCTTCATACTCAGCTGTATTGTTTGTGCAAAAGAAACGCAGTCTAGCTGTGGCTGGATAATGCTGACCGGAAGGCGAAATAAAAATTGCCCCGATCCCTACACCTTTGGCATTCACGGCTCCATCAAAGAACATCTTCTAAACATGAGCGTCCTCCGAGACCACTTCTACGGTGTTTATTTCTTCATCTGGAAAATAGGTACTCAATGGTTGGTATTCCTCATCGACTGGATTTTCGGCCAAATGATCTGCTAGCGCCTGGGCTTTCATTGCTGTGCGAGTGATATAGACTATGTCGAATTCAGTAAGCAAGATTTGCCACTTGGCCAGTCTTCCAGTAGGCATTGGTTTTTGAAATATATACTTCAAAGGATCCAACCTGCTTATGAGGAAAGTAGTGTGAGCTTGGAGATAATGTCTCAGTTTCTGAGCCACCCACGTTAAAGCGCAACACCTTCTTTCCAACAGAGTATACTTGGCCTCGTACCCGGTGAACTTCTTGCTCAAGTAGTAGATTGCTTGCTCCTTCTTTCCGGTTATGTCATGTTGCCCGAGGACGCAACCGAAAGAGTTTTCCAAGACTGTCAGATACAAGAACAGTGGTCTCCCTGTCTCTGGCGGGACCAAAACTGGGGGGTTTGAAAGATATTCTTTGACTTTGTCAAAAGCTTCCTGACATTCAGCCGTCCATTTGATCGCCGCATCTTTCCTCAACAGCTTAAATATGGGCTCACACGTGCTTGTCAGCTGGGCAATAAATCGACTGATATAGTTTAATCTGCCCAACAAACTCATCACGTCATTCTTCGTTCTTGGGGGAGGTAGATCCCTGATAAATTTTATCTTTGTTGGATCTAATTCATACCTCTCCTGCTCACTATGAAGCCCAAAAGCTTGCCCGATGGAACTCCAAAAGCACATTTGGCTGGGTTCAGCTTCAAGTCATACTTCCTCGGTCTCTTGAAGAATTTCCTCAAGTCTTGGATGTGATTATCCTGCGTCTTGGACTTGACTATCACGTCATCCACGTACACCTCTATTTCTTGATGCATCATGTCATGAAAAATGGCAGTCATGGCCCTTATGTAAGTAGCCCCAGCATTCTTCAGACCAAATGGCATGACCCGATAACAGTAGGTGCCCCAAGGCATGGTGAAGGCAGTTTTCTCGGTGTATTCTTCATCCATCAATACCTGATGATACCCAACGTAACAATCTACGAAAGACTGTATCTCGTGTTTGGCGCAATTATCAACGAGGATGTGGATGTTGGGCAGTGGGAAATTATCTTTAGGACTTGCTCTATTCAAATCTCGGTAATCTACACATACCCGAGTTTTCCCGTCTTTTTTCGGTACTGGAACCACATTTGCCAACCATGTTGTATACTGGACTACCCGAATCACTCCCGTTTTCAGTTGTTTGGTGATCTCCTCTTTAATCTTGTCACTGACCTCAGTTTTGAACTTTCGTTGCTTTTGTTGAACTGGAGGACAATCAGGGTGAATTGGCAATTTATGAACCACTAGATCAACACCTAATCCCGACATGTCATCGTATGACCAAGCAAACACATCTTTAAATTCAAAAAGAAGTTGAATTATCGCGTCTCGCGTTTTCTTGTCCGTGTGAATGCTTATTTTGGTCTCCCGTATTTCTTCAGGAGTTCCTAAATTAACCGGTTCAGTGTCATTCAGATTTGGCTTAGGTTTGTTCTCAAAATGTTCCAACTCTCGGTTTATTTCTCTAAAAGCCTCTTCTTCATCATATTCTGGTTCTGGGTTCATTATTTCACAGTTAAATAGCTCTTTGTGATCTGGGCGTTAAGTCCGCAAGCATGTCATATTTAAAGCCGCATTATTATAACTGAAAGAAAAAGATAAAGGAAAAATTAGCAAAATCAGAACAAAGGAAAAATGGAAAAACAACGATGATTTTTTTTCATTTTTCTTCTTGAAATTTGGAAGACAACAATGTTTAAAAACTCAGGAATTCGAAACAACAATTAAAAGAAGAAAACATCCAAGTTATATCATGGAGATAACTTGGGATGCAGGAAAGGTGGCAGGACAGGTCTACCCGGACATCCGCCTAGTCGGGAATGGCGTGGCCTCCCAGTTTCAGAGTTTGGCGTTTTGCTCCATATATAGTATTTCGGCGGTGCTGGTGCCTTCTCCTGGTTGAACAATGTGAGCCTCGTAGAGCATTTCTCTCATTGCCCCACATATCTCCTCGATTTCCTCAGCTGTGAAGACCTCATTATCTTCTTCTTCGATATATCTCGGTCTGACGAAGGTTTCATATAAATCTGGCAGGGGCCGAGGCAGTTTCCACCCCCCATTCTTCCTCTTCTTTGCCCATTCTTCATCTTCCGGGGTGGGTTGGAAACCTATCCCAAAAAGTTTTTTGGCGGAAGGCAGGGTGATGGGTTCCGTTATTCCCTGTAATGTCCGTCCGAGCCCTTTCCCTTGCCTGAATCCGTGCCGGATAATCTCTTTAGCCACCATAACCGAGGCGTTAGACAAGAAAGGTTAGGGGCAAGGTTTTCCCTCTTCATGCTGCTCTGCTAACACAATCTCGAAAGCTTGATAGACCGTGTGTTCGCTCCCTTCTCTTGGTTCGAAATATGAGATGGATGGGTCCCGATAAATAGCATGCTCGTCTTCTCCATGGACCACGATCTCTCGGTCTTCGTACTCAAACTTCACCATCTGATGAAGAGTGGAAGGAACAGCTCCTGCCGCATGAATCCAAGGTCTGCCAAGGAGGAAATTGTAGGACGTATCCATGTCAAGCACTTGGAAAATTACCTCAAACTCTACTGGCCCTATGGTCAAAATCAAATCTATTTCCCCAAGGGTGTCTCTCTTGATGCCGTCAAAAGCCCTCACGTAGACATTATTAGGGCGGATTCTTCCGGTCCCAATTTCCATTCTCTGTAGCGTGGAGAGCGGACAAATGTCAACACCCAAACCCCCATCCAACATCACCCGCTTGACCTAGTAGCCTTCGCATTTAACTGTTAGATGCAAGGCTTTGTTGTGTGTCGCTCCCTCTGGGGGTAAATCGTTCTTGCTGAAAGAGACTTGGTTGATGGCAAAGAACCTCTCCGTCATCCGTTCCAGTTGTTCAACTGAGGTTTCAACTGGTATGTATGCTTCGTTCAGGGTCTTGAGTAAGATCTTTTGATGCTCGGTTGACCTCATTAGCAGAGATAGCATGGACACTTGCTCAGGGCACTTGTGCAGTTGATCTACTACTTCGTAGTCTAGCATTTTCATTCGTTGGAAGAAAAATTCCGCTTCATCAACGCTTACAGGCTTCTTTGGTGGGAAGCGTCTCCGTGTGGCGATGTTCAGCTCTTGGGTGTTTGAATACCTTCCAATGAAAGTATTTTCCGGAAGTTCTCCCATGACTTCTTTACCTTTGTATGTTACCAACGTCCTCTGATAGTTCCACGGTACTGTGGACAGGTTTGTCATCGGCTTTTGTGGCATGCGTCCGATAACCACTGGCTCATTCAGCCGAGGTGGTTGAATCGTCCCCCGGACCACATAGGCCCCCTTTGGCACGTACATAGGTTTTTCCCGTTTGACCTCGAAGCTCTGCGGCTTCTCTGCTCGACCTCGTGGGATGTAAAGAACTCCATTCTTCACAGGCACCGCCTTCTTCTCCACCTTCTCTTCGGGCTCGCACTTTACAGTATTGGCATTTTCCCCTTTTTCTGGTTTCTGGGCTGTTTCAGGCCTTTTCCCTGCGTCAACAATGGCAATTATAGCTTTCAAAGCAGGGTCAAATTCTTTGTCTTCGCAAATCATTCCGATCAGTGGCCCATTATTGTGAGCAGGTAATGGATTGTTAGTCACATTTGGGACCTCCTCGTCCCTTAGCACTATTTTCCCTTGCTCTATTAAATTCTCGACCACTCTTCTCAATGACCAGCAGTCATTTGTATCGTGCCCCTCGGCCCCTGAATGATAGGCGCATCTGACACCGGCTTTGTAAGAAGGTGATGCCGGGTTGTGCCTTGTCTGAGGGACTGGCTGCAGGAAACCCAACTGGACTAGCTTCGGGAACAAAGTAGAGTATGGCTCACCGATAGGCGTGAAAGTCCGCCTTCTAGGTGGTTCCTGAGGACGGAAGTTATTTTGATGAGGCTGTGGGTTATAGTGGTTGCGGTATGGAGGCTGATTTCTGGGAGGTGGAGCTTGGCCTCGGTTGGCTTGTTGTGGCGGATGGACATAAGGCTGGGTGTTCATAACCATGTATAGTTGAGGAGCATATGTCATGTTTTGGTGGGGGTAGTAGTGTTGTGGAGTCCTTTCTGGAAAACGGGGCCTGGGGTTACGATATTCCCTTGCTTCTGATGCTGCCATAGTCGTTTCCTCCTTTTTCTTCCCTCTATCCATTCCTCCAGACCCGCTTTGGACGGCTTGGTAGGTTGCCTTATGGCTGCTTGACTCAAAATGCTACCCGTTTTTAGCCCATTCTCCACCATCTCTCCAATCTTAATTGCTTCTGCGAACGGCTTTCCCATGGCTGACATCATGTTTTGGAAATAGTCAGACTCTTGAGCCTGGAGAAAAGTAGTGACCATTTCCACCTCATCCATGGGAGGCTTCACCCTTGAAGCCTGCTCGCGCCACTTAATAGCATACTCTCTGAAGCTTTCTGAAGGTTTCTTCTTCAAGTTCGACAGAGAATTTCGGTCTGGTGCGATGTCGATGTTATACTGGAATTGTCTCACAAAATCTCTAGCGAGATCATCCCAGACATGCCATCGGGACATGTCCTGGTCCATGTACCATTCCGAGGCTATTCCTACCAGACTTTCCCCGAAATATGCCATTAGCAATTCCTCTTTTCCGCCGGCTCCCCTTAATTGGTTGCAATATTTCTTGAGGTGAGCAATGGGGTCACCGTGCCCGTCGTACTTCTCAAACTTTGGGGTCTTGAAACCCACTGGTAGGTGCACGTGAGGGAACATGCATAGGTCGGCGTAAGAGACGCTTTTCTGTCCGCTCAAACCTTGCATGTTCTTCAAACTCTATTCAAGGCTTCTCATTCTTTTGGCCATCTCATTTTGTTCAGCAATTCTGGGGTTCTGATCCTGCCCAGGTGCAAGCTCGCACTGAGGCTGTGGAGGATTAGTGCTGGTGGCGAACCTAGTTGGTTCCATTGAGAAAGATGGGGCTTGGAATGTAAACGAGGACGAGTCAAAAGTCGGCTTGTATGCAGCAGGTTGTGCCGTGATCGGGCAAGGTGGTGCAGTAAAGATATTTGTGTTTACATCCGTCGTTGACACTCGGGGATGAGACTCAGAGGGCGATCCAGCAGAGAAGGCTGAAATGGCTGGGTATCCGAACGGGGTAGCAGGATAGCTTATGGGGACATTAGAAGTCTCGCTTGTCCTGGAGAATAACTCAGGGAATCCAGGGATGATGCTTGGTGGCTCTTTTCCATTATTCCACTCATCAAGCATTTCCAGCATGCGGAGCCGCAAGATTTTATTTTCCTCCACAGTTGCGAATTCGGGCGTGAGGACGGCCGAGATAGAACTTTCCTCGGATACAATGATTGTTGGCAATGGAATCTCTGAAGACATTTCTACACTTCCTTTTGACCTTGTGAAGTAAGTGTGAGCACTGCCTCCTGTCTTAACAATAGGTAATTGAACACTCCCTTTCGATCTCGTGAAATATGAGTGCGAGGCCACACTTTCACCAAACCAACCACCTTTCCAAAAACCTGGAAGGAACTCAATGACAAACGAACGGTTAATTCGAATCAAATAACGGATAGGCAATCTCACGTTGGGGCATGATGCACCTATAAAGTTAAATGGATTCCTACATGTTTGCGACGAAAGCATGTGTCATTCCGGCATTCTTTTAGGCTTTCCTTTTTTTTTTCAATTTTTTCTCTTTGGTTAAACTGCGACCGGATTCGATGAGGATTGCCTACGTATCACGATGCCACGTGAATCAGATCATTACATAGTTCAAAAACACAAATGAGCGTAAAAGAAGCACACCTTTTATTGTTGAAACGGTCTATTACAAACTACATTTTGCAAAAGAAAGAGCAAACTTTGAAAATAAACCTAGACTCAAATAGACTAAAACAAACTGATGGGAAAAATAGGCAGAAGATGCTAAGATACAGACTCGACTTATGAGTACATTATGGTTTTGAAAATTGGTGCCCGCGGGGCATCATTCGGCCTCGCCGCGGTCTTAGGTGTGAGATCCCTCTCAAGCTGCTCCAGCTCATGCATGGTCTGCTTGACATAACCCATCACTGCCGAGAGGACAGTAACGTTGGTCATGTTCTCACATCGTAGACATCGTCTGGTGATGGCATGGGCAATGGCCTTGATCCTATCTCTGGTTTGCTTCTTCTCTATGAGTAGGCATTTTATCTGATCGCTACACATCTTGAATACCTGAGAATCCTGTATATACTGATTCTTCAGTCGCCGTACTTCTAACTTCATATGGGCTAACAAGTCGTACCAGTATCTGCTCTCAATTTGGAAATCCTTGGCCTGATTAACTGCTTTGATCTCAAGTATAGCCATCTCTCTCTTCATTTTGGCAACAGTTTTCTCGTGGTCGCGTTTCAATTGGTTCAAGTATCGGCGATGCTTCTCTACTTCTTGTTCCCCACTGTGCCTTGAGCTTTGCCATGACCTTTTCAGATTCTTCTAAACCATCTCGCCATTCCGTGACTTCTCTTTTTAAACCCTTAATCAACTGCTGGTCTGATCGACTTCTGGGCTGTTCATCAAGAGACAATCTCAATTTTTGGATTTGGGCCTTAAGTTCTTCATTCTCTTGGATCAATTTATTCTTTTCGCTTCGATCCGCCGCGATTTGTATGCTGTTATTGAATTTCAGACTGTCAATTTGTAGCTTCAAATCACCGATCTCTGCCCGATACCCCTTTTCTTTTGCTAACCAGTTCCATTGCCCTTGGGACGATTCTACAAAATCTTTGAGATGCGGTCTCTTAGCTGGTCTTTCGCAAGACAGGTCGCCTCTGAACCAAGCGTGATACCCTGGGGCAACTTCCCCTTTTGCTATATCCATCACACAAGTGCTTGCTGTCAGATGTTGGCACTCACTCCAGATTTGGCGAACTTCTTCTTCGGGGAAACGACCGTCCGGACTGATTTCAATCACTTGGGTACTCAGATCTTCATCTTTCGGCACCACTTGATATCTCCCAAGTTGCCTCAAAACCCGATATGGTGCATAGGGTTGGATGCTTTTAAGTCCCATCAATAGAAAGTGGGGCCTAGTTGCCGGCATGTATATGATTTCCTCAATAGGCGACCATCCAAGCGTCCACTGGATTTGGCTAGCAGTGAGAGTTCGGAGAAATGAGGTCCATGATGTGACTCCCTCAGGTAAATTGAACCCTTTGATTCTTGTGTAGAATTCTCCAATACAAGTTTTTTCGGGCAAACCGTAGCCCAAGAGCGGGGAGCGGTGGCATAAATGATCGGTCATCCATATTTGCAACAGTAGGTTACATCCTTCGAAAAAGTCGCCCCTGGCTCGACAAGCAGTGAGAGCCCGGAAAATGTCAGCCATAATCATAGGCGCCAGAGTACTTTTATCTTGGGTAAGCAAAGTACTGACGACCCCAGTTATTTTTAGATCGATGTTTCCGTCCTTCCTTGGGAACACTATAAGACCCAAGAAGGCTGTCATAAAAGCTAACAGCCTGTGTTCGTCCCACTTTTGTCGGTTGCCTTTACTACACAGTTTGAAATCCGGCTTATTGAACCCGCCCTCGTGACCGTATCTAGCATACATGAGGTGGAGACTGCAGAAACCTTTGGCAAGATCTGGATGGTGAAATGTTCGGGGTATTTTCAGGAAATCCAGAAACCTGTGTACCGTGACGGCCCTAGGTGCAATCAAGTATTTGAACCTTAACGGAGCTTCATCACCCCCAATGTATCCCGTTATTTCTTCCAAAGTCGGGGTGAGCTCGAAGTCTGAGAAATGAAATACATTGTGCTCCGAATCCCAGTAAGTGACCAATGATCTGATAATATCGCCCCGAGGCTGAATGTCTAGTAAATCCGGGAGATTTTTCAGATATTTCCTTACTTTGCCTTGCTCCTCCTTGCCTAAGTCGTTCCACCATAATCGCAACTCAAAAGGGATCTTGGTCATTATTGAAAAAGGTTCGTTTTGTATCGTGCTCATCCTGCACATTTATTTAGGGTGATTATAAAAAAAACCTTTATTAGACTCAAAAATTAAAATTATCTAGATCATTTTTTTAAAAGGTTTTTTTTTTTTTTGCAAAATGGAAGGTTGGACCCGATGAGAGTTGCCTACGTATCTCACACCGTGTGAGAATCAAACCGGCGTAGTTCGGTCGGATCAAAATAGGGGAAACAAAAATAAAATCCTTTAAAGAAAAGAAGAATAACTATTTTTTTCTGGAATTTTGTTATATGTTTTTTTATTTTATTTTTTTATTTATTTTTTGAAAAGAGACCAAGGAAATACTTATACATTTTAAACTTCCCCTTTTTTTTTCATTTTTTTTTGAAATTTCGAAAATCTTTTAAAGAGGTACTACAAATGAAACAATAAATTTTTTGGATTTTTTTTTATTTATATATATTTTGGATTTTGAAAGTGATTAAAAGGAATAGTCAAACTGAAAGACAAGCTTTGTTTTCATTTTTTTTAAAGAAAATTCTGGTGAAGTTTTGACATTACTTGGACATTGGTTTTTTTTTTCGAAAGAATAAGTAATTATCTCCCTACCCTGCTATTCTTTTTTTTGAAATTTTTTCGGAAACCGGTCAACATGCAGATCTGAAGCAAATAGTTGTGCAAAACAAACGGGATGCAGCAGGATGGTCTTTTCATTCCAGGTTGCCTGTCCTAGACGGACCTAACCCCTGTGTTGAGTCCCCTATGTCAAATGCAACATGATGCATATAAGCGTTCCTACTAGGGATCCGGCATGAGGTTTCGTTATACTAGGTTTATAACTTGGGTAGATGTTCTAGACTGTGTACCCGAGCGGACAACTCGAGTAGAGGAGGGGCAACTTACCGGGAACCAAAAGGCCGTCCGGCTTCGTAACTTATCCGTACTCTTTCTTATTTCAGGTATTGACACTAACAGAATAGGGAGCCTCGGCCAGCGAGCTTCTCCCCGGAGGTGAAGAGAGAAGGGTTCGGCACAGTTTATATACATTTCAGATAATATTAAAGCGGTAAAAGACAACGTTTAGCATGTTATGTCAAAACACGTAATAAATATCAGATAATAAAGCTAAATATAACAATTATTCTAAGCTCGAATTCTTGAACCCTGAACCAGTGGTTCTGGGTGAACTACTCCCCAGCGGAGTCGCCAGAGCTGTCACACCTCCTTTTTGCGCGCCCGCCCCGAAGGGTAAAAATGCGCGAGGGGAGTTTTTCCAATTTAAGTGACAATATTCGAAATGAGATTATTTATTTAATTCAGAGTCGCCACTTGGGAAAGGTTTGGCTTTTGGTGTCCCAAGTCACCGGTTTATCTTGAATCCCAATCGAGGAAAATATTCGACTTTCCAAATGAAGTCTGCGAACCAAAAATTCTAAGTAAGGAATTCTGTTGACCCGAGGGAAGGTGTTAGGCACCCTCGAATCCCGTGGTTCTAGCACGGTCGCTTAAATTGTTATAATGACTAAATATCTGATTTTAATACATGTTGTGACTTATGTGCTTTTATTAAGTTTAAATCGCTTTTATTATTATCATTTTTTTTATAGAATTGCAACGTCGTGAAAATGCATCTCGAACCACGTCACAATCAATGTACCCGTGATCGTCGACACATTTTGACTCCGTTAAGATTTGGATTTGGGTCACATCAATGTGCACCCGTATTTAAGAAGGTTAAATTATTAAGAGTGCGCCTAAAGCAACTAGCGTATTGTTATTTTTGGGAAGGCCGTAAAATTCGCTAAACGACCTGTCCCGAATTTTAAGTATTTTAATATATACATTTAGAGGGCCCCGCAACTTGTGCGTTTTTGTGTGTCGAGGCTCGTCTCATTTTATTTAAAAGGATAAACCTACAGTGACTATATTTTCTATTATGTTTGTCTCTAAAGAAAAGAAAGAAAATACGTACTTAATTAAATTGCCTGTCTGGCCAATTTGGCCTCTTATTAGTTATTGGATTAATTCTCTGCGAGGTGGAAAAATTTTGAGCTTTATTGGACATACTTTCAGTTTGATAAAAGAGATCGCATACAAGACAAATATCATGCCTAAACTCAACATAGGCGTCTGTCCCATTTTAATTCAAACTGGCCTTTTAAACAAATTAACAGCATTGACTACTATAAGCTACCACCAATGGGAATTTATTTTGATCTAAGCGCCAAAACCTCTTGCCCAAACTCAGGCCTATTAAATTAGTTTTCCTCAAAATTGTCGCATTATTTCGAAACAATGAATCTATATCGAAACAAGGAATCTAACAAAAGAGTTGGCGTACATGGCTAACCTGTTAACGTAACACCACATGAGAATTTGTTTGGAATACATTTATCTTGAAATCAAATTGGACAAGATATAACAAGTTTGACAGTTCAGAGGTCTAGACAAGAGTACATATAGATGCTTGTCATGATTCTATGTTATGCTGTCACCACTAAATCAAACCCAATGATTACACGCATGGAAATACATCTGATCTAACAACAATACAATCTAGTAGCTCAATCTCAATTAGGATGTGTGTTAATTCATACAGAGTAGTTGCAGTTTGGAATGAAGTTAAACAAATACAGGCCAACTTATCATTCAACCTATGGCTATATTCTGAACACAAGCATTGTGAAGTAAACAACATTCATTTCTTTATTTCTGCTTCAAAACTTCAAGCTTTCAACAGCACATGGTTTCAGAAGTGTGTACCTGGAAATGCTTACAATTGAAGAAGAAGAGAAGTCAGTAGAGTAGCAATGGCAACAGAAGCAACAGCAGTAACAGCAGATAACAACAGGACAAATCCCAATGCAAGATGCAACTATAGCCGATGGAACAAGCATTAACAAAATAACAGCAGCAAACAATCTAGTAGAAACAAAGCTCCAAGATAGACAAAGTCCAGGAGAACAACCAATGCAAACCAACCAATAAACTTAGTTGAGACTTGGCAGAAATCATAATTGATTGAACAGGTTGAACAAAAGAAACCCAAACAACAGTAGGAGGAAACAGTCTGTATGTTTTCTATCTCTTAACCCCTCTATCTATCTGTATATGTGCTCTCTCAAAATCAGTCTGAATCCCCCTCTGTCTATATGCCTTTATCTCCCATTTCTGAATCTAATCTCTCTCTGTATCTATGTTTTTCTAAAATCCCTCAAAATCCAGTCTAATTTTCAGTTCAAAATCTGTCTGAGTTCCCCCTTTTTTTTCTTTTTTTTTCTTGAACTAATGGAAGTTCTCCTCCCTTTATAGCCTAACCTCAGCTCCTTTTAGTCTGTTAAACATACCAGAACCCCCTCCTTTCTTGCTGTTTTTCCACTTAAACATTTTAAAATATGAAAACCTCCCATGAGATTCCTGACAACCCTTTTAATCAGCTTATTAAACTAAAAGCAGACATGGGCAGCAGGAATATAACCTAACAGCATATGCTGTCAAGTTATTTTAAACTCTAAAAAGGGCCTTTATGCACATGTTGTGCACAAGTGCACATGCCACCAATTCACACTGCAACTACAAACCAAATCCTTAGGTTTCTGATTCAAATTAACAACTATAAGTAGCTATACTCGATCCTCAATTTTGATTCAAACAATGTTCAGCAAGAACAAATCAAATTGTTATCATTCAAACAACTGAAACTATTCGACGACACGTATCGAACCGACTATACTAATTATAACATATACAATCAAAGACCATGATCAGAAATATAACAGTATCAAACATGCGATTCAAATTGCACTGACTAAGCAAAAATTGTACTGGAGAATTGATTAATCAATTGAATTTAAATTCAATTGATTGTAAAGCTTACACACATACGCATGATCAGTAAATGGAAAGAACTTGTC
This sequence comes from Nicotiana tabacum, assembly GCF_000715075.1. Classification (NCBI taxonomy): domain Eukaryota; kingdom Viridiplantae; phylum Streptophyta; class Magnoliopsida; order Solanales; family Solanaceae; genus Nicotiana; species Nicotiana tabacum. The sequence goes on along the minus strand of NC_134089.1, from coordinate 50,590,888 downwards.
CAAATACAGAGGTCCGGGTAAGGTGGATAACAACAGTCGACAAAAATTCAATAACATAAATTAAACAAAACATACGAACAGAAAATCAATTGTAGCAGACAAAATAAACTGATAAAGAAAAATAAAAATTACCTAAAGCCTTAAAAATCAGAAAACCTTAGCTCGTGTTTGAATAGACCCTTCTTGGGGTTGAACGGACTTTAATCGAAGTGTTCTCAACTGAGAACACTTCGATTAAGGTCCATTAGACCCTAATCACTTGGCTCAAACGGACACAGACCAGGCCCGGGGTTTCTCGGGTTCCTAGATGGCAGATTTGGGATTTGGGTTTCCACGGTTAGATTCGGACCAAACCAAGCATGGTTTGGTCAAGAGGGAGGTCCGGGGACTGTCTGGTGTGAAGCTGGGGTAAATCGGTGTAAGTCGAGGTCCGACTCGAATCTTCAAATGAAGATTTGAGAAGGTGGGAGGGGATTCGAGCTAAGTGGTTGGTGGATTTGGGTTCAGGATGGTGAGGTGCATCTATGGTGTTAAGATGGGGGTCACCGGCGTTCATGCCGCCGGGATTAATGGTGAGGGAAAGGGGGCGGCTAGGGTTCCTGAGGTTTTGGGTCTGTGGAAGGGATGACTAAGGCAGGGGGGGGTTTGGATAAGGGGCAGGGTGTGATATGAGGCCTTTTATACGGGGTGGATGGTTTTGTCTTGGCCGTTGGATTGCCAATGATCAACGGCTGTGATCTTTCCATTAAAAGAAACTGTGTCGTTTGCTTTCATACTGGGGTGGATCAGACCGGGTTTCATTGGGTCGGGTCTGATAACGGGTAAAGGAGATCGGACGAGGGCTGTTAGATCAGCCTGGTTTGAACGGCTGAGATTAGACGGCCTTATACGGCGTCGTTTGGGTAAAGGATTGGCCTGATCTGGGCCGCTCCTTTGAACCAATCAACGGCTCGAAGAGATGATGCCTATACGGCGTCATTTGGGGCGTCTTGCAGAAGGCCTGGTTGGACTGGGTCATTTGCATTGGTTTGGGCCTGATTTTATTTAAAATCTTGGCCCAAATCTAATGTTTTCCTTCTTATAATTAAATAAAAATTCCTAATAATAAAAAAAATAAAATCATACCAATATTAATAAATACTCAAAACAACAATTATCACTCACATTGACATTTAATTAAAAATAAAATCATTAAATGACAACAAAAAATAGAATAAAAGACACATATATTTTATGATTTTCCTTTTAAAATCAATTACGGTTCAAATACACACGACACACATTTTTTTTTTGTATTTTGTTTGATAAAAAATAAAAATAGACGAAATCACAAATAACTAACAAAATGCCACGTAAAAATCGAAAAATTGTACAGCAAGACCATTTGTTATTATTTTTATTTCTTTTGGAGTGATTGTCGCGTAAAACAAAAATCGCGTGCTCACACACGATATTAGGGAGTATATCAGGATGCGGGTGTATCCAGTCCAAGCCACAAGTGATAAAAAGAGAACAATTCGTCATTTGGCAAGTGGATTTTTCTTCAGTAGAGGAGTTTTGTACAAAAGAACTCCAGATCTTGGGTTGTTAAGATGCATAGATGCTAGAAAGGCCATGACTATCATGACTGAGGTACATTCCGGAGTCTGTGGACAGCATATGAGTGGGTATGTTCTGGCAAAGAAAATTCTTCGAGCGGGCTATTATTGGCTCACCATGGAGCGAGATTGTATCAGTTTTGTGTGCAAGTGTCATCAATGCCATGTACATGGAGATTTGATTCATTCTCTGCCATCCGAATTGCACACAACGTCTGCACCATGGCCCTTCGTTGCTTAGGGCATGAGCGTTATTAGACCAATTGAGCCGGCAGTGTCCAATGGGCACAGGTTCATTTTGGTGACCATTGATTTTTTCATCAAGTGGGTTGAAGCTAAAACTTTCAAGTCTGTGACTAAGAAAGCGGTGATTGATTTTGTGCAATCAAATATCATTTGTCAGTTCAGGATCCCTAAGGTAATCATCATAGGTCATGGTGGTAATCTTAACAACCATCTGATGAAATAGGTATGTCAACAGTTTAAGATTACGCATCGCAATTCCACCCCATATCGCCCCAAGGCAAATCGAGTAGTCGAGGCAGCCAAGAAGAACATAAAGAAGATACTTCGGAAAATGATAGAATGTTCAAGACAATGGCATGAGAAGTTACCCTTTGCGTTGTTGGGTTATCGCACTACTGTTCGCACTTCAGTAGGTACGACTCCTTATTTGTTGGTATATGGTACAGAAGCAGTGATACCCGCGGAAGTTAAAATCCCATCTCTCCGGATTGTTGCTGAAGCCGAGATTGATGATGATGAGTGGGTCAAGGCCCGTTTAGAGAAATTAAGTTTGATCGATGAAAAGAGATTTGCAGCAGTGTGTCATGGCCAGTTGTATAAAAAAAGAATGGCAAGAGCATACAACAAGAAAGTGCGTCCCCGGAAATTTGAAGTGGGTCGGCAAGAATTGAAACATATCCTTCCACATCAGGCTGAAGCAAAAGGCAAGTTCGCCACAAATTGGCAGGGGCCTTTCATCGTAACGAGAGGGTTATCCAATGGTGCTTTGTATTTAACGATATAGAAGGAAAATGTGTAGACATGGCTATCAATTCTGATGCAGTCAAAAGATATTATGTATGATTTCTTTGGTTAAATTGTGTTTATTTGTACTTGGCATGTTTTGAAGATTGGAATGACGAAGGCATTTTGTTCTACTATCTAAATACTTTATCCTTTATTACCCCTTTTGAGCCTTATTTATTTCCTTTCATACCCCTCTTTTGGAATCAGGAGCAAAGTTCGGAAAACGCGAAAGCAAAAGATAAGTAAAGGAAAAGAGAGGAAAAGAGAAAGAAAAGAATGAAAAGGGAAAACAAAACAACAAAAAGAGAAAAAAAAGAGAAGAAAAGAAGAGAAAGAAAAAGAAAAAGAAAAAGAAAAAGAAAAGAGAAAATCACAACAAAACAAAGCAATTCTTATGTCATGAACTACGTTCGACCTGATTCCCTTTAAGGATACGTAGGCAGCCTCACGGTTCGGTCCCATGTAAATAAAAATTCCAAAAGTCCCCAGGCAAAGAAACTGGGGCAAAAGTTGTGGTTGTTGTGAGAAATCTGATTTCGAAAGTTATAATTTTGAGCCCATTTAAATTGTTTTGTGCCTTTATGATACCCTTTCTTTCTAACCCTATCCAAAAGCCCGCATTATGGTCCAAAGAAAGACCTTCCGATCAATCTTTGAGAGATGCCAAGTCGAGCAAGTAGAGGTGATTCATATCAGGGGCAACACTCCGATCCAGGCAGGAAAAATGAAAAAAATGAGAGAGTCTTATTGGTGAAAATCCTCATGGGCACTGTAAGGTGACAGTGAGTTGAGAGATGAACAAATGAGAGAGGTTTGTTGTTGAAAACCCTTCAGGGCACTGCAGGCCAAACAAGGTCAGTGTTTTGGTGAAGAAATTGGGTTTTGAAGATCTCGGGGCATAAAGTATGACAACTGAAAGTTGATTGGTTGGATAGACTGGGCCGATTAATTCGAAATGCATGTCATGATCATTAGTACCAGTTGCTCCACTCAGATAAGTCTCTTTTCTTTTTCCCCTTCAAATAGCCATCCAGTTTTGGATTTTCTTCCTTATTCCTAACACTCAAAGTCATTGCATTTCATTTCTTTTGGGTTTATTTCTATAAGATGTTTTCAATGTCAGTTATATTTAAGCAAATAAGAAAGGATTTCAAAGATCACTACCAACTTCCAAAATTGCACAAAGCACAGTGTGGCCAAAGCATGCCAGAGATAGTATGATGTAAAGTGGGACATAAAGTGTCAGTGACAGTTCCAACGTTGAAATGGTTTAGTGATTTCATTAGAGAAGCAGAGGTTCAAATAGAGGGGTCAGAAGTGTAAAACAACGGTTTGGGTATGGAGCACTCGGGTCATCCAGGGTCTTGAGGTTGAGGATCAGTCAGAAAGTCAAATAATTCAGGGCCAGTTCAAGGCAACCAGTCAAAGCATGGTAGCGGAGAGGCCACCTTCAGCAGGAATGCCACAAACTAACCATCACATTTTAAACTGACAAGATTTTTCTTTGATTTGAAACAGGGGCAGAAAATCTCGTTAGTTTCGCAGAAACCCTCCGCAACGGAAAGCAAGTACCAGACAGGTTTGACTGTAAATTCTCATGACCCTCCTAGAAAATTGGACCTAGTTTAAAATTCAAAATAATCATGAGTAGCAAGATCTAGCATAAATGTACCCCAAAGGAATATAAGTTGGCTTCAAATTTTTAATTCTTAGGATAGGATTCTATTAGAAATTTTCAGGACCCTCATGAATAATGGGACATAGCTTTAAGACTTCCAGTAGATAACAAGATTTAGCGTAAGTTCTGCTGTAGGGGAGTATAATCCAGCCTTAAAAGTTGTCACTCTTAAGATAAGACTTGATTTTGATTCTCAGGACCCTCCTGGATAATGGGATGTAGTTTTAAGACCTTCTTGGATAACAAGATTTAGCGGAAGTCATACCTTTAGAAGATATAATTTAGCTTTAAAACTATCATTTAACTAAGAGTTTTCAGGACCCGCCTGGATAATGGGATCTAGATTTCAAATTCTTAGAGATATTTGGTAACATGATTCAATTAACACTCACAAATGCTCTCAGCTACCAAACTAGGGCAGAAAATTTTCTTCGTTTTGTCTATTTTGTTGAAATCAGGAGCCCACCTGAAGAACAAACAGAAGAAGCAATTTAAGTATTGGTAATCAGGAGCCCACCTGAAGAACGAAGGGAGATGCAATTCAAGTGTCGGTAATCAGGAGCCCACCTAAAGAACGAAGGGAAGCAACAATTCAAGTGTTGGTAATCAGGATCCCACCTAGAGAACGAAGGGAAGAAGCAATTCAAGTGTTGGTAATCAGGAGCCCACCTAAAGAACGAAGGGAAGCAGCAATTCAAGTGTTGGTAATCATGAGACCACCTAAAGAACGAAGGGAAGAAGCAATTTAAGTATTGGTAATCAGGAGCCCACCTGAAGAACGAAGGGAGAAGCAATTCAAGTGTCGGTAATTAGGAGCCCACCTGAAGAACGAAGGGAAGCAACAGTTTAACTGTTGGTAATCAGGAGTCCACCTGAAGAACGAAGGGAAGCAACAATGTTCGAAGGAAGACGGTTCGAGTTCAGTAATCAGTCCCACTTGGAGAAAAGGGAAAAAGCATCTTAGATTACAATTCAGGTCAGCAACAAGGGAATTTCACTGGAGAGTACGAGTCAATACAACAACAGGAACTACAAGATCAAGTTTGAAGATATAGATAGGATTCTTGTAATGCATAGATCGTAGTTTAGTCTAGCTTCTTTTATTTTGTCTTGGTGTAATAAGGAGTTCAGTAAGCAGCAACAACAACAATGAAATTACAGCTTCCTGGTAGTCCCATCTACCAAAACTTCCAGAACTACACTGACCTGATTCCTTTATAGCCAAGGATATGTAGGCAACCTTTGAAGCAAGGTTCGGTCAGATTCTTTCCAAAAATGCTTCCCACGGAGTATTCAAGTGGGCAAAAATCGCTCGTATCCGCTCACTTTATCTTTGCGCGAAAACTCTCTGTATTTCCGAGCAAAGAGGGGCAGCTATGAGCACGTGATTTTTGCCTCACATGAATTACTCCTATAGAATTCCACAAATTAGATTTTTTCTTTTTAATTGTTTGTTATTTTTAGGAATTATTGTAGATTTTTCTTGATTGTTTGCATTTTGTGTGCATGTTAAATTTTATTTAATTCATAAAAAATACAAAAAAAAATGTTGCATCTGCATTTAGGATTTAATTTTATATTTTTAGATTAATTAGTAATTAGTGTTTCATAAAATTGGAAAGTCACCAAAAGTAACCAATTTCGCATTTTATTGTTTAATTTCGAATTTCAGTAGTGTTCTTTAAATTTTGTTTTTAATTAGTTATGTTAATTAGTAGGCTAATTTGGTTTTAAGATTTAATTTAGGTTTTAATTTTTAATTTTGTAAAAAGAAAAAGAATTTTGAATAAATTGAAAAGAAAAGGGAAAGAGTTGAAGAGGACCAAATTTTGGGCCAAACCTTTAAAATTTCTCAAGACCAATCTAGTTACCCCTGAAACCTGTCCACCTGAGCCCAGATCCGCCCCTAAAACCCGATCCAATTCTCCACATAATCCAAACGACCCCGTTTTACTTCGAGTGGATTCCAACCGTTGTATTTCTATCGTCCAACGGCTCGGAACTGCCTTGTCTTTTACCATATAATGGTCGGAACCTGCTTACCCCCCTCGAACTCGTCTCTCTTCATCTCCCTCAGAGAACTGAACCAAACCCTAGAAGCCGCCCCCATTTTCCACTGCTTTTAGCCGGCGGCACCACCACCAAATCGGCCCAGATTTACACCATAGCACCCCCTTCCTCCCTTCCTCCCCTCATTCCAAATCCTCACTCCGTTTCCTTCAAATCTTGCCAAAACTTCTCGAATCTTAGATCGAATGTGAAACCCTAAAGTCCCAAAAAAAATAATCGACGAGACTTTTGAAAATTTGAGGTATTTGACCTTAATCGCGTGTTTTCAGTCGAGAACACACGATTAGGGTATATTTCGGCCAAAAATTGAAGATTCATTGAAGCTTGGTCCAAGAATGTTGTCTGCCTGGTTTTGATAGATATTTCCGATATTTTCTCTTTTCCATTTTTTCATATCTTCTTCTATTTTTCTTCTTTTGTTCTATTTTCTCAAAATCGTCCCTTCATGTGTTTCTTTTAGTATAGTATAAATGTAATTGTTATCTTCATTAGTTTTGTTTGGATTCATTAGATTAGTTTTCGTTTAATTTTTTTTCCCTTTTAGTTTAGGGTTGTTAAGAGCATTTGGTTCACCAAGCCCAATTAATCCAAATCGCCCTTTATTTTCTCTGCATTCTCATTTCTTATGAATTTCTGATTTGGACCTGGGCCCAAAGAAAAGGGATTAGCCCAGGTCATGTTAAGATTAGGCTGGCTTGAACCATCGGATCATGTTAGGGCTCATAAGTGGTAATTTAGGAAGTCTAGTTGAAAGAATCTTATGTAACAGACTAGGGAAGTTTCTAGGAAGCTGGGGATTGGGGGTTGTTTTGAAAGTCTGATTTTTACACTAAGGGTAGGTGAACAAAAATGAAAATGTCAAAGGATTAGGGTGCAAAATTTAGCTTATTTCTACAGCCCAAAAACCTTGCCTATAAAAGCATCCTTACTTGAGGCTCAAGTCAAGAAATTAAAGATAAAAAATCTAGAAAAACTTAAGAACGACTGAATTTCCTTTATTCAAGAAAAAATACTAAAAATAGCTTAGAATTTCTACTTGATTTCCTGGGATAAATCAGTATTCAAAAGCTCGGTAGAAATAGTACATTTGAGGTTTTTTGATTGATGAAATGAGGTCAAGAATTTGAAGTTTGAGCTGTTTGATTTTCAACACTGTTCCATTGAGCTGATTCTGCTGTGGCTTTCCTCTCTATTTGAGTCTGCTACTTCTGTTTTGATCCTAGCTCATTTCTTCTCATTTGTTTGTTGTTTGTTACCAGGTACATATCTTTGATCGTAAACATGTAAAGACCGGCTCATGTGTTTTTTTTGAAGAAATGAAGATCTCTGTTCTTATTAGATGTTTCTTTCTTTATTTTATTTCTCACTCGACCTGTTGGTTCAATTTCCCTATCTTAGCATGTTTAAAGTAAGGTTATGCTGTGAACATTGAGACTTACGTTGAAATTGTAATTGGATTCTTATTCAGTATTTGCTGATTTCAATTTGTTTTAATTCCCTAGGCTTTATTATTGTTAGAAGAATTAATTGATTTAAAGTTCCAGGTTGTGTTTGTAAGTTCAGCTTAGTTTCGAATTCATGCATGAATATTTCGTTAATTACATTATTAGTATAGTTAAAGTTGAGCATGTGTTTGAAATTTCTATATGTTCCAGTTACTGTGGAGTGAAGAAACTTATCATGTTATTGTTAAGTGCAATTAGTATTTTATTGCTGGTAGGGACTCGAAACTGAGTCCTGATCTTTAGTTTTGACCTTGGCGAGATTTGATCCTCTTGAGTCTGGGCTTTGAGGTCCTTAGTAAAAGAGGGTAGTATGCCATGGCTACTTGGGCCTGTCCCTTGAGCGCTTTAGTTCGTTTGTTGCTGCTAGATTTTTCTAATCATGGGTTTGACTAAAAATGCATGTCATATGAAATTGGAAGCCTAGCTAGTAATCAAAACTCAGAATTAAATGCTAGTTTAATTTCATATTTTTTATACAATTTTTGGTTGATTAATATTTAATTGATCTTATACAAGCGTTGGTTCTGAAAGTTGGGCTTAAAGCTGGCCCGGTTATGGAGTTCAAAGCATCAGTGTCGGTTTGCATATTTATGCTCTTGGACGTCCTTTCCTCACCAAAAATTGGGCTCATTTTAGGCCCAAGCCTGAAAGTACCTGCAATTGGACTTGGGGCCCATTTCGTTTTGCCAAACCCAGTCTTCAGTTAAATGCTGTTACTGGCCCAAGCAATTTCGTTTGAATAATTGGCGTTCCTTCTCTTTAAAAATTAATTTTCTTTTAGTTAGTTTGAAACGTTAGTATTAAAGTAGAATTTGAATTCCTTTAATATTTAAGTAACTAGATCCTTTCAATTAGTTTGAGGTATGCCATATTTTATAACGCAAATAACTATGGCCCTCAAAACTAAATTTAGAAATCTTTTAAAGCGAGGTGAGCCGTGCCAAATAAAACTTCAACACGCATGGCCCTCATTTAATTCATTTTGATCCTTATAAATAGAGGCGTGCAATTTAGTTGAATTTCCCATGGCCCTAGCAAAGTTGAAGTGCGTAGTTGCTTAGGCGCGTTTTTAAAAAAAATTAATTTTCTAAACTCAGGTGCACATTTATGTGACCCAAATCCAAATTCCAACAATGTTATATAAAATATATCGTGGATCGCGGGCGCATTTATGTGATGTGGTTCAAGACATGTTTTAGATGACGTTCAATTTTTTCCTAAAAATTAATTAAATAAAGCGGTTAAATTTAAAATTGAACCATAGGTTAAAACATGTATAAAAATCAGATAATAGGCCAATTATAACAGTTGAGCGACCGTGCTAAAACCATGGAACCCGGGAATGCCTAACACCTTCTCTTGGGTTAACAGAATTCCTTACCCGGATTTCTGTGTTCGCGGACTATAAAACAGAGTCAATCTTTCCTCGATTCGGGATTTGAACCGGTGACTTGGGTCACCATAAATTATCCTAAATGGCGACTCTGATTTCTAAATAAATAATCCTGTTTCGATTGTCACTTAAATTGAAAAAAACTCCCTTACACCCTTCTGGGGGTAGTAAAAAGGAGGTGTGACAATACCTACAGTAGAAATCTGCACTGGAGATGCCCTCACAAGAGCTAGATATGCACAGTATGTTAGTTTCTCAGCACGAGGCCCATAAGCCATGTAGTTTCTTGATATACCATGTGTGACTTGTACTGCCGACTATATTGGTCTAATAGAATTTCCCCTGCCAAAGGAACCACTACCTCCAGACGAGGCACCATTGAATCCTCCAAAATAATGTGGCCTCTTGTCAGATGTCGTCTCTCTCTCCTGGCCTCTAATGAGATCAATCATCCTGGAAATTGATGACGTCCAAATCCACTACTAAAAAGTAAATGGATACGATCGCATACAATATAATTCACCCAACTATGAGTCGGGGTCGAATCCCATAGAGAACAATATGTAGGCAATTAGGAATGTAAGAGAATTATCACTTGTTATGCAATGCCAAACACTTAGAATTATTTTCAGAAAATATTTATACCTAATTGTGGAAATGTAAACTAACCTAGAAAGCATGTAAAATGATAAACGGATAAAAGTATGGATGCATCGAGAATTATACTAAAGTAACGATCCAATGTATTTCACAATTTTATAAATATGAGCGAGTTTATGTTAATTAGCCTCAGGTAATAATTCTATATTAGCTTCTTCCGAAAACTAATAAGACTTTCTAATTGAATTATCCCTAAAATAATTAGGAGATTAAGCACACCCGGATATGGCTACAAGTAGTTCAATTCTATCCCTAGGTAGAATCTATAAAATAAGGGTTAAAGCCTCAAGTTTTTGTTAATTAATCTTTCCCAACCCCAAATAATCTTTTCCAAAATTAATTCGAAGTTAATGGGCGAGTCCTAGGGTTAGCTAATCCCTTTGAAAACATTAAAGAACAAGAATAATTAAAGAAACAATAACTCACTTCATAATAATATAAAAAAAATTCAATACATAAGCACAACAAGATATTTAATCCACACTTTGAACATGAATATTTCCATAAACTAGATTCAAGTGTTGGAATAAATACTACATACTTAGATATACAATACAAATCAAGAAAATGAAGAAATTAGCATGAACGAGTAAGAAATTCTCAACCAAAAGCTTCAAATCTTCAAGACCCAAGTGTGTGTGCAAACCCTAGCTTCCAAAACTTGTTCTCTCTAGTCCTAAGACTGAAAATAAACCAAAAGATTTGCCAAAAATTGGCTAGGTCGTGTATTTGTGGGTTTGGAATTGAGAAAATGTGAAATATCATTCCACTCCAGTTCTAATGCCCATTGACCGCACCTGCGAAAGAACCCTCGCAGATACGGCTCCGTATAAGAGGATATCTTAACGCAGAAGTGGAAAATTGAAGGAACTTCTGGTACCGCAGATGCGGGCTTTGAAGCGTAGATGCGCAACCGCTTCTGCAGTTCTCTACTTGCAGCTGTGATTTATGGCAAAATAGCTAAGCACCACAGATGGATTACGTTTATCGTAGATGTGGGGTCGCTTCTGCGACCACTCTTCCGCAGATGTGGAATCACCAGAGGGTTTTGCATTGCTTTCACCCTTTTTTGCTCAATTCCACTTCAATTGAATTCAAATCACTTCATGGCATCATTTACCTGAAAATCTAACAATACACACCATAAATAACCTCATATTATAGTTAAAGGACATAAAAACTAAAGAAAAGAGAGTAGAATGAGTGGTAAAATCACCACTCATCAACACCCCCAACTTAAAGCTTGTCCTCAAGCAAATCAAAACCAACACTTCAATGATGCTTTACCATTTAAAGCACAATTAGTATTGCTATTATTTACAAATCATATTCTCCAATTAAGCACCATACATATGGATTTGGTTGGTACTAATAATTAGGCTCAAGCACGCGAATCTTAACCAAAATAACTCTCTCATTTAAAAACACTTTCAAGAAATACAAAGGATTTTCCAAGTAATCAAGTGACAACAAAATGCCTCAAGAAGAGACTCAAAAGCACTAGTCTACTACATATGCTCCATTTACACATTTCTGGATACAACAATATTACCACTCCATCCTAATTCATGTGCCCTCACAAGAAAGAAAGTCCCAAAATCACCATATTTACAATAACAACACAACGGATAAATGCACAAAGACGCTCACTCTCAACAAAGAATTTCAAGTGTTACAAAATATCATGCCATAAGCTTGCCCTTATTTTAATTCTCCTCCTATTCAAGAACATTCGGTTGGAGATCCCATAAGGACTTTTTAAGCTTGTAATGTCGATTTAGGAAAGGGTAGGATAAGCATTTGGGTACAAGTAACTACACCCTCCTTGAACACTACTCTCATTTGTCTTTCTTTTTGCATTTTGTTTCTTTTTAAACCACATAGCCTTCATTGGCATCTAGTTACCAACATAGTACCACCTTAAAGTTCCTCTCTAATTTTATCAAGACTCCATATTTATATACACCAATATATATATATATATATAACTATTTCCTTTGAGTAATTATACCTCAATGTACAAATTTACCAATTTCCACTTTGACACCAACACCCCCAAGTTAGGCTTTTAGCATCATTCTCAATATTCAAGGAGGGACGGATTTAAAAGATGGAATTATTTCACAAAAGGGTAAAAGTTTGTAATGAGGTGGCTGAAGAAAAGGTTAAAGGCTCAAATGGGGTAAGTTAGTGATAATATTTATGCAATGGCAAGCTCGAAAGACTAAAGAGCTTTTTCGAAGATCACAAAGAATGCCTAAGGTCATCCATCCAACCAAACACAACTAACATTATCATGGAAAGACCAACCGGGCAAGTTCTAGATGATATAAGTACACACAAGAATTATTTCTAAAAAAAACTCACATACATGGCACATGAACTAGTCAAGATTATTTTATTTCACTTTTTTTAAGAGCATTTAGAGCAAAGAGCCAAAAAGTTATCATAGAAATTATTTCTTCCCATGCATTTACTTTTTCAATTTAAAATCAAAATTCGGAGGTGTATTCTTAATTCTCATTTCATATTCAAGAGATTAATTCTATTAGTACCAAATAATCCAAAAGTCTCCAAATAACAAAACAAGACTAATTTCCTTAAGAAAGTCATCATGCCATCCATCATAGAGAAAAGTCACCCGGTTCAATACAAAAATGTTCCTCGGGAAAGAACCGTAGCATAAAGAAAATCCAAGGAAATATTACTAAAGAAATAAAAATAAAATAATGAAAACTACTAAAGAAAATAATTAACAAAAACTACTAAAGAATAAATAAAGGAAGAAACAAAAAAATAAACTAAAACAACAAACGTGACTAATCTGCACATATATAACTACTCACACGACAAGAGCACATGATAAGCAATATCAAAACAAGCCCGACAAGGGCACAAAAATATCCATACAACAGAATAAGCCCGGCAAGGGCACAAGTCAAAGTAGCAATGTATAAACAAAATGTACGCTACCCCCAACTAACAACATTCCAGTGTATAAAATACAAGTAGTTTGAGGGTCTCCCTGAGGTCTGCATCAGATTGGCAGACCGCGGGAGGAAGGCTGATCACTGTTGTGCTGAATTCACAGCCTCATCATCATCATCACCAACAGCGTCTGACATGAAAGAATACTCATTGCTATCATCTTTATCCTCCATTGGTATCTTCTTGTTCGGCTTCCCCCATTTGAAGATAGCCTTTATACCTCTCCACTTCTTGATCATAAATTTGCCCTTCTTCTTACTCTTCACCTTCTTTTTTCTAGAAGTCTGACTGAAGATCTGCATGCGACTTGGCCAAGTTGCCATAGGCTGTCTCGAGTCTGCCAACCGATGCTACTATCTTCTCCTAAGACTCTGCTTGACGTTTCTATGCATCTAAGTATCGCCTCATGTCTTCCCTGGAGAAGTACTCGGGCCCAGGCTGGGAGGCTGAGGGCCCACTAGGGAGCTGTGACACTAACTCCCGGATAGATGCAAGCTGGGCATTTAGCACCCCAAATGGTCTCTCAGGTGCAGCTGCCTGTGAGGATCACTCCGGACCGACAGTAGTAGTGGTGAATTTCCTTTTCTTGCTTTTTACTACACTCCCCTCCCTCGCTACTCTCAACGGATGAAGGGGTTTGTCAGTGGTCAACCAACGATCGGTGCTACGCACCTCAACCTCTGCCCGCCTATACAACTTCGTGATCAATGACGGAAACATCAACCTAGAGCTATCGTCGTGCAAGTACTCTCTCAGCTCCCATACGATATTCACAGGAATGCCGTCAAGAAGGCATGCAATGATCAGGGCTCTAGTGTATGATACATGAGAAACATTCCCATAGGGTGATACCCTATTGCAGAGGATATAGAGCCATATCTTAGCTTCAGTGGTGAAGTCGATCGACTTCAAACCCTTTCTCTTGTTTGCCTATTTTTCTCTTACGCTCACTGGATAGAGCTTAGACACAAGCCATTCTGCATTGTTGTAATGATTTCTTTCTAGCACTGTCTCGAGTGGGTGGTTAGGAATCCGGAGTGTGTCATTGATTTGCTCAATCCCAAACCTCACTGTCGTACCCCTTATTGTAAGTTGTGGGTCGTTGAAGTTTGTACGCTTAAGATTAGCATAAAATTCGCGAATCCACTCCTCATTGGCTTTGCATGGAGTGGGAATGAAGGATGACCATCCAGAGGTTTGTAGCTAGCCATAGAATTCCGGGAGTAGCTTGGCTAATTTCTCCTCGGTGATCCCTTTTTCAAGCACTATCTTTTTGGTGACGAGGTTGTCATAATATTGGCGTTGAGAATCAACCGACATGAAGCGTGAGTTATCAAATGGTTCATCAGCCTCCTCCTCAATTTCATGATGTTGCGGAGCATTTTTGTCCATGTTTGGGTCCATTTTAGCTCAATGTACCTTCACAAAATCAAAACAATGTTATTTCGACCATAGAATCATGTTAAGAAATTTAAAACACTACAATTAGGCTAAAGAATGAAGTTGAACGGGCCCAGGAAGCTTCAGTTGCAAAGCTATTGGAATTGCATATTCTGCACCTGCGGAAAGACAATTGCAAGTGCGGTTCCGCTTCTGCGGGTTTTCTTCCGCATCTGCAGTTTAGCCCAGTTTCACAAAAATCGCACTTGTGAAACAGTCAATACATGTGCAAGGCCGCATCTACGGCACATGTTCCGCATCTGCGGTATTCATACAAGGGTTCAAACACCCAGAATTTTCAGCACTTTTTCAATTCTTAAACCTGATTTTGGCACCTAATTTATACTTAAGACTTCTAAATTTGTGCAATACAAGATCCTATGACTCTATTAAGACAGATTTTTGTGGTACTTAGCACACAAATTTCTTTTGGACAATTTGTCAAGCACATGACAAGCAGTGAGAATTTTATGCCTTTTCACACAATTTTGGGTTCTTAGATTTCCCTACAATTTGTTCTTCTTCATTAGCAGCACACACAAACCTACTCTAAACCAATTTCCTCACACTAATCTCATCATAAATCAAATGGAAATGGGGAATTAGGGGAAGCAACCATGGGAACTCAGAAATGAGAAAGAAAAAGAAGAAAAGAGAAGTAGAAGAGAGGAGTAGATGGGAGATACCTGTGGTGTCTTGTGCAAGGGCAGTAGAAACCAAAAGAGGAGAATTTTGAATGTGTGAGATATGAGGGAGTTTGGAGTTTTGGGAAAAGAAAAATTTCAGAGACTACCTGATGAAATGAGAGATCTATTCATTAAACCAGCCTGATTTCCGCACCTATGGTTAATAAAGCACTTATGCGCAATCGCTTTTGTGTAAAGACAATCGTGCCTGCGTAAATTACGCATCGGTGGCTTAAAACCCGCTTCTGCGTGTATGCATCTGTGAGAAAGGTTCTGGAGATGCGGTTACACCAGATGGCTGGTGCCCAGATTTCACAGCCACTGTTTTGTGCATTCCAAATCCTTAAACTCCTCAATTCAACTCCAAAAAATCTGAAACTTGGCATATTAGTCAACAATAACATACTAAGCTATTCTACAAAAGAAATTTTAAATAAATGACTAAATTTTTTGAAAAACAATGGATTGCCTCCCACCAAGCGCCACATTTAACGTCGTGGCACGACGCAAATCAACTTTACCACTTTTCTTGCTACTTGGAAGATATGAATTGAGCACCCAACTTGGAATAAAACTTGTGACCACGAGCAGTGGGGGTGGTAAGTAGATGATCAAGCCAAGCATCAATTTCTTCATTTTGCACTTCTTGGCTTGCATGTGAGGAATGTCATTTTGCCATCTTGTTCCCTCAAATTGTAAGATGTATGGAATTTATCTTACCTCCTCACAATTCCTCATTGACTCGTGTAGTTCAATTCCCATATCACCACACAATTTCAATTTTGAAAAATTCTTGGAATGTAACATCAAACCTCCAAATGTCAATTCTTCCCAGATTTTGACATCCTCTTTATCCGCCGGACTAGAGTTAATCTCAACCAAATTTTCATTCATACCGATTGACTCTAATTCCATATTTTTCTTAGCATTACTAACACTCATGGAGTTGATTGGTGGATGTTCAATTCTTGATTCCTCAAGGTAAAGCTCACTTTCTTCGTCGGAGTAGAACTTTTCTTGACTTATTTCCACACTCTCAAGTTGGTGGGCATAGTGGGCCTCAACCAATATTTTCATTTGACTTTCCAAAGTGCGGATATTTCTTCATTTTGAGTCAAGCCTTGTTTCAAGTCCTCGAGGTTCAAAGTTTTGCTTCTCCTCATTTTCAAGAATGGTCTCCAACATGAGCATCATCTTCTCATTTTGAGCATTTGAGAGTTCTTCTTGGTTTTAATCAAGTGCCAAGGAAGGATTTTCGGATTCCACATCTAAGGAAAATTCTTGGCTATCATTAACTTCGGAGGCTTTTTGGACCTCTAAAGCTTCAAGTATTTCTCGCATTTGTGAGTGCAACTTTTCAAGCGCCAAGTCATTTTGGAGGCTATTTTCCAAAATCTCCTCCAAGGAACTTTGCCCTTTGTTTCCTCTTTCAAGTAGGCATTCTAACATGAGCTTGAAATCTCCATTTTGACCATGCTCAACTTCTTCCACTTCCATATCCCTATCATTTTCATCACAAAAAGTAGAATCATCATAGCGGGGACTTGGGGAAGGGTAGGACAAATAATCACAATTATCCCAATGACCATTTTGATGACCACACTTATCACAAATACTCCACTCATGGGTTTGAGATTGTGCGCACAATCCACCCCCGAGAGAATTTAAACAATGTTGCCACGAGTGTGGTCCTCCACAATAAGGACAAGGGTCATCAAAGTATGAACAACTACCATCCGACCAATATTTACTAAATTACGCCAAATTGTTCTCCGGCAACGGCGCCAATTTTGATGACGTCAAAATCCACTAATAAAAAGTAAATGGACTCGGTCGCATACAATATAATATACACAACTATGATCCGGGGTCGAATCCCACAAAGAACAATATGTAGGCGATTAGGAATGTAAGAGAATTATCACTTGTTATGCAATGCCAAACACTTAGAATTGTTTTTAGAAAATATTTATACCTAATTTTAGAAATGTAAACTAACCTAGAAATCAAGTAAAATGATCAATGGCTATATGTATGGATGCATGGGGAATTACACTCAAGTAATGATCCAATGTATTTCACGATTTTACAAATATGAGCGAGTTTATGTTAATTATCCTCTGGTAATAATGGTATATTAGCTTCTTCCGAAAACTAATAAGACTTCTAATTGAATTATCCTTAAAATAATTAGGAGATTAAGCACAACCGGATATGGCTACAAGTAGTTCAATCCTATCCCTAGGTAGAATCTATAAAATAAGGGTTAAAGCCTCAAGTTATTGTTAATTAATCTTTTACAACCCCAAATAATCTTTCCCAAAATTAATTCGAAGTTAATGGGCGAGTCCTAGGGTTAGCTAATACCTTTGGAAACATTGGAGAACAAGAATAGTTAATGAAACAATAACTCACTTCATAAAAAGATAAAAATCATTCAATACATAAGTACAACAAGATGTTTAATCCACACTTTAAAGATGAATATTTTCAAAAACAAGATTCAAGTGTTGGAATAAATGCTACACACTTGGATATACAATACAAAGCAAGGAAATGAAGAAATGAGCATAAACGAGTAAGAAATTCTCAACCAAAAGCTTCAAAACTTCAAGACCCAAGTGTGTGTGCAAACCCTAGTTTCCAAAACTTGTTCTCTCTAGTCCTAAGATTGAAAATAAGCCAAACGATTTGCCAAAAAATGGCTAGGTCGTGTATTTGTGGGTTTGAAATTGAGAAAATGTGAAATGTCATTCCAGTCCAGTTCTGATGCCCGTTGACTGCACATGCGGAAGAATCCTCGCAGGTGCGGCTTCGCATAAGCGGATATCTTAACACTGAAACGCAAAATCAAAGGAACTTCTGGTACCGCAGATGCGGGCTTTGAAGCGTAGATGCGCAACCGCTTCTGCGGTTCTCTGCTCGCAGATGCAATTTCTGGAAAATAGCTATGCTTCGCAGATGTGTTACATTTCTCGCTGATGCGGGGTCGCTTCTACGACCACTCTTCCGTAGATGCGGAATCACCGGAGAGTTTTGCATTGCTTTCACCCTTTTTGCTCAATTCTACTTCAATTGAATTCAAATCGCTTCATGGCATCATTCACCTGAAAATCTAACAATACACACCATAAACGACCTCATATTATAGTTAAAGGACATAAAAACTAAAGAAAAAAGACTAGAAAGAGTGGTACATTCACCACTCATCAGAAATCTCCACTATCTAAGTGAAGGAAGTCTAAGTCTTGGCCCTTTTGACCATCTGAAATCTAATGCCATAGGTAGGACCCTCTATGAACCTCCGCACCCTCTCTATAGGGATTAGGATAGATGCATGGTGAGGCAAATTAATAAATCTAGTCTTATACTAAGTAGTGGTCATGCTACCCTACTAGACATGCTCAAACTGGCTTTGCAACTCATCCCTCTAAGTGAGGAGAATAAACTTCTCCAGGAACAACTGCAAAAACTGAGTCCATATGAGAGGAGGTGATCCTGCAGACCTGCCCAAATATAAAATTTCCACCACCTCTTGGCGGAACCATGTATCTGAAAGACGGTGAAATCTACTAGTCCTAATTTGCTGCAAAATCTCATGGAAACGGTCCAATAAATCATGGACATCCTCTAAAGGTGCACCACTAAAGTTAGGGGGAAACAATTTGGTGAACCTGTCCAACCTCTTCAGCTTATCAACTAACATCACGATCCTATCCCCGAGCTATATTGAAACACTAGGCCAAACCACCCTAGCTGGTAGAACTCTCAAGGTCTGATGACCATAGGCCATATGCTTCAGGGTGTGAGTAAGGAGTTTGAACTTCTCGCTCGGCCTAAGAAACAGTTGGTGCCGTAGGAAACACTCTAGCCTGAGCCATACTCTCCATGAAGCCAACCATGAAGACTAAGACATCCTGAAGCACTGGGTAGTTATAAACCCCAATGGGACTTAAGTTGGTCCTACTGGCTAGACCTGAACTGGAACCTCGCCCTTTAGAGCCGACTAAGGCTCAATTGTGGGTGACATTGTGTGTGCTCTAGGATGAGCTCTGCCTCTGCCATTGCCCTGGTCCCTACCCCTAGTAGCGGCCGCGATCTAGGGCTCCAGCTCCTGATTAGCTGTGGACGAATCATGTGTCCTTGCCATTTGTGAGAGAATAAGAGAAGAAAGACTCAAACTTCATGATAGAATAAAGTCGCACGATATAGAAAGCAATAATGTGAAGTTTCATAAAGCCTTATAGCCTCTAGAAGATAAGTATAGACGTCTCTGTATCGATTTGCAAGACTGTACTAAGCTTGCTCATGACTCGTTAGACCTATGCAACCTAGAGATCTGATACCAACTTGTCAGAACCAAAGATCCTAATCCAAGGGTTCGTGATGGTGCCTAACACCACTTGCTAGGCAAGCCAACACATAACAATAAATAAGAAAGAAAGGAAACTAATGGTTGACTACACTTTTGATATCATAAAATAAAGATAACTGTAAAACATACAATAGAGTCTATAATCCAACATCGCCGGTCAACCATCCTATAATGTAGAATCACGAGTAGATGAGCTCCTATAATTTACAACATACATTGTAGGAAAGAAATACAATACTATTTGGTAAGAAAAGAAAACGTACAGAAGAAGTGGGAAGACAACTTTAAGTCCTACGAATGGTATGCAACACTACCTTGAGTTGCCTCTCTAGTACCTGTTAAGCGCCTCTCGGGACTCCATCGGTACCAATATCCAAATTTGCACATGAAATGCAGAAGTGTAGTATAAGTACAACCAACCTAATGTACTCCGTAAGTGTCGATCCTAACCCTAACGAGGTAGTGGCGAGGCTAAGAAAAGATACCAACATATGAACCTATACAGTTAAGTGACCAGAAATAACGAAATAACCAGTAAAATAGCAAGTAAAATAATAGGATAAAAACATGCAAGAGAGTTAACAAGTGCATAAGTAAAGAGATATAGAATGAGAAATTAAAGGAAGCTATAACTAGAGTAAAAAACTTATGCTTCCACAACCAACTCCAAACAACCTTTCAAAATTACCGAAAATAACATAAGCAAGTCCTCTGACCGTATAGTAAGAACATAAATTTTTTATTTTTTCAAAACATAGTAAAAAAACCCTAAAAATCCTCTTCCAAATTTCATGATTTAGGAGAAACAATCCATGAGAAATCAAGATTTAATATCAAAATCAAGTGAAAATCACTTACCCTCTTACATTGTGTGAAAATCCTCTTCACAAATTACCCCTTTCCAAGTTTAGGGTTCAAACTATGAGAAAGTAGGTCTAGGTCCTGAAAATCCTTTCCTAATAATAAACTGTAGAAGTCGCAATTGTGACCAGGTGTTTGCAATTGTGAGCCTCCCAAATGCGAGAAATGGCTTTCAAAAATTAGTTGGATCCATCCGTCTCAGATATCGCAATTGCAACTATCAGGCTCACAAATGCGACCAAATGTTGCAAATGCGGAACTATCCTTCGCAATTGCAGTTATCGCATTTGTAACACAAGCTTAACAAAGCAAGTTGGCCTTCACTGCCTAACATCACAAATGTGATCCTCACACTACAAATGCAAGGTATTGCAAATGCAAGTAGACCATTGCAATTGTGAGGTCTGTAGTACCAGCAAAAATCTAAACCTAAATTCAAACTAATCTGAAACTCGCCCGACCATCTAGCCCCTCACACCAAACATCCACAAAGGGTTATAAATCTCATAGAAACTCGCACAGATAAAAATATAAAAATAACATCCACAATGACAAATCAAATACTAAAACTCATCTTGCAACCCTTCAAATTCAAGAACTTCATATATTCACAACCACGTCCAATTCCTACCAAACCTACTCAGAATGAGACCAAATTTTGCACATAAGTTTTAAATGATAAAACGGACCTATTCCGAGCCACGAAACAACAACACGAACTTGATAGCCTCAAAGTCAACTCATGGTAAAACTTATGAAATTTCTAAATCTTTTTATTGCCAAATTTAGGCAAAAAGAACCAAATCATCGTAAAAATCTCCAAATCAAAATACGGACATATGCCAAAATCCAAAATTATCATACAAATCTATTGGAACCATCAAAATATAAATCTAAGGTTATTTATACAGAAGTCAAATTTTGGTCAAGTCTTATAACTTAAACTTCCAAAAATAGAACTAAGTGTTCCAATTCACTCCAAAACCTCCCTAGAACCAACTCAACCATTCCCATGAATCATAAAATATCAACTAAGCATACTAGAATCATCAAATGGGGAAACATGGCTCAAATACACAAATCAACCAATCGGGTCGTTACAACTTCAGTGTTATCGGACTGCTATTGTGATTTTGGAACCTTGGATAGGTTTTTATAGCTTATTGGAACTTATGTACAAATATTTTTTGTGATATGGAATGTCTAAGTGTAATTTTGATGCATTTGGCGAAGTTAAAATGTTTTGAAGTTAAAGAATTTTGATTCTTGATTTTGATGTTAAATGAGGTATTTCAGGTCATTAGATAAGTTTGGGTAATGTAGTCGAACATGTTGGTATGATTGCATGGGAGACAAAGGGATCGGATGTATTTCAGGGTGGTTTCAAATCATTCTAGAGCTAGTTGAGCTAGGTTTTGCAATCAGTAGTATGTATCGCGAACATCGGGGGAGTATCACGATTGCATAGAAGGAAATGGCAGCCGCGGGTTTGGTTCTATGTGATCGCGAAAGAGGAGGCGCAATCACAAAGTGAGATGTGTGGTTAGATTCCAGTCGTGGCGGGTGTTTTGGGATCACATATGAGAGGTATGATATGAGGTTATTCATCGCGAACACGTGGTTATAGATCATGATCGTGAAGCATTGGTAGGCTATACAGCGCGATCACATGGGTATGTTCGCGATCGTGTAGGAGAGCTGGAAGGTGGTAGGATTTTATACATCGTGTGGGTAGTAGCCGTGATCACATGGAGCATCAGTGGCAGTATATTTAAAGTGGAATTTCGAGACTTTGATTCATTCTCTCATATTTTGAGCCCTAGACTTCAAAAAGAGGAGAGTTTGAAGAGTTATTCACTACTACAATGGAGGTAAGGAATTATCACTTCGATTTGTTTTTATATATTGATTCCCCACGAATTTCAACACCTAAAACCTAGAATTTTGAGATGAAATTTGGGGGGTTTTGTCTACACTTTAAGAGAGTGTATTTTGGAGATTTGAGTACCGATTTGGACTCAATTTTAGAATCTAATTATATATTTTGACTCCGCAAGTTATAGATCATCAAATTTTTGTATTGGTTTTGAATTTCAGGTACACGGGCTGGGTTGAATTTTTTTTGAATTAGTGGTAATTATTCAAAGATCGAAACTTTATGGATTGAGATATGTTCTTATAGCATTGGTTGACTTCTTTAAATGATGTTTAGCTTGAATTTGAAAGATTGAATGGCTAGGGCAAGGTTTTGATGTGATTTGAGGTTGAAAACTAACCCAGATGAGGTAAGTGTTTTGCCTAGTTTTGGTTGAGAGTATTTTTCTTAATAAATAATATTATTTGCTACATGCATGGGTGATGCATATTCAAGGTGATGAGCATGTATACCTATGCCAGGATTATCCATGCTCGGGATACATTAGATGTTTCTTTGCGCCTTATTAAACTTTGTAATCTTCTTGATATACTTGAATTGATCATAGTGAGGTAATCGTCTTGAGCTTCTTTATTTATAATAAGCGATTATGATTGGGGCCTTAGGGTGATATTTGGCACGATAGGTATTTCCTGGCGGTTGATATGATGTTGGCACGATGAGTATTTTTCTGCGGTTTGGTATGAGATTAGCATGTCGGTTATATCCTTGCGAAGACGATGTGAGTTAGACTTTACGTTATGGTTATTTGTTCCTTATACATATACATTCACTTTGCCTTGGTTTACATCTATGCTTTTTATCTTTTATGTTACATTCACGTCTGTGTTTCCTAATTAGTTTACCTATATGTTTCCTATTTGGTCTGTTACTATCAATTCTATGTCCCTACCTTGTTTGTTATTGTTACATCTATGCTTTCTACTTGATCTACTACTGTTACATGTTCGTACCTATTTCATAAATTTACTTGTTACCAGACTTTACTTGCTATATGCCTTTACTTGTTACGTGCTTTTAACTATTAAATGCCATTATTTGTTACCAGCCTTTACTTGCTACATGTTTTTACTTATTAAATGCCTTTATTTTGTACCTTCTTTTACTTACTACACACCTTTACTTGTTTCATGCGTTATTCTTCTATGTTATGTCAGACTGGGTGATGATTAGATTGTTTGCGTGTTTATGATTTGTTGGAGCCTTGTCAATATATATGTTTGAGGCTAGCTCTTGGATATTGGGTTGTCTATTATACTTTGTTCCAGTTCGTTTTTCCTTGTTGAATTACACATGATAGTTATCTTTGTGTTACAATGAGAATTTGCCCGTGCTTGTTGAAACCCAGCCTTAGAAAAAATTTCAGGATTTTGAAATTTCCAATTGACTGCTCTCTGATGTCGCAAATGGCAAGAAATCTTCGCAATTGCGAAGTTATCAGAGGTGGCAATTGCGAAATATTTCTCGCAAATGCGCAGAACACATACTTCTGATAAGCTCGCAATTGTGATGAAATTTTTGTAATTGTGAAGGTTGCTGGAATTTGGATTTTTCGCAATTGCGACCACCTTTTCGCAAATACGAAGAGGCCATCACAATTGCGATTTCGTCGTCCCCAACCTCACCTTTTTCAGAGAACAGTTTTTAAGCCCTAAAATCTTGGAATCCAAGACATTTTTATTGAATCCAATCATCTTTTACACATGAATTATGAACTAGACTTCATAGACAACCATAAATCAACAAAAATATCGATGTTCCGGCCAAGAATCTCATTCGGTCCTTTCATCGATCACATAAAAAGCACAAAAATTTCACTTATATTTGACAAGCCTTGGGTACTCAGACTTCCCCAAATTTTTAGCAAAGAACAAAAACACACACTCTCAACCAACCTCTCCCAAAAATCAACATAAGTTTTTGAACAAATTTCAAACAAATTCGGGCAGAGGATGTTACCCATTTGAAAACTAGGGTTTCAGGAAAACTAAGAAGAAAAAGAAGAAGAAGAAGAAGTGTGATTAAGCTTTCATACCTAGATTTCTTCAATTAGGAGTGAGAGACAATGGAGTATTACAGTGATGAGAGTGAGGGGGAAAAGGTTTTGAGAGCCTTAGACTTTTTCTTCAATTTTGTTCAAAATGAGTGAACGCTTGTTTTTTTCCTCTCTGATATCGCAATTGCGACACAGCCTTTGTAATTGCGAAGATTAATGAATCCTATTGTTGTCGCAATAGCAACAAAATGTTGAAAAATGCGATGGGAAACTTTCGCAAATCCGAACAAATGTTCGCAAATGTGAAGCCTGCCCCTGCAATTTTCGTCAGCTACTGCCTTTCATGCTCTCTGTCTCCCCAACCTACTCAAATCAACTCCAAAAATTATGAAACTTGGCATATTTGTTAGAAACAATATAAGAAGCTATTCTAAAAAAGGAAATTTTAGAAATGACCAAATATTTTGAAAAACGATGGGTTGCCTCCCACCAAGCGCCGCATTTAATGTCGTGGCACGACGCAAGTCAACTTTACCACTTTTCTTGCCGCTTGGATGATCTGAACTAGGCCCTTAGCATGAAATCAAGCTTGTCACCACGAGTGATGGGGGTGGTAAGTAGATGATCAATCCAAGACTTGACTTATTCATTTTGCACTTCTTGGCTTTCATGTGAGGAGTGTCATTTTGACTTCTTGTTCCTTCAAATTGTAAAATGTATGGCTTTTGCCTTTCCTCCTCGCAACCCCTCATTGACTCGTGTATCTCAATTCCCATATCATCAGATAATTCCAATGTTGAAAAATGCTTGGAATGTGACATCAAACCTCCAAGTTTAAATTCTTTCCGAATTTTGACATCCTCTTTTTCCCCCGAACTAGAGTCAATTTCAACCACATTTTCATTTACACTGAATGACTTTAGTTCCATATTTTTCTTGGCATCATTAACACTCATGGAGTCGGTTGGCGGATGTTTAATTCTTGATTCCTCAAAGTAGAGCTCACTTTCTTCCTCAAAATGAGACTCTTCTTGACTTTCTTCCACACTCTCAAGTTGGTGGGCATAGTGAGCCTCAACCAATCTTTTCATTTGGTCTTCCAAAGTGCGGATATGTTCATCATTGTAAGCCAAGCTGTATTTCAAGTCCTCGAGTGCAAAGTGTGCTTCTCCTCATTTTCAAGAATGGTCTCCAACATGAGCATCATCTTCTCATTTTAAGCATTTGAGAATTCTTCTTGGTTTTAATCAAGCTCCAAGAAAGGATTTTCGGCTTCCACATCCAAGTAAATCTTGTCTATCATTAACTTCCGAGGATTTTTGGACCTCTAAAGCTTCAAGCATTTCTCCCATTTGTGAGTGCAACCTTTCAAGTGCCAAGTCATTTTGGAGACTATTCTCCAAATGCTTCTCCAAGGCACTTTGTTCTTTGTTTCCTCCTTCAAGTAGGCATTCTAACATGAGCTTGAACTATCCATTTTGATCATGCTCAACTTCTTCCATTTTCATAGCCCTACCATTTTCATCACAAAAAGTAGAATCATTTAAGGGGGGGCTTGGGGAAGGGAAGGACAAATAAGCAAAATACTCCCAATGACCATTTTGACAATCACACCTATCACACATACTCCACTCATGGGTTTGAGATTGTGTGCACAATCCACCCCGGGAGAATTTAAACAATTTTGCCATGAGTGTGGTCCTCCACAATAAGGATAGGGGTCATCATAGTATGAGAAACTACCATCCGACCAATTTTCATTAAATGATGCCATTTTTCAAAAATAAGAAAATAAACAAGAAACGAACAAGAAAAATAAAAAAATAGACTAAGGTAAGAAAAATAATTACACAAATATTCACAAGTTTGGACCAAATAACTTACTCTTATTTATTAAAAAACCTAAATTACGCCAAATTGTTCCTCGGCAATGGTGCCAATTTTGATGATGTACAAATCCACTACTAAAAAGTAAATGGACACGGTCGCATGCAATATAATTTTCCCAACTTTGAGTCAGGGTCGAATCCCACAGAGAATAATATGTTGGAGATTAGGAATGTAAGAGAATTATCACTTGTTATGCAATGCCAAATACTTAGAATTGGTTTTAGAAAATATTTATACCTAAATGCGGAAATGTAAACTAACCTAGAAAGCAAGTAAAACGATCAATGACTACAAGTATGTATGCATCGGGAATTACACTCAAGTAACGATCCAATGTATTTCATGATTTTACAAATATAAGTGAGTTTATGTTAATTAGCCACAAATAATAATTCTATATTAGCTTCTTCTGAAGACTAACAAGACTTCCTAATTGAAATATCCCTAAAACAATTAAGAGATTAAGCACACCCGAAATGACTACAAGTAGTTCAATCCTATCCCTAGGTAGAATCTATAAAATGAGGGTTAAAACCTTAAGTTCTTGTTAATTAATCTTTCCCAACCCCAAATTATCTTTTCCAAAATTAATTCGAAGTTAATGGGCGAGTCCTAGGGTTAGCTAATCCCTTTGCAAACATCAAAGAACAAGAATAGTTAAAGAAACAACAACTCACTTCATAAATAAATGAAAATCATTCAATACATAATCTCAACAAGGTATTTAATCCACACTTTAACTATGGATATTTCCATAAACATGATTCAAATGTTGGAAATAAATACTACACACATAAATATTCAATACAAAGCAAGGAAATGACGAAATAAACATAAATGGGTAAGAAATCCTAAACTACAAGCTTGAAATCTTCAAAACCCAAAGTGTGTGTGCAAACCCTAGCTTCCACCTTGTTCTCTCTAGTTCTACGAACTGAAAATATGCCAAAACATCCTTTGCAAATGAGCTAAGTCGGGTATTAAATGGTTTGGGGCCAAAAAATATGAAATTCCAGAATTGCCCAGGTTTGATGCTTGATTTTCGCATTTGCGAACTTTGCCTATACTGTGCACTTTTGCATTTGCGAAGAGGACTTCGGATTTGCGAAGGTTGACTCCCCTGGTTGACTTCGCATTTGCGAAGTCTTTTTCACATTTGCTATGACTGCCTAAATCATCTTCCTTCGCAATTCCCATGTTTAGTCGCAATACCCAAGAATGTTTTCTTCGCAATTTCCAGGGATTTGTTTCAATTCCGACTACTGAGGGCATTGCCCGAATTTTTCTCTTTTTAACTTCTTTTTGACTTGTTTCACTTGGTTTCTTCAACATCACTCCTAAATCACATAGAACCTGTAATATAGAAGTAAATATCATTAAACACGTGATTTTATCACATCAATCATAGCAAAAATATAGGCTTAAAGACATGATAAGTTGGTAAAATACTAACTTATCAGGGATCAATATGAAGACGTCTGTATTTATCACCAGAGGCTACAGAGTTAGGAAAAAATTCACATCTATTCTTTCCTGTCATGCGACTTGTTTCTCAATGCTAATTGAACTTCCACTATGTTCTTTTGTAGATGGTGAGAACACGTATCGCTTCATCAGCTGACCAGCAGCCCGAGCCCCTAGTAGCAGCTCCTGCCAAGGGCATAGGCCGAGGTAGAGGCAGAGCTCAGCCTAGAGCTCGAGCAGCAGCACCAGCGACAGAGCCTCAGGTTGAATTTGATGATGCGGTTCCAACCCAGATAGTTTCAGCAGGACCAGCTCAGGTCCTAGAGGGGTTCATCGCTACCCAGGTACTTCAGGATGCTCTGATACGTCTAGTGGGCCTTATGGAGAGTGTCGCCCAGGTAGGCTTGCTTCCTGTAAAACCAATTGTCTCACAGGCTGGAGGAGGATCCCAAACTCCTGCTATTCGCACTCCGGAGAAGATGGCTCCCCAGTTTCAGACTCCAGTAGCTCAACCAATTGGGGTAGTTCAGTCTGGTGTTGTGGCACAGACTTGAGAGGGGCCAACTATGTCTGCTGATGCCTTGTGGAGGTTGGACAGGTTCACCAAGCTCTTTACTACTACTTTTGGTGGTACATCTTTTGAGGATCCCCAAGATTATTTGGACAGCTGTCATGATGTTCTACGGAACATGGGGATAGTGGAGACCAATGGGGCCGACTTTGCTGCTTTTTATTTGTCTAGATCTGCCAAGACTTGGTGGAGAGATTATTGCTTGGCTAGACCAGCTAGGTCACCAACTTTGACTTGGGATCAGTTCTCTCAGCTATTTATTGAGAAGTTTCTTCCTATCACTTAGAAGGAGAACTATCATAGGTAGTTTGAGTGTCTCCAGCAGGGTTCTATGACCTTTTCTCAGTACGAGACTAGATTCATTGACTTGGGTCATCATGCTCTTCTTATACTTTCCACTGAGAGAGAGTGAGAGAGAAAGGGGGTTCATTGAAGGACTCGTTCAGCCTATTCGATTACAGATGGCTAAGGAGACGGGGAGCAGATTTCTTTTCAAAATGCAGCTAATATGGCTAGGAGAGTTGAGATGGTTCTATCACAGGGGAGTGGTCAGGGGTCTGACAAGAGGCCTCATTATTCGGGCAGGTTCAGCGGTGCCTCATTTGGAGGCAGAGATTCTTTTGATAGGGAACATTATTCCAGGTCGTTTCATTCAGCACTTCAGGCTTCTCACGGTGCTGTAGGTGGTCGTGGTTCTCATATGCAGTATTTAGATCAGTTGCCCTATAATGCACCTCTGCTCCAGAGTTTTCAGAGTGGTTATTCAGGCCGTCAGGGTCGGCAGTCTCAGCAGCCAAGGGTTTGTTATACTTGCTGCGATATGAGGCATATTGCTAGATTTTTCCCTCGAGCATCGAGTAGCTCTCAGCATCAGGGTTCCCGTGCCATAGTTCAGGCACCGAGTGTTCCACTACCCGCTCAGCTAGTAAGAGGTAGAGGTAGAGGTTCTAGAGGTAGAGGTAAAGGTATTAGAGGTAGAGGTCAGGTCGCTAGAGGTGGAGGCCAGCCAGTAGGAGGCCGTCCCAGAGATGTAGTTCAGAGTGGTGGTATCCAGCCCCAATGTTATGCTCTTCTAGCCAGGCCGAAGGCTGAGGCTTCCAATGCAGTTATCACAGGTACTGTTCTGGTTTGTAGTAGAGATTCTTCAGTTTTATTTTATCCAGGATCTACATACTCCTATGTGTCATCTTATTTTGCACCATATCTGATTTTTCCTAGTGATTCCTTGAGTGCTCCTGTATATGTGTCTACACAGGTGGGTGATTCTATTGTGGTAGATCGTGTCCATTATTTATGTATAGTTGTGATTGGGGGTCTTGAGACTCGAGTAGATTTGTTACTGTTGGACATGGTTGATTTTGATGTCATATTGGGGATGGACTGGTTATCACCTTACCACACAATCTTGGACTGTCATGCCAAGACTATGACCCTAGCCTTGCTGGGTTTACCTCGTTTATAGTAGAGAGGGACTCTTGGTCATTCTACCCGTAGTGTTATCTCATATATGAAGGTTCGGTGTATGATTGTTAAGGGGTGTTTGGCCTATTTGGCATATGTTCGTGATTCTAGTGCCAAGGTTCTTTCTATGGATTCTCTGTCTGTTGTTCGTAAGTTTCCTGAGGTATTTCCTTCAGACCTGGCGGGTATGGCACCCGACAGGGATATTGACTTCTGCATTGATTTGGCTTCGGGCACTCAGCCTATTTCTATTCCAATCGTATTGTATGGCCCTGCCCGAGTTGTAAGAATTGAAGAAGCAGTTGCAAGACTTGTTTGATAAGGGCTTTATTAGACCTAGTGTCTCGCCTTAGGGTGCGCCAGTGTTGTTTGTCAAGAAGAAGTTCGTATCGATGAGGCTGTGTATAGATTACCGGTAGTTGAACAAGGTTACAATCAAGATAAGTGTCCATTGCCGAGGATTGATGATTTGTTAGATCAGCTTCAGGTTCCCAAGGTATTTTCGAAGATTGACATGAGATCTGGCTACCATCAGTTGAGGATTAGGGTATCCGATGTCCCTAAGATAGCTTTTCGCACTCGGAACGGGCATATTTAGTTCTTGGTGATGTCATTCGGATTGACAATTGCCCCAGCAGCTTTCATTGATTTGATGAACCGAGTATTCAAGACTTACTTGGATTCATTCGTGATAGTCTTCATTGATGATATTTTGATCTATTCCCACAGCCGGGAGGAGCATTAGCAACATCTAAGAGTGGTTCTTTAGACTTTGAGAGATAGTAAGTTGTATGCTAAGTTTTCAAAGTGTGAGTTCTAGTTGAGTTCAGTTGCATTCTTGGGTGACGTTGTTTCAAAAGAGGGTATTCAAGTAGATCCGAAGAAGATAGAGGCAGTCAAGAACTAGCCAAGACCCGCGTCAGCTACAGAGATCCGAAGTTTCTTGGGTTTGGCAGGCTATTACCGTCAGTTTGTGGAGGGGTTTTCATATATTACAGCCCCGATGACCAGGTTGACCTAGAAGGGTGCCCAGTTCAGGTGGTCGTATGAGTGTGAGGTGAGCTTTCAGAAGCTCAAGATAGCTTTGACTATGGAGCCGGTGTTGGTTTTGCTCATAGGTTCAGGGCCATATATAGTTTATTGTGATGCATCTCGTATTGTACTTGGTGTAGTGTTGATGCAGGATGGAAAGGTCATTGCTTATGCTTTGCGACAGTTGATGATTTGTGAGATGAATTATCTAGTTCATGATTTGGAGTTAGCAGGAATTATTCACGTGCTGAAGATTTGGAGGCCCTATTTGTATGGAGTGTCATGTGAGGTGTTCACGGATCACAAGAGTCTACAATATTTTATCAAGCAAAACAAGCTAAATTTGAGGCAGAGAATGTGGTTGGAGCTATTGAAAGACTATGATATCACTATCTTATATCATCCGAGGAAGGCCAATGTGGTGGCTGGTGCTTTGAGCATAAAGTCAGCCAGTATGGGCAGTCTTGCGTATATTACGATCGGTGAGAGACTCTTTGCTTTGGATGTTCAGGCTTTGGCCTATTAGTTTGTGAGGTTGGATGTTTTTGAGCCCAACTGTGTGTTAGCTTGACAGTCACTCGTTCTTCGCTATTTGAGCGTATCTGAGATCGGCAGTATAATGATACTCATTTGTATGTCCTTAGGGACATAGTGCAACACGGTGGTGCCAAGCAGGTTACATTAGGAGATGATGGAGTTTTGAAGCTGCAAGGTTGAGTTTGTGTGCCTAATGTGGATGGACTTCGAGAGTTTATTCCAGAGGAGGCCCATATTTCTCGGTACTCTATTTATCCGGGTGCCGCTAAGATGTATCAGGACTTGCGACAACATTATTGGTGGAGGAGGATAAAGTAGGATATTGTTCCATATATGGATCGGTGATTGAATAGTTAGTAGGTAAAGTACGAGCATCAGAGACCTGGTGGTTTGTTCCAGAAGATTGAGATTCCTGAGTGGAAGTGGGAGCGTGTCACTATGGACTTCGTTGTTGGACTCCCACGGACACATAGGAAGTTTGATGCAGTGTAGGTTATTGTTGATAGGCTGACCAAGTCAGCACATTTCATTCCTGTAGCAGTTTCCTATGCCGAGATCTATATCCGGGAGATTGTTCGTCTTCATGGCGTTCCAGTGTCTATCATTTCTGATCGAAGTATGTAGTTTACCTCACATTTCTGGAGGGCAGTTCAGCGAAACTTGGTCACACAGGTCAAGTAGAGCATAGCATTTCATCCTCGGATGGATGGGCAGTCCGAGCGTACTATTCAGATTTTGGAGGATATGCTCTGAGCTTGTGTCCTTGACTTTGGAGGCTCATGGGATCAGTTTTTGCCTTTAGCATAGTTTGCCTACAACAACTACTACTAGTTGAGCATCCAGATGGTTACTTTTGAGGTTTTATATGGTAGGCGGTGTCGGTCGCCGGTTGGATTGTTTGAGCCGGAGAGGCTCGGTTGTTGGGTACGGATCTAGTACAGGATGCCTTGGACAAGGTTAAGATTATTCAGGATAGGCTTCGTATAGCTCAATCCAGTTAAAAGAGTTATGCCGACCGTAAAGTTCATAATGTGGCATTCATGGTCGGCGAGCGAGTGTTGCTTCGGGTGTCGCCTATGAAGGGCGTGATGAGATTTGGAAAGAAGGGCAAGCTAAGCCCTGGATTCATTGGTCCTTTTGAGATTCTTGATTGAGTAGGAGAGGTGGCTTACAAACTTGCATAGCTACCGATTTTATCAGTCGTGCATCCAGTGTTTCATGTGTCCATGCTTCGGAAGTACCACGACGATCTATCCCATGTGTTAGACTTCAGCACTATCCAGTTGGACAAGGACTTGTCCTATGAGGAGGAGCTAGTAGCTATTCTTGACCGGCAGATTTGTCAGTTGAGATCGAAGAGTTTTCCTTTTGTTTGTGTTCAGTGGAGAGGTCATCCTCTTGAGGCAGCGACCTGGGAGTCCGAGTTCGATATGCGGAGCTGATATTCCTATCTTTTAGAGGTGGAGAATGTGATGACCTAAAAGTCATCACTCATTTTGAAAGTTAATTCTGCGTTCCAAGGCCTTAAAAAACCTTTTTTGTCTGACCTCGATTTGCATGCACAGTCCGGGAGCGTTTTCGAAAAGCTTTTATGTGAAAACAAAGTAAAATAAGGAAATTGGCTTTTAAAATTGAATGAAGTTGACTTTGGTCAACATTCTAGGTAAACAAACTTGGACCCGTGATCTGACGGTCTTGTAGGGTCCGTAGTAAAATATGGGACTTGGGCGTATGCCCGGAATCGAATTCTGAGGTCCCAAGCCCGAGAAATGATTTTTTAAAGAAAATTATTTTCTGGAAAATATAAAGGCTTTTAGAAGTGAATTGATGCAATTTCTTGATGTTATCGGGCCCGTATCATGGTTTTAGAGTCTGGTACAAGTTTGAAACAATAATTAAGTTGAATTTATGAAGTTTGGTAAGAATTAGAGTTCGTTTGGTATAAATCGGACCTTCATTTGAGAAAATAGTAATTTCAATGTTCTTGAGTGATTTCATGAATTTGAGGTTTAATTCATAGTTGTTGATGTAATTTTGATGATTTTATTACACAAGCAAGTCCGTATGATGTTTTTGGACTAGCGTGCATGTTTGGTTTGGAGCCCCGAGGGCTCGGGTGAGTTTTGGAGAGGCCACAGAGTGAAATTGGACTTAGGAAAAGTTGCTGGTATCTGGTATTTTTGCCCAGCCCTCTGATCTCGCAATTGCGAGATCAGGCTTCGCAATAGCGAAGTCGTCAAGCATGGTAATTACGACCCAGGCGTCGCAAATGCGAACCTAGCCTGGGCTGGCCTTGGTCGCAAATGCGACCCTTTTATCGCAAATACGAAAAGGGATGTGTCGCAAATGCGACTAGTCCCCCACAAATGCAAAGGCAACAGGTCCTGAAGGGGTTCACAATTGCGAACCCTGGTCGCAATTGCGACATCTGCGACCAATTAATTGGGACTTAGACAGATTTTTCTTCATTTTACAAACTCTCTCAAACCCTAAGCTCTCCTGGGCGATTTTCTAAAGAAAAGTTCTTCTCTAGATCAATTGTAAGTCATTTCTAACTCATTTTCTTCAATCTATAACATCTTTTCACATGATTTCAATCCAAAATCAAGGGTTTTCATAGGGAAATTGGGTGTTTTGGGTAGAACTTAGGATTTTCAAATTTTAGGGATTTGGACCTCGATTTGAGGTCCGATATCAAAATAAATTATATATTTTAGTTTGTGTTTGAATGGATAATTGGGTTTTGGTTCGAACCTCGGCTTTTGACCATGTGGGCCCCGGGGTCGATTTTTGACTTTTTGGGGAAAACATTAGAAAACCTATTTTCGTGCCTTAGAATTGATTCATTTAGCATTTATTGATATCGTTAAGTAAATTGTGGCTAGATACAAGCGAATTGGTGGTTGAAACAAGAGGTAAAGCGGTAGTTGAGGTTTGAATTGTGTTCATGGCATTGAGGTAAGTGTTTGGTCTAACCTTAGCTTGAGGGATTAGGAGTTGTGTCTTATTTACTATGTGTTAATTGTTGAGTACAACGTATAGGTGTGGTGATGAGTATCTATACGTCGGTGTCATACATGCCCGTGAGTCTTATACTATGATTGATGTGACTCCATTTCGTATTGTTCATGCCTTATATGATGATTTCTATTTTTTGAACAAGGCTTGTGGAAGTATTATTAGTAATTGAACATTGTAGAGCATTGGCTCAAGTTGAGAATTGAGTTGTAAAGTAATTTTGGAAAAGGGAAGAGGTTTATGATATTGTCTCCCTTGCCGGGATGTTATTGCTTTTGATCTTATCTCCCTTGCCGGATGTTATTACTTTTGATATTATCTCCCTTTCCGGGATATTATTACTCATGATATTGTTTCCCTTGCCAGGATATTGTTGTTATGCCATTGTTCCCTTGCCGGGATTTTATTGTGATATTATTGATTCCCTTGCCCAAATTGCTCTATGATTGTTGCTTGGGTGAGAAAGAGTGTAAAGCACGAAGGGTGATGCCGTGCATGATTTTGAGAGTGTTAATGCACGAAGGGTGTTGCCGTGCCAATACTGTGAGGTAAAAGAACGAAGGGTGATGCCGTGCACTTGTCATTGATTTCCTTATTCTTGCTTATAGTTGAATTTTGGTGTTCCATATGTTTTTTTACTAAATTTTCATTTGTACATGATATTTCCCCAAGCATGTTTCCCCTTCCCATCTTTAACTATTAGTTTCTGCCGTTATTATTTGTTGTATATGATATAACTGCACAGGTTTATTTGGTAGTCTTTACCTAGACTCGTTACTACTTCGCGGAGGTTAAGCTAGGCATTTACCAGCACACGGGGTCGGTTTTGCTAATACTACACACTATACTGTGTGCAGATCCCGATGCTGCATCTTTTGGACCACAGTGAGGTTACTGCCTTCAGTCCAGCGGTGGAGATCCGAGGTAGTCGTGCAGGCGTCCGCAAGCCTTGGCGTCTCCTTCTATCTTTCCATTCTGCTTCTTTTATGTATTTCAGAGACAACTTTGTATTTATCTTTCAGACGACTATTTGTAGTATTCGTAGATAGTCCGTGACATTGTGACACCAAATTCTGGGTAGAGTTGTATGTTGGATTATTCACTAGTGTATGGTTAAACTATTAGTTTTCGTCTTCCGCTTATCTGTTTATTATAATATTTCCGATGTTGATGACCAGTCATATTGAACTGTTAAAAAGGTTAACTAAAAAGATTAATGCATTTATAATACTCGGCTTGCCTTGCTTTCATGAGTAGGCGCCATCACGACTCCCGAGGGTGGAAAATCCGGGTTGTGACACTACCAAACACGTGTGTATCAACAGAAAGTATGCGAAGCGCATGACCATAACCATAAAGAAACAGATAATACCATATACTACGAACAGGAATAACACGACCAAATGCAATAGGCAACTTGACATCCCCACATCCATCTCGCTCAAACATCGCCAAAGGGCCTTAGCAAAACCGCAGAATGTGTAAATTGTCAATAGTCTCACAGCCCACCATAACATAAGATAGTAACACATGGAATATATCGATTCATGAATAAGATCAACACTAGTCAATGACACACTCCTCAATAACAGTTGTGATGAGCAGACAAACCTGATTTGATGTAGAATACTTAGTCCCGCTAGGCCAACCAACGTCCGATCATCCAAAAATTGATAAATAACCCTCTGAAATTCCATACTAACATAACCATAACACATACAATCAAGCTTCAAACTCTTACCATGCCTTCACAGTCCGCAACCAAGGAACATTCTGTCACTGAGAATGTCCAGTCCCGAATCCTCAAGAATACAGGAATCTTCATACCTAATCCCAACTCCATCATTCAAATGATTCATACCTCCCTCATACACAATCATCTAAGGGGGAGTACCCCCATAAATATTTTGTGCCATATAGAAAAACTTAAAGATCAACCGTCAACAATCAGGAGATTACCATAATACTAATCAAGCATCCACAAGTCAAAACATAATGCATCTTCGGAAATGCACACACTTTTCAGGTGATACCAGATAGTACCAGTAATTTTCTAAAACTCTGAAATTTCTCATGCTGACTAGAACGCATGACTTTCTCGTTAAAACTAAACCACAACCTTGTACATGCTATTTCAATCTCGTACGGTGCACATTATACATCATATTATCATATAAAAAATTACTAGAATCTCATTAGCAGCTCTAAATCAAAAGTAGGATCAACACTCCACCAGCCAGAAACCTTCCACGTAACTCACTCCAGGAGAGAACATTGCGACACATAACAAACCATTCATACCTATAGAAGACATCCGTCTAGAGTCATGGTTGAAACTATCGAGAACTCTTCGAAACCCATTTTAACATAACCAAGCTGGTAGAACTAAATCCCTCTAATTCAACCAAGTCATGCAAGTCTCCAAACCCAAGAGTATGCCACTAAACACCTGTAAAGCCTCACCATACCAAAGGAACCGATTACTTCTATTACTATATTGATCAAAACCACTACCAAGCTGACACATTTCTTCGAGTACCTCTTGACATGCCTTCAAGTTAACACTTATCCTTGATAGTACACTATGGTCCTTAATCAAAGCTCACCCTTAGAGATCTTAAGATGAAACCATATCGTCTTAAGGCACATAAACCACTCCCTCTTAAGTACCCAATAGTACCGTAGCCAAAATGCCCACTCTGAAAAAGGCCTTGTATAAATTTGAAGTTGTTTCTTTAACCTCTCTGATACTGAAATGTAGAATCAATAACGATGTAAAAATACTGCAAGTCTCGACATCATCCAATAAAAATCCGAGATCTTAGCCATATACAAATACGGGGAACCCTCAATTACCACATATGAATCTTGAACTCATTGGAACCTTCTCGAAAGTCATTTGCCTATTCTAATCCCTAATGCACGGCCAATAAGGGCAGAAAAACTTATGCCTCCTTAATGTAAGGCCTCATAAAATTTTACCTAAAACTCGAGGTTTCATGGCACCGAGGTAGGTTAATATGTTTGAGGATTGTAGAAATTCTTCGCGGAGAGATTGCTCACTACGGTATGGACATTTTGGGATGTATAGTATGTCGGGGAGTTGAAAGATTTTTTTTGCAGAACATGGCATTTTTTCAGTCCGCTGTGCGATCGTAGAATCTCTTCGCAGACAGCAGATCGACCACAAAATACAACATAACCTGAGCCAATTTTTGAAGATCATTATGTGACCTATTATGCGACCGCATAATTATTTTACGGGTTGCACATTTCATTGCAAATTCAGCATGGAGATTTCTGAAGTTAGATTTGGCAGCGCATTATGCGGCCGCATAACAACCGCAAACCTGACTAGGCCTCCCAGTTTTGGGACAATTTTTGTCGTCCCCTTTGTAGATCGCATATTCATTTTGCGATCAGTTCTGCGAGCGCATACCCGATTACATAAGCTTATGTTTGGAAAAATTTCACCCGATCCCATTTTTATAAAATGACTTTGGGGGTCATTTGGGCTGGTATAGACGGCTATTTTAGAGAGATAGGAGTATCTTAGAGAGAGAGAGAGAGAGAGAGAGAGAGAGAGAGAGAGAGAGAGAGAGAGAGAGAGAGAGAGAGAAGGAAGCCCCAACCCGTTTGCTGATCAATTCTTGCCCAATCTTTAATATTCAAGGGAATCACTCACTAGGCCACCAACTCTTTGAGTAAGACCTTATTTTAAAACCTTCACGCAATTGTTATGGGTTAAAGTAAGTTGCAGAGTTTGAGATTGGACATGCATAAGCCATTAGGGGGTAGTATGTGGGTTGTTGATTTATTCTGAGTAGATTCTTGTTGAAAATTGGTTGAGGGAGGGAATAATTACCATTGTAGAAGCCTTGTAATCAATTTGGCATGATAGGTGTTCCAAGAAATTTCAAAGAGACTTATATCATGAGAATCCTCCAATTTTGATTCTATTTTATCATCTTCCTATAGATTGAAATTGCCGTGAGTATTTGGACATTGTAGTGAATTAAAGAAAGCTCAAGAGAGATCTTAGCCATATACTAATATGGTGAACGCTCAATTACCACATAAGAATCTTGAACTCATTCGAACTTTCTCGAGAGTCATTTACCTATTCTATTCCCTGATGCACAACCAATACGGGCAGAACAATTTCTGCCACATTAGTGTAAGTCCCCATAAAATTTCACCTAGAACTCAGGGTTTCATGGGGTCGAGGTAGGCAAATGTGTTTGAAGATTATAGAAATTATTCGCGGCAAGCTTGCTCACTGCTATATGGACATTTTGGGATGTACAGTACGTCGAGGAGTTGAAAGAATTTTTTTGCAGAACATGGCATTTCTGCGGTCCACTATGCGATCGCAGAACCTCTTCCCACACCATAGATCGGACGCAAAATACAACAGAACGTGCGCCAATTTTTGAAGATCATTATGCAGCCCATTGTGTGACCACATAATCATTTCGCAGGCCGCACATTTCGTTGTAGATTCAGCATGGAGATTTCTAAAGGGAGATTTAGCAGCGCATTATGTGACCGCATAACAGTTACAAACCTGACTAGGCCTTCCCAGTTTTGGGACAATTTTTGTGGTCACCTTAGCGGACGGCATATTCATTTTGCGATCTGGTATGCGACCGCATACTTGATTTCATAGGCTTAAGTTTGGGAAAATTTCACCCGATCTCATTTTTATAAAATGACTTTTGGGGTCATTTAGGCTGGTTTAAACGACTATTTTAGAGAGAGGGGAGTATCTTAGAGGGAGAGAGAGAGAGTGGGGGAGAGAGAGAGAGAGAGAGTGAGAGAAAGAGAGAGAGATTAGGAAGCCCCAACCCCTTTGCTCATCACTTCTTGCCCAATATTGAATATTCAAGTGAATCACTCACTAGGCCATAAACTATCCAAGTAAGACCTTATTTTAAAATCTTCATACAATTGTCATAGGTTAAAGTAAGTTGCATAGTTGGAGATGGGACATGCATGTGCCATTAGGGGGTAGTATGTGGGGTTATTAATTTATTCCGGGTAGATTCTTGTTGAAAATTTGTTGAGGTAGGGAAGGATTACCATTGTAGAAACCTTGTATTCAATTTGAAATGATAAGTGTTCGATGATATTCCCAAGAGACTTATATCATGAGAATCCTTCCAATTTTTATTCGATTTTATCATCTTCATATAGATTGAAATTGTTAGGAGTATTTGGAAGTTGTAGTGAATTAAAGAAAGCTCAAGCGAGATCTTAGCCATATACAAATACGGGGAACCCTCAATTACAACATATGAATCTTCAACTCATTGGAAGTTTGTCGAGAGTCGTTTACTTACTCTAATACCTGATGCACGGCCAATACGGGCAGAACAACTTATGCCTCATTAGTGTACAACCCCATAAAATTTTACCGAGAACTCAGGGTTTCATGGTACCGAGGTAGGCTAATGTGTTTGAGGATTGTAGAAATTCTTCGCAGCGAGTTTGCTTATTGTTGTATGTACTTTTTGGGATGTACAGTACGTTGAGGAGTTGAAAGAATTTTTTTGCAGAAAATGGCATTTTTGCGGTCCCCAATGTGTTCGCAGAACGTCTTCACTGACTACGGATCAGACGCATAATACAACATTACCTGAGCCAATTTTTGAAGATCATTATGCGGCCCATTATGCGACCGTATAATTATTTCGCAGGAGGCACATTTCATTGCAGTTTCAGCATGGAGATTTCTGAATGGAGATTTGGCAGCACATTATGCGACCGCATAACAGCCGCAGACCGGACTAGGTCTGCCCAGTTTTGGGACAATTTTTGGGTCCCCTTTGCGAACTGCATATTCGTTTTACGATCCGGTCTGTGATCGCAGACCCGATTTCATA
Organism: Nicotiana tabacum; assembly: GCF_000715075.1. Lineage (NCBI taxonomy): Eukaryota > Viridiplantae > Streptophyta > Magnoliopsida > Solanales > Solanaceae > Nicotiana > Nicotiana tabacum. The sequence continues at coordinate 50,550,812 of NC_134089.1, read as the reverse complement.
GGCTTAAGTTTGGGAAAATTTTACCCGATCCCATTTTTATAAAATGACTTTGGGGGTGATTTAGGCTTGTTTAAAAGGCTCTTTTAGAGAGAGGGGAGTATTTTAGAGAGAGAGAGATAAAGAGAGAGAGATAGAGAGAGATTAAGAAGCCCCAATCCCTTTGCTCATTAATTCTTGCCCAATCTTGAATATTCAAAAGAATCACTCACTAGGCCATAAACTATCCGAGTAAGACCTTATTTTAAAACCTTCATACAATTTTTATGTGTTAAAGTAAGTTGCAGAGTTGGAGATGGCACATGAATATGCCATTAGGGGGAAGTATGTGGGGTTGTTGATTTATTTCGGGTAGATTCTTGTTGAAAATTGGTTGAGTGAGGGAAAGATTAACATTGTAGAAGCCTTGTATTCAATATGGCATGATAGGAGTTTGATGAAATTCCCAAGAGACTTATATCATGAGAATCCTTTCAATTTTGATTCGATTTTGTCATATTCCTATAGATTGAAATTGCTAGGAGTATTTGGACGTTGTAGTAAATTAAAGGAAGCTCAAGCGAGATCTTTGCCATATACAAATATGGGGAACCCTCAATTACCACATACGAATCTTGAACTCATTGGAATTTTCCCGAGAGTCATTTACCTACTCTAATCCCTGATGCACGGCCAATACAGGCAGAACAACTTATGCCTCATTAGTGTAAGGCCTCATAAAATTGCACCTAGAACTCGGGGTTTCATGGCACCGAGGTAGGCTATTGTCTTTGAGGATTGTAGAAATTCTTCACGACGAGCTTGCTCACTGCGCTATGGACTTTTAAGGATGTACAGTACGTTGACGAGTTGAAAGAATATCTTTACAAAACATGGCATTTCTGCGGTCCACTATGCATAGCATAACCTCTTCACAGACAGCAGATCATACACAAAATACAACAAACACTGAGCCAATTTTTGAAGATCATTATGGGGCCACTATGCGACTGCATAATTATTTCGCAGGCTACACATTTCGTTGCAAATTCAGCATGGAGAGTTCTAAAGAGAGATTTGGCAGCGCATTATGTGACCGCATAACAGCGGAAGACCTGACTAGGCCTGCCCAGTTTTGGGATAATTTTTATGGTCCTATTTGCGGACCGGATATTCATTTTGCGATCCGGTCTGCTACCGCAGACCCGATTTCATAGGCTTAAGATTTGCAAAAATTTCACCCAATCCCATTTTTATAAAATGACTTTGGGGGTAATATGGGCTGAATTAAATGGCTATTTTATATATATATATATATATATATATATATATATATATATATATATATATATATATATATATAGAGAGAGAGAGAGAGAGAGAGAGAGAGAGAGAGAGAGAGAGAGAGAGAGAGAGAGAGAGAGAGAGAGAGAGAGAGAGAGAGAGAGAGAGAGAGAGAGAGAGAGAGATCACTCACAAGGCCATCTACAATCCTAGTAAGTCCTTTTTTCAAAACCTTCATGCAACTGTTATGGGTTAAAGTAAGTTGCAGAGTTTGAGATGGGACATGCATGTGCCATTAGGGGGTAGTATGTGGGGTTGTTGATTTATTCCGTGTAGATTCTTTTTGAAAATTTGTTGAGGTAGGGAAGGATTACCATTGTAGAAGCCTTGTATTAAATTTGGAAGGATAGGTGTTCGACGATATTCCAAAGAGACATATATCTTGAGAATCCTTCCCATTTTGATTGGATTTTATCATCTTCCTATAGATTGAAATTGTTAGGAGTATTTGGAAGTTGTAGTGAATTAAAAAAGCTCAAGCGAGATCCTAGCCATATACAAATACGGGAAAACCTCAATTACCACATATGAATCTTCAACTCATTGGAACTTTCTCGAGAGTCGTTTACCTACACTAATAACTGATGCACGCCCAATACGGGCAGAAAAACATAAGCCTCATTAGTGTAAGGCCCCATAAAATTTATCCTAGAACTCAGGATTTAATGGCACCGAGGTAGGATAATGTGTTTAAGAATTGTAGGAATTCTTCGCGGCGAGCTTGCTCACTGCTGTATGGACTTTTTGGGATATACAGTACGTTGAGGAGTTGAAAGAATTTTTTTGCAGAATATGGCATTTCTGTGGTACACTATGCGATCGCAGAACCTGTTCGCTGACTGCAGATCACACGCATAATACAACTGAAGCTTAGCCAATTTTTGAAGATCATTATGCGGCCCATTATGCAACCGAATAATTATTTCGCGGGCCGTGCATTTCATTGCAGATTCAGCATGGAGATTTCTGAAAGGAGATTTGGCAGCACATTATGCGACCGCATAACAACCGCATACCTGACTAGGCCTGCCCAGTTTTGGGACAATTTTTGTGGTCCCCTTTGCGGACTGCATATTTGTTTTGCCATCTGGTCTGCGATCGTAGACCCGATTTCATAGGCTTAAGTTTAAGAAAATTTTACCCGATTCCATTTTTATAAAATGGCTTTGGGGGTCATTTAGGCTGGTTTAAATGGCTCTTTTAGAGAGAGGGGAGTATTTTAGAGAGAGAGATTAAGAAGCCCCAATCCCTTTGCTCATCAATTCTTGCCCAATCTTGAATATTCAAGGGAATCACTCACTAGGCCATAAACTATCTGAGTAAGACCTTATTTTAAAACCTTCATACAATTTTTATGGGTTAAAGTAAGTTGCGGAGTTGGAGATTGTACATGAATATGCCATTAGGGGGAAGTATGTGGGGTTGTTGATTTATTTCGGGTAGATTCTTGTTGAAAATTGGTTGAGTGAGGGAAAGATTAACATTGTAGAAGCCTTGTATTCAATATGGCATGATAGGAGTTTGATGAAATTCCCAAGAGACTTATATCATGAGAATCCTTTCAATTTTGATTCGATTTTGTCATATTCCTATAGATTGAAATTGCTAGGAGTATTTGGACGTTGTAGTAAATTAAAGGAAGCTCAAGCGAGATCTTTGACATATACAAATATGGGGAACCCTCAATTACCATATATGAATCTTGAACTCCTTGGAACTTTCTCGAGAATCATTTACCTACTCTAATCCCTGATGCACGGCCAATACGGGCTGAACAACTTATGCCTCATTAGTGTAAGGCCCCATAAAATTGCACTTAGAACTCGGGGTTTCATGGCGCCGAGGTAGGCCCCATAATTTGAATATTGTAGAAATTCTTCACGGCGAGCTTGCTCACTACGCTATGGACTTTTAAGGATGTACAATACGTTGACGAGTTGAAAGAATATTTTTGCAGAACATGGCATTTCTGCGGTCAACTATGCATCGCAGAACCTCTTCACATACAACATATTAGACACAAAATACAACAGACCCTGAGCCAATTTTTGAAGATAATTATGGGGCCATTATGCGACTGCATAATTATTTCGCGGGCCGCATATTTCGTTGTAATTTTAGCATGGAGATTTCTGAAGAGAGATTTGGCAGCGCATTATGCGACTGCATAACAGCCGAAGACCTGACTGGGCCTGCCCAGTTTTGGGATAATTTTTATGGTCCCATTTGCGGACCAAATATTCATTTTGCCATCCGGTCTGCGACCGCAGAACCGATTTCATAGGCTTAAGATTTGCAAAAATTTCACCCGATCCCATTTTTATAAAATTACTTTAGGGGTCATATGGGCTGAATTAAATGGCTATTTTAGAGAGAGGGGAGTACCTTAGATATATATATATATATATATATATATATATATATATATATATATATATATATATATATATAGAGAGAGAGAGAGAGAGAGAGAGAGAGAGAGAGAGAGAGAGAGAGAGAGAGAGAGAGAGAGAGAGAGAGAGAGAGAGAGAGAGAGAGAGAGAGAGAGAGCACTCACAAGGCCATCTACAATCCTAGTAAGTCCTTTTTTCAAAACCTTCATGCAACTGTTATGGGTTAAAGTAAGTTGCAGAGTTTGAGATGGGACATGCATGTGCCATTAGGGGGTAGTATGTGGGGTTGTAGATTTATTCTGTGTAGATTCTTTTTGAAAATTTGTTGAGGTAGGGAAGGATTACCATTGTAGAAGCCTTGTATTCAATTTGGAATGATAGGTGTTCGACGATATTCCCAAGAGACATATATCTTAAGAATCCTTCCCATTTTGATTGGATTTTATCATCTTCCTATATATTGAAATTGTTAGGAGTATTTGGAAGTTGTAGTGAATTAAAAAACCTCAAGCGATATCATAGCCATATACAAATACGGGGAACCCTCAATTACCACATATGAATCTTCAACTCATTGGAACTTTCTCGAGAGTCGTTTACCTACACTAATAACTGATGCACGCCCAATACGGGCAGAAAAACTTAAGCCTCATTAGTGTAAGGCCCCATAAAATTTCTCCTAGAACTCAGGATTTAATGGCACCGAGGTAGGATAATGTGTTTAAGAATTGTAGGAATTCTTCGCGGCGAGCTTGCTCACTGCTGTATGGACTTTTTGTGATATACAGTACGTTGAGGAGTTGAAAGAATTTTTTTGCAGAACATGGCATTTCTGTGGTCCACTATGCGATCGCAAAACCTGTTCGCTGACTGCAGATCATACGCATAATACAACAGAAGCTTAGCCAATTTTTGAAGATCATTATGCGGCCCATTATGCAACCGAATAATTATTTCGCGGGTCGTGCATTTCATTGCAGATTCAGCATGGAGATTTCTGAAAGGATATTTGGCAGCACATTATGCGACCGCATAACAACCGCAGACCTGACTAGGCCTGCCCAATTTTGGGACAATTTTTGTTGTCCCCTTTGCGGTCCGCATATTTGTTTTGCCATCCGGTCTGCGATCGTAGACCCGATTTCATAGGCTTAAGTTTAGGAAAATTTTACCCGATTCCATTTTTATAAAATGGCTTTGGGGGTCATTTAGGCTTGTTTAAATGGCTCTTTTAGAGAGAGGGGAGTATTTTAGAGAGAGAGAGATAGAGAGAGATTAAGAAGCCCAATCCCTTTGCTCATCAATTCTTGCCCAATCTTCAATATTCAAGAGAATCACTCACTAGGACATAAACTATCCTAGTAAGACCTTATTTTAAAACCTTCATACAATTTTTATGGGTTAAAGTAAGTTGCGGAGTTGGAGATTGTACATGAATATGCCATTAGGGGGAAGTATGTGGGGTTGTTGATTTATTTCGGGTAGATTCTTGTTGAAAATTGGTTGAGTGAGGGAAAGATTAACATTGTAGAAGCCTTGTATTCAATATGGCATGATAGGAGTTTGATGAAATTCCCAAGAGACTTATATCATGAGAATCCTTTCAATTTTGATTCTATTTTGTCATATTCCTATAGATTGAAATTGCTAGGAGTATTTGGACGTTGTAGTAAATTAAAGGAAGCTCAAACGAGATCTTTGCCATATACAAATATGGGGAACCCTCAATTACCACATATGAATCTTGAACTCCTTGGAACTTTATCGAGAGTCATTTACCTACTATAATCCCTGATGCACGGCCAATACGGGCAGAACAACTTATGCCTCAATAGTGTAAGGCCCCATAAAATTGTACCTAGAACTCGGGGTTTCATGGCGCCGAGGTAGGCCCCATAATTTGAAGATTGTAGAAATTCTTCACCGCGAGCTTGCTCACTACGCTATGGACTTTTAAGGATGTACAATACGTTGACGAGTTGAAAGAATATTTTTGTAGAACATGGCATTTCTGCGGTCAACTATGCATCGCAGAACCTCTTCACAGACAGCAGATTAGACACAAAATACAACAGACCCTGAGCCAATTTTTGAAGATAATTATGGGGCCATTATGCGACTGCATAATTATTTCGCGGGCGGCACATTTCGTTGCAATTTCAGCATGGAGATTTTTTAAGAGAGATTTGGCAGCGCATTATGCGACTGTATAACAGCCGAAGACCTGACTAGGCCTGCCTAGTTTTGGGATAATTTTTATGGTCCCATTTGCAGACCGAATATTCATTTTGCGATCCGGTCTGCGACCGCAGACCCGATTTCATAGGCTTAAGATTTGAAAAAAAATCACCTGATCCCATTTTTATAAAATGACTTTGGGGTTATATGGGCTGAATTAAATGGCTATTTTAGAGAGAGGGGAGTACCTTATATATATATATATATATAGAGAGAGAGAGAGAGAGAGAGATAAGGAACCCCCAACCACTTAGCTCTTCAATTCTAGCCCAATCTAGAATATTCAAGGGAATAACTCACAAGGCCATCTACAATCCTACTAAGTCCTTTTTTCAAAACCTTCATGCAACTGTTATGGGCTAAAGTAAGTTGTAGAGTTTGAGATAGGACATGCATTTGCCATTAGGGGGTAGTATGTGGGGTTGTTGATTTATTCCGTGTAGATTCTTTTTGAAAATTTGTTGAGGTAGGGAAGTATTACCATTTGTTACAACCCATATCCACATGTGTTAGTTCATGCCATATATTAGTTAACATAAATCCAAGAAGGAATTAACTTTGAGATGATAAGAAGTCAATCCTATTGGTCTTAAGTGATACAAGAGTGTATAAGGGTGATTAACCAGTATTAGAAGTTAAACGAATCAAGGATGTTGTAACTCGTATTTTCAGGTAATCTTGCGGTGCTTAATACACTCAAGAGGTAATTTATTAAGGTATTTTAATCATATAATATCCCTATCATAAGTCATGAAGTCAAACGAGTTATGAAACAAAAGTCGACAAAAGTTGTCGCAACTTAAGTTCATAATTTTACTTAAACATTAGGTCAAATGTTTCTAATCTTTCTCATAATTTACAAGGAATTACGGGGTGATATACCAACAAAATTAAAGATCTATGAGTCTAGTTTCCAACGTATTAAACTATTCATCGATACTATCTCGGAGTAGAGAGATATTCGCGTTTTTGCGAGACTGCGCCAAGCACCTCTCTATGGGGCCCACTAAGTCGGTTTAAGATATTTGGACCTATATAGGATGCCTCAAACCCGTTTTAAGTCATTTATTTTCACTATTTTCAGACCTTAGAACCCTAGTAACATCCTCTCAAGGTTCTCTCAAGATTCAAGACCCAAACAAAGGGCAAACAACACAAATCAAGTGTCGGGAATTCCGTGGCGCTAGTAAGTCTCTTGTTCTTCTTGTTGTTGCTCATTTTTGTGTCGTTTCAGCTCGTGTGGGAGGTTGTTTTAAAGGGTTTATGTTCTGCAAATGCTCCCTCATGTTCTTAATATCAATCCTAGGTGATTCAAGCCTTCTAAAGTGATTCTAGTGCCAAAAAACACTAATTGATCGCTAGTTTCGCTTTTTTGTTGTTGTGGCAGCATTAGAGGGATATTTCATGGAAATTTAAGGTCAAATTGGAGTTGTTCTTTCTATATAAAGGTAAGTAACCTCTTACTCTATATGTATTTAAGATTATCCAAGTTGCGGCTAAGCCATTGAAGCTAGAACTTGTGAGATATATATCGAAAGGCTTGGTAGTAATGTTATTGTTTTGTGGACTGTTTTGCGTTGTTGTTGGGCTGCGTATTTTACTACTATCTTGTGGAGTTTTGGAGGAGGAAGGGTGTGGAGAAACACCATATATATGTAGGGTTATGGGCTGATAGTTATTCGTAACATTTCTAGGTTGTTTGACACGACTACGGTGGCCGTCGTATGTATGGAGTGATTAGGCCGTGTGTGGACTATTTTGGGAGGCTCAATACGTTTATTATTGATGTTGTTTGGGCTGTTTGGTGACTGTTTTGAATGGTGTGAGGTCATATATATAGGGTAGGTGTTGTCCGTTTCATCGTAAAATAGGTTGTGGTCGATACATAATAGTTATGACGCTTAAATGATAACGATAGTATCGTTTCTCTTATTGTAGACTAAGGAGTTTTGACAATTGCATAGCTTGAGATTGGGGCAGTATATACAAGGTATGTGAGGCTATCCCTTTCCTTCTTTTGCACGACTCCGATTGTACATAATGTAATGAACGAGCTTCCAAGATACTCTACTCTTAGAAGCTAGCAGTACTTACATTGTTTTCCCTCTTATGGAACGATTGATGTTAATGTTGCTTCTCTTATTCTTATGTTATCAATGTTATTGGTACTTCCTGATTCTTATAAGGTTCATAGTGAAGAGTTAGTCCTAATAACGTGTACAGAGGATACCGACCTTACGTCACTCCGAAAGGTTTAGAATGTGATTCCATGAGTCGAGCATGCATTATATATATGTATCTATTTTACTCTACCGAGCCACGCTATAGTTGGCCGGGTACGGCACCTATTGTGCAACCATTGATCAGTTGGGTTTTACCAAGCTCCACGTGGCCGGGTACGATTCTACCGAGCCTATTATGGCCGGGTACGATATGATGATGATGCCCACAGAGGCGAATGCTTTAAAGGTTTATGTATTTATACATATGTATCATGCATTTCATGTAAGTAGCCCTCAGAGGTACTAAGATGTTACAGGTTGTATATTCTATATCCTTGCTTACATTACTGATCGGATTTATGGTTCCTTGCCTTACATACTCAGTACTTTATTCGTACTGACGTCCTTTTATTTGTGGACACTGTATGTCGTGCTGCAGGTCCTGATAGACAGGCAGGTGCAGCTCCCCTACCACAGTAGACTGTCCAGTTCAGCGGTGATTGGCGAGATCCCTTCTCCGGACTTGCCTTGGTCTTGGTATGCAATTTTTGTTATAGACATTATGGGTATGTCGGGGCCCTGTTCCGGCTATGTTGCAACACTTATGTTCTTTTAGAGGCTCATAGACAGGTGTCGGCTCATGTATAGTTTGGTATGCCTTGTCGGCTAGTTTTTGTTGTATAGTCTTTCATAGTAGCGTGGTAGCTCATACCTTATATGTAGTTTCTTGATTGTCTAGTCATCCCCTGCTATGTATGTTCATGCCGTCATATTTTATTGCTGGTTGTCCATGATCTAGGTCTACCATTTATATTGATCTCGTCAGCCCTAAAAGATAATAATAAAGGTTAGATGAAATGTACGTTGGTGCTCGGCAAGTGTGGTCGGGTGCTAGTCATGGCCCTTCAGTTTGGGTCGTGACACCATTGTAGAAGCCTTGTATTCAATTTGGAATGATAGGTGTTCGACGATATTCCCAAGAGACATATATATTGAGAATCCTTCCCATTTTGATTGGATTTTATCATCTTCCTATAGATTGAAATTGTTAGGAGTATTTGGAAGTTGTAGTGAATTAAAAAAGCTCAAGCGAGATCATAGCCATATACAAATACGGGGAACCCTCAATTACCACATATGAATCTTCAACTCATTGAAACTTTCTCGAGAGTCGTTTACCTACACTAATAACTGATGCACGCCCAATACGGGCAGAAAAACTTAAGCCTCATTAGTGTAAGGCCCCATAAAATTTCTCCTAGAACTCAGGATATAATGGCACCGAGGTAGGATAATGTGTTTAAGAATTGTAGGAATTCTTCGCGACGAGCTTGCTCACTGCTGTATGGACTTTTTGGGATATACAGTACGTTGAGGAGTTGAAAGATTTTTTTTACAGAACATGGCATTTCTGTGGTCCACTATGAGATCGCAGAACCTGTTCGCTGACTGCAGATCACACGCATAATACAACAGAAGCTTAGCCAATTTTTGAAGATCATTATGCGGCCCATTATGCAACCGAATAATTATTTCGCGGGCCGTGCATTTCATTGCAGATTCAGCATGGAGATTTCTGAAAGGAGATTTGGCAGTACATTATGCGACCGCATAACAACCGCAAACCTGACTAGGCCTGCCCAGTTTTGGGACAATTTTTGTGGTCCCCTTTGCGGACTGCATATTTGTTTTGCCATCCGGTCTGCAATCGTAGACCCGATTTTATAGGCTTAAGTTTGGGAAAACTTTACCTGATCCCATTTTTATAAAATGACTTTGGGGGTCATTTAGGCTGGTTTAAATGGCTCTTTTAGAGAGAGGGGAGTATTTTAGAGAGAGAGATAGAGAGAGATTAAGAAGCCCCAATCCCTTTGCTCATCAATTCTTGCCCAATCTTGAATATTCAAGGGAATCACTCACTAGGCCATAAACTATCCTAGTAATACCTTATTTTAAAACCTTCATACAATTTTTATGGGTTAAAGTAAGTTGCGGAGTTGGAGATGGTACATGAATATGCCATTAGGGGGAAGTATGTGGGGTTGTTGATTTATTTCGGGTAGATTCTTGTTGAAAATTGGTTGAGTGAGGGAAAGATTAACATTGTAGAAGCCTTGTATTCAATATGGCATGATAGGAGTTTGATGAAATTCCCAAGAGACTTATATCATGAGAATCCTTTCAATTTTGATTCGATTTTGTCATATTCCTATAGATTGAAATTGCTAGGAGTATTTGGACGTTGTAGTAAATTAAAGGAAGCTCAAGCGAGATCTTTGCCATATACAAATATGGGGAACCCTCAATTACCACATACGAATCTTGAACTCCTTGGAACTTTCTCGAGAGTCATTTACCTACTCTAATCCCTGATGCACGGCCAATACGGGCAGAACAACTTATGCCTCATTAGTGTAAGGCCCCATAAAATTGCACCTAGAACTCGGGGTTTCATGGTGCCGAGGTAGGCCCCATAATTTGAATATTGTAGAAATTCTTCACGGCGAGCTTGCTCACTATGCTATGGACTTTTAAGGATGTACAATACGTTGACGAGTTGAAAGAATATTTTTGCAGAACATGGCATTTCTGCGGTCAACTATGCATCGCAGAACCTCTTCACAGACAATAGATCAGACACAAAATACAACAGACCTTGAGCCAATTTTTGAAGATAATTATGGGGCCATTATGCGACTGCATAATTATTTCGTGGGCCGCACATTTCGTTGCAATTTCAGCATGGAGATTTCTGAAGAGAGATTTGGCAGCGCATTATGCGACTGCATAACAGCCGAAGACCTGACTGGGCCTGCCCAGTTTTGGGATAATTTTTATGGTCCCATTTGCGGACCGAATATTCATTTTACGATCCGGTCTGCGACCGCAGACCCGATTTCATAGGCTTAAGATTTGAAAAAATTTCACCCGATCCTATTTTTATAAAATGACTTTGGGGGTCATATGGGCTGAATTAAATGGCTATTTTAGAGAGAGGGAGTACCTTATATATATATATATATATATATATATATATATATATATATATATATATATATATATAGAGAGAGAGAGAGAGAGAGAGAGAGAGAGAGAGAGAGAGAGAGAGAGAGAGAGAGAGAATTCTAGCCCAATCTAGAATATTCAAGGGAATCACTCTCAAGGCCATCTACAATCCTAGTAAGTCCTTTTTTCAAAACCTTCATGCAACTGTTATGAGTTAAAGTGAGTTGCAGAGTTTGAGATGGGACATGTATGTGCCATTAGGGGGTAGTATGTGGGGTTGTTGATTTATTCTGTGTAGATTCTTTTTGAAAATTTGTTGAGGTAGGGAAGGATTACCATTGTAGAAGCCTTGTATTCAATTTGGAATGATAGGTGTTCGACGATATTCCCAAGAGACATATATCTTGAGAATCCTTCCCATTTTGATTGGATTTTATCATCTTCCTATAGATTGAAATTGTTAGGAGTATTTGGAAGTTGTAGTGAATTAAAAAAGCTCAAGCGAGATCATAGCCATATACAAATACGGGGAACCCTCAATTACCACATATGAATCTTCAACTCATTGAAACTTTCTCGAGAGTCGTTTACCTACACTAATAACTGATGCACGCCCAATACGGGCAGAAAAACTTAAGCCTCATTAGTGTAAGGCCCCATAAAATTTCTCCTAGAACTCATGATTTAATGGCACTGAGGTAGGCTAATGTGTTTAAGAATTGTAGGAATTCTTCGCAGCGAGCTTGCTCACTGCTATATGGACTTTTTGGGATATACAGTACGTTGATGAGTTGAAAGAATTTTTTTGCAGAACATGGCATTTCTGTGGTCCACTATGCGATTGCAGAACCTGTTCGCTGACTGTAGATCACACGCATAATACAACAGAAGCTTAGCCAATTTTTGAAGATCATTATGCGGCCCATTATGCAACCGAATAATTATTTCGCGGGCCGTGCATTTCATTGCAGATTGAGCATGGAGATTTCTGCAAGGAGATTTGGCAGCACATTATGCGACCGCATAACAACCGCAAACCTGACTAGGCCTGCCCAGTTTTGGGACAATTTTTGTGGTCCCCTTTGCGGACTGCATATTTGTTTTGCCATCCGGTCTGTGATTGTAGACCCGATTTCATAGGCTTAAGTTTGGGAAAATTTTACCCGATTCCATTTTTATAAAATGACTCTGGGGGTCATTTAGGCTGGTTTAAATGGCTCTTTTAGAGAGAGGGGAGTATTTTAGAGAGAGAGAGAGAGATAGAGAGAGATTAAGAAGCCCCAATCCCTTTGCTCATCAATTCTTGCCCAATCTTTAATATTCAAGGGAATCACTCACTAGGCCATAAACTATCCGAGTAAGACCTTATTTTAAAACCTTCATACAATTTTTATGGGTTAAAGTAAGTTGCGGAGTTGGAGATGGTACATGAATATGCCATTAGGGGGAAGTATGTGGGGTTGTTGATTTATTTCGGGTAGATTCTTGTTGAAAATTGGTTGAGTGAGGGAAAGATTAACATTGTAGAAGCCTTGTATTCAATATGGCATAATAGGAGTTTGATGAAATTCCCAAGAGACATATATCATGAGAATCCTTTCAATTTTGATTTGATTTTGTCATATTCCTATAGATTGAAATTTCTAGGAATATTTGGACGTTGCAGTAAATTAAAGGATGCTCAAGCGAGATCTTTGCCATATACAAATATGGGAAACCCTCAATTACCACATATGAATCTTGAACTCCTTGGAACTTTCTCGAGAGTCATTTACCTACTCTAATCCCTGATGCACGGCCAATACGGGCAGAACAACTTATGCCTCATTAGTGTAAGGCCCCATAAAATTGCACCTAGAACTCGGGGTTTCATGGTGCCGAGGTAGGCCCCATAATTTGAAGATTGTAGAAATTCTTCACGGCGAGCTTGCTCACTACGCTATAGACGTTTAAGGATGTACAATACGTTGACGAGTTGAAAGAATATTTTTGCAGAACATGGCATTTCTGCGGTCAACTATGCATCGCAGAACCTCTTCACAAACAGCAGATCAGACACAAAATACAACAGACCCTGAGCCAAATTTTGAAGATAATTATGGGGCCATTATGCGACTGCATAATTATTTCGCGGGCCGCACATTTCGTTGCAATTTCATCATGGAGGTTTCTGAAGAGAGATTTGGCAGCGCATTATGCGACTGCATAACAGCCGAAGACCTGACTGGGCCTGCCCAGTTTTGGGATAATTTTTATGGTCCCCTTTGCGGATCGCATATTCATTTTGCAATCCGGTCTGCGACCGCAAACCCGATTTCATAGGCTTAAGATTGGCAAAAATTTCACCCGATCCCATTTTTATAAAATGACTTTGGGGGTCATATGGGCTGATTTAAACAGCTATTTTAGAGAGAGGGGAGTACCTTAGATAGATAGATAGAGAGATAAATAGATAGAGAGATAGATAGAGAGAGAGAGCGAGAAGGAACGCCCAACCACTTAGCTCTTCAATTCTAGCCCAATCTAGAATATTCAAGGGAATCACTCACCAAACCATCAACTATCCTAGTAAGCCCTTATTTTGAAACCTTCAAGAAATTGTTATGTGTTAAAGTAAGTTGCAGAATTTGAGATGGGACATGCATGTGCCATTAGGGGGTAGTATGTGGGGTTGTTGATTTATTCCGTGTAGATTCTTGTTGAAAATTTGTTGAGGTAGGGAAGTATTACCATTGTAGAAGCCTTGTATTCAATTTGGAATGATAGGTGTTCGACGATATTCCCAAGTGACTTATATCATAAGAATCCTTCCAATTTTGATTGTATTTTATCATCTTCCTATAGATTGAAATTGTTAGGAGTATTTGGAAGTTGTAGTGAATTAAAAAAGGCTCAAGGGGGATCTTAGCCATATACAAATACGGGGAACCCTCAATTACCACATTTGAATCTTCAACTCATTGGAACTTTCTCGAGAGTCGTTTACCTATTCTAATACCTGATGCACAGCCAATACGGGAAGAAAAACTTATGCCTCATTAGTGTAAGGCCCCATAAAATTTCACCTAGAACTTAGGGTTTCATGGCACCGAGGTAGGCTAATGTATTTAAGAATTGTAGAAATTCTTCGCAACAAGCTTGCTCATTGCTGTATGGACCTTTTGGGATATACAGTAAGTTGAGGAGTTGAAAGAATTTTTTTGCAGAACATGGCATTTCTGCGGTCCGCTATGCTATCGCAGAACCTCTTCGCTGACTGCAGATCAGACGCATAATACAACAGAACCTGAGCCAATTTTAGAAGATCATTATGTGGCCCATAATGCGACCGCATAATTATTTCGCGGGCTGCACATTTTGTTGCAGATCTAGCATGGAGATTTCTGAAGGGAGATTTGGTAGCACATTATGCAACCACATAACAGCCGTAGACCTGACTAGGCCTGCCCAGTTTTGGGACAATTTTTGAGGTGCCCTTTGTGGACTACATATTCGTTTTGCGATCCGGTCTACGATCACAGACCCGATTTTATAAGCTTAAGTTTGGGAAAATTTTACCCGATCCCATTTTTATAAAATGACTTTGGGGGTCATTTGGGCTGGTATAAATGGCTCTTTTAGAAAGAGGAGAGTATTTTAGAGAGAGAGAGAGATAAAGAGAGAGAGAGAGAGAGAGATAGAGAGAGAGAGAGAGAGAGGGAAGCCCCAATCCCTTAGCTTATCAATTCTTGCCCGATCTTGAATATTCAAGGGAATCACTCACTAGGCCGTAAACTATCCGAGTAAGACCTTATTTTAAAACCTTCATACAATTTTTATGGGTTAAAGTAAGTTGCAGAGTTGAAGATGGTACATGAATATGCCATTAGGGGGAAGTATGTGGGGTTGTTGATTTATTTCGGGTAGATTCTTGTTGAAAATTGGTTGAGTGAGGGAAAGATTAACATTGTAGAAGCCTTGTATTCAATATGGCATGATAGGTGTTTGACAAAATTCCCAAGAGACTTATATCATGTGAATCCTTCCAATTTTGATTCGATTTTGTCATCTTCATATAGATTGAAATTGTTAGGAGTGTTTGGACGTTGTAGTAAATTAATGAAAGCTCAAGCGAGATCTTAGCCATATACAAATATGGGGAACCCTCAATTACCACATATGAATCTTGAACTCATTGGAACTTTCTCGATAGTCCTTTACCTACTCTAATTCCTGATGCACGGCCAATACTTGTAGAATAATATATGCCTCATTAGTGTAAGGACCCATAAAATATCACCTAGAACTCCAGGTTTCATGGCGCCGATGTAGGCTAATGTGTTTGAGGATTGTAGAAATTCTTCGCGGCGAGCTTGCTCACTGTTGTATGGACTTTTTGGGATGTACAGTACGTCGAGGAGTTGAAAGATTTTTTTTGCAAAACATAGCATTTCTTCGGTCCACTATGCCATCGCATAACCTTTTTGCAGACTGCATATCGGCTGCAAAACAACAGAACCTGAGCCAATTTTTGAAGATCATTATGCGGCCCATTATGCGATTGCATAATTATTTCGCGGTGCGCACATTTTGTTGCAGATTCAGCAGGAATATTTCTGAAGGGAGATTTGGCAGTGCATTATGGGACCACATAACAACTATAGATCTAACTAGGGCTGCCCAATTTTGGGACAATTTTTGTGGTCCCCTTTGCAGACTGCATATTCGTTTTGCGATCCGGTCTATGACCGCAGACCCGATTTCATAGGCTTAAGTTTGGGAAAATTTTGCCCGATCCCATTTTTATAAAATGACTTTGGGGGTCATTTGGGCTGGTATAGACGGCTATTTTAGAGAGATAGGAGTATCTTAAAAAGATATATATATATATATATATATATATATATAGAGAGAGAGAGAGAGAGAGAGAGAGGGAAACATGCGAGAGAGAGTAATTCTTGCCCCAATCTTGAATATTCAAGGGAATCACTCACTAGGCCATGAACTATCCGAGTAAGACCTTGTTTTAAAACCTTCATGCAATTGTTATGGGTGAAATTAAGTTGCGGAGTTGGAGATGGGACATGCATGTGCCATTAGGGGGTAGTATATGGGGTTACTGATTTATTTCGGGTAGATTCTTATTGAAAATTGGTTGAGGGAGGGAAGGATTACCATTGTAGAAGCCTTGTATTCAATTAGGCATGATAGGTGTTTGACGAAATTCCCAAGAGACTTATATCATGAGAATCCTTCCAATGTGTATTAGATTTTATCATCTTCCTATCGATTGAAATTGCTAGGAGTATTTGGACGTTATAGTAAATTAAAGAAAGCTCAAGCGAGGTATGTTGGCTAAGATTCTTTCTTAGAATTGCATTCTACGATGTTTTCGTAAGTTTTAAGTATGATGGGCCAAGCATTTTTTCCTCATGTTCTGAGTTACTCCCAATAAATTTGACCATTCTGAATAAGCTTGTGTCGAAATGTATATACTAAAGATGTGTGCTAAATGTTCCTATCATATTATGTTCTCCTTTGGGAATGTATTTTAACGTGACCAATGTGTCAAAATATTATGACTTCAATCATATTTCAATTGCAGGTTATCATACCAAATTGTGGGGGAAAGCTCAATGTGCTTAAGACTCTTGTTTGATCATATGTATACTTAAAGTACTGATAAGAAATGCCTTGTTATTGATAACCTATGATAATTCTTGAATGTGAAAGAAGTGAATATGAGATATAAAATGTGGCCACCGTGCTAAGAATGAGAATTATAATTGTGGCTAGTGCAAATGAAATAAAAAATAATGTGAAAGATTATGAAATGAGCTGAAAATCCTTTTGTGTACAGTAAAATCGGGGGTGTCCAATTTTCTCGTCACTATGGCGCCCCACAAACGTGCTTCTCAAGGTTCGAGATCGAGGTCGAGGCTCACTGTCAAGGGTCATCGGTGCCCGATCTAGGGGCAGTTCAGACCAACCGCTACATTAGAAAAGAGGAAAGTTCCCAAGACGCTTGGCTGAGACTGACAGAGCCATGCGGGCTATTCTAAACCCAATGCAGGGCGTCAGGACATCATATCTAGCTGTCCCATCTCTGTATCCGAATAGTTACTGTATTTTGTTCTATGTTATGATTCCCCTCCTATATAAGGCGAATTCCTACCATTTTTGTAAACCTTGTTGCTCCCGCTGCTCCATAATGAAATATAGAAAAACACTCTCTTTGCTCTCTCACATACTCTCTTGATATTATTGCTTTCATTTCTTATCTTTTTATTTGTTCATCATTTTTTCCTTATCATTGGCCCTAAAGAGCCTTCATTGATTATTTCACATATGTTAGCCCTACTCCGATCACGCACAATAGCTCATGTCCAAGCTCTAGAATCGACCTCGAGGCTCCGGATCGACAAGCTCGAGGCCCTGAATAACTGACCTATCGGTTTGATTGTAGTTCCCTCCTCTATTTTATTTCGTCTCTAAATCTCATATACTTAGCATCAACTGCTTAACAAACTAGCATAAAAATATATTACATATTTTTAGAGTCCCATCAACAAATATAATTATTGTTACCATTTTCACGGTAAAACAGTTTGGCGCCCACCATGGGGCTAAAATAATAGTGATTATTTTCATGCTGGTTTCGTCACAAAACGCAAGTTATCTTTCACACCTGTTCTTGTCCAAGATCTTCAAATTTCAGGTCGAAATGCCTAAATCAGACGGAGGTGGAAACAACTACCTGGGAGATCGGGGAGAAAGTGAGATCCCTCAGCACGTCGTTCATATGATTATTGGAGGGGCCGACATTTCCCAAGGGCCCATGATCAAGCGGAAAAAAATATTCGCCGCAATAGAAGGGCCAATCCGAGACCGCATGGCCAAAGACACCCTCGTGTTCAACGAAGAAGATCTCGAGGCCTTGACAGAACCACACAATGACATGCTGGTAATCTCATTTCTTTTAAACAGCGTCCGAGTTAAACGTGTGCTCGTGGATACAGGTAGCTCGACCAACGTGATCAAGACAGGGGTAGTAGAGCAGCTCGGGTTACTCGACCAGATCATACCCTCCTACCGGGTGCTCCACAGCTTCAACATGACCGACAAAGTAACAAAAGGAGAAATCACCCTCCCAGTTGACACGTAACATAAAGTTCCAAGTCATAAATGGAAAAATAAGTTATAATGCATTGCTTGTCAGGCCGTGGATACACAACATGAGGGCAGTACCGTCAGCCCTGCACCAGATGATCAAATTTCCAACAAAGGACAACATAACGACCATATACGGAGAACAACGTACGACGAAAGAAATGTTCGCGATTTACCAGGGGTGTTGACCCCTGTACTCCCAACCTCAGACATGTCTGGGAACATACAGACCCCTGAGGATGACGAAGAAGATTTCCCCGCTCCCTGAACCTTCGATTCCCCCAAAGAGTCGGATGCGACGAAATCGACAATCGAAGATTTGGAGCAAGCTATTTTCATCGAGTACCTCCCCGGTCGTAAGGTATACCTAGGAACAGGATTAACCTCCGAACTTAGGAATAATTGTATTCAGTTTCTTATCGATAATATCGAGTGTTTCGCATGGTTCCACTCAGACATGATAGGTATCCCGCCAGAAATAACCTCTCATCGACTGAGTGTCGACCCTAGGTTTAAATCAGTGAAGCATAAAAGAAGACCCCAGTCCGAGATAAAACAAACATTCATCAAGGATAAGGTAACGAAACTCCTTAAAATAGGGTCCATTAGGGAGGTAAAGTACCCCAAGTGGTTGGACAACATAGTGGTGGTACCCTAAAAGGGAAAATAAGTTAAGAATGTGCGTAGACTATAAAGACTTATATAAGGCTTGTCCCAAGGATTTGTTCCCATTGCCTAATATCGATTGTCTGATCAATGCTACGGCCGACCACGAGACACTCACCTTTCTCGATGCCTATTCGGGGTACAATCAAATTCAAACAAGCATCTAGTTAATAAAATGTTTTAAAGTCAAATAGGCAAATCCATGGAAGTTTATATTGACGACATGTTAGTTAAGTCCCTACACGCAGAGGACCATTTAACTCATTTGCAGGAAACATTCGACATTCTTAGAAGTTACAACATGAAGCTCAACCCCGAGAAATGTGCCTTTGGAGTAGGTTCGGAGGCTTCATGGTATCAAACAAGGGGATCGAGATTAACCCCGAAAAAATCAAGGCCATCGAAGAAATCATGGTGGTAAACAATGTACAGGTCATGCAATGGCTAACATGTCAGATAGTGGCTCTGGGCAGATTCATATCCAGGTCATCCGATAGGATCCATCCTTTCTTCTCCTTACTCAAAATAAAGAACAACTTCAAATGGACTCTAGAGTGCCAACGCGTGCTAGAAGAACTGAAGAGATATCTGACTAGCCCACCTCTCTTCCACACACCAAAGGTGGACGAAACACTATATCTGTACTTGGTCGTATCCGACATAGCAGTAAGTAGCGTGCTAGTTCGAGAAGAGCAAGGTATGCAATTCCCTATTTATTACGTATGTCGGACCCTAGGAGATGCTGAAACTAGGTATCCTCACCTCGAAAAATTGGCTCTTGTGTTAATAAGTGCGTCGCAAAAATTGAAACCCTATTTTCAGTGCCATCACATTTGTGTTCTAACGACATACCCCCTCCGGAGCATATTGCACAAACCCGAACTATCGGGTCGATTGGGCAAATTGGCCATCGAGCTCGGGGTTATGATATCGAGTATCAACCTAAAATAGCCATCAAGTCCCAGATTCTGGCAGACTTCGTGGCCAATTTCTCGCGCTCCCTCATGCCCGAGGTAGAAAAGGGACTTTTACTAAAATCAGGCACGTCTTCCAGGGTATGGACCCTATTCACTGACGGTGCCACAAACATGAGAGGTTCCGAACTAGGCATAGTTCTAAAGCCACCGTCGGGGGGCATGATCAAGCAATCCATAAAAACTTTAAAATTGACTAATAATGAGGCCAAATACGAGGCTACGATTGCAGGTTAAGAACTGGGCAAAAGCTTGGGAGCCGAGACCATCGAGGCAAAATGCGATTCACTCCTAGTAGTGAGCCAGGTGAATGGGAGCTATGATGTCCGAGAGGACAGGATGCAGATATATTTGGACAAACTCCAAGTCGCATTACGTCTCTTCAAAGAATGGATTTTGATCCATGTACCTCGAGAGCAGAATAGCAAGGTCGATGCCCTCACAAACCTGGGATCATATGTTGAGGAAGATGACCAACTCCCTGGGGCTATCGTCCATCTATCTAAATCAGTAATCGAGGAAGGTCATGCGGAGATTAATTCTGCCAGTCTAACATGGGACTGGAGAAATAAATACATTGATTATTTGAAAGACGGAAAGTTGCTCGAGGACCCAAAGGAATCGAGGGCCCTACGAACCAAAGATGCCTGATTCTCTCTCAATGAAAATAAGACTTTATACAGAAGAACTTTTGATATCCCCCTAGCCATATGTCTAGGGCCAGGGGATACAGAGTATGTACTCTGAGAAATTCACGAGGGAGTCTGCAAAAATCATTCTAGTGTCGATGCCTTGGTCCAAAAGGTAATTAGAGCAGGCTACTATTGGGATATCATGAAAAAGGACACCAAAGAATTCGTTTGGAAGTATGACAAATGCCAGAGATTTGCCCTGATGATTCATCAACCCGGTGAACAGCTGTACTCGGTCATATCGCCATGGCCGTTCATTAAGTGGGGGATGGACATCGTCAGACCCCTACCAACGGCACCACGTAAGGCTAGATTTATTTTATTTATGACTGACTATTTCTCCAAATGGGTAGAAGCGCAGGCCTTCGAAAAGATAAGGGAAAAAGAAGTCATCAGCTTCATCTGGGACCACATCATGTGCCAGTTAGGGATCCCTTCCGAGATAACATGTGATAACAGGAAACAATTCATCGGGATCAAGGTAACACAATTCCTCAATGATCACAAAATCAAGAGGATCCTATCGACACCCTACCACCCGTGTGCAAACGGCCAGGCCGATTCCACAAACAAAACCATCATCCAAAACTTAAAAAAGAAACTAGAAAGTGCCAAGGGAAAGGGAGAGAAATGTTGCCAGAAGTACTGTGGGCAAACCAAACAACTTCAAAAGCACAGGAGAAACAACTTTCTCTCTAGTATACAGTATCGAGGAGCTGAGCGCCAGATTCCAACATGCCACCGAAAGCTCGAACGACGAGGCCATGACAATGGCCCTGGAATTGCTGGATGAAAGGCGAGAGGCCTCGCTGTTCTGAATGGCCGCCCAAAAGCAAAGAATCAAAATATATTATAACAGGAGAACAAACCACCGATATTTTGGAATTGGTGACCTGGGTCTAAAGGAAGTCACCCTTAACACCCGAAACCCTAATGAAGGAAAGTTGGGCCAAAATTGGGAAGGACCGTACCACGTCCTTGGAGTAGTCGGCAAAGGGTCTTACAAGATCGGCACCATGGAGGGAGAACATCTTCCAAGCAACAGGAACATATCGATGTTAAAACAATATTATTGCCAGGGCATCCGATGGAAAGTTTCGAGAACATCCTCGAGCATCTGTTGCACTCTTTCCCTTCAGCCTAGTTTTGTCCCTAAAAAAGGTTTTACCGGCAAGGTTTTTAACGAGGCAACATCCACATTCTACCTAAGGAAGACTCGACAAGTATTCCAGGCATCTTTTTGCAATCAACCCTGAATTCTGGAGGGCATCCCCCCATGGTCCCATTAGTAAAATGATGTACCGGGGCAAATGGTCGAATGAACCCTGCCTATATAGTCGGTCCCCTGATAACGAAACTATGTATACTTATGTTAAGCAATCAAAGAATGCCTTTTGTCAAAAGCTTCTCAAGATCCGAAGGAAACTCAATATTTTAGCTAAAACGATTCCTCCATCAAAGACGTCTGGAATACTTGGAGATTAGCATCAACAATTTGATGCCCGCATGACCTCAGGGTCGGAACTCCAAGCTCATAAGCCCTCAATGTGGCAGCACGAAAATCAGGAAACATCTCCAAGGCTTATAGCGCCCCGAACACTCGGGGACTAGCGCCGATATCGCCAAAATTGCACGACCCCACGGTCGGGATCTCAAAACGATAAGCCCTCGATAAGGCAATACAAAGTTTGCAAATAATGGCTCCCCAGTCAAGAAACCCTCGATGACTTGGGGACTATCGTCAAGCGCTAACTCTATCGACTTATCAAAACCCGATGCCATAAGAACCCAAGCGGGCAGACTCGGTCTCGTAAAATCTACATAAGGCAGCAACTATAATTGTAAGACCTCAACGGCATGAAAAACTGTAAGAACTCAACGACATCTAACACTATAAGACCTCAACGACATGTAAAACTGTAAGACCTCAACGACATGTAACATTGTAAGACCTCAACGACATGTAAAACTGTAAGACCTCACCATCATGTCAAATTGTAAGACCTCACCGTCATGTAAAACTATAAGACCTCAACGGAATGTAAAACTATAAGACCTTAGTGGCATGTAAAACTTGTAAGACCTCACTAAAGACATAGACATGATCCCAAAGTTTTGGCTATATATCAAACTTGTAAGACCCCTAAAAATGCATACCCTCGATATAGATGCCGAAACTACCTCATTCGGGATTCAAAAGCTTCGGCCAAATACAAGTGACACCGGTCACACAACTGTACCAGCCAAACTAACGCGACTCGGGGACGCCCGGCCATCACTACAAGGCGTAAAGGCCATTGTTGCCAGCCCACATAGCCTTTAATTACTCCGAATCTACTTCGGAAAGAACCGGTTAAATAGGCTACCCTTGGCATAGGCAAAAGAGCTTCGACCATGTCATCTCCAAATCACAGGCTTTGAGCTACTCAGCCTCCGAGCCAAACCACCCGAGGTGCTCGAACATCGCCGCAAGTTACTCAAAATCGAGGTTCTTCCCGAACCGACGGCGAGTCAAGCAAAATTTACTTCAAAAGTCCTTAACGAGAGGAAAATAAAGCCTACATAAATTGTCGCTTCGACCTAAGGCGTAAGAGCCACTGTTACCAGCCCATGCAAATTCGAAAACTTGAGGGTCAAAATGAGCTCGAGTTGTAACCTGATTCGGAGACCGGACCCAAAATAGTTAACTATACCTACCTAAGGGCAAAGCGTAAGAGCCATTGTCACCAGCCGAATGAGCCTCAGGGCCGCACACATAAAAGGTCACTTTGACACAAGGCGTAAGAGCCACTTTCGCCAGCCCACGCAAATTTGAAAACTTGACAGTCGATTGAGCTCGAGTCGAAACCCGACTCGGAGACTGAACCCAAAACAATTAACTACATATGCATAAGGGCAAGGCGTAAGAGCCATTGTCGCCAGTCTAATGAGCCTCAGGGCCACCCGCACATAAGGTTGCTCATACCCAATGCGTAAGAGCCAAAGGGCCAGCTCGAAATCCTAAAAACTTGAGGGTCACATAAACTCAAGTCAAGATCTGACTCGGAGATTGAGCTTGACCTAATAAAAATGCCTGAAAGCAAAAACACAAGAGCTCAAATGACAGCTTCTCTAAGAAGAAACTGACTCAGTTTGTACGAGTCATTGTCACCAGTATTGATGATAGTAAAGCCCGGGGGTCTAACCCGAAGATGGGACCCTGGTTCGAAAGTCAAAGAACAACACATAGTATTTCCGAAAAGCAAAGAGGAAAGGAGGAACAGGAAATAAAAACCCTTCTTATAACCTCCTGGGGGATGTTTACAGGTCTTGAATAACCCCTTACAAAGATAGAAATAACGGCCTCTCTTTGATGGCCTCCTCCCTTCTAGGGCTCCGCCTTCTCTTTTGTCACTTACTGAGCCACTGCTCGGCGCACCCCCAAAAGCAAGCAAGGCTGCATCTATCCTCTCCAGGGTCTCCATTCTCTCAAACTCAGCAAGCAAAGGGATATCTCCCACACGTATATCCACTGCCCGAGTCAACCTCGGCTCAGCTCCCTCGGGTGCCTCCCCGGCTTGGGAGCTTGTCACACTGGCATCTTCTCCATGAAAAGATATAAGCGTCCTGGCTTCAGTCTTGATCATGGATAATGTAGCCACCAGATCGCAATGGAGACCTCTGTACTTGCCACTATCCTCCATCGCCTCACTAAGCTGACACCCAACTAATGTCACCTTTTCTTGGAGGGCATCCCTATCGGAAGATATCTCTCTCTCACATCGTTTGAGTTCGGAGACTTCAGAGTATCTGGACCGAAACTCCTCCCTCAGCAGGACGCATTCCTTCTCAAACTACAAAAAGCATATCCAAGATGTTAAAACACTGGGATTTGGCAATGCATTCAGATAAAGGCAAATGGGGACTAGATAATGTAAGGCCCCGGAAAATTTTGCTAAGCAACCTAGGATTTTGTGGTGCCATGTAGGCCTATTAAACTATTTTATGTGTTATTCAAATGGTGGGTATCAATTGGATTTGGTAAATATGTGTACAAGTCTTATGGTAAGTAATTTGGGGTCCAAGGAAAGGCCTAAGTCTAAGGAAAATTGGAAAAGTTCATAATAGGCTAAGATTTCAAATGAGTTCGCACAAGCCACCATTTTGAACGAGCCTATATAAGTATATATAAGGTTTTATGTTATGAACAACCTATAATATGAAATCTATTCGAGTCAAGTTTCCAAATCTTCAAACCGTTCGTCATTTGGACGTTCCTACACAAAGTTATGATCAAATTACCAAAGGCTGGAAAAATGCGATTCTGCGGTGAAATCTGCAATCGCAGATTTAACTCTGCGGACCGCAAAAACCATTCTACGATCACAGAATGGTCGCAGAATGAAGCAGAACAGCCCAGTTCTAGGCAAAGAGTTCTGCAACGAATTTGCGGCCCGCACACCCATTCTGCGGTGGATTCTGCGATCGCATACTTGACATCGGAGGGTTAATTTTCTAACTTTTATAACCCGGCCCCATTTTAATATATAGCCTTTAGGGTTTCATTTGGGGTCATTTTCTACTGATTTTAGAGAGAGGTGAGAGCATTTTAGAGAGAGAAGGAGGAACCCAACATTTAAATCATCCAAATCTTGCATCAATCTTCAAGAATCAAAGAACCCAATCACAAGTTCTTCATCTAAGAGGTAAGATTCTATACCCTAGGTTTTAATTTCGAGTTTGGAGTATAAGATGGGTTATTGAGGTATGATTCTTGGGTGTATTAGTATTGTGTATACATGCATATACAACTTAGGTTTATTGGGATATTGTTTAACATAAATAAGTAAAGATTTGGTTGGGGAATGAAGGAAAACCTTGAAAAAGAGATTTGAGATTAAGATGCTCAACTAGTATTTGATAAAATGCTCAAATGAGCTGAAACCATGAATACCTTCCTAATTTATGTTCGATTTTGTTATGTCTCAAAATAGATTGGGATTGCTAGAATTTTCGGAACGTTGTAGTAACTTAAGGAAAGCTTAAACAAGGTATGTATGGCTAAAACCCCCTTTTATTAGAAATTGAGCTCCGTTGGCATTTACGAAAGTGTGGTAAGACCTAAATTAGTTAGTATATTGATTGTTATTACGCATTAATTGATTTGCAATTATCTACACATATACGTGAAGGTTGTGCCTCAATGTGAGTAATGTACCATTCTTGATAATTAGAGAAGTATGAAGAATACAATTATGCGTTCAAATGCTTAGGCTGCAAGCCAAGATCGAAACGGAGAATTATTCATGCTAGCTATGTGCTCACTTACCTGTGATTGCAACTTGAATTTATGTATATGTCTATGATCACAACTTGTAAGATGAATATTGAAAATGGAAAACGAGGTGATAATGGTGGCCCTGAGTGCCCCGGGATTGATATGATATATGTGAAATAAAGATTCTGACGTGATGACTAATGAGAAAGGGATAATGCCTAGATAAGGCGACCTAGCCGATCGGGTCGAGATCGGACATCATGCCACACACATGGTGGTAATGTGCTGATATTGAGTTCCATATAAGGGAAATGAAATATTGATTGAGATATATGCCTCCAATGAGGTCACCTAGCCGGTCGGGTCGTGATCGGACTCCGCTTAAGATAGCGGTGGCATTGAGAACAGTGATGAACATATTAAAGAGATGCCCCAAACTGAGTTTTGGAATTTATATGAAGGATTGCATGAATTGCATATTTGATTTTCTCACATGACTTACTTGTACTTGCTTGATAGTTCTTTTTAATGTGAAAGTTGTGAAATCGTTGATGTGATGAAATAATGTTGAAAAGGGAAAAAGAGAGATTGTGAAACTTGTTTGCCTTTGGTTGTTCCTTTCTTGTGAATTTGGTTATTGATTCTATTACTATTTGTTACTTATGTACTGTTTGATTTTACTTGGGGTAAAGTTTGTACATACATACCAGTACAATTCAAATGTACTAACGTCCCTTTGGCCGGGGGCGCTACATTCGTGTTATGATTGTAGGTGGTTCTAAAGCAGGTACTCCAGTCCACCGGCAGTAGCACCTCCTCCACTTTCTGTCAGCTATATTGGTGAGCCCCTTTCCTCTCGGGGCACTGCATGGCTCATGCCGCTTTTCTTTCCGGAGTCTTATTTTGGTATTTGTGTAAGGTATAGCCGGAGCCTTGTTGCCGGCATTTTCGTATTATTCTTCAGTTGTATTTAGAGGCTCCGTAGATAGGTTGTGGGTAGTGTCGAGCACGGGAATTTAAAATAGAAATATTGATGTTTGGCAATGATGTATAAAACTTGTAATACTTTTAATATGGCAAATGATGTTTCTAATGAAGATGAAATGGAAATCGTTACTGATATGTTTATAGAATTTGATAAATGGAGTCCATCTCCAATTAATTCATGAGTTAGTTTGGGTAGAGTGAGGTCTAACAGGCTTGCTCGGTCGGGTTTACTCGGTTGAGCGTTGGTCGCGTTCCTCAGATTTTGGGGCATGACAGATAACCTACTCAGTAAGGAGAGCCTTCTCACACTCGAGGCGAGTCACCTCGACCTGATACCGAGTAAAAGTCCAATTGTAAAGAACCTTGTCCTAAAGCCACGAAAAAAGACAAGTTAGGGAGAAAAAGGTCGAAGCAACTGAGGCCCGAGCGACGGACATGGAAAACAAAGAATACATGCTCGCAAAGCCTGCTCATTTCACCAAAGATGAGAGAAGCATCGACCTCAGAAACTCCCTCGGAAGTGGTTGGGAACCTTTCGGGCACATCTTCAGCTTTGACGGGCATCCCCGCATCTGGGGATTCTTCGCACGGGAAATCTTGAACTCCTTTAAAAGGTAGGCCACTCCCTAATGAGAATCAATCACAACCACGGCACTGGAAAGGCCGGTCAGGACAATCCCTTGTCCATTCGGGGTCCCTAAACTAGGCCCCTCCAAACCACCCAATAAGGCACCTCAGACCGAGGATAACTTTGACCACTGACCAGCTCGGAGGCAGAACCTGACACTCCCTCAATTGTCTCTTCGCCACAAAGTAGGTCCACAACAACATCAATCTCCGGCTCGGAAGGCACCATCTCTACGGCCTTAGGGTCGGCCAGGTTTGTCCCTCTCTCGGGTGCCGCCGAGGAGCTGTTTTCCTTCTCACCCTCAACTCGAGGGTTTCCCACCATTTTTGAGGTTAAATCCAATTGGTCAGCTTTAGTTTCTCCCTCCTTAATCTTCTTAGATTCAGGTGGCCCATCCCATGGATACCTTTGTCATTTCTTCCCTTCATCGGGCACAAAAATGCCTTCCTCGCCGGGTAATGCTCCCTTCATCAAGGGGACTTCCCCCAGACCTACACAAAAGCAAGAGGTAAGTGTCGGGAATTGGAGCACTGCCAGTAGTGATTTAAGTCGAAAGGGATGACTACAGCAAGGCTAGAGGCTCACCATGATCCTTAGCTTCCCACCGGGACTAGGATAAATCACGCCACACTCGCTCAGCATACGGAAAAATTAAGTAGAGATGACCATACCAATTTTGGAGGTCTGACACTGCACCGGGGTAAATTGTTGTGGCTGCAGTAAATATATATATAAATATATATGTTAAGTTCTTTAAGGAACATAGCCAAAGAAAAGCAAGGGAAGGCACGGTAACGTGTCTACTTACGCTCCACATTACACCTCTCAGAGAACACATCCTTTCCGTCGGGATCAGATCAGAAGTCCTTGCTGGTCAAATCAGCTTATCCATCCCCCTTTCCAAGATCCTCGGTAAAAGCAAAGATGGACCTCAGGGCTCGACAATGGAGTTTGATTAGACCCCCACGGAAGAGATGAGGGTTGTACATCCTGATCAGATGATCAACAGTGAAGGGCATCTCCCCGATCATGTTCACGTAGTACTTGATCATGTAAACAACGCGCCAGAATGAAGGATGATTCTGGCCAAAAGTCACCTGGCATCATTGACAGGAGTCGAGAATCACAAGGTCGATCGAGGGCGAAGATGGCCCCACCGGCCCTAGAGTAAACGGATAGGTATACACACTGAGGAAACCTGTTTTGTGTGTCGTAATATCCTCCTCCGAAGAAGGTATCTCCACAAGCACCATATTCCCCCAGCGGCAATCAACTTTCACTCTTCCGATGTTTGTTATCGAGCTAATATACTAAGTCACATGCTCACTGCGCCTGAGCTTCGAAGAAGGTCTCTCGACCCTGAAATCAGAAGCCATTGCAAAAGACCCTGGAACACATTCCTCTGCACGAGGAGGCATGGTCACTTCACCTTGAGATAGGAGCGAAGAGGGCGAGGCCACAGCTTCCTGAGAAGCAGAGGTGGAAGTTTTCGCCGTTTCTAGAAATTTCCGGAAGAAGAAGGAGAGTTGCATTCCTAAGGAAAAAATGAATGCGAAGGAAGAATGAACCTTTTCTGAGGTTTGGGAATACAATGAGTCATAGAAAACCGGAGAGGGAGTATTTATAGAAACCCCTCATGTGCATTGAAGAAGGCCAAGAGACAACCAACTGCCATATTAAATGCGAAAACCTTCAGGGGATGCATGTGCATCGTGTCTTGGTGCCTTGACGTTGTTACGAGAGCATCAGAGGGGGAATAAATTCAAGATCATTTCTTATCACTTTCACTCTAAGAAATGCGGAGACTATCTATGTAAATTAAAATCGGGAGTGTCCAATTTTCTCGTCATTATGGCACCCTGCGAACGTGCTTCTCGAGGTTCGAGACCAAGGTCGAGGCTCACTGTCAAGGGTCATCGGTGCCCGATCTTGGGGCAGTGCAGACCAACGGCTACATTAGAAAAGAGGGAAGTTCCAAAGACGCTTGGCTGAGACTAACAAAGCCTAGCGGGCTATTCTAAACCTAATGTAGGGCGTCAGGACATCAGATCTAGTTGTCCCATCCCCGTATCTGAGTAGTTAATGTATTTTGTACTATGTTATGATTCCCCTCTTATATAAGAGGCATTCCTACCATTTTTGTAAACCCTGTTGCTCCCGCTGCTCCACAAAGAAATATAGGAAAATACTCTCTTGGCTCTCTCACATACTCTCTTGATATTATTGCTTTCATTTCTTATCTTTTTATTTGTTCATCATTTATTGCTTATCATTGGCCATAAAGATCCTTCATTGATTATTTCATATCCGTTAGACCTACTCCGATTACCCACGATAGCTCAAGTCCGAGCCCCGGAATCGACCTCCAGGCTCTAGATCGACAAGCTCGAGGCCCTGAATAACTGACCTATCGGTTTGATTGTATCTCCCTCCACTATTTTATTTCGTCTCTAAATCTCATATACTTAGCATCAACTACATAATAAACTAGCATAAAAATAGATCACGTATTTTTAGAGTCCCATCAATAATTTTTTTTGTTATTACCATTTTCACGGTAAACACCTTTATATATTAAGTGTTTTGGGGAGTATCGTTTAGTTACCAAGGAAGGGTAGGTTGAGATAACCTAACCCCAAAACTACACGTGCTGGTGTATGAGTGATTGAGGGGTAAATCCCCATAATGATGTGTTGAGATTATTCCCCTTAAATGGGATAAGATTGATGTGTTGATATTACTCCCCTTATTTGGGATGAAATGATTATTAGCGGAATGTGACATGATGTCGACCCACACGACATTGTGGTGAGACGGCTTAGTCGATTAGGCTGAGATTAGATGTCATGCCACGCATATGGTGGTATTGAGAATGGATGTCTTTCGGTGAGATGGCTTAGCTGATCGGGCCGTGATCAGATTGCGTGCTAAAAAACATAGTGTTATATCGGTACTAAAGATCTTCAGCCTAAAACATTGTCATTTACTTGAAAATTATCTTTCTTTTAACTTGACATCGTTATATGGTTTGAGGCTCTCATTGGTTTCCATGTTTCTTTCTTATTGAATTGTTACTCATTCTATTGAGAGGGTGTTTAGTCTTACATACTAAAACTATTCCATATGTACTGTCATGGGCTGCTTTCCAGACATGCCCCATGACCCCTTGGCCGCGCCCCATCGATTACTAATAGCGGTACACCCTCTTCCCAGCTGACTTAGTAAGCCCCACTGCATTTCGGGGTCTTGTACCTTTTGTTCCTTATGTATAATGTTTTGAGGTTTATCCAGGGCCTTGTTGATGGCACTATCATAGTACTATTTTGCATCTGTTAGAGGCTCCGTAGACATAGTGTGGTTTGTTGTAACGAACAAAACCGATGGATCGCGCCGGGAACCCGGTACCTTACTCAACCGAGTACCAACATAATGTATCTTTTCATGTCATACCATCATAAATAGATGAGTTGCAAAGGCTGCTGTGAAATAGGTAAAATACAATAGGTAATGCCAACTTATACGTAAGACATGAGGGTCTCTAAGACCGAAATAACCACTTGAACACTGAACATAGGTCGACAAGTCCATACAATCTTTTACGTACATGACATATGTCAACAAGCCTCAAAGAACACATAATTCCCATAAAGGTCGGTATAGAGTCCTGTCATACCAAACAATACACATCTAACTCATACTAACCAAACAAGCAACTCCGAAACAAATGAAGCACACCAATATCTTCCACTGAGCTGATAGCCTACTTAGATGGCTCTCGACTATCTATCGGGACCTATAGGCATGAAACACATCGTCCCTAGGCAAAAGGGACGTCAGTAGGAATAATGTACTGAGTATGTAAGGCACATAAATAAGTAGATAACAGACATGGAGGAAATATAGAGTAAATGACTCCACCTATAAGTTTTAAGAACTTTGTAAATCATGAAATAATTATAGTATCATGCATATGTGTATGAATGTCATGTTTTGCATAGGTACATGTTTCATAACATCATTTGCCTCTGAGGGCATCCCATCATATGCTTGGCCACTGTGGGCAAAATCATCAATGTATACTAGCTGATCAGGTGGTGGTGCGTATATAACGGCGTAACCTTTTCCCATATTACATATACATATATACGCATATATAATTCCATCTGGTCATGGGTCAATGTACATGAATGCAATGCATGAAAGGTACATTATTAAAATCTTTCAGAATGTCAAAAGACCATTTTGCTTTTGAGTAACATCATAAAGTAAATTCTTTTCAATTTTCATATTTTTTTGAGACACACAAACAGATGATAGAATAATATGATAAATGGGGAATCAAGAATATAGGCACCCCTAGTATTTCTATGAATAGAGTCATTTATGAAAGCTGTGCATTTGCTCATTTTATTTGTATCGTATGGATCATGCCAAAAGAAAGAAGGGATATCCTTAACATACCTGGAGTAGGGAATAATATGTATAATATTCTTGGAAACGGTTGCACCATGCTCTGTTAGAATTGTAAATCCCATTGTTATTACGCAGTGTAACTTTGTATGGAAATTTTGCCAAAAATCCATCACTTTGCTTTATTTTAATTCACATTTCTTGTGAATTAGACTTGAAGATTGTCAAGGCTAAAGTGGGCGTCAAAAATCACTTCTTATGCAGTACTGGAAAGGAAACCTTATTCTCTTGGTTGGGAACGGTATTATGATATCTCACTTTATTATTCTTTGTCCAAATGAAACCTAAACTTGTATAAATGAAACCAACTCAAAATGTCTTACACGTGATTGTGTTGTTGTCTTATGTATATCACTTTAATGGCCACCTAAGCTAATATGACTAAGAATCATATGTATAATATGTGTCTTGCTTCCATGTTTTGAGTTAGTACTTATCCAAATATTTGGATTAATTAGGTAATGTCCCGGTACCCGGTAATTAATCAATTACCCGCATAATTAAGAATTATCTCAACTTACTTAAAATACTACTTTCTTTTAATATACCTTGTACACCTTACTAGCATGGTCATATAGTACCTTGTATGACACTAGTCTATAAATATCGGGTATTTTAGCTCGCGACGTATTTTACCCCAAAATACGAAACTTTGACGAAAATTTATTTTCTTTGACTTGCTTCCACTTTCACCTTCAAGAATTTACTTATCACTTGTGAAATAGCATGATCTTTATAATCTTCAAATAATCTTTTACTTGGACTGATGTCAATTACCTTACGACAAATTCAACGTACAATACTATAGGGTGTAACATCGTTGTAACTTAATACTTTGAAGTGTAACATCACCGTAATGTAATACTACAGGGTGCAACATTGTCATAACTTAATACTGCAAAGCGTAACATCATCATAATATAATATTGCAGGACGTAACATCATCGTCATATTGCAGGGTGTAACATCATTCCCTCCTTTGAAACATTCATCCACGAATGTTGAGTGATGCTCTTATCATTTTCATAACTTATAGCTCTTGTGAATACCTTAATACTCTCCATGTCATTTAAGCAGTTGCTATGTGAATAAATCTAAAGTCTAGGATATTTCCCCCTTTAGTCTTTTTGCTCATCTCATGGCTTGTGGTCGAAATCTTTCTAATCTCGCCACTGCTGCTACCTCCTGCCATGAAACCTGTATGACCCTGGCATTGTAAGTGTGCTTATGCGATTCATCTCTCCCTTTTTCTTTTAGATTTTAGTCAATCTCTATGCCTTACATTTGTAAACATATACAAGGCTTAATAGGATGCCTCTTTGGGCATCTATAGGTGTACTGAAGTTCTTTGCTCGATACTTTGTAGAACTTGCGATTATGGCCATATCTTATTTCATAGATCTGGTTATCCATTCGTATGACTTTACTGCATCTACATGGAGTTATATTATACCATGATTTTTACTTCAATTTATCGTTACTGAGGTATGCTTACCAAGCTCCCATTTACTTTTGTTGCCTATCCTTTAGGTATAAATCCCAGTCCTTTAATGCTCCTTCATTACCGTTCGTCTTAAGAATCATGGCCTAATCTCATGTCATACTTATAACTTGTATTTGTCCATTGTTGATTCACCTCAATGTTGATCTACAATACTCTACTTGAATACTTGAAACTTCTTACGTAATACATTGCCGCTAGGGCTTACGTTGCATTGAGGAATATTTGAAGTGATTTCCATAATCGTATTTCATAATGGCTCAATGTGATTCACCTTATGGGGGTATCCTGATTTCGTGCCGCCAGCGAAATCTTTTCCCCTTCTCTTCTTTTTTTTTTCAAATCATTATTCAAACAAATGACCAAATGTCATCCTTTATATGTCACAATTATACCGTCATTTTATTAGAATTTCATTCTTTCTAAATGCTATTAAGCTTGGATTACTGTGAGTTCATTCAGGCTCTAAACTTTCAATAACTTAGAGAAACCATTATCTCTCTTGTTTTCAAGGACTTAATCCCGAGGACTTATCCATTCTCGTCACCTTTTCACTTGCCTTTCCTCATCCCTACTCATGTTTTGTTAAAACCTTGTCTCACTACCATACTTTAGCTTGTGACCTATAAATATTCATTTACATTACTCACAACTTTCCTTCAACTTGCTTGCACCATAGATTTCCTTATGTTATTCTGGAACGTCAAGTGAGGCATCACATCATCTTCAACTCTTCTCTACTTTCTTAACAAGATCTCTCAGTACTTAGAAACCATAGGCTGGAAGACATGCCACTAACAATGCCACTATCATTCCCGGTTATTGGATCCCCATGCTTATAGCCTTCTATCTGAAGTATGGACTATTCAACTTGTTGCATTTGAGTATCTTGTACGTTGTCTACCTTTACCTTACTTACTTAAAATCTCGTATCATATCTTCTATCTCTGTCATAACCTCCCTTCCACATAGGTATGATTCATACCACAACTTGAAGCTCTATTATAATACTACAATCCGGTGGGAGCTTTATACTGACTTCTAATTACTGGCTGTTACTTTTTTAACTGGCTTTATCGTAGAGCCGTTATAGACTAGGGTTGTTGTACAATCTCTGTCGTACCTCTGATTTCTAAAGGAGATCCTTCAAGGTTCTCGATCACGATGTTTCTAATTTTTTGGATCGAATAATAGTCTCTTGATTACTTAGTTGATGTCAATCTTTAGTTTCATCTTCCCTCTGATCAACCTTTATGTAGGCTTAAGCTATCTTCCGATCTATGGTTCATGGTATTAGTTATCCTGTTTAGCCGTTAATGGGCTTGAGAAATATGCATGATACAACCCTTTAATAATTTAATCCTTTGTTTATGACCTGGGCTCAATTCTTTCTTTTAACGTATAACAGAATCTTCTACGACTATATATGCTACATGTATAAAACTCCGAACACTTAAGTGAGTTCATAACGTAACCAACCCTGGATCATTGATCGAATAATTTCTTATATTCCATATTAGCTTTCTTTCAACGTAAGTTATTACTTTTCCTGGTCTTGTTGCCCTTTTTTTGCATCCATACTTAGCTTATCTTAGTGCCCACACATGTTAGAGTTTTCATGCAACTCATATGATCTCGAATATTACTTTTAATTTTACATCCCGTTCATTAGTCACGGTAGATGACACTTTCCTTTGAGTGCTTATAATGTTGTTGTGAGACTGTTGTTACACGACCATTTCCTCTTTAGGTCGTTGTGCTTAAGTTGAAGCCTTCTTCCTTATTTTCCCGGCTAGTCTTTCTCTTTAGTACTTAAGGATAATGCTTGACCCTCGTAAAGTTGTGAGCTTATTATAGACCTTTTTATGTCCTTCATTGCCTATAATTATCCGTAGTAGCTTTCCTCCGTGCCCTTTGTGCTTGTAGGGTTGCTTCTGAACTAATATTTTGATTGCCTTCCCAGTGGCACTTTCTTTTATCCCTATAAAACACATACGGTACCTTTAACTACCCCGAATCTTATTTGAATATATCTCAAGTATTGTAATGACATTACTTCGAGGATGAATTCTTCATGTTAAGGTTTACCACATTTATCTTGCATGATCTACTAATTTGTCTGTAACTTCTTGTCTAGTCATGACTAGGCTCTTCCTGAATCAACTACTAATTACTTGTCGGCCCATTCTCATATCCAAATTACGCGTATCATGACTAGTCTCTTCCTGAATCAACTACTAATTACTTGTTAGCCCATTCTCATATCCAAATTACGCGTAATCTTTCTTGGGTTATTTCCTTGTCTTAACTTACCTTACATACTGGCTCCTTATCTATCAATAACATCTCGTGCAGGAACCCTTACTTCCTTTTTTTTGACATCTTGCTTACATAAAGTTTTGGAATCATAGCATATCTATAACATTTGGATAAGTGCAACCTCATCCCTTTCTCATTTTTATGACATTCTTCCTTTTTCATTCTATATTCCTAGAACCACTTAATTCTGACTTAATGCTAGCTCACTCCACATTCCCTCCTTTAGGGAAGTACGAATATTTAGCTCTACAACAATCTACCTATAGATGGTTTACCTCTTCATCATTGGTGTCTTCTCATATTACCGATGACCCTTACTCATCTTGCAGTAATTCTTTTGTATCAAGGATAACGAAATTCCTTACTCGCAAGGGTGGGACTTAGTGTAACTGGAACACATAGTCCCTTAAGCTTAACTTTGCTCACATTGCTTGCTTTAGGGAAGCGTTTTCATGAATGACCATTCTCTGAATTTCTCATGAATCTTCTTTTGTTGTCTATTCTATTATCGCTAGAACAAAATCTGAAACTCTCATGATGTCGAATATTATCCAATCACTCTGTCCCTGATTCACATTTAGTTTATCTTATTCACCAACCTATACTGATTCCTATTATTTAGGGGTCTAACTTTTCCTTTCGGCAGTTATGTTGGAGTCAAACTCATTTCTCGAAGTGAGGATATGACTTTATGGCGTATACTCTTTTGTTTTCTCAAGGCCTGTTGCCTCTCGTCTTTTCCTTTACTTTACTCTAGACTATATAATACCATCATCGTTTTGACCTACCATTGCCATCCATGTATCACATCGTACTATTAATGCTTCATTAACTCTTTTCTTATTTTCTGCTAACCTTTTTGTCTATCACTTTATTCTGAAAACTTTAACAAGATATCCTTTTGCTTTTACCTCCCCTTTGCTCCATCCACTGGCTCTTTAGGTTGCCTAGAATTATCTCTCTACTACGGACGGGAGTCATACTAAAATAATATTTATCCTTTCCAAGCTTCCAACGCGTACCTTTTTAGCACTCATATCTAGTGGTATTATTTTAAAATGCACCATCTAGGTGTTTCACAAGGAGATCTATTAGCACTTTTCGCAATGTCCTTTAGAATTGTCAACTAACGCAAACCATCCATCCATCATTTTGGATTATTCTAACCCCAGCCAGATCCTGATATCCTGTCCTTCTCTTAAACCATATCTATTAACTCCCATAGGGCATGACTAATATTGGTGTGACTGATTGAACGTACATCTGTTACTAGGGAAGGTGACTTAAAATGCTTATATATCTCTTCCTGAATGGTAAATAATGATAATCTTTATTAAATAGGTACCTCGTACCCTTCTTCACCTTCCTTCTTTTACCTGCTGAAACTTGTGTCTAACTTCTTATTCTATGATTCCTTTATTTTACCATAAGAGTGGATAGGTATTCTTCCTTAAAACTTCTTATCAAGAACCTTACACCTTTTAGTACACACATGATCTGCTGATGACCTCACATTTACTCATCATAAGCAAGATGCAAAATCGAGTTCCTCTAACTCAATACTTCCACATCTATATCTCTTACCGACCATCTTTCTGAATGTAGGCATGGTTGTATTACGAATAAAATAGAAGTTACGAATTTGAATTCTTATAAGTGAGCTCTACCACATGATCTAGAGTAAGAAGAAAGAGTGATAGTCCTAAATGCCATGTAGCCTCCTACTTATAAGTGTGGTGCACGACACACACATAAAGAAGACTCTACTAGACACGGCTTGTAGATTCCCTAGGACAGAACTGCACTGATACCACTTTTGTCACGACCCAAACAGATGGGCCGCGATGGGCACCCGGTACCTTACTCAACCGAGTACCAACATAACGTATCTTTTCTTGTCATATTATCATAGATAACTGAGCTGGAGAGGCTGCCGTTAAATAGGTAGAATACAACATGTAATGCTAACTTATACATAAGACATATGGGCCTCTAAGACCAAAATAACTACTTGAACATTGAACGGCCGACAAGGCCATACAATCTTTTACGTATGTGACATCTGTCTACAAGCCTCTAAGAATACATAATTTTCATAAAGGTCGGGATAGAGTCCCACCATACCAAATAATACACATCTAATTTATACTAACTAAACAAGCAACTCCAAAGCAAATGGAGCGCACCAACATCTTCCGCTGAGTTAATAGCCTACTTGGAGGGCTCTCGACCTGTCTATCGGGACCTGCGTGCATGAAACGCAGCGTCTCTAGGAAAAAAGGATGTCAGTACAAATAATGTACTGAGTATGTAAGGCACATAAATAAGTGCATAACAAATATGGAGGAAATATAGAGTAAATGACTCCACCTATAAGTCTGAATAACTTTGTAAATCATGAAATAATTGTAGTATCATGCACATGCGTATGAATGTCATGTTGTGCATAGGTACATGTTCCATAACATCATTGTCGCTCCCCTTTTTTCTTTCGCGGAGTTCAGGTTTCGACATTCATTGGGGAACAACCCGTTTCCTTTTGGGAATCGGGTATTTGAAGAGTCGTCACCAAACGAATTATGGTGAGTTAAGGCACCTAGAGCAATTAACTCATGTAACCAGTTTGCATTACCAGAGGTTAGGGTAAGGTCTCGAAATAACCTTGAGGGGAAGGTATTAGGCACCCCTCGCGGTCCACAACGATAGGTCCTGGCCGAACTTAGTTATGTTAATTAGTCATTTAACAAGTAAGCGGTCTAAGCACACATTTGCAAATAAGGTCAGTGTATGTAGTCTAAACATACATATATAATACAGAAAGTTTAGATGGTCTAAGAATACGTAAATTAAGGAAGTTTGAACAGTCCAAGCATACATGCATAAACTAAGGAAATTTAGGCTTTCTAGGAACACATATGTGAATTGGGAATGGAAGTCCAAAGTTGATCAGCCTATATGATCATATTTGTACAATACCCGGTAAGCCTCCTCAACTAGAAGGGTTACATGTGCCATTAACGCACATGTCATCATATCCTTTTACTACCCATTACCTTCCCCTTAGTGGTCATATAAGCGAGTTTAGTTAATGAACTCTAAGCGTGCTTTACCCGTCCCTTCCTTGTGGTCTCGTAGGCATTTAGTACCTCTATACTTAGGTAGTTCTAGACACTACTAAGGTATTTAAAAGTTAAATTCTATGCGACAACAAAGAACACATAGGAGTATCAAATAGGGAAGCAATTAGGGACTCATGTTTGCCTCCACACATAATCAGATACATAGCAAGTCTCAAACAACTGATTTTAAAGAAATTCAAAAAGCCTTGGAACATGATATCTAGATGAACATCACATATACGAAATATGTAGCATTTTGTTGAAAAGCGAAGTGGCAAAACCGTAATCAACTTGCCTATTGATTTTATAGCCTGTTAAACCTGGACAATTTCACACACAAACAGAACCTGATTTCACAGTTATAAGACCATTAATTACCTTAGGTTTGCTTAGGCGTGGATCTGTATGCAATCATAATTCTAGGAATTGGTCAAGACAACTTGAGGTCATTCAATCCTATAGTCATACTGAATTAGGTGATTAATGTTACAGAACTGATTTCATGTATGTTTACACTAGAACATGATATCTATGCATTGGAATATTTATAATCCTTTTTATAGATGGTTATTCATTAAACGAGGTAGACATGGTTTAGAGCCAATGCAAACATAGTCAAATCAGGATTTCTAATGCACAGAGAGATGATCATTTTATTAAGCATGATTACAGCAGTAGTTTAATGACAAGATTTCCAGGTGATAATAACTTATGCAGAGTCAGAGAAAGAAGTGATGAACTTATAACAAGTTTCTATATGCAAAATTTAAACGTGAGTGTACTAAGGGAGGTTTTCTAATGCAAATAATATAGACTTATGACATGTTTTGATGCAAGTAACATAACATATGTGCCTAAAGCATGATTTATATCATAATATAAACTCAAAGCAGGATTTCTATCATAATATAAACTCAAAGCAGGATTTCTATTGCAATTATATATATAAACTAAGAGCATGATTTCTATTATGTATCAACCTAAAGCATGATATCTACCCTGTTTCCCACAAACATCATATAGGAACCCTCCCTTTTTAGTAATCACCCCAACATTTGTTTATAAATAATAATATTATAGACTAGGATCAAATGAATTACATAAGTAAATGAAACTATTCTATAGGGAGCCTAAATCAGGCCAAAAGTAAACCTGGGAATGCCAGGCCTTCAATAGAGTCTCAGAAGCCAAAGATCTCATAGCCAATAATGTATATCTTGGTGTGTCAGAGTTCCCTAAGGACCTCAAGGATCCCGGGCAATGCTCACACCAATACCTTTCATAAAATAGTGATTGGTTATGTGTAGTGTGGAAGGGCCAGCCCTGGTATGCCAAAGTTTAGAGAGATCTCAAGGATCCCTAAGTAGCACACACAGTAGAGGGGCAAAACTTAATAGTCTAAGAGTAGGGTAAGAGTGCTTGACATAGTGTTGAAAGACTTAGCAAAACAGCGTGGAAGTGAAAAGATTAAGAAACAGTTTTTAAAGATACTAGGAGAGACGAGTTTTGAGAAGAATGCTAGGAGTATGAGCAGCAGTTTTGAAATCATTCTTTTAGGAAAGCATACTAAGAAAACAACCCAATTAATGATAGAATACCCAGATTTACTTGACAAGCAGACCTACAAACATGGGATGATAGGATTGGGAACATATGGGGTTGAAACCACATAAATAGGGAAACATTTGATACAATAAATTTACAGTATATCTAGGAGTCTACTGAACAAGTTAGTCATGGTAACAGACAGTTAAAACATAGGGAAAGAATGCAACAAAATCATGCTGAAGACTAGAGTTTGTTGAACAAAATTTGGCATACAATTAGGGCCAATAGAATGCATTAGAAGACTAAGTAACTAAATGGTCATACCAGTAAGGGGGAGGGGGGGTAAGGGAAATAAGTAAACATGCTTGACAAGTATCAAAGAACTAAGTAAAGTTTGATATGTTGATT
Organism: Nicotiana tabacum; assembly: GCF_000715075.1. Lineage (NCBI taxonomy): Eukaryota > Viridiplantae > Streptophyta > Magnoliopsida > Solanales > Solanaceae > Nicotiana > Nicotiana tabacum. The sequence continues at coordinate 50,509,915 of NC_134089.1, read as the reverse complement.
ACACATAAGGCAGAATTTAGACATGCTTAATAACAGCAAATAGAGAAACAAATTGAATAACAAGTACAAGAACAAGCATGGATGTATAGACATGGAACACATAAAGTTGAGTTTCAGATTTTAACTAGAGACATACCAGTTAAAGAAGAAAAATGCAGAATGTAAAAACTGTTGCAACTCCACTATCTAGCCTTAGCTTTCAACCGATTAAACCGGCATTTAGCACAAGTAGCAAAGAAAGAAGAGAGAGAGTTTGAATATATATGTGTGTGTATTCTGAACAGTGTGTTCGTGTGTTGAAGGAAAATAATGAGGGTGCTTATATAGTAGTTCAAGAGTAGAGCCAATAAGGTAAAAGAATCAGAAATCAGCAATTAAGGGCCATCAGAATCCAATCACATAAGGAGTTCAGAATAGACTCCTTAAATTAGGGGCAATTAGCCAAACGGTAATAAAAGGGTTCAAGTACTAGGGTTCGAGTACTCTTGCAAAAATCAGTCAAAAAGATGAAAAAAGAGAATCGATTAAACATCAAGAAGTCAGGAAGCCTTTGAAAAATAACTCATAATGAACCCTAGTTTTAGGGAAAAAGACAGAACAAGCGATTAAAACCATAAATTTTTAGAGAAACACATGTAATAGTGCTTGAATCGTCTCAGATCTTTACAGATCTGGAAATAATCAAAGGAAATAGACTAGGTTTTTTTAAAACATAATAGAGATGAGAGCATAGGTTTAGAAACCAAGGATTTGTAACAACATAAAGAGAATTTCTCACTCACAATCGATAAAAATGTCCTGAGACAAGCTAACAAGTAGAGCTTCAAACCAGAACCAACTAGGTTCTTTGAGATCCCCTCAAGGATCTAAGGAGTCGAAGGGCCTTGGCGTGTAAGAGGCTAAGACTGGCCGGAGAAGACAAAAAAAATATCACAACGCTGAGATATACACCAGTGACGGCGCCTGAGAAACTAGGGTTTAATGGAGAGAGTTGAGAGAGAAAGGGAGATAAGGACGACGTGTGAGGGAGTGAATGAGATGTTTGGGGGTCGTTCTAGGTTAATTATGGTACGTTTTAATGTGGAACATTAATCTAAAGGATCAACGACCACGATTTGATGGGGGTTTAGGTCGGATAGGTATAGATTGGGCTTAGGGTGAATTGGGTTGGTATTATTAAGGGGTTTGGGTTGGTATTAAAAGGGTTTGGTCTGAAAAATTAGAGAAATTAAAAAGGCTATTTTTTAAATACCCAAATAATTCTATAAAAATATTTTATAAATAATTAACAGATTATTAGAAATAATATTCATGCATATAAATATTTTAAAATAGTTACTACATATTTAGAAAAATACAATGAGCTATTTTTGTAATAATAATGTAATAATGTACACATGGGCTATAATTGCAAAATTATTGCAATTATAACCAACAGGTATAAATCTGGCCATTTGTGAAATAATTTGAACATAATATAACTATAAATAGCAATATTAAGCCATGAGATGATATAAGTCATTTGTGATGCAATTTTTAATTATTTTTGTAAATAAAATACTTGGATAAAATTAATTTTAAAATATATATTATGAAAAATATCAATTGATGCTAATGCATATTTTTGAAGGTATATATGCACTTAAAAGCATTATAGGGAAAAATTGGGTATCAACAGCTGCCCCTCTTTACCCGGGAAGGATGGAAGAGTTTTCGGGTAAAGAAATGTTGGCAAATTTTGACCGAATGTGATGTTTTTAGAAAAATGGAGGCCGAACTCTGGTCTTTGAGCTGCCTACATATCCCTGGTTTTACAAGAATCAGGCCATGTGTAGTTTCGGATACATCGGTGAATGAAGCCGATGGAGTTGTCATAGAAATGGTAGCCAATTTCGGCAAAGGTTCTTTTATGAAGGGTAATGTTGAACGGAGTTATGATTTTGGGTTTGGAGTGTATCAGATGTATTAGAGGGTAGATAGCTAGATATCACGAGGTAGGATGGGTAACTGATGATAATCAGTTATGAATGGAGAAATGAAAATGGTATGAGCGGAAATCAGAGCGAAGGTTGCTCCTGCTTGAAAAATAGTTACCCTCGAGATCACAAGAAAACTCAAAATACGATGCATGCAAGTACATAAATTACTACGAAAATTTAAACGTGATGCAAATTTCCTTTGGACCATGAAGAATTCCCCTGGACGGTGTGGATGACGTCCTTATACTATGATGTCCTAGGCCATGAGTTGTGAGATATGATATTTGCAGGCCATGAAATGATGTTATCGGGCCATGAAAATGGTGCCTCCGAACCATGACGCCTTTGAATAATGATATGCAAATTTGAGAAATCCTCAGGCCATGGCATGGTGTCTTCCGGCTGTGAGGATGATGCCTTTAGACAATGACGCCTTTGGACAAGTTTTCGATATTTCAGCCTATGAGATGTAATAATATGATGCTAAAATTAACAAGACAAGGCTTAGTCTTATAAGGTTGAGGGCAGAGCTTAACTCGAAAGAGGAGAAAATAGATAGTGTTGAAACAGAGCAACATTTATGCAAGGAGGGACAATGTTTAGTCCCATGAGAAGACAATGCTTAGCCTTATGCAAAAACTCGAGACAAAGCTTAGTCCTATGGCAGGTAGAGCTTAACCTTAAGCAAATATGGAGGCAGGGCTTAGCCTCATACAAGATAGAGACAGAGCTTAGTCTCACGCAAGATGTGGCATAGGGCTTAGTCCCCTGCAAATAAAAGGCAGAGCTTAGCCTTATGCAAATATAAAAGTAGGGCTTAGCCTCATGCAAGATTCGGGACAGTGCTTAGTCCTATGAAAATGAAAGGCAGAGCTTAGTCTTATGCAAATATGGAGGCAGGGCATAGCCTCATACAAGATGGAGATAGAGCTTAGTCTCATGCAGGATGCGGGACAGGGCTTAGTCCCATACTAATGCAAGGCAACACCTAGCCTTATGGAAATATGGGGGCAGGGCTTAGCCTCATGCAAGATTTTGGATAGGGCGTAGTCCCATACAAATGAAAGGTAGAGCTTAGCCTTATGCAAATATGGAGGAAGGGCTTTGCCTCATGCAAGATTTGGGACATGGTTTAGTCCCATGTAAATGAAAGGCAGAGCTTATCCTTATGCAAATATGGAGGCAGGGCTTAGCCTCATGCAAGATTCGGGACAGGGCTTAGTCCTATGCAAGTGAAAGGCAGAGCTTAGCCTTATACAAATATGGAGGCAAGGCTTAGCCTCATGCCATATGGAGACAGAGCTTAGTCTTATGCAGGATACATGATAGGGCTTGGTCCCATGCAAATGGAAGGCAGAGCTTAGCCGTATGTAAATATGGAGGTATGTCTTAGCCTCATGCAAGGTGCGGGACAGGGCTTAGTCCCATGCAAAGAACAAATAGCAAATAAGGGTAGAATGTTTCTTAGTTGGAGTTCTGTTCGGTGTCTGCTGGCCCGATTGATACTAATTTTGCTGCATGTATATATTTGTGAATGCTACTGTTACATCAGATGTGCCTGCACTCAAAGAAAAATTGTAAGTTTCGTAAAGGGAGGTTGGTTCGTGCCTTTTTTCTGCTATCTCTTCTCCTCCAGGAGGCCTTGTTTGAGTTCCCTGGGTAACACTTGGTTGTTATAGAGTTTTCGAAAATATGCAATTATTGGTGAAAATAGAGTTATTTTAGAAAACATACTGAAATGTTACGTAATTTTGGATGAACTAGTGACTGTAACACATTTTAGAGACATTGCAGCTTTCTTGTGTTAGAATTTTAAGAGTTTGGTAGATGATCCTTCGGCCATTTGCGAGTGACAACTCTTGTTGAACCTTCTTCAGAATTTTGAGAATCCTTCTCAAAATTCTACCCCGGTTATGGTTCTGGGGGGGGAATGAAAATTTTATTATGATATGACCGAACCCACAGGGCTGCCTACGTATCCCCTCTTAAATGAGAATCAGATCTAGCGTACTTCAATTACATCAGATGAAGAAATGTAAGTAGTCTAAACATAGTATCTCTTGACTGCGTCTGAATTGATTGGTTTTGGCCAGATTTCTCCATCCAATTTAGCAAGTATGAGCGCTCCTCCTGTTAGCACCCTATGAACCATGTAAGGACCCTACCAGTTGGGAGAGAATTTCCCTTTGGCTTCATCTTGATGTGGGAAGATTTTCTTCAGTATCAACTGTCCTTGTGCAAACTGCCTTGGTTTGACCCTCTTGTTGAAAGCTCTGGACATTTTGTTCTAATAAAGCTGACTGTGATATATTTCGTTCATTAATTTTCCATCTATAAGGGCCAACTGTTCATAGCGGCTCCTTATCCATTCTGCATCACTGAGTTCGGTTTCCTGTATAATTCTTAAAGAAGGAATCACTACCTTTGCTGGGATGAGAGCTTTGGTACCATAAACCAGTAAGTAGGGAGTTGCCCAAGTTGATGTACGGACTGTAGTGTGGTACCCTAATAGGGCAAAGGGTAACTTCATGTGCCATTATTTATGATTTCTACGATCTTCCTTAGCATCTTCTTGATAATCTTTTTGGCAGCTTCTACGGCTCCGTTCATCTGAGGTCTGTACGCTATGGAGTTTTTGTGCTTGATTTTGAAAGTTTCACACATGGCTTTCATCAGATCACTATTGAGATTGGCGGCATCATTAGTGACAATGGACTCGGGAACTTCGAATCGACAAACAATACGATCCTTGACAAAATCTGCGATGACTTTTTTGGTTATAACTTTGTAGGATGCAGCCTCCAACTATTTATGTGAAGTAGTCAATGGTTACTAGAATAAATCTGTGCCCGTTTGAAGTAGTGGGCTCGATCGGACCGATGATATCCATTCCCCAGCGGCGAATGGCCAAGGTGAGCTTGTTGCATTGAGCTCATTTGGCGGCACTTTTATCATATTGGCATGCACTTGACATTGGTAGCATTTTCGAAACATACTAGACGCAATCTGTCTCCATAGTCATCCAAAAGTAACTGGCCCTATGTATCTTCTTGGCCAAGACAAAACCATTCATATGCGGGTCGCAGGTCCCAGCATGTATCTCCTCAAGTAGCTTAGAAGCCTCTTTTGCGTTAACACATCTTAGCAATCCCCAATTAGGAGTTCTTCTGTACAAGTTTCCCCCGCTGCGGAAGAAGTGATTGCACAATCTCCAAAGTGTGCGTTTCTGAGTATGGTTCGCATGCTCCGGATATTCTCCTTTTGCCAAATATTCTTTGATATCGTGAAACCAAGGCTTCCCGTCTATTTCCTCTTCAATATGGGTACAATATGCTAACTGATTATGAATTCTCACTGGGATGGGATCAATGAAATTCTTGTCTGTATACTATATCATGGATGACAAAGTGGACAATGCATCAACAAACTCATTCTGAACTCTAGGAACATGCCGAAACTCTATCTTCGTGAACCTCTTTCTCAATTCCTGTACATGGTGCAGATATGGCAATATCTTGGAATTCTTGGTGACCCACTCTCCTTGTACCTTGTGCACAAGCAAATCTGAATCACCGATTACCAGCAGCTCCTGAATATTCATGTTGATTGCCATGTTGAGCACTAGTATGCATGATTCATACTCTGCCATGTTGTTGGTGCAAGGAAATTTGAGTTTAGCATATACCGGATAATGTTGGCCAGTTTCCGAGACCAAGACAGCTCCAATGCCCACTCCTTTGAAATTAGCAGCTCTATCAAAGAACATCCTCCAACCGTCGTATTCTTCAGTAATGTTCTCTCCGATGAATGACACTTCTTCATCAGGAAAATACGTTTTCAAGTGTTCATATTTTCCTCCCACGGGATTTTTAGCAAGATGGTCTGCCAATTCTTGTCCTTTGACCGCCTATTGAGTTGCATAGACGATATCGAACTCACTTAACAGTATCTACCGCTTGGCTAACTTCCCAGTCGGCATGGGCTTCTGAAATATGTACTATAGAGGGTCCATATTGGATATAAGGTATGTGGTGTAAGCACATAAGTAATGCCTCAATTTCTGAGTTGTCCAGGTCAAAGCACAGCAAGTGTATTCCAGTAGAGAGTATCGTGTTTCATAAGGTGTGATTTTCTTACTCAGGTAGTATATGGCTTGCCATTTTCTCCCTATCTCGTCATGTTGTCCCAGAACACATCCGAAGGCTCCATCTAATACAGAAAGATAGAGTAGCAAAGGTCTACCTGGCTCTGGCGAGACCAAGACCTGTGGTGTGGACAGGTACTCCTTGATTTTGTCGAAAGCTTTCTAACAATCTTCGGTCCAGCTTGTTTCGGCATCTTTCTTCAACATCTTTGAAGATGGGTTCACATATAATTGTGGACTGCGCTATGAAGCGACTGATATTTTCTAGGAAGCTCATCGCTTACTTTTTGCTCCTAAGTGGTGGTAAATCTTGAATAGCCTTAACTTTGGATAGGCCCAATTCGATTTCCTGACGACTGACAATAAATCACAACAACTTTCCTGCGGGAACCCCGAATGCACATTTTGCAGGGTCAATTTTAAGTTGTACCTCCTTAACCTGTCAAAGAACTTTTTTAAGTCTGCTATGTGATCTGCGAACCTCTTAGATTTGATAATGACATCGTACACATACATAACCTCTATTTCTTTGTGTATTATATTATGGAAGAAGGTTGTCATGGCTCTCATGTAAGTAGCCCCAGCATTCTTTAGACCGAATAGCATCATCTTGTAGTAGTATACCCCCATGGTGTAATAAAAGCTATTTTCTTTGCAACTTCTTCATCCATTCAGATCTGGTGATAACCTGCGAAGCAGTCTACAAAGGATTGGAGTTCATGCTTAGTGCAATTGTTGATCAGGATGTGTATATTTGGTAGTGGAAAGTCGTCCTTGGGACTTGCTCTGTTTAGTAACTTCCTCCTTGATTTTCATGCTCATATCTGGTTTGAATTTTATGAGTTTCTGCTTCACCGGTGGACATATGGGATTTGTAGGCAACTTGTGAGCCACTATGGACGTGCTCAAACCGGTCATGTCATCATATGACCATGCAAAGATATCCTCATACTCCTTCAAGAAACGAATGTACTCCTCTTTCTCTGGCGGTGATAAGTGAATGCTTATGCGAGTCTCTTTGGCGTTTTCGACGTCTCCCAAATTTATTGCTTCGGTTTCGTCCAAGTTGGACTTATGCTCTTTCTCAAAGTTCTCAACCTCTCTGACAAACTCCTCAGGTATTTCATCTTCTTCCTCCGAGTCACTATCCTTATATTGCGTTGTCTCATTACATGTAACAGTCACCGGTTCATTAGGAAAAGTAATGATGACACTATAGAAAGAAAAGTGTGGAAGATAATAATGAATAATAAATAGCAATGCATTGATTAAAATTGAAAACATCCAAAACAAGTACGGCTCGATGAATCGAGCGTTTATATGAAACAAGTAAGTCTTTCAAAACAAAATTACTAAAAATATCTTAGATGCGTAGCATGGCTATAGAAATAAAATTAAGTTGATTGCCAAGCTACCCAGGGACTCGGCGGGCTCGGGATGGTGTGGCAGTCCAGTTCTTGAGAACAACTCCCTACTCCACAGTCTGAATGGTGAGGCCTTCCTCTTCATCCTCCTCAATTATTGAACTGCAATCTATGTCCTCGTTCTCTAAGAACAAATTCCTTAGCCCAAATAGAGCATCTTCTTCTGTAGTTCCCCATGTTGTATCAGCCTGGTGAAAAGTTTGACCCAGTTGTGGCACTGGTTGCTCGAGAGGTAATAAGGTCCGTGCCATCGAGGCGACCAATCATCATACTCCTGTCATGCATACTAGTGTCCGACCCGAAGGTAGTAACATGACATTTCAACTGTACTTGTTTGGTAATGCCCTAGAGATTCTTCCCAAGCCCTTTCCCGGGTTCATACCCAGACCATGCTAGTATGCTTTGTATCTTGTTACTCCACCATTTGTCTTTCTCAACTGTATTGGCATGTTCGATGTGGTAATAAGTTTTCCCTCCTAGCCTTCTTCTGTTCCCGATAACTGGGATGGTTCGACTGGTGTAAATAGGGTTACTCCCGTCCCTGTCAATGATCACCTCCTGATGGTTCTATTCGAACTTTACGGCTTGGTGTAGTATGGAAGCCATAACCCCAGTGGCATGTATCCAAGGTCGACTTAACAGAAGATTATATGAAGCTGATATGTCCAGCTGATACGCTCAAATTACACTTTAATAAATAGTGTAAGGGGGTCGGTGTCAAATATAATAACCCAACAAGTTTGGGGTCGAATCCCACAGGGAATAGGTGTGAAAATGTTACTCTTATAGTGTGTTGCTCGACTAAAGTGGTATCTCTATTCGGTTAACAGTAACAAGAGAATGGTTTTATAGTAACAAGAGTATGAATTGAGTTTGTTTGGAAGTATCAACTAATTGGAATATTTATAGAGTAATTAATTGGATTAAAGAAACCAAGGTTGTGTCCCCTTTAATGGAGTGTAATGCTTATTGGTGTTAATATGATATATTTCTAATGGAAGGTTCTTTTGATAAGCAAATGATGTCTAAGTGACTACCAATATTTCCCAATAGTTGAGTAGTATTTCCTATTTATAATTTTCCCAAATATAAAAGAGTTGCAATTTAGAACCATCAATATATGCAAAGTAAAACCCACTTATTCCTAAGCGATTCTATTAAACAAGGTTTAAAGCCTTGAGTCATTGATATTTACTTCTACCAAATTCTAACCCACTTTCCCAAGCAAAGCAAGAATTTAATGGCACTTGTTAATGTTTGCAATCACCAACAATAAAAAAAGAATGAGAAGTAAATAAATATCAACCAACCATTATATATATATATTCAATTTTAAACACCCATTTAGGGTCCACAACCTTAGTATTTAAAGTTAGCTACTTATACTACAATACAAAAACCAAAGAGTATTAAATTTCATAAAAGCTTACACAGTAGAGAATCTTCACCCAAAAGCTTCCAAAAGTGAGGAATATTAATGTCTTGGAATGTGGTTCAAAGACTAGACAAGATGAGCCCACAAAGACATCATAAAACTATTTATAGTAAACTCAAAATCGGGACAGAAAACGGACAAAAATGCCCTTTCAGGTCTGATATACGATCGCATTCTTGTCGCAAAGCACATATGTGGTCCGCGTCTTGAACATCCTCATCGCAGACTGGAACCCTAGTTTATATTCTTCGCATTCCAATTATGCGGATCGCATTGCAAAAATGCGATCGCATTTTGCATCGCATCTTCGTCCTTCAGTGACCTTCATGGTTGGTTTGCGGTTCAATCTACGGCTCGCATGTTGGTTCTGCGATCGCATAATGGACCGCATTCTTGACTTGAGATTTAACCCAGTTCTCTGCTTTTGTCTGCGATTTGACGTGCATTCTGCGGCTTGCATGTTGGTTCTGCGGTCGCATAATGGACCGCATTCTTAACTTGAGATTTAACCCAGATCTCTGCTTTTGTCTGTGATTTGACGTGCATTCTGCGTCTAGCATGTCTGATCTGCGATCGCATAGTGTATCGCAGACTAGCATTTTTGCTACATTTCCTCTTTTCTTGTCTTTTTGCTTCCATTTCCATGTTCTTGAGTTCTCGGTCCTTATGTACTGTAGAAACAACAAAACTACATAAGTAACGAAGATAATTGCATTAAAACAAGCTAAAATCTAAGCAATTAGTATTGAAATGTGCCGAAATTCTCTGGCACATCAACACCCCCAACTTAAACTCTTGCTTGTCCTCAAGCAACTAAAACTAACTTAGCCTATTCTAGACTTTATTTACAAAATATGAAACGATAATGACTACGGGTGGTGTTCATTGCTAGTACTTCAAGCATGCATCTATAATTGTTTTACCCTTCCTGAACTGATAGTATATACAAGGAAAACTAATCAACTTGTGAACCTTGAGCCTCAGACATTGCGACAAAATGTTACCCTCAGCTGAGTGCAATTGCATTTGATGCAAAAGCTCAACTTTTGTTTAACTCCACAGTTCATGTACCCTCACTAGAAAGAAGGTCCCAAAATCACAATATTTACAAGGACAACAAAAAGGGACAGTTTACAAATACACTCACTCTCAGAAAGAACTTCAAGTGTTACAACATTCCATACCATAAGCTTGCCCTTATTTTAATTCACTGCTTATTCAAGAATGTTCGGTTGGAGGTCTCATAAGGACTTTTTAAGCTTGTAATGTAGGTTTTGGGAAGGGTTGGATAGACATTTGGGTACAAGTGACTTCACCCTCCTTGAACACTACTCACAATTTTCCATTATTTTTTACTTTGCTTCTTTTCAAACCCTCACAGCCTCATTTGCGTCTAGTTTCCAATATAGAACAACCTTACATACCTCTTCTAATTTTATTCAAGGCTCCATACTTTATATACATACACATATTTTCTTTTCTTTTTTATCTAAAACAAACACTTTTTGAGGCATATGGTCATAACTCAACGTACAACCTTACCAATCTCCACTGCGACACCACCCCCAACTTAGGCTTTTAGCCTCGTTCTCAATGTTCAAGGAGGGACGGGTTCAAGAGAGGGGATTATTTTACAAAAAAAGGCGAGGTTTGTAATGAGTTGGCCAAAGAAAAGGCTTAAAGGCTCAAATTGGGTACTAGTGATATTATTTATGTACAGGTTGGCTTGAAAGGCTACAGAGGTCTGGCAAATAAGACAAAGAATGCCTAAGATCATCCCTCCAACCAAACATACTATCATTAGCATTGAAAAACCAACCGGGCAAGTTCTAGATGATAGAAGTAAACACGAGAGTTATATACACATAGAGAACTCACACACACATGGTACACGACTGTTTCATTCACATAATTTGACGCTTTCGAGTCAACACTTGGCAACTCAAGGCTTTCATCATAGACACATGTATAACTCTAGGTTGCCATAGAGTCACAGAGCGAGCCTCAAGTTCACAAAGTTGATCATAAAGACTAATTCCCTTAAAAAAGTTGTCAATCTATCCATCATCGGGAAAAGTCGACAAAAACAATATTTTTTTATATGTGGAAGGGTATATGATATGTACAGACACACATTCTTCATACTAGGCAATTACACCAAACCGGTCAAAATGATTCATTTTATGATCCTGGTTTTATATTACACCCTTGGAAAAGAATCGGGAGAAGAAAAACCAAGAGGAATTGATTCCTAATCACTATCTACTTGTTTTTGTTGTTTTTCTTTTATATGGACAACAGTATCACATTTACACAATACTATTATGAATACAAAACAAACACTAATATTAACATCATCACAAATTTCATAACACAACTCATGTACCGAAGTCATACTAATATATACAGAACACAAAATACACATAAGTACAAGAGTCTGATTGTAACATAAAGATATGTATATGTACAATAGTTTCCAATATCACAAAAATATCTACAATGCTACCCTCCACCCCAACTAAAAGCATGCATTGTCCGCAATGCATAAAAACATAGAGATGTGTTTGAGGGGGGCTCCTTGAGGCACACTAAGTGCTATGGGAGCCAGTAGTTGGCTAAGTACTGGAGGGGTCACCCTCGGATGTGGAAGCTGGGACCGATCAGAGCTCGGTCTGAGAAGTGACCTCTCCTGATGGAGTAATGCTCTCAAGCTTGTCTAAAGCAGGAGCTGGAGCTGGAGCTGGTGCTGGAGCTTGTGAGTTGCTACTCTCGTCCACTGATGCCGGGGTGACTGATGGAGCTATAGGGCTGGCCATGTCTACTAGAGATCGCTGGATCGCTGTCTGCATATCTACTTGTTCCACTTCTGCAATAGCAGCCTCCTCAATAATAGCATCCTCGATAGAGGCATCCGCAATCTGCTTTCCTTTATCTTGAGGGCCATCATCGCTTGAATATCCAGAACTTTCCTCATCCTCGCTCCCATCTTCCTCCTCATCTTCTGATTTACCAGAACAACCGGACTCCTCCCCAGAATTGATCACAATATGGGTTAGAGGGGCTTTAGGCTGGGAAGCTCCGACAGTAGGAGGGGCAGTATCAGTCATCAGTGTAGTGTAGTTAAGACCTAAGTTCGGAGGTGCTGTGCCTGTCACCTTATCACCATCTGTGGGAAGGAGGGATGATAGATCGAACTCCAAGTTCTGCATCTTTTGGAGCTCGGTCTTCATATAAGCAACCTCATTCTTGAGTCTAGGCAACCCACTAACTTCACCCCGCTTTATCTTCTCCACCCTCAACTCAAGTTGTTATAGATGATCCTCATATTTTGACTGTTGCTGTTGGAGAGCCATCACTGAGGATTGCATGGGCGTCAGGGCTTGTTTGATTAGATTTGGCAATGTCTTCAAAAGCTTATCTACTTTGGCATTGGCATGCTGAGCCAGTAGACCAAGCTTCGAGATAGCAGGAATGGTGATGGCAGGCTGGATAGTGGTAGACTGAGAAGCAATCTCGGAAGTGGAAGTGGGGGACACTGTAACCTGAGGAGTCACTGGTGTTTGGGAGTCACTGTGCTCTAGATCAATCGGATCTTGGACCTGAACCTATGATGGGTCAGCAACAATAGTGATACGAGAGATATCCATGATACGTGTGATATCAATATCCCTCGTTTCCTTTCCAATTTTATCAGTTGGCAGGATGGGAACTTTCACAGCTTTACACAGAGTTGTGACCAGGTAAGGGAAAGGAAGTGAAGTTGCATGTTGCATTGCTCAGATCCCTATTTCTTGGAAGATCAACGCTCCCACATCTATCTTGATACCAGTCATGATGCAAGCAATCAAAAGGGCCTTCTCGATAGCTATTTCAGTTTCATTTTGAGTTGGTACCAAGCGAGAAGTGACAAAACTGAGCCAGCAGCGACCCTCTCTCGTGAGATCTTCCTTATATATCTTGTGGTGAGGAACGACCCAAGCGGGAGTCCCTTTTGTTATCACTGAGGCAATCCATCCACATTCATTCTCCTTATTTTTGATTTTTTTGGTGTACTCAATTGTGCCTGCTTTCCATCCTTTGACGTAGAACTCATTAAGGACCTCAATGTTGCAGAAAACAGTCTTTCCCTGGACAAGAACTTGGTCGGTGAAAACTTTGTTGCGTTTGTGGTATTTCATCCTGGAGGCCCTATAGGATGCATAGAATTCCCTCACAAGGGTCTCATTGTACTCCGTGGGTGGCTCAGTGAAGTTCTCCCATCTCCGTGTTTTTATATTTTCCAGGATATGGGGGTATTTTTCTTTGAGCCCGTTCAAGCTCAATTATTTCTCACCCATGATTTTGCGCTTTGTTAGCCCTTTTTAAAATATCTCCCTGGACCCATCAACCCCAAATCGGAGCTGGAAATCTTCACCTCATTTCCTTCTCTCTTCAGCCTCTATATTGATTGAGGGCCTGAGCTCCTCCGCCTCAGACTGGGAGGGGCTCGTCACGTTGTCCTCTATCCGCAATCGCTTACTGGTGGAAGCCCGCTTTGATGAGCATCTCTTTTGACCCATATCTACACAATGGTGAAGAGTGAGTGACATCATTAACAATACAGAGAAGATACAAACAAATCAAAAGCAAGAAAGAAATTGTGATCTGGTCTGCGATCGCAAAACCATAATGCGGACCGCAGACTTGTCGCAGATCTTGTAGTCTCAACTGGTGGTCTCATTCTGCGGTGAGTTATGCGGTCGCATAACCACTATGCAGACCGCATAACCATCACAGAATTGACATGGCTATATGGTTCAAAACTGAAATCTCTGTATCACTCTGCGGTGAATTTGCGGTCCGCATGGCAAATTTGCGATCGCAAAGACACTGCATTTCATCATCTTCTTCAGAAGATATAGGGTTTAGTTGTGCGGCCAAAATACGGACCGCATTTTCACAATGCAGACCGCATATGCCTTCTTCTACACAGGTAACCCAAGCTTTCAACAATGGCTGTCCTATTTCATTCTACCCCGTACCCCAAATTATTTTCAACCCAAAAGCATCTACACTACAGAGAAGCAACTACACAAGCATCTAAACACATTTTTGCACAGGATTTAAACGAAAAATCTCTGAATCTACAGTGGAAATCAAAGATAAAACAAGGGAGAAACGGGTACATACCAGCAGAGTTTGATGATTGGGACAATGTGTGTGACAAATGGAGTCCTTTGGTTTCACACAATTTGAGCTTGATTTGGTTCGAAGTCCGTTCGTGTTCTTCCCCCATGTTTTCGTTTTTTTTGTTTTGTTTTAAGTGAGTGAGAGACGAGAGGGTTATGCAGACTTAACTTGTTGATTTTGCGATGGATAGGACACCTCATAACACATAGTGCGACCGCATGTGTGTTATGCAATGAGGTTAAGGACCAAGCAGAAAGGAGGCAAATGCGGTGCAAAATGCGATCGCATAAATTAATTGCGGACCGCATAATGCACCACCTCACCGCATTTTCAACCACAATTTTAACCCAAATCTCTGCTTAGCTTTGCCGTCAGATTGCGGTCCGCATAGCTAAAATGCGACCACATTTGTGCAGCAGAATTCACCTAGTGGTATTTCTTCCATTTTTTATGCATTCGTACCAATTGTTGTGATCTTTTGAACCCCCTGCACTCTGACACACACTTTAAATTGCTCAAATAAATCTATCTATCAAAAACTAAAAATTCATAGAACAAAAGAGTGTTACCACACATGGGTTGCCTCCCATTAAGTGCTTGATTTAACGCCGCGGCACGACGAAGTTGATGTTCTTTTTGTTTCACTCAATGGTCGGGCATGGAACATCTTTGAGAGCCAGCTGCTCTATAATGTCTTTCTCCATCAGTTCCCAAGTAGTGCTTGATGCGTTGGCCATTTACCTTGAATGTCCGGGACCCATCTGTTGATTCTAATTCCACAGCTCCATAAGGAGAGGCATTGACCACTTTCAAATGAGTTCGCACAAGCCACCATTTTGAACGAGCCTATATAAGTATATATAAGGTTTTATGTTATGAACAACCTATAATATGAAATCTATTCGAGTCAAGTTTCCAAATCTTCAAACCGTTCGTCATTTGGACATTCCTACACAAAGTTATGATCAAATTACCAAAGGCTGGAAAAATGCGATTCTGCGGTGAAATCTGCAATCGCAGATTTAACTCTGCGGACCGCAAAAACCATTCTACGATCACAGAATGGTCGCAGAATGAAGCAGAACAGCCCAGTTCTAGGCAACGAGTTCTGCAACGAATTTGCGGCCCGCACACCCATTCTGCGGTGGATTCTGCGATCGCATACTTGACATTGGAGGGTTAATTTTCTAACTTTTATAACCCGGCCCCATTTTAATATATAGCCTTTAGGGTTTCATTTGGGGTCATTTTCTACTGATTTTAGAGATAAGTGAGAGCATTTTAGAGAGAGAAGGAGGAACTCAACATTTAAATCATCCAAATCTTGCATCAATCTTCAAGAATCAAAGAACCCAATCACAAGTTCTTCATCTAAGAGGTAAGATTCTATACCCTAGGTTTTAATTTCGAGTTTGGAGTATAAGATGGGTTATTGAGGTATGATTCTTGGGTGTATTAGTATTGTGTATACATGCATATACAACTTAGGTTTATTGGGATATTGTTTAACATAAATAAGTAAAGATTTGGTTGGGGAATGAAGGAAAACCTTGAAAAAGAGATTTGAGATTAAGATGCTCAACTAGTATTTGATAAAATGCTCAAATGAGCTGAAACCATGAATACCTTCCTAATTTATGTTCGATTTTGTTATGTCTCAAAATAGATTGGGATTGCTAGAATTTTCGGAACGTTGTAGTAACTTAAGGAAAGCTTAAACAAGGTATGTATGGCTAAAACCCCCTTTTATTAGAAATTGAGCTCCGTTGGCATTTACGAAAGTGTGGTAAGACCTAAATTAGTTAGTATATTGATTGTTATTACGCATTAATTGATTTGCAATTATCTACACATATACGTGAAGGTTGTGCCTCAATGTGAGTAATGTACCATTCTTGATAATTAGAGAAGTATGAAGAATACAATTATGCGTTCAAATGCTTAGGCTGCAAGCCAAGATCGAAACGGAGAATTATTCATGCTAGCTATGTGCTCACTTACCTGTGATTGCAACTTGAATTTATGTATATGTCTATGATCACAACTTGTAAGATGAATATTGAAAATGGAAAACGAGGTGATAATGGTGGCCCTGAGTGCCCCGGGATTGATATGATATATGTGAAATAAAGATTCTGACGTGATGACTAATGAGAAAGGGATAATGCCTCGATAAGGCGACCTAGCCGATCGGGTCGAGATCGGACACCATGCCACACACATGGTGGTTATGTGCTGATATTGAGTTCCAGATAAGGGAAATGAAATATTGATTGAGATATATGCCTCCAATGAGGTCACCTAGCCGGTCGGGTCGTGATCGGACTCCGCTTAAGATAGCGGTGGCATTGAGAACAGTGATGAACATATTAAAGAGATGCCCCAAACTGAGTTTTGGAATTTATATGAAGGATTGCATGAATTGCATATTTGATTTTCTCACATGACTTACTTTTACTTGCTTGATAGTTCTTTTTAATGTGAAAGTTGTGAAATCGTTGATGTGATGAAATAATGTTGAAAAGGGAAAAAGAGAGATTGTGAAACTTGTTTGCCTTTGGTTGTTCCTTTCTTGTGAATTTGGTTATTGATTCTATTACTATTTGTTACTTATGTACTGTTTGATTTTACTTGGGGTAAAGTTTGTACATACATACCAGTACAATTCAAATGTACTAACGTCCCTTTGGCCGGGGGCGCTACATTCGTGTTATGATTGTAGGTGGTTCTAAAGCAGGTACTCCAGTCCACCGGCAGTAGCACCTCCTCCACTTTCTGTCAGCTATATTGGTGAGCCCCTTTCCTCTCGGGGCACTGCATGGCTCAAGCCGCTTTTCTTTCCGGAGTCTTATTTTGGTATTTGTGTAAGGTATAGCCGGAGCCTTGTTGCCGGCATTTTCGTATTATTCTTCAGTTGTATTTAGAGGCTCCGTAGATAGGTTGTGGGTAGTGTCGAGCACGGGAATTTAAAATAGAAATATTGATGTTTGGCAATGATGTATAAAACTTGTAATACTTTTAATATGGCAAATGATGTTTCTAATGAAGATGAAATGGAAATCGTTACTGATATGTTTATAGAATTTGATAAATGGAGTCCATCTCCAATTAATTCATGAGTTAGTTTGGGTAGAGTGAGGTCTAACAGGCTTGCTCGGTCGGGTTTACTCGGTTGAGCGTTGGTCGCGTTCCTCAGATTTTGGGGCATGACAGATAACCTACTCAGTAAGGAGAGCCTTCTCACACTCGAGGCGAGTCACCTCGACCTGATACCGAGTAAAAGTCCAATTGTAAAGAACCTTGTCCTAAAGCCACGAAAAAAGACAAGTTAGGGAGAAAAAGGTCGAAGCAACTGAGGCCCGAGCGACGGACATGGAAAACAAAGAATACATGCTCGCAAAGCCTGCTCATTTCACCAAAGATGAGAGAAGCATCGACCTCAGAAACTCCCTCGGAAGTGGTTGGGAACCTTTCGGGCACATCTTCAGCTTTGACGGGCATCCCCGCATCTGGGGATTCTTCGCACGGGAAATCTTGAACTCCTTTAAAAGGTAGGCCACTCCCTAATGAGAATCAATCACAACCACGGCACTGGAAAGGCCGTTCAGGACAATCCCTTGTCCATTCGGGGTCCCTAAACTAGGCCCCTCCAAACCACCCAATAAGGCACCTCAGACCGAGGATAACTTTGACCACTGACCAGCTCGGAGGCAGAACCTGACACTCCCTCAATTGTCTCTTCGCCACAAAGTAGGTCCACAACAACATCAATATCCGGCTCGGAAGGCACCATCTCTACGGCCTTAGGGTCGGCCAGGTTTGTCCCTCTCTCGGGTGCCGCCGAGGAGCTGTTTTCCTTCTCACCCTCAACTCGAGGGTTTCCCACCATTTTTGAGGTTAAATCCAATTGGTCAGCTTTAGTTTCTCCCTCCTTAATCTTCTTAGATTCAGGTGGCCCATCCCATGGATACCTTTGTCATTTCTTCCCTTCATCGGGCACAAAAATGCCTTCCTCGCCGGGTAATGCTCCCTTCATCAAGGGGACTTCCCCCAGACCTACACAAAAGCAAGAGGTAAGTGTCGGGAATTGTAGCACTGCCAGTAGTGATTTAAGTCGAAAGGGATGACTACAGCAAAGCTAGAGGCTCACCATGATCCTTAGCTTCCCACCGAGACTAGGATAAATCACGCCACACTCGCTCAGCATACGGAAAAATTAAGTAGAGATGACCATACCAATTTTGGAGGTCTGACACTGCACTGGGGTAAATTGTTGTGGCTGCAGTAAATATATATATAAATATATATGTTAAGTTCTTTAAGGAACATAGCCAAAGAAAAGCAAGGGAAGGCACGGTAACGTGTCTACTTACGCTCCACATTACCACCTCTCAGAGAACACATCCTTTCCGTCGGGATCAGATCAGAAGTCCTTGCTGGTCAAATCAGCTTATCCATCCCCCTTTCCAAGATCCTCGGTAAAAGCAAAGATGGACCTCAGGGCTCGACAATGGAGTTTGATTAGACCCCCACGGAAGAGATGAGGGTTGTACATCCTGATCAGATGATCAACAGTGAAGGGCATCTCCCCGATCATGTTCACGTAGTACTTGATCATGTAAACAACGCGCCAGAATGAAGGATGATTCTGGCCAAAAGTCATTTGGCATCATTGACAGGAGTCGAGAATCACAGGGTCGATCGAGGGCGAAGATGGCCCCACCGGCCCTAGAGTAAACGGATAGGTATACACACTGAGGAAACATGTTTTGTGTGTCGTAATATCTTCCTCCGAAGAAGGGATCTCCACAAGCACCATATTCCCCCAGCGGCAATCAACTTTCACTCTTCCGATGTTTGTTATCGAGCTAATATACTGAGTCACATGCTCACTGCGCCTGAGCTTCGAAGAAGGTCTCTCGACCCTGAAATCAGAAGCCATTGCAAAAGACCCTGGAACACATTCCTCTGCACGAGGAGGCATGGTCACTTCACCTTGAGATAGGAGCGAAGAGGGCGAGGCCACAGCTTCCTGAGAAGCAGAGGTGGAAGTTTTCGCCATTTCTAGAAATTTCCGGAAGAAGAAGGAGAGTTGCATTCCTAAGGAAAAAATGAATGCGAAGGAAGAATGAACCTTTTCTGAGGTTTGGGAATACAATGAGTTATAGAAAACCGGAGAGGGAGTATTTATAGAAACCCCTCATGTGCATTGAAGAAGGCCAAGAGACAACCAACTGCCATATTAAATGCGAAAACCTTCAAGGGTTGCATGTGCATCGTGTCTTGGTGCCTTGTGACTGACGTCGTTACGAGAGCATCAGAGGGGGAATAAATTCAAGATCATTTCTTATCACTTTCACTCTAAGAAATGCGGAGACTATCTATGTAAATTAAAATCGGGAGTGTCCAATTTTCTCGTCATTATGGCACCCTGCGAACGTGCTTCTCGAGGTTCGAGACCAAGGTCGAGGCTCACTGTCAAGGGTCATCGGTGCCCGATCTTGGGGCAGTGTAGACCAACGGCTACATTAGAAAAGAGGGAAGTTCCAAAGACGCTTGGCTGAGACTAACAAAGCCTAGCGGGCTATTCTAAACCTAATGTATGGCGTCAGGACATCAGATCTAGTTGTCCCATCCCCGTATCTGAGTAGTTAATGTATTTTGTACTATGTTATGATTCCCCTCTTATATAAGAGGCATTCCTACCATTTTTGTAAACCCTGTTGCTCCCGCTGCTGCACAAAGAAATATAGGAAAATACTCTCTTGGCTCTCTCACATACTCTCTTGATATTATTGCTTTCATTTCTTATCTTTTTATTTGTTCATCATTTATTGCTTATCATTGGCCATAAAGATCCTTCATTGATTATTTCATATCCGTTAGCCCTACTCCGATTACCCACGATAGCTCAAGTCCGAGCCCCGGAATCGACCTCCAGGCTCTAGATCGACAAGCTCGAGGCCCTGAATAACTGACCTATCGGTTTGATTGTATCTCCCTCCACTATTTTATTTCGTCTCTAAATCTCATATACTTAGCATCAACTACATAATAAACTAGCATAAAAATAGATCACGTATTTTTAGAGTCCCATCAATAATTTTTTTTGTTATTACCATTTTCACGGTAAACACCTTTATATATTAAGTGTTTTGGGGAGTATCGTTTAGTTACCAAGGAAAGGTAGGTTGAGATAACCTAACCCCAAAACTACACGTGCTGGTGTATGAGTGATTGAGGGGTAAATCCCCATAATGATGTGTTGAGATTATTCCCCTTAAATGGGATAAGATTGATGTGTTGATATTACTCCCCTTATTTGGGATGAAATGATTATTAGCGGAATGTGACATGATGTCGACCCACACGACATTGTGGTGAGACGGCTTAGTCGATTAGGCTGAGATTAGATGTCATGCCACGCATATGGTGGTATTGAGAATGGATGTCTTTCGGTGAGATGGCTTAGCTGATCGGGCCGTGATCAGATTGCGTGCTAAAAAACATAGTGTTATATCGGTACTAAAGATCTTCAGCCTAAAACATTGTCATTTACTTGAAAATTATCTTTCTTTTAACTTGACATCGTTATATGGTTTGAGGCTCTCATTGGTTTCCATGTTTCTTTCTTATTGAATTGTTACTCATTCTATTGAGAGGGTGTTTAGTCTTACATACTAAAACTATTCCATATAGTACTGTCATGGGCTGCTTTCCAGACATGCCCCATGACCCCTTGGCCGCGCCCCATGGCGGCCTAGCAAGCCTCACAATGCCTAGCGCCATGGTCGGCCCCGTGGTCTTGGCTGCGCCAAGTGACAAGCGCGCATGTGCCTCTGTCGCCCCACCGATGCCTCTCGCCAGCGCCCAAGGGCTGGCCATTGACAACAGCGCCGCGCACCCTGACAATGCCGCGCGCGCAGATCCTGATGCCTCGCCAGCGCCCAGCTGCAGGCCCATTCCAACAGCGCCTCGCGCACAGACCCTGATGCCAAGCACCAGTGCCCAGCCTCAGGCCAGCACATCAAGTGTCGCGCGCGCCCACAGCAACGCACGCACAGACCCTGACCCGCAAGACAAAGATGCTGCCATCGGACTTAGTTTTTCCTTGTAATAATCTAAGTCCTTTTCATTGTAATCATAGGCTAGTTTACATCATTTTCATTTCAGTGTGCTTCTACAGCTTTATTAGGACTAGTCTTGTAATGTTGGTTTATTTTTTTTAAGCATTATTAAGGGGGACCAAACAATCAAACATTTTCAAGCAAGCATTTTCTGGTGTCTCTCCCCCTCGACACCGCATCATTGTAATCATCATTTTCATTCAGCAATAAAATCATCATCATCATTCAAAACTCAATTCTCTCTCTCAAGCTTCCGCAATTGCCCACGACATTGGTTTTCCCGCACGGCACTGACAATCTAGTCTAGCGTGCGGCGAGGACCTCATTGGCGGACAGCAACCGCACTGACATCGGTTGCCTAGCCTTACGTTGCCCTTCCAAAGATCATCAGGAAGGCGTTGCGTAACAGTTGGTATCAGAGCCTAGGCTCGACATCGGACGAGGGAACATTTGCCATCATCACCATTTCTGACCATGGTGAATCATGGGGAGCGTCTAGCATCCCTAGAAGAGACGGTTGACCGATTACGACCCATCGTAGAAACGGTGCCTGATCAAAGCAACAACCTAGTGCAAAGGTTGGACGACCTGGACCGCCGAATGCAGCAGGCCGAAAATGACATTGCAAACATCAGTCGTGACTCCGACGAGGACCGACAAACGGCAGCCATCGAAACTGCCAATATTCATGGCAAATTTGAGGACCTCCAACAGGAGCGTGCCGACGATTTAGCCCATCAGCAACATGAGGCAGACAGACTAACTGCCATGCAGCAAACCATAAGCGACTTGACTGACAAGCTCAACGTTGTCAATGCTGCCTTACAGAGCCTACTTCGAGAAGGCAACCATCACATCAGGGGTGCAGCAGACCTCACCCCCATTCCACAAAAGCTTAAGATACCGGAGCCAAAGCCATACGACGGATCCCGGGATGCTAAAGAAGTGGAAAACTTCATCTTCGACATCGAACAATACTTCGATGCCGTCGGCCATTTGGAGGAATCCAAAAAGGTAGCGACTGCTGCCATGTATCTTCAGGGCGATGCCAAACTTTGGTGGCGGGTCAAACACGAAGCCATCAAGGCCGGTGAAGATACTCTTCAGACATGGGACGAATTGAAGGTAGCCATACGCCTGCAGTTCTTTCCCGAAAATGTGGAATACAATTCCAGGAGAAAGCTACGGGACCTCCGCCACACCAGATCAGTGAGGGAGTACGTGCGCGAATTCTCCGCACTCATGCTAAACATACGCGACATGGGGGACAAAGACAAACTCTTCGCATTCATAGAAGGTTTGAAACCTCATGCCCGTATGGAACTACAGCGACAACGGGTAGACACCCTGCCCAAGGCCATTCAAGCTGCAGAATGCCTTGGCGACTATCATTTGGGAACTCAGAACGACAGGCCCCAGCCGTCTGTCCGAGGGGGATTCAACGGGCACCATCCCAGCAATGGTGGCCCAAGCAAAAGTGGGGGAGATCGGAGTGCATCAAAAACTAAGACTCCTCCCTCCAACAGCAACAGTGCTGCATCCATCAACAACAATCAGGGGAGAAAGCCTCCCTCAGAATGCCGTCATTGCGGCGGGGCACATTGGAACAATGAATGCCCAAACATCAAGGTCAATGCTCATCAGACGGTCGAGGATGAGTTAGACACATCAGACTCATCAGACGACGACCAGGTAGGCGCCTTCAATGCAATTGTTGGCTCTATCCCTCATGCCTTAGCGGGGACCAGTGCATGTCCTCCTAAGAAAACATCAGTCCCGATCACCAGGAAAGGGAAAGAAAAGATGGACGAAGGACCTCCTAAGCAAGCGAGGACCCTAATGTTCGTCGAATTGAAAGTGAACGGCAAGCCCCTTCACGCCTTGATAGACACGGGTGCCACTCATAACTACTTGTCATCAACGCAAGTAGAGCGCCTAGGTCTTGTTGTACAAAAAAGCAAAGGCCGTGTCAAGGCTATAAACTCACCACCTCAGGCATTGGGTGGAACAGCTACAAATGTCCCAGTGAAACTTGGCCCATACAAAGGAAGCATCGACCTGCGCATCGCAATCATAGATGACTTCGACATCATAGTGGGTTTGGATTTCATGAGGCAAACCAACACCATTCCGGTACCATTTGCCAACATGCTCCTGATGATGGGAGAAAAAGGGGCCAAGCCCTGCACCATACCATGCTTTCCCATAAAGATGGCCGCTGAAAACATCTCGGCCATGCAGTTGGAGAAGGTAGTCAACAGACATGAACCTCAGGTTCAGGCTACCCTTCGCAGCAACAATCAGCCATCATGTCATCGGCCTCAAAAGCCTGGTGATGCTCATCATCGTGTGAAGACTTGTCAGCCATGCCACAAGGACAAGTCGGATCACTCATCACAGCCGGGACCCTCGCAGCCATTACATGTCCCTCAGAGACCATGGGAAAGTGTTTCCCTCAGATTCATCACGGGATTGCCCCAAGTCGGCAATCTTGCATCCATCATGGTTGTCATAGATCAGTTCTCAGACTATGCAACTTTCATAGCAGCCCCGCAAAACATCTCAGCAGAAGATACAGCTCGACTCTTCTTCTCGCACATTGTCAAACATTGGGGCCTGCCCAAACACATTGTTAGTAGGCGCGACTCACGCTTCACTAGCAACTTTTGGACCCATCTCTTCAGGTGCTTTGGGTCAACATTGAGTCAGAACTCAGACATCCATCCACCATCGGATGGCCAGACAGACCGGTTCGATGACATGCTGGAGGAATATCTCCGCAACTTCGCAACCGGATCACAGAAGCATTGGGTGAAGCTCCTGGATGCTGCTCAACTGTGTTTCAATTCTCAAAAGAGCCATCATACAAACAAGAGCCCTTTTGAAATTGTTACCGGACAGCAACCGCTTCTCCCGCAAACGGTGAATGCATCAACCATGCCGAAATCTCCTCGAGCTGCCAACTTCTCGAGCGAATGGGAGCGCAACATGGAGATAGTGCGGAGCTATCTCATCAGGGCCCAAGAGCGGGCAAAAAGGTTCACCGAACAAAATCTTTGCTTTGCCCAACATCAACCAGGGGACAAAGTAATGCTATGCATCCCAAAGCGGTACTTGTTTGCAGAAAGGACCCATGACCCTCGCCTGCAACAAAAATACATTGGGCCCCTGCCCATTGCAAAACGCATTGGGAAGTCCACATACCAGGTCAAAACTCCATCCTGGTGGAAGATCCATCCAGTCTTCCATGTCAGCCGCATGCAATCATTGCTTCGCTACAACAGCAAGCTCAAAGAACAGAGGGGCGCAGACCTCCCATCCAACAACCATCATCATCATCATCATCATAAGGCTCCGAGGACGGCGCCAACTCAGGTGGGGGAGAATGTCATGGGCTGCTTTCCAGACATGCCCCATGACCCCTTGGCCGCGCCCCATGGCGGCCTAGCAAGCCTCACAATGCCTAGCGCCATGGTCGGCCCCGTGGTCTTGGCTGCGCCAAGTGACAAGCGCGCATGTGCCTCTGTCGCCCCACCGATGCCTCTCGCCAGCGCCCAAGGGCTGGCCATTGACAACAGCGCCGCGCACCCTAACAATGCCGCGCGCGCAGATCCTGATGCCTCGCCAGCGCCCAGCTGCAGGCCCATTCCAACAGCGCCTCGCGCACAGACCCTGATGCCAAGCACCAGTGCCCAGCCTCAGGCCAGCACATCAAGTGTCGCGCGCGCCCACAGCAACGCGCGCGCAGACCCTGACCCGCAAGACAAAGATGCTGCCATCGGACTTAGTTTTTCCTTGTAATAATCTAAGTCCTTTTCATTGTAATCATAGGCTAGTTTACATCATTTTCATTTCAGTGTGCTTCTACAGCTTTATTAGGACTAGTCTTGTAATGTTGGTTTATTTTTTTTAAGCATTATTAAGGGGGACCAAACAATCAAACATTTTCAAGCAAGCATTTTCTGGTGTCTCTCCCCTCGACACCGCATCATTGTAATCATCATTTTCATTCAGCAATAAAATCATCATCATCATTCAAAACTCAATTCTCTCTCTCAAGCTTCCGCAATTGCCCACGACATTGGTTTTCCCGCACGGCACTGACAATCTAGTCTAGCGTGCGGCGAGGACCTCATTGGCGGACAGCAACCGCACTGACATCGGTTGCCTAGCCTTACGTTGCCCTTCCAAAGATCATCAGGAAGGCGTTGCGTAACAGTACTAACGTCCCTTTTGCTTGGGGAGCTTCATCTTTAATAGATGCAGGTGGTTCCACAGCAGGCGGTATCGATTACTGATAGCGGTACACCCTCTTCCCAGCTGACTTAGTAAGCCCCACTGCATTTCGGGGTCTTGTACCTTTTGTTCCTTATGTATAATGTTTTGAGGTTTATCCAGGGCCTTGTTGATGGCACTATCATAGTACTATTTTGCATCTGTTAGAGGCTCCGTAGACATAGTGTGGTTTGTTGTAACGAACAAAACCGATGGATCGCGCCGGGAACCCGGTACCTTACTCAACCGAGTACCAACATAATGTATCTTTTCATGTCATACCATCATAAATAGATGAGTTGCAAAGGCTGCTGTGAAATAGGTAAAATACAATAGGTAATGCCAACTTATACGTAAGACATGAGGGTCTCTAAGACCGAAATAACCACTTGAACACTGAACATAGGTCGACAAGTCCATACAATCTTTTACGTACATGACATATGTCAACAAGCCTCAAAGAACACATAATTCCCATAAAGGTCGGTATAGAGTCCTGTCATACCAAACAATACACATCTAACTCATACTAACCAAACAAGCAACTCCGAAACAAATGAAGCACACCAATATCTTCCACTGAGCTGATAGCCTACTTAGATGGCTCTCGACTATCTATCGGGACCTATAGGCATGAAACACATCGTCCCTAGGCAAAAGGGACGTCAGTAGGAATAATGTACTGAGTATGTAAGGCACATAAATAAGTAGATAACAGACATGGAGGAAATATAGAGTAAATGACTCCACCTGTAAGTTTTAAGAACTTTGTAAATCATGAAATAATTATAGTATCATGCATATGTGTATGAATGTCATGTTTTGCATAGGTACATGTTTCATAACATCATTTGCCTCTGAGGGCATCCCATCATATGCTTGGCCACTGTGGGCAAAATCATCAATGTATACCAGCTGATCAGGTGATGGTGCGTATATAATGCCATAAACTTTCTTATATCCCATATATATATATATATATACATACATACATCTATACGCATATTTAATTCCATCTGGTCATGGGTCAATGTACATGAATGCAATCCATGAAAGGTACATTATTAAAATCTTTCAGAATGTCAAAAGACCATTTTGCTTTTGAGTAACATCATAAAGTAAATTCTTTTCAATTTTCATATTTTTTTGAGACACACAAACAGATGATAGAATAATATGACAAATGGGGAATCAAGAATATAGGCACCCCTAGTATTTCTATGAATAGAGTCATTTATGAAAGCTGTGCATTTGCTCATTTTATTTGTATCGTATGGATCATGCCAAAAGAAAGAAGGGATATCCTTAACATACCTGGAGTAGGGAATAATATGTATAATATTCTTGGAAACGGTTGCACCATGCTCTGTTAGAATTGTAAATCCCATTGTTATTACGCAGTGTAACTTTGTATGGAAATTTTGCCAAAAATCCATCACTTTGCTTTATTTTAATTCACATTTCTTGTGAATTAGACTTGAAGATTGTCAAGGCTAAAGTGGGCGTCAAAAATCACTTTCTTATGCAGTACTGGAAAGGAAACCTTATTCTCTTGGTTGGGAACGGTATTATGATATCTCACTTTATTATTCTTTGTCCAAATGAAACCTAAACTTGTATAAATGAAACCAACTCAAAATGTCTTACACGTGATTGTGTTGTTGTCTTATGTATATCACTTTAATGGCCACCTAAGCTAATATGACTAAGAATCATATGTATAATATGTGTCTTGCTTCCATGTTTTGAGTTAGTACTTATCCAAATATTTGGATTAATTAGGTAATGTCCCGGTACCCGGTAATTAATCAATTACCCGCATAATTAAGAATTATCTCAACTTACTTAAAATACTACTTTCTTTTAATATACCTTGTACACCTTACTAGCATGGTCATATAGTACCTTGTATGACACTAGTCTATAAATATCGGGTATTTTAGCTCGCGACGTATTTTACCCCAAAATACGAAACTTTGACGAAAATTTATTTTCTTTGACTTGCTTCCACTTTCACCTTCAAGAATTTACTTATCACTTGTGAAATAGCATAATCTTTATAATCTTCAAATAATCTTTTACTTGGACTGATGTCAATTACCTTACGACAAATTCAACGTACAATACTATAGGGTGTAACATCGTTGTAACTTAATACTTTGAAGTGTAACATCACCGTAATGTAATACTACAGGGTGCAACATTGTCATAACTTAATACTGTAAAGCGTAACATCATCATAATATAATATTGCAGGACGTAACATCATCGTCATATTGCAGGGTGTAACATCATTCCCTCCTTTGAAACATTCATCCACGAATGTTGAGTGATGCTCTTATCATTTTCATAACTTATAGCTCTTGTGAATACCTTAATACTCTCCATGCCATTTAAGCAGTTGCTATGTGAATAAATCTAAAGTCTAGGATATTCCCCCCTTTAGTCTTTTTGCTCATCTCATGGCTTGTGGTCGAAATCTTTCTAATCTCGCAACTGCTGCTACCTCCTGCCATGGAACCTGTATGACCCTGGCATTGTAAGTGTGCTTATGCGATTCATCTCTCCCTTTTTCTTTTAGATTTTAGTCAATCTCTATGCCTTACATTGTAAACATATACAAGGCTTAATAGGATGCCTCTTTGGGCATCTATAGGTGTACTGAAGTTCTTTGCTCGATACTTTGTAGAACTTGCGATTATGGCCATATCTTATTTCATAGATCTGGTTATCCATTCGTATGACTTTACTGCATCTACATGGAGTTATATTATACCATGATTTTTACTTCAATTTATCGTTACTGAGGTATGCTTACCAAGCTCCCAGTTACTTTTGTTGCCTATCCTTTAGGTATAAATCCCAGTCCTTTAATGCTCCTTCATTACCGTTCGTCTTAAGAATCATGGCCTAATCTCATGTCATACTTTATAACTTGTATTTGTCCATTGTTGATTCACCTCAATGTTGATCTACAATACTCTACTTGAATACTTGAAACTTCTTACGTAATACATTGCCGCTAGGGCTTACGTTGCATTGAGGAATATTTGAAGTGATTTCCATAATCGTATTTCATAATGGCTCAATGTGATTCACCTTATGGGGGTATCCTGATTTCGTGCCGCCAGCGAAATCTTTTCCCCTTCTCTTCTTTTTTTTTTCAAATCATTATTCAAACAAATGACCAAATGTCATCCTTTATATGTCACAATTATACCGTCATTTTATTAGAATTTCATTCTTTCTAAATGCTATTAAGCTTGGATTACTGTGAGTTCATTCAGGCTCTAAACTTTCAATAACTTAGAGAAACCATTATCTCTCTTGTTTTCAAGGACTTAATCCCGAGGACTTATCCATTCTCGTCACCTTTTCACTTTCCTTTCCTCATCCCTACTCATGTTTTGTTAAAACCTTGTCTCACTACCATACTTTAGCTTGTGACCTATAAATATTCATTTACATTACTCACAACTTTCCTTCAACTTGCTTGCACCATAGATTTCCTTATGTTATTCTGGAACGTCAAGTGAGGCATCACATCATCTTCAACTCTTCTCTACTTTCTTAACAAGATCTCTCAGTACTTAGAAACCATAGGCTGGAAGACATGCCACTAACAATGCCACTATCATTCCCGGTTATTGGATCCCCATGCTTATAGCCTTCTATCTGAAGTATGGACTATTCAACTTGTTGCATTTGAGTATCTTGTACGTTGTCTACCTTTACCTTACTTACTTAAAATCTCGTATCATATCTTCTATCTCTGTCATAACCTCCCTTCCACATAGGTATGATTCATACCACAACTTGAAGCTCTATTATAATACTACAATCCGGTGGGAGCTTTATACTGACTTCTAATTACTGGCTGTTACTTTTTTAACTGGCTTTATCGTAGAGCCGTTATAGACTAGGGTTGTTGTACAATCTCTGTCGTACCTCTGATTTCTAAAGGAGATCCTTCAAGGTTCTCGATCACGATGTTTCTAATTTTTTGGATCGAATAATAGTCTCTTGATTACTTAGTTGATGTCAATCTTTAGTTTCATCTTCCCTCTGATCAACCTTTATGTAGGCTTAAGCTATCTTCCGATCTATGGTTCATGGTATTAGTTATCCTGTTTAGCCTTTAATGGGCTTGAGAAATATGCATGATACAACCCTTTAATAATTTAATCCTCTGTTTATGACCTGGGCTCAATTCTTTCTTTTAACGTATAACAGAATCTTCTACGACTATATATGCTACATGTATAAAACTCCGAACACTTAAGTGAGTTCATAACGTAACCAACTCTGGATCATTGATCGAATAATTTCTTATATTCCATATTAGCTTTCTTTCAACGTAAGTTATTACTTTTCCTGGTCTTGTTGCCCTTTTTTTGCATCCATACTTAGCTTATCTTAGTGCTCACACATGTCAGAGTTTTCATGCAACTCATATGATCTCGAATATTACTTTTAATTTTACATCCCGTTCATTAGTCACGGTAGATGACACTTTCCTTTGAGTGCTTATAATGTTGTTGTGAGACTGTTGTTACACGACCATTTCCTCTTTAGGTCGTTGTGCTTAAGTTGAAGCCTTCTTCCTTATTTTCCCGGCTAGTCTTTCTCTTTAGTACTTAAGGATAATGCTTGACCCTCGTAAAGTTGTGAGCTTATTATAGACCTTTTTATGTCCTTCATTGCCTATAATTATCCGTAGTAGCTTTCCTCCGTGCCCTTTGTGCTTGTAGGGTTGCTTCTGAACTAATATTTTGATTGCCTTCCCAGTGGCACTTTCTTTTATCCCTATAAAACACATACGGTACCTTTAACTACCCCGAATCTTATTTGAATATATCTCAAGTATTGTAATGACATTACTTCGAGGATGAATTCTTCATGTTAAGGTTTACCACATTTATCTTGCATGATCTACTAATTTGTCTGTAACTTCTTGTCTAGTCATGACTAGGCTCTTCCTGAATCAACTACTAATTACTTGTCGGCCCATTCTCATATCCAAATTACGCGTATCATGACTAGTCTCTTCCTGAATCAACTACTAATTACTTGTTAGCCCATTCTCATATCCAAATTACGCGTAATCTTTCTTGGGTTATTTCCTTGTCTTAACTTACCTTACATACTGGCTCCTTATCTATCAATAACATCTCGTGCAGGAACCCTTACTTCCTTTTTTTTGACATCTTGCTTACATAAAGTTTTGGAATCATAGCATATCTATAACATTTGGATAAGTGCAACCTCATCCCTTTCTCATTTTTATGGCATTCTTCCTTTTTCATTCTATATTCCTAGAACCACTTAATTCTGACTTAATGCTAGCTCACTCCACATTCCCTCCTTTAGGGAAGTACGAATATTTAGCTCTACAACAATCTACCTATAGATGGTTTACCTCTTCATCATTGGCGTCTTCTCATATTACCGATGACCCTTACTCGTCTTGCAGTAATTCTTTTGTATCAAGGATAACGAAATTCCTTACTCGCAAGGGTGGGACTTAGTGTAACTGGAACACATAGTCCCTTAAGCTTAACTTTGCTCACATTGCTTGCTTTAGGGAAGCGTTTTCATGAATGACCATTCTCTGAATTTCTCATGAATCTTCTTTTGTTGTCTATTCTATTATCGCTAGAACAAAATCTGAAACTCTCATGATGTCGAATATTATCCAATCACTCTGTCCCTGATTCACATTTAGTTTATCTTATTCACCAACCTATACTGATTCCTTTTATTTAGGGGTCTAACTTTTCCTTTCGGCAGTTATGTTGGAGTCACAAACTCATTTCTCGAAGTGAGGATATGACTTTATGGCGTATACTCTTTTGTTTTATCAAGGCCTGTTGCCTCTCGTCTTTTCCTTTACTTTACTCTAGACTATATAATACCATCATCGTTTTGACCTACCATTGCCATCCATGTATCACATCGTACTATTAATGCTTCATTAACTCTTTTCTTATTTTCTGCTAACCTTTTTGTCTATCACTTTATTCTGAAAACTTTAACAAGATATTCTTTTGCTTTTACCTCCCCTTTGCTCCATCCACTGGCTCTTTAGGTTGCCTAGAATTATCTCTCTACTACGGACGGGAGTCATACTAAAATAATATTTATCCTTTCCAAGCTTCCAACGCGTACCTTTTTAGCACTCATATCTAGTGGTATTATTTTAAAATGCACCATCTAGGTGTTTCACAAGGAGATCTATTAGCACTTTTCGCAATGTCCTTTAGAATTGTCAACTAACGCAAACCATCCATCCATCATTTTGGATTATTCTAACCCCAGCCAGATCCTGATATCCTGTCCTTCTCTTAAACCATATCTATTAACTCCCATAGGGCATGACTAATATTGGTGTGACTGATTGAACGTACATCTGTTACTAGGGAAGGTGACTTAAAATGCTTATATATCTCTTCCTGAATGGTAAATAATGATAATCTTTATTAAATAGGTACCTCGTACCCTTCTTCACCTTCCTTCTTTTACCTGCTGAAACTTGTGTCTAACTTCTTATTCTGTGATTCCTTTATTTTACCATAAGAGTGGATAGGTATTCTTCCTTAAAACTTCTTATCAAGAACCTTACACCTTTTAGTACACACATGATCTGCTGATGACCTCACATTTACTCATCATAAGCAAGATGCAAAATCGAGTTCCTCTAACTCAATACTTCCACATCTATATCTCTTACCGACCATCTTTCTGAATGTAGGCATGGTTGTATTACGAATAAAATAGAAGTTACGAATTTGAATTCTTATAAGTGAGCTCTACCACATGATCTAGAGTAAGAAGAAAGAGTGATAGTCCTAAATGCCATGTAGCCTCCTACTTATAAGTGTGGTGCACGACACACACATAAAGAAGACTCTACTAGACACGGCTTGTAGATTCCCTAGGACAGAACTGCACTGATACCACTTTTGTCACGACCCAAACAGATGGGCCGCGATGGGCACCCGGTACCTTACTCAACCGAGTACCAACATAACGTATCTTTTCTTGTCATATTATCATAGATAACTGAGCTGGAGAGGCTGCCGTGAAATAGGTAGAATACAACATGTAATGCCAAGTTATACATAAGACATATGGGCCTCTAAGACCAAAATAACTACTTGAACATTGAACGGCCGACAAGGCCATACAATCTTTTACGTATGTGACATCTGTCTACAAGCCTCTAAGAATACATAATTTTCATAAAGGTCGGGATAGAGTCCCACCATACCAAATAATACACATCTAATTTATACTAACTAAACAAGCAACTCCAAAGCAAATGGAGCGCACCAACATCTTCCGCTGAGTTAATAGCCTACTTGGAGGGCTCTCGACCTGTCTATCGGGACCTGCGTGCATGAAACGCAGCGTCTCTAGGAAAAAAGGATGTCAGTACAAATAATGTACTGAGTATGTAAGGCACATAAATAAGTGCATAACAAATATGGAGGAAATATAGAGTAAATGACTCCACCTATAAGTCTGAATAACTTTGTAAATCATGAAATAATTGTAGTATCATGCACATGCGTATGAATGTCATGTTGTGCATAGGTACATGTTCCATAACATCATTGTCGCTCCCCTTTTTTCTTTCGCGGAGTTCAGGTTTCGACATTCATTGGGGAACAACCCGTTTCCTTTTGGGAATCGGGTATTTGAAGAGTCGTCACCAAACGAATTATGGTGAGTTAAGGCACCTAGAGCAATTAACTCATGTAACCAGTTTGCATTACCAGAGGTTAGGGTAAGGTCTCGAAATAACCTTGAGGGGAAGGTATTAGGCACCCCTCGCGGTCCACAACGATAGGTCCTGGCCGAACTTAGTTATGTTAATTAGTCATTTAACAAGTAAGCGGTCTAAGCACACATTTGCAAATAAGGGCAGTGTATGTAGTCTAAACATACATATATAATACAGAAAGTTTAGATGGTCTAAGAATATGTAAATTAAGGAAGTTTGAACAGTCCAAGCATACATGCATAAACTAAGGAAATTTAGGCTTTCTAGGAAAACATATGTGAATTGGGAATGGAAGTCCAAAGTTGATCAGCCTATATGATCATATTTGTACAATACCCGGTAAGCCTCCTCAACTAGAAGGGTTACATGTGGCATTAACGCACATGTCATCATATCCTTTTACTACCCATTACCTTCCCCTTAGTGGTTATATAAGCGAGTTTAGTTAATGAACTCTAAGCGTGCTTTACCCGTCCCTTCCTTGTGGTCTCGTAGGCATTTAGTACCTCTATACTTAGGTAGTTCTAGACACTACGAAGGTATTTAAAAGTTAAATTCTATGCGACAACAAAGAACACATAGGAGTATCAAATAGGGAAGCAATTAGGGACTCATGTTTGCCTCCACACATAATCAGATACATAGCAAGTCTCAAACAACTGATTTTAAAGAAATTCAAAAAGCCTTAGAACATGATATCTAGATGAACATCACATATACGAAATATGTAGCATTTTGTTGAAAAGCGAAGTGGCAAAACCGTAATCAACTTGCCTATTGATTTTATAGCCTGTTAAACCTGGACAATTTCACACACAAACAGAACCTGATTTCACAGTTATAAGACCATTAATTACCTTAGGTTTGCTTAGGCGTGGATCTGTATGCAATCATAATTCTAGGAATTGGTCAAGACAACTTGAGGTCATTCAATCCTATAGTCATACTGAATTAGGTGATTAATGTTACAGAACTGATTTCATGTATGTTTACACTAGAACATGATATCTATGCATTGGAATATTCATAATCCTTTTTATAGATGGTTATTCATTCAAACGAGGTAGACATGGTTTAGAGCCAATGCAAACATAGTCAAATCAGGATTTCTAATGCACAGAGAGATGATCATTTTTTTAAGCATGATTACAGCAGTAGTTTAATGACAAGATTTGCAGGTGATAATAACTTATGCAGAGTCAGAGAAAGAAGTGATGAACTTATAACAAGTTTCTATATGCAAAATTTAAACGTGAGTGTACTAAGGGAGGTTTTCTAATGCAAATAATATAGACTTATGACATGTTTTGATGCAAGTAACATAACATATGTGCCTAAAGCATGATTTATATAATAATATAAACTCAAAGCAGGATTTCTATTGCAATTATATATATAAACTAAGAGCATGATTTCTATTATGTATCAACCTAAAGCATGATATCTACCCAGTTTCCCACAAACATCATATAGGAACCCTCCCTTTTTAGTAATCACCCCAACATTTGTTTATAAATAATAATATTATAGACTAGGATCAAATGAATTACATAAGTAAATGAAACTATTCTATAGGGAGCCTAAATTAGGCCAAAAGTAAACCTGGGAATGCCAGGCCTTCAATAGAGTCTCAGAAGCCAAAGATCTCATAGCCAATAATGTATATCTTGGTGTGTCAGAGTTCCCTAAGGACCTCAAGGATCCCGGGCAATGCTCACACCAATACCTTTCATAAAATAGTGATTGGTTATGTGTAGTGTGGAAGGGCCAGCCCTGGTATGCCAAAGTTTAGAGAGATCTCAAGGATCCCTAAGTAGCACACACAGTAGAGGGGCAAAACTTAATAGTCTAAGAGTAGGGTAAGAGTGCTTGACATAGTGTTGAAAGACTTAGCAAAACAGCGTGGAAGTGAAAAGATTAAGAAACAGTTTTTAAAGATACTAGGAGAGACGAGTTTTGAGAAGAATGCTAGGAGTATGAGCAGCAGTTTTGAAATCATTCTTTTAGGAAAGCATACTAAGAAAACAACCCAATTAATGATAGAATACCCAGATTTACTTGACAAGCAGACCTACAAACATGGGATGATAGGATTGGGAACATATGGGGTTGAAACCACATAAATAGGGAAACATTTGATACAATAAATTTACAGTATATCTAGGAGTCTACTGAACAAGTTAGTCATGGTAACAGACAGTTAAAACATAGGGAAAGAATGCAACAAAATCATGCTGAAGACTAGAGTTTGTTGAACAAAATTTGGCATACAATTAGGGCCAATAGAATGCACTAGAAGACTAAGTAACTACATGGTCATACCAGTAAGGGGGAGGGGGGGTAAGGGAAATAAGTAAACATGCTTGACAAGTATCAAAGAACTAAGTAAAGTTTGATATGTTGATTACACATAAGGCAGAATTTAGACATGCTTAATAACAGCAAATAGAGAAACAAATTGAATAACAAGTACAAGAACAAGCATGGATGTATAGACATGGAACACATAAAGTTGAGTTTCAGATTTTAACTAGAGACATACCAGTTAAAGAAGAAAAATGCAGAATGTAAAAACTGTTGCAACTCCACTATCTAGCCTTAGCTTTCAACCGATTAAACCGGCATTTAGCACAAGTAGCAAAGAAAGAAGAGAGAGAGTTTGAATATATATGTGTGTGTATTCTGAACAATGTGTTCGTGTGTTGAAGGAAAATAATGAGGGTGCTTATATAGTAGTTCAAGAGTAGAGCCAATAAGGTAAAAGAATCAGAAATCAGCAATTAAGGGCCATCAGAATCCAATCACATAAGGAGTTCAGAATAGACTCCTTAAATTAGGGGCAATTAGCCAAACGGTAATAAAAGGGTTCAAGTACTAGGGTTCGAGTACTCTTGCAAAAATCAGTCAAAAAGATGAAAAAAGAGAATCGATTAAACATCAAGAAGTCAGGAAGCCTTTGAAAAATAACTCATAATGAACCCTAGTTTTAGGGAAAAAGACAGAACAAGTGATTAAAACCATAAATTTTTAGAGAAACACATGTAATAGTGCTTGAATCGTCTCAGATCTTTACAGATCAGGAAATAATCAAAGGAAATAGACTAGGTTTTTTTAAAACATAATAGAGATGAGAGCATAGGTTTAGAAACCAAGGATTTGTAACAACATAAAGAGAATTTCTCACTCACAATCGATAAAAATGTCCTGAGACAAGCTAACAAGTAGAGCTTCAAACCAGAACCAACTAGGTTCTTTGAGATCCCCTCAAGGATCTAAGGAGTCGAAGGGCCTTGGCGTGTAAGAGGCTAAGACTGGCCGGAGAAGACAAAAAAAATATCACAACGCTGAGATATACACCAGTGACGGCGCCTGAGAAACTAGGGTTTAATGGAGAGAGTTGAGAGAGAAAGGGAGATAAGGACGACGTGTGAGGGAGTGAATGAGATGTTTGGGGGTCGTTCTAGGTTAATTATGGTACGTTTTAATGTGGAACATTAATCTAAAGGATCAACGACCACGATTTGATGGGGGTTTAGGTCGGATAGGTATAGATTGGGCTTAGGGTGAATTGGGTTGGTATTATTAAGGGGTTTGGGTTGGTATTAAAAGGGTTTGGTCTGAAAAATTAGAGAAATTAAAAAGGCTATTTTTTAAATACCCAAATAATTCTATAAAAATATTTTATAAATAATTAACAGATTATTAGAAATAATATTCATGCATATAAATATTTTAAAATAGTTACTACATATTTAGAAAAATACAATGAGCTATTTTTGTAATAATAATGTAATAATGTACACATGGGCTATAATTGCAAAATTATTGCAATTATAACCAACAGGTATAAATCTGGCCATTTGTGAAATAATTTGAACATAATATAACTATAAATAGCAATATTAAGCCATGAGATGATATAAGTCATTTGTGATGCAATTTTTAATTATTTTTGTAAATAAAATACTTGGATAAAATTAATTTTAAAATATATATTATGAAAAATATCGATTGATGCTAATGCATATTTTTGAAGGTATATATGCACTTAAAAGCATTATAGGGAAAAATTGGGTATCAACAGCTGCCCCTCTTTACCCGGGAAGGATGGAAGAGTTTTCGGGTAAAGAAATGTTGGCAAATTTTGACCGAATGTGATGTTTTTAGAAAAATGGAGGCCGAACTCTGGTCTTTGAGCTGCCTACATATCCCTGGTTTTACAATAATCAGGCCATGTGTAGTTTCGGATACATCGGTGAATGAAGCCGATGGAGTTGTCATAGAAATGGTAGCCAATTTCGGCAAAGGTTCTTTTATGAAGGGTAATGTTGAACAGAGTTATGATTTTGGGTTTGGAGTGTATCAGATGTATTAGAGGGTAGATAGCTAGATATCACGAGGTAGGATGGGTAACTGATGATAATCAGTTATGAATGGAGAAATGAAAATGGTATGAGCGGAAATCAGAGCGAAGGTTGCTCCTGCTTGAAAAATAGTTACCCTCGAGATCACAAGAAAACTCAAAATACGATGCATGCAAGTACATAGATTACTACGAAAATTTAAACGTGATGCAAATTTCCTTTGGACCATGAAGAATTCCCCTGGACGGTGTGGATGACGTCCTTATACTATGATGTCCTAGGCCATGAGTTGTGAGATATGATATTTGCAGGCCATGAAATGATGTTAACAGGCCATGAAAATGGTGCCTCCGAACCATGACGCCTTTGAATAATGATATGCAAATTTGAGAAATCCTCAGGCCATGGCATGGTGTCTTCCGGCTGTGAGGATGATGCCTTTAGACAATGACGCCTTTGGACAAGTTTTCGATATTTCAGCCTATGAGATGTAATAATATGATGCTAAAATTAACAAGACAAGGCTTAGTCTTATGAGGTTGAGGGCAGAGCTTAACTCGAAAGAGGAGAAAATAGATAGTGTTGAAACAGAGCAACATTTATGCAAGGAGGGACAATGTTTAGTCCCATGAGAAGACAATGCTTAGCCTTATGCAAAAACTCGAGACAAAGCTTAGTCCTATGGCAGGTAGAGCTTAACCTTAAGCAAATATGGAGGCAGGGCTTAGCCTCATACAAGATAGAGACAGAGCTTAGTCTCACGCAAGATGTGGCATAGGGCTTAGTCCCCTGCAAATAAAAGGCAGAGCTTAGCCTTATGCAAATATGAAAGTAGGGCTTAGCCTCATGCAAGATTCGGGACAGTGCTTAGTCCTATGAAAATGAAAGGCAGAGCTTAGTCTTATGCAAATATGGAGGCAGGGCATAGCCTCATACAAGATGGAGATAGAGCTTAGTCTCATGCAGGATGCGGGACAGGGCTTAGTCCCATACTAATGCAAGGCAACACCTAGCCTTATGGAAATATGGGGGCAGGGCTTAGCCTCATGCAAGATTTGGGATAGGGCGTAGTCCCATACAAATGAAAGGTAGAGCTTAGCCTTATGCAAATATGGAGGAAGGGCTTTGCCTCGTGCAAGATTTGGGACATGGTTTAGTCCCATGTAAATGAAAGGCAGAGCTTATCCTTATGCAAATATGGAGGCAGGGCTTAGCCTCATGCAAGATTCGGGACAGGGCTTAGTCCTATGCAAGTGAAAGGCAGAGCTTAGCCTTATACAAATATGGAGGCAAAGCTTAGCCTCATGCCATATGGAGACAGAGCTTAGTCTTATGCAGGATACATGATAGGGCTTGGTCCCATGCAAATGGAAGGCAGAGCTTAGCCGTATGTAAATATGGAGGTATGTCTTAGCCTCATGCAAGGTGCGGGACAGGGCTTAGTCCCATGCAAAGAACAAATAGCAAATAAGGGTAGAATGTTTCTTAGTTGGAGTTCTGTTCGGTGTCTGCTGGCCCGATTGATACTAATTTTGCTGCATGTATATATTTGTGAATGCTACTGTTACATCAGATGTGCCTGCACTCAAAGAAAAATTGTAAGTTTCGTAAAGGGAGGTTGGTTCGTGCCTTTTTTCTGCTATCTCTTCTCCTCCAGGAGGCCTTGTTTGAGTTCCTTGGGTAACACTTGGTTGTTATAGAGTTTTCGAAAATATGCAATTATTGGTGAAAATAGAGTTATTTTAGAAAACATACTGAAATGTCACGTAATTTTGGATGAACTAGTGACTGTAACACATTTCAGAGACATTGCAGCTTTCTTGTGTTAGAATTTTAAGAGTTTGGTAGATGATCCTTCGGCCATTTGCGAGTGACAACTCTTGTTGAACCTTCTTCAGAATTTTGAGAATCCTTCTCAAAATTCTACCCCAGTTATCGTTCTGGGGGGGGGAATGAAAATTTTATTATGATATGACCGAACCCACAGGGCTGCCTACGTATCCCCTCTTAAATGAGAATCAGATCTAGCGTAGTTCAATTACATCAGATGAAGAAATGTAAGTAGTCTAAACATAGTATCTCTTGACTGCGTCTGAATTGATTGGTTTTGGCCAGATTTCTCCGTCCAATTTAGCAAGTATGAGCGCTCCTCCTGTTAGCACCCTATGAACCATGTAAGGACCCTACCAGTTGGGAGAGAATTTCCCTTTGGCTTCATCTTGATGTGGGAAGATTTTCTTCAGTATCAACTGTCCTTGTGCAAACTGCCTTGGTTTGACCCTCTTGTTGAAAGCTCTGGACATTTTGTTCTAATAAAGCTGACTGTGATATATTTCGTTCATTAATTTTCCATCTATAAGGGCCAACTGTTCATAGCGGCTCCTTATCCATTCTGCATCACTGAGTTCGGTTTCCTGTATAATTCTTAAAGAAGGAATCACTACCTTTGCTGGGATGAGAGCTTTGGTACCATAAACCAGTAAGTAGGGAGTTGCCCAAGTTGATGTACGGACTGTAGTGCGGTACCCTAATAGGGCAAAGGGTAACTTCATGTGCCATTATTTATGATTTCTACGATCTTCCTTAGCATCTTCTTGATAATCTTTTTGGCAGCTTCTACGGCTCCGTTCATCTGAGGTCTGTACGCTATGGAGTTTTTGTGCTTGATTTTGAAAGTTTCACACATGGCTTTCATCAGATCACTATTGAGATTGACGGCATCATTAGTGACAATGGACTCGGGAACTTCGAATCGACAAACAATACGATCCTTGACAAAATCTGCGATGACTTTTTTGGTTATAACTTTGTAGGATGCAGCCTCCAACTATTTATGTGAAGTAGTCAATGGTTACTAGAATAAATCTGTGCCCGTTTGAAGTAGTGGGCTCGATCGGACCGATGATATCCATTCCCCAGCGGCGAATGGCCAAGGTGAGCTTGTTGCATTGAGCTCATTTGGCGGCACTTTTATCATATTGGCATGCACTTGACATTGGTAGCATTTTCGAAACATACTAGACGCAATCTGTCTCCATAGTCATCCAAAAGTAACTGGCCCTATGTATCTTCTTGGCCAAGACAAAACCATTCATATGCGGGCCGCAGGTCCCAGCATGTATCTCCTCAAGTAGCTTAGAAGCCTCTTTTGCGTTAACACATCTTAGCAATCCCCAATTAGGAGTTCTTCTGTACAAGTTTCCCCCGCTGCGGAAGAAGTGATTGCACAATCTCCAAAGTGTGCGTTTCTGAGTATGGTTCGCATGCTCCGGATATTCTCCTTTTGCCAAATATTCTTTGATATCGTGAAACCAAGGCTTCCCGTCTATTTCCTCTTCAATATGGGTACAATATGCTAACTGATTATGAATTCTCACTGGGATGGGATCAATGAAATTCTTGTCTGTATACTATATCATGGATGACAAAGTGGACAATGCATCAACAAACTCATTCTGAACTCTAGGAACATGCCGAAACTCTATCTTCGTGAACCTCTTTCTCAATTCCTGTACATGGTGCAGATATGGCAATATCTTGGAATTCTTGGTGACCCACTCTCCTTGTACCTTGTGCACAAGCAAATCTGAATCACCGATTACCAGCAGCTCCTGAATATTCATGTCGATTGCTATGTTGAGCACTAGTATGCATGATTCATACTCTGCCATGTTGTTGGTGCAAGGAAATTTGAGTTTAGCAGATACCGGATAATGTTGGCCAGTTTCCGAGACCAAGACAGCTCCAATGCCCACTCCTTTGAAATTAGCAGCTCTATCAAAGAACATCCTCCAACCGTCGTATTCTTCAGTAATGTTCTCTCCGATGAATGACACTTCTTCATCAGGAAAATACGTTTTCAAGGGTTCATATTTTCCTCCCACGGGATTTTTAGCAAGATGGTCTGCCAATTCTTGTCCTTTGACCGCCTATTGAGTTGCATAGACGATATCGAACTCACTTAACAGTATCTACCGCTTGGCTAACTTCCCAGTCGGCATGGGCTTCTGAAATATGTACTATAGAGGGTCCATATTGGATATAAGGTATGTGGTGTAAGCACATAAGTAATGCCTCAATTTCTGAGTTGTCCAGGTCAAAGCACAGCAAGTGTATTCCAGTAGAGAGTATCGTGTTTCATAAGGTGTGATTTTCTTACTCAGGTAGTATATGGCTTGCCATTTTCTCCCTATCTCGTCATGTTGTCCCAGAACACATCCGAAGGCTCCATCTAATACAAAAAGATAGAGTAGCAAAGGTCTACCTGGCTCTGGCGAGACCAAGACCTGTGGTGTGGACAGGTACTCCTTGATTTTGTCGAAAGCTTTCTGACAATCTTCGGTCCAGCTTGTTTCGGCATCTTTCTTCAACATCTTTGAAGATGGGTTCACATATAACTGTGGACTGCGCTATGAAGCGACTGATATTTTCTAGGAAGCTCATCGCGTACTTTTTGCTCCTAAGTGGTGGTAAATCTTGAATAGCCTTAACTTTGGATAGGCCCAATTCGATTTCCCGACGACTGAAAATAAATCCCAACAACTTTCCTGCGGGAACCCCGAATGCACATTTTGCAGGGTCAATTTTAAGTTGTACCTCCTTAACCTGTCAAAGAACTTTTTTAAGTCTGCTATGTGATCTGCGAACCTCTTGGATTTGATAATGACATCGTACACATACATAACCTCTATTTCTTTGTGTATTATATTATGGAAGAAGGTTGTCATGGCTCTCATGTAAGTAGCCCCAGCATTCTTTAGACCGAATAGCATCATCTTGTAGTAGTATACCCCCATGGTGTAATAAAAGCTATTTTCTTTGCAACTTCTTCATCCATTCAGATCTGGTGATAACCTGCGAAGCAGTCTACAAAGGATTGGAGTTCATGCTTAGTGCAATTGTTGATCAGGATGTGTATATTTGGTAGTGGAAAGTCGTCCTTGGGACTTGCTCTGTTTAGTAACTTCCTCCTTGATTTTCATGCTCATATCTGGTTTGAATTTTATGTGTTTCTGCTTCACCGGTGGACATATGGGATTTGTAGGCAACTTGTGAGCCACTATGGACGTGCTCAAACCGGTCATGTCATCATATGACCATGCAAAGATATCCTCATACTCCTTCAAGAAACGAATGTACTCCTCTTTCTCTGGCGGTGATAAGTGAATGCTTATGCGAGTCTCTTTGGCGTTTTCGACGTCTCCCAAATTTATTGCTTCGGTTTCGTCCAAGTTGGACTTATGCTTATTCTCAAAGTTCTCAACCTCTCTGACAAACTCCTCAGGTATTTCATCTTCTTCCTCCGAGTCACTATCCTTATATTGCGTTGTCTCATTACATGTAACAGTCACCGGTTCATTAGGAAAAGTAATGATGACACTATAGAAAGAAAAGTGTGGAAGATAATAATGAATAATAAATAGCAATGCATTGATTAAAATTGAAAACATCCAAAACAAGTACGGCTCGATGAATCGAGCATTTATATGAAACAAGTAAGTCTTTCAAAACAAAATTACTAAAAATATCTTAGATGCGTAGCATGGCTATAGAAATAAAATTAAGTTGATTGCCAAGCTACCCAGGGACTCGGCGGGCTCGGGATGGTGTGGCAGTACAGTTCTTGAGAACAACTCCCTACTCCACAGTCTGAATGGTGAGGCCTTCCTCTTCATCCTCCTCAATTATTGAACTGCAATCTATGTCCTCGTTCTCTAAGAACAAATTCCTTAGCCCAAATAGAGCATCTTCTTCTGTAGTTCCCCATGTTGTATCAGCCTGGTGAAAAGTTTGACCTAGTTGTGGCACTGGTTGCTCGAGAGGTAATAAGGTCCGTGCCATCGAGGCGACCAATCATCATACTCCTGTCATGCATACTAGTATCCGACCCGAAGGT
Organism: Nicotiana tabacum; assembly: GCF_000715075.1. Taxonomy (NCBI): domain Eukaryota; kingdom Viridiplantae; phylum Streptophyta; class Magnoliopsida; order Solanales; family Solanaceae; genus Nicotiana; species Nicotiana tabacum. Next base: position 50,466,316 of record NC_134089.1, on the reverse strand, counting down.
AGTAATATGACATTTCAACTGTACTTGTTTGGTAATGCCCTAGAGATTCTTCCCAAGCCCTTTCCCGGGTTCATACCCAGACCATGCTAGTATGCTTTGTATCTTGTTACTCCACCATTTGTCTTTCTCAACTGTATTGGCATGTTCGATGTGGTAATAAGTTTTCCCTCCTAGCCTTCTTCTGTTCCCGATAACTGGGATGGTTCGACTGGTGTAAATAGGGTTACTCCCGTCCCTGTCAATGATCACCTCCTGATGGTTCTATTCGAACTTTACGGCTTGGTGTAGTATGGAAGCCATAACCCCAGTGGCATGTATCCAAGGTCGACTTAACAGAAGATTATATGAAGCTGATATGTCCAGCTGATACGCTCAAATTACACTTTAATAAATAGTGTAAGGGGGTCGGTGTCAAATATAATAACCCAACAAGTTTGGGGTCGAATCCCACAGGGAATAGGTGTGAAAAGGTTACTCTTATAGTGTGTTGCTCGACTAAAGTGGTATCTCTATTCGGTTAACAGTAACAAGAGAATGGTTTTATAGTAACAAGAGTATGAATTGAGTTTGTTTGGAAGTATCAACTAATTGGAATATTTATAGAGTAATTAATTGGATTAAAGAAACCAAGGTTGTGTCCCCTTTAATGGAGTGTAATGCTTATTGGTGTTAATATGATATATTTCTAATGGAAGGTTCTTTTGATAAGCAAATGATGTCTAAGTGACTACCAATATTTCCCAATAGTTGAGTAGTATTTCCTATTTATAATTTTCCCAAATATAAAAGAGTTGCAATTTAGAACCATCAATATATGCAAAGTAAAACCCACTTATTCCTAAGCGATTCTATTAAACAAGGTTTAAAGCCTTGAGTCATTGATATTTACTTCTACCAAATTCTAACCCACTTTCCCAAGCAAAGCAAGAATTTAATGGCACTTGTTAATGTTTGCAATCACCAACAATAAAAAAAAGAATGAGAAGTAAATAAATATCAACCAACCATTATATATATATTCAATTTTAAACACCCATTTAGGGTCCACAACCTTAGTATTTAAAGTTAGCTACTTATACTACAATACAAAAACCAAAGAGTATTAAATTTCATAAAAGCTTACACAGTAGAGAATCTTCACCCAAAAGCTACCAAAAGTGAGGAATATTAATGTCTTGGAATGTGGTTCAAAGACTAGACAAGATAAGCCCACAAAGACATCATAAAACTATTTATAGTAAACTCAAAATCGGGACAGAAAACGGACAAAAATGCCCTTTCAGGTCTGATATACGATCGCATTCTTGTCGCAAAGCACATATGTGGTCCGCGTCTTGAACATCCTCATCGCAGACTGGAACCCTAGTTTATATTCTTCGCATTCCAATTATGCGGATCGCATTGCAAAAATGCGATCGCATTTTGCATCGCATCTTCGTCCTTCAGTGACCTTCATGGTTGGTTTGCGGTTCAATCTACGGCTCGCATGTTGGTTCTGCGATCGCATAATGGACCGCATTCTTGACTTGAGATTTAACCCAGTTCTCTGCTTTTGTCTGCGATTTGACGTGCATTCTGCGGCTTGCATGTTGGTTCTGCGGTCGCATAATGGACCGCATTCTTAACTTGAGATTTAACCCAGATCTCTGCTTTTGTCTGTGATTTGACGTGCATTCTGCGTCTAGCATGTCTGATCTGCGATCGCATAGTGTATCGCAGACTAGCATTTTTGCTACATTTCCTCTTTTCTTGTCTTTTTGCTTCCATTTCCATGTTCTTGAGTTCTCGGTCCTTATGTACTGTAGAAACAACAAAACTACATAAGTAACGAAGATAATTGCATTAAAACAAGCTAAAATCTAAGCAATTAGTATTGAAATGTGCCGAAATTCTCTGGCACATCAACACCCCCAACTTAAACTCTTGCTTGTCCTCAAGCAACTAAAACTAACTTAGCCTATTCTAGACTTTATTTACAAAACATGAAACGATAATGACTACGGGTGGTATTCATTGCTAGTACTTCAAGCATGCATCTAAAATTGTTTTACCCTTCCTGAACTGATAGTATATACAAGGAAAACTAATCAACTTGTGAACCTTGAGCCTCAGACATTGCGACAAAATGTTACCCTCAGCTGAGTGCAATTGCATTTGATGCAAAAGCTCAACTTTTGTTTAACTCCACAGTTCATGTACCCTCACTAGAAAGAAGGTCCCAAAATCACAATATTTACAAGGACAACAAAAAGGGACAGTTTACAAATACACTCACTCTCAGAAAGAACTTCAAGTGTTACAACATTCCATACCATAAGCTTGCCCTTATTTTAATTCACTGCTTATTCAAGAATGTTCGGTTGGAGGTCTCATAAGGACTTTTTAAGCTTGTAATGTAGGTTTTGGGAAGGGTTGGATAGACATTTGGGTACAAGTGACTTCACCCTCCTTGAACACTACTCACAATTTTCCATTATTTTTTACTTTGCTTCTTTTCAAACCCTCACAGCCTCATTTGCGTCTAGTTTCCAATATAGAACAACCTTACATACCTCTTCTAATTTTATTCAAGGCTCCATACTTTATATACATACACATATTTTCTTTTTTTTTATCTAAAACAAACCCTTTTTGAGGCATATGGTCCTAACTCAACGTACAACCTTACCAATCTCCACTGCGACACCACCCCCAACTTAGGCTTTTAGCCTCGTTCTCAATGTTCAAGGAGGGACGGGTTCAAGAGAGGGGATTATTTTACAAAAAAAGGCGAGGTTTGTAATGAGTTGGCCAAAGAAAAGGCTTAAAGGCTCAAATTGGGTACTAGTGATATTATTTATGTACAGGTTGGCTTGAAAGGCTACAGAGGTCTGGCAAATAAGACAAAGAATGCCTAAGATCATCCCTCCAACCAAACATACTATCATTAGCATTGAAAAACCAACCGGGCAAGTTCTAGATGATAGAAGTAAACACGAGAGTTATATACACATAGAGAACTCACACACACATGGTACACGACTGTTTCATTCACATAATTTGACGCTTTCGAGTCAACACTTGGCAACTCAAGGCTTTCATCATAGACACATGTATAACTCTAGGTTGCCATAGAGTCACAGAGCGAGCCTCAAGTTCAGAAAGTTGATCATAAAGACTAATTCCCTTAAAAAAGTTGTCAATCTATCCATCATCGGGAAAAGTCGACAAAAACAATATTTTTTTATATGTGGAAGGGTATATGATATGTACAGACACACATTCTTCATACTAGGCAATTACACCAAACCGGTCAAAATGATTCATTTTATGATCCTGGTTTTATATTACACCCTTGGAAAAGAATCGGGAGAAGAAAAACCAAGAGGAATTGATTCCTAATCACTATCTACTTGTTTTTGTTGTTTTTCTTTTATATGGACAACTGTATCATATTTACACAATACTATTATGAATACAAAACAAACACTAATATTAACATCATCACGAATTTCATAACACAACTCATGTACCGAAGTCATACTAATATATATACAGAACACAAAATACACATAAGTACAAGAGTCTGATTGTAACATATAGATATGTATATGTACAATAGTTTCCAATATCACAAAAATATCTACAATGCTACCCTCCACCCCAACTAAAAGCATGCATTGTCCGCAATGCATAAAAACATAGAGATGTGTTTGAGGGGGGCTCCTTGAGGCACACTAAGTGCTATGGGAGCCAGTAGTTGGCTAAGTACTGGAGGGGTCACCCTCGGATGTGGAAGCTGGGACCGATCAGAGCTCGGTCTGAGAAGTGACCTCTCCTGATGGAGTAATGCTCTCAAGCTTGTCTAAAGCAGGAGCTGGAGCTGGAGCTGGTGCTGGAGCTTGTGAGTTGCTACTCTCGTCCACTGATGCCGGGGTGACTGATGGAGCTATAGGGCTGGCCATGTCTACTAGAGATCGCTGGATCGCTGTCTGCATATCTACTTGTTCCACTTCTGCAATAGCAGCCTCCTCAATAATAGCATCCTCGATAGAGGCATCCGCAATCTGCTTTCCTTTATCTTGAGGGCCATCATCGCTTGAATATCCAGAACTTTCCTCATCCTCGCTCCCATCTTCCTCCTCATCTTCTGATTTACCAGAACAACCGGACTCCTCCCCAGAATTGATCACAATATGGGTTAGAGGGGCTTTAGGCTGGGAAGCTCCGACAGTAGGAGGGGCAGTATCAGTCATCAGTGTAGTGAAGTTAAGACCTAAGTTCGGAGGTGCTGTGCCTGTCACCTTATCACCATCTGTGGGAAGGAGGGATGATAGATCGAACTCCAAGTTCTGCATCTTTTGGAGCTCGGTCTTCATATAAGCAACCTCCTTCTTGAGTCTAGGCAACCCACTAACTTCACCCCGCTTTATCTTCTCCACCCTCAACTCAAGTTGTTATAGATGATCCTCATATTTTGACTGTTGCTGTTGGAGGGCCGTCACTGAGGATTGCATGGGCGTCAGGGCTTGTTTGATTAGATTTGGCAATATCTTCAAAAGCTTATCTACTTTGGCATTGGCATGCTGAGCCAGTAGACCAAGCTTCGAGATAGCAGGAATGGTGATGGCAGGCTGGATAGTGGTAGACTGAGAAGCAATCTCGGAAGTGGAAGTGGGGGACACTGTAACCTGAGGAGTCACTGGTGTTTGGGAGTCACTATGCTCTAGATCAATCGGATCTTGGACCTGAACCTATGATGGGTCAGCAACAACAGTGATACGAGAGATATCCATGATACGTGTGATATCAATATCCCTCGTTTCCTTTCCAATTTTATCAGTTGGCAGGATGGGAACTTTCACAGCTTTACACAGAGTTGTGACCAGGTAAGGGAAAGGAAGTGAAGTTGCATGTTGCATTGCTCGGATCCCTATTTCTTGGAAGATCAACGCTCCCACATCTATCTTGATACCAGTCATGATGCAAGCAATCAAAAGGGCCTTCTCGATGGCTATTTCAGTTTCATTTTGAGTTGGTACCAAGCGAGAAGTGACAAAACTGAGCCAGCAGCGACCCTCTCTCGTGAGATCTTCCTTATATATCTTGTGGTGAGGAACGACCCAAGCGGGAGTCCCTTTTGTTATCACTGAGGCAATCCATCCACATTCATTCTCCTTATTTTTGATTTTTTTGGTGTACTCAATTGTGCCTGCTTTCCATCCTTTGACGTAGAACTCATTAAGGACCTCAATGTTGCAGAAAACAGTCTTTCCCCGGACAAGAACTTGGTCGGTGAAAACTTTGTTGCGTTTGTGGTATTTCATCCTGGAGGCCCTATAGGATGCATAGAATTCCCTCACAAGGGTCTCATTGTACTCTGTGGGTGGCTCAGTGAAGTTCTCCCATCTCCGTGTTTTTATATTTTCCAGGATATGGGGGTATTTTTCTTTGAGCCCGTTCAAGCTCAATTATTTCTCACCCATGATTTTGCGCTTTGTTAGCCCTTTTTAAAATATCTCCCTAGACCCATCAACCCCAAATCGGAGCTGGAAATATTCACCTCATTTCCTTCTCTCTTCAGCCTCTATATTGATTGAGGGCCTGAGCTCCTCCGCCTCAAACTGGGAGGGGCTCGACACGTTGTCCTCTATCCGCAATCGCTTACTGGTGGAAGCCCGCTTTGATGAGCATCTCTTTTGACCCATATCTACACAATGGTGAAGAGTGAGTGATATCATTAACAATACAGAGAAGATACAAACGAATCAAAAGCAAGAAAGAAATTGTGATCTGGTCTGTGATCGCAAAACCATAATGCGGACCGCAGACTTGTCGCAGATCTTGTAGTCTCAACTGGTGGTCTCATTCTGCGGTGAGTTATGCGGTCGCATAACCACTATGCAGACCGCATAACCATCACAGAATTGACATGGCTATATGGTTCAAAACTGAAATCTCTGTATCACTCTGCGGTGAATTTGCGGTCCGCATGGCAAATTTGCGATCGCAAAGACACTGCATTTCATCATCTTCTTCAGAAGATATAGGGTTTAGTTGTGCGGCCAAAATACGGACCGCATTTTCACAATGCAGACCGCATATGCCTTCTTCTACACAGGTAACCCAAGCTTTCAACAATGGCTGTCCTATTTCATTCTACCCCGTACCCCAAATTATTTTCAACCCAAAAGCATCTACACTACAGAGAAGCAACTACACAAGCATCTAAACACATTTTTGCACAGGATTTAAACGAAAAATCTCTGAATCTACAGTGGAAATCAAAGATAAAACAAGGGAGAAACGGGTACATACCAGCAGAGTTTGATGATTGGGACAATGTGTGTGACAAATGGAGTCCTTTGGTTTCACACAATTTGAGCTTGATTTGGTTCGTAGTCCGTTCGTGTTCTTCCCCCATGTTTTCGTTTTTTTGTTTTGTTTTAAGTGAGTGAGAGACGAGAGGGTTATGCAGACTTACCTTGTCGATTTTGCGATGGATAGGACACCTCATAACACACAGTGCGACCGCATGTGTGTTATGCAATGAGGTTAAGGACCAAGCTGAAAGGAGGCAAATGCGGTGCAAAATGCGATCGCATAAATTAATTGCGGACCGCATAATGCACCACCTCACCGCATTTTCAACCACAATTTTAACCCAAATCTCTGCTTAGGTTTGCGGTTAGATTGCGGTCCGCATAGCTAAAATGCGACCACATTTGTGCAGCAGAATTCACCTAGTGGTATTTCTTCCATTTTTTATGCATTCGTACCAATTGTTGTGATCTTTTGAACCCCCTGCACTCTGACACACACTTTAAATTGCTCAAATAAATCTATCTATCAAAAACTAAAAATTCATAGAACAAAAGAGTGTTACCACACATGGGTTGCCTCCCATTAAGTGCTTGATTTAATGCCGCGGCACGACGAAGTTGATGTTCTTTTTGTTTCACTCAATGGTCGGGCATGGAACATCTTTGAGAGCCAACTGCTCTATAATGTCTTTCTCCATCAGTGCCCAAGTAGTGCTTGATGCGTTGGCCATTTACCTTGAATGTCCGGGACCCATCTGTTGATTCTAATTCCACAGCTCCATAAGGAGAGGCATTGACCACTTTGAATGGACCGGACCATTTTGATTTAAGCTTGCCCAGAAACAATTTGAGCCTTGAGTTAAAGAGCAAGACCAAATCACTCGTCTTGAACTCTTTTTTCAAGATCTTCTTGTCATGGACAAACTTCATCCGTTTTTTGTACACAGCTGCACTTTCATAAGCATGGAACCAGAATTCCTACATTTCATTGAGTTTTGTTAACCTCAAATTTGCAGCTTCAGCCCAATCTATGTTCAGCCTTTTCAATGCCCACATAGCTTTGTGTTCCAATTCCACGGGTAGATGACATGCTTTACCAAAGACTAGCCGATAAGGAGAAGTACCAATAGGGGTTTTGTAGGCCGTGCGGTATGCCCACAATGCATCATATAGCTTCCTTGACCAGTCGGTCCTATTTGCGTTCACAGTTTTTGCTAGAATGCTCTTGATCTCCCGGTTGGAAACATTCAACTTGACCACTTGGATGCAGATGATAAGGTGTGGCCACCTTGTGCTTTACGCCATACTTCTCAAGCAGCCCCGAGAATGCCTTGTTATGAAAATGAGATCCACTGTCACTAAGGATGGCTCTAGGAGTGCCAAACCGAGTGAATATATTTTTCTTCAAGAAGGCGGTCACACTCCTTGCCTCATTGTTTGGTAAGGCAACTTCTTCAACCCATCTGGACACGTAGTCCACAGGTACCAAGATGTATTTCATCCCGCAAGAACTTACAAAGAGGCCTATGAAGTCGATTCCCCACACGTCAAAGATCTCTATCTCCATCAGAAAGTGCATTGGCATTTCATGCCTCTTGGAGATTGAACCTTGTCGTTGACATTGGTCGCAAGCCTTGACCATTTGATTAGCATCATGGTAGATGGAAGGCCAATAATACCCACATTCAAGAACTTTAGCTGTCGTCCGATTTCCTCCATGATGACCCCCAACCGGTGAGTCATGGCATGCCTTGTGAATTGGCATAACCTCTTCTTCGGGAACACACCTTCTGATAATATTGTCAGTACAAACACGGAACAAGTATGGTTCCTCCCAATAGTATTGCCGGCAGTCTCTCAAAAACTTCTTTCTTTGATAAGATTCCAATCCGTCCGGAATAAGGTCACTAACCAAGTAGTTAGCAATATCGGCATACCAAGGAGTAGAAGTGCTAGATAATGCCAATATGTTCTCATCAGGGAATGCATCGTTGATTTCAAGATCTCCCTGTGGTCTCCCTGCTTCCTCAAGCCTTGACAAATGATCCGCCACTTGATTTTGAGTTCCCTTGCGATCTTTGACTTCGAAGTCAAATTCTTGCAACAAAAAGACCCATCGAATTAATCGAGGCTTTGCATCCTTCTTTGCCATAAGATATCGAAGAGCTGCATGATCAGTGTATACCACCACCTTGGACCCCAACAAATAAGCCCGGAATTTTTCAAAAGCATACACAATAGCAAGAAGCTCTTGCTCAATTACTGTGTAGTTCATTTGCGCCCCATTGAGAGTTTTACTTGCATAGTACACTGGGTGGAGAACTTTGTTGTGACGTTGGCCAAGCATTCCTCCAATGGCTACACCATTGGCGTCACACATGAACTCGAAAGGAAGTGACCAATCGGGCATGACAATAATGGGTGTCGTGGTGAGCCTTTGCTTTAACTCCTCAAAAGCTTTAAGATAGTTCTCATCAAACACAAACTTGGCATCCTTTTCGAGGAGTTTGCACATGGGGTTAGCAATCTTGGAGAAGTCCTTGATGAAGCGCCTGTAAAACTCGGCATTCCCTAGAAAACTTCTAACACCTTTCACGGAGGTCGGTGGAGGAAGCTTAGAAATAATCTCAATCTTTTCCCGGTCGACTTCAATACCATGCTTTGAAATTTTGTGCCCAAGCACAATGCCTTCGTCAACCATGAAGTGACACTTCTCCCGATTTAGCACAAGGTTGGTCCCTTCGCATCGCTTAAGCACTTGTCAAAGATTGTTAAGACAATGCTCAAACGAAACACCAACCACCGAGAAATCGTCCATGAAGACTTCAAGAAAGTCCTCAACCATGTCGGAGAAGATGGACATCATGCACCTTTGGAAAGTGGTCGGAGCATTGCACAAGCAAAATGGCATCCGGCTAAAAGCAAAAGTGCCATACGGGCAAGTGAACGTAGTTTTCTCTTGATCTTCCAAAGCGATGTTGATTTGATTGTAGCTGGAGTAACCATCAAGGAAACAATAAAATGACCTCCCCACTAGCTGATCAAGCATTTGATCAATAAAAGGCATAGGGAAGTGGTCCTTGCAAGTAGCACTGTTAAGTTTCCGATAGTCCATACAAGCTCGCCATCCGGTCACAATTCGCATTGGAATGAGCTCATTCTTCTCATTTTCGATCACGGTCATGCCACCCTTTTTTGGCACACATTGTATTGGGCTCACCCACGAACTGTCGGCAATGGGGTAAACTACCCCGACATTCAACCACTTGATAATCTCCTTCTTTACTACCTCTTGCATTGACGGGTTCAACAGCCTTTGATGTTCCACACTTGGCTTTGTTTCGCTCTCCAATTGGATTTTATGTTCACAAATTCCCACGGGGATTCCACGAATGTCCGCAATGGTCCATCCAATGGCTTGCCTATGTTCTTTCAAGACTTCCAACAATTGGTTTACCTGCACATCATTTAGCAAAGACGAAACGATTACGGGTAAAGTATCATTAGAGCCAAGAAATTTATACCTTAAGTGTGGAGGGAGAGGCTTGAGCTCTAGTTGTGGCGGCTCAATGATTGATGGCTTGGAGGGAGGTGTGGCCCTATTCTCCAAGTCAAGAGAAAGCTTTGCCGGAGTGTAAGTATAGGATCCAAGACCCTCCAATGCATTTACCGACTCCATGTACCCATCCATGTCCTCACCATCAAAGTTTACCAAGATAGCCGCCAATGCCTCACCAAGGCATTGTTCTTCCATTTTCAATTCAACAGCATCTTCAACCTCATCAACCACATCTATCACTGAAATGCTCTCATACTCATGGGGTAATTTCATACCCTTGCTCGCTTGAAATGTGACTTTTTCATCATTCACCCGGAACTTAATTTCCTTTCGCTCTGAATCCATGAGTGCTCTTCCCGTGGCTAGGAATGGTCTCCCCAAGATGATAGGGATCTCTTTATCAACAGCACAGTCAAGAATTACAAAGTCGGCGGGCAAATGGAATTTTCCAACTTTCACAATCACATCATCAACAATTCCTACCGGTCGCTTAATAGATCAATCGGCCATTTGTAACCTCATGCTTGTTGGCCTCGGCTTCCCTAATCTTGCTTTCTTGTAGATGGAAAGTGGCATCAATTTGATGCTAGCCCCATTGTCACAAAGGGCTTTTGCAAAGTCACGCTCCCCGATAATGCATGGAATAGTAAATGCTCCCGGGTCCTCTTTCTTTTGGACAGGGCTTGTGGCAATAATAGTGCTAACCTGGTGAGTCATGTTTACCACCTCATTCTTTGTGGTCCTCTTTTTGGTGATAAAATCCTTCAAATATTTGGCAAACCCCGGCATTTCTTGAAAAGCCTCCAAGAATGGAATGTTCACCGATAATTGCTTTAGAATATCATAGAATTTCTCAAGCTTGCTATCATCAACCCTTCTAATAAGTCTTTGAGGGAAAGGCGGAGGAGGTCTAGGAATAGGAGGTGGAGATTTTGATGTCTCCTTCTCCTTTTCCTTCACCTCTTCTTGGTTCACTTCTTGCACCTTCTCTTTTTCCGACACCCTTTCAACTTAAACAACCCCTTGCTCTTCTTATTCAACTTCTTGTTTGGCTTCTTCCCCAACAACCTCTTGCTCAATGTCACCTTGTAAAACTTTCCCACTTCTAGTAGTTATTGCCATGACGTGAGAAGTTGAGCCACTTCCACCACTCTTCGAGTTCGCAATGGTATCACTAGGAAGTTGCCATTTTTGCTTTGGTTTTTGCTCTCTTGAAAGGTCTCTCATTTGCATCTCTAACTTTTGGATAGATGCGGTGTGAGAGACAACAACTTCGGTCATGTTTCTCATAGATGCGTCTGACTTTTCTTGGTTTTGCAATACTCTATCAAGCATGCTTTCTAACTTTAACTCACTTGACGACCCTTGATTTGCATAATGACCTTTTGGGGGAACATACGGGTTGGAGATCTAGTTTGAAAAGTTGTTGTTGTTGTTCCAATTTCCTTGATGCGAGTTACCTTGATCATTTCTCCATTGTTGGTTGCCTTGCCCTTGCGGGTTTGGCCTCTACTGGCTTTGTTGCCCTTGACCATGGTAGGGTTGCCTTTGATACCCTCCTTGAGGGTTGTTGATATAATTTGCTTCCTCAAAATTTTCATCTAAGATAGGTTGGACATCTTCCACTGCATTCACTTTCTTTGTCTGATTCTCGGTAAACATCTTTGTCAGCACATTTACATTTGTTGCAAGCCCGACAATCACTTGATCTCTCTCTTGATTTTCCTTGATTAAGTTGCTCAAGGAAGGAGAGCCATATGAGATTCCTCCGGTAGTATCCTCTGAATGTCATGCTTGGTTGTGCTTTGCATTTTGTCCAGGATTTGTGTTACTCTTGCAAATGATTTGTCCATGAAAGATCCGGAAGCTGCATTCTTGGCGATGGCTTGGTTCATGGGATCCAAACCCATATAAAAAATTTCCAACAACATGGAATCCGGAAAACTATGGTTTGGAGACCTCACCAAGTATAATTTGAAGCGACCCCATGCCTCATGCAACTACTCTCCCTGTACCTGCTTGAAGAAGTAAATCTTATCCCGCAACTCAAACTTTTTGCTCTGCGGGAACCACTTGGACAAAAATGCCCGGACAAGTTCGGGCCAAAAATGGATAGAGTTGGGTGGCAGATTCTGGAGCAATTTCCTCGCATCCCCAGCTAGAGAATATTTGAAGCATCTCAACCTCAGGGCATCGTCAGAGACATTTTTTTGTTTGTGCATTGCAGACACACCCAAGAAATTCCTAAGGTGTTGTGTTGGATCATAGTCTGTGGAGTTTCTAAAAAATCCTTCTGCCTTGAGCATCAGAATTAGACCCTGTTCCACTTTAAATGTTGCAGCTCCAACAGCTGGCGGTACAATGACGTTAGTATCCTCAATGTACTCCTCGATGTCTGCGAAAGGATTCTCTCCCATTCCTGTCTCCGCATAATCACCATATTCAGACATGTTTTCCTATAAACACCAAGAAAAGCAAGCAAAGTGTGATGGAATAGAAATAGACGTTAAGTGAAGTACACACTAAATAGTAATTTCAAACCCGTATTCCCCGAAAACGGCGCCAAAATTTGATACGCTCAAATTACACTTTAATAAATAGTGTAAGGCGGTCGGTGTCAAATAAAATAACCCAACAAGGTTGGGGTCGAATCCCACGGGGAATAGGTGTGAAAAGGTTACTCTTATAATGTGTTGCTCGACTAAAGTCGTATCTCTATTCGGTTAACAGTAACAAGAGAATGGTTTTATAGTAACAAGAGTATGAATTGATTTTGTTTGGAAGTATCAACTAATTGGAATATTTATAGAGTAATTAATTGGATTAAAGAAACCAAGGTTGTGTCCCCTTTGATGGAGTGTAATGCTTATCGGTGTTAATATGATATATTTCTAATGGAAGGTTCTTTTGATATGCAAATGATGTCTAAGTGACTACCCAATATTTCCCAATAGTTGAGTAGTATTTCCTATTTATAATTTTCCCAAATATAAAAGAGTTGCAATTTAGAACCATCAATGTATGCCAAGTAAAACCCACTTATTCCTAAGCGATTCTATTAAACTAGGTTTAAAGCCTTGAGTCATTGATATTTACTTCTACCAAATTCTAACCCACTTTCCCAAGCAAAGCAAGAATTTAATGGCACTTGTTAATGTTTGCAACCACCAATAATAAATTAAGAATGAGAAGTAAATAAATATCAACCAACCATTATATATATATTCAATGTTAAACACCCATTAGCATAACACCCATTTAGGGTCCACAACCTTAGTATTTAAAGTTAGCTACTCATACTACAATACAAAAACCCCAGAGTATTTAATGTCATAAAAGATTACAAAGTAGAGAATCTTCACCCAAAAGCTTCCAAAAGTGAGGAATATTAATGTCTTGGAATGTGGTTCAAAGACTAGACAAGATGAACCCATAAAGACATCATAAAACCATTTATAGTGGACTAAAAATCGGGACAGAAAACAGACAAAAATGCCCTTTCAGGTCTGATATGCGATCGCATTCTTGTCGCAGAGCATGTATGCGGTCTGCATCTTGAACATCCTCATCACAGACTGGAACCCTAGTTTACATTCTTCGTATTTCAATTATGCAGATCGCATTGCAGAAATGCGATCGCATTTTGCATCGCATCTTCGTCCTTCAGTGACCTTCATGGTTGGTTTGCGGTTCCCTCTACGGCTCGCATGTTGGTTTTGCGATCGCATAATGGACCGCATTATTGACTTGAGATTTAACCCAGTTCTTTGCTTTTGTCTGTGATTTGACGTGCATTCTGCAGCTCGCATGTTGGTTCTGCGGTCGCATAATGGACCGCATTCTTGACTTGAGATTTAACCCAGATCTCTGCTTTTGTCTGCGATTTGACGCGCATTCTGCGGCTCGCATATCTGATCTGCGATCACATAGTGTATCGCAGACAAGCATTTTCGCTATATTTTGCTCTTTTCTTGTCTTTTTGCTTCCATTTCCATGTTCTTGGGTTCTCAGTCCTTATGTACTGTAGAAACAACAAAACTACATAAGTAACGGAGATAATTGCATTAATACAAGCTAAAATCCAAGCAATTAGTATTGAAATGTGACGAAATTCTCCGGCACATCACAAGCACTTAGAGTTCAACATCGAACCAAGTTGGCCCCATTTGCAGACAAAGATTAATCTCCCCAATCGTGGCCCATTGAGACCCATCAAAGTCTTTCACGTTCATGCTTCCTGCCCGTATTTCATGGAAACCTTTGCCCAATCTTTTCATAGTATCTAACGGACAAATGTTGAGGCTTGAACCTCTATCGATCAGAACTCTGGCAATGAATTTGTCTTTAAATTGTACCGTGATATGCAATGCTCAGTTATGATTCAACCCTTCAAGCGGTAGTTCATCCTCGTGGAAGATTTTCTTATGACTTTCTAGCACCTGCCCTACCATGTTGGCCATCTCTCCGCAGGTCATATTGTTGGGTACGTAAGCTTCACTTAACACCTTCATGAAAGAATTCTTGTGTGCCTCTAAATTATACAACATTGATAGGATGGATATCTGAGCAGTGGTTTTGTTCAAATGATCAATGACGGAGTATTCTCTCGCCTGTACTTTCCTCTAGAGGTCATATGGTCCTGTTTCAATGACAAACTGTTTGGTAGTGGCATCCTTACTTGGTCCTCCCAAGTGTTCGGGTGCATAGACCGTTCCGGTTCTGGTCATTCCTTTTGCAGCATCAGATTCTTCCACTTTTGCTTTCCTTTTCGTCTAGATTCAGCAACATAATCCCATGGTATTGCTTTTGAGTCGAAAGGAGGTGTGGTTGATATTGTCATTGTGAAAGGTGTGGCCACTTCCACTTCAAATGGAATAGGTGTGGCTGCAAGTGGAGCTACCTCTACCTCAAATGGAACCCATACAACTACCTCGAACTCGACTGGCGACTGCATTTGTACTATAATAGGAGAAAGTGTGACTGCAGGTTTAAAGTCATCGCCTTCTCGAATAAGCCTGATTGACCCATTCTTCATCTATCTCTATCACATGTACTCCACCGCCCCTATGATCTGGGAGAGGATTGTTGCAGACGTTGGGTGCAGCTTCTTTTGCATGTATGACCTTATTGTTAATAAGTATCTGGATCTTGTCTTTTAATATTTGGCATTCGTCGATGGTGTGCCCTTTCATATCGGAGTGATATGCACAAGTTTTGTTCTAATTGACCCATTGAGATGAGTTCTCCACTGCCACAGCGGGTATATGAGTGACGTAACCAGCGGCCTTCAACCTTTCATACAGTTGGTCATCTGTCTTAGCAATAGCAGTGTATTATTTGGGTAGTTTGCGATCTAAATTGGGTCGCGGTCTTGGGTAGTTTTGATGAGTTAGAGGTGACTGGAAAAGAGATAGTTGGGAATTATAGGTGTGATAGATAGTGGATGGTTGGGAATATCTGGGAGATGAGGGTTGATATGTAAATGAAGGTGTTTGGTATGTGGGTGGGGGTGTTTTGTATGTGGGTGTAGGTGTTTGGTATGTTAGTGGAGATATTTGATATGTGAGTGGAGATTTTGGGCCTTGAGCCACCATTACTGCCCCGACGTTTTTCTTATTTGATATGCCGCCTGATTGTAGTGCTTTGTTTGTGGCCTATAATGCCTCAAGTTTGGTACCATGCCGCTCTTGATGCCTTCTTCGATCCTTTCCCCAAATTTGATTATGTCAGAGAACTTATAGTTTTCAATAACCATCAACCTGTCAGAGAATTTATCTATTCCTCGTCCAATGTTGGCCAGATCTTGGCCACTTCATACCTCCATCGAGTAGCATACTCGCAAAAAGTCTCGGTGGGCTTCTTCTTGAGGTTCTGAATGTAGAAAACATCTGGTGCAATTTCTATGTTGAACCTGAATCGGTCCTTGAAATCTGACGCGATACTCACCCAGTTAGACCATTTATTAGGATCTTGGCTGATGTACCAGAACAAAGCATCTCTTGTAAGACTCCTCATAAAAAGTTTCATCCGGATCTTTTCATCCTTTCCGGCCCCGATGAGTTTGTCATAATAAGTCCTTAGATGAACCCTGGGATCACCTGTACCGTCAAACATCTCTAACTTGGGAGGTTTGTAACCCTCCGGTAGTTTTACATCTGGTTGTATGCATAAGTCTTCATAATTCAAACCTTCTATCCCTGTGCCTTATTCAACACCTTGAACTCTTACTTGTCAATTTTTTGAGTTCCTCAGCCATCTTCCTAATGAGCATGTCCTTCTCAGCGGATTCTGGTGTATAGGAGATTGGTTGAGTAGAGTGATGTACGATTTCCACATATATAAGGTTGTTTGGTGAGTGCCAGGAACCTGGGTGTAGTGGTGGTCATTGGTTAAGTTTTGAGGATCGGGAATGGGTTGTGGTGTGTTCCTGGGACTGTGATAAGTAATGGTTGGTGGGTACTGGATTGGTTGATGATGGTGTTTCGGTGGAGTTTGTATTGGTAAGGGATTGAGATTCTAAGGTGGAGTTGTATATTGATGCAGTGTGGGAGGTTTTTGTGGATGCTGGTTTTGGTGTATTTTGGGCAGGTGCTGGGTTTTTGGTGTTTTGTTGGTTTACATCGGAGACATTCAGGGTGAGGGATAGGTTTCCTAAGTTGCAGACCTTCTCAATTTCTCCCTATAGCTCTAGTATCTTTTGCCAACCGTAAAACCAAATCATTTGGTGCTTGAATACTACGACTATATGAAGTTTATGCATTCTCCGCATTTTCCTTTTGAATACCACTTAAATCATTCATTTTAACTTTCCCATTGCTCTTTGTATTACTTGGAGGATGAGAAGGTGGATGGCCTCTAGATCTGGTGTGATATGCTAATGATGCCAGTATGTGCAAACCAACCTTAGGGGATGGGAATAAAGAATAATAAAGAAAAATAAAAGGTAATCAAGTCAGTAAGGGTTCTGAACTATTTGCAGTATTTAAGCACATATTGTGGGAATGTAAATTCGTGTCCTAATTTTGGAGCCTCGTAGTGCCCGAGGTAGGCCTAGCAACAAATAGATTTGGACAAATTCAGTGCCAATAATTGCCTTATTTCATTAATGTAAAAATAAACGACCCAAAACGACACTAAATAATGTTACTAATGGCACATGGCCTCATTACATTTAAAAGAAAAGCAAGTAAATCTAATCTACTTGGTCCTAGAAGGACCCTCTCTAGACCGGATGCTATTGTCGATCAGCTCTCCCAGCTCGCGTAGGTTCAGCAGTAAGAATGCCCTTGCCAAATGCATTCCTTTGTTTCCCTCAGCGTTCTGGCAGTCGATGACTCTCTTTCTTATCTTCCCTTCCAATCCAATTAAACTGTACTGCAAATATTCCAGCCTTTCACTGGATTTAACAGCTCTCTCTTTCCACTCATTAATCATTTCCATATCGGCCTTATGTTGTGCCATATGCTCAACTTCAGACCCTCGAACACTTTTGCACAGCTTGTTATATTTCACCTCTGCTTCGGCAAACTCATCTATGACCTTGTTTCCTAGACCAACCCTTGGCTCGAAGATTCCTGATAGATTATCATCCAACTATGAGGGGTAAAAGTATGAGTGGCCCGCATGATATCGGTCCAGGTCGATGGTATCCCTCTCTACAATAATCTTCAAAGTCCACATATGTTGTGCTTCATTCTTATATAGGATGGCGTCACCCTAGAAATCAGCTATGAATTGACTCATTTTAGTGACCCGTGGTATGACCTGTCTCCTGCCTACCTGTCTCATAACCCTGATGAGAGCATAAGGGTATATCCCCCTTAACCCAACCAACACCTAGTGTAGGACGTCACTGGATCTGATGATGAACTCGTCTGTGGGGAACCACTCGAACATCCACTGAACCTGGTCCTCAGTCAACTTGTTGAAGAATTGCACCCATCCTACAACATTCTTAGGTTGAGAAAACATGTCCGGAATGTAAGTCATTCTCTTAGGGTGATGGAAGGCTATGTGGTCATTCCACTGCCTTCGTGGAAACTCCTAAATGTATTAACCCCTTTAGAGATGCTCTAACAACCAAACCTATAGCAGTAAATTGCAACCCTCAAAGAATCTGGACCACTTCTGACAGTGTTCCAAGGCCCGGTACATATCTACAATGATCATAAGGACAATGGTATATGTCTGCCTCTCGATCCCATCCATCAAAGTTTTGGCCACCATGGCCATCCTGGTATGGATTCTATCCCCTTGGATGGGGAATACCAATACTCCAAAGAAACACAAAATGAACATGAAGATCCTATGATAAACCCAGCCTAAGGAGGTAATTGAGAACTCTTCATCAAAAATACGGTAAGAACTATTGTGACTGTATCTTTCATAGAGGAAGTCGAAAGGTATATAGGAATTCTTTAGGCACTCCAAATCGTCATTTTTCTTCAGCCCCATCATTTTAAGTAATCCTCTATTGGTGTAATTTTCAGGTGCTAAAATACCAGGGCTATCCCAAGGCAACCCAGCAAATCCCCCTATTTCTTCTATGAGAGGAGTCATAGTGGTAGCCTCGATCAACATTTTGTTTGGTTGAAGATCCAACAATGAAGAAAAATTCCCTAAGACTCGTTTCACATGATTTTGGTCACTTGAGGGAAGATTCCTCAACCAATCTAGCAAAAGTGAAGCTATGCTACTGACCGTACCGAATTTGGGGACAGTATATTGACATTTATTTCTCCAAATTTAATGCACACAATCGTGGTTTCGTCCATTGGGATTATGGTAAACCCAATGGATATGGGACGAGGCTTGTCTTAAATGGTTATTATGTGAACAACATATTAACCCGGCTAGGTTTTACCATGATGCATGCATAATTAATTAGATTAGGGTTGCTATAGATGTGTAGACTGGGACCCTTAAGCGGACAACTTGAGTGGGAAAGGCGCAGAACCATCGAACGCACCGTTGATCGACTAGTTTTACCGAAAATACGCCTTTCTGAATTTAAAGGGTGATATATATGAAGAGCGCAAACACTCATCAAGCGTTGCTGTAGGATTGATTACGCACGAGTGGAATATTATGTTGAGCATGATTTATGCAACAATAAATAGCATGTTGTCAAGTATTTGCACGTTAGAAAAAAACGATAAATGTGGTATTTAAATAATTGAAATATAGTTACGAAAAAAAAGAAAACAAAGAGACAAGTCAGTTTCAGGAAGTAAAGGAAATCGTAAGCGCTTGAAAATAAGCGGTTAAATCCAAATAAGGGGGAGCCTAAAATATCCCCAGCAGAGTCGCCATGCTGTCGCACCCTCTTTTTCCTTCGCGGAGTCCGGGTTTTGACATTCATTGGGGAACAACTCGTTTCATTTTGGGAATCAGGTATTTAAAGAGTCGCCACCTAACGGATTATGGTGCGTTAGGGCACCTAGAGCAATTAATTCATGTAACCAGTTTGCATTACCAGAGATTAGGGTAAGGGCTCAAAATAACCTTGAGAGGAAGGTGTTAGGCACACCTCTCGGTCCACAATGGTGGGTCCTGGCCAAACGTAGTTATCTGAATTAGTCATTTAACAAGTAAGCGGTCTAAGCATACATTTTCAAATAAGGGTAGTTTATGCAGTCTAAACACACATATATAATAATGAAAGTTTAGATGGTCTAAGCATACGTAAATTAAGGAAGTTTGAACAGTCCAAGCATACATGCATAAACTAAGGAAATTTAGACAGTCTAAGCACACATATGTGAATTGGTGAAGGGAAGTTCTAAGTTGATTAGCCTATAAGATCACATCTGTCCAATACACGGTAAGCCTTCTCAACTAGAGGGGTTACACATGGCATTAACGCACAGGTCATCATATCCTTTTACTACCCATTACCCTTCCCTTAGTGGTTATATAAGCGAGTTTAGTTAACGAACTCTATGCGTGCTTTACCCGTCCCTTCTTTGTGGTCCCGGAGGCGTGTAGGACCTCTATACTTAAGGAGTTCTAGACACTCCTAAGGTATTTAAAAGGTAAAATCTAAGCGACAACAAAGAATACATAGGACTGTCAAATAGGAAGCAATTATGGGCTCATGTTTGCCTCCACACATAATCAAATACATAGCACGTCTCAAACAATAGATTTTAAAGAAATTTAGAAAGCCTTAGAACATGATATCTAGATGAACATCGGAGATACGGAATATGCAGCATTTTGCTTAAAATCGAAGTGGCAAAACCCTAATTAGCTTGCCTATTGATTTTGTATCCTGTTAAACCTGGACAATTTCACACACAAACAGAACCTGATTTCACAGTTATAAGACCATTAATTACCTTAGATTTGCCTAGGCATGGATCGGTATGCAATCATAATTCTGGGAATTGGTCAAGACAACTTGAGGTCATTCAATCCTATAGGCTTACTAAATTAGGTGATTAATGTTACAGAACTGATTTCATGCATGTTTACACTAGAACATGATATCTATGTATTGGACTATTCATAAACCTTTTTTATAGACAATTATTCATTCAAACGACATAGACATGGTTTAGAGCCAATGCAAACACATTCTTAAATCAGGATTTCTAATGCATAGAGAGATGATCATTTTATTAAGCATGATTACAGCATTAGTTTAATGACATGATTTCCAGGTGATAATAACTTATGCAGAGTCAGAGAAAGACGTGATGAACTTATAACATATTTCTAATATGCAAAATATAAACGTGAGTCTCCTAAGGCAGGTTTTCTAATGAAAATAATATAGACTTATGACATGTTTTGATGCAACTAACATAACATATGGGCCTAAAGCATGATTTCTATCATAATATAAACTCAAATCATGATTTCTATTGCAAATATATATAAAAACTAAGAGCATGATTTCTCTTATGTATCAACCTAAAGCATGATATCTACCTAGTTTCCACAAGCATCATATAGGAACCCTCCCTTTATACTAATCACCACAACATCTGTTTATAAATAATATTATTATAGACAAGGATCAAATGAATTACATATGTAAATGAAACTATACTGTGGGGAGCCTAAATCAGGACCAAAGTAAACTTGGGAATACCAGGCCTTCAATAGAGTCTCAGAAGCCAAAGATCTCATAGCCAATAATGTATGTCTTGGTGTGTCAAAGTTCCCCAAGGACCTCAAGGATCCCGGGCAGTGCTCACACCAAGAACATTCATAAAATAGGGATTGGTTATGTGCAGTGTGGAAGGGCCAGCCCTGGTATGCCAGAGTTCAGAGAGATCTCAAAGATCCCTAAGTAGTACACACACCCGAGGGGCAAAACATAATAGTCTAAAAGTAGGGTGAGAGTGTTTGACATAGTGTTGAAAGATTTAGTAAAATAGTTTGGAAGTGAAAATATTTAGAAATAGTTTTTAAAGATACTGGGAGTGAACCAGTTTTGAGAAGAATGCTAGGAGTAGGATGTCACGACCCTAGTTTGCCTTCCGTGAACTGTCGTAACAACACCTAGTCTCTACGACTAGGTAAGCCTAACAAATGCGGAACATAAATGAAACTTGCGGAAGAAATAATCAAAAGCCAAAAACTGAATGAAACAATAGTTATAATGATGCTCGCCATATACAACACAACATTCTCAAAACCAGTACACTATCATAAAACCCGAAAACTTACGGAAACACAAGCCTTTGGAATATCTAACAGTCTAACTCCAGAATATCAAACAAGAAAGAGAAATGCAGAAGGGCCATGTTTAATAGCTAGAATAGAAAGGGACTTCTCAGTCTGTGGACGTGGCAGATGTACCTCAAAGTCTCTAGAGAAGTCGCCTACCTCAAATATGGTAGGCCTGAGTAGCGGGACCTGTATTTGCACATGAAAACCATGTGCAGAAGGGGCATGAGTACACCACAGCGGTACTCAATAAGTGCCAAGCCTAACATCAGTTGGGTAGTGACGAGGAAGGTTAGGGCCCTACTGAGGTTAAATAAAATATAAAGATCAACAGTATAGAACAGAACAGTATAAATAAGTATGGTAGTAAAATAACACAGGATGTATAGGACAACAACAACTATACAGAAACAAGGTAAACATGTAAAGGAAATACAACTCAGCACCAATAATAACAATCGAGGATATCCTAGAATACTGTCCTATAGTCCCATATGTACATATACAATGGATCTCCCGGGTTCCCGTCCTGTAGTCCAACTCATAGTGCGCGGGGATCTACCGGAAATCCCATTCCGTAATCCCAAATGTAAATACCCAGTAGTGGGGGAATCTACCGGGTGTATTCCCGTAGTTCCATATAACTGTGCAGGGGGATCTACCGGAATCCCACATCCGTAGTCCTAAAATAAATGGACAAGGGGGAGCTACCCTAATCCCACATCCGTAGTCCCAAAATAAATACACAGCAGCAATAGGAAGATATACAGAAATGGCAAAATTTCATATTAAAGCAACAAGTGATTCTAGCCTAGTATGTTGCACAGAGTTCAGGTAAGGCAGGTTGAGCAAATTAAGCAATTAAGTCACTTAGATATGCTTTCCTAAACTAACAAAAGGCTTAATAATGCAAGTAATAGAACAGGAAAGGAAACATACTGGTAGATACTTAAAGAAAACCGGATTTCCAACAGTTAGAACAAGTACGCACTCGTCACCTCACATACAAGGCATTTCAATTACCAAGTATACCAAAATTCTAAGGGGAAGGTCCCCCACACAAGGTTAGACAAGCCACTTACCTCCAACCGACTCAAAATCAACCTGAGACCACGTTCTTGCCACGAGTACTCCACTCCAAATGGCCCAAATCTATTCAATTCAATTGCATAATGTAAATAACACTTCAAGTAACTGATTCTATAATTAAAGTCTAAGCTAATACATGAAATTATGTAAAATGACCAAAACGCCCCTCGGGCCCACATCTCGAAATCGGATAAAATTTATATTTTCAGAATCCTCTCACTCTCATGAGTCTAACCATATCAATATTATCCCAATCCGATGTCAAATCCCTAATGAAAACTCAATTCTTTGGTCTAAGAACTTTTTCCCCAATTTACACCAAAATTTCAAAATTAAAGGATGGATTTAAGTGTAGATTCTTGGAAATTAGTCTAAACCAAGTAGGAATTACTTACCCCAATCAACTAGTGAAAATATCTTCAAAAAATCACAATCTCCCAAGCTCCGAAGTCCAAAATATGAATTATGGCTCAAACCCTCGATTTTGGGTTTTAAAAATCTGCCCAAGGATTCCCTTAATCGCGAAGCACAAATTGACGCTGACCATTTTTCCTTCTTCGCGAACGCGTCCCTTTCTTTGCGAACGCGAAGGCTCAGCTCCCAGCCCATCACGAACGCGGCTCCCTTCTCGCGAACTCGTAGATCAAGGCCCCAACCCTTCACGAACGCGGGACCTCCCTCGCGAACGCGAAGGCCAAACCTCCTGCACCATGTCCTATCCCTTCACGAATGCGATGGCCAGTCACGAACGCGAAGAACGCTTAGTCTGCAACACACCAGCAATTTTTCTGCAACTTCAAACATCAAGAAATGGTCAGGTTAACCACCCGAAACTCACCTGAGCCCCATAGGACCTCAACCAAACATACCAACATATCCTATAACATCATTCGAACTTGTTCCAACCTATGGAACGCACAAAACAATATCAAAACACCTATTTCTCATCGGATTCAAGCCTAAGAATTCCATAAACTCTAAAAATATGCTTTAGATCAAAAAGTCTATCAAACCTCGTCCAAATGACCCAAAATTTTGCACACATGTCACATTAAACAATACAGAGCTACTTCAACTTCCGAAATTCCATTCCGACCCTCGGATCAAAATCTCTCTATCGAACTGGAAACTTTAAATATTCAACTTTCGGCATTTCAAGCCTAAATTAGCTACAGACCTCCAAAACACGATCCGAACATGCTCCTATGCCCGAAATCACCCAACGGAGCTAACGAAACCGTCAGATTTCCATTCCAAGGCCGTCTTCACACTGTTCCAACTACGGTCGACTTTCCAATACTTAAGCTCTCATTTAGGGACTAAGTGTCCCAAAACTCTCCGAAACTCAAAACCGAACATCCCGGCAAATCAAAATAGTAGAAATAAACTTGAGGAAGGCAGTTAATAGGGGATTGGGGCGTAAATTCTTAAGACGATCATCCAGGTCATCAAATCCTCCTACACTTAAACATTTATTCATCCTCGAACGAGCATAAAGACATACCTGAAGTAGTGACAAGATGAGGGTAATGGCTACGCATATCCTGCTCGGTCTCCCAGGTCGCCTCCTCAACCGGCTGGCCCTGCCACTGAACTTTCACGGATGCAATGTTCTTTGACCTCAGCTTTCTAACCTACCTATCTAATATTGCCACTAGCTCCTCAACATAAGATAGATCCTTGTCCAACTGGACTGAACTGAAATCCAAAACGTGTGACGAATCACCGTGATACCTCCGGAGCATCGAAACATGAAATACCAGATGAACTCCGTCCAAGCTGGGAGGTAAGGCAAGCTCATAAGCAACCTCATCAACATGCCTCAATATCTCAAAAGGGCCAATAAATCTTAGACTGAACTTTCTTTCTTCCTGAATCTCATAACTCCCTTCATAGGAGAAACCCAAAGTAGAACCCGCTCACCAACTATATAGGAAACATCACGAACCTTCCAGTACGCGTAACTCTTCTGTCTAGACTGGGTTGTACGCAGCCTATCCTAAATCACCTTATCCTTCTCCTAAGCATCCTGAACTAAGTCTGTGCCCAATAATCTAGCCTCACCCGGCTCAAACCAGCCCACTGGGGATCTATACCGCCTACCATATAAAGACTCATATGGTGCCATTTGAATGCTAGACTGATAGCTGTTGTTGTAAGCAAACTCCGCCAATGGCAAAAACAGATTGCAAGACCCTCCAAACTCAATCACAAACACACGGAGAATATCCTCAATAATCTGAATAGTGTGTTTGGACTGTCCGTCCATCTGCGGGTGAAATGTTGTACTCAACTCCCCCGAGTACCCAACTCATGTTGAACGGCTCTCCAGAACCGTGATGTGAATTGAGTACCTCTATCTGAAATGATGGAAACCGGAATACCATGCAGACAAACAATCTCCCGGATATAGATCTCCGCTAACCGCTCCGAGGAATAAATAGTACACACAAGAATAAAGTAAGCGGACTTGGTCAGCCGATCCACAATCACCGAAATAGCATCGAATTTTCTCAAAGTCCGTGGGAGCCCAACTACAAAGTCCATAGTGATTCGCTCCCACTTACACTCCGGAATCTCTATCTGCTGAAGCAACCCACCCGGTCTCTGGTGCTCATACTTCACCTGCTGACAGTTGAGGCACCGAGCTACAAATCCAATTATATCCTTCTTCATCCGCCTCCACTAGTAGTACTGCCTCAAATCCTGATACATCTTCGCAGCACTTGGATGAATGGAATACCGCGAGCTATGGGCCTTCTCTAGAATCAACTCTTGAAGCCCATCAACATTGGGTACACATATCCGACCATGCATCCTCAATACCCCATCATCACCAATAGTCACATCTCTGGCATCACCGTGCTGAACCTTGTCCTTGAGGACAAGCTAATGAGGGTCGTCATACTGTCACTCCCTGATACGATCAAATAAGGAAGACCGAGAAACCACGCAAGCTAGAACCTGACTGGGCTCTGAAAGATTCAACCTCACAAACTAGCTGTCTAAGGCCTGAATATCCATCGCCATAGGCCTCTCTGATGCTGGTAAATAATCTTAACTCCCCAAACTCTCCGCCCGGCGACTCAAAGCATCGGCCACCACATTGGCCTTGCCCGGATGATACAAAATAGTGATGTCATAGTCCTTCAGCAACTATAACCACCTCCTCTGGCGCAAATTTAGATACTTTTGCTTGAACAAGTGATGTAAGCTTCGATGGTCAGTATAAATCTCACAAGGCACACCATATAAGTAATGGCACCAAATCTTCAAGGCGTGAACAATGTCAGCTTACTCAAGGTCATGAACAGGGTAGTTCTTCTCATGTATATTCAACTGTCTGGATGCATAGGCAATCACCCTTCCGTCCTACGTCAACACCTCTCTGTTGTCAACCCTCGACCCATCACAATAGACCGTATAAGACCCCAAACATGTAGGCAATATCAAGACTAGGGTTGTGGTCAAAGCTATCTTGAGCTTCTGAAAGCTCATCTCACACGCCTCCGTCCACTGAAATGGAGCACCCTTCTGGGTCAACCTGGTCATAGGGGCTGCAATTGATAAAAACCCCTCCACAAAAACGATGGTAGTAACCCGCGAAACCAAGGAAACTACGGATCTCGGTAGCTGAGGATGCTTTGGGCCAACTCTGCACGACCTATATCTTCTTCGGATCCACCTGAATA
Source organism: Nicotiana tabacum (assembly GCF_000715075.1). Classification (NCBI taxonomy): domain Eukaryota; kingdom Viridiplantae; phylum Streptophyta; class Magnoliopsida; order Solanales; family Solanaceae; genus Nicotiana; species Nicotiana tabacum. Next base: position 50,439,995 of record NC_134089.1, on the reverse strand, counting down.
CCCTTACTCGATACCACGTGGCCTAAGAATGCCACTAATCCAACCAAAACTCACATTTCGAGAACTTAGCATACAACTTCTTCTCTCTCAGAGGCTGAAGCACAGTCCTCAGGTGCTGCTCATGATCTTCCCGACTCTGGGAATACACCAGAATATTATTAATAAAGACAATGACGAACGAGTCAAGATACGGCCGGAACACATTGTGCATAAAATGCATAAAGGATGTTCGGCATTGGTCAGCCCAAATGACATAACAAGGAACTCGTAATGACCATACCGAGTCCTAAAAGCAGTCTTTGAGATATCTGGCTCCTGAATCTTCAACTGATGGTGGCCTAAGCGTAAATCAATCTTAGAAAACACCCATGCACCCTGAAGCTGGTCAAACAGATCATCAATACGAGGCAAAGTATAACGGTTCTTAACTGTAACTTTGTTCAACTAGCAATAATCAATACACATACGCATAGAACCATCCTTTTTCTTCCCAAACAAGATTAGAGCACCCCAATGTGATACACTAGTCCGAATAAAACCTTTATCAAGCAATTTCGGTAATTGATCCTTCAACTTCAACTCAGGAGCATCCATACAATACGGAGGAATAGAAATGGGCTGAGTGCCCGGTAACAGATCAATGCCAAAATCAATATCTCTATCAGGCGGCATGCCCGGAAGGTCGGCTAGAAACACATCGGGAAAATCCTGTACTACTAGAACTGAATTAACTGAATGGGTATCAATACTGACATCTCTCATATAAGCTAAATAAGCATCACGCCCCTTCTCAAACATACGCTGAGCTTTAAGAAAAGAAATGACTCTATTAGGAGTGTGATCTAAAGTACCCCTGGCATATCCAGCGTCACGGGTTTGGCTTTACAATCAAAAATAGCATAATGGGGCAACAACGAGTCCATGCCCAAGATAATATCAAAATCAACCATGCTGAGCAACAATTAATCGGCTCTAGTCTCAAAACCACTAAAAGCAACCAAACACGACCGATAAATGCGGTCCACAACAAGAGAATCTCCCACAAGAGTAGAAACATAAATAGGGGAACTCAGAGAATCCCGAGATACACCCAAATGCGGATCAAAATAAGAAGACACAAAAGAGTAAGTGGAGCCTGGATTGAATAGAATCGATGCATCTCTGTGACAAACCAGTATAATACCTGTGATGATAGAAGTGGAGGCAACAGCCTCGGTACGGGCAGGGAGGGCATTGTATCGGGCCTAGCCTCTCTCTCTAGGGCGACCTCTACCTCCCCGACCTCCACCTCTAGCTGGCTGAGTAGGTGGCGTAGCAACTGGAGCTGTAACCATAGCATGAGAACTCTGCGGGGCACGTTGTGGCTGAGAAGCCTATGGAGGTGCACACCTCCAAAGTCTGGGGTAATCCCTCACCATATAATGGGTGTCATCACACTCAAAACAAGCTCTAGGAGGACGTGGTGGCTGTGACTAGCTCGGGCCAGGTCTGCTGGACTGAACTCTGAAAGCACTACGCGCAGGAGGTGCGCTAGATACCGAAGGTGCATAATAAGTATCCTAAGGTTTAGGATGAGCTGGAATACCATTGGCTACTGGAAGAGCTGAATGAACAGGGCAGCTCATATAACCCCTACCATGACGACCTGCTGCTGGGGCACGGGCCACACAAAAATGACCCAACTCTCGAGACCTCTAGGTCTCCCTCTCCTCTCTCTCCCTAGAATGCATATCCTCAATCCTCCTAGTAATGCTCACCACCTACGGATATGAAATATCCATCTCCAACTCACGAGCCATACTTGACCTGATGCTGGGAATAAGTCCCTCAATAAACAAGCGAACACTCTCGCGAACAGTAGAAACCAAGGCCGGTGAATGCCTAGCCAAACTGGTGTAACAGATAACATACTTTGAGATAGTCATAGCACCCTAGTTCAAATGCTCAAACTCGGCATGCCATGCATCCCTAAGGCTCTGAGGAACATACTCTCTCAGGAACAGATCTGAAAATTGAGTCCAAGTTAGTAAAGAAGCCTCATCCGGACTGTCTAACTCATAGTTGTGCCACCACTCATAGGAGGCTCCTCGAAGCTGAAAGGTAGTAAAGGAAACCCCGCTCGGTACTGATATACCCATGGTATGAAGAATACGGTAACTCTCATCTTGAAATCCCAAAGCATCCTCCGATGCTAGACCGCTGAATACAGGAGGCTTGTACCTCTTGAACCTTTCAAGCGTCAGCTGCTCCTCTTTGGAAGTTGCTGCCCTGTCCTCGGGCTGAATTGGCACTACAGGTGGTACAAGAATAATCTCAGGGACCTGCTCAACATGCATTCGCTGCTTAGGAGTGTGGGCGGTGAGAGTATATGCTCCTCCCCTGGCCTGAGATGTAGCTGCAGTAAGGGGAAGCAACCCTGCTTGAGCCAGAGTGGTGTACATGCTAATGAACTATGCTAGAGTCTCCTAAAGAGCTGGAGCAGTAGTAGTAGTAGGCGTGTCAGCTGCCTGGACTCTGATTGGAACTATTGGTGGTACCTCGATGGTAGCTCGCGCAGGTGCTCTGGATGTACCACATGCGTGTCCTTGGCCTCTACCCTGGTCCCGACCTCTGACGGCTATAGTAGGGGGAGCGGGTGCCTGATCATCTCGGGTAGTGCGTGTCCTCGCCATCTCTAAGAGATTAGAAGACAGAAGTTTTAAATTGTGATGTCAAAATATCACACGACAAGGAAATCAAATGAAGTGAAATTTTCCTAATAGTTACATAGACTCCCGTAGATAAGTACAGATGTCTCCGTACCGATCAACGAGACTCTAATAAATTGGCTTGTGATCCATGATTCCTATAAACCTAGAGCTCTAATACCAACTTGTCACGACCCTAGTTTGCCCACCGTGAACTGCCGTGATGGCACCTAGTCTCTACGACTAGGTAAGCCTAATAATGCGGAACATAAACGAAACTTGCAGAAGAAATAATCAAAAGCCAAAATAACTGAATGGAACAATATTTATAATGTCGCTCGACATATACAACACAACATTCTCAAAACCAGTGTACTATCCCAAAACCAGGAAACTCACGAAAACACAAGCCTTTGGAATATCTAATAGTCTAACTCCAGAATATCTAACAAGAAAGAAAAATACAGAAGGGCAATATTTAACAACTAGAATAGAAAGGGACTTCTCGATATGCGGACACGACAGATGTACCTCAAAGTCTCTAGAGCAGTCGCCTCCCTCAAGGATGATCGGACTGAGTAGCGGTACATGGATCTGCACATGAAAAATATGCGCAGAAGGGGCATGAGTACACCACATCAATACTCAGTAAGTGTCAAGCCTAACCTTGGTTGGGTGGTGACGAGGAAGGTCAGGGCCCTAAAGAGGTTAAATAAAATCTAAAGCTAAACAATATAGAATAGAATAGTATGAATAAGTATGGCAGTAAAATAACACAGGATGTACAGGACAACAACAACTATATAGAAACACGGTAAATATGGAAAGGAAGTATAGCTCAGCACAAATAATAACAATTCACGATCTCCCAGGATACCATCCTGTAGTCCCATATGTACATGTACAATAGATCTCTCGGGATCCCATCCTGTAGTCCAACTCATAGTGCGCAAGGATCTACCGAAAATCTTATTCCGTAGTCCCAATGTAAATACCCAGTACTTAGGGAATCTACCGGGTCCATTCCCATTGTTCCATATAACTGTGCAAGGGGATCTACTGGAATCCCACATCCATAGTCCAAAAATAAACAGACAAGGGGGAGCTACCGGAATCCCACATCCGTAGTCCCAAAATAAATACACAGCAGCAATAGGAAGATATACAGAAATGGCAAAATTTCATATTAAGGCAACAAGTGGTTCTAGCCTAGCATGCTGCACATAATTCAGGTAAGGTAGTTTGAGCAAATAAAGCTATTAAGTCACTTAGACATGCTTTCCTAAACTAACAACAGGCTTAATAGTGCAAGTAATATAACAGGAAAGGAAACATACTAGCATTACTTAAAGAAAATTAAATTTCCAACAAATAGCACAAGTACGAACTCATCACCTCACGTACAAGGCATTTCAATTACCAAATATACCAAATCCTAAGGGGAAGGTCCCCCACACAAGGTTAGACAAGCCACTTACCTCGAACCAGCTCAAAATCAACCCGAGACCACGTTCTTGCCATAAGTACTCGACTCCAAATGGCCCAAATATATTCAATTAAATTGCATAATGTAGATAACACTTCAAGTAACTGATTCTACAATTAAAGTATAAGCTAATACGCGAAATTATGTAAAATGACCAAAACGTCACTCGGGCCCAAGTCCAAAATATGAATTATGGCTCAAACCCTCGATTTTGGGTTTTAAAAATCTGCCCAGGGATTTCCTTAATTGCGAACGCGGTCAAACATTCACGTTCGCGAAGCACAAATTGACGCTGACCATTTTTCCTTCTTCACAAACGCGTCCCCTTCTTCGCGAATGCAAATGCTCAGCTCCTAGCCCATCACGAACGCGGCCCCCTTATTACGAATGCGTAGATCAAAACCCCAACCCTTCGCGAATACGAAGGCCAAACCTTAATCTCCACGTCCTATCCCTTCGCGAACGCGATGGCCAGTCGCGAAGAACAACTGGTATGCAACATACCAGCAGTTTTTCTGCAACTTCAAACATCAAGTAATGGCCCGGTTAACCACCCGAGGCCCCCGGGACCTCAACCAAACATACCAATATATCTATAACCGCATTCGAACTGGTTCCAACCTTCGGAACACACAAAACAACATCAAAACACCTATTTCTCATCAGATTCAAGCCTAATAATTCCAAAAATTCTAAAAATACGCTTTTGATCAAAAAGTCTATCAAACCTCGTCCGAATGACTTGATTGCATACACGTCACATTAAACACTACAGAGCTACTCCAACTTCCAGAATTCCTTTCCGACCCTCGGATCAAAATCTTGCTATTGAACAGGAAACTTCAAAAATTCAACTTTTGGCATTTCAAGCCTAAATTAGCTACGGACCTCCAAAACATAATCTGAACACACTCCTAAGCCCAAAATCACCCAGTGGAGTTAACGGAACCATCAGATTTCCATTTCGAGGCCATCTTTACACTATTCCAACTATGGTCGAATTTCCAACACTTAAGCTCTCATTTAGGACTAAGTGTCCCAAAACTCTCCGAAACTCAAAACCGAACATCCTAGCAAATCAAAATAGCAGAAATAAACTTGAGGAAAGTAGTTAATAGGGAATTGGGGCATAAATTCTTAAGACGACTGGTCGGGTCGTCACATAGGAGCAGTAGTTTTGAAATCATTATTTGAGGAAAGCATACTCATTAAGCAGCCCAATTAATCATAGAATACCCAGATTTACTTGACAAGCAGACTTACAAATAGGGGTGAAGGGATTGGGAACATATGGGGTTGAAACCACATAAATAGGGAAACATTTGATACAACAAATGTACGGAACAGCCAGGAGTCTACTGAACAAGTCAGTCATGGTAACAGACAGTTAAAACATAGGGAAAGAATGCAGCAGGATCATGTTGAAGACAAGAGTTTGTTGAACAAAATTTGGCATACAATTAGGGCCAATAGAATGCACTAGAAGACTAAGTAACTACATGGTCATACTAGTAAAGGGGGAGGGGGGGTATGGGAACTAAGTAAACATGATGGACAAGTATCAAAAAACTAAGTCTAGTCTGATATGTTGATACACATAAGGCAGAATTTAGACATGCTTAATAACAACAAACAGAGAAACAAATTGAATAACTAGTACAGGAACAAGCATGGATGTATAGACATGGAACACATAAAGTTGAGTTTTAAAATTTAACTAGAGACATACCAGTTAAAGAAGAAAAATGCAGAATGTAAAAACAGGTGCAACTCCACTATCTAGCCTTGGCTTTCAGCCGGCTAGACCAATAGTTAGCACAAGTAGAAAAGAAAGAAGAGAGAGTTTGAATGTATCTTTGAGTATTCTGAACGGTGTGTTCGTGTGTTGAAGGAGAAGAATGACAGTGCTTATATAATAGTTCAAGAGTAGAGCCAATAAGGTAAAAGAATCAGAAATCAGCAATTAAGGGCCATCAGAATCCAATCACATAAGGTGTTCAGAATAGACTCCTTAAATTAGGGGCAATTAGCCAAACGGTAATAATAGGGAGTCTAATTAAGGAAAGAAGTTCAAATCAAACCAAATAAAGGAGTTCAGAATAAAATAATCAGTGTTCTAATTAAGGGAAGAATCATATAAAGGAATCAGTAAATATACATGTAATCAAATGAGGCAAGATTGTCTAATTAAGGTCGTAAACATGGAAACATGCAAGACTTAGGCATACAAATTTCTAACAGAGCAAATCAATCAGCCGAATTTCAAAGTAACAATGATTTCTGGAAAGAATATATCAACTCCCATAAATAGAGAATAAACTAAGTAAAACTTCATAGAAACATAGAACTTAGTCGGGAAAAGTCAGGTTTAAGTCCTAGTAGAAATTTATTAGGGCACAACAACAAAAATATTGGATTTGACAAAGAAAAACATGCAAGTTAGAGGATACAGAGCAAACTAATACGATTAGTAACACGGAAAGACCCAAATCGTAGCAAGAATTGGAAAGATCAATATATTACATAGAATCAACTAGGGTTTGAGTACTCTTGCAAAAATCAGTCAAGAAGATGAAAATAGAATCGATTAATCATCTAAAAGTCAGAAAGCCTTTGAAAATAAACTCGTAATGAACCCTAGTTTTAGGGAAAAAGCAAGAACAAGCGATTAAAACAAGAAACTTTTAGAGAAGCACGTGTAATAGTTCTCAAATCGAAGGTAATAGACTAGGGTTTTTGAAAACATAACAGAGAGAGCATAGGCTTAGAAACCATGGATTCGTAACAATATAAAGAGAAGTTCTCACTCATAGTCGATAAAAATGACCTGAGACAGGCTAACAAGTAGAGCTTCAAACCAGAACCAACTAGGTTCTTCGACATCCCCTCAAGGATTTAAGGAGTCGAAGAGCCATAGCGTGTAAGAGGCCAAGACTTTCCGGAGAAGACAAGAAAATATCACAACACTGAGATATACGCCGGTGACGGTACCTGAGAAACTAGGGTTTAATGGAGAGAGTTGAGAGAGAAAGGGAGATGAGGATTTAGGAAGTGCGTCTCCTATGCGTGAACCATTTCCTTCTTCCTGAATTATTTACTTACCTGTGTTGTCTTCCCTCGAAACTGCTGGGGATAACACTGCTGGGGAATTATTTACTTACCTGTTGGGGGATAAAATGTTATCAGCTGGGGATAATGCTGTCGAGGATAACACTTAAAAAGGCTATTTGTTAAATACCCAAATAATTCTATAAAAATATTTTATAAATAATTACCAGATTATAAAAAATAATTTCCATGCATAGAAATATTTTAAAATAGTTGCTACATATTTAGAAAAATACAATGAGCTATTTTTGTAAAAATAATGTAATAATGTACACATGGGCTATAATTGCCAAATTATTGTAATTGTAACCAAAAGGTATAAATCTGGCCATTTGTGAAATAATTTGAACCTAGTATAACTATAAATAGCAATATTATGTCATGAAATGCTATAAAGTCATTTGTGTTGCAATTTGTAATTATTTATGTAAATAAAATACTAGGATAAAATTAATTTAAAAATATAGAAATTATGGAAAAATATGCTAATGCATAGTTTTGAAGGTATATATGCACTTAAAAGAATTATAGGGAAAAATTGGGTATCAGCAATCATCAGCCTTTGAGGGCATCCCATCATATCATCTTGGTCACTATGGGCAAAATCATCAATGTATACCAGCTGATCAGGTAGTGGAGAGTATATAACGTCATAACCTTTCTCATATCCCATATACGTATATATACATACATATATACGCGTATATAATGCCATCTGGTCATGGGTCAATGTACATGAATGCAATGCATGAAAAGTACGTTATTAAAATCTTTCGGAATGTCATAAGATCATTTTGCCTTTCGGTAACAGTATAAAGTAAATTCTTTTCAATTTTCATATTTTTCTGAGACTCATGAACAGATGATAGAATAATATGACACATGGAAAATCAAGAATATAGGCACTCCTAGTATTTCTATGAATAGAGTCATTTATGAAAGCTGTGCATTTGCTCGTTTCATTTTTATTGTATGGATCATGCCAAAACAAAGAAGGGATAGCCTTAACATACCTGTAGTAGAGAATAATCTGTATGATATTCTTGGAAACGGTTGCACCGTGCTCTCTTAGAATTGTAAATCCCGTTGTTATTATGCAGTGTAACTTTGTATGGAAATTTTGCCCCAAATCCATCACTTTCCTTAGTTTTAATTCATGTTTCTCGTGAATTAGACTTGAAGATTGTCAAGGCTCAAGTGGTCGTCAAAAATCACTTCTTACACAGTGCTGGAAAGGAAACTTTATTCTCTTGGTTGGGAAAGGTATTATGATATCTCACTTTATTATTCTTTGTCTAAATGAAACCTAAACTTGTATAAATAAAACCAACTCAAAATGTCTTACACGTGATTGTCTTGTTATCTTATGTATATCACTTTAATGGCCACCTAAGCTAATATTACTAAGAGTCATATGTATAATATGTGTCTTGCTGCCACGTTTTAACTTAATACTTATCCAAATATTTGGATTAATTAGGTAATGTCCCAGTACCCGGTAATTAATCAATTACCCGCATAATTAAAAATTATCTCAACTTACTTAAAATACTACTTTCTTTTAACATACCTTGTACACCTTACTAGCATATTTATATAGTACATTGTATGGCACTAGTCCATAAATACCGGGTATTTTAGCTCGGGACGTATTTAACCCCAAAATGCCAAACTTTGACGAAAATTTATTTTCTTTGACTTGATTCCTCTTTCACCTTCACGAATTTACTCATTACTTATGAAATAGCATAATCCTTATATTCTCCAAATAATCTTTTACTTGGGCTGATATCAATTACCATATAACAAATTCAACGTACAATATTGCAAGGTGCAATATTGTCGTAACTTAATACTGTGAAGCATAACATCATCGTAATGTAATACTGCAAGTCGTAACATCATGTAATATAATACTACAAGATGTAACATAATCGTAATATTGCGGGGTGTAACAGTTTCACGACCCCGGTTCGCCCTCCATGAACCATTGTGACGGCACCTAGTTTCTATGACTAGGTAAGCCTAAATTGCGGAAGAAAACCAAAATTTGCGGAAGTAAAACATTTTAAAACAGTAATAAAGTAATAACAATGTTTAATATGTTGCTCGGCATACATCATGTTTAACTCTTACCATCCAATACATAGATCCAAGACCCGGAAACCCACGAATCACAAGCTAAGATCAATACTACATAGCTCTAATTCCGGAATGTCTAATAAGAACAGAAAAACATAGAAGGGCTAAATACTAAAAGCAGGAATAGAAAGGGACTTCTCGGTCTGCGGACACGACAGATGTACCTCGAAGTCTCTAAAGCAGTCGCCTCCTCAAGTATGATAGGCCTCAGTAGTGGTACCTAGATCTGCACATGAAAAACATGCGCAGAAGGGGCATGAGTACACCACAGCGGTACTCAGTAAGTGACAAGCCTAACCTCGGTTGGGTAGTGACGAGGAAGGTCAGGGCCCTACTGAGGTTAAATAAAATATAAAGATGACAGGATAAGATAAGCAGTCCAATTGAGAATCTACAGTAAGAATCTATGTAGGATAATTATAGTACAATAAAGGAAACAGAGATGAAGGCAAAACACAAGGAAGTACCACTCATAACGGGGATGATAACCGGGGATCTCTTGGTATCCCGAGGATCTCTTGGTATCCTCAATATATGCTAGGAATCTCTTGGTATCCCGAGGATCTCTTGGTATCCTCAATATACGTGCCTAGGATCTCTTGGTATCCCGCACGTCAGTTCAGATCATAAATACGTACAGAGGATCTCCTGGGATGCCGTCTTGTAGTCCCGAAATAAAAACACACAGAAGCAACACAAGAATACTCCATTTAAGTAAAATTTCGTACCAAGTAAATAGTTAATTCTAGCTAACATGCTTCACGTAATGCAACTAAGACAGTTTAAGCGAATAGGCAATTAAGTCAACTAAACATGCTTTTCTAAACTAGCAACGGGCTAAATTCACAAGTAGAATAAAATATGAAAAAGAACTTAATTAAAATATTTAAGGAAAAATCGGATTTTCAACAATTAGCTCAAGTACACGCTCGTCACCTCACGTACAAGGCATTTCAATTATCAAATATATCATATCCTAAGGGGAAGGTCCCCCATACAAGGTTAGACAAGCCACTTACCTCGAACCGGCTCAAAAATCAATCCGAGACCACGTTCTGAAAATCCCTCAAAATCTCGCTCAAATCCGAGCTCCCAAGCTTAAGTTTTGATAAAAATGGCTAAAACACTCGATTTGAAATCTTATATCTGCCAAGGCGCGTTCTTCTTCACGAACGCGAGGCTACTATCGCGAACACAATGCACAAAAGTCCTGCTGGCCAAATTACTCTTTTGTGAATGTAAGGTCCACTCGTGAACGTGTAGCTAACACGGGCAGACCCTATGCAAACACGAGGACCATGTTGCGAACATGAAGACCAACGAGTCCTTACCTTCGCGAACGGGGGATAGCATCGCGAATGCGAAGCACATTTTAGCTGCTTCACCCAGATGCTCTACGCGAAGGTGAGGCCCTATCGCGAACACGATGAATGTTTTATCTGCAACTTAATAGCAGAAAATCTGTAGTTTTTCCAAGTCCTAAAGTGGTCCGTTGAGCATCAGATACACCCCCGAGGCCTCGGGGACCTCAACCAAACCTGCCAACCAATCCTAAAACATCATTCAAACTTGTTCCAACCCTCGGAACGCTCAAAACAACATCAAAACACCTATTTTTCATTGGATTCAAACCTAGGAATTCAAAAAAACTCTAAAAATACGTTTTCGATCAAAAAGTCTATCAAACCTCGTTCGAATGACCTTAAATTTTGCACATACGTCACATTAAACACTACAGAGCTACTCCAACTTCCAGAATTCCATTCCGACCCTCGGATCAAAATCTCACTATCGAACCGGAAACTTCAAAAATTCAACTTTTGGCATTTCAAGCCTAAATTAGCTACGGACCTCCAAAATACAATCCGAACATGCCCCTAAGCCTGAAATCATCCAACGGAGCTAACAGAACCATCAGATTTCCATTTCGAGGCCATCTTCACACTGTTACGACTACGGTCAACTTTCCAACACTTAATATCTCATTTAGGGACTAAGTTTCCCAAAACTCTCTTAAACTCGACACCGAACAGCCCGGCAAATCAAAATAGCAGAATTAAACTTGGGGAAAGCATTCAATAGGGGATATGGGCATTAATTCTTAAGACGACCGACTAGGTCGTCACATCCTCCTACACTTAAACATACATTTGTCCTCAAATGAGCATAAAGACATACCTGAAGTAGTGAAAAGATTAGGGTAACGGCTGCACATATCCTGCTCGGTCTCCTAGGTCGCTTCCTCGACCGGCTGGCCCCGCCACTGAACCTTTACCGAAACAATGTTCTTTGACCTCAACTTTCTAACCTGCCAGTCCAATATTGCCATTGGCTCCTCAACATAAGACAGATCCATGCCTAACTGGACTGAACTGAAATCCAACATGCGCGATAAATCACCGTGATACCTCCGGAGCATCGAAACATGGAATACCGGATGAACTCCGGCCAAGCTGGGAGGTAAGGCAAGCTCATAAGTGTAAGCACGTGATTTTTGCCCTATGAAAGAATTACTCCCAAAAAATTCAAAAATAAAATGATTTTCCTTGGTGTGCAATTTTGTGATATTTTGTGATATTTTTGAATAATTATTTGTATTTGTCTGTGCATGTTTATTTGTTAAATTAATAAAAATACAAAAATATGTCACATTTTTCATGTAGGATTTAATTCTACAATTGTTAGTAATTAAGTTTGTTTTACAAAAATTAAAAAATTACAAAAATAGGCATCTTTTGCATTTTTAGCATTTAATGTCCAAATATACAATTTTATGCTTAATTATTACTTAATTGTGCGTTAATTGTTATTGGGAGTTAATTTGCGCTTTTATAACTTAATTTAGTTCTTAATAATAATTCAAGTATTTTTTATAATTTAGTTTTAGAAAAATAAAAGAAGAAAAAAGAGCAAAAATACAAAGAAAAATCGGATTGGGCCACTTCTTCAATTGTAAGCCACAGGCCCAAAAAATTGTCCAACCTTCCCCACGACCCGGTCCATTTCAAACCGGGTCGACCCAATCCATACCCAACACCCCCTATCTTGCATTTCAAAAAACAAAACAAAAGAAAAACCCTAAAGAAACTATCCCCCCCACTTTTTCTTCTTCTTCTCCAAACTCTAAAACACACACAGCCATGGCCATGCTGCTTCTGCCTTCTGCTGCGTCTTCATCTTCTCCATGTCGAGCTCAAAAAGCTCGTCCATGGCTGCCCTCTTCTTCGTCAAGTTCCAGCAGCGACGTGAACGACCACTATCGCCACTGTTTCATTGAAGCCAAACCCCATCGCTGCCTGTTTCATCTTCTTCATCGAGCTTGAGCTCGACGCACCACTGCTGCATCCTCCAGTTTCTCCGTGCTGCTGCTGCTACTCACGCTTCTGCTTCTGCTTGCCACGTCTCCTTCACGCACATGGTTGCTGCTGTTTCTACCTTCATCTTCTCCATCCAAACAACCAAACGACCTATTGCGTCGTCCATGGCTGACCCTACTGTTACTGCTGCTGCTCCGTCGAGCTCCACCATAAAACCCAGCTGCTGTTGCGTTCGTCGTCCATTGCTGCACTGTTCTTCTCCATCGATCTCGCGTGCTGCTCTATTTTTTTCCATGCTGTTGTTCCAGCGTGATGCTACTGCTTCGGCTTTCTTCATCGCACATCACCCTTACCCATCGTCCTTATTACAAGCGACTAGATCGCCCGTTCGTTAGTTCCAGTCGTGATTCAAAAATCGAGCATTTCAATGGAGTTTCTTTGATGTTGAAAATGAAGAAGTTTCTATTAAGAAGGTCAGATTCTAACTTCGCTCATCTTTCGATTTTCAGATCTTGCGTCGTGGGTATATGAGTTGTTTGGTTCGATTTCCTTCGTTCCAGTTTTATGTCTCACGTGATACCGACAACTTGGCCCTTTCATTTGTGATGTTTGTTTGTTTAATTGCTGAATCGCATAAGAAGTTTACATAGTCATCTGTCTCCATTAATTGTCATATTATCTCGTTTCCGTTAGTTGGTTTGTATATTTGTATTATTGTAGTTTGCTATTTGTTGAAATGGTGCCAATTTGCTCTTTGTTGTTGATCACGTTGTTTGGTTCCCTGTTCGTTCAGGTTTTGTCTAAGTTAAATCACGATTTTATTCCCAATGCAGTTGGTTTAGTCCCTTGCATCTGTGTGTCGATCGTAGTCTGAAATCTACTCGTAGTAGTTCAACATATTTTAGTTTGAATCATTCGTCTTCATTATAATGTTGTTTGATTCAGTTTGAGTTCAATTAATTTTTGAGTTTAGTGATTTGAATCTACTTGTTTGCTATTGTTGTTGAATCTGAAAGTAGGATTATTGTTAAAAAAAATTTAGTCAAAATAATTCCTGCTTTTGTTGTTCATGGTATGTTTTTCAGTTTGCATCATTTCCGTTAATCGTTGATTCATGTTGTTTCAGTTTATTTTGTTGTTGATATTGTTGTTTCCTTGCTCATCCATTTTTGGTCTAAGTTAACCAGGATTGGTTCCCAATATGGTTAATTTATTCACATTAATTTGATGTTGTTCATATGATTTGTTGTTTGAATTTGTTTAGAAATTGGTCATATTGGCTATATTTTGGTTGAGATTGATTAGGTGAATTGGTTATAGCTGATGGGGTAGTTTGGTAAATTGCAGTACGTTCAGGGGTAAAATGGTAATTGCAATAAGGTCGGAGGGGTAGTTTGGTAATTGAACATTTTGAATAATTCTTTATGTTAAGCATGGGGGACAAAATGTAATGGGGTGTGGGTGATATAATTGTTTAATATAATGGGGGACAAGACATAATGTAGTGGAGGGGAATATTGTAATTGTTTATGTAGGCATGAGGGACAAGATGTAATGGGGTGGAGTTGATATATTTGTTTAATGTAGTGGGGGATGAGTGGGAAGATAGTGGGTTTGGTAGGAGAAAGTGGTTGTTATTAATTGATTAAAGGGTTTGGGATGGGAAATAAATAGAGAAACTTGATCAGATTTTGGAGGGAGTTTTTTAGACGGACGAACAGAGAAGAATAGAGAGAATAAGAGAGAGAGATAGAGAAAAAAAGAGTTGTATATTAAAGAGAGGGAAAATTCCGAAAATACTAAGATTCAGAAGAATAAAAAGAAAAACATTCTGGAAATTCAAAAGAAGAATAGTATACACCCGATATACAATTTAAGTATTCTGATATACGGATTCAGAAATTAAGGGTTGAACATTAATTAGTCTTTCAAATCTGAAAAAATTCCTTTGGCTTCTATCCGTTGATTGTTGTCGGTGTTTTTGGATTTTCATCTTGATTTTAAAATCTGTCACTGGTTTCTCGTTGCTGGTTGTTACTGGTTGCTGGGGTTGCTGCTGTTTTATGCTACTGAATTTCTGCTGATCTCCCTTTTCTTTTGCTTCCAGTATCAGGTACACAACTGACACGCTGGTTATTGTAAACCTAAATATGAAGCATGAATACGAAAATGAAGAGTTGAAATTCTAAATTTAATTTAATTATATTCTGAATTTTATTTGTATGTATAAATTATTTAGCTTGCAAAAATCAGAATCATGTAGCTATTTAATATATATAGTGGAACATCCGACGATAGCTTAACGGATGAACTATCTATATATTGCCTAAAAATAAATAAATGGTGTAGTAACTCCGTCTAGTCAAAAAATCAAACGAATAGGCCATTTAGGAACTTGGTAGGAATATTGTTTAGTTAAATAATATTGGTTAATTTCAGCATGTAAATGGTCTAGGATTAAAATTAGATTGCTAAGTTTTTTTTTTAATTTGACAAACTGAGAACATGCCTAGTATAATGTAACTATGTAGTAACATGTGAATAAGACGACACAGGTCTAGTTTTACGTCATACACATTGGGCCTGGGCCCGCAGTGGCAATGGACTATCCTGTTTGCATCATTTTCAGATTTTATGAATCATATTCGAAACCCATCTACAACAACTCAAGCACGTAAATAAATTAAGACATTTTCTCTTTTATTTTGTAGAGACAAATTTAATAAGAGAAAAATGTAGGCATTTTAGGATTGTCCTTTAAAAATAAAATGAGATGAGCCTCGCCCAATAAAATGCACCAATTGCGGGGCCCTCAATAAATGTTTAATTGAATATTTAGAATTCGGGATGGACTGTTTAGTGAATTCCACGCTCTTACCCAGAAATAATAATACGCTAATCGCTTTAGGCACGATTTTAATAATAATACATTTCTAAACACGGGTGCGCATTTATGCGACCCAAATCCAAATCCCAAAACATTGAATAAAAATACGTTCCAGATCGCGGGTGCATTTTATGTAACGCAATCCAAAGACATGTTTTTAAATGATGTTCACATTCTTTTAAAAATATAATAATAAAAGTGGTAAAGAGTTAAAACTTGCACAAGAGCGCATAATTGTATAAAATCAGATAAACAAGCCGAATATGACAGTTGAGCGACCGTGCTAGAACCACGGAATTCGGGAATGCCTAACACCTTCTCCCGGGTTAACAAAATTCCTTATCCGGATTTCTAGTTCGCAGACTGTAATACAGAGTCATTCTTTTCCTCGATTCGGGATTAAAATTGGTGACTTGCGACACCCTAAATCTCCCAATTGGCGACTCTGAAATAAATAAATAAATCCCGTTTCGATTGTCCTTTAATTGGAAAAACTCCTTGTACCCTCGCAGGGCGGAAAAAGGAGGTGTGACAGCTCTGGCGACTCCGCTGGGGATAATCCCAGAATCTCTGGTTCATGGTTCAAGAATTCGAGCTTAAAATAACTGTTATGGTTGGCTTTGTTTGTTATCGGATTTTTTTTACGTATTCATGCTTAATGTGCTAAATGTTGTTTTTTACCGCTTTAATATTATCTGAATTGTGTGTATAAAACTGCTACGAAACCCACCTTCCTTCTGAGTCTTCTGAATTTATGGTGCACACGTGCGCGTGGCCCACCTTTCTGTTAGAAGTCATACCAAATAAGACGAAGTTGGGACAAGTAACTAGGCCGGGTAGACTTTCATGCTCCCGGTACGTTGCCCCCACTTCGGCTCAAGCTGTCTGTTTGGGTAAGCCAGATGTAGAACAATATGCCTCAGGTTTTGAACATAGAATAACATGACTTCATGCCGGATCCCTAGTAGGAACGATTATTTGCATCATATTGCATTTTGACTTAGGGGACTCAACACAGGGGTTGGGTCTGTCTAGGACTAGCAACCTGAAATGAAAAAGACCATCTTGATGCATCTTATGTGCTACATGTTCCATTCCTTCAAGGGTAAAAGGGTCATGTGGCGGACCAATGATAATTGAGAGTGAATGAAAAGGAAAAAAGGAAAAAGAGAGGGTGAAGTGCGAAGATAAAGCAAATAGGGCCCGATTATGTTTTGTTACATTTTTATTTTAAACAAAAATGAATTCAAAAAAAAATCTTTGCACTTTTTATCATTTTTGAAAAATCAAAAATAAAAAAAAAAGGGAAAAAAAATCCAAAAGATTTTACATGTTTCATCACCTTTTAAGAAAAAGCAAAAAAAAGATATGTTTTCTCTGAATTAGTTATTTTTTATTTCTCACCCGTATCCAATCTACCCGAACTACGCGGGTTTGATTCTCACTGGATGTGTGATACGTAGGCAACCCTCATCGGGTCCGACCCCCCTTTTTGCTAAAATAGCCAAAAACAAATAAATATTAAAAAAAAACATGTCAAAATTTTAATTCTGTCATAAAGAAGTCGGGTGACGCTGTTTTGTCAAAACATAGCCGAATGTTCCCGAAAGGGACGCCGGAAGGCTGACTTTGCATAAACAGCCACTTTTGGGTCGTTTTTTAAGATTTGGTCCAGTTGACCCACACAGCCTTAAAAGTCTTCGTCCCCAAGACGTTGAAAGGCCGTGTTTGCAATATTGAGTTTTCTAATTTGAAAAACGATAAAAAGAGTCGTATATAAGTCAGGTGATATTGTTTTGTCATAAATAGCCGAATGTTCCCGAAAGGGACGCCGGAAGGCTAACTTTGCATAAACAGCCACCTTTTGGGTCATGTTTAGGATTTTTGGTCCAGTTGACCCACACAGCCTTAAAAATCTTCGTCCCCGAGGTGCTGAAGGGCCGTGTTTGCAACACCAGGTTTTTATTGTATTTTGAAAAGAAAAAAAAACAAAGAGTCAGCGGTCAGGTGAATACCATTTGGATTTTTAGTCAAAAATAAGTCGAGCCAGCTTCGGCCGCGTCTTAAACCGTTATTGCCGAAATAGCCTTAGATTATCTTTCAGTTGTTGAAAGGCTATTTTCGTAAAAGAATGGGCAAGTTTGTAAAGTGTCATAAAATAATCCTCCCCGGCCTCAAAATTCATGTGAAATTTGGAAGGGGCCACATTTGCAAAAATAACTGTTTGGTTGCATTTGTCAAACGGAGAAAGGAAGCTGGCCATTTGTTTTTGGAGTTTCTAAACCTTTTAATTAGAATATATGGGTTGTTTGATCTTCGAGTTTATAGGTCATCTTCAAACCTTTGAAACCCAGTTTGTTTTAATATGAAAATTGAAAAATTATTGTTTATCTTTATTTGGTCCGAACTACGCAAGGTCTGATTCATGCGGGGTCATGATACGTAGGCAATCTCCATAAGATTCGACCACAACAAAAAAAAATTGAAAAAAAAAATCGAAAAAAAAAGGAAAAAGATGTTGCTAGTAATAAGAACCGACTGAGTCCATTCTAACATGTTTTGTTTTGAATTGTGAAGAAAGTTGAGTTGGTCGGTTTGTGGTAAGATAGAAACACAAGATCCAAAGAAAATGATAACTGGCATCAAAGTTGTTACAAATGCTCAAGAGACTCAGAGTCAGAGGGTTCAACAAGAGTCTACTGTGCCAGAGAAAAATAGAATACTGAAACAACAAATGACCGGAGTGTGTCAAGCATGGGCCAGTGGGCAAGGACAGCCTCGTCATGAGTCACAATTTGCGATACAACAAGAGCAGTACCACTCTCCTAAGTACCACCCGTACTCGTTTGATCTTCCTGCAAAGATTGAAGAGCCTGCCCGAAAGATGGTACAAGAAGAAATGACCCAAAGAGTGAAAAGCTTAGAATAATGGTTGAAAAACAGACAATGGTTGTCTGGTCAAAAGAGTGTTGCCTTCAAAGATTTATGTATGTTCCCCGATGTCCACTTGCTGCCTGGTTTCGAGACTCCCAAATTTGAAAAGTACGATGGACATGGAGATCCCATTGCCCACCTGAAAAGGTATTGCAATCAACTGAGAGGTGCGGGAAGAAATGAAGAATTGTTGATGGCTTATTTTGTGGAAAGCCTTACGGGAGTAGCTTCCAAATGGTTTATGGATCAAGACACGTCTCGCTGGTATGTCTGGGACGACATGGCACAAGCCTTTGTCAAACAGTTCCCATACAGTATCGACATTGCCCCAGACCGCATTTCCCTTTCAAACCTGAAGAAGAAACCAAGTGAAAGTTTCAGGGAATATGCCATTAAATGGAGAGAGCAAGCAGCTCGAGTTAAGCCACCCATGGATGACCACGAGCTAATAACTGTCTTCCTTCAAGCGCAAGAGCCAGATTACTTTCAGAACATGATGTCCGCAGTTGGCAAATCCTTCTCGGAAGCAATCAAAATGGGAGAAATGATAGAGAATGGTCTTAAGACAGGAAAAATTATAAGTCAAGCAGTTTTTAAAGCTGCAACTCACGCTGTCCGGGTTGAGTCTGATAATTTTTGCGACACAAATGAGAAGATTGAAGAAATCATGATGACATCAGGGTCAAGAAGAGGTCCTAGGAGAACATCTCGAAGGTATGAGCAGCCTCCTCAAGTTTTCTATGAATACCCTGAGCAATATTATCCCCCTCAGAACCCACAACACTCTATTGTTCCACCTCAGTATGTTGCCCGGCCACCAAAACACCCCAGAAGGCGAGCACGAGCGTCACAAAAACTCCAGAAGCCTCCACATAACTTTCAGGTTCCCTATAACCCACATCCAAGCCAGAGGTATAAAGGGGAACGAAGGTTGAAAGATAACTTTACACCAATAGGAGAGTCCTATGAAAGCTTATTTGGGAGGCTAAAGCATCACGACATGATTGCATCTATTCCTCCAAATCATGTGGACCCACGTGCAAGAAGCTTTGACCCATCTAAAAGGTGTGAATACCATTCCAATGCCCAGGGGCACAATGTTGAAAGTTGTTGGGATTTGAAAAGAGAAATTGAAAGGATGATCCAGGAAAATATGATTGTGATCCAAGATAGTGACACCCAGAATATCGCGCAGAATCCTTTACCTGCACATCATGATGCACACTTTATGGTGAGGATGCCTGGTGACATGGAGTTTGAGAGTCATCCCGGGAAGCTGCTAACTGATGATAATGATATTGAAGTTGGTAATGGTCTTGGCAATGATGATGCAAAACTCAATGGCTAAAACACCGTGTTTGGCAATTGGAAAGGCGCTCCATCTCCTGGTCAGCCAGAAAGGAGTTTTGGTGGTTTATTTTGTTGTCATTTATGTCGTTCGGATTATTAGGGTTGTAATTCGGATATTGTCTTGTGTCAAACCTTCTTATCTTTCCACTTTGTCATAGCGGTTTGTTTAAGTTTTGTCCAGGTTGTTTTAGGATTTTATTCTGGTTTGTTTCGTTTGTTTTGTTATTCAAACCATTTCACCGGTAGTCTAATACAAAATCCGGTCTTTTATTTCCCGTCATCTTTTGTTTGGTCCTTTTGTCATTTTTGTTCAGCGCCGATTCTAGTGACATGACATGTGCGCACAGTTTGGCCTGATCTTAAAAGATAATCATAAAACCATTGGGAGGTGATCAGAACATTTAAAAAGAATAAAGATAGTTTGAGATTATTCGCTCGAGTCATGTGGAACTGGGGCAAATAAAACATAAAGAAAACAATAAAATCAAGTGAGAGAATTGCCCAGCGGTGCTTTAAAAATGACAAAAGAAAAAGGCAAATATTTGCATATGGTTATCAAGTCCGGCACAATTAGAAGATGTGGCGAATATTTAATGGTGTTGTTTGTGCTTGGCGTGTTTTGAAGACTGGAATGACGAAGGCATTTTGTTCTGCTACCTAAACACTTTATCTTTCATTACCCTTTTTGAGCCTTATTTATTTTCTTTCATACACCTCGTTCGGAATCAGTAGCAAAGGTTAGAAACACAAACGTGGAAGAAAAAAAAAGAAGAAAAGAAAAATGATAACAAAAAAATAAAAGAAAGTCAGAAGAAAACAGAGGAATTGGGAACTATGTTTGACCTGATTCCTCAAAGAGGATACGTAGGCGCCTCACGGCTCGGTCATAGGGTGCATAATGTGCATAGTGTAACATAGTATAACAAAAATAAAAATCCCCAAGCAAGTAATTGGGGCAAGGGTTGCGCTTGTTGTAAACAAATATGGTTCCGAAGGTTGTAATTTTGAACCCCAAATTGATTTGTTTTTTGAGCCTTTAATACCCTTTCTTTATAACCTATCCAAAAAACCACATTACGGTCCAAAGAAAGACCTTCTGATCAGTCTTCAAAAGATGCCAAGTCAGATAAATGAGAGTCTTACCGATGAACATAACACTCTGTTCCACAGCAGAAAGGACTCTAATCCCCAGCAAAAAGAGTCATACCGGCAACACTGCAAATCCCCAACTGGAAAGTGATACAAATGAGAGAGTCTTATCGGTGAAAGTCTTTACGGACACCATAAGGCGATGAAAGCTGAGAGAAAAAAAACAAAATGAGAGAGGCTTGATAGTGAAAACCCTTCGGGCACTACAAGTCGAATAAGATTAAGAATCAGATGGGGAATCTCCAAGTGAAGATTGAAAGACGATTGACGGCAGAGGATAGGCCACATGTGCATGTCATGATTATTAGAGTCGGTATCAGCGTTTGATATGCTTTTATTTATAGTTTCTTTTGTTAAAGAGTCATTTTTTTCCTTTATCTTTTATTCGGTTCCCCTTTTGTTTATCTTTCTTCTTTCATGGAAAAAATCCCCAGTAGAGTCTGCTTGGTCAGAACCAGTGGGAAATGACTTCAAAATAGGCCATCAACTTTCCAATCATGCAAGATGAGATCTGACTAGTACATCCAAGTGGTATAGTCAGGAAGGAACAAGCGCGAGGCCAGTGTCAAGAAAGATATCTCCAGCAAAAGGAGATTGACAAAAGGATCAACGAGTGTCAAAAGGGATATCCTCGCCGAAATCAAAGGTTATAAACCTCAAGGCCAAGACCCGTGGATAAATCAAGAAAGAACAACGCGGAGAGCAATGAGCATGATTTGGGAAATTCATATGAGACTAAAAGGTCAGGGAAATGCCAGTTTCCGAGCTGTGCCACAAAAGAAGAGGGATATCCCCAGCAGAAAGGGATTATCCCCAACAAATAATATCATCCCTAACAAGTTGTGGAACGCAGAGCAAGGAAGGAGAAAGGTAAAAGCCATCCCAGTGGAGTATCACAACCAACTACCGCACTTTAAACTAACAAATTTTGTTTGATTTGAAACAGGTAAAGGAAATGGCATTGATGTCGGAAATGCATGCCATAAGGGAGATTGTCAAACTGGGGCAGAAAATTTTCCTTTTATTTAGAAAATTTTCTGGAAGTCAGGTACCCATTCGGGGAAGAATAAAGATAACACCAGTCTCAAAGGAAGTGGTCTTTGAACCAGTGTTGCCCCCAACACAATAAGTTTTAATAAAAGGAGTTGTATCCCCAGTGGACAGAACCAAAGAGATGAAACTGGTGTTTAGAAAAAGCAAAAGCCATTATCATCCCCAGCAACTTCTAGAAGAATGAAGCATCGATTTGAAGGGATAAAATTCCCCAGCAGCGTTATCCTCAACAACGTTATCCCAAGAAGATAACACTTTTATCCCCAGCAGTGTTAAGAGAAAAAAAAATTTTTGAAGGAGGGGAAGAAAGGAGACTCCCCCAGTGGTATTATCCCTAGCAAGCAAGAACAAAGCAGCGCAAAGGAAAAAGAAAAGAAAAGAAGAAATTACAAAGGTAAGTTTCTCAAATCATTGATCTTTACATTTTCCTCTTAGGATAAAAAGTCCTAATCTGATGAATTTCCCTCCCGATACAATCTTAGTCCGATGAAATTTTCTCCTAAGATATCAAATCTTAGTCCGATGAATTTTTCTCCTAAGATAGAGATCTTAGTCTGATGAATTTTTCTCCTAAGATATCAAATCTTAGTCCGATGAAATTTTCTCCTAAGATATCAAATCTTAGTCCGATGAATCTTTCTCCTAAGATCACAACAAAATGGACCTAGTTTGACGATTTATCTCCTAGAGTCACAATCTTGGTCCGATGGAATTTTTTCTCCCAAGATAAGATATCAAATCTTAGTCCGATGAAATTTTCTCCTAAGATACCAAATCTTAGTCCGATGAATTTTTCTCCTAAGATAGAAATCTTAGTCCGATGAAATTTTCTCCTAAGATATCAAATCTTAGTCCGATGAATCTTTCTCCTAAGATCACAACAAAATGGACCTAGTTTGACGATTTATCTCCTAGAGTCACAATCTTGGTCCGATGGAATTTTTTCTCCCAAGATAAGATATCAAATCTTAGTCCGATGAAATTTTCTCCTAAGATACCAAATCTTAGTCCGATGAATTTTTCTCCTAAGATAGAAATCTTAGTCCGATGAAATTTTCTCCTAAGATATCAAATCTTAGTCCGATGAATCTTTCTCCTAAGATCACAACAAAATGGACCTAGTTTGACGATTTATCTCCTAGAGTCACAATCTTGGTCCGATGGAATTTTTTCTCCCAAGATAAGATATCAAATCTTAGTCCGATGAAATTTTCTCCTAAGATACCAAATCTTAGTCCGATGAATTTTTCTCCTAAGATAGAAATCTTAGTCCGATGAAATTTTCTCCTAAGATATCAAATCTTAGTCCGATGAATCTTTCTCCTAAGATCACAACAAAATGGACCTAGTTTGACGATTTATCTCCTAGAGTCAAAATCTTGGTCCGATGGAATTTTTCTCCCAAGATAATATAATAAAATCTTAGTCGGATAATTTGAAAAAAAAACAAGAAGTTTGAAATTGAAAAAAAGGGAGTCGTTTCTTAGTTTTCTTAAGATTATCAATGTTCAGTTGTTGTTGAAATCAGGAGTCCGCCTGAAGAGAGGAAAGGCGTTTTATTTTTAAAAAAAGTTATTGAAATTTCGCCAACCTAAAGAAAGGAATGACATTTTTATTTTTTAAAGTTGTTGTTGAAATCAGGAGCCCGCCTGAAGAGAGGAATGGCGTTTTATTTTTAAAAGTTGTTAAAATCTCGCCAACCTAGCAAAAGGAATGGCATTTTATATTTCAAAGTTGTTGTTGAAGTCAGGAGCCCGCCTGAAGAAAGGAATGGCGTTTTATTTTTTTAAAAAAAAGTTGTTGAAATTTCGCCAACCTAAAGAATGGAAATGGAATTTTTATTTTAAAGTTTGTTTGAAGTCAGGAGCCCGCCTGAAGAGAGGAATGGCGTTTATTTTTAAAAGTTGTTTAAATCTTGCCAACCTAAAGAAAGGAATGACATTTTATTTTCAAAGTTGTTGAAGTCAGGAGCCTGCCTAAAGGAAGGAAAGGCGTTTATTTTTAAAGTTGTTATTGAAGTCAGGAGCCCGCCTGAAGAGAGGAATGACATTTATTTTAAAAGTTGTTGTTGAAGTTAGGAGCCCGCCTGAAGAGAGGAAAGGCGTTTATTTTTAAATTAATCTCGCCAACCTAAAGAAAGGAATGGCATTTTATTTTCAAAGCTGTTGAAGTCAGGAGCCCGCCTGAAGAGAGGAATGGCGTTTATTTTAAAAGTTGTTGAAGTCAGGAGCCCGCCTGAAGAGAGGAATGGCGTTTATTTTTAAAA
This sequence comes from Nicotiana tabacum, assembly GCF_000715075.1. Taxonomy (NCBI): domain Eukaryota; kingdom Viridiplantae; phylum Streptophyta; class Magnoliopsida; order Solanales; family Solanaceae; genus Nicotiana; species Nicotiana tabacum. The sequence continues at coordinate 50,415,616 of NC_134089.1, read as the reverse complement.
GTTGTTTAAATCTCGCAACCCTAAAGAAAGGAATGGCATTTTATTTTCAAAGTTGTTGAAGTCAGGAGCCCGCCTGAAGAGAGGAATGGCGTTTTATTTTTAAAGTTGTTGTTGAAGTCAGGAGCCCGCTTGAAGATGGGAATGGCGTTTTATTTTTAAAGTTGTTGAAATCTCGCTAGCCTAAAGAAATGAATGGCATTTTATATTTTCAAAATTGTTGTTGAAATCAGGAGCCCGCCTGAAGAGAGGAAAGGCATTTTATTTTAAAGTTGTTTAAATCTCGCCAACATAAAGAAAGGAATGGCATTTTATTTTCAAAATTGTTGAAGTCAGGAGCCCGCCTGAAGAGAGGAAAGGCGTTTTTATTTTTTTAAAATTGTTTGTTGAAGTCAGGCGCCCACCTGTATAACGAGAGGAATACTTTTAGTCTTATACATCAGGTTTTGAAATCAGTAACCCCACCGGAAGGCAGAAGGTTACAATCGGAATCCCCAGCAAGAAACAATAAAAATCCCCAGCACCGGGAAGCAGAAGGTTGCAACAAGAGGTCCCAGCACAAATTCAAGCGTCTGAGTCAAAAGGAAGAAAAGACTCATCTTGAAAGAAGTGGCCTGTGAACATTAAATCATGCCCAGCATAACAAATCTGATGAAGATAGTCGTACCCCCAGAGGAACCGCCGAAAAGCTTAATGAAGAAAGCCATGTCCCCAACGGACCGAACAAAATGATGAAAACTGGTATTCAGAAAAGCAAAAGGCCAGTGTCATCCCCAAATTCACGGAAGAAAAGCACCAGAGGAAACACATGCCGACAAGAAAGCAAGGCAACAAGAACAAGCTGCAGTCTAGCCTAGCTTCTTGTTTTCTTTTAAGCACGGTGTAACAAGGAGATCGGTAAGCAGTGGTAATAGCATGAAACAGCAGTAACCTCGCGGTTCGACGGTAGTCCCAGCTACCAAAACTTCCCGAACTACATTGACCTGATTCCTGTTTAGCCCAGGATATGTAGGAAACCTTTGAAGCAAAGGTTCGGTTAAATATTTTTCAAAAAATGCTTCACATGGAGTACTCGGATGGGCAAAAAATCGCTCACTTTATCTTTGCACGAAAACCCTTCGTGTCTTCGGGCAAAGAGGGGCAGCTGTAAGCACGTGATTTTTGCCCTATGAAAGAATTACTCCCAAAAAATTCAAAAATAAATAAGATAAGTGACCGTGCTAGAACCACGGAATTCGGAAATGCCTAACACCTTCTCCCGGGTTAACAGAATTCCTTATCCGGATTTTTGGTTCGCAGACTGTAATACAGAGTCATTCTTTTCCTCAATTCGGGATTAAAATTGGTGACTTGGGACACCCTAAATCTCCCAAGTGGTGGCTCTGAAATAAATAAATAAATCCCATTTCGATTGTCCTTTAATTGGAAAAACTCCTTGTACCCTCGCGGGGCGGAAAAAGGAGGTGTGACAATAAGCAACCTCCCCAACACGCCTGAATATCTCAAAAGGGCCAATAAATCTCGGACATAACTTTACTTTCTTCCCGAATCTCATAACGCCCTTCATAGGGGAAACCCAAAGCAGAACCCGCTCTCCAACCATATAGGAAACATCATGAACCTTCCGGTCTGTGTAACTCTTCTATCTGGACTCGGGTGTACGGAGTCTATCTTGAATCACCTTAACCTTCTCCAAACCATCCTGAACCAGGTCTGTGCCCAACAATCTATCATCACCCGACTCAAACCAGCCCACCGAGGATCTGCACCGTCTCCCAAATAAAGCCTTATACGGTGCCATCTGAATGTTGGACTAATAGCTGTTGTTGTAAGCAATCTCTGCCAATGGCAAGAATTGATCCCAAGACCCTCCAAACTCAATCACACACGCACGGAGAATATCCTCACGAATCTGAATTGTGCGCTCGGACTGTCCGTCCATCTGAGGGTGAAACTGAGAACCCAACTCATGATGAACGGCCCTCCAGAACCGTGATGTAAACTGAGTACCTCTGTCTGAAATGATGGACACTAGAATACCATGCAGACGAACAATCTCCTTGATATAAATCTCTGCCAACCTCTCCGAAGAATAAGTAGTACACACAGGAATGAAATGAGCGGACTTGGTCAGCGATCCACAATCACCCAAATAGCATCGAACTTTCTCAATGTCCATGGGATCCTAACTACAAAGTCCATGGTGATCCGCTCCCACTTCCACTCCGGATTCTCTATCTACTAAAGCAACCCACCCGGTCTCTGGTACTCATACTTCACCTGCTAACAGTTGAGACACCTAGCTACGAATCCAACTATATATTTCTTCATCCGCCTCCACCAATAGTGTTGTCTCAAATACGGATACATATTGGCGATACCTGGATGGATGGAATACCACGAACTATGGGCCCCCTCTAGAATCAACTCTCAAAGCCCATTACCATTGGGTACACAAATCCGACCATGCATCCTCAATACCCCATCATCACTAATAGTCACATCTCTGGCATCACCGTGCCGAACCTTGTCCTTGAGGACAAGTAAATGAGGGTCATCAAACTGTCGCTCCCTGATATGATCAAATAAGGAAGACCGAGAAACCACATAAGCTAGAACCCGACTTGGCTATGAAAGATCCAATCTCACCAACTGGTTGGGTAAGGCCTGAACATCCATTGCCATAGGCCTCTCCGATGCTATTGAATATGACAAACTCCCCAAACTCTCTGCTCAGAGACTCAAGGCATCAGCCACTACATTGGCCTTGCCCGGGTGATACAAAATGGTGATATCATAGTCCTTCAGCAACTCTAACCACCTCCTCTAGCGCAAATTTATATCCTTTTGCTTGAACAGGTGCTGCAAGCTTCGATGGTCAGTATAAATCTCACAAGGTACACCGTATAAGTAATGGCACCAAATCTTCAGGGTGTGAACAATGGAAGCTAACTCAAGGTCGTGAACAGGGTAGTTCTTCTCATGTATCTTCAATTGTCTGGACGCATAGGAAATCACCCAACCATCTTGCATCAACACCGCTCTGAGGCCAACCCTTAAGGCATCACAATAGAGAGTATAAGACCCTGAACTTGTAGGCAATATCAAAATTAGGGTTGTGGTCAAAGCTGTCTTGAGCTTCTGAAAGCTCGCTTCACACTCCTCCGTCCACTGGAACGGAGCATCCTTCTGGTTCAACCTAGTCATGGGGGCTACAATCGATGAAAACCCCTCCACAAAACAACGGTAGTAGCCCGCCAAACCAAGGAAACTGCATATCTCGGTAGTTGAGGATGGTCTGGGCCAACTCTACACAGCCTCTATCTTCTTTGGATCCACTTGAATACCGTCACTCGATACCACGTGGCCAATGAATTCCAGTGAATCAAACCAAAACTTACATTTCGAGAACTTACCATATAACTTATTCTCTCTCAAAGTCTAAAGCATATTCCTCAGGTGCTGCTCATAATCTTCCCGACTCCGGGAATACACCAGAATATCATCAATAAAGACTATGACGAATGAGTCAAGATATGGCCGAAACACATTATGCATCAAATGCATAAAAGCTGCTGGGGCATTGGTCAGCCCAAATGACATGACAAGGAACTCATAATGACCATACCGAGTCTTGAAAGAAGTCTTCGGGATATCTAGCTCCCGAATCTTCAACTGATGGTAACCTGAGTGCAAATTAATCTTAGAAAACATATATGCGCCCTGAAGGTGGTCAAACAGATCATCAATACGAGGCAAGGATAGCGGTTCTTCACTGTCACTTTGTTCAACTGGCGATAATCAATACACATACGCATAGAACCATCATTTTTCTTCACAAACAAGACAGGAGCACACCAAGGTGAAACACTGGGCCGAATAAAACCCTTATCAAGCAATTCCTGTAACTGATCCTTCAACTCCTTCAACTCAAGAGGAGCCATATGCTACTGAGGAATGGAAATAGGCTGAGTGCCTGACAATAGATTAATGCCAAAATCAATATCTCTATCAGGCGGCATGCCCGAAAGATCTGCTGGAAACACATGGAGAAAATCTCGTACTACTAGGACTGAATCAACTGAAGGGGTATCAACACTGACATCTCTCACATAATCTAAGTACGCATCACACCCCTTCTCAACCATACGCTAAGCTTTAAGAAAAGAAATAACTCTACTGGGAGTGTGATCTAAAGTACCCCTCCACTCAACACGCGGTACACCTGCATAGCTAGCATCACGATTTTGGCATGACAATCAAGAATTGGATAATGGGGCGACAACTAGTCCATGCCCATGATAATGTCAAAATTTACTATGCTGAGCAACAATAAATTGGCTCTGGTCTCAAAACCACTAAAAGTAACCAAACACAACCAACAAATGCGGTCCACAATAAGAGAATCTCACACAAGAATAGAAACATAAACAGGGGAACTCAAAGAATCCTGAGATACACCCAAATGCGAAGAAAAATAAGAAGACACATAAGAGTAAGTGGAGCCTAGATCGAATAGAACCGATGCATCTCTGTGGCAAACCAATATAATACCTTTGATGACAGAATCAGGGGCTACATCCTCGGTACGGGCAGGAAGGGCATAGTATCTGGCCTGTCCTCCCCCTCTAGGGCAAGCTCTACCTCCCCGACCTCCACCTGTACCTGGCTGAGTAGGTGGGGTAGCAACTGGAGCTGTAATCATAGCCTATGAACTCTGCTGGGCACGCTGTGGGTGAGAAGTCTATGGAGGTGCACTCCACCCAAGTCTAGGGAAATCCCTCACCACGTGGCGTGTGTCACCTTACTCAAAACAATATCTGGGAGGACGTGGCAGCTATGACTGGCTCGGACTAGGTCTACTGGACTGACATATGAAAGCACCCCGCGCAGGAGGCACACTAGAAACTGGAGGTGCATAATAAGGCTCCTGAGGCCTAGGAGGAGCTGGAGCACTATTGGTTGCTGGAAGAGCTGAATAAACAGGGTGACTCATATAACCCGTACCATGACGACCTACAGCATGCGTACGGGCACCAGAATAATGGCCCAACTCTCGAGACCTCTTGGCCTCCCTCTCCTCTCTCTCCCTAACATGCATACCCTCAATCCTTCTAGCATTGCTCAGCACCTGTTGATAAGAAATATCCATCTCCAACTCACAAGCCATGCTAAACCTAATGTTTGGAATAAGGCCCTCAATAAACCGGCGAACTCTCTTGTGAACAGTAGAAACCAAGGCTGGTGCATGCCTAGCCAAACTAGTGTACCAGGTAGCATACTCTGAGACAGTTATAGTACCCTAGCGCAAATGCTCAAACTCTATGCACCATGCGTCCCTGAGGCTCTAAGGAACATACTCTCTATGAAACAGATCTGAAAACTGAGTCGAAGTCAGTGAAGCAGCCTCATCCAGACTGTCTAACTCATAGGTGCGCCACCACTCATAGGCGGCTCCTCGAAGCTGGAAAGAAGTGAAGGAAACCTCGCTTGATCCTAATATACCCATGGTACTGAGAATACGGTAGCTCTAATCTAGAAATCCCAGACCATCCTCCGATGCTAAACCGCTGAATAAAGGAGGCTTGTACTTTTTGAACCTCTCAAGCCTCAACTACCCCTCCTCGGAAACTATTGCCCTATCCTTGGGCTGAACTGGCACTGCAGGCGGTCTAGGAATAATCTTAGGGACCTTCTCAACATGCACTCGCTGCTTAGAAGTGCAGGCGGCGGGAGTCCGTGCTCCTCCCCCAGCCTGAGATGTGGTTGCAGCAAGGGGAAGCAACCCTGCCTGAGCCAAGGTGGTGTACATGCTCATGAACTGCACCAAAGTCTCCTGAAGGGCTGAAGTAGTAGTAGTAGTAGGCGTATCAGGTGCCTGGACTCCTTCTGGAACTATGGGTGGTACCTCGGCGGTAGCTCGCATAGGTGCTCTGGCTGCATGACATGCGCGCCCTCATCCTCTACCCCGGCCCCGGCCTCTAACGGCTACAGTAGGGGGCGTGGGTGCCTGATCATCTCGGGTAACACATGTCCTCACCATCTGTGAGAGAGTAGATGACATAAGTTTAGAATTGTGATGTCAAAATATTGCACGACGAGGAATCAAATGAAGTGGAAATTTTCCTAACAGTTACATATCCTCTCGTAGATAAATATAGAAGTCTCCGTACCGATCAGCGAGACTCTAATAAACTGGCTTGTGATCCATGACACCTATAAACCTAGAGCTCTGATACCAACTTGTCATGACCACGGTTTGACCTCCGTGAACCATCCCGCACCTCAATTTAGATCATAAATATGTATAAGGGATCTCCCGAGATGCCGTCCCATAGTCCCAAAGTAAAAACACACAGCAGCAACACAAGAATACCCCATTTAACCTAAATTTCGTACCAAGTAAACAGTTAATTCTAGCCTAACATGCTTCACGTAATGCAACTAAGGCAATTTAAGAAAATAGGCAATTAAGTCAACTAAACATGCTTTTCTAAATTAGCAACAGGCTAAATTCACAAGTAGAATAAAACATGAAAAAGAACTCAATTGAAATATTTAAGGAAAAAACGGATTTTCAACAATTAGCTCAAGTACACGCTCGTTACCTCACGTACAAGTCATTTCAATTATCAAATATGTCATATCCTAAAGGGAAGGTCCCCCACACAAGGTTAGACAAGCCACTTACCTCGAACCGGCTCAAAAATCAACTCGAGACCACGTTCTTGCCACGAGTACTTGACTCTAAATGGCCCAAATCTATTCAATTCGATTTCATAATGTAAATAACACTTCAAGTAACTGATTCTACAATGAAATTCTAAGCTAATACACGAAATTAGCTAAAATGACCAAACCGGCCCTCAGGCCCACGTCTCGGAATCGGGTAAAATTTATAGTTTCAGAATCCTCACACTCTCACGAGTCTAACCATACCAAAATTATCCAAATCCTATGTCAAATCCCCAATCAAAACTCAATTTCTTGGTCTAAGAACTTTACCCAATTTTCATACAAATTCCGAAAGTAAAGGATGAATTCATGTTTAGATTAATGGGTTAAAAGAAAAAATGAGTTAAGAATCATTACCCAATCGATATCTCTAAAAATTCCTCAAAATCTCGCTCAAATCCGAGCTCCCAAGCTTAAGTTTTGATAAAAATGGCTAAAACCCTCTATTTTGAAATCTTATATTTGCCCAGGCGCGTTCTTCTTCGCGTACGCCAGACTACTATCGCGAACGCGATGCACAAAAGTCTTGCTGGTCAAATTCCTCTTTCGCGAACGCGTAGCTTACACGGGCAGACCCCATGCGAACGTGAGGACCATGTCGCGAACGCAAAGACCAACGGGTCCTTACCTTCGTGAACGCGGGACAACATCGCGAACGTGAAGTACATTTCAGCTGCTTCATCCAGATGCTCTACGCGAACGCGAGACCCTCTCGCGAATGCGATAAATGTTTTCTCTGCAACACAACAGTAGAAAATGTATTGTCTATCCAATTCCAAATGTGGTCCGTTAAGCATCTGAAACACCCCCGAGGCCCCCAGGACCTCAACCAAACCTTCCAACCAATACTAAGACATCATTCAAACTTGTTCCAACCTTCGTAACGCTCAAAACAACATCAAAAAACCTATTTTTCATCGGATAGCCTAAGAATTTCAAAAAGTCTAAAAATACTCTTTCGATCAAAAAGTCTATCAAACCTAGTCCGAGTGATCTGAAATTTTGGACGCACGTCACATTAAACACTACAAAGGTACTCCAACTTCCGGAATTCCATTCCGACCCTCGGATCAAAATCTAACTATCAAACCAGAAACTTCAAAAATTCAACTTTCAGCATTTCAAGCCTAAATTAGCTACGGACCTCCAAAATACAATTTGAACATGCCCTTAAGCCCGAAATCACCCAATGGAGCTAACGGAACCATCAGATTTTCATTCCAATGCCGTCTTCACACTGTTCTGAGTACGGTCAACTTTACAATACTTAAGCTCTCATTTAGGGACTAAGTATCCCAAAACTCTCCAAAACTCGACACCGAACATCCCAGAAAATCAAAATAGCAGAATTAAACTTGGGAAAAGCAGTTAATAGGGAATCGGGGTGTTAATTCTTAAGACGACCGGCCGGGTCGTCACAAACAGTTGTACATTGTTGTAGGGAAAGTCAAACTAGAATTATTGTAATTGTATCATATGTTCCACATCAAACTATGCATCTGTAATATATTTTAGAAATTATTAATGAAGTAGCTAATGGTAATGAAATTGGTGTCGTCCATGAAATTCTCTCATTGTATAATGAATGTTTTATTTCTTCACTTTATGCATGGGTAAGGTTAGGTATAAAGCATCAACTAGGCTTGCTTGACCGGGGTATCTCGGTTGAGTGCCGATCGTGATCCCCGATGTTGGGGCGTGACAATTAGCACCTAAATACTTTTTAAGAAGCACCACATGTATTCTTTTTCCTTGCACACATGACCACAACAAATATCAAACCTTAATCATTCCAAGATTTTCATATGCCCATAAAGTATAGTACATCATGCATCTGGCGATTTCCTTCCCTGCATTACCCTCGAAGTCAGCCCATTCAAGTCATAACTTATCCACAAGTATTCATCAGTCTAAAACTAATTCAACACATGATCATGCAATCTGATCGTCAAAGGTACACTCCCCCCATTAAGCTTGAAACCATAGTACACGTCATTCGATAATGACACTACTCTCCCTTTATAACTTCCATGATCGCGTACTTTTATTCAGCTAAATTCATCATAAGTTTCATGTAGCGCTAGTCATAAAAAACCTCAAATTATCTACTAAGAACATATTCATCCTCATAAGAGACGTGCATACTTCCTCAAGCGATCCAAACTCAAATTGTAGTACATACATCCCACTACGTAGAAAAAAACTCTTCAATGAAACGTCATAAGGATCACACGACCTCAGAACATCCCACATGAGATATCCCACCCTCTTAGCCTCTAACTGACATCTCTCTAAGCCTTGTCGTAGTCATAACCACTATGCAATCCCTCAATCCTCCCGAGTCTGAACTTGTCACCAAGACATAAGAATCTACATTATTCCACAAATAAACAATTGAAAGATCCCTCAACACACTCATAACATCAGACTGTACAACACATAAAGATAGAAATCAAACATTTATAGTCCTTTACACCCCAAGAAAATTCTTCTCGTCACATCCAAACCATCTAAGTATAGTCCTCGATCACATAATACTCATTATATAACTATCTCGCAACTCACTGGGCCATCGATCCCACTCCCAGGGATGCTACTGGACATATAAGTCCAAATGTACATACCTAAACAATTGAAACTATCGAGCCCAAGCTGCGATCTGAACCTGGCCTCAAGTCCTCTAGATTGGCCTAACTCCACAACATAGAAAATATATTTTGCACCTCATCCACGACATCACAAATCGTTATTGCACAACTGGTATGGAGTTCTCAATATCACATACGGGTGGTTAGGAAGAAATCAAAGATATAAGCTTCAAGCTAAAACAACATCGTATGATAAGTAAAGAAAATAGGAGATTCCTATATGCCCTATAGCCTCTCGAAGATAGGTATGGACGTCATCATACCGATCCACAAGACTCTACTAGAAACTTGTATATGAATCGTAGAACCTATGAATCTAGAGCTCTGATACCAACTTGTTGTTGCACCCCATGTTGTTGTACGTGAAAGTACATCATAAGTCAATTGATGTAAGCTTGGAAATGAGATCCTCTTAGAAAGTATATAAAGTGATTTAATGATGGTACACAACATTTTCGCAAGCCTTTAAGAGTTAACATTCTAAAGGGACATGTTTTTACACCCCGTACTTCAGACGTCACTGTCATTATAGGCTTATCTAATGTAAGCTCAAAAAAGGATGAAATCCTTCTACAAGGATAAGAAAGGTTTACTGAAGTCTTAAGTAAGTCAAGATGAATACGATACTTGTTAATAATGATATAAATGAGTTTAAAGACATTATATGACCATATATGATGTTTGGATATGAAATATAATGTTTGGGAAAAATCGGATTTAAGTTGCGAAAAAAACCGACTAAGGATTTGCCCTGTAATAAAACCTTTTAAGCAATACATTTCGTGTGTTATATGAGGTTTTTATGGGACATATTATATACCAAATTTATGGTCTTGTAATTTATTTTTCAACGCTCTTAAAAATTCGGTCATACGACATCCGGATAAAACGTTATTAGTGTTGGAAGAAGGACCAAAACTAGGATGGCAAGTAACACCTTTTTTACTTTTCAAAAAAATGGATATTTATATCCTTATCTCGTCTCTTTGTTCAATTTTCCATAGATCACGACTAAATAATACCCCTAACTTTACCCTTAAGCTCTCTACAAGGCATTCAAATAAGATGATCATCCCGGGCACGAAATCAAGAAGTGATAACATTAGAACAATCCCTTTGACGTAAGTATCTCCTCTCTTTTTCATTGTAGTTTAAGTTTTGGAAGCTATTTAATAGTTAATAAATTACCTAATTTCTGTATTTAAGCTTTTAAATATCAATGAAGGTTGATAAATTCGTTTTCTAATAGTTAGAACTCACGGGACGGTGACCGGAAGCCGTGAGTTCGAATTATTCAACTTGTAGTGGACTGTTTTGTGGGTTGTTTCGTGTTATTTTTGGTCTGACTATTTTGCTGCTGTTTAATGTAGTTTTTGAGGAGAAATAGTATGGATAAACACCATATAAGGGCGATATGGTGGATTAGTCGTTCTTTGTAATATTTTCGGAGTGTTTAACACTACTTTAGTTGTCGTTTTTGGTATGAAGTGATTGTGGTGTGTTGGGATGTTGTAAGCTAAATATAACATGGATTTTGACCTGAATCCACTATAATAGGTAATTATATTGTGTTCTTGCTTCAGCTTAAGGTTATCTTGACATTGATTAAGTAAAATGGTTGGACTAAATATGAACTAGTGAATAAAGTAACTAATTGAGGATAATTGAAGTTGTGGATTGTTTCCTTGTTATAAATATATAGTATAAGGATGAAATCATTGATGAATGAATTCATTATCATTTTAATAATACTATTAAGTTAAAGAAAGAAGTCTATAAGGGGTGATATGGGGTATACGAAATCCAATTGGAGCTTGCTGCTTGTTGTGAAGTAGTTGTGACTTGTTGTTATTTTATGTTGTCTTGTTATTGATAATTATGTATTGATCGATTTTTCTGGTCATTATTGTTGGTATATGGTATTGTAGAAGGCTCTTGTTACCGGGGAGATGCTGCCCAAATTTACATAAACGAGCTACTAGTTTAATTTGCGGACTTAGCCTTTACTCAACACTGATTTTGAATCTCATTATGCTATGGTAGATTGAGTTGAGTTGTTTGAATAATTTCTTGGAAGGTGTTAAAGAATCAATGAAGTTAAGGTATGTTAAGGCTATCCCTTCTTTCCTTTTGGCATGATCCATACGATACAAACGAAACGAGTAAACGTGGAACTTTTACAATTGACTCTATTCTTAGAAGTACTAGGGGTGCCTATGTTCTTGATTCCCGATTTGTCTTATTATTATATCTTATGTTCATGGGTCGCAGAAAAATATGTAAGTTGCTAAAGTTTATCCAAAGGCATATTGATCTTATGACATTCCGAGAGATCTTACTAACTTACTTCATTATGCATTGCATTCAGTTTTACATGTACATTGACCCATGACCAGATGGCGTTATATACACGTATATTATATGTATATGGGATATGGGAAAAGGTTACGTCGTTATATACACACCACCACCTGATTAGCTGGTATACGTTAATGATTTCTTCCGTAGTGGCTGAGATGCTATGATGCGATGCCCTTGGAGGTTTGTTGATGTTATGTACGCATATACCTATTGTGAGCATGTGATTTTTGCCCTATATGAAATACTCCTATAAAATAAAAGAAAATAGATTTTTTTTTCCAATTATTTACCATTTTATAGGATTTTATTAATTGTTTGTATTTTTGTGCACGTTTAATTTTGTTAAAAATCATAAAAAATGTCAAAAGTACCATGCATTGCATTTAGATCTTTTTTATATATATTTTAAGATTTAATTAGTTAATTAATTATTTTATTAAAAATAAAAATCACAAAAATGGCTCATTTTTATATTTTTAACTTTTAATTTTTAGATTAGTGATTTTTTCTCTTTTAATTTAGGATCAAGTAATTTTTATAAATTTTATAATTAGATAATTAGTTTAATTTTACAACTTCGATAAATTTAGAGTTTAATTTAGGATTTTTTTAAAGAAAAAAAGAGAAAAAGGGTTTAAAATTGAATTTGGGCTGATTTTATGCTTAAACCCGTTCCAAAATCAGCCCAAACCCAGGCGCAAAACCAGCCTTACCCGGTCTAGTCCACTGCCCTCCTAAAACAACCCTGTTTTGCCCGAAAATGATCCCAGTCGTTGATCTCCCATGATCTAACAGCTAGGAACTTGCCATTCAATCCATATAGAACTGTCCAAACAAGTTAACCCCCCTATTTCCCCTCTCATTTCAGTCTCTCACATAAACCAAGAGCCAAACCCTAGCCGCCTTCATTCCCTCACCGGCTCCCCCGTATTCCACGTCGGAAATCGCCCCACGGCGGCGGCAACATCCCAAACTCCACCAAATTAACACCCAGTAATCTCCTTTCCCTACCCTTTGCAAATCTCCAAACCATCTCCTTCAAATCTATACCAAACGTTTCGAATCTTAGATCTAAGATCGGAATCCCAAAATCTTAAATAACCCAGAAGGCCCCAAAATCATACCCCACGGTCCTCACACCCCTCTGAACCCTAAATTACAACCAATTTCCAAACCCCCCCCCCCCATTTTCTTCGAATTTCATATCTAAGATCCTCTGTACCCTAAACTTTGTCCCTTTTGTGTTTTTTGGTAAGATTTAGGTCATTTGAACCCCATACTTTCTCTAGTCGACTGTTCTTGTTAAGAACAGTCGATTAGTGTTAATTCAAGTTCATTTCATCCGTTGAAATTTGGTCAAAGTTTGTTAGATGGTCCAGTTTTATTTTGAAAAATGAACATTAGGCAACTTCTTCTACCTTCTTTTTTTTTTCTTTTTCTTTGTTGTTGATTACTCTTCGTGTTTAATTTTTTCTGTTTAATCGCATGAGGTTTTTCTTCTTTTAAATTGTTGTTTGTTTAATCAAATCATGTTAAGACTTCATTTCAATTTTGCATAAGTTTAGCTTAACTAGGGTTCTAGTGAATTGTTTGTTCTGTCTTTGTTTTCATTTGTTCTTGTTTAATGCTCCTCTCCTATATTCTATAATTAAATATCGACATGTTAATTCATAAATTGAGTAGTTTAACTTCTAGGATTTCTTTATGGTTTTTTCTGATAATTTTGGTTTGGTTACTATGTAGATGCATTTAGCCGTTTAAGTGTAGTTTTGTTTAGGTTTAATTAGATAAAATAATTTTATTTACTGTTTAGGTTCTTAGTCTAAATTGCATCATTTTCAAATTTTGTTGGCCATTTTGATTTGCATTCTGATCCTTTCCAGCCTTATCTTTTTTTGTCTAAATTTGTAAATTAGTAGAAACTTTCTGGGGGCTGATTGAACAAAAGGAAACCTAAAGGATCATAAAAGGGGGTGGATAATTCTGAAATGGGATAAAATCCATGCTGGAATGTTCTAGAATAAGGGGCAGCTGGCCTCATTTGGTTAGTACAAAGTACTGAAACCAATGAGGGACAGCCAGCTGTCCAATTCTATTAGAATATGCTCTATGTGGTTTATGAAATATTTTCTTCAGCACATGGCATCTTTAGTGCTTATATATGGTACATTTTCTACACAGAGGAGCATATTTGGAAAAACCCTAAAAGTACTCTCTAAAGTTCAACTACTGTTTTTTTCTTAAAGAGCTGATTCCTTTTGATGTTAACAAAAACACTCAAAAAACCTCCCTGATATTTCTGGTCTTCATAAGTTGAAAAATATGAATTGAAAGTGAATATTCTTGGTTTCTTTGGGGTATACTGTTGTTAGCTGCTGTAGTTGTTGGGTTTTGGTTTGATTTTGGTTGTTGTTGTTTGATTTCGGTTGTTGTTCCACTTCTTTCAAGATTCAGCTAGTTTCTTTTTTTCATCTGTTATTTGCTGGTTTTGTTGTTGTTTGTTTACGGTACTGAATTTAACTTTTCTTCATGTAATGCTTTTGTTAAAATGATATGAAATTGAAGATCCAGAATTCATACGGTTAATGAATGCATTCTCATGTTAACTATTGATTTTGCTGATATGGATCCGATTAGTTTTTCTATTATGTGAATTTTAAGTTGGAAATAATCTGGCTTGATCAGTTTGTTTAAAAATATTGGTGCATTGTAGTTTTCTTTTTAAAAGTAACTTTGCATGACCATGCCTCTTTAGTTCAATATTTTTCATTGTTAAGACTGATTTTTAAAACAGTTGGTCACTAAAGCTACTGATTATTCTTCTGCTCACAAGTGATTTAGTATAGTATTTTGTTTGAAGCCATGGCTATAACCTGTGGATTTGGCCACTAATTGGCCAAATCAGCATGCATTAATGCCCAAAATTAGGATTTGTTCGCTGATAGGGTACTGAAATTGATAGCCTTATACTGGTGAACCAAGCTTGATGGATCAGTTATATCCAAAGTGAGTGGACGTTCATTGGGCTGTTAGTTTCTTCATAGACATTGTAATAGGGTCAATTGTTGTATTTTTTTCTCATAAGATCTTAATGTAAAAGATTAGTTTAATGCAGTAGTTTATGTATAAATAACCCATGATGTAATTTTCTGATTTTTAGAGCATTTCATAAGTATAGTGGTATAATGGCCAAGGCTATGGGCCAAATCTTCAAGGCTAAAAGGCGTTTTTCTGTGATTCAAGTTGGGCTAGACTTGTAAATGATCCCAGATGAGGAAAAACAAATCTCGACAAGTCTAGGCCTGTGCCAGTGGGCCTGGCCAGTAAACCCAAGTAACTTGGTTTAGTTATAAATTACGGTGCAAATACATGTCGTTATTTTTCTTTGCTAATCATAATAGTTCAATTAATCTTCAAACTGGAGTTATATTTTGATTTCAGATTCTGAGTTTTTACTTAAGAGTGAATTGGTTTTCGACAAACATGTATTATGTAAGTTTTAGCTTAAAACAAAAAGGTACATAGGCCCAGACGTTAGATAATCACAACTGGGCCCGCCTAATATTATCCCAATGCGGGCAAACATGATTAAGACTCCAATTGGGGCGGAGGGCCTTTGAGTCCCTTTCTGTTGGGCCAAATCCTGAGCCCAAATAGAGCTTTCAGAGCTGAATTTCCTAAACTAATTAAGTAATGTGCCATTGCTGGCCCAAACCCAAGCACCTTTTCTAAAGTGATTTAAAAACCTAGCCCTTCACACCTTAAGCATGTCCTTGATTAAAAGCTTCTTAGTGAATTTCAAATTAGGATTAAAATATGAGTATCTTTAGTTTTGCTTAAGTGAAACACAAACCTTGTAAAATAAATCAAGGTGTGCCATACACAAATAAAAATCCATAAGCTATGGCCTTCACATTAATATTAACTTAGTATAGAAAACACCCTTGAACAATCGTAGCTTGCTTTAGGCATGTTTTATAATCAATCATCGTGGCTATGGGTATGGTTCCCGTGGCATAGTCCTGATACCTAATTCCCAAAATCAGGGGTGCATTTCTTGTAACCTGATCATTACAACATCTAATATTAATAAAATAAACACTTCGCGAATCGCGGGTGCATTTCATGCAGCATGCTTTACGATGTGTTCCCAAACGGTAAGTGTGCAACAATCATAACTTGTTCAAAAAATAATTTCGTAAATCCTAAAAAGGGTTTAAAATAATTAAAAGCAGTTTATAAAGTTAAAAATGCACAATAAGTTTAAAACATATAGTAAATCAGATAATTAGGCCAATTTTAATAGTTTAAACGACGGTGCTAGAACCACGGAACCCAGGATGCCTAACACCTTCTCCCGGGTTAACAGAATTCCTTATCTTGAATTTCTAGTTTCGCAGACTTTTAAATTAAGTCAAAATTCTCCTCGATTTGGGATTGAAAATAAACCGGTGAATTGGGACACCAGATAAACTATTCCAAATGGTGACTCTAAAATGTGAATAAAATAATCCTATTTCGATTAATGTCACTTTAATTGGACAAACTCCCTTATATACCCCCCTCGGGTGGTAAAAAAGGAGGTGTGACAGCTCTGGCAACTCTGTTGGAGATCGAACCCAGAATCTCTGGTTCAGGGTTCAAGAATTCGAGCTTAGAATAACCTAGCACTTTTACAATTGACTCTATTCTTAGAAGTACTAGGGGTGCTAATGTTATTGATTCCCAACGTGTCTTATTATTATATCTTATGTTCATGGGTCTCAAAAGAATATGTAAGTTGCTAAAGTTTATCCGAAGGCATACTGATCTTATGACATTCCGAGAGATCTTACTAACTTACTTCATTATGCATTGCATTCAGTTATACATGTACATTGACCCATGATCAGATGACGTTATATACACGTATATTAAATGTATATGGGATATGGGAAAAGGTTATAGCGTTACATATGCACCACCACCTGATTAGCTGGTATACGTTAATGATTTCGCCCACAGAGACTGAGATGATATGATAGGATGCCCTCAGAAGCATGATGATGTTATGTACGCATATACCTAATGTGAGAATGCGATTTTTGCCCTATATGAAATATTCCTATAAAATCAAAGAAAATAGATTTTTTCCAATTATTTGCCATTTTATAGGATTTTATTAATTGTTTGAATTTTTGTGCACGTTTAATTTTGTTAAAAATCATAAAATATATCAAAAAAATCATGCATTGCATTTAGATCTTTGTTTTTATATTTTAGATTTAATTAGTTAATTAATTATTTTATTAAAAATAAAAATCACAAAAATAGCTCATTTTTATATTTTTATCTTTTAATTTTTAAATTAGTGATTTTTTTTTCTTTTAATTTAGGATCAAGTAAATTTTTAAAAATTTATAATTATAAAATTATTTAATTTTACAACTTAAATTAATTTAGGGGTTTAATTTAGGATTTGTTTTAAAGAAAAAAAATAGAAAAAGGGAATAAAAGGGTTAAATGAAGAAAGGGTTTAAAATTGAATTTGGGCTGATTTTATGCCTAAACCCGTTCCCAAATCAACCCAAACCCAAGCCTAAAACCAGGCTTACTCGGTCCAGTCCACCACCCTCCTAAAACGACCCCGTTTTGCCCCAAAATGATCCAAGCCGCTTATCTCCCACGATCTAACGGCTGGGAACTGGCCGTTCAATCCATATATAACTGTCCGAACAAGTTTACCCCCCCCCCCCCATTTTCTTTCTCATTTCAGTCTCTCACCTAAACCAAGAGCAAAACCCTAGCTGCCTTCATTCCATCACCATCTCCGCCGTATTCCGCCGTTGCAAATCACCCCACGGTAGCGACAACATCCCAAACTCCACCAAATTAACACCCTGTAATCTCCTTTCCTTACCCTTTCCAAATCTCCAAACCATCTCCTTCAAATCCATATCAAACGTGTCGAATCTTAGATCTAAGATCGGAATCCTAAAATCCTAAATCACCCAAACGGCCCGAAAATCACACCCCACAGTCTTCACACCCCTCTAAACCCTAAACTACAACCAATTTCCCAAAAATCCCCGCCATTTTCTTCGAATTTGAAATATAAGATCCTCTGTACCCTAACGTTTTCCCCTTTTCTTGTTTCCGGTCATATTTAGGTCGTTTGAACCCCAAACTCTTATTACTGTTCTTGTTAAGAACAGTCAATTAATTTTAGTTCAATTTCATATCATCCGTTGAAATTTGGTCAAAGTTCGTTAGATGGTCCAGTTTTATTTTGAAAAATGAACATTAGGTAACTTCTTCTACCTTCTCTTTATTTTTTCTTTTTCTTTGTTGTTGATTCCTCTTCGTGTTTAATTGTTTTTGTTTAACCGCATGATTTTAGAGTTTTTCTTCTTTTAAACTGTTATTTTTTTAATTAAAGCATGTTAAGACTTCATTTCAATTTTGCATAAGTTTAGCTCAACTAGGGTTCTGGTGAATTGTTTATTCTATCTTTGTTTCCATTTTTTTCTTGTTTAATTGCTCCTCTCCTATATTCTGAAATTAAATTTCGACATGTTAATTCATAAATTGAGTAGTTTAATTTCTAGGATTTCTTTGTGGTTTTTTCTTATAATTTTGGTTTGGTTACTGTGTAGATGGATTTAGCCGTTTAAGTCTAGTTTTGTTTAGTTTATTTAGATAAAATACTTTTATTTACTAATTAGGTTCTTAGTCTAAATTGCATCATTTTTAATTTTTTTTGGCCATTTTGATTTGCATTCTGATCCTTTCCTGCCTTATCTTTATTTGCCTAAATTTGTAAATAAGTAGAAACTTCTTGGGGTTGATTAAACAAAAGAAAACCTAAGGGGTCATAAGGGGGGGGGGGGGATAATTCTGAAATGGGATAAAATCCATGCTGGAATGTTCTAGAATAAGGGGCAGCTGGCCTCATTTGGTTAGTACAAAGTACTGAAACGGATGAGGGACAACCAACTTTCCAATTCTATTAGAATATGCTCTTTGTGGCTGATGGAATATTTCCTTCAACACATGACATCTTTGGTGCTTATATATGATACCTTTTTCTACACAGAGGAGCAGATTTAGAAAAACCCTAAAAAATATTTTCTAAAGTTCAGCTACTGCTTTTTTTCTTAAAGAGCTGATTCCTTTTGAAGTTAAAAAAACACTCAAAAAACCTCCCTGATATCTCTGGTCTTCATAATTTGAAAAATATGAATTGAAAGTAAAGAACTATGGTTTCTTTGGGGTATACTGTTGTTAGTTGCTGTAGCTATTGTGTTTTGGTTTGATTTTGGCTACTATTGTTTGATTTCTGTTGTTGTTCAACTTCTTTCAAGCTTCAGCCAGTTTCTTTTTTTTCATATGTTATTTGCTGGTTTTGTTGTTGTTTGTTCAAGGTACCGAATTTAAATTTTCTTCATGTAATGTTTTTGTTAAAATGATATGAAATTGAAGCAGCAGAATTCATACCATAAATGAATGCATTCTCATGTTAACTATTGATTGTGCTGATATGTATCTAATTAGTTTAGCTATTATGTGAGTTTTAAGTTGGAAATAATATGGCTTGATCAGTTTGTTTAAAAACTTTAATACATTGTAATTTTCCTTTTAAAAGTAACTTTGTGTGAAGACGTCTCTTTAGTTCAATATTTTTCATTGTTAAGACTGATATTTAAAACTGTTGGTCACTAAAGATACTAATTCTTCTTCTGCTCACAAGTGATTTAGTATAGTATTTTGTTTGAAGTCATGGCTATAACCTGTGGATTTGGCCACTAATTGGCCAAATCAGCATACATTAAAGCCAGTAATTGGGATTTGTTCGCTGATAGGGTACTGAAATTGATAGCTTTATACTGGTGAACCAAGCTTGGTGGATCAGTTATATCCAAAGTGAGTGGACGTTCATTGGGCCGTTAGTTTCTTCATAGACATTGTAATAGGGTCAGTTGTTGAATTTTTTCTCATAAGATTTTAATGTAAAAGATTAGTTTAATGTAGTAGTTTATGTATTAATAAGCCATGATGTAATTTTCTGATTTTTAGAGCTTTGGGCTCGACTGATGCATTATGGTTAATTAGTTTTGATTCAATGTACGACGATTAATGAAACTGTTGATTAGGAGTGTAATTATTCTATCATCGCATTTCATGAGTATAGTGATATAATGGCCAAGGCTATTGGCCAAATCTTCAAGGCAAAAAGGCCTTTTTCTATGACTCAAGCTGGGCTAGATATGTAAATGAGCCCAGATGAGGAAAAACAAATCTCGACAAGTCTGGGTCTGGGCCATTGGGATTTGGGCAATAAACTCAAGTAACTTGGCTTAGTTATAAATTTTCCCTTGTGAATTATGGTGCAAATGCATGTCGTTATTTTTCTTTGCAGATCATAATAGTGCAATCAATCTTCAAACTAGAGTTGTATTTTGATTTCAGATTCCGATTTTTTTACTTAAGAGTGAATTGGTTTTCGACAAACATGTATTATGTAAGTTTTAGCTTAAAACAAAAAGGTACATAGGCCCAAACATTAGATAACCACAACTGAGCCCGCCTAATATTATCCCAATGCGGGCAAACTTGTTTAAGACTCCAATTGGGGCGGAGGGCCTTTGAGTCCCTTTCTGCTGAGCTAAATCCTGAGTCCAAATAGAGCTTTCAAAGCTGAATTTCCTAAACTAATTAAGTAATGTGCCATTGCTGGCCCAAACCCCTTTTCTAAAGTGATTTAAAAGTCTAGCCCTTCACACCTTAAGCATGTCCTTGATTAAAAGCTTCTTAGTGAATTTCAAATTAGGATTAAAATATGAGTATCCTTAGCTTTGCTTAAGTGAAACACAAACCTTGTAAAATAAATCGAGGTGTGCCATACACAAATAAAAATCCATAAGTTATGACCCTCATATTAATATTAACTTAGTATAGAAAACACCCTTGAACATCCGTAGCTTGCTTTAGACGCGTTTTATAATAAATCATCGTGGCTATGGGTACGGTTCCCTTGGCATAGTCATGATACCTAATTCCCAAAATCGGGGGTGCATTTCATGTAACCCGATCATAACAACTTTGACAATTAATAAAATAAACATGTCGCGAATCGCAAGTGCATTTTATGTCGCGTGGTTTGTGATGTGTTCCAAAACGGTAAGTGTACGACAATCATAACTTGTTCAATAAATAATTCCGTAAATGCTAAAAGCGGTTTATAAAGTTAAAAATGCACAATAGGTTAAAACATGTAGTAAATAAGATAATTAGGCAAATTTTAATAGTTTAAGCAACCGTGCTCGAACCACGGAACCCAGAAATGCCTAACACCTTCTCCCAGGTTAATAGAATTCCTTATCTAGAATTTTTGGTTTCGCAAACTTTTAAATAAAGTCGAAATTCTCCTCGATTTGGGATTTAAAATAAACCGGTTACTTGGGACACCAAATAAACTATTCCAAGTGGCGACTCTAAAAATTTAAATAAAATAATCTCATTCGATTAATGTCACTTTAATTAGAAAAACTCCCTTATATACCCCCTCGGGTGGTAAAAAAGGAGGTGTGACAGATCTGGCAACTCTGTTGGGGATCGAATCCAGAATCTCTGGTTCAGGGTTCAAGAATTTGAGCTTAGAATAACTGTTATACTTGGCTTTATTTATTATCTGATTTTTACATGTTTGAGGCTAATGTGCTAAATGCCGCTTTTTACTGCTTTGATATTGTTTGGACTGTATATAAATTGTTACGAAATCCTTCTTCTCTCCAAGTCTTCTAAATCATCCGGGAAGTGTGCACTTCATGTGACTTCTTTTCTTTTAGTGTCATATCCCAATTTTAGAACGAGGTTCGAACAAGTTGCAAAGCCGGTGAAGCTTCTGTATTCCCGGCTCCAGCTATCCGCTCGGGTAATCCAGGTCTAGAACAATACACCCAGGTTTTTAAACCTAGAGTAACACAGCCTCATGCCAGATCCCTAGTAGGAACGATTGTTTGCATCACGTGCATTTGACTTTGTGGACTCAACACAGGGGTTGGGTCCGTCTAGGACAAGTGTACCCGAAATCAAAAGATCATCCTGATGCATTTTACTTGCTACTTGTACATTCATTTGCATCGGATTGTATGTTGACCGGTTTCCAGAATAAGGGAGAAAAGTTGAAAAAATAAAATTAAGTTATGAGAGATAATTCCCCATTTTTGAAAAATCTAGTGTCCAAAATATACCGAAACTCTGCCGAAACTTTGAAAAAAAAAAGAGAAAAAGGAAAATTATTTCAAAAAATATTTCATGTCTTTATATTGCGTCAAAATTGCCCGAACTACGCAAGTTTGATTCTCACCGGATGTGGGATACATAGACAACCCTCACCGGGTCCAACCCCATTTTTGCAAAATAACCCAAAATTTTTTGAAATGTTCTCATTTTCGTCATAATAATGTTAGGTGATGCCGTTTTTGTCTAAATAGCCAAAAATATCCCAAAAGAGCGCCAGAAGGCAGTTTTTGCAAGAATATCCACCTATGATCATTTTTTTCAAATTTAGGCCAATTAGCAAGCACAACCCTAAAATCTTCTTTCCTGAGGTGCTGAAGGGCCGTATTTGCAAAAGTGTTTTGTTTTGAATTGCAATTTTGAAAAATTGATAATATTTTTTTGAGTCAAAATAAATCATGGTCTTTTAAACGATCACTTTAAATAAATGTGCAGGATGAGTACTATTTAAAATGAACCCTTGAAAGTTCTAGAGAAAATCCCGCTAGAACTCCATATGTGGTGGAATGACCTGGGAAAGGTCAGCAGAGGTGCTACAATAAAATCTTTGGGCTATCTCATTGGTCTTTTGAAGATTAAATCGAGGTTAGATATAATTGAAACTTTACTACCTTTTTGGGACCCGGTGCATAATGTGTTCCATTTCTGTGATTTTGAGCTAACCCCTACACTTGAGGAAATAGTGGGCTATGCTGGTCTTAGTGGAAATCTCAGGAACCGGTAACTAGTGGCACCAAGAGCAGTGACCCCTCACAAGTTTCTGGACCTTCTGAGTATCAGTCGGGAAGTCAAAGATGGATATTTGACTGAGAGATTTTGCACATTCTACTTCCTGTATATGGTTATGGGGATCTGCACATTTTTTAGGCTCCAGACATCGGTCTAACTCATTCAGGGAACAAAGGCAAATGGAAAGCACGTCAGGGACTGGACTTCATAGTAGCATTCTTAGGCACCTTAATTTGCCCAAGGAAGGATGGACATATAGAGTTGGGGCTCGTAGGAATGGCCAACTTCATTATTAAAAAGGCTAATGGCACTATTGTACTGATGATCCTAGCAGAGATTTATCGAGCTCTAACTGTTTGCCGAGCGGGCGGAAAAGTTTTTGAGGGTTGCAACATGCTTTTACAACTTTGGATGGAAGAACACCTTTGCCATCATCCGGGGTACATGAATTATGGTATGACCCTTAACTGCATTGAAGAACATCAAAACCGGGTAGAGGGTCATGAGTTTCCAGAAGGTACGGAGGCATAGTTTGCACATTTGAGTTCTTTGACTGCAAGCAAAATTGAGTGGACATTCGGTTGGCTCCCGGTCATTGAAGTCATTTATATATCGGCCGAAGTGTGCTTTCTTCTATTAATGGGTGTTCGGAGTATTCAGTCGTATGCTCCACATAGGGTTCTGTGCCAGCTAGGAAGGTACCAAACTGTCCCTCATGATGAAGATTTGAGTCGACAAGTCATTGAACTAGGTCCAAAAGCTGCATTCCCGGAAGATAAGGTTCGCCAGATTTGGCGTTAGTGTAGGTTCCTGGAGCCACAGACTCGGGTACGATATTTGTCCAAGGGTGAGTTAGAGCCTAGTTACATGGCCTGGTATGGAAAAAGGGTCCAAGTCTATCAAGAGCCTGAGCGGCCCTCCAAAAGGCCCTACATCCAATAGTTCACTGATGGGGCGCAAGAATAATGGGATTGGTTAGTAAAAGAGAAAGGCTACAGGGCCACGATAAGCAAATTGGAGGGGCAAATCAAAGATCTTATATTTGATAGTAGTGTACATGCTGCTACTGATGAAGGGGAAAGGAAAAAGTTGGCCCAAAAAAATAAAGCCCTTCGAGCCCAGATCCAAAGAATGAAGATAGATACTGAGAATCCAGAAAGGAGCCGAATGGATGAAAAACTCATAAATGGTCTTAGGAAGAAAATATGTGAGTATGGGAATGATTTGGAAAAATCAGAAGGTAGTCTGGCAAGAGCTTAGGCACAGTTGATAAAGAACGCAGAGGGACAGGCAGAGTTTTTTCGACAGTTAAAAGGGAAATATGATAGAGAAGTCGCAACCCTGTAGAAAAAGCTAACTACCCTCATGAATGAAATGGCTAAACAAACAAAGAACTTAAGGCAAAGAGGGAACATTGTTATGCATTGACGGCCCAGTTGGAGGAGGAAATGCAACAATTGAAAGAGCAAAGCCATAATGACACCCAAGTCTTGGAAGCTAGATCTTAACAAATTGGGTGCCTGCTCCAAGAGAAAGGCATGATTAGAGAGATTAGAGGAATTGCTGACTACATCGCCATGAAATGCCATGAGTGTGAGGACATGACTAGATCCACCTTCTTCGCCGCAGTGATGACCTATGTTCGCCAAATAATGGATGACCTGGATCTCCTCTAAGGAGATCTTGCACGTAGGCCCGTGGAGAGACCGACTAATGTCCCACGGGCCCCTGGAGTAGTTTTGGAAGCACTTATGTATTCTTGATTTTCCTTTCTAGTCTATATTTCAGTTTCCATTTCTAGAGTTTGTTTCGAGTTTTTTTTTTCAATTCTTAGAAAGGTATGATGGAATCATTATAATACAAAAAATTAGAAGTTTTTATTTTAATGAAAAAATTTGAAAACCCAAAATTGTTTCTTTCTTTTATTTCTGCATCTATTCCTTAAACTACGTGATGATCTGATTCACGCGGCGTAGTGTTACATAGGCAATCCCCATCGGATCCGGTCATGGTTTTAGATAACTCGAATAAAAGAGAAAATCGAAAAAAGAGAAAACCAGAAAAAAAGAAGAAGAGAAAACCAGAAAAAGAGAGAAAACTAGAAAAGAGAGAAAACCAGAAAAAGAAAGAAAATAAGAAAAAGAGAGAAAACAATTTAGGAAAGAGAGTAAAAAGAAAATAGAGCAAATAATGAAAAGCGCCAAAAGAAAAGAAAGATGCAAAGACCTAGGAGGTAAACAAAAGTCGGGATGAGACATGCAACCGTTGCAAAACATGTAGAAATACATTTAACTGGTTAGGTGCATTGTATTCCCCAACGTGCGATACCCTATGTGTTAATTGTATCAAACTAATCGGTTTGTTGTGTATGCTTTGAGATTAGGTTCTGTTTTTAAGGTGGTTGGTTTTATTGTAACCTGGCTTCGCATCCTTACTTTACAAGATCTAAGGGAAGTGTCAAAATGTCGTCAAAGAGTCATCTATCAACAATTCCCATCCCAGAGCATAGCCCATTGCCGGTCATTCCGACATCATAGTCAGCAGCTGCTGAAGAGAACAGGGCACTTCGTCTCCACATGTTCGAAATGTGGGTCGCTTGGTCTAACGGTAGAGAGCCGCCTAGCGCAATACCTGGTTTTCCCGAGCTGATTCACAGAACAAGTGGAACCTCCAATGTCCCTATAAATTACCCAATCACCCCACTCGGATATCCCACCATGTTCGCCCATTTCGCCGAAACACCTTCTAAGGTTCACCCCCAAGCATTGACTTCAGGAGTGGCTTCTAACATATTCACTGCATCACCAACCTTGGCTACGGCACAACCAGCATTGCCCAGGCCCAGCTTTGAGTCATCATCCATTACATCCCAAACACCACCATTTCCATCAGACACGGCTCATTGCACTACAAACTCCTACCCTCAACAACCTCGGTACAAGTTTACTGCGGGACAAGAGAGAACTATAAAGAATCCCGGGCAAGATGAGATAACTCGAAAAATGAAAAACATAGAACAAAATCTCAAGAACATGCAAGGCCTGAGTGGTTAGAAAAATGTCTCCTATGCTGACTTGTGCATGTTCCCGCATGTTCATCTGCCCATCGGTTTCAAGACTCCCAAGTTCGAAAAGAATGATGGACATGGGGACCCCATAGCTTACTTGAAGAGGTATTGCAATCAGTTGAGGGAAGCGGGCGGAAAAGAAGAGCTCCTAATGGCTTACTTCGGGGAGAGTCTAGTTGGAATTGCATCCGAATGGTATATGGACCAAGACATCTCCCGCTAGCACATATGGGATGACTTGGCCCGAGATTTTGTTAGACAGTTCCAGTACAACATGGACATAGCTCTGGATAGAAACTCTTTGTCTAATTTCAAGAAAAAGTCTTCGGAGAGCTTCCGAGAGTACGCCGCCAAGTGGCGTGAGCAAGCTACCAGGGTGAAACCCCCAATGAATGAGACCGAGATGGTTAGTGTCTTCCTGCAAGCCTAAGAGGCTGATTACTTCCAAAATATGATGTCCACTATGGGCAAGTCGTTCGTGGAAACCATAAAGATTGGGGAAATGGTGGAGAATGGTTTGAAAACTGGTCGCATCCTGAGCTAGTCGGCTATAAGAGCTACTTCTCAAGCAATCCATAACGGGTCAGGGGGCGTGGAAAACCGGAAAAAGAAAGAAGAAGTGGTAATGATGGCCTCAGGTCTGAGAAATCCTCGTCAACCCCGAGGTTACTTCGGTTCCTCCTCAAGCACCCCGCAATATTATTACCCTCACCAACATGCGACACACGTCATGACTCCTCAGAGCTATGCAGTGATGAATGCCCAGCCATATGCTCGGCCACAATAACAGTATAACTAGAATCGAGCTCCATCTCCTAGAAATAATCCTCCTCACCAAGCTCCATACAATCCCCGTCCCCCACAGAACAACATTCCATATAATGCCCGTGCCCGTAAGACACCCAGAAAGAACAACTTCATACCCATTGGTGAGTCATATTCTAGCCTCTTCCTAAAGTTGGTTCAAATGGGTCTGTTGCAGACCGTTCCTCCAAATAGGCAAAATCTAGAGTCGCCCTCCTACTGACACGATACCTGATGTGCTTATCATTTAGGAGCAGAAGGGCACGACACTAAGGATTGTTGGACCCTAAAAAGGGTGGTTGAAAATCTGATAAAACAAAAACGGGGTAGTGCTAAGGGATGAAGAGGTCCCGAGTGTAACCAACAACCCATTACCAGCTCACAACAACGGGCCGGTTATTGGGATGATCTGTGAAGACAAAGAGTTTGACCTGGCTTTGAAAGCTATCATTGTTATTGCCGATGTTGAAAAGAATCCCAAAACCACAGTAAAGCAAGCTAAGGATGAGAAGAAAAACAATCCATTCCTCAAAGCGTAAAAAAGCTTGTGGAAACCAAGATCGGGGCAGTACCTCCTAAACATGCTATTCTATATGTTCCCAGGGAACCCAGGAAAGAACAGTTTGTGTTGAGTCCCCCCAAAAGGTTTGAACAAAACAAGGTCACACTGACGGTACCAAAGATGTACGTACCAAAGGGGATTTATGTGGTGCGGGGGCCGGTAATTTCACCCAGGCTGACTGAGCCCGTGGTTATCAACCGTGCACCACAGAAGCCCATGAAGGATCCCACTGCCATCCCCTGGAACTACAACAAAGTGGTAGTGACGTACAAGGAAAAATAAATCATGGGGGAAGTGAATGAAACAAACCCGTCCGGGAAGTACCTCAATCTGGAAGAAGTGAACAATGCCAAACATAAGTGTTTTCCACTGAAAAAGCCAGTCAGTGCCGAATAGGCAGAGGAATTCTTCCAAAAGATGAAAACTGTGGAATACGATGTAATTGATAGACTCCGAAAGTCTCCTTCCCATGTCTCACTGTTGTCTCTACTCATAAGCTCGAGTGAACATCAGAAAGTGCATATAAAAACCCTTAATGAGGCATATGTTCCGGTCGAGACCACTGTTGAGCAATTGGAAAGAATGGCAAAATGATTTTTTGAAGTCCATCAAATCTCCTTTAGTCGAAATGACCTAACACCAGAAGGGGCTACCCACAAAAACGCCCTTCATCTAACTGTTAAGTATGAAGGGTACTACATAAAAAGAGTTATGTTGGATGGTAGATCTGGGGTTGACATCTTCCCTCTCTCGACCCTACAAAGAATGGAAATTGGTACTGAAAGGATCAGGCCCAACAATGCTTGCGTGCGTGCATTTGATAGCATCAAAAGGGACATGATAGGGGAGATTGATTTGATCTTAACCATCGGCCCTGTGGATTTTGAAGTGACATTTCAGGTTTTGGACATGGACACCTCTTACAATTTTCTCTTAGGAAGGCCTTGGATCCATGCAACAGGGGCTGTACCATCTACTCTCCACCAAATAGTTAAGTTCGAACATGAAAATCAGGAAATCGTGGTTCATGGAGAAGATGAGAAATCAATTTACAGGGACCCATCAGTCCCATGTCTGGAGGCTAAAGAAGGTAGCGAGCACATAGTCTACCAAGCTTTTGAGATTGTGATCGCAGACCAATGTGAGGAAGGAACCCCGTGTCCTCAATCATTCTTGTCTAACACATCAATCATGGTTGCCAGTAAGATGATCAGGCATGGCTACAAGCACGGGAAAGGGCTCGGGGCATCTTTGCAAGGCATTACGGAGCCCATCATTTTGACTGCCAGTGAGAACTTCTTTGGTGTCGGTTTCCAAGCTACAGAAGTCGACGTTAAATGGGCTAAAAAACGTAAGAATGACGGTTGGGTTCTACCTCAGCCGGTCCTGCATCTCGCCAGAACTTTTGTTAAACCAAGGTACATAGATGAAGAAGATGAGGCCTTCACGGCCAAAGAAGTTAAGGACATCTGTGGGGCAATGAGGAAAATGTTATATGAGTCTCATATGGTCCAGCTGGGTGAAGTCTCAAGCACTGCTGAGGTGCAGTATATAGGGCCTAATGCCAAGCTTCAAAATTGGAAGTCTAGTCAGTTCCCAGTCAGGCAGGAATCCCGACAGCTCAGTCTTGCCATCTTTTCTGCATTCTGAGTTATTTCAGGGTGTAACTCGAATGTCTTTAGTTTATTTTCTTTAAAATTCCAATGTAAACCCTTCTATCTTCAAATTCAATGAAATGAAATCAATATTTCATCGTCTATGAATCTCTTCCTTTATTCTTTCTTATTTTGTTATTTTTCTTATTTCTTCATTCAATTCTAATAATGCGGACTTAAATAACATGACATGCTTGCGGACTTCATGCCCAGATCCTTACACGCTATATAACTGTGAAATAATGAATCAAGAACCAGAATACAATGAAGATGAGGCTTTTAGGGAAATAAACCGAGAATTGGAACAATTTGGGAATAAGCCTAAGCCAAACTTAAATGAAACTGAGCTAGTTAATGGGTAGTTCAGAAGAGTTCCAGGAAACCATGATAAGCATTCACACTAATGAAAGAACTAGGGATGCATTGATTCAACTTTTGCTCGAATTCAAAGAAGTGTTTGCTTGGTACTATGATGATATGCCAGGACTGAGTGTTAATTTAGTGGTACATAAATTGCCAACATAACCCAGTTACCCCCCTGTTCAATAAAAGCAGAGAAAGTTTAAAACATATATCAGTGACAAGATTAAAGAAGAAGTCACCAAACAGTTGAAAGCGGGTGTGATCCGAGTGGTCTGATACACCACATGGTTGGCTAATATGGTCCCAGTGCCAAATAAAGAGGGGAAAACCAGAGTGTGTGTTGAATATCGGGATTTGAACAAAGCGAGCCCCAAGGACAACTTTCTATTACCAAACATCCACATCCTTATTGACAACTATGCCAAACATGAGATACCGTATTTTGTGGATTGTTATACTGGGTATCATCAGGTCTTGATGGATGAGGATGATGCAGAAAAGACGGCTTTCACCACCCCTAGGGGTACTTACTATTACAAGGTCATGCCTTTTGGTTTGAAGAATGTCGGGGCAACTTACATGCGAGCTATGACTGCCATTTTCCATGACATGATGCACCGGGAAATTGAGGTATATATGGATGATGTGATCATTAAATCAAGAATGCAAGACGACCATGTGCGAGATCTGAGAAAGTTCATTGAGCATCTGCGTAAGTATGACTTGAAGTTAAATCCAGCCAAATGCGCATTTGGGGTACCATTTGGGAAACTTTTGGGGTTTGTAGTCAGTCGAAGGGGCATTGATATAGATCCAACAAAGATAAAGTCTATTCGGGATTTGCCTCTTCCGAGAACCAAGAAAGATGTTATGAGTCTACTGGGTATGTTGAATTACATCAACAGATTCATTGCTCAGTTGACTTCGTGTGAGCCCATCATTAAGTTGTTGAAGAAAGATGTGATGATTAGATGGACAGATGAGTGTCAGGAAGCTTTCGACAAAATCAAAGAATATTTGTCGAATCTGCCAGTGTTGGTTCCACCTGAGCTAGGAAGGCCTTTGTTTTTGTACTTGACAGTATTGGAGAATTCTTTTGGATGTGTTCTCGAGCAGCGCAATGTGACCGGGGAGAAAGAACAAGCCATATACTATTTGAGCAAGAAGTTCACTAGTAATGAAGCCAAATACACTTTGTTGGAAAGGACTTGCTCCTCCCTAACTTGGGTCGTTCAAAAGCTTAGGCATTACTTGTTGGCCTACACCACCTACCTCATAACCAGATTGGATCCTTTGAAGTACATATTCCAAAAGCCGATGCCCACATGAAGGTTAGCAAAATGGCAAATCCTGCTCACCGAGTTCAACATAGTCTATGTCACTCGCACAACGATGAAAGCTCAAGCTTTGGTGGATCACTTAGCTGAGAATCCTGTTGATGATGAATATCAGCCTTTGAGTACTTACTTTTCAGACAAGGAAGTAAATTCAGTTGAGGTAATTCCAGAGGACACTAATGCTTGGAAAATGTTCTTCAATGGAGCTGTGAATGCAAAAGGTGTCAGGTTTTGGGCAATTTTGATTTCGCCCACTGGTCAGCACTATCTGGCCATAGACCGGTTTCGGTTTTTCTCCACGAACAACACTACCGAGTATGAAGCCTACATTATGGTCATGAACATGGCAATCAATCAGGATGTGGAAGAATTGTTAATCATGGGAGATTTTGACTTGATTATCCGACAAGCTCAAGGTGAATGGGAAACTCAGGATGTCAAGCTTCTTCCATACAGGCAACATGTGGAAGATCTTAGCAACCAATTCAAATCCGTCAAGTTTAGGTACATTCCTCGGTTTCACAATGAGTTAGCCGATGCACTAGCTACTTTGGCCTCGATGCTGCCGTATCCAGACAATGTCCACATTGACCCACTAGAAATCCAAATTTGATAAAAAACATGGTTATTGCAGTGTAGTTGAAATAGATCCTGATATCCAGCCATGATATCATGATATCAAAGATTCTTGAAAATAAAAGAATATCCCGAGCAAGCTAGTGGAGACCAAAAGAGAACCATTAGAAGGCTTGCCATTGGCTTCTTCTGGAGCAGAGTGGTTTTGTACAAAAGGACTCTAGATCTGAACCTTTTAAGATGTGTGGATGCCCAAGAGGCCGGAAGAATTATGAATAAAGTACACACAAGAGTGTGTGGTCCCCATATGAATGGATACGTCCTTGCAAAGAAAATCCCTCGAGTAGGTTATTACTGGATGACTATGGAAAAGGATTGCCTTCAGAATTACATCATATGTCAGCACCATGGCCGTTTGTTTCTTGGGGTATGGATGTCATTGGGCCAATCGAGCCAAAAGCTTCAAATGGGCATAGATTCATATTAGTTGCCATTGACTACTTCATAAAGTGGGTCGAAGCAGTCACTCTCAAAGCCATCACTACGAAATTAGTGGTGGATTTTGTGCATTCCAACATTATTTGTCGTTTTGGTATTCCTAAAACTATCATTACGGACAATGCTGCAAACTTGAACAGTCATTTGATGAGGGAGGTATGCGAACAATTTAAGATCATACATTGTAACTCTACCCCTTAACGGCCCAAAGCTAATGGTGCTATCGAAGCAGAAAACAAAAACATCAAAAAGATCCTCAGGAAAATGATTCAAAGTTCTAGACAATGGCATGAAAAGTTGCCATTTGCATTATAGGGATATCGCACAATTGTGCGCACATTAGTTGGAGCAACACCATATCTATTGTTTATGGAACCGAAGCCGTAATACCCGTAGAAGTTGAAATTCTATCTCTCCGAATGATCGTTGAAGCTGAGATTGAGGATAATGAGTGGGTAAAAACCTGTTTGGAACAGTTGACCCTAATTGATGAAAAGCGGACGGTCGTAGTTTTCTACGGGCAGTTGTATCTACAAAGAATGGCCCGTGCCTACAACAAGAAAGTGTGGCCTAGAAATTTTGAGGTGGGGCAACTCGTTTTGAGATGTATTCTCCCGCATCACAAGGAAGCAAAAAGAGAGTTCGATCCAACTTGAAAGGTCCCTACATTATAAGGAAATTGCTGCTGAAAGGGGCGTTGTACTTGGGAGACATTGAAGGAAATGACCCTGAAACAGCTGTCAATGAAGATGCGGTCAAAAGGTATTACGTTTAACCATTCTGCGATACCAAAATTCTCCGGTTGGACGACGAAGACTTTCATTCTCGTTACCCAATCACTTTAACCCTTTGCTAACCTTTTTAGCCGGTTACCTTTCTTTGATTACCCTCTTTGGAACCCAAAAATGCTTGTAAAAAGGGAAAATCAAAAACAAAGTTTTCCTGAACTACGTTCGACTTAATTCCTAAAGGATACGTAGGTAGCCTCTCTTTGGGGTTCAGTCACACCAAAACAAAAATCCACATTCCCCTCCAAAGATGAAACTGGGCAGAAGTTATAATGGTTTCGCGACGGTTCACTAGAAAGGTTCCAAAGTTGTATTTCAATCCAAATTCTTTTTACCCTAAATCATGTTCAAGTCCTTCAGATCAATCAGTGAAGATGTTCAAAATAGAAATATGTTGGTTACTTGGATCTGATTTAGTTAAATGAGAGAAATAAAATGAGAGAGTCTTATTGGTGAAAACCCATACGACACCGTAAGGCGATGGTGAGCAGAAAAATTGAAAATGAGAGAGTCTTGTTAGTGAAAACTCATAAAAAAGACTATAAGGCGACAGTGAGAAGAGAAATGAGAGGTCGGTTGGTGAAAACCCGCAAAGGGTTCCACTGATCGAAAAAGGAATCACTTACAACCATCGGTACTGATAAGAGTCCTGGCAAGGTTTCTAGATTATGGATTATGAAGGGTTTTTTGAGAGTGTGATGGTTTGCACAGATCGGGTATCCAGTCTAAGAAGCATGTCATGTCTATTGAAGTCTGCATGCACTCCAGATAAGTCCGTCATTCCTTTCCCCGAAAGGGGCACTCCTCATTTAAATTCATTATCATATCCGTTTTATACTTTTCTTTGAATCCTTTTTGGTCTAATTCTCCTCCGGAACTAATACAAAGAAAAGATGGCAAGATTGATTTTATAGGGTTTTGTTTAACAGAAGCTGAAATTCAAGGAAAGCACCCACCTCAGCAGGTGCATCAAGTCGATCTCGACTGGCCACGATGATCGATGCTCCAAAGTCAAAATTCTTAAAAAGGAAAGAAATCCAAAGTCAAGTGCCCCTAAAGGCAAAATAAAATGAAAAAATCCAAGCCCCACACGGGTTAATCACCATGTGGAATTTGGAAAGTCAAGATCCCTGGGTTTAGAAATGAAACCAATTTCCAGAAAGCCAGCGAGCAATGGAGATTTTCATCGAAAGAGATGGGCCAAGATCAAGTGATCGAAACAATCAAGTCCACAAAACCAACCACTATTTCAAACAGACAAATTGTTCTTTGATTTGAAAACAAGAAAACAGGTGCAGTCCAAAACAACCTTGCAAGAAGCAGGTGCAATAAAAGCAAGGCACGCAGAAACTAAAACGGTTCTGCAGCAATAGTTGACCCGAAAAAGGAAGTCCTTTTAAACTTTTCCTTCATTGTCCTAAATAAAATGAAAAGTGAAAAACAAAGAGAAAAGAATAGAAGAAAAAAGATTCAAAAATCATGGTAGCCTAGCGCCCCAAACCTCTAGCTACGTTTTCCCAGCATAAGATCCCATTCCCTAGTCGCTGCCAGCATAATCTGGTAGTCTTTTCAAGTATAGGGTTCCACTCCCTAGTTGATCCCCGGCATAACCCGAAGACCTTTTTCGGCATAACCCGATGACTTTTCCGGCAAAACCCGTGGACCTCCCCGGCATAACCCGAGGACCTTTTACGGCATAACCTGATGACATTCCCAACATAACCCGTTGGCCTCCCCGCCTTAATCCGATGACCTTTTTTCAGCATAACCCGATGACTTTCCCAGCATAACCTGTGGACCTCCCTGGCATAACCCGAGGACCTTTTTCGGCATAATCCGATGACTTTTCCGGCTTAACCCATGGACCTCTCCGGCATAACCTAAGGACCTTTTTCCGTCATAACCCGATGACTTTCTCGGTATAACCTGTGGACCTCCCCGGCATAACTCGAGGACCTTTTCCGGCATAACCCGATGACTTTTACGGCATAACCCATGGGCCTCTCCGGCATAACCCGATGACCTTTTTTCCGGCATAACCCGATGACTTTCCTGGCATAACTCGTGGATCTCCCCGGTATAACCCGGACCTTTTCCGGCATAACCCGATGACCCTCCCCGGCATAATCTGATGACCTTTACCGGCATAACTCACGAAATTTTCTTACTGAAAACTGGGGCAAAACAATTTCACTCGTTTGTTTGTTTTGGTGTCTGAACAGGTTTTCACCGTAAGGCATGAGGTTTGAGATGACCAAAAGAAGAAGTCTCAATCCAAATAAATGAAAAGAGAAACGAGAAAAGAAGTTTAACTCAAAGTGTAGAAACAGAGAAAAAAGGCGGACTACTCAAGATATGATTGATGTCACAAGCTTTGCATGTCCCGCCTTGATTTGAAAAGATAAAGAAGAATGAACCAACAGTTGCAGCTAACGAGCATCAAATTCAGATCAGAGTCTGCAGGAAGAACCATACAAGACTTAGCTAGTTTAGCTTTTTATTTTTCATTTTAATGTAATAAGGAGCACCAAGTAGAAACAGCAGCAACAACAGTGAAATCACAGTCTCTCGATAGTCCCAGCTATCAAAACTTCCAGAACTACACTGACCTGATTCCTTTATAGCGAAGGATATGTAGGCAACCTCCGAATCAAGGTTCGGTCAAACTTTTTCAAAAGATGCTTCTCATGAAGTTCAAACGGGCAAAAATCGCTCATAATTGCTCATTTTGTCTTTGTCCGAAAACCCATCGTGTTTCCGAGAAAAGAGGAGCAACTGTGAGCATGTGACTTTTCCCTATGTGAAATACTCCTATAAAATCAAAGAAAATAGATTTTGTTTCCAATTATTTGCCATTTTAGAGGATTTTTGTAGGATTTTATTAATTGATTGCTTTTTTGTGCACATTTAATTTGGTTAAAAATCATAAAAAAATGTCAAAAATACCATGCATTGCATTTAGATCTCTATTTTTGTATTTTTAGATTTAATTAGTTAATTTATTGTTTTATTAAAAATGAAAATCACAAAAAGGCTCATTTTTACATTTTTACCTTTTTAAGTTTTAGATTAGTGATTTTTTCTCTATTAATTTAGGATCAAGTAATTTTTAAAAATTTTATAATTAGATAATTAGTTTAATTTTACAACTTAGATTAATTTAGGGTTTAATTTAGGATTTTTTCTAAAGAAAAATAAAAATAAAAAAGAGAAAAAGGGAATAAAAGGGTTAATTGAAGAAATGGTTTAAAATTGAATTTGGCTGATTTTATGCTTAAACCCATTCCCAAATCAACCTAAACACAGGCCCAAAACCAGCCTTACCTGGTCCAGTCCACTGCCCTCCTAAAACGACCCCATTTTTTCCCAAAATGATCCTAGTCATTGATTTCCCATGATCTAACGGGTGGGAACTGGCCCTTCAATCCATATAGAACTGTCCAAACAAGTTAACCCCCCTATTTCCCCTCTCATTTCAGTCTCTCACATAAACCAAGAGCCAAACCCTAGCCGCCTTCATTCCCTCACCGGCTCCGCCATATTCCTCCATTGAAAATCGCCCCATGACGGCGGCAACACACCAAACTTCACCAAATTAACACCCTGTAATCTCCTTTCCAAACCATCTCCTTCAAATCCATACCAAACGTTTCGAATCTTAGATATAAGATCGGAATCCCAAAACCTTAAATTATCTAAACGACCCCAAAATCACACCCCACAGTCCTCACACCCCCTGAACCATAAACTACAACCAATTTCCCAAAAATCCTTGCCATTTTCTTCGAATTTCAAATCTAAGATCCTCTGAACCCTAACCTTTGCCCCTTTTCTGCTTTCCGGTAAGATTTTGGTCGTTTGAACCCCAAACATTCATTATTCGACTGTTCTTGTTAAGAATATTCGATTAATGTTAGTTCAAGTTCATATAATCCCTTGAAATTTGGTCAAAATTCGTTAGATGGTCCAGTTTTATTTTTAAAAATGAACATTAAGTAACTTCTTCTACCTTCTCTTTATTTTTTATTTTTCTTTGTTGTTGATTCCTCTTCGTGTTTAATTGTTTCTGTTTAACCGCATAATTTTAGGGTTTTTCTTCTTTTAAATTGTTATTTGTTTAATTAAAGCATGTTAAAACTTCATTTCAATTTTGCATAAGTTTAGCTTAACTAGGGTTCTGGCGAATTATTTATTCTGTCTTAGTTTCAATTTTTTCTTGTTTAATTGCTCCTCTCCGATATTCTGTAATTAAATTTCGACATGCTAATGCATAAATTGAGTAGTTTAACTTCTAGGATTTCTTTGTGGCTTTTTCTGATAATTTTGGTTTGGTTACTGTGTAGATGCATTTAGCCGTTTAAGTCTAGTTTTGTTTAGGTTTAATTAGATAAAACACATTTATTTACTGATTAGGTTCTTAGTCTAAATTGCATCATTTTCAATTTTTTGTTGGACATTTTGATTTGCATTCTGATCCTTTACAACCTTATCTTTGATTGCCTAAATTTGTAAATCAGTAGAAACTTCCTGGGGGTTGATTGAACAAAAGGAAATCTAAGGGGTCATAAAGGGGGTGGATAATTCTGAAATAGGATAAAATCCATGCTGGAATGTTCTAGAATAAAGGACAACTGGCCTCATTTGGTTAGTACAAAGTACCGAAACTAATGAGGGACAGTCAGATGTCTAATTCTGTTAGAATATACTCTTTGTGGCTGATGGAATATTTCCTTCAGGGTATCATTGGTGCTTATATGGTACCTTTTTCTACACAGAGGAGTAGATTTGGAAAAACTCTAAAAAATACTCTCTAAAGTTCAGCTACTGTTTTTTCTTAAAGAGCTGATTCCTTTTGATTTTAACAACACTCAAAAAACCTCCCTGATATTTCTGGTCTTCATAAGTAGAAAAATATGAATTGAAAGTGAATATTCTTGGTTTCTTTGGGGTATATTGTTGTTAGCTGCTGTAGCTGTTAGGTTTTAGTTTGATTTTGGCTTTTGCTGTTTGATTTATGTTGCTGTTCCACTTCTTTCAAGCTCTAGGCAGTTTTTTTTCATCTATTATTTGCTGGTTTTGTTGTTGTTTGTTTAAGGTACTGAATTTAACTTTTCTTCATGTAATATTTTTGTTAAAATGATATAAAATTGAAGCTGCAGAATTCATGCGATAAATGAATGCATTCTTATGTTAATTGTTGATTGTGCTGATATGGAACTGATTAGTTTTTCTATTATGTGAGTTTTAAGTTGGAAATAATCTGGCTTGATCAGTTTGTTTAAAAACATTGATGCATTGTAGTTTTCCTTTAAAAGTAACTTTGTGTGAAGATGCCTCTTTAGTTAAATATTTTTCATTCTAACACTGATTTTTAAAACTGTTGGTCACTAAAGCTACTGATTCTTCTTCTGCTCACAAATGATTTAGTATAGCATTTTGTTTGAAGTCATGGCTATAACCTGTAGATTTGGCCACTAATTGGCCAAATCAGCATGCATTAAAGTCCAAATTTGGGATTTGTTCGCTGATGGGGTACTGAAATTTATAGCATTATACTGGTGAACTAAGCTTGATGGATCAGTTATATCCAAAGTGAGTAGATGTTCATTGGGCCATTAGTTTCTTCATAGACATTGTAATAGAGTAAGTTGTTGTATTTTTTCTCATAATATTTTAATGTAAAAGATTAGTTTAATGCAGTAATTTATGTATTAATAAGCCATGATGTAATTTTCTGATTTTTAGAGCTTTGGGCTCGACTGATGCAATATGTTTAATTAGTTTTGATTCCATGTACTGTGATTAATGTAACTGCTAATTAGGAGTGTAATTATTCTATCATCGCATCTCGTAAGTATAGTGGTACAATGGCCAAGGCTATGGGCCAAATCTTCAAGGCTAAAAGGCCTTTTTCTGTGATTCAAGCTGGGCTAGACTTGTAAATGAGCCCAGATGAGGAAAAACAAATCTCGACAAGTTTGGGCCTGAGCCATTGGGCCTGGGTAGTAAACCCAAGTAACTTGGCTTAGTTATAAATTTTTCCTTGTGAATTACAGTGCAAATACATGTTTTTTTTCTTTGCAAATCATAATAGTGCAATTAATCTTCAAACTGGAGTAGTATTTTAATTTCAGATTTTGATTTTTTACTTAAGAGTGAATTGGTTTTCGACAAACATGTATTATGTATGTTATAGCTTAAAACATAAAGGTAGATAGTCCCAGACGTTAGATAACCACAACCGGGCCCGCCTAATATTAGCCCAATGCGGGCAAACTTGATTATGACTCCAATTGGGGCAAAGGGCCTTTGAGTCCCTTTCTGCTGGGCCACATCCTGAGCCCAAATATAGCTTTCAAAGCTGAATTTCCTAAACTAATTAAGTAATGGGCCATTGCTGACCCAAACCCAAACCCCTTTTCAAAAGTGATTTAAAAGCCTAGCCTTTCACACCTTAAGCATGTCCTTGATTAAAAGCTTCTTGGTGAATTTTAAATTAGGATTAAAATATGAGTATCCTTAGTTCTGCTTAAGTGAAACACAAACATTGTAAAATAAATCGAGGTGTGACACACACAAATAAAAATCCATAAGCTATGGCCCTCACATTAATATTAACTTAGTATAGAAAACACCCTTGAACATCCGTAGCTTGCTTTAGGCGCGTTTTATAATAAATCATCGTGGCTATGGTTACGGTTTCCGTGGCATAGTCATGATACCTAATTCCCAAAATCGGGGGTGCATTTTATGTAACCTGAGCTTAACAACTTCGAATATTAATATGATAAACATGTCGCGAATCACAGGTGCATTTCATGTAGCGTGGTTTGCGATGTGTTCCAATATGGAAAGTGTAAGACAATCATAAGTTGTTCAAGAAATAATTCCGTAAATCCTAAAAGCGGTTTAAAATAATTAAAAGGGGTTTATAAAGTTAAAAATGCACAATAGGTTTAAAACATGTAGTAAATCAGATAATTAGGCCAATTTTATTAGTTTAAGCGACCGTGCTCGAACCACGGAACCTGGGAATGCCTAACACCTTCTTCCGGGTTAACAGAATTCCTTATCTAGAATTTCTAGTTTCACTGACTTTTAAATAAAGTCAAAATTCTCCTCGATTTGGGATTTAAAATAAACCGGTGACTTGGGATACCAAATTAACTATTATAAGTGGTGACTCTGAAAGTTTAAATAAAATAATTCCATTTCAATTAATGTCACTTTAATTTGACAAACTCCCTAATATACCCCCTCGGGTGGTAAAAAAGGAGGTGTGACACCTATGCATGGTATGCATGTATGACATTATAAATTTTTCATGATTCACAGAGCTATTGAGACTACAGATTGAGTTCTTTAATCCATGTTTCTTTTATGTCTTTTATATACTACTTTTCATTCCTTACATACTCGGTACTTTATTTGTACTGACGTCCCTTTTGCCTGGGGATACTGCGTTTCATGCCCGCAAGTTCTGTTATCTAGGTTGGCAGTCCTCCTAGTAGGCTATCAGCTCAGCGGAAGGTGTTGTGCACTCTACTTGCTCCGAAGTTACCTATTTGGTCAGTATGATTTCGATATGTGTTGATTAGTATGGTGGGGCCCTGTCTCGACCTTTATGATATTTATGTACTCCTAGAGTCTTGTAGATAGATGTCATATATATAGATACTAGTATGGCCTTGTCGACCTATATTTTGAGTATACAAATGATCATGTTGGCCTTATAAGCCTTTATGTCACATTATAAGTTTCTATATCATGTTGGGTCATCCTATATCTAGTATTCCTTTTTTTATTCTAGTTATCTCATGACGATCCTTTTGGCCCATTTACCCATAATAGTATGATAAGAAAGATATGTTACAGTGATACTCGGTTGAGTAAGGTACCGGGTGCCCGTTGTGGCCCATCAGTTTGGGTCGTGACAGAAGTGGTATCAGAGCAGTTCTGCCCTTAGGAATCTACAAGTCGTGTTTAGTAGAGTCTTATTTATGGGTGTGTTGTGCATCATACTTATAAGTAAGAGGCTACAGGTAATTTAGGACTGTCACTCTTTCTTCTTACTCTAGATCATGCGGTAGAGCTCAGTTGTATGAATTCAAATTCCTAAATTTTATTTTATTCGTAATAGAACAATACATACATCGAGAAAGACAATTGGTAAGAGATTGAATGTGGTTGTGGAAGAGTTGAGTCAAAAGAATTCGATTTTGCATCATGCTTATGATGAGTAAATGTGAGGTCTTCAGCAAATCATGTGTGTACTAAGATGTGTAAGCTTCTTGATAAGGAGCCTTAAGGCAAAAATATCTATCCATTTACATGGTAAAAAGGAATAAGAGAATCAGAAGATAGACACAAGTTTCAGCAAGTAAAAGAAGCAAGATGAAGAATGGTACGAGGTACTTAGCTAATGAAGATTATCAATATTTACAATTCAGGAAGAGAAATACATGCATTCTGAGTTACTTCCAATAGTAACCGAGTTATATACAATTGACCACACCTATCTCAATTATGCCCTATAGGAGCTGACATATATAGTTTCAGAGAAGGATAGGATATCAGGATCACGCTGGGTTAGAGTAACCCAAAATTGTGAATGGATTGTTATCATTAGCTAACATTTCCGAATGATAGTACAAATGTGGTAATAAATCTCCTTGTCAGACACTCAGAAGGTGAACTCTAGAATAGTACAGTCAGATATGAATACTAGAATATGCAAAAATTTCAGAAGATAGGCAGTGGGATCCTAGAAGGGATAAATATTTACCTTAGTATAACTCCAGCCCCTAGTAAAAAAAATGGCGAACGTTAAGCATTCCGAAAAGCCAGTAAGATCAAGCAATGTGAGCTAAAATAGAAAGAACATTTTGTTAAAGTTATCAGAATAAAGTGATAGACAAAAATATTAGCCGGAAAATAAGAAGAGAGTTGGTAAAGCATCATGAGTAAAATGTGATAAATGAGTGATAAGGGTAAATCAAAATATGACATGATGACAGAGTCTATAGTCAAGTGAAGGAAAAGAAAAAAGATGACACGCCTTGAAACAACAAAAGATTATAGGCTA
Source organism: Nicotiana tabacum (assembly GCF_000715075.1). Lineage (NCBI taxonomy): Eukaryota > Viridiplantae > Streptophyta > Magnoliopsida > Solanales > Solanaceae > Nicotiana > Nicotiana tabacum. Next base: position 50,374,130 of record NC_134089.1, on the reverse strand, counting down.
AAGGTCATATCCTCATTTCGAGAAATGAGTTGGTGACTCTAATGTGATTACCAAAAAGAATAGTTAGACCCCCGGAGTAATAAAAATCAGTATGGGCTAGTGAACAAGATCCACTGAAAATGAATTAGGGATCAGAAGATTTGATAATAGTCAACATTATGAGAATTTTAGAGATTGCATTCCGCCAATAGTAGAATGGACAACAAAAGAATAACCTTTAATGGTCATTCATGAAGACGCTTCCCTAAAGCGAGCGTTGCGAGCAATGTTAAGCTTAAGGGACTATGTGTTCCAGGTACACTAGGTGTCACCCTCGTGCGTAAGAACTTTAGTTATCCTTGGTACATAGGGGTTACCGCAAGGAGAGTAAGATGTAAGTAAAGATGTGAAAAGACACCAAAGATAAAAAGGTAATTACAGAATTGTAAAGGAAGAATGTGGTAAAAAGGCGAAAGGAACGAGATTGAATTTATTCAAATCCTATAGATATGCTATGATTCTAGAACATTATGCAAGCACGATGACGGGGAGAGGAAGTAAGGGTTCCCCCGAGATGTTATTGATAAATAAGGGGCCAGTTCGAGAGGTAAGTTAAGACAAAAGATATAACCCAATAGATATTTACGCGGAATATAGATATGAGAATGGACCAACGATTAGTCTGTAGTTGATTCAAGAAGAGCCTAATTATGGCTAGACAAGAGGTAATAAACAAATCAGTAGATCATGCAAGATAAATGTAGTGAACCTTAACATAGTGAATTCAGGCTCGCATATATGACATCATGATCCTTGAGAAATTTTCAGATAGGAGTAGGGTAGTTTAAGGTACCGTATAAGTATTATAGAAATTAAAGAAAGTGTCAGTGGGGAGACAATCAAAAATTTCAGTTTAGAAGCAACCGTACGAGCACAAGGGCATGGAGGTATGTAATTAAGGATAACTATAGACAAGTAAGAACATCAAAGATTCTTTTGGGTATACGATATAATACGTTCGCAGCTTTACTGGAGTCAAAAGGTCTCCCTTAAATACTACAAAGAAAGTCTAGCTATGGAAATAAGGAAGAAAGCTTCAACTTAAGCATCGTGACATAAAGAAGAGATGGTCTTATAAGTCTCACAAAACATTGTATGCACTCCATAAGATAGTGGCACCTATCGTGGCTAATGAACGGGAAGAAGAAAAAAATTAAAAGGTGATATTCAAGATCATTTCGGTTGCATCAAATTCCAATATATGTGGGCACTAAGATGTGCCAAGTATTCATGCAACAAGTGGCAGAATGAACAAGAATAGTCATTGCTTACATTTAAAGACAACTAATAAGGCACAAAAGAAATCTATAGTGATAGCAAGTTAAAGGAAGGTTGCGAGTAGTATAAATAGATGTGTGTAGGTCGTACGCTAAAGTATCATATAGCAACAAGGTTTTAGGTTGATAGGAGTAAGTATAAGAAAAGGTGAGTGAGAAGGTAACGAGAATAGGTAAGTCCTCAAGATTAAATCCATCAAAACAAGAGAGCTGATGGTTTCCATAAGTCTAGAAAGCTCAGTATAGTCTAAATGAACTCAGAGGGGTATAAGAATAGGAGCAATTAGAAGAGGTGAAATACTCCCCTAGTAGTAGAATAAGGGTGTAATGGTAATAGATAAGAGGATGACGTTTAGGCCTTTGATTGAGTAACAATTTTGAAAATAGGGGTTTCATGAGTTGCACAGGATTAGAACCCATATGATGAATCACGTTGGGATGCTATAAAATACGGTTATTGAAGTATAGTATCACCCGTAGGTGGATCAGGAAAATCACTTCAGATGTTCCCCGATGGAAAGTGAGCCTTAGTGACAATGTATTACGTAAGAGGTCTCAAGTTATCAATGGTAGATATAGATCAACATTAAGGTGAATCAACAATAGATGGATAAAAGTTACACAGTATGAGATAATATTAGTCTGTCATTATTAAGATGAACAGTAATAAGGAAGCATTAAAAGACTTAGATGTATACATATAGGATAAGCAGCGAGAGAGTAACCTAGAGTTGGGTAGCAGACCTTGGTAATAATAAACCAAAGTAAGAGTTATGGTATAGTATGACCTACGTTATTGTAGTAAAGCCATATGCATAGATAACCGAGGATATGAAACAAGATCTAACAATAGTCGTTTGTTCGGCAAAGTACCAAGCAAAGAACTTCAGTACACCTATATATGCCCAGAGGGACATCTTGTCATATTTTTGTATAGTTCACAAAGTAAAGCCAAGAGATTGGCCAAAGGTGGAGATAAAAGGAGTGAAGATCCATACATAAAACGACAGAGTCATACATGCTGCATCACATAAGGTAGTTAAAGTTACGAGATTGGAAGAATTCCAATCACAAGTCGTGATGTGAGAAGAGGCCTAAAGGGGGGAATACCCTGTTCTTTGGATTTATTCACAAAATAGTTGCCTAGATGGCAAAGGAAAATATTAAAGTATTCATAAGAGCCATAGGTTATGAGCATGATAAGCGTATCACTCAACATTCGAGGACGAATGTTCCAAAGGGGGGAATGATGTTACACCCCATATTTTGCACGTGACAGTACATCGTAAGTCAATTGATGTATGTTCAGAAATAAGATCCTCTTTAAAGTATATAAAGTGATTTAATGATGTTACACTCCATTTTGCAAGACTTTAAGAGTTAACATTCGGGAAAAGTGTTTCTAAGGGGACATGTTTTTGCACCCCGTACTTTAGAAGTCACTGTCATTATAGGATAATCTAATGTAAGCTCAAAAGGGACGAAATCCTTCTACAAGGATAAGAAAAGTTTACCGAAGTCTTAAGCAAGTTAAGATGAAGACGAGACATGTTAATCATGATTTAAATAAGTTTAAATTCATTATATGAATATATATGATGTTTGGGTATGAAATATAAAGTTTGGAAAAAATTGGATTTTAGTTGCGGAAAACCGACTAAGGATTTGCCTTGTAATGAAGCCTTTTGAAAAATACATTTCGTGTGTTATATGAGATCTTTTTGAGATATATTATATGCCAAATTGAAGAACTTGGAATATAATTTGCAATGCTCTTACCGTTCGGTCGTACGACACCCGCATAAAATGTTATTAGTGTTGGAAGAAGGACCAATGTTAGGGTGCCAAGTAGCACCTTTTTGACTTTTAAAAAAAAGGATATTTATATTCTTATCTCGTCTCTTTATTTAATTTTCCAGAGAGACGAACAAATAAGACCCCTAACTTTACCCTTTAAGCTCTCTACAAGGGTTTAAAACAAATTACCATCCCGGGCACGAAATCAAGAAGCGATAACATTAGAACAATCCCTACGACGTAAGTATCGCTATATCGCCTCTCTTTTTCCTTGTAGTTTAAGTTTTAGTAGGTATTTAATAGGTAAGAAATTACCTACTTTCTGTATTTAAGATTTTAAATATCAATAAAGATTGATAAATTCGTTTCCTAATAGTTAGAACTCACAGGACGGTGATCGGAAGCCGTGAATTCGAATTATTCGACTTGTAGTGGACTGTTTTGTGGGCTGTTTTGTGTACTTTTGGGATGTCTATTTTGCTTCGGTTTAATGGAGTTTTTGAGGATAAATTGTGTATAAACACCACATAATGGAGAAATGGTGGATTAGTCATTCTTTGTAATATTTTTGGGGTGTTTGACACTACTTTAGTTGTCATTTTGGGTATGAAGTGATTGAGGTGTGTTGGGCTGTTATAAGGTTAATATAACATGGATTTCAACCTGAATCTACTATAGAGGGTAATTATGTTGTGTTCTTGCTTCTACTTAAGGTGATCTTGACATTTATTAAGTTAAATGGATGAACTAGACATAAACTAGTGAATAAAATTATTCATTGAGGATAATTGGAGTTGTGGATTGTTTTCTTGTTATAAATATATGGTATAAGGCTGGAATCATTGATGAATGAATTCATTATCATGTTAGTGATACAATTAAGTTAAATTAAGAAGTCTATAAGGGGTTATATGTGGTATATGAATTCCAATTGGAGCTTGCCGCTCGTCGTAAAGTAGTTGTGACTTGTTGTTGTTTTATGTTGTCTTGTTATTGATAATTGTGTATTGATGGATTTTTCTGGTCATTTTTGTTGGTATATGGTATTGGAGGAGGCTCTTGTTATAAGGGAGATGCTGCCCAAATTTACATAAACGATCTACTTATGCTATGGTAGAATGAGTTGAGTTGTTTGAAGAATTTATTGGAAGGTATTAAGGAGTCAATGAAGTTAAGATATATTAAGGATATCCCTTCTTTCCTTTTGGCATGATCCATACGATACAAACAAAACGAGCAAACACAGAACTTTTACAAATAACTCTATTCTTAGAAGTACTAGGGGTGTCTATGTTCTTGATTCCTCATATGTATTATTGTTATATCTTCTGTTCATGGGTCTTAGAAAAATACGTAAGTTGCTAAAGTTGCTAAGTTGCTACGTAGAGATCTTACTAACTTACTTCATTATGCATTGCATTTTGTATACGATAAAATTGGAAGGTCCAATTTCTCTCCATTTAAGGCACTTCGGAAGATCACGTCGAAGGCTCGAGGCCATGGCCGAGTATCCTCCCTCGAGGGTCATCGACACTCGGCCTTGGGGCAGTGATGATTATGGCAATAGTAGAAATGGGGAGTTCTTAAGGTACACGATAAGGACTGACAGAGCCTAGTGAGCTACTCTAAACCCGAATCAGGGTGTCATCTAGCCGTCCCATCTCCTTCTTTGTCATTAATGTATTTTGTACTATGTTGGGATTTCCCTCCTATATAAAGGGGATCCTTACCATTTTGTAAAGGCCTGTTGTTGCTTCAGTTGCTCCACACGAAATAAACAAGAACATTCTCTTTGCTCTCTAACATACTCTCTTGAGATTATCGCTTCCATTATCATCTTCATTGTTGTTTTCATTATTGTTCATCATTTATTTCTTATCATTAGCCATAAAGAGCCTTCGTTGATTTATTATAACTGTTAGTCATACTTCGACCCCCTCGATAGCTCCCAGCCGAGTTCCAGAATAGACTACGAGGCCCCCGAATCGACAAGCTCGAGGCCCCGACGGTCAACCATCGGTTTGATTATTACCTTATTCTTAATTCTCATTTAGTTTCTAAGTCCCACATACATAGCATCTACTGCTTAACAAACTAGCATAAAAATAGATCACGTATTTTTAGAATCTCATAATCAAATTTAATGTTATTACCATTTTCACGGGAAACAGTTTGGCGCCCACCGTAGGGCTATAAATAATTGTGATTATTTTCTTGTTGGTTTAGCTACACAACGCGAGTTATCTTTCACGCTTTTTCTTGTCCAAGATCTTTGATTACAGGTCAAAATGTCTAACTAAGTGAATGGAGGTGAAAACAATAATCTTGAGGACCACGGAGAAAACAATGTGGGTTTTCCCGGTGTCGGTGTGCCACCACAAAACCCTGGGAATGTGCCAGAACCGAATCTCGTGGACGCGGTCTCACACGACGCCCAACATGTCGATATAAGCTCGCACACCAACATGAGTGTGCACCAAGGGGATCAACAAGAGGCTCAAAAAACCCCAACTAAGGAAGAATGGGAGGCTAGCCTTAATGCTATTTTTGAAATGTTGCAGGCATAACAGCTGGCTATCGCTCAGCTGCAAAGTCACTAGAAAACTCCTAGCACGGTAGCATCAGGGACAGCTCTCCCAGCCAAACAGGTACCGGAGAGATCGAGCAATAATAGGTCAATAACTGATCCTGTCATCGTAAAGATTCTCGAGAACCTCACCAGAAGGATCGAATCGGGCGAGAAAATGATAGAAGCCAACGACAAAAAGGTCAAGACCTACAACTCTAGGGTCGACCAAATTCCAGGCGCGCCCCCGATCCTAAAAGGTATGGATTCGAAGAAGTTCATACAAAGGACGTTCCCAGAGGAAGTAGCTCCAAAACCCATTCCAAAGAAATTCAAAATGCCAGACCTCCCAAAATACAATGGGACCTCGGACCCCATTGAGCATGTTACTGCTTACTCTTGCGTAGTGAAGGGCAACGACATAAAGGACGACGAGATCGAGTCCCTCATACTAAAGAAGTTCGGGGAAACACTCTCGAAGGGAACCATGATGTGGTATCACAACCTAGATCCTAACTCCATAAACTCATTTCCCATGCTAGCAGACTTTTTATAAAGGCACATGCCGGTGCTATCAAAGTAGCAACGAGGAAATTTAACGTGTTCAAAATCAAGCAGAGGGAGAACGAAATGCTGTGAGAGTTCATATCTCGCTTCAAAACGGAATGAATGGAACTACCACCAGTCTCCAACGATTGGGCAGTGCAGGCCTTCACTCATGGTCTGAATGAACGAAGCTCGGTGGCTTAGAAGTAGCTGAAAGAGAATCTGGTCGCATATCCCGCTGTGACCTGGTCGGACGTCCACAACCAATACCAGTCAAAGATCAGGGTCAAAGACGACCAGCTGAGGGCCCCCTCACGCTCGGTATACCCAAGCAGTCTTCTGGCGAAGGAGCCAAGCTAAACAAAGAAAGATATTAACCATACACCAAAAATAGAAGGAACACCCCGAGGCACAACCCACCTTGTAATGATCAAAGGATAGACCGCGGACAGAATCCTCGGGGACTCATCAACAGAGCTCGGTTCGATATGAACGCGGGACTTACAGAGGCACCTCACTTATTAGAATACAACTTCAATGTCGATGTATCAGACATTGTGTTCGCCATTAGTAAAATCATAGACACCAGATGGCCCACGCCTATACAATCGGATCCTTCACAAAGGAACCATAATTTAGTGTGTGAATTCCACAACGCACACGGACATAGGATCGAGGATTACCGGCAACTTCGGGAGGAAGTGACCCGATTACTCGACAATGTCACCTTCAGGAATTCCTTAGCGACCAAGACAAAAATCAGTTTCAAGGAAAAGAAACAACCAAAAATAACAAAGCGGACGTGCTGCAACATGTCATACACATGATCTTTTGAGGCAGCTGCTACTAGGCTCCACCAAAGTCTCCACTAACAGGGGGACTAAGAAATAAGCCAATGATAAAATAGCGACCACCAGGCACGCCCTCAACTGTACCCAAAAATAGAGTCGTACCGTGTGATCATAGGCTAAAAACTCGTGTTTTAGTCGTTGTAACAATGCTTTAATTATTGCATTTTACAAAGGTTTGAGCTTAAATAATAATGAATTGTACTAAATTCATGTTTTTTGCCTTGTATAAGGAACAGAGCAAGAGACTCCAAGAAAGCAAACTAAAGCATAGATACGAAAGTTTCCCTACAAAGGGGCTGGCTTCAACAACCCATAAGAGATGGCTTGCCAAGCTACACAAACAATTAATTTGTTTATAGTCGAAAAAGTTTTCCTACAAAGGGGCTGGCTTCAACAACCCATAAGGGACAGTTTGCCAAGCTACACAACTCAGAAAACTTTTGTACTATAACCAACATTAGCTTTTTATAACTTAGAAACCTTTCGAACTACAATAAGCTAACTTTCAAAGAGTATTCTTACTCTATTTTCATACATAGACCGGCCTTTCCATCCATTTGAAAGAAAGAACAAGAGGGAAATTTAGAAAGCACACATATGTAATATATCAAAAATTATTTACAAAGGTTACAAGATGATCCTACCACTACTACAGGGCCTCCTTTATATAGGACTAGGAGGTTATTATAGGACAAACTTTCATGATAAAATAAACCTATCTTACATGGCAAACTTATCTACGAACGGGTGTATCTTGGCATGTGAAAGACTTTAGGCAAAACAACTAAAAAACACCTGAAAACATGTGATAGGGGTGAAATATACATGGTGTAGCATGTGAAAGTATGAGGGAGCATGTGAAGCCATGTGAAAGTATTGTGTTGCATGTGAAAGTATTTTGTTGCATGTTACTAAGCATGGGGAGGCATGTGGAAGTATGTGAAAACAAGTGGAAGTGGGGCCCGGATAATATGGAAAGATGTGGGAATTTGTCTTGGCATGGGTATGATATTTTTGAGGGTTTTTTGGTAGGTAATGTAGGATTATGGTGGGATTAGAAAGGATTTAAATAATTATCCTTCATTGATTCTAGGGTTTTCCTCTAGGCATCTTTTCAAAGACCTTATGTAGTAATGCTTGGAATTTGACGGTCCTTCTCCGCTATGTTCTTTCTCCTTTGTATTGAGAGATGTAATCCGCAACTTCAATCTGGAAATGTCGTGAGTGATTTTTTCTCGGATGACTTCGTATGGGGTTTGATATTCTTTTGCTGCTTCCTGGACTTTTTCCTAGTGAGGATGAGTGTTGATATAATTCCAGCTTGCCCAATCTTTTGGCCATATCTCTCTCAGGATGCACCTGTTTTGCTGGAAAAGGATTCTTTGTGCCTCGCTATATTCTTCCTCCATTGATAAAATGGACACGAGAAATTTCCACCAGAATGATACCTCTACTTGCGCCTGGACTTTTCCATTTATCTTCACTGGCCTATGTAACATGAATATCTTTGCTGCGTAGGAATCGCTGGAAAATTTCATCCAATATCTTCTAAGCTTGAACCATAGTAAAAATACTTTAAGAGCTGGTGCAATATTATCAAAATCCTTGAAGACGTTGCATTTGATTTCCATGAAGTATAATACTGATGGCATAGGTACCAGAAAAACCATAATAGTTCTTGTGGAAAATCCTTGGTTTGAGCTATGAATATATGGCAAAAAGGGTATTCTGGATTGACCCCATATGGCCTGAGAATTGATCCTCCATGTTGCCGGAAAACTTGGTGCTCATAATGAGTTCTTCTTTCCATAATAATTGACGGATCAAAGGGATCCATGAGGTTGAACAACTCTGGTAGATGGTCTGTTGGCTTTGATGAACTTGTTCCTGGTATACTTGAGAGCAGGAAGATGTGGCTGATCAACTTTTGCTTTGACTTCAATTTTGATGGGGAAAATCCCTGTGAAAATTCTTCCGCTCAAGATAGAAAATCTGCGCGAATATTATCCTTTCCTTTCAGGTGCCTGCCTTGAAATTTGTATGGAGAGAACCATTGAGCCCACCTGAGAATCTGAGGATTGGTATTAATTTTTTCATTTAGCTGAATCATCTTTGGGAAGGCCTTCATATCCATCTCTTTTAGAAATTCTGTATGAATAAGGAAGAAATTAAATTTCTTGATTCCATTCTTTACTGGAAGAATTTCCTTGAAAGTGGAGTGATAATGTTGCTCGGCATCTTTGAACCTTCCACTGGAGTATCCACATATTTCCTCTGGCCATCTTTTTCTATAAATAGAACAACACTCCAATATTCATTGCTGACATCAGTTTGCAATATCTTCTTACCGTCTGAAGGGATATAGAGGGACTTGGCATTTTTAGAAATCTACTTCAATTCCTTGACTGCTTCATCTTGTTTCTTTCCCCATGGTGTAGCATTTTTCTTGAGCATCTCTGTGAGTGGAGAAATGTATGTAGAGATATTTGGGATGAAATATCTCACATAATTTACTATGCCCAAGAATTATTGGATCTACTTTTTTGTGAGGTTGGTATCCAGAAATCTGAGTAATTCTTGACATATATGTGGTCCTAGAGTGTATTCACCTTGGACAAAATGCATTCCAAGAAAATTAATCTCGTTTTGAGCAAGAACCATCTTTTTTGCTGAAAGCATGATTCCGTATTGTGTTACCAATGCCTCAAATTGACGAAGCAAGTTGATGTATTCCTCCAATGTATCACTAAATAACATGATGTCATCTATATAAACTAAAGAGGTATGGAGGATGGGTTGGAATATTTTTATCATGACTTTTTGGAATAAGGAGGGTGCAGTTTTCAACCCGAAGGGCATGACTTTCCGTTGGAAGTGATGATCGGGGATGCAAAATCCCGTTTTGGGTCTTTCTTCAGGGTGGATTCCTAATTGCCAAAATCCGGATTTAAATCAAAATTGGAAAAATATTTGGCCTTGGCTAAGTGGGAGAAAAGGGTGAGTTTATTTGGGATAGGAAACGTATCATCTTGGAGGAAATGGTCAAGTGGCTGGTAGTTGATGACTAACCTGAGTTTTCCTCTTGTCTGTTCAGCTCTTTTGTTGACATAAAATGCTTCGCATGCCCATTGTGAATCTGATGGCTCTATCAGATCAAATTCCAAAAGTTCTTCACATTCTTTATTTGCAAGCTGAAGATGGTCTGGATTCATCCCTGAATGGCTGGCTTCTGTTGGATTGATATTTTCATACTTCTTGAAAGGGAGCCTGATAAAAAACTCTTCATTTTTCCATAACGGGTGTTTCCCTTTCTTCATGAAATCCTTGTGGGATTCAACATATGAATGTTCAATGAGATTATGCTCAATTTCTTTAATTTGTTCATCGTCGGTGATTTGGAATAGCCTTGAAATCTCAGAATAAGGTCTGAACTACTTTTTAAAAGCTATACCATTAGTTTTGAACTGGAGTTGATCTCAAAGTTGTCTGTAAATGTCGAATCCAATAATAAGATCCTTTCCTGGTACATCAGATCCTAGCAGCTTGGTTCTGTACTTCAACCCTGGAAAGAACTCAATTGTGACCGGGTGCTTTGTAATGACAGTTGTGGTCAAGATTGTATTTGATGCAGTGTTGAAATCTTTAAAATGCATCACCCATTGATCTTTAGGGAGAACAACAGGATTTATGAGTGAAGAAGCAGCTCTGGTGTCGATGAAAGCAATAACTCGAATTGGTTTATCCCATTTGGATTAATAGACTTTGAGTTCTACTTGAGGAACGACTGCGAGAGCGTTGATCTCCTCTCGGGCTTCGATCACTGGTTCTGAAATTTGGTAGTGATCATTGCCTTGATCTTCATAGATATCAAGAGAGAATAAAGTTTCTTCATTGGGTTCATCATCCACAGAGAATATGGATTCAAGGTCCTCCTCTTTTCCAAGATGTATGCTAGTGTAATCTTTAATCTCTTCAAGGAGTTTGACAGATCTTCTTGATTGGGGACAATTTTTTGCAAAGTGTCCAATCTTATGGAAAATAGCATCTGTTCTTCTTGTGAAAATTTCCTGGCCTTCTACGTCTGAAATATTTTGTGCATCTCTTAGACCTTGATTTCCTGTATGGAATTCTTGGTCATCTGAATCTCCTGAATTCTCTCCTTCACCTGGATGTGTGGCAGGAACATCCTAATCCGGTGATTAGATCAGTTTTGCGGCATGCTTTGTCAAGTGCTGGATTGTGTTGGATAATTTATTTTAGGGCAGAGCGCTTCGTACAAATGTCATCCAATGCGACAAAAATAGCTTGCCTGATGTAACCAATTTGTGGGATTGTTATAGACTGAAACTTTTCTTTCAATGATGGTCACGGTTCGGCTTGCCAACAACTTTGGAAGGGAAGAGACAAAGGCTTGCTTCAGATTGATGTCTCCGCCGATTTCAAAGTATATCTTCGCCATTTATTAAAAATGCCTATCAATGTCATTTCTGTCGAATGACACGCACTTCATCTCGAAGAGTTGTCTTCTCATTTTCTCCTGTCTTTGGCCAGTATCTCCGCATAAAATTTTATATAGGATTCTGATGTTGAAGGCAAAATCTTGGGAAGTAACAAAAGTATTTTTTTTTTGAATTCCAAGTGAGATCCACCAATCTCAGAGGTTTCCTGAGAACCGTGAAGTGAATTTTAACAGGATGATATACTCGTTCCACAAAATTTTTGGTCACCGTCCAAGTATAGAAGTCTTGGATCCTTTGAGGCCATCTTGAAACCTTGACGTCATCTAAGGTGAAAGTGTGGAAATCAGTTCCAACTGGTTTTGACGCCATGGGCTCCTATTTTCTTTCTAAGATTGGCTCATCTGTCATGCCTTCTTGTTCCTCATCTATTTCATATACTTCTGGGTCACATGGCTGGTTTACAAATATTGGGGGATTGTCGTATTCAGAAGAGTTTGGTATGGATTCATTGCTTGATTGAGAGCTATCTTCCCTTGTTTCATCGTCTGATGAATTTAGAGATTCCGACCATGGTATATCTTCTTCTGATATGTATCGTGGCTGGGAGACATAGAGGTCTGGAACCTTCTGGTCAAAAATCATCAGATTTTCGGGGTTGGACCCTTTAGAACTTTCTTCTTGGTCTCGCCTTTTCTTGTTTGTTTCTGTGCTGCTAGGGAATCTTTCCTTTCCCAAACCATTTTTGCGATATCAAAATCATGTTCTTTTTTTAAGGGCTAGGTGAAAGAGATTGGATTTTGTGAGGCAGATGGAAAACTAGAAAAGGTGTAGTCTAATTTTGTTGGGGAATGGCTTGTGGAGACATAGGGAAGAAGGTAGGTTTTGAGGGGAAAACTAGGGTTTTTTGTGGCTCAAAGTGGTCATGTCTCAGAAGTTGAATTTGTTATTTGATGGAAATAGTCTTCTTTTGTTGTTGTTGGAAGAATTGGAAAAGTGAAGTTCCTGGCGGACAAATCTCATATTGTAAATTTGCCAGTCTTAGTTCCAAGGCTTTGATTAGTTCGGCATGGTGAGACGATGTCTGCTCCATCTTTTTCTCAATTGTTTCCACTTTGCTCATAATTTTGTTTTGTGTATGGACCACTTTCTTTATGGTGTTGCCTATGTTATTCAACACCTTGTTTTGGCAGATGGAGTTTTCTGATTGCCAGTTCATTGTTGCTTCGATGTCACTTGTTGGGGGTTTTTCTCCAGTAGGTAGCACTATGTTTTTCTTTGGAATTTTTGGAGCATGGCTTATACTATCTTTTTCAAAAGGTTGAAGTGAAGGAAAATCTTGGTTATGACTGGAGCTTGAAGGACTTAGCATGAATATCTGTGGTTGTGTGGGATTTATGGTATTTTGAGTCGGTGAAGTTTCAAGTTCAAGTGGTTTTTTGGATTCTGGGGTATGAGCTGATGGTGATTTGGGTTTGGTGTGGTTTCACTATCCTCCCAGCTTGGAGTGAATTTTTCTGGTAATTTTGGCCATTCCTGGGGTTTGTAACTAAAAAGAAATTCATATTTACCCGGACGGCTTAATGAGCCAATTGAAGGATCTTTATTCTCATATTTGGCTCAAAATTGTTTTTCTATTGTTTTCCCCTTTTTCTTGGATTTTGATTTGGTTATGTTGAGGGCGAACCTTTCCCAATGACGCTGGTAGTGTTTATCATATTCTCAAATTGGATCTTCCAAACAGTCTTGACATGTGCAATTAAGATCACAAAGGCGGTGTCCCTTAAAGGGGCATTTGAACCACCAAGCTCTTTTTCCTTCTTTATCTAAATTTTGACACCAGTCATGTTCTTCATGATGCTTTTTATATTCCAAAAGAATTCTCTATCAAGTTCAGGGTATGTATGTGTTGTATCTTTGGGTTGAATCATTTGGCGAGAGAAGATGATTTTATTGGGTTTTTTGAGATGGGAATGGTCAAAGCTTATGCAAATAGTTTTGCCATTTCTTTTGGTAAAAGTTGGTTCACCAGATTGTAGAGATTCCTCTGGTTCTCTTAACTTTTCATAATTTGTGATCCAGCAATCAGGAAGAATTTTGATCAGTTCATCTCTGGAAATTTGTCTGGGTATTTGGGTGCACATGGTGTTTCCTTTGGTAGCATCAATATTTAGGAGTAAAGCATTTTCTCCTCCGGGAAGGCAAAGATCCATGGCATGATTTTGGACTCACCACGCCATTTGGTGATGAAGAGTGGCTTGGATGGAATCTTTAGCTTGAGGGGATCCTTGGATTTGGACTTGGATTTTTATAGCTTCGGTTAAGATTGGATCATAAAGGGACATGTTGAAATTTGGAAAGATAGTTATGAAGACAATCCCAGCATTCAGGGTAACTTCTGCAGTACCCAGATTTGCATGTTGGTACTCCAAGTACCTTGTATCTAGAAGAGAACGTCGAGCTACAACATGTTGACCTTTTCTTCCGTGATATGTTAAAGCGGTTCGGATAGCACCAAAATGGATATGGGTAAAACCATGATCTTTCCATTGTCTGGGAAAATCATCTGGGATTTAAAGAGTGATAAATTGTTCTTCTCGAGTGGCAATAATAGGATGCTGGTCAAGTTTTGAGGCAGCAACATATTCTTTGATTCCTTTTGGTTTGTGTTGGACTTAGGAACGGGGTCCAGGGTGCAAATGATTTTTTGGCGAAAGCTGAGTAGGGGTTTATGAGGGGTAGTTCAGTGGAGGATACGTTTTGTTCATCCGGTAGGATATCTACTTCATAGAGGTAATCATATTTTTTGGACAAGGTTTTATATAAAGTAGGGGACATATTCATTTTTGCAAGGGAAGAGGATGATGGAAATGACTCAGACATATTTAGTAAATTGTTCCTCCCTCCAAAAGGATGGGCTGGCTCTGATACCACAGTATAAGGAACAGAGCAAGAGACTCCAAGAAACCAAACTAAATCACAAATACGAAAATTTTTCTATAAAGGGGCTGGCTTCAACAAACCATAAGGGACGGCTTGCCAAGCTACACAAACAGTTAATTTATTTATAGTCGCAAAAGTTTTCGTATAAAGGGGCTGGCTTCAACAACCCATAAGGGATGGTGATGAATTTGATTAATTTTGGGCTTTGAAGTCTGAGTAAAAGCTAAATAAATCAAGTAGGGATCATGTTGGGGTGTCACATAGCAAGCCCGGATAGAAAAACAAAAGAAAAAACGAAGCAGCGCAGAAAAATGCATTGCCGCACCGCGGGGCATGCTGCGTGGGCCGCCATGATAGTGCAAATTCTAGCAAAAATTGTTCTTCTGCGTTAAAATGTATTCTACCTCTGTCCAATCCATATACGCGTCGCACGGGGCGCCGCGTGGGACGCCGCGGGTGTGTAAAAATCGCAGAACTATTCTATTTCGGTCTAAAAAGGGTATAATTCTCAAACCCCATTCTTACACGATTTAAAAGGGTAAAGCAGCCATTATTGATAGGGAGACCTGATTTTAGAGATAAAAAGGAGGAGGAGACTCATCTTGAAGCATCAAAAATCAAGAGGAATAACACTTTGGAGCAAGGATTAAAAGCGTTTTTCTAAACTTTCTTCTTGTATCTATTTATTTTATGTTTAAGACTTATATTGTTGATGTGTGTATGAATATGAGTAGCTAAAAACCCAAATATTCTGGGGTCATGGGTGTTAGATGATTATGTTATTTGAAGCTTAAATTGATGATCTTGAATTTATCGTTATGAGTTGTTTATTTGATTTTGCTATTAATTATTTTACTGCGTAGCTAATAGTGAAATACTATTTATGAATCTTGAGTTAAACTTGAAAAAAGAAATTCTTGATTGCATGTAGAATCAAATAGAACAAGATCTTGATCCTGGGCATTGGGTGAAAGATTCACGATTAAGATAGAACTATACTTAATTGCCTTGTTTGGTTAAAAAATAGGAATTGTAAATGCATTCAAGTTAATATTAATGCCATAGAAATATAGGTATTAATTTAACTTGATTAGACGCATAAGAATTCGACAGATTCTTATGGATATTATTAACCCTATAATCAATAACCTAGATAATTCAGTAAATCATTCTTAAGCTAAAAGCGTAGCATGATCTCTAACAAGCCCATGACTCTGGAATATCTCTTTTATTAATTGTTAAAAGAAAATTGCATAAGTGGTGTAGTAAACTTTGCATTATATTATTGTGTGATTACTAGTTAAATTGTAAATTTGTTATTTATGTATTTTGTGATGAATTAGCTTGAATCGATAATTGTTTAAATTTACATCAGTCGATAAATTGATCATAACTCCTCGTGGGAACGATACTTTACTTATTACTATATTACTTGAAGATCGCGTACACTTGCATGAGTGTTTTGGTCACAACAAGTTTTTGGCGCCCTTGCCAGGGAGTTAGAAATTAGCTACTTGACTGAGTTAAGCTTTTATTAGCTATTGGTTTAAGCATTAATTTTCAGTTCACTTTGTTTGGGTTACGCAGGCTCTTCTCTTGAATGCGGAGGAGTAGAAGCACAATCAATCTCTTCCCTCTTGATCATGAAATTGAAAGAACACTTCATAGAGCGAGGAAGGAGTTGGAGTTAGATACAAAACAGAAAGAGAGTTGGATATTTTAGTTCAACCACAGCCAATAGTGACGGCATGTAATGGAGGGCGTTCGGTGATAGAAGCTGCAAGGCCAAATCTTGCTACTATGACTCAGGCTATTGTGAAGTCTAATATCACTGGTCACTTTGAGCTTAAACAGTACATGGTACAGCTGATTTAGTCCATTGGGCAATATGTAGGTCTATCTCATGAAGACCCACAGAGGGACAGTAAGAATTTTTTGGAAATCACGGATACTTACAACTATCCAAATGTTTCCAAGGACTATGTCAGGCTGACCTTGTTTCCTTTTTCATTGTTGTGGAAAGCTAAAGAATGGTTATAGAAGGATCCTGCTAATTCAATCTATACTTGGGATGATTTAGCATAAAATTCTTAATCAAGTTTTTTCCCACTAAAACGACAAAGCCTTTGTAGAGCAAGATTCTTGGGTTTCAATAACGGGATGGTGAAACTCTTCGCCAAGCTTTGGAAAGATACAAGAAACTACTCTGAGACTGTCCTCATCATTGTTAAACTGATGAGGTATTGGGACATACTTTTGTTAATGGATTAGATAAGACTTCAAAGATGAATCTTGATTCAGCTTGTGGAGGTAGTTGCATGGCGAGACCATATAGTGAAATACAACTTCTGCTAAACAACTTTACTGCTAATGATCATAATTGGCAAGGTGAGGGAGAACCAAGGAGAGCTAGGAAATAGAAAATAGCAAGGGTACTAGAACTTGATGACTTTTCTGCCATGAGAGCAGATATAGCAAAATTGGCAAATCAAATGAATAGAAGGACAATGAACCAGACACAACAAATGCAACATGTTCAACAAATGTCGATTTGTTGTTAAATGTGTGGTGACAATCACATGAGTGACATGTGCTCAACGAATCCTGAATCTATTTATTATGTGGAGCAACAAAGTAGAGGTCAGATGAACCAACAGGCGCAATATGGGAACACTTACAATCCAAATTGGAGGAATCATCCTAATTTTTCCTGGGGTGAAAATCAATCAAATTAGAATCAATATAGACCCCAAGGAAATTTTAATCAACCTCAAAGGCCACCCCAGCAGGTAGAAGAAAGTACAAATAATTTGTTGAAGAAATTGTTGCATGGAAATCAACAACTCAGAACTGACTTCAGAAATCTTGAAAGGCAAATGGGACAGCTAGCTGCAAATCAAAATACTAGGCCTGCAGGTGCTCTTCCAAGTGATACAGAAAAAAATCCGCAAGTTAGTGCAATTACACTTAGAACTGGAAGGGAATTAGAAGAAGTTCCAAAGAAGAGAAAAGACAAGCCTATACCTGAGGGTGAATTGATTCTCAAAGCAACACAGGAAGCAAAAAAAGATGATATAGTTTCAGCGCCCGTGAATGTTCCAAGGCCACCACCATCTTTTCCACAAAGATTGCAGAAAAAGAATGATGATCACATGTTTAACAAATTTCTCTCTATGTTGAGTCAGATTCAATTGAATATTCCGTTGGTAGATGCAATTCGTGAAATTCCAAAGTATGCCAAGTACATAAAAGATATTGTGGCTAACAAGAGGAGATTGACTGAATTTGAAACAGTTGCACTTACTGAGGAGTGCATTTCAAGGGTCCAAAATAAGCTTCCTCAAAAGCTTAAAGATCCTGGCAGCTTTACTATCCTTGTGAGAATAAGTAATGTTGATATAGGCCATGCACTTTGTGATTTGGGAGCGAGCATGAATTTGATGTCATTGTCTTTGTACAAACATTTGGGTTTGGGAGCTCCAAAACCCACCACGGTGATGTTGCAACTAGCAGACAGGTCCATAGCTTACCCGGAAGGGGTGATTGAAGATGTGTTGCCAAAAATTGGGAAATTTATTTTCCCGGTTGATTTCATTATCTTGTATTTTGAAGCCAATGAAAAATTTCCAATTATATTGTGAAGACCTCTCTTGGCTATAGATGATGCTATAATTAAAGTAAAAGAAGGAAAAATGATCATGAGAGTTGACAATGAGGAAGTTGTTTTTAACGTATACAAAGCAATTCAACTTCCTCGCCATTATGAAGAGTTGTCTATGATATCCGTCATGGAGATGGATGAGCAACTTATTGCCCCAAGTGTATATTTGAAGGATTCTTTAGAGAAAGCAATCGTGTTGTTTGAGAGTTTGGAGATTAATGATGAGGTTGAAGAGATGAAGCGTATTTTGAATGCATCATGTGAATATATGAAAGGTTTAAATCCCTTTGATTAGGCCAAGTGGTCCTCCTCCGAAGCCATCAATTGAATAAGCTCCAAAATTGGAACTAAAGGCTTTACCTTCTCACCATCATTATGCTTATTTGGGTAGTTCTGATATGTTACATGTTATTATTTCTTCTGACTTGTCTAAATTGCAGGAGGAAAAATTGTTGAGAGTTCTACGTAAGCATAAAAGAGCAATTGGGTGGACAATGTCTGACATAAGAGGTATTAGTCTAGGTTTTTGCATGCATAAAATTTTCATGCAGGAAGGACACAAGATGAGCATAGAACAACAACGCCGCCTAAATCCCAACATGAAAGTGGTGGTAAGAAAAGAAGTGATTAAATGGCTTGATGTAGGTATTGTATTTCCAATCTCTGATAGCAAATGGGTAAGTCCAGTCCAATATGTTCCAAATAAAGGAGGAATGACTGTAGTGACAAATGAAAACAATGATCTGATTCCCATTCGAACTGTTACTGGCCGGAGGATTTGCATAGATTATAGAAAATTGAATAATGCCATCCGAAAAGATTATTTTCCTCTCCCCTTTATTGACCAAATGCTTGATAGATTAGCTGGACAGGAATACTACTATTTTTTGGATGGCTACTCGGGATATAATCAGATTGTTATAGCCCTAGATGACCAAGAGAAGACCACATTTACATGTCCCTATGGAACATATGCATTTAAAAGAATGACATTTGGTCTTTGTAATGCACCTGCGACTTTTCAAAGGTGTATGATGGCTATTTTCACTGATATGGTTGAAAGATTTGTGGAAGTATTTATGGATGACTTTTCTGTATTTGGATGTTCTTTTGATGAATGTTTAATGAATCTTGACAAGGTACTTGCTAGGTGTGAAGAACGAATTTGGTACTTAATTGGGAAAAATGCCATTTCATGGTAAGAGAAGGTATCGTCCTAGGGCATAAAGTGTCCAAGAATGGATTGCAGGTAGATAAAGCAAAGGTGGAAGCAATTGAAAAATTACCTCCACCGACATCAGTTAGAGGCATTCGCAGTTTCTTGGGCCATGCGGGTTTTTATCGTTATTTCATTAAAGATTTTTCAAAAATTTCATCTTCTTTGTGCAGGCATCTTGAGAAAGATACATCCTTCAAGTTTGATGATGCTTGTCTGAAAGCATTTGATGAGCTGAAAAGAAGATTAGTTACTGCACCAATTATCATTTCTCCAGATTGGAAACTTCCATATGAGTTGATGGCAACGCAAGTGACAAAGCCATTGGAGCTGTTTTGGGCAGTGGAAGGAGAAAATCTTTTACTCCATTCATTATGCTAGCAGAACTCTTAATCCAGCACAAATAAATTATATTGTTACTGAAAAAGAGTTGCTTGCTGTAGTATGGGCATTTGATAAGTTCAGGTCCTATCTAGTGGGAACCAAAGTCATAGTTTAACAGATCACTCATCTATCAAGTATTTATTTACAAAGAAAGATGCTAAGCCAAGGTTAATCCGATGGGTTCTTCTTTTGCAAGAATTTGATTTAGAGATTCGAGATCGAAAAAGGACAGAGAATCAGGTTGCAGATCACTTGTCCAGGTTGGAAAATCAAGGCCATGTCACTGAAGGAGAATGAATCAAGGAAACATTTCCTGATGAACAGTTACTAGCCATCACTTCGGATGAAACCCCATGACATGCTGATTGTGTGAATTTTATTGCAAGTGGGGTGACTCCACCAGAATTCACAGCTGATCATAGAAGAAGATTTTTACATGATGTGAGATTTTACATGTGGGACGAGCCTTTTCTATACAAACAATGCGCAGATCAATTGGTAAGAAAGTGTGTCCCTGAGGAGGAGATGAATGCAATATTGCATGACTGTCATGCTTCTCTTTATGGAGGTTACCATGGTAGAGACAGAACTGCACAAAAGGTTTTGCAATCAGGTTTTTAATGGCCAAAATTCTTTAAAGATGCACATGTTCTTGTTAAAAATTGTGACAGGTGTCAAAGAATAGGTACAATCACGAAGAGGAACGAGATGCCTTTGCAAAATATTTTGGCAGTGGAGCTCTTTGATGTCTGGGGAATTAATTTCATGGGACCATTTCCATACTCTAATGGTCACAGATACATTTTGGTTGCAGTCAATTATATGTCTAAGTAAGTTAAGGTCATTGCTCTTCCTACTAATGATGCAAAGGTAGTGGTAAGTTTTGTAAAGAAGCACATTGTCACACGCTTTGGAACTCCAAGGGTGTTGATAAGTGATGGAGGAACACACTTTTGTAACAAAATGTTTAAAAATGTTCTAGCAAAATATGGGGTAAGACACAAGGTTGCTACTGCATATCACCCTCAAACGAGTGGTCAAGTTGAAGTATCAAACAGAGAGGTAAATTAGATTTTGGAGAAAAAAAGTGAGTGCAAATAGGAAAGATTGGTCCGGTAAGTTAGAATATGCATTGTGGCTTACCGAACTGCATACAAGACTCCAATAGGTACTTCTCCATATAGGTTGGTTTATGGGAAGGCATGTCATTTGCCCGTTGAGCTAGAACACAAAGCTTATTAGGCAATCAAAAAGCTAAATATGGGTATGGACTTAGCCGGTGAAAAAAGACTGCTACAACTCAATGAGCTTGATGAGTTTTGGTTGCATGCTTATGTAAAGGCCAAGTTATATAAAGAAAAGACCAAGAGGTGGCATGACAAGCACATCCAACATCGTGAGTTTGATCCGTGTCAAGAAGTTCTCTTGTTTAATTCAAGGCTAAAGCTTTTCCCTAGAAAGCTTAAGTCCCGTTGGGCAGGCCCTTTCATTGTGGTAAGTGTGACTCCTCATGGAACAGTTGAATTGCGGGACATAAATTCAAGTGGCACATTCTTGGTGAATGGTCAGCGAGTAAAAGACTATTGGGGTGGTGATATTAAACGTCACAAGACCTCGGTAGATTTGGTTGATGTGTGATGAAGTGTTGAGTCATGCCGCGACGTTAAATCAGGCGCTTGTTGGGAGGCAACCCAATTACTAACATCACTAACTTTTAATTTTAGTTTAGAAATATTAGATTTTAGATGTTATAATGTTTTTAGTCAGGTGCAAGCATGAATTTGACATAAAATCAGTGTACAAAGATGTATGGGTGTAAGTTGTGAGCTAAAAATCGAAAAATAGGCTAACTCTATGAAAAATTGGCCTACCGCATTGCATGGGGTGTCGTGCCACACACCGCGCCAGGCAACATTGCACAGACAAGGCAGAATAAAAAAATTTCAGAGCAACTGGGATTTTTGCCTTATCGCGCGGCAGGGGGCGACGCGGTAGGCATATTTAAATAAAATAAAAAATTTTAAAATAAACCCCTTAATAACCGACCCCCCCCCCTTTCCCTTATTTCAATTACCCTCTCCCAAACTCTCTGCCTCTCTAAGACTAAACCCAAAGGAGTAAAAAATAATAAATTTCACCCAACAAATCCATCCCCAAATCCTTCTTCTTCTTGCAAGGTAAGTATTTTCTTCTCTCTTTTCTTTCAATCTAGTAGTACTTTATGTTGTATTTTCTTTCTTATTTCAATTGTATTTGTATAAACCCTAGCAAGTATTGTGTTCTTAATTTTCTTTTAGTTTCTTTTATTAATATGTTGAAAATAATATTAGAAACTTAGAATGTATATTATCTTTGTGATTATGGAGGATTTTAGGGTGTGTTTAGGTGATATGGGTTGAGTTTCTTGTTGAAGATTGTTGAGGGGTATGCTATTTCGAAAATACATGTAAGAAAGTGAAAATTTGTGCATTGAATATTATTGTGAAGATGTGGTGATGTTTAGTTGTGATGTAGGCATATTTGTGTTGTTGATATGGTGAATTTGCCTTATTTCAAGTAGAAATTTTAAGAATGCAAGACATGCTTACAATATGTTTGTTAAAATGTCTAAGTGACATGAAATTGATTAATGTTGCAAATTGAGAAACATTGTGAGATGTTATTATTGATAACAACTATGACATTATGCTAAACCATGATTTTTCATTTGCTTTATGTAAAATGATATGTAGGATTCATGCTAATGTGCCTATGTAGTGTATTTTGTATAATAATTTTGGATTTTGTAAAATAGACTAATTTCTTTTTATACATATTTTTAATATGTTCAGCCTAGTTTTTGAATTTTTATTTTATTTATAATTGTTGTAATTCTCTCTAATGTTGGATAGGCCGATAAGCATTATGTCATTCTAATTGAAGAACAGGGTAGTCTGAATCCCTATTATACATGTTAAGTGTCAACATGATAATAACATAAGTGTGGGGTATTTACTCCACTTGCTCTTAAACTGATATTTGTTTTTTTTAGCTAATATATCATGTTGTGTACGTATAATGTCTCGGCGCCCAAGCAAAAGATCAAACACTGGCCTATCTGAGGTTGCATCTACTAGTCGACGGAGAGGTAGAAGGGCACCCCCTCCAGCACCAGCTGAAGAGGAAGAGGAACACATCGACCCTGATGCAGATGAGGTACCAAAGTGAAAATATGGCATCAAGGATATTCCATCCCATGCAATACAATGGTTCCAATCATTTGTTCCTGCTATGCCACCAACTCCTGAAGTTTCCATAGATGAAACTAAGCTCTCTCTTAAGTATAATGCAATATATAATAACATTCGAGCTTTGGGTTTTGAAGGGTTGTTTCGCCAAGAGATAGCATAAATATCAACTTGGTAAAAGAATTTTACGCCAATTGGCAACCAGGAGGCGATTTAGAAGCAAGTTACCAAGTAAGGGTCAGAAACAGAGTGATTCCATTTTCGTCAAAGGTCATCAATCAAATAATGGGTTTCACTGAGCATTCACATAAGCTGTTTCAGAGGTTTCTTCATAAACTAGACTACCGAGACATTCGCAGGCAGCTATGTGGTACAGATTCCTTTGCCTTGTGGACTAGAGATTCAAATGAGTTTCCCAAGGAGATGAAAAAAGGAACATTCCAGCGTCCTGCATGTGTTATCTTAAAGCTAATAAATGCTAAAATCATGCCTACACAAAGTGATACGGACGTATCAAAACTAAAGGTTTGTTTGTTTTACGCATTTTTAACAGGAATGCAGGTTCATCTTGGGAAAATTATGCTAGAACACATGTCAAAGGTGAGACCTTTTGGGGGATGCCGCCTACACTATCCGAGTATGATCACTCGGTTATTGCGGACGCACTACATTGAAGAAGAGTATCACTATGATCGGAAGATAGAAGTGGCATAATCTATCAGGGCGCTTGATGTCACGACTGTGATAGATCCGCCTGCAGCTACACTTAATGCCGATCAAAGGTTTATCCGGGTGTAAGAAACTTTGCAGATATTATTTGCTAACCTGCGCCTTCGCGCCTCTAGAGGGGAAGTGAACTTGGAAGAGTTACAACAAAATCACCATCTATCTCCTTTCACTCAACAGTGGTTAGAAATGGCTCAGCAAGGACAATTTCCACCGGATGAAGATGTGAACTTTATTCCCTCAGATGATGCGGGATATTTGTGCACCTTTGAAGATGAAGATGCTTAGGCCAATGGCCTCAGGAGTCTCTTTTCTGATCTATTTTGATCTTTTGCATTAGGGATAATGCAAGTTTTTAAGTGTGGGGTGACTTGCCCCTATTGTAATATACTTACTTTTGTATTTTTGGTTGTTTGATTTTGTTTAGACTGTTAAACTTTTTGGTTTGGTAGATTATAGCATTTGTAGGTAGTAAGTGGTACTTATTTCGATTTTGTTTTCCCGACGATGGATTTTCTTGAGGGAAATGAAGTCAAAATTCAAAAAAAAACATTTGCCTTTTATTTCAGTTTAGTGTATGCTAGTTTTGGTTTAATTTAAACATTTCCCCTTGGTTTTTCTTTGTTCCGCGGTTCTTTTCCAATGTTGTATTTGAACCGGGTATAGTGTAATTTGTTTAGTTCAATTGAATAAAAAGTTTCTAACTTACAGAGTTAATCTCCTTAAATACACATGCTTTAGAAGTGGTATGTACCTTATTTATGATGCTCAACCTCAATTCTTGATTCTAAAGTAAGTGCCTTAAATTTTGTATTTATAACTATACTTAACTGCTTTAACTAGAGAGTCGAGAAAGATCCAAGCTTGAGTGAGTTGTGTGCCAATGTGTGAGTAAGGTTGCTAAAATATTCTGTGCATAATAGTTGATATCTAGAACTTGCCCTCAAGTGTTTTGCAAAGCGAAATAGTAGCAATATTTAGTTTAGGAGATGATATTGGCATTTGTTTGTTGAACCAGTTTTATAATTGTTCCCATCTAGTTGTATATATCTTAGTCAAACCTTTTGAGTCATTAATCTTATTTTTTTGGCATCCACATTACAAACATTGCCAATTTATGTAAATATATCAGTTGTTTGAACCTCTATCTTGTGACGACCCGGCCGGTCATCTTAAGAAATTAATGCCCCGATCCCTTATTAACTGTTTTCCGCGAGTTTATTTTTGCTATTTTGAATTCAGCGATGTTTGACTTTGAGTTTCGAAGAGTTTCGGGACACTTTAAGTGTTAGAAAGTTGACTGTAGTCGGAACAGTGTGAAGACGTCCTTGGAATGGAAATCTGATGGTTTCGTTAGCTCCGTCGGGTGATTTTAGGATTAGGGGCATGATCGGATTGTGTTTTGTAGGTCCGTAGCTAATTTAGGCTTGAAATGCCAAAAGTTGAATTTTTGGAGTTTCCGGTCCGATAGTGAGATTTTGATCCGAGGGTCGGAATGGAATTCTGGAAGTTGGAGTAGCTCCGTAGTGTTGAATATGATGTGTGTGCAAAAGTTCAAGTCTTTTGGACGAGGTTTGATGGACTTTTGATCGAAAGCGTACTTTTGAGAATATTGGAGTTCTTAGGCTTAAATCCATGGTTAATTCGAGGTTTCGATATTGTTTTAGGTGTTTTAAGGATTTGTACAACTTTAGATAGTGGTTTGTGACTTGTTTGTGACTTTGGTTGAGCTCCTGGAGGCCTTAGAATGATTTCAGATGGTTGACGGAAAGATTTTGGAATTTAAGTTGCAGCTTCAGCTACTGGTTCTGTCATAACCGCACCTGCGGTTTGGGTGCCGCAGGTGCAGTGCCGCAGAAGCGGCTAAGTGGCCGCAGAAGTAGAATTTGGCCATCTCTTCTAGAACCGCAGATGCGGGTAGTTCACCGCAGAAGCGGTACCGCATCTGCGAAAGGGTAACCACAAATACGAAAAATGGGCCTTTAAGTGAAAGTCGTAGATGCGACCTAGTCTCTGTAGAAGTGGGACCGCATCAGGGCCGCAATGCGGAAATCGCTGAACAGAACATATAAATTCTTGCCTTCGCGAAATTTAGCCATTTTTCATCTTTTTCAAAATGGGAAGAACCTTGGGGAGCACTTTTCAGGAGAGATTTTCAGAGGAGTTCATTGGGGTAAGTTCTTTGGTCCCTAAACTCGCTATTGGAATGATTTTTATCAATTTAAGCATGAAACAATAAGGAAAATCAGTGGTAATTGGGGGTTAGGGCTTGACTAATTAGAGGCTTTCGTGTGATGATTTGAGGGACCATTTGAGGTCCAATTTTGATGTTTTTGATATGACTGAACTCGTGAGAATGTGAGAATTCTGGAAATAGAAATTTTACCCGATTTCGAGACTGGTCTCGAGGGGCGTTTTGGTCATTTTACATAATTTTGTGTATTAGCTTAGAATATAATTGTAGAATCAGCTACTTGAAGTGTTATTTACTTTATCACCTGCGGTTTGGGTTCTGCAGGTGCGGCACCGCAAAAGCGGCTAAGTGGCCGTAGAAGCGAAATTTGGCCATCTCTTCAGGAAACGTAGATGCGGGTAGTTCACCGCAGAAGCGGTACCGCACCTGTGAAAGGGTAACAACAGATGCGAAAAATGGGCCTTTAAGTGAAAGTAGTAGATGCGACCTAGTATCCGAAGAAGCGCTGCAAATGCGAAATTCGATGGGTAGAACATATAAATTCTTGCCTTTGCTAAATTTAGCCATTTTTCATCTTTTTCAAAACGGGAAGAAGCTTGGGGAGCACTTTTCAAGAGAGATTTTCAGAGGAGTTTATTGGGATTTGTGCCATTTGGAGTCAAGTACTCGTGGCAAGAACGTGGTCTCGGGTTAATTTTGAGCTGGTTCGAGGTAAGTGGCATGTCTAACCTTGTGTGGGGGACCTTCCCCTTAGGATATGATATATTTGATAATTGAAATACCTTGTACGTGAGGTGATGAGTGCGTACTTGAGCTAATTGTTCAAAATCCAGTTTTACTTTAAGTATTTCAATTGAGTTCCTTTTTCCTGATTTATTCTACTTGCGAATTTAGCCTGTTGTAGTTTAGAAAAGCATGTTTAGTTGACTTAATTACCTATTTGCTTAAACTGCCTTAATTGCATTACGTGAAGCATGTTAGGCTAGAATTAACTATTTACTTGGTACGAAATTTAGCTTAATTTAGTATTCTTGTATTGCTTCTGTGTGTTTTAATTTGGGACTACGGGACGACATCCTGGGAGTTTCCCTGTACGTATTTATGATTTGGATTGAGATGATGAATAACAAGAGATCCCTGACACATATATTAAGGATACCAAGAGATTCCTAGAATATATTGAGGATACCAAGAGATCCCTTGTATACATAGAGGATAACAAGAGATCCCCCAGTTATCATCCTTGCTATAAGTGGTATTTCCTTGTGGTTTCCCTTTATCTATGTTTCCGTTATCGTACTCTTATTATCCTGTATAGATTCTTATTGTAGATTCTCAATTGTACTACTTATCTTATCTTGTCATCTTATTATTTATTTAATCTCAGTAGGGCCCTGACCTTCTTCGTCACTACCCGACCGAGGTTAGGCTTGGCACTTACTAAGTACCGTTGTGGTGTACTCATACCCCTTCTGCATATGTTTTTCATGTGCATATCAAGGTACCGCTACTCAGGCCTACCATCCTTGAGTGAGGCGACTGCTTAGAGACTTTGAGGTACATCTGCCGCGTCCGCAGACCGAGGAGTCCCTTTCTATTCTTGCTTTTAGTATTTAGTCCTTCTGTATTTTTCTGTTCTTATTAGACATTCCGGAGATAGAGCTATGTAGTATTTTTCTTAGCTTGTGATTCGTGGATTTCCGGGTCTTGGATTTTCGTATTGGTATTGAGAGTTAAACATGGTGTATGTCGAGCGGCACATTTAAACACTGTTATTACTTTATTCCTGTTTTAAATTGTTTACTTCCGCAAATTTTGGTTTTCTTCTACAATTTAGGCTTACCTAGTTGTAGAGACTAGGTGTCGTCACGATGGTTCACAGAGGGCGAACCGGGGTCAAGACAAGTTGGTATCAAAGCTCTAGGTTCATAAGATTCATGGATCACAATCCAGTTTATTAGAGTCTTGCTGATCTGTACGGAGACGTCTATACTTATTTACGAGAGGCTATGTAACTGTTAGCAAAATTTCCACTTCATTTGATTTCCTTGTCGTGCGATATTTTGACATCACAATTCTAAACTTTTGTCTTCTATTCTCTCACAGATGGTGAGGACACCCTCTACCTGAGATGATCAGGCACCCGTGCCCCCTACTGCAGCTGTCAGAGGCCGGGGCCGGGGTAGAGGCTGAGGAAGCGCACGTGGTGCAGCTAGAGCACCTATGCAAGCTACCGCCGAGGTACCACCAGCAGTTCCAGCCGGAGTCCAGGCACCTGATACGCCTACTGCTATAACCACTCCAGCCCTTTAGGAAACTTTGGCGCAGTTTATGAGCATGTACACCACTTTGGCTCAGGCAGGGTTGTTTCCCCTTGCTGCAGCCACATCCTAGGTCAGGGGAGGAGCAAAGACTCCCGCCGCCCGTACTCCCAAGCAGCGGACAGGGCGGCTGCTTCAGAGGATGAGCAGCGGAGACTTGAGTGGTTCAAGAAGTATGATCCTCCAACATTCAGTGGGTTAGCATCGGATGATGCGTTGGGATTTTTAGACGAGTGCTACCGTATTCTCCGTACCATGGGTATATTAGGATCTAGAGGGGTTTCCTTCACTACTTTCCAGCTTCGAGGAGCCGCCTATGAGTGGTGGCGCACCAATGAGTTAGACAGTCCAGACGAGGCTACTTTACTGACTTGGACCTAGTTTTCAGATCCGTTCTTGAGAGAGTTTGTTCCTCAGAGCCTTAGGGACGTATGACGCGCAGAGTTTGAGCATTTGCGCCAGGGTTCTATGACTATCTCAGAGTATGCTGTCTGTTACACTAGTTTGGCTAGGCATGCACCAGCCTTGGTTTCTACTGTTCGTGAGAGAGTTCGCCGATTTATTGAGGTACTTATTCCCAGCATCAGATCGAGCATGGCTCGTAAGTTGGAGATGGATATTTCTTATTAGCAGGTGGTGATCATTGCTAGGAAGATTGAGGGTATACATGCTAGGGAGAGAGAGGAGAGGGAGGCCAAAAGGTCTCGAGAGTCGGGCCATTTCTCTGGTGCCCGTGCCCCAGCTGTAGGTCATCATGGTAAGGGTTATATGAGTTGCCCTATTCATTTAGATCTTCCAGCAGCCATTAGTGCTCCAACTCCTCCTAGGCCTCAGGAGCCTTATTATGCACCTCCGGATTTTAGCGCGCCTCCTATGTGGGGTGCTTTTAGAGGTCAGTCCAGCAGACCTGGCCCGAGCCAGTCACAACTGCCACATCCTCCTAGAGTTTGTTTTGAGTGTGGTGACATATGCCATGTGGTGAGGGATTGCCCTGGACTTGGGAGTAGTGCACCTCCACAGACTTCTCAGCCACAACGTGCCCCACAGAGTTCTCAGGCTATGATTATAGCTCCAGTTGCTACCCCACCTGCTCATCCAGCTAGAGGTGGAGGTCGAGAGGTAGAGGTTGCCCTAGAGGGGGAGGCCAGGCCAGAGACTATGCCCTTCCTGCCTGTATCGAGGTTGTTGCCTCCGATTCTATCATCACATGTATTATATTGGTTTGTCACAAAGATGCATCGATTTTATTCGATCCAGGCTCTACTTACTCTTATGTTTCTTCTTATTTTGCTCGGAATTTGGGTGTACCTCGAGATTCTTTGAGTTCTCATGTTTATGTTTCTACACCTGTGGGAGATTCTCTTGTTTTGGACCGTGTTTATCGGTCATGTTTGGTTATTCTTTGTGGTTTTGATACCAGAGCCAATTTATTGTTACTCAGCATGGTTGATTTTGGTATTATCATGGGCATAGACTGGTTGTCGCTCTATTATACTATTCTTGATTGTCACACCAAAACCGTGATGCTGACTATGCCAGGTGTACCGCATGTTGAGTGGAGGGGTACTTTAGATCACACTCCCAGTAGAGTCTTTTATTTTCTTAAAGCTCAGCGTATTGTTGAGAACGGGTGTAACGCGTATCTAGCTTATGTGAGAGATGTTAGTATTAATACCCCTTCAGTTAATTTTGTCCCAGTAGTACGGGATTTTTCCAGATGACCTTTCGGGCATACCGCCTGATAGAGACATTGATTTTCTCATTGATCTATTGTCGGGCACTCAGCCCATTTCTATTCCTCCGTATCGTATGGCTCCTCCTGAGTTGAAGGAGTTGAAGGATCAATTATAGGAATTGCTTGATAAGGGTTTTATTCGGCCCAGTGTATCACCTTGGAGTGCTCTTGTCTTGTTTGTGAAGAAAAAGGATGGTTCTATGTGTATGTGTATAAATTATCGTCAGTTGAATAAGGTTACAATGAAGAACCGCTATCCTTTGCCTCATATTGATGATCTATTTGACCAGCTTCAGGGCGCACGGGTGTTTTCTAATATTGATTGGCGCTTAGGTTACCATTAGTTGAAATTTCGGGAGCCAGATATCCCGAAGACTGCTTTCAGGACTCGGTATGGTCATTATGAGTTCCTTGTTATGTAATTTGGGCTGACCAATGCCCCAACAACCTTTATGCATTTGATGCATAGTATGTTCCGGCTATAACTTGACTCATTCATCATTATTTTTATTGATGATATTCTGGTATATTCCCGGAGTCAGGAAGATCATGAGCAACACTTGAGGACGGTGCTTCAGACTCTGAGGGAGAAGAATTTATATGTTAAGTTCTCGAAATTTGAGTTTTGGTTGGATTCAGTGGCATTCTTAGACCACGTGGTATCGAGTGAGGGTATTCAGGTGGATCCAAAGAAAATAGAGCCCATGCAGAGTTGGCCCAGACCATCCTCAGCTACAGAGATTCGCAATTTCCTTGGCTTGGCGGGCTACTATCGTCGTTTTGTAGAGGGGTTTTCATCAATTGCAACCCCCATGACCAGGTTGATCCAGAAGGGTGCTCCGTTCTAGTGGACAGAAGAGTGTGAGGTGAGCTTTCAGAAGCTCAAGACAGCTTTGACCACTACCCCAGTTTTGGTATTACCTTCAGGTTTGGGGTCTTATACGGTCTATTGTGATTCCTCGAGGATTAGCCTCGGAGCGGTGTTGATGCAGGACTGTAGGGTGATTGCCTGCGCATCCAGGTAGTTGAAGATACATTAGAAGAACTACCATATTCATGACCTTGAGTTAGCTGCCATTGTTCACGCCCTGAAGATTTGGCGCCATTATTTATACGGAGTTCCCTGTGAGATTTATACTGACCATCGGAGCTTGCAGCACTTGTTCAAGCAAAAGGATCTAAATTTGCATCAAAGGAGATGGTTAGAGTTGCTGAAGGATTATGACATCACTATTTTGTATCACCCCGGCAAGGCTAATGTGGTGGCCGATGCATTGAGTCATCGGGAAGAGAGTTTGGGGAGTTTTGCTTATTTAGCAGCATCGGAGAGACCTGTGGCAATGGATGTTCAGGCCTTAGCCAGCAGTTTGTGAGATTGGATATTTCGGAGCCCAGTCAGGTTCTAGCTTGTGTGGTTTCTCGGTCTTCCTTATCTGATCGTATCAGGGAGCGGCAGTATGATGACCCTCATTTGCGTATCCTCAAGGACAAGATCCAGCACGGTGATGTCATAGATGTGACTATTGGTGATGATACGGCATTGAGGATGCAGGGTCGGATTTGAGTAGCCAATGTTGATAAGCTGCGAGAGTTGATTCTAGAGGAGGCCCATAGCTTGCGGTATTCTAACCATCTAGGTGCTGTGAATATGTATCAGGATTTGAGACAACACTATTGGTGGAGGCAGATGAAGAAAGATATAGTTGGATTCGTAGCTCGGTGTCTCAACTGTCAGCAGGTGAAATATGAGCACCAGAGACCGGGTGAGTTGCTTCAGCAGATAGAGATTCCGGAGTGGAACTGGGAGCGGATCACCATGGACTTTGTAGTTGGGCTCCCACAGACTTTGAGAAAGTTCGAAGTTATTTGGGTGATTGCGGATCGACTGACTAAGTCCGCTCATTTCATTCTTGTGTGTACTACTTATTCTTCGGAGCGGTTAGTGGAGATTTATATCCGGGAGATTGATCGCCTGCACGGTATTCCAGTTTCCGTTATTTCAGATAGAGGTACTTAGTTCACATCACGATTCTGGAGGGCCGTTCAACATGAGTTGGGTACTCGGGTAGAGTTGAGTATTCCATTTCACCCTCAGATAGACGGACAGTCTGAGCGCACTATTCAGATTCTTGAGGTTATGCTCTGTGCGTGTGTGATTGAGTTTGGAGGGTCTTGGGATTAGTTCTTGACATTGGCAGAGTATGCTTATAACAACAACTATCAGTCCATCATTCAGATGGCACCGTATGAAGCTTTATATTGTAGGCGGTGTAGATATCCGGTGGGTTGGTTTGAGCCGGGTGAGGCTAGATTATTGGGCACATACCTAGTTCAGGATACTTTAGAGAAGGTTAAGGTGATTCAGGACAGACTCCGTACAACCCAGTTCAGACAGAAGAGTTACACAGATTGGAAGGTTCATGATGTTTCCTATATGCTTAGAGAGTGGGTTCTGCTTCGGGTTTGGGAAGAAAGGGAATTTTAGTTTGAGGTTTTCTGGCTCTTTTGAGATATTGAGGCATGTTGGGGAGGTTGCTTATGAGCCTACCTTACCTCCCAGCTTGGCCGGAGTTCATCCGGTATTTCATGTTTCGATGCTCCGAGGTATCACGGTGATCTGTCTCACGTGTTAGATTTCAGTTCAGTCCGGTTGGACAAGGATCTATCCTATGTTGAGGAGCCAGTGGAGATATTGGACATGCAGGTTAGAAAGCTGAGATCAAAGGACATCACATCAGTAAAGGTTTAGTGGTGGGGTCAGCCGGTCGAAGAGGCGACCTGGGAGACCGAGCAGGATATGTGCAGCCGTTACCCTCATCTTTTTACTACTTCAGGTATGTCTCTATGCTTGTTCAAGGACGAACGAATGTTTAAGTGTAGGAGGATGTGACGACCCAGCTGGTCATTTTAAGAAATTAACGCCATGATCCTCTATAAAATGTTTTCCCCGAGATTATTTCTGCT
This sequence comes from Nicotiana tabacum, assembly GCF_000715075.1. Classification (NCBI taxonomy): domain Eukaryota; kingdom Viridiplantae; phylum Streptophyta; class Magnoliopsida; order Solanales; family Solanaceae; genus Nicotiana; species Nicotiana tabacum. The sequence goes on along the minus strand of NC_134089.1, from coordinate 50,341,226 downwards.
ATTTTGAATTGCTGGGATGTTCGACTTTGAGTTTTGGAGCTAAATGAGAGCTCAAGTGTTGGAAAGTTGACCGTAGTCAAAACAGTGTGAAGATAGCCTCGGAATAGAAATCCAATGGTTCTGTTAGCTCCGTCAGGTGATTTCGGGCTTAGGAGCGTGATCAGATTGTGTTTTGGAGGTCCGTAGCTAATTTAGGCTTGAAATGCCGAAAGATGAATTTTTGGAGTTTCCGGTCCGATAGTGAGATTTTGATTCGAGGGTCGGAATGGAATTCCAGAAGTTGGATAGCTCCGTAGTGTTGAATGTGACGTGTGTGCAAAATTTTGGGGCATTCGGACGAGGTTTGATAGACTTTTGATCGAAAGCGTATTTTTGAGAATTTTGGAGTTCTTAGGCTTAAATCCATGGCTAATTCGAGGTTTCAATGTTGTTTTAGGTATTTTAAGGATTGGTACAAGTTTGGATAGTTGTTTGTGACTTTTTGGTGCCTTTTGTTGAGGTCTCGGAGGCCTCTGAATGATTTTGGATGGTTGACGGAAAGATTTTGGAATTTAAGTTGCAGCTTCAGCTGCTGGTTCTGTCAAAACCGCACCAGCGGTTTGGGTTCCGCATGTGCGGCGTCGCAGAAGCGGCTAAGTGGCCGTAGAAGCGGAATTTGGCCACCTCTTCTGGAAATACGGATGCAGGTAGTTCACCATAGAAGTGGTATCGCACCTACGGAAGGGTAACCATAGATGTGGAAAATGGGCCTTTAAGTGAAAGTCGCAGATGCGGCCTAGTCTCCGCAGAAGCGGGACCGCAGATTCGGTCCCAGGGCCGCAAATGCGGAAATCGCTGGGCAGAACATATAAATTGTTGCCTTTGCAAAATTTAGCCGTTTTTCATCTTTTTCAAAACGGGAAGAAGCTTGGGGAGCACTTTACAAGGGAGATTTTCAGAGGAGTTCATTGGGATTTGGGCCATTTGGAGTCGAGTACTTGTGGCAAGAACATGGTCTCAGGTTGATTTTGAGTTGGTTCGAGGTAAGTGGTTGTCTAACCTTGTGTTGGGGACCTTCCCCTTAGGATATGATATATTTGATAATTGAAATGCCTTGTACGTGAGGTGACGAGTGCGTACTTGAGCTAATTGTTCAAAATTCGGTTTTACTTTAAGTATTTCAATTGAGTTCCTTTTTCCTGTTATTCTACTTGCGAATTTAGCCTGTTGTAGTTTAGAAAAGTATGTTTAGTTGGTTTAGTTGCCTATTTGCTTAAACTGCCTTAATTGCATTACGTGAAGCATGTTAAGTTAGAATTAATTATTTACATGGTACAAAATTAGCATTTAATTTAGTATTCTTGTGTTGCTTCTGTGTGTTTTAATTTGGGACTACGGGACGGCATCCCAGGATATCCCCTATACGTATTTATGATATGGACTGTGGTGCGGGATACCAAGATATTCCAGGCACGTATATTGAGGATACCAAAAGATCCTCGGGGTACCAAGATATCCCTAGCATATATTGAGGATACCAAGAGATCCTCGGGATACCAATAGATCCCTTGTATACATAGAGGATACCAAGAGATTCTCGGGATACCATGAGATCCCCAGTTATCATCCTTGCTATTAGTGGTATTTCCTTCTGGTTTGCCTTTATCTCTATTTTCTTTATCGTACTCTTATTATCCTGTATAGATTCTTACTGTAGATTCTCAATTATAATGCTTATCTTATCCTGTCATCTTATTATTTATTTAATCTCAGTAGGGCCCTGACTTTCTCGTCACTACCCGACCGAGGCTAGGCTTGGCACTTACTTAGTACCGCTATGGTGTACTCATGCCCCTTCTGCGCATGTTTTTCATGTGCAGATCCAGGTACCGCTACTCAGGCCTACCATCCTTGAGGGAGGCGACTGCTTAGAGACTTTGAGGTACATCTGCCACTTCCACACACCGAGGGGTCCCTTTCTATTCCTGCTTTTAGTATTTAGTCTTTCTGTATTTTTCTGTTCTTATTAGACATTCCGGAGTTAGAGCTATGTAGTATTTTTCTTAGCTTGTGATTCATGGTATTTCCGGGTCTTGGATTTTCGTATTAGTATTTAGAGTTAAACATAGTGTATGCCGAGCGGTATATTTAAACATTGTTATTACTTTATTCCTGTTTTAAATTGTTAACTTCCGCAAATTTTGGTTTTCTTCTGCAATTTAGGCTTACCTAGTCGTAGAGACTAGGTGCCATTACGATGGTTCACGGAGGGCGAACCGGGGACCTCTATCTCTCATGAGCACTTAGTATTGTTTTAATGTTGTTAAAGTTGAGAAGAGATTTGTTTGTTTATTTAAAAAAAATATGCACACACACACACACATATATATATATATATATATATATATTGGGGATGAATTTTCATTAGTAACATTCCCTAACTTATGGTGCTTAAAGAAAATGGGATTTGTTGTTATTATGTAAAACCTCAAAAAGGTTGGAGATGGTTTAACATAAGACTGATGCTGAAATTATGAAATGAAATGGTGTATGTATGGAAGTTTTCAAAGAGGTGTAGCTACTACATTCTATATTTATCACACCCTTCCTCATCCTGCATTACAACTAATTAAAGTCCTATTTGATCCTTGATTGAATAAGCTCAATTAGTAGAGTATTACACTATGGGCAAACATATGGTATGTCATCTGTTGCACATGAATTTCAATTCTGAGAGTGAGTTAATTCTTCCTATTTTGAGTTCCTAAATATTCTTAAATATTATTTTGAGAGGAACTAGTCTATATTAGTTGTGGGAGGGCACATGATTTGTAAAAGCAAGGAAAATTTTTGACCCTTGTGTTAGAGTAAGTAAGCAAGTTATGAAAATGTGTGGCACTAGTGAGTCATGTCTTGAGGTTGAAATATTATGAACTGGTACTTAAGTTTCGGCATGTGTTGTTAAAGAAATTGTTTGATAAAAAGGTCGCCCTTATGTGAAGTGTATGTTAATTGCTCGAGGACGAGCAATGGTTTAAGTATGGGGTGTTGATCATAGGATAAAAACTCGTATTTTAGTCGTTGTAACAACACTTTAATTATTGCATTTTACAAAGGTTTGAGCTTAAATAATTATGAATTGTACTAAATTCATGCTTTATGCCTTGCAGGAAGAGATTCCGACTTAAGAATTAAATTTGGGATGAATTTGATTAATTCGGGGATTTGAAGTCTGAGTAAAATCTAAATAAATCAAGTTGGGATCGTGTTCGGGGGTCGCATAGCAAGTCCTGATAGAAAAACAAAAGAAAAAATGAAGAAGCACAGAAAAATGCACTGCTGCGCCACGGGGCGCGGCGGGTGGGGCGTTGCGGCCATACAAATTCTAGCAAAAATTGTTCTGCTTCATTAAAATGTATTCTGCCTCTATCTGATCCATGTATGCGTCGCACGGGGCGCCGCGTGGGGCACCGCGGGTGTGTAAAAATTGCAGAACTATTCTATTTCGGTCTAAAAAGGGTATAAGTGTCAAAACCCATTCTTACACGATTTAAAAGGGTAAAGCAGCCATTATTGATAGGGAGACCTAATTTTAGAGAGAGGAGGAGACTCATCTTGAAGCATCAAAAATCAAGAGGAACAACACTTTGGAGCAAGGATTAAAAGAGTTTTTCTAAACGTTCTTCTTGTATTTATTTAGTTTATGTTTAAGACTTATATTGTTGATGTTTGTATGAATATGAGTAGCTAAAAACCCAAATATTCTAGGGTCAATGTTGTTAGATGATTATGTTATTTACTGCTTAAATTGATGATCTTGAATTTATCGTTATGGGTTCTTTATTTGATTCTGTTATAAATTATTAAAACTGCATAGCTAACAGTGAAATACTATTTATGAATCTTGAGTTAAACATGAAAAAGGAAATTCTTGATTGCATATAGAATCAAATAGAACAAGATCTTGATCCTGGGCATCGGGTGAAAGATTCGCGATTAAGATAGAACTATACTTAACTGCCTTGTTTGGTTGAAAAATATGAATTGTAAATGGATTCAAGTTAATATTAATGCCATAGAAATATAGGTATTAATTTAACTTGAATAGGTGCATAAGAATTCGACAGATTTTTATGGATATTATTAACCCTATAATCAATAACCTAGATAATTCAGTAAATCATTCTTAAGCTAAAAGCGTAGCATGATCTCTAGCAAGCCCATGTCCCTGGAATATCTCTTTTATTAATTGTTAAAAGAAAATTGCATAAGTGGTGTAGTAAACTTTTAGTTATATTATTGTGTGATTACTAGTTAAATTGTAAATTGGTTATTTATGTATTTTGTGATGAATTAGCTTGAATCGATAATTGTTTAAGTTTACATCAGTCGATAAGTTGATCATAACTCCTCGTGGGAACGATACTTTACTTATTACTATATTACTTGAAGATCGCGTACACTTGCGTGAGTGTTTTGGTCGCAAAACCGCGTCCTCCAAACGAATGCCAAGGTTTAAAAGTGCAATCGCCACTGAGTTATAACCATCTCCCTTTTCATTTTATGTTAAAAAATGCTAACCTTTGTGCAGGCGCCCGACCAAAGCAGTCAAAGCTCTAACCCAACCCGAAGACCTTAAGGTTTTAAAGCAGTAGTTGCACTCTTTTCCTTCGACCGAGTTTTTATCCCGAAAAGGGTTTTACCGGCAAGGTTTTTAATGAGGCAACATCCACATGCTACCTAAGGAAACTCAACAAGTATTAAAGGTTTCTTTTGCAATCAACCTCGAACACTGGGAGGCACCCCCCGGAAGGCCATCCACTCAGAAAAACCATGAAATGCCAAATGGGGTCCCAATAGGGAAATGATGTACCGGGCTAAACGGTCGAACGAACCATGTCCGTATAGCCAGGCCCCCGACGGCGAAAACATGTACACTTGTACCAAGTTATTGAAGAATATATTTTATCAAAGCATCTCACACACCAAAAGAAGCTCGACACCTTCGCAAAAACGACTCCTCCACCGAAAACGTCCTGAACACTCGGGGACTGGCGTCAACGATTCAACACCTGAACGACCTCCGGGTCGGGACTCGAAACTCATAAGCCCCCATCAAGGCAACATGAAAATCGCAAAGCATCTCCAAGGCCGAAATTGTACCAAACACTCGGGGATTAGCGTCGATAACTCACAAAAATATGACCCCCGGGTCGGAGCTTCGAGCTCGTAAGCCCTCAACGAGGAAACAACAACAAGATCACAAAACGGATCCAAAAGACAACCCGAACACTCGGGGACTAGCGTCAAAAACTCAAATGACCTCCGGGTCGAAAATTCCAAAAATTGTAAGCCCTCAATGAGGCAATATCATGTTTATAAGTAATGGATCCCGAGTCAAAAAAACCTCAATGACTCGGGGACTGTCGTCAAGAGCCATCTCCATCGACTTATCAAAACCCGAGGCCGTAAGGCCGCACGCGGGCAGCGTTGGTCTCGTAAGACCTATATAAGGCAACATCAATATCAATAAGACCTCAAGCAAGGCATGAACAATACTTGTACCAAGTATCCAAAACTGTAAGACCTTAAAGGCATGTAAAACTTGTAAGACCTTACTATAGGCATAAACCTGATCTCAAAGTTTCGGCTATATATCGAACTTGTAAGACCCCTAAAAAGGCATACCCTTGATATATATGCCAAAACTACTTCACTTGGGACTTAAATGCTCCGGCCGAACATAAATGACTTCGGTCATAAGACTATACCAGCCAAACTAACGCGACTCGGGGACGCCTGACCATCGTTACGAAATCGTAGGCCTTCAATTACTTCAAATCTAATTCAAAAAGAATCGGTTAAATAGGCTACCCTCGACATAGGCCAAAGAGCTTCGACAACTTCAGCTCCTAAACATCGGCATTGAGGTACTCATCCTCCGATCCAAACCTCCCAAGGTGCTCGATCATCGCCATATATCGACTCACAATCGAGGTTTTTTATTAAAACGTCGAAGAGTTAGGCAAAAATTATTTCAAAAAAAGTCCTTAACGAGGGAAAAATAAAGCCTACATAAAAGGTCGCATCAACCCAAAGCGTAAGATCCACTGTCGCCAGCCCACATATATATAAGGTCGCATCGGCCCGAGGCGTAAGAACCATTGTCATCAGCCCGCGCAAATACAAAATTTGAAGGTCGAATGAGCTCGATACGTAACCCGATGTGGAGACTGAACCCAAAATAGTTAACTAAATATGCATAAGAGCAAGGCGTAAGAGCCATCGTTGCTAGCCCACACTAAAAGGCTACAGCGGCCCAAGGCGTGAGAGCCATCGTCACCAGCCCACACTAAAAGGCTGCATCGGCCCAAGGCGTGAGAGTCATTGTCGCCAGCCCATGTAAAAAGTGGCATCGACCAAGTGCGTAAGAGCCTACGGGCCAACCTAATGAGCCCCAGGACTGCATCATGAATGCAAGGATTCCTACCAACTCAAAGACCAGTTTACATGGCCAAATTCGAGATAGAAAGAGATACAAAAGAAATGAAGCTGCAAGGTTTTATTTTTTACACATATACAATAAAATACAAGCTCCATTCATGGCATACTATGAAAGCACTATATATAAAGAGAAAGAAAATAAACGTCCCCCTTAGGGGCTATGGCCCGATGGCCCCGTCCTCGCCATCTTCAGCATCGGACAGAAGGAACTTGGCATCATATTCCTCCGCCTTGGCTTGCTCGATCTCTTCCGAAAGATTGAAACCCCTGGCGTGAATTTCCTCAAGAGTTTCCCTCTGAGATTTGCACTTCGCGTACTCTTTACTACTGCTCGCACGACCAAGGGTTCTCCTCAGCTCAGCTCTAGTAGTGGCAGCTCTCTTCAAATAAGCCACCGCTTTCTGGTCCGTCCTAGTGCCTCTCACTACAACCTCGGCCCGAGCATTCACCACCTCAGCCTTTGCCTTCGAAAGATCGAACTCGAGCCTTGCGATCATGTTCGCTCGCGCAGAATCATTTGCACGAGCATTCCGGATTTGTATCTCGAGGGCGGAAGTTTTAGCCAAAGCACTCTCTTTGGCCGCAACTTGGGCATGTACATGGGCCTGCAGCTCGTTAAACTCACGTTTGGCCCGGTAAACTTTGCCCCAAAGTCGTTCCACTCCTCTGTTTTTCTCTCCAACTGAAATATCGAAACATTAATCTCCGAAAAAGAAAGGATTAGCATACATCAACATGAAATACAAGATACATGTCTCTCGAGGCATCTCTCGCAGCTCCGGCTTCGATCTGCCTCACACCGCAGGGATACAAGCTCGTTTTTCTTTCTCTCACAAAGAAGCTTAAGGGATTTCTCCCTATCTGAAGCTTTCCATAACCTAGCTTCATAGCGAAGCAGTTCGGATTTAAGCCTATCAAAGGCCTGCAAAAGAAAATTCAATTAGAAAGGAAGGGTGTGAAATCAGAATAATCCTATGTCAGCTACCGAAGCCTACCATAAAGCCAAGCCGTTGAGCCTCACCAAAGTCCAAGCCAATGTCTGATGGCTTAGTGTCCCCTAAAGCGCCTTTGGTAGGAAAATAAGAAGGCTCCATATGCTCCTCGCTCTTTGAATTACCAGCAGCAGAAACAAGGAAAATTCTTTCGAGAACGGAGGCCTCCAAAACCAGATGATTGGTTGAACCACATCTTTTGAACCACTGAGAAGGACTCGCCCCGCTACGAGCCTCCTCACACATAGGAGACCCTTTTCATTTATCATCGACCCTCGACCCCGAGGTCGGCAGTCTCTCCTCCTCCCCTAGAGGGCACGACCTCATATCAAAAAAATCTCCAATACCTATAGCGGCTAAGTTAGTATGCTAAAAATAAAAGTACAATTCTGGGGAAATAAGCCACCAAGAGCCTACCATGATGCTTTGCCTCCCATCTCCCCTTGGGCAGGTCTCACCACCAGTTCTTATTATAGGTCAAACAAGCTACCAGCTTACGATACCACTCGGCCAAATGGAGCCTGACTCCAGACAAAGTGATAAAAATATAGGTATGGCACCTACGTGTGAAATTCCATTTCTTAGGAATGGGCAGAAACTCTCTAGGAATGATATCTATAGTCCGTGCTCGAACGAATCGGCTCATCCATCATCAGTCCTCATCCTCTTCACCGTCAACGGTAGGAGACCAGGTGGATCGACGCCGCAGAGTAATCAAACCCCGATAATGTTGTGGCCGATATAACTTTACGAGATGACTAAGGGTAAATTTGAGCTCGGCCTTATCTACAAAGTATCTTATCGTCTGCACTATCTTCAAAAGGGATGGGTGAGTGTGCACCAAAGTAACCTGATATCTCCGACAAAACTTAAGCACGACCCAGTCAGGGGGACCCAATGTAAAAGTATGCGTGTACACGCTCAAAAACCCCTCGACATAAGTCATGATGCTCAACCCAGAGGAAGGTACTTGTAGCACCACTCCTCCCTATCCACAGTCTTTTCTGATCATTTCAAGGTGTTCCTCCCCTACTGATGAGATGAACCTTGATGCATTCTCTCGAAGTCCATAAACATTGGGAGGTCTCTCCAATGTAAAGTCCCTCCTCGAAACAAAGCACCTCTAGGCCCGTTCACCATATAGCGACAGTGTACCACCAATCTGGCGCGGAACAGAGGCAGAACTCCCCTTTCCTTGATGGGCGGATGTCGACGTAGTAGTCATGGCTACGATAAAATAAGAGGAGGAGGATATAGATTTGGCCAAAGATTTTGAGTTGAAACGATGAGAGAACTAGTACAAAGCGCCAAGTTCTATGAAAGAAATAGTTACTTAGAGTAGCAAAATCTTCATTGGAGAAGCAAGTGAATGAATATATAAGGGCAAAGCAGCAGCAGCTCGCCTACCTAGAAGGCCAATTAATTCTGACCATGGTAACGTCACTTTTCCTTGGGAAATATACTGGCGGGACCACCCAGGATCACCCCAGGGCTCCCTTTATCAGATTGCATGAATGCCACTACCCCACAAGAGTCAAGAGGTATCAAGACCTCGGAGGGCTTCTTGATGTCACAAGCATCAGCCCCAAAGAAGCTATCAACCTAACTTCAATGTAGGACCCGATTTTAGGGGTCCCGATTACTCGAATAATGGGCTCCAAAGAGTTACTATTAAAATTCGAAGAATGACTCAGCAAGAGCAATGAGATATAAAAGACTTAGGGCAGAAAACCCCTTTTGCATTGCCAAAAATATATTTACAAGGGATGTCTTTAGAAGACTCATTCCCTCGGGAGTACAAGCACAAGAAAAAGAGCAAAAGCGACACAAGTCCTACTCTTTATTGCCACTATCCTCCGAACCATCTCTAGAATCCTCATCTGGAGCGATCAAGAGCGTCGACTTTCTCTCCAACTCTCAGGCCTCCTCAATTTTGGCTGAAAGATCGACATCTCTGGTTCCAACCCCCTCTATGGCTTCCCTTCTCGCGTTCGCTCTAGCATACTTGATAGCCCGGGCTAGTTTCAGCTCGGCCCCTATCAATATCTTACGGGCTATTTAATTCGTTGTGGATACGTCCTGCAGATAAGTAGCAACTTTTCCTTCGATCTCGGACTTTCCCGTAGTCAGCACAGCAACCTCCTTTCGGGCATTGTAGATAAGATCATGGGTCAATTCCAACTCCGAGGCTGCCACCCTGTTTCATTCCCTCAGCTCGAGGATCTCCGCATTCTTTTGCCCGATCAGCGAATCCCTTTGCCCGATTTGTGAAGGGAAAGGTAAGCTAGTTAGTATCAGATTATGGGAACGAAGGGTAGACTCATACATAACAAAAAACCTACTCAGCAAAAGCAGCCTTTTCTCGGAATGCTCCCTCCAAAGCAGCCCGGAGCTCGCCACTCTTTCTCCTTTCAAGCAGAGTAAGCCTCTGAATCTCGCAGTCCCAAGATCAGCCTCTCAAGCTCCTTCTCACGGCATGAAAGCTCCTCATTACGCCTGGAGAGGGCATGATCATACATCTCCTCACAGTACAGCAAAACAGAAGACTTAGAAGAACGAACAAAAATGCTCGAGACTAAGGGAAATATACATAAAACAGCTATCACCTGTTACATGAACCTCTCTTCCGCCTTGACAGAGCCGGGAGCGTCAAGATCGAAGTTCTCGCTAACATCGTCAAGAATGTTGCCAAGTGTGCATCCACCCTTAAGAGGGCCCCCAGCTTTGGCGGTATTCACATCCTGGGCATCACTTAGCTCCCCTAACGAGAACTGAAGGCCCAAGCTAAATCCATCAATGTCATCGATGTATCCGATGGGCAACTCCTGCCCCTGAAAAGCTCCGAGTCCCAACCTTTCAAGATCAGCGAAAACGATCCCCCTAGCGAAAACTGCACCAAATCTGATCATGGGATCCGGGACCACATTGACACCTTCCTCGAGGGTCTTAGATCGAGGCACCTGCGAGGCTCCTACGCCCGACCTTATCCTCCATGTCAACCGGCACTCGCCCTCATCACCATCACCATCCTTATCCTCAGCGTCGGGGCTTGCTCTGGAAGTTGAAGCCGAGGTCCTAGTGACAGCTCGAGGCTTGCATGACTTAGGTTTCTTTGCCATGGGAGGATCGGCAACCGTCTTACCTTTCCTTTTCTTGCCATTGACGGGCTTCGAAGTCTCCATCTCGCCACTAGGGGGCGGCATCATCCGCATATTCTCACCAAGATCTTCACGAGCACAACGACCGTAACTTATCAACACAAAGGATACGGGGAAAAAATATAAATCTAAGACATAGGTGGCAAGGAAGCTTTACCATGATTTTTGGCCACCCACCGTTTCTTAGCCAGGTCAGGCCAAGACCGAACAAGATATGGGAATGCGCTGTCCAATCGCTCGATCCATCCCGACAGATCCAAGACCGCTTCGGGATACTAAGCGGTAGCTGCAGAAACCAAAAAGAGGTCATTTCTCCAGAAGAAAGGAAAGAAAATCAAAAAACATGTCCAAGGGAAAAAATGTTTACGCTGTGTGTTCCACTTCTCCGGGAAAGGCATCCTCCTGGCCGAAATAATGTTCGAGGTCTTCACCTGGACGGACCTACTCATCCACCCTAGATCCTTCTCCTCGTCGGTGCTTGAGAAAAATGATTTTTTGGATCGATTGTGAAGCCTAATCAAACCCCAATAAAATCGGGGGTTGTACAACCTAATCAAATAGTCGAGTGTAAAGGTCTCACCCTCGACCCCATCGGAGAAATGGTGGAGCATCAAGACTATCCTCCATAAAGAAGGATAGATTTGACCGAGCATCACTTGATATTTGTCACAAAAATCAAGGATAACCGGATCTATCTCCGGGGGAGGGGATTTAGAGGGATCGACAGGACCCAAAGTGAATGGGTAAGTATATATATATGAAGGAAGCCAGCCTTGTGATCCGTTATATTCTCATCAGGGCTGGGAATCTCCACCTCCACTACGTCCCTCCATTGGTAGTCTTTCTTCACCATCCCTATGTTGGTCACGACACTAATGTATCGGGACACGAGCTCGCATCGGCTTGGTGTGGATGAAGTTTTATCAATGGTAAAGTCCTTCGACATGTCAAACTCGGTGGGAGTACATTGTCCCAAGGTGGGTATCACTTTGGGTTTCCCTTTATATGTTCGAGATGAAGAGCCAGCCTCATCTTTTCGAGGAACCGTCCTTGAGGTTCTAGCCATGATGATGGTGAAATTTCTCTAAGAAAGTAAGATGAAAGGATGCAAGTAGGGATGGGTCTGGCTTTGCAAATTTGAAGTAGTTGGGAAAGTAAGAAATATCCAACAATTTGTGCATTTATAGGAGCCGTGTGGAAGCGGAAGGGATGAACTAGTAGTGGTTCGTAGGTTTCTCGATAGTCGCATTTGACGGTAACCCTTGCACGGTTTTTTGGGCATGGCATTTAATGCTCTAATAGGCTGATGTCATAGTAATGATGCCTCGGAATAGAAGATCAAAATCGTTTTCTATCGCTTTGTTCTAGGAAATGCGGGGACTATCTGTATACAGTAAAATCGGAGGGTCCAATTTCTTGCCATTTAAGGCACTTCGGAAGATCACCTCAAAGGCTCGAGGCAACGGCCGAGTATCCTCCCTCGAGGGTCGTCGACACTCGGCCTTGGGACAGTGATGATTATGGAAATAGTAGAAATGGGGAGTTCCTAAGGTACACGGCAAGGACTGACAGAGCCTAGTGAGCTACTCTAAACCCGAATCAGGGTGTCATCTAGCTGTCCCATCTCCATCTTTGTCATTAATGTATTTTGTACTATGTTGGGATTCCCCTCCTATATAAAGGGGATCCTAGTCATTTTGTGAAGGCCTATTATTGCTTCAGTTTCTCCACACGAAATAAACAAGAACATTCCTTTTGCTCTCTAACATACTCTCTTGAGATTTTCGCTTCCATTTATCATCTTTATTGTTGTTTTCATTATTGTTCATCTTTTATTGCTTATCATTGGCCATAAAGAGCCTTCGTTGATTTTGTTATAACTGTTAGTCATACTTCGACCCCCTCGATAGCTCCCAACCGAGCTCCGGAATCGACCTCGAGGCTCCTGAATCGACAAGCTTGAGGCCCCGACTGTCAACCTATCGGTTTGATTGTCACCTTATTCCTAATTCTCATTTCGTTTCTAAGTCCCACATACATAGCATCTATTGCTTAACAAACTAGAATAAAAATAGATCATGTATTTTTAGAATCCAATAATTAAATTTAATTGTTATTACCATTTTCACGATAAACACATTTAGTTATACATATACATTGACCCATGAACATATGGCGTCATATACGCATATATTTCATGTATATAGGATATGGGAACATGTTACGGTGTTGTAAATGCACCACCGCTTGATTAACTGGTATACGTTAATGCTTTCGCCCACAGTGGCTGAGATGGTATGATGGGATGCCCACAGAGGCTTGATAATATTATGTACACATATACCTATGAATAGTATGACATTTATATGCACATGCATCACATTATAAATTTTTCATGATTCACATAGCTATTAAAACTTATAGATTGAGTTCTTTAATCATTGTTTCTTTCATGTCTTTTATATACTACTTTTCATTCCTTATATACTCGGTACTTTATTTGTACTTATGTCCCTTTTTCCTGGGGACGCTATGTTTCATGCCCGTAGGTCCCGATAGACAGGTTAACAGTCCTCCTAGTAGGCTATCAGCTCAGCGGAAGGTGTTGGTGTACTCTACTTGCTCCGGAGTTGCCTATTTGGTCAGTATGATTTTGATATGTATTGATTAGTATGGTGGGGTCCTATCCTGATCTTTATGATATTTATGTACTCTTATAGGCTTGTAGACAAATGTCATGTATATAGATACTTGTATGGTCTTGCTGTCCTATGTTTTGAGTATACAAATAATCATGTCGGCATTATAGGCTTGTATGTCACATGTATAAGTATCTATATCATGTTGGATCGTCCTATGTCTAGTATTCTCTTTTTTTATTCTGGTTATCTTATGACGGCTCTTTTGGCCCATTTATCCATGATAGTACGATAAGAAAGATATGTTACATTGGTACTCAGTTGAGTAAGGTATCTGGTGCCCGTCGCGGCTCATTGGTTTGGGTCATGACACTTGTCATGACCCAAAACACTATCAAGTCATAATGGCACCTTACCCAACCCTTTAGGTAAGCCAAATAGTATAAGTTACTCCTAAACTAAAAAACCAGCAATAAATATAAAGTAAAAACTACAACAAAATTACATACAACTATCCCAATGATTGGTAGTACAAGTCATGAGCCACTAAGATTTAGATTTACAAAGCTGGTATGAAAATAAATAAAATAGCTATTTGGAATATATATGAATAGAGGTGCAAATTCAACGCTACCAAGGACAAATGGTAACTATATTTGGAAAATAGGTGAATCTTCAATGATATCCCTCGTCATCCACACCAGCTCAACTCCAAGATCTGCACGCAAGGTGCAGAAGTGTAGTATGAGTACACTATAGTCGACACTCAGTAAGTATCAAGGCGAACATCGGTAAAGTAGCGTCGAGGTTCATGTCATGTGATATTCACTAGTTAAATGACTTGTGCAATATATCAAAGACTAGAAATAGAAAGTATAACATAAACAATAATAATAATAATAATTTAATTAGAACAAGTGTTAACAAATAATTGCAAGTAACGGCTTAGCTTCAACAACAAGTCATTACATAGAAACGCGCACATATGGAACCTCGTACCCGCATTTTTAGTCACACTCACCAATCACACTCGCACAACAAAGACCTCGTGAACCAATATAATCACACTTGTACGACAAACACCTTGTGCCCATATCAATTACACTGGCACGACAAAGACCGAGTGCTTGCACTATAATCCTATTCACGTAGCAATAACGTCGTGTTCGCACGGCAAAGACCCTGTAGCGCAATATAATTATACTCACACGGCAAAGACCTCATGCTCATATGGAAAAGACCTCTTGCCACAATATAATCACACTTGCATGATAAAGACCTCGTGCTCGCACGGCAAAGACCTCGTTCCATAATATAATCACACTCGCACGGAAAAGACCTCGTGCTAGCATGGCAAAGACCTCATACCAATACCCAAAAAATCCACTCAACATGTCTATATGAGCCACAAAATCACAATAATGCCAAAATTTCATCAAGGATATGAATTCATAATTTATCAGTAAAGTGCACAAGGACATGAAATTAGTAAAATGTGGATGGGTATTTAACAAATAAAGCATTATTAAGGCTAAAATAAGTGTAGTGATTATATTCACATAGCCACCAAGTGATTAAACATGTATCATATACAACACATCCTCAAAATTAAGGCATATTCATATCCTAATGTGTAATCTAGTTACAAGGCACACAAAGCACTCTAATGAAATACAAGAGAGAGAAAAGCAATGTTGCGAACGCCGGCAGCTACCTTGCTAAACTCTGATGACTCTGCCTCCGATCAGCCAAAACATACCTGAATCTGCACACAAGGTGCAGGGAGTAATGTGAGTACTCTAACTCAGTGAGTAATAATAATAAATAAAGACTGAAGGCAAAAAATCACGTAAAACATATCACGATGTTCTATAGAAGCAGTCAAAAATCAGTAAGAAAGCAGTGAAGCTGTAAAAATCTCTTTAAAATATTTTGGCTCAGTTTAAACTTCTTTGAAAATGACTTTTCCAATAGTTACGCAAATGAATGCCAAAAATAGTTAGTGTAGATAAGCATAGAAATCCGCCTCTCAGGCACAAATACCATAGTTTAACAGGTAAAATGACAAGTAAATGTGAAAGATAACATATAAAGGTTCGCCCATCGGGCACAATGTCAACAACTTCGCCCCTCAGGCAATATCTCAGAATAATAATAGCCCCTCGGGCAATCACATAGAACGGTACCAGCCCCTTCGGGCAAATAACATAGAATAATACCAGCCCCTCGGGCTATCACATAGAATAATACTAGCCCCTCGAGCTATCACATAGAACAATATCAACCCCTCGGGCTATCACATGGAACAATATCAGACCCTCGAGCTATCACATAGAACAATATCAGCCCCTCGGGCTATATCTCACATCACAATGGGTACCCGCGCTCACTAGGAGTGTACAGACTCCGGGAGGGGCCCCTTACGGCCTAAGCGCAATATCAAGCCATCTTGTGGCAAAACCTCTAGGCCATCGGCCTCATATTAGTGAAGCCACCTCATGGCGTATATATGTATCCCAGGCCCTCGGCCTCATAAAAAATATCAACAAGCCACCTCGTGGCATACATATCTCAAGCCCTCGGCCTCAATCAGTATCAGTATTCCCTCACAACTAGGCCCTCTGCCTTACTCAGTCAAATTTACTCACAAGCCCCTCGGGCATTAGTAAAACAGTATTTCTCAGCCAAAACATCATTTAAAATATCATTTAAGTCTCTAAACTGAGTAAAAATGACTCAGCGGTAAAACAGTGAAAAATAGCATGACTGAGTTCAATTAGTAAGTCAAAGCAGTGAGGAAATAGTAATAAATATCCGCGAAGGGTTGAAATAGTTGGCACGAAGCCCAAATATGGAAATCAGCCTAAATAATGATAATAACAAATAAGTTTCAGTCAAATACGCGGTAAAATCATCAATCGGGACGGACCAAGTCACAATCCTAAATAGTACACGACCCGACGCTCGTCGTCAAGCGTGTGCCTCACCTCAATATAGCACTACGATGTGCAATCCGGGGTTTCAAACCCTCAGAACATCATTTAAAATCATTACTCACCTCGAACTGGCTAATTCTCTAGCTCGCGATGCCTTTGTCCCTCGAATTGGCCTCCATGCGTGTCGAATCTATCCAAAATCAGAACAAATATGTCACAATATTCTAAGGGAACAAAGCCCAAGCGAAAACAATCGAATTACCACAAAATTCCAGAAATTGGTCAAACCCGACCCTCGGGCCCACATCTCAGAATTTGACAAAATTCACAAAACTAGAATCCTTATACTTTCACGAGTCTATCCATACGAAAATTATCCAATTTCGATACCATTCGGTCCTTTAAATCGTCATTTTACATTTTTGAAAGATTTCACAATTTTCTTCCCAAATCACGAATTAAATGATGAATTCAACGATAGATTCATGTACTCTAGCCAAATCTGAGTTAGAATCACTTACCTCGATGAATTTCTTAAAAAACATTCAAAAAACGCCAAAATCCGAGCTCTCTAGGTCACAATATCAAATAAAACCAAAAACCTTGTATTTATAGAATAACACACAGATTTCCACCTCCGCGGACCGCACAAAATCGACCGTGGTCCGCACAAAACCAGTATGGTCCGCACAAAAATAACAGGGGCCGCACAGGTTTTCCTCTACAGTGACAAGCTTTAGTATTTTAGACATAACTTTTTCTACATATGTCCAAATTGCGATATCTTAATCTTTCTCGAAACTAGACACGAGGAGCTACAACTTTTGTTTTTGTATCATCTCAAATTTCCTTTTAGATAAAAAGATATGAGCATCCGAAGTGGGACCAACGGAATGTTCTTCACCGCGGCCGCACACCATTTTGTGCGGTCCGCACAACACCTACCGCGGCCGCACACTATTTTGTGCGATCTGCACAGTAGTCATCACGGACGCATTTCATTTTGTGCGGACCGCGTGGGTGAGTTGTGAGGCCTGCAACCCTTCTGGACCTGCTACAGCTATAATTTTCGGCCTAAAACATCCCGGAACCTACCCAGAACTCCCGGAACTTCAAACCAATTATACCAACACATCCCATGACATCGTTCAAACTTTTTCAAAACTTTGGAATGCTCAAAACAACATCAAATCACCAATTTAACATAGGATTCAAGCCTAAGAACTCCAAGAACTTTTAAATTATGCTTTCGATCAGAAAGTCTATCAAACATCGTCCGAATGACCTGAAATTTTGCACAAACATCCCAAATGACACAACAAAGCTAATGCAACTCTCGGAATTTAATTCCGACCATTATATCAAAATCTCACTTATCAACCGGAAAACGCCGAAATCTCAATTTCGTCAATTCAAGCCTAAACCTTCCAAGGATTTTCCAACATGCTGTGAGCACTTAATTTTTTCCCTATATGAAATACACTCATAAACTCAAAACAAAGTAATTTTGTTTCATTATTTGCAATTTTGTGGATTTTGTGGTATTTTCTGTTAATTATTTGCATTTTTGTCTATGCATTTCGTTTGTTAATTAATGAAAAATACAAAATATGTTGCATTTGAATTTAGGATTTAATTTTTGCATTTTTGAATTAATTAGTAATTTAATGTTTTACAAAATGGAAAAATCACAAAAATAATTCGTTTTTGCACTTTAATTTTAATTTCTCGAATTTTGTTAGCTTTCTTTAATTTTGCATTTAATTAGTGGTGGAAATTATTATTTAGAGGTAGTTAATTTAGTTTAATAAGATAATTTGGTTTAAGAATTAATTTAGAAAAGAAAAAAAGAATTTTGCAAAGAAAAAAAGGAAATAAAAGAAAAGGAATTGAAAGAGAGGGTTGGTCTGGGCCATTTTTAATGAAAATTTCCAAGGCCCAAGACTTTCCCCCATCATACCCGCCCAACGTAGCCCAATACCCGCCCCCGATCCGGTCCAAACCCTTGCATGAACCAAACGACACCGTTTTGACCAAATCAATCTGGACCATCTATGTTTGGTTGATCTAACGGCACACAAATCACCCCTCCCTGGTATTTAACTGTCCGAACGGACCTTACCCTCCCTTAGAACCCCCCTAGCTTTCATCTCTCTTAGACCCCTTCAGACTAGACAAACCCTAGAAGCGCTTCCCTCAAAAACCTTGCCATTTCCGGTGGCGGCGCCTACCCCAATCCCACCCAAAATCACACCCTATAACCACCTCACTCCCCTCATCTCAAATCCCCACTCCGTTTGTTTCAAAGCCCCCTGAATCTCATCGAATGCCTCGATCAAAAGACGAACCTTAAAAACTCCAAATCGGGTTCTGAAGGTATCTCAAGCCTAATAAAGAACACACGATTAATATCATATTTGGCCGAAAAATCCGGAAATTGAAGAATTTAAGGCATTTTTCCATATTTCTTGTTCATCCGAAACTCCTAGGTATTCTTTTTTTACCCTGTTATTTTGTGTTCATTTTCCCCATCTTCTTCTACTCCTTCTCATTTTTTTTGTTTTGATTGTCTGTTTGGTTTCATTTTTTATTTTATTTTACTTTTCTTATTTTATTTTTATCATCTGTGTCCGCATGCTAGATTTAGGGTGTGCTTGATTATCAGTTGTTTCCTAGTCTGGGTAGTTCTAATTTTGCATACTCGTTTTGGGCTTAATTTGGCTCCGAGTCATTAGGCTTCCGAATTTGAACATTTGATTTTCTGAGTTTTTCTTCATATTAATTGGGTCACAAAGATTGTTTAGCCTAAGAGGAGATTGATTTGGATCTGCTCAGACTCACTAATTCGGGTCAATTGGACCCTGGTCCTGCCTGGTATATAGAGGATAATAATAGGGTTTAGGGGTTAGTATAGGAAATTTAGGTGGGGGAATCTCTTGTAACTGAAAAGGATGCTTCTAGGAAGCTGGGGTGGGGGGGCTAATCTGAAAATCTAAGTTTTAAGCTAAGGGTATTTGAGCAAAAAGAAAAATTCAAAAGGGGTCGAAGTGCAAATCTGTTGATTAATTAGGTTGCCCTAATTTCTTGTCTATAAAGGCATCATTTCTTGCATTGAAAGGAAGACTCAAGAGACCTAGGAGAAAGATCTAGAAAAATTAAAACACGGCTAAAAATTTCAGAAAACTACTGTTCCATTGGACTTCTTCTCTGATTTTTCTTTAATTTGCTGAGCCATTTCTGATTCATCTGGTGTTGAGATGGATTGAATTTAGCTGTTTTAAGTTTGGACTGAAACTGGATGAGTTACTATTCGATTGAAGCTGTTTTGTGGACTGGTTGAGCATTGTTTTGGTTTAAAACTGGTTCATTGTTTGCTTCCTGCTGTTGATCTTTGTTATTGCTACTAATCCTTAATCCCAGTTTCCTTCCATCTTTAGGTACATATCCCTGATTTAAGCATGTACAGGATAGCTTATGAAGTGTTTTGTTGAAAGGAGATCAAGAATATGTTATCAGATGCTCTTCTTCTTTAGTTTCTTTTCTCAGCTTGTAGTGTCAATTTCTTATCTCAGCTTATTTAACATGAAGTTGTGCTTGAGGACTTTGAGTCTTATGATGGAATTGTAACAGGGCTACTGTGAGAATTATTGATTTCCATTTGTTCGGTTCTCTAGGTTTTGTTATTGATAGAAGTGTCAGTTGATTTTAGATGCATGATGTGTTTGTGAGTTCAAATTACAAGAATACATTGTTAATTGTCAAATTGCTATAGCTAAATTGAGCACGCATGCGAAGTGAGAATAAGGAGATGGATCATGTTAAAGTGTAGCAGGTTTGCTGTTGGTATGGACTCGAATTCGAGTCTGACTCCTTGATTTGGGCCTGGGCAGTATCTGGGCTCTTAAGTCTTGATTGGGTTTGGCTTTTTCAAATTCATTTGTGCACCAACCTAGGATTTGGTTTACTTATTTTAGGGGGTACCTTAGTCTAGTGTTGTCCATATTCACACGTAAGTTCTCAGATGTTTTAAAAGGGTTGTAAGCAGGACTAGAGTTGAAAATCAGACTTGAAAACTTGTGAGTTTGGTTTTAATACTTGCATTCGTTTTTTTGAAAGCTTTAGGCCGTATAGTCTTGTTAAATGGTGGGCAACTTATATACATATTTGAATAACATGATTGAAACGTTTAAAGCATGTCTTGACCTTTGAATGTAATTTGGTATTTGTTTAAAAGTCAGAAGTTGTATGAACGAATCCCTATTGCGAATCCGGCATCAATGTGGTTCTCCCCAGGACCGCACATGCCTAGCTTTTCGTTGGTGTGAAATTTCTTTGCAACTAGGCATTGGGCCTCAAGCCAGGCCCAAGCCTTGAGAAAATGAGGACGGATTTAGTTTCTCCTAACGCTGTCATTGTGATTAATAATCTGAATTTGATCGTCAAGTTAGGAATAGTTATAATTTCTTTAAGCCTTATTTTACTTTTTTTAATTACTGGAGGCGAGCCAATATTAGATAACGAAAATAGCTTATGGCCTTCAAACATCTAGTATGTATATCTTTTTAAATTGGGGTTGAGGTGCACCGTGCCAAATAAATTTTAAATGCGTGCCCCTCGTTTAATTAATGCATTTGTTCCTTAGAAATCGAGGTGTGCCATTTAGTGAATTTTCTATGGCCCTCGCAAAGTTAAAAACGCGTAGTTGCTTTAGGCGCGTTATTATAATAATATTACCTTCTTAAACTCGGGTGTGCATTTCATGTGACCCAAATCAAATCCCAAATGTTGAATAAAATGTGTTCCGTACTGCGGGTGCATTTCATGTGGCGCGATCCAAAGGCACATTTTAAACGACGTTCAGTCTTCTTTAAAAATGAATTAAAAGCGGTTAAAAGTTAAAACGCACATAGATTCAAAAGTATTTTAAAAATCAAATAATAGGCCGACTATAACAGTTAAGCGACCGTGCTAGAACCACGGAACTCGGGAATGCCTAACACCTTCTCCCGGGTTAACAGAATTCCTTACTTAGAATTTCTGGTTCGCGGACTGTTAAATAGAGTCAAGCTTTTCCTCGATTTGGGATTCAACCGGTGACTTGGGACACCATAAATCTCCCAAGTGGCGACTCTGAATTTTTTAATAATAAATCCCGTTTCGATTGTCCTTTAATTGGAAAAACTCCCTTATATCTTATACCCTTTACGGGGGTGTAGGTAAAAAGGAGGTGTGACACATGCATTCCGATCACGCTCCTAAGTCCCAAATCACCTAATGGAGCTAACCAAATCATAAAAATTCCAATCCGAGATCAAATACAAACAAGTCAAAACTTGGTCAACTTTTCAAATTTTAAGCATTCAACTAAGACTGTTCTTCCAAATTCATTCTGATTAATCTGAAACCCAACACCAACGATTTACATAAGTCATAATACACCACATGGGGCAAGTCATGCCCGAGAACGGGAGAGCAAAGTGCAAAATCTCCAAACGACCCGTCGGGTCGTTACATCCTCCCCCACTTAAACATGTGTTCGTCCTCGAACGTGCCCGGAGTTGTTCCCAAAGCCAACCAATTGTTGAATAACCTCACCATGCACATACCTGGGGGTGATCCCACGTCACTCTATCTCACATAGGCTTGATAACACACAGTAACTGAAATTTCACAACCAATCTAACCCATAAGCCTTAGAACCACATTTTCACTTCTGAAATCATTCACAAGATCAGAATCTCACATCTATATTCAGAATAAGCCCGAACAAGCTGTAATAACCCATACTTGCAATCTCAGGTGCAATCACTTGATATACCACATAACTCAAACACTCGTAGTGATAATTCTAATTACAGCAGTTGCACATAACACTCGAATACCGATAGAAAAAATCTTATCAACTAAAGTCTCACCCCAACACTTTCATATATTGCCAATGATCCCTAAAACACGCGGTAAGCCATAACCATTTTCCAGATCAACCATTCAAGAAGCCACTCCTCCTTTGGCAAATACCGCAACAAATTTTTGAGCCGAAGCTTGATATTATCCTTCCAACATGCTGAAATCGAATCCGTTCGTATCCATTATTAATCCCAACAATCTCCTATAATCCAACACATTACTCTGGTGACATGACACATCAGTCATGCCTAAGCCACCACTTGCATAATACGTGCACCAATAAGCAATAGTCAGAACATACCTCTAAGTATGAAAATGACTCAAATGAAAGAGTTGTACCTCAAGCTCACCGGTACCACCACAACACAAGGCTGAGAACCTGTCTCGCATCATAGGAACAGAACACACGAATCTAACCCATAAGGTCATACCTCCACATAACTTTGCTACGATGCGCGATCCTATCCAACACTGCTCTACATGAACCACCTCAAGTCACTATGCCCGAAATCGACAACCACACACAATTTGATGTCAAGAACCAAAGTAAATCATCATACCCACGGTAGAGCAAATAACCTACACCACACAAACCCGAAAGGACATAACCAATACACCATTCACCGAGTAGCACCCAATTTCTCTTCTCGCTCAACTTCCACTATGAAACCTCAATAGAACCGCACCCTATATGCCTATAACTGAAAAATCACAACAACTCTCCCAGCAATACAATTTGGAGCCAACCAAACCGACTCAAGTTAGAACACGCATCTACATTGGCCTGCCAATGAACTCTTCATCAAGGAAATCCTGAGGTTGTTCCTTCAACTCCTCTAACTTTGTCGATGCCGTACAATACGGTGTTCGGCATCAAATCAATAACCTTGCCCGACGGCATGCCCGTCCGCAAGAACATATCCAAAAAGTCCCTCACCACCGGAACTGAATCAATGGTAGAAGCCTTTGCACTGACATTTATCACGAAAGCCCATATAAGAAAGACAATTCTTCCCAGTCGTCCACTGGGTCCTCAAAAAATAAAACCACTCCACTAGGACATACTCCGTCGAACCTCGCCACTCAATCTGTGGCATTTTCGGCATAGCCAACAGCACCGCCTTAGCGCAATAGTCCAAAATGGCACAACGCGGAGACAACCAGTCTGAACCCAATATCACATCCAAAATCTAACATACCCAACAACGAAAAATCCGCTCGGGTTTCCAAACCTCGATAGTCGCTAAACAGTGTTGATACACACGGCTCACAATTTCAACATAGCATAAATGTGAGGACTTTCCTGCCTCCAAATCCATATGGAAAATGACTCAACACACTTGACCCCAATTCCGTCGTCTGAATGCATACCACACCTCAAATACTCAATCATTCCACGAGAGATACTCTGAAATTCCTCGGTGCCACCAAGCAAACTCGAATACCCGCAATCGATCTATCAAGAAGGTGCCGCAATACTATTGAAGTACCATCAACTTAGTCACATTGCCTTTCCTGAAACATATACCCTCATCAAATCACTCCAATTAGCAATACCATTTCCTTAATCATCTGAAGATCATCCCCCTAATCATCTGAAACTGCCCATACTGCCTAAGAATTTTATGACTTTCCGTTCCAAAACTTAATCATAACCTTACACAAGCAAATCTCAATCCTCTACAACATACTGCATATACCATACCATCCTAGAATAACATGAGAACTTTATCTCCCTTCTGAGCCACAAACATCTACATACTCAACTAGTCAAGAACTTTCCATTGATCCCATCTACAAGAAAATCACTATGCATCCCCTGCTCCTCATGCCCACAGAAAATATACATCTCCAATCGAGGTAGAAACCATCAAGAACTCTCCGAGTTCCCCTTGCATAAACCAGACCTGCCAGGACTGAATCCTTCTAACTCGGCAAGCTACGCAAACCATCAAAACGTAAGGGCATTGCCGCGAAATACCTGTAGGAACTCATTACCTCGAACACCCCTAAGGAACTAATCATATACTTACCATACCGATCCGGCCTACTACCAAACTACCCCATCTATCCGAGTTCCCTTCTAATTTACCTTCAGCTTGATATCCCTCCTTGCTATATCATCACAATTCCTCAACCCTGACTTACCACACGGAACCCAAGCATAAAGCCACACCGTCTAAGGCTCATAAGCCACTGAATACTTTTTTTTTAAGTGTTCCCCAAAGTTATTACCTTCACCTTCCCGATACTGATATATAGAATCCCATAATTAATATAGAAAATACCACAAGTCTTGTCATCTTCCACTAAAAACTCAGTTTCTAGCCATAAGTACAACTTAAAAGCCTCCAATTATTGCATGTAGAGTTTTGAACACAATAGGACCATTCTCTAGAGTCATTAACTCCACTCAAACCGCAGTTAGATTGATTAAACGAACCAAAAAACCTATGCTTCACTAGCACTCCGACACTGCAGAATGTGACCCCATTCCAATATAACCAAGCAACTTCCTACCTTATGCACCGAGCATTCCTTACCAACCACGACTCAAGTTATTCTCTGATGCTCGTACACCCATAAAGCATAACATAGGCTTTATTTAAATTTCCTTTACTCGAGCCATAACTGATTCACAAATACGCCTCGAGCTGGAACCATTAGAGCACATAACCTTGCAATCAACTATTCAATAGCGGACTCCCCCACTTGGCTCGAAGCCATAGGTCAAAACACGCACCATAACTCATAACGCATACACTTTATTGCTACCATAATACCATAGTGATATTAAACTCAAACCTTCATAAGCTCGTGAAACACAGACCATCTAGTAACTTGAATCTTCTGCAAGTCTTGTATTTATTCCTTGCGACAGTCAAGCCCACTCTCTTAAACGACTCAAAATTCAAATTTCAACACTTACATTTCACTTGTAAATGATACCTTCTAAAAGACACATAAGGATCACACAACCTCGGAACACTTCGCAGGAGATAACCCACTTGCTTTGCCTCCAACTAACATTCTTGTATACCTTCCACCGTGATAAACTGTACACAGTCACTTAGTCTTCCTGAGTTTGAATTCATACCGCAACATGAAATTTACTTCACTTTCAACTGGGAAACATGAAAAAATCCTTCACACGCCTATAACTCAGGACTATACCTCGAATCAAGGTGGAATTCAAGCACCTAATAGTTTTTCTATCCTCCCGCTGACCTTTCTCGTCGCTTCCAAATCATATGGATACATCTCGCAGTACCAACATACTCATCACATAGTTATCCAGCCATCACTTCCACTAATAGGGACAATACTGCACATATAAGTTCAAAAACACTTGCTCACACAATCAGCACCTCGGTGCTCAACCTATAGGCAAAAATCCAACCTCAAGTCCTCCAAACTGCCTAATATCAACTCACGGAGATCACATCTGGCCCCTCAATCGGGGAATCACAAGGCATTAATGCACATCTGATACTGAGCGCTCATGCGTGCATACGAACGCGTGGAATGAAATCAAGAGTTATATCTCAAGCTGAATCAAGGACGCACGATATGAATTCAAGAATGTGAAGGTTTCCTAAAGGTTCTGCAGCCTCTTGAGGATAAATACAGACGTCTCCGTACCGATCCACGAGACTCTACTAAACCTGCTCATGACTCATGAGACCTATATAACCTAGGCTCTGATACCAACTTGTCACGACCCTAACCCCAAACCTAGTCGTGATGGCGCCTCTTATGAAGACAAGGCCAGCCATTTTAACCCTATTCTCCCTTTAAAACAGTTAATCAACACAAATATAGTCTAAACATGGTTTACATGATACTAAATAGCGGAAACATAGATAACAATGCAGAAATCCAGCCCGACACGGTCCTAACCGGGGTGTCACAAATCACGAGCATCTACTAGGGTATTAATACAACTTAAGGTCTGAAGTGTACAAACACAATCTAATGAATTGAAGAGAGAGAAAAGCAATGATGCGAACGCCGGCAGCTACCTTGCTTAACTCTGAGGATTCTGCCTTCGATCAGCCAAAACATACTTGAATCTGCACACAAGGTGCAAGGAGTAATGTGAGTACTCCGACTCAGTGAGTAATAATAATAAATAAATACTGAAGGCAAGAAATCACATAAAATATATCAAGATGTTGTATAGAAGCAGTCCAAAACCAGTAAGAATGTAGTGAAGCTTTAAAAATCTCTTTAAAATATTTTGGCTCAATTTAAACTTTTTGAAAATGACTTTTCCAACAGTTACACAAATGAATGCCAAAAACAGTTAGTGCAGATAAGCACAGAAATCCGCCCCTCGGGCACAAATAACATAGTTTAACAGGTAAATGACAGGTAAATATGAAAGATAAACACATAAAGGTTCGCCCCTCGGGCACAATGTTAAAGGTTCGCCCCTCGGGCACAATGTCAACAACTCTGCTCCTCGGGCAATATCTTAGAACAATAACAGCACCTCGGACAATCACATAGAACGGTACCAGCCCCTTGGGCAAATCACATAGAACAATACCAGCCCATCGGGCTATCACATAGAACAATATCAGCCCATCGGGCTATCACATAGAACAATATCAGCCCCTCGGGCTATCACATAGAACAATATGAGCCCCTCGAACTATATCTCACATCACAATGGGTACCCCGCGCTCACTGGAGGTGTACAGACTTCAGGAGGGTCCCCTTACGGCCCAAGCGCAATATTAAGCCATCTCGTGGCATAAAATCTAGGTCATCGGCCTCATATCAGTCAAGCCACCTCGTGGCGTATATATGAATCCTAGGCCCTCGGCCTCATAAACAATATCAACAAACCACCTCGTGGCGTACATATCTCAGGCCCTCGGCCTCAATCAGTATCAGTGTTTCCTCACAACTAGGCCCTCGGCCTTACTTAGATAAAAGTACTCACAAGCCCCTCGGGCATTAGTAAAACAGTATTTCTCAACCCAAAACATCATTTAAAATATCATTTAAGTCTCAAAACGGATTAAAAATGGCTGAGTGGTAAAACAGTGGAAAATAGCATGACTGAGTTCAATTAGTAAGTCAAAGTAGTGAGGAAATAGTAATAAAAATCCCCGAAGGGTTCAAATAGTTGGCACGAAGCCCAAATATGGCAAACAGCCTAAATCATGATGATACCAAATAAGTTTCAGTCAAATACGAGGTAAAATCATCAATCGGGATGGACCAAGTCACAATCCCCAATAGTACACGACCCCACGCTTGTCGTCAAGCATGTGCCTCACCTCAATATAGCACTACGATGAGCAATCCAGGGTATCAAACCCTCAAAACATCATTTACAATCATTACTCACCTCGAACCGGCTAATTCTCTAGCTCGCGATGCCTTTGCCCCTCGAATTGGCCTCCATGCTCGTCGAATCTATCCAAAATCAGAACAAATACGTCACAATATGCTAAGGGAATAAAGCCCAAGCGAAAACAATTGAATTACCACAAAATTTCAGAAATTGTTCAAACCCGACCCCCAGTCCCACATCTCGAAATTTGACAAAATTCACAAAACTAGAATCCTTATACTCTCACGAGTCTATCTATACGAAAATTATCCAATTCTAATACCATTTGGTCCTTCAAATCATCATATTATATTTTTGAAAGATTTCACAATTTTCTTCCCAAATCACGAATTAAATGATAAATTCAATGATAGATTCATGTACTCTAGCCAAAGCTGAGTTAGGATCACATACCCCAATGAACTTCTTAGAAAAACCTTCGAAAAATCGCAAAAATCTGAGCTCTCTAGGTCACAATATCAAATAAAACCCAAAACCTCATATTTATAGAGTAACCCACAGATTTCCACCTCCGCGGACCGCACAAAATCGACCGCGGTCTGCACAAAACCAGTGCGGTCCGCACAAAAATGACCGCGGCCGCACAGGCTTTCCTCTGCACTGCCAGGCTTTAGTATTTTAGCCATAACTTTCACTACAAATGTCCAAATTAGGATATCTTTACATTTCAAGAAACTAGACACAAAGTTCTACAACTTTTGTTTTTGAATAATATCAAAATTCCTTGTAGATCAAAATATATGAGCTTCTGAAGTAGGACCAGCAGAATGTTCTTCACCGCAGCCGCACACCATTTTGTGCGGTCCGCACAGCACCTACTGCGGCCGCACACCATTTTGTGCGTTCCGCACAGCACTTATCGCGGATGCACTTCATTTTTGTGTGGACCACGTGGGTGAGTTCCGAGGCCTGCAACCTTTCTAGACCTACTACAGCTATGATTTTCGGCCTAAAACATCCCGGAACCTACCTGGAACTCCCGGAACATAAAACCAATTGTACCAACACATCCCATGACATCGTTCAAAACTTCGCAATGCTCACAACAACATCAAATCACCAATTTAACATAAGATTCAAGCCTAAGAACTCCAAGAACTCTTCAATTATTCTTTCGATCAGAAAGCCTATCAAACATCGTTCGAATGACCTGAAATTTTGCACACACATCCGAAATGACACAACAAAGCTACTGCTACTCTCAGAATTTCATTCCGACCTTTATATCAAAATCTCACCTATCAACCGGAAAACGCTGAAATCTCAATTTCGCCAATTCAAGCCTAAACCTTCCAAGGACTTCTAACATCATTCCAATCACGCTCCTAAGTCCTAAGTCACCTAACGGAGCTAACCAAATCATAAAAAATCCAATCCGAGATCAAATACAAATAAGTCAAATCTTGGTCAAACCTTTCAAATTTAAGCTTTCAACTAAGACTGTTCTTCCAAATTCATTTTGATTAACCTGAAACCCAACACCAACAATTTACATAAGTCATAATACACCACATAGGGAAAGTCATGCCCGAGAACGGGAGAGCAAAGTGCAAAAGCTCAAAATGACCGGTCGGGTTGTTATAGCAAGCAACGGAATAGCTTGAAACAGGACAGTTTGAAATAGGAATATCTCACTCAGAATCAAACTAGGACAGCTTGAAACAGACGACAAATGGCCATAGATGCAAGCAAACTAACCCTGGTCCCTTGAGGACCCTCAAGATGTTGATACTAGTACAAGAGAGACTACTAGAGGCCTGGGGGTGGTGAGAAACCACTATAGATAGCCATAGATGAGTGACGGCGAGATCCGATTAGGGTTAGGTTTGAGAGCATTTGAGAGAGGAGAGGGATTTTAGGGCGGCGGACGATGGGAAATGAAAGGGTTTGGGGGGTCGTTTGGGACTAAAAAGGAAGAGGCTAATTGTGGTCGTTGATCTATATGATCAACGGCCGAGATTAAAAGGGTTTGGGGCCAGATCGGGTATTAGGGTTTGGGCTGGGTAGGTTTAAATTGAAATTGGGCTGGTGTTGGGTTGAATTAGGACCAAATTTGAAATAAAAATAGGCCAGATTTTAAATAGCCACTTTTAATAACTACATACTTTATAAAAATAAATAATAAATGAGTTCCAAAAAAAATATTTCGTGTAGTAAAATGATTCAAAAATAGTTATTTAACAGTTTAAAAATATAAAATACCATTTTATGCATCAATAATGTAATTATGCATTAGTATGGGCTATTATTGCAAAGATGTGCAATTTATCTTAAAAACATAAATGCAATTATAAAAAATGCACTAAAAATATTTAAACACTATGTTGGCATAAATAATGAATTTAAATGGCTAAATCACCACAAAAGGATATGAAGGATAATTATTGGATATTTTATAAATAAAAAGGAGAAGAAATAAATTGATATGGAGCTTTTAAAATTATAGAAAAATTATAAAAATAATTATGCATGCTTATAACTGCATATGTGCTATTTTGAAAATATATATGTATTAAAAATATATAAGGAAAAATTGGGTATCAACACCATGGAGAAGTTTAAGGTGATTTAGGAGCGACTTCGTATAGCTCAGTCCAGGCAAAAGAGTTATGAGGACCAAAATGTTCGAGATGTAGCTTAAATGTTCGAGATATAACGCCGTAACCTTTTCCCATATCCCATATACATATATACATAAATATACACATATATATGCGTATATAACGTCGTCTGAGTCATGAGTCAATGTGCATATATAAATACATGAAATGCATATGAAATACGTTAATAAAATATCTCGATACGTTATAATATAGTTATTCTTTCAAAATCTATGAAACTCTGAATGCATATACGCTTCAAACACCAAAGATGGAATTTTTTCCCCCAAAATCTCATAGACACGTGAGCTGCCACGCCAAGCTACAGTTTGTTTTAAGACAAAATACCAAAATATCAACATAATGGGGCAGGCACATATTACCTTTTTCTCAGACAAAAAAAAAAAACAAAAAGCTTTGAAATTCATCGTGGCTGCAAGCATTAAGTAGGCTTATGAGACAAAGAAGAAACACCAAAAATAGAACTTTTTCCAAAATCTCATAGACCCGCCTGAGATACCACGCCAAGCTAAAATCTTTTCGTAATAATCTCAATATTTCTTCCGGATAAACTTTTTTAACTGCGTATTATTTTGAGACCCATGAACAGAAGATAATAGTATTTTTCATGGGGAATCAACAATATAGACACCCCTAGTATCTCTATAAATAGAGTAATTTATGGAGACTTGTGCGTTTGCTCGTTTCTTCAGTATAATTCGGATCATGCCAAAAGAAGAGAGGGAGGGCTTAGCCTTAATATACCTGAGTCGATTCTCTTGAAAATTCCTCACGTCCTGAGTCGATTCTCTTGAAAATTCCTCACGTCCTGAGTCGATTCTCTTGAAAATTCCTCACGTCCGTTACGACAACACGTAGCGACGGATCGAAGTAGGGGAAAATACGTATGAGAATGTGTTGTCTTCAATGACTTACAATGCTAGTTGAAATTACAATTTTTCCACTTGCACTGAGAACGGTTTACACAACTGGACTTTGAAAGTGGTCCAAACACCCCGAAACAAAGATTAAAATGCTAGCAGTATAATATTTGACTCTTGTTGTTTTGGAAGAAGTACGAATTATCATATATACTGTATAAATCAAGGTGGGGTCATGCAAAGTTACCTTCATCCTACAAAACAATGATGAAAGACCCCTCACCCGCCATTAGAAAAATCTCATATAGCCAAGTGACAAAAGCAAACTCTCCACCGAGTCTCTCTCAAAGCTGAAACTCCAAAGGACTCCTTCCGCATAAAAAAAACCTTGCTTAAAGTAACAAAATCAACAAGATTACTTCCATTCCTTTCTCTTCGTGTGAACCAGATGTAAACCAATTCTTAATGTGTCAATAAATGACTAATGAGTATCTCTAAATCAAAAGGGGCTGCCACGTGGGGTTGGGTAGGGTAGATAAGTTTAAGCTTTATCCAATTATTAGGTAATTAGGAAATGTTCTGTTACCCGGTAATTAATAAATTATTCACGTAATTAAAAATTGTCTCAAATCACTTAAAATTCTACTTATTTTTAATACATTTTATATAATTTACTATCATGGTCATGTGGTACCATACGAAATAAATGCATACACTATTATTTTATTAAAACATCTATATAAAAATGAATATATTTTCTTCACTTAAAATTTTCCTAATCTCATATAAAGAGTAAAAATTCTCGTGCGCTTAATTCTTAAAATGGTAAAAAGATAACCTTCTTTTCTTGTGACAAAATAATTTCTATCTTTATAATAAACAAAATGTCATGAACTTTCTTATATTATGTGTATAATTTAAAGCATATTCGAAAGTAGTAATATTAATAACTATTCCCTCTGTTCCAATTTATGTGAACTTATTTCCTTTTTAGTCCGTGTCAAAAAGAATGATCTCTTTTCCTATTTGGAAACAATCTACCTTTATGCAATAATTTATAGCCACACAAAATATATGTGCTTCATTTTACACCACAAGTTGAAAAGTCTTCTCTCTTTTCTTAAATTTCGTGCCCAGTCAAATGAGTTCACATAAATTGAAACGGAGGGAGTATATAAAATTATATTTTTCAACCTTTTTACAAAAACTTTCCACTCAATATAAATACCATATCAAAATGTATCTAATATTAATCTAAGTAGTCAAAATGGTTAATAATTAGCAAAAATTAACTCCAAGCATCTTTTTTTTATGCTTCATTCCCAACTTATCACAAAAAAAAAATCTTATTTAGACCGAAATTAAACTTTGAGATCACCGCGAACAAAATTACAAAACAGAATACAACAAATAAAAGAATCCAATAGCAATACATCAAAACATAAATAATAATACGCATATCTGTATATAAGTGTACCCATTTATATAAACTGATTTATCAAGTATAGAAAATACGTGCAAATAAAGTACACTTTTTTTTTACCTTTCAAATGAGATCCAATCCGTCCAAATTGAGTCGCTGTAAATTTGTAGAGATTGCTCCCCCAATATATAAATATTTTTGTATATGTTTATGTAATATATAATATACACACATAGCGATCTCACTCTCCCTCCGCTCATATTAACAGTCGTGGTCATTAAAAGTAGTGTCTCAAATCCTCTGTAGAAAAGTACGAGATGTAACAGAGGAGGTGGAGAGCCTCTAGATCTGGTGTGATATGTTGACGATGCCAGTATGAGTAAACCAACCTTAGGGGATGGGAATAAGAAATAAAGAAAAACTGAAAAGGTAAACAAGTCAGTAAGGATTCTGAAATGTTTGCAATATTTAAACACATATTGTGGGAATGTAAATTTATGTCCTAATTTGGGAGCCTCATTGTGCTCGAGGTAGGCCTAGCGACAAGTAAATTTGGAGAACTTTAGGTGCCAGTAAATGATTCATTTCATAATGTGAAAATAGACGAATCCCAAAACGACACTAAGACAATAGAAAAGTAAGTCAATATTGGCACTTGGCCTTATAACATTTAGGAAAGCAAATAAATCTAGCCTACTTGGTCCCAGAAGGACCTTCCCTGGATTTGATATTCTTGACTCCATCGTACAGGTTCCCCAGCTCGCGCAGACCCAGCAGCAGGTAGGCTCTGGCCAGATGTCCTCCTTCACTTCCTTCGGCATTCTGGAAATCCTCAATCCTCTTTATGACTTTTCCCTCTAGCTCCACTAATCTTTGCTCCAGATATTCCAACTTTATGTTGGAAGTGATAGCCATTTCTTTCCACTCGTCGATCAAACTCATATTTCTCTCGTGTATTTCCCGGTGCTCATTCTCAGAGTTGTGGACCCTCTTGCGCAGACTGTTGTATTTGACTTGAGCCTTAGCTTCTTCGTCTATGATCCTATTCCCTCGACCAGTTCCTGGCATCACCATCCCCTTCAGATTGTCCTCTAACCATGCTGGGTAGAGAGGTTCACACCCCGGATGATACCTATCTGGCTCAATGGTGTTCTTTTCCACAATGATCTTATAGTGCCACATGTGCCGAGCTTGGCATTTGTAAGGGACATCATCATCCTGAAAGTTTGCTCTGAAATGGCTCATTTTGGCAATCCTGGGTACAACCTATTTCCTGCCTGCTTGCCTCATGACTCGGATAGGGATATAAGGGTATATCCCTCTTAACCCAATCAGTACCAAGTGTGGAGCGTCCCTGGATCTGATGATGAATTCGTCTGTTGGGAACCATTCAAACATCCATTGCACATGTTCCTCGGTCAGATTGTCGAAGACCTCTACCCACTCTTTGGCGCTTTCCAGCTGAGCAAATATGTCCGGAATGTAAGACATCCGCTTGGGGTGATGAAAGGCAATATGGTCGTTCCAAGCCCTTCACGAAATTCTTGGCGATAGTGACCTTTTTTAATATGTTCTAATAAGCACAACTGCAGCAACGAGTTACAACCCTCGAAATGCTTGACCCCTCTTTGATAGCGCTCCATAGCCTTGTAGATGTCGGCTATGATCATGGGGACTATAG
Organism: Nicotiana tabacum; assembly: GCF_000715075.1. NCBI lineage: Eukaryota > Viridiplantae > Streptophyta > Magnoliopsida > Solanales > Solanaceae > Nicotiana > Nicotiana tabacum. The sequence continues at coordinate 50,307,158 of NC_134089.1, read as the reverse complement.
TGTATGTTTGCCCATTGATCCCCTTCCATCAAAGTCTTGGCGACCATGGCCAACCTAATATGGATTCTTTTCCTTGTAATTGGGAATACTATCAGGCCTAAGAAGCATACAATGAACACGAACACTCTGCGGTGGATGTGTCCCAGAGAAGTGAGAGAGAGATCGTCGTGGAAGGTACGGTAGGACTTGCTATGGCCATATTTCTCGTACAGGTATTCCAAGGGTATGTAGGACTTCTCCAAGCATCCCAAGTCAGCATTTTTCTTCAACCCTATCATCTTTAGGTGCCCCTTACCAGTACGGTTCTCCGGTACCAACAACCCAGGTCTATCCCAGGTCAATCCCGCAAGTCCCCCAATTTCCTCTAGGAGTGGAGTCATTTCTATGTCGCCGAAATGGAACACAAACCTTTCACTGTCCCAGAACAAAGTGGCAGCCTCGATCAACCTGTTATTTGGCTGAATGTCTACCAGTGAAGGCAAATTACCCAGGTACTTTCTTACATGTTTCTTGTCACTTGAGGAAAGGTCCTCCCACCAGTCTAGTAGCAATGGTGGAATATTGTTGACCATACCGAATCTGGTGACCTCGTGCCTCATTTTCTGCAAAACAAAAAAAAGGTTAGTCCATTCTTCCCCACCAGACTCGACTATTTGTACATTCATGATTAGCATATTGCATTTAGTTCTCCAGATTAATGCACAGAGTGTGGTTGTGTCCGTTGGAATTATGGAAACCCCGGTGAACTTTTGGATAAGGCTCATCTTAAAGGAGCATTACGTGGCTAACATATTAATCCGACTAGGTTTGAACATGATTCATGCACAATTTCAATCAGAGTAAGGTTACTATGAGGGTCTAAACTGCTACCCTCAAGCGGACAACTTCAGAGGGAAAGGCATGGAACCATCGACTACACCGCTGATCGACTAGTTTTACCGCAAATAAGCCTTTCCAAATTTAAGGGTAATAAATTGGAAGAACGCAAACACTCGTCAAGCGTTGCTATATGATTTAATATGCACGAATAGAATATGATGTGGAGCATGAGTTATGCAACAATAAATAGCATGTTGTCAGGTATTTGAACGTAGGAAAATAATAAATACAGTATTTAAATAATTGAAAGGCAGTTACGAAAAATAAAAATAAGGAGACAAATCAGTTTCAGAAATAAAGAAATCACAAATACTTGAAAATAGACAGTTAAATTCAAATAAGGGGAAAGGGTACGTGGGATAGAGCATGCTTGGACTAATTTACAAAAGATAACTTTGTTATGGTAAGATCCTAAAAATATCCCCATCAGAGTCGTCATGCTGTCGCGCCCCTTTTTTCCTCCGCGGAGAAAAGGTCCGGGCTCAGAGATTCATGGGGGTAATAACTCATTTCCTTTTGGGATTTGGGTATTTGAAGTGTCGCCACCTAACGGATTATGGTGCGTTAGGGCACCTAGAGTGATTAACTCTTAGACTAGTTTGCATTACTAGAGATTTAGGGTAAGGGCTCGAAATAACCTTGATGGGAAGGTGTTGGCACCCCTCGCGGTCCACAACAGTGGATCCCGGCCGAACTTATACTTATGTGAATTAGTCGTTTTAGCAAATAAATAGTTCTAACACATACTTGCAAATAAAGGCATGTTTTGGCATTTTTAGGCACATGTATGATTCAAGTAATGAAATAAAAGAAAAGGTTTGAACAAGTTGCACATATATAAAGGAAAATAAATTTATCTAAACAATGAAAATTGGGAAATAGGGGTCCTAGGTTGGTTAGCCTACAGGATCACTCCACACAATGCTCGATAATCACTCTTCAATGAGGGGCTACACGTGACATTAGCGCGTAGTCATCATATCCTTACTACCCAATTCTCTCCCCTTGATCATAGCCTAAAGCGTTCTAGTAACCTTGAAAAGTATGCGTGCACTTCCTGTCCCTTCCTTGTGGCCCTGGAGGTATTTAGGACCTCTAATTTAGGTAGTTCAAGAACTTCCTAAGGTTTTAAAGGATAAAAGTCTAGGCGTCAATCAAAAACAATTATAAAGAGAACAAATACTGGCTCACATTCACCTCCACAAACATAACAAATGCACGTCTCAAACAACAGTTTCAAGTATTTAAGAGAAAATCCTAGAACATGATATCTAGGTGAGCAGAGATTATACAGCATTAAATTAAGACAAAGTGTCAAAGACCTATTCAGCTTGCCTACTGATTTTAGACCTGTTGAATGTGAGCAGTCTCAAATAACAAAGCGCAGTTTTATAGTTGCAAGATTTTTAATAGCCCTATAGGCTTGCCAAAGCACATAACAGTGATGTCCTAAGAGCATGATATCTATATTGATTAGGAATGCAGTAAAACTGTGAACAATTTTTAAACGAATAACTTGAGATCCTGTAGACATGTTTTTCTAGCGGTATTAATTTTAGGGCAGTGTTTGAAAACCTTTTAAAGAAGCGGACAGATTTAGTTAATTAAACCACTTCAGAATATATAACCACGAATTGAACTGATTGAACTGTTTTAAGTCTTATAGGCATGACTTCTAATTAAGCATGAGGTAAAATAAACATCATACATTTAACCAAAGTGAAACCCCTATAGGCATGATTTCTATAGAGTTGATTTTTTAACCCTATAGGCATGATTTCTATAGAGCTGGCTTTTTAATCCTATAGACATGATTTCTATAGAGTTGGTTTTTAATCCTATAGACATGATCTCTATTATTGAAGCCATTTTAGATCCTATAGGCATGGTTTTTAATTGTGTGGAAGTAAAGCAAACATAACAAACATATTTGAATCAGCATGGACCCTATAGGCATGGTATCTACCCAATTTTACCCACAATATATACTACCCTCCCTTTTTCACTAATCACCCCACTGTTTGTTTACAATAATTATTACAGACTAATGAATTGAAATAAAAAAAATTACATAAATAAACAGAAATTAATCTATAGGGAGCCTGTAGTAGGCCCAAATGATTTTCAAGCCTCCAATAGCCTCAAATGCCCAACGTTCATAGCCAATTCCATGTCTAGGTCTGTCAGAGTTCTCTAAAGACCTCAAAGATCCCAGGCAGTGCTCACACCTAGACCTTTTCTCAAATAATAACTGATTTAGGTGCAGTGTGGAAAGGCCAGCTCTGACATGCCAGACTTCAGAGAGATCTCAAGGATCTCAAGGAAGTACACTTGTCAGAGGGGCAGAACCTAGTATTCTAAGAGTAAAGTGAGAGTGCTTGTCATAGTTTTGAAAAGTGTTTTGAAAATAATACAGATGACTTTAGGAGTGAAAAGGTTTTCTGAAATAGGAAATAGTTTGGTGGTAAAAGACAGTTTGAGAAGAGTACCAAAACTCTTTTGAAAATAGCAGATAATCAATTGGTCATAAAACATCCAGATTCAGAAACACTCAACAAACAGATATCACATGGGGATAAAAGGATTGGGGCACAGAAAAGTCACATTGGGGGTACATGGATAGGGTATAGGGGAAACATATAGTCAACAAACTGCATAAAACACTTAGGGTATTAGAGACTTAGCAGGCTAGTCATGGACAGAAAGCCTGACATGTCTTGAATAAGATTAAACATACAGGCAAGGTCAATCACATACATCAAATAGCCAACATGATCACATGATTGAGGGATTGAACAAATATTCACAAACAAACATAGTTAAGTATCAAATAACTAGGTGAAGTGCAGATATACTAATCATACATTGAGTAGGACAGAGTTTAGACATGCTAGGCAAAGAAGTAAGCAGGAATACAAGTTGGATTCATAGTTGATGAACTAGTGCAGGAATGAAACATATAGTGTTTGGATTTTAAAATTTAACTAGAGACATACCAGATGAATAAAAGAGTGCAGAATATAAAGCAGATGTAGTTCCAATATCTAGGCTTGGCTTTCAGCCGGCTAGACCAGTGAATACCACAAGTAACAGAGGAGAAAAAGAGAGCTTTAGAGTGTAAGTGTGCTTTTGTGAACTAATGTTCATTGTCAGAAGTGAGAATAGGAAGGAGTTTATATAGTAATCAAAAGCTTAGCAAAATAAGGTAAGGGATCAATTAAGTAGCAATTAGAGAAATTTAGGGAATAAATCACATGTAAAATCAAAGAGTCTTCCCTTTAATCAAGGGATAATCAATCAATGGTAAAAGCGGACAGATACTTAAGGAAGGAAATCGAGTACAGCTTAAGTATAGAGTAGGTAATTAGGGGTGAATGCACATGGATTTAAATTAAGGAAACAATCAGTAAGAATCAACAAAATAACAAATAAGGCAAGGAAAAATTAATTAAGGCAAGCAGTTCAATTAAACCGAGTAGAGAAGTAAGAAGCGAAAGTTTTGTTAAGGAAAAATGTTCAAATCAAACCAAGAAATAAGGACTTCAGAATAATCAAGGGTTCAATCAAAGAGAAAATCATGAAAGAGTCAGCAAGTTTAGCGGATAAAATAAGGTAAGAAATGAATAGTCAGGATTCGACACATAATTTTAAAACAACAAATAGTTAAATCGATAGTGATTCAAGATGAATAGTCAGGATGAGCACAAACGTATAGAATCAGTGAAAGGCATATTAGGACAAGAAAATCACAAGACATTCAAATGGCTAAAGAAAAATCATAAGAACCATGGCAAGAACAAAATCAGTACACCAGTACTTAGAAGCCAAATAAAGAAATGTCAGAAAATTAGGGTTTTCAGTACAAGCGAGTTAAGGTTGTAGCAAACTTACAAAATCAGTCAAACACGAAAGAAGCAGAAGATCAAGCACTACAAAATTACCAACTGTTTTGAAAAAGAAATCTCAGAAACCCTAGTTTAGAGAAAAATGAAGAATCACTCGAAAATCATACGATTCTTGTAAAGAATCACAAGGTTATTGTAAAACTCATATGAAACAAGTCTAAATCATCTCAGATCTGTACAGATCTAAGAGGTTCAGAAGAAAGAAATTAGGGTTTTCGAGGAGAACAACACAGAGGTGAAGAAACATTCTTAGAAACTCATAGATCGTAGTCTATGTAGGACGATCTTACTCGGAATAATATTGGAATAGCCTGGAACAGGCGAGAAAGGAGCCATAGATGCAAGCCAACTAACCCTGGTCCCTTGAGGGCCCTGGAGATGGCAATACCAATGTGAGAGAGGATAATAGAGGCTTGGGGGTGGTGAGAAACCACCATCGATAGCCATAGATGAATGATGGTGAGGTCCAATTAGGGTTAGGTTTGAGAACATTTGAGAGAGGAGAGGGATTGTCACACCTCCTTTTTACCTACACCCCCAGAAGAGAGTTTTTTCCAATTTAAAGGACAATTGAAACGGGATTTATTAAAGATTCAGAGTCGCCACTTGAGAGATTTATGGTGTCCTAAGTCACCGGTTGAATCCCGAATCGAGGAAAAGCTTAACTCTGTTTAACAGTCCGCGAACCAGAAATTCGAGTAAGGAATTCTGTTAACCCGAGATAAGGTGTTAGGCCTTCCCGAGTTCCGTGGTTCTAGCACGGTCGCTCAACTGTTGTATTTGGCTTAATTATCTGATTTTAAAACACTTTTAAAACCTATGTGCACTTTTAACCTTTCAAAACCGCTTTTATTCATTTTTAACAGAGATTGAACGTCATTTAAAATGTGCCTTTGGATCACGCCACATGAAATGCACCCGCAATTCCGAACATATTTTATTCAGCGTTTTAGGATTTGGATTTGGGTCACATGAAATGCACACCCGAGTTTAGGAAGATAATATTATTAAACTAACGCGCCTAAAGCAGCTTCGCGTTGCAACTTTGCGAGGGCCATTAAAATTTGCTAAATGGCACGCCTCGAATTCTAAGAATTTTAGAAGAAATAATTAAGTGAGAGCCACGCAATTGTCATTTTTGTTCAGCATGGCGCCCCTCAGTTCTAATTTTAAAGGGTATTCAAACTAGATTTAGGGGGCCATAAACTATTTTATTGTCTAATACGGCGCACCTCCAATTTACTTTGTGATAGTCTAGCTTAATTAAAGAAAAAGCCTAATGGAATTCAAAAGGGTGTTATGTGTTAAAGCTTAAAGCCAAAAAGCAGAATAAGTAAACAAATGGTCCTTTTCTTTTAGAACCTGAACCCAAGAACTTACGGTGACAAATGAACCATTGATTTCAAAAATGATTTGGGCCAAACCTCGATAGCAGGCCCAATTCGTAAACATTGCAGCGGAAAAACAGAGACTCGGGATCGAATCCTTGTGAGTCCGTATCAACTCACATAGAAGTCAGGTTCCCCATTATCACACCAATTCAAAATATTCATCGATTCATACCACACTGGACACATTGAGATTGATTTATCAAAAAAAAAAACTTGTGTTTTTATTTTCCAAAAGCGGTCAGAACCCCCAACTATCATATACCAGCCACTTACATGATTTCTGATTCAACCAATTGTCCAATTAACAATTTCAAAATCAGTTTTCACATATTTCAGCATGACTCTCAACTTTAACATCAGAACGGATCATACTTGCGCTTTAATTTCTGAGCTAACTTTCACAAATAAAAACAAGGAATTCAAACTTATACAGACCATTTAAATGGTACTTCTAATTAAGCATAACAATGCAAATCCAAATTGCAGAATAGACAATACTTCATCATAACAGCCCCTAATTGCGAGCTATAGAAAACCACATGGCATACTCAAGCAATCTACAACATGTTTAACAGTCCATTCACACATGAGCTTCCATTTACAATTACAGAGCCAAAAATCCAAGCATTCATTCAAAATGACAAAACAACCCTAAACCATTGATCATGAAATAGCAGACTAACATATTTGAAAGAGAAATACTGAATTATTTCAGAACAAGGGAAATTAAGGACATAAAACAGCAGGAGCTAATTGAAGCTCAACATTAACCAATGCTTCTGTTCAAATTCCAACTCAAATTCTCAACTCTGTACACAGATTCAGTCTGGTTCTAACTTGTAGCACCTCATTTGTTAAAAATGATATGAGGAAATACCTGAAAATTGACAGAGGAAACAAAGATGAAGAAGCAGTGGCTACAGCCGAGAAAGACAACAGAAATCAGCAGGAAAAAGCAATAGAACAGTGATTCCCAACAAAAGCCAGCTCAATTCCAGAAAATAATATGCAATAATAACAAGATCAACCAGAACTTTAGGTCAGACTCGTAAACCAACCAAAATCAAACCCTTTCAGCCACCAATATGAATTAGAAAATGTCTTAGGGCTTGAAAACTTCCTAAATCACAAAGAGAAGGAGAAATTTCAATGGAACAGTAAAGCTTTAGCCGTTTGCTCTTCTGTATTTTTCTATCTCTGGAAATTCTGCCTTGAATGGCAAGGAAAAGATGCCTTTATAGGTAAGCAAATAGGTCAGACCCAAGGAGATATTTTTTGCCATTTAGTCCTTTTTTAATTTTGCTTTTTGCTAACTAATCTTTACCTGATTTTCCTTTTTTGCTGAATTACCCTTAACGTGATTAACCAATTACCAAAACAGCCCCCACCCCAGCTTCCTAGAAGCTTCCCCTTCTTGTTACAAAAGATTCCCCTTCCTCTATTTCCTAAACTAACCCCGAATGCCCTGTTAATTTACTCTAGGAAACCAACTGGGTCAGACTGGCCCGATATTTAAACCAAAATTTGGGCTAAATTCTGACCCAATGTCCCAAATCAACCCCCTTGGGGTGAGGTCTGCAATGGCTTCAAAGCCCAAACTAAATCAAATCAGTCAACAAACAAAAAGGCAAACACTTGAAAGATTTCGATAATTAAAACCTACACTAGTCAACTGATTATTATACGCAAATAAGAAAAAAAATTAGCCAAGTCATTAAAATAACCCTAATTTAACTAGGTGACTAAACGAGATATGAATTTAGACCTTTAAACGGGCTGATAACACAACTAAGGAAACAAAGAACAACTTTCACGAAGAAGAGAAGGACAATGAACAAATGACCAATTCAAACTCGAAAGATTAATCGAGTTTCAGCCAGACTAGACTAAGCTAAAGAAAAGGGGAAGGAGGAAGAGAACAAGACAGCAAAAAGGAAGAGAAGGCAAGAGAAGAAAGGAGCTTACCGATTCAGACTCGAAATACATCGAAGACAAAAGCCCTAACAAAGCTAAGGTCAATTGTTTGAATCCGAACTTCAAGACTCGAAGAACAGTGCCTTAGGACCATGCATGTACCAGGTCCGATAAAAAAATGATTTCTGAACTTCAGGGGTCGATCTCAGATTTAGGATTCGATCAGCTTCGACAAGGTTCGAGGGAAATGGAGTGTGGATTTGGCATGAGGGGGTTGTGGTGGCTATGTGGTGTTAATTTGGGGTTGATTGGAGGCGTTAGGGTTTTGGTCATTCCTTTTGATTCAAGATTCGAGAGGCTGGGTTAGGATTTGAGGGTGGGGATTTGGAGACTTGGAAAGAGGAGGAGGAGGGGAATCTATGGTGTTAATCTGATAGCGATTGGACCGATGCCGCCGGCGGAAACGATTTTCGGCGGGCGGTTCAGGGTGGAGGCGACGAGGGATTTTCTGGGGTGTGTTGGGACGATGAGAGATGAGGCGGGGTAGGGGGTGAGTTAGGGGTTCGTTGGGACTAGGTTCAGACATATTAATTGCATTATGAGAAACCATTTTGGCCGTTAGATACTGGGAGATAAAGGACCAGGATCAACCAAGCTTAAAAGGACTCAAAACGACGCCGTTTAGACTAAGTGGAGAATTGGGTCGGGGTCGGAATGGGCTGGTTTGGGATGGGTTAAAGGGAAATGGTATTGGGCTTTGGGAATTTTCAGTGATTTGGCCCAAAGTGTGAAATCCCTTTCATTTTTATTCAAGATCAACTTAATTCAAAACCCTTTTTTTTCTCCTTTTCCTTTTTCTCCCTTTTTTTTCGAAAATTAATTAAAATCAGAATTAATTTCTAGAACTAAACAAAAACTAATTAAATCTAAAATGATAATTGACACAATTAATTAAAACAAATTAATTAAAGAAAGCTACTCAAAATCAGAGCTAAAATTAAAAGTGCAAATTAAACTATTTTTGTGATTTTCCCATTTTATGCAACGATTAATTTTCTAATTAATCCTAAAATGTAAAATTAAACCTAAATGCCAATGCAACATATTTTTTTGTATTTTTCACTAATGAAAATGCACCAACAAATATGCAAACAATTAACAGAAAATGCTACGAAAATCCACAAAAATTGCAAATAATGAAAAGAGATTATTTTGTTTTGAATTTATGGGAGTAATTCATATAGGGCAAAAATCACATGCTCACAGCTGCCCCTCTTTGTGCGGAAACACGGAGAGTTTTTGTGCAAAGATAAAGTGAGCGGATACGAGCAATTTTTGCCCGTTCGAATACTCCGTGGGAAGCATTTTTGAAAGATTTGACCGCACTCTGTTTCCGAGGTTGCCTACATATCCTTGGCTAAAAAGGAATCAGGTTATTGTAGTTCGGGAATGTCTGGTAGCTGGGACTACCATGGAGCTGTGATTTCACTGCTGCTGCTGCTACTGCTCACTGAAACCCTTATTACGCCGTGCGAAAAATAAAAGAAGCTAGACTAGACTATGATCTATGCTTTACAAAATCATATCTTGATCTTCAAACTTAATCTTGTGTTTCTTGTTGTCTTGTATTCTCTTGGTAAAATTCCTTTGTTGCCGTCTTGAATTGTAAATTGAGATGCTTCCCTTTCTCCAGGCGGATGCCCGACTGCTGAACTTGATATGTATTCCCATGTTATCCAAGCGAGCTCCTGACTTCAAAACGTGAATGTATTCCCATGCTATCCAGGCGAGCTCGTGACTTCAAAACATGAGTGTATTCCCATGCTATCCAGGCGGGCTCCTGACTACTAATTTGAAAGTGTTCCCTGCTTTCCAGGCGGGCTCCTGAATGCTAATTTGAAAGTACTCCCTGCTCTCCAGACGGGCTCCTGACTTCTATAACAAATTCGACCACTAAAATTTAGATTGTACTCCCTTGTTCTCCAGGCGGGCTCCTGATTGCTACACTTGAAAGTATTCCCTGCTCTCTAGGCGGGCTCCTGACTGCTAAACTTGAAAGTATTCCCTACTTTCCAGGCGGGCTCCTGAATGCTGGCTTGAAATGTATTCCCTGCTTTCCAGGCGGGCTCCTGACTTCAACATAGACAAAACAAAGAATTTGAAAGCTAAAACTTAAATTGTACTCTCTTGTTCTCCAGGCGGGCTCCTGATTTCAACTTGAAATGTATTCCCTGCTTTCTAGGCGGGCTCCTAACTTCAAAATAGATAAAACAAAGAAAGGTTTCTTGCCCCTGTTTAGTGGTTGGGCCCATGTGTAAGTGCAAAACGAATCACATTACCGAATATCAATAAGAATCTCGAAAAACCAAAACTTGAATTGTACTCCCTTGTTCTCCAAGTGGGCTCCTGAATGCTAAATTTGAAAGTATTCCCTGCTCTCCAGACGGGCTCCTGACTGCTGCATTTGAAAGTATTCCCTGCTCTCCAGGCGGGCTCCTGACTTCAACTTGAAATGTATTCCCTGCTCTCCAGGCGGGCTCCTAACTTCAACTTAAAATGTATTCTCTGCTCTCCAAGCGGGCTCCTGACTTTAAAATAGATAAAAACAAAGCAAATTTTTTTCTGCCCTAGTTTGGCGGCTGGGCATAGATGTGAGTGTAAAACTAAATTGTATTACCAAGTATTACTAAGAATTGAAAGCTAGGTCTCATTATCCATGAGGGTCCTGAAATTCCTAGTTAAACGATAATTAAAAATCTAAGTTATATCTTCTAAAGTGTGACTTCTGCTAAATCTTGTTATCTAAGAGGGTCTTCAAACTACTCCCCATTATCCAGGAGGGTCCTGAAAATCAAAAGTCAAGTTCTATCTTAAGAGTGACAACTTTCATGGCTGAATTATGCTACCCTATAGCAGAACTTATGCTAAATGTTATTATCTAATCAAAATCTTAAAGCTAAGTCCCATTATTCAGGAGGGTCCTGGAAACGCCTAATTGAATCCTATCTCGAACATGCAAACTTCTAAGCTAACTTATATTCTTTTGGGATACATTTATGCTAGATTATGCTATTTCTGAACTTTAAACTAGGTCCATTTTCCAGGAGGGTCCTAAAAGTTTACGGTCAAACCTGTTTTGATGTTTGTTCTTTCCCCTTCGGAGAGTTTCTCCGAAGCAAACGAGTTGTCTGCCCCTGTTTCAATCAAAGAAAATTTTGTTAGTTTAAGGTGCTGGTTAGCTGATGGCATTCTTGTTGAAGATCTTTCCACTGCATTGTTTTGTTCTAAATAACTTTCCCGAACTGGCGCTGAACCGTTTTGCCTTTCTAGCTGACTTTCAAATCCCACGACCTTTGACGAACCGAGTGTTCTATACCCCTGTTGTTGTTTCATACCTCTGACCCCTTTATCTGAACCTTTGCATCTCCCATGACATTACCAAATCATTCCACCGATGAAATTTCCAGTGATTCCTTGTACCCCACCTTACATCATGTTGTCTTTAGTATGCTCTGACCATATTGTGATTTGCAATTTTGGGAGTTGGTAGTGAGCTTTAAAACTCCTTTCCACTTACTTGGGACAAGACTGACATTAAAGCCTCTTAGACAAATAAACCCAAAAGAAAATGAAATGCAATGACTTTGCGGGTTAAGGATAAGAAGAATCCAAAACCAGATAACTACTACAAAGGGAAAAAGAAAAAGAAACTTATCTGAGTGGAACAGCTGGTACCAATGATCATGACATGCATTTCGGATTAATTGGCCCAATCTATCCAACCAATCAACTTTCAATTGTTGTACTTTGTTGCCTCAGAAATTCCATGACCTGATTACTTTACCCAAAACATGACCTCGTTCATCCTGCGGTGCCATAAAACAATTTCCACCAACAGACCTTTCTCCCTTGTTGACTTTTTAACTCACTTTCACCTTAAGGTGCCTGTGAGGGTTTTCACCAATAAGACGCTCTCATTTTATTTCTCTCAACTCCCATTGCCTTACGGTGCATGTGAAGGTTTTCACCAATAAGACTCTCTCATTTTATTTCTCTCAACTCCCGTCGCCTTACGGTGTCTGTGAAGGATTTCACCAGTAAGACTCTCTCATTTTTATTTTTCCTGCTTGAACCAGAGTGTTTCCCCTGACAGGAATTACCTTTACCTGCTCGACTTGGAATTTCTCAAAGATTGATCAGAAGGTCTTTCTTTGGACCGTAATGTGGGCTTTTGGATAGGGTTGGAAAGAAAAGGTATAAAAGGCTCAAAACAATTCAAATGGGTTAGAATTACAACTTTCGGAATCAAGTTTCTCACAACAACCACAACTTTTGCCCCAATTTCTTGCTTGGGGGCTTTTGGATTTTGTTTGATGAGACCGAACCGTGAGGCTGCCTACGTATCCTTAAAAGGAATCAGGTCGAACATAGTTCACGTCATAGGAATTACTTTGTTGTCGTGATTTTCTCTTTACTCTTTCTTTTCTTTCTCTTTTTGCTTTCTTTTTCTCTTTTTATTGTTTTGTTTGTTTTTTTCTCTTTTTGTTGTTTTGTTTTTTTTTCTCTTTTCTTTTTCATTATTTTCTTTCCTTTCGCTTTTTTTCTTTTTTTTCTCTTTTTCTTCAATTTTTATTTTTCTCCTCTTCCTTTCGTTCTTTGCTTTTCTCTTTTTCCTTTACTTATCTTTCACGCTTGTGTTTCTGATCTTTTGCTACTGATTTGAAGGAGGGGTAAGAAAGAAAATAAATAAGGCTCAAGAGGGGTGACGAGAGATAAAGTGTCTAGATAGCAGAACAAAACGCCTTCGTCATTTCAATCTTTAAAATATGTCAAATACAAACAAGTACAATCAAACAAAGGAATCATACATAGTATCTCTTGACTGCATCGGAATTGATAGCCATTTCCATGCATTTCCCTTCCACATCTGTCAAATATAGCGCGCCATTGGACAATACCCTAGTTACGACAAATGGACCCTGCCAGTTTGGGGCGAACTTTCCTTTTGCTTCAGCCTGATGAGGCAAGATACGTCTCAACACTAACTGACCCACTTCGAACTTCTGTGGACGTACCTTCTTGTTATATTCTCTCGCCATTCTTTGTTGGTACAATTGGCCGTGACATACTGCTGCCAATCCCTTTTCATCAATCAGACTTAATTGCTCCAAGCGGGTTTTGACCCATTCAACGTCATCAATTTCTGCCTTAGCGACAATCCGAAGGGATGGGATTTCAATTTCTATGGGTATTACTGCCTCCGTGCCATACACCAACAAATAAGGAGTGACCCCTACTAAAGTACGAATAGTAATGCGATAACCCAACAATGCGAAAGGTATCTTCTCATGCCATTGTCTGGACCCTTCCACCATTTTCCGAAGTATCTTCTTTATGTTCTTATTAGCTGCCTCGACTACTCTATTCGCTTTGGGGCGATATGGGATGGAATTGCGATGTAAAATCTTAAACTGCTGATAGGTCTCCGTCATCAGATGACTGTTGAGATTAGAACCATTGTCCGTGATGATTACCTTCGGAATCCCAAATCGACAGACAATATTTGAATGCACAAAATCGACCACTGCTTTCTTGGTCACAGATTTGAAAGTTTTTGCTTCAACCAACTTGGTGAAATAATCAATGGCTACCATAATAAACCTGTATCCGTTTGATGCTGCTGGCTCTATTGGCCCAATGACATCCATGCCCCAAGCAACAAAGGGCCATGGTGTCGACATGGTATGCAGTTCAGATGGTGGGGAATGAATCAAATCTCCGTGTACCTGGCACTGATGAAACTTGCGCACAAAACTGATGCAATCTCGCTCCATAGTGAGCCAGTAATAGCCTGCTCGGAGAATCTTCTTTGCCAAAACGTACCTACTCATATGCGGTCCACAAACTCCGGAGTGTACCTCAGTCATGATAACTGTGGCATGTCTAGCATCTATGCATCTTAGCAATCCAAGCTCTGGAGTTATTTTGTATAACACCCCTCCACTGAAGAAAAATATGCTTGCCAATCATCGAATTGTTCTTTTCTGATCACATGTGGCATGTACCGGACATACCCCCATCCGGAGGTATTCTTTGATATCATGGAACCATAGCTTCCCGTCAAGTTCTTCTTCTACCATATTACAGTAAGCATGCTGATCACGGACCTGGATCTGCAAAGGGTCCACATAAGCCTTATCTGGATGGTGTAACATTGACGCCAGAGTAGCTAAAACATCGGCGACTTCATTATGGATCCTTGGGATATGCCTGAATTCTATTGACCGAAACTACTAACAAAGATCATGCAAACATTGTCTGTATGGTATGAGTTTCAAATCCCATGTTTCCCATTATCCTTGAATTTGGTGAACCAGAAGATCTGAGTCACCTAAGACCAAGACTTCCTGGACACCCATATCTACAGCTAACCTCAAACCCAGAATGCATGCCTCGTACTCAGCCATGTTGTTGGTACAGTAAAAACGAAGCTGAACCGTAACAGGGTAGTGCTGCTCTATTTCAAAAATAAGTACTGCTCCTATCCTCATGCCCTTTATGTTTACGGCTCCATCAAAGGAAAGTTTCCGTCCAGGCTTCTCGACTTGTTCCAACTCATCAATGTGCATCACTTCTTCATCAGTGAAATAAGTTTTCAAAGGTTCATAATCTTCATCAACCGGGTTCTCAACCAAATGGTCCGCCAAGGCCTGTGCTTTCATTGCGGTTCGAGTCACGTAGACAATGTCAAACTCTGTGAGCAGGATCTGCCACTTTGCAAGCCTCCCTGTGGGCATAGGCTTCTGAAAGATATACTTCAATGGATCCAAGCGAGATATGAGGTAAGTAGTATAAGAGTACAAATAATGTTTCAACTTCTGGGCTAACCAAGTTAGGGCGCAACACGTCCTCTCAAGCTGAGTGTACTTGACCTCGTACGGTGTGAATTTCTTACTGAGATAATATATGGCCTGCTCCTTCCTTACAGTAATGTCATGTTGACCCAATACACAGCCGAATGAGTTGTCCAAAATCGTCAAATATAGAATCAACGGTCGCTCTGGTTCTGGCGGGACCAACACAGGTGGATTTGACAAATACCCCTTTATCTTATTAAATGTCTCCTGACATTCATCTGTCCACTTGACCGCAGTGTCTTTCTTTAATAGTTTGAAGATAGGCTCGCAAGTTGTCGTGAGCTGAGTGATGAACCTGCTGATATAATTCAATCTCCCTAACAAACGCATCACCTCAGTCTTGTTCCTCGGAGGTGGCAATTCCTGGATAGCCTTGACTTTCGATGGATCTAATTTAATGCCCCGGCGGCTGACTACGAACCCCAACAACTTTCTAGACGGCACCCCAAAAGCACACTTTGCAGGATTAAGCTTGAGATTGTACTTGCGAAGCCTTCGGAAGAACTTCTTTAGATCCATGACATGGTCAGACTACTTTCTAGACTTCACGATCACATCATCCATATACACCTCGATTTCCTGGTGTATCATATCATGGAAGATTGTTGTCACTGCCCTCATGTAGGTTGCCCCAGCATTCTTCAAACCAAATGGCATGACCCAATAGCAGTATGTTCCCCACGGCGTGATGAATGCCATCTTTTCTACATCCTCCTCGTCCATTAAGTTTTGATGATAACCCGCGTAACAATCCACAAAATAACCAATCTCATATTTGGCACAATTATCGATCAAGATATGGATGTTCGGCAGTGGGAAATTGTCTTTTGGACTTGGCTTGTTGAGATCCCGATAGTCAACACACACCTTGGTCTTTCCATCCTTCTTCGATACAGGCACATCATTGGCTAACCAGGTGGGATACCGGGTGACCCGAATGACTTTGGCATCGAACTTCTTGGTGACCTCTTCCTTGATCTTTACACTCATATCCGTTTTGAACTTTCTCAGCTTCTGTTTGACAGGAGGGAATGTCGGGTCAGTGGGCAACTTGTGAACCACTAAATCTGTGCTTAGACCCAGCATGTCATCATAGGACCATGCAAAAACATCTTTGTATTCGAACAGTGCTTTAATTATCTCCTCCCTAAGTTAAGGTTCCAGATGGACACTTATTTTAGTTTCACGAACATTATCTTGGTCCCCTAGATTAACTGTTTCTATATCATTCAAATTAGGTTTGGGCTTTTTCTCAAAATGACTTACTTCCTTACTAATTTCTTCATAGGCCTCATTATCATCAAATTCCAACCCGTTATCGCACTCAATTTCTTGTATTATTATTTCAGAGTTAGATTGGCTTTTAAAACTGGGCCGAAGATTCCTTATGCATGTCATGTCATTGATATCAGCGTAAAAAGAACTGTACAAAAGAAGAAAACAAAATAAAATTAGAAGAAATAAAGGAAAAGGAACAATTGCATTTCATTGAATTTAAAGATAACAGGGTTTTAACACATCCAACTGGACATAACATAATATCTGAATTACAGACCCTGGAATAATCCACACAACAAAAGAAAATCAAAACCCACTACCAAGATTCCCTCCGGATAGGAAGAGGAGTAGCTTCCTAGTTGTTGACTTTTGCACGTGGTCCCACGAATTGCACATCTGCCCTGCTGGACCCTTCCCCAGCCTGAACCATGTTAACCTCAGCGAATAACCTTTCGAACCCCTTCTCCAAGTCTCCATCGGCACCAATCAGTGGTCCAGGTGCCTTTGACAACAATTGCTTTCTGATACCCGGCTTGACGAATGATCTGGACAGACGCGGGATTGGCTTTGGCAATGCCCATGCTTTTTGTTTCATTTTTCTAGATCTTCTCACGTCTGCAATGGTAGGCTTGAACCCCAGACCAAAAGTATCCAGATTCTTTGGAAGAGAAACTGGCTGCACAATACCATGCAGAGTTGCACCCAAACCCTTGCCCGGTACGAAACCCTTTTTCAACATTTCAACAGCTACCATGACTGATGCAGCAGCCATCTTTAGAGTTAGAGCGCACTTTCCTTCCGGAATTTTCTCTACCGATACTGTGTCGAAAACCTAATAAACCCATGGTCCCTTGCCATTGTCAACCTCTATGAACGGAACAATGGCACCATTGGGCACACACAAATTATCTTCGCCGTGTATAACAATTTCCTATCGATCCCATTAAAACTTGACCATTTGATGCAGAGTAGACAGAACTGCTTTGGCAGCATGGATCCAGGGTCGTCCCAACAGAAGATTGTACGAAACAGCCACATCGAGCACCTGAAATTCCATGGTAAATTCAACTGGCCCTATTGTGAGCTCAAGCACTATGTCCCTGACTGAATCTTTCCCTCCACCGTCGAATCCCTGAATGCAAATATTGTTCTTGTGAATTCTTTCATCCTTCACTTGCAGCTTGTTCAATGTGGAGAGAGGACAAATATTTGCGCTAGACCTGTTGTCAACCAGTACCCGAGTAACCACGGAATCTTCGCATTTCACCGTCAGATAGAGGGCTCTATTGTGCTCGGTACCCTCCACGGGCAACTCATCATAAGAAAAAGTGACTCTGTTTACCTCAAATATCTTGTTAGCTATCTTTTACTAGTGGTTTACTGAGATTTTGTGGGGAACATGAGCCTCGTTCAAGATCTTTATCAAAGCCTGGCGGTGCTCGTCTGAATGGATCAATAATGACAAGAGCGAGATTTGAGCTGGTGTCTTCCTTAACTGCTCCACAATGGAATAATCTTGCACTTTCATCTTTCTCAAAAATTCTTCTGCTTCCTCCTCAGTCACCGCTTTCTTCACCAACACTGGATTATCTTTTGAGGTCTTAGCTTTTCTCAACTCTTCGGGGGCGAAGCATCTCCCTAATCGAGTCAAACCATGAGTCTCACACACTTCTTCTCTAACCTCTTTCCCCTTGTAAGTCACTGTCACTCGTTCATAATTCCATAAGACTGCCTTGCTGTTAACTATTGGTAATTGAGTTACCGGTTTGATAACAACAGGATCTGTGGGGGCACCCTTCACAATTACCATAGGTTTATTCATCACTCCTGGCACAACCACTTTTGCTTTTTCATGTTTTCCTACAACATCACTTGAGGACCCCTTCTTGACCTCCACAGATGGTTCATTATTTGCCCTGCTCAACTTGGTCACAGACTTCTCACTGGTTGACTTTTCAAATGTCCCGGCTTCACTAGCCCGAATCATCAAGACGGTTTGCGAAGGCTTCTTAGGCTCCTCTCCCCTATGCACTATCTCAATCATATTTGTTTCATGATGGGCTGGCAAGGGATTCTGATTGATATTGGGCGCCTATGGAGCTTGGACCTCAATCTGATTGGTGTCAATGAGTTCTTGAATGGCTGTTTTCAATTTCTAGCATTTCTTTGTGTCATGTCCCGGGGCCCCTAAACAATACTCACAACTCACCGAGCGGTTAAGATTTCTGGGAGGGGGATTCGGCAATTTAGCCTCAATCGGATTCAACATACCCAACTGTCTTAGTCTGTGGAATAGGCTAGCATACGATTCTCCCAATGGAGTGAAAGTCTTTTGCTTCTACAACCTCTCATTCTTAAAGGCTTGGTTGGGTCGAAAACCCGTTCTAGGAGGATTTCTGTTGGCTTTTGGGGATGGGTAGTTATTTTGTGGAGCTTGGTATGGGTTTTGTGGAGCTAGCGCATGCCATTGTGAGTGAGCGGGCGGCTGGGTATAGGTTTGTGCATGATGGACAGAAAAATGGGGATCTGGCGGTGGGTAATAGTGTTGTGGTGGGTTATATGGAGTGTGGGGGTAAGTTTGGAGATAGGTTCGCGGCTGATTGTACTAACGGGGAAGGTTACTTGATCCAACCCAAGCTCCCGACTCAATTGTCACAACATCCTCCTTCTTCTTTTTCTTCCCGAGCACACCCCCAGTACCATTTTGAATGGCTTGAGTGGTCGCCTTGATTGCTGAATAACTCATGATCTTGTTGGACTTGAGTCCCTCTTCAACCATGCCTCCCATTTTCACGACTTCATTAAAGGACTTACCTACTACTGACACCAAGTGACCGAAATAAGTGGGTTCCAAGGCCTGCAAGAAATAATCAACCATCTCGCTTTCTTTCATCGGAGGGTCAACCCTCGCTGATTGCTCTCTCCAGCGGAATCCATATTCTGTGAAGCTCTCACTGGGGTTCTTTTCCAGCTTTGTCAACGATAGACGATCTGGGATAATTTCGAGGTTGTACTGAAAATGGCAGGCGAAAGCTTGGGCCAAGTCGTCCCATGTGTACCACCTGTTGTGATATTGTCTGGTGTACCATTCTAAGGCCGATCCACTTAAACTTTGGCTGAAATATGCCATTAGCAATTCATCCCTTCCACTTGCTCCTCTCATTTTGCTACAAAATCCTCTTAAGTGTGCTATTGGGTCACCATGCCCATCGTACAGATCAAACTGGGGCATTTTGAACCCTGCTGGCAACTGAACATTTGGGAACAGACATAAATCCTTATAGGCCACACTCACTTGCCCTCCCAGACCCCTCATATCTCGGAACGATTGCTCTAAGCTTTTGACCTTTCTGATCATCTCTTCATGCTCGGGGTTTTTGGGCGGTTTCTCGATCTCTGCCGGGATATCAAGATAAGGGGTGTAAGTATATGGTTCTGGAACTTTGAAGGTGGGTTCAGGGGGATAGTACAGGTTGTCATGAGTTCGAAACAGGGGTTCAGTGGAAGATCGGTGTAATGTAGCAGGTGGAGATGCCACAAAAACAGGTGTAATTGGTGGGGGAGGGTATGGGACTTGTTTGGGTTGTGGATATTGAGAAGTATGGGAAGTGGCGCGATGAAATTGTTGGTAGAGGGGAAAGGCTGGAGATGAGTTCACGGTGGGAGGCTCCGGAGGTTGGGCTGATGGTGGGATATAAGCAGGGTTAGCGGGATAAGCTGGTGGTGGATGCCCTTTAGCCCAGGCTTGGTACATTTCAGCGATCTGCTGCTTCAGCTTATACATTTCTTCCCTCATCGCATTAACGTCCATTTCTTCCACCTCTTTCGATGGGTCGACAATACTTGTTTCCGGTTCCTGGTTGGCCATATTCAGCCTGTCTTTCGATCGGGTGTTGTAGGAGTGAGTTTCCAGAATGCCGATCAACTAACCACCTACCTGGACTCAATACATCAAACAACAATCTTGTTAGCGATTAGGCTTTGACAGATTAGAAACCGCACATTGGGCATGAATGCACCTAAGTAGCTAACCGTCTCCATTATGTATTTGATCGGTTGCATGCGTCATCCCGGCCTTTTCTTTCTTTCGATTGCAAACTTCCCCTTTTCTTTCTTTTCTTTTCTTTCCTTTCCCTTCATTCTTGCCTCTGTTCTCTCTTTGTTTTACTCTCTCTTGATTTCTTATTTTCTCTCTTTTCTCTCTCGTTTTTCTGCTCTTTCCTTTTCTTTACTCTCTTGTTTTTCCTCTTATTTTCTTCCCCTCTTTTTTTTTTTAATTTTTTTGGTTACGGTCGAATCCTATGGAGATTGCCTACGTATCATGACCCCGCATGAATCAGACCAAGCGTAGTTCTTGTAGATAAGTGCGAAATAAAACATTTTTGGGATTTTCAGTTTTCATAAAGTAAAATAAAAAACAACTGCTTCCATTACAAACTCAAAATTAATAACTTCCAAAAGACTAATAGATTTCGATGCAAAGATGAAATATAGACTCCGAAAATAGACATCATACTCCAACAGAAGAAAATACAGACTCGAAAACAATTTGCCAGACTCTAGTAGAAAGAAGATATAAACTCAACATGACTGACAGACGCTAACAAAAGGGAAATACAGACTCAAACGGAAAAATCATGAATACATCAATGCTCCTGGTGCCCGCGGGACATCATTTGGTCTCGTCGCGGGCCTATATGCAAGCTCCCTTTGAAGTCGATCCAAGTCGCTCATTATCTATTTAACAAATGTCATTATTGCTGCAAAGAAGGTAGTGCGAGTCATTTCCTCACAGATCTGGCACTTCATAATGATGTAGTCAGCAATGTTTCTAATTCTCTCTCTTATGATGCCTTTTTCTTGTATCAAACGCCCAATCTGCTGGGCCCTGGCTTCCAAAGTTTGCTCAACCGCATGATTTTACTCCTGAAGTTGTTGCAAATATAGTTCTAATTGCGCCAATGTTGTATAACAATGTTGCCTTTCAACTTTGAAGTCTTTTGCCTGTTTGATCATTTTGTTTTCCATGATGATGACCCTTTTCTTTAACCCTACGACCTCATCGTCGTACCTTTCTCTCAATTGCTTAACCAGGCGTACTCGTTCATCTGCGTTTTTAGCCAATTGCTTTCGAGCCTTGGCCAGTTCACTTTCTACTTTATTCAAATCAAAACTATAGTCATTTACTTTCTGCCTCAGGTTAGCTATGAGTTTTTCATCTCTGTCGCTTCGGGCTGGATTTTCTGCCGCTACTTTCATTTTCTGAATTTGAGCTCGAAGGGCCTCATTTTCTTTGGCTAGCTTTTTCTTTTCTCATTCATCCACTGCAACTTGCAGGCTATTCTTGAATTGGAGTTCTTTGACTTGCTTTTCCAATTTGCTTATGGTAGCCCTGCACTCGTTTTCTTTTGTCAGCCAGTCCTATTGCACTTGTTCTCCGTCGGTAAATTGTTGGACATAGGGCCTCTTTGTGGGCCTGTCAGGTTCATGCTGTGCTTGGGATCTATTACCATACCAAGCAGTATAACTATGCTCCATCTCGCCTCTGGATAGGTTTCGTACTTGAGTATTAGGCCCTAAGAATCTGCACTAATGCTAAATCCGGCGCACTTTCTCTTCTGGGAAGGCAGCTTTTAGATCTAACTCAATGACTTGCCGACTCAAATCTTTATTGTTTGGGATGGTCTGGTATCGGCCTAACTGACATAAGACTCTGTGCGGAGCATAAGGCTGGATACTCCGAAGACCCATCAACAGCAAGAAACACACCTCAGCCGACATATAGATTGCTTCGTTGACCCAGAGTCACCGGAATGTCCATTCGATCTTATTTGCGGTCAAAGATCTCAAATGAGCATGCCATGCTTCCGTACCATCCGAAAACTCATAACCCTCTACTCGCTTTTCATGTTATTCAATGCACTCAAGGCCGGCCATACCGCAATTCAAGTAATCGGGACGGTGGCAAAGGTGTTCCTCCATCCATATTTGTAACAGCATATTGCACCCTTCAAAGAATTTCGCTCCTTCTCGACAGAGAGTGAGAGCTCGGTAAATTTATGCCAAGATCAGCAGCAATATAGTCCCATTTGCCTTTTTCATCATAAAGTCGGCTATCCCTACTAGCCTCATCTCTATGTTCCCGTCTTTTCTCGGGCAAATCAAGATACCCAAGAACGCCACTATGAAAGTTAATCCTCTCCGAGCCTTCCACTAGTCTCTATTTCCAGCGTGAGTAAGACCGGTATCTGGCATTTTAAAGCCACGGGGATTCCCGTAACGTCGATACAGAAAGTAGAAGGCACAAAATCCTTTGGCTAGATTTCCGTCTCGGATGTCCCGACTGATGCTTAACAAGTCCAAAAATTTGTGGGGGGTCACCGTCATTGGCTCTACCGGGTATTGACTTTTGAGATTCCCATCGAAACCAGCATAGCCTACTATCTCTTCTAGCGTAGGAGTTAACTTGAAATCCGCAAAGTGGAACACATTATGTGCTGGGTCCCAAAACGGTATCAAGGCCTCAATCACGTCTTTTCTGGGCTTGACCTTCAAAAGCCCAATAAGACCGCCCAATGCTTTTGTCACAACTTTCCTGTTGTCGCCCCCCAAATCATGCTACCACATATGTAGCTCCAAAGGGATCTCTTCACGGACTGAGAAAGGTTCATTTTGATTTGTGCTCATCCTGCACAATTATTAAGGTGATTTTAATTTAAAAAATGTCATGACTCGTTTTGACTAAAGAGAAATGACCATCTTTCAGAATTTTCACAAAACATCCGGCCTTGCCAACACGGCCTTTCAGCACTTCGAAACGAAGATTTTAAGGCTATGTCAGTTAACCAGCCAAAACCTTTAAAAGTGACCAAAAGTGGTTGTTCTTGCAAAAACAGCCTTCCGACGCCCTTTTAGGGACATTCGGTTATTTCTGACAAGAATGGCATCACCCTAATTATTTTCAAATTAAAGTAAAATTTTTTTTCTTTTGGCTACTTTCGCAAAAAAGGAAGTTGGACCCGATGGGGGTTGCCTACGTATCTCACACCCTGTGAGAATCAAACTGGCGTAGTTCGGGCAAATAAAACAAACTATTTTTGAAAACAAGACTTTTTTTCATTCCATTGGCAAATAAAACTATTTTTGAAAACACCAACTTTTGTTTTTCCTCTTTTTTATTTTTTTGTTATTTTCTCAAAAATTCGGCAGAGTTTCGACACTGTTTGGACATTAGGTTTTATTTTAGAAGAGGCGATTAACTCTCTTTAACCCTCATACTGCTATTTCTCTTTCCTCAACTATTCCCAATATTCATAAGCCGGTCAGCATGCAAGTCCGAAGCAAATAAATGCACAAGTAGCAAGTAGGATGCATCAGGATGGTCTTTTTGTTTCGGGTGCACCTGTCCTAGACAGACCCAACCCCTGTGTTGAGTCTCCAAAGCCAAAATATACATGATGCAAACAAACGTTCCTACTAGGGATCCGGCGTGAGGTCTTGTTATACTAGGTCAAAACCTGGGTTTATTGTTCTAGACCTGGATTACCCGAGCGGACAGCTCGAGCCGAGGGGGGGCAGCGTACCGGGAATACAGAAGCTTCACCGGCTTTGCAACTTGTCCGAACCTCGTTCTAAATTTGGAATATGACTCTAACAGAAAAGAAGTCACACGAAGTGCACACTTCTTCATGATTTAGAAGACTCAGAGAGAGGAGGGATTTCGCAACAATTTATATACAGCTCACGGAATGTCAAAGCGGTAAAAGCAGTCAACTAGCACATTAGGCCCAAATCATGTAACAAAATCAGATAATGGATAAAGCCAACTATAACAATTATCCTAAGCTCGAATTCTTGAACCCTGAACCAGAGATTCTGGGTCCAATCTACTTTGTGATAGTCTAGCTTAATTAAAGAAAAAGCCTAATGGAATTCAAAAAGGTGTTATGTGTTAAAGCTTAAAGCCAAAAAGTAGAATAAGTAAACAAATGGTCCTTTTCTTTTAGAACCTGAACCCAAGAACTTACGGTGACAAATGAAACATTGATTTCAAAAATGATTTGGGCCAAACCTCGATAGCAGGCCCAATTCGTAAACATTGCAGCGAAAAAACAGAGACTCAGGATCGAATCCTTGTGAGTCCGTATCAACTCACATAGAAGTCAGGTTCCCCATTATCACGCCAATTCAAAATATTCATCGATTCATACCACATTGGACACATTGAGATTGATTTATCAAAAAAAAAGAAACTTGTGTTTTATTTTCCAAAAACGGTCAGACCCCCCAAATATCATATACCAGCCACTTACATGATTTCTGATTCAACCAATTGCCCAATTAACAATTCCAAAATCAGTTTTCACATATTTCAGCATGACTCTCAACTTTAACATCAGAACGGATCATACTTGCGCTTTAATTTCTGAGCTAACTTTCACAAATAAACACAAGGAATTCAAACTTATACAGACCATTTAAATGGTACTTCTAATTAAGCATAACAATGCAAATCCAAATTGCAGAATAGACAATACTTCATCATAACAGCCCCTAATTGCGAGCTACAGAAAACCACATGGCATACTCAAGCAATCTACAACATGTTTAATAGTCCATTCACACATGAGCTTCCATTTACAATTACAGAGCCAAAAATCCAAGCATTCATTCCAAATGACCAAACAACCCTAAACCATTGAGCATGAAAGAGCAGACTAACATATTTGAAAGAGAAATACTGAATTATTTCAGAATAGGGGAAATTAAGGACATAAAACAGCAGGAGCTAATAGAAGCTCAACATTAACCAATGCTTCTGTTCAAATTCCAACTCAAATTCTCAATTCTGTACACAGATTCAGTCTGGTTCTAACTTGTAGCACCTCATTTGTTAACAATGGTATGAGGAAATACTTGGAAATTGACAGAGGAAACAAAGATGAAGAAGCAGTGGCTACAGCCGAGCAAAGACAGCAGAAATCAGCAGGAAAAAGCAATAGAACAGTGATTCCCAGCAAAAACCAGCTCAATTCCAGAAAATAATGTGCAATAATAACAAGATCAACCAAAACATCAGGTCAGACTCGTAAACCAACCAAAATCAAACCCTTTCAGCCACCATATGAATTAGAAAATGTTTTAGGGCTTGAAAACTTCTGAAATCACAAAGAGAAGGAGAAATTTCAATGGAACAGTAAAGCTTTAGCCGTTTGCTCTTCTGTATTTTTCTATCTCTGGAAATTCTGCCTTGAATGGCAAGGAAAATATGCCTTTATAGGTAAGCAAATAGGGCAGACCCAAGGAGATATTTTTTGCCATTCAGTCCTTTTTTAATTTTGTTTTTTGCTAACTAATCCTTACCTGATTTTCCCTTTTTGCTGAATTACCCTTAACGTGATTAACCAATTATCAAAACAGCCCCCACCCCAGCTTCCTAGAAGCTTCCCCTTCTTGTTACAAAATATTCCCCTTCCCCCATTTCCTAAACTGCCCCCGAATGTTCTGTTAATTTACTCTAGGAAACCAACTGGGTCAGACTGGCCCGATATTTAAACCAAAATTTGGGCTAAATTCTGACCCAATGTCCCAAATCAACCCCCTGGAGTGAGGTCTGCAATGGCTTCAAAGCCCAAACTAAATCAAATCAGTCAACAAATAAGAAAGAAATTAGCCAAGTCATTAAAATAACCCTAATTTAACTAGATCCTTGAAGGATTGAAAATGCCCGATGTGAGCACGTGATTTTTGTCTTACGCGACAATCGCTCCAAAAGAATTAAAAAATAATAACAAATGGTCCTGCTGTACAAATTTGGATTTTACATGGCACTTTGTTAATTATTTATGATTTTTGCCCATTTTTATTAAAACAAAATACAAAATGTATGTGTCGTGCGTAATGTGAACCGTAATCCGATTGTTAAATGGGAGATCACAAAAATACGCATTTTTTTTGTCCTGATTTGTTGCCTTGTTTAATTTTACCTACTTTTAACATTTTATACGCGTGAAATAAATATGTTAAGTGTTAATTAATGGTGTCTAGTTTTATTTAATTAGGTTGTGTATTTAGGAAATTATAAATAAAGAAAAAGAGGGTAAAAATTTGTTTTAAATGAATTTGGGCCGTGCCCATTTCAAAATCTGAAGCCCAAATGAACGGCCCAAGCCACCAGTCCGAACAGCCCACCCCCCAGGCCACAAAACGACGTAGTTTAACACCAAAACTACGTCCTTTCAATGTCGATCCATCTCAACCATTCAAACCAAACTGATCCAACGGCCAAGATCTCACACCCCGTACCCACTAACAGACCCGACCAGTCTCACCCGGACCGACCCCAACCCTTTACCCTCGAAACGACATCGTTCCCCGTTAGTTGAAGGATCCTGGCCCTTCATCATGTCTCATCCAACGGCCAGGATCCACCTATCCACTAACTATATAAACCCATAACCTTACCCTGCCCCCCCCATCCGAAACCCAGCTTTAGGTCACCTTCATCCTCATCCCCTTCCCCTCCAAAACCCTAGCCGCCCCTGTATTCTTCACCGTGAAAGCCGGCGGCATGGACGTCGGTAACCCCACCCTTAACACCATAGAACCCCCTTGCCATCCTGAACATGGATCTGTTAACCACTTAACTCGAATCCCTTCCCACCTTCTCGAATCTTCGTTTGAAGATTCGAGTCGGAACTTGACTTACACCATTTAACCCCAGTTTCACACCAGACACTCCCCAGACCCCCCTCGTGACCAAACCATGCTTGGTTTGGTCCGAATCTGACCAGGGAAGCATGAATCCCAGATCTAATCTTTGGAACCTTAGGGTTCCTCGTCACTAGTCTGTATCTCGTTTAAACAAAGAGATTAAGGTCTAATGGACCTTAATCGAAGTGTTTCTCATATGAGAAACACTTCGATTAAAGTCCGTTCAGCCTTAAGAAAGGTCTGTTCGAATCCAAGTTAAGGCTTTTGATTTTTCGGGATTTAAGGTGAGTTTTGTTTTCTTTTCTTTATTCTGTTAGTCCATGTTTGTTTAAAAGGCTGTTCATGTTGTTGTGAAATTTGTGTTTCGAATTTTACCGACTGTGTCCTGTCCACCTTGCCTGAACCTCTGTTGTTTGATTGAGTCCTTCTTCTACTTGTTCTGATAAAGTGTATGTATGTATTTGTTGTGCAATTAGTTGAATTTCAAATTTGAACTGATTAACTGATTCCTCGAGTACAATTCTACTTAGTCAGTACAATTCAAATCATGTGTTCGATACTGTTAAATGTCTGATTTTGGCTATGATTGTACATGTTATGATTGATATAGTCGAGTCGATATGTGTCGTCAATTAGTTTCAGTTGTCCGAACAATAACCAATTGACCTGCTTCTGTTAAGCATTGCTTGAATCAATTAGGGACTGGGTTTAGTAACTTATAGTTGTTAATTTGATTTCAGAAATCTAAGGTTTGGTCTGTTAGTTACAGCCTGAATTGGAGGGCATGTGCATTAGTGCACAACATGTGCATAAAAGCCATTCTGATTAAAATAATTTGACAGTATGTTTGTCAGATTATATTCTTGCTGCCCTGTCTGCCTTTTAGTTTAAATATTAGAGGGTACTGTCAGGAATATCATGGGGGAGGTTTATACTTAATTAGCTAAGTGGAAACTGAAAAGGGACAGCACATGGGAGGGGACCTGATTGATTAACAGGCTGTTCAAATAGCCTGATTTGGAGCTATAAAAAGAGAAGGAGGTCTGGGAAGAGGGAGGAGGAAAAAATACATACATATACACACAAAAGGGAAGCTGAAACCAAACAGAATCAGTTTCTAAGGGAGAAAGAGAATTTTTTTTTTTTTTAAATCAGGAGGGGGATTTAGAAAAGAAATTCTTGCTCAACTGGAAAACACTACTTTTTCTCATCCTTTCGTGTCTGAAGTCCAGTATCCAGTTTGTTTTGTTTCTATCAGTTTTTAGGATTTTTCCTCTGAATTTTTGAAAAGATCAAATATTGATTATTGTACCATTAGCTTACTGCTTTGGTCTGTTGGTCTGGGATTGTCATTGCTGCTGTATTGCTTTGTTTGTTACTACCATTCTTGTGCTGCTGCTGCTGACTCTTTTGCTTCCACTTCTTCATTACATTTCAGTATCCAGGTACACATTTCAAGTCCCATATTGGTGTAACTGTAACAGTCTGAAAGCATGAAATGAAAGTTGGAGAAGTTTAAATGTCTGTTGTAATACTCATGGCATGTTGATTTCTTTCTATATATATGATTAGTTTGTAAATTTCAATAGCAGGAAAAGATCAGTTTGGTGCTTAGCTGAGTTCTAGTCTCTTGCGTCTTAGTTTATAGTTGTTTGTTAGTACGAGATATGATGTACAGTATGTAGAATGCATGGATAATTAACATAGAATTTTTGATCGGATTCCTGTTTAACTATAATGACATACATAGGATAGAATATTTCCACCTTACACAATGATGTTCTGTTTTACTTTAGTTCTTTCATCAGGACCCGCTAGGCAGTATATAGAAGCACGTTCGAATCCCCATTAGCAATAATGCCTAGTGTTCAATTCCCTTAATCTAGCCTAAAATAAGTCTAGTTTAAGTTCAATTCAAGAAATGTTTAGATACAAGTATAGCATTTGGTCAATCTCGCATGCTTCACAAGGTATGACGCCTCTTCACTTTGTAAATAATTAAGCAGAAATTGATAAGAATCCAGGTTAGGCCAAAGCATATAATTAAATTAGCATGTACCTTTCCTTCTAGTTTTAGAGACAAATGCATTAGAAATGTAGCCACTTTAGGATACCCTTTCTAAAATAGAGACGAGCCTCGCCAAATAAAAATGCGAAATTGCGGGGCCCTCAACAAATAACCATAAAAAATATTTAGAATTCAGGATAGGCCGTTTAGTGAATTTCATGGCCTTCTACAAAAAATAATAACGCGCTAGGCTTCTTTAGGCGCGGCTTAATTAAGTTACATTCTTAAACTCGGGTGCACATTGATGTGACTCGAATCCAAATCTCGACAAAGTCGAAATGGTCAACAACTATGGGTGCATTGATTGCGACGTGGTTCGAGATACATTTTCGCGACGTTGCAATTCTATAAAACTAAATGATAATAATAAAAACGGTTTAATATTTAATAAAAGCACATAAGTCACAACATGTATTTAAATCAGATATTTAGCCATTATAACAGTTTAAGCGACCGTGCTAGAACCACGGGATTCGAGGGTGCCTAACACCTTCCCTCGGGTCAACAGAATTCCTTACTTAGAATTTCTGGTTCGCATACTTCATTTGGAAAAGTCGAATATTTTTCCTCGATTTGGGATTCAAGATAAACCGGTGACTTGGGACACCAAAAGCCAAACCTTTCCCAAGTGGCGACTCTGAATTAAATAAATAATCCCATTTCGAATATTGTCACTTAAATTGGAAAAACTCCCCTCGCGCATTTAACCCTTCGGGGCGGGCGCGCAAAAAGGAGGTGTGACAGCTCTGGCGAATCTGAATTAAATAAATAATCCCATTTCGAATATTGTCACTTAAATTGGAAAAACTCCCCTCGCGCATTCAACCCTTCGGGGCGGGCGCGCAAAAAGGAGGTGTGACAGCTCTGGTGACTCTGCTGGGGAAATGCAACCCAGAACTACTGGTTCAGGGTTCAAGAATTCGAGCTTAGAATAATTGTTATATTTGGCTTTATTATCTGATCTTTATTACATGCTTTTGCATAACGTGCTAAATGTTGTCTTTTACCGCTTTGATATTATTTGAACTGTGTATAAACTATGCCGAAACCCTTCTCTTCTTACCTCCGGGGAGAAGCTCGCTGGTCGAGACTCCCTATTCTGTTAGTGTCAATACCTGAAATAAGAAAGAGGTCGGACAAGTTACAAAGCCGGACGATCTCGCGGGTCCCCGGTACGTAGCCCCCTCCTCGACTCGAGTTGTCCGCTTGGGTACACAGTCTAGAACGAATACCCAGGTTGTGA
Organism: Nicotiana tabacum; assembly: GCF_000715075.1. Taxonomy (NCBI): domain Eukaryota; kingdom Viridiplantae; phylum Streptophyta; class Magnoliopsida; order Solanales; family Solanaceae; genus Nicotiana; species Nicotiana tabacum. The sequence goes on along the minus strand of NC_134089.1, from coordinate 50,276,850 downwards.
ACCTAGTATAACGAAACTTCATGCCGGATCCCTAGTAGGAACGCTTATTTGCATCATGTTGCATTTGACTTAGGGGACTCAACACAGGGGTTGGGTCCGTCTAGGACTAGCAATCTGAAATGAAAAGACCATCCTGCTGCATCCTATTTGTTTTGCGCATTTATTTGCTTCAGTTCCGCATGCTGACCGGTTTCTAAAAATGAAAGGGAAAAATAGCAGCGTAGGGAGATAATTACTTCTTTTGGAAAAACCAATGTCCGAGTAGTGTCGAAACCTCGCCGGAATTTCTTCTAAAAAATATATATAAAAAAAAAGATTGTCTTCTAGTTTGATTTTAAAAAAAATAATATAAAAATTTTCTTTTTATCATTTTCAAAATCAAAAAAAAAAGAGAAGGTATTTATTTAAAAGTAAAAAAAACGGAAAATTCATAATTCAAAAAAAAAATGTTGTTTCTTTTGTAGTACCCCTTTTATAAATTCAGACTAATAGTCCAAATATTTCCTAAAAAAAATAATAAATATTTTCTTTAGTCTTTATCTCTTTTAAAAAGAAAAAAATAGTATAAAAATATATATTCTTGTTTTCTAGGTTTATTTGATTTTCTCTATTCACGATAGGCCGAACTACGCCGGTTTGATTCTCACCGGATGTGAGATACGTAGGCAACCCTCGTCGGGTTCAACCCCATTTTGCTAAAAATAGCCAAAATCAATAAATAAATAAAAAAAAAGAAAAAAAGAAGATGTGTCAATTTTTAAAAGAGTCATAAATAAGTCGGGTGACGCTGTTTTATCATAAATAGCCGAATGTTTCCGAAAAAGGGACGCCGGAAGGCTGACTTTGCATAAACAGCCACCTTTGGGTCTTGCTTAGCATTTTTGTCCAGTTGACCCTCACAGCCTTAAAATCTTCGTCCCCAAAGTGTTTAAAGGTCGTGTTCAAAACTTGATCCCCTTTGTAAAATATTTTTGAGTCAATTCATTTTTGTTAAAATCACCTTAATAAATGTGCAGGATGAGCACGATGCAAAATGAACATTTTTCAATAATGACCAAAATCCCTATCAAGTTACGGCTATGGTGGAATGATCTAGGTATTGAAGGACAAAATGAGGTCAAGAAATATCTGAAAGGTCTCGTGGGTTTGTTGGAAATACAACCTCGGGGAGATATCATAAGAGCTTTGATTTCCTACTGGGACCCGGTGCACAATGTTTTCCATTTCTCTGATTTTGAACTCACCCCGACTTTGGAAGAAATGGCTGGGTACATCGGGAATGCTGAACTTCCGTTGAGGCAAAAATACTTGGTCGCCCCAAGAGTCGTCACGGTACATCGGTTCCTAGATTCATTGAAGATACCCAGAACAGTCCATAACCCGGATCTGGCAGCCGGATTTTGTACTCCATGCTTCATATATGATAGGTACGGTCATGAGGGGGGATTCAATAATCCAATCAACAAACTGTGCAGCAAAGGTGTTCGTCAGAAGTGGGACAAGCACAGACGGGTAGCGTTCATAATGATGTTCCTGGGCCTTCTGGTATTTCCAAGGAAAGACGGAAACATTGATTTGAAGATATCCGGGGTCGTCAGCACTTTACTCACGCAAAATGACAGTACTCTCGCGCCTATGGTGGTATCTGACATCTTTCGAGCTCTTACAGCTTGTAAAGCTGGGGGAAATTTCTTCGAAGGTTGTAACTTGCTCCTACAGATATGGATGACCGAGCACCTCTGCCATCATTCCGAGATTTTGAGCCATGGTTCCCCGGAAAAGACTTGCATAGAAGAATCTTACACGAGAACCAAAGAGATCAGTTTTCCCAAAGGAGTCCTGGCATGGACCTCGTTCTTTCAAGCTCTTACTGCCAGCCAAATACAATGGACGCTAGGATGGTTGCCTGTTGATGAGATCCTATATATGTCGGCAGCTAAAACTTATTTCTTACTGATGGGGCTTAAGAGCATTCAACCTTACGCACCCTGCCAAGTTTTGAGACAGTTCGAAAGATGCCAGACAGTACCTCATGAGGAAGATCTTAGCACTCAAGCAGTTGAGATAAGTCCTAACGGACAATTCCCAGAAGCAAAGATTCGCCAAATCTGGAGTGAGTGTCAATATTTGAAATCAGATACTTGCATGCGGGATCGAGCCAAAGGAGAGACGGCGCCAGGTTACCTTGCATGGTATAGAAGGTAATTTGAGCATGAAAGGCCGGCTAAGAGACCCCACATCCGGAATTTCACCGAATCATCGCAAAGGCAGTGGGATTGGTTAGCAAAGGAAAGAGGCTATTGCGCCGAAATCAGCAGGTTAAAGCAACAAGTGGAAGGCTTGAAATATGAGCACAACGTGCAAGTTGCTACCAATCTGGGAGAGCGGAACAAGTTAATTCAGGAAAACGAAATGCTCAGAGCCCATATCAAACAGATAAAGGTGGATGCGGACAAACAGCCAAGGTGTCGATCAGACGAGCAGATGATAAAAAGGCTAAAAAGTGAAATCAGGGAATGGCAAGATGGTTTGGAGAAATCTGAAAACGTCATAGCAGAGCTCATGGCACAGTGGGATACAAGAGTAGATAAGCATCGCCAATACCTGAATCAATTGGAAGGCGACCACAAGAAAACTGTTGCTAAAATAAAGAGAGAGATGGCTGCACTTGAGATCAAAGCAGTTAATCAGGCCAAGGATTTCCAAATTGAGAGCAGATATTGGTACAACTCAATAGCCCAGATGAAGTTGGAAGTACGGCGACTGAAGCATCAGCATATACAGGATGCTCAAGTATTCAAGATATGCAGCGATCAGATAAAACGCCTGCTCGTAAAGAAGAAGCAAACCAGAGATAGGATCAAGGCCATTGCCCATGCCATCACCAGACGATGTCTACGATGTGAGAACATGTCCAGCGTTACCGTCCTCTCGGCAGTGATGGGTTATGTCAAGCAGACTATGCACGAGCTGGAGCAACTTGAGAGGGATCTCACGCCTAGGACCGCGGCGAGGCCGAACGATGCCCCGCGGACACCAATTTTCAAAACCATAATGCACTCATAAGTCAAGCCTGCATCTTAGCATCTTCTGCCTGTTTTTCCCATCAGGGTGATTTTTAGTCTATTTTGAGTCTAGGTTTATTTTCAAAGTTTGCTCTTTCTTTTGCAAAATGTAGTTTGTAATAGACCATTTCAACAATAAAGAGGTTGCTTCTTTTACGCTCATTTGTGTTTTTCGAACTACGTAATGATTTGATTCACGTAGGCATCATGATACGTAGGCAATCCTCATCGGATCCGGTCGCATTTCTTTTACTGCAAAAATAAAAAATAATAAATAAATAAAAAAAAGAGGGAAAAAACTAATAAGAGGAAAATGCCGGAAGGACGCATGCTCTCGTAGCAAACATGTAGTAATCCACTTAATTGTATAGGTGCATCATGCCCAACGTGAGATTGACTATCTGTTATTTGCTGCAAAATTAACCGTGCGTTTGTCGTTGAGTCTCCCCAGGGTTTTTGAAAAGACGGTTGGTTTGGTGAAAGTCTGGCCTCGCACTCATATTTCACGAGGTCAAGGAGAAGTGTTCAACTACCTGTTGTTAGGACCAGAAGCAGTACTCACACTTACTTCACCAGGTCAAAAGGAAGTGTGGAAATGTCTTCAGAAATTCCATTGCAAACAATCCCTGTTTCCGAGGAGAGCTCAATCTCAGCCGTCCTCACACCTGAATCCGCAACTGCGGAGGAAAATAGAATCCTACGGCTCCGCATGTTGGAAATGCTGGACGACTGGAATAATGGGAAAGAGTCGCCAAGTGTCGTCCCCGGATTCCCTGAATTATTCTCCAGGTCATGTGGGACTTCTAATGTCCCCATAAATTATCCTGCTACCCCATTCGGGTACCCAGCCACCTCAGCCTTCTCTGCTGGATCGCCTTCTGAGCCTCATCCCCGAATGTCATCCACCGATGCAAGCATGAACATCTTTACTGCATCGCCTTGTCCGATTACGGCACAGCCTGCCACGTACAAGCCAAGCTTTGACTCATCCTCTTTTACATTCCAAGCACCATCGTTCTTAATGGAACCAACTAGGTTCGCTACCAGCACTAATCCTCTACCGCCTCAGCGCGAGCTTGCACCCGGGCAGGATCAGAACCCCAGAATTGCAGAACAAAATGAGATTGCCAAGAGAATGAGAAGCCTTGAACAAAGTTTGAAGAATATGCAAGGATTGAGCGGGCAGAAGAGCGTCTCTTACGCCGACCTATGCATGTTCCCTCACGTACACCTGCCAACGGGTTTCAAGACCCCAAAGTTCGAGAAATACGATGGGCACGGTGACCCCATTGCACATCTTAACAAATACTGCAACCAATTGCGGGGAGCCGGCGGAAAAGAAGAACTGCTAATGGCATATTTTGGGGAAAGTCTAGTAGGGATAGCCTCGGAATGGTATATGGACCAGGAAATGTCCCGATGGCATATATGGGATGATCTCGCCAGAGATTTTGTGAAACAATTCCAGTATAACATCGACATTGCGCCAGACCGAAATTCTCTGTCGAATTTGAAGAAGAAACCTTCAGAGAATATGCTATTAAGTGGCGTGAACAGGCGTCAAGAGTGAAGCCTCCCATGGATGAAGTGGAAATGGTCACTACCTTTCTCCAGGCTCAAGAGTCTGACTATTTCCAAAACATGATGTCAGCCATGGGTAAGCCATTCGCGGAAGCGATCAAGATTGGAGAGATGGTGGAAAATGGTCTGAAAACAAGTAGGATTCTGAGTCAAGCAGCCATAAGGGCGACCTCCCAGGCCGTCCAAAGTGGGTCCGGAGGAATGACAAGAGGGAAGAAGAAGGAAGAAACGACTATGGCAGCCTCGGAAGCAAGGGAGTATCGTCATCCCAAGCCCCGTTTTCTGGAAAGAACCCCACAACACTACTACCCCCACTCAAATTTGGCATATGCTCATCAACCTTATATGGTCATGAATGCCCAGCCTTATGCCCATCCACCACAACAAGCCAACCGAGGCCCAGCTCCACCTCCCAGAAATCAGCCTCCTTACCGCAACCACTATAACCCACAACCCTCGCAGAATAACTTCCGCCCTCAGGAGCCACCCAGAAGGTGGACTTTCACGCCCATCGGTGAACCATACTCAACTTTGTTCCCAAAACTGGTCCAGTTGGGTTTCTTGCAACCAATCCCTCAAACAAGGCAAAACCCGACGTCACCTTCTTACAAAGCTGGAGTCAGATGCGCCTATCATTCAGGGGCCGAGGGACATGATACAAATGACTGCTGGTCGTTGAAGAGAGTGGTCGAAAATTTGATAGAGCAAGGGAAGATAGTGCTAAGGGACGAGGAGATCCCGAATGTAACTAACAATCCATTACTTGCTCACAATAATGGGCCGCTGATCGGAATGATTTGTGAAGACAAAGAGTTCGACCCTGCTCTGAAAGCCATAATTGCCATTGTCGACACGGGAAAGAGGCCCGAAACAGACCAGAAACCAGAAAAAGGGGGAGGAGGCCAAAGCTATAAAGAAAGTGCCTGAAAATAAGGTGGAGAAGAAAGTGGAACCGGTAAAGGATGGAGTTCTTTACATACCACGAGGTCGAGCTGAGAAGACGCAGAACTTCGGAATCAAAAAAACAAAACCTATGTACGTGCCGAAAGGGGCCTATGTGGTCCGGGGGACGATTCAACCACCTCGGCTGAATGAGCCAGTGGTTATCGGACGCGTGCCACAAAAGCCAATGACCAACCCGTCCACAGTGCCGTGGAATTATCAAAAGACTTTGGTAATGTACAAAGGTAAAGAGGTCATGGGAGAACTTCCATAAAATACTTTCATTGGAAGGTATTCAAATACCCAAGAACTGAACAACGCCACACAAAGGCGCTTCCTGCCAAAGAAGCCCGTAAGTGTTGAAGAAGCGGAAGTGTTTTTCCAACAAATGAAAATGCCGGATTACGAAGTGATGGATCAACTGCGCAAGTACCCCGAGCAAGTGTCCATGTTGTCATTGTTAATGAGGTCAACCGAGCATCAAAAGATCTTACTGAAGACCCTGAATGAAGCATATGTGCCAGTTGAAACCTCGGTAGAACAATTAGAGCGGATGACAGAAAGATTCTTCGCCGTCAACCAAATCTCTTTCAGCAAGAACCATCTACCCCCAGAAGGAGCGGCACACAACAAGGCTTTGCATCTAACAGTTAAATGCGAAGACTATTATGTCAAGCGGGTAATGTTGGATGGGGGCTCAGGCGTTGACATTTGCCCGCTCTCCACGCTACAAAGAATGGAAATTGGGACCGGAAGAATCCGACCCAACAATGTCTACGTAAGGGCTTTCGACGGCATCAAGAGAGATACCTTGGGAGAAATAGACCTGTTGTTGGTCATAGGACCAGTCGAATTTCAAGTAACCTTCCAGGTGCTCGACATGGATACATCCTACAATTTTCTCCTTGGCAGACCTTGGATCCATGCGGCAGGAGTCGTGCCTTCCACTCTTCACCAGATGGTGAAGTTCGAGTACGAAGACCGAGAAATCGTGCTCCATGGGGAAGATGAGCATGCTATTTATCGGGACCCGTCCATCCCATATCTGGAACCGAGAGAAGGGAGCGAACATACGGTCTTTCAAGCTTTTGAGATTGTACTGGCAGAGCAGCACGAAGAGGGAATACCCTGCCCCCAGCCTTTCTTGTCTAACGCCTCGGTTATGGTGGCCAAAGAGATGATCCGGCACGGATTTAGGCCAGGGAAGGGGCTTGGACGAACCCTTCAGGGAATAACAGAACCCATTACCTTGCCAGTCACCAAGAAACCTTTTGGACTAGGTTTCAAACCTACTCCAGCAGACGAAGAATGGGCAAAGAAAAGGAAAAATGAGGGTTGGAAGTTACCTCGACCACTGCCAGATTTATATGCAACTTTCATCAGGCCAAGGTACGCCGAAGAAGAAGATGATGAGGTCTTCACAGCTGAGGAAATCAAGGAGATATGTGGAGCGATGAGAGAGATGCTCTACGAGATCCACATGGTTCAACCAGGTGAAGGCACAAGCACTGCTAAGATGATGAACGTGGGGCCGAACGCCAAACTTCAAAACTGGGAGGCCACACCATTCCCGACTAGACAGAAGTCCGGGTAGACCTGTCCTGCCACCTTTCCTGTGTCACAAGTTATCTCCAGGACATAACTTGAACGTTCTCTTCCTTTCCATTGTTGTTTTGAATTCCTAAGTTGTAAACATTGTTGTCTTCCAACTTTCCAAAAAAATAAAAAAAAATCATCATTGCTTTCCCATTCTTTCTTTTGTTCTGATTTTTGTTATTTTTCCTTTTATCTTTCTTTTCAGTTATAATAATGCGGCTTTAAATATGACATGCTTGTGGACTTCACGCCCAGATCACAATGAGCTATTTAACTGCGAATTAATGAACCCAGAACCAGAATATGATGCGGAAGAAGCTTTTAGGGAAATAAACCGAGAGTTGGAATATTTTGAGAATAAACCTAAGCCAAATCTGAATGACACCGAACCGGTTAATTTAGGAACTCCTGAAGAAATCCGGGAGACCAAAATAAGCATTCACACGGACAAGAAAACGCGAGAGGCGATAATTCAACTTCTTTTTGAATTTAAAGACGTGTTTGCTTGGTCATATGATGACATGCCGGGTCTAGGTGTTGATCTAGTGGTTCATAAATTGTCGATTCATCCTGATTGTCCTCCAGTTCAACAAAAGCAACGAAAGTTCAAAACTGAGGTCAGCGACAAGATTAAAGAGGAGATCACTAAACAACTGAAAACGGGAGTGATTCGGGTAGTCCAATATACAACATGGTTGGCGAATGTGGTTCCGGTACCGAAAAAAGACGGGAAGACTCGGGTATGCGTAGATTACCGAGATTTGAATAGAGCAAGTCCCAAAGATAATTTCCCACTGCCCAACATCCACATCCTCGTTGATAATTGCGCCAAACACGAGATACAGTCTTTCGTAGATTGTTACGCTGGGTATCATCAGGTACTGATGGATGAAGAGGATGCCGAGAAAACTGCCTTCACCACGCCTTGGGGCACCTACTGCTATCGGGTCATGCCATTCGGTTTGAAGAATGCTGGGGCTACTTACATGAGGGCCATGACTGCCATTTTTCATGACATGATGCATCAGGAAATAGAGGTGTACGTGGACGACGTGATAGTCAAGTCCAGGATGCAGGATAATCACATCCAAGACTTGAGGAAATTCTTCGAGAGACTAAGGAAGTATGACTTGAAGCTAAACCCAGCCAAGTGTGCTTTCGGAGTCCCGTCGGGCAAACTTTTGGGCTTCATCGTAAGCAGGAGAGGTATCGAACTAGATCCAACTAAGATAAAATCTATCAGAGATCTACCTCCCCCGAGAACGAAGAAAGACGTGATGAGTTTGTTGGGCAGGTTGAACTACATCAGTAGATTTATTGCCTAGCTGACAAGCACGTGTGAGCCCATATTCAGGCTGTTAAGGAAAGATGCGGCGATTAAATGGACAGCTGAGTGTCAAGAAGCCTTTGATAAAGTCAAAGAATACCTTTCGAATCCCCCAGTCTTGGTCCCTCCAAAACCTGGGAGGCCACTTTTCTTGTATCTAACAGTCTTGGAGAACTCTACCGTTTGCGTCCTCGGGCAACACGACATAACCGGAAAGAAGGAGCAAGCAATCTACTACTTGAGCAAGAAATTCACTGGCTACGAGGCCTAATACACTCTGCTGGAAAGGACATGTTGCGCTCTGACGTGGGTTGCTCAATAGCTGAGACATTATCTCCAAGCCCACACTACTTTCCTCATAAGCAGGCTGGATCCTTTGAAGTATATATTTCAGAAACCGATGCCTACTGGGAGACCGGCCAAGTGGCAAATCCTGCTTACTGAATTCGACATAGTCTATGTCACTCGCACGGCAATGAAAGCCCAGGCGCTAGCAGATCATTTGGCCGAAAATTCGGTCGATGAGGAATACCAGCCATTGAGTACCTACTTTCCAGATGAAGAAGTAAACGCCGTAGAGGTGGTCTCGGAGGATGCTCATGTTTGGAAAATGTTCTTTGATGGAGCCGTGAATGCCAAAGGTGTAGGGATTGGGGCAATTTTGATCTCTCCTTCCGGTCAGCATTATCCCGCCACAGCTAGACTGCGTTTCTTTTGCACAAATAATACAGCTGAGTATGAAGCCTGCATCATGGGCATGCATATGGCAATCGATCAGGATGTCGAAGACTTACTGATTATGGGAGATTCTGACCTGATTATCCGACAAGTCCAAGGTGAATGGGAAACTCGGGATGTCAAACTTATACCATACCGACAGCATGTGGAGGACCTCACCAAGCGCTTTACATCAATAAAGTTCAGGTATATCCCGAGGTGTCACAATGAACTGGCAGATGCACTTGCTACTTTGGCTTCAATGCTACCCTACCCGGGCAACGCCCACGTCGATCCTTTGGAAATCCAAATCAAGGAAAGACACGGTTACTGCAATGTAATCGAGGAGGGATCAAATACGTAGCCTTGGTACCATGACATCAAGAGGTTCCTGAAGACACAAGAATACCCCGAGCACGCTACTGGAGATCAAAAGAGGACCATTAGGCGACATGCAAGTGGTTTCTTTCTGAGCGGTGAATTGTTATATAAGAGGACCCCGGACCTCAATCTCCTAAGATGTGTCGATATCGAGGAAGCGAGAAAGATCATGCACGAAGTACACGCAGGTGTGTGCGGACCTCACATGAACGGGTATGTCTTAGCGAAGAAAATCCTTCGAGCAGGTTATTACTGGATGACCATGGAAAAGGATTGCTTTAGCTTCGTTCGGAAGTGTCATCAGTGTCAGGTGCACGGTGATTTGATTCATGCACCTCCCACGGAACTGCATCCCATGTCTGCACCTTGGCCATTTGTCGCCTGGGGCATGGACGTTATTGGACCAATCGAACCAAAGGCTTCGAATGGACACAGATTCATACTGGTTGCCATCGATTACTTCACAAAATGGGTAGAGGCTGTCACCCTCAAGTCGGTCACTAAAAAAGCTGTAGTGGATTTCGTACACTCAAATCTTATCTGTCGTTTCGGTATTCCTGCGACTATCATTACAGATAATGCAGCAAACTTGAACAGTCACTTAATGGGAGATGTATGCGAGCAATTCAAAATAACGCATAGGAATTCTACTCCTTATCGGCCAAAGGCCAATGGTGGTGTGGAAGCGGCAAACAAAAACATCAAGAAGATTTTGAGGAAAACCATCCAAAGTTCCCGACAGTGGCATGAGCAGTTACCATTTGCACTGTTGGGGTATCGCACTACGGTACGCACATTAGTAGGAGCGACTCCTTATCTTCTGGTTTATGGGACCGAGGCTGTAATACCGGTAGAGGTAGAAATTCCTTCGCTTCGAACCATTGTCGAAGCAGAAATCAAAGACAGCGAGTGGGTCAAGACTCGGTTAGAGCAATTGACTTTGATTGATGAAAAGCGAATGGTCGCGGTTTGTCATGGACAGTTGTACCAACGAAGAATGGCCCGTGCTTACAACAAGAAAGTCCGACCCAGGAATTTCGAAGTAGGTCAGCTGGTACTGAGGCGTATTCTGCCGCATCATGAGGAAGCAAAAGGGAAGTTTGCTCCAAATTGGAAAGGCCCATACATCATAAGGAAGATATTGCCGAGAGGAGCATTGTATTTAGGTGATATCGAAGGAAATGACCCCGACACAGCAGTAAATGCGGATGCAGTCAAGAGATACTACGTCTGAATTATACTCTAGTAGTCTTGACACATTTGAAATGATGAAGGTTTTATTCCCCACTACTCCCCAAACACTGCCCAATTCTCTCTACAAACCTTTGAGCCGCTTACAAAAAAAAAAAAAATTGATTGAGGCCTGAACTACGTTTGACTTGATTCCAAAAGGATACGTAGGCAGCCTCTCCCTGAGGTTTAGTCACACCAACAATAAAATCCCATTCACCCTGAAATTGAAACCGGGGCACGTCGAGCAGTTTAGAAGTTAGTATCATCTACCTCTCTTTACCAAGCACAAGCCTTCAGATCAATTACCAAAGATAGTGGGAAACCAATAAGCGTCACAAATGGAGACCGGCACACTCTGAATTGAGAGAGATAAAATGAGAGAGTCTCGTCGGTGAAAACCTTCGGGCACCACGAGGCGACGGGAGTAGAGAAACTAAAATGAGAGAGCTTGTTTAGTAAAAACTCACAAAGAGTGCTATCAAGCGATGACAGGAAGAGAAATGAGAGAGGTCAGCCGGCGAAAACCCGCTAAGGGCGCTGTTGGCCGAAAGAGTGACCCTACCCAAGGAGGTTTCGGCAAAGTTCCACCAGGTTTGGAATCACATATCCGTTCTGGTTGAGGGAAACGCAAGCTCATGGAAAGTCAGGCGTCCAGTCCAAAGAGCATGTCATGTCATTTAAAGCCAGCATTATCTTCCTCAGATAAGTCTTTCTCGTTCCGAAGGGGGCACTCCTTTTCTGAAATTCGTTTTATCTTTTCTTTGTTTTTCTTCGAATCTCTTTTATGTTTAAGCCCAAGTTCTAGATGTACCGGAAAGGACAGGTGGCAGGTTTGGTTGCACGGAATTCCGTTTCATGAAGGAAAACGCCTCGTTTCGTTGGTACGTTTGTCCAAGCCTGATGAATCATGATGTTTGATGGCGTTCAAAGTAAAGAGGAAAAAGAGAAATTTCCCCCAGCAAGTCCGCCTACGGACGAATCCCCACAGAGTCTCCCTTTGTACAATCCCCGACAAAGTCTCCCCAATATAAAAAAAAATTCCCGTTGTAATTTCCCCAGCACATCCCCAGCGAGTCCCTTTGTAAAAATTCCCCAACAAGCTTACCCCAACAAATCCTAGAAAGCCCGCTTTGAAACAAATCCCCAGCATGCCCTGTTGTACAAAAATCCACACAAAGAATCCACTTTGTAAATATTCCCCCCCCCCCCCACAGAGTTTCCTTTTGTACAAATCCCCACAGAGTATCCCCAATAAAATCCCCGTTGAGAATCTCCAAGCAAGATGGGACACAAAAAAAAAAGAAAAAAAAAGAGCCTTACGAGGCAAGTCATCACAGAATCTGGAAATACAAAGCCTGAGCAGTCAAAAGAGTTTCGCCATTTGAATACAATCAACGGCGGGACTTCGCGACAGAAATAAGAACGCAACAAAGCAACAGGAACGATCAAGGTCACCAAACCGACCGTCATTTCCGAACTAACAATTGTTCTTTGTCTGAAAAGTTGAAACAGGTATAATCCAAGACAACCGTGCAAGAAGCAGGTGTCGCCCAAAGAAGAAGGTACATGGGTACAAGAAATATTTTTGACAATAAGGAATTCACTCGAAAGGTAAGTTTCTACGAGACTCCCTTTTATCTGCTACTAAAACAAGAAAATCCAAAAAAAGAGAGGCTAGCTAGCATTCTCGAACTTCACCCCCCAACCAATCAGCATTAGGGTTTTAAACCCTAAACTGAATTTTTCCTTTCAGTCAGCATTAGGGTTTTAAACCCTAAACTGAACTTTCCAGCCAGTCAGCATTAGGGTTTTAAACCCTAAACTGAACTCTTTTCCATTCAGTCAGCATTAGGGTTTTAAACCCTAAACTGAACTCTTTTCCATTCAGTCAGCATTAGAGTTTTAAACCCTAAACTGAACTTTTCTTTTAGTCAGCATTAGGGTTTTAAACCCTAAACTGAATTTTTCCTTTCAGTCAGCATTAGGGTTTTAAACCCTAAACTGAGCTTTTCCATTCAGCCAGCATTAGGGTTTTAAACCCTAAACTGAGCTTTTCCATGCAGTCAGCATTAGGGTTTTAAACTCTAAACTGAATTTTTCCTTTAGTCAGCATTAGAGTTTTAAACCCTAAACTGAATTTTTCCTTTAGTCAGCATTAGGGTTTTAAACCCTAAACTGAACTTTTTCCATTCAGCCAGCACTAGGGTTTTAAACCTTAAACTGAGCTTTTCCATGCAGTCAGCATTAGGGTTTTAAACCCTAAACTGAGCTTTTCCATTCAGCCAGCATTAGGGATTTAAACCCTAAACTGAGCTTTTACATGCAGCCAGCATTAGGGTTTTAAACCCTAAACTGAACTCTTTTCCAGCCAGTCAGCATTAGGGTTTTAAACCCTAAACTGAACTCTTTTCCATTCAGTCAGCATTAGGGTTTTAAACCCTAAACTGAACTTTTCCTTTAATCAGCATTAGGGTTTTAAACCCTAAACTGAATTTTTCCTTTCAGTCAGCATTAGGGTTTTAAAATCCTAAACTGAATTTTTCCTTTAATCAGCATTAGGTTTTTAAACCCTAAACTGAACTCTTTTCATTCAGCCAGCATTAGGGTTTTAAACCCTAAACTGAGTTTTTCCATTTAGTCAGCATTAGGGCTTTAAACCCTAAACTGAATTTTCCTTCAGCCAGCATTAGGGTTTTAAACCCTAAACTGAACTTTTTTTTTTCTCATTCAGCCAGCATTAGGGTTTTAAACCCTAAACTGAGCTTTACCATGCAATCAGCATTAAGGTTTTAAACCCTAAACTGAATTTTTCCATGCAGTCAGCATTAGGGTTTTAAACCCTAAACTGAATTTTTCCTTTAGTCAGCATTAGGGTTTTAAACCCTAAACTGAACTTTTTCCATTCAGCCAACATTAGGGTTTTAAACCCTAAACTGAGCTTTTCCATGCAGTCAGCATTAGGGTTTTAAACCCTAAACTGAATTTTTCCTTTAATCAGCATTAGAGTTTTAAACCCTAAACTTAAATTTTTCATGCAGTCAGCATTAGGGTTTTAAACCCTAAACTGAATTTTTCCTTTCAGTCAGCATTAGGGTTTTAAACCCTAAACTGAGCTTTTCCATTCAGCCAACATTAGGGTTTTAAACCCTAAACTGAGCTTTTCCATGCACTCAGCATTAGGGTTTTAAACCCTAAACTGAATATTTCCTTTCAGCCAGCATTAGGGTTTTAAACCCTAAACTGAGCTTTTCCATTCAGCCAGCATTAGGGTTTTAAACCCTAAACTGAGATTTTTCATGCAGTCAGCATTAGGGTTTTAAACCCTAAACTGAATTTTTCCTTTAATCAGCATTAGGGTTTTAAACCCTAAACTGAAATTTTTCCTTTAGTCAGCATTAGGGTTTTAAACCCTAAACTGAACTTTTTCTTTCAGTCAGCATTAGGGTTTTAAACCCTAAACTGAGCTTTTCCATTCAGCCAGCATTAGGGTTTTAAACCATAAACTGAGCTTTTCCATGCAGTCAGCATTAGGGTTTTAAACTCTAAACTGAATTTTTTCCTTTAATCAGCATTAGGGTTTTAAACCCTAAGCTGAAATTTTTCCTGCAGTCAGCATTAGGGTTTTAAACCCTAAACTGAATTTTTCCTTTCAGTCAGCATTAGGGTTTTAAACCCTAAACTGAGCTTTTCCATTCAGCCAGCATTAGGGTTTTAAACCCTAAACTGAGCTTTTCCATGCAGTCAGCATTAGGGTTTTAAACCCTAAACTGAATTTTTCCTTTAGTCAGCATTAGGGTTTTAAACCCTAAATTGAATTTTTCCTTTAGTCAGCATTAGGGTTTTAAACCCTAAACTGAATTTTTCCATTCAGCCAGCATTAGGGTTTTAAACCCTAAACTGAGCTTTTCCATGCAGTCAGCATTAGGGTTTTAAACCCTAAACTAAATTTTTCCTTTATTCAGCATTAGGGTTTTAAACCCTAAACTAAGATTTTCCATTCAGCCAGCATTAGGGTTTTAAACCCTAAACTGAGCTTTTCCATGCAGTCAGCATTAGGGTTTTAAACCCTAAACTGAATTTTTCCTTTAGCCAGAATTAGGGTTTTAAACCCTAAACTGAGTTTTTCCATTTAGTCAGCATTAAGGTTTTAAACCCTAAACTGAATTTTTCCTTCAGCCAACATTAGGGTTTTAAACCCTAAACTGAACTTTTCCTTCAGTCAGCATTAGGGTTTTAAACCCTAAACTGAACTTTTTCCCAGTTGGTCAGTATTAGAGTTTCAACTCTAAAACTGAACTTCTCCCCAGCTAGTCGGTATTAGGGCTCCAACCCTGAACTGAGCATTTTTATCTTCCTTCATCAATTTTATGAACTTCCTGGCGAATAATTCACGAAATTTTCCTAGTGAAACTGGGGCAGAAAATTTCGTTCGTTTG
Organism: Nicotiana tabacum; assembly: GCF_000715075.1. NCBI lineage: Eukaryota > Viridiplantae > Streptophyta > Magnoliopsida > Solanales > Solanaceae > Nicotiana > Nicotiana tabacum. The sequence continues at coordinate 50,261,572 of NC_134089.1, read as the reverse complement.
TTTGTTTTCTCCCGCATGTCTAACCTCGAGCCACACGGATCGAAATGACCCACGAGATGAGCCTCAACTCAGAATCAAAGAAGAAAAAGACAAAAAGAAGATGTCCCGAGATATCAGAGTAAATGGAAGGCGGATCGACCCCAACATTTGATTAAGGTCCTGAACTCTGCCAGTCGCGTTTCACTCAGTATCCCAAAGATTGAACAAGTCGCCGCAACTCGCAAGCATCAAGATTCTGATCAAAGTCTCCAAGCACAATCAGCTAAGACCCAAGATCAAGTCGCAAAAGAATCATAGATAGGAATCTTGTAACTCGCAGTTGACATGCATATAAGTAGTTAGTTCAGTTCCAATTTTCCTTTGGTTGTAATAAGGCAGTCAGTGACGCAGCAGTGACAACAGCAACAGCAGTAACAGCAAGCATTGCAATCCCATGGTAGTCCCAGCTACCGAAGCTTCCAGAACTACATTGACCTGATTCCTGTTTAGCCCGGGATATGTAGGAAATCTTTGAAGCAAAGATTCGGTCAGATCTTTCAAAAACATGCTTCACACGGAGTAGTCCGTAGGCAAAAAATCGCTCATATCCGCTCACTTTATCTTTGCACGAAAACTCTTCGTGTTTCCGAACAAAGAGGGGCAGCTGTGAGCACGTGATTTTTGTTTTACGCGACAATCGCTCCAAAAGAATTAAAAAAATAATAACATATGGTCCTGCTGTACAAATTTGGATTTTACATGGCACTTTGTTAATTATTTATGATTTTTGCCCATTTTTATTAAAACAAAATACAAAATGTATGTGTCGTGCGTAATGTGAACCGTAATCCGATTGTTAAATGGGAGATCACAAAAATACGCATTTTTTTTTGTCCTGATTTGTTGCCTTGTTTAATTTTACCTACTTTTAACATTTTATACGCGTGAAATAAATATGTTAAGTGTTAATTAATGGTGTCTAGTTTTATTATTTAGGTTGTGTATTTAGGAAATTATAAATAAAGAAAAAGAGGGTAAAAATTTGTTTTAAATGAATTTGGGTCGTGCCCATTTCATAATCTGAAGCCCAAATGAACGGCCCAAGCCACCAGTCCGAACAGCCCACCCCCAGGCCACAAAACTATGTAGTTTAACACCAAAACTACGTCGTTTTAATGCCGATCCATCTCAACCATTCAAACCAAACTGATCCAACGGCCAAGATCTCACACCCCGTACCCACTAACAGACCCGACCCGTCTCACCCGGACCGACCCCAACCCTTTACCCTCGAAACGACACTGTTCCCCGTTAGTTGAAGGATCCTGGCCCTTCATCATGTCTCATCCAACGGCCAGGATCCACCTATCCACTAATTATATAAACCCATAACCTTACCCAGCCCCCCTATCCGAACCCCAGCTTTAGGTCACCTTCGTCCTCATCCCCTTACCCTCCAAAACCCTAGCCGCCCCTGTATTCTTCACCGTGAAAGCCAGCAGCATGGACGCCGGTAACCCCACCCTTAACACCATAGAACCCCCTTGTCATCCTGAACATGGATCTGTTAACCACTTAACTCGAATCCCTTCCCACCTTCTCGAATCTTCGTTTGAAGATTCGAGTCGGAACTTGACTTACACCGTTTAACCCCAGTTTCACACCAGACACTCCCCAGACCCCCCTCGTGACCAAACCATGCTTGGTTTGGTCCGAATCTGACCAGGGAAGCATGAATCCCAGATCTAATCTTTGGAACCTTAGGGTTCCTCGTCACTGGTCCGTATCTCGTTTAAACCAAGAGATTAAGGTCTAATGGACCTTAATCGAAGTGTTTCTCATCTGAGAAACACTTCGATTAAAGTCCGTTCAGCCTTAAGAAAGGTCTGTTCGAATCCAAGTTAAGGCTTTTGATTTTTCGGGATTTAAGGTGAGTTTTGTTTTCTTTTCTTTATTCTGTTAGTCCATGTTTGTTTAAAAGGCTGTTCATGTTGTTGTGAAATTTGTGTTTCGAATTTTACCGACTGTGTCCTGTCCACCTTGCCTGAACCTATGTTGTTTGATTGAGTCCTTCTTCTACTTGTTCTGATAATGTGTATGTATGTATTTGTTGTGCAATTAGTTGAATTTCAAATTTGAACTGATTAACTAATTCCTCGAGTACAATTTTGCTTAGTCAGTACAATTCAAATCATGTGTTCGATACTGTTAAATGTCTGATTTTGGCTATGATTGTACATGTTATGATTGATATAGTCGAGTCGATATGTGTCGTCAATTAGTTTCAGTTGTCCGAACAATAACCAATTGACCTGCTTCTGTTAAGCATTGCCTGAATCAATTAGGGACTGGGTTTAGTAACTTATAGTTGTTAATTTGATTTCAGAAATCTAAGGTTTGGTCTGTTAGTTACAGCCTGAATTGGAGGGCATGTGCATTAGTGCACAACATGTGCATAAAAGCCATTCTGATTAAAATAATTTGACAGCATGTTTGTCAGATTATATTCTTGCTGCCCTGTCTGCCTTTTAGTTTAAATATTAGAGGGTACTGTCAGGAATATCATGGGGGAGGTTTATACTTAATTAGCTAAGTGGAAACTGAAAAGGGACAGCACATGGGAGGGGACCTGATTGATTAACAGGCTGTTCAAATAGCCTGATTTGGAGCTATAAAAGAGGAGGAAGATAGGGATACAGGGGGGGAGACACACAAAATACACACAAAAGGGAAACTGAAACCAAACAGAATCAGTTTCTAAGGGAGAAAGAGAATTTTTTTTTTTTTGAAATCAGGAGGGGGATTTAGAAAAGAAATTCTTGCTCGACTGGAAAACACTACTTTTTCTCATCCTTTCCTGTCTGAAGTCCAGTATCCAGTTTGTTTTGTTTCTATCAGATTTTAGGATTTTTCCTCTGAATTTTTGAAAAGATCAAATATTGATTATTGTACCATTGGCTTACTGCTTTGGTCTGTTGGTCTGGGATTGTCATTGCTGCTGTATTGCTTTGTTTGTTACTACCATTCTTGTGCTGCTGCTGCTGACTCTTCTGCTTCCACTTCTTCTTTACATTTCAGTATCCAGGTACACATTTCAAGTCCCATATTGGTGTAACTGTAACAGTCTGAAAGCATGAAATGAAAGTTGGAGAAGTTTAAATGTCTGTTGTAATACTCATGGCATGTTGATTTCTTTCTATATATATGATTAGTTTGTAAATTTCAATAGCAGGAAAAGATCAGTTTGGTGCTTAGCTGAGTTCTAGTCTCTTGCGTCTTAGTTTATAGTTGTTTGTTAGTACGAGATATGATGTACAATATGTAGAATGCATGGATAATTGACATAGAATTTTTGATCGGATTCTTGTTTAACTATAATGACATGCATAGGATAGAATATTTCCACCTTACACAATGATGTTCTGTTTTACTTTAGTTCTTTCATCAGGACCCGCTAGGCAGTATATAGAAGCACGTTCGAATCCCCATTAGCAATAATGCCTAGTGTTCAATTCCCTTAATCTAGCCTAAAATAAGTCTAGTTTAAGTTCAATTCAAGAAATGTTTGGATACAAGTATAGCATTTGGTCAATCTCGCATGCTTCACAAGGTATGACGCCTCTTCACTTTGTAAATAATTAAGCAGAAATTGATAAGAATCCAGGTTAGGCCAAAGCATATAATTAAATTAGCATGTACCTTTCCTTCTAGTTTTAGAGACAAATGCATTAGAAATGTAGCCACTTTAGGATACCCTTTCTAAAATAGAGACGAGCCTCGCCAAATAAAAATGCGAAATTGCGGGGCCCTCAACAAATAACCATAACAAATATTTAGAATTCAGGATAGGCCGTTTAGTGAATTTCATGGCCTTCTACAAAAAATAATAACGTGCTAGGCTTCTTTAGGCACGGCTTAATTAAGTTACATTCTTAAACTCGGGTGCACATTGATGTGACCCGAATCCAAATCTCGACGAAGTCGAAATGGTCAACAACTACGGGTGCATTGATTGCGACGTGGTTCGAGATACATTTTCGCGACGTTGCAATTCTATAAAACTAAATGATAATAATAAAAGCGGTTTAAAATTTAATAAAAGCACATAAGTCACAACATGTATTTAAATCAGATATTTAGCCATTATAACAGTTTAAGCGACCGTGCTAGAACCACGGGATTTGAGGGTGCCTAACACCTTCCCTCGGGTCAACAGAATTCCTTACTTAGAATTTCTGGGTCGCAGACTTCATTTGGAAAAGTCGAATATTTTTCCTCGATTTGGGATTCAAGATAAACCGGTGACTTGGGACACCAAAAGCCAAATCTTTCCCAAGTGGCGACTCTGAATTAAATAAATAATCTCATTTCAAATATTGTCACTTAAATTGGAAAAACTCCCCTCGCGCATTTAGCCCTTCGGGGAGGGCGCGCAAAAAGGAGGTGTGACAACGGGTTGATAACACAACTAAGGAAATTGAGAACAACTTTCACGAAGAAGAGAAGGACAATGAACAAAAGACCAATTCAAACTCGAAAGATTAATCGAGTTTCAGTCAAACTAGACTAAGCTAAAGAAAAAGGGAAGGAGGAAGAGAACAAGACAGTAAAAAAGGAAGAGAAGGCAAGAGAAGAAAGGAGCTTACCGATTCAGACTCGAAATCCATCGGAGACAAAAGCCCTAACAAAACTAAGGTCAATTGTTTGAATTCGAACTTCAAGACTCGAAGAACAGTGCCTTAAGGCCATGCATGTACCAGGTCCGATAAAAAAGGATTTCTGAACTTCAGGGGTCGATCTTAGATTTAGGATTCGAGCAGCTCCGACAAGGTTCGATGGAAACGGAGTGAGGATTTGGCATGAGGGGGTCGTGGTGGCTATGTGGTGTTAATTTGGGGTTGATTGGAGGCGTTAGGGTTTTGGTCATTCCTTTTGATTCAAGACTCGAGAGGCTGGGTAAGGATTTGAGGGTGGGGATTTGGAGACTTGGAAAGAGGAGGAGGAGGGGAATCTATGGTGTTAATCTGACAGCGATTGGACCAACGCCGCCAGCGGAGACGATTTCCGGCAGGCGGTTCAGGGCGGAGGCGACAAGGGATTTTCTACGGTGTGTTGGGACGATGAGAGACGAGGCGGAGTAGGGGGTGAGTTAGGGGTTCGTTGGGACTATTTAATTGCATTATGAGAAACCATTTTGGCCGTTGGATACTGGGAGATGAAGGGCCAGGATCAACCGAGCTTAAAAGGACTCAAAACGACGCCGTTTAGACTAAGTGGGGAATTGGGTCGGGGCCGGAATGGGCTGGTTTGGGACGGATTAAAGGGAAATGGGATTGGGCATTATGAATTTTTAGTGATTTGGCCCAAAGTGTGAAATCCCTTTCATTTTTATTCAAGATCAACTTAATTCAAAACCCTTTTTTTCTCTTTTTCCTTTTTCTCCCTGTTTTTTTGAAAATTAATTAAAATCAGAATTAATTCCTAGAACTAAACAAAAACTAATTAAATCTAAAATGATAATTGACACAATTAATTAAAAATAAATTAACGAAAGAAAGCTACTCAAAATCAGAGCTAAAATTAAAAGTGCAAATTAAACTATTTTTGTGATTTTCCCATTTTATGCAACGATTAATTTTTTAATTAATCCTAAAATGTAAAATTAAACCTAAATGCCAATGCAACATATTTTTTTTGTATTTTTCACTAATTAAAATGCACCAACAAAAATGCAAACAATTAACAGAAAATGCTACAAAAATCCACAAAAATTGCAAATAATGAAAAGAGATTATTTTGTTTTGAATTTATGGGAGTAATTCATATAGGGCAAAAATCACGTGCTCACAGGAATTTCAGGGCGGTGAATGGTGGAAAATGAAAGGATTTGAGGGGGGTCGTTTGGTTTATTTTGGGTAAGGTTGTTTGTGGCCGTTCATCTTATATCAACGGCCAAGATTAAAGGGTTTTGGGGCCGGATCGGGTCTTCGGGGTTTGGGCTGGGTAAACATAAATTGGGATTGGGGCTGGTATTGGGCTGAATTAGGGCTAGAATTGAAATAAAAAATAGGCCAGGTTTTAAATAGTCACTTTTAATAACTAAATAATTTATAAAAATAATAAATGAGTACCAAAAATATTTTTTGTGTACTGAAATGATTAAAAATAGTTATTTAACATTTTAAAAATATAAAAGATCATTTTATGCATAAATAATATAATTATACATTAGTATGGGCTATTATTGCAAAGATGTGCAATTCAGCCTTAAAATGTAAGTGTAATTACAAAAAATACACTAAAAATATTTAAATACTACGTTGGCATAAATAATGAATTTAAATGGCTAAATCACCACAAAAGTAATATGAAGAATAATTATTGGATATTTTATAAATAAAAAGAGAAGAAATAAATTGATTTGGAGCTTTTAAAATTATAGAAAAATTATAAAAATGCTTATGCATGCTCATAACTGCATATGTGCTATTTTGAAAGTATATATATGTATTAAAAATATATGAGGATAAATTGGGTATCAACAAATGTGATTCACAAAGCCCCATCTCTCAACATACACTATGCGATCACGGAATCCCCTTCGCGATTGCGAAGAACATCCGGGGCATTAGAAACCATCAGCTCCAAACATCATAAAAATGGTCCGGAACCACCCCTAATAACACTCGAGGCCTCCATGACCCTGTTCAATTATACCAACAAGTTCCAAAATATAACACGGACCTACTCGAGGCCTCAAATCTCTTAAAATAACATCAAAGTCATGAATCGCACCTCAATTCAATCTTAATGAACTAATCAAACTTCCAACTTTCAAAACTCATGTCGAACAACGTCTAACCAACTAGGAATCACCTCAAACTTTGCACCCAAGTTCCAAATGATATAACGAACCTATTCCAACTCCCGTAATAACAATCTGAACCCGATAATATCAAAGCCAACTCTCAGTCAAATCTATAAACTTTCTGAACCTTTAAATTTTGAACTTTCGCCAAACAAAGCCAAAACCTTCTAGAAACATTCAAATAAGAATTCGGGTATATGCCTAAGTCCAAATCACCAAACAAACCTATTGGAACCATCAAAACGTGAATTCGAGACCGTATACATAAAAGTCAAACCTTGGTCAACTCTTCAACTTTAGGCCTCTAAAAATGAAAATTTCTCTTCCAAATCAATCCTGAATCTCTTTAACATCGAAACCAGTCATACACACAAGCCAGAATACATCATATGAAGATGATCAAGATCTCAAACCACCAAACAGAAGGCCAATACTCAAAATGACCGGTTGGGTCGTTACAATTACACTGGGTTTGTTGTTGTTATTGTTGTTGTCGTCGTCGTTTCTTTGTGGAATGATTCATAAGGTTTTAACTTTGTTTGCCATGTTTGTTAACTTGCTCCTTAGTTTTCTAGTTGATGCTCTTACTATTTTTCATCATATTTCTTCCCTTATTTCCTGCTTATTATCTGCACAGGTAAATTTTAAGTGAGTATCTTTTGACTTAAAAACCTCGCTACTATTTCACTGAGGTTAATCAAGATAATTACTGAGAACATGGGGATCGGTTGCACTAAAATAAAACTTCTGCAGCTTGCGTGCAGATATTTTGGAGCTAAGCGGCTGCGGAGTTCGAGAGCAAGCATCGAAGACTTCAGCGTTCCAGCCACCTACCATCATTTAGTCCATGGTAGTGTAGATGTGTATTTCTATTTTGTAACTTTTCAAACAGATGATGTATTTGGTATTTCAACGTTGTAATTAAAATTTTAGCTGCACCTGACTTGTACTGCCAATCACTGGGATAGTTGTATGGATTTTCTGCCATCTTATTTATTGTTCACATATGATTTTTCATTCGAGTTTGTCATTTATTATTTTGCTTACCTAGCATGTTAGAGTTAGGTGTCATCACGACTAGGTGGAATTTTGGGCCGCGACATCTTAACACGATCAAAAGTTAAACAGCATATCTTTAAGAAGGCCATCCCATAAAAATTCTTGAAAGACCAAAAGCTTTATTTCTCAATGAACTACTATGTTTATATTGAAACTGTTGAAGTTGTAAACAGATACTTTTATTTTAACTTCAACTGGTGTTGTCCAAGCAAGGCAATACACTTTTTAACATTAAATTTTTTTTTCTTTCAATTCTAACATAAAATTGTCCAAATGCCAATTATCAAGTGAATCAATTCCAGAAGCAGTTAATAGTATAGGTGATAGTAACCATCAACCTTTCATTTTTTCCCACATATATTGGCGTTCTTCATCAAAGGGGTAACATTCATTATAAAGACATGCAGGCATCTAACATATTCAATTCAAAATTGAGGAGAAAATATACACTTTTTTTTTTGTGGTACCTATTACAAACTGTAACCCTCTAACTCACAAACTCATGTTAACAAAAAATAAAAAATGAAATGTCACACTGTTGGTTTCTCTATATTCTCCCTCCTAATACCTTGGATTCTCTCGAGACAAAGAAAGACAATTTACACTGGGATAAGTCAAATATGTGAGACACAATATAACTAAATAGTTAAAAACATGTTCTATGTGGTAACTTAAGCTTTTAGATGAAATGGACACACATTTTAGAGAGGCATCAGAGCAGCTAATTCCACGAATTTGGTACATGAAAAAGAATGAACCCACACACTTCAACACGACATCGCATGTAGGTGATATTTTAAGGTACTAGGTTGGATCCAGAATCATCATCCTTGTCTGAAGCTGCCTTGGTCAGTTCCTCTGCTCTTCTTGCCTGAAGTTTCCAATCTGTTTGCATTAATGTATACACCATCATACATACACAAGCAAATTGAGCTGCCACAAGACCTAACCATAATCCCCTAAAGCCAATCTTGAGTTTAAAAGCAAATACACAAGCACATGGTAATCCAACTAGGTAAAATGCTGCTAAGTTTATTCTTACACCCATTGTTGGTCTTGCAGAGCCAGTTAGCACACCACATGCTGCTGTTTGAGGAGCGTTTCCGATTTCAGCTAATCCCAGGATTGGAAGCACTGCTGAAATTAACGCAAGTATTTCTGGCTCGTTCGTGTACAATTTCCCCCATACTGATTTCACCCCGATGCTTACACCAAACGCTGTGAACCCAAAAGCCAGTGCCACGAAGATACCAATGAGTCCTGCTAATTTAGCACGGTCAGGGTTACCAGCCCCTAATTCATGACCAACACGTTGTGATATACTCAAGCTTAGTGAAAATGGGAACACATAAATTGTCCCTGTTGTTTGTATCAATATTCCCATAGCAGCTACGCAAGAATCAGGATTATTCAATAAGCCACTCAAGAAAAGAACAATTTCGTACCACCACCATTCCAGGCAGACGGAAAATAGGCTAGGCAAAGCCAAACTCAACAACGGACGCCATCCATTGAAAGTTGAGATAAATGTAGCACCAGCCCATGGTTTAATTGCAACTTTGGACCGAAGCAAATAAAGTAACAAGCCAATGTTCATGTTCAGTGAGTATAAAACAGAAGCCAACGCAATACCTTTCACGTTCAAATTCAAATACGTTACAAGAAGATAGGTAATCGGAAGGTGCAAAACCGTTGAGCATGTAGCTACTAAAGTAGCAGGTGTATTTATGCACTGTGTCCTTAAAAATGCTCTCAAAGGATTCAAGTGCGCGCTAGCAAGTAACTCAGGTATAGAGAAAATTAAGTAACCTTTGGCGACTTTTGTAATGACTCGATCTTGGCCTAGGCGAAGGAAGACAGGTTCAACATTTAACCACAGAAATGTGATTGGAATTGTCACAGCTAAGAGGAGTAAAGACATTTTGATGTATGTTTGGGTCAGAACTGACCATCTTTTGGCACCATAAGCCTGGGAACAAATGGGCTCCATGCCCATACAAAGCCCTTTCATTACAGAAAATCCCGTTACATTTGCAAACCCAATTGCTAGTGAACCTCCAGCTAGCTCTGTTTTGCCCATATGCCCCAAGAAAAGCATAGATATAATATTCTTTGAAAACAACAGCAATGTTGTTAAGGCCACTGGACATGCAATTTTCCCAAGCAACAGTAGTTCTCCACTCACCTGCATTTGCAAGGTGCGCGCACTCAACATATTAAAAAAGAGTTCAAGTTCAATGGAAAAAAAGGCAGCCCGGTGCACTAAGCTCCCGCTATGTGTGGGGTAGGGTCGGGCCACAAAGGTCTATAGTACGCAGTCTTATCCTGTATTTCTGCAAGAGACTGTTTCCACAGATTGAACTCATGACCTCCTAGTCGATCACATGGCAACAACTTTACCAGTTACGCCAAAGCTCCCCTTCCCAAGTTCAATGCAACAACATTATAAAAATATTTACACAATTAGATTACTTATATAAATTTGTATGATAAGCATTATTTTGTTACCTGACAAAAATGGTAACGTTAAACTATGTTGATAGTCAGAGGTGGAGCTACAAAATGCATTAGATTTATAAACATTTATTATGAACCCAATAGCTAAGATATGCTATGAGTTCGGGGTACGTTCAGACCCATAAACTTCAAATCTTGACTCCACCTCAGCTGATAATATTTTTTTTTACACTAGTGACGTATGTAACTAAATCCACTAAATAATACACTAAATAGAAGGGTAAAATTATTTAAAGATAATCAAATCTTTCGATATATACTATTGCAATTTTACATACTATTGGTCATTGCCACTGATCATTGTAGATGTCGCAAAGCCAAATTTACAATTATTAAATATATATACTATTGCGAAACTATAAGTGGTTTATTATCAAACAAAAAGAATTAAAATTTGATGAAATTAATTAATTAAGAGAAAGCGTGCAAAAACCAGAACATGGATGCACATAAGCACGTGCCCACGTATAAATGCTATCCTTTCTGGTCCTTAGTAAATTAACCTTTCTTTTTGACTAATTTAAGGACGTAAAAGATTTTAACGTTATAGAGGACTTGAAAAAGAAAGGAAGACGAAACAAAAGTCACTCTTTTTCCATTTGATACACTTACTATTGTATATCTCTATTGGTGAAAAGTTAGATTCCACCAAGACTCGTGCAGTTTAATGTGTCTATACTCATTACCCCGTATGGCTATTTTAAGTTGTTTAATGAGGCAGTGTACATCTCAATTTTGAAAAGAAGGTTTCAGGGTACCATTAGGGGCGGAGCTCCAACAGAAATTATGGGTTCGGCAAAATCAAGAAGTTTTAGGTGTTTATCATAATTTTCTTATCATATTTGATTTTTTTATCTCTTCAGTGGAGTACAATATATTTATCATAATTAATTTTACCTTTTACGAAAAGAAAAATATTATTATTCCATATTTGGCTAGTCCTTTTTCTTGGAGAAAAAGATTTTGGACTTTTATAAATTAAGAATTATTCCTTCTCATTTAGTAACATTTACAATGTAACCTTAAGACGTTTGAGAGTCTTGTTTAAGGAAAATATTTGTGAGACAAGTGTAAGTATGTCACTTGTGTGCGCCTCTTTGTGAAGTTGTTATCTCGATATTATATATTCTCTTTTATAGAGAGAATTGCTCATTTACGCTTGTGGATGTAGGTCAATAGATCACACCACATTAAATGATATGTCTCTTTTGGTATATTTTTGTTTTGTTGTTTGATTAATCATCATTCAAAGTTTGCTTAGTTAGCTTTCGAATGACACAAATTATTTCGATCCTAACAGGTGGTATTAGAGTGAGGTTCAAAACATATTCATCAAGGCGGGTGTAGTTCTAGCCGCAACCTATTTGACGGTAATCATGATTTTTGTCGGAAATTTTTGACTGAAGTGCTACTCACGTTGAGACAAACTTTATGTTGGAGATTTGGAGATACCCGTTGAAAGTTATGTAAAGAAGGCGGTCAAGTTTATGTTGTCAGAAAATTCAGGCCAAGAGGAGAATTGTAAGGTGTTTGTATTATTTTTTTATCATATTTAATTTTTCTATCTATTAAAGGAAGGGCAACATATTTACCATAATTGATTTTACTTTTTATCAAAAGGAAAATATAATTCTTCCATATTTGACTAGTACTTTTTCTTGGAGGAAAAGATCTTGGACTTTTATGAATTGAGGATCCTTCCTTCTCGTTTAGGAGAATCCACAATGTTGTCGTAAGGGGTTTGAGAGTCTTCTTTAGGAGGAGATTTTGAGACAAGTGTTAGTATGTCACTTGTGTGTGCCTCTTTGTGAGTTTGTTCTATCGATATTTTATACTCTATTTTATATAGGGGATTGCTCATCTTCGCTTATGGATGCAGATCAATAGACTGAACTACGCTAAATAGTTGTGTCTCTTTTTGTATATTTATCTATTGTTATCTAATTTATCAGTGTTCAAGATTTACTTAGTTAACCTCCACATGACAACTAATTATTTCGATCATAACATAGTTCTATTAAGAAATTCGCTTAATATATACAAGAAAATCTATTACGAACCAATAAGTACAAATATTATGGTTCAAAGCCCATAAATAACTTAAAATTCTGAAACCACCATTTAATTAGCATGTTTCAACGGGTAAAAGAAGCTGGCATTTGATACAATAATTGGTGAGTACTAGTATAGCAGAGAATAGCTAATTAAACGGATAAATCGAAATAACTACTATTTTATTATTTTGTTGTAGTGACTAGTTCAACATGCTATACTTTAATTAATGAATTAATTAGTATGAATGAATTATAGGAGGCATCAGGGTCACTATAGGTCAATTTTTCAGTTAGTAGCTTGTTAAAATAATTTTTGTAGCTAGCTAGCCAGACAAACTAGACAATGATTTTGTTTAGGTTAGAAACACGTAACGGAGTCATTTATTTAGAAATTTACCTTCTTGTCAATCTTTTTATCCTAAAAAGGAAAAATATTGTCTCCTTGTCACTAATTCTCACATCAGTAGTGGAGTATTATCTTTTGCATAAACAAACACATATAAAGGGTGTATTCGGAAGAACTTACCCATAATTAACAATTACCTAATTTTTGAGATAACATGACAACGATTACATATAGTTATTTGACAAAGTCATACACAAGCCTAATAGAAGACTTTTAGCAAATTGCGTAAATCTTCAAGATAAAGATTGCTTTACAAATAAAAGGATGTACTTTTCGAACGCACTAAAAGAAACGTTGAGTATCGAGATTCAAGACTTACAAGGAAAAAGATTAATTAGATGTCTAAAACTAGTAGCAAAACACTATTAGTAATTAAAATGTCCAAAAGAATCATTGGGTAACACATTTGATGAGTAAATAAAAAAATAAAGAAAAAGAGAATTACAGCAACTTTCTCTCTAAAATTATTTTCATGCATTTATGTTATTCTCATGCATATATCACCCATGCAACCAAAAAGGAAACTTAATTATTAAAATTTAAAAGAAAACTAAATTTTCGAATATGTGCAGATGAACCATATAATTAGATTAACTCATAGTCTACGAAAAAGGCAGTATGTATCGTTTAAAGTATACTTGATTAGGAAAAATTAAAAAGGAAAAACAAAGATTAGTACATCTGCCACCTTATGTAAAAAATGATCGTAAACTTTAATTATATAGTCAAGCACTTATATAACATCTAAGTTTGTTCCAAATATTTTTTAGCTACTATAGCGAAATACTGTTATAGAGAACATATATCATAACATAACATGAAAAATTACTTCTAAAAAAAACTTAGCCGTTATACTGAAATGCTACTATAAACGATAATTATTATAAAGAAATTTGAGTGTGCTAATTTCAGCTAATGGTCAAATTAAAAGTGATAACCACAAGGAAAAGAAAAACCAAAAAACTTAGATAAGATATGTGCTAATTTACCATTGAACTCTAGTTCTTATACGAGAGGTCGCTTAGCATAGAAAAGAAACTAAATAGAATTATAGTTGATGCATACATCTACACGTTGAAAAAAAGGATGTTGAAGGCAAAGTCAAGTAAATTAAAAGTATACTTTTTTTTATAATTTAATTTTAGATGAGGTAGTACAACATGGTTAAAAATATAAAAATATCTTGAGTTCAAATCGCACAATTACCTATAATCTTATATCAAAAAAGTTTTTTCTATGTGCTTGACCCCCAAAAAAAAAAGTTGAAAAAGCTAAAGTCGTATCAGCGCAGACACAGATGCTCGTGCTTCTCTGTGCCGTTATTTGAAAAAACAAATGAAGAAAATAGAGATATGGAGTTCTTTTAATATAATGTTACGTGAGCGCATTCATGTGTCTGCCTGTGCGTTATGTCTTTTATATTTTCCTTTTCTCTAAGTCTGACTGTGTTATGTGTGGGTAGAGACCGATTAATAATTTAAAGTTAATAGAGTTCAATAAGGGCAGTTTGGTGCACTAAATTTCTATAATATGCGGGGTTCGGGAAGGGTCGGACTATAAGAGCTTATTGTACGCAGCCTTATTCTGCATTTCTGCAAGAGGTTGTTTTCACGGCTCGAACCCCTGACCTCCTGGTCACGTGACGACAATGAGTTCAATAAGCTTTTTACTATTAATCTCATTGTACTTTTAGAATTTTGTCGGAACAAAATATTTTCTTAAATTGTAGTTGGTTACGTTATTCATCATATATTTATTTCATGTGTCAAAAATACTACGTTCAAATAAAGATGTAGTTTATGAACTATATGTGTCATTATGTGTGTGTGAGAGAGAAAGCCATAGAAAAGTACCTCATTCATCGGAACTCGTCTGAAAAATTGAAGAGCACTAGTATGGGAGGAGGAATATGACCGCCGAACAAATTCTTCTCTTTGTTTTACCATCTGCTCAATGGTGGCAGCGGCTGCAGCCATTTCATCACTTGTTATACTGATAATATCATCACTTTCTTCTCGAGATTCGTTCATTGCTGTGCACATCTCTAACTTTATATATCTGATCAATCAATTAATTATGCTATAAGAAGAAAATATCTTTCGGTTTTTTTTCAATACGGAGGACAAAATCCATACAGAGTTTTATAAAATGTCTTAGAGATCAAGAAACAAATGCTTTCTTACAGGAAAATTAAGGATACTTTTGTGGTAAATGGCTCGTAAAATGAGGAGAAATGAGATTCAACGAGTGGATAGAGTAATAATTTATAGAATAATATGAACAAGAAGAGAGGATGGAATATGGAAAATGAAGTTTGGAACTGGGAAAATATGCATACACATTCCTGGCTCGTACTTGTTTATATAGTGAGTAGTACTAAAGTTCGTGAATAAATATTATCTTTCAGCTCTTACAAATTAAGTGTCCTTTACAATGGCTGCAGGGTAGTAGCTAGCTAAGAAATGATATACTAGGGGCAGGTAACTATATAAATTACTATATTCGTACAACATTATGCGTTTCAAGTGAAAAGTAATCTAATTAAATCTACTAAACATTCCACTAATTGAGTGCATTCTTCACTTGGACTCTGGCTTAGCAGTAGGATTAATCTACAATCCAATTCATTTAACTAAACATCTTCTCCTAATTAAGCATTTTAATTTATAATTAGCCCTTGCTGTTCCACTTTATGTATGCATCATCATCGTTTCTCGACAACCACGAAACATTCGTATTTTGCTCTTATCAGGAACGTAACCTTATATTTGATAATTTCTTCTCTTTTCTTTGTTGTATATGTTTAATTAATCTTTAATTTGAAATAAATAGGAATATAACCAGCTATACTCCATAAGTTTTGTCTAATTCATTGCACTTGTTTTCATCATAGATATATATTCATGCTACCTTTTAAATTTTTTTTTTAACCAAATCCATCATCACTTGAACAACATGCACTGAAGATTTTTTGGTCAAACAGTTTCAGAATCTAATTAAAATTCTTTTTAGGGGGAAAGCAAGCACTTTATTCTCTGTATATTATTAGTTCAAATTTGACCAATTAGGTAACGTACTAGCTATATATGTGGGGCCTCGTAAGAGAAAATTATTGGCATCCATTAACATTTGTTTTTTGGCCAGTCATTGTAATCTTCCTACTAAATTGAATTGCACGTAGAAAAGATAAATTTTGGATTAACTCCTCCACAAAATAAAATATATAAATAAATTGTGATGCTTGTCTAATAACAGATTGCTGCATGTGTTGGCTGCATATAAACCATCTTTCTCTTTTAGTTTTTATATCTTTTGAGTTAATCATAAACAGTTTTCACAGATTTATATTTTAGAGAAAAAGGAATGAAATCTCCAACCCATGCCTCCATTTTCTCCTCCAAAATACAGTAAACTCCAAAATAGAGTAAAGTTACTTCAACCATTACTTTATTTTTCACTCCAAAAAAGAATATTTTATTTTATATTCTTCTCTCTCTTCAATATTATATTATTATCTTTTATTTAAATTTTATTTTTTATTTCTATTAAAGAAAATCTATCTTTTTTTCCTTTTTACATATTCATCACATAAACATTTAATATAAGATTATTTTATATCATAAATTTCAAATAATATAATTTGTAAGAAAAGATTATAGATTATATATATATATATATATATATATATATATATATATATATTAACGGAACTATAATAATTTTGGTGTATCTGGAAATGACATACCTCCCTACTAAGTTATTCTTCTATTTACAGTAGTTTCAATTTTTATGTTTTTTAATTTATTGTATTTTCAATTTTTATGTATTTCCAATTTTAATGTATTTTTATTTAATATATTTTCAATTTTCACTTTTTAATTTTAGCAGCATCTAATATTTTATATTCGCACCTTTCAATTTTAGCAACATCTAATATTTTATATTTGCACCATTCATTTTTTGAGATGATTATATATTTTTTGTGCAATTATAACTTATAATAAAATTAATTTACAATTTTGCATAAAAATAATAGATGCACAAAAATTAATTTATCAAAATTATACTCCAAAGTTAAGATGTAAAATTAATATTATAAAGATATTACATAAACATAATTAGGTATATATAAAGAGATAAATTAAAAGGGTTAAATAATAAAAATAATAATAAAATAAACATGAATAGTAATGGAGGAGATGAGTAGTGTCACTCCATATTTGGAGTAACACTGTTCATCCCCCATTTTTAGGGCAAAAATAGGGGAGCATTGGAGCTCCATTATGACAAAAAATATCCCCATTATGAAGAAATGGGGGAGGGTTGGATATGCCCTAAAGCATGGTAAAATGCCGGCAAATATATATCTAGAATTATTAAAGAATATGTTTTCTCGTCTTATTTTGTTAAAATTACTAAAGAGGAAGACATATTGTTTATTTGAACAGTCTCAATATCATAATTTCGTACCATCAAATTAGGTTATGGTGAAGTGATAAATACTCATTCATCCTTAATAAGTATCGGGTTTGAGCGCCAAGTAGAATCACATTTTGATAGGGAATGCTTTACACAACAAATGAGACTTCTCAATACGAATCCGGATTAATCAGGCTCAAAGCAGGGTACCAAGTGGGGGGGGGGACTCCATTATCCAACACTTTTCTGCCTATAATATCAACTTTTTTTTTGTATAATAAGTAACATGCACATTAATTCTTCTAATAGGTCCGAGTACTTTGTGAAAGTTTGGCTGACACTTCTAGATACGTGATGACAACGACATCTATAAAATTAAATTTGTATGTGTTCTTCTTAGAAGAAACAGCTTTAAATTATTCTTGAAATTCTAATTTGACAAAAAGATGAAATAAATATTTACCAATATTCCCAAAATAACTTCTCAAAA
The DNA here is from genome assembly GCF_000715075.1 of Nicotiana tabacum. Classification (NCBI taxonomy): domain Eukaryota; kingdom Viridiplantae; phylum Streptophyta; class Magnoliopsida; order Solanales; family Solanaceae; genus Nicotiana; species Nicotiana tabacum. The sequence goes on along the minus strand of NC_134089.1, from coordinate 50,243,780 downwards.
TTACCCAAGCTAAGCATAGCTACAATTATGAGATTGAATCCAATATCATTTGAAATTCTTTGCATAGGGAACAATAAAACTATATATTTCCGCCTCTTCGAGGGACATTTCACTGTCTTCACCCATAACTAACAAATAGATGCCCCATGCATTAAAACCTAATGTTTACATACCAAGGTGTTTTTATTATATTATAGAGGAAACATATCACAGTCTACACAATACATACATATATATACACACGATATCCATCCAAAAAATGTGGTCTAGCGATTAATAAAGCGAATAAAATTTACTATGAGATATTAGGTGTCACAAAAATGTTAGGTGAGTTTTTAATTTTGTATAAGTTAATTGGACAAAAATTATCCGATACTCGTATTGGTTGATAATAGATACGCGATAAAGGTGTAGACTGATTAACATCGCCGCACAGCAAGTTGGAATAGAATCTCATGAAGAATTCTATATCGTCATTGATAACAGTTGGTTCATGTGCCTCTTTTAAACAATAGTTTAACTGTTTTTTCCTCAGCGAAATGCCAAGATAAAAAAAAAAATAGGAAAAGAAACAAAAGATATTGTTAATCCCATATTCCAAACTTCTGACTTGATTTTTAATAGTAGAAGAAAAGAACAAAGAGATAAATGTTTAATATTCGATCCTTTCACGCAATGTAAGGTGAAAGAGAATGATTAATTCTTTTATATTGAGTTTTCTTCTTTCTTTCACACACATGAATTTTGCTATGCAAAGCACTATAGTTGTCGTGATTTAATTTTCTAAATTTAATTTTTATTGTTTCTTCAAAGGAAACTAGTTTTTTCTATCCTTACCCAATTAACTTCTAGATTTTTTCTATCCTTGCCCAATTAACTTCTAGAAAATGGGTTCATTCCCTTAACCACATATATACAAGAAGACAGAAAATGTAGATTCTCCAATTCAGTGGGCTATAAGTGAAAAGCCCCCAAAGAATACATATATAATGAGCGATATAGAAAATGAATAACTCAAATACCAACAAGGCAACACCAAACAGTAAGTCCGTGTTATGCTATGTCTCATCAGATCTTTAGTCCTAAGAGGTCGTTTGGTAGGATGTATTAGAAAAAAAATAATACAAGTATTAGCTATGTGCATTCTTAATATCTTCTTTGGTATATTTTTTCAATCTGTGTATAACTAACACAGATTGAAATTGATATTATCCTATGTATAAGTAATACATAGAAAACCATGACATTAGTAATACCAAAGTTATTAACACATGCATTAACATAGTTAAAGACAAAATTATCCTTAAAGTCCCTTAAAGCTAGAGAATATGGAGGGTATTTATGTAAACAACTATTTTTCTTAAAAAATATGCAATGCATTATAATTTTTAATACACCACACCAAACAGTAGATAAGAAATAATATATGTATAACGAATGCTTGCATTACTAACCCATGCATTACTAATCTCTGCATTACTAATACACCTTATTCCGCACTATTCCTATACACTCTACCAAACGACCCATAACAGTTACTGCTAATTACTATTTGAAGCAGCACCACATCTATAGTATTTGTGTGAGTTCACGTGTATCTAGTAATTTTTTTTCGAACCTTGTATTTAGACTAAGAAACTCACTAGATGTATAATAATATTTTTCTCGGTAAGCCAGTTTAGTGATTCCGATTTGTGAAAACCTATAAACTTCAAATTTTGAATGCGCTTCTAATTTAAAGACGCATCATCGAGGTACTATGTATGTACTTAAATTAAATACAGACATAAGCTTATATTTTAGCTCATAACATGGGGGTAAGCATTAAGAGAGAAACTACGCGTATAAATTAGCATTAAAGGTGTCGTCTCTATGTACGTATAAGATGATTAGGGATGCAATTTGGCATAAATCTATTTCTGATTTTGTGTTCAGATCAAACATTGCTGGACCATGTGCGCTCCTATGTTTTCTCCTGTTCCGTAAATGAAACTTTTCCATTATTATCTTAGAATTAGAATATTCTACCAACAAACTTAAAGAAAGAAAAAGAGTAATGCGAGAAGTAGAAGGAGGAGGAGGATAATGCCAAAAGCCACATGCACGCTAGCATACATGCTACTATAATAAATTTCATTCAAAGAATTATGTGCATATGAAGACAAAATAATCAGAAAATGAAAGGATGTTTATTTAAAGATCCAATCAATCATTTTGAGTTCTAAAACCCATCTCTTATTTTGATAATTCCCGTAGGTTTATTTAGTATTTTATGACTTGTAGATATGAATGGTTTGGGTCTCGAAAGGTTCGGGAGTAGTTTGGAACATCTAGATCCTAACTTGAAGCATTAAGTTGAGAAGAGTTGACCAAAATCAATAATTTAGGTAAACAAGTTAGGATTTATTATTTTAAAGTTTCAATAGATTTATATGTTAATTTTGGACTTGTATGTATCTTCGGTTTAGCGAGGGGCTGGGGGTAATTCAGACATATCTTCTGAAAGTTAGAACTTGAGGAACTTAAAAAAGTTTGTATTTTGGTTTGGATCTTGGTTTTTAGTTATGACATATTCGGATGTTTTTTAGCCCTTGGACAAGTTTGTACAGGGTATACACACTAGTTGGGATGATTGAAAAGGATCTTTGGAGGCTCGGATGAATTTCGACGCATATGGAGAATATTTCACAATTTTTGGAGGATATTCTAGTGTCAGCTTGTGTTTACTGTGGAAATGGTAATAACAACTAAATTTGATTATGGGAATCTAAAAATATGTGATCTATTTTTATGCTAGTTGTTAAGCAGTTGATGCTATGTATGTGGGACTTAGAAACGAAATGAGAGTTAAGAATAAGGTGATAATCGAACCGATAAGTTAGCAATTGGGGCCTCGAGCTTGTCGATTCGGGGGCCTCGAGGTCGATTCCGGAGCTCGGCTATGAGCTATCGAGGGTGATCGAGGTGTGACTAACAGTTATAATAAAATCAATGAAGGCTCTTTATAGCCAATGGTAAGCAATAAATGATGAACAACAACGAAGGTAATAAATGGAAGTAACAATCTCAAGGAAGTATATTAGAGAGCAAAGAGAATGTTCTTGTTTATTTAGTATGTAGCAACAGAAGCAACATAGATTTACAAAATGACAATGATCCCCTTTATATAGGAGGAGAATCCCAATATAGTACAAAATTCATTAATGACAAAGAAGCAGAGATGAGACAGTTAGAAGACACCCTAATTCGGGTTTAGAGTAGTCCACTAGGCTTTGTCAGTCCTTACCGTGTACCTTGGGAACTCCCCATTTCTACTATTACCGTAATCATCACGGCCCCAAGGTCGAGTGTCAACGATCCTCGAGGGAGGATACTCGGTTGTGGCCTCGAGCCTTCGAGGTGATCTTCCGAAGTGCCTCAATGGCGAGAAATTGGACTCTTCGATTTCACCGTATACAAATAGTCTCCGTGTTTCCTAGAACGAAGCGATAGGAAACAATTTTGAGCTTCCATTTCGAAGACATCATCGCCGTGATGTCAGCCTATCAGAGCATTAAATGTCATGCCCAAAAAACCGCACAAGGGCCGCCGTCAAATGCGACTATCGAGAAGCCTACTAACCGCTATTAGTTTGTCCCTTCCGCTGCCCATTCAGCTCCTATAAATGCACCAATCATTTGATAATTCTTACTTTCTCAACATTTTCAAATTCGCAAAGCCAGATCCATCCCCTTTCGCATACTTTCTTCTTACTTTCTTAGAGAAATTTCGTCATCATCATGGCTAGAACCTCCAAGATGGTTCCTCGGAAAGACGAGACTGCCTCTTCATCTCGAACATCTAAAGGGAAACCCAAAGTGATACCCACCTTAGGACAATGTACTCCCACCGAGCTTGACATGTCGAAGGACTTTACCATCGATAAAACTTCATCCGCACCGGGCCGATGCGAACACGTGCCCCGATATATTAGTGTTGTGACCAACATAGGGACGGTGAAGAAAGACTGCCGATGGACGGAGGCAGTGGAGGTGGAGATTCCCAGCCCTGATGAGAATATAACGGATTAGAAGGCTGGCTTCCTTCATGTATATACTTTCCCGTTCACTTTGGGTCCTGTCGGTCCTTCAGAATCCCCTTCCCCGGAGATAGATCCGATTATCCTCGATTTTTGTGACAAATATCAAGTGACGCTCGGTCAAATCTATTTTTCTCTCTAGAGGATAGTCTTGATGCTCCACCATTTCTCCGATGGGGTTGAGGGCGAGATCTTTACCCTCAACCATTTGATTAGGTTGTACAGCCCTCGATTTTATCGAGGTTTGATTAGGCTTCACCACTGATCCAAAAAATCATTTTTCTCGAGCACCGACGAGGAGAAGGATCGGGGGTGGATGAGTAGGTTCGTCCAGATGAAGACCTCGGACATCATTCCGGCCGGGAGGATGCCTTTCCCGGAGAAGTGGAACATACAGCGTAAGCATTTTTTCCCTCGGACATGTTTTGTGATTTTCTTTCCTTTCTTCTAGAGAAATAACCTCTTTTTAGTTTTTGCAGCTACCGCTTGGTATCCCGAAGCGGTCACAGATCTGTCGGGATGGATCGAGCGGTTGGACACCGCGTTCCCATATCTTGTTCGGTCTTGGCCCAACCTGGCTAAGAAGCGGTGGGTGGCTAAGAATCATGGTAAAGCTTCCTTGCCACCTATGTCTTAGATTTATGTTTCTCCTCGTATCCTTTATGCTGATAAGTTATGGTCACTGCGCTCATGCAGGCCTTGGTGAGAATATGCGGATGCGGCCGCCCCTGGTGGTGATATGGAGACTTCGGAGCCCGCCAAGGGCAAGAAAAGGAAAGGTAAGGCGGCTACCGATCCTCCTGTGGCAAAGAAACCTAATTCATGCGAGCCTTGAGCCATTATTAGGACCTTGACTTCAACTTTAGGAGCATGCCTCAATGCTGAGGATGAGGATCATGATGATGATGATGATGATGATGAGGGCGTGTGCCGGTTGACATGGAGGACTAGGTCGGGCATAAGAGCCTCGCAGGTGACTCGATCGGAGGCTACTGAATCGGAAACGACTAACTCAGGTCGGTCCCGTGATTCGAAGACCCTCGAGAAGGGTGTCAATGTGGTCCCGGATCGCATGACCGGATTTGGTGCAGTTTCCACTAGGGGGATCGTTGTTGCTGATTCTGAAGGGTCAGGACTCGGAGCTTTTTAGGGGCAGGAGTTGCCCATCGGAGACATCGATGATATATGTGATTTCAGTTTGGGCCCTCAGTTGTCGTCAGGGGAGCTGAGGGATGCTCAGGACGCGAATACCCCCAAAGTCGGAGGTCCTCTTAAGGGGAGAGGTGTGCTTGGAATCATTCTTGACGATGTTAGCGAGAACATCAATCTCGACGCTCATGGCGCCATCAAAGCAGCAGAGAGGTTCCAGCAGCATGTGATAGTTGTTTTATGCATGTTTCCTTTAGTCTCGAGCATTTTTCTTCATTCTTCTAACTCTTTTGTTTTGCTATAGTGTAAGGAGATGTATGATCATGCCCTATCCAGGCTTCATGAGGAGCTTTCATGCCGTGAAAAGGAGCTTAAGAGGCTGACCTTGGGACTGCAAGAGTCGGAGGATTACTCTACTCGAAAGGAGAAAGAGTCAGGCGAGCTCAAGGCTGCTTTGGAGGGAGCACTCCGAGAAAAAGCTGATCGTTTTGAGCAGGTATTTGCCATGCGTGAATCCTCCCTTTGTTCCCATAATACTATACTAACAAGCTTACCATTCCCCTCGCAGATCAGGCAAAGGGATTCGTTGATCGGGCAAAAGAATGCGAAGATCTTCAAGTTGAGGGGACGAAACGGGGTGGCGGCCTCGAAGTTAGCATCGACCCATGATCTTCTTCAAAATGCTCGAAAGGGGGTTGCTGTGCTGACTGCGGCCAAGTCTGAGATCGAAGGAAAAATTTCTACTTATCTGCAGGACGCAGCCACGATGAATCAAATAGCTCATAATATATTGATAGAGGCCGAGCTAAAACTGGCTCGAGCTATCGAGCATGCTAGAGCGAAGGCTAGGAGGGAAGCCTTAGAGGGGGTCGAAAGTAGAGGTGTCGATCTTCCAGCCGAGATTGAGAAGGCCCGAGAGTTGGAGAGAAAGTCGGCCCTCTTGATCGCTCCAGATGAGGATCCTGGAGATGGTTCGGAGGATAGTGGCAATGAAGAGTAGACCTTGTGTCGCTTTGCTTTTTCCTTTTCTCTTTCTTTGCATGTATCCTCGGGGGACTGAGTCTTGTAAAGACGTCCCTTGTAAATATATTTTTGGCAATGCAAAAGAGTTTTTCTGCTCCAAATATTTCCATTCATTGTATCTCGTTGCTCTTGCGGAGTTATTCTTCGAATTTTAACATTTTCTCTTTGGAGCCCATTCTTGGAGTAATCGGGAACCTTGAAATTGGGTCCTATATTGAAGTTTGGTTGATAGCTTCTTTCGGGATGATGCTTGTGACAGCAAGAAGCCCCTGAGGTCTCGATACCTCTCGACTTTCGTGGGGTAGCAACATTCATGCGATCTGATAAAGGGAGCCCTAGGGTGATCCCTGGTGGTCCTGCCAGTACATTTCCCAAGGAAAAAGTGACGTTACTTTGGCTAGAATTAATTGGCCCTCTGGGTAGGCGAGCAGCCGCTACTTTGCCCCTATATATTCATTCACTTGCTTCTCCAGTGGAGATTCTGCTACTTTGAGTAACTATTTCTTCCATATGACTTGGTGCTTTGTGCTAGTTCTCCCGTTGTTTCAACTCAAAATCTTTGCCCAAATCTATATCTTCATCCTCTTATTTTATCGTAGCCATGACTACTACGTCGACATCTGCCCATCAAGGAGAGGGGAGTTCTGCCTCTGTTCCGCGTCTTGTCGGCGGTACACCGTTGGTGCCCGGTGAGCAGGCCTCGAGGTGCTTTGTCTTGAGGAGAGACTTTACGTTGGAGAGACCTCCCAACGTTCAAGGACATCAGGAGCACGCGTCGAGGTTCATCTCATCAGTAGGGGAGGAACACCTCGAAATGATCAGAAAAGACTGTGGATGGGGAGAAGGAGTGGTGCTACAAGTACCTTCCTCTGAGGAGAGCACCATGACCTATGTTGAGGGGTTTTTGAACGTGTATACGCACACTTTTACATCGGTTCCCCCCGACCGGGTCATGCTTGAGTTCTGTCAGAGATATCAGGTTACTTTGGCGCAGGTTCACCCATCCCTTTGGAAGATAGTGCAGACGATGAGATACTTTGCAGATAAGGGTGGGCTCGAATTTACCCTCAGTCATCTTATGAGGTTATATCGGCCGCTGCGTTATCGGGGTTTGATCACTCTACTGCATCGATCCACCCGGTCTCCTACCGTTGACGACGAAGAGGACAAGGACCAAGGATGGATGAGCCGATTCGTTCGAGCACAAACAATCGATATCATTCCTGGAGAGTTTCTGCCCTTTTCTGAGAAATGGAATTTCACATATAAGTGTCATACCTGTATTTTTATCACTCTGTCTGGAGGGGGCAACATAACTACATTTCTCTATTTTATTTGTAGCGACTCCTTGGTTTCCGAACGAGGTCCCTGATTTGGCCGAGTGGTCTCATAAGTTGGCAGCTTGTTCGACCTATGATAAGTGCCGGTGGCGAGACCTGTCTAAGGGGAGATGGGAGGTAAAGCATCATAGTAGGCGCTTGGTGGCTTATTTCCCCAGAATTGTACTTTTCTTTTTTGCTTCCTAACTTAGCCGCCGTAGGTATTGGAGATTTTCCGGAGATGAGGTCGTGCCTTCTGGGGAGGAGGAGAGACTACCGAGCTCGGGGTCAAAGGTTGATGATAAACAAAAAGGGTCTCCGGGGTGTGAGGAGGCTCGCAGCGGGGCGAGTCCTTCTCAGCGGTTTAAAATAGGCAGTTCGACCGATCATCCGGTTTTGGAGGCCTCCGTCCTAGAAAGAACATTCCCTATTTCTACTGCGGGTACTTCAAAGTGAGGAGCATGTGGAGCCTTTTTCTGTTCCTACCAAAGGTGCTTCGGGAGGCACTAAGCCATCAGATATTGGCTTGGCCTTTGGTGAGGCTCAACGGCTCGGCTTTATGGTAAGCTTCGGTAGCTGGCATAGGATTATTCCGGTTTCACACTTTTCCTTTCTCATTGGATTTTCTTTCGCAAGCCTTTGACAAGCTTAAATACGAGCTGCTTCGCTATGAAGATAGGTTGTGGAAAGCTTCGGATATGGAGAAATCCTTTAAGCTTCTTTGTGTGAGAAAGGAAAGCAAGCTGGTATCCCTGCGGTGTGAGGCATATCGAAGCCGGAGTAGTGAGAGCTGCCTCGAGAGACAGGTATCTCGCATTTCATGTTGATGTATGCTCCTTCTTTCATTTTTAGAGATTAATGTTTCGATATTTCAGCTGGAGATTAAAACGGAGGAGGTGAACGACTTTGGGGTGAAGTTGGCCGGGCCAAATGTGAGTTTAACGAGCTGCATGCCCATGTAGAAGCCCAAGTTGCAGCCAAGGAGAGTGCTTTGGCTAAAGATTCCACCTTTGAGATGCAAACCCAGACCGCTCGTGCGAATGATTCTGTGCAAGCGAGCATGATTGCAAGGCTTTATTCCAAGCTTTTGAAGGCGAAGGCCGAGGTGGTGAATGCCCGGGCCGAGGCTATGATGAGCAGTACTAGGACGAACCTGAAAGCGGCGGCCTATTTGAAGAGCGCTGCCACTACTAGAGTTGAGCTGAGGAGAACTCTTGGTCGTGCGAGAAGTAGTAAAGAGTATGCAAAGTGCAAATCTCGGAGGGAAACTCTCGAGGAAATTCATGTCAGGGGTTTCGATCTTTCGGAAGAGATCGAGCAAGCCAAGGCGAAGGAATATGATGCCAAGTTCCTTCTGTCTGATGCGAAAAATGGCGAGGACGGGGCCGTCAGGCCATATCGACCAAGGGGGACGTTTATTTTCTTTTTCTTTGTATATAGTGCTTTGACAGTATGCTGTAAGTGGAGCTTGTATTTTATTACATGTATGTATAAGGGGGAGACCTCACGATTTTGTATCTTCCGAGTTTCTGTTTGCCGAGATTTTAGCCAGATCAATTGGCCTTTGTGTTGGTTGGAATTCTTAGTTTCGTGATATGGCCCTGGGCTCATCAAGCTGGCCCGTAGGCTCTTACGTGTTTTATCGATGCAACCTTTTTAGTTAATTATTTTGGGTTCAGACTCCGAGTCGGGTTTCAACTCGAGCTCATTCGACCCTCAAGTTTTGTATTTGTGCGGGTTGGCGATAATGGCTCTTACGCCTTAGGTCGAAGCAACCTTTTAGTGTGGGTTGGCGATAGTAGCTCTTAGGCCTTGGGTCGATGCGGCCTTTTAGTGTGGGCTGGCGATAATGTCTCTTACGCCTTGGGTCGATGCGACCTTTTAGTGTGGGCTGCCGACCATGGCTCTTATGCCTTGGGTCGAAGCAACCTTTTATAAGCTTTATTTTTCCATCATTAAGGACTTTTTGAATTAATTTTTGCCTGACTCTTTGACGGTTCAATAAAAACCTCGATTATGAGTCATTATGTGGTGATAATCGAGCACCTCGGGAGGTTTGGCTCAGAGGCTGAGTATCTCGAAGCCTGTGATTTGGAGCTGACATGGTCAAAGCTCTTTTGCCTATGTCGAGGGTATCTTGTTTAACCGGTTATTTTCGAAGTAGATTTGAAGTAGTTGAAGGCCTATGATTTTGTAGCGCCGGTCGGGCGTCCCCTAGTCGTATTAATTCATCCTGTACAACCTTGTGACCGGAGTCATTTGTGTTCTGCCGGAGCCTTTAAGTCCCGAGTGAAGTAGTTTCGGCATCTATATCGAGGGTATGCCTTTTTAGGGGTCTTACAAGTTCGATATATAGCCGAAACTTTGAGATCGGGTTTATGCCTTTAGTAAGGTCTTATAAGTTTTACATGCCTTTGCGGTCTTACAGTTTTGGATACTTGGTACAAGTTTTATACATGCCTTGCTTGAGGTCTTACATTTTTGGATACTTGGTACAAGTATTGTTCATCCCTTGCTTGAGGTCTTACAATTTTGTTGTTGCCTTATGTAGGTCTTACAAGATCGAGTCTGCCCACTCGGGGTCTTATGGCCTCAGGTTTTTTAATAAATGGTGATTGGCGATAGTCCCCGAGTCAGCGAGGGTATCTTGGCTCGGAAGCCATTACTTGTATACTTTGTATTGCCTCATTGAGGGCTTACGATTTTGGAGATTTCGACCCTGAGGTCATTCAGGTGTTGAATTGTTGACGCCAATCCACGAGTGTTCGGGATGTTTTCACCGGAGGAGTCATTTTTTGCGAAGGTGCCGAGCTTCTTTTGGAGTGTGAGACGCTTTGATAAAAGATATTTTTTAATTACTTGGTACAAGTGTACATGTTTTCGTCGCTTGGGGCCCGGCTATGCGGACACGGTTTGTTCAATCGTTTGGCCCGGTACATCATTTTCCTATTAGGACCCCATTTGGTGTTTCTTGGCTTTTCCGAGTGGGTGGCCTTCCAGGGGGATGCCCCCCAGTGCTCGAGGTTGATTGCAAAAGAAGCCTCGAATACTTGTTGAGTCTTCCTTGGGTAGCATGTGGATGTTGCCTCGTTAAAAACCTTGCCGGTAAAACCCTTTTCGGGATAAAACTCGGTCGAAGGAAAAGAGTGCAACAGATTCTTTAAAACCTTAAGGTCTTCAAGCTGGGTTAGCATTTTTACTGCTTCGGTCGGGTGCCTGCATAAAAGTTAGCATGAAATATAAAATGAAAAGGGAGATGGTTATACCTTAGTGGTGATGGCGCTTTTGAACCTTGGCAATTGTTTGGAGGACGCAGTACGGTCCTTTATTCGAATAAAGCTGAGGGTGTGTCTTGTGGTTGCTATCTTATCGTTTGTTGATTTCTTTGTCCCTCTGCTGGTGTAAACTTTGGTGTTTCGTCTAGTGGCAGTTGTCTCAAAAGATCATGTGGATGATATGTTGCAGCTAGTCCGCTTTGTTCTTTTTGGTTGTTTCTCTCTCTCGAAACTGATTTTTGCTCGGTTGCTGAGGAATTCCTGAAGGTGACCATTGTCGAGTAACCGGGCCACTTCCTCCCAGAGTTGCCGGCAATCCTCGGTCCTGTATCCGTGCATGTTGTTATTTGCATACTAAGTAATGGTTCCTTTGAGAAGGATCCGACTGTACAGGCTTGGGCCATCTGGCGTCTTTAATTTTGCTGATGGCGAACACGATGTCGGACACACCCCACATTCCTATCCAATCTGGCTCTATTGATGAGTCCCCGAGGATTCTGTCCTCGGTCTATCCTTCGATCATTGCAAGGCGGATTACGCCTTGGGCGTTCCTTCTGTCTTTGGTGTATGGCTGATATCTGTCTTTGTTTGGCTTTGGCTCCTTCGCCAGAAGCCTACTTGGGTATACTGAGCCCGAGGGGGCTCCTAGCTGGTCATCTTCTACCCTGATCTTCGACTGGTATCGGTTGTGGTCATCCGACCAGGTCACAACGAGATATTCGACTAGATTCTCTTTTAGCTGTTTCGAAGCCACCGAGCTTCGCTCATTCAGACCTTGAGTGAAGGCCTGCACCTCCTAGTCGTTAGAGACTGGTGGTAGTTCCATTCGTTATATTTCAAGGTGAGATACAAATTCTCGTAGCATCTCATTCTCCCTTTGCTTGATTTTGAAGATGTCGGATTTCCTTGTGGCCACCTTGATGGCCCCGGCATGCGCCTTTATGAAGGAATCTGCCACCATGGCAAATGAGTCTATGGAGTTTGGGGCCAAGTTATGATACCATATCATCGCCCCTTTAGAACGTGTTTCTCTGAATTTTTTCAGTAGGACGGACTTGATCTCGTCGTCCTTCAGGTCGTTTCCCTTTACTGCAAGGTGTAGGCAGTAACGTGCTCGTTTGGGTTCGAGGTACCGTTATATTTTTGAAGGTTTGGCATTCTGAACTTCTTTGGAATGGATTTTGGGGCTGCTTCCTCTAGGAATGGCTTTTGTATGAACTTCTTCGAATCTACCCCTTTTAGGATCGTGGGCGCGCCCGGAATTTGGTTGACCCTGGAGTTGTAGGTTTCAACCTTTTTTCCGTTGGCTTCTATCATTTTCTTGCCCGATTCGATCCTTCTGGTGAGGTCCTCGAGCATCTTTACGATGACAGAATCGGCTATCGACCAGTTATTGCTCGATCTCTCCGATACCTGTTTGGCCGGGGGAGCTATCCCCGATGCTACCATGCTAGGAGTTTTCTGGTGACTTTGTAGCTGAGCAATAGCCAACTGTTTTGCCTGCAACATTTCAAAATAACGTGAAAGCTAACCTTCCGTTCTTCCCTAATTGGGGTTTTCTGAGCTTCTTATTGATCTCCTTGGTGCACACTCATGTTGGTGTGCGAGCTGATATCGACCTGTTGGGCGTCGTACGAAAATGCGTCCATGGGGATTGGTTCTGGTGCATTCCCAGGGTTTCGTGGTGGCACACCAACACCTGGAACACCCACACAGTTTTCTTCGTGGTCCTCAAGATCATTGTTACCACCTCCATTCACTGAGTTAGACATTTCGACCTGAAAGCTGAGATCTTGGACAAGAAAAATCATGAAAGATAACTTGCGTTATGTAGTAAAACCAGTAAGAAAATAATAATTATTATTTTTAGCCCCACGGTGGGCGCCAAACTGTTTACTAAGAAAATGGTAATAACAATTGAATTTGATTATGGGACTCTAAAAATACGTGATCTATTTTTATGCTAGTTGTTAAGCAGTTGATAATATGTATGTGAGAGTTAGAAACAAAATTAGAGTTAAGAATAAGGTGATAACCGAACCAATAGGTTAGCAATCGGGGTCTCAAGCTTGTCTATTCGGGGGCCTCGAGGTCGATTCCGAAGCTCGGCTGTGAGCTATCGAGGGTGATTGAGGTGTGACTAACATTTACAATAAAATCAATGAAGGCTCTTTATAGCCAATGGTAAGCAATAAATGATCAACAACGAGGTAATAAATGGAAGTAATAATCTCAAGGAAATATATTAGAGAGCAAAGAGAATGTTCTTGTTTATTTAGTATGGAGCAACTAAAGCAATAGAGATTTACAAAATGACAAGGATCCCCTTTATATAGGAGGGAATCCCAACATAGTACAAAATTCATTAATGACCAAGAAGCGGAGATGGGACAGCTAGAAGACACCCTGATTCGGGTTTAGAGTAGTCCACTAGGCTCTGTCAGTCCTTGCCGTGTACCTTGGGAACTCCCCATCTCTACCATTACCGTAATTATCACTGCCCCGAGGTCGAGTGTCGATGACCCTCGAGAGAGGATACTCGGCCATGGCCTCGAGCCTTCGAGGTGATCTTCCAAAGTGCCTCAATGGCGAGAAATTGGACCCTCCGATTTCACCGTATACAACTTGAGAATTAGTGGCTATAGCTCCTAAATCAGACTCTGGCCGGTATATAAGGAGTCCAATTTTTGTGATTTCTTATCTCATTTTTCATCATTTAGGAGACTTGGGGGGCTCGATTTTGGAAGGTTTTGACCAAGATCTTTATCCAGAAGCTTGGGGGGGTAAGTGATTCTATTCCAAATCTATGGCTTATACATGAATCTATCACGAGATTAAACATCAAGACATGGATTTGAACAAAAGAAATTGGATTTTTGGTCTAAAAGTTAAGAAATTGAATTTTATGATTTTAAATCCCAATTTTAAGTCGAATTTGAAAACTAATCACATATTTGGACTCATGAGGCTATGGATTGACAAGATGCGATATAAGTCTCGAGATTTGACTATGTGGGCTCGGGGTTAGCTTTTTGTTGACTTTGAATTTTTTAATTAAAGATCGAAGGGATAATACATAATTACCCCATTGTGGTTGTACCAAAGTTTCAGTTGCACCCCTTAAAAATACGGGTGTCCTATGATTCCCCTATATGTATTCAAAATATAAAATATTTCACCTTTTAAGCTGATGATATACAGTCTTTTGAGAAGAGTGGGAGACAAAAATACGGGTTAAAAATTTAATTTCGCCACCTTTTTATAAAAGGTATTCCCCTACTTTTCTTATTTTATTTTTTTCTAAGTTTTTCTTTTCTTTTTCCTTCTTCTCTCTTCATCTTAACTTACTCCTCATCTGGAACAATGGAGATTAATATAACAGAGCTCAATTCAATCCCATCAGTTAAAATTCTAAAAGATTAAACAATAATAAGAAACTCTATCAGATTTTAAACCGACAAACAGTGGTACCAAATTTGAGGTTTTTTTGCTCTAAGTCTAAAATTGCAATTTCGAAATTGATTGGGTGGGGTATAATCTTGCCGGAGACACAAATCGTAGCGGAATCCACAACTGGTAGTTGATTGGAACTGATTTGAGGCAGTTTCGGCCAGAAATTCAAACTAATTTGCCATGAAGATGAGGAACTGGATTTCTTTGATTTTGCGAGTATTTGGTCAAATTAATATCTTGGTGTTGATTCTCTATTGGTGAGTTCGTTGTTCAGATTTGAGCTCCATTGCGAAGGTATTGGTTGAGTTTTGGGATGGGTATTGACTAAGTTTTGCGAAGGATGAGTCTCTGATGAGTTTGTTTTGGGGAAAAGAGAAGACGTGGGGAAGTGGGGGTGGGTTTAATGGAGTTCTGCCAATGGAAATATCCATCGAGGCTGAGCTCGCCGGAGAAGAAGGTCCCTAAAACAAAAATCTCCTGCGAGGCTGAGCTTATCGGAAAAGAAGGTCCCAAAAACGAAAAAGCAAAAATATAAAAAGATATAATTAAAATAATAATAATGAAAAAGAAATAATGTGGCACAAGATGGTTGGTGCGTGTAATTCATCGGCTCCAATCCTATACCACTATAGAATGGCAAGAGTGGTAGATGCAGCTTTTACCCGAGGGGTCGGGATCGATTTCCATAGAGAGCTAATATTGGTTTGGAATTGGGTTTCTATCTAATCTAGCTATGTGCGATGTTATTAATTGCACTTCCATTCATGCTTTGTTTTGGTTACTATTCTACTTTTAACACTAATGAAGAATGAAAATAAGCTAAGTATGATATATTTGTAAGGGTTTTCTTAACTGGTAAAAAGGCACTAGAGAAGTAACTTACACCTAGGTGAGTATCTAACGGGGTCTAAAACTTAGGACAAACTTGTTATAATTGGGATCATGATATAACCATTGCACATAATTACTCACTCTATACCTCTTGGTAGTTTGAGTGACTTTGACCTAATTGACTTTCTCAAGACCAATTGGGTGTTTGAACAATGCAAGCAACATTGGCTCAAGTCGGGTATTGCTATCTCTATGTTTAACCTTTTAATTGGGACTATCAATCTCTTGAATGCACCCCAATTCCTTGTTAGCCTGAATTTCCTAGACTTAGTCTCTTTCTCAAGAAGTGCCTAAGTCGAAAAGGCACAAATCAGTGTTTGCAACCACCAATTTAACAATTAAACCATGAATCAAGCTAAATATCATTAACCCATAAACATTTAACCATAAAATTGAAGATAAAATACACACACTAGAGTTGGGTCACAACCCTAGATAATGGGTTTAGCTACTCATAATCAAAGAAGAAATCAAAGATGGAGATGATATATGAGCCATAAAAAGTACTCCCTCTGTTCCAGTTTATGTGAACATATTTCCTTTTTGGTCCGTTCCAAAAAGAATGAACCCTTTCTAAATTTGGTAACAATTTAGCTTAAAGTTACAACTCTACCCTTAATAAGAAGCTTTTATAACCACACAAATACTCTGGGCCCCATTTGGACTTATTTAGGACCACAAATTTCAAAAGTCTTCATTTTTTTTCTTAAACTCCGTGCCCAGTCAAACAGGTTCACATAAATTGGAACGGAGGGAGTAACTACTAGAGTGAAATCTAAGATTAATTACTAAAGATGTTCTAAAATTACTCTAAAAAGCAAAAAGAAGCCGTTCATGTGCCCCCCAAAACAACAGATACCCTAAAAATCTAAAAAAGAACTATTTATACACAGCTAAATTTTTTCGGAAAAAATTGCCCCTATGGATATTCTGCTGACAGCGGAAAATAGGTCTCCTCAGTGCTAGGACTTCTGCGGCCGCGCAAAAGCAAGCGCGGACTGCGGTTCTTCTCTTCTGAGCTGGATCTGAGCTTGAGTTCGCTGGGAGCGGAAAATCTCCCTCCTCAGCGCTCCTTCAACTGCGCCTGCGAAATCTGTTCGCGGACCGCGCCTTTCAATTTGAGCTCCAACTATAGTTCTTTGATTCTTCATTCCGCTGAGGGCGAGAATTGGACCGCGGCCGCATCAGATGATACCGCTGCCACGCAATTTCACTGTGGGCAGTGGTGACTATTAAGCCCAATAAATGACTCTCTTAACCTTGCTACCGCTACGAGCGTAGTTAAGACCGCCTCAGTGGTGAAACTCCGCGTTCACTTTTATTTCTTAGCTGTCATTGCCCTTTTGACTCAGCTTTGAACTTGTGCATGTTTCACTCCTTTATGAGCTGGTTATGACTTTTTTGTCTCTTTTTGACTAAACACTGCAGACAAGCATAATATCTTAGCTTTCGGTAATACTTGCATATACTTTTAATCCAAAACCTAAGCAAAAAAGGAGGATAAATAAGCTAGAATCCCTAGTTATCAATTCCCCCAAAATTAAGCTTTTGCTTGTCCTCAAGCAAACAATGTAATTCCCACCTCCTCAAGGTAAAAGAAAGGAAATATTTCAGCTGTCCTAAAGTAACCTCATCAACAACCAATTAGGACTAACAATTACTCTCAACTCAAATGCATTATTAACAAGACACAACCTTTTTAGCACCATGGATTTAGTGCGACACAAAAGCATCAAGAGTTGACTCAACTCATCAAGAAAAATCGTTCTACTACATTGGTCGTTATGGAACCCAAACTCATACTCCTTGACTCTCCATATGCAAATTTCACTTTTAGATTGTATCACTCAGAACGAGGATTGTGAAAAACATACTCATCTCTCTCAAAGAAAGGTCACAAGTCCGGCTCTAAGTAAAATAAGCTTGCCCATTATGTGAGTCACCACTAATGTAAGCTCACTCAACTCAAGATCATATAGGGCTTTTGCGGGAATGTAATGAAGGCTTTTGGTTCAACTAGGATGTATTGGTCAATGAAGGTTTAATCTTTCCTTAAGCACTTCATTTCCTTTATTTAGGCTCACATTTTCTTGACTCTTTGAGTCATTTACTTCTTTCTTAGGGGCTAGAGTGACACACTTTCACTCTTTCTTGTTCATGTCAATCCTTTTTTTCCTTTCTGGTCTTTCCAAGCCTTTCATCTTTACTTTTATTAAATTCCTTCATTTCTTCTACATTATTCACTTTCTTTTTGACTCTTTGGCTTTTCTTTCTTTTTCTTTTGCCTTACCTTTTTTTTTATTTTGTACCTTTTATCACTTTTGCATTCCTCGTCTCTTCCCCCCAAACTTATACTTTTGCCAATTTGTGCTAAGGAAAGATTGGGTGCCAAGAGAGGATCATTTTAGAACGGATAAAGGCTTGTATCATGGTTTTTGAAAGAATAAGGGCTATGTCTCAACGGGGTTAACTAGGGATATCATTTTTGGTGGGCTATGGATGTTTTCAAGTCTCAATTTGGATAAAAGAGAGCCTGCAATCACTTCTCAAGTCGAGCTACACTTAGTATTTCGCCTAGACAAACATTTAGGGCAAGTTCTAGACTTATTGGCACGGGACTTGGACTTGCAAATCAATACCTCACCACACAAGCTATAGGATTACTAAAGAGACAGAGTCGAGGGCTCACAACAACCTAGGCTAAGATTTGAGCAACACAAATGATTCTGAGAAACCACTCGATGATTGTTTAGTCAGCACAAGAGTCTCAAGGTCACAACTATCACCATCATATACACACCAATTTGTTTTTAATCATAAGGTCAAAGGTAAATATGTTAGGCCCAAGTGAAGCTTTGCCTGAGGCACTATTGTTCACTAGCTACTATTTACACAAAATTGAAAAGAAAACAGACTCATACCCTTAAGAAGGTTGTCATGCCATCCATCATCGGGAAGAGCCACCCGGTTCACACAAACTCCACCTTTGAAAAGGACTGTGGCATTAAGAAAACCAAAGGTTTATTGATTACGAAAACTTGTAAAAATAAGAAGCTACGAACTGAAAAAGAAGCTACTAAATGAAATAAGAAGCTATGCTATTAAAAAAATTGCTAAAGAAGTTATGAAGTAAAATACGAAAAGTAAACTGAATATGTACAATAGGGGATAGAGACGAATATATATAAGAGGGAATGAATATATACATGGAAAAGTAACTTTATATCCATACCAAAATTGAAAAATAACGAAAAGTAAAAAAGTAAATGGTAAAGTTATATACATACAAAAAGTGCAAATCAACAATAAAGAAAAATCAGTATTATAATTACAATTCAATTATCAAATCATCAAAATAGGACCACCCCCTCAAATGAAAACTAGCATTGCCCTCAATGCTAAATAGAAAAAATAAGATCAAAAAGAGGTTAGAGAGTAAAGAAAACTCCCTATAGGTCCTCTGTCTGCATCGGGTCCTGTGGCTGGGTCCCTGGATCACCTCCCTCGAGGTCCTCTAGCTTAATCTCCAAGTCATCTACCTGGGGAATCAGTCGTCTCCTCCTAGGCTCTCCCTCAGCCTCTTGCTCTGGTACCTACTCTGCCTGAGTAGCTGGTAGTGGATCCTCCAATAATAGCTCCAATGGTATGTCACCAGTTGACTTCATCTTCTCCACCTCTCCTCTCAATAGCTTCACTGACTCCTCTGAGGCCCGAGTCCTTTTCAGCTTCTTTGTCTGCTTGCTCAGCTTCTTAATTGATTTTCCTTTAATTGCAAGAGCATCAATGATGAGCTTCTGGTTATCCAGAAGCTCCTTGAGAGATTCCTCAACTGAAGCTGGCACCTAAGGCTGTGCGGGAACTGACTGGGCTGCCACTGAGCTGGATAGTACAGACAACTTTGATGTTGTTGCTTGCATCCAGTTGTTGATACTTGAGAGAGTCTGGTTCAACCTATATGCAGTCAAAGGGTATGCTGACGAGCAGGGCACTGAGGAAGGCATGGAAGTAGATGGGGGGGGAGGATCTGGTATGGCAGTGGGAGGCTCAGAAGCAGTGACCACTACTGCTGGCTCTTCAGACTGGCCAGTAGAAGTAGTAGCTTTGCCATTGGATTTGGGGTTGCCTGGACCTTGAAGGCTCTACCATGAGAAGGGCCTCTTGGGTTTCACCTTGGTATCAAAGTCCCTTTTGTCAACCTCTTGATCCTCAAAGTACATGGTAAGGAAGTTCGGAAAGGGGTAGGATTCCTCTCCCTTGCTGACGGCTTTGGTGATCACCCTGGACATGATATTCCCGACATTGATCGGGTACCCCGCCATGATAGTCGCCACTATAATCACTCGGGAAACCAGCATGTCACTGTTATGAGTAGTGGGGTCTAATCTGCTGCAGACAAATGTCTCCCGGCTCTTTGCCTCAAAGTTCAGGGTGTTCCTATAGATAGGGACCCCCACTATAAACCAAGTTGGAGTAGTACCTGGGAGAGCAAGTATTGATGCCAACCACGGGTGGGCTGCTTCATCCATGGCCACTTTCTCTAAGTACAATGACTCATCTTCATCATTGAATCCGATATAGTTGTTCAGAATCTTCCTATCAAACCTAATCTTCAGGTTCCGCACATTAGTCACAAATGTGCCCTTTTTGATGTGGCCGACATTGATGCAGAATTCCTTAACTAGGTGCTCATTAGCATCCGGCAGCCCACTTGTAAAGTGTTTCCACCCTACTCTTTCCTCAAATGGCCGCTTCATATTGGGGTTGTGGGGCAGAAGATCCCTTTCTATAAACTAACGCTCATGTATGAATGACCTTTGAGTCCACCACTCCCGAAATTTGTGGTAGGCCTGCTCACTGACAAATCTCTATTGCCATACCACCGGGTTTCTTGTCCTTTCAAAACCTCTAGTCTGGGTATCCCCCCCTCTCCCGTCATCTGGTTCCTCAGCATCTACGTTTATAGGGTCCTGTCCAGGTAAAGAAGCTGTAGGAGAAGCTGATGCCGAGGACTCACTACTCTCCGCTAAGCCAT
Organism: Nicotiana tabacum; assembly: GCF_000715075.1. Classification (NCBI taxonomy): domain Eukaryota; kingdom Viridiplantae; phylum Streptophyta; class Magnoliopsida; order Solanales; family Solanaceae; genus Nicotiana; species Nicotiana tabacum. Next base: position 50,223,560 of record NC_134089.1, on the reverse strand, counting down.
CAGACGACTCAGAAGAAATAGGATCAGTATGAGAGGCTGGGGGTGTAGGCACGTTTGTCAATAAAAATCTCCCTAGGAAGTCTGGTACATGTGTGGGCACAGAGTCACCCTCTAAGGCCTCTCGGGAGGGAATATAGTCACTTCCCTTTGAGTGAGATGCAGCTCTGATATTTTTCCGCATTTTTCCAATTGATTGCCGGACTGCTAGGGGTAACTTCATTTGTCCTCGTCCCCTACTCCGCGAGGACTCTACTTTCCCTTTTTGTTTGTCACTACTACCTCTTGATTTAACCATTGTCTGCACACATAATCAGTGAAAGTTAGTTAGTATTGGTGCTAGAAGAAGCAGTAAAGAAAAGCAGATGAACAATTTACAGTGTTGTAACAATTCTTAGAACCGCTTACAGCGGCTAAAGAAGCGCGATCGCGGAATGAACACCGCTGAGAGCGGAAAAAGGGTCGCGGCCGCGGAAGTTGCACCGTTATCCGCGGGAAAACAACCGCAATCTTGGACCCATTTTGTGAACTTCTTTGAACATATGTACCACTTACCGCAAAAATTGCAACATGGCCGCGTAAAGCGGGCCGCTGTCAGCAGACTTTTCCAAACTCAGATTTTGCACATGAACGCTGACCGCGGAATTCAAAAATGAAATGAGCAACCTAGGGTTTCAATTTTTCTTGCATTTAGAGGATATCAGATACACTATTAACCCTAACTAGGTATTAATTAATCAACCCTAACTATATAAGCATAATATAATTAACACTAATGAATCCTAATAAAAACTTAAAAGAGAAGAAGAAGAAGAAGAAGAAGAAGAAGAAGAAGAAGAAGAAGAAGAAGAAGAAGAAGTAAAAACTAACAAACAAAAGAAAAACAAGTACAAATTGAAGAACAACTATGAAATGAAATTATCAGTTGTGTGATGAGTGATGAGAATGGACTTTAATTTTTGTGGTTTATGCGGATTAGGGCTCAGATGAATAGTGAAAATTAAGCTTGAGAATTCAGAGATCAAAAAGGGTAAAAGGTCTCTTGATCTTCTATTTATACAAAGTACCTAGGGACCCACCGATTTTACCTGGCGCGGTCACGGAATTTCATCGCGGTCCGCGCGTTTGACTTACAGAAGGGTTGATGGTTTGAGAATTCTAGCGAGAGCGGAAAATGGGATGTGGCCGCGAACTTGCACCACTGACCGCGAAAAATCCTCCGTGGACGCGGATGAAACTTCAGAGAAGTCTCATTTTAGACTTTTCAAGCCTGTGTCCTTTACCAAATTACGCCTCCACAAACTGGCCACCGCTCACCACAAAAAATGGAGCACTGTCAGCGGTCCAACTATAGACTTTGCCAAATTTTTCCAGCTTTGTCCTGCACTACATCAAACATTCCTTCACACATCTCACAACCAGTTAGTTCAAAACAAATCCTACACTAAGAAGAACATCAAAAAGAAGAAAAACACATGGGTTGCCTCCCAAGAAGCGCCTGATTTAACGTCGCGGCACGACACATGTTACCATCAATCATTTGAGATGGATCATTGCCACCATGTGGATGTCATCAAACTTGCCAAGATAGTACTTCACTCTATGCCCATTAACTCTGAAGATTTCACCATTTTATTTCAAATCAAGTGCACCAAATGGAGTTACATGCACCACCTCAAAAGGACCACTCCATTTTGACTTGAGCTTTCCCGGGAACAGTCGTAACTGTGATTTAAATAAGAGAACCAAGTCACCTTCCTTGAATTCCTTGCTACGGGCATACTTGTCATGTAAGTACTTCATATTGTTCTTATACAAGGACGAGATGGAATAGGCATGCAACCGGAACTCATCAAGCTCATTGAGTTGCTCTACCTGGAGATTTGCTGCAACATCCCATTAAAGATTTAACTTTTTCAAAGCCCACATGGCCTTGTGCTCTAACTCAACCGGAAGATGGAGAGCTTTACCAAATACCAACAGGTACGGATACATACTAATCTGAGTCTTGTAAGTAGTCTTGTAAGCCCATAAAGCATCATCTAGTTTCTTTGACCAGCCAGTCCTATTTGCATTGACAATCTTTGACAATATGCTCTTAATCTCCCTGTTGGTGACCTCAACTTGCCCACTAGCCTGAGGATGGTAAGGAGTTGAAACCTTGTGATTGACACCATACTTTACAAGCAAAGTGTCAAATGCCTTATTACGGAAATGAGAAACCCCATCACTGATGATTGCTCTAGGAGTGCCAAACCGAGTAAAGATATTCTTCTTGAGAAAAGCCACCACACTCCGGACCTCGTTGTTGGGTAAAGCCACAGCCTCGACCCACTTTGAAACATAATCAACGGCCACTAGAATGTATGTGTTGCCACATGAACTCACAAAAGGACCCATGAAGTCAATGCCTCACACATCAAATATGTCAACCTCAAGAATAGTGGTGACAGGAATTTCATCCTTCTTTGAAATTCAACTTGCTCTCTAACACTCATCACATCTCTTCACAAGCTCACCCGCATTCTTGTACAATGTAGGCCGATAAAAACTATAACTAAGCACCTTTGAAGCTGTCCTCGCCCCACCATGATGATCACCGTAGGGAGAGGAATGACAAGCATCCAGAATACTCATTTGCTCCTCTTCCGGAACACATCTCCGGATCATACCATTATTACAAATTTTTGAAAAAATAAGGCTCATCCCAGTAGTAGTCCAAGCTATCTCGTTTAAGCTTCTTCCTTTGGTTAGAAGAGAGCTCACATGGAACAATACCGGTCACAAGAAAGTTGGAAACATTCACAAACCAAGGAATGCTATTCACAGATACGGAGAAGAGTTGCTCATCGGTCATTAATTTCGAGGCAATTACGGGGCCTCCCCTCCTCCTCCAAGCGGTACAAGTGGTCCGCCACTTGGTTTTCACTCCCTTTTCGATGAATAATCTCAAGGTCTAACTCTTGAAACAATAGAACCCATCTCATCAACCGAGCCTTAGAATCCTTCTTTGTCATCAAGTAGCGGAGTGCTGCATGGTCAGTATGAACTATCACCTTGACACCCATGAGATAAGGCCTAAACTTCTCCATTGCAAACACAATTGCTAGCAACTCTTTTTCCGTCACTGTGTAATTTACCTGAGCATCATTCATTGTTGCTTTCATAATACACTAGGTGAAACATCTTGTTTACTCTTTGATCCAAGACCGCTCCTACCACAATATCACTTGCATCACACGTGAGCTCAAAAGGTAAGATCCAATTGGGTGCGGTAATAATGGAAGTGGTTGTCAATTTGTACTTGAGAAGTTCAAAAGCCTTCATGCATTCATCATTAAACACGAACTTTGCATCCTTTTCTAATAATTTGCACAAAGGATTCACTACCTTAGAAAAGTCTTTGATGAATCTTCGGTAGAACCCCGCATGCCCAAGAAAACTCTTAACCCCCTTGACTGAAGTAGGAAGAGTAAGCTTTGAAATCACTTCAATCTTCGCCTTGTCCAACTCTATTCCGTTCTTTGAGATCTTATAGCTGAGGACAATGCCCTCCTCGACCATAAAGTAGCATTTTTCCCAGTTAAGCACAAGATTTGTCTTTATACACCGGGCTAACACTTTGTCAAGATTCTTCAAAGGAGTCACCCAAAACACTGAAATTATCCATGAACACTTCTAAGAAGTCCTCCACCATGTAGGTAAATATAGCCATCATACACCACTAAAAGGTAGCTGGTGTATTACACAAACAAATGGCATCCTAGAAAATGCAAAGGTGCCATACGGACATGTGAATGTGGTTTTCTCTTGATCTTCTGGAGCAATCAAAATATGGTTGTAACCTAAGTACCCATCCAAAAAATAGTAGAAGGCACGCCCATTAAGTCTATCCAGCATCTGGTCAAGAAAGGGCAATGGAAAATGATCTTTGTGGCCCACTTTACTCAGCTTTCGGTAGTCCATGAACACCATCCATCCGATGACAGTCCTGGTGGGAATCAACTCATTTTTCTCATTGGTGATCACAGTCATACCACCTTTCTTCGGCACACATTACACTGGTGAAGTCCAAGAACTATCCGAGATGGGGTACACAACCCTTGCATCTAGCCACTTGATTACCTCCTTTTTGACAACCTCTTGCATAGTCTCGTTCAACCTCCTTTGATGTTCCACAGAGGGTTTGGCATCATCTTCAAGGATAATCTTGTGCATGTAAAAGGTGGGGCTTATCCCCCAAATATCAGCTAGAGTCTATCCAATTGCCTTCTCCCTTCTTTGGAGCACCTCCAGTGTCGCATCTACCTGCACGTTAGTAAGACATGATGAAAGAATAACAGGTAAAGTTGAACTAGGGCCCAAGAATTCATACCTGAGGTGTGAAGACAAAGGCTTCAACTCCAAAACAGGAGGTTCCTCAATTGAGGGCTTTGTTGTTGGAGTTTTTCTGTTCTCAAGATCCAAAGAAAGCTTACAAGGCTCATAGGAATAAGAACCTATTCCGTGCAAAGCATTGACACACTCCACCCTACCTTCATCCTCATTCACATCAAGGTTCAACAATACCGCTTCTAAAGGATCCTCTACATTGATCATGGCACTAGTATCATCAACTATCATCTACGTGACAAAATCCACAAAAGAGCAAACTTCAGTACTATTCGGCTGCCTTATTGATTTGCACACATGAAAGACAACTTTTTCGTCACCCACCCGGAAGGTGAGCTCTCTTACTTCCACATCAACCAATGCCCTCCCTGTTGCAAGGAAATGTCTTCCCATTGTTATCGGCACCTCATAGTCGACTTCGCAGTCCAGAATCACAAAATCAGCATGAAAAATAAACTTGTCCACCTGGACAAGAACATCATCAATAATACTAAGTGACCTTTTCATTGTTCTATCCGCCATTTGTAATCTCAGTAAACACGGAGTAAGGCATCAAATTTATACTTGCTCCCAAATCACACAATGCCTTTGCAAAATCCACACTCTCAATGGTACATGGAATGGTGAAAGCGCCGGGATCTTCAAGCTTTGGAGCCATCGAGTGCACAATTGCACTAACTTGATGAGTCATTTTTATGGTCTCACAATCCATAGATCTCTTTTTAGTCACCAAGTCTTTCATAAACTTGGCGTAACCCGACATTTGCTCAAGAGCTTTCACTAAAGGAACATTGATTGACAAGTTTTTCATCATCTCAATAAACTTCTTAAATTGGTTTTCATTCTTTTGCTTCACAAGTCTTTGAGGGTAAGGTGGAGGAGGCCTTGGAAAAGGAGCCTTAGCCTTGGGTACTACCATTTCTGGTATGTTTATTACGTGTTTACTAGATGGTCTAATGCCATTTTAAGGGTCCACCTCATTATCACGAGCATCAATTCTCACTTCAGCATTTAAATTCTCTTCACTCACTTGCTCATCAACTATAGGAACATCATCATCTTGCACTTCAACCTCATCACTCACAACTTCCTTTTTCTTAGAGGTATTCACTTCACTACCTCTACCGCTTCTTGTGATCACCGCCATTGCAAGCCCGGTATTGTTCCCACCCTTTAGGTTTACTATGTATCACTAGGTAGAGCCCCCTTAGGTTGAGTATTCAAAAATTGTGAAATATGGCCAAGTTGAACCTCCAAGTTTCGGATTGAAGTATTATGGGATGCCAACTGGGCATCAGAATCGGCATTCTTTTTCATCATTTGTTCAAACATCATCTTGATCCTTCCCATCTCATTGTTTGACGAGCTAGGACCTTGGGACAGAAATGGAGGTGGGTTGTTTGGTTGTTGATACATTGGAGGTCTTTGAAAGCCTTGCCCCCGATTCCCTTGATTGCCATTAATCTAACCCCCTTGGTTGTTGTTTACTCCCCAATTGTTGTTGTTTCCACTACAGTTGCCCTGGTTGCCCCAATTCTGATTGTTGTTCCTCCAGTTGCTATTTCCCTGTTGGTTTTGACTCCCCCAGTTTCCTTGGAATCTCCACTGTTGTTGTTGGTTAGTAGCATTGCCCCTTTGTCCTTGGTAATTGTTCACGTATTGGACTTCTTCACTTTGCTCATCATACCCATCATCTTGGTTGAAACCACTTTTACCCTGCTCATATAGATCAGGACTTCCTTGACCGTGTTGACCTCTTTGTCGCCTCTTATTTACCAATATGTTTACACCTTCCATAGCATTTACTTATCTTAGCGCTTGAACTTGCTGCAATTGAGCTTTTGCCAACTGGTTCATTGTAGTAGTTAACTCTGCTATTGCCTGGCCATGGTCGTGGATATTTTTGTGTAGTTTAATAACTGTGGGATCACCCTGTGGCACATTAGCTCAACTTTGCCAAGCTGAGGAAGTATCTTCTATCTCATCCAATATATCACACGCCTCAACATAAGGTGTGTTCATAAAATTTCCCCTTACTAGCTGGTTCGCTACACACTGATTGGTCGTGTTAATGCCATGGTAGAATGTTTGCTGGATTATTGCTTCGGTCATGTCATTGTTCGGACATTCTTTCACCATTGTCCGATACCTCTCCCAGATCTCATGAAGTGGTTCGTTAGGTTCCTGTTTGAAGGCCAAGATCTCATCTCTCAATGTCTCCATATGCCCCGGCGAGAAAAACTTAGCTATAAACTTGTCGGCCAACTCATCCCACGTAGTAATGGAATAGTTGGGAAGTCTTTCGATCCAATCCAAAGCTTTCTCTCTAAGTGAAAAAAGGAACAATCTCAATCTTAATCTCAATGCATCCTCCGACACATTTTTCTATTTGCTTCATTAGTAGATATCCACAAAGCCTTTAAGATATTTATATGCATTCTAATGGGGAGCGCCTGTGAAGTACCCTCGCTGCTCCAATAAAGTCAACATCACAATTGTAATTTGGAAATTGCCCGCCGGATCCGGGGTGGGACAATTGCATTTGCGTATCCTTCATTTGGAAGCACCCGAGGAGCTACTCATGGAGGAGGCAGGGGAGGGTCTGGAATGGTTTCATTGGCCTGGCGGCATCTTTTTTGTCCTTGAGTTACTAGAGGCACCTCATCTTCACCATTATCATCTCCCTCCAACCCCGGAAGAACATTTCCAAAAGGATCATTGTTTGCCATTTTGTACCTGAATCAATTGACTCACACAAGTTAGTAAAACAGAAGGAAAGAAAAACAAGACACAAAACTAGTCAGATAGATAGCCAAAACCATTTAGCTCCCTGGCAACGGTGCCAAAAAGTGATCGGCTCCAACCCTATACCACTATAGAATGGCTAGAGTGGTCTATGCAGCTTTTACCCGAGGGGTCGGGATCGATTTCCATAGAGGGCTAATATTGGTTTGGAATTGGGTTTCTATCTAATCTATCTAGGTGCGATGTTATTAATTGCGCTTCCAATCATGCTTTGTTTTGGTTACTATTCTACTTTTAACACTAATTAAGAATGAAAATAAGCTCAGTATGATATTTTTGTAAGGGTTTTCTTAATTGGTAAAAAAGCACTTGGGAAGTGACTTTTACCTAGGTGAGTATCTAACGGGGTCCAAAACTTAGGGCAAACTTGTTGTAATTGGGATCATGATATAACCATTGCATATAATTACTCACTCTATACCGCTCAGTAGTTTGAGTGACTTTGCTCTATTTGTCTTTCTCAAGCCCAATTGGGTGTTTGAACAATGCAAGAAACATTGGCTCAAGTCGGGTATTACTATCTCTAGGTTTAACCCTTTAATTGGGGTTATCAATCTCTTGAATGCACCACAATTCCTTGTTAGCCTGAATTTTCTAGACTTAGTCTCTCTTTCTCAAGAAGATCCTAAGTCAAAAAGGCACAAATCAATGTTGCAACCACAAATTAAACATTTAAAGCATGAATCAAACTAAATATCATTAAGCCATAAACATTTAAGCCCAAAAATTGAAGACCCATTAAATACCCACACTAGGGTTGGGTCACAACCCTAGCTAATGAGTTTAGCTACTCATAATCAAAGATGGAGATGAAATATAAGCCATAAAAAGTAATTAGTAGAGTAAACTCTAAGATTAATTGCTAAAGATGTTCTAAATTTACTCTAAAAAGCAAAAAGTGGTTGTTCACATGCTCCCCAAAACCATAGATACCTTATAAATTTGAAAAAGAACTACTTATACACAACTAAATTTTTCGGACAAAATTACCCATACGAAGATTCCGCTGACAGCGGAAAATAGGTTGCCTCAGCGCTAGGACTTTCGCGGCCGCACAAAAGCAAGCGTGGAACGCGGTTCTTCTCTTCTGAGCTGGATCTGAGCTTGAGTTCGCTGGGAGCAAAAAATCACAAACCTCACCACTCCTTCAACTGTGGCCGCGAAATATGTTCACGGACCGCGCCTTTCAATTTGAGCTCCAACTATAGTTCTCTGATTTTTTATTCCGCTGAGGGCGAGAATTGGACTGCAGCCGCGTCAGATGATACCGCTGCCGCACAATTTCACCGCGGGCAGCGGTGATTGCTAAGCCCAATAAATGACTCTCTGAACCTTGCTACCACTGAGAGCGTAGTTACGACCACCTCAGCGGTGAAACCTCCGCGTCCACTTCTATTTCTTCGTTGTCAATGCCCTTTTGACTCAGCTTTGAATTTGTGTAGGTTTTACTCCTTTATGAGCTGGTTATGACTTTCTTGTCTCTTTTTGACCAAACACTGCAGAAAAGTACAATAAGTTAGTATCCGGGAATACTTGCATATACTTTTAATCCAAAACCTAAGAAAAAAGGAGCATAAAATAGGCTAGAATCCCTAGTTATCAGTAATCCACTGATTTTCTTGAAACTGGTGGTTATCTTAAAAGGTGGTATTTATTATAGTTCAAATAAAACCATAGGGGTCATAGGACACCCGTATTTTTAAGGGGTGCAACTGAAACTTTGGTACAACCCCAATGGGTTAATTATGTATTATCCCAAGATCAAAACTTTGTCATTTGGAGTTAAATCCTATAACTTTATTTTAACTTGTTGAGTATTATTTGGGTGGTTGGAGAACGAGGTAGAGGAAAGGATAATTTGGTAGGTTGGAGCCTATTTTGGGTAAGTAAGTATCCTAGCTAACCTCGACTTGAGGAAATTGTCTTAAAAAGACTTATAAATACTATGTATTTGGGGTCACGTATATGTGAAGTGACGAGCGTATATGTGCACCAGTATTATACAATATTTATGGATAGATTTAGGCTTATTTGTGGAGTGTGTGAGATATATTCTTCTTATTCTATGACTTATTTTTTGTGTGACTATTTGGATGACTTTATTCATGCTAGAGATCATGTCTAGTCTTTTGATTTCTTATTTGGATATGATAAGCTAACTTGTATATTGAATTACATGTTGTAGCTGTATTTATACTTGTACATAATGTTGTAGTTGTAGTTTTACTTGTACACATGCATACATCTCTGCATGTTTATTTCTCTGTTCATATGCATATACATGTTTATCTGCCTATATATCCTTGCATATAATTCATTGATAGTGACTGAGTTGGCACGATAGGGGTATTCTATGTGGTTATTGTTAAGATATTGTTATTGATTTGCTACTTGGATTTGGATTAATTCCTCCAAAGTCACGTGAATACCCATGTTACTTTAGGTGTATGTGCGTAGTGACATTTGACGCTAGAAAGCTGTTGGACACTGGGGAGGTATCAGTAGAGGTAAAGTTTTAGTCTTTATTATGTGTGGATATTCAGACTCGTATAGAAACATCCATATATATATTAGATGATGCATGTCATTATATATGTGGAATTGGTTCTTTAATTATACTTTTGATCATTTTTATCAAAAAGTATATTTAGTCTCTATTTCTTCGAATGTGCACCATATTATTTGTATTCATTATTTCTTGGTTATTTCTATATTTTTTACGAGTTTATGGATTGAATAGGTTTCGAAAAGTGTGTATATCTTGTGAAGAACCTCACTTTTACTTCATTGGGGTTAGAATTGATACTTATTGCCTTTTGTACCCATACTATATTTATTCATATTTATATTCCAGATCCTAGTGTTGACTCAATGGTTCTCAGGAGGGAGCCTAAGGGCTTGATCAAAGACTTTCTAGTGATCTTCTAGTCTTAGATTTGCAACTTAGGGAATCCTATTCCCATGTATTCTATTTTTTTGTTCGAAATAGTACTTTTCTATTTGAGACTCAGTTATATTCTATTTAGAAGCTCATGACTTTGTATAATTGGGTTTGGGATTTTATGTAGTATTTTCGCACTTGGATATTGATTTTAGACTTATTCAAGTTATTTTCAACGTTTTTCTCTTTGAACATCCCTTATATTATCTTGTTATGATTTTCTATGCATATTGGCTTGTCTAGCGAGTTGTGTTAGGTGCCATCACTGCCTTGGTGGGATTTTGGGACGTGATAACTTAGTATCGGAGCTCTAGTTTCATGGCTTCTATGAGTCAAGAGCATATCTAAAAAAGTCTTGCGTATTGATATAGAGATATCTATACTTATGTTCAAGAGGCTACAGGGATATTTAAGAAACATCTCTCTCTTTCTCTCCTTATCGGGCGTCCTTTTGTTTTGTCCTAAGCTTTGAATCTTTCTATTCCTACTATTCCTTCATAAGTGATACTGAGAGCACGACTTCAATTGGTCACCGATGAATTTAATGATATCAGGAAAGAGGTGAAAGATTTCCCACCTATGATAACAGAGTAGGCCAGTCTGGAGGATATGTGGCTAAATGCAGACCACAACTTAGGCTCGGGTGGACTCAATCGAGTGAGCTAGTGATGTAGGACTCGTTAGTCTGGTAGTGTCCCTTGAAGTACAAGCGATGGTACAGTGAGATATAAGATAGTCTCTATTGAAATTTATTGTAAATATGTTAAAGTTACTAACCTATGAATTTAGGAAGAAAATGCCTCTATAGAGTCTAGGGTTCAAAAGTGGTGTAAGATGTGATGACCCGATTGGTCATCTAGAGCTTTAACCCTTAACTTTGTGTTTTGAAACCTCAAATAGATCCTTTTAACCTTCTTCGATTTGCTTGCACAGTTCATGTCTTGTTCTGGAAGGTTTTTATGTGAAAAATTGATTAAAATGTGAATTCGTGCCTTAAAACTCATCTAAGTTGACTTCGGTCAATATTTTAAGAAAATGGATTCGGATCCGTATTTTGATAGTCTTGGTGGGTCCGTATTGTGATTTAGGACTTGGGCGTATTCCCAAAATCAAATTCAGAGGTCTCTAGCTCGAGTTATCGCAATTTGTTGAAAATTTAAAGTTTAAAAGTTTAAAGAAATTTCAAGTTTAACCGAAGTTTGACTTTGTTTCTACTGAGTTTGAATTTATGTTCCGGAGCTTGATATAGGTTCATTACTGTATTTATGACTTGTCTACAAAATTTGGTGCAAAATGGAGTTGATTTGACGTGATCCGGACATATGGCGTTAAAAAAAAGTTTTTAAGTTTTATTAAAAATTTCATTTATTTTGGTGTCCGATTCGTAGTTCTAGGTGTCATTTTGGTATTTGATCACGAGCGAGTTTGTATTATGTTTCTAGACTCGTATGTATATTTGGTTTGGAGCCCCAAGGCCTCGGGTGAGTTTCGGATAGGCAACGAGTGTTTTGAACTTAAGGAAAATTCTGGTTTTTAGCTTCTGCTGGTTTCTAGTGTTTTCTTCTTCACGATCGTAAAGAACATCTCGTGATTACAAAGGGTAGTCTATGAAAGGGGAGGAAATTTTTCTTCGTGAATGCGAGGTCCTGGTCGCGAATGTGGAGCAGTGGGGGGAGGGGTCTGCTCTTCGCGAACATGACCAGTCAATCGCGAAAACATACTGTTAGGTAGGTGGGGGCTTGGAAATGGAATTCGTCTATGTGAACGTGAGCCCAGGCTCGCGAATGTGAAGGCTAGGGGGCTAAGCATACGTGAACCCGTAGAGTAATTCGCGATCACGTAAGCCAACTGGACAGTGCTCTTCACAAATGCATCAGGTGTCTTGCTAACTCGATGAACACGTGACGCCCAGTCACTTAAATATTTCAAAAACGGGGTTTCACCCATTTTTCACCATCATTCCATTAGAGCTCGGCCTAGAGGCGATTTTGAAGAGAAAATTCATCACCAATTCATAGGTTAGTATACTTTAACTTATTTTCTTCAATTTCTAACACCCATTAATTTCTAACCTTAATCTTTGTTCTTCCATGGTAGAAAATTATGGATTTGGGAAGAATTGGGGTTTTTTACAAATTTAGAATTTAGACCTCAATTTGGGGTCGGATTATGAAACTAATTACATAATCAGGCTCAGGGGTGAATGGGTAAATGGGTTTTGGTCCGAATCTCGAGTTTTGACCAAGGGAGCACGAGGTTGACTTTTATTGACTTTTTGGGAAAAGTGTAAAAATGCAAGGCCCCATGGAATTCCTACTCAAATACCTAAATTCTTGCAAGCTCGCCGCGGTTCGGACATTTTTGATTGATTTGTGCATTAAAAGTTAAGGAAAAATATTTTTCAGAAGTGTGCATTTTTTTGCGGCCCATTATGCGGCCGCATAATAGCAATGACGACCGCATAGTCACTGTAGAGTGAGGCAGAATGTTGGCTAATTTTGAGGACAATTGTGCGGCCAATTATGCGATCGCATAATCGATATGCGGGCCGCATAATCGTCGTATAACCTCCTTGGGATTTTTGCAAAGGGCGGTTCTGCGGTGTATTATGCGACTGTAGAATAGGTATGCAGACCGCATATTGGTCGCATATCCTGGCAGAATGTTCAAGTCTTGAGGGATACTTTTGCGGTCCCTTTTGCGGGCCGCATATCAGTTATGCGACCGTAGATTGAGTCGGGGATCCTATTTTCTAACTTTTAAAACCCGACTCCATTCCGTTAAAAATACCCCATTAGACCCTCTTGTGCTATTTTCCACTACATTTAGAGTGAGAGAAAGAGTTTTAGAGGGAGAAAGTGATCCTCACCAAGTCACTATCCAATCCTTGCCCAAATCTTTGAAGATTATCGAGTAAAGTTACTAAGCCTTCTTCCTAAGAGGTAAGAACTTGTACCCTAACCTTTGATTTCGAAATTCCTATTAAAATGAGTAATTAACAAGTGGGTTCATGGGTATAAGAATTGATTATCTTGCATGCATGTATGATAAAAGGGTATGGGGAGATTGTGAGCTAAAAATGTAACAAATGAGGTGTATGATGATAGAATCTCTCACAAAAAGGACCTAAAATCATAATGCACACTTAGTGCTTGATAATGTACCCAAATGAGCTAGAATCTTGATTATCCCTATAATTTTTGGTTCAACTTGTAATTCTCATAAAATACATCAAAGTTGCTAGGAGTTCCGAAATTATTGTAAGAATTTAAGGAAAGCTCTATTGAGATATGTATGGCTAAAACCCCCTCTTCTTAGAAATTGAGCTCCCTTTGGTGTCCATGCAAATGTTGTAAGTCCGAAATTTGATTGATGTAGTGCTTGTTATTGGTGTTGCAAGAATATATGTGAAAGGTGTGCCTCAATGTGTCTATATGCTATTCTTGGTAAATTGAGGATGTGTGAAGAATGTGAACTACGTGCTAAAATGCCTAAATTTTAAGTTAAGTTTAAACTGTTATTATTATTCCTAAATATGTGAAATTCTCTCTATGCTTACAACTTGAATTGCTCTCGTATGTGCACATTATCTTGAATTGCAAGGTTAATGTTGAAAGTGAAAATGATGTAAAATGTGGGGGAAAAGAGTTTGAGTTATAAAATGTGGCCTAGTGCCAAGTATGATGTGATAATTGTGGCCCCAAGTGTTGATGAACTGATATATGTGAAACAAAAATTGAAGTGAGATGATTAGGGAAAATGGAAACGTCTTGGTAAGATGGCTTAGCCGATCGGGCCGTGATCGGACGCCATGTCGCACACATGGTGGTTTGTGCTGATATTGAAACCGAAAAGTGAGAATGAAATTGTGATTGAGGTATATGTCTCAAATGAGGCAACTTAGCCGATTGGATCGTGATCAGACTCCGTGCAAGAAAGCGGTGGTATTGTGAATGATGATGCAACAATATTAAATATCCCAACATAAAGCTATGAAAACTATGTGAAAGCTATGTGATCCCTTTTATTTGATGATGTGGCGATTGTTTAAAGTTTTTGTTGATCCTTATGATTTCTTTATTCTTATATGGATGTTCTTTCTAATGAGATGGTGTTTAGTTATACATACTAGTACTATTCTATGGTACTAACGTCCCTTTTGCTGGGGGCACTACATCTTTGAATGGATGTAGGTGGTTCTATAGCAGACAGTGCCGACCACAGGTAGGGGAGCATCCTCCTCTCAACAATATTGAGCCCCTCTTCTTCCAGGGGTTATGCAGTATATCTTTTGTTATAAATTGCCACTTTTGAGGTATAGCTGGGGCCTTGTTGTCGGCATTATCATAAATATTTTTTGTATCTTTAGATGCTCTATAGACGTTTGTGTGGGTTATGTACGGGTGTTTGATGGGTTACTGGATAGATCTGTGCATTAAAAAGTTAAGGAATAATGTTTTCTAGAAAAGTGCATTTCTGCGGTCCATTATGCGATCGCAGAATAGCTATGCGGACCGCTTAGTCGCCGAAGAGTCAGGTAGTGTGATGGTTAATTTGAGATCAACTATGCGGCCAATTATACTATCGCATAATCACTATGTGGGCCGCATAATCATCATATAATCCCCTTGGAATTTTTGTAAAGGGCAGTTCTGTGGTGCATTATACGACTGCAGAACAGGTATGCATACCGCATTTCTGTTGCATACCCAGATAGTTTGTTCCGATTTTGGGGCCATTTTTGCGGTCCATTTTGCGGGCCACATGTCCATTATGTGATTGCAGATCGTTTCGGGGCTCCTATTTTCTAAATTTTAAAACCCGAACCCCATCCCATTAAAAATACCCCATTAGACCATTTTTCTGTTATTTCACTGCATATAGAGTGAGAGAGGAAGTTCTAGAGAGAGAGGGAGTGATCTTTATCAATTCCCCACTCAATCGTTGCCCCAAATCCTTGAAGATTGTCAAGTGAAATTACTAGGTCTCTACCCTAAGAGGTAAAGAACTTGCACCCTCATCTATAATTTCGAAATTTCTATTAAAATAAGTGATTAGCAAGTGGGTTCATGGGTATAAGGGTTAATAATCTTGCATGCATAAAAGATAATGGGGTATGGGGAGGTTGTGAACCAAAAGGATAACGATTGTGGTATAGGATGATGAAAATCTCTCACAAAAGGGTCCTAAAATCAGTGTGCACACTTAGTGCTTGATAATTTACTTAAATGAGCTAGAATCTTATTCATGCCTCTAATTCTTGGTTCAACTTGTAATTTTCATAAAATAGATCGAAGTTGCTAGGAAATTCCAGAATTTATTATAAGGATTTAAGGAAAGCTCTATTGAGGTATGTATGGCTAAAAACCCCTCCTCTTAGAAATTGAGCCTCCATGGTGCCCGTGCAAATGTTGTAAGTCCGAAATTTGATTGATGAGGTACTTGCTATGTCAAATGAATTGATGTTGTGAAAATGTATGTGGAAGGTGCTTCTCCATGTGTTTAATGTGTTATTCTTTGTAAATTGAGGATGTGTGGAGAACATGAGTTATGTGCTAAATGCCTAAATGTCAAGTCAAGGATATATTATGATTAATATGTCGAACTAGATAAATTCCTCTCTATGCTTATAACTTAAATTGCTTTTGTATGTTCCCAAGATCTTAAATGGCAAGGTCAATATTGAAAATGGGAATAATGTGAAACGCGAGTTATGGAATGTGGTAATTGTGGCCCCAAGTGCCAATGAACTAATACATGTGAAACCAAAGATTGAAGTGAGATGATTAACAAAAAAGGGTAACGTCTTGGTAAGACGGCTTAGCCGATCGGGCCGTGATCGGACACCATGTTATACACACATGGTGGTAATGTATTGATAATTGAAACTGGAAAGTGAGAATGAAATAAGGGTAATGTCTTGGTAAGACAACTTAGCCGATCGGGCTGTGATCGGACTCCGCTTAAGGAAGCGGTGGTAATGTGGATGATGATGCAACGATATGGAATGCCAATTCTAAAATTTCAGAAATTATGTGAAAACTATGTGAACCTCTTATATTGTTGATATGGTGCTTATTTGAAGCTTTGTTGTCCTTATGATTTCTTTTTACTCTTATATGGTTGTTCTTTCTAACTGGATGGTGTTTAGTTATACATACTAGTACTATTCCATGGTACTAACGCCTCATTTTCCAGGGGCGCTACATTTTTAAATGAATGTAGGTGGCTCTATAGCGGATAGTGTCGATCGCGCATAGCGGAGCATCCTCCTCTCAAAGTCTTGGTGAGCCCCTTTCTCCTTCAGGAGGTTATGTTGTACATATTTTGTTATAGATATCCACTTTTGAGGTATAGCTGGGGCCTTGTTGCTGGCGTTGTCATTATTGTCTTTTGTATCCTTAAGGCTCCATAGATGTTGGTGTGGCTTATGTACGGGTGTTGGATGGGTCAATGAACTATGTTGTAACTTTGTACTCTAGTTCTTCTAAACTATAACTGTATGAAATCTTGAAACTTAACCATGGTTTTAGGTTGTGACATGAAAATTGATTAATAATGTAAATGTTCGATTTTACTATTATCTAAATAAATGAACACATGGTTCCCTTAATCGTATTGAGTTGGGTAGAAATGTATAAATAAGGCTTGCTCAGTTGGGGTTTACTCGATTGAGCGTCGGTTGCGCATCCCGAGGTTGGGGCGTGACAGAAATCTCTATTTTTGTTCTCTCGTAGATAGTGAGAACACGTACTGCATCTATAGCTGGACAATAGCTGAAACCCCTAGTGGCAGCTCCTACTAGGGGCAGAGGTCGAGGCCGAGGTTGCACCAGAGGTCGAGGCCGAGGTTGCACCAGAGGTCGAGGCCGAGGTTGCACCAGAGGCCGAGGCAGAGGCACAACTCAGCCTAGAGCTCGAGCAGTAGCACCAGCAGTGGACCCTTAAGTAGATTTGATGAGAAAGTACTAGCTAAGAGCGTACCTGTTAACTAGCTCAGGTCCCGGAGGGGTTCATTGCCACTTTAGTGCTTTAGGAAGCTATAGTCCGTTTGGTGGGATTTATAGAGAGTATGGCCCAAGCCGATAAATTTCTGGTAGTACCAGCCATCTCTCAGGCTGGGGAAGCAGCATAAACTCCTACTACTCACACTCCGGAGCAGATGACTCCCTAGTATCACACTCCAACAGCCCTGCCAGTTGGGGTAGTTCAGCCGATTGTTGCGGCATAGGCCGGTGACAGACCCGTCATGTCTTTTGAGGCCTTATTGAGATTGGACAAGTTTACTAAGCTTTTTCCAGTTCACTTTAGTGGTACACCTTCTGAGACCAACAGGATTATCTTGACCATTGCCATGAGGTAGTGTGCAACATGGGTATAGTTGAGACCAATGTGGTCAATTTTGTTGTATTTCATATGACGGGTTCCACCAAGAGGTGGTTGAGAGATTATATGTTGACCGTGCTAGCTTGGTTTCCTGCACTTACTTGGGATTAGTTCTCATAGCTATTTCTAAAGAATTTCCTCACTGTCACACTAAGGAAGGATTACCACATGTAGTTTGAGCGTCTCTAGTAGGGCAGTACGCTATTACTCAGCACGAGACCCGTTTTGTGTATCTAGCTCATCATTCCCTTATATTACTTCCTACTGAGATGGAGAGGGTGAGGAGATTTATTGATGGACTCACTTACACTATCAGGCTATAAATGGCTAAGGAGACTGGTAATGATATTTCCTTCTAGACGACTGCAAATATTTCTAGGCGAATTGAGATGGTTCTTGCTTAGGAGAGGGTGAAGGGGTCTAATAAGAGGCCTTATCATTTCGGTTGGTTCAGTGGTGCCTCGTCTGGAGGCAGGGGTACTTTTGGTAGAGGTCATCCTCCTAGGCCATTTCAGTCAGTGCTCCAGGTATCTCATAGTGCTTTAGGAAGTTGCGGCCCTTATGTGTCTTATCCTAACCAGCTAGTCTACAGTGCACCACCAGCTCGTATTAGTGCACCTCCACTCCGGAGTTATTAGGGTGGTTACCAAGGTCGACAGGGCCCATTTAAGGGTAAGCAGTCACAGTAGCCAAGGACTTGTTATCTGTATGGTGATCTGGGGCACATTGCTAGATTTTTCCCTCAGGCACCAGGTAACACACATCAGTAGGGTTCTTGTGCCATGGTTCCGGCACCGGTTGCTTGACTGCCCGCTCAACCAGCTAGAGGCAGAGGTCAGTCAGCTAGGTGGAGGTCAGGCCACTAGAGGTAGGAGGTCAGGCCATTAGAGGTGGAGTCCAGCCAGTTAGAGGTTTTCCTAAAGACGTGGTTCAGAGTGGTGGTCCAGCCCAGATGTTATGCTTTCCCAGATATACCTGAGTCAGAGTCATCTGATGTTAGTATACCAGGTATTGTTCAAGTTTGCCATAGAGATGCTTTAGTTCTATTTGATACCCACTCTACTTTTTTCTACGTGTCATCCTATTTTGTTTTATATCTGGTTGTGCCTCGTGATTATTTGAGTGCTCTAGTGTATGTGTCCACACTTGTGGGAGATTCTATTAGAGTATATCATATTTATTGCTTATGTGTGATTACTATTGGGAGACTTGAGACTAGCGTAGATCTTCTACTTCTTGATATGGTAAATTTTGATGTCATTTTAGGTATGGATTGGCTGTCACCTTATCATGCTATATTGGATTGTCACGCCAAGACATTGACCTTAGACTTACTGGGGTTGCCTCGATTAGAGTGTATGGGGACTCCTAGCCATTCTACCAGCATGGTTATCTCTTATGTGAAGGCTCGATGTATGATCGAGGAGGGGTGTCTAGCTTATTTGGCTTATATCCGTGATTCTAGTGCGGAGGTTTCTTCCATGGATTCAATACCAGTAGTTCGTGAGTTTCTAGAGGTGTTTCTTGCATATCTATCGGGGATGGCACCCGATTGAGATATTGACTTCTGTATTGATTTGTCTCTGGGCACTCAGCCTATTTCTATTCCACCATACCGTATGGCCCCTGCCAGAGTTGAAAGAATTGAAGGAGCAGTTACATGATTTGCTTGATAAGGGCTTTATTAGACCTAGTGTCTCATCCTAGGGTGTGCCCGTGTTGTTCGTGAAGAAGAAATATTGATCGATGAGGATGTGCATAGATTATCGACAATTGAACAAAGTCACCATCAAGAACAAGTATCCATTGTTGAGGATTGATGACTTATTTTATTACCTTCAGGGTGCCAAGGTGTTTTTGAAGATTGATTTGAGGTCTGGCTATGATCAGTTAAAGATAAGGGCATCTGATGTCCCTAAGACAACTTTTCAGACTCGGTGTGGGCATTGTGAGTTTCTAGTAATGTCATTTGGGTTGACAAATGCCCCAGAAGCATATATGGATTTGATGAACTGTGTGTTCAAGTCATGCTTGGATTCCTTTGTGATTGTATTTGTTGATGATATCCTGATCTACTCCCACAATCGAGAGGAGCACGGGCAATATCTTTGGATTGTGCTTCAGACTCTAAGAGAAAACCAGTTATATGCCAAGATTTCAAAGTGCGAGTTTTGGTTAGACTCAGTCTCCTTTTTGGGGCACGTGGTATCGGAAGAAGGCATAAAGGTGGATCCTAAAAAGATTAAGGAAGTTCAGAACTGGTCTAGACCCACTTCAGCTATAGAGATCCGGAGTTTCTTAGGTTTGGCGAGTTATTACTACTGGTTCATGGAAGTGTTTTCATCTATAGCAGCCCCATTGACCAGATTGACCTAGAAGGGTGCCCTGTTCAGATAGTCATACGAGTATAAGTTGAGCTTTCAGAAGCTCAAGACTGCTTTGATTACGACGCCAGTGTTGGTGTTGCCCACAAGTTTAGGATCTTACACGGTGTTTTATGATGCATCTCGTATTGGGCTCAGTGCAATATTGATGCAGGATGGTAGGGTGATCACATATGTGTCGCGACAGTTGAAGGTTCATGAGAAGAATTACCATGTTCATGACTTAGAGTTGAAGCCATTGTTCATACGCTGAAAATTTGGAGGCACAATTTTTACGGTGTGTCGTGAGAGGTATTCACGGATCATCGGGGTCTACAGTATTTTTTCAAGCAAAAGGATCTCAACTTGAGGTAGAGAAGGTGGTTGGAGCTGTTGCTATGATATTACCATTTTGTATCACCCCGGGAAGGCCAATGTGGTGACCGATGCCTTGAGTAGAAAGGCAGTGAGTATGGCCAGCCTTGCCTATATTTCGGTTGGTGAGAGACCGCTTGCATCATATGTTTAGGCTTTGGCCAATCATTTTGTGAGGTTAGACGTTTCAGAGCCCAGTCCTGTTCTAGCTTGCATAGTCGCTCGGTCTTCCTTATATGAGAGCATCAGAGAGCGGCAGTATGATGACCCTAAATTGCATGTCCTTAGGGACATAGTGCAGCACGGTGGTTCCAAGCAGGGTACTGTTGGGGATGATGGGGTTTTGAGGATGTATGGTCATATTTGCATTACTAATATGGATGTGATTCGTGAGTTGATTCTTGAGGAGGCCCACAACTCCCGGTATTCTATTCATTCGGGTGCCGCCAAGATGTATCAGGACTTGCGGCAACATTATTGGTGGAGAAGGATGAAGAAGGATATAGTGACATATGTATCTCAGTAACTAAATTGTCATCAAGTAAAGTACGAGCATTAGAGATCTAGTGGCTTGCTTCAGAAGTTAGAGATTCTTTAGTGGAAGCCCAAGCATATCACTATGGATTTTTGTTGTTGGACTCCCCCGACTCAGAGGAAGTTCGACGCGGTATGGGTCATTGTGGACAGGCTGACCAAGTCAGCACATTTCATTTATGTGGCAGTTACCTATTCTTCAGAGTGGTTGGCTGAGATCTACATCCGCGAGATCGTCTGTCTTCATGGTGTGCCCGTGTCTATCATTTCTAATCACTCAAGTTTACTTTGCAGTTTTGGAGGTTTGCGCAGCGAGAGTTGGGTACTCAGGTTGAGTTGAGTACAACTTTTCACCCTCAGACGGATGGACAATCCGAGTGCACTATTCAGATATTGGAGGACATGTTGTGTGCTTGTGTCATGGATTTTAGGGGTTCTTGGGGTTAATTATTGCCACTTGCTGAGATTTCCTACAATAATAACTACCATTCGAGCATTTAGATAGCTCCCTATGAGGCATTATACGGGAGGCGATGCCATTCAGCCAGTTGGGTGGTTCGAGTCGGGAGAGGCTCGGTTGTTGGGTACAAATTTGGTACAGGATGTCTTGGATACGGTCAAAATTATTCAGGATCGGCTTTCAGCTTAGTCTAGGCAAAATATGCCGACTGTAGAGTTCGTGATGTTGTATTCATGGTTGAAGAGAGAGTATTGCTCCGAGTTTCACCCATCAAGGGTGTGAGAAGGTTCGAAAAAAAGGGCAAGTAGAGCCCTAGGTATATCGGACCCTTTGAGATTCTTGAGAGAGTGGGTGAGGTGGCCTACAGGCTTGCATTTCTATCTATTTTATCAGCAGTCCATCCGGTGTTTCATGTGTCTATGCTACGGAAGTATCACGGTGATCTGTCCCATGTGTTAGATTTCAGCTCAGCCTAGTTGGACAAGGATTTGACTTATGAGGAGGAGTCGGTGGCTATTCTAGCCCGGCAAGTCCGACAGTTGAGGTTAAAGCATTATGCTTCAGTTTGAGGGTAGTGGAGAGGTCAGCCAATTGAGTCAGCCCTTGGGAGTCCGAGTCAGACATGTGGAGTAGATATCTGCACCTTTTCACCAGTCCAGATACTTTTCTATGTCTATTCGAGGACGAACATTTGTTATAGAGGTAGAGAATATGATGACCCGGTAGGTCATCTAGAGCTTTAACCACTAATTATATGTTTTAAAACCTCAAATAGCTTCTTTTAGCCTTTCTCGATTTGTTTGCGCAGTCCGTGTCTTGTTCCAGAAAGTTTTTATGTGAAAAATTAATTAAAATGTGAATTCATGCCTTAAAACTCATTTGAGTTGGCTTCGATCAACATTTTGCAAACAGACTCAGATCCGTATTTTTATGGCCCTAGTGAGTCCGTATCATGATTTGGGACTTGAGCGTATGCCCAGAATCAAATTAGAAGGTCCCTAGCTCGAGTTACCCCTAGCTCGACTTGCTGTGTTTATGACTTGTCTGCAAAATTTGGTGCAAAACGGAGGTGATTTGACGTGATTCGGACGTTCGGTTGTTAAAATGAAAGTTCTTAAATTTTATTGAAAATTTCATTCGTTTTGGTGTCCGATTCGTAATTCTAGGTGTTATTTGGTGTTTTGATCACACGAGCAAATTCATATAATGTTTTTGGACTCGTGTGTATATATGGTTTGGATCCCTAAGGACTCGAGTGAGTTTCATATAGGCTACGAGTGTTTTGAACTTAAGGAAAATTCTGGTTTTAGCCGTATGCCGGTTTCTAATGTTTTCTTCTTCGCGATCATGAAGAACGTCTCGCGATCGCGAAGGGTAGTTTGGGACAGGGGACGAAATTTTTCTTAGCAAATATGAGGTCCTGTTCGTGAACGCGGAGAAGTGGGGGGTCTGCCCTTCGCAAACGCGCCAGTCAATCGCGAACGTGTAGTGTTAGACAGGCGGGGGCTAGGAAATGGACTTACTCTATGTGAACACGAGCCCAGGCTCGCGAACGCGAAGGCTAGGGGGCTAATCTTACACGAACGCGTAGACTAATTCGCGATCGTGTAAGCCAACTGGGTAGTGCCCTTTGCAAACGCGTCAGTGACTTGCGAACGCGATGAACACTTGATGCCTAGTTAGTTAAATATTTCAATAACGGGATTTCACCCATTTTTCACCATCTTTCCATTAGAGCTCAGCCTAGAGGCGATTTTGAAGAGAAAATTCATTACCAATTCATAGGTTAGTATACTTTAACTCATTTTCTTCCATTTCTAATATCACCCATTAATTTCTAGCCTTAATTTTTTTTTCTTCCATGTCGGAAATAGCCTCTCTACCTTTATAGAATAGGGGTAAGGCTGCATACACACTACCCTCCCCATACCCTACGTATGGGATTAAGCTGGGTATATTGTTGGTGGTGGTGGTAGAAAACTACGGGTTTGGGAAGAATTGGTTTTTTTTTTGCAAATTCGATATTTAGACCTTAATTTGGGATTATATTTCGAAACTAATTACATAATCGGGCTCGTGGATGAATTGGTAAATAGGTTTTGGTCCGAATCTCAGGTTTTAACCAAGCGAGCCCGGGGTTGCCTTTTTTTTTATTTTTTGGGAAAAGTGTAAATATCCTAACTTTATGTATTGTAATTGATTCCCTTAGCATTATTTGACGTTATCAAGTCGATTTTGGTTAGATACGATTAGTTTGGAGGTGGATTCTAGAGGAAAGGCCCCGTAGAGCTCTGAGTAGACTACGAAGTGAGTTAAGTGTCGTGGTTAACCTTAATTTAAGGGATTATGACTTGTTTGCCTATTTACTACGTGTTTAAATGTGTGGTTACAATGTATATGTGAGGTGACGGGTACTTATGCATTCTTGTTGGGTTAAAGCATGCGGGTGAGACTTATTTCCTTGTAATTTATTGCCTTCTTTAATTATGATATTCATGCTTAGATTAGTTTATTACTTACTTGATCTCTCTTTCCGCATTTATAAACTATTTGTGATGGCTAAATATTTTTGGAAGTTGAGGTTTGGTATCTTTGAACCATTATTGACGTAAGGTTTATATCTTTCTCATTCTATATCCCAATTTTTTTTATTCATTACTACATGGTAAGGGAGAGTGTTAAAGTACGAAGGGTGATGTTGTGCCATTTATTGCTTCATTTATGGATTGATACATAGTGTGGAAGATAGTAAAAGCACGAAGGGTGATAACCTGCCGTATTTATCATTTTATGGAGAGGTTGAGAGTAAAAGCACGAAGGGTGATGTCCTGTCATTATTATCGTTTCATGGTGAGGTTGAGAGTAAAAGCATGATGAGTGATGTCGTGCCATATTTATTCATTATGTTTATCTGTTTTTATTGATTGATAAATTATTTGACTATTTTATGGTGTCATTCCTGTTATAGTTATCGTATCTGTTCCCTTTTCGCATGTCCCCTCCCATCTGTCCATACTAAATCTCTATTTATTGCTATTTGGTACATATATTTATGTTTGTACAGGTTAAATTATATGGGTGTCCTGTTATAGCATCGTCACTACCTCGTCGATGTTAGGCTTGACACTTACGGAATATATTAGGTCGGTTGTACTCATACTACATTTTGCATTTCTTGTGCAAATTTTGGTACTGGTCCCAGTTGTACGTGAGGTGCATCAGCTTGGATTATCACATTTGGAGACACATGGTAGATCTGCTGGCGTCCACACACCTAGAAGTCCCCTTCCTCTTTCTTCATTTACTGTTCATTTTATTCGAACAATTGTATTTATTCCAGACTCTGTTTTGTAGACCTTCTAGTAGCTCGTGCACTTGTGACTCCAGATCCGAGATTGTACTTAGATATTTTTGGTCATATTACTTTTTCGTACATCAGTCCAGTTTTATTTTAGTTTAAATGAGTTTTAATTATCTGAGTTATTTGAAAATGGCATACGTTTTACTCTAACGTTGGCTTGACTAGAGAGTGAAATGTGAGACGCCATCAAGGTCCCAAAGGTGGAAATTCCGGGTCCCAAGGTCAACATTTCACATAATGCGCCGAAACGGCCCCGGGTCTCTCAGGACCCCAACTAAACATTTGTACAATTTCAATCATATCGTACGAACCTACCAAAATTGTTAGAACACCGAACTGAGGTTATTTGCCAAAAATATTGACCGTGATTAACTGTAGCCACCTTTAACGTCAAAAGTTATATTTTCTTCTAAATATTACACATAAACTTTTCGAAATCCGACACGGATCACGCACACAAGTCATAAATCATCAAATAAAGCTCTGAGAGGTTTCAAAAAACATAAAAGGGTGCTAAAACTCAAAACGACCGCTTGCATTGTTATATTAAACGGGACTTGGGGGGTATAAGTGAATTTCGACGCATTTGGAGAAGATTCATAATTTTTGGAGGAAATTATAATGGCATCGCCAAGTCCATCGAGAATTGATTGTTGTAGTGCTGGAACCAACACGCTTGGAGTTTGAAAATACTCCCAGCGCCCAGCCTGCCGAGAATCGGTGGTTATTGCACTCAAACTGGGCTTCGACTAGTAAATAAAGGGTCCCACTTTTGTAGATTCTTATCTTATTTTTTCACAATTTTTGTGACTTGGGAGCTCTATTTTGAAAGGTTTTGATCTAGATCTTCGTATACAAGCTTGGGAAAAGTGATTGTAACCTTAATTTATAGCTTATGCATGAATTTATCACTAGATCTAACATCAAAATATGGATTTGAACAACAGAAATTGAAATTTTTGTCCAAAAGTTGAGGAAGTGTATTTTATTGTTTTGAACCCTGATTTGGGGTCGAAAATTGAAAACTAATTATATATTTGGACTCGTGAGGTTATAAGTGAACGAAATCCAACCTTGGTCTTGAGATTTGATCATGTGGGCCCGGGGTTGACTTTTTTGACTTTTGAGAGTTTTATTAAAGATTGAAACTTTATCATTTATAGTTGATTCCTATACCGTTATTCAACTTTGATGAGTATTTGTTGGATAAATTTTTGGCGTTTGGAAGCGAGGATAGAGGAAAAAGTATTTTGAAAGCTTAAAGCCTATTTTAGATAAGGTAAATATCCTGGTTAACCTCGACTTGAATGAATTTTCTTAAAAGAGATTCATAAAATACTACGTGTTTTAGGAGTGACATATATGCAAGGAGATGAACGTATATGCGACCGCCAAGGTTATACTATGTTTATGGGTAGACTTTAGGCATCTGTGTGCCTTGTGTGAGATATATTCTTCTTGTTTTATACCTTGTTTGTTTGTATGGCTATTTGATCGGCTTCATTCATGCTATAGATGTGTTATCTTGTATGTTGAATTACATGTTATAGTCATAGTCACACTTGTACATATGCATACATCTCTGCATATGTATCTCTCCATCGATATACATTATACATGCTTATCTCTTGTTCATATGCATAAATATATGCATATGATTCTATGACATGGAGTAAGGTTAGCACGATGAAATATTCCATGAATTTATTGTAATTATGGTATGATGGTACATTCCTTGCGAATTGATGCCTGATTTTTGAAATATTCACATTGATTTGGCAGATGGATTTGGATCCATCCCTCTGGAATTATGGGACTACACATATTACTTTTGGGACATGCGTGTGCAGTAATATTTGACACCGGGAAGGTCTTGAATACCGGGGAGGTATCGATTGAGGTAAAGCTTGAGTCTTTATTATGCATGAACTTTTAGACTCATGTAGGAGCATGCATATATATGTTAGTTAATGCATATCATTTTTATATGCGAATATTGGTTCTTTAATTATGCCTTTGATTATTTTTATCTGAAAAATATGTTTAGTCTATGTTTCTTTGACTGTGTACCATATTATTTAATCCACTATTTTTTTCTACATATTTATGGATTAAAAAGGTTTTGAATAGTGAGTATCTTTTGTCAAAAACTTTGTCACTCTATTGTTGGGTTAAACTTGATACTTATTGATTATACGTTGTCATTTATACTCGAACTATATTTTTGTTTTTGTGTAGATCGCGGTATTGGCCCCGGGGTGCTTAGGAGGAAGCCTAGGAGCTCGATCAGAGACTTTCTTGTGAGCTGTTGTTCTCGGATTTGCAGCTTATGGAGCTCCTTCCCATCTATTCTACTCTTTTCTTGTTCCAGACAATACTTTTATATTTGACACTTAGTTGTATTTTACTTAGTAGCTCAGACTACCGATTTTGGAGTTTTATGTAGTATTTTTAGCACTTGAATGTTGATTTCAAAATTATTCATGTTGCTATCTATGTTATGTCAGTTGAACATTCCTTATATTATCTTGTTATGATTGTCTATGCTTGTTGGTTCGTCTAGTGGGTTGGGTTAGGTGTCATCACGGTCATGGTGGAATTTTGGGTCGTGACATTCAGATGAAGTGATCAATATTTAGAACTGATGAAAAGTGTTGAATGATTATCAGAGACAGATCCAGTATTTAAACTCTATAGGTTTAATCTTTAAGATTCTTAGTATTGAACTCGTTATATTTTAAAGTTGTGTTAGTCTATCCCGTTAAGCTTCTCTTTTTCTCAAAGGAGGTTAAACGATCCTGAGCTGATATTAGACAAGAAGGAGGCAAGCTAGCCAACACCATGATCTCAACCGCATTGGTCTGTGGCAGGATATCAGGAAAGAATCAAGAAAATTAGCCTTTTTTCAATTCTTAGCCAATTATTGAAAGTTTGCAACTCCTCTTGCCGTGTCAAAAGATAGGAATGCTCATTGTTCTTTTTCCTGAATATATACAATTAGGAATTCTAACATTAAGAATATAATTATTACCATTATTTTAATTCTAATACCCTTCTTTAATTTTCATTTCACTCTCTCTCTTCCTTTTCTTGCTGCAGGCATAGATCAGAGAGTGGCTCTTGGATTATTTCATAGGTTAAGATTAGCTGTTCTAACGTACAAAGGGATCCATCTCAGCTGGATAAATGTGATATAATCCCAGAGAATTAAAGCTTAGTACATTCTTTTTTGTATAGTACTATATATATGTCTGATCCGTATACCAAATTCCTTTTTGAAGTGGTTGTTATACTATATAATGTTGTACAATGCTAAACAGTTGCCCCATAAATCTTTATATTAATATAAACTTCAATTTGGTAGCAAGAAACGTAGCTTTTGAGTAATTAGTTATGATCAGATCTGTCAGTAATTAAATGGAATTGTGAACAAGGATCCACATCGTAATTACCAAGTTGTAGTACAGCCTCTGTTTTTCTGCTAGTAAGAATTATAATACAGCCTCTGTTTTTCTGCTAGTAATTTACTCAACATTGCATTGCAAGCGGCAGCTGTTTTACTTAGCTGCTTCACTTTTTAATTATGTAAAGACCCGGCCGGTCGTTTCGGGAGTTGTAGCCCCGTTCCTCCATTTTCTGCTTCATTTGTGTTTTACAGCTATATTTTTGACTTACCGGGTTAGTTGGTTTGGGTCCGGAGTGGTTCTGGAGTGAATTGAGACACTTAGTCTCCTATGAGAAGGTTTAAGTTGGAAAGGTTGACGGGATGTTGACTTATGTGTAAATGATCTCGGATTTGAATTTTGAGGGTTCTGTTAGCTCCGTCAGGTGATTTCAGACTTAGGAGCGCGTTCGGGTTGTGTTTCGGAGGTCAGTAGTAGTATTAGGCTTGAATTGGCGAAAGTTTAAATTGTGACGATTTTGGTCGGCAGTGAAAATTTTAATATCGGGGTTGGATTGAATTTCCGGAAGTTGGAGTAAATTCGTGGTGTCATTTTTGGCTTGTGTGTGAAATTTGAGGTCAATTGGTCGTGACTTGGTAGGTCCTGGCACTCTAATTTTGGTCAGATGCTCTTGGGAGTGAGGACCGCACCAAAATGGTGCAGGCCACAGAGGTGAAGTGCGGCCGCAGTAAAATGGTGCAGGCCACAGAGGTGAAGTGCGGCCGTAGCAAAATGGTACAGACCGCAGAGGTGAAGTACAGCCGCAACAGAATAGTGCGAACCGTAGGAGGGGAGTGCGGCCACAGTAAAAATTATGCGGACCGCAGTGGAGGAAGGCCTAAAGAGTGCGGCCATAACAGAATTATGCGGACCGCACAGTGGAGGTTCACAAAGCACTATATATGCGAGGTTTAGGGTTTTATTTCACATCTTGGACTTTGGGAGCTCGGTTTGTGGCGATTTTTCGAGAGTTTTTCAAAAAAATCATCAGAGTAAGTGATTCTAACTCGGATTTGGCTAATATATGTGAATATATCGTTGATTTCATCATTTGATTAGCGCTTTGAGATGGAAATTTGAGGAAAATTGTGGAGATTTCATAAAATAAATTTTTCGGATTTGAAAGCCGATTCGAAGTCGGATTTGAGTGAAACTAGTATGGTTAGTCTCGTAATCAAATGAGTTGTCGAATTTTGTAACTTTGGTCGGATTTTGAGACGTGGGCCCCGGGCCCGACTTTTGAGTTGACTTTTTGACTTTTGACCTAAAGCTTAGTATTTTCTTATGAAATTGATTCCTTTAGCTCATGTTGATTGTATCGAATTGTTTGTGGCTAGATTCAAGGCGTTTAGAGGCCGATTTGAGAGGCAACACCATTGTGGAGTAGGAGTTTGCGTGATTTGAGGTAAGTAACGCTTTCAAACTTGGTTTTGAGGGTTCGAAACCCCGCGTTATGTGTTATGTGGTTAGTAATGAGGTGACGCTCATGCCAAGTGACGGGCGTGTGGGCGTGCACCATGAGAATTGTGACCTAGTTCATTCCATGGCACCGATTAGTGATTCTATCTTGTTGATATCAGTATTTTCTTCATGTGGTGAGGTAAATGAACTGTAAATCATATTAGTTATCATGCTAGAGATTTACGCCGATAGTGTTGAGACTCCTAGTGGTCGTTTCTTGTTGTCATCTTACTGATTTCATTGATATTCTGTACTCAGTCATATTCATGCACTTCATGTTATATCGCAGTCTTAGTTGTTATTTTTTTGTACATCATATCATTGTTCCGGACTAGTTTCATGATATTGTGGGCCCGTAGGTGAGATTGAAGAGTGATGACTAAGAGAGGCCGAGAGCCTGATTATGAATGACAGTTATAGGGTCGGGCTGCACGCCACAGCGGTTATATTGATTTGATATAGCGCTTGGGCCGAAGGAGCCCCTCTGGAGTCTGCACACCCCTAGTGGGCGCGGTTGATTATATTCAGGGATGGATCTTCCCTTGGTATGGAGATGGATCTTCCCCATGAGGCTGGATTGGCCTGTTTTCCTCGATACCGGAGACTGATGGTCAATGATGTATATACTCCGGGATGGATCTTCCCTGGGCCGCGTGAGCCATATATAGTATCGAGTGATTGTGAGGCTATTATTATTATATAGAGACAGATCTTCTCCATTGGGTTGGATTGGTCTTCCTCAGTACTGAGTGACTGCTATCAGAGATGTATATATTTCGGGATGGATCTTCCCTGGTCCGTGTGGGCCATATACAGTAGTGAGTGGATGAGCATTTGAGAGTGTGAGCACATGAGGCACTCAGCATGGTGCATCACATATAGCATGTGCATTGGCTTGTAGATGTACTAGAGTTATATTCTTTATCATGTTCGTTTCTGCTTTAGTTTACTATTTTTTAGCTGCCTATTAAATTGAAAACATGCCTACGTTTCTGAACATTTATTTCTATTATACCTGTTGCGGTTGAGTTCGTCACTACCTTTCAGTCCATAGTTTGGACTCGTTACTCACTGAGTTGGTGTACTCACGTTACCCCTGCACCTTCTGTGCAGATTCAGGCACTTTTGGTCTCGGTGGGAGTCGCTGATCGAGGCTTCAGCCTTAGAAGACTATTGAGGTATTTGCACGGCGTTCGCAGGCCTTGACCCTCCTTCCCTATCTCTAGATGTATTTCAGTTTGTTTTCTGTAAACATTGTAATAGATTATGTTCTTCTCTAGACGCTCATGCACTCAGTGGCACCCTGGTTTTGGGCTGGTTGTATTGTATTATGGAATTGTCTTTATGTTTTAAACAGTTTTCTTTAAAAGCCAAAAGCTCCCGTAAATGTTTTTCAACCATAGTGTTGTTGTGTTGGATTTCGTTGAGTTGAGGCTGGCCTAATTCCATGATAGGTGCCATCACGACGGGTCGGGTTTTGGGTCAGTGACAAATTATAACTAATTAATAGCCATAATATGTGGGATCCTTAATGCAGGGGTGCCATTAGGATTAATTGTTCAATATCCTGTTAGTTTAGTAACAACTTAATTCGGACTTACTATCTTCGATTCAAAATTCTATATATATGAAATTAAGTGTCCACTTGAATGTTCCATAGGACGAGGAGTATCAATTAACTACATGTTTACTGCAAAAACAAGTACATAAATGATATTTAGATTGTCAAAAGTTCATTATATATATATATATATATCTTCAGAACGTTATAATAATTGCTTGGAAAATCACTGTGATGTGTTGAGTTAGGCATGTTACATGGTGCAAAGATGCCACTGCACACCAATTAGAGTTTCTTCACATGCCCAAAGTAAAATGTCGTACATCACAAACATTCCTCCTTTAATTTCTTTGGGGGGACCTTATTAGCAACAAATATTACATATTATGTTGTTTACTTACTGTAGTAAAATTGGTACTATACCATAATTACAAGATTACTTTTTCTTTTTGGGCAACTGTTGCCTCTGCAACTCGTTGAATGGTTTCTTAACTTAATCTTTTGTTTTGTATTGGTTACGCACATCTCGACTATTATATCGGATACTTATTATTTTTCATCAGCATAGATTTTGAGTAATTTTATTCATCAAGGCTTCGCTGCTAATATTCATGAACCTTCCATCTTTATGGTCTTTATCCATTCTATTCCTATCTAACTTAATTTGATTTAACATTTTAAATGTTATTAATGAAACACACTCCAAGAAATGGCTCAAACTCTTTCTGACACAGTACTTTTGTCGTATTTTCGGACTAAAGTGATTTATTAAGTATGTATTTTCCTTAAAAGTTAACGAGATCTTGATAAAGTTAAATAATATTTCAAAAGAAGAATAATTAAAGCGAACAAATGAGTGAGCTTTAATCTCGACAAACATAAATTGATGGAAATAACAATTATACTACAAAATGTCCGAATGTTACTTAAATTTAGAAGGAATCTTTGAGTTAAAAAAAATTATCACAGGCGTCGTCCAAAAGGTTTTAGTAATTAATGAATTACTTTTGGAAAATGAATGCCTCCTAATGCGCTTGTTGTCTCCCGTAAAGCCCACTAGTAGCAATCATCAGGCAAGTATCCTTAACGTAGACAATTCTAAGAAGTTTAATTTAACTTTTTGAATTCGACTAATTCGAATTTACATTTGAAAGTCCCATTTTAGACATAAAATACTTATAGGCGATTTCATATTCAGCGCTCTAACTCAAAACCTTTAGTTAATGATGGATAAGTACTACCAAGAATATTGAATGTTCACCAATGGCTTCTAATTAATTAAGATTTCATACACTTTTATTTTGTAATTTGATTAATTAAATTAATCTATCACGAACCTCATTTAGATAGTGGGGACCAACCAATCTGCTAATCTTCCTATGTCCATAAAGCATGATTAGGAAAATTTATTTTCGCTCTCTTCAAATTTGTCATTAATTAATTACTCTTAAAACCACATCACTTTTCCTTTTTGCTACTAAGTCGTCAGTGCTTGATAGCATATTAGTTAGGTGGGGTTTCTTTTTCCTTCTATTTAGGTAAAAGATATTTCCCATTTTAGTATTATTCCCCAGCTCTAGTTCGTGGGTATCATGCATCGGATAACATGCTTTTATGTGCAGTCAAAAGAAAATAAGACCTGAAGAAACTCTTTTTATCTCATTATTTTATACTCCAATAAATATTTGTAGACCATATATGCATGAATTAAGTAACCATATAATAGTGCTAACCAGTTCTAAAATGTAGTTATGGTGTTACTTTTGGAAATTCATAAAAGAAATATGAAATTAATCTCTGATAGACTATTGATTTATTTATAGCTCCGACCTCCAAGAAAAGTACAACCATGTGAGATTGATAGATTTTACCCTGCTTAACTAAAGGTTTCGCTACCTCATAGGGAACGCTTCCCATCAAATGAACTCTATGTGACGCGAATCTAAATTAGTTGGATTATTGAGTTCCAAATACCATATGACTATAAGAAACCCTTTTTTTAAAAAAATCCAAGGAATGTAGAAAAATAGAACTAGAATATATAACTGTGAAGGTCTTTTAATAAATGGAGATATTGTAAAAGTGATGAGCAGCTAGCGGTTCTCATTTTCTATAGCCACGTAGAAGTGACATAACTTAGTTATGGGTTATGCACTTGGTTATGGAACTAATTAAACAACATAGAAATAATTTTGTTTCTTTTGTGACAGACTGTATTAGTATCTTAGGATATATCATATGAGACCCATAAAATTGGGGGCACTATCGTTGACTTTATACCTATGATCTTTTGTCATTTATGTGGGTTCTGCTATTTCAATTAAATTTGAGGGTACAACATTAACAGAGTATCAAAGCGAAAAGAAAACCTACCACCGAAGGATGTGGTGCAGTGGATGAGATTGCTCTTTTTTTCACTAGAGGTCTCGAATTCGAGCTCTGAGTATGGGAAAAACCTTGGTAGGGAGCACTAATCTCCCGAATGAGGTCTTACTCGGCACAAATCCGGATATAGCCGAGCTCCAATGCAGATACCGACACCGGATGGGAAACCAAAAAAGAAAAGAAAACCTAAACAAAATCGAGAAGGTAAAGAAAAGAGAAACAAAGTCCTTTATTTTGGCAGCATCTTTAGCCGAGAAAATCGACTTTAAAATGTTTCTTTAAATATGTACATTTGAACTTCACCTCCCTTCCACTCCAACTCAATCTTCGGATTTATTTTTTATTTTTTATTTTTTGTTTAAAATATCTCATTTGTTACTTTATATAAAAATCAGGTTTTAAGATGATATCTTAATTTTTAGAACAAAATTTTAGAATTGATACCGATTATAACGACATGACCAGTCGTTTTGAACTTTAGCATTCCATTCGAGCTTGCCTATTCGAAAGCCTCGGGGTCGAGTCCGAAGCTCGGCTGGGAGCTATCGAGGATGGTCGAAGCAGACTAACATTTATGAATAAATCAATGACGGTTCTTTATAGTCAATAATAAGTAATAAATGATGAACAATAAATAGAACACAATAAATATCAACAATAAATGAAATAATGAGATCAAAAGAATATGTTAGAAAGTAGAGATAATGTTCTTGAGTCTTTGTATTGAGCAACAAATATCTACAAAATGACAAGGATCCCCTTTATATAAGAGAGGGAATCCCAACATAGTACAAGTCCATTTATTACAAAGATTTGGAGATGTGACAGCTAGTTAATGCCATGATACGGGCTCAGACTAGCCTGACAGACTTTGCCGACTCTAGCATCACACCTTGTGAACTCCCCATTTTCTTTCTGTAACCATCGGTCACATACTGCCCCGAGGTCGAGCGTCGATGACCCTTGAGGGATGAAACCCAACCGTGGTCTCGAGACTTCGAGACGTACCTGCGAGGCATAGTAACGATGGAAAATAGGACCCTCCGATTTTACTGTATACACACCCATACCTGGAATAACCGTACCGCCCTTCCCATAGTTTTTGAGGCTATTGTTTTCGGGCACACTTACTGGTTTAAGAATTTTGACCTGAAATCAAATATCATGGACAAGAAAAAGTATGAAAGATAACTTGCGTTGTTTAGTAAAACCAGCAAGAAAATAATCACTATTATTTTTAGCCCCACGGTGGGCGCCAAACTGTTTACCTTGAAAATTGTAATAACATTTAAATTTGATTTAGTAGTTCTAAAAATACGTGATCTATTTTTATGCTAGTTGTTAGGCAGTTAATGCTACGTGAAAGACTTAGAAACGAGATAAGAGCTTAAAAACGAGACGTTAGTCAAACCGAATCGTTGTCAATCGGGGCCTCGAGCTTGCCTATTCGAGGGCCTCGGGGTCGAGTCTGAAGCTCGGCTGGGAGCTATCGAGGGTGGTCGAAGCAGACTAACAGTTATGAATAAATCAATGACGGCTCTTTATAGCCAATAATAAGTAATAAATGATGAACAATAAATAGAACGCAATAAATATGAGCAATAAATGAAATAATGCGATCAAGAGAATATGTTAGAAAGTAGAGATAATGTTCTTGAGTTTTTGTATTGAGCAACAGATATCTACAAAATGACAAGGATCCCCTTTATATAAGAGAGGGAATCCCAACATAGTACAAGTCCATTTATTACAAATATTTGGAGATGGGACAGCTAGTTAATGCCATGATATGGGCTCAGACTAGCCTGACAGACTTTGCCGACTCTAGCATCATGCCTTGTGAACTCCCCATTTTCTTTCTGTAACCGTCGGTCTCATACTGACCCGAGGTCGAGCGTCGGGCCCCCGAGGGATGAAACCCAACCGTGGTCTCGAGACTTCGAGACGTACCTGCGAGGCATAGTAACGATGGAAAATAGGACCCTCCGATTTTACTGTATACACACCCATACCTGGAATAACCGTACCGCCCTTCCCATAGTTTTTGAGGCTATTGTTTTCGGGCACACTTACTAGTTTAAGAATTTTGACCTGAAATCAAATATCTTGGACAAGAAAAAGTATGAAAGATAACTTACATTGTATAGTAAAACCAGCAAGAAAATAATTACTATTATTTTTAGCCCCGCGGTGGGCGCCAAACTATTTACCTTGAAAATGGTAATAACATTTAAATTTGATTTAGTAGTTCTAAAAATACGTGATCTATTTTTATGCTAGTTGTTAGGCAGTTGATGCTACGTGAAAGACTTAGAAACGAGATAAGAGCTTAAAAACGAGATGTTAATCAAACCAAATCGCTGTCAATCGGGGCCTCAAACTTGCCTATTTGAGGGCCTCAGGGTTGAGCTTGAAGCACGGCTGGGAGCTATCGAAGGTGGTCGATGGAGACTAACAGTTACAAATAAATCAATGACAACTCTTTATGCCCAATAATAAGCAATAAATGAAGAACAATAGATATAACACAATAAATATGAGCAATCAATGAGATAACGAGATCAAGAAAATGTGTTAGAGAGCAGAGAGAATGTTCTTGTGCATTTAGTATGGAGCAACAGATTTTTACAAAGTGACAAGGGTCCCCTTTATATATGAAGGGAAATCCCAACATGGTACAAGTTCATTTATTACAAAGATATGGGGAAGGGACAGCTGGTTGACGCCATGATTTGGGTCTGAACTTTTCTCCCTAGACTTTGTCAGCCCTAGTTGTGCGCCTTGGGATCTCCCCACTTTTCCATCATAGCCGTTGGTCTTCCTCGCCCCGAGGTCGAGCATCGATAACCCTCGAAGGTGAACCTTAAACCTAGTCTCGAACCTTGTGAAATATGATTACGAGGCATCATAATGACGGAAAGTTGGACCCTCCAATATTACCATATACAGGATTCCCACAATACTTTCGAAGCATAGAAACATGTAACACTGGGTGAATACCCGATAGACTAGGGCTCAACTTGTCCTTCTTTCCGAACCTCATCACACCTTTCATGGACGAAACTCTAAGTAGAACCTTCTAACCTACCGTATATGCAGCATCATGAGCTTTCCTGTCAGCATAACTCTTTGGTCTGGACTACATCGTATGAAGTCGATCCTAAATCAACTTCACCTTCTCCAAAGCATCACGGACCAAATCGGTGCCCAATAACCTAGCCTCCCGAGGATCAAACCAACCAACTGAAGAATGACACCACCTCCCATCTAAGGCCTCATAATGAGCTATCTGGATACTTGACTGATAACTATTGTTGTAGGCGAACACTGCCAACAGACGAAACTATTCCGATGAAGCCTCAAAATAAATGAGACAGACTTGTAACATGTCGTCTAATATCTAAATAGTATTCCCGGACTATCTATCCATTTGGAAATGAAGTATTGTACTAAGATCGACAAATTTTCCCTACTCTCGCTGCACCGCTCTCCAAAAATACGATGTAAACTAAGTGTCTCTATCTAAATGAATAGACAAGGGCACACCATGAAGGCGAACAATATCGCGGATGTAAGTTCGAGCCAGCTGCTCTAATGAATAGGTAGCCATGACTGGAATGAAGTGTGAACACTTGGTCAGTTTGTCCATAATAACCCACACTACATCAAATCTCCTCAAGGTTCGTGAAAGTCTAACTACAAAATCCATATTCATACGCTCCCGTTTCGACTCAGGAATATCCAGCTTCTAAAGAAAACCACCCGATCTTTGATGCTCGTATTTTACCTGCTGACAGTTCAAACATAGAGCAACATAATCAATAGTATCATTCTTCATCCTCCTCCACCAATAGTGCTACCTCAAATTATGGTACATCTTAGCGGCCCCTGGATGAATGGAATACCGCAAACTATGGGCCTTCTCACGTATCAAATCTCGCAATCTATTCACATTTGGAACACTAATCTGACCCTATAGCCTCAATACCCCATCATCACCAATAGTAACCTCCTTAGCATCACTGTGCCGCACCGTGTCCCTTAGGACAAGCAAGTAGGGATCATCATACTGACGCACCTTGATGCGCTCAAACAAGAACGACTGTGATACAACACAAGCGATGACTCTGCTGGACTCGGAAATATCCATCCTCATGAACTTATTAGCCAAAGCCTAAACATCTAATACTAATGGTCTCTCTCCAAATGGGATTTAAGCAAGTCTACCCATGCTCTCAAACTTCTTACTTAAAGCATCAACCACCACAATGGCCTTCTCGGGATGATAAAGAATGGTGATATCATAGTTCTTTAGTTGCTCTAACGACCTTTGTTACCTAAGTTCAGATCCTTTTATTTGAACAAGTGTTTAGACTCTGTGATCTATGAACACCTCAAAAGACATTACGTAAAGATAATGCCTCCAAATCTTAAGCGCGTGAACAATGGCTGCCAACTCCAAATCATGCGCTGAGTAGTTCCTCTAGTGGGGATTCAACTAACACGAAGCATATGGATAACTCTACCTTCCCGCATCAACACAGATCCAATGCCAATCCGTGAAGCATCACAATAGACTGTACAAGAACCTGATCCCGAAGGCAAAACCTAGAATAGAGATGTAGTAAAGGCAGTCTTGAGCTTCTGAAAGCTCTTCTCACACTCATCAAACCTGAATGGGGCACCCTTCTGCATCAAACTAGTCAATAGAGTTTCTATAGATGAAAACCCCTCCACAAAACGGCAATAATACCCAACCAACCCAAGGAAACTCTGGATCTCAATAGCAGAAGGCAGTATGAGCCGACTCCGAACTACCTCAATCTTCTTCGGATCCACCTTAATCCCCTCACTTGATACCACATGTCCCAAGAATTCCACAAAGTCTAACCAAAACTCGCACTTGGAGAATTTAGCATATAGCTTGTTCTCCCTCAAATTCTGGAGCACTCTCCAAGTGCCACTCATGATCCTCCTAGCTACGAGAATACACTAATGTATAATCAATGAAAACTATGACGAAGGAATCAAGATAGGGCTGAATACACTATTCATCAAGTGTATAAAAGCTTCTGGGACATTTGTCCGCCTGGAAAACATTACCAAAAACTCATAGTGACCATAACGGGTTCTGAAGCCATCTTCAGAATATCTG
The DNA here is from genome assembly GCF_000715075.1 of Nicotiana tabacum. NCBI lineage: Eukaryota > Viridiplantae > Streptophyta > Magnoliopsida > Solanales > Solanaceae > Nicotiana > Nicotiana tabacum. The sequence continues at coordinate 50,184,942 of NC_134089.1, read as the reverse complement.
AAGCCCAGATCTACAATTGATGGTACCCCAATCTCAAATCAATCTTCAGGAATACTCTAGCACCCTGAAGATGATCAAACAAATCATCAATAAACAATAGTGGGTACTTGTTCTTGATGGTAACCTTGTTTAACTACCTTTAGTCAATGAATACCCTAATAGAACTGTCTTTCTTCTCTTCACAAATAGTATCAGTGCACCCCAAGGTGACACACTATGCCCGATGAAACCCTTATCAAACAACTCGTGCAACTGTTCCTTCAACTCCACTGGTTCCATGTGATACGGTGGAATAGAGATGAGTTGAGTTCCTGATACCAAGTCAACACCAAAATCGATATCCTGTTGAGTGGCATGCCTGGAAGGTGTATAGGAAACACATCTAGGAACTCCCGTACTAATAGAACTCACTCCTTAACAAAGGTCAAATATGTCAAAACCCCTTTTCTACCATCCGTTGAGACTTCAAATATGAAATCACTCTAAAGGAACATGATCTGGGAAGCTTCTCCATACCAACCTCGCAAACACTGGCATAGCCAATATCACGATCTTAACGTGACAATAAAGAATAGCGTGATATGGTGACAACTAATGCATTCCCAAAATTACTTCAAAATCTACCATGATGAGCAAAACGAAATCAACTCTAGTCTTATAACCCCTAATGGTCACCACACAATACCGATATAGATAGTCCACCACAATAGAATAAATAACTGGTGTAGATACATGAACATACATAACTAAACAATAATGGGGCATATCCAAATAATGAGAAAAGTACGAGGCGCATATGAATAAGGGGGACCAAAGTCAAATAACACTAAAACATCTATGCGGCACACACAAACAATACCCGTGATCATGGAATTAGAAGAAAATGCCTCTGTCCTAAATAGATATTCATAGCAATGAGGCTGTCCACTACCTGACTGACCTGCCCCTCTAGGAAGACCTCGTCCCGTACAAACTTCACCCCGAGCTAGCTGAGCGGGTGGTGTAGAAACTGGTGTAGGAATCATAGTTTGACCTCCCTGTTACACGGGACCTCTAAGAAGATGGGGAAAATACCTCCTCACATGCCCCAACTCTCCACACTTATAGCAACCCCGAACTAGAGATGGCTGCAGGGCCTGAACTAGACCCCGTGAAATAGAATAACTTCTGGAAGAACCCGATACTAATGAACCCTAGACTGATGGAGTACGGTACGAGCTTTGAGTTGGGAGTGCACTGAATGATGACTAAACTAGACGAGCATTGTATGAAATGTGGCTAACTAATGAACCATGAGGAATCTGACGAGCTACCTCAGTGGGCCTAAAAGGACAACCTTTGCTGTGATAGGACTGGCTCTAGACGAGGCTCTACTAAAACCACCTGAACCACAGGGCCTCTTTCCATCCCACTCGTCTCGCTCAAGCCTGCGAACATGCTCTAGGCGCCTAGCAGTCTTAACTTGCTTGTTAAACCTAGCATCCGTCTCGGCCTTTCGAGCTAAACTGTAATATAGACCATAGCTGATGCCATCAATGAACCTCCTGATCCTCTCTCTCTTAATGGGGACCAACCATACTGCATGACACACACCAAATCCAAAAATCTCAGATCGTACTGGGTCACAGTCATATCCCCCTAGCGTAGCTGCTCAAACTCCCTCCATAAATATTGCGAGTTTGTGGGACAAAATTCTCTAAGAAAAGAACTAAGAACTGATGCCATGTAACTGGTGTTGCGTCAACTGGCCTTCACAACTCATAAGTTTGTGGGACAAAATTCTCTAAGAAAAGAACTAAGAACTGATGCCATGTAACTGGTGTTGCGTCAACTGGCCTTCACAACTCATAGGTTTGCCACTATCTGTAGGCTACCCTTGTCAGTTGAAAAGTAGTAAAGGTAGTCTTACCAATGTCCACAATAAATGTTGTGCGAAGAATCCGATGACACCGATTCAGAAAACCCCGAGCATCCTCCGACTCTCTCTACTGAACTCGGGAGGATCAAGCCTCTTAAATCACTCCAACCTCTTCTCTTCTTCATCAGAGAGAGGTGGACCAACCTCGGCCCAAGCAGCAATAACTGGCTAAACTAGAAACAACCTTGGTGTCTGATAACTCTGGGCTAGCTGCTCCGGTGTACGAGCGACAGGAATCATGGCTCCTCCCCCAGCCTATGAGGTAGGTGGTGCTACTGGTATCATACCCGCCTGAGCTATGCCCCTCCTGATGACCATGTATAACAATAGGTACCACCAGTGTCTGAGCTTGTCCTAGCAACTCATTAGTATCTGGAACCTGCTCCTCTATTGGAGAGACTGGTGGCTCCACATGTGCTGCTCTAGCTGTAGTGCGAGCCCCACCTTAGCCTCTACCTCGGCCCCTGCCTCTCGAGGCCTTGATTAGTGGCTTAAATTCTTGATCAACTGAATGTTTCCTCACTATTTGTGAGAGAATAGAAGGGTAACTTTTAGACTTCAAAATTAACGAATTCTCACGACAAGAATATAAGAAAGTGAAGTTTTTTAATAGTTTGCTAGCCTCTCGAAGACAAGTACAAATATCTCCATACCGATCCGCAAGACTATACTGAATTTGCTCATGACTTGTGAGACCTAGGCAACCGAGTGCTCTGATACCAATTTTCCATGACCCAAACTCTCACCGGGGCCGCAATGGTGTCTACCACTACTTGCTAGGCAAGCCAACAGTTTCAGAATAATAATGAATTCAGTAAAATAGAACTTAATAATCTCAACAGCAGAAATATCATGAAATATCTGAGAAACAAAACAATGAATACACTATAACAACCATCCCGATAGCTACAAAGTCGACCTATGGTAAAACTTAATGAATTTCTAAACTTCCAAATTGCTAACCTTCGGTAAAAAAATCCAAATCAACCTAGGTACCTCCGAATCCAATTTTGGACATATGCCTAAGTCAAAACTCACCACACGAACCTATTGGAACAACCAAAACACTATTCCAATATAAGCACCAAATGTTTCGAATCAATCAAAGACCTCCTCGAAACGAAACTAACCGTCCCCACAAGTCATAAAACCACAAATATATATATGAGAAGTTTTAAAAGGGGAAACAGGGCTTAAATACACAAAATAACCGATCGGGTCATTACAGTTTTATGATTGAAATGCATATATGGTGTCACGCCCCGAACCCGGAGGTGGGACCGACAGCTTGTGCCTCATCTATCCTTGCATACCACTTGCGACTAAGAGACTCTGAAAATGTAATGTCATACTTTTGCTATGGTCCACATTACAAGATAATGTGCAATGCAAAATATAAAACTAAATGGAGACTGACACTGACTAATGTCAACATAAAGGTGGGCCGACAAGGCCGTCATAATTACTACAACTGACAGGCCAACAAAATATACGTACAGGGCCTACAAGCCCAACATACTGCACTAACCAACATGATATGTCTACAAGCCTCTACTGATATATGTACTGTGATCGGAGCAGGTCCCCGACCTACTCATAACCTATCTACATATATACACAAGATATACACCACACTGCTAGACCCGGTAACTCCGAAAGAAGAGGAGCTTACCGATAAATCTGAACTCGGGCAACAGTTACTGAGAAGGTCTACACGTCTATCTGTCTGAACCTGCACGCATGAAATGTAGCGCCCTCAGAAAGGGACGTCAGTACGAAATAATGTATCGAGTATGTAAGGCAATATACTGAAAGCTAAAATAGAACTGATGATATAATAACTGAAAGCAACTGGGGATCAAAGATAATCTGAAGATATGCTCATCATTTGATACAGACTCAACTCTCTCAATATAGTGAGTAAAATAGCTGTCCGGCCCTATAAAGCTCGGTATACATATATATTTGTTCTGCCGTAGTAGGCTCGCTCATAAGCGCTCGGCCATACTTGGCTCTATATCTCGACCAACTGGGCTCGCTCATAGGTGCTCGGCCAGAGCAGACTCGTTATATAACTTACCATCTGATCAAAGGCTGCCTAATAGAGGCCTGCCCATTGATTATAGCTCGATGGTAATGAAAATACTTTTAATACTGTATATATGTAAATTCTCTGCTCTTTTGACCGGAAGAAGGAAATACTCAAGTGAATATGCAGTCCCGATAAGAAGAACATGATAACTTACAAAACTAGGAAAATATATATAATTTGTGAGACTAGCAAAATATACGTAAATTCCGGGATACGAATTTTTCTCTATGCCTCGTTATCAAACTTTTGTAATTACGATATCATGCTAAAATGAAGGAAAAGCTTAGCCTTAACATACCTTGAGTAGGAACAACTCCGTATAATTATCCCTTTGAAAACCTTCGTGGATTGAACTTAGACCCAAAAATCGGATTTAAGCTTCTGCGTTTTTGAACTTTGAGGAACGAAATTGTCTTGCTTCTTGAAATTTTTTGGACGAAATGGATTTTGTTTTAATAGTTCTTGCCTTCAATGCCAAAGTAACGAATTGGATTCTGTTTCAATAGTTCTTGGCTTCAATGCCAAAGTAAGGAAAATGAATTCTGTTTCAATAGTCCTTGGATTCAATGCCACAGTAAGGAAAATGAAGCCCAAGATATTAAATGAGGCTGCAGACATTCAATGAAGCTAAAGACAATTTAGATAAGGATTTTTTTTAAGACTTAGTCTTTAAGTTATTACTAAATTAATCCTAGGTAGCCACCTAGATTTATGAATGCTTAGTCATTTCTAAGCTTTGTGGCACTTGCCACGTTCGGGTTTAGTTTATTAATTTTTATCCACTTATTAGTTAACCGGGTAATGTTATGTTATCCGGTAATTAATCAATTACACGCATAATTTAAAAATTATCCCAAATTACTTAAAATTCTATTTATTTTTAAAATACTTCATATATACTTTATATATTATACTACCATGGTCATATGGTAGCTTGCATGGTACTAGTTCATAATTATCGGGTATTATTGCTTAACCCGTATTTTATTTCAAATTGGCCACTTTCAACGAAACTTATTTTCTTTAATCCGTGTACCCCTTATCCTTCATAACACTTATTTATCGATTATTATAAATAGTATAAGTACGATAACATCAAGATGATCTCATCCCCGAGTCTATGTCAATTTACTGAAGGCGAAACCTTAACGTACGAAAAACGCGAGATGTAACATATGGTTTATATCTGGGAGGTTCCGAATGAGTTTTGGGTGCCAAAACGAAGATTTTGTGATTGTTGATTTTTTTGGCAATAATTTGAAAAGTAACAGTTATATCCCTGAAATTTTTAGACTTTCTTTAAAACATCAAAACATCATATCTCTCTCATCTTAAGACCAAATTGGTTGATTCAAAAGGCTATCTTGTGTGTAATCTCGTAAAGATTATGTTGGGCTTATCAAATGTGAGTTTCATGATTATGTAGGATCTGATCATGTCTGGGACAATTGCTTCATTTTTTTTTTACTTATTTCGAAATTTAGTCACTTTTTCTCATAAGGTTTTAGAGCCTGGAAATAGGCAATTTTTTAGGAGGCTTCGCCTGCTTCATTGGGGTAAGTTAACCTATCTCAAATTTATGATTATAACATAAATTTATCATTGATTTTGGCTCTAAATCAAGGAATCTTAAAGAACAAAAGAAGGTTTTGGCTTGGAAGATAAGAAAGTGCATTTTGGGATTTTTGGCAAAACTACTAATGATACTCACTAACAACCTGTTCAACTCATAAATTCTACAAGGACATAGCAATGGTATCAAACTAAGCGTAAAGCACAGATATAACCAAATCGGTTCATGTAGTAAAGGTGTATCAAAGTCCCATATCCATTAACAACTCATCATATAGAGAAAGTATACATTAAGGATCAAATCAATGTACATAGATTAACATATACAAAAGATATGTACCATTCCTTCACTTTCCATTCAAATTGCATATAGCGAATATATGCGTAAAGAGGCATGTATACATTCCAAAACGTTGAACAAATATAGAATATATGCGATAAAACATGTATACACCCAAGGTAATTGCAAATAAAGAAAAGATGCAAAACCCCAAACAGTGATCAATTTTCCTCATATCGTTTATACACCATCAAGAGAGAAATATGAGAGGGTGATCCTAATGGGATGTATCCTTATACACACATTTCACGGACAACACATGTGCCATATATAACAATGCACAGACCACTCATGTGCTTATCATAGCTCAAACCCGTACGGACCACACACGTGCTACCAAACAGTCTATATTTCACAAAAAACATATACAAGAATACTGGCATATGAATAATTAATATAAAATTATATAATCATTGACTGATAAAAGTGACATGCTAAGGTACATGCATGTGCGAGTTGTACTAACATGGCTCAAATGAGGCGAATACGCCACACAAGTAGCAAATATCACATTTTGACGGGAGATTAACCTACATATAATCTTTAACATAACTTAAGTAGCTCACAAGTGGGTACAAACATAAAAAGCAAGATAGTAAGAATCTTAGCACTCATTTCATGGCATAAATTAGCCTAAGCACTACCCTGAGCATAGGTAAAATTCCGGTGCACGCACACACTCATCCCCTACATGTGTGTCACCCTTGGCACGTAGCCATCATAAATTATTCAAGAAAATAGTGCCTCAAACCAAGGATAGGCAATATACTTACCTCAAGAAAGCCAAACAAATACTCTAAAATTCCTCCCCGCGCGAATTGTCTTCCAAACAGCTCGAATCTAGCCAAAATAACTCAATAACATTAAATAAGGTCATATGAAACAAACCCAAACAATAAAGCTTCGATCTTTATACAAATAGAAAAAGTCAACCAAAAAGTAAACCCATGCCCGTATCCCAAAATCCAGAAAATGTCAAAAATCCTGATTACCCATTCCAATACGAGTTCAATTATACAAGTTGCATCCAAATCTGACCTTAAATCGGCCCCCAAGTCTCTAATTTTCACTCTCCAAATCCATAGCCAAAACCTGCAAATTTCTTTTCCAAATCACATAATGTATGTGTAAAAAATCATGGAAAAACAAGAAATAATATCAAAATTGAGTGGAAATCACTTATCCTGTTGCCTTGGGTGAAAATCCAGTATGAAAGTCGCCCCTCTCCAAGTCTAGGGTTCAAAATATAAAATAATGCGTCAATGTCTGGAATTTACATATTCACAAAGCACAAACTACCTTCCCCATAGAAATTCTTCTTCGCGAATATGACAAGGTCTCACGAACGCGAAGGCTAATAACCCCTTCTTTTTGCAAACATGGTCAACCCTATCACAAACGCGAAGGACTACTACCTAACTCAACTTCCCCCTTTAAGAAAGCGGCAGCCCCTATACAAACACGAAGAGCAAGAACTCCCAACTCCAAATTCCTTCACCGCGAATACGATGCACCCCTGAAATGTGAAGAACACCAGACACCAACAAAAATCTCATGTGCAAAACGTATGGAAAAGATCTGAAACCACCCGGAAACGCATGCGAGGCCCCCGAGACCCTATCCAGTGATACCAACAAGCCCTAATACTTTCTCCAAACCTATCCAAAGGATTAAAACACTAAAATTAACATCTAAACTACAAATCATTGATCCAGATCACTCTTTTAGGTTCATGAATTTCAAACTTCAAGTCAAGTGTCTGATTCAAACCTAACTAATCTGGAATAATCCCAATCTTTTCACACAAGTTTCAAATGACAAAACAAACCTATTTTACCTTAAGAAAACAAAATCTGAATTCGATAACATCAAAGTCAACCACCAGTCAAACTTATAAAATTTTCAATCTTTCAAATTTCCAACTTTTGACATTTAGAGCCAAATCAACTTAGGAACTTCTAAATCCAGACATACGCCTATGTCAAAAATAACATTACAAACCTATTGGAACCATCAAAATACGAATTTGAGGTCGTTTACACAAAAGTCAAACCTGATCAACCCTTACAATCTAAGTTTCCAAAATGAGATTAAGTATTCCAAGTAACTCCAAAACCTTCCCCAAACTAATCCCAACCATCCACGCAAGTCACATAGCAATAAATACATCATTATTATGAACTATTTGATCCATTTTTGAGGTTATGAAGAGGCTAATTCCTTGAATAAACTTGGTAATTGCTATTTTTGTGATAAATCACCGATTTGAGCTATGATAGCATACTTTGAACATGCCTACACTTTAGCAAGTTATTATACCAGTCTAGGAGCATGAAATCTGATATTTATCCATAATATACATGTGTTATTGTATACTTGCTTCTGTGTGATATGATTTGGACTGGATACTTGTGATAACGCCGGGCGGATTGTGTTGATGTACCTGTGACCACACCTGGCGGATTGTGTTATTATGTCAGTGACTGTGCCGGGCAGATTATGATATTTTTTTCTTGTGAACACGTTAGGTGAATTGTGATATTAGCACGTGAGTTGTCTGTGCAACACGTGAGTTGTCCGTGTGAATCCAGATATTAATGTTATAGCACCTAAGTTTCCCGTGCAATTGATATTATTAGTAGTTGAGTTATATATGCAACACGTGAATTTTCTATGCAACATATAGATAGGGATCTATACCCATAGATTTACCTCTCATGTTTCTCTCTTGATAATATATACACGGATTGTGAGAAATCGACGAGTTTCTGGTTGATGAGAGCTCTGGGAGAGCTGGTTACTATTACTGGATCAGGTTGTGCACTGCAACAGACTGATATTTGGTTATTGTTTTTCATTTTTACTTGAAATTTCCTCGACTGTTTACCTGATTTTACTTGCGTATCTTCCTTATATGCTGGATTGTTGACTAATTGATACCCTTTAAAACATAGAATTATGAGCATAAAAGTGGTTTTACCTGAGATTTCCTGGTTTGATCATGTATCTACTCTATACTTGTTGAAGTTATGAACTACACATGTGTTAGTGAGTATCATCTATAGTTCTTACTTCTTTTACCTCGCCGAGGTTAGTTAGGATACTTATTGAGTACATGGGGTCAGTTGTACTCATACTACTTCTGCACCTTGCGTACAAATTTTGGAGTTATTACTGTTGTGTATGGCAAGAGCTATCATTGAAGATGTACCTGCATTCTACTTATGGCTATCACTTGTCCTTGGTAGCTTTACATTTGAATATTGTTCATGTACAATCCAAACAGATGTGGTAATTATTTCTGTTCAGTTTTTGTAAAACTCTGAATCTTAGAAGCTCATGATTTGTACTACTAGTCCTTGGGTTGGTGTATAAAAATTCAATTATTTGATCATTATTTTCACAATAAATTTCATTTGAAATTGGATAATTATTAAATTGGCTTACCTAACGGGTTGGATTAGGTGCCATCACAAATAATTAGATTTTGGGTTGTGACACCCATGCAATCTGATCGTCGATAGCAAAGCCCCCACTTGGTGCGAAGCCATAGGACATAACATTTGATGATCCACAATACCAACCTTCATAAGCTAGTATATCACCAATCATAAGATACCTCAAATCATCTACTAAGTCCATATCCATCCTAGTGACAGTAAAGCATGCTTCCTCGAGTGCCTTCAATGACAATATGTACCTTCTACTAAATAGAAGTCCCATACAAAAAACATAACCTTTAATACCGCCAACTAGCCTTAAATCGACCTTCCCCCATGACCCTACCATGATTACAACAACTACACAATAAATTAAATCATCCCAAGCTTGAATTCACCAACTAGATACCAGAATCTAATGCATCCCACACGTGAACAACTGAAAGATCTACCAACACATCCGTCTCCTCAGTCTAGACAACACCTCGAGACAATGATCGAGCATCCATAGCCCCCTTGTAGCCCATCCACATCATCATAAAATATCGGTGCATAGCTGATATCGAGTATGCAATATCATATATGAGTGAATGTAAGGGAATATAAGATATATACTTCAAGCTATATCAATGTCGCACGATAAGGAATGAAAAAAGTAGAATTTTCCTAATAGTTTTGAAGCCTCTCGAAGATAAGTGCAGATGTCTCCGTACAGACCTGTGGGACTCTACTAAACTCGCTTATGACTCGTAGAACCTATAAACCTAGAGCTCTAATACCAATTTATCATGATCCCAAATTCCCACCTTAGGATGTCGTAATGACACCTAGTCTCTAAGACTAGGTAAGCCTAACACATGCTGAGTTAATAACATAATTGAACTATGTAATCATTAAATCATAAACCAATAAATGACAAAACATAACTACAACGGCCAATAGTTATACATTTCCCAAAACCGGTAATACGGAGTTATAAGCTCAACTGAAGTACTCTAGAATTTCTAAATACTATACTATTTTGATTTTCAATATATTAATATCATAAGGAAGTAAGATGGTGACTCTGAGGCCTGAGAGTGTCAAGCAGGTATACATTGAAGTCTCTACCGCGCATACGAATCTCTCAATATCACGATCAGAAATACCTAGATCTGCACAATAATGTGTAGAAGTGTAGCATGAGTACACCACGACAGTACCCAGTATGTATCATGCCTAACCTCAGTAGAGTAGTGACGAGCCAGGTCAAGACACCTACTTGACATATGGGTTTAGTTTATAAATCAATAAAATTGAGTAAAATATCATATTTAAACAAAGAAAAAAATCAATTAAATTAATGAATTAAATATAGAATTTGTTAAAAGAGAAAGGTGATAACAATTTTAAGTAAGGTAACCAATCAACATGGTGTTGAGTATAATTTGAGAATCGAATTATAGTAAAAGAGCGATAACCATTTAAAATAATAAGGCACCAAGTGAGATAACGAGTTCTATCTTAAGAGACACATAGAATATATCATGTCAATAATCCTATTATTTAAATCGTTATGTTACCAAAATCTCAACAAAATATGATATAATGACTCCACGCAATTAAATTCACATTGACAATCAATTTATCAAGTTATAATAGAGGCACAGTTTGGCATCTTAAAGAAATACAAAAAATCACATAGAATGCATAACTCACACAAGAAGCTACAATTGTTCCAACACCAAGATAACAACGAATAATAAAACACAATCAAAATACGGATGAATGATTGAAGGAAAAACAATAACTACTCAAATCAACAACTTGTCCCAGCATAAAATATAGAACAAGAATCACAATCGAGTTACTGCCTCGAAACCACATTTCACAAGTCATAATCATAATATTTCCTTATATCGTTGTGTGAGCCTTACATTTAGTTTTAAAAAATATTTTCCCCGAAATAGCTACACGTATTTTAGACCACCATATCTCACCGTAGGCTTTCAAGTAGTTCCCCTAGTCTTAACACACGTATCAAGCCCACCTTATCTCACCGCATGCGTATTAAACCCTAGCCTTATACGACCGCATAGATATCATGTCAACAACACAATCACAACTCGCACCATAAGTTCCCATATGCCATAACTTGCCAAAAAGTCAACAACACCAATGTTACCACAATACATAGCCCACGACTCAACCACAACAAGTAGAAGAATCTCAATAACCACAAAATGAATGAGGAATAACTCACCAAGAAAAGGTATTCCAATAACCAATAGTTTCAACCACAAACGTGTCAATAGCTTTCAATATCTACAGCTTCCATAACTCAGAAATGAACGTATTTCCATGAAATGGCAACTTCAAATTCAAATGTATAACATAAGATCAACAATAAGAGAGGTAGCATGAAATATAAACAACGACTAAATGCATGAGAATATGTTAACAATGGAAAGAATAACATGTAACAACAACCACTAATAAATACATATAAGAGTAACCTCGACAATGGACACTAGAACATGTAATAATAATTTCAAGCAAAGCATGTAAGAATAAACTTGACAATGAAAAATAAAACAATGAATAACAACTTCAATTAAATGCTTATAGGTATCCTAAGATTCTAAACCGGTCAATTTTTACATATAAGTCCGTGAACACACTCGTCACCTCATGTACACGTCTTCCACATAATTCAAATAGTACAATGAAACTCAATCGTAAGAAGTATTTTTGCCACACAAAGTTAGATAAGATACTAACCACAAATACGCTAAATCAATACTCTAAGAAGCCTTTCTCATGTGAAAGAACCTCCAGACGGCTCGAATCTAGCCAAAATAACTCAATATCATAAATAAGAGCCATATGATATAATTTCGGATAATAAAGATTCGATCTTTAGTGAAAAACAAAAAGTCAACCCTAGGCTAGCACCTCGAAATTTGACAAAACTCACAAATTCTATAAACCCATTCCGATACGAATCCAATCCTACCAAACCCATTCAATTTTAACCTCAAATTGGCCTTCAAGCCATCAATTTATATTTTTAGAAAGTTTTTACTAAAACTCCCAATTTCTCAAATTCAAATTGTTAATTAAACATTAAAATCGAGGTTGGAATCATGAAATAATAACAAATCAGAGTCAAAAGTACTAACCCCAATCCAAGTAGTAAAAATCTCCTCGAAAATTACTCAAAATCGAGCTCCAAAACCTTGTGATAAAAAGTAACTAAGTTTTGAAATAAGCAAAAAATGCAGCAGCTGCCCTAGCTCGATTCAATTCCTAAATAATCCTGAAACTCACGGTTGATAAGCCCAGTAAGATCCTTGCAAGATCACACCAAAAATAGCCTCTTGGATCACCCAATATGGCCTTAAAATGATGGATATATGATGTTTTGATGTTTTAAAAGAAATATGAAAATTTCAATTTCATTTTTGTAATTATTTAAACCAGAAAAAAAACTAGCAATAAGAATATTTTTGTTTTAGCACCCAAAACTCACTTGGAACCTCCCGGACACAAACCATATATGCATCTCAATCATAAAATACGCTGTGAACCTGCTCGCTCACTTAAAATACTGAAAATAGATCATCTTGATCCGATATTCATCATGGTCAAACTTTAAATCCTTAACTTAACTAGTTTATTTACCAATGTTCCAAAATACACTCGAGTCCCTTGGGATCCCTTTCAATCATAACAACAAGTACACATACATCATACAAACTTTTCCAAAGCCTCAAACACCCATAGGAACATTACAACAAAGAATTGAGGCCCAAATTGAAAAGAATTCTCTTAAGCTGTTAAATCTTCATTCTTTCAAAAGAGTGTCCGAATGACACATAAACAGTTCGGATTACATTCAAACTTTTCTCAAAAGTTCAATTCAACTATATAGTTCTATTCAAAGTCTCAGAACACCAATTGGAGTCCAATAATATTAAAGCTAACTCTTGGTCAAACTTATGAACTCTTAAGTTCTTCAAATTTCTAACTTTCGACAAATAGTGTCGAATTCTTATAGGAACCTCCAAAACCAAATCCGAACATACGTTCAATTCCAAAATCATCATACGAGCGCATCGGAGCAATCAAAACCCAATTCCAAGTCTGTTTATCCAAACGTCAAACCTTGGTGAACTGTTCCAACTTAAAACTTCTAAACAAGAATCATTCTTCCAAATCAATCCTGAACCGCTCGAAAACCAAAACCAACCATACATGCAAGTCATAATACATAATATGAAGCTATTCAAATTCTCAAACCACCGAATGGAATGCTAAAGCTCAAAACAACCGGTCGGATCGTTATACGATATTGTATAAAAGTTCAGTTAATTCTTTGTTGATTTTCTTTTTAATCTCTGTTGGATTGTGTTGACTGTTAGTTGTCTTACCAAGTGGGTTAGTTTTGGTTTCATCATGGCTAGTTGGATTTTGGGTCGTGACAAGTTGGTATGAGAGCTCTAGATTCATAGGTTCTACGAGTCATGAACAAGTATCTAGTAGAGTCTTGCAGATCAGTATGATAACGTCCATACCTATCTTCGAGAGGCTACAAGGATCTAGGATAAACTTACCATCTTTCTTTACTTGTTATGCATCATTGATTCTGCTTTGAAACGTATCTCTTTGAAATCCTTAAACTCACTCATATGTGATGTTAAGCATTCGATATTGACTGTGCATCGACGGCTTGTGATTCCATGGATGAGGTGCGAGATGTATTCTAGGTGTTGTGGGGATATTCCAGTCTGGAGGACTTGAGGTCGGGTTTTGACCGCAACTTGGGCTCGATGGTTTCAGTTGTGTGAGTATGTGAATTTGGACTTACAGGTCCGGTAGTGTCCCTAAGAGCGCTACTAATAGCTCAGTGAGTGGTTGGATAGCTATATGATGGGTATTATGTGACTGCAGAATGAGCTTATATGGTGTGGATGTGATGAGAAGAACTTCGATTGGGATCTGAAAGAATTATGGATGCTTGATTTCTATCTTGATGTGGTGTACAGTCTTGAGTTACTACTATGTTAGGGATCTTTCAGTTATTCGTTTGTGGAATGAAGGGTATTCTTATGTATGGTTGACCAATTCAGACTTGGGAGGATTGACTGATTGCATGGTAGTTGTAACCATGATAGGGTTATCTTGTGATTCGAGTTTGACGCTTAGTGAGTAGGTTATCACCTGTAGGGTAGTCTACGAATATGTGATTCTTATGATGTTTTGGGGAGAGTTTCTTTCTACCAGTGGGTTATATGTGTTATGTTTTGAGTCTGGATCGCTTGAGGAATCTGGCTTGACTGTCACGGGGATGAATGCGAGCCTAGTAGATGATTTGAGGTATTTTTATGATTAGTGCTACATGGGTTCATGAAGGATTTGGCTAGATTATGGAGCGAGATCATGGCAATTATGGGGTAAAGGTAAGTGGGTTACTATATGTTATGTTGTATGGCTTCAAGCCAGCTGGGGAAATCTATTATTGACAATCAGATTACATAGTTATGTGTTATATTGGTTTATATCTGAGGCATATTTGAGGATCAGTCATGACTTATAGAGGTTAGTTTTGAGGATAACTCAGGTAAGGAAATTTTGAGACGCATGATGTATTTCACTTTATGGATATATGGAAATCTTGGAATGATTTGGGTTGTTATTCATGATAGATGTAATATGCTAAGAAAAGGGAGTCACTCAGTTGTGTTAATGTGGGGTTACTTCTTTTGGTGTTGGTGTGCTAATGGAGCATAGGTTCTTCGGCTGTTGGAGTAGTGTAATTAAGATTATAGTAGAGTGGATGACTTTCGAGAAGGTTCTAATGGGTTTAAGATTCATATGTGGTATTTAAGGAGTTTATGGATTTGTAAAAGGCTAAGATCTAAGATTTGGATTAGATGGTGTCGAGACTCACAGTATTTTGTATCACTATGGATTCCACATTTTAGTATCAGAAAGGTTAAGGAAACAACTTCAGATTCACATAAAGTCTCTTTAAAGTAGACATTTTTGTAGTGGTACTATCGGGTGCTTAAGAGGGAATGCGATGGCTTATGGGCAGTAGGACGACGTAGTTTCACACTAGGATCTCTTCGGGTGAGCTGTAGGTAGGGATCGTGGCATATTGGCAAGGAAAAGTGTTAACCTGAAGGCAATTCAGACTGATCACGGTGAAATAGGGCAACTTGGTAGTAGGTTGGATCAACATGGTAGTGGACATGATCGGCTTTTTTTTTATGATGTGGTGAGGCTTTACAGCTATTTTGTGGCAATACTCTTGGGCTTGGGGACCTGCGTGACTTGGTTGAGTTAGACAAATTCAGTTCTGATGGCTTGGTTATGTGCAAATAGATTTCGAATAGTTCTCGATGATTTCTACCATGGGTGAGATTGATGTTCTCTACAGACATGGGGAATATGTGGCTTTGTGATTTTCTCCTGGATGGGATCAGTTGGAAGGTTTCTAGTTGATTGAGTATGTATCTTGCTTGTAACTTAGGGTTGATAACGTGGTTCTCGTGCTTTCATATGATGGTATGCTAGATGTGGTACTACGCGTGGGATTGAGGTTGTAGGTAAGAGGTTGCGGTTTCGTTCGAAGGTAAGGTCATAAGTTATAAATATCATTTTAATGGTTTCAGATGATTATAAGAATACTGGCACTATCTGGTATCACTTGAGAAGAGCGTGTGTTTAAGAAAGGCACACTATATTTTGACTTGCGGATGCTTGATTGATATTATGTTAATCGCCTGGTTGATCGACTACTAATGTTTACATTTTTCTATGTGGCATAAACGATTTATGAAAGTATTTCTCATGGGATGATTGTGTATGAGGGATGTGTCTGTCAATTGAGTGGTCGAGTGGGGATCTAATATGTTGATTCTAGTATTCTAGGGATTTGGAGACTGGAGTTCTCAGAGGCAGATTGTTTCTTGGGTGTAAACTATGAAGAAATGGACAAAGTTAGACAGCTAATAGTATGTGTTATGGTTAGGTTATTATTGACTTTTGGATGGTTATTTATCTATTTATGGATGGCTGGAGCTGATCTGGGAGCCCATTGATTAGCCTAATGAGGATGTGCTTTCTATACGGGGTCGGATTTGTTTACTCAGCATAGTTATTGTAGAAGGATATGTCATTGGTTATAATTGATCTGATTCTTGTTTGTTGGGTTCCATGTATTGCCCTTTTATGCTGAAATGGATTGTGAGATTGTTGACTATTTACTCACATGATGCGAGTCTGTTTGAGCCTTGTGGCGAAATTCAAGCAAGATGGTTCTTGGGGTGTTGAACGGTTGATTGATCCTTGATTATGGGTCTTTTACTATTTGTGGTATATTGTGCTATCCGTTTCTCCATGGTTATGGTCATGCACTTCGTGTGTTTGTTGTTGATCTGCGTATGGTTGTTGATTTTGAGAATTATGGCTTGAGGTATTTTATATGGGCCGGTGTTTGGATGGAGTCACGCATCGTAGTGGAGTTATGATGGGAAATGATCCTTTGTGTTGATCTTTTGTGTTTGGTTCTCCTTTGTGTGATGGGTCCATATCATTTCACTTCTGTGGTATCTCTTGAGCTTGCGAAACGATCCTCTCATTTGATTCTTTTTCTAGCATTGGGTATACTCAAGTTATTGTTTGTTTGGTGCATAGATTGCACGATATGGGGCTATAAATGATATTTGTATGACATGTCTATCGGGTAGATTGTATTGGATGAAGTGACGTTATTGAACCTGTAATAAGTGCTATCGGATTTGTTTAAGGTAGGGTTGGAAGAATAATTTGAAAGTCAGCTTATAATTTTGCTATGGTTCTTATCGGGCGAGAGAGCTCCACGACTTGTTGATCTGATGAGTGATTATGAGTTTCTGTGTGTTTTCTTCATCACTGGCAGTGTATGAAGGTACATAATAAGGTTTCATTTGATATGAGGTTTGTTACCAGTACCAGATTTATTTTTGAGCAACTAATATGATCGGAAGTTATTGCTATGAGTATCTGAGTTATGTGGAATATCGTGGGATTGTATATATGGTTATGATTATGGCTTGATACAGCTTGTTCAAACTTGCGTAGAGTTCAAATGCGAGGATCGATTCCTCTAATAGATTCCGAATGTTGGAAATTTGACTCTAAGGTTTATGGACTAAGGTTAAAGTAAGGATCTTCAGTGACGTTCTAATTTCAGTCTTATATGGATTGGGGTGACTGGGATCACCCATGGGTATATGCACAGTAAAATCATATAGTGATTTGATGGCTTGGGAACAACTCTTGGTACGTCCGAGTACGAACGTATATTTAAGTGATGGAGAATGTAACGACCTGATCGGTTTTTAAGCATTTTCATTGAGTTTGGTGGTTTGAGGTCTTGAGTAGCTTCATATGGTGTATTATAACTTTTCTGTATGGTCGGTTTTGGTCTTTGAGTTGTTCAGAATTGATTTGGAAGAATGATTCATAAATAAGAAGCTTTAAGTTGGAAGAGTTGACCAAGTTAGACTTTTGTGTATTTGACCCCGGATCGGAGTTTTGATGGCTCTGTTAGGTCGAGATGGTGATTTTTGACTTGGGCATATGCCCGTATTTTTACTTGGAGGCTTCTTGAAGGATTTGGCTATAATTGATGGCAATTTGAAGGTTTAGGATATTCATAAGTTAGATTGGGAGTTGTTTTCAATTTTATGGGTTTGAATAGTTGTTCTGAAAGTTAGAATATATTCCTTATGTCATTTGGAACTTGTGTGCAAAATTTAAGGTCATTCCGAGTTGATTTGATGTGGTTCGGCACGAGTTTTGGAAGTGGGAAGGTCTAAAGTTCATTATGTTTGATTTGAGGTAGTTTTTGATGTTGTTATGCGTGATTTGAAGCCTTGAGTAGGTCCGTGTTATGTTTTGGGACTTGTTGTCATGTTCATACAAGGTCCCAACGGGCTTGGGTGTGTTTCGGATCGATTTCGAACCATTTTCCTTCATGTTGTATTGTTGGTTTTATTGTGTTGCTAATGTCCTTTGTGATCGCGAGGGAATGACTGTGATCGCGTAGTGTATTGTGGGAGCTAGGTTTTTCTCTTCTTCATGTTCGTGACTTGAGGGTCGTGTTCACGTGTCAGCAAGGGAGCTGGAGTCTTTGTTCATCACGTTCGTGCAGGAGGCGATGCGTTCGCGAAGGTCTAGCAGTGGTGTTCATCGCATTTGTGAGGGATATGCCACAAATGCATAGTGTTATTTTGTGGCATTGTATTTAGTTCATCGTGAACGCAATGATTCTTCCACATTCGCGAAGGGTATCCCTGGAGCAGTGTTAAAAAGTACTCTATTTCGGACCTTGAGCTCATTTTATCACATTTGAGTTGAGGAGCACGAAATTGGGCGATTTTGGAGATGATTTTCATCTTATGGATTGGGCTATGTATTTTCTACTAAAATTTGAGTATATTACATGTTCCATTTTCGATTTCGGCATTTTATTGATGATTTCAAAAGAGAAACTGGAGGTTTTTGCTTAAATTTTTCTAATGTTAATATTTGAGATCTGAACAACAATTTGGACTCAGATTTGAGTGAAATTAGTATGGTTGGACTCACAATTGAATAGGTTTTCCGAATTTGTGAGTTTTGTCGGGTTCCTAGGTGCGGGCCCAGGTTGACTATTTGTTTGACTTTGAGTATTTGATTAAAGATTCGATCTGTATCATTTGGGTTTGTTTCCTTTGGTATTATTTGACAATTTTAGTTTCTTTTGGCTAGTATCGAGCCATTCTGTGGTCGATTCGCCCGGGACGGCATTTCTAGAATATTGTTTGGCTTGTTCCGTATTTGATTTGGCTTGCTTGGGATAAGTATCTTACCTAAACTTGGTTGAGGCACTAGTTGCCTGAGTTATGCATGATAGCTACGTACTATGGGTGTGCATATGTGTGGGGATTGAGCCCATGTGAGAGAACCGAGGTATTTATCCATCCTTAGGGTATTGCTTAGGCTATGGCATGCCTTGAATTGTTTGTTAAAGATTTACATTGCGATGTTTCTCAAATTTGTAACCCTGTTACGAACTATTTGATCCATGTTTAAGGTTACATAGTGGCTAATCCTCTGAATGAACTTTGTTATTGCTATTTCCGTGATGAAATTGTTGATTTGAGCCATGATATCACACTTTGTACATGCTTACACCTTAGCATGTAATTTATTCCATTCTAGAAGCATGAAATCAAATATTTATTGATCATATATATGTATTCTTGTATATTTGCTTACGTGTGATATGATTTGGACTGGATATTTATGACCACGCAGGGTGGATCATGTTGTTATGCATGTGACCATGCCGGGCGGATTGTGTTGTCATGCCTCTGACTACGCTAGGCGGATCATGTTATTATGCATGTGACCACGCCGGGCAGATTGTGTTGTTATGCATATGACCATACCGGGCGGCTTGTGTTATATGCATGTGACCACGCCGGGCAGATTGTATTTTATACCTGTGACCATACTGTATGGATTGTGATATTGGCATGTAAATTGTCCGTGCAATACATGAGTTGTTCGTGTGATTGATATTATTAACACGTGATTCTTGTATATCTGTTTTCTGTGTGATATGTGCCTTGACCACGCTAGGTGGATTATGATATTGAGCATGTGACCACGCGGGCAGATTGTGATATTGAGTCTGTGACCATGCCGGACGAACACGTTGAATTGTCCGTGCTGCGTGTGGATATGGATCCATCATCCTAGGGTCACCCTCTCATATTTCTATCTTGATGGTGTACACGCAGATTATGATAAACCGAAGGGTTTCTGGTTGATGTGAGCTCTGGGTGAGCTGCTTATTGGTTTGGTTCGGTTACCGAGATTATGATGTGGGTCTGAGAGTCATGATGTGATTTCATTTTGGATCGAGTTGCGTGCTGCAACAAGTTGATATTTGGTTATTTCATTTCTTCTTTACTTGCAATTTCCTTGGATGTTTACCTGATTTACTTGCATAACTTCTTTATATATTGGATTGTTGACTAGGCTGAATACGCTGAGAAAATATGTGAGCGCCAAGGTGGTTTTATCTTTGATTTCATGATTTGAACATATTTTTGTACTATACTTTTTGGAATTTATGAAATGTATAGGTGATATCGAGTATCATTTATATTTCTTACTTATATTACCTCGTCGATGTTAGTTATGATAATTATTAAGTACATGGGGTCGGTTGTACTCAAACTACACTTCTACACCTTGCGTACAGATTAGGGAGTTGACGCTATTGTGTATGGAGGGAGCTGGTATTGAAGATATACCTACCTTCTGGATATAGCTGCCACTTGTCCTTGGTAGTTTTAGATTTTAAATTATGATTATGTATATTCAAAACAGATGTTGTATTATTTCATACCAGCTTTATAAATATAAGTCTTAGTGGCTTGTAACTTGTACTATCTGTCCTTGGGTTATTGTATAAAAGTTAATTTATCATTGATTTTCTTATTAGTCTCATTTGGATTTTGTTGACTGTTAATTGGCTTACCTAGCGAGTTGGTTAGGTGCCATCACGTCTAGTTGGATTTTGGGTCATGATAGGTAGAAGGTCTACGCAAACTCTAAACTGCCTCAATCTTCATCTAGTCAACCATGATCCCCTCACTAGATACCACATGACCCAAGAATGCCATATAGTCTAACAAAAACTTGCACTTGGAGAATGTAGCATATAACTTCTTCTCCCTCAAAATATGAAGCACAGTCCTGAATTATTTCTCGTGCTCCTCCCTACCATGGGAATACACCAATATATTATTAATGAACATAATAAACAAACGAATCCAAATACAGGTGAAACACAATATTGTTCAGAAATTACATGAAAGTTGTTGGGGCATTTTTCAAACAAAAAGACTCACCAAGAACTCATAATGCCCATAAGGGATCCTAAAAGCAGTCTTAGGAATGTTTGAAGCCCTAATCTTCAACTGGTGATACCCTTATCTCAACTCAAGTCAATATTTACCAAGACCCTCGCACCATGAAGATGGTCAAATAAATTCGGCAGTGGATATTTTTTCTTAATGGTCACCTTGTTCAACTTCCTGTAGTCAATGCATATCCTCATGGAATCATCTTTCTTCTTCACAAATAGTACCAGCATACCCTAAGGTGAAAAAAATTGGCCTAATAAAACCCTTATCAAGCAATTCATGTAACTTATCCATCAATTCATTCAACTCCACTAGTGCCATGCAATATAGTGGAATAGAGATGAGTTGAGTGCTCGACACCAAATCAAATTCCCTGTCGAGCCCAACAAGTCTACAGGAAACATATCTGAGAACTGCCTCAATACTAGAACTGACTCAGTAGTAAGAGTATTAGCATTAACATCCCTCACAAAGGCCAAATGTGCCAAACACCCCTTCTCAACCATCCGTTGAGCCTTCAAGAATGAAGTCACTCTACTAGGTGTGTGACCAAGCGAAGCTCTCCACTCCAACCTTGGCAAACTCGGCATAGCCAATATAACGGTCTTAGCATAATAATCAAGAATATCATGATACATAGATAGCCAATCCATACCTAAAATTACCTCAAAATAAACCATAACAAGCAATAAAGATCAACTCTAGTCTTATAACCCCCAACGACAACCGCACAAGACCGATACACATGATCCACTATAATAGAATCACCATCGATGTAGATACATAATTAGGAATATCAAGAGAATCACGAGGCATATCCAAATAACGAGCAAAATATGAAAACATATAAGAATAAGTGGAACTAGGGTCATATAAAAACTGAAGCATCCATGTGGCACACTAAAATATTACTTGTAATCACGGCATTGGAAGCAACTACCTCTGGAATGGCTAGACATGCATAGCAATGGGCCTGTCCACCACCTGACTGACCTCCCCCTGTAAGGCGGCCTTGAATTGACTAAGCCCCACCCTTAGATATTTGTGCGGGTGGTGTGGCTATAGGCGTTGGGACCATAGGTTGTGTTCCCTGCTATGGTACACTACTCAGAATCCTAGGGTAAACCCTCTTGAGATGACACAAGTCCCCACACTCGAAACAACCCCTCCTCTAATGAGTTTTTGAACCTACGGCTGACCCTAATAAATCAAATATCTGCCATTGGAACCTTGAGTGGATGCAGCACGGTAAGAACTCTATGTCGGAATCATGCTGAATGATAACTGACCTAGATGAACGCTATATCAACCGTGGCTAACTAACAAACCACGAGGAATCAGACAAGATGCCCGGGGGGGACTAAATGAATGACCTCTGTTATGATGTGAGTAGCCTCCAGATGAGGCACCACTAAAACCACCCAAACCATAAGGCCTCTTGGCCTCCTGCTCCTCTCACTTATGCCAGCAAACATGCTCCAGGCGCCTAGCAATCTCAACCACCTAGAGAAAACTAGAATCCGTCTTAGCTGCTCGGGCCATACCATATCGAGTGCCATAGTTGAGGCCATCAATGAACCTTATGGCTCTCTCCCTCTCAGTAGGGACAAAAAATACTACATGACATGCCAACTATGTAAATCTCATATCATACTAGGTCACAGTCAAGCCATTATAACATAGATGGTCAAACTCTCTAGGCAACCCCTCTCAGCGAGTTTGTAGAACAAACTTGTCTAATAAGAGAATTGAAAATTGATGCCATATAAGTGGTCCTATGCCAGTTGGTCTACCTGACTCGTAGGTCCACCACCCACCTGCAGAATGGCCCTATCAACTAAAAAGTAGTGAAGTCAGATCTATTGAGTCCACACGACCTGTTGTGCAAAGAATCTGATAACACTGATTAGGAAAACCCTAAGCAACCTCTGACTTTCCTCCTCTAGAATCACTCTAGCCTCCTCTACTCCTCATCAGTCCAAGATGGTCCAATCTTTGCCTGAGCCACAATAATTGGTTGTACTAGATGAACCCCTAGTATTTGATAATCATTAGCTAGCTACTTCGGTGTATCAGGCTACAAGAGTCTGGGCTCCTCCCCCAGCTTATAAGGTTGCTGGTGCAACTAGTATCATAATATATCAAGACAAAATCGTATACACATTCAACATTTGGGCCATAGTCTCCTGAAGACCAGGCATAGCAATAGGTATTGCCGAAGCCTTAGTTGGTCCTACCGACTCAACAATATCTAGAACCTACTCCTCTACTAGAGCAATTGGTGGCTCCACAGTTGTTTCTCTAGCTGGGGCTCTAGATGCAGTGCATGCCCCACCTTGGCCTTTACCTCGACCGCGTCTCCTCACAGTCCTAATAGTAGGCACTAGTACTTGCTCAGCTAATCCGACTGAACATGTCCTCACTATCTATGAGAGAATAGAAGAGAAAGGCTCGAACTTCAAAAATGACAAATCTGCACGATAAGAATGAAGGAAAGTAATGTTTTCCAAACAGTTCGGCAGCCCCTCGAAGATAAGTGCAGAAGACTCCATACCGATCTACAAAACTCTGCTAAACTTTCTTATGACACTATTAAACGTGGTCACGACCCATATAACCTATGAACCCAAGGATCTAATACCAAATTATCATGACCTAAAGACCAACATCCGATCATGATGTAGCCTAACTCGCTATAGCAACCCGACCGGTTGTTTGAGCTCTAGTATGTCGTTCAGTAGTTTGAGACCTTGTGTAGCTTCACTTTATGCATTATGACTTGCACATGTAGTTGGTGTTGATTTTCGAGAAGCTCGGAGTTGATTTAGAAGAATAATTCGCAGTTTAGAAGCTTTAAGTTGAAAGAGTTGACCAAGGTTTGACTCTTAAGTAAATGACCTCGGAATCAAGATTTGAAGGTTCCTATAGGTTTGTACGGTGATTTTAAACTTGGGCGTATGTTCGGGTTGAGTGTCGTTTGTATTTTGATGGTTTTAAATTTGCTAAGTTTGACTTGAAGTGGACTTCAGTGGTATCGGACTCTGGGTGGTTCTCCGAGACCGTGGATAGGTTCTTTTACAGATTGGACCTTGTTCATGAAGTTTGGTCATGATCCAATATGTCAAAGCGTGATTCATACGCGTTCGACGAAGTTTGAAGGTTTGAAAGTTAAAAGAAGGATTTGGATCGTCGATTCATGGTTTTGATGTTATTTGTGGTTTTTTGAGCCTTTTGATAAGTTTGAATAAGGTATGGGGACTTGTTGGTGTGATAGGATAGGGTCCCGAGGGCCTCAGGTATGATTCGGGATGGTTTTAGACCAATTCTCTTGGTTTGGCTATTGTTGGTTGCTAGTGAATAGTGTGTGCTTAGCGATCGCATAGGATGTATTGTGATCACAAAGTGTTGTTATAGATGGGGAAGAATTTATTCTTCGCGATCGTGAGAAGGCATATCGATTATGTTATGGTGGTTTTCTTGGTCTTCCTTCGAGAGGTTAGGGTGGCAAACTCCATGTGTTAGCGGAGTGGCCTGGCTTGGAGGGTAGCTCATCGTGATCGCGGAAGGTAATTGTCTGAGGTTGGAAAGTTTGGCCTTTGCATTTGTGGAGCTAGGCTCGCATTTGTATAGGCTCGTCAGGCTGAGTTTCGAGATCGCGGGTGGCACCTCGTGTATGCTTAGAAGGTTTTCTTGGGTGAGGCTAGTCGAACTTCGTGATCGCGAGGAATCTTCCGAGATCGTGAATAGGAAGGACCAGGTGATAAGTTGGTATTTTACCAACTTATCTGCTCTTGATACTTAGGCTTTTGTATAATTTTGTTGAGAAACTAAGACATTTTCTGAGTTTTATTGGCATATTTCAGATATCAAGTTATTTAGATAAGATACGGAAGAAATCAAGTCAAAATGTGTTAAATTGAGAAAAATGGATTGCTGCCAGAATATGCTCTTCGCAATCGCGAACTTTCACAAGCGATCTGTCACGAACCTAAACCCGAAATCGGTCGTGATGGCACCTCTCGTGAAGACCAGGCCAGCAGACACACTTCCAATTCATTTTAAGCAATTATAATGATAAAAAAATTAAGACTTTAACATAATAAAATCCCAAAATAAGGTGAATACTATAGTTGCGGATAGACATAGCCCGACATCGAGGTGTAACCATTCATGAGCATCTATAATAATACTACAAGTCTGAAAGAGTCTACTCAATTATTACATAACAAAAATAGAAGGAAATAAGATAGAGGGAGAAGCACTGGGCTGCGAACGCCGACAACTACCTAGTGAGTCTCCGGAATCTGTAGGAAGCTCTCTCAACCCTCACAAGCAGGACCTGAAGCGCCTGAATCTGCACACGGGGTGCAGAGTAAAGTGAGTACTCCAACTCAGTGAGTAATAATAATAAATGCAGACCGAGAAATAAGAAATCAAGTAAAGGCACATCAACAGGCTATAAAGAAGCAATAAAAGCCAGTAAAAACAATGAAACAGTGAAAATATGTAAAGTCACTTAAGTTCAATCTAAGCTTCTTAAAATTAACCTTTTTAAACAGTTAAGAAAGTAAAAGACGGGCAACTAGAAAAGGTAAACCCATAAAGAACCGCCCCTCGGGCACAATACCAACAAAATTAGCCCCTCGGGCATCACATGGAACAATACTATCCCCTTGTGCTCTATCTCATATTATAATGGGTACTCGCGCTCACTGGAGGTGTGCAGACTCTTGGAGGGGCCCCTTACTGCCAAGCGCAATATCAAGCCATCTCGTGGCATAATCACATAGGCTCTAGGCCTCATATCAACAAGCCACCTCGTGGCGTACAAATCTCAGGCCCTCGGCCTCATAATCATAATCAGGTGTTTCCTCATAACATGGGCCCTCGGTCTTACTCAGTTAGAATCTCGCAAGCCATTTAGGCAACAGTAAAACATGATGCTCAGCCCAAAATATCATTTAAAATATTATTTTAAGTGGTAAAGCAGAGTAAACATGGCTGAGTTATGAAAACAGTAGAATATAACAAGATTGAATTCAAGTATAAAGTCAAAACAGTGAGGAAATATTAGTAAAAATCCCATAAGGGTCCAAAATAGCTGGCACGAGGCCCAAATATTGTATTCAACCCAAAACATGATGATAGCAAATAGATTTCAACCAAATACACGGTAAAATAGTCATTCTGGATGGACTAAGTCATAATTCCCAACGGTGCCCGACCCCATGCTCGTCATCTAGCGTGTGTGTCACCTTAATATAGCACAACGACGTGTAAATATGGGGATTCATACCCTCAGGACAACATTTAAAATCATTACTCACCTCAATCCGGTCCAAACTCTAGCCCGCGATGCCCTTGCCTATGAAATCGGCCTCAACTCACATCAAATTTATCCAAAATCAGAATCACGACATCAAAATATGCTAAAGGAACGAAGCCCATGCAAAAATAATCAATTTACAACACAAATCCCGAAGTTACCAAAACCCGACCCCCGGGCCCACGTCTTGGAATTCGATAAAATTTACATCAATAGATTCCTTATCTCCCCACGAGTTCATACATATCAAAAGTCCCAAAATCCGACCACAAATGGCCCCACAAATCCTCAAGTCTAGGTCTCCAATACAAAGCCCTAGTTTTCCAAATTTTAACCCTTAAATTCCATTAATTACAGCTCTAATCCATGAAATAATACCATAGGATCGATTATTAGACTCGAAAATCTTACCTACAAATGATATCCCTTGATTCCCTCTTTAAAATCTCCCAAAAAGCTCCATAACCGACTTGAAATAGTAAAGAACAACTCAAAAATCGCGAAGGATTTCTTTTATACCTTCTAGCCCAGGGATTTCGCATCTACAACCAAAGTCCCGCTTCTGTGGTACCGCTTTTGCGGTCCATGAAATGCATATGCGGTCCTCACTTAAACCCCACAGTCTCTGCATCTGCGATGCCTAACCCGCACCTGTGCCATCACAGGTGGGGTTCCTCAACTGCTTCTGCGGTTCCTGCCAACTTTCCACTTTTCCGCCTGTGCGACTCCTTTCCGCATCTGCGGGGTCACACCTACGGCCTCCCAACCGTAAATGCGGTTATGACAGTAGACTCCATCTTCAACTGCCATTTCAAACTTCTATTCTTTCTGTCAACCACCCAAAATCACCCCAAGGCCCCTAAGACTCTTCAAAACACCTCAAACAACATCGAATCAACCAAAACACATCGGATTCAAGCCTAAGCTTCCAAAATCTTCCGAATTACGCTTTTGATCAAAATGTATACCAAACCAAGTCCGAATGACCTAAAATTTTGCATACATATCCCAAATGACTCAACGGAACTACTGCAATTCTTAGAATTCCATTCCGACCCCTATATTAAAATCTCGCCTATCCACCGGAAAACGCCAAAATTCTAATTTCACCAATTCAAGCCTAAATCTACTCTGGACATCCAAAACACATGCCGATCATGCTCCTAAGTCTCAAATCACCTCCCGAAGCTATCTGAACCCTCAGAACTTACATTCGAGCCCTCTAACACATAAATCAACATCCATTTGACTTTTTCAACTTAAGCTTCCTCAAAAGAGACTAAGTGTCTCAACCATCACCAAAACCTTTCCGAACCTAAGCCAACCAACCCAATCACACATAGAACTGATAAACAAAGAAATAAGAACCAAAAATAGGGGAAATAGAGCGGTAACTTATGAGACGACTAGTCGGGTTATCACATCCTCCCCCTCTTAAACATACGTTCGTCCTCGAAAGAGTTAAGAAACATACTTAAAGCCTCAAACTGGTGATGATATATGCTCCGCATCTCTCGATCGATCTCCCAAGTAGCCTCCCCTACGGGTCAACCTCTCCACTGCACCTTTACTAAAGCTATATCCTTTTATCTCAACTTTCGAACCTGATGCTCCAAAATAGCTACCGGCTCCACATCATAAGTCAAGTCACCATCTAACTGCACCGTGCTGAAATCCAGAACATGAGACGGATCCCCAATATACTTTCAGAGCATAGAAACATGAAAAACCAGATGCACACTCGACAAGCTAGGTGGAAAAGCAAGCTCATAAGCCACCTCCTTAGTCCTCCGAAGCACCACAAAAGGCCCAATGAATGGAGGACTCAATTTACCCTTCTTCCCAAACCTCATAACACCCTTCATGGGCAAAACATTCAACAGAACCTTCTCATCAACCATGTAGGACACATCCTGAACCTTTTTGTCAGCATAACTCTTTTGTCTCGACTGCGCTGTATGAAGCCTCTCTTGAATTACATTCACCTTTTCTAAAGCATCTTGCACCAAGTCGGTCCCAATAGCCTAGCCTCACCCAACTCGAACTAACCAACCAGAGATCTACACTGCCTCCCATACAAAGCCTCATATGGAGCCATCTAAATACTCGACTGGTAGCTGTTGTTATAAGCAAACTCTGCAAGCGGTAGAAACTGATCCCATGACCCTCCGAAATCAATGACACAAGCACACAACATTTCTTCTAATATCTGAATAGTGCGCACGGACTGCCCGTCCGTCTGAGGGTGAAAAGTTGTGCTCAACTCAACCTGAGTGCCCAACTCCCGCTGTACAGACCTCCAAAAATGTGAAGTGAACTAATTGCCCCTATCTGAAATAATGGAAACTAGGACACCATGCAAATGAATGGTATCTAAAGCAACTGAAAGAAAGAACTATAAATACTGAGCTGATAACTGAGAACTAATAACTGAATTGATAGATATTAAAACTAAAACTGAAATGATAACTGATAGTTGATAGCTGATAACTGATAAGTAATAACTAATAACTGACAATTGAAATGATAACTGATAACTAAACTGAACAAAGGAAATAAGGATATGAATACTCCCTCTTCTGAATGATGAACTACCTGTTTATCTAAATATTAAACTGTGAATGATGAACCAACTGTTAATCTGAATAAATAAATTGCGTCCTCAGGCCCAATATATATATGCACAAACTGCGGCCTCGGGCCCAAATATACGTATACATAACTGCGGCCTCAGGCCCAAAAATGCATAAAGCATAAACTATGCCATCTAGAGAATAGAATGCATAAAGCATTAACTGCGGCCTCATGTCCAAATATGCATAAAGCATTAACTGCGGCCTCATGCCCAAATGCAAGTGTTCAACATTCAAGGATTATAAATTAGGAATTGAGAATCATATTGCAATATATGATACTGAAATACTGAATCATTCTGAGTGACATGATACTAGAATACTGAATAGGACTAGACTTAGACATGTATTCATGAACTGATTATGAAAACTAAAACTTCAACTAGACATGCTGAGTAATCTAGACTGAGACTCATGAGCATCACACCCTACTCTATATTGATTACGCACTGAGCTCACAACATTCAGAATGAAAGCCACGAATGAGTTATGAAGCTAGAGAATAGAAGTTCTGCAACTATTCAAGGAATTGAGCTTAACTATATTTCTGAGGCAATTAATAACGTTATAAAAGAAACATAGTGTAGGGAGAATCATTAACATTCCCAAAAAGAGAGTTAGCCTCACATACCTTGATTCATGCCTTTTAAGCGTATCACAATGTTTCATCGCCTCTTTCAATGATAATCTATGGCATTATATATCAAGAAGAACCAATATTAGCACTACGACTCACATTTTAGTAACTTATGAATTTTATAAAATACCATATGGGAGTAAAGCCTCATAGCCCTCATTAATGGTGTTTTCTCCACCCAATTTTCATTCTACTACTTCTAGGTAATTCTACAATCCCAAATTGATGTAACTAACACCATTTATCATCACCCAAATGCTTACAACAATCATAAGTCAGCAACCCAAAACCAAGCATAATTCATATGGTTCCCTTTATCAATACCATCTACTATTCTCCCAAAAACTCATTAGTTCATAGTTATAAATGATTAGGGAGTAGAAGCATTACTTTTTTGAAGTTCAATCCTCTTGAATTCAAGTTCTAGAGTTTCTTTTCTCAACAATGGTGTCTCGATCGAATATCTAATGAGTGGTAGGATTTACCCATGTTAATAAGGTATTGGAGAATTGAAATTAACTGAGAATCAATGTTAGAAATTACCTTGGATGATGGAGGGACCTTGGGGAAGTTGGATTCTTGAGAGCTTCCCTTTCTAGAGTAGGTTTTCGTGTTTGGGGTGTGGGGGAACGGCGTAGGTCTTTTAAATAAGTGAAAACATCCCAAAATTGAGGAAAAAAAAAATAGCTTAGATAAACTACGTCGGCACAGGGCACCATTAGGGGAGCCAAACTAATTGTGCAAGGCGCCATTAGAGGTGCCAAAACTACAGTACCTTGCACTGTCTAGGGCGCAGTGGATGATGCCTTGGACAGTGCCTTTCACTGTCTGGGGCATTGAGGTTACAATGCCTTGCACTATGAGGGACGTTGATGTTACAATGCCTTGCACTGTTAGGGTGCTAATGTTAATGCCCTAGATAATGCCTTGCACTATTTATGACCGTGAGTTTTTATGGCCTTGCACTGCCTGTTTATAAGATGTACCTCCCATAACTTGGTCGATTCTACCAAATTTTATGCACCTCACTATCGGTCTTGATTCTAAAACAATTATTTCCACCCATACTCATCCCGATAGGAGTTCATATGTCTAAAAGGTCACATTAATGCTCATTTAATACATCCATAACTAATTCGGATATACGGAGTATTACATCAGAGTTGGCCCAGATCGTGCTTAACTACTGAGATTCAAAGGTTTCTCGGCATGGCAGTTATTATCGTCGCTTCGTGGAGGGTTTCTCATCTATTGCATCACCTTTGACCAAATTGACCCAGAAAGGTGCTCCTTTCAGGTGGTCGGATGAGTCTGAGGAGAGCTTTCAGAAGCCTAAGACTGCCTTGGCCACACTTCTAGTTCTAGTTTTGCCTTCACCTTATGGCTCTTATACATTGTATTTTGATGCTTCTCGAATTGGTATTGGGTGTGTCTTGATGCAGAAGGCTAGAGTGATTGCTTATTCTTCGCGCTAGTTGAAGCCTCATGAGAAGAACTACCCTGTTAATGATTTGGAGTTGGCATTCATCGTTCATGCATGGATGATTTGGAGACATTATCTCAATGGTGTGTCTTGTGAAATATGTATGGATCATCGAAGTCTCCAACACTTGTTCAAACAGAAGGATCTAAATTTGAGGTAGCGGATATGGTTGGAGATGCTAAAGGACTATGATATTACAATTCTATATCATCTCGGGAAGGCCAATATGGTGGCCGATGCCTTGAGTAGACGGTGAGTATGGGTAGCCTTGCATTTATTCCTGTTGGCGAGAGACTGTTGCAGTTGATGTTCAGGCCTTAACCAGCCAGTTTATAAGATTAGATGTTTCAGAGCCCAGCCGGGTACTAGCTTGTGTGGTTTCTCGGTCTTCCTTATATGATCTCTTTAAAGAGCGCCAGTATGATGATCCCCATTGCTTGTCCTTAAGGACACGGTTCAATATGATGATGCCAAGGATGTTACTATTGGGGATTATGGGGTGATGAGGATGCAAGGTCAGATTTGTGTGCCTAATATAGATGGGTTACATGAGTTGATTCTTGAGGAGGCCCACAGTTCACAGTATTCCATTCATCTGGGTGCCACGAAGATGTACCAGGACTTGAGGCAGCACTATTGGTGGAGGAGGATGAAGAAAGATATAGTGGAGTTAGTAGTTTGGTGCCTAAACTGTCAGCATGTGAAGTATGAGCATTAGAGACCGAGCGGATTACTTCAGAGGCTTGAGATTTCGAAGTGGATCTAAGAGCGTATCACCATGGATTTTGTAGTTTGGCTCCCACAGACTTCGAGAAAGTTTGATGTTATTTGAGTTATTGCGGATCGATTGACCAATTCCACGCATTTCATTCCAGTTTGGACTACCTATTATTTAGAGCAGTTGGCTGAGATTTACATCGGCGAGATTCTCCACCTTCATGGTGTGCCAGTGTCCATCATTTTAGATTGGGGCATGCAATTTATATTGCAGTTTTAGAGAGCCATGTAGTAAAAGTTCGGCACACAAGTTGAGCTGAGTACATCATTTCACCCTTAGATGGACGGGTAATCTGAGTGCACTATTCAGATATTAGAGGATATGCTACGCGCGTCATAGATTTTGGGGGTTCTTGGGATCAGTTTTTGCCGTTCGTAGAGTTTTTCTACAATAACAACTACTAATCGAGCATTCAAATGGCTCCGTATAAGGCTTTGTATAGGAAATGATGTAGGTCTCCGATCGGTTGGTTTGAGTCGGGTGAGGCTAGGCTATTGGGTACTAACATGGTTGAGGATGCTTTGGACAAGGTTAAATTGATTCAAGATTGGTTTCGCACGGCGCAGTCTAGATAAAATATTTATACCGATCAGAAGGTTAGTCATGTTGCTTACATGGTTGGGGAAAAGGTACTGCTTAAGGTTTCACCCAAGAAGGGTGTTATGAGGTTCGGGAAGAAGGGCAGGTTGAGCCCTCGGTATATTGGGCCATTTGAGGTGCTTTAGAGGATTGGAGAGGTGGCTTACAAGATTTCCTTACCGCCTAGTCTGTCGAGTGTTCAACTAGTATTTCATGTTTCTTTTCTCCGGAAGTGTGAAGGCTATCCGTCTCATGTTTTGGATTTCAGCACATTTCAGTTAGATGGTGATTTGACTTATGTGTGGAGCTAGTTTCCATTTTGGATCGGCAGGTTCAAAATTTGCGGTCAAAAGACATATCTTCAATAAAGATGTAATGGAGAGGTTAGCCAGTTGAGGAGGCTACCTGGGAGACCAAGTGGGAGATGCGAAGCACATATCTATGCCTATTTGAGACTCCAAGTATGTTTCTAGACCCGTTTGAGGACAATTATTTGTTTAAGAGGGGGAAGACGTAAGGACCCGACAAGTCATTTTGAGTGTTGCAGCATTGTTCACCTATTTACTGCTCATTTATTACTTAAATTGTTGTTATGTGACTTGACGGAGTAGTTGATTTGGTTATGAGGATGTTTCGAAATGTGATGAGAAATTTAGTCTCAAGGTTGGAAGCTTAAGTTGAAAAGGTTGATCGGATGTCGACTTATGTGTAAAGAACTCCGAAATGGAGTTTTGATGGTTTTGATAGCTCCGTTGGGAGATTTTGGACTTAGGAGTGTGTCCAGATAGTGATTTGGAGCTCCGTAGTTGATTTAGGCTTGAAATGGCGAAACTTGGAAAATTAGAAGCTATTGAAATTTAGAAGTTTGACTAAGGGTTGAATATGTGGTTACCGGGCTCAGCTTTTGGTTCCGGGAGTTGGAGTTGGTACACTGTGTCATTTATGACTTGTGTGCAAAATTTGAGGTCAATCGGATTTGATTTGATAGGTTTCGGCATCGATTGTAGAAGTTGGAATTCCTTAGTTTTCATTATGCTTGAATTGTATTGTGATTCATATTTTTGATGTAGTTTGATGTGATTTGAGGGCTCGACTAAGTTTGTATCATGTATTAGATCTTGCTGGTATATTTGGTTGAGTTCGCGGGGGCCTCGGGTGGAGTTCAGATGGTTAACGGATCAAGTTTGGAATTTTAAAGAATGTTGTAGTGCACCAGGTCTGGTGCAATTGCACCTGCAGAGGTTTGATTGCAGGTGCGAGCTCGTAGCAGCGAGCAGTGGAGCGCTGAAGCGACCTAGAAAGGGGTGTGCAGTGGTCAGGGTTGCGAGGCTATTTTTGCACTACTTGGTCGCAGATTCGGAGTATGGGCCTAGAAGCGGAGCTCAATGAGGAAGTTGTGAGTGCAGATGTAGAGGAAGTTCCGCAGATACGGACTTGCACCTATGCGCGTGGGATTGCAGAAGTGAAGGCAGAGACCTTTAGGTACAACCGTAGAACCAGCGGAAGTGTCTGCATCCGCGAGACCGCATATGCGGTTAAGTGGGCCGGGGGTGTGAAAGCACTAGCACTGTTAAATCCGAAGGGTTTCATGATTTTTCTTATTTTGGACGTTGCAAACTTGGGGTAAGGCAATTTTTTAGAGGGATTTCAAAGGGTTTCTTGAGGTAAGTCACTTGTGGCCATTTTTCTTCAATAATCGTATTTACCCATTGAATTTCCCACCTAGTTTATGTGTTTATGAGGTGTAATTTTGGGAGTTTGAGGTTAGGGATTTAGAGAGTTAATTTGGGGGATTTGAGTGACGATTTGGTGTCAGAATTTGGCAAAATTGATATGGTTGGACTCATGGTTGAATGTGCTTCCAAATTTTGTGACTTTTATCGAATTTCGAGACGTGGGCTTGGGGCGACTTTTGAGTTGACTTTTTGACTTTTGATTAAGAACTTAGTATTTTCTTATAGAATTGATTCCTTTAGCTCGTGTTGATTATATCGAATTGTTTATGGCTAGATTCGAGGCATTTGGAGGACGATTCATGAGGCAAGGGCTTACTGGAGTAAATATTTGCATGGTTTGAGGTAAGTAACACTTCTAGACTTGGTTCTGAGGGTATGAAACCCCGAATTACGTGTTATGTGATTGGTGTTGAGGTGACACACATACTAGGTGACGAGCGTGTGGGTGTGCACCGTAAGAATTGTGACTTGTTCGATTCCATGGAAGTATATAGTTGAATAATCTTGTCATTATCCGTATTCCCACCATGTGTTAGAGAAATTGAGCTTCCAGTCATGTTAGAAATCATGATTAGGCTACATGTTGGTACTGTTGGGACCCACAGAGGTCGTGTTACAAGTTTAATTATTTGCTTAATTTCCAATTTTGTACTCAGTCACATCTATTTTTTGCATATCATATCTCAGTCTCTGTTGTCCTTTATTGATACATCATATCATGATTGTTTGGGCCGACTATGCTGATTCTTGTGAGCCCGGGAGACTGGAGAGATTGATGACTGAGTGAGGC
Organism: Nicotiana tabacum; assembly: GCF_000715075.1. Classification (NCBI taxonomy): domain Eukaryota; kingdom Viridiplantae; phylum Streptophyta; class Magnoliopsida; order Solanales; family Solanaceae; genus Nicotiana; species Nicotiana tabacum. Next base: position 50,149,664 of record NC_134089.1, on the reverse strand, counting down.
CAAGGGCCTGATTGTGAGGATATTTATGGGATCGGGCTACACGCCGTAACAAATCTGATTGATTCATGCCATGATTGGCTTATTATAGCGCTTGAGATTGATTTTCCCCTCCGGAGTCTGCATCCAGTGAGCACATGTACCTACTGAGTGCGAGTGCCGAGTGAATGGGAGGATTGAGTGACTGTGGGGATGGAGTGACTGTGAGGAATGAGTGATTGTGAGGATGGGTGAATGAGAAGACTAAGTTATTGGTACTCTGAGAATATGCATATATAACTAACAAGTAGATACCGAGATGTACCATATCTTGTTTCAATTTAACTTGACATGATTTACGTTTTTTGGGATTTAACTGTTAAATTGAAAGCATGCCTACATTTTTGTATTGTAATTCTATAATTGAATTGTACCTGTGAAGCTCGTCACTACTTTCAGCCTAATAGTTAGACTTGTTACTTACTGAGTTGGTTGTACGTATGCTACTCCATGCACTTCGTGTTCAGATCAATGTATTTCTGGACACGATGGTTGCTAATTCTCAGAGTTTACCGTCATTTGAAGATTATCGAGGCAGCTACCCTGGCGTCCGCAGATCTTGACTCTCCTCCCCTATACCTCAGTTTTACTTACTTAGTTCCAGTTTCTTAGATAGTGTTTCTGACTTGTATTGTATAGATGCTGATATACTCAGTGACACCCTGGTTTCGGAAAACTTATGTATCGAGTTGTGATAGTTTTTATCCGATTTTTATGAGATCGTTTACTTATTTTAAACATGTTTTAGAATATTTTAAATTTGAAAATGTTGGAAGTGTCTGATTTGTCGGCTTCACTAGTAACATGATAGGCGTCATCACGACAGGTTGAGTTTTGGGTCGTTGTGAGCACGTGATTTTTGCCCTATATGAATTATTCCCACATATTCAAAACAAAATAAATTTTTCCATTATTTGCAATTTAGTAGATTTTGTCGCATTTTCATTAATTGTTTGCATTTGTTTGCGCATGTTAACTTTGTCTAATTAATGAAAAATACAAAAATATGTTGCATTTGCATTTAGGATCTAACATTGTGTTTTGGAATTAAGTAGCAAATTAGTTATTTTGTAAGAATGGGAAAAATAAAAAAAAATATTTTATTTTTTGCATTTTTTAACTTTAATTGTTGAACTTTGGTAAATTTTCTTTTAATTTGTTTTTTTCAATTAATTTTGTTAATTGTTGATTAGTTTTAGTTAGTGTTTTTTTCAGGTTAATTAGGTCCTAGGATTTAATTTAGATTTTAATTTATTTTTGAAAAAAAGAAGAAGAAAAAGAATTAATTGAAAAAAAGGAATTGAAGAAGTTATTTGGGCTGCATTGTCCTAATTCACTCATGGCCCAATATTTTTTCCGAAAAAACCAGGCCAAACCCAGCCCAGATCCGCCCCATACCGGTCCGGTCCACCCTTTTAAAACCAAACGACGCCATTTGGGGTTGACAGATCTGAACCGTTGATCTCCTTTCATCCAACGGACCGGAACTCCTCACCCTACCCATATATATATGTCCGAACAAGACCAGCCCCCTTCCCATATCATCGTCTCTCAAACCCTCAGAGACCCCAACCAAACGCCACCTTGAACCACCATCCGCCATACGCCGAAAATCGCCCACGGCGGCGGCCGGCAGCCAATCACCCCCATTTTTACACCACTGCTTCTCCTCCACCTCCTCATCCCAAATATACACTCCACTCCTCTCAAATTCCACTATAAAGCCTCAAATTTTAGAAAGCCTCAAATTTTAGAAACCCTAGCGCCGCCATGATGTTCTCCGGTGGCGGCGCCACCCCAAACTAACACCTTGAAACCCCCATGACCCCTTCTTTCCAAATGCCTAACCCATATCCCTCGAATCCCTCCCAATCCCTTCGAATCTCGAATCAAAGTTTGAAGCCCTAAAAGCCAAATCGCTATGCCTTTGATTTTGTGGCTTGCATGACCACAGGCATCCGAGTTTTCAAGATTTTTGAGTCTAATTTGGCATAATCAGTGTTGATCGTTTGTTCTTAACAAAGAACAAGCGACTAACACTGATTGTGTTAAATCAGGGAGTCCAACATTGTGGTCGAGTCTAGTTAGTAAGCTTTCCTTGTCCCTTTCTTCTGTCCACTTTTGATTCACGTCCTACTCTTTTTCTTTTCCCTCATCTTTCTTGAAGTAGACTGATTCGAACAGGGTTCCGAATGGCATTAAATTTTATGTTCGTTTTGTCGCTCAGTTTTCTTGTGAAAGTTCAAAGGTCCATTTGCTGATTTTTTGTTAACAACGTGCTTGAACCTTTGATTTTGCTTTTGATTTAGTCTCACATGTTAATATAGTTTGGTCGTCTTACTTTAATAATCTAATTTACTCTTTGCTTGTTTTTGCATTTAGTCAGTCGCGTAGTTCAAGTCTAGTTTTCAAATAAGTATTTATTTTTTGCTCTAGGTAAAATCAGAATTTAGCTGGATCAATTGTTGTTTGGGCCCTGGGTTCAATTTCGACCCATGTTCAAAATAACAGCCTATTCATCTTGGGATTGAAGTAAATGGGGATTTGACCCGTTTGGATACTTGAAAGTAAAAAAACAGGGATTTAAGAGGGTATTCTGGGTAATTGGTTAGGGGAATCTCTGAATAACTGAATTAGGAAGCTTCTTGGAAGCTGGGGTGGGGACTTACATGAAATCTAACAGTTAGGCTAGGGATTTCTGAGTAAAAATGAAAATGTAAAAAGGGTTTAATTGTAAAATTTTAATTCTTTGAGGCTGCCCTAATGCCTTGCCTATAAAGGCACTAATACTTGTTATTCAAGTCAGATTTTCAAGAGATTTGAAGAGAGAATAAATCCAGAAAAATCAAAAACAACTGCTGCCTTGAAGAAATTCTGAAATAACTTATAATTCTGGGATTTTATGAGAAACTACTGAAATTTTGCTTGGGTTTTGGTTATTCTAATCCTAATAGTCAGTTTAAATCACTGAACCTTTGATAGTTTTGCATTCTGGGCTAAAAATGGGTTAAATTCTGGATATTTTAAAGCTGGTCTGGGTTTACTATTTGGAAAACACTGTTTTATTGCTGGGTTGAGCCGGTTTCTACTGCTATTTCTCTTGTTGAGTTATTGCTCCTGCTGTTTATTGCTGCTATTGTTTTCTTCTGGATCTCCACTTTGGTTTCTGATTCTATTTTCGCTATATTCAGGTATGTACTGACCCCCTGAGTAGCATGTGAAATGCAAAGATGAAAGTCATGTAGCCGAGCTTGAAGAGAAATGATAATTGCTACGTTTTTCTTTGTCAAATGATGCTAGAGTTTATTACAATTTCTTCATGTGTTATTCAGTTTAGTTCACCATATATAGTCATCCATGTTCTATTTCATTTTAAGGTTTGGATTTTAGCTTGCTCGAATGTAGTGATTCAAAACTGTTTAGACCTTTTAATGTGTATTGATTGAGGAATGTTGCTCTTAGCTGATTGGTTGAAACTATTTGTCTGTGGATGTGCCTTTCATAGTCATTGTTCAAATGTATTAATTTAGATTTATGGGTACAACACAATTGATCTATGTTTTGCCTTCCATTTGGTCTTTAAAACCTGCTTACTTATGATTTGAAGCATAGTTTAGTAACTTCAGAAGGTTGTTGTTCAACCTTTCCCTTTTGTTCATTGATGATTTGTTTTCAATGAGGGGTTTCAAATGAAAGGCAAATCTGTTTTTTTGTTCTGAGAATGTCTCAACCTAGTACAGTTCTTCACATATTTCTTTTAACAAGTTGGAATCATATGGCTGTTTAGTGGCAATTTCACAGGATTTGTTGAGGTTTACTCCCATGTCAGTAATTAGAGTTAACGTGAGGTTTTGAGATTTGAAGTTGCATATCGTTTAGCTATCAAAGTTGAACGTTAATTTTGTGTTTAAAGAATTTCATGAATCAGCAGTTTGCCCTTGTTAAAATTTGGTTCCTTCATGGCTTTCCGGACGCAATTTGGGTGCTTTAGGGATTCGAAGTCGAGTCTTTGCTCGTCAATCTCAGGCTCATGGGGTTTTGGGCTCATATTGGGCCTGAATCTGAAAAGACTTGCCCAGAATTAGAATTGCTTAATCGGCATCGTTTGGGCCTGCTGGATTTCGTTGGCCCAGTTCCCTTGCTTGCTTGTTTGTTGATAGCAAATTTAGTTCGGGCTTTTAGCATAGTGGATATTCTGAACTCCTGGGGTTGCTTCTCTTCCATAATTAATTAGACTCTCTAAAATGAACTTGAGGTGTGTCGTGCCAAAAAATTATGACAATTGCATGGCCCTCTTTTAATTAATATTCTTTAAAATCCTTAGAAATCGAGGTATGCCGTTTAGCCAATTTCCATGGCCCTCGCGAAGTTGCAAGCACATAGCCACTTTAGGCGTGTCATTTTAATAATTTACTCTCCTAAACTCGAGTGTGCATTTCATGTGACCCAAATCCAAATCTTAACAACGTTAAATAAAATGTGTCTCAGACTGCGGGTGCATTTCATGTGGCGTGGTCCAAAGACGTGTCTTAGATGACGTTTAAATCTTCCTTAAAATGATTAAAAGCGGTTTTAAAGTTAAAAAATGCACATAGGTTTAAAAGTATTTTATAATCAGATAATTAAGCCAATAATAACAATTGAGCGACGTTCTAGAACCACAGAACTCGGGAATGCCTAACACCTTCTCCCGGGTTAACAGAATTCCTTACGCGGATTTCTATGTTCGCGGACTGTAATACAGAGTCAATCTTTTCCTCGATTTGGGATTTGAGCAGGTGACTTGGGACACCATAAATTAATAAATAAAAAATAATCCCGTTTCGATTGTCACTTTAAGTTGGAAAAAAATCCCTTATATATACCCTCTCGGGGTGTAATTAAAAAGGAGGTGTGACAGCTCTAGTGACTCTGCTGGGGATCGAACCCAGAATCTTTGGTTCAGGGTTCAGAATTCGAGCTTAGATGAATTGTTATAGTTGGTTTTATTAATTATCTGATTTTGTTTGCCAAGTGTTGCTTTTACCGCTTTGGTATTCTTTGAACTATATATAAACTGCTATGAAACCCTTCTTCTCTTTAAGTCTTCTAAATCATGGAGGAGTGTGCACTTTGTGTGACTTCTCTTCTGTTAGAGTCATATCCCAAATTTTAGAACGAGGTTCAGACAAGTTGCAAAGCCAGTGAAGCTTCTGTATTCTCGGTATGCTGCCCCCCCTCGGCTCGAGTTGTCCGCTCGGGTAAGCCAGGTCTAGAACAATAAACCCAGATTTTAAATCTAGTATAACAAGACCTCATGCCGAATCCCTAGTAGGAACGTTTGCTTGCATCACGTGCATTTGAATTTGGAGACTCAACACATGGGTTGGGTTTGTCAAGGATAGGTGTACTCAAAAATGAAAGGACCATCCTGATACATCTTACTTGATACTTGTGCATTTATCTGATTTGGATTTGTCTGCTGACCGGCTTTTGAATAATGGGAGAAAGTTGGAAAAAATAGAATAGCAATGTGAGGGTTAAGTGAGTTAAATCACCTGTTTTGGAAAAAATCAATGCCCAAATGGTACTGAAACTCTGCCGAATTTTTTGAGAAAAAATGAAAAAAAGAAGAAAGAAAAAAACGCTTTTGTTTTAAAAAATAGTTGGTTTTATTTTATTTTCCCGAACTACGCCAGTTTGATTCTCACCGGATGTGAGATACGTAGGCAACCCCCATCGGGTCCAACTTCCTTTTGCAAAAATAGCCCAAAAAGAACAAAAATTTTATGTTTATTGCAAATAAGTAAGGTGATGCCATTCTTGTCAAACATACCCGAATGTCCCTCAATAGGGCACCGGAAGGTTGTTTTTGCAAGAACAACCACCTTTAGTCATTTTTAAAGGTTTTGGCTGGTTAGCCGACACAACTTTAAAATTTTCGCTTTCGAAGTGCTGAAAGGCCGTATTGGCAAAGCTGGATATTTTTTGTGAGAATTTTGAAAAAATGGTCATTTTTCTTGAGTCAAAATGAGTCATAGTTTTCTTTTAATTAAAATCACCTTAATAAATGTGCATGATGAGCACAATTCAAAATGAACCTTTCTCAGTCTGTGAAGAGATCCCTTTGGAGCTACATATGTGGTGGCATGATTTGGGGAAAGATAGCAAAAAAATTGTGACAAAAGCATTGGGCGGTCTTGTCGGGATCTTGAAAGTTAAGCCCAGAAAAGACATAATTGAGGCCTTGATATCATTTTGGGACCCAACACATAATGTATTCCACTTTGCTGATTTTGAGTTAACTCCTACACTGGAAGAGATAGCAGGCTACGCTGGTTTCGAGGGAAATCTTAGAAATCAATACCCGGTAGCACCGAGGACAGTAACCCCTCAGAAGTTTTGGACTTGTTAAGCATCGGTCGGGAAACATGAAAAGTGGGAAGCTCGGAGAGGATTAGCTTTTATAATGGCGTTCCTGGGCACTTTGATTTGCCCCAGAAAAGATAGGAACATAGAGTTGGGACTCGTGGGGATAGTTGACTTTATGATGAAAAGGGCAAATGGGACCATAGTGCCACTGATCTTGGCAGAAATTTACCGAGCTCTGACCCTCTGTCGAGAAGGGGGAAAGTTCTTTGAAGGGTGCAATATGCTGTTACAATTATGGATGGATGAACACCTTTGCCACCGTCCTGGATACTTGAATTGTGGTATGACTGGCCTCGAGTGCATTGAAAAACATGAAAAACGGGTAGAGGGTTATGAGTTCCTGGATTGTTCAGAAGCATGGCATGCTCATTTGAGATCTTTGACTGTAAATAAGATCGAATGGACATTCGGGTGTCTCTCAGTTAGTGAGGTAATCTATATGTCGGTTGAGGTATATTTTCTACTGTTAATGGGTCTGCGGAGTATCCAGCCTTATGCCCCGCACCGAGTTCTACGTCAATTAGGCCAATACCAGACCATCCCACATGATGAGGATTTGAGTCGGCAGGTTATTGAGTTGGAACCCAAAGCCACTTTTCCAGAAGAAAGAGTGCGTCAGATTTGGCATCAGTGCAAATTCTTAGAGCCTAGAACTCAAGTACGAGATCTATCGTGAGGCGAGGTGGAGCCTGGTTACACTACGTGGTATGGTAAAAGATCCCGAATTCATCATGAGCCCGAAAGGCCCGCAAAAAAAACCCCATGTCCAACAATTTACCGATGGAGCACAGGTGCAATGGGACTGGTTGACCAAAGAAAATGAGTACCGAGCCACCATAGGCAGGTTGGAAAAGCAAGTCATGGACCTTTAGTTTGAGAATGGGTTGCAAGCTGCCGCAGATGAAGGCGAGAAGAAGAAGCTTACCCAGGAAAATGAAGCCTTAAAGCTCAAATCGGGAAGATGAAAATAGCTGCTAGAAACCCAGAAAGAAGCCGAGCGGATGAAAGGCTTATAAGAAGTCTGAAAAAGAAAGCTCTTGAGTATCAAGATGACCTAGAAAAGGCTGAGGCCAATCTAGCAAAAGTCCGGGCTCAATTGACGGAAAATACAAAAGGTCGGACACAGTTTGTGCAACAATGAAAAGAAAGTATGAAGGAACAATCACTAGTCTGAAAAGAAAAATAGTTACTCTCGAGAATGAGGTAGCCAAGCAGGCCAAAGACTTTAAAGCTGATAGGGAACACTGTTATGATTTGATGGCTTGGATGGAGGAAGAAATGCAATAGTTGCAAAATCAACATCTCCATGATACTCAAGTGTTAGAAGCCTAGAATCAACAAGTCGGGTGTTTGCTTTAGGAAAAGGGTAGAATACGAGAGTGGGTCAGAGAAATTGCCGACTACATTGTTGTGAAATGCCAAGCATGCGAGGATATGACTTGCACCACTTTCTTCGCGGCAGTGATGACGTTTGTTCGACAGATAATGAGTGATTTGGAGAAGCTTCAAAGGGATCTTGCACATAGGCCCGTGGCGAGACCGAATGATGTCCCGTGGGCCCCAGGAGTATTTGAGGCATTAACGTATTCATGATTTTCATTAGAGTCTGTTAGTCTGTTTGCGAGTCTGTATTTTCTTTTATTGGAGTCTATTAGTCAGTTTTCGAGTCTGTTGTTTTCACCTTCTGTCAGAGTCTGCTGGTCTTGTTTTGAGTCAGAGTTTGTTAATTTCCCTTTTCGAGTCTATTAATTTTATAGTTTGGTAGAATGAGTGGTTGTAATCAAAACTGTTTTATTTTATGGAAAAATTTGAAAATCCCAAAATGTTTTGTTATATATAATGCACTTATCTCCAAAACTATGCTCGGTCTGATTCATGCGGGGTCATGATACGTAGGCAATCTCCATAGGATTCGACCATAACTAAAAGAAAGAAAAAGAGCGATAAAAAGGGGGGGGGGAGAATAAGAGAGAGAAGGAAAAGAAAAGAGAAACAGTGAGAAAGGAATAATGGCAAAGCAAGAAAGAGTCATGAGAGAATAAAAACAAAAGAGAGACCAAGCAAGGAAAGGCAAGAATGAAAAAGAAAAAAGAGAGGGAGAAAAGAGAATTTGCAAACGGAAATAAGGAAAAGCCGGGATGACGCAAGCAGCCGATCAAATGCATAATAGAAACAGTTAATTGCTTAGGTGCATTCACTCCTCAAATGTGTGGTTGCTTATCTATTAAAGCCCTAATTGCTAACAAGTTTGTTATTGATGAAATTACAGTTCAGGCAGGTGGTTAGTTTGATTGGCATTCTGGCAACTTACTCCTACAACACCCGGTCCAAAAACAAGCGGAACATGGCCAATCAGGAACATAAGGCAAGTATTGTCGATCCGTCAAAAGAGGTGGAAGAATCAGAGGTTAATCTGAAAGATGAGTTGTATAAGCTGAAGCAGCAGATGGCTGAAATGTACCAAGCATGGGCAAAAGGGCACCCACCGCCAGTTTACCCCGCCACCCCTGCTTTTATCCCGCCATTGGCTCAGACCCAGGAACCTCCCACTGTGAACTCATCTCCGACCTTTCCCCTCTACCAACAATGATACGGCACCACTTCCCATACATCACAAGCTCCACCACCCAAACAAGTCCCGTACCCTCCTCCACCAGCCACTCTTGTTTTTGTGGCACCCCCACCTGCTGCATTATACCGATTCTCCAGTGAGCCTTTATTCCAGACTCACGACAACTAGTATTACCCCTCGGAGCCCACTTTCAAGGTTCCCGAACCCTATTTCTACACTCCTCATTTTGACCACCCTGCGGAAACCGAAAAACCATCTAAAAATCATGAACAGGAGGAGATGTTCAGGAAAGTTAAAAGCCTGGAACAGTCATTTAGAGACATGCGAGGGTTGGGAGGTCAAGTAAGTGTGGCCTACAAAGACCTATGTCTGTTTCCAGATGTGCAATTGCCGGCAGGATTTAAGTTGCCCAAGTTTGATTTGTATGATGGGCATGGCGATCTAGTGGCACATTTGAGAGGTTTTTGTAGCAAAAGGAGGGGAGCTGGCGGGAAGGATGAGCTGTTAATGGCATATTTCAGTCAGAGTTTAAGTTGATCAGCGCTATAATGGTATACTCGGCAGGATCACGGAAGATGGTACACATGGGATGATCTAGCCCAGGCATTTGCTTGTCATTTCCAGTACAACCTAGAGAATGTTCCGGATCGTCTATCTTTGACGAAACTTGAGAAAAAGCACAATGAGAATTTTAGGGAGTATGGTTTTAGGTGGAGAGAACAGGCAACAAGGGTTGACCCTCCAATGAAAGAAAGTGAAATGGTGGATTATTTTCTGCAGGCCTTAGAACCTACTTATTACGGTCATCTGGTATCAGCTATAGGCAAGTCCTTCAATGAAGTGGTAAAGATGGGCAGTATGGTAGAATAAGGGCTCAAGACAAACAAAATCATGAGTTATTCGGCTATTAAAGCAACCACCCAGATCATTCAAAGTGGAACTGGAGGAGTAATTGGAAAGAAGAAGAAAGAGGATGTAGCAACGATTGATTCAGGAGCTTGGTTCGGACCTAGGGGTCCATCACATTAATATAACCAGCCTCGACCCCACCACCAAACCTACCCTCATACCCTATATAACCCACCACAACACTACTACCCACCACCAGACCCCTATTTTTCTGTCCACCATGCCCAAACATACATCCAACCTTTGGCCTACGCACAATGACGCACGCCAGTCCTACAAAATACATACCCAACTCCACAAAATGCCTATCCACCCCTAAGAGCCTACCGGAACCCTCCTGGATCAGGTTTCCGGCCCAGCCAAGCATTTAAGAATGAGAGGTTGCAAAAGAAGAAAACCTTCACTACATTGGGAGACTCGTATACCAGTTTGTTCCACAGGTTACGATAATTAGGTATGCTGAGTCTGACCGAGCCAAAACTGCCAAATCCTCCCCCGAGGAACCTTGATCACTCTGTGAGTTGCGAATATTGTTCTGGTGCTCTGGGGCATGATATAGAGAAGTGTTGGCAATTGAAAACAACTATTTAAGAGCTCATTGATACTAATCGGATTGAGGTCCAAGCTCCGGAGGCACCCAATATCAACCAAAATCCGTTGCCAGTCCATCCCGAGACAAATATGATCGAGATAGTGCATAGGGGAGGGGTGCCCAAGAAGCCTTCACAGACCGTCGTGATGATTCGGTCCAGTGAAGTCAGGCCGGTTGAAAAGCCAACAAGTGAGAAATCAGTGATTCTATTGAGCGGGGCAAACAGTGAACCATCTGCAGTAGCCAAAAAGGGGACTCCGAGTGATGTGGCAATAAAACAAGAAGTAGCAAAAGTGGTTGTGCCAGGAGTGGCGAACAAGCTTGTTGTAATTGTGGAGGGTGCCCGCATAGACCCTATCATTATCAAGCCAGTAACTCAATTACCGATAGTCAACAGCAAGGCGGTCCCGTGGAATTATGAACGAGTGACAGTGACTTACAAGGGGAAAGAGGTTAAAGAAGAAGTTTGTGAGACCTATGGTTTGACTCGATCGGGGAGATGCTTTGCCTCGAAGAGTTGAGAAAAGCTAAGAGCTCCAAAAACAACCCGGTGCTAGTGAAGAAGGTTGTGACCGAGGAAGAAGCAGAGGAATTCTTGAGAAAGATGAAAGTGCATGACTATTCCATTATGGAGTAGTTGAGGGAGACGCCAGCTCAAATTTCACTATTGTCATTATTGATCCATTCAGACGAGCATCGTTGGGCTTTGATAAAGATCTTGAATGAAGCCCACGTCCCTGACAAAATCTCAGTAAACCACTTGGAAAAGATAGCTAACAAGATATTTGAGGTAAACAGAGTCACTTTTTCTGATGATGAGTTGCCTGTGGAGGGTACTGAGCACAATAGATCCCTCTATCTCATGGTGAAATGCGAAGATTCCGTGGTTACCCGGGTACTGGTCGACAATGGTTCCAGTGCAAACATTTGCCTTTCTCCACTCTAAACAAGTTGAAGGTGGATGATGAAAGAATTCACAAGAACAGTATCTGCGTCCGGGGATTCGACGGTGGAAGGAAAGATTAAGTTGGGGACATAGTGCTTGAGCTTACAATAGGGCCAGTTGAATTTACCATGGAGTTCCAGGTGCTCGATGTGGCTATTTCTTACAATCTGCTGTTAGGTCGACCCTGGATTCATGCTGCCAAAGCGGTCCCGTCTACTCTGCATCAAATGGTCAAGTTTGAATGGGATAGACAGAAAATTGTTGTGCACCCACAGTGATGCCATTGTTCCGTTCATAGAGTTTGAAGACTACAAAGGGCCATGGGTTATCAGGTTTTTGACACGGTATCGGTAGAGAAAATTCTAGAAGGAAAGTGCGTTCCAACTCCGAGGGTAGTTGCCGCATCAGTCATGGTTGCCGTTAAAATGTTGAAAAATGGTTTTGTACCAGGCAAGGATTTGGGTGCATCTCTACATGGTATCGTACAACTGGTGTCTCTCCCCAAAAACTTGGATACATTTAGTTTGGGGTTCAAGCCCATAGTTGAGAACATAAAAAAGCCAGAAAGTTGAAACAGAGGGCATGGGTCCTCCCAAAGCCCATCCCACATCTCTCCAGATCATTTGTCAGGCCCGGCACTAAGAAACGCCCAGCAACAACAGTTCCCAGTTCTGTAATTTGTCCTGATAAGGAGTTGCTTGAAAGGTTTGAGAAATTATTCGACGAGGTGAACATGGTGGAAGCTGGAGAGGGTTATAGCAAGGTGGATGTGCAATTTGTTGGGCCCAGTGCAAAGATTAACAATTGGGAAGCTACTCCTCTCCCCACCAGGAAGGAGTTTTGGTAGTTTGCTTTGATTTTCTTTCAGTTTATCTGGATTATTCCAGGGTTGTAATTCAGATTCAATGTTTCGTCCATTTGGATGTATAAACCTTGTTATCTTTCAATTTCAATGAAATGCAATTTCACTTTTTCCTCATTCCTGACAGTTTTATTTTTGTTTTCTTTTCTTCCTTGTACAGCTCTTTTTATACTAGTTTCAATAACATGACATGCATGAGGAATCTTCGGCCCAGTCTTAAAAGCCAATCTAATTCTGAAATAGTAATTCAAGAAATAGAGTGTGATGATGAATCAGAATACGATGAGGATGAGGCCTTTGAAGAGATTAGTAAAGAACTAAGCCATTTTGAAGAAAAACTCAAGCCTAGCCTGAGTGATACGGAAGCAATCAATTTAGGGGACCCAGATAATATTAGAAAAACTAAGATAAGTGTCCATCTTGAACCTCAACTCAGGGAAGAGATAATTACTTGAGTACAAAGATGTCTTTGCTTGGTCATATGACGACATACCGGGTTTATGCACTAACTTGGTGGTTCACAAATTGCCCACTGACCCGGCATTCCCTCCTGTCAAGCAGAAGCTGAGGAAATTTAAGACTGATATGAGTGTGACGATCAAAGAAGAGGTCACTAAGCAGTTTGATGCAAAAGTTATTCGGGTCACTCGATATCCCACTTGGTTACCCAATGTAGTACCTGTGCCAAAAAAAGATGGAAACACCAGGGTGTGTGTTGATTACCGTGATCTCAACAATGCGAGCCCCAAGGACAACTTTCCACTGCCAAATATCCACATTCTGATTGACAATTGCGCCAAATATGAGATTGGGTCTTTTGTGGAATGTTATGCGGGTTATCATCAGATCATAATGGATGAGGAAGATACGGAGAAGATGACATTCATCACACTATGGGGAACATACTGCTACAGGGTCATGCCTTTCGGGTTGAAAAATGTTGGGGCAACTTACATGAGGGCAATGACAACCATATTCCATGACATGATACACAAGGAGATCGAGGTTTATGTGGATGATGTAATCATAAAGTCTAGAAAGCAGTCTGATCACGTCAAAGATTTGAGAAAATTCTTCCAAAGGCTTCGCAGGTACAATCTTAATCTCAATCTTGAAAAATATGCATTCGGTGTGCCATCCGAAAAATTGTTGTGATTCATAGTTAGACGTCGAGGTATTGAATTAGACCCATCAAAGATTAAAGATATCCAAGAATTGCCACCTCCAAGGAACAAGACTGAGGTGATGAGTTTATTAGGGAGGTTGAATTACATCAGCAGGTTTATTGCTCAACTTACGACAACTTGTGAGCCTATATTCAAACTGTTGAAGAAAGATGTTGCGGTCAAGTGGACAGATGAGTGTCAAGAAGCCTTTGATAAGATAAAAGGTAATTTGTCAAACCCACCTGTGTTGGTGCCACCAGAACCAGGGAGACTTTTGATTTTGTATTTGACGGTTTTGGACAATTCGTTTGGTTGTGTGCTGGGTCAGCATGACATCACCGGCAGGAAAGAGCAAGCCATCTATTATCTTAGCAAGAAATTCACATCTTACGAGGTTAAGTACACTCACCTTGAGAAGACATGTTGCGCCCTAACTTGGGTAGCACAGAAGTTGAAGCACGATTTGTCATCTTACACTACTTACCTCATCTTTCATTTGGATCCATTAAAGTATATCTTTCAGAAGCCTATGCCCACAGGGAGGCTCATAAAGTGGCAGATCTTGCTCATAGAATTTGACATCGTCTATGTGACTAGGACCGCAATGAAAGCCCAGGCTTGGCCGATCATTTGGCTGAGAACCCAGTGGATGAAGAATATGAGCCTTTGAAGATTTACTTCCCTAATGAAGAGGTAACGCATATTGATGAGTTGGAACAAGTTGGAGAGACAGGTTGGAAACTTTTCTTTGATGGAGCTGCTAACATGAAAGGCGTTGGGATATGAGTTGTATTGATTTCTGGAACAGGACATCACTACCCTGTTACGGCTCAGCTTTATTTCTACTATACTAAAAACATGGCTGAATACAAGGCATGCATTTTGGGTTTGTGATTAGCTGCAGACATGGGTGTCCAGGAAGTTTTGGTCTTGGGGGACTCGGACCTTTTGGTGCACCAGATTCAAGGGGAATGGGAAACACAAGATTTGAAACTCATACCATACCGGCAATGTTTGCATGATCTTTGTCAACGTTTTCGATCAGTAGAGTTCAGGCATATTCCAAGGATCCATAACGAAGTTGTTGATGCTTTGGTTACCGTGGCGTCAATGCTACATCATCCGGATAAGGCTTATGTTGACCCGTTGCATATTTAGTTTCATGATCAACATGCTTACTGTAATGTGGTAGAAGAAGAACTTGACGGTGAGCCCTGGTTTCATGATATCAAGGAATATATCAGGATGGGAGTGTATCCGGTACAAGCCACAGGTGATCAAAAGAGAGCAATTCGGCGGTTAGCGAGCAAATTTTTCTTTAGGGGAGGGGTTTTGTACAAAAGGACTTTGGATCTTGGATTGTTGAGATGCGTAGATGCTAGACAAGACACAACTATCATGACCAATGTACATTCTGGAGTCTGTGGACCACACATGAGTGGGTACGTGCTGGCAAAGAAGATTTTCCGAGCAAGTTATTATTGGCTCACTATAGAGCAAGATTGTATCAGTTTTGTGTGTAAGTGTCATCAATGTCAGGTGCATGGAGATTTGATTCATTCTTCACCATATGAATTGCACACAATGTCTGTACCATGGACTTTTGTTGCATGGAGCATGGATGTCATTGGACCAATCGAGCCAACAACGTCCAATGGGCACAGGTTCATTCTGGTGGCCATTGATTATTTCACTAAGTGGGTCGAAGCTAAAACTTTCAAGTTTGTGACCAAGAAAGCGGTGGTCAATTTTGTGCACTCAAATATCATCTGTCGGTTCGGGATCCCGAAGGTAATCATCACAGATAATGGTGCTAATCTTAATAGTCATCTGATGAAAGATATATGTCAGCAGTTTAAGATTACACATCGCAATTCCACCCCATACCGCCCAAGGCGAATGGAGCAGGCGAGGTAGCTAACAAGAACATAAAGAAGATACTTCGAAAAATGGTGGAGGGTTCTAGATAGTGGCATAAAAAGCTGTCTTTTGCATTGTTGGGTTATCACACTACTATTCGTACTTCAGTAGGGGCAACTCCTTATTTGTTGGTATATGGCACTGAGGCGGTAATACCTGCAGAAGTTGAAATCCCATCCATTTGGATTGTCGCTGAGGCCGAAATGGATAACAATGAAAGTTGCTTGGAATAGTTGAGTTTAATTGATGAGAAGAGATTAGCAGCAGTTTGTCATGGTCAGTTGTATCAACAGAGAATGGCAAGAGCATACAACAAGAAGGTGCGTCCACGGAAGTTTGAAGTGGGTCAGTTAGTATTGAAGCGTATCCTTCCTCATCAGGCTGAAACAAAAGGCAAGTTTTCCCCAAATTGGCAGGGGTCGTTCATCGTAACGAGAGTGTTGTCCAATGGTGCTTTGTATTTAACAGACATAGAAGGCAAATGTGTAGAAATGACCATCAATTCCGATGCAGTCAAGTGATATTATGTATGATTTCTTGATTTAAATTGTATTTGTTTATACTTGGCATATTTTGAAGATTGGAATGACGAAGGCATTTTGTTCCGCTATCTAGACATTTTATCCTTTGTTCTCCCTTTGAGCGTTGTTTATTTCCTTTCATACCCCTCTTTCGGAATCAGTAGCAGAGATTAGAAACACAAGCGTGAAAGATAAGTAAAAGAAAAAAAAAAGAAAAGGAAAAAAGAAAAAGAAAGAAAAAGAAAGAAAGAAAAGAAAGAGATAAGGGAAAATCACAACAACAAAGCAATTTCTATGACATGAACTACGTTCGACCTGATTCCTTTTAAGGACACGTAGGCAGCCTCACGATTCGGTCCCATCAAAATAAATTCCCAAAAGTCCCCACGCAAAGAAACTGGGGCAGAAGTTGTGGTTGTTGCAAGAAATCTGATTCCAAAAGTTGTAATTTTGAACCCATTTGAATTATTTTGAGCCTTTGATACCCTTTCTTTCTAATCCTATCCAAAAGCTCACATTACGGTCCAAAGAAAGACCTTCCGATCAATCTTCGAGAAATGCCAAGTCAAGCAAGGAGAGGTAATTCATATCAGGGGCAACACTCTATTCCAAGCAGAAAAATGTTAAAAATGAGAGAGTCTTATTGGTGAAAACCCTCACGGGCACCATAAGGCGACGGGAGCTGAAAGAAATCAAAATGAGAGAGTCTTATTGGTGAAAACCCTCACGGGCACCGCAAGGTAAAAGTGAGTTGAGAGATGAACAAATGAGAGAGGCTTGTTGGTAAAAACCCTTCAGGGCACCGCATGCCGAACAAGGTCAAGGTTTCGGTGAAGAAATCAGGTTATGAAAACTCTGGGGCAACAAAGTATGGAAACTGAAAGTTTATTGGTTAGGCAGATTGGGCTGATTAATCCGAAATGCATGTCATGATCATTGGTATCAACTGCTCCACTCAGATAAGTCTCTTTTCTTTTTCCCCTTCAGATAGTCTTCTAATTTTGGATTTTTCTTATCCTTAGCTCTGAAAGTCATTACATTTCATCTCTTTTGGGTTTATTTCTCTAAGATGTTCCCAATGTCAATTTTGTTTAAGCAAATAAGAAGGAATCTCAAAGCTTACTACAAACTTTTGAAGTTGCACAAGGCACGAGGCATTCAAGGCATGTCTAAAGATAGTATGATGTGAAATAGGATAAAAGGTCAGTAAAAGTTCCATCGGTGAAATGGTTTGGTGATGTCGTGGGAAATGCAGAGGTTCAAACAGATGGGTCAGAGATGTAACACAATGGTTTGGGTATAGAACACTTGGGTCATCCAAAGTCATGGGGGTTTGAAAGTCAGTCGGGAAGTCAAGAGGTTCTTGGATAGTTCAGGGGAAGACAGTCAAAACAAAGCACGGCAGTGGGGAGGCCACTTTCAGCAAGAATGCCACAACCTAACCACCACATTTAAAACTGATAAGATTTTTCTTTGATTGGAACAGGGGCAGGAAGTTTTTGATTGTTCAGGGAAACTCTCCGTAAGGAAAAGTAAGCATCAGATAGGTTTGATTTTTTATTTTCAGGACCTGCCTGGATAATGGGATTTAATGTAAAGATTCTCAGGACCCTCCTGGAAAATAGGACCTAGTTTAAAATTCAAAACAATCATGAGTAGCATAATCTAGCATAAATGCACCACAAAGGAATATAAGTTGGTTTCAAAGTTTTCAAATTTGAGATAGGATTCAATTAGGAGTTGTCAGGACCCTCCTGAATAATGGGACCTAGCTTTAAGATTTCCATTAGATAACAAGATTTGGTGTAAGTTCTGTTGTAGGGTGGTTTAATTCTACCGTAAAAATTATAACGCTTAATATAAGACTTGATTTTGATTTTCAGGACCCTCCTGGATAATGGGATGTAGTTTTAAGGTTTCCTCTAAATAACAAGATTTAACGTATGTTCTGCTGTAAGGAAGTATAATTAAGCCGTAAAAGTTGTCACTCTTAAGATAAGACTTGATTTTTTATTATCAGGACCCTCTTGGATAATGGGATGTTGCTTTAATACTTTCTTACCTCCAGAAGATATAACTTAGATTTAAAATTGTCGCTTAATTAAGAGTTGTCAGGACCCTCCTGGATAATGGGATGTAGTCGTAAGACCTTCTTAGATAACAAGATTTAGCGGAAGTCATACCTTAAGAAAAATAATTCAGCTTTTAAAACTATCATTTAACTAGGAGTTTTCAGGACCCTCCTAGATAATGGGATCTAGCTTTCAAATTTTTAGTAATATTTGGTAACATGATTCAGTTTAACACTCACAGATGTGCCCAGCTATCAAACTGGGGAAGAAAACGTTTTTTTGTTTTGTATATTTTTGTTGAAATCAGGCATCCACCTGGAGAGCACGAGAATACAATTCAAGTTCAGCAGTCAGGCGCCCACCTGGAGAGCACGGGAATACAATTCAAGTTCAGCAGTCAGGCGCCCACCTGGAGAGCAAGGGAATACAATTCAAGTTCAGCAGTCAGGCGCCCACCTGGAGAGCACAAGAATACAATTCAAGTTCAGCAGTCAGGCGCCCACCTGGAGAGCATGGGAATACAATTCAAGTTTAGCTGTCAGGCGCCCACCTGGAGAGCAAGGGAATACAATTCAAGTTCAGCAGTCAGGTGCCCACCTGGAGAACACGGGAATACAATTCAAGTTCAGCAATCAGGCGCCCACCTGAAGAGTACAGGAATACAATTCAAGTTCAGCAATCAAGATCCCACCTACAGAGCAAGGGAATACAATTTAAGCTCAGCAGTCAGGTGCCCACCTAGAGAGCACGAGAATACAAATCAAGTTCAGCAATCAGGTGCCCACCTGGAGAGCATGGGAATACAATTCATGTTCAGTAGTCAGGTACCCACCTGGAGAACACGGGAATACAATTCAAGTTCAGCAGTCAGGTGCCCACCTGGAGAGCACGGGAATATAGTTCAAGTTCAGCAGTCAGGCGCCCACCTAGAGAGCATAGGAATACAATTCAAGTTTGGCAGTCAGGATCCCACCTAGAGAGCACGAGAATACAATTCAAGTTTAGCAATCAGGCGCCTACCTGGAGAGCACGGGAATACAGTTCAAGTTTTGGCAGTCAGGCGTCAACCTGGAGAAAAGGAAATCATTTCAGATTATAATTTGAATTCAGCAATCAGGCGTCCACCTGAAGAAAAGGGAGAGTGTCTCAGATCACAACTCAATAAAGGGACTTCACCGGGAGAATACAAGTCAACAAGGCAACAAGAATCACAAGATCAAGTTTGAAGATACAGATATAATTTTTGTAATGTTTAGATCAAAGTTTAGTGTAGCTTCTTTTATTTCATCAAGGTGTAATAAGGAGGTCAGTAAGCAGTAGCAGCAGCAACAGTGAAATCACAGCTTCATGGTAGTCCCAGCTACCAAAACATTCCGAACTACACTGACCTAATTTGTTTATAGCCAAGGATATGTAGGCAAGCTCGGAAGCAGGGTGCGGTCAAATCTTTCAAAAATGCTTCTCATGGAGTGTTCAAACGGGCAAAAATCACTCGTATATGCTCACTTTATCTTTGCACGAAAACTCTTCGTGTTTCCGAGGAAAGAGGGGCAGCTGTTAGCACGTGATTTTTGCCCTATATGAATTATTCCCACAAATTCAAAACAAAAATTATTTTTTCCATTATTTGCAATTTTGTAGATTTTGTCGCATTTTCGTTAATTGTTTGCATTTGTCTGCGCATGTTAACTTTGTCTAATTAATGAAAAATACAAAAATATGTTGCATATGCATTTAGGATCTAACTTTGTATTTTGGAATTAAGTAGCAAATTAGTTATTTTGTAAGAATGGGGAAAATAAAAAAATAGTTTATTTTTTGCATTTTTCAACTTTAATTGTTGAACTTTGGTAAATTTTCTTTTAATTTGGTTTTTTCAATTAATTTTGTTAATTGTTGATTAGTTTTAGTTAGTGTTTTTTTCATGTTAATTAGGTCCTAGGATTTAATTTAGATTTTAATTTATTTTTGAAAAAAAGAAGAAGAAAAAGAATTATTTGAAAAAAAGGAATTGAAGAAGTTATTTGGGCTGCATTGTCCTAATTCACCCATGGCCCAATGTTTTTTCCCAAAAAACCAGGCCAAACCCATCCCAGATCCGCCCCAACCCGGTCCTGTCCACCCTTTTAAAACAAAACGATGTCGTTTGGGGTTGACAGATCTGAACCGTTGATCTCCTTTCATCCAACGGACCGGAACTCCTCACCCTACCCATATATATATATGTGTCCGAACAAGACCCTCCCCCCCTCTCAGACCCCCCTCCCATATCATCGCTTCTCATACCTTTAGAGACCCCAACAATATGCCACCTTGAACCACCATCTACCGCACGCTGGAAATCGCCCACGGCGGCGGCCGACAGCCAATCACCCCCATTTTTACACCACTGCTTCTCCTCCACCTCCTCATCCCAAATCCACACTCCACTCCTCTCAAATCCCACCAGAAAGCCTCAAATTTTAGAAACCCTAGCATCGCCATGATGTTCTCCGGTAGTGGCACCACCCCAAACTGCCCCCAAACTAACACCCCGAAACACCCATAACCCCCTCTTTCCAAATCCCTAACCCATATACCTCAAATCCCTCTCAATTCCTTTGAATCTCGAATCAAAGTTCGAATCCCTAAAAGCCACATCGCTCTGCCTTTGATTTTGTGGCTTGCATGACCACATGCATCCGGGTTTTCAAGATTTTCGAGTCTAATTTGGCATAAGCAGTGTTGATTGTTTGTTCTTAACAAAGAACAAGCGACTAACACTGACTGTGTTAAATCAGGGAGTCCAGCATTGTGGTCGAGGTTAGTCGGTAAGCTTTCCTTGTCCATTTCTTCTATCCACTTTTTATTCACGTCATACTCTTTTTCTTTCCCCTCATCTTTCTTGAAGTAGACTGATTTGAACAGGGTTACGAATGGCGTTAAATTTTATGTTCGTTTTGTCACTTAGTTTTCTTGTCGAGGTTCAAAGGTCCATTTGCTGATTTTTTGTTAACAACGTGCTTAAACCTTTGATTTTGCTTTTTATTTAGTCTCACAAGTTAATATAGTTTGGTCGTCTTACTTTAATAATCTAATTCACTCTTTGCTTGTTTTTGCATTTAGTCAGTCGCATAGTTCAAGTCTAGTTTTTAAATAAGTATTTAGTTTCTGCTATTGCTAAAATCAGAATTTAGCTGGATCAATTGTTGTTTGGGCCCTGGGTTCAATTTCGACCCATGTTCAAAATAACAGCCCATTCATCTTGGGGTTGAAGTAAATAGGGATTTGACCCGTTTGGATACTTGAAAGTAAAAACCAGGGATTTAAGAGGGTATTCTGGGTAATTTGTTCGGGGAATCTCTGAATAACTGAATTAGGAAGCTTCTTGGAAGCTGGGGTGGGGACTTACATGAAATCTGACAGTTAGGCTAGGGATTTCTGAGTAAAAATGAAAATGTAAAAAGGGTTTAATTGCAAAATTTGAATTCTTTGAGGCTGCCCTAATGCCTTGCCTATAAAGGCACTAAGACTTGCTATTCAAGTCAGATTTGGAAGAGATCTCGTGAGACAAAAAATCCAAAAAATCAAAAATGGTTGTTGCTTTGAAGAAATTCTGAAATAACTTATAATTTTGGGATTTTATGAGAAACTACTGAAATTTTGCTTGGGTTTAGGTTATTCTAATCCTAATAGTCAGTTGAAATCACTGAACCTTTGATAGTTTTGCATTCTGGGCTAAAAATGGGTTGAATTTTGGATATTTTAAAGCTGGTCTGGGTTTACTATTTGGAAAACACTATTTTATTGCTGGGTTGAGCTGGTTTCTGTTGCTATTTCTCCTATTGCTCACGCTATTTATTGCTGCTATTGTTTTCTTTTGGATCTCCACTTTGGTTTCCGATTCCATTTTTGCTATATTCAGGTATGTACTAACCCCCTGAGTAGCATGTGAAATGAAAAGATGAAAGTCATGTAGCCGAGCTTGAAGAGAAATGATAATTGCTACGTTTTTCTTTGTCAAATGATGCTAGAGTTCATTACAATTTCTTCATGTGTTCTTCAGTTTAGTTCACCATATATAGTCATCCATGTTCTATTTCATTTTAAGGTTTGGATTTGAGCTTGCTCGAATGTAGTGATTCAAAACTTTTTAGACCTTTTAATGTGTATTGATTGAGGAGTGTGGCTCTTAGCTGATTGGTTGAAACTGTTTATCTGTGGATGTACCTTTCATGGTCATGGTTCAAATGTATTAATTTAGATTTTTGTGTACAACACAATTAATCTATGTTTTTCCTTCCATTTGGTCATTAAAACCTGCTTTCTTATGGTTTGAAGCACAGTTTAGTAACTTCAGATGCATGTTGTTCAACCTTTCCCTTTTGTTCATGTGATGATTTGTTTTCAATGAGGGGTTTCAAATGAAAGGCAAATCTGGTTTTTTTGTTCTGAGAATGTCTCAGCCTAGTACAGTTCTTCACATATTTTTTTTAACAAGTTGGAATCATATGGCTGTTTAGTGGAAATTTCACAAGATTTGCTGAGGTTTACTCCCATGTCAGTACTTAGAGTTAACGTGAGGTTTTGAGATTTAAAGTTGCATATCGTTTAGCTTTCAAAGTTGAACGTTAATTTTGTGTTTAAAGAATTTCATGAATCAGCAGTTTGCCCTTGTTAAAATTTGGTTCCTTCATGGCTTTCCAGATGCAATTTGAGTGCTTCAGGGATTCGAAGTCGAGTCTTTGCTCGTCAATCTCAGGCTCACGGGGTTTTGGGATCATATTGGGCCTAAATCTGAAAAGACTTGCCCAGAATCAGAATTTCTTATTCGGCATCGTTTGGGCCTGCTGGATTTCGTTGGCCCAGTTCCCTTGCTTACTTGTTTGCTGATAGCAAATTTAGTTCAGGCTTTTAGCATAGTGGATATTCTGAACTCCTGGGGTTGCTTCTCTTCCATAAGTAATTAGACTCTCTAAAATGAACTTGAGGTGCGCCGTGCCAAATAAAAATGACAATTGCATGGCCCTCTTTTAATTAATATTCTTTAAAATCCTTAGAAATCAAGGTATGCCGTTTAGCCAATTTCCATGTCCCTCGCGAAGTTGCAAACAAATAGATGCTTTAGGCGTGTCATTTTAATAATTTACTCTCCTAAACTCGGGTGTGCATTTCATGTGACCCAAATCCAAATCTTAACAACGTTAAATAAAATGTGTCTCGGACTGCGGGTGTATTTCATGTGGCGTGGTCCAAAAATGTGTTTTAGATGACGTTAAAATCTTCCTTAAAATGATTAAAAGCGGATTTAAAGTTAAAAAATGCACTTAGGTTTAAAAGTGTTTTAAAATCAGATAATTAAGCCAATAATAACAATTGAGCGACCGTGCTAGAACCACGGAACTCGGGAATGTCTAACACCTTCTCCCGGGTTAACAAAATTCCTTACCCGAATTTCTGTGTTCGCGGACTGTAATACAGAGTCAATCTTTTCCTCGATTCGTGATTTGAAGCGGTGACTTGGGACACCATAAATTATCCCGAGTGGCGACTCTGAATTTTTAATAAATAAAATAATCTCGTTTCGATTGTCACTTTAAGTTGGAAAAAACTCCCTTATATACACCCTATCAGGGTGTAATAAAAAAGGAGGTGTGACAGTTATGATATGTTATTAAACGGAGATGACTTTTTTCGACCTTGTTGTCCCTTGAATGTAGTGAGCCTTGATTGTGACGCCTAGGCTCTACTTTTGACTCATGTATAATTGCCTATTTTGATGTTGCTTAATTTGTTTGACTAGAGAGTCAGGATAGAGCTGGTTCTAAGTGGATTATGTGCCAGTGTGTGTGAGGATTTGGTTGATATTCTATGCATTTCAGTCGATGTCTAGAATTTTCCCTGTGTGTTTGCAAAGCAAAATGGTATTCTTGCCCAGTCTAGGAAGTGATAGAGACATTTCTTTTTCGAGCTAGATATATGTTTTACCCTCTTAGTTAGCCCTACTGAGTCTATAATGCTATTTCTTTGGACACCTCACTACAAGCCTGACTCCT
Source organism: Nicotiana tabacum (assembly GCF_000715075.1). Taxonomy (NCBI): domain Eukaryota; kingdom Viridiplantae; phylum Streptophyta; class Magnoliopsida; order Solanales; family Solanaceae; genus Nicotiana; species Nicotiana tabacum. Next base: position 50,125,622 of record NC_134089.1, on the reverse strand, counting down.
TTGTTTGAATTGACTATCTGTTTGGACCTTTTACTTCTCTTGAGCACTTGAAATTGTTATGAGCTTGTTAAAATCTAAGTGGAGGTATGGTTATCTTTTGAGTGAAACTAAGAATAATGAAGAAAGGTGCACTAGTTGAAAATTTGTGAGAGCCACATGTAAGGAATTGACATAGGCATTTCTTTGTTGAGCGAGATATATTCTTTACCCACCAAATTAATATGTATCTTAGTTGGCCCTGTTGAGCCTGCAATCATGATTCTTTGGTAACCACACTACAAGCATGGCCCCTTTGTTTGAATTGACTATCTGTTTGGACCTTTTACCACTCTTAAGAACTTGAAATTGTTATGAGCTTGTTAAAAGCTAAGTGGAGGTATGGTTAGCTTTTGACTGAAACTCGGAATAATGGAGAAAGGTACACTAGTTGAAAATTTGTGAGAGCCACATGTAATGAATTGAAAAAAAAAAAGAAAGAAAAATCAATCAGAACTTTGAAAAAAGAAAAAAGGAGTTGTATGTGTATTAGAAAAGAAAAAAATTCCTTGCCAGTGGTAGTTCTCATCTTGACTTTGGTTAAATAAATTGGGAGATGGATGCTACTATGTGTGAAGGTTGGGATTTAGTTCAATATATGTGATGATCCAAATTTCCACTCTATAGGATGTCGTGATGGCACCTAGTCTTAGGGACTAGGTAAGACTAATATTTACTAAAATAATAACCATATTAAATAATGTCTGAATTAGTGGCAACTTATGGATTCCCGTGCCGACATCTTCCTACGGTGCTGCATTGGGTATAGCTACTACGAAATCGGTCGGCCCTCCTGATCCCATGCTCGTCCACTAGGTGTACAAGTCTGTTCATTCCCCATTGACATCAACTTAAAGTCCGACAATACATTCCAAACTCGAAGCCACGTCGTACCTATAACGAAAATAAAACTTTTACACCTCTCTTCATTCCAAGCCAACTCATTTCTACCCTATTCAATCTTCCTCAGTGTCGTAGTCTCCATACCAAATACGATCCGTAGACCTAGTCACTTTCCACCACGATTCCCAAATCGTTCTAAACTTTTCTCAAGAAATGTGGCTATCCTACCACATAATTAATATGTTAATGTGCTACCCTCACTTCGGTTAAACAACCTCCTATAAGAGACTTCTCGACCTTTGCTTTTTATACTTGGCCTACTAGTTATTCAACCATGGGGAGACACCTCTCGCTATGTCCTTCCTCATACTTTACTGCCTAAATTTTGCCTCAAATCAAATCCCTTTCTGTAGCACCAGAACTAATGAGTTTCTACCAACTCTAATCCCCTTCAAAGATCATTTCTCTCAAGCCATTAGCATTAGAAACGCTGATTCGAGTCTGAAACCACTACACCCCGCCATATCTGACTACTGCTTCTCAGGCACCTTTCCACGACACCCTGCCCCGAAGGCAGATTAAAGAAGACCATAACACCCGCGAACCTTAATACATTCAAACAAGGAAAATGACACAACATCATAGATGAAATTCCACCACGCTTGAAAATACTAAGTCTCGTCACTCCATCAACCCAAACCTTGACATCCATAGTCAGATTGCCTTTCCTTTGCTGGGATTAAACGTTGAACCTCTAAATCATGCGCTGAGAAGCTTTCCTTTCAAGTCACACATAAACAAGAACCCCACCATTACACCAACATCATGCGATAACAACACATGGACATCATAGAAATATGTGGACATCCTCGCAACCATTGGGAATACAGATAACGAGCCAGAACAAAAGAACATATTTCCACAAGGTGACGAAGTGAACATATTTCTGTAGTACCACTGCAACTTCTTGATGTCCAAGTGATAACAAATGCTTCACGTCGCGTAAGATTGAGTCGGAAGGAAATAAATGCATAATACTCAATGGAATCAAATCACACGAAGAGGAATCAATAAGGGAAGTACTACTAACAGTCGTGTAGCCTCACAAACATAAGTACAGATGTCTCCATACCGATACGCAAGACTCTACTATACTTGGTCATGACTCGTAAGATCCAAGTGAATCTAATGCTCTGATACCAAGCTACCACGACCCAAAAACCCTACTATAGGTCGTGATGGCACCTAATGCTGCCATAATACAAGCCAAGATTAAGTCATCAATTTATTACTCATTTTGATACTTTCAGAATCACAATATTTGTTAATTTAATGGTATAAAATAGCATTTCCAAGGTAAAATAATAATAGATGTGTAGGTACAATAACGAACAGCCCGTAGGGACCCCCAAAACTCGGCGTCACAAGTACATGATCATATTCTAAAGAGTACAACATTAATACAACATCTGTACAGAATGTAAATAAGACAAGATAAAATAAATAATACAATGGATACTCGATGGACAGCGGTGCATCGTTTGGAGTGTAGCTCACATAAAGTCTCCTTAATAGATACATCTACGCGCCAAGATGATCACCAAATGACCTGTCAAATCCTACACATTTAGTGCAAAACTGAAGCATGAGTAGGTAAATCAATGTGTACACAGTAAGTATCGAGCCTTACCCCGGAGAATTAGTGATGAGGGGTCGATATTGACACTTAATAGAGGTCAAAATAAATAAATGATAATTCATAACAAGTATGAAGTGTACAATAATAGTGGAGTAAACCTGTGATACCATAATGTTCCAATTATTCCTTTTAAAGCATAAATTTCTCAATCTTGTATTCTACCCTAATATCTCAGAAATAGGCCAAATGTCAATACCTAATAAATAAGAAATACCATAAATGTCGGGCATCGGTGAAAGGTTTATCTCGTGCAAATTCAGACTAATAGCGATATAATGCACGATTCTGCCGAGGTTGTTCGCCCCGATCTAGAATAACGTGTACACTACCGAGGCACGTGTGACATGAACCATAGATGCATCTTCATACTGATGAGGCTTTCAGCCCGCTCCACAAGAAAAAAAGGAAGGAGGTTATCGAATCACGAGGCACGTGCTTACAATACAGTACATGATCACAAAGTGAACATAATCTTTACCGTTTCTCAAATATCTTGCTAATAACTCAAGGTGATAAGGCTTGGTGTAAGATATACATAAATTTCTAAATCAAGTTCAATTATAATTTCAATTAATTAAGCCAGCAGAATAGGTTTAAGTAATTCAATTATTACATGATAAATCCTAAATGTACCCGAACATAAAATGCTTTAGCTACGTAAGGACTCTCATTACCTCGTGCGTATATAGCACCCACAACAAGTAGCACATAACAATTACGTCACCTACGGGTATTTTACCCCTCACAGAGTTAGACAAGAGCGAGCGTGCATGGAGAGGTATAAGGTATCTAAGAAGGAAGCTAAGTTGGCAGTCACAGAGCCTAAGACGGCGGATTATGGTCGTATATATGAGGAACTGGGGGAAAAGGGTGGAGAGAAGAAGTTATTCCGGTTGGCCATATTGATACGGAGGAAGGCTTGAGATTTGGACCAAGTGAGATGCATCAAAGACGAAGATGGTAGAGTTTTGGTTGAAGATGCCCAGATTAAGAGGAGATGTCAGACTTACTTTCATAAACTTCTGAATGAAAAAGGGGATCGGGATATTGTGCTAGGAGAATTGGAGCATTTCGAGTGTCACCATCACTTTGGGTACTGTAGGCATATCGAGGTTGAGGAGGTCGTGGGAGTTATGCGTAAGATGAGTAGGGGTAGAGCGACCAGGCCATACGAGATTCTGATGGAATTTTGGAAGTGTGTGGGGAGAGTAGGTTTGGAGTGGTTGACTAGGTTGTTTAATTATATTTTTAAGGCGAAAAGGATGCCGGATGAGTGGAGGCGGAGTATGGTGGTCCCATTGTATAAGAACAAAGGTGGTATCTAGAGTTGTAACAATTATAGAGGTATCAAATTACTGAGTCATACTATGAAAGTGTGGGAGAGGATGGTTGAAGCGAGGGTGAGGATAATAGTACCTATATCCGATAATCAGTTTGGGTTCATGCGGGGTAGTTCTACTATAAAAGCTATACACCTTGTTAGGAGGTTGGTGGAACTGTACAAAGAGAGGAAGAAGGATTTGCACATGGTGTTTATTGACTTAGAAAAAGTATATGACAAGGTTCCTAGACAAGTTCTCTAGAGATGCTTGGAGTCAAAAGGTGTGCCGGTTTCCTACATTATGGCGATTAAGGACATGTATGATGGGGCTAAAACTCGGGTTAGTACAGTAGGAGGTGACTCTGAGCATTTTCCAGTTGTAATAGGGTTACACCAAGGTTCTGCTCTAAGTCCATTCTTATTCGCCCTGGTGATGGACGCGTTGACACACCATATTCAAGGGGAGGTACCATGGTGCATGCTATTCGTCGATGATATAGTTCTGATTGATGATTCGTGAGCTGGTGTTAACGAGAGGATGGAGGTTTGGAGATAGGATGTTGAGTCTAAGGGTTTCAAGCTGAGCTGGACAAAGACGCAATACCTAGAGTGTATGTTCAGCGTTGAGCCAAGGGAAGTGGGCGTGGATGCGAGGCTTGAATCACAGGTCATCCCAAGTAGAGACATCTTCAAGTACCTTGGTTCAGTTATCTATGGAGGAGGGGAGATCGACGAGGATGTCACCCACCGTATTGGGGTAGGATGGATGAAGTGGAGGTTAGTATCTGGAGACTTGTGTGAAAAGAGAGTGCCACCATTACTCAGAGGTAAGTTCTATAAAGCGGTGGTTAGACCGGCCTTGATATTTGAGGCTGAGTGTTGGCCTGTTAAGAACTCACATATCCAGAAGATGAGAGTAGCAAAAATGAGGATGTTGAGGTGGATGTACGGGCACACTAGGATGGATAAGATTAGGAATGATGATATTCGGGAGAAGGTGCAGGTCGCTCCCATTGATGACAAGATGCGGGAAGAAAGGCTCAGATAGTTCGGGCATGTTCATAGGAAAATCCCACATGCTCCAGTACGGAGGTGTGAGATAGTTGTGGAGGGCGAGAAGAGAGGTAGATGGCGGCCTAAGAAGTATTGGGGAGTGGTGATTAGGCAGGATATGGAGAGGCTTCAGATTTCCGAGGACATGACACTTGATAGGAAGATGTGGAGGTCGAGTATTAGGGTTGTAGGTTAGGATATAGTTGAGCATTGCCTTTCTTCGTACCATTGTAGGACTAGTATGGTAAGGTTTTTGTCTAAGATAGCTAGTGACAATGTTGTCTCTTGCTATTTTTGCTTTCGAGTGTATGACCTATTTACTAGCAATCACTTTCGCTTTTGCTTTGCATCTTTCTTCTGGATTTTATGTTGTTCCTACTTTTCCTACGATTTTTCTAGTGATACTAATATTGTCTCCTTTTGTCCTTTGTCTTGAGCCGAGCATCTTTCGGAAATAGCCTCCCTACTCATGTGGGGTATGGGTAAGGTCTGCATACACACTAGCCTCCCCAGACCCCATTAGTGGGATATTACTGGGTTGTTGTTGTTGTTGTTATTGTAGAGTTAGGCAAGAGACTTACCTCGCTCCGAAGTTCCATAACCGGCTCCAACACTACACTAACACCTCAAATCGATGTTCGTCGCTCCAAAACTAGTCAATCAATGTGCAAATCCATAAATATATGCTCTAATACTCATAATTAATCAATTTATAACAATTTCTAACTCTGCTCGAAAAGTCGATAAAGTCACCCTTGGGCCCACGTGCCCGGATTCAAAAAACATTTGAAGATTATCATTACCCATAACACCAAGAACTCAAATATATAATTTATTCTTAATTTCATGTCCAATTTCGTGGTCTAAATCCAAAAATACTAAATTCTAGGTTTTCTACCAAAAATTTCAATTTCCTACTAATTTCCATGTTAAATCTACCCATGATCCACGTGTTTAGTTAAAGAAGTGATAGGAATCACTTACCTCTTAATGTTGATGAAATCACCCCGCAAATGGTCTCAAAAATAGCCTAACACCAAGTGGGAAATGAGGGGATATGTAGGAATCCTTATGGGTTCGGTCATATCATAATAAAATTTCCATTTTCCCCCAAGATTAGAAACTGGGGCAGAATTTTGAGGAGGGAGCAAGTCCAACCGATGCCATCGCATGCCAGAAAGTTAGAAATTGGTTAAGAAACTGGGGTATTCTCAAAATTCCAAAGAAGGTTCAGTAAGATCGATTATCCGCAAACGGTCAAAAGATCATCTACCAAACTGGGGCAGAATTTTGAGGAGGACCCTCAAAATTCTAATATAAGAGAGTTGCAATACCTTTGAGATATGTTACAGTCACTGGTTCATCAAAAAATACTTGATATATCAATACGTTTCTAAAACAACTCTAATTTTATCAATAATTGCATATTTTCGAAAACTCTATTTCCATAAAAGTCAAGCGTCACCCAGGGGAACTCGAAAAGGCTTTCAGAACGGAGCAAAGCAAAGCCAGCCGACAGAGGCATGAACCAACCTCCCCCAACAAACTTACATTTTTTTTTTGAACGCAAGCATATTTAACGTAGCGATAGCATTCCCAGATATGTATAAACAAAGAAAAATTCACTATCAATCTAGACATCAGACATTGAATATATCTCCAGCTAAGACATACACTACTCCTATTTGCTACTCGCTCTTTGCATGAGGCTAATCCTTGCCTCCCCATTTACATGAGGCTAATCCGTGCCTCCATATTTTCATGAGGCTAATCCTTGCCTCCATATCTGCACGAGGATAATCCCTACCTCCCTACTTGCATGAGGCTAATTCTTGCCTCCCTACTTGCATGAAGCTAATCCTTGCCTCCCTTGTTTACCGTGAAAATGGTAATAACGATTAAATTTGTTGATGGGACTCTAAAAATAAGTGATCTATTTTTATGCTAGTTGTTAAAGCAGTTGATGCTAGATATATGAAAATAAAAGGTGAAATGCGAGCTAAAATAGTGTTACGATCAAACCAAGGAGTTAACTATCCGGGCCTCAGGCTAGCAGATGAGGGACCTTGACGTCGATGCCTGGGCTCGAGCTCGAGCTATCGGAGACAACTGGGAAGGGACTAATAGTCAAAATATAATTAAAGGAGGCTCTTCATGGCCAATAACAAGCAGTAAATGAAGAACAAATACTGCACAATAGCGTCGGGAAAATATGTTAGAGAGAAAAGAGAGAGAGAGAGAGAGTTGTTATTTATCTTGTGTAGAATAGTTGAATCAATAGGGTTTACGAAGTGCCAAGGATTCCCCTTATATAGGAGGGGAAATCCCAACATAGTACAAGATACATTAATGATAAAGAAAGTAGGATGGGACAACTGACTAGCTTTGTGATGTAGGCACAGACCAGCTTTTAGACTAGCCGAATAGACTCATCCATCTCCCGGTGCATTCTTCGGAAACTGCTCATGCCCGTTGAGGTCTCGGCCAACTTTATCCCTAGGCTGGGTGTCGATAGATCTCGAGGGGGTATTCTATCCGTGGTCTTGAACCTTCGAGGTGATCTCCCGGAATGCCTTATTAATGATAAATTTCACATGATTTCACCATACACAGATAGTCCCTGCATTTATTAGAGAGAAGCGACAAGAAACGAATTTACATCCCACTCTGCGGGTTTCCCGTAATGACGTTGTGCTGATGATGCAAGCTTCCATGATTATTGAAACGTTTTGTCGTCTCACTTTTCCAGGAACGTTCAGTGCGTTGTGGTTTCTCATTCTTTAGGGCCATAATGCCGCCATCAATTCAGCTCCCATGGATGCATTGAATGCGCCTGTCGTTACTTTTTTCGAGGGCGATAATAGCGCCATCGGTTACGTTGACCCTCTTTCTAAAAATGGGGGTCTTCGGGGAACAACTTTTCACCCAAGTTTTTTTCCATACCTATCCATTCCTATTTTTTCGCTATCTTTATTCTTTGTTGTTCACCATGTTCGAGGCCCATGGCCTCAAGATTTTATGGCGACATCGGGTATGCAACGGCCTATCTTCCGGACCTTCTCTGGTTGACCGAGATTACGCTATTTTTATGTTATTGTTGTTGTTGTTTTTCTCATATCCGTCAGCTCGGGATGATGAAATAGAGGACCGATTTCCTCTGACCCGAGGAAATATTTAGATTATACACTGTTGCTCAAGAGGGGGCTCGGATTATACACCGTTGTTTACCCTCTTCTGCCGGCTTGGTGCATTACACCCCTTTTGGATTCCTTGGGGTGCGGCGGCACTATCCACTAACTGTTGCCTCCCATGCCGGGGCAACATCTAAAGAAGTGGCTTTACAACAATAGCTTGGCAAAATCCAAGCTAGCCATATTTTTCACCCAGCCACTTCTTCGTTCCTTCCTGCCTTCTCCACGTCACTTTGCTCTTCTCCATCGCTTTCCCCTTCGTCGTCTCTCCTTTTGAAGATGCCATTCTGGAGAATCAAGATAAGACTCCTGAGGGGATTGCACTTGAAAAATATTGTCTTTGAGGACGCGTTCTTGAGGAGATGATATCGAAAATGTTGCTGTTAAGGATGCACCTTTGACAATAGGTTAGGTTCTTAGGCTTTTATTATATGTACACGTTTCTGCTTCTTTGTTCCCATGTAAGGACCCCTCGTGGGCTTTTTTAATCATATGTAAGGACCTTTTTGTGGTATTTTGTAATGGAATATTTCGTCAATACAATGATTTTTTCTTGACTTCTGCCTTTGATATTTGTCATATTCTTGTGCATCTACGGGGATTCTGAATGTATGCCTTTGTCGACGATCATCAATATCCTACTCGGGTGCGAGAATTCTTTTTGGTCTTTGGTTGATAATCATGGCTCCTCCCCGATCCCACCATTGTTCCTTGGACCAAGCCTGAATTGGTCTGATAGATTTGGGCTGTCGAGGCCCTCGAGTTACATGGGAATAGCGCATCGAACCTCAAAAGTTTTGAAGATGGTCTCTAAGTGAAGGTCAGCTTCAGGCACCTAGAGATTTACTTTGAACTTGGTGTGGATAACCTATTAAGGCGTTGTAGGTAGGTTCCTGAGGAGGGGTTACCCATATTTAGGCGATGTCCTGAGGTTGAGCCCTCATGAACGGGGCTCGAAATGCTTACTTTTCTTCTTGAGAGGGACCTTCGAAGTCGGATGCCATCTCGGAACTAGAGGCAAAATTGTTGGCCTTTTGAGGCCTAAATTTTCTTTGATGGAGGTCCTCGAGGTCGGGTACCACCTTGGGACTGGAGATGCTGTGGCTGGCTTTTTGAACCCTAACTTCTCTTTGATGGAGGTCCTCAAAGTTGGGTACCTGCTCAGAGCTCGTATTGAAGTCACTATCCTCCTGGGGCCTAACCTGGGTAGGTGGGTCGTGGCTGTTTCCCCATATATATATATGGGGTTTCTCCCTCTTCTTAGGAGATCCCACTTTTTTAGATAGTTATCCTTCCGTTTTGGCGTTGAGTCATTCCTTACCTTAGCACCAAAGAGTTTGTATAGGTTCTCGCTTCAGTCCGCTAGCCCCGCCATAGCCATTACTGCTACTTCAGGGTTTGCTCGGCAGGGAGGGGAAAGTTCTGCTCGCAGTTTTTGGGATCAACGGGAGTTTACTTTGAAGACTATGTCTTCGATTAGAGAGATGCACCTTGAGTTGGTGAGGAGAGACTGCGGATGGGGCGAGGGGATAGTGTAACTGGCGTTTCCCCCGGATGAGGGTATCACAGACCTTGTCGATGGATTCCTAAACGTGTACTTGTATCCTTTCGCACTAGGCCCCCTTGATTGGGTTGTTCTCGATTTCTATTTAAAATATCGGATTACTTTGGAGCAAATACATTTGTCACTTTGGCGAATAGTGCTGATGATGAGGTTCTTTGCGGAGAAGGCAGGGCTTGAATTTACACTCAGTCATCTTGTCAGACTATATCAGCTCTTTTGTCATCGAGGTCTACTATCTTTGCGGTGCCTTTCGTCCATGCCCTTTGTTGTTGATGATGAGGAAGATGGAGATCGAGAGTGGATTAGTCGGTTCGTCTGGGTGCGGATGACTGACATAATACTCGAGGAGCTCGTGCCATTTACTAAGAAATGAAGTTATACTCATAAGTGGTGCATCTCATGCTTTATCAGTTCTATTTTTGGCGAAATCCGATTTCGTAATCATGCCTTTTTCTCTTCATCCACAGCGGTTTCATAGGCACCAGGCGACATTCATGATCTGCTAGACTGGGTCCGAGAATTGCCGACCCACTCGACCCGTGAGGAATGCGAGTGGCGAGTTCTATCCCGTGGCAGGTGGGAAGTAGAATACCATGGTGAGTGTTGTGTTATTCCTTCCTTGCTATCACCTTCCTTTTCCGTTAACGGTATTTCGGGAGATACTAGAGACTCAAGATCTCATATACAGGGTGACCATGCTTCTACCGGAGCAGTCTCTTTCAGTGCTGGAGGGACTGGACTGGTAGGTGTGTGTTCGGCCTTTGAGGAAGCCCAACAGCTTTACTTTGCAGTGAGTTTCGGCATCGGTTTTTCCAGCTTTGCGCCTTCATTTCCTTACTGCATTTTCTTTTACAAGCATCCGACAAGCTCGAGTATAGGCTGCAGAAAGCCCTGGATGAGGAGAGATCCCTGAGGCTCCTTTGTGATGAAAAAGAGGTCGAGTTGGTGCATTTTGTAGTGTGAGGTGAGCCGGAACATAAACTGCGAAAACCACCTGAAGGAGCAGGTAGCTTTCTGTCCCGGATGAATGTGCATTCTGCTTTCTGGCCCCGAGGCTGACACTTAGTTTATTTTAGTTGTAGAAAAAGACGGAGGCCCTGGAATCCCTTGGAGGTGAAGTTTTCGGGGCCAGGTGTGATCGTGATGAGTTGAAAGCTCGGGCGAAGGCTTAGGCCTTTTAGGAGGGATGAATGCTATGGCCAAAGTTCCTGCTTTTGAAGCTCAACATTGCCTAGATCGTGATAGTGCTTTGTCCTAGACATACATGTTTTAAGAGTTTGAGTCCGAGCTTTCAGAATTCGGGGCTCATTGATGCCTGGGCAGAAGCTGCGATAAGCCGGACTTAGGCTGACCAGGAGATGGCGATCTATTCAAAGAATGCTGTCGATGCTCAAGCCGAGCTGAAAAGGATCCTTGGTCATGAAGGGAGGATTGAGGAATATGCTCGTTGCAAGTCTTGAAGAAAGATCCTCGAGGAGACCCTTGATAGGGGTTTCACCCCCCCCCCCCTAGAGGAGCTGGCGCTAGCTAAGGCGGATGAGCGCGATGCTCTATTGAATTTTCCTGATGTCGAGGAAAGTGAGGACGAAGCCGGCATGTTGTAGCCCCTAGTAGAAGGGCATATATTTTTTCATCTGTATATAACATTTCCAAAGCATGTTTGTTGTTGGAGGTTGTATCTCTTGCATGTGTATGGAAGAAAACTTGAGGTTTTATTTCTTTTATACCCTTTTCTTCTTTGCTTCTGACCGGGCAGACTGGTTTCATAGTTGGCAAGAATCCTTAGATTCGTGATATGGCTCTAGGGCACATTAGGCAGGCCCGAAGGCTCTTACACGCTCGATCGATGCGACCTTTATATGCATAGCCTTGAGGCTCGTTAAGATGACAACAACGACTCTTAAGCTTTGCCATTAGATATGTATAGTTAATTATTTTGGGTCTGGTCTCCGAATCGGGTTATAACTCGAGCTAATTTTAACCCTCAAGCTTTCAAATTTTAAGCTGGTGATAGTGGCTCTTATGCTTTTGGTCATTGCAACATTTTAGTATGTGGCCCTAAGGCTCGTTAGGCTGGCGATAATGGATCTTACACTTTGCCCTTAGGCATATGTAGGCTTTGTTTTCCTCTCATTAAAGACTTTAATGATTTTGCCTGACCCATCGTCATTTCGGGAAGAACCTCGATCTCAAGTAGTTTCTGGCGATGTTCGAGCACATCGGAAGGTTTAGCTCGTAGGCTGAGTAGCTCGATGCCTTGTGATTTGGAGATAACATGCTCAAAGCTCTTTTGCCCTTCGAGGGTAGCCTGTTTAACCGATTTTTTTCAAAGTAGATTCGAAGTAATGGCTTGTGATTTAGTAGCGACGGTCGGGTGTCCCCGAGTCGCGTTAATTCGGCTGGTATAGCTGTATGCCTGTAGTCATTTATGTTTGGCCGGAGCCTTTTTTGGTCCCCGAGTGTAGTAGTTTGGGCGTCTATATCGAGGGTATGCCTTTTTAGGGGTCTTACAAATTTGATATATAGCCTAAACTTCGGGATCGAGTTTTTGCATGTAGTAAGGTCTTACAAAAAATTTCATGTCGTTGAGGTCTTACAGTTTTTCATGACGTTGAGGTCTTACGGGACCGAGTCTGCCTGCTCGGGGTCTTATGGCCTCGTTTTTTGATGAGTTATTGGAGGTGGTGTTTTGACGGCAATCCCCGAGTCGTCGAGAGTTTATTGATTCGTGATCTGTTTTTCATAATCTTCACATTGCCTCGTCGGGGACTTACGACATTAGAGATACCGACCATGAGGTCAGGTGCTTTTCTTTTGAGATTTTGACGCCAGTCCCGGATTAGTCGAGGTGCTTTTGGCATTAGAGATGTTTAGCGCTTTCCGCGTTGCCTTACCTGAGGGCTTACGATTTCGGACTCCCGACCCGGGGGTCGTTTAAGTGTTGGATTGTTGACGCTAGTTCCCGAGTATTCGGGACATTTCTTGCGGAGGAATTGTTTTTGCGAAGGTGCCGAGTCTCTTTTAGAGCGCAAGATGCCTTGACTGAAGATATTCTACGATTATTTGATACAAGTGTACACGCATTTGCCGTCGGGGGACCGGCTATATGGACATGGTTCGTTTGACCATTTGGCCTGGTATATTACTTTCCTATAGGGACCCCGTTCGGCAATTCTTGGTTTTTTCGAGCGGGTGGCTTCTGGGGGGAATACCCCCAGCATTCGGGGTTGATTGCAAAAGAAGCCTCGAACTTTTGTTGAGTCTCCCTTTGGTAGCATGCAGATGTTGCCTCGTTAAAAACCTTGCCGGTAAAACCCTTTTTCGGGATAAAAACTCGATCGAAGGAAAAGAGTGCAATGGATGCTTCAAAACCTTAAGGTCTTCGAGCTGGGTTAGCGTTCAGACTATTTTTACTGGGCGCCTGCATAAAGGTTAGTCTAAAATACAAAATGAAAAGGGAGATGGTCATACTTTAATATGAGACGCATCGGCGATGTTTCGAGAATCAATATGTTCCAATCACTCGAGGTGAGGACATGTCACAATCCTTTATTTTGATTAATCGGACTTGATCAAAGGTACAACTAATTTACCTTTCAGCTCTTTTGCAGGTGGTGGCGCGAGCGCCGGTGCCACATTGTGCACCGCGAACATTTCCCACGCAGCATGTGTTCCCCGTAGATGGTTTTAATTTCGTCCTTTGTTGGGAACTTCATCATTTGGTGAAGAGTGGATGGTACCGCTCTCATGTAGTGTATCCACGGTCATCCGAATAAGGCATTATACCTCATGTATCCTTTAATGACATGGAATTTGGCGTTTTGGGTCGTGCCGGCCACGGTGACCGGGAGGATGATTTCTCCTTTCGTTGTTTTACTTGCCATATTGAATCTGTTGAGGACCCGAGTTGCAAGCACGATTTGGTCGAGCAGTTCGAGCTGCTCTATCACCCTCGACCTGATAATGTTGGTCGAGCTACCTGAATCCACGAGTACACGTTTAATTTGAAAAGAAATTACAAGGAAAGAGATTACTATTGCGTCATTGTGAGGTTGAGACAAGGTCTCGGTTTCCTCTTCGCTGAATGTGAGGGCATCCCTGGGGATATATCCCCGGGTCCACTTTTCTCTAGTGATGGATATTTTTGTCCTTCTCATTACGGGTTCCTGCGGGGCATCGATGCCTCCCATGATCATGTGGATGACATGTTGTGGCTCGTTTGCCTCGTTCTTCTTGGTCGCCTCTCTTTCCCGGAACCTATTTTTGGCTCGATCGCTAAGGAATTCTCGGAGATGCCCTTTGTTAAGTAGTCGGGCTACCTCTTCTTAGAGTTGATGGCAATCCTCGGTCCTGTGGCCGTGTGTGTTGTGAAACTCGCACACTAAGTTGTGATTCCTTTGTGAGGGATCCGATTGTATAGGCCTGGGCCACTAGGTGTCTCTGAATTTTACTGATGGCGAACACGATCTCCGATACATCGACGTTGAAATTGTATTCCAACAAATGAGGTGGACCTGTTGGCCCTATGTTCCTATCGAATCTGGCTCTATTGATAAGTCCTCGAGGATCCTGTCCTCGATCCATTCTCCGGTCGTTTCAAGGTAGGTTCCACCTTGGGGCATTCCTCCTATCTTTAATGTACGACTGATATCTTTCTTTGTTTGGTTTTGGTTCCTTTGCCAGGAGCCAGCTTGGGTATACTAAGCCCGAGGGGGCTCCCAACTGGTCATCCTCGGCCCTGATTTTCGACAGGTACCGGTTGTGGACGTCCGACCAGGTCACAGCTGGATACTCGATTAAATTCTGTTTCAACTATTTTGAAGCCACCGAGCTTCATTCGTTCAGACCTTGAGTGAAAGCCTACACTGCCCAATCATAGGAGATTGGTGGTACCTCCATCTGTTCCATTTGAAAGTGGGACATGAATTCCCGCACCATCTCATTCTCCCTTTGCTTAATTTTGAAAACGTCGGACTTCCTTGTCGCTACTTTGATGGCACCGACATGTGCCTTTACAAAGGAGTCTGCTAGCATGGCAAAAACATCTATGGAGTTTGGAGCCAAGTTGTGATACCACATCATGACCCCCTTCGAGAGTGTTTCCCCGAACATTTTCCGCAATACGGACTCGATCTCATCGTTCTTTATATCGTTGCCTTTTACCGCGAAGGTGTAGGTAGTAACGTGTTCATTGGCGTCTAAGGTCCCATTGTACTTTGGCAGTTCCAACATTCTAAACTTCTTTGGAATGGGTTTCGGGGCCGCCTCTTTGGGGAACGGTCTTTGAATGAACTTTTTCGAATCCATAACTTTCAGGACCGGGGGTGCGCCAGGAATCTGGTCAACCCTGGAGTTGTAGGTATCGACCTTTTTATCGTTGGCTGCTATCATTTTCTTGCCCGATTCGATCCTCTTGGTGAGGTCTTCGAGCATTTTCATGATGGTAGGGTTGGCTAATGACCCGTTGTTGCTCGATCTCTCAGATATCTGTTCGGCTGGGGGAGCAATCCCCGGTGCTACTGTGCTGGGAGTCTTCAGGTGACTTTGCAGCTGGGCGATAGCCAACTGTTGTGCCTGCAACATTTCAAAAATAACATGAAGTCTAACTTCCTGTTCTTCCCAAGCTAGGTTTTTTTGGGCTTCTTGTTGGTCGCCATGTTATATGCTCCTGTCGGTGTGTGAGGTTTCATCGACCTGCTATGTGTCTAGTGAACCCCCGTCTGCTGGAATTGGTCCAGGTGCATTGTCGGGGTTCTGTGGTGGCGCGCCAATAATGGAACAGCCACACCGTTTTCTCCGTGGTTTTCAAGGTTGTCGTTCTCAACTCTATTTACTGAGCCAAACATTTTGACCTAAAATCGAAGATCTTGGACAAGAAAAAAAGTGAAAGATAACTTGCGTTGTGTGACGAAACCAACAAGAAAATAATCACTATTATTTTTAGCCGCACGGTGGGCGCCAAACTATTTACCATGAAAATGGTAATAACAATTAAATTTGTTGATCGGACTCTAAAAATATGTGATCTATTTTTATGCTAGTTGGTAAAGCAGTTAATGCTAGATATATGAAGATAAAAGGTGAAATGCGAGCTAAACCAGTGTTACAATCAAACCAAGGAGTTAGCTGTCCGGCCCTCAGGCTAACCGATGAAGGACCTCGAGGTCGATGCCTGGGCTCGGGATCGAGCTATTGGGGATAACCGGGAAGGGACTAACAGTCTAAATATAATTAAAGGAGGCTCTTTATGGCTAATAACAAGCAATAAATGAAGAACAAATACTAAACAATAGCGTCAGGAAAATATGTTAGAGAGAAAAGAGAGAGAGAGTTGTTATATATCTTGTGTAGAATAGTTGAAGCAACAAGATTTACACAGTGCCAAGGATTCCCCTTATATAGAAGGAGAAATCCCAACATAGTACAAGATACATTAATGATAAAGAAAGCGGGATGGGACAGCTGACTAGCTTCATGATGCAGGCACAGACCAGCTTTTAGACTAGCCTGATAGACTCATCTGGCCCCCGCTACATTCTTCGGAAACTCCCCATGCCCGTTGGGGCCTCGGCCAACATTATCCCCAGGCTGGGTGTCGATAGATCTCGAGGGGGGTTATTGGATCCGTGGTCTCGAACCTCCGAGGTGACCTCCAAGAACGCCTTATTAATGAGTAATTGGTTCCCCCGATTTCACCATACACATCCCTATTTGCATGAGGCTAATAATTGCCTCCATATTTGCTTGGGGCTAATCCTTGCATCCCCATTTGCTTGAGGCTAATCCTTGCCTCCCTATCTGTATGAGGCTAATCCTTGCCTCCATTTTTGCATGAGGCTAATCCTTGCCTCCCCATTTGCTTGAGGCTAATCCTTGTCTCCCTATCTGCATGAGGCTAATCTTTGCCTCCATATTTGCATGAGGCTAATCCTTGCCTCCATATTTGTATGAGGCTCATCCTTGCCTTCATATCTACACGAGGCTAATCTTTGCCTCCATAATTGCATGAGGCTAATCCTTGCCTCCATATCTGCATGAGGCTAATCCTTGCCTCCCTATTTGCATGAGTCTAATCCCTGCCTCCATATTTGCATGAGGCTAATCCATGCCTCCATGTTTGCATGAGGCTAATCCTTGCCTCCCCATTTGCATGAGGCTAATCCTTGCCTCCCTATTTGCATGGGGCTAATCATTGCCTCCATACCTGCATGAGGCTAATACTTTCTTCCATATTTGCATGAGGCTAATCCCTACCTCCCCATTTGCATAAGGCTAATCCCTGCCTCCCTACTTGCATAAGGCTAATCCTTGCCTCCACACCTGCATGAGGCTAATTATTGCCTCCATATTTGCATGGGGTTAATCCTTGCATCCATATCTGCATAAGGCTAATCTCTGCCTCCATCCGCATGGGACAAAGCACTGTCCCTATTTGCACAAATATTGCTCTATTTCTAGTACTATCTACTCGTTTTTCAATCAGGCTAAGCTCTACCCTTCATTTCACAAGACTAAGCCTTGTTTTGTTAACATCATATTACTGCATATCATGGGCAGAAATATTGCCAATCTATCCAAAGGCATCATAGTCTAAATGGCATCATCCTCATAGCCGGAAGACACAATGCCACGGCCTGAGGATCCCTCAAATTTGCATATCATTATTCAAAGGCGTCATAGTTTGGAGGCACCATTGTCATGGCTCGAGAACATCATTTCATGGCCTGTGAATCCCTCACTAAACAATTAATGGCCCGGGACATCATAGTCTAAGGACGTCATCTTTAACCGTCCAAAGACAACCTTCATGGTCCAAAGGGAATCTTCATCATGTTTAAATTTTCGTACAAATACATGTTTGTAGCATCTTTATCTGTAGGTAACCAGTAAGCAGGCCCTGTCCTAGCAGGAGCGATCTCGCTCCAGTTCCTTCAACTGTCACAAACCGTAACTGCTCACCATAGTCGCTTCGACTTCTCGTGTCCATTCTTGCAATGACTTCATCGGTATATTCCACCGATGAATCCAGAACTACCCCAAATTAGCAATACTATTTCCTTAATCATCCGAAGACCCTTTCTCTAATTATCCGAAGCTCATTCCTCTAATTGTCTGAAACGACCCGCTGCCTAAGAGTTTTATGACCTTCCTTTCATAACTGAGTCGTAACCTTACACACGCAATCTCACTCCTCCACAACATACCGCATATGCCATACCATCCTAGGATAACGTGAGAACTCCATATCTCTTCCGAGCCACAAGCCACTATGTACTCAACCAACCAAGAACTTTCCATAGAGCCCAATCTAGAAGAAAATCACTATACATCCCATGCTCCTCACGCCAACAGAAAATATACATCTCTAGCCACGGTAGAATTCGATAAGAACTCTCCGACTCCCCTCTGTACAAACAATCCTGTCAATACTGAATCCTCCTAACTCAACCAACCTACGCAAGCCACTAAAACCCAAGAGCATTGCCGTGAAATACCTGTAGAAACTCATTACCTCGTAGGCATCGAAGATCTAATCATATCCTTACCATACCGACTCGGCTTACTACCAAGTTATCCCATCTGTCCGAGTTCCCTTCTGACTTATCTTTAACTTGATACTCCTTCTTGCTATAACATCACAATTTCTTAACCTAGACTTACCACACGAGATCCAAGCATTAAAACCATACTGGCTGAGACTCATGAGCCGCCGAATGCTCTCTTAATATTCCCAAAAGCACCATATTCAAAATACTTTACTCTGAAGAGACTTCCTGCGAATCTAAATCTGTTACCTTTACCTTCCTGATACCGATACATAGGATCCCATAATTGATATAGAAAATACCACAAGTTTTGACATCTTCCGATGAAAACTCAGTTTCTAGCCACATATACAACTTGAAGATACCCAATTGTTACATGTAAAATCTTGAACCCATTAGAACCATTCCCGAGAGTCATCCACTCTACTCAAACTACAATTAGCCTGATCAAATGAACCGAACAACCCGTGCCTCATTGGCACTCTGACACCGCAGAATGTGACATCATTCCATTACCACCAAACAACTTCCTACTCTATGCACCGAGCATCCTTTACCAATAATGACTCAAGACATCCCGTGATTCTCACACACCTGTGAAGCATCCTATAACCTTTGTTAAGAATTTTCCTTTACTCGAGCCATCCTCGGTCTCAATACCCCTAGGCAATAATTGATCCACCTGAACGCTTCAAACTGGAACTGATATGCACTTAACCGTGCAATCAACTAATCAATAGCAGACTCCCTCACTTGGCTCGAAGCCATAGATCAACACACACTCAATAACTCATAACGCTTATACTCTGTTGATGCTATAATACCATAGTGAGATTAAACTCAAAATCCTTTGTAAGCTTGTGAAAACACATACCATCTAGAATTTTAACTCTTCTGCAAATCTCGCATTCACTCTCGCAATAGTTACACCCATTCTCTTAAGCGGCCCAAATTTAAATTTCAACACATATAATTCACTTGTAGATGAGATCTTCTAACAAACAACATGAGGATCACACAACCTCAAAACACTCCGCAGGGGATAACCCACCTGCTTTACCTCCAACTAATATTCTTGTATACCTTCCACTGTTATAAATATTACGTAGTCACTTAATCTTCCTGAGTCTGAACTCATACCGTGACATGAATTTACTTCAATCCCAGCTAGGAAACATGAAAAGATTCTTTATACCCCCATAACTCGGGGCTATACCACAAATCAGGATGGAAATCGAGCACCTGATAGTTCTTTTATCCTCCAACAGACCCTTCTCATCGCTTCCAAAGCATATAAATACATCTCGCTATCATAACATACTTATCACGTAGCTATCCAGTCATTAGTCCCCTTAATAGGGACATAACAAAAGATAGAGATGCAGAAACACACGCTCACGAAATCAATAGCTCAGGGATCGAGCTATAGGCAAAAATCCGGCCTCAAGTCTTTCAGACTAGCCCAACATCAACACACAGAGATCACATCTCGCCCCTTGATCATGGAATCACAAGCCATCGATGCACATTTGATACCGAGCGCTCATGCGCGCATACGAGCGCGTGGAAGGAATTCAAAGAGTTACATTTCAAGCTGAATCAAGGACGCACGATAAGAATTCAAGAATATGAAGTTTTTCCTAAAGGTTCTCCAGCCTCTCGAGGAAAAATACAGACGTCTCCGTACCTATCCGCGAGACTCTACTAAACCTGCTCATGACTCGTGAGACCTATGTAACCTAGGCTCTGATACCAACTTGTCACGACCCTAAACCCGGACCCGGTCGTGATGGCGCCTCGCGTGAAGACAAGGCCAACCAACTAGTCCCAATTCAATTTTTTAAACAATTAAACATTAATAAACAGTCTAAGCATGAGTAAATAAACCAAAGACCAAGTAAAAGATTTTATAATGTGCAGAATACAGCCCAAACACAGCCCAATACCGGGGTGTCACAAGTCACGAGCATCTACTAGGGTATAAATACAACTGAAAAGTCTGAAATGTACAAAACACAGACTAATGAAATGAAGAGGGAGAAAAGCAGTGCTGCAAATGCCGACATCTACCTTGCTAAACTCTTATGACTCTGCCTCTGATCAGCCAATACCCACTACTGAGTTTAGAAATACCTGAATCTGCCAAAAGGTGAAGGGAGTAAAGTGACTACTCCAATTCAATGAGTAATAATCATAACTAAAGTCTGAATGGTAAGAAATCACGTAAGGCCTATCAAGATGTTGTATAGAAGCAGTTCAAAAACTAGTAAGAAGGCAATGAAGCTGCAAAATCTCTTAAAACATCTTAGCTCAGTTTAAACATTTTGGAAAATGACTTTTTCAACAGTTACGCAAATGAATGCAAAACAATTAGTGCAGATAAGCATAGAAATCCGCCCCTCTGGCACAAATACACAATTAAACAGGTACATGATAGGAAAATAAGAAAGATAAGCACATAAGATTCACCCCTTGGGCACAATGTCAACCAATCCGCCCCTCGGGCAATATCTTAGAATAGTATCAGCCCCTCGGGCACAATTACATGGAACAATACTAGCCTCTCGGGCTATCACTAGACAATATCATCCCCTCGGGCTATATCTCACATCACAATGGGTACCCGCGCTCACTGGGGGTGTGCAGACTCCTAGAGGGGGCCCTTACGGCCCAAGCGCAATATCAAGCCAACTCGTGGCATCATAAACAGGCTCTCGGCCTCATATCAATATCAAGCCACCCCGTGGTGTACAATCTCAAGCCCTCGGCCTCATAATCAATATCAGTGTATCACCACTGCGGCGTGCAGCTCGACCTAGAAGATATCCTCACAACACAGGCCCTCGGCCTTACTCAGTCAAAAATCACATAAGCCTTTCGGGCAACAGTAAAACAGTGTTTCTCAGCCCAAAACATCATTTAAATATCATTTGAGTATTAAAACTCAGTGAACATGGCTGAGTTTTAAAAATAACAGTAGAAAATAACATGACTGAGTTCAAGTATAAAGTCAAAACCGTGAGGCAATATCAATAAAAATCCCCGAAGGATGACATAGTTGGCACTAGGCCCAATTATGGCATTCAACCCAAATAATGATGATAGCAAATAGTTTTCAATCAAATACGCGGTAAAATCATTTATCGAGACGGACCAGGTCACAATCCCCAATAGAGCATGACCCCACGCTCATCGTCAAGCGTGTGCCTCACCTCAATATAGCACTACGATGTGCAATATAGGGTTTCAAATCCTCAGAACATCATTTACAATTATTACTCACCTCGATCCAGTCTAAACTCTAGCCCGCGATACCTTTCCCCCATGATTCGACCTCCGTATTCTCCAAATCAAGCCATAATCAGTACATAATCATTAAATATGCAAAGTAAATAAAGCCCACTCAAAAATATCCTATTTTACATCAAAATCCCAAAATTTCTCAAACCCGGCCCCCTGGGACCACGTCTCGGAATCCGATAAAATTAACATCAATGGAATCCTCATCCTCACACGAGCCTATACATATCAAGAACATCAAAATTGGACCTCAAATCCCCACTCAAAGCTCTCTTAATCTCAAGCCCTAGTTACCCATTTTTGCTACTGATTTTTCCATGGATTACAAGCTTACAATGATAGAATTCATCATTGAAACAAGTTTATGGACCAAACATCTTACCTCCATGAAATCCTCTTGAATTCCCTCTTCAATTAGCTCTCCCAAGCTTCAAAATCGCCCAACAATGGAGGTACTTAGCCTCAAAATTGCGGAATAGCCATTTTAAATCATACTGCCCAAGCATAAAAATCCTTCTTTGTGAAAATAGTCAAAGCCTCGCGTTCGCGAAGCACAAAATTACTTTGACCAAATTTCCTTCACCGCAAACGCGTCCTACCACTCGCGAACGTGAAGACTTGGCTCCCTAACCCAATGCGAATGTAACTCTCTTTCCGTGAATGCGAAGAACAAATAAATCCACAATCCCAGCTGCTCACTTCCCCTACGCGAACACGGAGCCTCCCTCGCTAATGCGATGCACAATGAACTCAGCCCTTCGCGAACGCGGAGCCTCCCTAGCAAACGCGAAGGCTAAAATCTCCACCTCACCAGCTAACCATTCAGGAATGCGAGGGTCTACTCGGGAACGCGAAGTCCAAATGTTTGCAGCACTGAACAGAAATTTTCTGCAACTTTGCAAAACATGAAATGGTCCGATTGACCACCCGAAACTCACCTGAGGCCCTCGGGACCTCAACTAAACATGCCAACATATTCCATAACCTCATTCAAACTTGTTCCAACCTTTCGAACGCTCAAAACAACATCAAAACATCAAATTCGCATCGGATTCAAGCCTAAGAATTCCAAAACCTTCTAAATTACGCTTTCGATCAAAAACCCAACCAAACCACGTCCGAATGACCTAAAATTTTGTACACACATCCCAAATGACACAATGGAACTACTGCACCTTCCGGAAATCCATTCTGACCCATATATCAAAATCTCACCTATCAACCAAAAAACGCAAAAACCTCAATTTTGCCAATTCAAGCCTAAACCTTCCATGGACTTCCAAAATGCATCCTGATCACGCTCCTAAGTCCCAAATCACCCAACAGAGCTAACCAAATCATAAAAATTCTGATCCGAGATCATATACAAATAAGTCAAATCTTGGTCAAACCTTTCAAATTTCAAGCTTCAATTGAGGACTGTTTCTTCAAAATTCATTCCGGTTACCCTGAAAACCAAAACCAACGATTTACATAAGTTATAATATATCGCACGGGGTAGGTCACACTTGAGAACTGATGATCAAAGTGCAAAAGCTCAAAATGACTGGTCGGGTCATTATACGAGGTTACCAACGCCCCTATGCCCAACCCGCTCATCCTATGCGGGCACCCTCCTATGCCCTCCAATGATCCTGGCATGCCTTCTGTGGTATGCCTCCAGGCACCTGCTTCAAGGGTACTACCTCCAATATTCATCTTTCAGGGTCCACAACTTCAACCCGAAATAACATATGTGACCCCGTACTCCTTCACTCAACCTCCGCAATATGATCTCTCGGTGGAGCAAGAAAAGGTGGTTAAAAATATCGAGCATGAGGAAATGGATCGAAAGATGAAGAGCCTGGAACAAAGCCTGAAAAAGATACAAGGTCTGAGTGGTCAAAAGAGTGTCTCATACTCTGACCTCTGTATGTTTCCCCATGTCCTTTTCCCAGCTGGCTTCAAGATTCCAAAATTTGAAAAGTACGACGGGCACGAAGACCTAGTCGCTCATCTGAAATGATACTGTAACTAGTAGAGGAGTGCTGGTGGAAAAGAGGAGCTGCTAATGGCCTATTTTGGGGAAAGCCTCACCGAAATCGCTTCTGAGCGGTATACTAATCAAGAAATTACTCATTGGCACGTGTGGGACAATATGGCCCATGATTTTGTCCACCAGTTCCAGTATAATGTGGACATCGCTCCCGATAGAAACTCCTTGTCCAATTTGAAAATGAAAACCGCGGAAAGCTTCCACGAATATGCTGTCAAATGGCATGAGCAAGCTGCCAGGGTAAGGCCTCCAATGGACGAAATTGAAATGGTCACGATCTTTCTACAGGCCCAAGAGGCGGACTACTTCCAGAACATGATGTCTGCTATGGGAAAGTCGTTTGCTGAGGCTATAAAAATTGGGGAGATTGTAGACGTGGGCCAAAAATGGGTCGAATCTTGAGTCATGCTGCTTTTAAAGCCACATCACCAGATGTTCAAAATGGTTTAGAGGGTTTGATAAATGGAAACGGGAGAGAAGAAGGAGCCATGATGGTTTCCAGCTCGAGGGGGATCGCAGTTCATTCATCCAATCATATATGCTTCCTGAGGTCACTCAACACTATTATCCCCTTCAAGATGTTGCTTATACCGTGGCACCGCATCCCTATGCGGTGATGAACGTGCAACCTTACCCACGGCCACAACATTATCCATAAAACCGAGCTCCACCTCCCAGAAATGCCTATCCTTACCAAGCTCTATATAATCCTCAACCAAATGATCCTCAATACAATCCTCGCCCAAGAGAGCCTTTCAGAAAGAATCAATTCACCACTATTAGTGAATCGTATTCAAGCTTGTTCAAAAAGTTAATCAGGCTAAATCTATTACATCCAGTGGCCCCGAACCGGCGAAACCCCGAGTCTCCCTCGCACTGAGCTGATGCTAGATGTGAATACCACTCTGGAGCAGTGGGACACAGTACGGAGGACTGTTGGACCCTCAAAATGGCAGTTGAAGATTTGATTGAAGCTGAAAGAATTGTTTTTCGGGATGAAGAAGCTCCTGATGTGATGAACAATCTGTTGCCTGCCCACAACATCGGGCCAATAGTCGGAATGATTTGTGAAGATGAGGAATTTGATCCAGCACTGAAGGCCATTGAAGCCATTGCTGAGATAGAAGAAAAACCAAAAAATGGTCGCCAAGCATAAAAGTTCCCCATCAGACGGGAGTCTTAGTAGCCAGTCTTGCTATTCTTTCTGCGTCCAGATTATCTCAGGGTGTGATCCGGATGTTTTACTTTATTGTCTTACTTTCCAATGTAAACCCTTCTATCTTCAAAAAATTCAAAAAAAAAATCAAAATCAAAAATCAAATGAAATTAATAATTCATTGTCCAAGAATGTCACTTTTCTTATTCTCTTTTTAGTTCTGTTAAATACAGATTTCAATAACATGACATGCTTGCGGACTTCATGCCCAGATCCCAAAACGCTGTCATACTTTGAAATAATGAATCAAGAGTCAAAATTCAAAGAAGATAAGTTTGAGGAAATAAAACAAAGAGTTGGAACAACTGAAGGAAAATTGGTTCCAATTTAGAAAAGTCCATACATTGCAATAAGAAAACTGCCAAAAGAGCATGTTGTACTTGGGATACATCGAAGGAAATGTACCTGAAACCACTATCAATGCAAATGTAGTCAAAAGGTACTATGTTGGATCATCTATATAGCATTAATTTTCTCCGATTGGGATGAAGAAGGTTTTCTTTCTCACTATCTAAATATTCAACCCTTTGCAAACCCTTTGAGCTGGCTCCCATTCTTTGATTACCTCCTTGGAACCTGGAAGTTATTATTGAAAAAAATGATGAATGAAAAATGAAAGAAAAATGGAAAGAGAAGAAAAAGAAAAATACAAAAAAAAAGAGGAAGAAAAGACAAAAAAAATTGAAATGAAAAAAAAAATGCAAAATAAAAAGAGAGAGAGAGAGAGAGAGAGAGAGAGAGAGAGAGAGAGAGAGAGAGAGAGAGAGAGAGACAAAGTTTCCTGAACTACGTTCGACTTGATTTCGAAAGGATACATAGGCAGCCTCTCTCTGGGGTTCAGTCACACCAAAATAAAAGTTCAAATTCCCCCCAAAAGTGAAACTGGGGTAGAAGTTATAATGGTTCGGCGATGGTTTGCCTGAAAGGTTCCAATGTCGTAATTCAATCCAAACTGTTTTTACCCCAAATCCTGTTCAAGTCTTTCCGATCAATCGGTGAGAATGTTCAAGGATTAGAGAATACAACTACTTCGATCCGATGCAACAAAAATGAAAGAAATAAAATAAGAGAGTCTTATTGGTGAAAATCCACACGGGCACTGTAAGGCGACAGTAAGGAGAGAAAATAAAACTGAGAGTCTTGTTAGTGAAAACTCGCAAAGAGCACTATAAGGTGACGATGAGAAGAGAAATGAGAGAGGTCAGATGGTGAAAACTCGCAAAGGACGCCCCTGATCGAAAAGAGGATCCTCACAGCCATTGACACGGACAGAGTCCTGGCAAGGTTTCTCGGTTTTGAGGAAAAAGTTATGATGAATATCTAAGAGTTGGAGTGTTTACACAGATCAGGCATCCAGTCCAAAAGGCATGTCGTGTCCATTGAAGTCCGCATGTACTCCAGATAAGTCCTTCTTTCCTTTCCCCGAAAGGGACACTTCTTGTTTTAAACTCATTCTCCATTCCATTGTTTGTTTTCTTTGAATCCTTTTCGGTCTAACTATATTCCGAAATTAAGACAAAGAAAGGATGGTAAGACTGATTTACAGGGTTCTCATTTAATAAAAGCTAATATGCAAAAAGGCACCCAACCTCGTCGGGGGCATCAAGTCGACCTCGATCGGCCATGGCGGCTGATGCTTTGAAATTGAAAAACTCCTGAAAAGAAAGGAAATCAAAGTCAAATGCCCACAAAGGCAAAATGAAGTTGAAAAGTTTAAATCCCATGTGGCTAACCGTCTTGGCAAAGGATTGAAAAGACAAGGTACCCAAATGATCTGAAATTAAAATTGGAAGAAAGAAGCCAGAAATGAAAGGCCTATGAAGGCGAAATAAAGTCGGAAAAGGTTAAGTCCTACGCGACTAGCCGTTGCAGCAAATTTGAGGAGCCAAAAAGTTCCCCAATGCTCCAAAGTTAAAAAATTGAAAAAACACAGAAATGAAAGGCCTACAAAGGCAAAATAAAGTCGAGAAGGTTGAGTTCCACGTGACCAACCGTCATGGCAAAGACTGGAAAAGCTAGAGGTTCTCCAGGGTTAAAAATGAAATCGGCCTTCAGGGAACAAGCAGTTGCAGTTGAAATCTTCATCAAAGAAGCTGGGCCGAGATCAAGTGATTGAAACAGTCAAGGCCACAAAACCAACCACTGTTTCAAACTAACAATTGTTCTTTGTTTGAAAACAGGAAACGGGTGCAATCCAAGAGCGACCTTGCAAGAAGCAGGTGCAACAAAAAGAAACTGTGCAAAGGCTAGAAAATGCTCTGCAGCAATAATCAATCCAAAAGGGAAGTCTCCTCGCAATTCTTTCCTGCATTTTATTCATTTTCTTAAATAATAATAAAAAAAGAAAAAAAAAGAGATGAAATGAAAAGAAAGAAGAAGAAAAATTCAAAATCATGGTAGTATAGGGTCTCCAATCCCTAGATGCGTCTTTTCCAACATAGAGTACCCCTCCCTAGTCGCTTCCAGTACAACCTGGTAGTCTTTTACAACGTAAGGTTCCACTCCCTAGTTGATCCCCAGCATAACCCGAGGACCTTTTCCTTTTTCCGGCATAACCCGATGACTTTTCCGGCATAACCTGTGGACCTCCCTGGCATAACCGCAAGGATCCTTTTCTTTTCCGGCATAACCCGATAACCTTCTCGCCATAACCGTGGACCTCCCCAGCATAACCCGAGGACTTTTTTCTTTTTTCTTTTTTCGGCATAACCCAATGACTTTCCCGGCATAACCCGTGGACTTCCCCGGCATAACCCGATGACCTTTTTCTTTCCGACATAACCCGATGACTTTCCCGGCATAACCCGTGGACCTCCCCGACATAACCCGAGGACCTTTTTTCTTTTCCAGCATAACCGGATGACACCCCGGCATAACTCAAGGACCTTTTCCAGCATAACCCGATAACTTTCCCGGCATAACCCGTGGACCTCCCCGGTATAACCCGATGACTTTCCCGGCATAACCCGTGCACCTCCTCGGCATAACCTGAGGACTTTCCCAGCATAACCCGTGGACCTCCCCGGCATAACCCGAGGACCTTTCTTCTTTTCTAGCATAACCCGATGACACCCCGGCATAACCCGACGACCTTTTCCGACATAACCACGAGGACCTTTTTCTTTTTCGGCATAACCCGATGACTCCCCAGCATAACCCGAGGACCTTTTCCGGCATAACCCGTGGACCTCCTCGGGCCAGCATAATCCGTTGACCTTTCCCGGCATAACTCGACGACCTTTTCCGGCATAACACTAAGGACATTTTTCTTTTCCGGCATAACCCGATAACTCCCCAGCATAACCCGAGGACCTTTTCCGGCATAACCCATGGACCTCCTCGGGCCGGCATAACCCGTTGACCTTCCCCGGCATAACTCGAGGACCTTTCCGGCATAACCGGTCATTTTTCCAGCATAACCTGGTAATCTTCCAAACTTGGGGCCTCCGATCCCCATTTGATTGCATTTTAGATATAGGGTCTCCACTCATTAATCTCTTTTTCTCAGGAATACATAATCCCGATTTTAATGTCTTTCAATAAAGAAATAGTTTAGATTTTGTTACAATAACTCACGAAATTTTCCTAGTGAAAACTGGGGTAAATTTTCGTTTGTTTGTTTGTTTTGGTGCCTGAACAGGTTTTCACCATGAGGCACAAGGTTTGAGATGACTAAAAGAAGAAGTCTCAACCCAAATAAAAGAAAAAGAAAAGAAGTTGAACTCGAAGTATAGAAGCGGAGAAAAGATGCAGACTGCTCAAGATACGATTGAAGTTACGAGCTTTGCATGTCCCACCTTGATCCGAAAAGCTGAAGAAGAACGAACCAGTGTTTGCGGCTAACGAGCATCAAGATTTAGATCGGAGTCTGCAGGAAGAACCAGCCAAGACTCGAGATCAAGCTTTGGAAGGATTATAGATAG
The DNA here is from genome assembly GCF_000715075.1 of Nicotiana tabacum. Taxonomy (NCBI): domain Eukaryota; kingdom Viridiplantae; phylum Streptophyta; class Magnoliopsida; order Solanales; family Solanaceae; genus Nicotiana; species Nicotiana tabacum. The sequence continues at coordinate 50,096,895 of NC_134089.1, read as the reverse complement.
GAATCTTGTAACTCGTAGTTGATAGGCTTAGCTAGTTTAGCTTTTTATTTTTCATTTTAGTGTAATAAGGAGCTCAGCAAGCAGAAACAACAGTAACATCAGTGAAATCATAGTTTCTCGGTAGTCCCAGCTACCAAAACTTCTAGAACTACACTAACCAGATTCCTTTATCGCCAAGGATATGTAGGCAACCTTCGAAGCAAGGTTCGGTTAGACTTTTTCAAAAGATGCTTCCCATGGAGTTTTAAACGTGCAAAAATCGTTCGCAATTGCTCATTTTATCTTTGCCCGAAAATCCTTCATGTTCCTGAGCAAAAAGGGACAGCTGTGAGCATGTGATTTTTGCCTATATGAAATACTCCTATAAAATTCAAAGAAATAGATTTTCTCTAATTATTTGCCATTTTGTAGATTTTGTTTTAGGATTTTATTAATTGTTTACATTTTTGCGCACGTTTAATTTTTATTAAAATCATGAAAAATACCAAAAATACCATGCATTGCATTTAGATTTTTGTTTTCATATTTTTAGGATTAATTGCTTTATTAAATTGAAAATCACAAAAATTGGCTCATCTTTTTTACATCTTATCTTTTAATTTTAGATTAGTAATTTTTCTCTTTTAATTTAGGATCAAACTAATTGCTATAAATTTATAATTGGATAATTAGCTTAATATTACAATTTAGATTAATTTAGGAAGTTGATTTAGGATTTTTAAATTAAAGAAAATAAAAAAAAAAAAGGAGAAACAAAAAAAAAATTGAATAAAAGAGAGGGATTAATTTTGGTCTTGGCATGCTGGGCCAAATTTTAAATTGGCCCAATTGATTTTTAAATGAATTTCGCCCAAAAATAAAAGACAAACTCTATTTTCATTAAAAAGAAAAACCTAGAGAAGAGAGAATCAGATTTTTAGACCTAAAAAAAATCAGAGACTCTCCTCCCTTGAAAATTGAGATACAACGTATCTACACCCATCCCTTCTTCTTCTTTTTAATTTTTCTCCAAACCTAGAAATCCAGAGATTAGATCTTCTCGTTCCCTAAGGCTAACGAGAGATAGACGCACCTCTAAAAGGGAGCTTTCTTCTTCTTTAAACGAAAAATCACAGCGGCGATTAAAATTTTCAAGACTCTTTTCATTTTGCAAAAGAGACACAAGCACGACTTAGGATAGAGAGACAGGGGACGACCAGGTTCGGGACTCCAAAAAATGAGAGGTTTCTGGAGAAAAATCGGATAGAAAATTGAGAGGAAACTAAGGGTTCTACTGTTGCTGCTTATGCTGTGTTGTTTAAGCTTGGTTGAGCTCCAGATTTTATTATTTTGACCATTATTTGGTCACTTTTCTGCTATTTTCTGCTATAGGAATGTGGAAATTTACCTGTTGTCCTGTACTTTGTTGTTTGTGAATGAAATTTGTGTTGTTCACGTTAAGCGTGTGATGGATCTCCTAGATTTAGTATGTTTAATTTTCAAATCTGCCTGAATTCTCCTTCTCTGATTAATATTTGATGCTATAAGACACGTTTGAATTAAATGTCCAAGCTACTAGGTAATTGTTGATTAAGTTGATACAGTTTGTTGACAGAATTCACTTCCTAAAAGCAATGATTCATGTTTAAAGTGAGCTTAAGGATTAAATTGATTCCAATTGTTTTTTAAGATGTTTGATTATTGATAGTTGTTTCCTTGTAAATTGAGAATCAGCTGGGGGAAATGAAAGCCTGCGGCATAAGGAAATCCATTTTTATGGAAGTTAGTTTAACTAGAGAACCCAACTCTCAAAATTTCAAAAAGCTAAGAGCTCACGGCCGCTAGCTAATAGGATTATTTGTACAGTTAAGAAGGATATTACAAGGTATTATTCTTTGCTTATGACAAATCAAACTCTTGCTGTTTATATTGGGAATTTAGTTGATAGTACTTATACTAGTGTTTACAATGTGAAACTTGTATTCACTTTCATCCCGCTAAAGAAAAACATAGTGATACTGAGCTGAATTCGGATTACTCTTATAAACCATTTGATTCTGGGGCTAATTTTATCTTACCCATTTTAAGAATTTTGCCTTTAAATGATGGTTTGTGGTTTGGGAGGATGAGATATTTTGTTTGGATCTTTTGCAAGTTGGAAATTGAAAAGTTTACCTTTTTGTCTTTCATGAGCTAAAAGACTCATAGGAGCGATGAATGCACTGTTGTCAATTCATGTCAATGCAAAGTTTTATTTGGTGGGCTTCCTTTCTTTATCTTGTACAATCACATTTTATCTATAAATTCGTGACATTTACGATTAATCTCAAATTTAGAAATAATTAATTATGAACACCGTAGTTTGCTTTAGGCACGTAATTAAATCATTATAATTACGGGTACGGTTCCCATGACGTAGTTGTGATACCTAATTTAAAATTAATTTTAAATATGAATATCAATAGTATGTTTTAGTTGAGTAAAACCTTTTAAAAATAAATTCAGGTGTGTCATCCACAAATGAAACCCATGGCCCTCACATTGATATTATAACTTAGTATAGAAAACATTTTTTTAAAACATTCGCAGCTTGCTTTAGGCGTGTTTATAATAAAATCATCATAGCTACATGTACGGTTCCCGTGACGTAGCTGTGATACCTAATTTCCAAATCCGGGGGTATATTTATGTGACCCGACCACAACTTCTAGTAACTTTTATAAATCAAACATGTTGTAGATCGTAGGTATGGTTCCCGTGAAATGATCCGCAATGTGTGTCAAACAAACAAGTGTACGACAGTCGTAACTTGTTCCAGAATAATTCCATAAAATAATTAAAAGCGGTTATAAAGTTAAAAAAGCACAATAGTTTTAAAATGTGTAGTAAATCATATGATAGGCCAAATATTAATAGTTTAAGCGATCGTGCTTGTCATGACCCCGGTTCGCCCTCCGTGAATTATCGTGACGACACCTAGTCTCTACGACTAGGTAAGACTAACAATGCGGAATGTAAACAATAATTGCGGAAGAAATAATTAAAAACCGAAATAGTAAAATGAAACAATGTTTAAGGTGCCGCTCGGCACATACAATAACAACTCTCGAAGTTAACAACAATTCCCAAAACCCAAAATCTCACGAATCACAAGCTAAGAGATGTATAAGAAGCTCTAACTCCGGAAATGTCTAAACAAGGGGAAAATACTGAAGGGCTATACTTATTACAGTAAGATAGAAAGGGACTCGTCGGTCTGCGGACGCGGCAGATATACCTCAAAGTCTCTATAGAAACGCCTCCAATGATGATAGAACTGAGTGGAAGTACCTAGATATGTACAACAAAAATGTGCAGAAGAGTAGCATGAGCACACCACAGCGGTGCCCAGTAAGTATCAAGACTAACCTCGGCGGAGTAGTGATGAGGAACAGTGAAGACACCTACTAGTCCAATAAACTGTACAAATATAGGAACAACGGGGACGTGATGTATATATAAAGACTACACGAAATGGGTAACAATACTACAATCTCAATAAGGAAAGAAAACCGCAAGCAACACGAAATACCAAAATAATGACATAGAAGAGTGAGCAAAAACACAACCCAAATCCTAGAGTCCCAATACAGTAAAGGTAAGCAATAACTCAGATCCTACAATAGTGTTCACATCAGGTCTTATCCAACAATTTCCACGAAATACCGAATCTCGGACAATTACAACTCATGAGTCCTAGTACCTGAAATCTAACACTTGGCATCCTGTGCCCCCATCAGCCTCATGGTCATACTTAACAACTCACTTGATAACCAGGGCCACTCTCACATATGTAATAAGTAAACGAGGGTGTACATCTATACTCAGCAAAATTAGGAGGACTTCACATCCAATAGGAGTGTTCAACTATGTATATGCTTGTGCAAGTGCTCTAACAAAATTTCCTACCAGCTAATAGACGTAAGGAGAAAAGTAGACAGAACATATGATGTTTCCTCACAACTTCCACGAGATAAAGCTCATACAGGTAAGCGTACCACAATCACAATATTAACAAACAGGAATGCCCCTAGGCCATCACAAATCCTCACAATCAATCCCTGATAAAACCTACCTTGTCTCGCCACGTGTGCAAATAATAACATAATAAATGCCCACCTTGTTTCACCACACGTGCATCATAATGTTCCCACCTTATCTCGCCACATGCGCAACCCACATATAAGTATATAAACATATCCCGCCTTGTCACGCCACATGTGCAATATATCAATAGTAACAATAGCACGGCAAAGACCTCGCGCAACCCCTCAACAACAACTGCACGGCAGAGACCTCGTGAACAACTCAACCACAACCGCACAGTAGAGACCTCATGCACCAACAACCACAACCGCACGGCAGAGACCTCGTGTACCAACACAACCACAACTGCACGACAGAGACCGCGTGCACCAACACAACCTGCACAACAATAACAGTGATAGTAATACAAAATATAGCGAGTGAATCCACTCCAAAACTTCAAATCACAAGGAATCGGTTTAACCAGTTCACAAGAATAGCCACAATAAGAAAAATGAAAGGCATAAAGGGGACAATTCAACAAAAGGGGAAATTAACATGTAGTGACAATCCCAAATAAAGAAAATCAGCACAAGGAAGACAACACGAGTTTAGTAGTCCCAAATAAAGGCAAGTCAAAAAAGATGTAGGTCATCTAAACTCCGTTTAAGGTTGGGAAGTTACAAGAACATTCGGTAATTTTAGTTAAGGGAAGGTGATCTTAGTTGCACTTAAGACTAGGCGATTATAGGAGGGATGACAATAACTCTCAGTAACGCAGTCAGTTATGAAAAGGTAGCATGATGATAAGAGAGACGAAATTCTTCAGTTAAATCAAACAGGATGACAATTAGGCAATAAGAGTAAATCATGCAGCAAACAATTCCAACTAAGCATGTAGAGACGAAACTAATAAGCAGGAACTCAGTCATATCAAGAATAACTCCATACATAGTGAATATAAGAACCTAAGAACCCTAAAAGTTCAACTATCCACAATTATGTCCGGGTACGCACTCGTCACCTCGCGTACACGGATTTCAATCAACATAGAAGACTCAATCCTAAGGGGAAGTTCCCCACACAAGGTTAGGTAAGAGATTTACCTCAAAGACGACAACTCGGTACTCTAAAATGGACTTCTCGGGCGAAAAGACCTTCGGATAGCTCAAATCCAACTATAAGAATAAGGAACTATTCCGAATAATAAAGTTTCAATCTTTACAAAAATATAAAAATCGACCCAAAAGTTGACCCCCCGGTCCCGCACCTCGGAACCCATCAAATTTTACAAAAATCCGATCACCCATTCCAAAATGAGTTCAACCATATAAAATTTATACAATTCCGATACCATTTGGTCCCTCAAATCATGATTTTTCACTTTGAAATTTTTCTTCAAAAACCAACTCTTTCCCCAACCTAAAACACAATTTAAATGATAAAAATAAAGATAAATTCATGGAATTATAGTTAATTCTAGTTGAAGAACACTTACCCAATCAAATTTCGTGAAAAACCCAAAATAATTGCCAAAAACCGAGCTTTTGAAGCCAAAATGTGATGAAAATGGTGAAACCCTCGATTTTGGGAAATATTCTGCCTGCCCAGGTTTTTATGCATCGTGAACGCGAAGAGAGGGCCGCATTCACGAATAAGAAAAGTTAAGGCTGCCAAGGTTGCTCATTGCGAACGCGATGATGAGCTCGCGAACGCGGAGAAGAAAAATGCAAGGCTTCGCGAACGCGAAGGGAAGGACGCGAATGCGAAGAAGGAAAATGCAGGGCTTCGTGAACACGAAGAGAAGGACGCGAACACGAAGAAGGATTTCGAGGTGGTCAAAAACAAGGCATCGCGAACGCGAGAGGCTGTTCGCGATCGCGAAGAAGGATATCAGAAGCAGCAAAACAGCAGTTCCAAAAATGGGGAAAAATACCCGTAGCCCACCCGGAACACACCCGAGGCCCACGGGACCCCGTCTAAACTCATAAACAAGTCACATAACCTAACACGGACTCGCTCGAGGTCTAAAATCACATCAAACAATGCTGAAACGTCGAATCATGCCATGAATCAAACTATGAACTTCCAAATCTTCCAAATTCGAAAACTTGTGACGAAACCAATCAAATCAACCCGGAATGACGCCAAATTTTGCAGACAAGTCCAAAATGACATGACAGAGCTGTTCCAACTCTCGAAATCACATTCCAACCCCGATATCACAAAAGTCAGTTATGGGTGAAACTTCTCCATTTCTCAAACTTCAACTTTTCCAACTTTCGCCGAAATGCCTCAATTTACCCTATGGACCTCCAAATCTGAATTCGGACGTGCGCCTAAGTCTAAAATCACCATACGAAGCTGTTGGAATTATCAAAATTTCATTTCGGGGCCGTTTACTCAAAAGTCCAATTCTGGTAAAATTCTCATCGTTCAAACTCCCAAAACTTCATTCCTTCTTCCAATTCGACTCTGAATCATCCATTAACCGAATTCAACCATGCACACAAGTCGATGTTTATATTACGAAATTGTTCAAGACCTTACACTGCTGAATAGAGATTAAATCTCAAAATGACCGGCCGGGTCGTTACATCCTCCCCTCTTAAAACCAATGTTCTTCCTCGAACGTGCCAAGATTCGCCTCGAGTCCTCAAGTCACTGAATACACACTTCCAATATACACTCGCTAGTGATCCCACGTCACCCCAATCCACTTAAGCCTGACGACACCATCTCAACTGAAATTTAGCCTTTCTAGCAATGCCAATAAGCCTTAGAACCAGAATTCTCATCTTCCATCCATTTTCAAAAGACCCGATTCTAAATACATACCCGGTATCAGTCTCAACCAGCTACATCAATTCGTACCAACACCCATATAGTACACCCTTACAACACAACACGACACATCACATATAAGCCCACAATAATATTTTTAATCGCAATATTCGCCTGGAATCAAATTTAGCACCAGCCATAAGGCTCATATCCAATAGGAACCCGTTTCAAACCCCCACCACTCTGGTGATGATACAATAACCACAAAAGCCACATAACTAAACACCCGAATCACCAAATCTCAGCTAATACCAACAGGCACACACCCACAAGCTGAAAGCACAGAACGAAAATGACTGAATATGGGAAGGGAAACACATAAGGGAACTACCAAACAAGCCATACAAGCACAAATTTTCTATCAACACTAATCTACAAAACAATCTAACAAGAAAGAATTAAGGCATATAAAAGAATCACAAGGCTCTCATACTGATATAACTCCCACCGCGATACACAGCTCGGCCTCAACATATCAAAACACATGAAATCACGAGGGTCCCGCCCTCCACCTTAAATCACAAGTAGGGTACACATCAAATCAGCTAGGAACTCTCACTAGATCAATTCTGTCACCAAGATTACAACACGTACTGGCTCCCGCACTGGTGGAGCATAAAATCACAGCTCGTAGCCAAAGATACTCAGAAATTACATCAAACCTACCGTAATGGACAACAAGAATTTACTACTAGTCTCATAACTCCCGACAATGGCTAGAAACAGATGATAGACACGGTTATCACTCATAGAACCTCCCAATAGGGTAATAACATAAACAAAGTGCTAATCATGAAATGCACCCATAAATGGAGCAACAAGTAGGGAAACTCACCCCGATAAGCAAAACTTTAATGAACTACGGATAGTGCTCCTCTATAACAAACAGAAATCATACCTGAATGACATTTAGCTGGCGCGGCGGCCTCAAGCCTACTATATGAAACACATCAATGAGTCGGGCCTCCCCCTCTTGGGTGCCCTCTACTCGAATGAATACCTCACTATGACACATCAGCCCGAAGTCTAGGAAAATCTCTCACCATATGGCTAGTATCTCCACACTCAAAGCAACCTCTCTACTAACGAGGCTGTGGAAACTATGCGGTACGGCACTTCGAGACCCATGAACACCTGAGTCACTATGCAAAGTCTAAAGCGTGAACTGAACTGGCTGACCCACAAAACCTCTACCATGTCGCACCCTGCCTCCAAAATAAGGACCAGCAGATCTCTCGGGTCTACGAGGCTTCCTTGCCTCCTCAAACTCTCTCTCCTGATCCCGTCTTCCCTCTCTCTTATGGCCCCGCCTGTCCTTTTTCTCCCTAGCATTCATACCCTCTATACTCCTAGCAATGCTCACCACCTGCTGATAAGAAATATCTATCTCCAACTCACGAGCCATGCTAGACCTGATGCTAGGATTAAGCCCCTCAATAAACCGGCGAACCCTCTCGCGAACAGTAGAAACCAAGGCTAGGGTATGTCTAGCCAAGCTAGTGTAACAGACAGCATACTTCGAGACAGTCATAGTACCCTGGTGCAAATGCTCAAACTCTGCCCGCCATGCATCCCTGAGGCTCTAAGGGACAAACTCTCTTTGGAACATATCTGAAAATTGGGTCCAAGTTGGTGAAGCTGCCTCATTCAGACTGTCTAACTCATAGGTGCGCCACCACTCATAAGCGGCTCCTCGAAGCTGGAAGGCGGTGAAAGAAACCCCACTCGATTCCGATATACCCATGGTACGGAGAATGCGGTAACACTCATCTAGAAATCCCAGAGCATCCTCTGATGCCAGACCACTGAATATAGGAGGCTTGTACCTCTAGAATCTCTCAAGCCTCAGCTGCTCCTCCTCAGAAGTTGCTGCCCTGCCCTCGGGCTGATCTCAGACTGCAGGCTGTACAAGAATAATCTCAGGGACCTTCTCAACATGCACTTGCTGCTTAGGAGTGCGGGCGGTGAGAGTCTGTGCTCCTCCCCTGGATTGAGATGTGGCTGCAGCAAGGGGAAGCAACCCTGCCTAAGCCAAAGTGGTGTACATGCTCATGAACTGCACAAGAGTCTCCTGAAGAGCTGGAGTAGTAGTAGCAATAGGCGTATCAGGTGCCTGGACTCTAGCTGGGACTGCTGGTAGTACCTCAGTGGTAGCTTGTGCGGGTGCTCTAGCTGCACCACGTGCGCGTCCTTGGCCTCTACCCTGGCCCCGACCTCTGACGGCTGCAGTAGGGGGCGCAGGTGCCTGATCATCTCGGGAAGCATGTGTCCTCACCATCTGTGAGAGAATGGAAGATAGAGGTTTAGGATTGTGAAGTCAAAAATCTCGCACGACAAGGAAATCAAATGAAGTGGAAATTTTCCTAACAGTTACATAGCCCCTCGTAGATAAGTACTGACGTCTCCGTACCGATCAGCAAGACTCTAATAAACCGCTTGTGATCCATGACTCCTATGAACCTAGAGCTCTGATACCAACTTGTCACGACCCCAGTTCGCCCTCCGTGAACCATCATGACGGCACCTAGTCTCTATGACTAGGTAAGCCTAACAATGCAGAATGTAAATAGTAATTGCGGAAGAAATAATTAAAAACCAAAATAGTAAAATGAAACAGTATTTAAGGTGCTGCTCGGCACATACAATAACAACTCTCGAAGCTAACAACAATTCCCAAAACTCGGAATCTCACGAATCACAAGCTAAGAGATACATAAGAAGCTCTAACTCCGAAAAAGTCTAAACAAGGGGAAAATACTGAAAGGCTATACTTATTACCGAAAGATAGAAAGGGACTCCTCGGTCTACGGACGTGGCAGATATACCTCAAAGTCTCTACAGAAATGCCTCCTCCCAAGGATGATAGAACTGAGTGGAAGTACCTAGATCTACACAACAAACCATAGCAGTGCCCAGTAAGTATCAAGACTAACCTCGGTGGAGTGGTGATGAGGAACAGTCAAGACACCTACCGATCCAATAAACTATACAAATATAGGAACAACGGGACATGATGTATATATAAAGACTACACGAAATGGCTAACAATACTACAATCTCAATAAGGGAAGAAAACCTCAAGCAACACGAAATACTAAAATAATGACACAGAAGAGCGAGCAAAAACACAACCCAAATCCTAGAGTCACAATACAATAAAGGTAAGCAATAACTCAGATCCTACGACAGTGTTCACATCAGGTCTTATCCAACAATTTCCACGAAATACCGAATCTCGGACAATTACAACTCACAAGTCCCAGTACCTAAAATCTAACACTTGGCATCCTATGCCCCTATCAACCTCATGGTCATACTGACAACTCACTTCCTAACCAGGGCCACTCTCACATATATAATAGGTAAACGAGGGTGTACATCTATACTCAGCAAAATTAGGAGGACTTCACATCCAATAGGAGTGTTCAACTATGTTTATGCTTGTGCAAGTGCTCTAACAAAATAACCTACCAGCTAATAGACGTAAGGAGAAGAGCAAACAACACATACGATGTTTCCTCACAACTTCCACGAGATAAAGCTCATATAGGTAAGCGTACCGCAATCATATAATTAACAAACAAGAATGCACCCAAGCCATCACAAATCCTCACAATCAATCCCTGACATAGCCCACCTTGTCTTGCCATGTGTGCGAATAATAACATAATAAACGCCTGCCTTGTTTTGCCACACATGCATCATAATGTTACCACCTTATCTCGCCACATGCGCAACCCACATATAAGCATATAAACATATCCTGCCTTGTCAAGCCACATGTGCAATATATCAATAGTAACAATAGCACGGCAAAGATCTTGCAACCCCTCAATAACAACTGCACAACAGAGACCTCGTGCAAAATACAACCACAACCGCACGGCAGAGACCTCATGCACCAACAACTACAACCGCCTGGCAAAGACCTCATGCACCAACACAACCACAACCGCACGGTAGAGACCGCGTGCACTAACACTAACTCTCAGTAACGCAAAAAGTTATGAAAAGGTAGCATGATGATAAGAGAGACGAAGTTCTTCAGTTTAATCAAGCAGGATGACAATTAGGCAATAAGAATAAATCATGCAGCAAACAATTCCAACTAAGCATGTAGAGACGAAACTAATAAGCAGGAACTCAGTCATATCAAGAATAACTCCATACATAGTGAATATAAGAACCTAAGAACCCTACAAGGCCAACTATCCACAATTAAGTCCGGGTACGCACTCGTCACCTCGCGTACATGGATTTCAATCAACATAGAAAACTCAATCCTAACGGGAAGTCCCTCACACAAGGTTAGGCAAGATACTTACCTCAAGGACGACAACTCGGTACTCTAAAATGGACTTCTCGGGCGAAAAGACCTCCGGAGAGCTCAAATCCAACTATAACAACTCCAAAACACAAAAATCGAATAAGGAACTATTCCAAATAATAAAGTTTCAATCTTTACAAAAATATAAAAATCGACCCAAAAGTCGACCCCCGGGCATGCACCTCGGAACCCATCAAATATTACAAAAATCCGATCACCCATTCCAAAATGAGTTTAACCATACAAAATTTATCCAATTCCGATACCATTTGGTCCCTCAAATCATGATTTTTCACTTTGAAATTTTTCTTCAAAAACCAACCCTTTCCCCAACCCAAAACACAATTTAAATGATACAAATAAAGACAAATTCATGGAATATATTTAATTCTAGTTGAAGAACACTTACCCAATCGAATTTCTTGAAAACCCCAACAAAAATCGCCAAGAACTGAGCTCTAGAAGTCAAAATGTGATGAAAATGGTGAAACCCTTGATTTTGGGATATATTTTGTCTGCCTAGGTTTTTATTCATCGTGAATGCGAAGAGAGGGCCGCGTTCGCGAAGAAGAAAATTTAAGACTGCCCAGGTTGCTCATCGCGAATGCGATGATGAGCTCGCGAACGCGGAGAAGAAAAATGCAGGGCTTCGCGAACGCGAAGAGAAGGACGTGAACGCGAAGAAGGATTTCGAGGTGGTCAGCAACAAGTCATCGTGAACGCGAGAGGCTGTTCGCGATCACAAAGAAGGATATCAGAAGCAGCAAAACAACAGTTCCAAAAATGGGGAAAATACCCGTAGCCCACCTGGAACACACCCGAGGCCCTCGGGACCCCGTCTAAACTCATAAACAAGTCACATAACCTAACATGGACTCGCTCGAGGTCTCAAATCACATCAAACAAAGCTGAAACGACGAAACACACCATGAATCAAACTATGAACTTCCAAATCTTCCAAATTCGAAAACTTGTGTCGAAACCGATTAAATCAACTCGGAATGACGCCAAATTTTGCAGGCAAGTCCAAAATGACATAACGGAGCTGCTCCAACTCTCATAATCACATTCTGACCCCGATATCACAAAAGTCAACTATGGGTTAAACTTTAACTTTTCCAACTTTCGCCGAAATACCTCAATTTACCCTACGGACCTCCAAATCTGAATCCGGACACGTGCCTAAGTCCAAAATCACAATACGAAGCTGTTGGGATTATCAAAATTTCATTCCAGGTCCATTTACTCAAAAGTCCAATTCTGGTCAAATTTTCACCGTTCAAGCTCCCAAAACTTGATGCCTTCTTCCAATTCGACTCTGAATCATCTATTAACCGAATTCAACCATGCACACAAGTCGATGCTCATATTACAAAGTTGTTCAAGACCTTACACAGCTGAACGGAGATTAAATTCTCAAAACGACTGGCCGGGTCGTTATAGTGCTAGAACCACGAAACCCGGGAATGCCGAAAACCTTCTCTCGAGTTAACAGAATTCCATATCTAGAATTTCTGGTTCGCAGGCTTATAATGCAAAGTCGAAATTTTCTTGATTTGGGATTTTAAAATAAACTGGTGACTTAGGACACCAGATAAACTATTCCTAGTGGCGAATCTAAAAAATAAATTAAATAATCTCATTTCGATTAATGTCACTTAAATGGAAAAACTCCCTTATATACACCCCTCGGGTGGTAAAAAGGAGATGTGACAATTTGTAATTGTGAACCTTTTATGGCAATTGCAAAAACACTGTTCATCCGCAATTGCCAACCATTTATGGCAATGGCAAAAACACTGTTTATACGCAAATGCGAAGTTTTGTTCGCAAATGCGACATCTTCAGCCTGCTAAGTACTGAGAATTCCGAGTTTTTGCTTCATTTTTATATTTTTGAACCCTAGCTTCGCGGTGAGGCGATTTTGAGAGGGGATTTTTAGACCAAAATATTGGTAAGTATCTTTAATCAATTTTCAACTATATTTCATGATTTTATACAAGATTTAACATCAAATTCTTGAGAAATCTATGGAAAAATTTGGAGATTTTGTCAAAGTTTTGAAAAATAAAAAATTTAGGATTTGAGAGTCGAATAGGACTCGGATTTGAAAACAAAACACATATTTGGACTTGTGAGGCTATGGGTAATCAAGACCTAACCTTGTTCCCGGATTTTGACCGGGCGGGCCCTGGGTTTGACTTTTGTTGACTTTTTAGAAATTGAATAAAAATCATAGCTTTATTAATTGAAATTTTTTTCTCTTGCAATGTGTGGTGTATTCAAGTCGTCATTGGCTAGATTGAGTTGGGCGGAGGCGAATTTGTTGAGGAAAAGGCTAAGTTGAGCATTAAGATTAGCTTAATCGAGGTAAGTGTTTTACCTAACTTTGTTGAGGGAAATTTTTCTCCTATTTGTCATTGTTTGCTACATGCAGGGGTGATACATATATGAGGTGAAGAGCATATATGTATGTGCCGAGGTTAATCATGCTCTGGGGTAGATTGTGCTCTAATTGTGTCTTGTAGAATTACGTAACTCCCTTGCTTCATGTTTCAGTTAATTTACCGATATTAAGAACGTAGTATAAAATGTTAGTAATCAAGACTTAGCCTAATATAACTTGATCGAATTTGATAGAATTCTGAAAATACATTGATGTGTCTAGTTTGGTCATCTCTATGCGTAATTATTACTACATTGCTGCAGTCGATATTCTTGAGACACTAGACTCTATAATTGAATTGTGGATCATTTATGAGATCTGTGGAAGAATTTGAATAGTCAGTTCTTGAGGGTTGTTGAATCATTGTTGACTTGGAAGGTTGGGATTGGGAATTGTTTGGAATATCCGTTAAAACACTCTCCTTGATGTCCTTTATGCTTCATGTCTTGTTTGTTATTGTTATATATATGTTTGGTAAGGAAGAGTGTAAAGCACGAAGGGTGATGTCGTGCCATTGTTTATACATTATTTTGTGAGGGAGAGTGTAAACCATGAAGGGTGATGACGCGCCATATTATTGAGAGTAAAAGCACGAAGGGTGATGGAGTGCCACATTATTGAGAGTAAAAGCACGAAGGGTAATGTCGTTCCATATTATTGAGAGTAAAAGCACGAAGGGTGATGTCGTACCATATCATTTGAGAGTAAAAGCACGAAGGGTGATACCGTGCTATTTTATTTATATTGTTATGCTTGTATGTTATTGTGAGGTCATGGCACGAAGGGTGTTTCCGTGCAGGTGAGGACGAGGGATGTGCATTATGATGTGATATTTGTTTCCTGTGTATATGTTTGTGTCCTTACCTTGAGCTGTTATTGTTGTACTTACATATTTTGTGTGACTTGTTGTTATTGTCCTATACTTGACCTTTATCTCAATTGTTGTTGCATTGCCCATGTATTTTACTTGCTTAACTTGCGAATACCAGGCCTAGTTCCTGCTTTTATAATTATACTCATGTTATATCTATTATGTTGCACTTTAGTTTTTGCCTTCCACCATGCTAGTCATTCATGCCCTTACTTGTTAACTTGCAAAGATCAAGTGTTTCTGTCTTAATTGTTATATTTGTACTTAGGCCTCCAATATACTAGTTATTGAAGTTGATATTCCTTGTTTTTCATTTGTTATTATTACTCGCGTGTATTTCGCTTAGTCCTTTACTGTGATCCAACGTGCATCCTTGCCCATCGTCATTACTTGCATATTTCTTACTTAGTAATTCCTATTATTGTGTTCCTGTGATAGGGTTGGCTATGTTATACGATCATTTGGAAAGATGAGTTGAACGCACGAAGGGTGTTGCCATGCTAATTGAATTGTTACATAAATTTACTTATACATGGTGAGGATGAGATAAAAGCACGAAGGGTGTTACCGTGCCATGTGATTTGACATTTAACATTTTGGACATATATCTCATATGAGGAAAGATCGTAAATATTCTACAGGGGTTGTTTTAGTAATTATTGACTGTCTCGCCGAGTTGTATATGATACTTTTATCCGTTATACTTTGAACTGCCTTACTGTTAATCTGTTGTATAGGTTATAACAATAAGCATCTTTTTAACTAAAGGCCTCATCACTACTTCGACGAGGTTAGACAAAATACGTATCAATACATGGGGTCAGTTATACTGATACTACACTTCTGCACGTTTCATGCAGATTTTGGAGCAGAGCTGCTGGTGACATCGGGTGCTGATTCAGAAGATATTCGTGCATTTGGTTATAGCTGCCACTTGTCCTTGGTAGTCTAGATTATTGCTAATCTGTTTAAGTAACCTTCAAATAGAACGTGTATTTATTTGTATCAGTTTTGAAATTCCAAATCTTAGAAGCTCGTGATTCGTACTACCAGGTCTTGGGTAAATTTGTAAATGCTCAGCTATCTATTCTCTTTTCTATTATAACCTCAGTTGAGTTGTGCTTCTTTTAGTTGGCTTACCTAGTGGGTTGAGTTAGGTGTCATTACGATTTGTATTTTTTGGGTCGTGACAGTAAGGCTGCCTACGTATCCCTTTTTTAAGGAATCATGTCAAACTTAGTTCAAACATCTGACCTAACTATGTTTCATTTTCCTTTCTGTTTCTTTTTTTTTTTCAAAACAAATTGTTCCAACTTCTATTTTCTTGGGGCATGGACCTTTGACTGTTCTTTCTAAGAGTTGCCGCAGTTTGTACTCTTGGGGCATGGACTTTTCGTTTCATCATTTTTTTGTTTTCATTTTTTATTATTTTTTTCATTTTTCTTTTGACTTTTAACTCGAAACCTGATTCCAAAAGAGGGTGGTCAAAGAAAATAACACAAGCTCAAAAGGGGTAACAAAGGGTATAAAGTATTTGGATAGCAGAAATAGGGCCTCGAGAACGCCAAACATAGTATCCTTTCACGATTACAACATTGATGAATATGTCTATATTCTTGGTGTATCGTGGTCGAAAGACACTTTTCATCATCAATGTCAAACTTTCCAAAAAACTTCAATTGATTTCTCAAATCTGACGTTCACAATGATTTGAAGGTAAAGATCATTAACCTCCACGGTTATGACTATTCTAGTTCCACATGAGTTTTACTCGAGCTTAATTCCAAAGTGTTTCGACTTTGTATTTATGTAACGATCCGGTCGGTCATTTCGAGATTTATAGCCCCATTTCCCCAATTTTTGTTTTTTTGTGTTCTACAACTATATTATGATTTATCGGGTTAGTTAGTTTAGGTCCAGAGTGATTTCAGAATGAATTTGAGATACTTAGTCTTATTTGAAAGCTTAAGATGGAAAAGTTGACCGAATGTCGACTTATGCGTAAACGACCTCAATTTAAATTTTGATGGTTCTGTTAGCTCCGTTAGGTGATTTTAGACTTAGGAACGCGTCCGGATTGTGTTTTGGAGGTCTGTAGTGGAATTATTAGGCTTGAAATGCCGAAAGTTGGAATTTTGGAGAATTTGATCGGGAGTGGACTTTTTTGATATCGAGGTCGGATTGGATTTAAAAAAGTTGGACTAGGTCCTGGTGTCATTTAGGACTTGAGTGTAAAATTTGAGGTCAATTGGACGTGATTTGATATGTTTTGGCATCGTTTGTAGAATTTGGAAATTTCGAAGTTCATTAGGCTTGAACTCGTGTGTAATTGGTGTTTTTGATGTTATTTGAGGTGATTTTAGGATTTGACTAAGTTCGTATGATGTTTTGGGACTTGATGGTATGTTTGGTTGAGGTCCTGAGGGCTTTGGGGTGATTTCGGGTGGCTAACGGCTTGAGTTTGAGTTGAGGAATGCAACTGAAGTGCTGCTGCTTCTAGTGTAACCGCACTTACGGAGTGGGAACCGCAAGTGAGAGCTCGTAGAAGCATGGCAAGGATTGCAGGTGCGATCAAGGACGAGATGGGCAGAGGTCATAGGTGCGAAGACTTTCTTGCACCTGCGGTGGTCGCAGAAGCGGATAGTGGAGCGCAGATGAGAGTATGGGTCCGTAGGTATGATGCGATTTCCGCACCTGCGACTTACGTAGATGCGGGTCAGTGATCACAGAAGCGGAGGAAGATGGGGAAAGTGACTATCGCAGAAGCAGGGATTTTACCGCAGAGGCGGATAGAGGGTCGCAGGTACGAAAAACCTGGGCAGAATGTTTAAAAACAAGGGTTCACGATTTTAGTCTTATTTCAGCATTTTGGACTCGGACATAGGCGATTTTGGAGAGGATTTTTTATGGGATTATTTAATCTTCTTGTACTCATTTTTTATCATAAATCTTGTTTCCCCATTGATTTTCCCACCAAGATTGTGAGTGTTGAGGTGAAATTTGGAGGTTTGAGGCTAGGGATTTGGAGAATGAATTTTGGGGATTTGGGTGACCATTTGATATCAGATTTGGATAAATTTGGTATCGTTAGACTCATGAGTGGATGGGCTTTTGGGTTTTATGACTTTTGTTGGATTTCGAGACGTGGGCCTTGGGGCCAGGTTTGAGCTGATTTTGGGTTTTGGCTATAATTTAGTAGTTTTCTCGTGGAATTGATCCTTTTAGCCTTTATTGATTGTATTGTACTACTTGTAACTAGATTCGGGATGTTTGGAGACCGAGTTGAGGGGCAAAGGCATTGCGGAATAGGATTTTGCCCGGATTGAGGTAAGTAACTATTTCAAACTTGGTTGTGAGGGTTCGAAACCCTAAATTATGTGTTATGTGATTGCTATTGAGGTGACGGACATGCGGGTGTTCACACCGTGAGAATTATGATCTGGTTGATTCCATGTCACTGTATAGTGACACTATCTTGTTGATATCCGTATTTTCACCATGTGACAAAGTAATTGAGTCATCAATCATGCTAGATATCATGTTTAGGCTTTATGTCGGTACTGTTGGGACCCATAGTGGTCACTTCTTGTTGTCATATCAATGATTTCATTGATAGTTTGTACGCAGTCATGTACATGCATTTCATATCATATCTCAGTCTCATTTGTTATTTATTGATACATCATATCATTGTTCGGGCTAGTTTTTCATGACATTGTGAGCCCGTGAGTGAGACTGGAAGGATTGATGACTGAGTGAGGTTGAGGGCCTGATTTTGAGTGACAACTATGGGATCGGGTTGCACGCCGCAACGGTTATATTGATTTGTGATAGTGCTTGGGATGTAGGAGCCCCTCCGGAGTCTATACACACCCCCAGTGAGCGCAGTTGATATTATTAAGGGATGGATCTTCGCTGGACATGGATCTTGTCCGAAGTACCTGATACCTAGAGATGGATCTTCTCCACAGGGCTAGATTGGCCTTCCTCGGTACTGGGTAACTTATAGTCAGTAAGGTATATGTTCCAGGATGGATCTTTCCTAGGCCGTATGGGCTATATACAATACCGAGTGGTTGACCATTTGAGAGTGAGCACATGAGGCTGACAGCATGGTGCATCACATACAGCATATGCATTGGCATGTAGAGATAGCAAAGTTATATTCTTTATATTGTTCAGACCTGCTTTACTTTTATTGTGTTGAGCTGCCTATTTAATTTGAAAGCATGCTTACGTTTCTGCACAATTATTTCTATATTATCTATACCAATTGAGTTTGTCACTACCTTTCAGTCAAAAGTTTGGACTAGTTACATAGTGAGTTGGATGTACTCATGTTACTCCCTGCACCTCGTGTGCAGATCCAGGAGATTACGGTCATGATGGCAGTTGCTGATCGAGGCTTCAGAGTTCGGAGACTATAAAGGTAGCTACACGGTGTTCGCAGGCCTTGACTCTCCTTCTTTATAATTAGTTGTATTTTCAATTATTTCTCTAGACATTGTAGTGGACTGTATTCTAATTTAGATGCTCATGTACTCAGTGACACCCCAGTTTTGGGTTAGATTGTATCATACTTTTGGAATTTATTCTGTTTTCTAAAAGGTTTCTTTAATGTTAACCGCTTCTGTCATTATTTTTTAAAAGTTATTTTTCTATGATGCGTTGTTAAAGGCTGGCCTAGTTCCACGATATGTGCCATCACGACGGTTGGTTTTGGCTTAAAAGCACTTAAAACAAGTCAATCCAAACAGGCACTAAATCAGTTTTTCTAACATCTGGCCAAAAAATTTGCATGCATATCATGTCACTAAAACTAGCGGGAAAAGAAACTAAGCACGGAATGACACAAAGGGATAAACTATATTTTATTGAATAAGGATGGAAGGGTTTGACAACAAGACAAACAACCTAAAATCCAATTTAAAACCCTAAAATAATCCAGATAATAAAAATAACAAGAGAACAAACAGACAAGACTCACACAGACAAAATAGAGGGGTGGAAGGTTTTGACTCAATAAAACATAAAAAATCTAGATCACAACCCTGAAATAAACCAGATAATAGAAAAAGCATCAAAACAAGGTACCAATAATCCTTCTTAGTGAGGAAGGAATGACTTTTCAATTGCGAAGCTTGACATTTAGCCACAAATTTGCTCATCTGAACCACCAGGGTCTTCTCAAATTTCAAACTCATTAACTTCAGTCGATAAGTTCCCGAGAGGATTCTCATACTCTATGTCACCACATATCATCCAAACAAAGTGTGCATCATCATGTGCAGGCAAAGGATTCTCTGCGATATTTTGGGTGTCAATGTCACTCTCTTGGATCACAATCAATTTTTCCTGGATCATCCTTTCTATTTCTCTTTTCAAATCCCGACAACTTTCAACATTGTGCCCCAGGGAATTGGAATGGTATTCACACCATTTAGAAGGGTCAAAGCTTTTTGCACGTAGATCCACATTATTTAGAGGAATGGGTGCAATCATGTCACAATGCGTTAATTTCTCAAACAAGCTTGCATAGGACTCTCCTATTGGTGTAAAATTATCTTTCAACATTTGTTCCCCTCTATACCCTTAGCTTGGATGTGGGTTATAGGGCACTTGAAAATTTTGTGGAGGCCAATGGAGACTTTGCGGTGCTGGTGCTCGCCTTCTAGGATGTCTTGGTAGCTGTATAACATACTGAGGTGGAGCAAAAGAGTATTGTGGGTTCTGAGGTAGATGGTAGTGCTCAGGGGAATCATCGGAAACCTGACGAGGCTGCTCATACCTTCGAGATATTCTCATATAACCTCTTCTTGACTTTGTTGTCATCATGGTTTATTCATCCTTCTCATTCGTGTCACTAAATTAACATATTCAATCTGGACAGCCTGAGTTGCATCTTTGAGAACTGCTTGATTTATAATTCTGCATGTCTTAAGGAGATTCTCAACCATTTCCCCAATTTTGATTGGTTCCGAGAAGGATTTGCCCACTTCGGACATCATGTTTTGAAAATAACCTGGCTCTTGATCCTGAAGGAAGACAGTGATTAGCTCGTGGTCATCCGTGGGTGGCTTAACTCTAGCCACTTGCTCTCTCTATTTATTGGCATATTCCCTGAAATTTTGAGTTGGTTTCTTCTCCAGGTTTGAAAGGGAATTACGGTCTGGGGCGATATCGATGTTGTATTTGAATTGTCTAACAAAGGCTCGGGCCATGTCATCCAAGACATGCCAGTGAGAGGTGTGTTGATCCATAAATCATTCAGAGGCTACTCCTGTAAGGCTTTCCCCAAAATAAGCCATCAGTAATTCCTCATTTCCTCGCGCACCTCTTAGTTGATTGCAATACCTTTTCAGGTGGGCTATGGGGTCTCCATGTATATCATACTTTTCAAATTTGGGAGTCTTGAAACCAAGTGAAAAACGAACATCGGGGAACATATATAGATCTTTGAAGGCAATACTCTTCCGACTTGTCAACCCTTGCATGTTTTTCAATTGTTGTTCTAAGCTTTTCATTCTTTGGGCTATTTCTTCCTGTGAGATCTTACGGGCAGGCTTCTCAATCTTTGCAGGAAGATCAAATAGGTATGAGTGGTACTCAAGAGAGTGGTATTGTTCTTGCTGGGTAGCAAATTGTGACTCATGAGTTTTCTCTGCACCACTGTCGGCTATGGGATAGTGAAGATGGGCATAATAGTAGTGGTTTTCTGATTGGTTTTCAATGGCAAACTTTGGGAGCGCGCAACAGAAGTTCCAGTTGCAGTCATACAATTGAGATAAAGACTGAACCCAGTTGGATAGGTTTGATCAGACAATGAGACCGGAGTGGTAGTAGTCGAGATGGATGTGAACTCTGGGAGACCATGAATAGAAAAGGGCGATCCTTGGCATTGGTCCATGCTTGACACATTTCAGTCATTTGTTATTTTAGTATTCTATTTTCCTCAACCCAGTAGACACTTGTTGAATCTCCCGACCCTGAGTCTTTTGACCACTCGTAACAGTTTCGATGTCAGTTGTCATTGGCATTTTTCTCTTGGATATTGTGAATTCTGGATATGTTGTCAGCTTACAACAAACCGGCCACCTTAAACTTTCTTCACCATTCAAAACAAAGATTAAGTTAGAATGGACTCAGTCGGTCCTTATTATCATCATCATCATTTTTTATTCATTTTTTTAAAATGGTCGATCGAACTTAATGTGAGTTGCCTACGTATCATGTAGAGACATGAATCAGATCTTTGCGTAGTTCGAGAAGATCAGAAATAAAGAAAACAAAATAACTCTTTTTTTAGAGCATGAAGCTCCCAACAAGGAAATTTTTTTTTGTTTTTTTTATTTTATTTTGATATATGTTTTTTCTGATATTTTTTTTAATTTACGAAAGAAAGACTTATAAAGAAGAAAGAAAATATTTTTTTTAATAATTTCGAAAGAAAAACTTCTAAAGAAGAAAGGAAATATTTTTGGATTTTTGAACTTTTATTTTGAATTTATGAAAGAAAGACTTCTAAAGAAAAAAGAAAATATTTTTGAATCCTGAATATTTTTGCCTCTAGATTTCGAAAAGAATGACTTCTGAAAAAGAAAAAAAATATTTTGGATTTTGATTTGAAAGTTTTTTTTCTCTTTTTTTTTTTTGAATGAAAGACTTCGGAAAAGAGGGAAAATATTTTTGGATTTTTTTATTTATTTTCTAAGGAAATAATTCTAAGAAAGAATTAAGAAAAGGGGAAATATTTTGGACTTTTTTGAAAATTGGGGACCGGAACCGATGAGGTTTGCCTACATATCTCACATCCGGTGAGGTCAGACCCGCATAGTTCAGCCAAAAGCGGGGAATATCTCAAAATCCTAGTCTATTTTTCAACACATTTTGAATGAAATCAGACAGTTTGATTTTTGAACACAAGGATTTGATGAAAACCAGGTGAATTTCACTCTCTTATTTTCTCTCTTGTTGTTTTTTCAATTTTCTTTTTATATTCTAAAAGTCTATCAACATTTGATCGCATCAAATAAATGTACAAGTAGAACGTAAGAAGTATTAGGATGGCCTTTTTAGTTTTGGGTACATCTGTCCTAGACGGACCCAACCCCTGCTTTGAGTCCCCTAAGTCAAATGCACGTGATGCAAACAAACGTACCTACTAGGGATCTGACATGAGGCTATATTAGTCTAGGTTTAAATCCTAGGGGTTTGCTCTAGACATGGCTTTCCCAAGAGGACAGCTTGAGCCGATGTGGGGGCAATATACCGGGAGCACGAAAGTCTACCTGACCCAGTTGTTGATCCAGCCTCGTTCTATTTGGTATGACCTCTAACAAAAAAGTGGGTCACGCGTACGTGTGCACCATATTTTTAGAAGACTCAGAAGGGTGGTGTAAGAAGATAGTTTATACAGTTCAAATAATATCGAAGCGGTAAATAAGCGGCAATTAGCACATTAGGCCCACAAACACATTAATATCAATAAACAATAAAGCCAAGTACATATTACATTACAAACTCGAATTCTAAACCCTGAACTAGAGATTCTGGGTTCGGTCCCAGCAGAGTCACCAGAGCTGTCACGCCTCCTTTTTTTCGAGGGATAAAAAGTTTTTCCAATTAAAGTGATATTAGTCAAAATGGGATTATTTATTAGATTCAGAGTCACCACTTGGGATAATTATTATGGTGCCTCAAGTCATCGGTTTATTTTAAAATCCCAAATCGAGGAAATTTGACTCTGTTTTAAAGTTTGCAAAAATCAGAAGACCGGGTAAGGAATTCTGTTAACCTGGGAGAAGGTGATAGGCATTATCGGATTCCGTAATTTTAGCACGGTCGTTTTTAATCAAACTTGGCTTAATAATTTGTTTAACTACGTATTTTTAGAACCTATGTGTGTTATATCTTTTACCACTTTTAATTATGGCGTTTATGGATAAAAACTTTGATACGGAGTACATGTGTGTAAATCCGTTTTATTTGGGGCGCTAAACTCATGTCACGCGGACGTGTACACGATTAATCGCGCTTTATTAATTTTTAAGATTGCTTGGTCAAAGTCACGCAAACGCGTACTTTGATTTATTTTGGAATCATAATTATATCACGTGAATGTATACATAATCACGATAATTGATTAAAAGAGTGCCTAAAGCATACTAGCGATTAGAATTGTTCTTCCTAAACTATTTTAAGATTTGTTGTGATGTCATGAGGTATGGAATTTATTGTGGAGAAATATGAAATTTATTACTAAGATTATTTATAAAATGAATTACTCTATTGAGTCCCGAAAAGTATTTGCAATTAACTCAAACTCCAATTCCTAATATCACCGACCTTAAACAGCCCGAACCCTCAATGCCAAATTGGCTTAAAGGCCTAATCCTTCTTATTTTATTCTTTATTAACCTTATGATTCAATAAAACTCAACAATCTCTCTACTTAGCATAATGAAGACATCACACTAACATGGAATTTTATCAAGCAAAACAAGAAATAGCTATAAACCACTCAAAATCACATGATGCATATTAACAACATCGTTCAATGCTAAACAAAAAAGATATAACATAAAACATGTGAGATATCACCACAAATCCAACAAGTAACATAGTTCATGCTATTCATTTCAATTGCCGAAGGATAGAGGCGCATAAAAACGGAAGAGATTAACATGAAGCATATGGGTAACTTAATTATGATAACAAAAGGGGAAAGCATGGTAACAATAGATTGAAATAAAATGATTAAGTATTCATCTAAACTAACGAAAATTAGCTGAAATAATTAAAAGGAAGAGTGAACCTTTTATTGCTGAAATTTCCAACATATACAAATGAGCGAGCACCAAAAGAAACAACGATTCAAACGAGCTACTGATCGGAACTTCGAACCGACGACGGAACCTCGAACTGAAAATCACGAGTTGCAACCTCGATCGACCTCGAATCGGCAACCTTTTTTTCTCTCTTTTTCTGTCCCAATGTTTCTTCTCCCGAGTCTATCCAGATCTTATTGCTTTGGGTTTGCTTTTTTTTTTAAATAGTAAGATTCTTTGAGATTGTAACTCATGTTATGTGTATTTGGAGATTTGGACGTATGTGATACTTTACTAGTGTGAGAGCGAGGTTTGGAGATTGTAACTCAGTACACGGTGTGTGATATGGGCTTGTTTGAGTCGGAAGAGGTGGAAAAGAAAGGGGGGAGGTTCAGGGGTTAAGGGTGAGAGAATTCGAGGTCATTGACGGCTGCTGTCTTCTTTTTTGTGAGATTAATGGAGCTTTTTGGATGTGTTTGATTCTTGAGGAGAAGAAGATAAGCAGCGGTTGTTCTCTTTGGAGAGGAAGCCGATTTTTTTTGTGGGGTGGGGTGGGGGGGGGGGGGATTTTGCCGTTCTAGAGTCTCAAGGTTTAGGGTTTTTGTTTTTAATTATATTTTTATATTGTGGGTAGATAGGATATGGGCCTAAAAAATCCGAATTCGGCCAAATCTGGGGCTATCCAACTTTTAAAGTCCAACAATGAAGAAAACATAATTCATTTCCTTTAAATAATTTAATAATATACTATTAAATGTAAAACTAATTCCAATTAATTAAAGTAAAACTATATCATTAAAATACTATAAATATAAATATACTAATTGACCTTAAACTAAATATGAAAATATTTTTGTGTTTTTAAATTGTAATTTGAAGTAAAAATTGACTAAAACTCCATAAATTTAAAATTAAGTTTAATAAATATTTTAAACACTAAAAATAGCTCAAAAACGTGACGGGTCAACAATTACGTGCTTACACCTATGATGATTGCCTTCATTGTTGGGGACTAATGAAACCATAACTGTAGGGGAAGTTCACATCTTGTCTAAGTGTTGTATCATGTATGGGCTCGAATCAGTTAATGGTATTAAAACTAGGTTGCAATCTTGAATCGAGGGTGTGATGTTGTTGATCTCATGTTGATTGGACTCTAGCTATTTGCTAAACTTTTTTAGAGTGTTAGAAATGGAAACTTATTCTCTATGCATATACGCTCTAATGATAAATGACATTTATCCCTTTAATTGTTTGGATTGTTGTTACATATAGTTCCATAATGTATTGTGTTGTATTGTATTATATTGTTTGATTAATATAATATTTCGATAGATTGTATCATTTGTCGTCGTTTCATGATGTCACGAATCAATAATATGAAGAATAAACTTACAACATTATTAAGAAAAAATTAGATACAAAGTAGAATCATTATATAAAAAGTAAGGTAAATGATAAAACATGATTATTTAATAATAAGGAAGGCAAGATGATAGAAAAAAGCAAGAAAATGACTGCACTAAATTCTTCGTTCCATAAAGTGACACTTTTCGTCGTTATGAAATAATGAATTTAACGATACGATACAATAAAAATTAAGTACCCATCAAAATAAACATTGTATTTGAAATAATAATACGATACAATAAAATAGGTAACAACTATCCAAACAAGCTGTAAGCTAGTGCTTGTGGTGGCCATAACTCATTTCTATTAGCCGTAACATTTTTAGTAGTGTTGAGGATCATTAATACATGAGTTTATTTCTTTGAATGTTGGTCAACATATTTTCATGTCATGTCTATATTCATCTATCGTATCTGTTAAGGCCTTATTTCTCTAATCCCTCTATTTCTCTTTTATTTTTTGCCTCGCGTGTACAACCTAGAGCACAGAGACAATTTTGGGAGAAATTCAAAAATAGCCAGATTTATAAGTGGTCGTTCAAAAAATAGCTCAGTTTCAAAAGTAATCCAAATTTAGCCATTTTTCATGTAAAGATAAATCTAAACGAAAAGACTGTTCAAAATCCGGAAAAATACTCCAGCATAATATACTGGAGTTCCAGTATAATGTACCGGTCCAGCATAATATACTGGAGTTTGGAGCACCGGTGCTCCAGTCTCCAGTATATTATACTGGAGCCAGCAAAGTATATCGGTCCAACATAATATGCTGGAAGTTTATACACAGGTGCACCGAACTCTAGTATATTATGCTGGACCGGTCTCTGTTGCAGCAAAATAGTGGCTATTTTTGAATGATCATTCCGAACACTGGCTAGACCGTGCTATTTTTACGACAATTTTAGTCCAATTGGATTGGAACTACTGCCGCCTATCCTCAACCCTGTTCAGTCTAATAGGGCCATGCTTATACAGTCTTCAGCACCAAAAATAGGAGTCAAAACCATCCTTTATTTCTACTGTCCTTCCTTATTGCTGTATTTTTATTGTATTGTTATTACTAACATTTTGATGTTATATTTTTTGTAATTCTCACATAAATGTTTAGGTACAAACAATCGACAAAGTTAGGACCACGCTTGTTTCTATTATTAAAATCAGTACATCGACTTAGTTTATCACAAAGTTTGATAATACTAACCTAATGGTAACATGGCTTAGATCATGAATTTTTTTGCGGCGGTTTTTTTTTGTGCAACGTAATCTTGATTTTACATTAAGAAAGCTAATTTTTGATCAAGCATTATCTGCAGAATTCGTTTTCAAAGAAGCGGCACTTCATGCCCAAAATTGATTTTTGGAAAACGCAAAAGGGCTACGAAGTGGGCCTGGCCCAAGAGGTTTGCCAAGATTGGACAAGCAATGACATGGGCGTCTTAGGCCCGACATATTTTCAAAAGACAAATATGATTTCAAAGAAGCAGGTTTTCAGCCTCTTTTGGCCCTTAAGTAATTTAGCTTAGTTGGTTTCCTTCTAAAAAAGATCCACCAGATACAAAATCTTTTGGGGGGATTGGCATCTATACCCGTTTTTTGGGTCACGTTCTAACTTATACCTACTTTGCAAAAAAATTATAAGCATACCCGCTTTTCACGTAAACTTCAGGCATACGGGCCTGAAGTAGCAAGGCAATCATACAAACTTCAGCATTCTAATAGACAGGCCTGAAGTTGTTTGTAATTGCTGAACTTAAGCATTCTACTAGCTGAAGTTTGTTCTCTATTTGTTGAACTTCAGCATGTTTTAGCTGAAGTTTTGTCTTGGATTCAATAGTTTTGTCGTAAAGCTTTCTCAAAAACTTCAGCACAAGATGCTGAAGTTATTTAGTTCATTTGTAAAAACTTCAACAATAAATAAGCTGAGTTTTGTCCTGGATTCATTAGTTTTGTCATAAAATTTTTTCAAAAAACTTCAACAGAAGATGCTGAAGTTATTTAGTTCATTTGTAAAAACTTCAGCACCTAAATAAACTATAGTTTTTATCCTATAGTCGTACTTGCTGGAGTTTTATTCTCTATTTGCTGAACTTCAACATGTTTTAGCTGAAGTTTTTTGCGTAAACTTAGTGTTGGCTGAAGTTTTTGTTTGTAATTGCTGAACTTAAGTATTCTACTAGCTGAAGTTTTGTTCTATATTTACTGAACTTTAGCATGTTTTAGCTGAAGTTTTCTCTATATCTAGACATAAGTCCCAACTCCCAACTATAATCTAATGTAAAGATGCGCAATAGTTCTTTTTCCTCCTATTTCCCTAACAATCTAAACACCTATTGAATACAAAACTATGAACTTAGGGATAGAAATTTAAATTTTGTAGTAGCTTTAACAGTGTTAGCTTCTTGCTTCCTCGACAGTGAACTTCTTTGGATGATCAATTTAGTTACTATGAGCAAATCAGCAGTAAAATATACTACAAATTATAAAAAAATAAAGAATAGAATAAAGAGTAGAAAAGAAAGGAGGAAGAAAGGAGCGCACAGGTAGTAGGAAGAAGGAGGCGCCTGAAGTTGTAAAAATTAGAGTATAAGTTAAATAATTTTAAAAATATGGGTATAGGTTAAAAGGGGGCGACCAAATAGGGCGCCCCGTGCAATTTTTACAATCTTTATAAGTAGCTCATTACAAAAATTGGCCAATTCATAAAATATTACTAATATTAGCCAATTAGCTATTTGTAGCAAAAAATGTCAAATTTTAGCTTTCTTTTGAGTGGGTGATATTAGAATAGATTGGGTGCATCTTAAGAAACTTGAATCTCAATTTTGGGATGATTTAGTGAAGTTTTGAGGTAGTTTGAATTGAAAGTTCGAAGTAAAAACTGAACATAAAAAAATGATATGTGTATCACATATGTATCATATTTGTATCAATTGTGTATCACATGTATATCCATGTATACCTCTGTGTGAGACACATGCGTGGTCATGTGTCGTAGAAGAATTTTTTGAACTCGATTTAATTACGAATTTTGATACAAAACCAGTCCAAATCACCTCCAATCTTCCTCAAATTTTGTATATTGACTTATTTATATGTTTTCAATGAATTTCAACTATACCCATTGAAAAAGTTCCTTTTTTGCTTAGATTTTTGGAATATTGTATATTGTTTTTTATATTTCATCACCTTATTTGCTACCTCATCCATGAAATTTCCTTTCCGTCTTGCGCCTAATGTTGCTAATCACGCTTAAAATATGGAAGGTTATTTTTGCATGTGATTCTTTGAGAGAAAGAACCTTATTTATTTGGTTTTTCAATTTTTATATGTGCTTGGCTAATTTCGATAAGTCTATAACTAATGGCTAAAAATTAGTAAGTTGAAACTTATTTGGGACATTTGTGTAAGTTTCCATCTTAAGAATTCAAGAAGCTTTTTAAAGGCTCAACTCTTTCGACCCAAAATTAGCTATTTTAAAATATGGTATTTTCTCCTACCTTTCACCCGTACTTTCATAAGTTTCAATTAACTTAGATTATTTTATACACTCGTATAGCTTAAACTGTACTTGTTTCATTAACATTTCCCGAGTTATATTTCTAATAAATCATATTACTTTATCGAACACTACTCTGCTTTACTCACAACCTTCAAATAAATTTGCTTCTTATATCAATAAGTGATAACTAACTTACATGTGTACTTTAATCCATAGACCTCCTTAATTTATCTTAGAGTTAGTTTTACTTTAAAATTGATAGAGAAATATTAGAATATAGATAATCTTTCCATTAATAAGACTAAGTTTAAGGAACTATCTCTAGGTAGATGTTAAGGGATGCATTACACATTTCCCTTACACTAACTTGAACCCTTATTTGGAATCTCACTCGTTTAGCAGACTATTAATGTTTAATATTTGCTTGACTTACAGGTACTCTAATACACTTTAAAGTTAGGTCGCGACTCCTCACCTTTATGAACCTTGAAATTTCTATTATGTTAAATTCTATCTTAATTTGGATAAAATATGGCGCAATAGCAGGCACTGAAAGATTTGAAAAAATACTTGTCCAACCCGCCACTAGTTTCAAAGCCCCTAGAAGGAGAATGATTTTTGGTCTATCTGGAGATCTTCAAAATCTCAGTTAGTGCGATCTTAGTGCGGTCTTAGTTCAAGAAGATAAAGGTACACAATCTCTTATATATTATATTAGCAAAACACTTTTAGGCACACAAATTAGGTACCCACATTTAGAAAAATTGGCCTTGGCGATAATAATAGCCACCCGGAAACTCAAGCCTTATTTTCGATATCATTCAATCTACGTAGGCACAATGTTCCTGTTATGAGATATTCTTTATAAATTTGAGCTCTCGAGACAACTCGCTAATGTTTGGCTATAAATGTATTTTTTTAGTGCATTGCTTACCTTATATTTTAGTATTTTAATGACAACGTCTGAGATTAATTGTGTCGTTCTTATGTGTAGGATTGTTGGAGTATGAAACTCTGTGAAGGTTGCACACAAGGATATCAAAGGTAAACATAAAGATCATGAAAAGGTAAAATTTGGACAAGTCCTGGAACCAGGCCAGGAGACGCTTGGTCCTAGGCGAGATCCACCGTGTGACAAAGCAGGTGAGGCGAGCTCCAGAGCGCGCTACAAGCCAGGCCTCATGAGCTCTGAGGCCTGATCCTTTCCTAGTCCGTACATTAAATATTTTTCACTTAGATTTGGGTTTGGGGACTTCGACCCTAACCTATAAATACACCTGAAATGTGATTATTTGAGGTTTGGTCAATTTTGAAGACGGCA
Organism: Nicotiana tabacum; assembly: GCF_000715075.1. Classification (NCBI taxonomy): domain Eukaryota; kingdom Viridiplantae; phylum Streptophyta; class Magnoliopsida; order Solanales; family Solanaceae; genus Nicotiana; species Nicotiana tabacum. The sequence continues at coordinate 50,066,307 of NC_134089.1, read as the reverse complement.
AAGGCATAGAAACACAAACAGAGCACGAAATTCATCAATTCTTCCATATTTCATCTAGTATTCATAACATTTTTGTTTAAAAACAATAATGTGATTATTGTCATGAACACAAGTGGCTAAGAGCCTCATTATCCTGGGGTTGCGGGTCGTTATTAACTATTGTAGTTTGACGGTTGATTGTTTTGCTTGAATTATCATATTAATTTGTTTATTCAATCTTATACTTAATTATTCTATTGCGTAGCTAACAACAGAATACTATCTACAAATTTATAGTTGAACACGAAAGTAGGAACTATAAATTGCATGTAAGATTGAATAGAGTAAGTTCTTGAATCCGGGCATCGAAGAATAGATTCGCGATTAGGATAGACATATTCTAGTTGTCTTACTTGGTTATTTTTGCAAGAAATACACATGCATTCTTGTTAATTCTAATTCTATAGACCATATAGTCTTAGGTTGGCTTGAATAGGCGAGCGAAATGTCGAAAGAACTTCGCGAGCATAATAAACCCTACTAATCAATAAATTGGATAAATCAAGTGATTAAATCAACCTGGAGAACGAAATAGGAGAGACATTAATTCCATAACCCCGAAATATTCCCATCTCATCGAATATTTTCTAAGCGTTTGCTTGCTTGCTTGCTTGCTTTGCATCTTTGAATTGTTTGACTATTTAGTAATTTCGTAGTAATTTTAGTAATACAAACACAATCATCTTCTTCACAACCACTCGAGCAATAAATTTATAAATAGTTTAGATTGGACGATAGTTGATCATCTTCTTCTCATTATATTATTATTTTTCGATCACGTATACTTGCATGTGGGTTTGGAACCAACAAGTTTTTGGTGTCGCTGCCGAAAAATTAGAAATTAGCTACTTGTCTGAAATAATCTTTGATTTGTCTTGGTTCGAGATTTAATTTCTTTATTGTTTCCGACTCTACAGAGTTCACATTGAATGCTAAGAAGAAGTAACAGTTTCAATAATCTTTCTCCTTTTGATCATGAACCCGAAAGACTCTTTCACAAGTTAAGGAGGGACGAGGAACCAAGAGCAAGGACTGTAGAGTTGGGCATTATAGGCCAACCACAACCAATCGATATCAGAAAAAATGATGAGAGACTGGTGATTGATGCTGCAAGGCCTTGTCTCGCAAACATGACTCATGTTATCATGAAGCCTGACATAACTAGGCACTTCGAGCTGAAACACTACATGGTACAACTAATTCAATCCACAGGGCAATTTGTGAGTTTATCGCGTGAAGATCCCCAAAAGCATATGCAGAATGTTTTGGAGAATACGGTTACATACAACTATCCAAAGGTCTTTGAGGACTATATCAGAATAACTTTGTTTCTCTTTTCTGTGATGGGGAAAGCAAAGGAATGGTTGAACAAAGAGACAGCAAACTCAATCCACACATAAGACGACCTAGCACGGAACTTCCTCATTAAATTCTTTCCTACAAAGAAAATAAAGTCACCAAGAAGTCAAATTATGGGTTGTTGAGACTCTACGTCAAGCCTGGGATAGATATAAAAAGCTACTCAGAGATTGCACACGTCACTGTCAAGCTGATGAAGTGTTGGGTCATACTTTTGTGGATGGGTTGGACGAGACCTCTAAATTGAGTCTAGACTTAGCTTGTGGAGGAAGTTGCATGCAAAAGCCATACAGTGAGATTTAGACTCTATTGAATAATTTCACTGCAAATGATCATAACTGGCAAAGTGAGGGTGAACCAAGAATAATGATAAGACAGAAAGAAGCAAGTACACTCGAGATGGATGAGATGTCAGCCATGCGGGCAAAATTTTCTAAACTTAGAAACCAAGTGGCTAAGATGACAATGGGTCAAGGGTATCAGATGCAGTAAGTGAACGGGATGGCCAAGTGTGGTGAAATTTATAGAGATGGTCATATAAGCGACCAATGTCAGTGAATCCAGAATCTTTTTATTATGTGGGCGTAGGTTAGAGGTCCAACAAATCAAAATAGACAATATAGGAACACTTATAATTCCAGCTCGAGGAATCACCCGAACATCTCATGGGGTGGAAACCAGGCTACTCAAAATCAATATAGACCCCAAGAAAACTATAATCAGCCCCAAAACTCACCACAATACATAGAAGAAATCACCAATGATATTTTGAAAAATTTGTTAATTGACAACCAGCAACTTCGAACAGACAACCAACAACTGAGGACTGAATTTCGAAATATAGAGAGGCAAATTGAGTGGTTGGCTGCACATCAAAATACCCGACCTGTAGGGGCCCTTCCAAGTGATACAAACAAGAATCATCAAGTAAATATTGTAACTTTGAGGAATGAAAGATAATTGGAAGAGGTACCAAAAATAAAAAAAGAGAAAGTCACTTCTGAAGGAAAACTAGTCCCTAAGGCTATAGGTGAAACTGAGAAAGAAATTGAGGAAAGTGAAAAGACTCCAGTTTCAAGGCCGCCACCTCCTTTTCCACATATATTGAAGAAGAAAAGTGATGATAGTATGTTCAACAAATTTCTTGATATGCTGAGTCCAATCCAATTGAATCTCCCATTGGGTTTTGTTACGTGAAATTCCAAAATATGCTAAGTACATCAAGGATATTGTGGATAATAAAAGAAGATTGACATAATTTGAAACAGTGAGACTTACTGAAGAGTGCACATCATGAATCCAAAGGAAGTTGCCCCAAAAGTTGAAGGACCCTAGGATTTTCACCATCTCTGCTCGAATTTGTGAGGTAGATATGGGACATGCACATTGTGATTTGGGGGCATGCATATATTTGATGCCTTTCTTGGTTTTCAATCAATTGGGGTTGGGGCCCCAAGGCCAACCACTATCATGATGCAACTTGCTGATAGATCTATTGTCCATCCCGAGGGGATGATCGAAGATGTGCTACTACAGATTGGGTAATTTATTCTTCCAGAGGATTTAATTATACTAGACTATGAAGCTAATGAATACATCCACATTATCTTGGGAAGACCTCTCTTAGCCACCACCGATGTTGTGATAAAATTTTGTAAAGGAAAATAATTCTCCGGGTTGATATTGTGGAAGCAATTCTAACGTGTACAAGGCATTTCAGCTTTCAAGTAACTATGAGGATGTTACATATGGTTGAAAAATAAGAAAAATAAAATGATGTGGGTGCATATCTGGATGACTCTCTTGAGAAAGCACTTATGGTGTTCGACAACATTGACATGGATAATGAGGTTAAGGAGATGGTGTGTCATCTGGATGCATGTTCTTACATAAAAGGAATAATCAATTTCGAGCCTCTAGATATACCAATTGTGACACTACCTAAGCTGTCCATCAAAGAACCTCCCACATTAGAGCTCAAGCCCTTGCCCTCTTATCATCATTATACTTATTTGGGTGCTAATAAAACTTTACATGTTGTATCTTCTGAGTTATATGCTTTGCAGGAGGAAAAGCTGCTTCGTGTGCTTAGAGAGCACAAGCATGCGATTGGAAGAACCATGGTTAACATTCGTGGTATTAGCACAACGTTTTGTATGGTTAAAATTATCATGGAGGATGGGAACAAACCAAGTGTAGAACACCAACGCCGCTTGAATCAAGTCATGAAGGAAGTGGTTAGAAAGGAATTTATAAAGTGGCTAGATGCAGGTATTATCTTTCTTATCTCTAACAATAAGTGGGTAAGTGTAGTACAGTGTGTGCCTAAGAAGGGTGAAATGATGGTGGTCATAAATGAGAATAATGAATTAATTCCAACTAGAACTGTCAAAGGTTGGAGAATTTGAATAGACTATCGGAAATTGAATAATGCTACTAGAAAAAACCACTTCCCCTTCCCTTCATTGATCATATGTTACATAGATTGGTCGGACAAGAATATTACAGTTTTCTTGATGGATATTCCGGCTATAATCAAATATTAATTGAACCAGAGGACCAAGAAAAGAGTACCTTCACTTATCCTTATGGCACTTATGCTTTTAAGCAAATTTCATTTGGGTTGTGCAATGCACAACCACTTTTCAAAGGTGCATCATGGCAATCTTTACTGATATGATAGAAAAATTTGTTGAAGTGTTTATGGATAATTTTTTGGTCTTCGGACCATCTTTTGATGAATACTTCACAAATTTGAGTAAAGTACTTGCCAGGTGTGAAGGGACAACCTTAGTGCTTAATTGGGAGAAGTGTTATTTTATGGTACGAGAAGGAATTGTACTCGGGCACAAAGTGTCTAAATGTGGGTTGGAGGTGGACAAGGCAAAAGTGAATGCAACTGACAAACTGCCACCTCTAATCTCTGTTAATGGAGTCAGAAGCTTTCTGGGTCATGCAGGTTTCTGTCACAGATTCATTAAACTCTAAGATTTCTACTCCCTTGTGCAGGTTGCTTGAGAAGAACACGCCTTTCAAGTTTAATGAGCATTGCTGGAAGGCGTATGAGGAGCTTAAAAAGAAATTGACAACTGCACCAATTATCATCGCCCCAGAGGGGGGTGAGCCTTTCAGTTTATGTGTGATGATAGTGACATAGAAATTGGGGCCATAGTGGGTCAGAGGAAAAAAAATGTTTCACTCGATTTACTATGCTAGTAAAATTCTAAATCCAACACAAATAAATTAATAGTTACAAAAAAAGAGTTGCTAGTGGTAATATGGGCATTTGATAAATTTAGGGCTTAATTGGTGGTTGATACATTCAAATTACACTTAAATAAATAATGTAAGGCAGTCGGTGTCAAATATAATAACCCAACAAGGTTGGAGTCGAATCCCACAATGAATATGTGTGAAAAGGTTACTTGAGTAGTGTGAAACTTGACTTAAGTCATAATTCTACTCCGTTAGCTTAAAAAGAGAATGTTGTAATTGTGAATTATCAAGATAACTATTTTATTATGAGAGTGTAATTAATTTGATTAAGAAAACCAAGGTTGTGTCCCCATCAATGGGATATAATACTATCAGTGTTAATATGATATATTTCTAATGGAAGGTCTTTTGATATGCAACTGATTCCTAAATGACTACCAATATTTTCCAATAGTTAGGTAGTATTTTCTCTTTATGATTTTCCCAAATATAAAAGAGTTGCAGTTAAGAACAACCAATTTATGCCAAATAGAACTCACTTATTCCTATCGATTCTATTAAACAAGGTTTAAAGCCTTGAGTTTTTGTTATTCAATTCTACTAAACCCCAACCCACTTTTTCAAGTAAAGATAGAGTGAAATGACATTAGTCAATGTTTGCAACAATCAACATTAAATGAAGTATGAGAAATGAATAAATACCAACCAACCATTATATATATATATATATATATATATATATATATATATATATATATATATATTCAATAGTAAATACCCATTAACATTACACTCATTTAGGGTCCACAACCTTAGTATTTAAAACTAGCTACTCATACTATAATCCAAAAACAAAGCAATATATAAAGTCATAAGGCTTACAAAGATGACAATATTCTCTTCTTCCAAAGCTTCCAAAATAATGGTGTATTTAATGCCTTTTTTCCAGACAAGATGGCCCACAAAACCCTAGTTATTCTATTTATAATGGACTAAAAGTCAGCGTCAAAATATAACAAAAATACCCCTGCAAATCACATCTGCGATTGTAGAACAAGCCGCAAAACACTTTTGCGGCCCGCATAACTACAATTTCATCGCATACTTGAATGTCCAGTTGCCCAGTTTTCCATTGCAGATCCATTATGCGGTCCGCACATTGATTTTGCGATCTCATTTGATGCCGCAGAATTGTTCTCGCAAAAACTCTCTTTGCACTTCTGTGGTCATTATGCAGTCCGCAAAGGCGTTATGCGACTGCAAAATCAATTCTAAAAACTAGGTTTATCTTCTTCATCCGCTTCACTCTGCGGTTTGTTTTAGGCCCACACATCACTTTTGCAGTCGCTTACCTGCTGCATTTTTGCCCTTCTATAAGTTTTTGTCATCTTTTCCTTGTTCTTGGTTCTTCAAGTCTAGTTTGCTACAAAACACCAAAACTACATAAGAATTGACTTAAAATGCTTTAAAAGATGAGCTCTAGCCTATGTAATTAGTATCAAAAGTGCCGCAATTCTACGACACATCAGTGGGAACTAAAGTCATCGTTTATACAGACCATGCAGCCATCAAGTATTTGTTTGAGAAAAAGGATCCTAAGCCTAGAGTCATTCATTGGGTTCTTCTTTTGTATGAATTTGATGTGAAAATCAGAGATCGAAAAGGGGCCAAAAATTAGGTAGTTGAACACTTGTCGCACTTCGAAACTCGCACACATATGGATGAAGGGGGTGAAATTCAGGAAAGTTTTTGTGATGAGAAATTTCTAGCCGTCACAGCTGGCACAACCCCATGGTATGCTGACTATGCGAACTTCATCGTAAGTGGGGCGACTCCGTCAGAGTTGTCACCAGATGGTAAGAGAAAATTCATGCATGATGTAAGATTTTATCTGTGGGATGAGCCATTTTGTTTAAGCATTATCCAGATCAGTTGGTGTGGCACTGTGTCCCTAAGGAGGAGATGGAAGCAATTTTGCAAGATTGTTATGCATCATCTTATAGAAGGCACCATGGTGGAGACAAAACAACTGCAAAGGTGTTCGAGTCGGGATTTTATTGGCCCAATCTATTCAAGGATGCACATGTTTTTGTGAAGAGATATGATATGTGCCTAAGAAAGGGAACGATTTCAAAGAGGCATGAGACGACATTGAAGGGCATAATGTTGGTCAAAATCTTCGATGTATTGGGAATATACTTCATGGGGTTGTTTCCATCATCAAATGCTCATAGGTACATCTTGGTTGCAGTTGATTATGTGTCGAAGTCGGTTGAGGTTGTGTCTTTTCCTACGAATGATGCTAAGGTTGTGGTGAACTTAATGAAGAAAAACATTTTCACGAGATTTGGAACTCCGCATGCTCTGATTACTGATAGAGGTACTCACTTTTGCAAGAAATTATTGGGCAACCTCTCGGCTAAGTATGGTGTGAAACACAAGGTCACAACTGCCTATCATCCGCAACCAATGGTCAAGTCAAGGTTTCGAATAGGGAGGTGAAGCAAATTTTGGAGAAGTCAGTGAGCGCAACAAGAGGATTGGGATATCAAGCTGGGTGATGCTCTATGGGCATATCTAATTGCGTACAAAACTACAATTGGCACTTCACTGTGTCGGTTGGTTTATGGGAAGGCTTGTCACTTGCACGTTGAGCTTGAACACGAAGCATATTGGGAAATCAAGAATCTCAACTTTGATATGGATCTAACTGGGGAAAAACAAATGTTGAAACTCAATGAGCTTGAAGAGTTTCGATTTCATGCTTATGAGAATGCAGAGCTGTATAAAGAGAAAACAAAGAGATGTCATGACAAATATATTATGCATCGTGAGTTTGAACCAAATCAAGCCATTCTATTGTTCAATTCAAGGTTGAAGCTATTTCCTGGGAAGCTCAAGTCTAGATGGACGCGTCCATTTGAAGTAGTTCAGGCTACAAAGCATGGAGCTATCAAACTACGGGATCCCAAGAGTGATGGCATGTTTTATTCAATAGGAAAAGAGATAAACACTATTGGGGTTGTGGCGTTCATTGTCACAAAACTTCGATAGACTTGTTGGATGCTTGAGGGAATGTCTTGAGCCATGTGCAATGTTAAATCAGGTGCTTCATTGGAGGCAACCCATTATGATGTTGTATTCGTCATGCCATGACGTTAACTAAGGGGCTCGTTGGGAGGAACCTTATTCGTAGTTTAGTTTAGCTTAATTAGATTTTCTCTCTCTTTGTTTTACGATACTAACAAGTTTTTAGTTGGATTTTGGTGGTTGAATAGGTACGAGAGCATGTTGAGAGGTCAAAAATTCATGAAGGAGTCCCAAAAAGGGACCTTAGGCACCAAAGCACAGATGACCTCGCGCCAGAGCTAGTGCTTCTTGCCTAGGCATGTGCGTTCCCTCGCGCCAGAGCTGGCGACGTGCGCTCCATTGTGCCCTACTTGTTGCACCTCACCGGGCGCTGCCTGGTCTACTAATCACCCTAGACCTCGCATTTAATGATCTGTCTTGCGGTAGGCCTTACGTCCCAGCTTCTGAGGCCAGATAAGATTTTTCTTCTTCTCTCCTTTTAAAACCTCTAACACCATTTTAAAACACACAAAACAAAGCACACCAACACAAAACAAAAGCACGACCAAATCCTTCAAAACCTCACTGCCCAACTCTCTCCCTTCTCTCATTCCCTCAACTAACTTCCCCAAACTCCCTTCTCACACCTACATCCTCTCATAATCACCATTAATTGAAGGTTCCTGCTCCCTCTACAACATCTAGAATGAATTCTTACTTCTCCTTCCTTTATTTTTAGATTGCTTGAGGTAAAATTGCACCTAGCATAATTTATGAATGTTTTGAATATGAAATTGTGCATGCTTGTCCCAACCCCATGAAACCTATAAGAATATTATTCTTGTTGCTCCTACGAGTGTTTACACTTGAATTCCAAGTTGATTTAGGAGGTGGAGGCAATCACTCACCCACACAATATCTTAAACCACACTAGTGCATATCATGTGTTCAATAAAATGCCTCAAAGGCATGTTGTGTCCCAATTAGAGCCTGAATCTTCGGGATTGATACACTAGTAGGTTGTAAGCATACCGATCATAAGATTTAAGTATGGGTGGCTCACCGGTGTCGGGGTAAAGGTTTCAAGTATGACATTTACATTGTTCTCTTGCATGAACTAGTTGTCTTGCAGCTCCAATTATTGCTTAATTTCAAGAGGTGAAGTATGAGTAGCCTCGACTTAGTTGACAACAATGTGCTAATCTTTTAAATGTGGATGGTACGACCATGTTTCGAATTAATTCAATACCCTCTAAAGTTAACTAACAGTCACTTGTGTAGGTACAAATATGGTATGCCAAAACCAAATTCACCACCAACTGATAAAGGAATGGGCAAAGCTACTACCCCCACCAAAGGGAAGACATCCACTGTACCGCCACCGAAAAAGCGGAAAGAGGGAGACGCCACATCTAGTTAGGATAAGGTACTACGGATAGTTGCAGCTATGGCAGCTTCACGCCCCAGACCTCAAGGGTAGCATGAATATGGAATTAAAACTATACCCCATCTACCAAGGCATGATATAAGATTTGTCGGCCTAAGCATATGCACCTCGATCTAGCCGTTGATGAGCGCCATTTACGTACTAAGTATCCAGCAATATAGAAGTTTGTTCATGAGCTTGGGTAGAGCTATGTGTTTGGGAACCCTAGGGATATTAATATTAACCTCTTTCGCTATATTTATAAAGGATATGATCCAAATGATCCGGAGCAATATGTGCCTATTCGGGGTAGATTGATTGATTTTTCTGCAACCGCTTTATGCAACTACTTGGGAGCTCCAAATGTTCAACATGATCCCCTGGGTAACTTCATTTCCTACCCGATATATCGATAGCTTAGACACATATTATGTGGTATCAATTATGTGGCCGCCTGGGTATATGACAAAAAGACTGGCCGCCATAGGAAATTTCAAAAGAAGAAGATGAAGCTGGAGTCTCAAGTTTGATTGAAATTGATTAACACTCGGTTCTGGAGTTTCAAGTTTGATTGAAATTGATTAACACTCGGTTGCTATCGTGCAATCATGACACTCTGATTTGGCGGGAGAAGTGTGCTTGCTTTACTTCCTAATGAACGGTCAAAAAGTGAAAGTTGGACATTTGATACGCCATCAGATGGCATAGGTAAGAAAGAGCAAGAGTTTGATAGGTTATTCTTTGGCAATGTGTTGACTAATTATCTGAGAAAGGGGGAGGTAGAGGAGGAGATAGAGTTTGATATAATCATCCCAGCACCCTTCGAGGGACTGCCATCACCAGCATCCAGCCTAAGAAAGAGATGATATGATTGCGCCTGCTAGTGACGAGCACAATACTCATGATTATAGCTTTATGGCCTATTTCTATATGATGTTATACTTGCAGCTACAAATTGGAGGAAGGTCAGCTACTCAGGAGGAGAGGACTAACTTATGTTAGCACTTCCCGCTCAATACCATGCACATCATCTGGTGGGGCTTGGTGAGGGCTAGAGATTACCTGAGGACGAAGATTTCAACACGCCCAAATATTGAGAGGCCGAGCCAGAGCAGCTTGAGGATGAAGCTGAGGAGGATGCTAAGCCAGGAGATGATGATGAAGATTGGGCAGCTGCTGATATGGCCTTCTATGATGAGGGCGATGATGAGGAGTGACCAGGAAGATTTTCTTACCACCTCACTTAATTTTCATTATTTTATATTCATTGAGGACACTACATGAGATAAGTATGGGTGGGGGATTATCTGGAGCATATATATAGTAGGTTGGTTGTTAGTTTTTATTTTTATTATAATTTAGTAATTTTTAGATTAGCTTCTTTCTCTTTATTTTTTTAGCATAGCTTAATGAAAAAGGAGAAAAAAAAACATTAGTGTAGTAAATTAGTGGTAGTTTTAAAAAAAATAATTTACTAGTAGTTTATTGATATTGAAAATAAAAATTAAGAAAAAAGCATAAATACACAAAATCGAAAAAAGAATTAGAAAAATTTGGACTTTTCCTGACGATGGATCTCCTAGACAGTTTTCTTGAGGGACTAAGGCCTAAAAAAAATTGAAAAATAGAAAATCCAAATGTCTTTTATTTTTTAGGTAGTATTAATTTCCCCGTGATTTTTCTTTGTGCCTCGATTCTTTTTTATTGGATGTAGTTTGAACCGGATAAAAGTTTTTTTAAAATTTTTTAGAGTAAATTAGAATTTAAAAAAAATAGAGGAAGATAGATGAGATTTCTAGGCGCCCTTGACTTGTTTGATAGAAGCATATTTAGGTTTGGGCATGTGTAATCTTCCGTATGTCTTAAAATTGTCCATGATGCCTTGTTTTTTTGGATAGCATGTTATATGACGCCTACTTCTCATTTTCTTGGCTTATGTTCACTTTGTATTTAATGCTTAATATCTTGTGGCTCCGTGAATACTTACATTAGTTTGAGAGTCGGAATGGGTTCGTCCTTAGTTAGTCATGTGCCATGTGTGAATTGAAATTTTTGTGTAGTCCATGTATTGTACTTGAGTCTAGAACTTGCCCCGTATGTGAGTCAAAGCAAAATTTTAGGTGATGCTCAATTTGAAAATAATGTTAGACTTTCTTTGATCTTTTTTGAGCTCTATTGCTTATCACAAATAAAATTTATCCGTAGTTAACGTTTTTGAGCCTATAGACTATTAATTGGCACTCGTAGAAGTTTGTTCCATTTTGTTCTTAATTGATAGTGTTTGATCCTTTTACCTCTTAAAGTACTTTAATTATAAAATGGACTCTAAAAGAAGTGAGAGAATTTGGAGTGGCTTTTGAGTAAAACCGATAAAAGGAGGAAATGTGCACTTATTTTGTAAAATTACAGACCACTAGCGAAAATTACAAAAGAAAATGAACATGCCAAAAATAAATGAGAAGAAAAAAAGAAGAAAAAGTATAGATGGATAAAGTGATGTCTTGTTCTTGCTGGTGGAGCTTAATTAAGATAGTGCTTAAAGAAAGAATGAATATTTTTGGGTTATGATTTTTGTTGTGAAATTGAAGTGGATTGAAGAATGTGCACTAGGGGGGAGCATCGGTCGGTTCGGTCGGTTATTATGAAAGTACGGTTCGATTTATCGGTTTTCGATTTGTAATATTAATAACCAAATCAAACCAAAGTATTTACGATTTGGTGCGGTTTTTACAAAGCTCGGTTCGGTTATTTTCGGTTTATTTTTTCGGTTTTAAACGGTTTAAAATAATTTTATGCTTCTCTAGAAATGCTGGTTTTAAGAAATGATTGTACACTGATTTTATTGAATTGGTTAGAAGTCTAATCCCAGAAGCCTCCTATAAAAGATTGTACACTGATCGTTCTTATAACAACAGCCTAATTTGTGAAATTTTTAACGAAAGATTTGATAACAACTAGTCTGAGACTTTTAAAAAGTTAACTTACATTTCTACATTTCTAGTCGACTGGATAATATGGAAGACAGATCGTAAGTGGAACAATAAGGGATGAGAAGCCAATTCATAAGTTGCAGTATTAAGGCAAGGAAAAAGAGGTTTTTGAATTTATTGTTCAACTTTGGTCTACTTCATTTGTTTCTCTGACTATGATTTTGAAAGCGTGGAAAAAAGTTGAATGCGTACATTTGCAATTTGATGGTTCAGATGATTTTCAATGTTTGTCTCTGCTTGAAGAGCTGGAAAGAAAGAAACAGTAGTTGTGTTGTGTTATTGCGTATTGGTATGTTTAATAACTTCTTTAAATATATCACAAGTGCATGAAAAAAAGGTTTGGTCAGATGCACCACAACAAATCGAAGAAGTTGTGTTATTGCGTATTGGCATGTTTAATGCCTTAAAGACAAGATAGCATAAAGGAAGAATCGGAAAGAGTTGTGTGGAAGATATAAGACACAGTTTAGTTTTTGATTTCAGAGAGGGACTAATACCTGTGAATTTCGGTTTAACCGAAAACCAAAATACAAAAACCGTAAACCGCACTAAAAAACCAAAAATTAATAATTTTAAAACCATGCACCGACCAAAAAACTGATTAAACCGAAACCGAAAAACCAAAATTCACGGTTCGGCCGGTTTTTCGATTCGGTCGGTATTATGGCCACCCCTAATGTGCAGTGAAAGTTTATTATGTGATGTGTTAAAGTGCTCAGGAGGGTGAACCACTATTCCTAAATATATTCTCCTCGTACCTTAGCCCACACTACAACCATAAAAAAGTCCTAATTTATTTTAGATCGAGCAAGTCTACATTAGTAGAGGTATACATTAAGGGCAAACTTATGGTACCGATTGCATGAATGTGATTCTTTGTGAGAGTGAGGTATTTCCTTTGATATATATGAGTCCTTAAAGTATATTTGAGCATTTGATTTGAATGTGAGCTTAATTGTATCTTTTTATGTGTAGGATAATTGGAGGATGAAAATCCATGAAGGTTGCACACCAGGATATCAAAGAACACAAAAAGAGCGTATAAAGGAAAAATCAAACAAGTCCTAGAACCAGGCACCAGGCCAGGCGATGCCTGGTCCTAGGCAAGATCCACCGTACGAAGAAAAGACCAGGCGAGCTCCAGGGCGTGCTACAAGCCAGACCTCTCGAGCTTTGAGGCCTTATCCTTTTCCAGTCCGTGCATTAAACATTTTTCACTTGAATTTGAGCATGAGAACTCCGACCATAACCTATAAATACCCTTTAAACGTGATTATTTGAGGGTTGGACAATTTTGAAGGTGGAAAACGCATAGAAACACAAACGGACAACGAAATTCATTAATTCTTCCATCTTTCATCTAGTATTTATAACTTTATGTTTAAGAATACTAGTTTGATTGTTGTCATGAACATGAGTGGCTAAGAACCTCATGATTCTGGGGTTATGGGTCGTTATTGTCTATTATAGTTTGATGGTTGATTGTTTTGCTTGAATTATTATATTAATTTGTTTATTCAATCCTGCAATTAATTTTTTCTATTGCATAGCTAACAATAAAATACTATCTACGAGTTTATAGTTGAACTCAAAAGTGGAAATTATAGATTGCATATAAGATTGAATAGAGTAAGTTCTTCAATTCAGACACCGGAGAATAGATTCGCGATTAGGATCGATATATTCTAGTTCCCTTACTTTGTTATTTTCACAAGAAATATGCATACATTCTTGTTAGTTCTGATTCTATAGACATATAGTCTTAGGTTACTTGAATACGCGCGCGAAGCGTTGAAAGAACTTCACGAGCATAATAAGCTCTGCTAATTAACAAATTAGTTAATCAAGTGATTAAATCAACCCATAGAACGCAATTGGAGAGACATTAATCTCATAACACTGGAATATTCCCACCTCATTGAATTCTTTCTAAGTGTTTACTTGATTGCTTTGCATCTTTGAATTGTTTGACTATTTAGTAATTTCGTAGTAACTTTAGTAGTAAAAATCCTTGAGCAAGAAATTTATACATAGTTTAGATTGGAAAATAGTTGATTATTAATTCTCGCGGGACGATACTTTCTCATCATTTTACTATTTGTCGACCACGTACACTTGCGGGTGCGTTTGGAATCAACACTCGAGAGTTGCCTAGGCTTAAGTAGAGAGGTTCATCTAGTAGTACATCCAGTCAGGTTATTTCATTCTTGAAGGCTCGACATATGATCAAGAAGGGTTGTTTGACCTATCTGGACTTTGTTCAAGATATTGTTGTAGAGACTCCCAAGATAGATTTAGTGCATATAGTGCGGGAGTTTTTTGATGTATTTCCTATTGATTTACTAAGCATGTCGCCGGATCGTGATATCGATTTTGGCATTAATTTGGCACAAGGAGCCCAGCCTATCTCTATCCTACCTTATCATATGACTCATGTTAAGTTGAGAAAGCTGAAGGAGCAGCTTTAGGAGTTGCTCGAGAAGGGGTTTATCAGGCCGAGTGTGTTTCCTTAGTGCGCACCGATATTATTTGTGAAGGAAAAGGATGGGATTATGCGTATGTGCATTGATTATCACTAGCTAATAAGGTTACCATCAAGAATAAGTTTTTATTGCTGGACTTAACGATTTATTTGATCAGATTAAGGGTTCTAGAGTGTTCTCGAAGATCGACTTGAGATTTGGGTATCATCAGCAGAGGATTCATAATTCAGATTTTCCGAATACGGCTTTTCGGACTAGATATGGATACTATGAGTTCCTGGTTATGTCCTTTGGCTTGACTAAAGCTCCAACAACATTTATGGATTTGATGAATTGGGTGTTCATGACATATCTTGACTCATTTGTTATTGTCTTCATTGATGGCATATTGATCTACTCGCGTAGCATATAGGAGCATGAGCAACATTTGAGGATAGTACTTTAGACTTTGCGGGAACAAAAATTGTATGCTAAGTTCTCCAAGTATGAGTTCTGGTTAGATTTTGTGCCTTTCTTGGGGCATGCTATATCCGGTGAGGGTATTAAGTTGAGCCCCAAGAAGATCGAGGAAGTTCAGAGTTAGGGTCGTCCTACCACAATGATTGAGATCAAGAGTTTTTGGGGCTAGCAGGTTATTATCGTCGGTTTGTAGAGGAATTCTCATCTACTGTAGCTCCTTTAACTAGATTGACCCATAAGAGCGTTCACTACAAATGGTCCGATGATTGCGAGTCGAGCTTTTAGAAGCTCAAGACTGCATTGACTACCGCATAAGTATTAGTTTTACCTTTCGGTTTTGGGATTACACTGTGTATTGCGATGCTTCATGTGTTGGGTTAGGTTGTGTGTTGATGCAAGAAGAGCGAGTTATTGTGTATGCTTCTCATCAGTTGAGGCCCAATGACAAGAATTACCATGTGCACAATTTGGAGTTGGTTGCGATAGTTCATACTCTTAAGATCTGGAAGCATTATCCTTATGGAGTGTCATGGAGGTTTACATCGATCACTGTAGCTTGCAGCATCTATTTAAGTAGAAGGATATTTATCTAATGTAGTGCAGGTGGCTTGAGTTACTAAAGAACTGTGATATTACCATTCTTTGTCATCAGGGCAAGGCGAATGTGGTCGCGGATGCCTTGAGCAGAAAGGCTAACAGTACGGGTAGTTTGGCATTAATTCCAGCAGAGGAGAGGACATTGGCTTTAGACATTTAGTCCTTAGCTAAACGCAGTGTGAGATTGGATATTTTAGAGCCCAATCGAGTTCTCGCATTGTTGTGGCTCAATATTCATTCGAGCGGATTAAGGCTCGTCAGTATGAGGATCCACACTTGATGGTTCTTAGAGAGTTGGTACTTTGAGGTAATGCCAAGGAGGTTACTATCCGGGATGATGGTGTTCTGTGGCTCCAGGTTCGCTTATATGTTACTAATGTCGATGGCCTGAGGGAGTCGATTCTAGAGGAGGCACATAGTTTGTGTTATTTCATTCATCCAGGTACTACGAAGATGTTTCTGACCTAAGGCAGCATTACTGGTGGGGGTGGATGAAGAAGGACATAGTTGAGTATGTGTCGAGATGTTTTAATTACCAGCAGGTTAAGTACGAGCATTAGAGGCCAGGTGGCTTACTTCAAAAAATGGTTATACTGGAGTGGAAATAGGAGCGCATCATTATGGATTTCATGGTTGGTTTGCAGCAGTCGTTGCGGAAATTTGATATTTTTGGGTCATTGCCGATAGACTGACCTAGTTTGTGCACTTTATTCAGGTGATGACTATTTATACTTCGGAGAGGTTGGCCAATATTTATATCCAGGAGATCGTCCGGTGACATGGCTTGCCTATTTCCATTATTTCAGATCAAGGAACTTAGTTCATTTCGCTTTTTTGGAGAGCATTACAGAGTGAGTTGGGTACCTAGGTAGAGCTCAGCACAGCCTTTCATCCGCAGACCGACGGGCAGTCGGATTAGACAGTTCAGATCCTGGAGGATATGCTTAGAGCATGTATGATTGACTTTGGAGGGCAGTAGGAATGATTCTTACCATTGTCCGAATTTGCTTATACATCAGTTATCTATCCAGTATCGAGATGTCTCCTTTTGAGGTCTTATGTGGCCGACGATGTCGTTCTCCTATCGGTTGGTTCGAGCTTGGGGAGGCTAGGTTATATGGCAGTAATTTGGTAAAGGATGCCTTGGATAAGGTAAAGTTGATTCAATAGCGGCTTCGCATAGCACAGTCCAAGAAGAAGAGCTATGCAGATCAGAATGAGTAATTTGTCATTTATGGTGGGTGAGAAGGTTCTTTTGAAAGTCTTGCCGATGAAGGATATCATGAGATTCAGAATGAGAGACAAGTTGAATCTGAGATTTATTAGTTCGTTCGAGGTTTGGGAGCGAGTTAGTGAGGTTGCATACAAGTTTGCTTTGCCTCCTAGCCTATTGGGAGTTCATCCGGTATTTCATGTGTCTTGCTCTGGAGGTACCATGCTGATAGGCCCCGTGTGTTGGATTATAGCACAGTTCAAATGGATGAGAACTTGAGTTACGAGGAGGAGCTAGTTTCCATTATTGACAAGCATGTTCGCAAGTTGAGGTCTAAGGAGATTTCAGCTGTGAAAGTTCAATGGAGGGGTCAACCAGTCAATGAGGTGACTTGGGAAACAAAGGAGGACACACGGAGTATATATCCACACATATTTGGCACTTCAACTATGATTTTAAACTCGTTCAAGGATAAATATTTGTTTAAAAGGTGGAAAACAAAATGACCTGATCGGTCGATTTGCTTTCAAAAATACTGTGCCCCTACTTAAGACTTCCCATATGTGTTTTTCCTATTTTATGACTTTCGGGGGAGGTTGGTTTGATTTTGGAAGGGTTCGGGTTGAAGTGCAAATATTTCGTTATATAATAGTGGCCTAATTGGAAAAGTATTACTTAAGTCAACAATTTGAGTAAACGACCTCAAAATCAGGAATTGAAGGTTCCAATAGGTTCATATGACAATTTTGAACTTTCGAATCGAGTTTCAAGTGGACCGAGAGTGTTTCGGTAATTATTGTTAGAAGTTGGTATTTTGAAGGTTTTAGAGTTTTCTATGTTTTACCTAGGGTGGACTTTGGCATTATCGGATCCCGTTTGGTTTTCCAAACCTATGGATAGATTCCTATTATCATATTGAACTTGTTTATGAATTTTGGCATCATTCCGAGTTATCTAAGTATGATTCGTTGCGTTAGGAGTTTGTTGGAAGAAGTTTGATGATTAGAAGTTGATAAGTTTGGTTTGGGGTTAGATTCTTGGTTGTGTGTGATTTTGAGTATTTTGAGACCTTAAGTAGGTCAGATTATGCCTATGGACTTGTTGGTATAATTGAATGGGATCCCGGGTGGTTCGGGTGAGTTTCGGACAACCTTGAGCGATGTTGAAGTTGATAAAAATTTTATGGTGCTAGTGTCCTTCGCGATCGCGAATGTGGTCCCGCAATCGCGAAGAAGGATTTTGGAGGGGTGCAGTGGTTGCTCTTTGTGAACGCGAAGAATGCCCCCTGCGAACGCAATGGATGACCTAGCTCCTCTTTGCGAACGTGAAGAAGCCTATGCGAACACGAAGAAGGAAGAGGAAGGAATGGGATGTCAGGATTTGGCCTTCGCAAACGCGGTTGTGGGCCCAGAAATGTGAAAGGTTGGCTGAGGCATCATTTGGCCTTCACGATCGCGATGAAGGACACTTGCACAGATTAAAAGTTTCAATACGAGACTTAGGCTCATTCGCCCTATTTTTTCTTGGCTTGGGGCGATAGGGGAGCTTTTTGACGGGCCATTTTCATTAATCATCACTAGGTAAGTGATTTGTACTTATTGTGAGTTGAATATATGTATTATGTGAGGACTTTAACATGAAACTTAGTAGATTTTTTTGGTCTTGGATAGAAAAATTAGAACTGGAAAAAGTGAGATTTGACCACGAAATTGGTTATGAAATTATGTATAAATTATACATTTAAGTTCGTGATTCCATGGGTGATATTTATCTTCAAAAATTTCTAGAATTCGGGCTTGAGTCCGGGGTGGACTTTTGTTGACTTTCCGAGTGGGGTTGGAAGTTAATTCTAATAGTTATATTATGAGTTCTTAAGCATATATTGATTGGTTTGCACGTCCTTTTGGCTAGTTTCGAGTTGCTCGGCATCAATTTGAGGCGTTAGTGAGGTGTGGGAGCCGAGTAGTGGACTTGGAAGCAAGGTAAGTCTCTTGTCTAATCTAATAAGAGGAAATTATCCCCATAGGTATTTTTACTTGTTATGTGCTATGTGTTTTGGGTGCTACATACATACGAGGTGACGAGTGCCCGTGCGTAAGCTAGATTCTAGTTTATGCCCAGGTAGAATTATACCTACATCATGCCTTAACTGTTATACTTGAATTAATCTTTCCTTTTTGATTACTTAAATTCATAGCTGAACTTGAGACTAGAATTTACATATTTGACCAAGCCTCTTTACTTTGAGTTTTGGCGGGATATTTGATTGTCGGTAACAATTATGTTTTCTCTTACATTCATATCCTCGTGTGTTCTTATGTGATCGGTAGTTCAGGGACTTCTCGACTCGCACGTACCTTCACATGTGGGGCTAGTGGCCCGATGAAAGTTTCTCTATTCCTACTAGATGGTTATGGCCCGTAAGCACGGGCCCAATATTGTCAGTGTTGAAATTAACAGCTTCAAATAATTTATATTCATTTCTGAACAAAATATGCACTCATGCATGTTGTGTGGCTGCCAAAGAATACATTCTTCACATCCACGAACCTTCATATCATCGATGCATTTAGAAACAAAATCAAGTTGTACACAAGTTACGAAATATTGTAAGTAGCACATTTTTTACTGCCATGAACTTACTATTACTATTTACATATTCAGAAAATTTGATGCTTGATGCATTGATGATGTTGTGGTCAGTCGTGTCCTTTTTGCATCTTTCGCACCTGTAGAATTGCGAAGTGATGAGAATTGTCAGGTGTCAATGTACATATAATATATATGTATAAAAAATTATAGGAAGGAAAGAAAGAACAAGAATAGAATAGGACAATATTGTTGCCCCTCTTCTTTAAATTTCCTTAGACATGTCAGTTCTAAATTCTTGAACTCAGAAGCATACAATATGGGCAATCAAGGAGAAGAGGCTTATTCATTTTGGATCACCATGACAACCTAATACTATATTTGAAACTTATAAACACAACTGCCGCATAGATGGATGCCAAAAAATTGCTTTTCTTGAAAGAAGATGGAATACTGAAGCTACTTGCAATTGAGTTTTGGATAAGATGAGCAGTCCAAAACTATTAGCAAAGTATGCTGCTGGCTTCTAGGCTTTAACTTCAAATATAATATATACTTCCTCAAGTAACGTTGGTTAGCACAAATGCCATATATCTTTTATTGCCAACGTGTACCATGACCATCCCATCACTTTTCCTTGAAAAAATTAGTGGTAAGAAAAATGACATAGCTAACTAAGTTAATGCATCAACTCAATTGACACATAACTCATTCACATGTGCAGATAATATGTTTGCTCACAGCTTAAAAAGGATCTAGCTGATTATGTTAAAGTATCAATTCATTTTGACGCACAAATTATTGGCATTTGCAGATAGCGCGTTTGTTTATAGTTTAAAAGATTATAGAGCATAAACAAAACAATCAATAACAAAAAAAAAAAAGAATGATAGTTTGGCATACCTTTATATATATCCTCAAAAGAGTTTGAAACATCTTTAACATGCAAAAGACAATCTTCATGAGGAATTAAATATACAATCCACCCTCTAATAATAAATCTTTTGATAGATAAAAAAATGTATAAATATCCGAGATATACTAACCTTATATTACCTTTTAAGAATTTCATTTCTAGTATAATGATAAACATTAGAATATTAGTGGCCTTAATTCTCTTTTTCATTTCCTCAAAAGAGAAATAGATAGAGAAATATCGAAGGTAAATTAGTGTACCCAGTAAGTTTGAAGAAATTAATGATAAAGAGAGAACATGCTTCAAAAAGAAAAAAAGCAAATATACAATTTGGTGCACATACATCGACATATTAAAAATAGCGAAAAAGAAATTCTTAAAACAAACTCTAGTTTTCATGACCCTCCAACCGCGACCCCAAAAAAGGCAAACAAAGAAACCAAAAAAATCTCAAAAGTAGAGTAAGAAAAGGAAGCTTTTTGCACCAAATCAATCAGATAGAATGTACTGAGAGAATGTGTTGCAACAACATATAGTAGTTTAACATAGAGCAGGATTGGTGGATCGATTAAAATCCAGAATTCTAGATATTAGTCCACTCTCTTAAAGGAGGTAAATCTAATTGGATTATATGCATAAGTGCTTTATTCAGCTATCCATTAGGAGATGCTGATATTTTAAGCGTAATTTTTTCAACAATTAACATTGATAAATTTTTTCCCAGACTTCGTAACAGTAAAATGCAGGATATGTATTTTAGTGAGTGTACCTACAGTAGAAGAAATGAAGATGAGAAATAATCACAAAATTCATGTAATAGATAAACCTGCTTCAAGTTATCATTAATCTCTATCGTGCAACCTTGAATTTCATAAAAAATCCTCTTAAAGGAAACAAGCGCAACTACAAAATTTAAGCAAAAGACCAAAATAACAAAATCTTAAAATAAAAAGTGACAGTGTCAGTCAGAACGTCAACCTTAGGCTTCTATGTTGTGCAGCCAGCGCTTAGAGCCATCGGACGTGACTGTTCTACTGCAGAGATACAAATTATCCTTTTAACATGCAAAAGTGCTAAAGTCAAAATGGCTAGTCAAAGAATAAAGAGAAACTACATAATACATATGTTGAGGATTTATACATGACAACTTCTTTATTGTTTGTTTTTTTAGTTCGGATTGAAACTGGAATTAGGATACTCCAACGAATCATACCATTTCCGCTAATTATACTCATCTATATAGAGTGTTATTGCGACAATGCAATAGTAACATTGTCACAGAAAAGCCATCTTTTAATTCAGCTTTATTAGCTCATTGTTGTATTAAAAGGGATTTGTTTTTGTCCGCCGACATCAGTCTATATAACGCCTAGCCCTTCTGTCAGTTTTTTTTCATTCCAATTTGATTGTATTTATGATTGCAAGAGAGAATTAGTAAATATGAAGGAACTTTTTCCATCGTACTATCGTCAGTGTGTGATGAGAATGCAAATTGCAAGTATGAGAACATGTCCAATGAATGGAAGTAGAAATAAGTGAGAGAGGCAGGAGTGGCTGAATCTGTCTTCCACTGAAACAACAATACAAGTAACAGTTGAGAAAAGTTTTGAATGTTGAATCTGATTCAGGATCACATGTCCATGGGATCATCTCCAAAATACAGTATGATTTATGTTGATAGGTGTTCTGAAATGCATTTTGATTTCCTATTTTCCTTGAGTTTCTCTGAATAAGAGAACTTATAGTCTGCTTTGGTATTGTATTTTGGTTTGATTTTCTCTATTTTCGACTTCTTTGGCGAAAACGAAAAGTTAGAAGAGAACTTCGAATAAACCATGACGTAGAAAAAATAGAAAGAGAAATCGTATCAAAGCAACAAATTTCAGCCCAAAATTTTTAGTTCTCCTTCCCTCTATAGACATAATAATGTCACCATAGGACAACAACAACAACCAAAAATTCAGCTATGAAATTAAAATTTGTTAAGAGATGTCGAAAAGGCAAAGACAAAAATAGTAGAGAGAGGATTGAGAGACAATCATACCTGAAATTGCAAGAGATGGAAGAAAAATGAAGAGAGATAAAAGTATTCTTGAAAGTCTGAAGATCTGAAAAGAATACTTCTGCTCTGTTGGAATAGAAGAGATGGAAGACGAGATGGTTCTAGAACACTGTAGTGTGTCTAATGGAGCACAAAACTTTATGGCAGAGTGAAATTACATTTATGCCCTTGGTCGACCTCACTTGCCTCTTCTATATAATAGATAATAGAAATGTGATCGGGTCCTACGTCTTGGTAGTGCTATAAAATATTATTATGGATCGGGTCGTCGACCTCGGTAGTATTATGAGATGCATCTATAGATCCGGGCGTACGAATACGGTGATGTTACATAACTCTATTCTTGTGGATCAGGCCGCACGACCTAGGCACAATTCGTGCGTAATATTCGAATATATTTTCAAAGCGCATATGAGTCGATCCCTCATCACTACTTCTCAGAGGTTAGACTAGATACTTACTTGGTACGTATTGATTTACATCCTCATACTACACTTTAGCCCTAATTGTGTAGGTACTGAGACATGTATATCAGATGGTCACTTGGGCTCATAGTGGCATCATCTAGAGACTTAGTGATGAGCTTCTTTCCATGCTTTGACCCGCAACACCCAGAGACTCTTTTCCTATATTTTTATCTTATTCTGTCTATTTTTCATTCCATACAGTAGTTGTAGTGATTTTGTATATCCTACAAGATGCTCATACACTTTTGACACTGGATTTTGGGGATTATTGTAGATGTTCATAGTTGTACCTAATATTCATATCACTTCACTTTATGTTTTGTTCATATTTTGTGACTTAGCAAGATTGAAAGTACTTTGCCACGATTTCGAAACTTAACTCCACTTTAT
Organism: Nicotiana tabacum; assembly: GCF_000715075.1. Lineage (NCBI taxonomy): Eukaryota > Viridiplantae > Streptophyta > Magnoliopsida > Solanales > Solanaceae > Nicotiana > Nicotiana tabacum. The sequence goes on along the minus strand of NC_134089.1, from coordinate 50,043,032 downwards.
TATTATAATTCTTGATTTTAAAAGTATTAGAATGGTTGTTTGTGTTGATGGTTCATCATTGGCTTGCCTAATAGCAATGTTGGGTGTCATCACGGCCAATAAAGGAAATTGGTTCGTGACATATATGAGCCCAATCACCTACCATATGGACTTTTTACCATTGTATGAGTTTAATAGATGCATCTACAATCACATGTGCATTTTTTATCAACTTCCAATTTGACCTTTGCAAGGTCGCTTGCTGTCACGACCCTCCCCAAACCCGGTCGTGATGTCGCCTCTCATGAAGACAAGGCCAGCCGACACTTCCCATTTCCAAATATTAACAGTTAAACCATAAGAAATAAATCTAAAGTATGATAAGGTAATCCAAAGTTATCAGATAATAGCATAATTCGCGGAAAATAACCCAACACAGCCCGATACCGGGGTGTCACTAGTCATGAGCATCTATAAATCCTACTACAAATCCGATGAATCTATAAACTATTACAATTGTCTGATCAGAAATAGAAATGATAAAGAGGGAGAAACACGGGTCTGCGGACGTCAAACAGCTACCTCGTGAACTCCGAATGTCCGCCGGGAGCACTCAACTCGCACTGGCAGGATCAGCAATGCCTGAATCTGCACACAGGGGTGTAGGGAGTAAAGGGAGTACTCCAGCTTAGTGAGTAACAAATGTAAATAAAGACTGAAAGCAAGAAATCACGTAAGGCACAAAACATTCTATAATGAAGCAGTAAAACCATTTAAATTTAGTAAATCAGTGAAAGATAGGTAAAATCCTTTAACTAAAATGTAATTTCATGAAAAGCTTTTTTTCAATAATTAAGCAGGTAATTGACAGTCAATTATGAAAAGTAAACATATAAAGGCTCGCCCCTCGGGCATAGTATCAACAAATTCGCCCCTCGGGCAACATCTCAGAACAGTACCAGCCCCTCGGGCAATCAAATAGAATAATACCAGCCCCTCTGGCTGAATCTCACAACACAAATAGGTACCCGTTCTCACTGGAGGTGTACAGACTCCTGGAGAGGCCCCTTACGGCCCAAGCGCAATATCAAGCCATCTCGTGGCATCATCACTAGGCCCTCAGCCCCCATATCAATCAAGCCACATCACGGCACACATATCTCAGGCCCTCGGCCTCATAATCAGTATCAAATCCTCACAACATAGGCCCTCGGCCTTACTCAGTCAAAATCCTCACAAGCCACTCGGGCAGTAGTAAAACATGTTTTTCAGCCCCAAAAATATCAATTAAAAGATCATGTAAGTGTTTAAAACAGAGTAAACATGGCTGAGTACGAAAATAGTGAAATATAGGATGACTTAGTTCAAGTATAAAGTCAAAACAGTGAGAAAATACCAGTAAAAATCCCCGAAAGGATTCAAGTAGTTGGCACAAGGCCCAAATATGGAATTTAGCCCAAATCATGAAGATAGAAAATAGATTTCAGTCAAATACGCAGTAAAATAGCCATTCGGAATGGACTAAGTCACAATCCCCAACAGTGCACGATCCCACGCTCGTCATCAAGCATGTATCTCACCTCAATATAGCGCAACGATGTGCAAGTCCGGGGTTTCATACCCTCAGAACATCATTTACAATCATTACTCACCTCGAACCGGTCAAATCCCTAGCTCGCGACGCCTTTGCCCCTTGAATCGGCTTCCACTCGCGTCGAATCTATCCAAAATCAGAACGAGGACGCCAAAATATGCTAAGGGAATGAAACCCAAGCAAAAATAATCAAAATATGACACAAATCCCGAAATTACCAAAACTTGACCCCTGGTCCCACGTCTCGGAATTCAATAATCTTTACATCTTTAGATTCCTTATCTCCCCACGAGTTCATACATATCAAAGTTCTTAAATCCGACCCCAAATGGTCCTTCAAATCCTCAATTAAAGGCCTAAGTTTCCAAGCCCTAGTTTCCCCAATTTTCACCATAAATTTTCATGATTTCTAGCTCTAATCCATGTAGTAATAGCATAGGAACGAGTTTTAAGTCTAAATTCCTTACCTCAATGAAGTTCCCTTGAAATCCCTCTCTCAAATCGTCCAAAAAGCTCCAAAGCCGAGATAAAAATGGTGAAATTAGCTAAAATTCGCGAATGATACAATTTATACTTTCTGCCAGACATTTTCGCATTTGCGGCACAATACCCGCTCTTGCGGTACCGCATTTGCGGTTATTTCTCTGCTTCTGCGGAAATCACTTAACTCACTATTTTCCGCATATGCGATTCCTCATCCGCATATGTGACATCGCAGATGCGGTCCATCTCACCGCTTCTGCGGTCCCTGACTCCATCAGCACTTTTCCGCTTTTGCGACCTCCCTCATCACACCTGTAGTCCCCAATCCACAGGTGCAGAAATACCAGAAGCAGCAAACAGCAGCTGCAACAAAATTCCAACTTCTCCGTTAGCCATCCGAAATCACCCCGAGGCCCCTGGGACCTCAACCAAAAGCACAAACATATCCTAATACCTTATTCAAACTTGTACCAATCTTCAAAATACCTCTAACAACATCAATCAACCAAAACACATTGGATTCAAGCCAAATTTTCTAAAATCTTCCAAATTCCGCTTTTGATAAAAAACCCAATCAAACCACGTCTGAATGACTTGAAATTTTACACACACATCCAAATGACATAACGGAACTACTGCAACTCTTGGAATTCCATTCTGACCCCTATATCAAAATCTCACCTATCAACCGGAAATCGCCAAAATATCAACTTTGCCAATTCAAGCCTAAATCTACTCTGAACCTCCAAAGACCATTCCAATCACACTCCTAAGTCCCAAATCACCTCCCGAAGCTAACCGAACCATCGGAACTCACATCCGAGCCCTCTAACACATAAGTCAACATCCGGTTGACTTTTCCAACTTAAGCTTCCTCAAAAGAGAATAAGTGTCTCAAACCTTACTAAATTTATTCCGGATTCGATCCGACCAACCCGATATCACATAACACGGATAAACAAAGCATAAAGGAGCAGAAAGGGGGAAAACGGAGCGGTAACTCATGAGATGACTGGTCGGGTCGTCACATCCTCCCCAACTTAAACAAACGTTCGTCCTCAAATGTGTCAAGAAACATACCTGAAGCCTCAAACAGGTGAGGATATCTGCTCCGCATTTCCCGCTCGGTCTCCCAGGTAGCCTCCTCCATGGGCCGACCTCTCCACTGCACTTTCACTGACGCTATATCTTTTGACCTCAATTTTCGAACCTGTCGACCCAAAATAGCTACTGGCTCCACATTATAAGTCAAATCATCATCCCACTGAACCGTGCTGAAATCCATAAGATGAGACGTTTCCCCAATATACTTACGGAGCATAGAAACATGAAATACCGGATGCACACTCGACAAGCTGGGTGGAAAAGCAAGCTCACAAGCCACCTCCCCAATCTTTCGAAGCACCTCAAAAGGCCCAATGAACCGAGGACTCAATTTCCCTTTCTTCCCAAATCTCATAACACCCTTCATAGGCGAAACCTTCAACATGACCTTTTTACCAACCATGTAGGAGACATCTCGAACCTTCCTGTCAGCATAACTCTTTTGCCTCAACTGCGCTGTACGAAGCCTCTCCTGATCACCTTCACCTTTTCTAAGGCATCCTGCACCAAGTCTGTCCCCAATAGCCTAGCCTCACCGGGCTCGAACCAACCAACTAGAGATCTACACCGCCTCCCATACAAAGCCTCATATGGAGCCATCTGAATACTCGACTGGTAGCTGTTTTTATAAGCAAACTCTGCAAGCGGTAGAAACTGATCCCATGACCCTCCAAAATTAATGACACAAGCACGCAACATGTCCTCCAATATTTGGATAGTTCGTTCGGACAGCCCGTCCATCTGAGGGTGAAAAGCTGTGCTCAACTCAACCTGAGTACCCAACTCTCACTGCACAGACCTTCAAAACTGCGTTGTAAACTAAGTGCCCCTGTCTGAAATGATGGAAACTAGGACACCATGCAAACGAACAATCTCCTGGATATAGATCTCTGCCAACCGCTCTGAAGAATAGGTAGTACATACAGGAACGAAGTGCGCGAACTTGGTCAGCCGATCCACAATCACCCATATAGCATCGAACTTCCTCAAAGTCCGCGAGAAGTCGAACTACAAAGTCCATAGTGATCCTCTCCCACTTTCACTCGGGAATATCCATCTGCTGTAGCAAGCCACCCGGTCTCTAATGCTCATATTTCACATGCTGGCAATTGAGACACCGAGCTACAAATCCCACAATGTCTTTCTTCATTCTTCTCCACCAATAGTGCTGCCTCAAATCCTGATACATCTTCGCGGCACCCCGATGAATGGAATACTGCGAGCTATGGACCTCCTCCAGAATCAACTCCCAAAGCCCATCTACATTGGGTACACAAATCCGGCCCTACATCCTCAACATCCCATCATCACCAATGGTCACAACTCTAGCATCATCATGCTGAACTCTGTCCTTAAGGACAAGCAAATGTGGATCATCATACTGGTGCTCTCTGATGCGATCATATAAGGAAGACTGAGAAACCACACAAGCCAATACCCGATTGGGCTCTAAAACATCTAATCTCACGAACCGATTGGCCAAGGCCTGAACATCAACCGCAAGAGGTCTCTCCCCAACTGGAATATATGCCAAACTCCCCATACTCACCACCTTTCAACTCAAGGCATTGGTCACCACATTGGCCTTTTCCGGATGGTACAATATGGTGATATGATAATCCTTAAGCAACTCCAACCAACTCCGCTGCCTCAAATTGAGATCCTTCTGTTTGAAAAGGTGCTGGAGGCTACGATGATTAGTAAACACCTCACAAGACACACCATACAAGTAATACCTCTAAATTTTCAACGCGTGAACTATGACATCCAACTCCAAATCATTAATGGGGTAGTTCTTCTCATAGGGCTTCAACTGATGAGAAGCATAAGCAATAACTTTACCCTCCTGCATCAATACACAACCAATGCCTACTCTCGAAGCATCACAATACACGATATATGAACCTAAAACTGATGGCAAAACTAATACTAGAGCTATGGTCAAAGCTGTCTTGAGCTTTTGAAAGCTCTCCTCACACTCGTTCGACCATACAAATGAAGCACCCTTCTGAGTCAACTTGGTCAAGGGAGATACGATAGATGAGAATCCCTAAACAAACCGACGATAATAACCCGCCAAGCCAAGAAAACTGCGAATCTCTGTGGCCGGGGATGGCTTGGGCCAACTCTGAACCACTTCTATCTTCTTCGGATCAACCTGAATACCCTCACTAGACACCACGTGCCCTAAGAAAGCCACTGAACTGAGCCAAAACTCACACTTGGAGAATTTTGCATAAAGATTCTCCACTCTCAATCTCTGCAACACAACTCTCAAATGCTCTGCATGCTCCTCCTGACTATGCGAATATACTAGAATATAATCAATGAAGACTATGACAAACGAGTCAAGATAAGGCCGGAACACATTGTTCATCAAATGCATGAACGCTACTGGGGCATTGGTCAACCCAAAAGACATCACCAAGAACTCATAATGACCATATTGGGTTCTGAAAGTTGTTTTAAGAATATCCGAGTCCCTGACCTTCAACTGGTGATACCCTGAACGGAGATCAATCTTGGAGAACACTCTCGCTCCCTAAAGCTGGTCAAATAAATCATCAATGCGAGGCAAAGGATACTTGTTATTAATTGTTACCTTGTTCAATTGCCTATAATCAATGCACATCCTCATAATGTCATCATTCTTCTTCACAAATAGGACCGACGCACCCCAAGGTGACACACTAGGCCAAATGAACCCTTTATCAAGAAGTTCCTGAAGCTGCTCCTTTAATTCCTTCAACTCCACTGGTGCCATACGATATGGCGGAATAGAAATGGGCTGAGTGCCCGGCACCAGGTCAATACCAAAATCAATATCCCTGTCTGGTGGCATGCCCGACAGGTCTGCAGGAAACACATCGGGAAAATCCCTCACAATTGGAATAAAATCAATACTGGGAGTCTCAGCACCGACATCCCTCACAAAGGCTAGATACGAAAGAAAACCCTTCCCAACCATACGCTAGGCTTTTAAGAATGAGATCACTCTGCTGGGAATATAATCAGTCACACCTCACCACTCGATCCGTGGCACACCCGGTATAGCCAATGTGACTGTCTTGGCATGATAGTCTAGAATAGCACAACACGGAGATAGCCAATCCATGCCCAAAATGACATCGAAGTCCACCATACACAACAATAAAAGGTCCACACGGGTCTCCAGACCCCCAATAGTCACCATACATGAGCGGTACACACGGTCTACAACAATAGTATCACCCACCAGGGTAGATACATGAACAGTTGAAGCAAGAAACTCACGGGGCGTACCCAAATAACGAGAAAAGTATGATGACACATAAGAAAAGGTGGAACTGAGATCAAATAATACAGAGGCATCTCTGTGGCAGACTGAAACATACCTGTAATAACAACATCTGAAGTAATATCATCGGGTCTGCCTAGAAGTGCATAGAAATGGGCTTGACCGCCACCTGATCGACCTTCCCCTCTAGGGCGACCCCTAGCTGGCTGGGCAGGTGGTGGTGAAGTAACTGGCGCTGAAGCCAATGACTGACCCCTCTGCTGAGATGAGCTCTCAAGACGACGAGGGCACTTCCTCCACATATGACCCATCTCACCACACTCATAACAACTCCCAGGTGCTGGAGAAGGGGACTGAAGGGAACCCCTCGCACCGGAGTGACTAGCAGATGCACTCGGAATAGAAGAGCCCTGAACTAATGGAGCACGAGACAAGCTCTGAGCTGGAAGGGCACTAAGTGATGACTTGCCCTGATGAGAACTGTGAGAACCATAACCCGACGACGTCCCATGATAACCTGGGTGAGATGGCTAGGCATGCCTGAATGGACGACCTCTGCCATATTGAAACTGATCTCTCGAAGGAGCACCACTGAAACTACCAGATACTCGAGGCCTCTTGGACTCCCTCTCCTCTCGCTCCTGGCGACAAACAGACTCAATCTCACGGGAAATATCCACAACCTCCTCGAAAGTAGCACCAATCACCCTCTCCTTGGTCATGAGAATACAAAGCTGATAAGTGAGGCCATCAACAATCCTCCTAATCCTCTCTCTATCTGTTGGAACCATCCGAATAGCATGACGAGCTAACTCGGAGAACCTCATCTTGTATTGTGTCACAGTTATCTCTCCCTGACGCAACCACTCAAACTCCCTATGCATCTCCTCTCTATGGGACTGCGACACATATTTCTCCAAAAAGAGAACGGAGAACTACTATCAGGTAAGGGGTGCTGCACCAACAGGCCTACGTCTCTCAAAAGCCTCCCACCAAGTAAAGGCAGCTCCCGAAAACTGATAAGTAGTGAAAGCGACCCCGTTGGTCTCCAGAATACCCGTTGTACGAAGCATCCTCAAGCACTTATCTAAGAAACCCTGGGCATCCTCGCCTTTTGCACCACTAAAGGTCGGAGGCTGCAGTATACCAAACCTTTCCAACCTACGCTGCTCATCCTCCGACATAGCAGGAACTACATAATCCTGAGCAGCTGCAACCGGCTGGGCTGGATATGCTCTCGGCATCTGAAGTCCCTGCACAACCTGCTCAGGTGTGCGAGCGGCGAAAGTCTGATTACCTCCCCCAGCCTGAGAAGTAGCTGCGGCTGTAGTGGCTGAAACCGCCTGAGCTAGGCCCGTGCAAACTGATAAGATCTGAACCAAGGCCTTCTGAAAACCTAGAATCACAATGGGCATAGCTTGCGCCTGATCTGGTGCTACTGGAGCGTCCATAACTGGGACCTGATCCTGAACTGGGGCTGCTGGTGGATCTGTAGGTGCTGCTCTAGCTGCTCTACCCCTACCACGACCACGACCGCGTCCTCGGCCTCTAGTGGCTATAGCCGGTGGTACTAGTGGTCGTCCATCCTAACCGATAATGCGTGTCCTCACCATCTGTGAGAGAATAGAACAACAGAAGTTTAGTACCCGGATCAACAAATTCGCACGACAAGAATTCCAAGAATATAAAGTTTTTCCTAAAGGTTCTGAAGCCTCTCGAGGATAAATACAGACGTCTTCGTACTGATCCGCGAGACTCTACTAAACCTGCTCATGACTTGTGAGACCTATGTAACCTAGGCTCTGATACCAACTTGTCACAACCCAAAACCCCAAACCCGGTCGTGATGGCACCTCTCGCGAAGACAAGGCCAACCGACACTTCCCATTTCCAAATATTAATAGTTAAACCATAAGAAATAAATCTAAAGTATGATAAGGTAATCCAAAGCTATCAGATAATAGCATAATTCGCGGAAAATAACCCAACACAGCCCGATATCGGGGTGTCACTAGTCATGAGCATCTATAAATCCTACTACAAATCCGATGAGTCTATAAACTATTAGAATTGTCTGATCAGAAATGGAAATGATAAAGAGGGAAAAACACGGGTCTGCGGATGTCAAGCAGCTACCTCGTGAACTTCGAATGTCCAATGGGAGCTCTTAACTCGCACTGGCAGGATCAACAATGCCTGAATCTGCACATAGGGGTGCAGGGAGTAAAGTGAGTACTCCAACTCAGTAAGTAACAAATGTAAATAAAGACTAAAAGCGAGAAATCACGTAAGGCACAAAACATTCTATAATGAAGCAATAAAACCATTTAAAATCAGTAAATCAGTGAAAGATAGGTAAAATCCTTTAACTCAAATGTAGTTTCATGAAAAGCCTTTTTTCAATATTTAAGTAGGTAATTGACAATCAATTATGAAAAGTAAACACATAAACGCTCGCCCCTCGGGTACAGTATCAACAAATACGCCCATCGGGCAACATCTCAAAACAATACCAGCCCCTCGGGCAATCACATAGTACTATACTAGCCCCTCGTGCAAAATCTCACATCACAATGGGTACCCGCGCTCACTAGGGGTGTACAGACTCTTGGAGGGGCCCCTTACGGCCCACACGCAATATCAAGATACCTCGTGGTATAATCACTAGGCCCTCGGCCCTATATCAATCAAGCCACCTCGTGGCGCACATATCTCAGGCCCTCGGCTTTATAATCAGTATCAAATCCTCACAACATAGGCCCTCGGCCTTACTCAGTCAAAATCCTCACAAGCCACTCAGGCAGTAGTAAAACATGTTTCTCAGCCTCAAAAATATCATTTAAAAGATCATGTAAGTGTTTAAACAGAGTAAATATGGTTGAGTACGAAAAAAGTGAAATATAGCATGACTAAGTTCAAGTATAAAGTCAAAACAATGAGGAAATACTAGTAAAAATCCCCGAAGGGTTCAAGTAGTTGGCACAAGGCCCAAATATGGCATTCAGCCCAAATCATGATGATAGCAAATAGATTTCAGTCAAATATGCGGTAAAATAGCCATTTGGGATGGATTAAGTCACAATCCCCAATAGTGCACGACCCCACACTCGTCATCAAGCGTGTGCCTCACCTCAATATAGCGCAACGATGTGCAAGTGTAGGGTTTCATACCCTCAGAACATCATTTACCATCATTACTCACCTCGAACCGATCAAATCCCTAGCTCACGATGCCTTTGCCCCTCGAATCGGCCTCCACTCGCGTCGAATCTATCCAAAATCAGAACGAGGACGTCAAAATATGCTATGGGAATGAAACCCAAGAGAAAATAATCAAAATATGACACAAATCCTGAAATTACCAAAACCCGACCCCCGGTCCCACGTCTCAGAATTCAATAATTTTTACATCAATAGATTCCTTATCTCCCCACGAGTTTATACATATCAAAAGTTCTCAAATCCAACCCTAAATGGCCCTTCAAATCCTCAATTAAAGGCCTAAGTTACCAAGCCCTAGTTTCCCCAATTTTCACCCTAAATTTCCATGATTTCTAGCTCTAATCCATGTAATAACATCATAAGAACGAGTTTTAAGTCCAAATTCCTTACCTCAATGAAGTTGTTTTGAAATCCCTCTCTCAAATCGTCCAAAAAGCTCCAAAGCCGAGATAAAAATGGTGAAATTATCTAAAATTCACGAAGGATACAATTTATACTTTCTGCCCAGACATTTTCACACATGCGGCACAATACCCGCTCGGTACCGTATTTGCGATTATTTCTCCGCTTCTACCGGAAATCACTTAACTCACTATTTTCTGCATCTGCGATCCCTCATCCACATCTGCGACATCGCAGATGCGGTCTATCTCACTGCTTCTGCGGTCCCTGACTCCATCAGTACTTTTCCGCTTCTGCGACCTCCCTCATCGCACCTACGGTCCCCAATCCGCAGGTGCGGAAATACCAGAAGCAGCAAATTCAGCAGCTGCAACAAAATTCCAACTTCTCTATTGGCCATCCGAAATCACCCTGAGGCCCCCTGAGACCTCAACCAAAAGTACAAATATATCCTAATACCTTATTCAAACTTGTACCAATCTTTAAAACACCTCAAACAACATCAAATCAACCAAAACACATCGGATTCAAGCCAAATTTTCTAAAATCTTCTAAATTTCGCTTTTGATCAAAAACCCAACCAAACCACATCAGAATGACCTAAAATTTTTTTCACACACATCCCAAATGACATAACGGAACTACTGCAACTCTTAAAATTCCATTTCGACCCCTATATCAAAATCTCGCTTATCAACCGAAAATCGCCAAAATATCAACTTTGCCAATTCAAGCCTAAATCTACTCCGAACCTCCAAGACCTATTCCGATCACACTCCTAAGTCCCAAATCACCTCCCGGAGCTAACCGAACCATCGGAATTCACATCCGAGCCCTCTAATACATAAGTCAATATTCGGTTGACTTTTCCAACTTAAGCTTCCTCAAAAGAGACTAAGTGTCTCAAACCTTACTAAATTCATTCCGTATTCGATCTGACCAACCTGATATCACATAACATGGATAAAAAAGCATAAAGGAGTAGAAAGGGGGAAAACGGAGCGGAAACTCATGAGACAACTGGCCGGGTCGTCACACTTGCTCACATAATAGAGCGTAGTTCCAAATAATAAAATTACGATGGTTTTGATAATGCTGGTTGGTTTAGCAAAAATTATATGCCTATAATTATAACTAAACCATTGTCTATGAGAACAAAACTCACAAAAAGAAATTTGATATGAGATGTATTGTTTAACATACAACAACGCTTGTAGGGATTAAGCCAACAAGGTATGATAAACTATCCCTGTCACAATTGGTTCAGGGTCGGGAACAAAATAATTTTACATCTAGAAATATGGATGTGCTATCTGATTTAATTGTTCCACCACAATACACAGAGATGGGTCCCCAAATAAGGTTAGAGATATGTGCTAGTGATCCCAATATTAGGGGGAGAAAATGGGCAGCTGAAAAAAGTAATACATGGAACGAATTAATATAAGTACATCTAGACCCTTGTACAAGAAAATGTGAACTTCAAGTTCAAGTGATAATTCATTTACAAAATATTGTCACGCACATTTGCTGACCCACAACTAAATATCATATTTCAGTTGCTAATGCTCCAAATAAAATAAAGACCATGATGGACAGAGTCTATGGCACACATAAAGTGTAATAAACTAATCGATTCCAAAGATAAAACTCCTTGAAGAAGGAGAGGAGTAAGTGATCAAGATGGTCATAACAATGAGGCAAGTGTTCTTGAAGAGAACTACGACATAACATATCATAAGGCCTCATCAGGTGAGGCTCAGGTACCTATAAATAATGAGCTAAAGAGATGTCAATAAGTTATGTCTTTATTGAGTAACGATGGAACCGATATAAAATGATCATCAACGATATTGTTGATATAATGTAGCGCTCAATATTATTAATATTGACATCTTAAACTCAAATCTATCATGGAATGTGGATAGATAAATAATTGGCCAAATAAAAAATATGCAATAAAGATGGACTTCACCAGAAAAATGAGAAGTTGGACGGATAGTCCCAACACCTGAAAGTATAAAGCTAGTGGAGGTATAAACGTGTGACAACTTGGCCGGTCGTCTTAAGAATTTATGCCCCAATCCCCTATTAACTGCTTTCCCCAAGTTTATTTCTGCTATTTTGATTTGTCGGTATGTTCGATTTTGAGTTTCGGAGAGTTTTGGGACACTAGGTCCCTAAATGAGAGCTTAAGTGTTTGAAATTTGACCGTAGTCGGAACAGTGTGAAGACGGCCTTGGAATTGAAATCTGATGGTTTTGTTAGCTCTGTTGGGTGATTTTAGGGTTAGGAGCGTGTTAGGATTGTATTTTGGAGGTCCGTAGCTAATTTAGGCTTGAAATACTGAAAGTTGAATTTTGGAAGTTTCTGGTTTGATAGTGAGATTATGATCCGAGGGTCAGAATGGAATTCTGAGAGTTGCAGTAGTTCAATTATGGCATTTGGGATGTGTGTGCAAAATTTCACGTCATTTGGAGGTGGTTTGGTGGGGTTTTTGATCAAAACCAGAATTCGGAAGATTTTTAAAACTTAGGCTTGAATCCGATGTGTTTTTGTTGTTTTGATGTTGTTTGGAGTGTTTTGTAGATTGGTACAAGTTTGAATAAGGTTTTAGGATATGTTGATGCCTTTGGTTGAGGTCCCGGGGGCCTCGGGTGTGTTTCGGATGCTCAACGGATCATTTCAAGTTGTTAAAAAGTTGCAGGTTTTTGTTCAGCTGTTGCAGAGGGATTTTACCCTTCGCGTTTGCGAGTGGAACCTCACGTTCGCGAAGAGTCAATGGGGGGTTGATGGAATTTTGCCTTCGCGTTCGCAAAGAGTGGTGATGTTTGAGCATCGAGTTCATGGGAAGGGTATCGCGTTCGCGTAGAAGGAAGTGGTTAGCTGGGTTCGAGGTGGAATTGTGTAACGCGTTCGCGTAGAAGGAAGTGGTCAGCTGGGTTCGAGGTGGAATTGTGTAACATGTTCGCGAAGGGTTGGTCAGCGAAAGCATCGCGTTCGCGAGAGCAGTTTCACGTTCGCGTAAGAGGACTTTTGGTCAACGACTTTATGTGCTTCGCGAATGCGAGGACTTGACCGCGTTCGCGAAGAAGGAATTAAAATACCTGAGCAAAATGTTTAAAAAGGGTTATTTCGCGAATGTTAGCCTAGTTTCCTCCATTATTAGGCAATTTTGAAGCTTTTTGAAGAGGGATTCAAGGGGAATCACTTGGAGGTAATATTTTTGACTTCATAACTCATTTTTATGTGATAAAATACCTGATTAGTGGTGGAAAATTTGGGAGAAATGGGTAATTAAGGTTTGAGTTTAAGAGAAACAAAAAGGGGTATTTGAGGGGTCAATTGAACTCTGATTTTAGTGTTCTTGTTATGCATAGACTCATGAAAGTATGAGGATTCCGAAAATATAAATTTTACCCGATTCCGAGACGTGGGCCCAAGGGGCGTTTTGGTCATTTTTACCTAATTTTGCGTATTAGCTTAGAATTTAATATTGGAATTAGTTACTTAAGGTGTTATTTACAATATGCAATTGAATTGAATGGATTTGAGCCATTTGGAGTCGGATACTCGTGGAAAAAGCGTGGTTTCGGGTTGACTTGAGCTTGTTCGAGGTAAGTGGCTTGTCTAACCTTGTGTGGGGGACCTTACCCTTAGGATTGGTATATTTGGTAACTAAATTGCCTTGTGCGTGAGGTGACGAGCGCGTACTTATGAAAATTGTTGGAAACCTGGTTTTCTTAAAGTATTCATTAGCATGTTTCTTTCCTGCTTTTATTACTTACACTGTTAAGCCTGTTGTTAGCTTCGAAAATCATGACTAAGTGATTTAATTGCTTTAATTGTTCAATCTGTTTGCTTGAACTCTGTGCAGCATGCTAGGCTAGAATTTCTTGTTGCCTTGATATGAAATTTCCATTTTTGAATATCTTCTTGTTGTTCTTGTGTATTTACATTGGGACTACGGATGTGAGATTCTAGTAGTTCCCCCTTGTCTATTTACTTTGGGACTACGGGTTAGATTCCGGTAGATCCTCTTGCACAGTTATATGGAACTACGGGAATGCACCCGGTAGATTCCCCTAGTACTGGGTATTTATATTTGGGACTACGGATTGGGATTCCGGTAGATCCCCGTGCATTGATGGTTGGACTACAGGACGGGATCCTGGGAGATCCTTCGGACGTATATATGATGGACTACGAGACAGTATCCTTGGAGATCCACTGATAGTTATAATTGGGACCACAGGATGGTATCCTAGAAGGTGCCCCGGTTGTTATCTCTGTATTGAGCTGTATTTCTTTTCGTGGTTTGTTTATCTCTATTCTAGTTTTTGTGGGTTCATTCAATTCTATGTTATTTCTTACTATTGCACTTATTTATACTGTGTTATTCCACACCGTTAACTCTTATATTGTATTTAATCTCAGTAGGGCCCTGACCTTCCTCGTCACTACCCGACCGAGGTTAGGCTTGGCACTTACTGAGTACCGCTGTGGTGTACTCATGCCCCTTCTGCGCATGTTTTTCATGTGCAGATCCAGGTACTTCTACTCAGGCCTACCATCCTTGAGGGAGGCGACTACTTAGAGACTTCGAGGTACATCTGCCGCGTTCGCAGACTGAGGAGTCCATTTCTATTCCTGCTTTCTAGTATTTCGCCCTTCTATACTTTCTGTTCTTATTAGACAAATTCCGGAGTTAGAGCTATGTAGTATTTCTTTTTTTTCTTAGCTTGTGATTCGTGGGTTTCCGGGGTCTTGGATTTGGATATTGGTTTCGAGATTTATATATATGGTGTATGCCGAGTGGAACATTTAAATACTGTTATTACCTTATTTCTGCTTTTAATTTGTTTACTTCCGCAAATTTTGGTTTTCTTCCGCAATTTAGGCTTACCTAATCGTAGAGTGAGCTCTAGGTTCATAGGAGTCATGGATCAAAAGCCAGTTTATTAGAGTCTCACTGATCAGTACGAGGATGTCTGTACTTATCTACGAGAGGCTATGTAACTATTAGGAAAATTCCACTTCATTTGATTTCCTTGTCGAGCCGTATTTTTGACATCACAATTCTAAATTTTTGTCTTCTATTCTCTCACAAATGGTGAGGACACGTGCTACCAAAGACGATCAGGCACCTGCACCCCCTACTGCAGCCGTCAAAGTCCGGGGCCGGGGTAGAGGCCGAGGACGCGCATGTGGTACAGCCAGAGCACCTGCGCGATCTGCCGCTGAGGTACCACCAACAGATCCAGCCGGAATTCAGGCACCTAACACGCCTATTGCTACTACTACTCCAACTCTTCAGGAGACTTTGGCACAGTTCATGAGCATGTACACCACTCTAGCTCAGGCAGGGTTGCTTCCCCTTGTTGCAGCTACACCTCAGGCCGGGGGAGGAGTACAAACTCTCGCCGCCCGTACTCCTGAGCAGTGAGTGCATATTAAGCAGGTCCCTGATATTATTCCTGTACCGCCTGCAGTGTCAGTTCAGCCTGAGGATAGGGCAGCGACTTCCGAGGATGAGCAGTTGAGGCTTGAGAGATTCAAGAAGTACAAGCCCCTTGTATTTAGTGGTCTAGCATCGGAGGATGCTCAGGGATTTCTTGATGAGTGTTACCGCATTCTCCGTATTATGGGTATTTCAGGATCGAGCGGGGTTTCTTTCACTACCTTCCAGCTTCGAGGAGCTGCCTGTGAGTGGTGGCGCACCTATGAGCTAGACAGTCCAGATGAGGCTGCTTTACTAACTTGGGCTCAGTTTTCAGATCTGTTCCTGAGGGAGTATGTTCCTCAGAGCCTCTGGTACACATGGCGCACAAAGTTTGAGCATTTTCACCAGTGTGCTATGATTGTTTCAGAGTATGTTGTCCGTTACACCAGCTTGGCTAGACATGCACCAGCCTTGGTTTCTACCATCCGCGAGAGGGGTTCGCCGGTTTATTGAGGGCCTTATTCCCCGCATCAGATCTAGCATGGCTCGTGAGTTGGAGATGGATATTTTTTACCAGCAGGCGGTGAGCATTGCTAGGAGGATTGAGGGTATGCATGCTAGGGAGAAAGAGGAGAGGGAGGCTAAGAGGTCTCGAGAGTTGGGCCGTTATTCTGGTGCCCATACCTCAGCTGCAGGTCGTCATGGTAGGGGTTATATGAGTCGCCCTGTTCATCAGCTCTTCCAGCAGCCAGTGGTATTCCAGCTCCTCCTAGGCCTCAAAAACCTTATTATGCACATCCGGTTTCTAGCGCACCGGTTTCTAGCACGCCTCCGGCGTGGGGTATTTTCAGAGGTCAGCAAACCTGGCCCTAGCCAGTCACAGCCACCACATCCTCCCTGAGCTTGTTTTGAGTGTGGTGACACACATCATATGGTGAGGGATTGCCCCAGACTTGGGAGGGGTGCACCTCCACAGACTTCTCAGCCATAGCGTGCCTCGTAGAGTTCTCAGGCTATGGTTACAACTCCAGTTGCTACCCCACCTGCTCAGCCAGCTAGAGGTGGAGGTCGAGGAGGTAGAGGTCGCCCCAGAGGGGGAGGGCAGGCTAGATACTATGCCTTTCCTGCCCGTACCGAGGTTGTTGCCTCCGATTCTGTCATCACAGGTATTATATTAGTTTGCCACAGAGATGCATCGGTTCTATTCGATCCATGCTCTACTTACTCTTATGTATCTTTTTATTTTGCTCCGCATTTGGGTGCACCTCAGGATTCTTTGAGTTTCCCTGTTTATGTTTCTACTCCTGTGGGAGATTCTCTCATTGTAGACCGCGTTTATCGGTCGTGTTTGGTTGCTCTTAGTGGTATTGAGATTAGAGCCAATTTATTGTTACTCAGTATGGTTGACTTTGATAATATCTTGGGTATGGACAGGTTGTCGCCCCATTAAGCTATTCTTGATTGTCACGCCGAAACTGTGACGCTGGCTATGCCAGGTGTACCGCATATTGAGTGGAGGGGTACTTTAGATCACACTCCCAGTATAGTTATTTCTTTTCTTAAAGCTCAAGCGTATGGTTGAGAAGGGGTGTGATGCGTATTTAGCTTATGTGAGAGATGTCAGTATTTATACCCCTTCAGTTGATTCTATTCTAGTAGTATGGGATTTTCCCGATGTGTTTCCAGCTGACCTTCCAAGCATGCCGCCTGATAGAGATATTGATTTTGGCATTGATCTATTGCCGGGCACTCAGCCCATTTCTATTCCTCCGTATCGTATGGCTCCTCCTGAGTTGAAGGAGTTGAAGGATCAGTTACAGGAATTGCTTGATAAGGGTTTTATTCGACCCAGTGTTTCACCTTGGGGTTCTCCTGTCTTGTTTGTGAATAAAAAGGATGGTTCTATGCATATGTGTATTGATTATCGCCAGTTGAACAAGGTTATAGTGAAGAACCGTTATCCTTTGCCTCGTATTGATGATATGTTTGACCAGCTTCAGGGCACACAGGTGTTTTCTAAGATTAATTTGCGCTCAGGTTACCATCAATTGAAGATTCGGGAGCCAGATATCCCGAAGACTGCTTTTAGGACTCGGTATGGTCATTACGAGTTTCTTGTTATGTCATTTGGGCTGACCAATGCCCCAGTAGCCTTTATGCATTAGATGCACAGTGTGTTCCGGCCGTATCTTGACTTATTCATCATTGTCTTTATTGATGATATTCTGGTGTATTCCCGGAGTCGGGAAGATCATGAGCAACACCTAAGGACTATGCTTCAGACATTGAGAGAGAAGAAGTTATATACTAAGTTCTCGAAATGTGAGTTTTGGTTGGATTCAGTGGCATTATTAGGCCACGTGGTATCGAGTGAGGGTATTTAGGTGGATCCGAAGAAGATAGAGGCCGTGAAGAGTTGGCCCAGACCATCCTCAGCTATAGAGATCCACAGTTTCATTTGGTTTGGCAGGTTACTACCGTCGTTTTGTGGAGGGGTTTTTGTCAATTGCAGCCCCCATGACCAGGTTGACCCAGAAGGGTGTTCTGTTTTAGTGGATGAAGGAGTGTTAGGCGAGCTTTCAGAAGCTCAGGACAGCTTTGACCACAGCCCCAATTTTGATACTACCTATAGGTTCGGGGTCTTATACGGTCTATTGTGATGCCTCGAGGGTTGGCCTTGGAGCGGAATTGATGCAGGACGGTAGGGTGATTGCCTATGCGTCCAGACAGTTGAAGATACATGAGAAGAACTAACTTGTTCATGACCTTGAGTTAGCTGCCATTGTTCACGCCCTAAAGATTTGGCGCCATTATTTATACAGGGTTCCCTATGAGATTTATATTGACCTTCGGAGCTTGCAGCACTTGATCAAGCAAAAGGATCTAAATTTGCGCCAGAAGAGATGGTTGGAGTTGCTAAAGGACTATAATGTCACTATTTTGTATCACCCGGGCAAGGCCAATGTGGTGGCCGATGCTTTGAGTTGCTGGGTAGAGAGTTTGGGGAGTTTGGCTTATTTACCAGCATCGGAAAGGCCTATGAAGATGGATGTTCAGGCCTTAGCCAGCCAGTTTGTGAGATTGGATCTTTCGGAGCCAGTTAGGTTCTAGCTTGCATGGTTTCTTGGTCGTCTTTATTTGATCATATCAGAGAGCGGTAGTATGATGACCCTTATTTGCTTGTCCTTAAGGAAAAGGTTCATCACAGTGATGCTAGAGAGGTGACTATTGGTGATGATGGGGTATTGCGAATGCAGAGTCGGATTTGTGTACCCAATGTTGATGGGCTTCGAGAGTCGATTCTAGAGGAGGCCCATAGCTTGCGGTATTCCATTCATCCGGGTGCCACAAAGATGTATCAGGATTTGAGACAATACTATTGGTGGAGGTGGATGAAGAAAGATATAGTTGGATTCCTAGCTCGGTGTCTCAACTATCAGCAGGTGAAGTATGAGCACCAGAGATCGGGTGGGTTGCTTCAGTAGATAGAGATTCCGAAGTAGAAGTGGGAGCGGATCACCATGAACTTTGTAGTTGGGCTCCCACGGATGTTGAGGAAGTTTGATGCTATTTAGGTGATTGTGGATCGGCTGACCAAGTCCGCTCACTTTATTCCTGTGTGTACTACTTATTCCTTGGAGCGGCTGGCAGATATCTATATCCGGGAGATTGTTCGTCTTCATGGTATTCCGGTTTCCATCACTTCAGATAGAGGTGCCTAGTTCACATCACAGTTCTGGAGAGCTGTTCAGCATGAGTTAGGTACTTGGGTAGAGTTGAGTACAACATTTCACCCTCTGACGGACGAACAGTCCGAGCACACTATTCAGATTCTAGAGGATATGCTCCGTGCATGTGTGATTGAGTTTGGAGGGTCTTGGGATCAGTTTTTTCCATTGGTGGAGTTTGCTTACAACAACAGCTATCAGTCCAACATTTAGATGGCACCGTATGAGGCTTTATATGGTAGGCGGTGTAGATCTCTGGTGGGTTGGTTTGATCCGGGTGAGGCTAGACTATTGGGCACAGATTTGGATCAGGATACTTTGGAGAAGGTTAAGGTGATTCAGGATAGACTCCGTACAGGCCAGTCCAGACAGAAGAGCTATACGGACCGGAAGGTTCATGATGTTTCCTATATGGTTGGAGAGTAGGTTCTGCTTTGGGTTTCGCCTATGAAGGGCGTTATGAGATTCAGGAAGAAAGGGAAGTTGAGTCCGAGGTCTATTAGCCCTTTTAAGATATTGAGGCGTGTTGGGGAGGTTGCTTATGAGCTTGCCTTACCTCCCAGCTTGGCAGGAGTTCATCCGGTATTTCATGTTCCGATGCTCCGGAGGTATCACGGTGATCCGTCACACGTGTTGGATTTCAGTTTAGTCCAGTTGGACAAGGATCTATCTTATATTGAAGAGCCAGTGGCTATATTGGACAGGTAGGTTAGAAAGCTGAGGTCAAAGAACATTGCATCAGTGAAGATCCATTGGCGGGGTCAGTCGGTCGAGGTGGCGACCTAGGAGACCGAGCAAGATATGCGCAGTCGTTACACTCATCTTTTTACTACTTTAGGTATGTCTCTATGCTCGTTCGAGGATGAACGAATGTTTAAGTGTAGGAGGATGTGACAACTTGGCCGGTCGTCTTAAGAATTTATGCCCCAATCCCCTATTAACTGCTTTCCCCAAGTTTATTTCTGCTATTTTGATTTGTCGGGATGTTCAGTTTTGAGTTTCGGAGAGTTTTGGGACACTTAGTCCCTAAATGAGAGCTTAAGTGTTGGAAAGTTGATCGTAGTCGGACTAGTGTGAAGACGGCATCGGAATGGAAATCTAATGGTTTCGTTATCTCCGTTGGTTGATTTTGGGGTTAGGAGCGTGTTCGGATTATGTTTTGGAGGTCCGTAGCTAATTGAGGCTTGAAATGCCGAAAGTTGAATTCTGGAAATTTCTGGTTCAATAGTGAGATTTTGATCAGAAGGACAGAATGGAATTCCGAGAGTTGCAGTAGTTCTATTATGTCATTTCGGATATGTGTGCAAAATTTTATGTCATTCGGAGGTGGTTTGGTGGGGTTTTTGATCAAAAGCGGAATTCGAAAGATTTTTGAAACTTAGGCTTGAATCCGATGTGTTTTGGTTGTTTAAAGTGTTTTGTAGATTGGTACAAGTTTGAATAAGGTTTTAGGATATGTTGATGCCTTTGGTTGAGGTCCCGGGGGCCTCGGGTGTGTTTCGGATGCTCAATGGATCATTTCAAGTTTTTAAAAAGTTACAGGTTTTTGTTCAGCTGTTGTAGAGGGATTTTACCCTTTGCTTTCGCGAGTGGACCCTCGCGTTCGCGAAGAGTCAGTGGGGGGTTGATGTAATTTTTCCTTCGTGTTCGCGAGGAAGTCTCCACGTTCACGAACGGTGGTGATGTTTGAGCATTGCGTTTGCGAGAAGGGTATAGCGTTCGCGTAGAATGAAGTGGTCAGCTGGGTTCGAGGTGGAATTGCTCTTCGCGTTCACGAGAGGTGTAACGCGTTCGCGAAGGGTTAGTCAGCCGAAGCGTCACGTTTGCGAGAGCAGTGTCACATTCGCATAAGAGGACTTTTGGTCAACGACTTTATGTGCTTCACGAACGCGAGGCCTTGACCACGTTCGCGAAGAAGGAATTAAAATACCTGGGCAGAATGTTTAAAAAGGAATATTTCGCAAATTTTAGCCTAGTTTCCTCCCTTATTACGCGATTTTGAACCTTTTTGAAGAGGGTTGAAGAGGGATTCATGAGGAATCACTTGGAGGTAACATTTTTGACTTCATAACTCGTTTTTATGTGATTAAATACCTGATTAGTGGTGGAAAATTTGGGAGAAATGGGTAATTAGGGTTTGAGTTTAAGAAAAAGAAAAAGGGGTATTTGAGGGGTCAATTGAATTACAATTTTAGTGTTCTTGTTATGCATAGACTCGTGAGAGTATGAGGATTCCGAAAATATAAATTTCACCCGATTCCGAGATGTGGGCTCTAGGGGCATTTTGGTCATATTTTACCTAATTTCGCGTATTAGCTTAGAATTTAATTGTGGAATTAGTTACTTGAGGTGTTATTTACAATATGCAATTGAATTGAATAGATTTGAGCCATTTGGAGCCGGATACTCGTGGCAAAAGCGTGGTTTCGGGTTGACTTGAGCTTGTTCAAGGTAAGTAGCTTGTCTAACCTTGTGTGGGAGACCTTCCCCTTAGGATTGGTATATTTGGTAACTAAATTGCCTTGTGCGTGAGGTGACGAGCGCGTACTTGTGCAAGTTGTTGGAAACCCTATTTTCTTAAAGTATTCATTAGCATGTTTCGTTCCTGCTTTTATTACTTGCACTGTTAAGCCTGTTGTTAGCTTCGAAAATCATGACTAAGTGATTTAATTGCTTTAATTGTTCAATATGTTTGCTTGAACTCTGTGCAGCATGCTAGGCTAGAATTACTTGTTGCCTTGATATGAAATTTCCATTTCTGAATATCTTCTTGTTGCTGTTGTGTATTTACATTGGGACTACGGATGTGAGATTTTGGTAGCTCCCCCTTGTCTGTTTGCTTTGGGACTACAGGTTAGATTTCCGGTAGATCCCCCTGCACAGCTATATGGAACTACGGGAATGCACCCGATAGATTCCCCCAGTACTGGGTATTTACATTTGGGACTACAGATCGGGATTCAGGTAGATCCCCGCGCATTAATAGTTGGACTACGGGACGGGATCCCGGGAGATCCTTCGGACATATATATGATGGACTACGGGACGGTATCCCAGGAGATCCACTAGATAGTTGTAATTGGGACCACAAGACGGTATCCTGGAAGGTGCCCCGGTTGTTATCTCTGTATCAAGTTGTATTTCTTTCCGTGGTTTGTTTATCTCTGTTCTAGTTGTTATTGGTTCTTTCAATTCTATGTAATTTCTTACTATTGCACTTATTTATACTGTGTTATTCCACACTATTAACCCTTATATTGTATTTAACCTCAGTAGGGCCCTGACCTTCCTCGTTACTACCCGACCAAGGTTAGGCTTGGCACTTACTGAGTACCGCTGTGGTGTACTCATACCCCTTCTGCGCACGTTTTTCATGTGAAGATCCAGGTACTTCTACTCAGGCCTACCATCCTTGAGGGAGGCGACTACTTAGAGACTTTGAGGTACATATGTCGCGTCGGCAGACCGAGGAGTCCCTTTCTATCCCTGCTTTCTAGTATTTAGGTCTTATGTACGTTCTGTTCTTATTAGACAAATTCCGGAGTTAGAGCTATGTAGTATTTCTTTTTTTTCTTAGCTTGTGATTCATGGGTTTTCGGGTCTTGGATTTGGATATTGGTTTCGAGATTTATATATATGATGTATGTCGAGCGGCACATTTAAACATTGTTATTAGCTTATTTCTGCTTTTAAATTGTTTACTTCCGCAATTTAGACTTACCTAGTCGTAGAGACTAGGTGCCGTCATGATGGTTCACGGAGGGCGAACCGGGGTCGTGACAAAACGTGTTCTTATGCAAAACGTTACATAAAATATCAAGTCAATTGGCATAAAGACGACTTGGGGCACAAGAAGATTTGTAAATATGCAGGCATTGATTATATGGAGACATGTTCTCATGTAGTGGATGCAGTCATTTTAGGCTTTGGTCTGACAATACGTTTGATATGTGTATAATGAAAATCCTTCAAAGATTTAAATTATTCTGAAGCATATAAAGGTTCTCGAAGAAATTTATTAAATAAAGCTTCAGCAAATCATTATATGGATTAGATCAATCATGACATACATAATTTTTTTTTTTTTTGTGTTTAGTGCAATTGGTACACTAATATATCTTGCTAGAACAATGAGATAACAATATGCTAGCGAGATATAGTTTTACTCCTATGTGAAGATATTGTTGTATGATTGGTATTATATGATAGAAGAAATCACTGACAAAAATTTATTTATCCTAACAAATATTGTCAATATTTTGTTGATTATAAAAATGCAAGGCATTCCGAGCTGTTGATTCTTCAAATAATCTATTTGCATATAAAGGAGATGTGTGACTTTTCTTTGAAAATTAGATTTCAATAATATTGAAGACAATTCTGCTTGCTTATTTCAATTGAAAGAAGGATATATTGAAGAACAAAATAAACTACATTTCACTAAAGTTCATTATCAGACACAATATTCAATAGAATGGAGAAACATATATTAAACAAATTTGTTTGCTTGATAATTTGGTGGATCTCTTCAACATATGTGATAATCCTTTGAGTACTAGCCATTGTTTTTGTGTTTCGATACCTCCGATAGATTCATTTGATGTTAAATGACTTGAATGCATGGTTTGTGTCGTGTTTCGAAAAGCTTTTATGTGAAATTTTTAAGAAAATATGATTTTTTTGCTTTAAAAACAACTAGAGGTGACCATGGTCAACGTTCTTGATAAACAACCTCGGATCAGTATTTTGACGATCCCGATAGGTTCGTATGATATTTTTAGAATTGTAATCATGTTTGGTTAGGGTCACGGGAGACCTAAGGGTGTTTAGGTGCGTTATGTGGCAAGTTGAAAAATGTTGAAAAATCTTGGGTGTTAATGATAGATACTTGATATTTGATGTTTTTTTGACAATTTGAGCAAGCAAATGAGTTTTTATGATGTTATTACATTTGTATGAATGTTCGGATTGGAGCTCGGGGGGCTCAGGTGAGTTTTAGATTGATTTCGGACAATTTTTGGCTTTGTAAATGTTTACATGAAAATGGTAATAACAATCAGATTTGATTTTTTGGTTCTAAAAATATGTGATTTACTTTTATGCTAGTTGTTAGGCAGTAGATGTTGAGTATGAGATTAGAAAAAAAGATAAAAGCTTGAAAAGCATTATGCTGGTCTTGAGTTAGACTATACAGGGCCTCGGGGTCGAGCTAAGCGTTAGGCTGTGGACAGCCGATGAAGAACTTAACAGTTTTGAAAGCTTTAATGAGAGATCTTTATGATCAATGATGAGTAGTAAATAAAGAACAATAAACGAAATGCAATAAATGTATGTAATAAATCTGAGGAAAGACAATAGAGAATGTTAAGGTTAGAGAGCAGAGGATGTTCTTCAATATCATATGTGCAAAAAATAACAAAGGTCCCCTTTATATGGGGGGGGGGGGTCCCAACATAGTACATATGCATTTATTACAAAGATATACGACTGGTACAACCATTTAATTCCACAATACGGACTTGTACTATTCTTATGGACTTGGTCAACTTTAATCATGTGACTTGGGAGTCTTCCACTCGTTCATCATAGCCGCCGATTTGCTCTGCCCCGAGGTCGAGCATAGGGAACCCTCGGGGTCGAGCCTCGAACTGGGCCTCGGGCGTTCTAAAGAACGGCTATAGGATGCAATAACGATCATAAAATCGGGCTCTCCGATTTAAGTCGCATACAGATAGTCCCTGCGTTTCTTATTGTCAAATGATAAGAAATGATTTTGACATCGATCTCCTCGAGCCTCTCATGATGACATCATGCTTATGATGTAAGCTTTTGTGATAACTGAAACGTCCCATTGGTTCATCTTTCCAGAAGCATTCAATGTATCACCAGTTTATTTTCCCAAAAGCGATAATATCACCGCCGATCTGTTTCCAAAAAGCATTGATTGCGCTTGTCAATACGTTTCCCAAAGGTGCTGATTGCGCCATCGGTTACAATACTGCCTTTCTATAAATGGAAGGTTACTTGAACCAAAATTCCACCCAGCCAATCTTCAACAGCCTTTAACCCTTTTCTTCTCTTCATCCTCATCCAAACTCTAACTTCCATGGTTCAAGCCCGTGACCGTAAGGTCACACGGCAGTGGTTTTACCAGTTATACCATGGCTCCTTTCCCCATTGAGTGGGATCGTATTGATTTGTTGTTGTTGTTGTTGTTGTTGACCCTAACTAATGAGAGGGGGGCTTCGAATTATCCATGTATTGGATGATATGTGGACCATGAACTGTTGCTCATCTCCCTTAACATTAACTTGGTGTGGCGCTTCACTCCTTTTGCTTTCCTTAGAGTGAGGTGGTGTCATCTACTAACTTTTGCCTCCCACACCGGTGCAATGTCTCAAGAAGTGGCGTCCCAATAGTAGTGCTGGCGAGACCCATACTCGCCAAATTTTTCACCAAGCCACAATTTTCCCTGCCTGTTAAAAGCTTTTGCTCTTTGATAGGCTACAGCCTCTTCCTCATCTTTTTCTACTTCGGATGATATTCTCGAAAACTTCATTTGGAAGATCGAAATGGGGTCCCCGAGGAAACGGTTCTCGCAGATGTCGCTCCCGAGGTTGTACCTCCGAAAGTACACTAGACATTTGGTCTGTTGTTTTCTGCTTCTTTGTTTCTATGTAAAGATCGCTCGTAGGCTTTTGTAATCATCTTCTATCAATATAAAAACTGCTTTGATTTGCCTTTGGCTTGTCCTGAACTTTTATTTTGCTTTTGATTGGCCCGAACACTGGAACCGGACAACGTAATATTTCTGGTTCCTGATTAGTTAATATGATATTTGTTGAGATTCTTTCTCACCCCTCGGACTAAGTTTGGATTGATCTAGTACATTCTTAAGCCGTCGAGACTTCTGAGTTCGAGTTGAGCTTGAGTAGGGTCCCGATTTTCTTTGAAATAGAGGTTAGCCCTTTTAGGCCTTGTCGCTAATCCTCGATTGAGAGTTTACTCGATCATCTGAAAATAAAGATAGACTTTAGATTTTCACAAACAGTCCCCAAGCGAGAGTCTGCTTGAACTCGAGCGGCCTCGAAAACTCGATTTGAACTTAACATGAAGATAGCCCTAAGGCGTTATTGATGGCCCCTGAGCGAGGATACACTCGAACTTGGATGGCCCCTAGGCCAAATTAACTGAGAAAGCGTTTAAATTGATTTGAAGGCGAATATAGCCATGAGGCTTTATTAATAACTCTCGAGTGAGAACTGGCTCGGCCTCAGGTAGACCGACGGCCAAAGAATCAGGTAAACGACCCGCACTTGTAATAGTAGAGATCCTCGAGATAGGGTACCATCTCGAGGTTAAGTTTATGCGGATAGCTTCTTAGAACCCAATTTCACATTGATAGAGATACTCGAGATCGGGCACTATCTCGAGGCTAGATTGTCATAGATGGCTCCTTAGAGCTCATTGTTATGGCAGTAGAGATCCTCGAGATCGGGCACCATCTTGAGGCTCGGTTGACATGGGAATTTTTGACCCCTCGAATGTTGTATGACAGTATCATTCATATGGCACAGCCATGAAGCAACTCCGGTACACTTCCGTGAAAGTGATAATGCCCTTGTTAGAATTAATTGGCCTTCAAAGTAGGCGGACAGTCGCCGCTTGCTCTATATATGAGTTTGCTCTCCCCTTTTTTGAGGATTCCGCTACTTTGAGCAGCTATCCTTTTTATAGAGTTCTCCTTCCTTGCGTTAGCTCCTTCATCATTTAAATTAAAATCTTTTGCCTAAGTTTTCATTTTCCTTCTCTTGTTTTACCATAGTTATGGTTGCTACGCCAAAACCCGCTCGCTAAGAAGAGGAGATTTTTGCCTATGCTTCCCGCTCGGTTAGTGGTACACCATCGGCGTTCGGCGAGCTCATCTCGAGATGTTTTGTCTCGAGGAGGGACCTTTCGTTAAAGAGACCTCCCAATGTTGGGGGCCATTGGGAGCATGCATCGAGGTTCACTTCATCAATAGTAGAGGGACACCTCGAGACAGTCAGGAGATACTGTAGATGGGGAGAAAAGGTGGTACTGCAGGTATCTTCCCCGGAAGAAAGCATCATGGCTCATGTAGAGGGGTTATTGAACATATACATGTATCTCTTCACGTTGGACCCTCTTGATAGAGTCGTGCTTCACTTCTGTCAAAGATATCGGGCTACCCTGGCATATGTTCACCCGTCGTTCTAGAGGATAGTATTGATGATGAGGTTCTTTGTAGAGGAAGTCGGGCTTGAGTTTACCCTTAGCCATCTCATCAGATTGTATCGGCCCTTTCATTACCAAGGCCTAATAGATTTATGATGTCGATCCACCAAACTTTTTGTTTCTAATAATGAAGAAAATAGGGACCAAGGGTGGATGAATAGATTTGTCCAAGTGCGGACTGTCGATATTATCCCCGTGGAGTCCCTGCCATTTCCTGAGAAATGGAATTTCACCCGTAAATGGTACACTTGCGTTTTTATCATTTTTTTATGGTAGAGGCAGACTCCGTAAAGATGTTTTCCTTTTCCATTTTACAGCAAACCCTTGGATGCCATACGAGGTACCCGACCTAGGGAACGGACTTGGAAGCTGGCAGCTCGCTCGACCTACGATGGGCGTAGGTGGCGAGACCTGTCAAAGGGTAGATGGGAGGCAAAATACCACGTACGTGCCATGTGGTTTTATTCCTTTTGAAAGGTACTTTCCTTTATGCGTATCAACTCTGTCAGTGCAGGTATTGGAGAATTTCCTAATGTGGGACCATGCCCCCTCGGAGAGGAGGAAGGATCGTCGGCTTCGGGGCCGAGGAATAATAACAAACAGAAGGAATCCTTGAAGGGCAAAGGCATTCATAGTGAGTCAAGACATGCCTGGAGGCTCAAAAAGGATGTATCAGCTTAGCATGCAGCACCCAAGGCTTCTAGACTCGGAAAAATGATTCCTCCTTCGTCGTCGTCCTCTTCTCCCGTCGAAGGCACTTCGAGGGATAAAGATTTTCTACCGCCGTCTTCTCCTCCCGTCAAAGTTACTTCGAGGGATGTTTGAGGCCAGTGGCTACCTAAATTAAGCGGGGTCTCGAGCGATCATATCCCTACCAAGAGCGGTTTAAGGAGGCTCAGCGGCTCTGCTCTGTGGTGAGTTTTGGTTGATTATGTCGGATTTTTGGTTTTGCATTTTCATCTTCTCACTGAGCTTCTTTTCAGAGGCCTTTGACAA
This sequence comes from Nicotiana tabacum, assembly GCF_000715075.1. Lineage (NCBI taxonomy): Eukaryota > Viridiplantae > Streptophyta > Magnoliopsida > Solanales > Solanaceae > Nicotiana > Nicotiana tabacum. The sequence goes on along the minus strand of NC_134089.1, from coordinate 50,014,548 downwards.
GATCAAATCCGAGTTGCTCCGTTGTGAAGCCAGGTTGCGGAAGGCCTAGGACGGGGAGAAATCCCTTAGGCTTCTTTACAATAAAAGGGCAAATGAGTTGATACATCTTTGGTATGAGATGAATCGAACCTTGGATTATGAAGGCCGCCTCGAGAGACAGGTAACCTTTATTTCGAGAGGATTCATGTTTTTTCTTCTACCCTCGGAGATTAATATTTTGACATTTCAGTTGCAGAGTAAGACGGAGGACCTGGAACGCCTTTGGGGCGAAGTTGGTCATGCCAAGTATGAGTGTCATGAGCTAAGAGCTCAGATATATGCCCTAGTTGTGGCCAAGAAGAATGCTTTGGCCAAGGCTTTTGCTCTCGACATACAACTCTGAAATGCTTGTAAAAATAGCTCGGTCCAGACGAGCAGGATTGCAAGGCTCAAGTCTGACCTATTGAAGATGAAGTCCGAGGTCGCGGACGCACGGGCTGAAGCTGAAAAGATTCGAGCTAAGGCCGATAAGAGAGTGGCCATCTATTTAAAAGATGTTGCCGATGCTCGGGCTGAGTTAAAGGGGGCTTCTAATCGGGAGAGCAGAAGAAATGAATATGCCCAATGCAAATCTCAGAGGGAAACCCTCGAGGAGATCCATACTAGGGGCTTCAATCTCTCGGAAGAGATAGAGCAGGCCAAGACGGATGAATACGATGCCAAATTCCTCGTATCTTATGCCGAGGATAATGAGGGAGAGGCCGATGGGCCGCGGTACCCTGGGGGAAAGTAGAATAAGCTTTTCTTTTCTAATTCTATGTATAGGGCTCTTAGAGAGCATTGCAAATGGTAATTTGTATTTTCACATATGCATATAAAAAGATGCCTTCTTTTTCTTTCATGAATTTCTCTTTGCTTGTGTGTGTCTTTCTTTGTTTTTCATATCGACGTTTGTCAATGATTAGCCAGATGAATTGGCCTTCGAGTTAAAACCCTTAGGTTCACAAACGGCCCTGAGGCTTGTTATGCTGGTCCGTAAGCCTTTGCACATTTGGTCGGTACGACCTTTAATCTAAGCTGGCGTGGCTCTTACGCACTGGGTCAGTATGACTTTTTTATTTAAGCCGGCGACATTGGCTCTTATGCATTGGGTCGGTACGACCTTTTAATTTAAGCTGGCGGCAATGGCTCACTACTAAAAACGGCTAATTTTCGACTGAAATTTGCGACGGAAAATAGTAGTCGGAAATTTCTGACGGAATCGGTCAGAATATTCATATAAATATATTTTTAATTTTTAATAACACTTACGACTAATATTGCGTCTATGCCCGTCGTAAATTTTGGCGGAAAATTCCGCATCATTTTTAACGACCAATTCGGTCGAAAACAATTTAAAAAAAGAAATAAATAAATAAATAATAGCGACCGATTCGGTCGGAAATGTTTAGTAAAACGACGTTGACTACTTTTAACCAAATTACCGACCGAATCGGTGGGAGAGTTTTTTTAAAAAAAAAACCTCAGCAACTTATTTTCCTTTTCCTCTTTTCTTCCTTCTCTCTTCTCTCTCTTAAACTTCTCCCGCTGCTTCCATCAACGAGCAGCACTCGCCGATGCCACTGCAAGTCCGTCGAGATCCTCCACTGCCAGGTAAGTTTCCCCCACCCAAACCCTCCACTGCGTACATATTATTCTTCCTGTCTAGATGAATTTTATACTGTAAAAGGCATTAAGCCTCTTCTAGAATTTTATACGTTTCTTTCCATTAATATATAGTACATTGTTGTGTGTATATATTGATTTGTGTTACTCTTAGAAAGCAAGAAACATATAAAATCAGAAGGACCAACTTTTGAATCGAATGTCTCTATTTTCCCCTTAAAATATTACTACTCCTTTGGTTCGTAACTTGTCCGAGGCCAAGACTTGACAGCTACAGCAAGGATAAATAATTGCTACATCAATTTGAATTAAAACTGAACTTGTAAAGATGTTTAATTTCCTCATTTAAAGTTAATATATTTGAAGAAGATAAAACTACTAGTCTGTAGGCAAAAGGTATTTTCAAGATATTGTTACACATTAATATATGAAAAACTTGCTAAACAACAGTAATGTAATATATAAACTTCTAGAATGAAAACTTACATATGCTACACGTTTTTACATAACTAAAGGCAATTTGATTTACAACTTATAGACCTTAATGGTGATTACTTCCAATTTGTCTAACATAGCACATGTCAATACACTACAAAACATAGTAGCAGTTTGATATTAGACATACAGATGCATAACTTAGATGTTCAGCGACATGTATATGGTGAAACTTGTTAATAGGTTTCTTTGTTTAGAGAGTCCTATATTTTGATTTATAAAGAAAATAGACTCAAAATAGATGTAGAAGATGTAGTAAACCAGTTTAAATAAATCAAATTATTTTAAATATCTCATTTATAGATTTCTATTTGTGTAGATGGAATTTGTGCATCGTAGGTGGATGTATAATAGGAATCATCCTAATCGTGCGGGGTTGAGGAATGAATTTATTAAAGGGGTTGCTGAATTTAATGCTAAAGCTCAAACACTTGATGATTTTCTTATTGGAGGAAGGATTAGGTGTCCTTGTGTGAAATGTAAATGTATTAAGTTATTGAAATCAGACGAAGTTAAAGTCCATCTCTACAAGAAAGGGTTTATAGAAAATTATTATATATGGACTGCTCACGGGGAGAACCATGCTGGTTTAGATGATGCTAACTTTCATAATTCTTTTGGTGGTGAGTGTACCCCCATTTCAGAGCATAATGTTGAAAATTTTTGATACAATAAAATGATAGAGGGATGCTTTTGGGATGTTTCTGGGTTCAATCCAAACCAAATGATGAGGCTAAGCGTTTCTATGAACATTTACTAGAAGCTAGTCGTCCATTGTATGAAGGTTCGGTGCATTCCAAGTTATCTGTTGCGGTTAGATTGCTAAGTATTAAATCGGATAGTTCTATTTCCCAAGCGGGCATGGATTCTATTATTGGGATTATGAATGAACTTAATCCGAGTAACACTGACTTACCAAAAGATTTCTACACTGCTAAAAAATTGGTTTCTAAGTTGGGTCTTTCATCAGAGAGAATTGATTGTTGTGAGAAAGGTTGCATGTTATTCTATAAGGATGACGCATCTCTAGAGAACTGTAAATTTTGTAATCAGCCTCGTTTTAAGGAAGTCACAAATGCCAATACAAAAAAGAAAGTTCCAGTTAAAGCGATGCATTACTTACCTCTTATACCTAGGTTAAAGAGGTTATATGCATCAATGAGCTCTGCTCCTCATATGAGATGGCACTACGAACATAGAAGTCCACCTGGTATACTCTGCCATCCGTCAGATGGAGAAGCATGGAAGCATTTTGATAGGGTGTTCCCCGAGTTTGCTAGTGAACCAAGAAACATTAGGTTGGGATTATGCACAGATAGATTTACTCCATTTGATGTCTCTGCTGCACCATATTCATGTTGGCCGGTGTGTGTTAACTTCCGCTAGAGTTGTGTATGACAAGTTCATATCTATTCCTAACTTGTATTGTTTCAAGTCCACGCAATCCGAAAAGTTTGATTGATGTATACTTGCAGCCTTTGATTGATGAGTTACAATTATTATGGAATCAAGGTGTGGAAACATATGATATATCAACCAAACAAAACTTCAGATTGCATGCTGCTTTGATGTGGACTATAAATGATTTTTCTGCTTATGGAATGTTGTCCGGGTGGTCGACTGCTGGAAAGTTAGCTTGCCCTTGTTGTATGGAAGACACTAAAGCATTTACTTTAAAACATGGAGATAAAAATACATGGTTCGACTGCCACCGTAGATTCTTGCCAATGAATCATGAATTTAGGTGAAATACAAGTGCATTTATGAAGAACCGAACTGATTTTAAGAAGCCACCTGCCTGCTTGTGTTCAGAAGAAATTTGGAACAAAGTAAGGGATATACCTAAAGTAACAAAGTCTCCACCATCTAAGATACCAGGTTATGGGGTCACACACAACTGGACTAAACGGAGCATATTTTGGGAATTACCTTATTGGAAGCACAATCTTCTTCGGCATAATCTGGACGTTATGCATATAGAGAAGAATTTTTTTGACAACTTGTTTAACACTATTATGGATGTTACTAACAAGACCAAAGATAACTTGAAGGCCAGGATGGACTTAAAGGAATATTGTAGGCGAAGTGAGTTGTATCTGACATACTTTAACAACAAGATACAGAAGCCCAAAGCCAGTTACACGTTCACCTTGGATGAGACAAGAGAGATTTGTAGTTGAGTTAACAATTTGAGGATGCCTGACGGGTACGCATCAAATTTATCCAGGTGTGTTGACATGAAAGAAGGGAAGTTGGCGTCAATGAAAAGCCATGATTGTCATATTTTCATGGAAGCGTTGATGCCTATTGCTTTCAACGCATTGCCTGATCGAATATGGAAACCGATTACAGAGATAAGTTATTTTTTCAAGGATTTGTGTTCTAGCACATTGAGGGTGGAGAACTTAATTTATATGGAGAGTAACATTATCTTAACTTTAAACAAGCTGGCAAAAATTTTCCCTCTTGGTTTTTTTTTTATGTAATGGAACATCTTCCAATTCACCTTGCACAAGAGGCACGGCTTGGAGGGCCAGTTCAATGTAGATAGATGTATCCCTTCGAGAGGTAATGAAATTTAATCATTTACCTTTCGTATTTTCTTTAAAGATTATTTTGTCTAAAAATAACACTATGCAGGACTATTGGCAAATGTAAACGGACCATAAAAAATAGATCAAGAATTAAAGGTTCGATATGCGAGGCATATGTGGCTAAAGAAACATCTTATTTCTGTTCATACTATTTTGAACATGATGTGCCATGTTTGAGAAATAGACCGAATCGGCATGATGATGGAGGCGACATCGATCCTTTGGCACCACCCTTTTCCATTTTTAATCAACCAGGTAAAGAAGGTCCAAAAAATAGTCCAAAGCGAAGGTTGTCTGAGATGGAGCTAAAGTCAGCTACAACACATGTATTGTTAAATTGCCATGAGGTCCAACCTTATTATAGGTAAATGTATATTTGTATATATTACAGACTTTTATATTAAATATACCACTGATTTAACTAATAAATATTATAATGACAGTTACTTTGTCGGTACATATGGGCAAGATGTTGTTTATCCCAAGTTTTCAGAGTGGTTTAAAGAATTTGTAAGTATTACTTATTATTTAACATGATTTTTATTATATGTAATTAATTATATATATTTTTAAAATTCTAAATTATATATAATTATATATATATATATATATATATATATATATATATATATATAGGTTATAAGTCCAGCTAATGACATTAAAGACCCATTTTTACGTGATATAGCTTGGGGACCTGACCCTAGAGTAAGAATGATGTCTAAATACGTGGTCAATGGGTAAAAGTTTCATACAGAAGAATGGTCTAATGGAAAGAAAACCAATAATAGTGGGGTGTGGGTGAAAGGTGATGGAGATGTTGATTATTATGGTGTGCTTCAAGAGATTTTGGAATTGGAATATGTTGTAGGTTGGCCGAAGAAAAAGTTGGTACTCTTTCGATGTTAATGGTATGATCCAACACCGAATAGAGGTACAAAGGTGCACGCTCAATACAACATAGTTGAAATTAAACACACGGGACAATATAGACTTTATGATCCCTTTATCATTGCACAAAAGGTAAAACAAGTGTATTATGCTCCTTATCCTTTGAGCAAGAATAAGTCTGCATGGCGGGTAATTTTGAAAACAAAACCCGTGGGTAGAGTGGTAGTCGAAGATGCATTATATGTGGCATACCAGAATGACATTTCAAATATTGAATCAATAGTGGATGATGAATTGCAGCATAATGAAGGGATATATGAAGAATTTAATCCTTCTGTCCTTGCTACAAATGAGGACGAAGATAGAGGTATAGAACATGAAACAAGTGATGAGGAAGAATTACAAGATGAAAGTGAAACAGGCGATGATGAAGACTTAGATGATTACTATGAAGATAGAGATGGAGATTAACTTGTTATTCTTAGATGATTACAAATGAGGACGAAGATAGAGGTGTCTGTATTTTGGAGTTGCAAATTTATGGTCTTTAATATCTTCATTTGTTTTTACTTCATTAACTTCAGAATAAGAATTACTACTACTTTCTCTTACCTCAATTTATGCAAGATCTGATTGTTCTAAATTTAGGTCAAGTACTATCCTTTAGTATAACGTATTTTGTTAGATAAATCCCCTTATCTTTATTTCTAAGATTTTTTTATATGAGATGTCAAATATTTTGATTGAGTTTCTAGCTTCATATATACTTTTGAAGATCTGCATCTTTTGTTTTCCCTTTTTTCCATTTATGAAAGAATTGATCTGATTTATCTTCAAGTTGAAAAAAAAAAATCTGATTTATCTTTTATTGTTTTCTGCATTTTTTAGTAAATATTACTAGCTCCTGTTCCGAAATAGCCATTGTTCCTTTATGCTCCTTTTGTTTTCAGGTTACTCCTTTCTACCTCCAACTTGCATTGTTTGCTCACTCTTGAGTACTTACAGGTAAGCATTTCTTATTCTTTTGAAATAATTTCTTGCTGGATCTAGATTTTAAATCATGTCAAAAATATATTTTTAGAATTTATAATTTTTGCATATGCAATGAAATTTTTATGATAATACAAACATTTTAGATGTGTAAATATAAACAAAATTTACATAACTAAAAGTAAACATTTGAAGTGCTCCATCTTCTAGCAGAAGTATATGTATTATTCAAGTATGTGGTCCTTATGGAATTATCAAAGTGGACAATATTCTGGCATCTTCTCCCATTTATCAGTTATGTTAGTTGTAAAACTTTTCACTCAATGGTGAAAGATTTTTCTTTACACATAGGGTTGATTGAGCTCTTAATTTTTGAAGAAATAGTTGCCTCAAGCCTTTTGGACTGGTTTGTAGTATTTAGTTGAACTAAATTCAATGTAGGAATTTTACCACAAGCAATGTTGGAACTGCGGATTAGCACGTCTTTGGAGTTCTGTAAATGGATTCCATCTGTATTAGGACTATCACTAGGGGATGAGACATTGAGATTGTATACTGTTACCCCTATGCAGTTGTCAAATTTGAGATGGCATTGTTGACTATTCTGAATTGACATTAAAACTCCTGTAGAATCGAAGTGCCTGCATTTTCAATGTTTGCCAAAATAATGTCACTATTCAAGACAGTTCCTTAGGCATCTTTACTTTTGCCGCATAGCGATTTAGATTTATTTACAAGTAGACTATATCAGTATGTCCTTATAATTATGTGTTAATCACGTGATTGTTAGGTTTTTTTAAGTCGTTTATTTATTTTATATTTACTGTCACTTGTTGTATTTTTTGTTTTGTATTTTATTATGATTATATTACAGATATAACATCTAAGGGGAAGGAAAAAAATGAAATCTAAGAAGAAAAAACAATCTGTTCCAACTTCCTCAACTATGCCAAATATGAGTCATCCTCTTCCTCATCCTCCTCAGTCGACTTCATTGCCATCTACCATGTTCACTATCCCCCCTCCATCTAATAATTCAGTTCAGTATTATTCTATGCTTGTTAAAGGCAGTCAAAGTAACACCGTTTTTAACTTTGTACCCACACCTTCTATACCATTATCTTCACCGGGCTTTCATGGTAGTCAACATGGTGGCTCACCAACTGTTGCACCCTCGGTCTTTTATGGTAGTCAACATATTGACTCACCAGCTACTGCACCCCCGGGCTTTCATGGTAGTCAGCATACTAGCTCACCAGCTGCTGCACCCCCGAGCTTTCATGGTAGTCAGCATACTGGCTCACCAGCTGCTGCACCCCCGAGCTTTCATGGTAGTCAGCATGATGGTGCATCTTTTGTTGCTCCATCATCTTCCAGTCCATCATCATCATCCATTCACAGCATATCTAGGTTGGATATTGGAGGCTCTTGCCCAGCTACATCTAGTACTGCTTCTCCACCATCTCGTAGACACAGACAGAATCTTGGAGGTGATGTACAATTTTATAGTTATAATCGATTGATAATCGTCCCCCACAAGGATGGTTAAGAAGGTTCTTATACAAATTTTTATGTTTTGAATGTACATTTAGATATGTTAACATTAAAGAGTATTTATTCGCAATTAAAAGGTATTTATTCATTATATATATGTTAACTTAATGCAGGTTTTTGCCATCCTTTCAAGCTACACATTTAGTTACAGATTCTATGAAGCTATTTTATCATGAGCCGTGGACTTCTTGGAGAAAGATACCGTACAGCATCAGAGAGGAAATGTGGAATCAATTTAAGGTAAACATTAATTATATTTATTTAATAATTATCGTCTTCATCTAATGTTACTTTTTTATATTGCAGACAAGGTGTACATGGCATCCTCAACATCAAAATGCAATAAATAGTATTTTCGAGAAAAAAAGCTGCTATAAGGATTAAAGATACTATGTGCGCTGCTCGGAATTCCGGTAATATGCCGGAATGGTTAAGAGAAGATGTTAGGGATAAACTTCTTGAGAAATGGAATACCCCAGAATGAAAGGCAAAGAGTGAACAAGCAAAGGCAAACCGTGCGTCTAAAAAAGGTGACTCGTTGCACACAGGAGGTTCGATTACTTTTGAGGCCCATAAACTAAGAATGGTAATTATTTATAAAAAATTTCTTAGTTTTACATATAGAATTTTACGTTTGAAAAGTCTAACTCATACTTTTTTTATGAAGGAAAAGGAAAAAAGGGCGAGATGTGAGTTATGCTGAGGTCTTCGAGGAGTTGCATAAGAAAAAGAAAAAGGATGGTACAAGAGAACACTGGGTGGAAACGCGTGCGTCAGACACATATGTAAAATTCTAACTTCATAATTATTTATGGTTTATTAATATTAGCTTGTTTACATAATAGTTATGTTTTTCATTTCAGGAAGATTATCATAAAAGGTTGGAAGAATGGAAACAAACTCAGCCTCCTTCAACTCAACCAACACCTGATGATATGGCTTCATTGTGGACAAAGGCAGCGGGTGGAGCAAACAAAGGCAGAGTCTACGGACTAGGAGTACATCAACCCACAGGTCATCCAAACCCACTCTTAGCCAATTCTTCTCCTCAAAATCAAGAACAGATGGAAGATATGAGAAATCAAATTCGTGAATTGAAGCAACAATTGGACTCCCAATACGGAACATTTGTTAAGATGCAAAAATTCATGCGTAAACATGGGCATGATTTATCTGATGATGAGGATGAACAAACTGAATCTGATGTGTAGTAGTTTAGTTGTGATGTTTTGGTTGATTGGTAAACTTGATTGTGAAAGACAACTTTATGTATTGCTTTTAAACTTGAATATGGGCTGCTATTTGGATGTCTTTATGCCCAAAATTGTTAGGTTTAAATGTTAGTATTGTTGGTTTAAGTTGTGTTAATGGTTGGTATTGTTGGTTTAGAATTTGTTAATGTATTGTTAATTTAGATAGTGTTAATGTATTGTTGGTTCGTATTATTGTATTAATGTATCGTTGGTTTAGATTGTTGGTTGGTATTTTTTTGTTTGTGATAGTTTGATAGGTGGGGTAGCTCAAAATTGGCCAGAATTCTGCCCAGTTTGTACAAAATTCCAACTGAAACGGTCGGAAAGCTCCCCAGATTTAACAATAAATTGTCAGATTTCTGACTGATTCGGTCGAAAATGTTTTTAAAAAAAATAATATCCATAATTTTTCGACGGATTCCGTCGGAAATGAAATAAAATTTAATTTTTAATTAGTAATTTCCGACAGATTCGGTCGGAAATTTCAAAATAAATAAATTAATATTCAATAGTTTTCGACGGATTCCGTCGGAAAATAAATAAAATTTAATTTTTAATTATTAATTTTCCGTGTATTATTACGACCGATTCAGTCGGTAAATTCCGACCACTTTATTCGGAAAAGTGAATTATTTGGTAGTCTGACCTTTTCGAAATTTGCGACCACTTTAGTCGGAAATCACCGACAGATTCGGTCGGAAATTGTTTTCCGACCAACTTTTTTCCGACCGACCAAATTCGGTCGGAAAGTAGTCGAAAATATGTGATTTCCGACCGAATTCCGACAGTTTTGGCCGTCGGAAATTTACCATTTTCTAGTAGTAGCTCTTATGTGTTGGGTCGGTACAACCCTTAATTTAAGCTAGCAGCAGTGGCTCTTACACGTTGGGTCAGTACGACCCTTAATTTAAGTTGGCGGTAGTGGCTCTTATGCGTAGGGTTGGTACGACCTCTAGTATACGCTTTATTTTTCCCTCGTTGAAGTTTTTGTGTTCGTCCGACTCTTCGACGGTTCGGTAAGAACCTCGATTGTGAGTCGTTATGTGACGATAAAGGAGCATCTCGGGAGGTTCCTCTCGATGGCTGAATTGTTTCTAAGCCTTTTTGTTGTTTGGAGCTGATATGATCGAAGCTCTTTTGCTTATGCCGATGGTAGCCTAGATAACCGGTTCTTTTCAAAGTATTTCGAAGTAATTGAAGGCCTGTGATTTTATGGCAACGGCTGGGCATCCCCGAGTCGCGTTAGTTTGGCTGGTACAGCCTTGTGACCGGAGTCATTGTATTTGGCCGTAGCCTTTTAGTCCCCGAAAGAAGTAGCTTCGGCGTCTATATCGAGGGTATGCCTTTTTAGGGGTCTTACAAGTTCGAATATATAGCTTTAACTTTAAGATCAGGATTATGCCTTTTGTAAGGTCTTATAAATTTGAACCTACCTTGCTTGAGGTCTTACAGACAGGTTACTTGGTACAAGTATAGTTTATGCCTGGCTTGAGGTCTTATAGATTTGGGCACGCCCGTAGGTCTTATAGCATTGAAGATGCCTTATGGAGGTCTTATGAGCTCGAGGTTGCCCGCATGGAGTCTTATGGCCTCGAATTTTTGATAGCTCGATGGGGAGGCAGTCCACGAGACATCGAAAGTTCTTGGCTCTGGAGCCGTTTTTTATGTTGCCTCATTGAGGGCTTATGAGCTCGAGGTTTTCCAGCCTGGAGGTCTTACGGCTTTGATTGGCTCTAGGGCCGTTTCTTGTAAAAATAGCAAACTTCTTTGAAGCGCAGAGTGTTTTGATGGTAAAAATAAAAAATATTCCTTGATTACTTGGTACAAGTATACATAGTCTTCGCCGTTGAGGGTTCGATTGTTCTATGCGAACACGGTTCTTTCGACTGTTTGACCCGATACATCTTTTTTCTATTGAGACCCTCTTTGACTTGTCTTTATTTCTCCGCGGAGATGACCTCCCGGGGGAATGCCCCACAGTATTCGAGGTTGATTGAAGAGGAGCCTTGAATACTTTTTGTGTTCTCCTTGGGTAGCATATAGATGTTGCCTCGTTAAAAACCTTGCCGGTAAAACCCTTCTTGGGATAAATCCAATCGAAGGAAAAGAGTGCAATGCGTGCTTTAAAATCTAAGGTCTTCAAGCTGGAAGGTGCTTCAATTCTTCTTAACCGGACGCTTGTGCAAAGGTTAGTATAATACGTAAATAAAAAAGGTGACGGTTATACCTTAGCTGTGATGGGGCTCGAGCCTCGATATGCTTCAACCGCTCTCTTCAGGGACGTAGTACGGTCCCTTGTTCGTTCACTCGAGTGCAGCCAATGATGTAGCTTGTGATTGCTACTTTGCTGTCTTCCTATCCTTTGGCTCCTTCGATATTGAAGGTGTCGATGTTTGTGCCATATCGTGCACTACGAACATCTCTTGCAGCATGTTGGTCCCCGTATACCATTTTTATTTCGTCCTTTGTTGGAAACTTCATCATTTGATAAAGGGTTGGTGGTACTACTCTCATGCAGTGTATCCATGGCCTTCCAAGTAAGGCATTGTATCTCATGTCTCCTTCGATGACATGAAACTTGGCATTTTGGGTTGTTCTGGCCACGTTGACCGGGAGGGTGATTTCCCCTTTAGTTGTCTCGCTTGCCATGTTGAATCCGTTGAGGACTCGGGAGGCAGGCATGATCTAGTCGAGCAGTCCGAGCTGCTCCACCACCCTCGACCTGATAATGTTGGCTAAGCTACCTGGATCCACAAGCACATGTTTAATTTGAAATGTATTCACAAGAAAAGAAATTACCAATGCGTCGTTATGAGGCTGAGACAGGGTCTCGATGTCCCCGTCGTTGCATGTGAGAGCATCCTCAGGTGTGTAACCTCGAGTTTTCTTTTCCTATTCTCCACTCTTTCTCGAAAGTGATTTTTGGCTCGGTCCCTGAGGAACTCTCAGAGGTGCCCTTTGCTAAGTAGTCGGGCTACTTCTTCTCAAGGCTATCTACAATCTTTGGTCCTATGACCATGTGTGCCGTGGAATTCGCACACCAGGTTAGGGTTCCTCTACGATGGATCTAATTGTACGGGCCTTGGCCACCTAGTGTCTCTGATTTTGCCGATGGCAGATACGATGTCCGAAACATCGACGTTAAAATTATACTCAAATGACTGGGGTGCCTCTGTCAGCCCTATGTATCTTTCGAACCCGACTCAGCTCATGAGTCCTCAAGGGTTCTGATCTCGGTCTCCCCTTTAGTCATTTCGTGGTACGTTACGCCTTGGGACGTTTCTTCGATCTTCGGTGTACGGTTAGTACCTTTCCTTGTTTCGTTTAGCCTCCTTTGCCAGGAGCCTGCTAGGATATACTAAGCCCGAGGGGCTCCCAGTTGGTCATCCTCGACCCTAATCTTTGATTTATATCGGTTGTGGACATCCGACCAAGTCACAGCGGGATATTCAACTAAGTTCTGGTTCAGTTGCTTCGAAGCTACCGAGCATCGTTCATTCAAACCTTGGGTGAAAGCCTGCGCTGCCCAGTCGTCGGAGACTGGTGGTAACTCTATTCGCTTCAATTGAAAGCGAGATACAAATTCCCGCAACATCTCGTTTTCTCTCTTTTTAATTTTGAAGACGTCGGACTTCATTGTAGCAACTTTGATGGCACCAGCATGTGCCTTTATAAAAGAATCTGCCACCATGGTGAATGAATCTATCGAAGTCGGGGATAGGTTGTGATACCACATCATGGCCCCCTTTGAAAGCGTTTCCCCGAATTTCTTCAACATGATGGATTCAATTTTGTCGTTCTTCGGGTCATTTCCCTTTATGGCACAAGTGTAAGCGGTGACGTGCTCATTGGGGTCCGAGGTCCCGTTGTACTTCTGGAGATCGAGCATTCTGAATTTCTTCGGGATGGGCTTCAGAGCCGCACTCAATGGGAATGGCTTTTGTACGAATTTCTTTGAATCAACACCCTTCAGGACTGGGGGTGCGCCCGGGATCTGGTCGACCTTTGAATTGTAGGTCTCCACCTTTTTGTCATAAGTTTCTATCATCTTTTTGCCCGATTCAATCCTCTTTGTGAGGTCCTCGAGCATCTTCATAATAGCGGGGTTGGCTGCTGACCCATTGTTACTCGATCTTTTCGGTACCTGTTCGGCTCGAGAAGTTGTTCCGGTGCTACTGAGCTTGGAGAATTTTGGTGGCTTTGCAGTTGAGCAATCGCCAGCTGTTGTGCTTGTAACATCTCAAAAATAACGTGAAGGCTAACCTCTTTTTCCCCTCGTGCTGGGATTTCCTGAGCTTCTTGTTGGTTTTCTTGGTGTATACTCATATCAGTGTGGGAGGTTACATCAACGTGTTGGGCGTTGCGTGAGACCATATCCATGAGAATCGGTTCTGGTGCATCCTCAGGGTTTCGTGGTGGCACACCAATACCTGGAATAGCTACACCATTCTCTCCATGGTCCTCAGGACCGTTGTTTTCGTGTGCATTCACTGAGTTAGACATTTTTGACATGAAATCAAAGACTCTTGGACAAGAAAAAGTGTGAAAAATAACTTGCTTTATCTAGTAAACCAGAACAAAAACAATCACTATTATATTTAGCCCCACGGTGGGCTTTGTAAATGTTTACCCCGAAAATGGTAATAAATATTAGATTTGATTTGTGGTTCTAAAAATACATGATTTACTTTTATGCTAGTTGTTAGGCAGTAGATGCTGAGTATGAGACTAGAAAATAAGATAAGAGCTTGAAAAGTAGTATGCTATGCAAACCGAGTGGCCGAGAGTCGGGTCTCGAGCTAGACTATACAGGGTCCTAGGGTCGAGCTAAGCGTTAGGCTGTGGACAACCGATGAAGAATTTAACAGTTTTGAAAGCTTTAATCAGAGCTCTTTATGATCAATGATGAGTAGTAAATAAAGAACAATAAATGAAACGCAATAAATGTAAGTAATAAATCTGAGGAAAGACAATAGAGAATGTTAAGGTTAGAGAGCAGAGGATGTTCTTCAATATCATGTGTGCTAAAAATAACAAAGGTCCCCTTTATATGGGGTGGGGGAGGAATCCCAACATAGTACATATGCATTTATTACAAAGATATACGACTGGTACAGGTTACAAAGATAGTATATAGTACATATGCATGGGCCTAGGGCAGGTTTCAATAGGTGTTCCATGTATGCGAAGAGTACCTGACACCAAGTTAAATAAAAAGCTGATATCGGGGTTTCATTATCTTTCAACTAGTTTTGATGTATTTCATAAACACCCATTGATTTTTAACCTTAAATTTAGTAGTTTCATGAAGAAGTTGAAGGTTTAGGGTAGAATTTAGGAATTGGGTAACATTGAGATTTAGACCTTACATTAAGGTCGAATTTCGAAACAAATCATGTATCTGGGCTTGTGAGTGAATGGGTAATAGGGATTTGGTCCGAATCTTATATTTTGAACAAGCGGGTCCAAGGTTGAATTTTGTTGACTTTTTAAAATTCATTAAATTTTGAACTTTCTTCATTCGTGGGTAATTTCTTAATCGTATTTTTGATTGTTTGATTGATAATTTGCTAGATTCAGTTTGTTTGGAAGCTTGTTCTATGGGAAACGTCGTGGTTTATTTTTGATTTGATTACAGAAAAGAGGTAAATGTCGTAGTTAACCTTGATTTGAGGGTATTAGGACTTGATTGGTCGATTTACAATGTGATTCATGTGTGGAAACGACATATATTCAAGGTGACGAGTGTACATGTGTTGTCATGAGTTAAGCATGCGGGGGTGGGCTATTAACTGTGTATTTTAACTATATCATGCCTTCTTTTACTCCATGTTACTATTCATGTTATGCTTTAACTTCTATTTGTCTTTTCTTGTTAAATACACGTCTTCCTTGCTACATGTTCCATACATCCATGTTTTTACATGTTCCATACATCCATGTTTTTACTTGTTGTCCGTTTTTACTTGTTCTATGCCTTTAATTGTCTATTGCCTTCACTTGCTTCTATTTCACTTTGTTTTGTTATATTGGTTTGCCTCAGAGTATTTACTTGTTTGGGTTCCTTTATCGTATGTTGTGAGCTACGCCATAGTTATTTGTAGTATTGCTATATATTTTTGATCGGATTTCATGCCGCAATGGATATTGATATTTTATTTGGGACCGGATTGTACGTCGTAACAAATATTGATATTGTATTTGGGATCAAACTGCACGCTGCAATGGATATTTATATTGAATTTGGGATTGAGTTGCACGCCGCAACGGATATTGCTACTGTATTTGACATTGTGTTGCACATTGCAATGGATATTGATATTGCATAAGGGATTGGGCTACACGCTGCAATAGTATTGGTATATAGAAATGTGTGGATCGCGTTGCGCCACAACAGATAAGATATATTATATGATTATTCTTAGCTATTAATTTCGTATCCGTGTTGTGATGTGAACTTGAGCTTAGGGGATATTATAGGTCCCTCTGTTATGTAATTTTTGTTCTGGTTTTCACCTTATCTGTTGGTTCTCTATTGTGTTATTGTTTTACTTATACTCGTACAAGTTTATAGTGAGTGCCTTGTTATAGCATCGTCACTACCTCGTTAAATTTAGACTCGATACTTACGAAGTATATGGGGTCAGTTGTACTCATACTATACATTTATACTTCTTGTATAGATACTGGTATTGCTCCCAACAGCACTTAGCAGAGGTTTTTCTTGGACTATCATTAACCGGAGACTTGAGGTAGAGATGCACGGTATTGGCAGAGCCTAAAGTCCCCTACTTGTCTTTCATACTATTTGTTTCATTCGGGCAGTTGTATTTCATTTCAAACCTTTTTTTGTAGTACTTTTAGCAACTCTTGCACTTGTGACACCCATTTCTGGGTTAGACTAGACATTGTGTATGGAGTTTATTATATATATTTTAAAGTTCTACAGCTTTACCTTCTTATTAATCTACTTTGAAAATTGGTAAATTAAATATTTATGTAGCTAATATTGGCTTGCCTAGCAAGTGGGTATTAGGCGTCATCACGGTCCCATGGTTGGGATTTCGGGTCACAAGTTGGTATCTGAGCACTAGGTTGCCTAGGTCTCACGAGTCATAAGCAAGCTTAGTAGAGTTTGGAGGATCGGTAGACGTCTGTACTTATCTTCTAGTGGCTATAAAGCTTTAGGAAATATCACTTTCATTCTTTCTCTATCACGCGATTTTATTCTATTTTTTAGTTTGAATCATTTTATTCTTATTCTTTCATAGATGGTGTGGACACGTACTACATCAGTAGCTGATAAAAAATTGGAGCCCCAAGTTGCAGCCACTACCAGGGCCAATGCAGAGGTAGAGCCCGCAAAACAACACCTATTGTTGAACCCCAAATCGAGTAGGATGAGGAGATACCTATTTTGGCCATGCCAGTTGGACCAGCTCAGGTCCCAGAGGGGTTCATTGCTACCCTAGTATGTTAGGACTCCCTAGTCCACCCAGTTTGCCTTATAGAGAGTGTGGCCCAGACCGGTGTGTTCCCTATGGCACAAGCCATCTCTCAGACCAGGGGAGGAACCCAGACTTTCTAGATCATATGGCTCATGGATATCAGACCCTGGTTGTTCTACTAGTTGGAGCAGTTTAGCCTATTATTGCTACACAGTCCACGGAGGGACCTGTGATGTTAGCCGAGGGGCTGAAGAGGTTTGACAAGTTTACCAAGTTGTTTCCCACTTACTTTGGTGGTACACCTTATGAGGACCCCAATATTTGTTGGACTATTTCCATGAGGTATTACGTAACATGGGTATTGTGGAATCCAATAGAGTGGATTTCGCAGTGTTTCAGATGAATGGCTCTGCCAAGAGGTGGTGACAGGAATATGTTCAGGGTAGACCAGCAGGTTCACCTTCTCTCTCTTAAGCTCAATTTCCACAACCATTCTTGGAGAAGTTTATCCCCTTCACTTAGAAAGAGGACTTTCGCAGTCAATTTGAGCGCCTACGGTAGGGTAGCATGACTATTATCTACTATAAGACCATATTCGTAGATTTATCCCACTATGCAATTATTGATCCATACAGAAAGGAAGAGGGATTAGAGCTTTATATATGGCCTTACTTACGGCATCAGGATAAGGATGGACATAGAGACTAAGGACAATATTTCTTTCACTCGAATTGCGGAGATCGCTAGGAAGATCTAGAGGATTCGTGGTCAGGGTAGAGAGGCGACATCTAATAAGATGGCTTGTTATTTATATGGTTTTAGTTGTGCCTCGTCAAGAGGCAAAAGTTCATTTGGTAGAGGCCATTTTATTAGGTCAGTTTAGTTTGTGCTTCAGGTATCACAGGGTGCTTCAAGTAATCATGGTTCTTATGGGTCTCATTCCAAGCAGCTAGCCTGTAGTGAACCTTCAACTCCCATCAGTGCACCACTGATTCAGAGCTATCACAGTGATTATTTGGACCATCGGGTTCAATCCCAGAGTCAACAGGCACGTCAGTAGAGAGAGTGCTTTGAGTGTGGAGGTATGGGTAATATTAGGAGGTATTGTCGCAGACTTCATAGCACTATCAGTTGCTTCATCTCCCACTCAACCAGCTAGAGGCGGGGATCAGGCAGCCATAGGTGGAGGTCAGGTAGCTAGAGGTGAAGGTCGGTCAGTTAGAGGCTAACCGAGAGGTAGAGGTCAGATTGGTAGGGCTTGGCCCCATTGCTATGCTTTCCCTGCTAGACTTGAGGCAGAGTCATCTGATGCGGTCATCACAGGTATTATTCTGGTTTTCCATAGAGATGCATCTATGTTATTTGATCCAGGCTCTACGTATTCGTATGTGTCATTCTAGTTTGCTTCGTATTTTGATATGTCTCGTGATTCTTTGAGTACTCATGTTTATATGTCTATGCCTATTTGGGATTCTATTGTGGTGGACTAGGTCTATCTTTCTTGTTTGGTCACTATCGGGAGCTATGAGACTACGACTGACATTCTATTACTTAGTATGATAGATTTTGATATAATTTTGGGCATGGATTGGTTGTCACCTTATCACGCTCTATTGTATTGTCATTCCAAGACTATGATATTAGCCATGTCGGGGTAGCCTCTATTGGAGTAGAGGGGGACTCCTGGTCACTGCACTAGCAGGGTCATTTCATATGTGAAGGCACGGTGTATGGTCGAGAAGGGGTGTTTGGCATGTTTGGGTTATATCCATGACTCTAGTGCCAAGGTGCATTCTATGGATGTTGTTCTAGTGGCAAGAGAGTTTCTAGAGGTGTTTCCTGCAGACTTGCCGGGTATGCCACCCGACAGAGATATCGACTTTTGCATTGACTTGGTTCCGAGCACTCATCCTATTTCTATTCCACCATACCGCATATCCCCAGTTGAGTTGAAAGGGTTGAATGGACAGTTGCAGGATTTTCTTAGAAGAGATTCATTAAACTTAGTGGCTTGCCTTGGGGTGCATCGGTGTTGTTTGAGAATAAGAAGGATGGATTGATGAGGATGTGCATAGACTATTGGCAGCTGAACAAGGTCACTATCAAGAACAAGTATTTGTTGCCGATGATTATTGACTTATTTGATGTCACGACCCTAAAACCGATTCGGTCGTGATGGCGCCTACCGTGAAACTAGGCTAGCCGACACAACTCCCGAATTAACCATTTAATAAATAACAATCATTTTTAAGCCTTTAATTGATCAAATATCTTATAATGTAAGTCTAAATGAACAGTGCGGAATAAATACACAAGCCCAGCATTGGGGTGTCACAAGTCATGAGCATCTACTAAGTTCTGAATACAACGAAGAGTCTAAAAATGTACTAAATACAGTCTAAGGAAGACAAGAGGGAGAAAAGCAGTGTTGCGAATATCGGGCAGCTACCTTGCCAATTTCGATGACTCTGCCACTGAGCAATCAACACCTGCTACCGGATTCAGAATAACCTAAATCTGCACACAAGGTGCAGGGAAAAATGTGAGTACGCCAACTCAACAAGTAATATAAGTAAATGAAAGCTCAGCAGTAAGAAAATACGTAAAGCACGTCAAATCGCTACAACAAATGCAGGACATTTCCAACATAGTACAGAAATCGTTTACTTCAAAAATCATGCTCAATTTCAGTAAAACCTTTTAAAACAACTTTCAATAGTTTCAAACGAGTGATAAAACAGTGAGTCAAAATGATAGGAAAAATAGCCCCTCGGGCAAAACATGTACATAAAGCGCCCCTTGGGCATAATATGAACAGAACTAGCCCCTCGGGCTACCTCACAATCACTCGTAATCAGCCCCTCGGGCATAACATGAAACAAGAACCGCCCCTCGGGCAACAATATAAATCAACTATAGCCCCTCGATCAATATTATGAATCAACAACACCCTCTCGGGATACATCACATCACTCACACTGGGTACCCGCGCTCACTGGGGTGTACAGACTCCGACAAGGGCATTTTATGGCTCAAGCACAATAACAAGCCATCTCGTGGCATAATCAAACAGGCTCTTGGCCTCATATCAAGCCACCTCGTGGCGTAACAAATCAGGCCCTTGGCCTCATAATCATAAATCAGTACCACACTGCTGCGGCGCGCAGCCCAATCCTATAATATCGTCACAACACAGGCCCTCGGCCTCACTTAGTCAGAAATCTCTCATGTCACTCAGGCAACAGTAAACATGATGCTCAGCCAATAATATCATTTAAAATATCAAAACGGAGTAAATATGGCTGGGTTATGAAAATAGTAGAATACAACATGACTGTGTACAAATATGAAGTCAAAATAGTGCGGAAAAATAATAGTAAAAATCCCCTAAGGGTCCAAACAGTTGGTACGAGGCCCAAATATGGCATTCAGCCCAAAACATGATAATACTTTCCAAAACACAATGATATCAAACAGTTTTCAATCAAATACACGGTTTAACAGTCATACGGATGGACTAAATCACAATCTCCAACGGTGCATGACCCCACGCTCGTCATCTAGCGTGTGTGTCACCTCAAAATAGCACAACGATGTGAAATCTGGGGTTTCATACCCTCAGGACAAACATTTACAATCAATACTTACCTCAATCCGGTCCAAACTCTAGTCGCGATACGTTTGCCTCTCGACCCAGCCTCCGAATGCTCCAATCTAGCCAAAAGAAAATTCATACCATCAAAATATGCTAAGGGAACAAAGCCCACTCGAAAATACCCAATTTATACCAAAACTCCCGAAATTGGCCAAACCCGGCCCCCGGGCCCACATCTCGGAATCCGATAAAAATTACATCAATAGAATCCTTACACTCTCACGAGTTCGTATATATCAAGAACATCAAAATTAGACCTCAACTGACACCTCAAATCCCCAAAAGAAATTCTCAAACTTTTCCTCCATTTTCCCCAATTTCCACTCTAATTTCTCAAATTAAATGATGAAATTCAAGACTAAATCATGGAATTAAACCAAATATGAGTGAAGAATACTTAGCCCAATTGCTCCACTGAAAATATCCTCAAATTTCACCTTCCCCCGAGCTCTCTAATGGTTTTTCTAATATTGGACTTAAACCCTCGATTTTGAACTTAAACATTCTGCCCAGTTATTTTCTTCATCGTGAACGCGGAAATTGCCTCGCGATCGCGAAGCACAAATGATGACTAACCCCAATAAACCTTACGCGATCGCAGAAACACAATCGCGATCGCGGATAACAAGCTCATTAAACAATGCGAACGCGACACACACTACGCGATCGCGTAGAGAAATTTCCTTCACCTCACGACTGCCCCAAATCCTTCTTCTCGAACGCGACCTTAGTAACGCACTCGCGATAGCCAACTCGACAGACCCTCGAGATTGCAGACCCTAGTTGGAGATCGCATAAGACAAATTTCCCAGCTACCCTCAATAGACCTAGCAATCACGGACCCTTCTACGCGATCGCAGAGAACAAAAGTCTGCAACATGACTGAAGCCAAATCTACAATTTCTCAAACATGCAATTGGTCCGTTTAACCACTCAAAACTCACCCGAGGCCCTCAGAACCTCAACCAAACATGCCAACATAACCCATAACATCATTCAAACTTGTTCCAACCTTCAAAATTCTCAAAACAACATCAAATCACCAAATTTACATCGGATTCAAGCTTATAAATTCCAAAAACTTCCAAATTCCGCTTTCGATCAAAAAATCTATCAAACCTCGTCTGAATGCCCTGAAATTTTGTACACACGTCACAAATGACGCAAAGACTTACTCCAACTTCCGTAATTCCATTCCAATCCCTATATCAAAATCTCACCTATCAACCGGAAAACGCCAAAATTCCAATTTCACCAATTCAAGCCTAAACCTTCCACGGACCTCCAAAATACATTCCGATCATGCTCCTAGGTCCCAAATCACCTAACGGAGCTAACCAAATCATAAAAATTCCAATCTGAGATCATATATTAACAAGTCAAAACTTGGTCAAACCTTTCAAATTTTAAGCTTCAAACTGAGAACTATTCTTCCAAATTCATTCTGATTACCTTGAAAACCAAAACCGACGATTTACATAAGTCATAATACATCACACGGGTCTAGTCATGCCCGAGAATTTGTGAGCCAAGTGCAAAAGCTCAAAATGACCGGTCGGGTCGTTACATCTTCCCCCACTTATACATATGTTCGTCCTCGAACGTGCCTAGAGTTGTTCCGAAAGCCATCAAATCGCTGTGAAACCTTACCATGCACATACCCGGGGGTGATCCCACGTCACCCTACCTCATATAGGCCTGATAACACAATGTAACTAAAATTTCGCAATCCAACCTAGCCCATAAGCCTTAAAACCACATTTCCACTTCTGAAATCATCTACAAGATTAGAATCTCACATTTATACTCAGAATAAGCCCGAACAAGCTGTAATAACCCATACCTACAACCTCAGGTGCAATTACATGATATACCACATAACTCAAGCACTTGTAGCGATAACTTCTGATCACAGCAATTACTCAAAACATCTGAATTTCAATAATAAGCCTTTTATCAAATAAAGCCTCATTCCAACACTTCCATATACTACCAATGATAAATGAAACACGTAGAAAGTCATAACCACTCCTCAGATCAACCATTCATGAAGCCACTTCTCTTTTGGCAAGGACCATAGCAAATTTCTAAGTCGAACATCGATATTATCCTTCCAACATGCTGAAATTGAATCCGTTTGTATTCATTATAGATCCCAACGATGTCATCTAATCTAATACAACTACTCTAGTGACATGACACATCAATAAAAACTAAAGCCACAACTCGTGCAATCCGCGTACCAATAAGAAACAATCTGAACATACTCAAATCATGAAAATGACTCAAATGAGAGAGTTGTACCGCAAGCTCACCAGTACCACCACACACAATACTGAGAACCCATCACAGATTGTAGAACCAGAATACACGAATCTAATCCGAAGGATCATACCTCCACATAACTTGTTGCAATGCGCGACCCTATCCTAACACCGGTCCACATGAAACACCTCATTTCACTATGCTCAAAATCGACAACCACACGCAATTTGATGTCTAGAACCAAAGAAAATCATCATAACCACGGTAAAGCAATTGACATAACATTACACAAACACAAAAGGACACAACCGATACGCCATCCGCCGAGCAATACCCAATACTCTTCCCGCTCGAATTCCACTGAGAGGCCCCAATAAAACCGCACCACATGTGCCTATAACCAACAAATCCTAATGTCTCGCAACACAGAAGGATAACTCATAGATATCCCCATATCACTAATAAGCTCAATAACAATCAAATCAACACATCCCTCAACAATACAACTCGGAGTCAACCAAGCCGACTCGAGTTAGAACACACATCCATATTGGCCTACCAATGAACCCCTTGTCAAGGACTTCCTGAAGCTGCTCCTTCAACTCCTTTAACTCCGCTGGCGCCATACAATATAGTTCCCAACACCAAATCAATACCGAAATCAACAACCCTGTCTAGCAATATGCCTGGCAGTAGGAAACACATCCCAAAAATCCCTCACCACCGGAACTGAATCAATGGTAGAAGTCTCTCTACTGACATCCATCACGAAGGCCAAATGAGAAAGACAACCCTTCCCAGCCATCCACTGGGTTTTCAAAAAAATGAAACCACCCTACTGGGTACATAATCCGTCGAACCTCGCCACTTAATCCGTGGCATTCCCGGCTTAACTAACGTCGCCGCCTTAGCGCAATAGCCCAGAATAACACGACACGGAGACAACCAGTCCATACCAAATATCACACCAAAATCTAGCATACTAAGAAATAAGGATCGACTCGGGTCTCCAAACCTCCAGTAGTTACCACACAAAACCGATATACGCGGTTCACAACCACGACCTAACCTGTTTATGAGAACTCCTAGTCTCCAAATCTGTCACGACCCAAACCGATGGGCCACGACGGGCACCCGATACCTTACTCAACCGAGTACCAATGTAACGTATCTTTCATATTACATCATCATATACACGTGACATACGGGCCTAATAGGCCAACATTATCATTTACAAACTCAAAACAAAGGACGACAAGGCTGCACAATCTTTTATATACACGACATATGTCTACAAGCCTCTAAGAGTACATAAATGTCATAAAGGTCGGGACAGAGTCCCGCCTTACCAAACAAATACACGTCTAAAGCATACTAACCAAACGAGCAACTCCGAAGTAAATGGAGCGCACCAACATCTTTCGTTGAGCTGATAGCCTACTTGGATGGATCTTGACCTATCTATCGGGACCTACGAGCATGAAATGCAGCGTCCCCAAGCAAAAGGAACGTTAGTACGAATAATGTACCGAGTATGTAAGGCACATAAATAAATACATAAGAGGCATGAAAGACATATAGAGTACATGACTTAACCTATAAGTCTGAATAACTTTGTAAATCATAAATTACTTTTAGCGTTGTGCATATGCGTATGAATGCCATGTCATGCATAGGTACATATTTCATAACATCATCAGCCTCTGAGGGCATATCATATCAGCCACTGTGGGCAAAATCATCATCGTATACCAGCTGATTAGGTGGTGGTGCGTATATAACGCCATAACCTTTCCCATATCCCATATACATATATACATACATATATACGTGTATATAACGCTGTTTGAATCATACTTACATATAAATGCTTATATAACGCCGTTTGAATCATATTTCAGCCACTGTGGGCAATATCATCATCATATACCAGCTGATCAGGTGGTGGTGCGTATATAACGCCGTAACCTTTTCCCATTCCATATACATATATTACATATATACGCGTATATAACTCCATCTGGTCATGGGTCAATGCACATGAATGCAATGCATGAAAAGTACGTCAATAAAATCATTCGGAAGGTCATAAGACCACTTTGCCTTTTGAGCAATATCATAAAGTAACATCTTTTCAACTTTCGTATTTTTCTGAGACCCATGAACAGATGATAAAATATTATGACACATGAGAATTAAAGAACATAGATATTTCTATTACTTCTATGAGTAGAGTCACTTATGGAATTTGTGCATTTGCACGTTTCGTTCATATTGTATGGATCATGCCAAAAGAAAGAAGGGATAGCCTTAACATACCTGTTCCTTAAATTATTTGATCGAAGTGAAGCTTCTGCTTCTGAAATTGGATGAAACTTTGCTTAAATTTAATAAAGTTGGACGAATTGATTCTGCTTTTACGTTTTGAACAAGATGTTGGCTTTAAGGATCGAATTGTTCAAATCCTGAAAACCAAGGAATTGTTGAAATTATTAAAACGTTTTGAAATCTGTTTCTCACGTTTTGGTTTTAAAACCAAGAAATAAAAGTGTTTTGTTTGATTTTCCATAATGGGAAAATGTTTCTGATATCTTTTGAAGATAAAGATTTTAAATCTTTTAGGTTAGTCAAATTTGTGATTTGGCCATAAATAGCCACATGGCATAGTTGGATCATGAGTCATCCTAGCCTTGTGGCATTTGGGCTACATTTTTTTGAGTAAGTTTTTGTTAATTTTTATCCATTTATTATTTAATCGGGTAATATCTCGTTACCGGGTAATTAATCAATTACCCGCATAATTTAAAAATTATCACAAATTACTTAATATTCTATTTATTTTTAAAATACTTCATATATACTTTATATATTATACTACCGTGGTCATATGGTACCTTGCATGGTACTAGTTCATAATTATCGGATATTATCGCTCGACCCCGTATTTTATTCCAAATTGGCCACTTTCAACGAAACTCATTTTCTTTAATCTGTGTACCCCTTTATCCTTCATAACACTTATTTATCGCTTGTTATAAATAGCGTAAGTACGTTAACGTCAAGATGATCTCATCCCCTACGACGGTTAACTAAAAACGAAATTTTAATGTACAATATTTCAGGGTGCAACGTCGTCGTAATGAAATACCGCAGGACATAATATTGATGTAATATTGCGGGGCGTAACAAAATCCATAAAGCACACGAATCACCATATTCGATCATAATTCCACCATCCGAATATACAATACACCTCTAATACCCAATCATCCCACGAGAGGTACTCCTAAAATTCTTCTGTGCCACCAAACAAACTTGAATATCAGCAGTCGATCTAACAAGAGAGTGCTGAAATACTAATGAAGTATCATCAACTCAATCACATTGCCCGTGCTAAAATGTATACCCTCATCAAGCCACACCAATCAGTGATCTCATTTATCTATTCATCTGAACTGTCCATGCTACCTAATAATTTGTGACCTTCCTTTCAAAACTGAATCGTGACCTTACACATGGAAATCTCAATCCTACACAACACACTGCATGTACCATACCATCCTAGGATAAACATGAGAACTTCATGTCCCTTCCGAGCCACAGGAAACTACATCCTCACTAGCCAAGAACTTTCCATTGATCCTATCTAGAAGAAAATCACTACACATCTCACACTCCTCACGCTCGTATAAAATGTACATCTCTAACCGTGGTAGAAACTATCAAGAAAAATTGCCGCGAAACACCTATAGAAACTCATTACCTCGTAAGCACCCAAAGAACTAGTCATATCCTTACCATGTCGATCCGGGATACTACCAAGCTATCCCATCTATCCAAGTTCCTTCTGATTTAACTTCAACTTTGTACTTCTTCTTTCTATAACACCACAATTCCTCAATCCAGACTCACCATACGAGAGCCAAGCATAAAACCACATCGTATAAGGCTCATAAGCTGTCGGATACTCTCTTAAATATTCCCAAACGCACCACATTCAAAATACCTACCCTGAAGTAACTCCCTGCAAACCCCAAAGTCATTACCTTTACCTTCCTAATGTTGATATATAGAATCCCATAATGATATAGAAATACCACGAGTCTTGACACCTTCCAATGCAAACCTTAGTTTTTAGCCAAATATACAACATGAAAATCTCCAATTATTACATGTAAAATCTTGAACCCATTAGAACCATTCTTGAGAGTCATTCACTCTACTCAAACCGGAATTAGATCGATCAAACGGATCGGATGACCTATGCTCCAATAGCACTACAACACCGCGGAGTGTAACCTCACCTTAATGCATCCAAGCAACTTCCTGTTCTATGTACCGTACATCCTTTACCAATAACAACTCAAGTCATTCCGTGATTCTCATACACTCATAAAGCATAGCATACCTTTATTGAAATTTCCTTTACTCGAGCCATCTCGGTCTCAACCTCCATAAGCCATAACCGATTCACCAGTACGCCTCAAACTGGAACCAACATAGCATATAACTGTGCAATCAACTAATCAATAGCATACTCCCCCACTTGGTTCAATGCCATAGATCAAAACACACAATAACTCACAATGCATATGCTCTATTACTGCCATAATACCATAGTGAGATTAAACTCAATCCTTCATAAGCTCGTGCAACACACACCATCTAGTACTTCAAATCTTTTGCAAATCTCACATTCACCCTCATAATAGTCAAGCCCACTCTCTTAAGTGACCAAATTCAAATTGCAACACATATTTTTCACTGGTTAACAAAGATCTTCCAATAAACAGAATAAGGATCACACAAACTTCAGAACACTCCGCAGGATATAACCCACCTGTTTCGCATCAAACTAACATCTCCTTATACCCTTCCGTTGTCATAAACATTACACAGTCACTTAATCTTCCTGAGTCTAAACTGATATCACAACATGAAATCTACTTCACTTCCCAACTAGGTAACATAAAAAGGTCCTTCAACATGCCCACAACTCGGGCTAAACATCAAATCACGATTGAAATCAAGCATCGGATAGTTCTTACTACCCCCAAGAAGACCCTTCTTGTGTCGTTCAAATCATGTGTACACACCTCGCAGTCACATCATACTCATCACATAGATACCCAGTCATCAGTCCCACTAATAGGGACACTATCAGACATACAAATCAAAAAGCACGTGCTCACATAATCAACGCCTCAGTGCTCAAGCTATAGGCAAAATTCGACCTCAAGTCCTCTAGACTGGCCCAACATCAACACACAGAGATCACATCTCGCCCCTCGATCAGGTAATCACAAGTCATCAATGCATATCTGATACGGAGCGCTCATGCGTGCATACAAATGCGTGGAAGGAATTCAAGGAGTTACATTTCAAGCTGAATCAAGGACGCACAATAAGAATTCAAGAATGTGAAGTTTTTCCTAAAGGTTCTGCAGCCTCCCAAGGATAAGTACAGACGTCTCCGTACCGATTCGCGAGACTCTACTAAACTTGCTCATGACTTGTGAGACCTATGTAACCTAGGCTCTGATACCAACTTGTCACGACCCTAAAACCGACTCGGTCGTGATAGCATCTGTCGTGAAACTAGGCCAGCCGACACAACTCCCGAATTAGCCATTTAATCAATAACAATCATTTTTAAGCCTTTAATTGATCAGATATCTCATAATGTAAGTCTAAATGAATAGTGTAGAATAAATACACAAGCCCGACATCGAGGTGTCACAAGTCACGAGCATTTACTAAGGTCTGAATAAAGCAAAAAGTCTAAAAATGTACTAAATACAGTCTAAGGAAGACAAGAGGGAGAAAAGCAATGTTGCAAACGTCGGACAGCTACCTTGCCAATTCCAATAACTCTGCCACTAAGCAATCAAAACCCGCTACCGAGTTCAGAAACACCTAAATCTATACACAAGGTGCATGGAGTAATGTGAGTACGCCAACTCAGTAAGTAACAAAAGTAAATGAAAGATGAGCAGTAAGAAAACACGTAAACCATGTCAAATCGCTATAACAAATGCAGGACATTTCCAAAACAGTACAGAAATCGTTTACTTCAAAAATTATGCTCAGTTTCGGTAAAACCTTTTAAAACAACTTTCAATAGTTTCAAACGAATGATAAAACAGTGAGTACAAATGATAGCAAAAACAGTCCCTTGGGCAAAACATGTATCATAAACTGCCCCTTGGGCATAATATGAACAAAACTAGCCCCTCGTGCTACCTTACAGTCACTCGTAATCATCCCCTCGGGCATAACATGAAACAAGAACCGCCCCTCGGGCAATAATATAAATCAACAATAGCCCACTCGATCAATATTATGAATCAACAACAGCCCCTCGGGATACATCACATCACTCACACTGGGTACCCGTGCTCACTGGGGGTATACAGACTCCGGGAGGGGCCTCTTACGGCCCAAGCACAATAACAAGCCATCTCGTGGCATAATCAAATAGGCTCTCGGCCTCATATCAAGCCACCTCGTGGCGTAACAAATCAGGTCCTCAACCTCATAATCATAAATCAGTACCACACTACTGCGGCACGTAGCCCGATCCCATAATATCCTCACAACACAGGCCCTCGGCCTCACTCAGTCAGAAATCTCTCATGCCACTCGGGCAACAGTAAAACATGATGCTCAGCCCAAAATATCATTTAAAATATCAAAACGGAGTAAATATCGTTGAGTTATGAAAATAGTAGAATACAGCATGACTGAGTACAAATATGAAGTCAAAACAGTGAGGAATAGTAGTAACAAATCCCCTAAGGGTCCAAAATAGTTGTCACGAGGCCCAAATATGACATTCAGCCCAAAACATGATAATACTTTCCAAAACACAATGATATCAAACAGTTTTCAATCAAATACGTGGTTTAACAGTCATACGGGACGAACTAAGTCACAATCCTCAATGGTGCACGATCCCACGCTCGTCATCTAGCATGTGTGTCACCTCAAAGTAGCATAACGATGTGAAATCCGGGGTTTTATACCCTCAGGACAAATATTTACAATCATTACTTACCTCAATCCGGTCCAAACTCTAGCCCGCGATGCCTTTGCCTCTCGACTCAGCCTCCGAATGCTCCAAATATAGCAAAAGCAGATTCATACCATCAAAATATGCTAAGAGAACAAAGCCACTCGAAAATATCCAATTCATACAAAAAATAAAAAATTGGCCAAACCTGGCCCCTGTGCCCACATTTTAGAATCCGATAAAAATTACATCAATAGAATCCTTACACTCTCACAAGTTCGTACATACCAAGAACATCAAAATCGGACCTCAAATGACCCCTCAAACCCCCAAAAGAAATTCTCAAACTTTTCCTCTATTTTCCCCCAATTTTCACTCTAATTTCTCGAATTAAATGATGAAATTCAAGACTAAATCATGGAATTAAACCAAATATGAGTGAAAAATACTTACCCCATTTGCTTCACTAAAAATCTCCTCAAAGTTCACCTTCTCCCAATAAAACTTACGCGATCGCAAAAACACACTCGCGATTACGGATAACAAGCTCACTAAACAATGCGAACGCGACACACACTACGCGATCGTGTAGAGAAATTTCCTTCACCTCACGACTGCCCTAAATCCTTCTTCGCGAATGCGGCCTTAGTCACACGTTCGCAATAGCCAACTCGACAGACCCTCGCGATCGCAGACCCTAGTTGGCGATCGTATAAGACAAATTTCCCAGCTGCCCTTAACAAACCTACGCGATCATGGACCCTTCTACGCAATGGCAGAGAACAAAAGTCTGCAACAGAACTGAAGCCAAATCTGTAACTTCTCAAACATGCAATTGGTCTGTTTAACCACTCAAAACTCACCTGAGGCCCTCAGAACCTCAACCAAACATGCCAACATAATCCATAACATCATTCAAACTTGTCCCAACCTTCAAAACACCCAAAACAACATCAAAACACCAAATTTACATCGGATTCAAGCCTAAGAATTCCAAAAACTTCCAAATTCCGCTTTCGATCAAAAAGTCTACCAAACCTCGTCCGAATGACCTGAAATTTTTTACACATGACACAAATGACAGAACGGGCCTGCTCCAACTTCCAGAATTTCATTCCGACCCGTATATCAAAATCTCACATATCAACCGAAAAATGCCAAAATTCCAATTTCGCCAATTCAAGGCTAAACCTTCCACGAACCTCCAAAATACATTTCGATCACGCTCCTAAGTCCCAAATCACCTAATGGAGCTAACCAAATCATAAAAATTCTAATCTGAGATCATATACTAACAAGTCAAAACTTGGTCAAACCTTTCAAATTTTAAGCTTCAAACTGAGAACTGTTCTTTCAAATTCATTCCGATTACCCTGAAAACCAAAACCAACAATTTACATAATTCATAATACATCACACGGGGCTTGTCATTCCCGAGAACTGGTGAGCGAAGTGCAAAAGCTCAAAACAACCGGTCGGGTCGTTACATCTGACTAGCTTCAGGGTGCAAGATATTTTCCAAGATTGATTTGACTTCTGGCTACCATCATGTGAAGATTATGGCATCATATGTCCCTAAGACAACTTTTTAGACTTGGCATGGTCACTACAAGTTCTTGGTGATATCATTTGGCTTGACTAATACCCCAGCAGCCTTTATGGATCTGATGAACCGGGTGTTCAAGCCTTATCTGGATTCCTTTGTGATCATATTCATTGATGATATTTTTGATAATCTCGCAGTAGATAGGAGCATGATCAACATCTACAAAGCGTACTTCAAACTTTGAGGGATCGTCAGTAATATGCCAAGTTTTCAAAATGTGAGTTCTAGTTAGACTTAGTTGCCTTTAAGAGGCATGTTGTATCTTCCAAGGGTATCAAGGTAGATCCTAAGAAGATTGAGGTAGTTCAGAACTGGCCTAGACCTACTTCAGCTACAGATATTTGGAGCTTCTTGGTTTGGCAGGTTATTATCGCCGGTTCATGGAAGGGTTTTCTTCTATCTCAGCCCCATTGACCAAGTTGACCCAGAAAGGTGCTATTTTCAGATGGTCTGACATGTGTGAGGTGAGCTTTCAGAAGCTTAGGACTGCATTGAAAGCAGCCCAGTGTTGTCGTTGCCTATAGGTTCAGGATCTTACACTATATATTATGATGCATCGTGTATTGGGCTTGGCACATATCGATGCAGGATTGTAGGGTGATTGCCTACGCGTCTCAACAGTTGGATATTCATGAGAAGAATTACCCTGTGCATGATTTAGATTTGGTACCCATTGTTCATGCACTGAAAATTTGGAGGCACAATCTATATAGCATCCCATGTGAGGTCTATACCGGCCATCAGAGTCTCCAGCACCTTTTCAAGTATAAGGACCTTAATTTCCGGCAGCGGAGATGGTTAGAGTTGTTGAAAGACTATGATACCACCATATTATATCATCCGGGGAAGGCCAATATAGTGGTCGATACATTTAGTAGGAAGGCTGAGAGCATGGGCAGTTTGGCATATATACCGGCAGTAGAGAGGCCACTAGCCATGGATGTTTAGGCTTTGGCAAATCGGTTTGTGAGGTTGGATGTTTCGGAGTTTAGACAGGTACTTGCTTGTGTTGTGAAACACTCATCATTATTGAAGCGTATCTTCACTTGTTGGTGTTGAGGGAGACAGTGCAACGGGGTGGTTCCAAATAGGTTGTGATTTGAGATGATGGTGTTACACAACTTCAAGGCCAAATTTGTGTTCCAAATATTGATGGGTTGAGAGAGTTGATTCTTGAAGAGGCTCATAGTTTGTGTTATTCCATTCACCTAGTTGTCACAAAGATGTACCGTGACTTGAAATAACATTATTTGTGGCGGAGGATAAAGAAGATATAGCCAGTCATGTCTCTCGATGTCTAAGCTGTCAATGGGTGAAGTACGAACATCAAAAATCGAGTGGGTTGAATCAGAGATTGGCGATACCGGAGTGGAAGTGAGAGCATATCACTATAGATTTTGTGGTAGGTTTACCACAGACTTGAGGAAATATGATGTAGTTTGGGTTATTGTTGACCGGTTGACTAAGTCCTCACACTTCATTCCGGTGATGACATCCTGTTCTTTAAAGCAGTTGGCTCAGATTTACATCTGGGAGATTATCCGCCTGCACGGTGTGCATATTTCAATCATTTCTGATCGGGGCACGTGGTTTACATCAAATTTTTGAAGTGTTGTACAGTTTGAGTTGGGCACGCGAGTTGAGCTGAGTATCATGTTTCATCCTTAGACGGACAGACAGTTCGAGCGCACTATTTAAATATTCAAGAAAATATTGGAGGAATGCTCTATGGATTTCGGAGGTTAGTGGGACCAGTTCTTACCTCTAGTGGAGTTTGCCTACAACAACAGCTATCAGTCGAGCATCCAGATGGCTTCGTACAAGGTCTTATATGGGAGGCAATGTCATTCGTCTGTTGGTTGATTTGAGCTTGGCGAAGCTAGATTATTGAGTATTGATTTGGTTCGTGATTCTTTGGAAAATTTTATGGTGATTCAGGAGCAACTTCGTATAGCTCAGTCTAGAAGAAAGAGTTATGTGGACCGGAAGGTTCGAGATGTGGCTTACATGGCAGGTGAGAAGGTTCTTCTCTAAGTGTCATTTATGAAGGGCATGATGCGGTTTGGGAAGAAGAGCAAGTTGAGCCCGGGATTTATTGGACCGTTTGAGATCTCTCTCCGAGAGTTGGGGAGGTTGCTTATAGGCTTGCATTGCCTCCTAGCCTAGCAGGGGTACATCGTGAACGCGACAAGTGCTTCGCAAATGCGAAGAGCACCTAATGCCTAGTTAAATAAAAAACTGAAATCATAATTTCATTATCTTTCACCATTTTTGAGACCTAGATCTCGTATTGGAGAGAGTATTGAAGAGATTTTCATCCCAACTTCATTGGTTAGTGATTTTCAACTAGTTTTAATGTATTTCTATAAACACCCATTGATTTTTAACCTTAAATTTAGAAGTCTCAAGTAGAAATGGGGGGTTTTGGTAGAATTTAGGAATTATATAAAATTGAGATTTAGACCTTGAATTGAGGTCAGATTTCTAAATAAATCACGCATCCGGGCTCGGGGGTGAATGGTTCATTGGGATTTGGTCCAAATCTAAGATTTTGACCAAGTGGGCCCAGGATTAAATTTTGTTGACTTTTTTTATTTCATTAAAGATTGAACCTTTTTTATTAGTGGGTAGTTTCTAAAGCTTATTTTGGATTGATTGGTTGATAATTGGCTAGATTCGGTTGGTTTGGAGGCTTGTTCTAAGGGAAAATCGTGGTTGATTGTTGATTTGATTCTGGAAATAGATAAGTGTCGTGGTTAACCTTGACTCGAGGAAATTAGTACTTTATTTTTTTATTTGATACGTGAATTCATGTGTGAGAACAACATATATGCAAGATAAAGAGTGTATATGCGCTGTCACAGGTTAAGCATACGGGTGGGCTATTAACTGTTTATTTTAAATATATCAAGCCTTCTTTTACTCCGTGTTACTATTCATGTCATGTCTTCATTGCCACTTGTTTTTGCTTATTAAATACATGTCTTCCTTGCTACATGTCTTCTTTTGCTTATTAAAGGAAAAACAGTCTTGTTTGACTGTGGCATTCATCCAGCTTACTCAGGCATGGCTGCTTTGCCGAATTTTGATGAAATTGATCCTTCAACTATTGATGTTCTTCTAATAACCCAGTAAGTTTTCTCATTTCTGGCCTTAGTTCTATAATGTTCATTTTATTGTTTGAAAGATTGTGTCTCAATACAGCACCTCAGCACAAGTTTTTTTTGTTGTTGATATTTTAGCCTAACTCATTGATTAAGAATTTAGGTACTTAGTGAATTTAGTTAGTACCAAAATCCCCTCTTGGCGAAAAGTCAAGAAATCCACAAAAAGTAAATTGAATCTAATTAGGCTAATTTAAGGATAGAGAATACGAGATAGGGAATATAGATTCTTTTGCATTTTTTTTGTCTTTCTATTTTTCTTTTTCCAGCTTTATTCCATGACTGGTTTCTTAAACTTTTTTCTTTTGTTTATTGTTTTTTCTCTTGGTGGATGATTTTGAATGTTGAGTGTTAATTCTTTATGGAAAACAGCACTTATGGTCCTTGTGTTATTGCTTAATTTCAGTTTTAGTCCTTGTAATATTAAACAAAGCACATTTAACCTTTAATTAAATAATGTGAGGTTTTTTGGTCCCTTCACTAATGGAATTTAAAAACAAACTGACAGCTAAATATTAAGAAGGGGCATTCAGACATTTAATTTTTTTATTTATTTAAGTTTTTAATCCATGCCTCCATTTAGGTTAGTAGTGGGTTAGTCATATTGATATTAAGTGGCAGTAAATTGAATAGGTATTGCAGTACAGGTACTTCTTCTCCCAAAGTGTTCTTTTGCTTAAACGGATGCAAAGCTCATCTGAGCTAAATTCATGGTGGAGCCTATTTGACTGTATATTGGTTTGATTCTTTATCAAGTGCATGTTGCTAAAGGCTCCAGAAGAGGAGTGGTTAAGTTTCAATGCAAGAAGAGAAACAAATTATAAAGACCGAAAGAAGATGCACGACTAAGTAGAATTAATATTATCGGCTCTTATGTTTGGGTGGTTCTATGTGTTCTTGGTAGAGCTTTTCTCGGATCTTCTTATACAAGAGGAGTCAGGAAAAAAGGCACTGCCATTAACCAAATAAAGAAACTAATCTTTCGTTGAATCCAAACGGAAGATGGGAAGAAAAGGGTTTCTTTGCTGGGAGACAATGCAAATTAAAATGTTAAAATTAGGTTATTCTTTTGTGAGGTTTTGTTGCTGAAAATTGTACCTATAATATCCAAATTGCGCCTCTTAGTAGCTACTATTAGTTGTTTTTTTTAAGTTCCTTTGGTGAAGGGAACAAAACCACTCATATTGTTTAATTAAAGGTTAAATGTGTTTCATCTAATATCACAAGGACTAAAATTGGAATTAAGTGATAACATAAGGACCAAAGGTGCTATTTTCCAATTCTTTATTGTTCTGCTCATTTAAGGTTCAAACATAATATGGGACAGAGGAGATAATTTTTTAAATCGTTCTCTGCGCGGACTTTCATATTTTTATTATTATCGTGATTACATACTTAGCAGACGAAAAAGAAAGATTTCCATTTTGTGATTATACTCTCACATGTTTGGAAGTGCACAAACTTCCAATTGGTTTGAAGTCGTCAATGGACTAGCTCATCATTGTTTGAAATTATTTTTGTTATCATTGATAGAATGGTCCAGATAGGGGACCAATGCTTCAAAGAGCCATTGACGAGTTATTAGAAGCAAAGCAGCCAATGTTCCGAGAAAAAAAAAGCTTTACTAGATAATCTGTGTTACCTTTCACCCGCACAGGCATTAGGTAACATTGTTCACCAAAGCTTGGATAGATGGTGAGAAATCACCTAGTATTTTGCCTCCACTGGGATTAGGGGAGTGGACTAATCTAGTTCATCTTATTATCTATTCTATGTGGTTCTGATTTTGAGTGAACTAGTTAGTGTACGTGCATTGTGCATGTACTCCTCCGCAATGATTAATTTTCTTAAAAAATCACATAAGTATTATTTTATAAAATAAAAGCATAAGCTTCTGAAATTGATGAATGCTAATCCTATGTAGCCTCTCTACCTTCTTAAGATAGGGGTAAGGTCTGCGTACGCTCTACCCTCCCAGACCCCACTAGTGGGATTACACTGGGGTGGTTGTTGTTGTAATAAAAGAAAAAATCATGTCTCATAGAAGTTCTCCATCATCATTTAATATATTTATCTGAAATTTTGTTCTAGTTTTACAATTTTATTAGCTTAATTTTACTGTTTATCATACTTCCTTTTTAGTTTTAGCAAGACATAATCCTTGAACATTTAAGAGTTGTGATGAAATTTTTCTTAAAAGGCTATTTTAAAATTTATTCGAGAAGATAAAAATAGGGTTGCTATACTGTTATTACGATTCTTAAAAAAATTGTCAAGTAACATAAATTGAAAAATTGAATTTTATGCCTTCTCAATTTATTTTCCCTCAAAGGTTTCAATATTATCTCTGTAGTAAGCTTTTAGTTTTATACATTTTATCTTTCACTATTTCATCCTCATTTCTTCAAGTTTGCAAATTTTAACCAAGATAACTCTTAATGCTTTATTATATATAACCGATTTGTTCATATTGAAACAAATTTATGGTCTCTAAGATTTGGGTCAAACTTGAAAAATGAATTTACTTTTATGAATTTAGGAAAGAATAGTATTGGATTCTTTTGCTAATTAGTTAATTCAAATACTTAATTATTTTTTTCAATGTTAAAAAAATTTATTTTTTATTGATTCAAATTCTTAATATTAGCTCAAATCAAATTTTAAATATTCAATTTTAACTTATATATATTTAATAAAGAATTCTTTTCTCAAATGATTAAAAAAATCGTGTTTTGCACTTTGTGTTTGTTGAAGCATTAGCGCTATTAACTTTTGCAATCATTTTCTTTCTCTTTATTTCTCTTTTATATTATAAATGTTTCTTAGTTGTTTTTGTTGAGTGTAATTTTTAAATATATAATTATAATTTTATGTTATTAATACTTATACACAAGGAAAAAAACATGAAAAATAGTTTTGTAAATGATTATTAATTATTTTGTTGTTAATAATTGGCCCAAGTAGCTTTTGACTTCGAGTAGAATAAAATCTATAGTACATTGTTCTTATAAGATTAATATAACTATTTTCCATTTTTTTCTTCTTTATGGAATTGTTCGTATCATGCATCCTATATTTTAGTAGAAGTAAATTCAAGATGATGATAATTTATTACAGGCAAAATCTTAATAATTTTAAAGGTCTAAATATTAGAAGTTCTTATCTAGTTCTGATGGTAAGCAACTTCCACTTCCAACCAAGAGGTTGTGAGTTCGAGTCTCCCCAAGAGCAAAGGTGGGAAGTTCTTGGAGGGAAGGATGTCGGGGGTCTATTTGGAAACAGCCTCTCTACCTCAGGGTAGGGGTAAGGTTGTTGTTGTTGTTGTTGTTGTTGTTGTTGTCCGTTTTTACTTGTTTTATGCCTTTAATTCTCAATTGCATTCACTTGCCTCTGGTTCATTTTGTTTTGTTATATTGGTTTCCCTT
Source organism: Nicotiana tabacum (assembly GCF_000715075.1). NCBI lineage: Eukaryota > Viridiplantae > Streptophyta > Magnoliopsida > Solanales > Solanaceae > Nicotiana > Nicotiana tabacum. Next base: position 49,976,555 of record NC_134089.1, on the reverse strand, counting down.
AAAGTATTTACTTGTTTGGGTTCCTTTCGCATGTATTGTGAGCTATGTCGTAGTTTTTTGTAGTATTACTATATATAGGGGATCGGGTTACATGCTGTAATAGATATTGATATTGTATTCGGGATCGGTTTGCACGCCAATAAATATTAATATTGTATTTGGGATTAGGTTGCACGCTGCAATGGATATTGATATTGTATTTGGGATCGGGTTGCACGCCGCAACGAATATTAATATTGTATATGCAATTGGATTGCACGCTACAATGGTATTGGTATATGTAAATATCTGAATCGGGTTGTGTGCCACAACAAAGAAGATATATATTATGATTATTCTTGGTTGTTGGTGCCGTATCCGTTTTGCGATGTGAATTTGAGCATATGATGTTTTGGGGCCCTCTGTTATGTAATTTTTTTTTTCGATTTTCATGTTAGTCATTGCTTCTCTATTCTGTTATTGTTTTACTTATACTCGTACAGGTTTATAGTGAGTGCCTTGTTATAGCCTCATCACTACATTATCGAGGTTAGACTCGATACTTACAGAGTACATGGGGTCGGTTGTACTCATACTAAACTTCTTCACGTCTTGTGTAGATACTGGTGTTGGTCCCAACAGTACGTAGTGGAGGTTTTTCTCGAAATATCATTATCCGGAGACTTGAGGTAGAGCTGCTGGACGTTCGCAGACCGTGAAGTCCCCTTCTTATCTTCCATACTATTTGTTTCATTCGGGCAGTTGTATTTTCATTTTAGACATTATTTGTAGTACTTTTAGCAGCTCATATACTTGTGACACCAGGTTCTGGATTAGACTAGACAGCGTGTATGGAGTTAATTATATATAATCTGAAGTTCTACGGCCTTACCTTTATTAATCTGTTTTGAAAACTGTTAAAATAAATATCTGTGTAGCTAATATTGACTTGCCTACCAAGCGGATGTTAGGCGATATCACGGCCTCGTGGTTGTGATTTTGGGTCATGAGAAGTATCGCCAACCTTAATATTTGAGAAGTAGAGATACAACATTGGAACGCATCTTTTGTGAGAAATAAGTGATATTTTCATCAGGAGGAGGCAAATACGCGGTGTACTCTTTTTTTCTTAGCTAAGATTTTATCCCACTAGATCTTCCTGCCAAGATTTTTAATAAGGTAGCAAGTAATGCGTATCACATGATATGTGTGATATTCCTTCACTATGATTTTTTTTCCCACATGGTATTACCCTCGTAAGGTTTTAACGAGGCACATTTTCTTTGGACATCCAAGGAGGAGTGTTATGAAATATATTATTTATATGAATGTCCACTCCATAAATATAACTCTCACTACTCTTCTCTATTATATAAATTATCTCCCCACAATTCTTCACCATTATGGTTGTAGATCCCACACCTCTATAACCTCATCCATGATCTTCTGTCATGATCTCAACAGTTAAAATATCATGTTCATGACATTTCTTTATATTATCTTATTGTCATCCGATAAATAAAGGGTTTGGACATCTCATTGTACACGCTTAAAAACACTTAGAAAAACTAAGAAAGTTCTCTCTTCCTCTCTACTTCTCTTATCTATTTTCTTGTTTTATATTATTACTTTGAGCTTAATTTCGTAATATCCACCATTATATAATATTTTAAAAGCTTAATCAAACTTAATGAAATTTACAATGTCTAATGTTGTCTTATTCATGACACAACTATCTGAAACCTATAGTTTTCTATATGCATTTTTAATCTTGCAAAAGAGGTGATTTAACTTTCTCGCACCTTCCATTTCTTTTGAAGTTTAAACATGGCATATAATAAATGATTAATATAAGATTGAGCCAGAGCTTCTAAATTTCATCTCAAAGATGAAGAATTCAATTATTACCTAACTCTCCTCTTTGAACCATCCTCTTATGCCTCCCCCCCCCCCCAAACAAAAAAAAGACACCTAATATATTGTGTAGGAATAAAAAGTTACATAGTGTATAATTAAGTGAATCTTTCTTGCAATCACATGAATGTTTTTTTTTTCATTTTCTTCTATTTGTTCAAAAGGCGTGTACGGTGGTGGAACCACCTTTGTTTAAGGGGTGTTAATAAAGAATTAATATTGTCACAGTTATATTTTCAGCTTGCTAGAAGGAAGTTAAATTTTCTTTACTTCATGAATTTACACAAAAATGCACATAATAATAGTGTGGGCTAGTCATTTTTCAGCATTGTAATTGAAAAATAGCTACTATCACGGAGTTTCAAGTTCCACATATTCAACTCTAGAATTTTATGATGAAGTTTTACCTGAAATTTAAAAATTTATGATGTTGGCTATTTTAATTACATAAGCTGAAAATTGCTTTTGTGAATTTTATCCAAAAAGACACTAGATGGTAAAACTTCAATATTAAGCCAAAATTTGGTGCGTGTGGGTTGGTTGGTGGATTAGGATGGAGAATAAAGAGCTAGGGTACGTAGGAGGAACAATACGGGCTGGCATGTCTCTCTTTCAATCATTGAAGTGGTTGTAACAAACCCATAACCTCTATTTATATTACGCAATTTTCATTTTGTGTATGATTTATTTCGATTTTTTGGAATGCTTGTGTCATGATTACGTTGTATTCTATTTTTATATTTTTGGGGAGGGAGGTTTGAGCAAATAAAATTATTGGGGGGACAAAGCATGCATAGGTTGACGTTGACAAAAGAATTATGCAGACCTATAGATTAAAAAGTTATTGTCCTCTGCTGAAAATCAATCAAGTTATGGCTTAAATAATGTGTATTATTTGTAGGTTTTAAGAGAATGAATGACTATATTATGTTAATTTCAACAAAGAAAAACCAGTGGAAAATAAAACAATGAATTAATACCAAGTTTGGTATATAGAAGATAACATGAATGGATTCTCCTAACACTTGGAAAGAAAATGGTTTATCCAATCTTGCAGTTGGATATTCACATTGAACAAGTTAAACTTTAAAGTGACATTTGTTATAGAGTAAAAATTAATCAGAAATTTTAAATATTTTGTTGAACTTTCGTTGATTTATTTTATTATTGAAGATAATGTATATATCAATTACTCAATTTGTTTGATGATTCAAGAAGTGTGTGTTAATTCTGCAAATACTAATGATAGAAAAAAGGAAATACATTTGATGGTACTACTTCAAAAAAGAAAGAATTTGAAAAACCGAATTCTCATATGTCAAAATATATTTCAGACTTCATTTAGGAATATACCTTGTAAATACGTAGGTTTATAAGTCATGATATAGCAATACTTTGGGTTGATAAGTTCGATGAAAATTTATTTGAATCATTTATTATGTCAAAACAAAACGACAATTTAATGGACTTATACACTTTTTCAGCATCAATCACAAATAAATAGTTTCTAGCACGTATTAAAATTGATAATACCTATACAAATAATTAGGTCAAAATGATCTTCTTTCGTTTTCATTTATAGTGTTTGGGCTTGACTGGATCCGAATTTATGCCGAGACGTTCCATATCGATGATAGTGACATATCTAGAATTTAAACTGCACAATTTCAACTTTTAATATTTTAGTATTGAAATTATTATACTTTTAAATTATGAATAATTTTAGTAAATTTTTACATATAAATTTATGTTCTACACTAAATATACTAAGTTCATATGAAATTGGTACTATTTGTTGTATCGGTCCCAGAGGCGGAGCCAGGATTTCATTTCAAGAGTCTAAAATTTTTAAGTTATTGAATTCCAAATTAATAATTTGTACATATAAAAAACCTTTTAAGATAAATACATAATTTAAATTAGGATTATTGGATTAGACCGAACCCGTAATCGACACTTTGGCTCTGCCTCTGATTCACCCTGTTTGGGAGAAAAGCGGAAGGATTAAGTGCGACTTATCAAAGATAACTCCGTGCGACTTATCATATTTCACGAACGTTAATTTTAATTTTAATTTCTACGGTTCTTTTCTTGTTGCCGTTGGTATCTTTTGGGCTGGCATCGTCCCTTTGGTGCCTTAGAACGTCTTGTTTCCTGAAGATTTATTCACATAGGAATTATCAAGAAGAATTCTTTGAGCCCGTTTGGTGAAGTTGTTAAAACTTGCTTATCTGAGAAGTAGTTTTTGTAATATTTAATTATCAAATTTAATCTGACTAATCTTTTCAGAAAAGTATTTTTGAGTGTAAAATTACGAAAAAGAACAGTGTCGAGGTTCAACTTATGATTATTATTATTTATATAAAGAATTTAATTATATTTTAATTTATTTAAGTAAAATATAAAACTTAAAGTAAAATATGCATATTAAATATTTTAAGTAAAGTAAAATATAGTTATAATAATTAATAATATGAGTATCAGGTATAACTATTTATTGTATGATAATTTAAATACATTAAAATATATTATTCAATATAAATTAAAAATCTACACCATAAATTATTCTTTATCAAAAATGGATCATGAAATAATAAGCAAGGTTACTCACACATAGTAACATTTCTCAAAGAAGAATAGGCGATAAAAAGTACAAAGACAAAAGAGGAAACAAAAACGAAAGAAAAAATATGCTTTTACTTATTGGAGAAAGCTAGATTTTATAAGTTCTTCTCAAAAGAAAAAAAATGCTTATATTTTTGTGCAAAAGTATAGTTTGTCTTGGCCAAACACCTTAAATTTAGAACGAAAAAATAAATTGACAAAAAGATTTGCATTTGACTTCGCAAAAGCAAGGCGAAAAATTCTTTTAAACTGATTTGTTTATACCATTAGAAAGCAACATAATAAAATATCTAAAAGAACCCAAGAAAAAATATATATCAAAGAACTCTGAAGGAGAATTTCGAGGAATGATTATCATGTAATATTAATAGATAATTGGATGTAGCAAAGACCATGACTTTCGTCCGATAGATCTTATCTTATTTAATGACATATAAAAATGATAACAGAGTCTTTATCTCCTATACTTTCTACCAATCTTTTAGCCATATTACAAAATATTATATCAGTAGAAAATATTTAAGAAAAAAAATTATTTTTTTGGGACAAAGTTGATTTTAGATTAATTTAAATTGAAAAATATGATATGCAAGAATTTATAGAGTCGATTCAACTTATTTAGAATTTAAATATACTTTTAGTGAGCGTTTGGACATAAGAATTGTAATCCAAAATAGGGAGAAAAAAATTTTCAAGGGAAAATGATGTTTGAAATTAGAGTTATGTTTGGACATCAATATAATTTTGGGTTATTTTTGAAGTTTTGTGAGTGAAAATTTTGAAAAATAACTTTTTGGAGTTTTTCAAATTTTTAAAAATTTTCAAAATACATCTTCAAGTAAAAATTGAAAATTTTATGAACAAATACTGATTTTAAAAAAAAAATTTGAAAAAAAGAAAATAATTTCTTGTGTCTAAAGACTCTAAACGAGCTCTTAGTATATCATTTTCCTTTTGAATTTTGACCAGATCGAAGAGAGGAGAAAAGCTTATCCAATGAAACAGTAACAGAGGTTGTCTAAAGTAATTTTAAAGATAGGGATTAGACATTTTCCTGACATCCAAGCTTGACACGGACTTAACTTCCACATCTCATATCAATCACTCTATTATTGCACTTTCACTACAGTCTACACATCCTAATCTCTCTTCTTTTAATAGGTTTATATCACAAACAAAAAAATAGATACGACAGTAATGTTTTCTAATAAGTAAAGAAAAAAAACGAGAAAAGGAAGAAAATGCTAAAGACGGAACATTATTAGAACATGTCACTGAGTCCATATAAAAGATATTTAAAGGGACCATCAAGTGATGCAATGGATGAGGCTGCTCCTGCCTTAACCACAGGTCTCGAGTTCGAGCCCTAATTATGAAAAAATTCTTGGTAGAAAGCGCTACTTTCCATATGGGACCTTACCCGGCACGAATCTGAATATGTTAAATAACGCTTTGACCTACTCATCCATTATTTTAGATTTTGAATAAGATGGGAGCATCTTATTCATACCCAATGACAACGAATTTTTCTAAGATCGTTTTCGATGCTTGTGTCTTGGAAAAAGTTTAGTCAAACGCAATATCTACGTATGCACTTATATACGGGTAAAATCAGCGAATTTTTCTAAGATCGTTTTCGATGCTTGTGTCTTGGAAAAAGTTTATCCAAACGCAATATCTATGTATGCACTTATATACGGGTAAAATCAAGGGCAATGTCTACCCCGATTCCCCGATGAGAGAACGAAGGGGGAGCACAAGCCCGATTTTTGAAGTCGAGGTCAAAGGCCCTTCGTATCAAGACCCAAGAAAGATAAACGGTATATCCGACATAGGGCTTGGAAAAACAACGCGTCCGGGCCGAGTGTAAGTTCTAAACCTCGGGAGACACATTGAACGATTATGCATGATGAATAGAGGGCCGTAATACTCGCCCTCGATCGAATATCACAGCGCTAATCCTGCTCGATGTCGATTATAGATCAATAATTATCGGGAAAAAAAGATTCTTACCTTTTCTAGACTTTTACTAGGACTGAAACTCTCTTATTATATAAGACGGGCAATTCAAGGCAATAAAGTTACTTTTACCTCCTAGCTACTATTGAGAACTTTGCTTACTTGTTCTATTCTTCATTCACTACTGAACTCGAACCGAGGGTCCAATTAAGGACGAAATTACAGTTCAATCTAAGAATAGGCTTGTTCATAACATCATGATCGGTTTGACCGTTTATTTCATCTTTAATTTATTTATCTTCTATACTTAATTATTCGTGTCGAATTAAACTACGTATCCTTAAAGTGGTATAAATTCAATTGTTTCCCAATTTTGGGGTAAACAACACTAAATCATGTTAAGTTAATGTGTTTAATCATATTATATTATAAGTATGAACACTTTTAGGTGAAGTTAGTTTACTAAATCATATCATACTATATTATAAGCATGAAAATCTTAAGTTAAAGTTACTTTACAATAATATCCTTCAAAAAATTGAGTGACGTTTTTACCCTTTATAACTTATTATTCTTTCCAATTCTTCTAAAGTTTGCCTTTTTATTTTAGTACTTACAGTGGCATTTAGTGAATTTATTAGTTCATTATATGCACCTAAATTTACACGTTTTCTAGATTAATATTTTAGAATTTCTATGGACTTTCATGTCTTTAATAGTGCAATTCCCTACCGTTTATCTTTTATTGTTGCTCTCTCAATGATAACTTTTTAAATTCTAACTCAATAGAAGCTGTTTTATTTCTTTGGACCCTTATCTAGATTTGCACATAATGAGAATGGAAGACTTTTTGAGAGCTGATCAAAATACTTTTTGTTTAGATACTGTATAAAGAACAAAGACGTCCACACACAACAATCCAGATGATTTTTGCAAAAGTAATCATGTATAGTTTGCTTCTTAGTTTGTCATCAATATTTCATACCCAAGTTTATTTCTGCTTCTTTTATGGTTGTCTCTTCACCACTTTATCAAAATTTCTATCTTCTTATCAGGTAAATCAACCAATTTTTTTTTTTAAATTTAATTGCACAAATCGCTCTTAGTTTCTTTATTTTTAAAAATTATTCATTTTGAGTATATATTTTGCGTGTTTTTCTTTTACGCCTGATTAGATGGTATCTTTTTATTGACCTTATTCACGTATACTTTGTTTTTTTTTTTTTAAATCTTAAAGAAAATTGATCGAAAAGGAAATCTTAATGAATGATGAACGTAGAGGTAAAGCTCATGTGGGTGCACCCAAGGTATGTTATGTAGGAAAAAAATCAATTTTGTAGTTAATTACAATAGTTATACAAATTTTGTGACCTTTTTCACATGATAAATTTATTTTTAATAAAAAAACACATAATATCAATAAACAAATCAAAGTCGTGGTATCACAACCACGGTCATTAATCTTTATAAAAATGCATATATTTTTGTTGTCAGGTGAAGCTTATTAAGAAGGCATGTATTAAGTAATAAAATCTTTTTCTCTGATAAACATTATATACAAAAAATTGGTACGCATAACTTGTATTATTAAATTTAAAGTCTTATAAATTATGTTATTGGTTTGTGAGCTCTCATCCAGTTAATGGAACTTCACTATTAAAGTTCACTGACAAGTTTATTCTTTTACAGAGAATTTATTTTACCAAGTGGAATTAGATGGTAAAGTTTATTATATATTTCTTTTTAATACTCATGTGTTTGAAGCGAAAAAAAAATCATATAACTTATGGCTGAAGCAGTGGGTTGATCATGATTCATGAAGGTATCGAAAGTATATTTAATTTGGTTTCTATTTTTCAAGCATAATTGTTAATTTATAAGGCAGATGTTTTAATTATATGTGTATTTTGTAAATGTATGAGTATATGTATTTGTCTTAATATTATATTAAGGTACTATGGCAGTAAAAGTAGAGTTAACATTTATAAAATTTTCTAACTTCAAATAAGTTATTACTTCGTATTCTTTAATTTTTATTTTATAGCTCAATGAAAGTTCTAAAATATGTATACAGTTAATATTTTAGCATTTTACGATTCAAATCTCATGTAAAATATTTTGGAATAACGTGCAACGCACGTTCCTAGAGACTAGTTATATTATAAGTATGAACACTCTTAAGTGAAGTTAGTTTACTAAAAGGTCCTTTAAAAGCTGAAAGACCAATTTACCCTTCCTATAAACACTACATATCCTATAATAATTTCGTACCAAAAAGTAAATATACATTCCAATAAATGATAAATATCTATAGAAGTAAATTAAATTATTCTTTCAAAAATTATATAAGATTTACACCTTATTGAATTCAAAATGTGATGTGCTCATAGCAAACCGTTACTCCAAATTTGAAGTGTTTATTCATCCTTTTTTTTCCCCTTGTATTTGATGCATAATATATACAATACTCACTTCTACTGCTTAAATAGTTTTTATTTATAATGTATATGGTAATTAACAAAGTAGATGGTATAGGATGAGCAAGAAATTCGATTTGAAGCAAGATATATCAGTAAAATAGAAATCTTTATTTATCTTAGACTTGAATGCATATTATATTTTATCTTTTTCTAATTTATTTTTCCTTTTTTCCACATTTTTTCATTAACGGGCTACCTTAAAACAACCAATTATGACTTTTCAGATTCTCTTTATTACACCCTACTCTCTTCCTCTTCAAATGAATAATATTATAAAATTAAATATCAAAACAATAATATTGTAATAATTGTTGGGAATAAACCTCCTACAAAAATAATATTCACGGTAATAAAAGCGGAATGATAACGTAGCACTGAGATACGGTAATTAACAAGAATAAAAGAGTAACAACAACCCGAAGATTTTTACGTGAAAAACCCTTTTGAATAAGGGAAAAAACCACGGCCCTGATAAGAGCAACTGATATCATTATAGCAAGGAATTTTACATTTTGTAGTCCCGAGTAAAATACTCAAAAGACCACTACAACACTCAAAAGAAATAACCCTCTTTTGATATTCACACCTCACACAATATCCCCCACTCTCTATTTTTCTTACATACTATTTTCTTATACCCTATTTGTGAAACCTCACTCTTTCTTTCTAACTCTCAAATATATTTTTTCTCTGACATTGGTGTATAAAATGAGAGCCGAAGCTCTCCTTTTATAGGTAGAGTCTCTCCTACTACATTTGACATTTCCTTCCGTACGCCTACTGAATTTGACACAAAAAAGAAAGAAACGTGGGATGCTAATCAAGGAAGAAAGTTTTCTTCCTTAATTTATGGGATGGACCCCACAAACTTTCCCCTCCAGTCCCATTCACCTGAAGGAGGTAACACCGGAGGTTCTAGTTTGAGTGTATGCTGACAAGTTCTTTGCATAGCTCAAACTTGTTTCTTGGTACCACTTTGGTCAGTAAATCCGAAGGATTCTCACTTGTATGGATCTTCTTTACCAGCATAGACTCATCCTCTATCCTTTCTCGAATCCAATGATATCTCACGTCGATATGCTTCATCCTTGCATGATACATGGTGTTTTTGCTCAGGTCTATTGCACTTTGACTGTCATAATAGACGACATACTCCTTCTGATGCAATCCAAGCTCTTGAAGGAACCGTTTGAGCTATACCCTCTCTTTGCCAGCTTCAGTAGTGGCAATATACTCCGCTTCAGTTGTAGAGAGTGCGACACACTTCTGCAACCTCGACTACCATGATATAGCTCCCCCTGAAAATGTAAACAAATATCTAGTAGTGGATTTTCTGTTATCAATATCACTTGCCATATCAGCATCTGTATAGCCCTTTAAGATTGGATTTGATACTCCAAAGCACAAACAATCTCCTGTGGTATCTCTTAGGTACCTGAGTATCCATTTGACTGCTTCCCAATGTTCCTTTCCAGGATTTTCAAGAAACCTGCTGACAACACTAACTGCGTGAGCAATATCAGGTCTAGTGCATACCATTGCATATATCAAGCTTCCGACTATTGAAGAATAAGGAACTCTAGCCATGTTCCCTCTCTCCTCCTCTGTTGTAGGACACATCCTTTTGATCAACTTTAGATGACTAGCAAGAGGTGTGCTGACTGGCTTAGCATTCTTCATGTTGAAGCGTTCTAGTACACGTTCAATGTACTTCTCCTGAGATAGCCACAACTTTCTACTTGTTCTTTCTCGAACTATCTTCATCCCTAGAATTTGTTATGCTGGGCCCAAGTCCTTCATATCAAATGACTTGGACAAATCTCTCTTCAACTTTGCGATCAGCTCCTTGTCTTTTCCTACAATTAACATGTCATCCACATACAACAACAATATAATAAAGTTATTCTCAGAAAATCTTTTGAAGTATACACATGGATCAGAATAGGTCTTTAGGTATGTTTGACTTTTCATGAATGAGTCAAACTTCATGTACCACTGCTTTGGTGCCTTCTTCAATCCATAAAGACTCTCATTCAATTTGCACACCATATGTTTCTTTCCAGCTACTTCAAATCCTTCTGGCTGCTCTATATAAATCTCCTCTTTCAAATCTCCATGAAGAAATGCAGTTTTCACATCCAACTGCTCCACTTCAAGATCTAGGCTAGCTGCTAAACTCAAAATTGTTCGAATAGAAGTCATTTTGACAAGAGGTGAGAAAATTTCATCAAAATCAATACCTTTCTTCTGTTCGAAACCTTTAACCACCAATCGAGCTTTGTATCTGACCAACTTGAAGTTTCCATCTTTCTTGAGTTTAAAGACCCATTTGCATTTGCGTGGTCTTTTACCCTTTGGAAGTTCAACCAGCTTGTACGTGCCATTTTTCTGTCGAGATTCCATCTCTTCTTGCATGGCTTTCATCCACTGGTTCTTTTCTGGATGGGACAACACCTCTTTAAGACTTTTTGGCTCCCCTTCATCACTGATGAGGACATACTCTGTGGAAGGGTACCTACATGACTCTACCCTTGGCCTCTCTGATCTCATCAGAGGTTGAGGTTGTTCTTCTTCCTGAGAGGGGTACTCCACTTCCTCAACACCTTCATCAAGTTGCTCCCCTGCTCAATAACCTCACTAGGTTGCTCCCCATGCTCGGCAACCTCGTCGGTCGTACTTTCTGCACTTGTGGGATTGTTAGAAGTAGAAGGAATAGTAACAAGGTTAGGAATTATACAATTTTTCACCTTTTCTGACATATCAGCAGAAGTTCCAACTTCACTTTCTCGGAAGACTACATCTCTGCTTCTGATGACCTTCTTCTTTACAGGATCCCACAATCTGTACCCGAACTCTTTATTTCTATATCCGATAAATATGCAGGGAACAGATTTATCATCCAGCTTTGTTCTCTGCTCTTTTGGTACATGTGCAAAAGCTCTGCAACCGAACACCTTCAGATGCGAGTAGGACACCTCCTTGTTGGTCCAAACTCTCTCTGGGATGTCAAACGCCAATGGAACTGATGGACTCCTATTAATCAGTTAACATGCTGTCTAAACTGCTTCACCCCAAAATGACTTAGGCAGTTTAGGCATTCTGAGCATGCTTCTCACCTTCTCAACAATGATGCAGTTCATCCTCTCGGCTACGCCATTGTGTTGTGGGGTTCTAAGAACGGTCTTTTCATGTCTGATCCCATGACTTGAACAGTACTCTTCAAATTCCCTTGAAGTGTACTCACCTCCATTGTCACTTCGGAGACGATTTAGCTTTCGACCCATCTCCCTTTCTACTAGAGCATGAAACTTATGAAAAACTTGAAACATCTGATCTTTGGTTTTCAAAATATAAACCCATAATTTTCATGAAGCACTATCAATAAAAGTAACAAAATATTTGTTACCGCCCATTAATTCAATTTTCATGGGGCCACAAACATCAAAATATACTAAATCAAGTATATTCAATTTTCTTTCAGATGATGTCTGAAATGAGACTCTATGCTACTTACAAAATAAACAGTAGTCACAAGGTTTTACCGTTGTACCTTTGGCATAAGAAATAAGTGATTTCTTGGCAAGAATCTGCAATCCCTTCTCGCTCATATGACCCATTCTTTTGTGCCACAAATCTGCAGAAATCTCATCTTGTGCTGCGTTTAATTCACCTTGGCATATTTCTGCATTTGTCCTGTACAACGTGCCACGGGCAACTCCCTTTGCAATCACCAATGATCTCTTAGTGAGTCTCCACTTTTGATTTGCAAAATAGTTCTCGTATCCATCTCAGTCTAAAGCAATTCCCGAGATCAAGTTCATCCGCAAATCAGGTACATGCCGCACAATCCTTTAGAACCAATGTGCATCCGACATTTGTCTTGATACAAATATCACCAATCCCCGCAATCTTTGAGTAACTTGTGGTACCCATTCTCACTGAGCCGAAATCACCTGCTACATATCTGCAAAAAAGATCTCTTACCGATGTGGCATGGTAAGATGCCACTGTGTCAACCACTCATTCTGACTCTGGACCTGACAGGTGCATGCATTTCTCTTCCTCATTTATAAAGAGGACAACAATATCATTGTTTTGTACCATGACGGCTATGTTGCCATCATTCTTCTGGCCACTAGTTTCACCTTTGCCCTTCCTTGGATTTGGGCAATCTCTTTTGAAGTGACCTGGTTGATCACAGTTGTAGCAATTTCTGGCTCTTGATTTGGATCGGTTCTTTGACTTCCCACGAGCTCCGAATCTACCATAGTTGCTCGAACTTCTTTGATAATTCCTGCCTCTACCTTCTGTGATGAGAAATTGTCCTTGATTTTCAGGCTTCTTTCTCATATTCTTATTGAGTAGAAGAGCCGATGTGACATCTTTCAACTCAATAGCAGTCTTACCGTGCAGGATGGTTGTTGCCAAATTATCGTACGAAGATGGCAACGAGTTCAATAGCAAGATGGCTTTATCTTCTTCCTCGATTTTCACTCCGAGGTTGGCAAGCTGTGTGATTAGTCCGTTAAATACATTCAAATTTGACAAAAAATTCGTACCTTCACCCATGTGTAGGGCGTATAACTGCTTCTTCAGGTACAATTTATTTGTCAGCATTTTGGACATGTATAGGCTTTCCAACCTTGTCCAGATTCCACGTGCAGTGTCTTCATCAATGATGTTATTTACCACATCATCTGATAAGTGCAATCTGATTGCACTAGCAGCTCTTTCATCCAAGTCAGCTCAATCCTCAGCTTTCATGGTATCAGGCTTTTTGGCATCAGCATCTAGTACCTTGTGTAATCCTTGTTGGATGAGCAAATCTCTCATCCTTCTTTGCCATGTTGAGAAATCATTATCTCCGTTGAATTTTGCTACCTCGTACTTTACTCCGGACATTTTTATTTTTCACCGAGTATAGTACTACCGACAGTGAATAGTATTTGAGTGAACAAGCAGAACCTGTGCTCTGATACCAGTTGTTGGGACTAAACCCCCTACAAAAATAATATTCACGGTAATAAAAGCGGAATAATAACGTAGCACCGAGATACGGTAATTAACAAGAATAAAAGAGTAACAACGACACCAAGAGTTTTACGTGGAAAACCCTTTTGAATAAGGGAAAAAACCACAGCCCTGAGAAGAGCAACTGATATCACTATAGCAAGGAATTTTACACTTTGTAGGTCCGAGTAAAATACTCAAAAGACCACTACAACACTCAAAGAAATAACCCTCTTTTGATATTCCTACCTCACTACAATATCATTCACTATCTATTTTTCTCACAGACTATTTTCTTATACCCTATTTGTGAAACCTCACTCTTTCTTTCTAACTCTTAAATATATTTTTCCTCTAAGATTAGTGTATAAAATGAGAGCCGAAGCTCTCCTTTTATAGGTAGAACCTCGCCTACTACATTTGACATTGTCTTTTGCACGCCTACCGAATTTGACAAAAAAAAAAAAGAAACGTGGGCTACTAATCAAGGAAGAATATTTTCTTCCTTGATTTATGGGATGGACCCCTCAATAATTATCTTATTAACGTTGCAAACCTCTTCCATTACTCTTGATTAGTTTTGCTGACTCTTGGTCTTTCTTTTTCCTATACCTCCACACTACATAAAGCATAGATTCTTGTTTAAAACCAATGCTGTGTCACTCTGTAACAACAACATATAGAATGGAGAGGAGTAGTCATATAAACAGTAATATAAATCAAGAAATGGTATCATGCCTTATCTTTTATATTTCGATTTACGTCCTGTGATTTTCTTCTTTTCTTTTCCAATGCAAAATTTGATCTTCATGGTAAGGGTTCATTATCGCAACATAATTCTCCTCTTCTTGCACATGTGCTCGCTTCAGCAAATACACGTTTCAGAATGACATCTCTCTAACTTTTAAATTTCAAGCATATCTATGTTCTAACATAATTTAACTTTTATTTTTATATTTCAAAGATATTTTCTAATAATATTTATGTGATTCTTAAAAGTTTATGCTCATGGTTATGGAGTACACGCGATACTAGTTGATTAAAAAGTAAGAGTATAAAATGTATTAATTAACGGTACTTAAATGATAAGACTTTATGCAAACAACACGTGTTATACACTTACGTAAATTTCCGATCAAGCCCACCTACAAATGTGAATCAAAACTTAGATTATACGCCATTAAAGGAGTGAAGATCACCCTGGGTTACTGAATGTCACGACCCAGAATTTCCATCAACGGGATCGTGATGGCGCCTAACATTAAATTCGCTAGGCAAGCCAATGTTAGATTTATTAACCATTTTTCTTTACAATTCATTGAATAAAAAAAATAAAAGAGTTAAAACAAGTGATCATAACTACGAAAGTAAGTAAACACTGCTTTATTTATAAACTATTGCCAGAACTATTACTACTACTAATACTACCTAGAAACTGGTATCACAATCCACGAACATACTATGAATTACTACAAATATTTGTCAGAAAGAAATTACAGCTGTTTGAAACGAAAGAAAAACAGAAATGTAGAAATGTTGAAGGGGACGCTAGGGCCAGCGGACGCCAACAGGACTACCTTGGGTCTCCAAACTATAAACCCGCAGCCAATCTCTCAATCAGCTATTGCCTGCTCTAAAATCTGTACAGAAAGTGCAGAGTGCAGTATTAGTACAACCGACCCCATGCACTGGTAAGTATCGAGCCTAGCCTCGACGAGGTAGTGACGAGGCTATGGCAGGGCAATTACAATATATCCTGCATACAATTTGTAATAAAGCGAAAAAGAAGTATGGTACATAATGAAACAATAACTTGCAACAACAATAAATACGGAACTCAAATATCTTATCAGTACCAACTATAACCAATTCTTACGTGCGATACAACACTATAGAATAACTTTGCAGCAGAAGAAGGGTACATAAATAATAAACTGATGCGGCGCGCATCCCGATCCGAACATATAATCAGTAACAGTATGAACATTCACCCTTATTACTCCTTATCAATCCACTCTTATTCCTCCTGTTATGGTGTGCAACCCGATCCCACCGTACAATGGTAATTCACCCTTTTTACTCCTAAATATATCACCCTTATTCCTCCTGTTGCGGTGCGCAATCCGATACTACCATATAATAACATTTCACCCTTATTCCTCCTCAATATATCACCCTTATTCCTCTTGTTTCGGCATGCAACCCGATCGCACCATATCAGTAACAATCACACAATAAAAATAGAAATTTCACAAGTTGGCTCAAAACTCCCCATAATAATTAAGCCTTAAACCAAAATAAATATAAAGCTACGCAATTGTGAAACTTCACTCAATTGATACTACACAGCGAAACCAACCCAAAATGTACGATAAAGCACCGATAAACTAATTTAAACCAATAATATAATACAATGAACTACGAAATAGTTAATACCTTCAATAAGAAAAATACCATCTAACAAGTAGCAATTAAACATGAAAACACCAATAAGCATGTAGCAATTAAGATAGGAAGACAATATAATAAGAACGGGGAAAGAAATAGGCTAAACGAATAATTTGGCGGCGTATAGGTACTCGTCACCTCACCTATACGGCACACACATGGATTTTCACATGACAATTAAGTCGGGGATCCCTAATCCCTCAAGTCAAAGTTAGACACAATATTTACCTCAATCCAACGGCTAACTAAATGCTCAATTACCATTTTTCCTCTAGTTTCCACCTGCGAACCACTCGTATCTAGTCATAATTGACTTAATAACATCAATTATCACTAAAGAAATCAATTCCAATACATAATTATTAGTTTCCCAATATTTCTCCCAAAAAGTCAAAAATCGACCCCGGGCCCACTTGGTCAAAACTCGAAATTCGGATTAAATTCCGTTTACCCATACACCCCGAGCCCGGATATATAATTGGTTTTGGAATCTGACCTCAATTTGAGGTCTAAATTCCCAAATTTTGAAATCCCTAATTTCTACCTAAAAATCCCCAATTCCACCATGAAAATCCTAGATTCTAGGTTGAAATATTATTAAAAGAAGTGAAAGATTAAAAGAAATGAGTTACGATCACTTACCTTTGATTTGGGGAAGAAAAAGTCTTTGGAAAATCGTCTATTGTCTTCTAAGTTTTGAAAAATGGGAGAATGAATGAAAAATCCCATCTAAGTCCCTTTTACACAGTTGCAGATGTCGCATTTGCGACCAGAGCTTCGCAATTACGAAGCTCGCAAATGCGAGAAAGGTATCGCAAATGTGAACCTGTTGCATTTCTGCTTCTGTCGCAATTGCGAACTAATTGTTCGCAATTGCGAAGGACCCCTTCCCCAGACCAACTTGGCAAATGCGAAGGGTTGTTCGTATTTGCGAACATAGCCTGGCTCAGCTTCTCTTCGCATTTGCGATGAGAAGCTCGCAAATGCGACCTCAACAGTAATCGCAAATGCGAACCTTGACCCCGCATTTGCGAGGTCTAAGGCCTGCAACACAGCTGAAGAACACCAACAACTTTTCTAAGTTCCAAATCATTCCGTAGCCTATCCGAAATTCACCCGAGCCCTCGGGCCCCAAACCAAACATGCACACAAGTGTTAAAACATAATACGAACTTGTTCGTGCGACTAAATTGCCAAAATAACATCTAAAACTATGGATCTAACACCAAAACATATGAAATTCTTAAGCACATTTGAAATCCTTCTTTTCTCAACCGGATGCTTGAATCACGTCAAATAAATTCCGTTTTTCATCAAATTTAACAGACATAACTTAAATATTATATTAAACTTGTACCGGGCTCCGAAACTAAAATACGGGACCGATACCAATGAGATCAATCATTAATCAGATTCTTTAAATCATTAAATTTTCGGACTTACAATTTTCATCAAAAATTCATTTCTCGGGCAAGGGACCTCGGAATTTAATTTCGTGCATACGCCTAGGTCCCATATTTTTCTATGAATCCATCAGGACCGTCAAAATACGGGTCCAGGTCCGTTTACCCAAAACGTTGACCGAAGTCAACTAAAATCAACTTTTAGGCCAAAAATTATTATTTTATCAATTTTTCACATAAAAGCTTTTCGGAAACACATCCGGACCGTGCATGCAAATCGAGGAGAGATAAAATAAGGTTTTTAAGGCCTCATAATACATAATTGAGTTCTAAAACATAAGGTGTCCCTTTGGATCATCACATTCTCCACCTCTAAAACAATCGTTCGTCCTCGAACGAACATAAAAAAGTACTTGAGCCGGTGAATAAGTGGGGATATCTACTACGCATATCGGACTCGGACTCCCAGGTAGTTGCCTCAACAGGCTGACCTCTCCACTGCACTCGAGCCAAAGGATAACTCTTCCATCTCAACTAACAAACCTGCTGGTCTAAAATGGCTACCAGCTCCTCCTCGTCGGTCAAACCCTGGTTCAACTGGATAGTGTTGAAATCTAACACATAGGATGGATTGCCGTGATACTTCCGAAGCATGGACACATGAAACACTGGATGTACCGCTGATAAACCTGGTGGCAACTCAAGCTTGTAGGCCACCTCTCCTACTCGCTCAAGGATGAATGGCCCGATGTACCTGGGGCTTAACTTTCCCTTCTTTCCAAACTTCATTACGCCCTTTATAGGCGATACCCGAAGCACCATTCTCCCTCCAACCATGAATACCATATCACGAACCTTACAGTCGGCATAACTCTTCTACCTGGACTAAGGTGTACGAAGTCTATCCTGAGTGATCTTAACCTTATCCAAGGCATCCTGTTCCAAATTTGTACCCAATAACCGAGCCTCCCCCGGCTCAAACCACCCAACCGGCGATCGACATCGTCTACCATATAATGCCTCATAGGGAGTCATCTGGATGCTCGACTGATAACTGTTGTCGTAGGCAAACTCTGCTATTGGAAAGAACTAATCCCAAGAACCTCCAAAGTCAATAACACAGGCGTGAAGCATATCCTCAAAGATTTGAATAGTACGCTCGGACTGTCCGTCCGTATGAGGATAAAATGATGTGGTCAACTCGACCCGCATACCCAACTCACACTATACTGCCCTTCAAAAGTGCGAGGTAAACTGTGTACCTCGATCTTAAATGATAGACACGGGCACACCATGAAGACGAATGATCTCACATATATAAATCTCTGCCAACCACTCCGAAGAATAGGAATCTGCCATAGGAATAAAATGCGCTGACTTGGTCAGTCTATCCACAATCACTGAAACTGCATCGAACTTCCTCTAAGTTTGTGGGAGTCTAAAAACAAAATACATAGTGATACGCTCCCACTTCCACTCAGGAATCTCTATCTTTTGAAGTAAAACCCCAGGTCTCTGATGCTCGTACTTTACTTGCTGACAATTTAGACACCGAGCTACATGCGCAACTATATCCTTCTTCATCCTCATCCACCAATAATTCTGTCGCAAGTAGTGATACATCTTAGTGGCGCCTGGATGAATAAAATACCGGGATCTGTAAGCCTCATCTAGAATCAACTCACTAAGCCCATCCACATTAGGCACACAAACACGACCCTGCATCCTCAAAACTCCATCATCTCCGACCGTAACCTGCTTGGCATCACCGTACTGCACTGTGTTCCTAAGGACAAGCAAATGTAGGTCATCATACTGGCTATCTCTGATGCGCTCAAATAATGAAGACCGAGCAACTGTGCAAGCTAAGACACGAATGGGCTCAGAAACACCCAACCTCACAAACCAATTGGCCAAGGCCTGAACATATAATGCAAGCGGTCTCTCGCCGACTGGAATGTATGCAAGGCTGCCCATACTGGATGACTTCCTACTCAATGCATCAGCCACAATATTGGCCTTCCCGAGATAATACAAGATGGTGATATCATAGTCTTTCAATAGCTCCAACCCTCTCCTTTGCCTCAAATTAGCTCCTTCTGCTTGAACAAACACTACAAACTCTTATGATTCCTGAACACCTCACACTACACACCATATAGATAGTGCTTCCAAATCTTCGGTGCGTGAACAATGGTTGCAAGATCCAAGTCATGAACTGGATAATTCTTCTTGTGAACCTTTAACTGCCGCGAAGCATATGCTATAACCTTGCCACCCTGCATCAATAACGCACCAAGTCCAATATGAGATGCATCACAATATACTGTATAAGGCCCTGATCCCGTGGGCAACACCAATACTAGGGCCATAGTCAAAGCTGTCTTGAGCTTCTGAAAGATCGCCTCACACTCGTCTGACCATCTGAACGAGGCACCCTTCTAAGTCAACCTGGTCAACGGGGCTACTATAAATGAAAACCCCTCCAAAAATTTAACGGTAATAACCCGCCAAACCAAGAAACTACGGATCTCCGTGGCTAAAGTAGGCTAGGCCAATTCCGAATGGCCTCAATCTTCTTAGGATCCACTTGAATACCCTCTGGTGATACAACGTGGCCCAAGAAAGCAAATGAACTCAACCAAAACTCACATTTTGAAAACTTAGCATATAACTAGCTGTCTCTCAGAGTTTGAAGTATGATCCGAAGATGCCGCTCGTGCTTGTCTCGACTGCGGGAGTAAATCAAGATATCATCAATAAAAACTATCATAATGGAATACAGGTAAGGCTTGAACACTCGGTTCATCAAATCCATAAATACTGCTGGGGAATTTGTCAGCCCAAATGATATCACTAGAAACTCGTAATGCCCATACCGAGTTCGAAAAGCTTTCTTAGGGACATTGGACGCCCTAATCCTCAACTGATGGTAGCCAGACCTTAAATCGATCTTTGAAAATACCTTGGCACCCTGAAGCTGATCAAATAAGTCATCAATCCTCGGCAACGGATACTTGTTCTTGATGGTGACTTTGTTCAACTGCTGATAGTCTATGCACATCCTCATCGATCCATCCTTTTTCTTTACAAACAACACCGTTGCACCCCAAGGCGAGACACTAGATCCATCCTTCAATTCTTTCAACTCTGGCGGGGCCATGCAGTATGGCGGAATAAAAATGGGCTGAGTCCCCGGAACCAAATCAATACAAAAGTTAATATACCTGTCGGGTGGTATCCCGGTAGGTCTACAGGAAATACCTCAGGAAACTCTTGAACAACTGGTACAGAATCCATGGAAGGAACCTCTGCACTAGAATCACGAACACAAGCCAAATAAGCCAAACACCCATTCTCGAACATATATCGAGCCTTCATATAAGATATAACCCTGCTTGTAGAATGACTAGGAGTCCCTCTCCACTCTAATCGAGGCAACCCCGGCAATGTTAAGGTCACAGTCTTGGTGTGACAGTCCAATATAGCATGATAAGGTGATAGCTAATCCATCCCCAAAATGACATCGAAAACAACCATATCGAGAAGTAGGAGATCTACACTAGTATTATGACCCCCAATAATAACCACACACGAATGATAGACACGATCTACAACAATAGAATCCCACACCGGTGTGGACACATACACGAGATCGCTGAAAGAATTACTAGGCACAACCAAATATGAAGCAAAATAAGATGACACACAGGAGTATGTAGACCCTGGATCAAATAAAATTGAAGCATCTGTACCGCAAACTGAAACAATACCTATGATAACAACATCAGATAACTCAGCCTCAGACTTGGCTGGGAAAGCATAACATCGGGCTGGGCCCCACCACTCTAAACCATATCCCTAGGACGGCCTCCTACTGGCTGGCCTCCACCTCTAGCAGCCTGACCTTCACCTCTAACGGCCTGACCACCACCTCTAATGGACTGACCTCTACCTCTAGCTCCCTGACCCCTACCTCTAGCTGGATGAGCGGGCGGTTCCGAAATCATGGCACGAGAACCCTGCTGCTGTGACTGAACACCCACTAATCTTGGACAGGTATTCCAGATGTGCCTATACTCACCACACTCGAAACATTCATCCTGATACTGCGGCTAAGGGAACTAAGACTGACCCTGGCGGGCTGACTGACCGCGATAATAACTCTAAAGAGGAGGTGCTCTAATAGGAGGTGGTGGTGCACTATAAGCTGGCTGCCCTAAAGGAGGTACATAAGGACCACGACTCCTTAAAGCTCCATGGGATATCTGAAGTACTGAATGAAACAGCCTGGGAGGATGGCCCCTACCAAAAGTACCTCGACCTCCAGATGAGGCCCCACTGAATCCACCCGAAGTGACATGGCCTCTTATCAAACCCCTGACCACTCCATTGAGCTAGGACCATCTCAACTCGTCTGGCCACATTGCCTGCATCCTGGA
This sequence comes from Nicotiana tabacum, assembly GCF_000715075.1. Taxonomy (NCBI): domain Eukaryota; kingdom Viridiplantae; phylum Streptophyta; class Magnoliopsida; order Solanales; family Solanaceae; genus Nicotiana; species Nicotiana tabacum. The sequence goes on along the minus strand of NC_134089.1, from coordinate 49,954,295 downwards.
AAGAAATCGCACTCCCTGTCTCCTTAGCCACCTGCAATCTGATAGGCTGAGCAAGTCCCTCAATAAACCTCCTCACCCTCTCTCTCTAGGTAGGAAGTATAAGAATAGCATGACGGGCCAAATCAACAAATCTAGTCTTGTACTGAGTGACTGTCATAGAACCCCACTGAAGGCACTCCAACTGCCTCCGATAGTCCTATCTCTGAGTGACAGGAAGATACTTCTCCAGAAATATCTGAGAGAACTGGTCCCAAGTAAGAGATGGCGACCTATCTGGTCTGGCCAAACAAAAACCCCTCCACTATTTCTTGGCGGAACTTGAGAGACGAAAGGCAGCAAAGTCGACCCCATTAGTCTCCATTATCCCCATGTTCCGTAATACCTCGTGACAATTGTCTAGATAGTCCTGGGGATCCTCTGAAGGTTTACCACCATACTGAGTGGTAAAACACTTGGTAAACCTATCCAATCTCTACAAAGCCTCAGAAGACATAGCTAATCCATCGCCGGTCAGTACTGTAACACCCGACGAAACTACCCTAACTGGCTGAGCTGCTGGAGTCTAAAACTGGGGAGCCATCTACTCCGAAGTGTGAGTAACGGGAGTCTAGGCTCCTCCCCCATCCTGAGAGATGACTGGTGCTACAAGAAATGTGCTGGACTGAGAAACGCTCTCCATAAGGCCTACTAGATGGACAAAAGCATCGTGAAGTATCGGGGTAAGCGATGAATCCCTCTGGAACCTGAGGTGGCCCTGCTAGAACGGTCTACGCTGGATCCTCCTCATCAAACTCTACTTGAGGCTCCGCCTCTAGTGCTGCTACTCAAGCTCTGGGCTGGGCCTTGCCCCTACCTCGGCCTCTGCCCCTCGTAGGAGCTGCCACTAGGGCTACTGCTCAACTAAAGAAGCGGTACATGTTCTCGCCATCTGTGAAAGAGCAAGAGTAGAGAGTTCAATTAGCATTGAGAGAACAAATTGCATGACAGAGATGAATAGAAGTGAAATTTTTCCTAAACTCTGTTGCCTTTGGGGGATAAGCACAGACGTCTTAGTACCGATCCCTCAGACTCTACTAAGCTTGTCCGTAAATTGTGAGAACTAGGCAACCTAATGCTCTGATACTGACTTGTCACGACCCGAAATTTCCACCAACAGTACTGTGATGGCGCTTAACATCACACTCACTAGGCATGCCAATGTTAGAGGTTTATTAACCATTTTTCTTTACAGTTCATTGAATAAAAAAATAAATACGAGTTAAAACAAGTGATCATAGCTGCAGAAATAAATAAACACTGCTTTATTTATAAACTATTACTACTACTACTACACAGAAACTGGTGTCACAATCCACGAACATACTATGAATTACTACAAATATTGATTTGAAAGAAATTACATCTATTTCAAACGAAAGAAAAATATAAATATAGAAATGTAAAAGGGGACACCAGGGCCTGCGAACGCCAACAAGACTACCTTGGGTCTCCAAACTGTGAACCTGCAGCCAACCTCTCAATCAGCCACTGCCTTCTCCAAAATCTACACTGAAAGTGCAGAGTGCAGTATCAGTACAACCGACCCCATGTACTAGTAAGTGTCGAGCCTAACCTCGACAAGGTAGTGATGAGGCTATGGCAGGGCAATTATAATATATCCTACATACAGTTTGTAATAAAGCGAAAAAGAAGCACAATACATAATGAAACAGTAACTCGCAACAAAAATGAATACGAAACTCAAATATCTTATCAGTACCAGCTATAGCCAATCCTTAAGTGCGATACAACACTACAGAATAACTTCAAAGTAGAAGAAGGGTACATAAATAATAAACTAACGTGGCACACATCCCGATCCCACCATATAATCAGTAACAGTATGAACATTCACCCTTATTACTCCTTATCTATCCACCCATATTCCTCCTGTTGTGGAATGTAATCTGATCCCATCGTACAATGGTAATTCACCCTTATTACTCCTCAATATATTACCCTTATTCCTCTTGTTGCTGCGCGCAACCCGATCCCACCATATAATAACATTTCACCCTTATTCCTCCTCAATATATCACCCTTATTCCTCCTGTTGCGGTGTGCAACCCGATCCCACCATATCAGTACCAGTCATATAATAAAAATAGAAATTTCACAATTTAGCTCAAAACTCCCCATAATAATTAAGCCTCAAACCAAAACAAACAGAAAGCTACGCAATTATGAACTTCACTCAATTGATACTACACAGCGAGACCAACCCAAAATGTACGATAAAGCACCGATAAACCAACTTAAACCAATAATGTAATACAATGAACTACGGAATAGTTAAAACCTTCAATAAAGAAAAACAACATCTAACAAGTAGCAATTAAACATGGAAACACCAATAAGCAAATAGCAGTTAAGGCAGGAAGACAATATAATAAGAACTAGGAAAGAAATAGGCTAAACGGATAATTTGGCGGCGTATAGGTACTCGTCACCTTACCTAGACACCACACACATGGATTTTCACATAGCAATTAAGTCGGGGATCCCTAATCCCTCAAGTCAAAGTTAGACACAACATTTATCTCAATCCAACGGTCAACTCAATGCTCAATTACCGCTTTTGCTCTAGTTTCCACCTCCAAACCACTCGTACATAGTCATAATTAACTTAATAACATCAATTATCGCTAAAGAAATCAATTCCAATACATAATTATAAGTTTCCCAACATTTCCCCCCAAAAGTTAAAAATCGACCTCAGGCCTGCTTGGTCAAAACCCAAAATTCGGACCAAAACCCGTTTACCCATTTACCCCCGAGCCCGGATATACAATTGATTTTGGAATCCGACCTCAATTTGAGGTCTAAACCCCCAAATTTCGAAATCCCTAGTTTCTACCCAAAAATCCCCAATTCCACCATGAAAATCCTAGATTCTAAGTTGAAATCTTGTTAAAAGAAGTGAAAGATTAAAATAAATGAGTTAAGAATCACTTACCTATGATTTGGGGAATAAAAAGTATTTGAAAAATTGCCTCTTGTCTTCTAGGTTTAGAAAAATGGGAGAATGAATCAAAAATCCCATCTAAGTCCCTTTTACACAGTTGCAGATGTCGCATTTGCGACCAAAGCTTCACAATTATGAAGCTCGCAAATGCGAGAAAGGCATCACAAATTCGAACTGTCACATTTCTACTTTTATCGCAAATGTGAACAATTGTTCGCAATTGCGAAGGACCCCTTCCCCACACCAACTTCGCAAATGCGAATGGTTGTTCGCATTTGCAAACATAGGTTGGCCCAACTTTTCTTCGCATTTGTGATGAGAAGCTCGCAAGTGCGACCTCAACAGTAATCGCAAATGCGAACCTTGACCTCACATTTGCGAAGTTCGAGGCCTGCAACACAGCTGAAGAGCACCAGCAACTTTTCTAAGTTCCAAATCACTCTGTAACCTATCCGAAACTCACCTGAGCCCTTGGGGCTCCAAACCAAACATGCACACAAGTCTTAAAACATCATACAAACTTGTTCGTGTAATCAAATCGCCAAAATAACATCTAAAACTATGGATCTAACACCAAAACATATGAAATTCTTAAGAACATTTGAAATCCCTCTTTTCACAACCGGATGCCCGAATCACGTCAAATAAATTCCGTTTATCACAAAATTTCACAAACATGACTTAAATTTTATATTAAACTTGTACCGGGCTCTGGAACCAAAATACGGGCCCGATACCAATGAGATCAATCATGAATCAAATTCTTTAAATCATTAAATTTTTAGACTTATAATTTTCATCAAAAATTTATTTCTCGGGCTAGGGACCTCGAAATTCGATTCCGGGCATACGCCCAGGTCCCATATTTAACTACGGACCCAGCGGGACTGTCAAAATATGGGTCCGAGTTCGTTTACCTAAAATATTTACCGACGTCAACTAAAATAATATTTTTAGGCTAAAAATTATTATTTCATTAATTTTCCACATAAAAGCTTTCCAGAAATACGCCTGGACCGCACATGAAAATCGAGGAGAGATAAAATAAGATTTTAAATCCTCGAAATACGGAATCGAGTTCTAAAATATAAGATGACCCTTTGGGTCATCACACTGAATCATCCAACTTTTTAGTGACCAAGTGAGAGAGATTCTTACTGCTTTCACCTTTTATATTTATAGCACACATACTTATTATCTTATTCCAACGAAGAAGCTTAATTTTTTTTTATGTATCTGGCAGATTGAAGATTTATTTTATTTTGGGTGAAAATTGTGAGAAAAACTATTTTCATTAACAGAAACTATAGAATCAAAACGTTAGTTAACACCAAACAAAAAAAGCAAAAATAATCCGAGCCCACAATTCTTGTGTTTAAATTCCCCTCTTTGTAGACCAAGGTATTTGGATGATAAAACGTAAAACTATTCTATAATAGTGGCAATAACAATTAAAGAACATCGGCAAACTCAAATGGTGGAGCATGTCGCACACAAAACACTTGTGTTTGGCTTTTGAAAATTATAAAGAAATGCAAAAAAAGAGAGGAGAAATTTTTAGATTTTTGCTGGTAAAAATAAGGCCAAGCCTCTGAAGTTATAGTCAACGAGTTGGAGCCTCAACGGGTGACAAGATGCATGTTCATGAAAAAAGTGTCTTTTCGGCAGAAAAATTTCATATTTTTCTAAAGTACTGTTTGGACGCTAAAGGAAAATTCCGTGTGAAAAAAAAATCGAAAAAAGGATAAATAAATTTTCCCTCAGAAATATATCAATCAATCAAATCATTTGATAAAATTCAAATGTAAAGACCGATCGATCGTTTTGAGTTCTAGCATTTTATTCTGTAATTTGAGACTTCGAGCAACTTCATATGGTGTATTATGACTTGCGTGCATGGTTGGTTTTGATTTTCGAGTAGTTTGGGATAGATTTGATAGAATGATTCTCAATTTGGAAACTTTATGTTGGAAGAGTTTGCTAATATTTAACTTTTGAGTAAACACCCTTGGATTAGTAGTTTGATGATTCCAATAGGTTCGTATGCCGATTTTGGACTTGGGCGTATGTCCGAATTTGAATTTGGATGTTCCTAGAAGCTTTTGGCTCTATTTGTCGAAAATTGACAATTCTAAGAATTGAAGAGTTCATAGGTTTGACCGGGAGTCAACTTCGATATTAATTAGACTCCTATTATGATTTTGACACCTTGGTTAAGTTCACTTAGTTGTTAGAACTTATATGAAAAGTTTAGTTATGATCTGAAATGTATGTTTAAGTATGATTCGGACGCGGTCGGTGAAGCTTGAAGGTTTGAAAGTTAAGAGAAGGATTTTGATCTTTGATTCTTGGTCTGGATGTTATTTGCAAAATTTCGAGCCTTTGGATAAGTATGGATAATGTATTTGGGCTTGTTGGTATAATTGGACAGGGTCTCAAGGGGCGCAAGGGTGATTCGAGGTAGTTTTGAACCATTTTGGTGATGTTTGCAGTTGCTTGTTTATAGCAGTTGTGAATGTGATTCGCATTTGCGATCGCAGTGATGCGTTAGCAAAAGGATTTTTTGGTGATGGGTCTTCTTCTCTTAGCGTTCACGGGGAAGGGTCACGTTCAAATAATGTTGGCTCCATGAGTGTCACGTTCGCAAATGGCTGTTACATCCGCATGGAGTTAAAGCTGATAGGGTAGAATTTTGCCTTCACGTTCTTGAAGGTGTAGCTCACGTTCTTGAAGAAGAGGTACTGTTGGATAACACAATCGCGAGGTTGAGGCCGCGATCGCGATGCATTTGGTCAGTAGATTTGGTTTGTACTTCGTGAACGCGAAGCAATTTTACATTCGCATTGGGTACTGTAGGGCAGTGTATTTATAATGTTATTTCGGGGGTTTGGAGCATATTTTCATATTTTGAGCCCTAGACTTGGAGAGGCGCAAGTTTCTTAGAGATTTTCACACAAGGCTTTGGGGTAGGTGATTTCTACTCATTTTTTATTTTATTTCAAGAATTTACATGAATTATTAACACCCAAAATATAGAATTTTGAGATAGAACTTGGGGGTTTGGCTACATTTTAAGAGAATGTATTTTGAGGAATTTGAGTATCAATTAGGACTCGTCTAATTATATATTTGGACTCTACAGGTTATGAGTCATTAGATTTTGGTATTGGTTCTGGATTTCGGGCACGTGGACCCGGGTTGACTTTGTTAACTTTTTGAGAATTCATCAAAGATCAAAGCTTTATGGATTGAGATCGAATCCTATAGCATTGGTTGAGTTTCTTGGATGAAGTTTGGCTAGATTTGAGTCGGTTAGAGGTGATTTATCAAGGAATGAGATTTTTGAGCTTTGGAGGTAAGTATCTTACCTAATTTTGTTGAGGGAATAACTCTTGGGTTATGAATATGTTTTCCTACTTGAAATGTGTGAGAGCGATGTATATGCAAAGTGACGAGCGTATATACGAATGCTATATATGGGTCATGATAGGAGTAGTCTTTACGTTGTACTATGACTCAATTTGGATATTGTGCTTCTTGCTAACATTCTTTATATGCTTGTACGACTACGTGAACTCCGTGAATCATGTTAAATATCATGTGTAGGTGTTGATTCCCTGTTCGAGCATGACATTCGTTATTATATGGCATATCCACCTAACTTGATTTGTAATTGTACACTTCGTACATGCATACACCTTAGCATGCTATTTCTTAATCCATGAGTATGTGATTTGATATTTGTTAATTGTATACAGGCATTCTTATATGCTTCCTATGTGATGGATTGGATTGACACCACGTGAGTAGTCTGTGCGGGTTGAGTTATTATGGCATATAAAGTGTCTGTCCGATGGTTATGATTATGCACATGATTTGTCTGTGTAACATGTAGATAAAGATCCACCCCTCTAGGATTGTCCTCTCATATTTCTCCTTGATGACGTACACGCGAATTATGAAAACCATGTGGTTGGATTTTGTGTACCTTCTTTATATGCAAATTCCTTGGATGTATACATGATTTCTACTGCGTATTTTCTTTATATGCTAGCCCATGAATGTATACTTATCTTTTATGCATATCTTCTCTACATGATGCTTTACTTGATGAAATGAATCTCGATGTGTATCTTCTCTATATATCAACCTGTGTAATTTGACTTGTCTATTCATGCATATCTTATCTATATACAAGTGCTGATGAATAATCGAAGCTTCATGTCTATCTTCTCTATATGCAAACTATTGATTGTATTCTATATTTCATTCATATCTTCTCTATATGAAAATGTTGCTAAGTTATCTAATATGGCATGACTCCATATGCTGCACTGTTAGTGGGTTAAGATATTTGTGCATATTTTCTCTATGTGCACTGATGGCCTTATCTAGACTTAAGGATTAGATTTCGATAGTGTTTCTGGGCATGTGTATATGTTATTGAGCTGCAAAGGTTATGTAGTGTGAGTATCCTTGACCTGAAACCTGCTCACTAATTCACTGAGGTTGGTTAGGATACTTACTGAGTGCATGGGGTTGGTTGTACTCATACTACACTTCTGCACCTTGCTTGCAGATCTTGGAGCTAAGCTGCCGTGGATGAAAGAGGGTAACATTGAAGATGTACCACGTTCCAGATATAAGCTACCACTTATTCTTGGTAGTTTAGGATGTCTACTATGTTTATGTATACTCAAATAAATGTTGTATTTATTCTTTGTACCGGAGTTATATTCTAAATCTTAGTGCCATGACTCAAACTACCAATCCTTGAGGTATTTTATATGGATATTCATTTTCTTATTATTGTTATTGATGATTTTTTATTTGAGTTACATTATTCATAGTTTGTCTTACCTGGCATGTTGGGTTGAGGCGTCATCACGACTAGGTAGGATTTTGGTCGTGACACCAAATCCAAAATTCAACGATTCTCCATATGAATGGAAATGGCTATATGATGAAAAATATACATGAAAAACTGTGTGATTCATAAGTAAGGATTAGTCGCATTTGGCTAAGTATATTTTCTTTTAAACTTTTCGTACTGAACATATATTGGATAAATCCGTAGATTTGATATCTTTAAATCATCGATATTTGGTTTATATCTACAACATAAGTTACATAGTCAATTATTATCATATTTGGTTCTCATTATTATGTTAGTTTCAGCGATGAACACCGCTTGATTTAATAAGTGCACGGAGAACTAGCCAGAGAATTCTCCTTGAAGTGGCTTACACTTCACTTACATAGGTGATTCTTAAATGTATAATCTCATATATACATTGTTTGATAATCTCATACCAAACATAGAAACTATTAAAAAGCCTTAAATTTTTATGGAAAAATGACACTGTATAATCGCTATCAAAATAATAGTCAAAAAATATATATTTTGTATGTGTGTGTGCGCGCTTATATATATATATATTGTAAATTATATACAAAAATTATACAAATATTATATATTATTTTGGCTACCGAATGTAAATAGTTTCTGACGCGGGCTACAAGTGATAAAGCCCTATTTTTCACCATTATATGTGTTTTTTGTGTGTGTGTGTCTGTGTCTCTGTGTCTATCTCTATGTGTGTGTTTTAAGTTATATATAAAATTATACAAATATTATATATTTTTGTCTACCGAATATAAATAGTTTCTAACGTAGGCTAAAAGTGATAAAGCCCTATTTTTATCCTTGTTACTAAACACTATCTTCATCACGTGAATGGACCAATTTTTTGTTTTAAAATATTGAACCATCAATCATAACTTTGTTTGATCTTTTTGAACCTAGATTTTGGATCTCCGATCTTCTAAGTTGAGTTACTGCCATGATGGCTTGCCTCGGCCATAGTCTCATTCCCTTCGATGATTTCTCAACCGATTCTCTAGTTAGGACTTTTATAAGTGAATCCGACATATTATATTTTGACTTTACATAATCAATTGTTATAATTTCATTAGACTGTAGTTGTCTAATGGTATTATCTCTTCGTTGTATGTGACGAGATTATTTTGTTATACATAATGATTGCAGCTCTTCCTATGGCCGCTTGACTATCACAATGTACGCATATAAGGACAATTGGCTTTGGGCCAAAATAGAATATATTATAAGAGATTCTGAAGTCATTCAGCTTCTTTACCGACTTTTTCTAAAGGGATAAATTTAAAACACCATAGTATAGTGTCCAATGCATGTCTGCTTAGATGACTTTCAAGATACTACTCCTCTACCAATGGTACAAACGTATCCATTTGTGAATTTAGTTTCCACTGATTCTATGATCCAATTTGCATCATCGTTACCCCTCAATAACTTTGGGATACTTGTTGTCATGAAAACCGTAATTTTGGGTATATTTCAAAGGGAAGCGTTAATGCCCCTACCATGTCCAAAAGCGGTCAAATATACCCCCTCGATTAATAGTGCTATTTCTTAGTATGTTTTAAATTTAAATAATTTTTTACCCTAACTAAAATTTCACCTATCCTAAATTAATCCCCTTTCCCCTTCTTTTTACTCGACCCCCAAATCCCCTTCCCTAACCTTTACCTTTATCGGAACTCTTACCCATAACTCCACCTTATTCGGCTATTCCGCCATATTCATTAATTTTGCACTCCCTTCCTATATAGTCTTTTCGATCCTCTGTCACAACCCCACTTTCCCTTTATAGGATGTCATGATGGCACCTAGTCTCTACGACTAGATAAGCCTAACAGATAATAATAACTTGGCCGAAACAATTATCAAAATACTAAAGCAAAGTTGAATAACTGATATAACCTTTCAATACAAAATATAATCTCATTAATACACCCACAAAAACCGGTGGAATTGAGCCATAAGCTCTACAGAGTAGGACTAGAATATCTAATACATCACTGTTTGAGGAAATACAACAAGAAGAAAAATAGGGAAGGTGACTCCAAGTCCTGCGGGCTTGGAGTAGGTATACCTTGAAGTCTCCAAGCGGCAGCTCAAATCAACTCTAGCATCTGGCAGGGGAAGACATCACCGGATCTGCACAAAAATTATACAAAAGTGTAGTATGCGTACACCACAATGATAACCAGTAAGTATCAATCCTAATCTCGGTAGAGTAGTGACGAGGCCAGGTCAAGACACCTACTAAGATACAAATAAACGGTATGAAATTTAGTAAGGGCAAATAATAGAAAGCGAAGAAATAATGGTACAAAAAGATAATAACATTAACTAATACCGGAAATTAAACATGAGAATATGTAAAAGAAGAAACTGAAGAAAACCAAAATGATCATATACGAACAACAACTGCTAGAACAAAGAAGAATGAAACAATAAGAATATTTCCGTCAAAAGCTCTTTGAAACATGAGATAAACAACAAAATAATCCAACGAGGTGCCACCTTATGTACAATGAGAATCACCACCGAGGTACTGCCTCATATAAATCAAGAATCACAACTGTCACGACCCTAACCCCGAACCTGGTCGTGATGGCGCCTCTCGTGAAGACAAGGCCAACCAGTTCAACCCAACTCAACTTTTAAAGCAGTTAATCAACATAAAAATAGTCTAAACATGATTTAACAATACTGAATAGCGGAAATATTGATAACAAAGCGGAAAATCCAACCCGACATAGCCCTAACCGGGGTGTCACAAGTCACGAGCATCTACTAGGGTATAAATACAACAAAAAGTCTGAAGTGTACAAATACAGACTAATGAAATGAAGAGAGAGAAAAGCGGTGCTGCGAACGTCGGCAACTACCCTGCTAAACTCCGATGATTCTACCTCCGACCAGCCAATACCCGCTACCGGGTTCAGAAATACCTTAATCTACACACAAAGTGCAGGGAGTAAAGTGAGTACTCCAACTCAGTGAGTAATAATCATAACTAAAGTCTGAATGGTAAGAAATCACGTAAAACATATCAGGATGTTGTATAGAAGCAGTTCAAATCCAGTAAGAAAGCAGTGAAGCTATAAAATCTCTTAAACATCTTAGCTCAGTTTGAAATTTCTTTGAAAATGACTTTTTCAACAGTTATGCAAATGAAATGCAAAACAATTAGTGTAGATAAGCACAGAAATTTGCCCCTCGGGCACAAATACACAATTTAAACAGGTAAATGGCAGGCAAGTAAGAAAAGATAAGCACATAAGGTTCGCCCCTCGGGCACAATGTCATCAAATCCTCCCCTCGGGCAATGTCTCAAAACAGTACCAGCCCCTCGGGCTCAATCTCAGAACAATACCATCCCCTCGGGCTCAATCTCACATCACAATGGGTACCCTCGCTCACTAGGGGTGTACAGACTCCGGAGGGACCCCTCATGGCCCAAGCGCAATATCAATCCATCTCGTGGCATCAAATCTAGGCCCTCGGCATCATATCAATCAATAAGCCACCTCGTGGCATACATATATCAGGCCCTCGGCCTCATAATCAAATCAGTATCTCACTGCTGCGGCGTGCAGCCCGATCCAAAAAGTATCCTCACAATACAGGCCCTCGGCCTTACTCAGTCAAAAATCACATAAGCCACTCGGGCAACAGTAAAACATGATGCTCAACCCAAAATGTTATTTGAAATATCATTTCAAGTGTTAAAGCAAAATAAACTTGGCTGAGTTCTGAAAACAGTGGAAAATAACATGACTGAGTTCAAGTATAAAATCAAAAACAGTGAGGAAATATCAACAACAATCCCCGAAGGGTTCAACTACCTGGCACTAGGACCAAATATGGCATTCAGCCCAAATAATAATGATAGCAATTAGTTTTCAGTCAAATACATGATAAAATCATCAATCGGGACGGACCAAGTCGCAATCCCCAATAGTACACGACCCCACGCTCGACGTCAAGCGTGTGCCTCACCTCAATATAGCACTACGATGTGCAATCCGGGGTTTCAAACTCTCAGAGCATCATTTACAATCATTACTCACCTCGAAACAGCTAAATCTCTAGCTCGCGATGCCTTTGCCCCTCGAATCAGCCTCCACGTGTGTCGAATCTATCCAAAATCAGAACGAGTACGTCAAAATATGCTAAGGGAACAAAGCCCAAGCGAAAACAATCAACAAAGGGCACAAATCCCGAAATTATCAAAACCCGAGCCCCAGGCCCACTTCTCGAAACTCAATTTTTTTTACATCAATAGATTCCTTATCTTCCCACGAGTCTATGCATATTAAGAATACCAAAATCGGAGTTCAAATGACCCCTCAATTCCTCAATTTAAGCCCTCTTAACTCAAGCCCTGATCCTCCATTTTTAGCCCTTTTAATTCATTTAATTTCAGCCTTAATCCATGAAATACTACCATAGAAATGTGTTTTATGCCCAAAATCCTTACCTTAACGAGGTTCCCTTGAAATCCCTCTTCCAAATCTTCCAAAAGCTGTCAAGTCGAAGTCAAAAATGGTGGAATAACTCAAACTCGCGAAATAAAATGACTTATATGTTCTGCCCAGGCCTTTCCGCATCTGCGGCATTTTAACTGCATCAGCGGTCTACCCTCCGCATCTGCGAAAATCACTTAAGGGACCAGAATCCGCATCTGCGACTTCGCAGATGCGGCTATACCGACCGCTTCTGCGGTCCCTGCCAAATTCCTCTTCATTCTCTTCTGCGGCTATTCCAACGCATATGCAGCGCCGCACCTGCGGTCCCCAAACCGCAGGTGCGAAAATACAAGAAGTAGCAATATCAGCTGCTGCAACACAATTTCAATTCCTCCGCTAACCATCCAAAATCACCCCGAGGCCCTCGGGACCTCAACCAAACATGCCAACATATCCCATAACATCATTCAAACTTGTTCCAACCTTCAGAACACACCAAACAACATCAAAATGCCAAATTTGCATCGGATTCAAGCCTAAGAATCCCAAAATCTTCTAGATTACACTTTTGATCAAAAACCCAACCAAACCACATCCGAATGACCTGAAATTTTACACACACATCCCAAATGACCAAACGAAGCTACTTCAACTCTCGGAATTCATTCCGACCTCTATATCAAAATCTCCCCTATCAACCGGAAAACACCGAAATCTCAATTTCGCCAATTCAAACCTAAACCTTCCACGGACTTCCAAAATGCATTCCGAGCACGCTCCTAAGTCCCAAATCACCTAACAGAGCTAACCAAATCATAAAAATTCCAATCCGAGATCGTATACAAACAAGTCAAATATTGGTCAACCCTTTCAAATTTTAAGCTTCAAACTGGGAACTGTTCTTCCAAGTTTATTCCGATTATCCTCAAAACCGAAACCGACGATTTATATAAGTCATATTACATCACACGGGGAAAGTCATTCCCGAAAACTGGCGAGCGAAATGCAAAAGCTCAAAACGACCGGTCGGGTCGTTACATCCTCCCCCACTTAAACATACGTTCGTCCTCGAACGTGCCCAGAGTTGTTCCAAAAGCCAACCAATTACTGAATAACCTCACGATGCACATACCCGGGGGTGATCCCACGTCACCCTATCTCACATAGGTTCGATAACACAATGTAACTGAAATTTCATAATCCATCCTAGTCCATAAACCATAGAACCACATTTCCACTTCTAAAATCATCAACACGGTTAGAATCTCACATTTGTACTGTGAATAAGTCCAAACAAGCTGTAACAAACCATATATGCTATCTCTGGTGCAATCACATGATATACCACATAACTCTACACTTGTAGTGATAACTTCTAACCACAGCAGCTGCACACAACATCTGCATACCGACAGAAAAAATCTTATCAACTAAAGTCTCATACCAACACTTTCAAATACTGCCAATGATCACTAAGACACGCGGTAAGCCATAACCATTTCCCAGATCAACCATTCATGAAGCCACTTCTTCCTTGGCAAATACCACAACAAATTTCTGAACCGAAGCTCGATATTATCCTTCCAACATGCTGAAATCGAATCCGTTCGTATCCCTTAATGATCCCCAACGATCTCCTCTAATCCAACACATTACTCTGGTGACATGACACATCCATACAGGCCTAAGTCACAACTTTCACAATACACGCACCAATACGCAACAGTCCGAACATACTTAAATCATGAAAATGACTCAAATGAAAGAGCTATACCTCAAGTTCACCAGTACTACCACAACACAAGGCTGAGAACTCATGTCGCATCATAGGAACAGAACACACGAATCTAACCCGCAAGGTCATACCTCCACATAACTTTGCTGCGATGTGCGATCCTATCCAACACTGCTCCACATGAACCACCGTAAGTCACTATGCTCGAAATCGACAACCACGCACAATTCGATATCTGGAACAAAAGCAAATCATCATACCCACAGTGAAGCAAATAACATACACCACACTAACCCGAAAGGACATAACCGATACGCCATTCACCGAGCTACACCCAATCACTCTTCCCGCTCGGCTTCCACTATGAAACCCCAATAGAACCGCACCATATGTGCCCATAACTAACAAATCATAACATCTCGCAACACAGAAAGGTAACTCATAGATCTCCCCATATTACTAATAAGCTCAATAACAATCGAATCAACACATCCCTCAACAGTACAATTCAGAGCCAACCAAGCTGGCTCAAATTAGAACACGCATCCACATTGGCCTGCCAACAAACTCCTTATCATGAAAATCCTGGAGCTGCTCTTCAACTCCTTTAACTCTGCCGGTGCCATACAATACGGTGCCCGACATTAAATCAATACCGAAATCAACAACCTTGCGCGACGACATGCCCGACCACAAGAAACATATCCAAAAAGTCCCTCACCACCGAAACTAAATCAATGGTAGGAGCCTCTGTACTGGCATCTATCACGAAAACCCAACTAAGAAAAATAATCCTTCCCAATTGTCCGCTGGGTCTTCGAAATATAAAACCACTCCACTAGGATATAATCCATCGAACCTCGCCACTCAATCTGTGACATTTCTGGCATAGCCAATAATGTCGCCTTAGCGCAATAATCCAGAATGACACCACACAGAGACAAACAATCTGAACCCAATATCACATCCAAAATCTAACATACTAAGCAACAAAAGATCTGCTCGGGTCTCCAAATCCCGATAGTCACTAAACAGTGCCAATACACACGACTCACAACCACCACATAGCCTGAATATGAGAACTTCCCATCTCCAACTCTATATGGCCCATGAATCAATATATCTGGTCCCAATTCTGCCGTCCGAATGCATACCACACCTCAAATACCCAATCATTCCACGAGAGATAATCTAGAATTCCTCTGTGCCACCAAGCAAACTCAAATATCAGCAGTCGATCTAACAATAAAATGCCGCAATACTACCGAAGTATCATCAACTTAATCACATTGCCCTTTCTGAAACATATGCCCTCGTCAAATCACCCCAAATTAGCAATACCATTTCCTTAATCATCTGAAGACCCTTTCTCTAATTATTTGAAGCTCGTTCCTCTAATTGTCTGAAACTGCCCGCCGCCTAAGAGTTCGTGACCTTCCTTTTAGAACCGAACCGCAACCTTACACATATGATTCTCAATCCTTAACAACATATCGCATAACCCGTACCATCCTAGGATAACCATGAGAACATCATATCCCTTCCGAACCACAAGCAACTATGTATTCCACTAGCCAAGGACTTCCCATTGATCCCATTTAGAAGAGAACCACTATACATCCCATGCTCCTCACGCCAATAGGAAAAATATACCTTTCTAACTATGGTGAAAACTATCTAGAACTCCCCGAATTCCTTTTGAACAACACTAACTCATCAGGACTGAATCCTTCTAACTCAACCGAGCTATGCATGTTACTAAAACCCAAAAGAATTGCCGCAAAATAGCAGAGACTCGTTACCTCGTAAGCACCCAAGGAACTAATCCTATCATTACCATACCGATCTGGCCTACTACCACGCGATCCCATCTATCCGAGTTTCTTTCTAATCTACCGTCAGCTTGACACTTCTTCTTGCTACAACGCCACAATCCCTCAACCCAGACTCACCACGCAAGACCCAAGCACAAAACCACACCATCCAAGACTCATAAGCCGCTGAATACTCTCTTAAATATTCCCAAAAGCACCACATTCAAAATACTTTACTCTGAGAAAACTTTCTGCGAATCTAAATCCGTTACCTTTACCTTCCTGATATTGATACATAGAATCCCATAAATATAGAAAAATATCAGAAGTCTTGACATCTTCCAATGAAAAATTAGTTCCTAACCACATATGCAACCTTAAAATTCCCCATTTTACATGTAGAATCCTGAACACATTAGAACCATTCTCGAGAGTCATTCACTCTATTCAAACTACAATTAGCCTGACCAAACAAACAGAATCACCCGTGCCTCAATAGCACTCCGACACCGCTGAGTGTAACCTCATCCTAGAACAACCAAGCCTTTTCCTGCTCTATGCGCCGAGCATCCATTACCAACAACTCAAGACATTCCGTGATTCTCATACCCTATGAAGCATAATATAACCTCTGTCAAAATTTTCCTTTACTCGAGCTATCCTCGGTCTCAATTTCCGCAAGCCATAACTAATTCACCAGCACACCTCAAACTGGAACCAACATAGCACCTAACCGTGCAATTGCCTAATCAATAGCAGACTCCCCCACTTGGCTTGAAGCCATAGATCAACACACACTTAGTAACTCATAACGATTATACTCTATTGATGCCATGATACCATAGTGAGATTAAACTCAAATCTTTTATAAGCTTGTGAAAACACAGATCATCTAGAATTTTAACTCTTCTGCAAATCTCGCATTCCACTCTCGCAACAGTTACACCCACTCTCTAAGTGACCCAATTTAAATTGCAACATATATCTTCCACTCGCAAATGAGATCTTCTAACAGACACATAAGGATTGCACAACCTCAGAACACTTCGCAGGAGACAACCCACCTGCTTTGCCTCTAACTAACATTTCTGTATACCTTCCACCATCATAAACTATACGCAGTCACTTAGTCTTCCTGAGTCTGAACTCATACCGCAACATAAAATTTACTTCACTCATAACTGGGAAACATGAAAAGATCCTTCACACGCCGATAACTCGGGGCTATATCTCGAATCAAGATAGAATTCAAGCACCTAATAGTTCTTCTATCCTCCAGCAGACCCTTCTCGTCGCCTCCAAATCATATGGATATGTCTCGCAGTACCAACATACTCATCACATAGTTATCCAATCGTCACTCCCACTAGTAGGGACACTACCAAACATATGAGTTCAAAAACACTTGTTCACACAATCAACACCTCAGTGCTTAAGCTATAGGCAAAGATCCGGCCTCAAGTCCTTCAGACTGGCCCAACATCAACTCACAGAGATCACATCTCGCCCCTCGATCAAGGAATCACTAGCCATCGAGGCACATCTGATACTGAGCGCTCATGCGCGTATACGAACGCGTGGAAGGAATTCAAGAGTTACTTTTCAAGCTGAATCAAGGACGCACAATTAGAATTCAAGAATGTGAAGTTTTCCTAAAGGTTCTGCAGCCTCTTGAGGATAAATACAAACATCTCCGTACCAATCTGCGAGACTATACTAAACCTGCTCATGACTCGTGAGACCAATGTAACCTAGGCTTTGATACCAACTTGTCACGACCCTAACCCCGAACCCGGTCATGATGGAGCCTCTCGTGAAGACAAGGCCATCCAGTTCAACCCAACTCAATTTTTAAAGCAGTTAATCAACATAAAAATAGTCTAAACATGATTTAACAATACTGAATAGCGTAAATATCGATAACCATGCGGAAACTCCAACCCGACACAACCCTAACTAGGGTGTCACAAGTCACGAGCATCTACTAGGGTATAAATACAACTGAAAGTCTGAAGTGTACAAATACAGACTAATGAAATGAAGAGAGAGAAAAGCGGTGCTGTGAACGTCGGCAACTACCCTGCTAAACTCCGATGATTCTGCCTCCGACAAGCCAATATCCGCTACTGGGTTTAGAAATACTTAAATCTACACATAAGGTGAAGGGAGTAAAGTGAGTACTCCAACTCAGTGAGTAATAATCATAACTAAAGTCAGAATGGTAAGAAATCACGTAAAGCATATCAGGATGCTGTATAGAAGCGGTTCAAATCCAGTAAGAAAGCAGTGAAGCTGTAATATCTCTTAAAAAATCTTAGCTCAGTTTGAAACTTCTTTGAAAATCACTTTTTCAACAGTTATGCAAATGAATGCAAAATAATTAGTGCAGATAGGCGCAGAAATCTGCCCCTCGGGCACAAATACACAATTTAAACAGGTAAATGGCAGGAAAATAAGAAAAGATAAGCACATAAGGTTCGCCCCTCGGGCACAATGTCATCAAATCCTCTCCTAGGGCAATGTCTCAGAATAGTACCAGCCCCTCAGGCTCAATCTCAGAACAATACCAGCCCTCGGGCTCAATCTCACATCACAATGGGTACCCGCGCTCACTAGGGGTTTACAGACTCCGGAGGGGCCCCTTACAGCCCAAGCACAATTCAAGCCATCTCGTGGCATCAAATCTAGGCCCTTGGCCTCATGTCAATCAACAAGCCACCTCGTGACGTACATATCTCAGGCCCTCAGCCTCATAATCAAATCAGTATCTCACAACTGTAGCGTGCAGCCCGATCCAAAAGTATCCTCACAATACAGGCCCTCGGCCTTACTCAGTCAAAAATCACATAAGCCACTCGGGCAACAGTAAAACATGATGCTCAGCCCAAAATGTTATTTGAAATATCATTTCAAGTGTTAAAGCAAAATAAACTGGGCTGAGTTTTGAAAACAGTGGAAAATAATATGACTGAGTTCAAGTATAAAATCAAAACAGTGAGGAAATATCAACAACAATCCCCGAAGGGTTCAAATAGCCGGCACTAGGCCCAAATATGGCATTCAGCCCAAATAATGATGATAGTAATTAGTTTTCAGTCAAATACGCAGTAAAATCATCAATAAGGTTATACCAAGTCGCTATCCCCAATAGTACATGACCCCACGCTCGTCGTCAAGCATGTGCCTCACCTCAATATAGCACTACGATGTGCAATCCGAGGTTTCAAACCCTTAGAGCATCATTTACAATCATTACTCACCTCGAACCAGCTAAATCTCTAGCTCGCAACGCCTTTGCCCCTCGAATCGGCCTCCTGCACATCGAATCTATCCAAAATCAGAGCGAGTACGTCAAAATATGCTAAGGGAACAAAGCCCAAGCGAAAACAATCAACAAAGGGCACAAATCCCGAAATTATCAATATCCGAGCCCCAGGCCCAGTTCTCGAAACTCAAAATTTTTACATCAATAGATTCCTCATCTTCCCACGAGTCTATGCATATCAAGAATACCAAAATCGGAGTTCAAATGACCCCTCAATTCCTCAATTTAAGGCCTCTTAACTCAAGCCCTAATCCTCCATTTTTAGACCTTTTAATTCATTTAATTTCAGCCTTAATCCATGAAATACTACCATAGAAATGTGTTTTAGGCCCAAAATCCTTACCTTAACGAGGTTCTCTTGAAATCCCTCTTCCAAATCGTCCAAAAGCTCTTAAGCCGAAGTCAAAAATGGTGGAATAACTAAAACTCGCAAAATCAAATGACTTATATGTTCTGCCCAGGCCTTTTCGCATCTACGGCATTTTAACCGCATCTACGGTATACCCTCCGCATCTGCGGAAATCACTTAAGGGACCAGAATCCGCATATGCAATACCAACTCCGCATCTGCGACTCCATAGATGCGGCTATCCCGACCGCTTCTGCGGTCCCTGCCAAATTCCTCTTCATCCGCTTCTGCGGCTATTCCAACGCATATGCAGCGCCGCACTTGCGGTCCCCAAACTGCAGGTGCAAAAATACCAGAAGCAGCAATATCAGTTGCTGCAACACAATTTCAATTCCTCCGCTAACCATCCGAAATTACCGCGAGGCCCTCGGGACCTTAACCAAACAAGCCAACATGTCCCATAACATTATTCAAACTTGTTCCAACCTTCGAAACATACCAAACAACATCAAAATGCCAAATTTGCATCGGATTTAAACCTAAGAATCCCAAAATCTTCTAGATTACACTTTTGATCAAAAACCAAACCAAACCACGTCCAAATGACCTAAAATTTTACACACACATCCCAAATGAAACAACGAATCTACTGCAACTCTCAAAATTCCATTCCGACCTCTATATCAAAATCTCCCCTATCAACCAAAAAACGCCAAAATCTCACTTTCGCCAATTCAAGCCTAAACCTTCCACGGACTTCCAAAATGCATTCCGATCACGCTCCTCAGTCCCAAATCACCTAACAGAGCTAACCAAATCATAAAAATTCCAATCCGAGATCATATACAAACAAGTCAAATATTGGTCAACCCTTTCAAATTTCAAGCTTCAAACTGGGAACTGTTCTTCTGAGTTTATTCCGATTATCTTGAAAACCAAAACCAACGATTTACATAAGTCATATTACATCACATGGGGCAAGTCATGCCCAAGATTTGGCGAGCGAAATGCAAAAACTCAAAATAATCGGTCGGGTCGTTACAATAACTATAGTACCGCCTCGTATTCACAATACATAATCTTTCCTTATACGGCCGTGTGAGCCTTACATTTGAAATAGGTTTTGAAAAAAAAATATTTTTCCCTAAATAGCTACATGCACTTTAGCCCACCTTATGATACCATGTGGCTTCATGTAGTTTCCCTACAAGCAACACGCGCATAAGTCCCACCTTACACCGCCGCATGCACATTAACCCCAAGCCTTATACCGCCACATGCGTGTCAATATCACATTAGAATAACAACTCTCACAACAAGTGCCCATATATCACAATTTGCCAACAATCAACAATATCAATATTTTCATAACAATAGCCCATGGCTCCACCACAACGAGTACAAGAATATCAACAACAACATCAAATGTAACATGCTCAACAAGGAAGAAGTTCAACAATAACAATTTCTCTTCAACGTGATAACGACTTTCACAACTTCAATACCAAGAACTCAACAATGAGATAGATAATATATAACCACGATAATAGATAAGAATGACTCACAACGGAAGAGATAACGTGTAAAAATGACTTCAAATAATAGAAATCAACAATGAAAGAGATAACGTGAACAATAACTTCAAATAATGGTAATCAACAATGAAAGAGGTAACATGAACAATAACTTCAAATAATGGTAATTAACAACAAAAGAGGTAACATGAATGATAACATCAATTAATGATAATCAACAATGAAAAGATAGCATGTAACAATAATAGAGGCGACAAGTCCAACTAAAGCATGAGAGCAATTTATCAATTAGGAGATAGAACAAGTGTTAGGGAAATCATTTAAGGCACGTAAGGATAGACTAACACAAGTAATAATAGATTGACTAGGAGAATTCAAAACATGATACGACATTTCCATTAAAGCATGAAAATAGTCTAGGTAGCCTAAACCGGTCAAATACCACATACAACCCGTGTACCCACTCCTCACCTTGCATACACGGATTTCACTTAGCACAATTGAATCAAACAATACCAATCCTACGGGTAGTTCCCCTACACAAAGTTAGGAAAGGAACATACCTTAACTAGGCAAATTCAACACTCCAAAATAGAGTTTCCCTTAAAATTTGCCTCCACATGGCTCAAATCTAGCAAAAATTGACCTAATATCATCACACAATGCTAGGGAAATGAATTATAATAGATAAAGCTAAGATCTTTACACTTTTTCCAAAAATTCAACAAGCATCAACCAGAGCTCGTCAGTCATAAATCAGGTCAAATAGTAGATTCCAACTACCTATGGCCCCACGAGTTTATATATGTGATTAGTTTAAAAATTCAAGTCCAAATCGACTCTCAAAACTCAATTTCTTATTTTTCAAAAACTTGACAAAGTTTTACAAATTTTTACTTTCATTCACATGATTTTGAAGTTAAACTCTAAGATATATTGATGGAATATGATTAGAAATAAATTAGAATCACTTGCCCAAGGTTTGTAGATAAAAATTCCCTCTTTAAACCGCCTCCTACTAAGTCTAGGGTTCAAAAATGAGAGAATGAGAGATAATTCCCGACTCCTAACCCTTTTGACTAGTGCAGATGTGGCAATTGCGACATGGTTTCACAATTGCAAACCCTAGCAATTGCAATGTGTTTCTCGCAAATACAGCCACTGTCTGTCATATGAGGAGGTCGCAATTATGACTCTGGCTTCACATTTGTGAAGCCTATCTCCATCGCAAATGTGACTATTTTGTCGCAAATGCAAACTACCCTCTACATGAAGCTTTTTTGCAATTGCGAGCCAGGCATCACAATTGTGATACCTGAGGACCTCTGTCAAGCTCGGAATTGAGAGCCTGGTGTTCACAATTGCAACATAAGAGGCGGCTACACCAGATTTTCATTTTCAGTTCAAAACCTTTCAAAACTTGCTCGGAATTCATTGGAGCCCTCGAGGCTCCAAACCAAACATCTAAACAAGTCTAAAAACATCATACAAACTCAGTTGCATGATCAAAACACAAAAATAACATTTAAAACTACGAATCGAACACTAAAACGCATGAATTTCAAAATAAAGTTCAAGAATTTCTAGAGTTGCAACAAAACGTCCGGATCTTATAAAATCAACTCCAAATGACACCAAATTCTGCAAACATGTTCTAAATACCATAACTGACCTATTCCAAGTCCCAAAATCAAATTCTGATCTCGATAGCTAAAATCCAATCTACGATCAAACCTTTTAATTTCAAATTGCCAATTTTCGACAAATCAACATAAATCATCCTACGAACTTCCAAAATCAATTCCACGCATACGAACTAGTACAAAATCACGATACGGAGCTATCAGAGTAATAAAAATGCAGCTCCGAAGTCATTTTCAAAAAATTCAAAGTTTAGTCAACATTTCTAATTCAAAATTCTACGTCAAGAATTAAATGGTCCAAATCAACCAGAAAGCTTCCTAGAACGAAACTAACCAACCCTGCAAGTCATAAAGACATAAACACACATGTGTGAAAGAAGGAGTAACAGGGTGTAGTTACATAAAATGACCGGTCAGGTTGTTACATTCTCCCCCTCTTAAAACAAGCATTTGTCCTAGGACATGCATAAGGACATACCTGAAGTGGTGAATAGATGAGGATAACAACTTTGCATGTCGTGCTCGGTCTCCCAGGTCGCCTCCTCGACCGGGTGACCCCTCCATTGGACCTTCATAGAAGCAATATTCTTCAATCTCAACTTTTGGACCTGTCAGTCTAAGATAGCCACATGCTCCTCAATATAAGTTGAATCCTTGTCCAATTGGACTGTGCTAAAGTCTAGAACATGAGATGGATCACGGTAATACTTCCAGAGCATAGAGACATGGAACACCAAATGAACTACAGATAAACTAGGTGGCAAAGCAAGCTTGTAGGACACCCCTCTATTCCTTTGAAGGATCTCAAAAGGTCTGATGTACATAGGGCTCAACTTGCCCTTCTTCCCGAACCTCATCACACCCTGCATGGGTGAAACCCGGAGCAAGACTCTCTCTCTCTCTCTCCAACCATGAATATAACATCGCTAACCTTCCAATCCATATAACATTTTTGTCTAGATTAGGCTGTAAGAAGCCGATCCTGGATCATCTTGACCTTCTCCAAGGCATCTCAAACAAAATCTGTGCCTAATACCATAGACTCTCGCAGATCAAACCACCCAACTGGAGAATGACACCGTCTCCCATATAAAGCCTCATAAGAAGCCATCTGAATGCTCGATTGGTTGATGTTGTAGGCAAACTCTGCAAGATGCAAAACTGATCCCAAGCACCCCTGGAATCCATAACACATGCACGAAGCATATCCTCCAATATCTAAATAGTGCACTCAAATTGTCCGTCCGTCTAAGGGTGAAATGTCGCACTAAACTCAACTTGTGTGCCTAGCTCATTCTGTACAGCTCTCCACAAACGCAATGTGAACTGCATACCCTGGTCAAAGACGATGGATACCAGTACACCATGAAGTTGGACAATCTCGCGAATATAAACCTGATTCAGCTACTCTTAAGAATAGGTGGTCACTATCGGGATAAAATGAGCCAACTTGGTCAACCTGTCCACAATCACTCATATCACGTCAAATGTTTTCTAAGTCTGTGGGAGCCCGACAACGAAGTCCATAGTAACATGCTCCCATTTCCATTCGGGAATCTCAAGTCCCTAAAGCAGACCACCCGACTACTAATGCTTATACTTCACCCACTGACTATTTAGGCATCGAGCTACATACTCCACTATGTCTTTCTTTATTCTCCTCCACCAATAGTGCTGCCTCAAGTCTTGATACATCTTAGCGGCACCTGGATGAATGGATTACTAAGAATTGTGGGCCTCTTGAAGAATCAACTCACGCCATGAACGTTAGGCACACATAACCGGTCCTGCATCTGTAGCACAACGTCATATTTATAGTTACCTCCTTGGCATCACCGTGCTGAACCGTGTCCTTAAGTATAAGCAAATGAGGGTCATCATACTGACGCTCTCTAATACGATAATATTGAGAATATTGAGAAACCACCTAGGTAAGAACTAGGCTGGGTTCTGAAATATCCAATCTAACAAACTGGTTGGCTAAGGCCTAAACATCCAATACTAATGGCCTCTCTGCTATCGGTTGATATGCTAAACTACCCAAACTCTCTGCCTTTCGACTTAGGGCATCGACCACCATGTTATCCTTTCCGAGATGATATAGAATGGTGATATCATAGTCCTTAAGCAACTTCAACCGCCTCTGTTACCGCAAGTTAAGATCTTTCTATTTGAATAGATGTTGTAGACTCCGGTGGTCGGTAAATACCTCACAAGGAACACCATACAAATAATGCCGCTAGATCTTCAATGCATGAACAATGGTTGCCAACTCCAAATCATGGACTGGATAAGTGTTCTCCTGAGTCTTCAACTACTAAGACGCGTAGGTAATCACCCTACCATCTTTCATCAACACCACGCTAAGGCCAACACGTGATGCATCACAATACACAATATAAGACCCTAAGCCCGTAGGCAACACCAACACTGGGGTTGTAGTCAATGCAGTCTTGAGCTTTTAAAAGCTTGCCTCACACTCCTTGGTCTATTTGAAAGGAGCACCTTTCTGGGTCAATCTTGTCATAGGTGCAGATATAGATGAGAAACCCTCTATAAAACAAATACCCAACCAAACCATGAAATCCGGATCTCAGTAGCTGAAAACGATTTGGGCCAACTCTGCACTACTTCAATCTTTTTTGGATCTACCTTGATCCCCTCGCTTGATACCACATGACCCAAAAATGCCACTGAATCAAGCCAGTATTCACACTTTGAGAATACTCTAGCACCTTGTAGCTGATCAAATAAGTCATCAATGTGTGGCAATGGATACTCGCTCTTCACTATAACCTTATTCAACTGTGATAATCAATACACATGCGCATGGAACAATCCTTCTTCTTCACAAACAAGATCGGAGCACTCTAAAGCGATACACTAGGCTAAATGAAACCCTTATCAAGCAACTCTTGCAATCGCTTATTTAATTCCTTCAAATTTGTTGGGCCATACAATATGGTGGAATGAAAATGGGATGAGTACCCGGCAACAAGTCAATACCAAAATCAATATCCCTATCAGGCGGCATGCCTAGAAGATCTGTCGGAAATACATCTAGAAAGTCTCTCACTACTGGAAATGACTCAACGGTTGGAGTATCAGAACTGACATCTCTCACAAAGTCTAGATAAGCATTCCACCCCTTCTCAACCATTCGGTGAGCCTTTAGAAATAATACAACCCTGCTAGGAACATAGTTTAATGCACCCCTCAACTCTAACCATGGTAAACCTAGCATAGCCAGCATCGCACTCTTAGCGTGATAATCTAGAATAGCATGAAAGGGCAACAACCAGTCCATGCCCAAGATAACATCAAAGTCTACCAT
Organism: Nicotiana tabacum; assembly: GCF_000715075.1. Taxonomy (NCBI): domain Eukaryota; kingdom Viridiplantae; phylum Streptophyta; class Magnoliopsida; order Solanales; family Solanaceae; genus Nicotiana; species Nicotiana tabacum. The sequence goes on along the minus strand of NC_134089.1, from coordinate 49,928,196 downwards.
ACTAACTGTTTACCCTCAAAATCGGATAACAATTGAATTTGTAAGTGGTTTTAAGAATACCTGGATTAAATTGACACAAAGCGATAAATTAAATTGCAATAGAAATAAACATGATAAAGTGAATTCAAATCACATGAATTGAACAGTTACAGCCTTGGAGGGTGATCCACCCTCGAACAGAATGCACTTGGATCAGTTGAATAAGAACTTAAAGAGAAAATAATAGTGTATTGATTCTGAATGAGTGTTGCCATGCTTTTGACAAGTAATCAGACCCCCTTTATATAGTAGGGGAGTCCTACTCTAGGTACAATTCTATAAAAGGAAAAAATCTCTTGATTCACTGATTTGCCGGTTACTTATTGATACATGCTGAGTTTCCTGCCATAATATCCGACCGGTCATGGATATTTCGGCATTCTGTTATTTCGATCTTCTGTTGGTTACACTAGCAACGTTTTATTGAGCTCGTTTGGGTTTAGCGTTGATTTCGAGATCACAAATTCAATGTGCTCCAGGACAGACATTCTGATCTCGTGCTCTGGCCCTGTGGGACTTACAATCGATCTTCAGTCCCTCACGTTCCATGCCCAATATACCATGTTCTATATGAGCCTGATTTCTACCGTATATAGATAGTCCTCTCATTTTTTGGAGAGTAGAGGACAAGAAACTACATGAGCTCCCGATTCTCACCTCGATACCATGCAATAGAAAGGATAAAATAAACAAAATGTCGCGTCAGTCAAGTCTTAATGACATTAAATGCTTGTCAGTTCCTGGTCGACCACTCCTGGAGCGAACTGTCATTTGAAAACTATAAATATCCCTTCTTCATTCATTCAAACTTTACATCTAAACCTTCTACCCTTGTTCTTTAGAAATCTCTATATTTTCTGGCATTTTCTACTCTGGTTTTTTGAGATCTTTATGAGAACCATCAAGCGTACTAGTTTAACTTCCTCTCTTTCCACTTTTACCCTTCATTTAAAAGAAAATAGCGAAGACTTCAAAAATAGTTCCCCAAAAAGTGACTCCTTCTACATCGTGGCTGGCTGCCGAGGAGAACATTCCGCGTATTACTGTCAAGGATCTAGTAGCGGACCCCCTGAACACGTTCATCCCTAGCGGATGCTCGATAATCGCCGATTTCAAGGTTGAAAAACCTCCCTCCATACCAAGCCGGTGGGAGCAGGTCTCGAAATATGTATGCTCGATCACCAAAGAAATCCTCCCTACGATCAAAAAGGATTGCAACTGGGTTGACAAGCATGAGGTGGTTCGAGGATACTTAAGTGTTTACACTTATCCTTTTATGTTGGGCCCATTGGATCTGGTTGTCATCCACTTATACAAAAGATATGAGGTATGCCTTAGTCAAATTCACCCTTCATTCTAGAGGATCATGATCCTCTTTTGGTTCTTTGTAAGCAAGATCAATTGATGCTCGTTCACCGTCGACCACCTCCTGCACTTATACAGTCCCCTACTCTTTCAAGGGGGAGGGGGTTTGATCAAGCTTGCGCATCGGGCTAGTAAAGCCTCATTCTCCAGCATCGATGAAGATTGGGATCGAGGCTGGCTAGGCTACTTTGTCCGAGTGAGGACCTCAGACCTGATCCCAGCAGAGTGCATGCCGTTCCCCGAGAAGTGAAACACAAAACGTAAGTAAAATTTTATTTTTCCAAAACTTTATTTTACTCTCTTTTCCTTCTTTCTTATCGGTGCTTGGTGGTGGTGCAGCTGTTGGTCGGGTTCCGAATGCTATCCCTTGACTCAAGGAGTGGGTCAAGGGCATTGCATCATAAAAGCCATATTCCGAGCGAGCATGGCACAAACCTTTGAAGGGTCGGTGGGAGGCCTATTTTCATGGTGAGATTTCCTTTCCTGAGTGAGTAATACCTAGGTTTCTTTTGTGTTGCTAAGTTCTTACTTGTTTCGTTTCCCTTTACAGGTTTATCCAAGGACGTCATACTAAGGTGAGATTGCCCTGCCGAGTCTCCTACTCTGAGATAGGGTGATAAGAACAAAAGAAAGAGGGCTCCAGGTTCTCCCAGCTCAGAGAAGAAGAAACAAAAAAAAAGCTGGTGTGCAAGCCAAAAGAAAATACCAGCACTTGATTCCCACCTACAGATTCACTCTACCAGCTGAGGGACAAATCCAAAGATGAAGAAGAAGAAGCCTCTGAACTGGTGGCCCACGTATGGTCGCAGTTCGAGGGATGAGGAGTTTTCGAATAAGAAAGAGGTGAGGCCGATCTAACTTGATCCAGGAAGGCCGATGAGGAGGTCATGGTCGGGACAAATGTGGAGGCCGTGGCCGAGGCCTCCCGAGATGTGGATAATACCTCAAAAGATGTACTCAGTGTGATAGACATCACCGAGTTGCCTTCGTTCACTAAGTCTATGATCAACAAGGCTAAGGCGGTGAAAGAACGCCCCATTGAGAGGGCCCAAGGAATGGAAGACCCCCTCCGAGACTTTTTCGATGGCATGGATCCTACCACCACGGAGGACATTATCGAATTGGGTGACTTGGAGGTGCCGAGGAAGACTCCATCCTTGGGAATAAGCGGGCCTTCCTCAAGTTTGAAACTGATCAACTAGTTCCCAACTCCTAGCATGGATCCTGACCGGAAGTGATTGATCGTTATCTCCATTCTAGAGGATGCTCGGGTCCTCTCTGCCCCCGTAGGGGTGGACAGTTACCTTCGGTGCCTGGTGACCGAGGAAGACCAAGCCAAGATGAACAAGGTAGACGCGCCCTGCCTATTCAACAAAGCACAACAGGCGTTGAACCGGGTAACTTCAGATATCTCTTGATGACTTCAGTTTCTCCCTTTGTACTCAGACTAATCCGGAGTGTTAATTGGTACAAGGGTTCTGCCGTGCGGAGTGTTAATTGGCACAAGGTTTCTTCCGTGCGGGTTATTATTGTGGCACGAGGTTTTTACCGTGCGGATTGTTGTTGTGGCATGAGGTTTCTGCTATGCAGTTATTGTTTTCCTCTATTTGATGTATTATTTATTGTTGTTGTTGTTCCTTAACATGTAAGATGTTCGTTCCCTTATGTAATGTAATTGTCTTCTTGTTTTCCCGTGTTGTTGCTTTTCCGTACATTCTTATTGTTTCATTAACCTACCATTTATTTTTATCATTTCACCTTCTGCCTTATTTCTTATATTCTAGTAGGGCCCTGACCTGACCTCGTCACTACTCTACCGAGGTTAGGCTTTGCACTTACTGAGTACTGTTGTGGTGTACTCATATTATGCTTTTGCACATGTTTTTGTGCAGACCTAGGTACATCTTATCATCCTCGATAGTAGTGCATTGTGCTGCTACTTGGAGACTTCAAGGTATATCTTCCGGCGTCCGCATACCTGAAAGTCCCCCTCCATCTTTATTATGTTATTTTCCTTATTCTCTTTGGACTCTAATGTATGAGATATTTAGTACTTCCTTTAGAGCTTGTGGCTTATAACTACCGGGTTTTGGGAGTTGTTCTTACTCTGAGTTGCAATATATATATATATATATATATATATATATATATATATATGTTGAAGGGAGATTATAGTCGTTATTTTCCTTTTTCCGCAAATTATTAGGCTTACCTAGTCGTAGAGACTAGGTGTCGTCATGACATCCTACAGAGGGAAACTTGAGTCGTGACAGATTGGGGTCCTAGATGACCCAAGGCCGTTTTGACGCTTTATGTAGAAATTTGAAATTTTGAGTTTGAACTTTGAAATTCTTGGGTTTTGATGATCGATTCTTGATTTTAGATGTTATTTTGATGATTTGAGCTTGCGAACAAGTTTGTTGGATGTTATACACTTGTGTGAATGATTGAATTGGAGCCTGAGGAGCTCGGGTGAGTTTCAGATAGTTGCGGACTGATTTTGGCATGACTAAAGGTTGTTGGTGTAACTAGCCTACATATCTCGCATTTGCAAGGTTCTGTTCGTAAATGTGAGCATCACTTTTGCGAGAACCTTCTCGCATTTACAATACTTGGAAAGTAAATGGCAGCTGAACATTTAGTTCGCATTTGCGAGTGTACAACCTTCACATTTGTGAAGCACCAGTCGCATTTGCGACTTTGGGGGAGTAGAGGGATACTTGGAAAATACAAAGATATTCCGCATTTACGATGGTCCCTTAGTTCGCATTTGCAATCAATGTGTCACATTTTCTTTGAGGCACTAATCGCATTTGCGACTGCAATTGCAAACAAGAGTTCGTAATTGTGATACTGCATCTGGGTAAAAGTTGGAAATTTCAAAACTTAGCTCATTTATACCATTTTGAGACCTAGACTTCACAGAGGCGATATCTAGAGAGTAATTTTATCCCAACCTCATATATTATTAGGTTTAGCTTGTTTTTATTTAATTTTCATTACTTGTTTTTATGAATTTTCACTGTCAAATCTAATATTTCAAAGAATGAAATTGGGGTTTTGGATAGAATCTAGGAATTCTATAGAATTGAGATTTAGACATCAAATTGATATTTTTGAAACAAATCACTTGGGCTCGGGGGTGAATGAGTAATCGAGATTTGATCTTAATTTTGAATTTTGCCCACGAGGGCACGGGTTGACTTTTTGTTGACTTATTCAATTATGTTAAAGATCGAACCTTTTTCATTCGGGTGGTTTGGAGGCTTATTCCAAAGGGAGTGTCGTGTTGGATTGTTGATATTGTCTCGAAAAGAGGTAAGTGCCTTGGTTAACCTTGTTTTGAGGAAAATAGGGTATAATATCTATGTGTTAAGAGAGACGTGTATGCAAGGTGACGAATGTATATGCGTTGACCATAAGATAAGAAAGTGGTAAGGGTTAGCTTTATTTGTGCCATGTTAATTTATGTATTATTTATTTCATGATTTGAATAGATTGTGAAATTCTTTGATTTTTTGTATTTTTATTATTTCCTATGTTGATCTTATTGAAATATCGGGGCATTGCGATCATTGGATTGTTGATTTGGTTGTTGGTGCAAAATTATTGGTAAATTCTCATATGACGAGTTATGTTCAAATACTACTAATGATGTTGAACATGCTTCCCTCTTTGCTTGGTATTGTGTTATATGTGTTGCTTGGTGAGGACAAGTGGAATGCACGAAAGGTATATCCGTTCTTGTGAGATAGAGTGATTGTGCACGAAGGGTGTTTCTGTGCTTTATTCATATATTGGTATCATTGCATGTCGGGTGTTTCAGTGCTTGAGTGAAAGTGAGGATATGCACGGAAGGTGTTATTGTTCTTGCTATTACATTATAATGTAAGGATGAGAGTAAAAGCACGAAAAGTGATGTCATATCATTTGTTGATTTCATTATTCCTTACCTTGTTATTCAAATTGTAGACTTGACTTGTGGTTTTGTGATTTATTTTTCAAAGGTGGTTTTGAGTTGTGGAAAAAACATGAGTTGTGGTTTACTCAGTAACACCTTCCTTTACTTTCCCGTTATATGATCCTTAACTTATGTATTTATTATTTCTCACACATGTTTATATCATGGTATTGTATTTTATACTTTGCTTGTCATCTCATTATTTCTTTATATATATAACTACACGGGTTTATTTATAGGTATCTTGTCTTAGCTTTGTCACTGCCTCGTCGGGTTTAGACTCGACATTTATGGAGCATATTGGATAGGTTGTGCTCATACTACACTTCCTCACTTCTTGTGCAAATTTGGACATTGATACCAGTAGAGTCCCGAGAGGTTCTTGTTAGATACCACATACACGACTTGAGGTAGAGTTTCCCTCTATTCGTAGGCTTTAAAGTCATCTTTCCCTTTCTATTGTATTATTTCTACTTTTTAGACAGTATTGTATTTCTTTGAAGACTTTGTATTTAGTAAACTCTAGTAGCTTATGTAACTTGTGACTCTACATATTGGGATAGTTGAACATTACTATTGATCTAATATTTATCATGTATACTTTTGAGTTGCTTTTACATTTTCTATTATCTTGTTGTTAGTCGTTAATTCCAGTTCTTTCATATTTTTAATGTTGTGTGTTGGCTTGCCTAGAAAGCAGTATTAGGCACCGTTACGATGCTGATTTGTTAGGATTTTGGGTCGTGACAGGTTGCCACAACTGGGTACTCATGTCAGAATTCTGGCACTAGTGGCTCCACCACACGCTCAACTAACTAGAGGCAGGAGTGAGGTAGCTTGAGGTGGAGGTCAGTTAGTTAGGTGAGGGAGGTAGAGGTCGTCCTAAAGGTGGAGGATGGGTTAACGGGTCCCCGCCTCATTGTTATGCATTTCCGAGTCGTCCCAAGGCGGAGTGTTCTGATGTAGTTATTAAGGATATTATCTTAGTTTGTCATAGAGATGCTTCTTGTTGTTTGATCCATGCCCTACATATTCTTATGTGTCTTCATATTTGAGTATGCCTCGTGATTCTCTTGATGTTTATATTTCTGTGTCTATACCGGTTGGAGATTCCATAGTAGTTGATCAGGTGTACCAATCTTGTGTTGTTACTATTAATGGTTTTGATAAAATGGTTTATCTTTTGTTGTAAACTATGGTAGATTTTGAGGTTATTCTTGGTATGGATTGGTTGTCCCCGTCACACTATCTTGGATTGTTATGCCAAGACTGTGACTTTAGCTATGTCGGGGTTGCATAGATTAGAGTGGAAAGGGACCCTTGGTCATTCCCTTAGCAAATTCATTTCAAATTTGAAGGCTCAGAGTATGATTGAGAAGGGGGTTTAGAATATTTTGCTGATATTCGAGAAATTAGTGTAGAGGTTCCTCCTATGTATTCGATACCGGTTGTAAGGGAGTTTTCTGAGGTGTTTCCTATACATTTGCTGGGTACACCACCCGATATGGATATTGCCTTTTGCATTGATTTGGTCTCGGGCACTCAGCCTATTTCAGTTTCATCGTATTGTATGCCTTTAGATGAGTTGAAGTTTGCTTCATAAGGAATTCATTAGACCGAGTGTTTCACCTTATAGTGTGCCATAGTTATTTATTAAGAAAAAAGATGGATCGATAAGGATGTGCATTGACTAAAGACAGTTTAACAAGGACACTATCAGGAACAAGTATCCATTACCTAGGACTGATGATTGATTTGATTAGCTTTAGGGTGCCAAGTATTTTCCAAGATTAATTTGAGATCTGTTTATCACCAGGTGAAGATTTGGGCACCAGATATCCTTAAGATAGTTTTTAGAACTTACTATGGTCATTGCGAGTGCTTGGTGATGTCATTTGGCTAGACTAATGCTCCTACAACCTTCATGGATCTGTTGAACGAGTTTTCAAGCATTGTTTAGATTTCTTCATGATTGTCTTCATTGATGATATTCCAGTTTACTCTCGTAGTTGAGGAGAGCATGAGCATCACCTATGGATTGTACTTCAAACTTTGAAGGATCATCAGCTATATGCCAAGTTTTCTAAGTGTGAGTTCTGGTTGGACTCGGTCACCTTCTTGGGTCATGTTGCGTCTTCCAAGGGAATCAAAATGGATCCCAAGAAGAAAAAGGTATTTTAGAATTGGCCTAGACCTATTTTAGAGATAGAAATTCAGAGCTTTTTGGGTTTGGCGGGCTACTACCGCCATTTCAGGGAGGGGTTTTCATCTATCTCGACCCCAGTGCCTAAGTTGACTCAGAAGGGTGATCTTTTTAGATGGTCAAATGAGTGTGAGGAGAGATTTCAGAAGCTCAATACTGCCTTGACTACAACCCCAGTATTGGTATTGCCTATAGGTTCAGGGTCTTATACTGTGTATTGTATTGCATCGTGTATTGGGCTTTGCACGATATTGATGCACGATGTATGGTGATTGCCTATGCATCTCTTCAGTTGAAAGTACATGAGAAGAACTACCTTGTGCACGATTTGGAGTTAGCAGTTATACTTCACGCGCTCAAAATTTGGAGGCATGACTTATATAGCGTGCCATACGAGGCCTGCACCGATTATTGAAGTCTCCAGCATCTATTCAAGCAAAAGGATCTTGAGGTAGTGGAGATGGTTAGAGTTATTTAAAGACTATGATATCACAATATTATATCATTCGGGTAAGGTCTATATGGTGGCCGATGCCTTGAGTAGTAAGGCAGGGAGTATGGGCAGTTTGGCATTTATATCGATGGTGGAGAGGTCATTAGCCATGGATGTTCAGGATTTGGCTAACAAGTCCATAAGTTGGATGTTTCGGAGCCTAGCAGGGTTCTCGTTTGTGTTGTGTTGCAGTCATATTTGTTGGAGCGCATTAAGGCTAACCATTTTGATTATCCTCACTTGTTGATATTGAAAGACACGGTGCTACGGAGTGGTGCGAGGAAGGTCGTCATTGGGGATGATGGCATTGTATGACTTCAAGGATGGATTTGTGTTTCGAATTTTGATGGAATGCGAAAGTTGATCTTTGAGGAGGCTCATAGTTCACGGTATTCAATACACCCAAATGTTACGAAGATGTACCGTGGCTTGAAACGACATTATTGTTGGTGGAAGATGAAGAAAGACATTGTTGGACATGTCTCTCGGTGTTTGAATTGTCAATAGGTAAAGTATGAATATCAAAAATCGGGTGGGTTGACTCAGAAGTTAGTGATACTGGAGTGAAAATGGGAGCACATCACTATGGACTTTGTGGCAGGCCTATAATGGACCTTGAGAAAGTATGATGCTATTTGGGTCATTGTGGATCGGTTGACTATGTCCACACACTTCATTCTGGTGATGACTTCCTACTCTTTCACAGTGGTTGGCTCGATTTACATTTGGGAGATTATTCGTTTGCACAGTGTGCCCATTTCTATCATTTCAGACTGTGGCACGCAGTTCGCATCACACTTTTGGAGAGTTGTGCAGCATGAGTTGGGCATGCGGTTTGAGCTGAGACGGACAGATAATCCAAACAGGCCATTCAAATTTTGGAAGATATGTTGAGGACATGCTCTATTAATTTTAGGGGTCAGTCGGTCCAATTTCTACCTCTGGCGGATTTTGCCTGTAATAATAGTTACCAGTCGAGCATGCAGATGGCTTCGTAGGAGGATTTATATAGGAGGTGATGTTGTTCTCCAATTGGATGGTTTGAGCCTGATGAGGCTAGATTGTTGGGTACAGACTTGGCTCATAATGCTCTAGATAAGGTGAAAGTGATTAAGGAATGACTCCATACATCATAGTCCAGGCAAAAGAGTCATGCAGATAGGAATGTTCAGGATGTGGGTTACATGGAGGGTAAGAAGGTTCTTCTCCGAGTGTCACCTATGAAGAGCGTGATGCGATTCGGGAAGAAGGGCAAGTTGAGCCCGAGGTTTACTGGCCCATTTGAGATCTTGGAGAGAGATGGAGAGGTTGTTTATAGGCTTGCATTGCCTCCAAGCCTAGCAGGGGGTACATCTAGTGTTTCACGTATCATACTTTGAAATAACCATGAAGATCGGTCATATGTTTTTTACTTCAGCACAGTATAGCTTGATAAGAACTTGACCTATGAGGAAGAGCAGTGGCAATGTTAGACCTGTAGGTTTGAAAGTTGAGATCTAAAGATATTTCTTCTGTAAAGTGTATTGGAGAGGTCAACCGATTGAGGAGGCTACTTGAGAGTCCGGTCCGACACGAGGAGTAGATATCCTCACTTTTTTACCATCCCATGTATATTCTTATGTTCGTTCGACGACAAAGGTTTTGTTCTAGAGGTAGAGAATGTGACAACCCGATAGATCGTTTTGATTACTATCTCCCCATTTTATATTTCGAGACCTTCCATAGCTTTATTTTATAATTTATGACTTGCGTGAATTGTCCTTGTTGATTTTCAGGTAGTCTAAATGTGAATTTTTAAAGAAAATGAGATTTTGACTTTAAAAAATGGCTAGAGTTGACCATGGTCAACATTTTTAATAAATAACCTCGGATCGACATTTTGACAATTTTAGTATGTTCATATGATGATTTTGGACTTGTAAGCACATTTGGTTGTGGTCTCGGGTGACCTAAGGCCGTTGCAGCGCTTTATGTAGAAAGTTGGAAATTTGAGTTTGACTTTTGAAAATCTTGGGTTTTGATGATCGATTCTTGATTTTAATGCTATTTTGATGATTTGAGCTTGCGATCGAGTATGTTTGATATTATTATATTTGTGTGAATATTCGTATTGGAGCTCGAGGGGCTTGAGTGAGTTTCGGATAGATTGCGACTAATTTTGGCATGACTGAAGGTTTCTGGTGAAACTAGGGTGCAAATCTCGAATTTGCGAGGTTCTATTTGCAAATGCGAGCCTTGAATTTTGCAAGAATTTGCTTGCATTTGTGATACTGGGAAGACGGATGGTAGCTATACATTTAGTTTGCATTTTCAAGGTGTACAACCTTCGCATTTGCGAAGTACCATCCGCATTTGTGACTTTGGCGGAGTAGGAGGGCTTTTTCGCAATTATGAAGATTACTCCACATTTCTGATGATCCCTTAGTTGCATTTGCAATCACTGACACATTTGTGACATTTGAGGTGCTCAGGAACTGATCACATTTGTGATTAGTGATTCGCTTTTGCGAACATTGCAGTTGAAAATAAGAGTTTGCAATTGTGACATCTGCAGCTGAGTAATAGCTGGGGATTTCGGGACTTAGCTTATTTTAGACCATTTTTGAGATGTAGACTCCATAGAATTGATTTTTGGAGAGCAGTTTCTTTCCAACTTCATAGGTTAGTAACGTTAACTTTTTTCACTTAAATTCTTTACCTTTTCATAAATTTTCATTATCAAATCAAAGATTTCATAGACTAGAAATTTGGGTTTTGGGTGGAAACTAGGAAATTTATAAAATTGAGAATTAGACCTCAAATTGAGGTTAGATTTTGAAACAAATTGTACATTCGAGCTTGGGGTGAATGGGTAATCGGAATTTGGTCTTATTTTTGAATTTCGACCACGTGGGCCCAGGTTGACCTTTTTTTTTACCTTTTTAATTATGTTAAAATCGAACCTTTTTCATTGGAGGGTAGTTTCTAAAGCTTTGTTTTACCTATTTGTGTAATAATTGACTAGATTCGGGTAATTTGGAGGCTTGTTCCAAAGGGAAAGCCATGATGGATGTTGATTTTGTATGAAAAGGAGGTGAGTATCTTGGTTAACATTAATTTGAGGGAAATATGGTAAAATCGAGTCTAATTGCTAAGTGATCTATGTATTGGGGCAGCGTATATGTGTGATGACCTAATAGGTCAATTTGAGTTTTAACCTTTATTCTGCGTTTCGAGACCTCAACTAGTTCTGTTTAGTATTTTTCGATTTGCAGGTGCAGTCTGTATCATTTTTTGGGGAAAAAATGTATGTGAAAAATTGAAGAAAATATGAATTTTATCATTAAAGATGATTTGAGTTTATTATTGTCAATATTTTGTATAAACGGATCCGGAATGGTATTTTGACGATCCTGGTGGGTCCATATCGTGATTTTGGACTTGGGCATTTGCTCGGATTGAATTTGGAAGTCCCTAACTAAGTTTGGATGTAGGTTGACTTTGTTGCTACCGGGTTCGGATTTTGGTTAAGAAACTTTGTATAGGTTCATTTTACCATTTACAACTTATCTGCAAAATTTGGTGAAAACGGAATTGATTTGGTATGATTTGGGCCCTCGGTTGTGAATTTGAAAGTTCTTCAGTTTCTTTAAAATGTTTACACATTTTGATGTCCGATTCATAGTTATACGTGTTATTTTGGTGTTTTTATCATGCGAGTGAGTTCGTATAAAGTTATTAGACTTATGTGTATGTTTTGTTTGGAGCTCGAGGGGTTCAGTTAGTTTTGGATAGGCTACATGCCATTTTTGGACTTAAAAGATTGCTTGTTTTAGGGGTTTCTGGTGTCTGGTGTGATATACTTTCCGATCCTAAGATGCTCTCGCGATTGCGAAAGGGAAGTTGGGCTGGGGCAAATTCTTTCTATGCTAATCCGAGGATGAGGTCGCGAACGCGAAGAAGTGGTGGGATTAGCCTTTGCGAAAAAGACCCAAACTACGCGAACGCGATGGGTTAATGGGTCTGTTTGATGTTCTATGCGAACGTGAACCATGGATCGCGAACACGAATGCCAGGAGGAGAGGACATCATGAACATGTACAATGTCTCATGAACGTGGAGGCCACTGGGCCACTATGCTTCGCGATCGCGTCAGGTCATTCGCGAAAGCGAAGAAGACCTGACGCGCAGTCTTTAAAACTTCTAAAAGTCGGAATTTAACCCATTTTTCACCATTTTCAAGTTTGAGCTCGGCCTAGAGGCAATTTGAAAAGGTTTTTCATCCCAATTTCATAGCTAGTACGTTTTAACTTGTTTTCTTCCATTTCCATAAACACCTATTGATTCTAACCTTTAATCTATATGCTTTTCCATGATAGAAATTAGGGATTTAGGTAGAAATGGAGAATTTTAAGAAATTGAGATTTAGACTTCAAATTGAGGTCAATTTCGAAACTAATCACATAACTGGGCTCGGGGGTGAATGGGTCGTTGGGTTTTAGTACGAATCTTGGGTTTTGACCAAGCGAGCCCGGTTGACATTTGTTGACTTTTTTCAGAATTATTAAAAATTGAATCTTTTTCACTCATAGGTAGTTTCTAAAGCCAATTTTGAATTAGTTGAACTAAATTTTCTAGATTTGGGTGGTTTGGAAAGTTATTAAAAAGGCAAGGTCATGGTTAGCTGATTGCTTTAGTTTGTGGAGCGAGGTAAGTGTCAGATCTAACCTTGACTTGAGGAAATTAGGAATTTTTGAACTCTGTGTTGTGTGGATTGTTTGAGAAAATGGCATATATGCGAGGTGACGAGTGTATACACGTAGTCAAGATATTTGTTTCCATGTTTCTCGTTATTTCATGAATTTTCTTATTCCATGCCTTATTTAACTTCTATGCCCTAATTGTTATTTATCATTTAATTGTTTTTGTACTAAGTTATTTGTCCTTTCCATGACTCTGTGCTTATTTGCTAATTTCATTAATTTTTTTACTTGCACACCTTGATTGTCACATGCTTTAATTGTCCTATTATTTTTGTAATATTTGTTGCATTCTAAGAAGTAGTTTCATTTGCATGAATCGTTGAGTTTGTTAGACACCGATAAATTTGTAAACTAGAAACTTCAAATTTTAAAGATTCATTGATTATTATGTGATCCTTTATTGCCATGTACTTTTACTCTTTTGATGTAGAAATTCTTGTAAATTAAGTTATTGGATTGTTTATGTTAATCAAAATGTTTGGAGATCAGGTTGCACACTGCAACGGAAATTGAAAGATAATGAATTGAAATGGTGGAATAAGGACAGATACTAGATTTTGATAAATGAAGATATGGTGGGATCGGGTTGCACACCGCAACGGATTGTATACGTGGTACTTGATGTTGACAAATGATATTATGGTGGGATCTGATTTCTCGCCGCAATGAATTGTATATGTGGTACTTGATATTGATAAAGGATGTTACGGTGCGATCGGGTTACGCGTTGCAACATCATCATCATCATCATCATCATCATCATCATCATCATCATCATCATCATCATCATCATCATCATCATCATCATCATCATCATCATCATCATCATCATCATCATCATCATCATCATCATCATCATCATCATCATCATCATCATCATCATCATCATCATCATCATCATCATCATCATCATCATCATCATCATCATCATCATCATCATCATCATCATCATCATCATCATCATCATCATCATCATCATCATCATCATCATCATCATCATCATCATCATCATCATCATCATCATCATCATCATCATCATCATCATCATCATCATCATCATCATCATCATCATCATCATCATCATCATCATCATCATCATCATCATCATCATCATCATCATCATCATCATCATCATCATCATCATCATCATCATCATCATCATCATCATCATCATCGTAGTGACCCACTTTAGCCTCGTCACTTCATTTAGGTTAGCATCGGCTCTTACAGAGTACATGGGGTCGGTTTTACTCATACTACACTCTGCATTTCTTGTGAAGATACTGGAGTTTGTCCAAGCGGCGTTCAATAGATTTTGCTCGGATTTTGTAGGTGGCGGATACCTGAGGTATAGATGCACAACGTTCGTAACCCTGAAGTCCCCTTCCCTTTTCTGTCACTATTACTATTTATTTGTGTTATATTAAGACAATCATCTGTAGTATTCTAGACGTTCATGTACTCGTGACTCCGGGTTCTAGGTTATGTTTAGACTTCAATATTTGGTATTATTTTACTCTACTTCGGACTTATACCGTTATCATTGTTAATATATAGTTATAAATTGTTAAAATTAGTTAAAAAAATTCATTTCAGCTTGCTTAGCAAGTAGATGTTGGGCACCATCACGACCCTATGTTGGAATTCTGGATTGTGACAAGATGGTATCAGAGCACTAGGTTGCTTAGGTCTCACGAGTCATGAGAAAGCTTAGTAGAGTCTGAAGGATCGATACAGAGACATTTTTACTTATCTTCCAAAGGCTATGGAGTTTTAGGAAACATTTCACTTCTTTATTTCCTTATCATTCGATTTTTTTCTATCATTAATGTTTGAATCATTCCATTCTTGCCCTGTCATAGATGGTGAGAACACGCACATCATATACATCTGGATAGGAGTCAGGGCCCCCAGTTGCAGTTACTACCATGGGGTAGAGGCCGAGGCCGGGGTCGAGGCAGAGTAGAGGCAGAGCTCAGCATAGAGCTCGAGCAGCAGAACCTATGGTGGAACCTCAAATTGATTATGAGGAGGTGATCCCAACTCAAACCGTACTTGTTGGACCAGCTCAGGTCCCGGAGGGATTCATAGCCACTCTGATGTTTTAGGACGCTCTAGTCCGCTTGGTAGGACTTCTGGAGAGTGTGGCCCATACTGGTGCATTTTCGGTGGCACCGGCTGTCTCTCAAGATCGAGAGGAACACAGACTCCTGCTACTCACACTTTGGAGCAAATGTCTCCCCTATATAAGACTCAAGCAGGGCAGCCAATTGGGGTTGTTACGCAGGTTGTTGCGGCATAGGCCGGGGATAGGCCGCTATGTCTTATGAGGCCTTGATGAGGCTGGATAAGGTTACCAAGATCTTCTATGTTCATTTTAGTGGTGCATCTTCTAAGGACCCATATGATTACTTGGACCGTTGCCACGAGGTGTTGCACAATATTGGTATTGCTGAGACTAATGGGGTCGACTTTGTAGTGTTCCAAATGACCGAATCTGCCAAGAGATAATAAAGAGATTATGTGTTGCCCAGACCAATTGGTTTGCCTTCACTTACCTTGGATCAGTTTTCAAAGTTTTTCTGGAGAAGTTTATTCCTTTTGTTGTAAGAGAGGATTATCACAGGAAAATTGAGCGCCTTCATTAGGGTGGCATGACCGTCACCCAATATGAGACTCGATTTGTGGACCTAGTGTTACAACCCATATCCACATGTGTTAGTTCATGCCATATATTAGTTAACATAAATCCAAGAAGGAATTATCTTTGAGATGATAAGAAGTCAATCCTATTGGTCTTAAGTGATACAAGAGTGTATAAGGGTGATTAACAAGTATTAGAAGTTAAATGAATCAAGGTTGTTGTAACTCGTATTTTCATGTAATCTAGCAGTGCTTAATATACTCAAGAGTTCATTTATTAAGGTATTTTAACCATATAATATCTGTATCATAAGTCTTGAAGTCAAACGAGTTATGAAGCAAAAGTCGACAAAAGTTGTCGCAACTTAGGTTCATAATTTTACTTAAACATTAGGTCAAATGTTTCTAATCTTTTCTCCTAATTTACAAGGAATTACGGGGTGATCTACTAATAAAATTACAGATCTATGAGTCTAGTTTCCAACGCATTAAACCGTTCATCGATACGATCTCAGAGTAGAGATATATTCGCGTTTTCGCGAGACTGCGCCAAGCACCTCTCTATGGGGCCCACTAAGGCAGTTTAAGATGTTTGGACCTATATAGGATGCCTCCAACCCGTTTTAAGTCATTTCTTCTCACTATTTTCATACCTTAGAACCCTAGGAACATCCTCTCAAGGTTCTCTCAAGATTCAAGACCCAAAAAAGGGTAAACAACACAAATTAAGTGTCGGGAATTCCGTGGCGCTAGTAAGTCTCTTGTTCTTCTTGTTGTTGCTCATTTTTGTGTCGTTCCAGCTCGTGTGGGAGGTTGTTTTAAAGGGTTTATGTTCTGTAAATACTACCTCATGTTCTTAATATCAATCCTAGGTGATTTCAAGCCTTCTAAAGTGATTCTAGTGCCGAAAAACACTAATTGATCGCTAATTTCGCTTTTTTGTTGTTGTGGCAGCATTGGAGGGATATTTCATGGAAACTTAAGGTCAAATTGGAGTTTTACTTTCTGTATAAAGTTAAGGAACCTCTTAATCTATATGTATTTAAGATTATCCAAGTTGCGGCTAAGCCATTGAAGCTACAACTTGTGAAATATATATCGAAAGGCTTGGGAGTAATGTTATTGTTTTGTGGACTGTTTTGCGTTGTTGTTGGGCTGCGTATTTTACTACTGTTTTGTGGAGCTTTGGAGGAGGAAGGGTGTGGAGAAACACCATATATATGTAGGGTTATGGGCTGATATTTATTCATAACATTTCCAGGTTGTTTGACACGACTACGGTGGTCGTCGTATGTATGGAGTGATTAGGCTGTGTGTGGACTATTTTGGGAGGCTCAATATGTTTATTATTGATGTTGTTTGGGATGTTTGGTGACTGTTTTGAATGGTGTGAGGTCATATATATAGGGGATATGTTGTCTGTTTCATCGTAAAATAGGTTGTGGTCGATACATAATAGTTATGACGCTTAAATGATAACGATAGTATCGTTTCTCTTATTGTAGACTAAGGAGTTTTGACAATTGCATAGCTTGAGATTGGGGCAGTATATACAAGATATGTGAGGCTATCCCTTTCCTTCTTTTTCACGACTCCGATTGTACATAATGTAATGAACGAGCTTCCAAGATACTCTACTCTTAGAAGCTAGCAGTACTTACATTGTTTTCCCTATTATGGAACAATTGATGTTAATGTTGCTTCTCTTATTCTTATGTTATCAATGTTGTTGGTACTTCCTGATTCTTATAAGGTTCATAGTGAAGAGTTAGTCCTAATAACGTGTACAGAGGATACCGACCTTACGTCACTCCGAAAGGTTTAGAATGTGATTCCATGAGTCGAGCATGCATTATATATATGTATCTATTTTAATCTACCGATCCACGCTATAGTTGGCCGGGTACGACACCTATTGTGCAACCACTGATCAGTTGGGTTTTACCAAGCTCCACGTGGCCGGGTACGTTTTTTTACCGAGTCTATTATGGCCGGGTACGATATGATGATGATGATGCCCACAGAGGAGAATGTTTTAAAGGTTTATGTATTTATACATATGTATCATGCATTTCATGTAAGTAGCCCTCAGAGGTACTAAGATGTTACAGGTTGTATATTCTCTATACTTGCTTATATTACTGATCGTATTTATGGTTCCCTGCCTTACATACTCAGTACTTTATTCGTACTGACGTCCTTTTATTTGTGGACACTGCATGTCGTGCTGCAGGTCCTGATAGACAGGCAGGTGCATCTCCCCCACCACAGTAGGCTGTCCAGTTCAGTGGTGATTGGCGAGATCCCTTCTCCGGACTTGCCTTGGTTTTGGTATGCATTTTTATTATAGACATTATGGGTATGTCGGGGCCCTGTTCTGGCTATGTTGCAGCACTTACGTTCCTTTAGAGGCTCATAGACAGGTGTCGACTCATGTATAGTTTGGTATGCCTTGTCGGCTAGTTTTTGTTGTATAGTCTTTCATAGTAGTGTGGTAGCTCATACCTTATATGTAGTTTCTTGATTGTCTGGTCATCCCCTGCTATGTATGTTCATGCCGTCATATTTTATTGCTAGTTGTCCATGATCCAGGTCTACCATTTATATTGATCTCGTCTGCCCTAAAAGATAATAATGAAGGTTAGATGAAATGTATGTTGGTGCTCGGCAAGTGTGGTCGGGTGCTAGTCATGGCCCTCCAGTTTGGGTCGTGACAAACTTGGTATCAGAGCAAGTCTGTCCTAGGGGTTGTCTATGAGTCGTGTCTAGTAGAGTCTTGATTATGGATGTGTAGCGCGCCACATTTATAATCAGGAGGCTACATGACATCTAGGGTTGTTACCTTCTTCCTGAATCTAGATCGTGCGTAGAGTTGAGTTGTAAGTGTTCGTCTCTAATATTCACCTTGTTTTTTTCCAGTGATGCCTTCGACTAGGAAGCAAACGATTAGTAGACGACTTGATACAGTAGCGGGAGAGGGTACCAGTCAGGTGCCCCAAGTCAGAGCAGGACAAAGTGAGGCTCAGAGTGAGATGCCCTCTCATACCTCATCTACTCCATCTCCTCCAGAGGATATTAGAAGGCACCCAGCGCCTCCAGTTCCTTCGTCTGACACTCCAGACCAGGATATGCGGAGTGCTTTGCAGTTATTGACTAGCTTGGTAGCTGCTTAGGCTCAGAGGCAGAATACAGGTCCTGCTGAGAAACCAGTTAGTACAAGAGTTCGTGATTTTATTAATTTAGACTCTCCAGTGTTTACCGGATCAGACCCCAAGGAGGACCCACAGACTTTTATTGACCAGGTTCATCGTACACTTCGGGTTATGCATGTTAGTGATACAGAGGCAGTAGAGTTGGCTTCTTATCGGCTACGGGATTTAGTGGTTCTCTGGTATGATAGTTGGGAGAGATCCAAGGGTCCGAACGCTCCTCCAGCTGTGTGGAAGGAATTTTCTGAGGCCTTTCTTCGCCATTACTTGCCAGTTGAGATACGACGAGCTAGAGCTGATAAGTTCTTGAACCTTAGACAAGGTAATATGAGGGTACGAGAGTAGAGTATGCAGTTTGATTCTTTGGCAAGGTATGCTCCCCATATGGTAGCCGAGATGAGTGATAGGGTGCATATGTTCGTGAATGGGTTGGGACCACATCTGATAAATGAGTGTACAACAGCCTCCTTGGTGGAGGGCATGGATATTTCCCATATTCAAGCTTATGCCCAGACCCTAGAAGATCGTAAGCGCCAGCAGAGGGCAGTTAGGGAGCAGGATAGGGGCCAGCATAAGAGGGCGAGATTTGCAGGGTATTCTGATGACTTTAGAGGCAGCATCAGGCCATGGTTTTCGAGGGGTTCGGCGCCACCTGTAGCTAGTGCTCCTCCACAGTTTCAGAGGCCTCGATATGATCGATCCTATTCTGGTCCAGGTCAGAGTTCGCGGACATCTGGCTCGCAACATCACAGGGATACTAGTCAGATGAGACCCCCAACACCATATTGTGATCAGTGCGGCAAGGCCCACTTTGGACTGTGTCATCGAGGTTCTAATGCGTGCTATTCGTGCGGACAGCCTGACCATATGATGCGGGATTGTCCTAATAGAGGAGGTGATGGTATGGCTCAGCCGACTGGATCTGTGTCTGGTTCTTCCTCATCAGTTCGACCTCTAGCACGGGGTTTTCAGCAGTCGACAGGTCATGGTAGGGGTAGAGGTGCAGTGCCGAGTTTGAGTGGTGCTCAAAATCGAACCTATGCTCTAGTAGGTTGACAAGATCTCGAGTCGTCTCCAGATGTTGTTACAGATATTATATCTGTGTTTTCTTATGATGTATATGCGCTGATTGATCCGGGATCTACATTATCATATGTTACACCCTTTGTGGCTGATAAGTTTGGCATTGAACCTGAATTGATAAGTAAACCCCTTGCGGTATCTACTCCGATAGGAGATTCTGTGATTTCTAGAAGGGTATATAGAGGTTGCACTGTGATGATTTGTAGTCGTCAAACCTCGGCAAATTTATTTGAGTTAGAAATGGTTGATTTTGATGTGATAATGGGAATGGACTGGTTGGCCTCATGCTATGCAAATGTTGACTGTCGTACGAGGATGGTTAGGTTCCAATTTCCGGGTGAACCCGTCATTGAATGGAAAGGGAACATTGCTACACCGAAAGGTAGGTTTATTTCCTATCTTAAGGCAAGGAAAATGATCTCAAAAGGTTACATTTATCATCTCGTTCGTGTTAGGGATGCGGAGGCGAAACCGCCTACTTTACAATCAATCCCTGTGGTCAACGAATTCCCAGATGTTTTCCCAGATGAACTCCCAGGCCTTCCTCCTGAAAGGGAGATTGAGTTTAGCATTGATGTGTTGCCTGACACTCAACCGATCTCTATTCCTCCATACAGAATGGCCCCGATAGAGTTGCGAGAGTTGAAGGTGCAGTTGAAGGACTTGCTGGATAAGGGCTTTATTAGGCCTAGCACTTCACCTTGGGGTGCACCAGTCCTATTCGTGCATAAGAAAGACGGGTCGTTACGGATGTGTATCGACTATTGACAGTTGAATAAGTCTACTATAAAGAAATATGTATCCATTTCCAAGAATTGATGACCTGTTTGACCAACTCTAGGGTGCCAAGTATTTCTCCAAGATTGATTTACGTTCAGAGTATCATCAGGTGAGGGTTAGGGAGAAGGATATTCCAAAGACGGCCTTCCGGACAAGATATTGGAACTTTGAGTTCTTGGTGATGTCGTTCGGGATAACAAATGCCCCAGCAGCTTTTATGGATCTCATGAATACTATATTCAGGCCCTATCTTGATGTGTTCGTGATTGTATTCATTGATGACATTCTAGTGTATTCTCGTTCGGAGGCGGAACATGCGGGCCACTTGTGGATAGTATTACAGACGCTTCAGGATCGTAAGTTATATGCTAAGCTCTCCAAATGTGAATTCTGGCTGAACTCAGTAGCATTCCTTGGCCATATGATATCTGATGAGGGTATTAGTGTCGACACACAAAAGATCGATGCAGTAAAGAATTGGCCGAGACCAACAACACCATTAGAAGTCCGCAGCTTCCTAGGGCTAGCAGGATATTATAGGCGGTTTGTAGAAGGGTTTTCCTCTATATCATCACCATTGACTAAGTTAACACAGAAAGCTACCAAATTCCAGTGGTCTGACACTTGTGAACGTAGTTTTCAGGAGCTGAAAAATCGATTGACATCCGCACCAGTGCTCACTCTTCCTGAAGGAACAGAAGGTTATGTGGTATATTGTGATGCCTTAGGTATAGGTTTGGGATGCGTATTGATGCAGCGTGGGAATGTGATTGCTTATGCATCAAGACAATTGAAGAAGCATGAAAAGAATTATCCAACCCATGATTTGGAATTGGCTGCAGTAATATATGCTTTGAAGATATGGCGGCACTACTTATACGGCATCCATGTTGACATCTACACAGATCACAAGAGTTTACAATACATCTTCAAGCAGAAAGAGTTGAATTTGAGGCAGCGTAGGTGGCTTGAATTATTGAAAGACTACGACGTCGAGATATTGTATCATCCCGGTAAAGCCAATGTTGTGGCAGACGCTCTCAGCCGTAAATCAATGGGAAGCTTAGTACATATTGAGGCAGGTAGATGAGGGTTGATTAAAGAGCTTCATCAGCTAGCCAATATGAGAATCAGATTGTTAGACTCTGATGACGGAGGTGTTACTGTACAGAATACATTAGAATCATCTTTAGTAGCCGAGGTAAAAGTACAACAATATGAAGATCCTATCTTAGTACGATTAAGAGAAAGCATTCAACAGTGTAGAAGTATGGCTTTTGGGATCGGAAAAGACGGGGCACTGAGATACCAGAGCCGATTGTGTGTGCCTAATGTGGTAGGGTTGCGAGAGAAGATTATGAATGAGATTCATCAATCCCGATATTCCATCCATCCCGGCTCAACAAAGATGTGTCATGATGTCAAGGAGCAGTATTGGTGGGATAATATGAAGAAGTCTATTGCAGAATTTGTAGCCCAGTGTCCCAATTGTCAACAAGTAAAGATAGAACATCAGAAACCCGGTGGATTGCTTCAAAATATAGAGATTCCGACCTGGAAGTGGGAGGTGATTAATATGGACTTCATTATTGGATTACCTCACTCTTATTATAAGT
This sequence comes from Nicotiana tabacum, assembly GCF_000715075.1. Taxonomy (NCBI): domain Eukaryota; kingdom Viridiplantae; phylum Streptophyta; class Magnoliopsida; order Solanales; family Solanaceae; genus Nicotiana; species Nicotiana tabacum. The sequence goes on along the minus strand of NC_134089.1, from coordinate 49,906,062 downwards.
TTGACTCCATCTGGATGATAATTGATCGACTTACAAAATGTGCCCATTTTCTGCCAATGAAGACAACTTACACGGCTGAAGATTATGCGAAGTTGTATATCAAGGAGATTGTTAGGCTTCATGGTGTGCCCGTATCTATTATATCAGACCGAGGAGCTCAATTTACGGCTAACTTTTGGAGGTCTTTCCAGAAGGGTTTAGGCACACAAGTAAATCTCAGCACTGCATTTCATCCGCAGACTGATGGACAGGCTGAACGTACCATTTAGACACTGGAAGATATGCTACGAGCATGTGTTCTAGATTTTAAAGGGAATTGGGATGATCATCTTCCACTCATAGAATTCGCCTACAATAATAGCTACCATTCCAGTATTAAAATGGCCCCATACGAGGCACTATACGGGAGGAGATGTAGATCACCAGTTGGATGGTTCGAAGTCGGTGAAACAGAATTATATGGGCCAGATTTGATTCTCCAAGCTATTAAGAAGGTGAAAGTGATACATGAGCGATTGAGGACGGCACAAAGCAGGCAAAAATCTTATTCTGATGTCCGATGTCGTGATCTAGAGTTTGAGGTTGGTGATTGGGTTTTCCTGAGGATCTCACCAATGAAGGGTATTATGCGTTTTGGGAAGAAAGGTAAGCTGAGTCCAAGGTATATCGGGCCGTATAAAATTCTTCAACGAATTGGACAGGTTGCTTATGAGTTAGAATTGCCATCCGAATTGGAATTTGTCCACCAGGTATTCCATGTATCTATGTTGAGAAAATGTATTGGAGACCCTTCTCGAGTCATCCCTATCAAAGATGTACAAGTTACAGAGGACCTATCATATGAAGAAGTGCCAGTGGCGATATTAGATCGGCAAGTCCGCAAGCTGAGAACAAAAGATGTAGCTTCCGTCAAAGTATTGTGGAGGAACAAAAATATGAAAGAAATGACATGGGAAGCAAAAGAGGAGATGAAGTCTAAATACCCTTACTTATTCCAGAATGAAGATAACAAGGATGCTGGTGGAAGACAGGATACATTAGAAGGTGAAACGGCTCTATGAGGTAAGCAATAATTTGAGAATACTCCTCCTTAATACAAAATGGTGATATGTAGATAATGTAAATACGCATAATGCTTTGTGTAGCCTTGTGAAGCCATATGTTGGGCTTAATTACTTGCAAGTTTTGCTAGTGACCATTTTATAGGGGAAAATTGATCGGAAATTTCCATTGGAATCCACGATGATTTAAACTCCCCATGAACCCTTACATTCGAGGACGAATGTTCCTAAGGGGGGGAGGGTGTTACAACCCATATCCACATGTGTTAGTTCATGCCATATATTAGTTAACATAAATCCAAGAAGGAATTATCTTTGAGATGATAAGAAGTCAATCCTATTGTTCTTAAGTGATACAAGAGTGTATAAGGGTGATTAACAAGTATTAGAAGTTAAATGAATTAAGGTTGTTGTAACTCGTATTTTCAGGTAATCTAGCGGTGCTTAATACATTCAAGAGTTCATTTATTAAGGTATTTTAACCATATAATATCCGTATCATAAGTCTTGAAGTCAAACGAGTTATGAAACAAAAGTCGACAAAAGTTGTCGCAACTTAGGTTCATAATTTTACTTAAACATTAGGTCAAATGTTTCTAATCTTTTCTCCTAATTTACAAGGAATTATGGGTTATCTACCAACAAAATTAAATATCTATGAGTCTAGTTTCCAACGCATTAAACCGTTCATCTATACGATCTCGGAGTAGAGAGATATTTATGTTTTCGCGAGACTGCGCCAAGCACCTCTCTATGCGGCCCACTAAGGCGGTTTAAGATGTTTGGACCTATATAGGATGCCTCCAACCCGTTTTAAGTCATTTATTCTCACTATTTTCAGACCTTAGAACCCTAGGAACATCCTCTCAAGGTTCTCTCAAGATTCAAGACCCAAAAAAGGGCAAACAACACAAATCAAGTGTCGGGAATTCCGTGGCGCTAGTAAGTCTCTTGTTCTTCTTGTTGTTGCTCATTTTTGTGTCGTTCCAGCTCATGTGGGAGGTTGTTTTAAAGGGTTTATGTTCTGTAAATACTCCCTCATGTTCTTAATATCAATCCTAGGTGATTTCAAGCCTTCTAAAGTGATTCTAGTGCCGAAAAACACTAATTGATCGCTAGTTTTGCTTTTTTGTTGTTGTGGCAGCATTGGAGGGATATTTCATGGAAATTTAAGGTCAAATTGGAGTTTTTATTTCTGTATAAAGGTAAGGAACCTCTTACTCTATATGTATTTAAGATTATCCAAGTTGCGGCTAAGCCATTGAAGCTACAACTTGTGAAATATATATCGAAAGGCTTGGTAGTAATGTTATTGTGTTGTGGACTGTTTTGTGTTACTGTTGGGCTGCATATTTTACTAATGTTTTGTGGAGTTTTGAAGGAGGAAGGGTGTCGAGAAACACCATATATATGTAGGGTTATGAGCTGATATTTATTCGTAACATTTCCAGGTTGTTTGACACGACTACGGTGGTCGTCGTATGTATGGAGTGATTAGGTTGTGTGTGGACTATTTTGGGAGGCTCAATATGTTTATTATTGATGTTGTTTGGGCTGTTTGGTGACTGTTTTGAATGGTGTGAGGTCATATATATAGGGGAGGTGTTGTCCGTTTCATCGTAAAATAGGTTGTGGTCGATACATAATAGTTATGATGCTTAAATGATAACGATAGTATCGTTTCTCTTATTGTAGACTAAGGAGTTTTGACAATTGCATAGCTTGAGATTGGGGCAGTATATACAAGGTATGTGAGGCTATCCCTTTCCTTCTTTTGTACGACTCCGATTGTACATAATGTAATGAACGAGCTTCCAAGATACTCTACTCTTAGAAGCTAGCAGTACTTACATTGTTTTCCCTCTTATGGAAGGATTGATGTTAATGTTGCTTCTCTTATTCTTATGTTATCAATGTTGTTGGTACTTCCTGATTCTTATAAGGTTCATAGTGAAGAGTTAGTCCTAATAATGTGTACAGAGGATACCGACCTTATGTCACTCCGAAAGGTTTAGAATGTGATTCCATGAGTCGAGCATGCATTATATATATGTATCTATTTTACTCTACCGAGCCACGCTATAGTTGGCCGGGTACGGCACCTATTGTGCAACCACTGATCAGTTGGGTTTTACCGAGCTCCACGTGGCCGGGTACGATTCTACTGAGCCTATTATGGCCGGGTACGATATGATGATGATGATGATGCCCACAGAGGAGAATGTTTTAAAGGTTTATGTATTTATACATATGTATCATGCATTTCATGTAAGTAGCCCTCAGAGGTACTAAGATGTTACAGGTTGTATATTCTCTATCCTTGTTTATATTACTGATCGTATTTGTGGTTCCCTGTCTTACATACTCAGTACTTTATTCGTACTGACGTCCTTTTATTTGTGGACACTACATGTCGTGCTGCAGGTCCTGATAGACAGGCAGGTGCAGCTCCCCCACCACAGTAGGCTGTCCAGTTCAGTGGTGATTGGCGAGATCCCTTCCGGCTATGTTGCAGCACTTACGTTCCTTTAGAGGCTCATAGACAGGTGTCGACTCATGTATAGTTTGGTATGCCTTGTCGGCTAGTTTTTGTTGTATAGTCTTTCATAGTAGCGTGGTAGCTCATACCTTATATGTAGTTTCTTGATTGTCTGGTCATCCCCTGCTATGTATGTTCATGCCGTCATATTTTATTGTTGGTTGTCCATGATCCAGGTCTACCATTTATATTGATCTCGTCAGCCCTAAAAGATAATAATGAAGGTTAGATGAAATGTATGTTGGTGCTCGGCAAGTGTGGTCGGGTGCTAGTCATGGCCCTCCAGTTTGGGTCGTGACAAACTTGGTATCAGAGCAAGTCTGTCCTCCCTACTAAGATGGAGAGAGTGAGAAGATTCATTGATGGGCTCACTTTCAGTTTCAGGCACGAAAAGCCTTCGTGTCTTCGGGCAAAGAGGGGCAGCTGTAAGCACGTGATTTTTGCCCTATATGAGAATTACTCCCAAAAAATTCAAAAATAAAATAATTTTTCTTGGTGTGCAATTTTTGTGATATTTTGTGTAACTATTTGTATGTTTGTCTATGCATGTTTATTTGTTAAATTAATAAAAAATACAAAAATAGGCATCTTTTGCATTTTTAGCATTTAATGTCCAAATGAACAATTTTATGCTTAATTATTACTTAATTGTGTGTTAATTGTTATTGGAAGTTAATTTGCGCTTTTATAACTTAATTTAGTTCTTAATAATAATTTAAGTACTTTTATAATTTAGTTTTAGAAAAATAAAAGAAGAAAAGAGAACAAAAATACAAAGAAAAATCGGATTGGGCCACTTCTTCAATTTCAAACCACAGGCCCAAATAATTGCCCAACTTTCCCCATGACCCGGTCCGTTTCAAACCGGGTCGATCCGGTCCGCTCCATTAACCCAACACCCCTTCTTCATTTTTGTCCAACACAAAACAAAACCAAAAAAATAAAAAATAAAAAGTGAATTATCACTATTAATAGTTTTATTTTTTGTTTTTTTTATATATAAAAAAAATCCGAAAATATTTTATTTTATTTATTATTTTTATTTTAAAAAATATATATATATAGTAATTTCGGAAATGATTTTAAAAAAATAAAAAATAAAAAAATAAAAAGTAAAAGAATGTAGAAAATTTAAAAAAGTAAAAAGTTTTAAAAAATTTAAAAGTAAAATAAGGTTGGAATTAAAAAATAAATATAAAGGTATCTGAAAATTTAAAAAATTTAAAGTAATTGAAAGTAGCATTTTTAAAAGAAAAAGGAAAGATAGTGGTTTGTTTTTTAAAAAAAGTTAAATAAAGTGAGATTCTCTTTTAAAAAAAAAAGTGGGTTTTTAAATAAGATAAAGTAATTAAAGTTGGAATTTTAAAAATAAAAGTAAATAAAGGTGGGATTTCTTTTTCTAAAAAATAAAAGCAATTTGTAAGTGGGATTTCTTTTAATTAAAAAATAATAAAATAATAAAAAAACAAATCTGAAAATTTCGAAAATTTTGCTATAAATAGAATAGAAAATTTAGGAAGAAGGTGTGGAAAAAAAAGAGGAAAAACTAGATAGAGATAAGAAAAAAAGAGGGGGCGGAGTGAGAAGTATACACCCGATATACATTCTGGATACACTGAATATACAGGGGCAGAATTCATTTTGGAGAGTTTTGAAGTTGAAAAAGAATAGTTACTGTTTCATTGCCTCGCTTAAGATCTGGAATAGTCAGAACCTTCCTGCCTTTTACTTCTTCTCTATACTTGGAGTCGTTTATAGTCTCCTGGGTTTTCTACTATTCCTACTGTTACTGGTCTATTCCTGTGTTGCTGGACTGTCGTTGTTGTGCTACATTGTTACTACTGTTGCTGCTTCTCAGCTTCATCTTCTCTTGTTTTCCAATACCAGGTACGCGAATGTAATACTAGTTATTGCAAGCTAAAAATGTGGAAGCATGAATACATATGAAGAATCGAATTTTGAAGTTTTAATTTCGCTTTTTCTCTGTTCCTTTTATTGATTGTATTTAGGCTATTTTATGTATTATTGAATAGTAATTGGAATAAGAGAAAATAACATAAGTTAGTCTTTAATGAATCGGCTTGGCAAAACGGGTTAATTCACTAGCTATGAAGGTTCTAAGATTATCAACAGTAGGTTAATTGTGAACAAGTACTTAAATTTAGCTAAGGCATGAATTTGAACTAAATTTCGTGAATTAGGTATTAAGGCATGATTTGAGTTCAAACAAAATTAGAAGAACGTTTAAGTCTAATAAACTTTCTATTAAGCTTTAGTAATTATGGTTAAATCCAGTTTCAAATGGTTGTGAATAATTAATTCCAATAGTTTTTTTTATATATATAACAATGCGAGCTTCAATCTAACTATATTTGATTCTTTTGAATATTAGTTGTCAAATTTTTATTTTATTTATAATTTCGAATTTTTTTAGTAAAATTCTTGTTCATCAATATTTGTATTAATATAGCAATTAGTATGCCATGCTTTCTTAAATAAAAAAAAGCTCGTAATTAATTAGGATTTTCTTTATTTATTTTAGAGACTAATTTTAATAGAAAAGATGTAGTCGCTTTAGGATTTGTCCATTTAAAATAAATGAGATGAGCCTCGCCTAGTAAAATATATAGATTGCGGGGCCCTCACAAATGTATGTGTTAATTACTTAGAACTCAGGATCGGCCGCTTAGCGAACTTCACGGCCTTTTCTCAAAATAACCCTGCGCTAGTCGCTTTAGGCGCGTATTTAATAATGTTATCTCCTTAAACTCGGGTGCACATTTATGTGACCCAAATCCAAATCTCAACGAAATCGAAATGTGTCTCTAATCACGGGTACATTGATTGTGACGTGGTCTGAGATGTATTTCCATGACATTGCAAATTCTTTTTAATAATGAATGAGACGAGCCTCGACAAACAAAAAATGCACAAGCTGTGGGGCCCTCTAAATGTATATATTAAAATACTTAGAATTCGAGGACAGGTCGTTTAGCGAATTTTACGGCCTTCCCCAAAATAACAAGACGCTAGTTGCTTTAGGCGCGCCTTTAATAATTTATTTTCCTTAACTCGGGTGCATATTTATGTGACCCAAATCCAAATCTCAACCGAGTCGAGATATGCCAAACAACTACGGGTGCATTGATGTAACGTGGTTCGAGATATGTTTCCACGACGTTGCAATTCTCGTAAAATAATAACAATAAGTAAGAAAGCGGTAAAAAGATAAAATTTTGCACATAAGTTCATATTTGTATAAAATCAGATAATCAAGCCGAATATAACAGTTGAGCGACCGTGCTAGAACCACGGAACTCGGGAATGCCTAACACCTTCTCCCGGGTTAACAGAATTCCTTATCCGGATTTCTGGTGCGCAGACTGTAATATGGAGTCATTCTTTTCCTCGATTCGGGATTAAAATTGGTGACTTGGGACACCCTAAATCTCCCAAGTGGCGACTCTGAAATAAATAAACGAATCCCGTTTCGATTGTCCTTTAATTGGAAAAAACTCCCTTGCACCCCATCGGGTGCGGAAAAAGGAGGTGTGACAAATATTACTGGACGGATCGAGATATTCGTGATCAAGAGAGTGGGCCTCATCATTTTGGAGGTTTTAGTAGTGCCTCATCTAAAGGTAGGGGTACTTCTGGTACAGGCCATCCTACTAGGCCGTTTTAGTCAGCACTTCAGGTATCCCACAGTGATTCGGGTAGTCATGGTCCTTATATATCCCATCTTAGGTAGCTAGCCTACAATGCTCCATCAACTCCTATTAGTGCGCCTCCGATCAAGAGCTACCACAGTGGTTATCTGGTGCGTCCGGGTCAGTCTCAGCTTCAGCAGGCACAACAGTCTAGAGGATGTTTTGAGTGTGGGGGTATAGGTCACATCAGGAGGTATTGCCCTAGATTGTTAAGCAGCATGCCATAGTAGAGTTCTCGTGCCATGGTTCTGGCACAAGTTGCTTCACCTCCCGCTTAGCCAGCTAGATACAGGGCTCGGGCTGCCAGAGGTGGAGGTTAGGCCATTAGAGGTGGAGGTCAGGCCATTAGAGGTAGAGGCCAGCCTCTAGACAAGAGGCAGAGGTCAAGGTGGTGGGGCCCAACCCTATTTTATGCATTTCCCAGCTAGACCTGAGGCTGGGTCATCTGACACCGTTATCACGTGTATCGTTTCAGTTTGCCATAGAGATGCTTCAGTTTTATTTGGTCCAGGGTTTACTTATTTCTATGTTTCATCCTATTCTACTTCATATCTGGTTGTGCCTCGTGATTCTTTGAGTGCTCCTATGCATGTGTTCACGCTTGTGGGAGATTCTATTATTGTAGACCGTGTCTATCGCTCATGTGTGATTACTATTGGGAGTCTTCATACTAATGTAGATCTCCTACTCCTTTATATGATAGACTTTGATGTTATTTTGGGTATGGATTGACTTTCACCGTATCATGCTATATTGGACTATCATGCCAAGACAGTAACCTTAACCATGCCAGGGTTGCCTCGATTAGAATGGAGAAGGACTCCTGGCCATTCTACCAACATGGTTATTTCTTATGTAAAGGCTCGTATTCGGCCTATATTCATAATACTAGTGCGGAGGTTCCTTCCACGGATTCGGTACCAGTAGTGTGAGTTTTCAGAGGTATTTCTTGTAGATCTGTCGAGAATGCCATCCGATAGAGATATCGACTTCTGCATTGATTTGGTTTCATAAATTCAGCCCATTTCTATCCTACCATAATGTATGGCATTGCCTGAGTTGAATGAACTGAAGGATCAGTTGCAAGATTTACTTGATAAGGGATTCATTCGACCTAGTGTCTCGCCTTGGGGTGCAACAGTGTTGTTCGTGAAGAAGAATCGGGTATTTAAGCCCTATTTGGATTATTTTGTGATCGTATTCATTGATGATATCTTGATCCACTCCCGCAGTCGAGAGGAGCATGAGCAACATCTTCAGATTGTACTTCAGACTTTAAGAGATAGTCAGTTATATGCCAAGTTTTCAAAGTGTGAGTTCTGGTTGGACTCGGTTGCCTTTTTTGGGGCATGTTGTATCTGCGAGGGCATTAAAGTGGACCCTAAGAAGATTGAGGCATTTAGGAACTGACTTAGAACTACTTTAGCTATAGAGATTCGGAGTTTTATAGGTTTGGCGGGTTACAATCGCCGGTTTGTGGAGGGATTTTCATCCATAGCAGCCTCATTGACTAGATTGAACCAGAAGGGTGCTCCATTCGGGTGGTCCGATGAGTTTCAGTCGAGCTTTCAAAATCTCCCTATTGTTGGTATTTCCCATACATTCATGATCCTACATAGTGTATTGTGATGCATCACATATTGGGCTCAGTGCAGTATTGATGCAGAATGGTAGGGTGATTACATATGCGTCGCGGTAGTTGAAGGTTCATGAGAAGAATTACCATGTTCACAACTTAGGGTTGGAATCCATTGTTCATGCACTGAAGATTTGGAGGCATTATCTCTACGGCGTGTGATGGGAGGCTATAATTACTAGTTTTAATGACTTGTTGCACTCTAATTTACTGCACTTTAATTGATTTTGAGCTTTAATCGTTAGTATTTTTCACTAATTATGTGTTTTATACCTTGTAGGAGTGATTCCGAGTGATGTAGATATTACGGAGCTAATTCAAGCTATTGGAGATTTGAAGTGTGAGTAAAAGCCCAATGGAATAAGTTGAGATCGCGTTCAGGAGTCAAGAACAACATCTGGATATCAAAAAGTCAAGAAAAAGCCTGACTTTGAGAATCTTCCACAACCGCGGCGAGTGGAGTGGCACGTTGGGCGCCACGGCTTTCCATTTTTGCTATCTTGAAAAATTACACACTCTCTGATAAATCCCACAAGCACCCCGCGTGGTGCGTCGCTTGTGCATTTTTTACAGAGTCACAATCCTATTTCGGCTAGAAGAAGATGGTTTTGTTTGGGCCCAACCCTAAATTGTATAAATAGATGTAAAAATATTATTTTGTGAACTTTTGACACATCTTATACCTAAGGAAACTAAGGAGGAGATGGAGAAGCAAAAGCACAAGGATTTCATCATTCAATCCTCACTCAAGACAAGAGTTTGGATCATTTTATATTTTCCTTTATCTTAAACAAATTTGTGATGAATTACTCCATATCTATGGAGTATTTCTCTTTAGGGTTTGATTGATTTGGTGTATTGATATTTGTTTGTGGATATTAACTCTAGTTTTATGTATTAAATCGTTTTGGATGTTTTAATCGTTGCATCTATATTCACTTATTCATGTAATCGAGAGAGGCATAACTTGTGATATTTTTTCATTCTTGTTGGATGAATTCATTAATTCTTCTTAGTAATCAAAAGAGGCTAGTTGAATTATTGATTAAACCTAGTTAGGAGGATAATCGAGAGAGGTTCTCCTAAAGACCAATCCACTACGAATTCTTGGATGTCTTTACAAAGCTTAAATTGGTTCATCTTGTGTGGTTGAGACTTAAATCGAGAGAGGAGTATCTACTAAACATTTCAACTAATAATCAAGTGAATTCGAGAGACTTACTTGAACATTATACGTGAATTACCTAGAGTTAGATCTCAACAATTATCATGCACCTATCCTATCAAAACCCTATCTTTTCCCAATTAATAACCTTCTTTGCTCATTACTTGTGTCACTTGTCATTAGCCAATAGTTTTGACTCTTAGTTAATTTTAGTCTTAATCATAAAAATCTCAATTGTTGATAATCTTGGATAGCAATCTAGCTACAAACTACGATAATATTGTTTAACTCCAATCCATGTGGATACGATATTATATTTTACTATATTCAACTAGTGAGCATATTTAAGTGTGTATTTTGCACTCCTCAAATTTTGGCGCCATTGCCGGGGATTGACAATCAAGCATTGGCTTCAAAGCTTGCTTAATGGATCCATTAGGATATGGGACGAGATGACCAGAAAATTTCTCGATAAATATTTCTCATCAGCTAAAATGGGCAAGTTTAGAAGATAAATCCGTAACTTTTGCCAGAACGAGATTGAAACTGTGTTTGAATCATGGGAGAGGTTTAAGGAGTTAGTTCAAAAGTGTCAACATAGTGGAATTGAACCCTGGATGCAACTCCGGAATTTTTGGGATGGATTGATACCGATCTCATACAGAACATTGAGCAATGCAGCTAGAGGCCCGTTGATGAAAAAGACTTTAGAGGAGATAGTCACAATTCTAGATAAGTTGATTGAAGATTCAAATCAGTGGCCCTCTGAAACTGCTGAAAGGAGAAGATCAACTGGTGTTCACCAAGTTGATGCTAACACATCTGTGCAGGTACAACTTGATGCCATGGCCAAAGAAATAAGAAAGCTGACCTTAGCCTCAATACAGAATGATCCTCACACAGCTTATGATATATGTCGAAGAGGATACCCCACTCATGAATGTCAAGCCTCAATTGGTGAAGTAAATGCCATGGGAAATTACAACTTCAATGTAATGGGTCAGAAGCACCCCGATTTTTCATGGAGTTTGCTTGGGTGTACCGCAAGTGCATTGCAATAAAACAATCCCAGATTTTAGGGACAAGGAGCTCCAGGCTTCCAAAATCAGTAGAGGTAGCGGTTTCAACCTCAACAATCCAATCAGCCTGGGCTACAAGATATGATAAAGTCCTTTATTATCTAAATTGATGAGAGACTTGATACTCATAGCTCAGCTATACGGGAACATGGTGCAGCTATCAAGGAACTTGGCACAGGTTTGTAAAACTTGAAGAGACAAGTGGGAGAAATTGAAAATATATTATTTGAGAGAATCCTAGGTACTGTGCCTACTGTTACTGAAAAGAATCCCAAAGAAACGGTGAAATGATATGACCTTGAGAAGAGGGCAAGTGTTGAAAGATCCCACTCCAAGCCAAAAATAGGTGGTACCTGAAAATGAAAGTGGGGATCAATTGAAAATTGATGTTCAAAAGAATAAGAAAGGCAAGAAGGGATCTGACAAAAAGAAGAACGAGGAAACTTCGAGAAGGGAGGAACATGAAGTGAGCAAGCATATGCCTGCTCTACCTTTTCCCTAGAAGCTCTATCGAGAAAAGCTTGACAAGAAGTTCGAGAAATTTTTAGATATGCTGAGACAGGTTAATGTAAATTTTCCATTTACAGAAGTTCTCTCACAAATGCTAGCTTATGCCAAATTCTTGAAGGAGATCCTTACAAAGAAGAAGAACATAAAAGAGACCTCAGTGGTCAAGTTCACAAATCATTGCAGTGCAATCTTGCAAAACAAACTCCCACAAAAGCGTGGAGATCTAGAGAGTTTACGATACCTTGCTTTTTAGGAACTCATAACTTTGATAAATCTTTATATGATTCTGGTGCCTCAATTAATCTAATGCCTTTGTCTATTTACAGGAAACTGGATAATGAACTTGGAGATATAAAGTCTGCACCAATATCTTTGCAGCTGGAAGAACAAACTACTGTGATACCCGAGGGGATTGTGGAAGATGTCTTAGTTGGGGTAGATAAGTTTGTATTTCCTGTGGATTTCATAGTGGTGAAGATGGAAGAGAACAAGGAGATACCCCTAATCTTAGGAAGACCATTCTTAGCAACGGGTAAAGAAATATTAGATATACACGAGAGGAAGCTCATGCTTAGACTGGGTGAGGAGACAGTGACTTTCAAGATGGATCAAGAAACGGGGGTGAGAAAGGAGAAGCTAGCTGCAAGTGTTGAGTGGAAAGTTGTGACGACTTGGCCGATAGTCTTAAGAATTAATGCCTCGATTCCCTATTAAATGTTTTCCCCACGTTTATGCTATTTTGATTTGCCAGGATGTTCCGTTTTGAGTTTCGGAGAGTTTTGGGATACTTAGTCCCTAAATGAGAGCTTAAGTGTTGGAGAGTTGACCGTAGTTAGAACAGTGTGAAGACAAACTCAAAATGGAAATCCGATGGTTCCTTTAGCTCTGTTGGGTGATTTTGGGCTTAGGGGTGTGTTCGGATTGTGTTTTGGAGGTCTGTAGCTAATTTAGGCTTGAAATGTCGAAGTTGAATTTTTGAAGTTTCCGGTTCGACAGCGAGATTTTGATACGAGGGTTGGAATGGAATTTTGGAAGTTGGATTAGCTCCATAGTGTTGAATGTGACGTGTGTGCGAAATTGCAAGTCTATCGGACGAGGTTTGATAGATTTTTTGATCGAAAGCGTATTTTTAGAGTTTTTGGAATTCTTAAGCTTGAATCCGATGAGAAATAGGTGCTTTGATGTTGTTTTGTGCATTCCAAAGGTTGGAACAAGTTCGAATGAGATTTTAGGATATGTTGGTATGTTTGGTTGAGGTCCCGGGGGCCTCGGGTGAGTTTCGGGTGGTCAATCGGACCATTTCATAAAGTTTGGAGTTGCAGAATTGCAGGTTCAGCTGTTGCAGATATTTACTCTTCGCGTTCGCGAGTGGACCCTCGAGTACGCGAAGAGTCAGTGGAAGATGGTGGAATTTTATACTTTGCGTTCGCGAGGAAGGCTCCGCATTCGCGAAGGGCTGGATGTTTGTGTATCGCGTTCGCGAGAAGCGTAGCGCGTTCGCGTAGAGTAATTGGTTATCTGGGTCTGAGGTCGAGTTTGTTCATCGCGTTCGTGAGAGAGGGAGTGCGTTCGTGAAGGGTAAGTCTGAGGAATCATCACGTTCGCGAGTGTCTTTGTCGCGTTCGCGTAAGAGGATTTTGGTCAAAGTCATTTTTGTGCTTCGCGAACGCGAGGCGTTGACCGCGTTCGCGAAGAAAGGAATCCATGGGCAGATTTTTAAAACTCAAAATCGAGGGTTTGAGTCATAATTCATATTTTGGACTTGGGAGCTCGGGAGATTGCAATTTTTGAAGATATTTTCACCTGGGCGATTTGGGTAAGTAATTCCTACTCGGTTTAGACTAATTTCATCGAATCTACACTTAAATCCATCCTTTAATTTTGAAATTTTGGTGGAAATTGGGGGAAAAGTTCTTAGACCAAGAAATTGAGTTTTGATTGGAGATTTGACATCGGATTGGGATAATTTTGATATGGTTAGACTCGTGAGAGTGTGGGGATTCTGAAAATATAAAATTAACCCGATTCCGAGACGTGGGCCCGAGGGGCGTTTTGGTTATTTTATATAATTTTGCGTATTAGCTTAGACTTTAATTGTAGAATCAGTTACTTGAAGTGTTATTCACATTATGAAATTGAATTGAATAAATTTGGGCCATTTGGAGTCGAGTACTCGTGGCAAGAGTGTGGTTTCAGATTGATTATTGAGCTGGTTCGAGGTAAGTGGCTTGTCTAACCTTGTGTGGGGGATCTTCCCCTTAGGATTGGTATATTTGGTAATTGAAATGCCTTGTACGTGAGGTGACGAGTGCGTACTTGTGTTGATTGTTGTAAATCCGGTTTTCTTTAAGTAATTACTAGTATGTTTCCTTTCCTGTTTCTATTACTTGCACTATTAAGCATGTTGTTAGCTTAGGAAAGCATGTCTAAGTGACTTAATTGCTTTATTTGCTCAACCTGCCTTACCTGAATTCTGTGCAGCATGCTAGGCTAGAATCACTTGTTGCCTTAATATGAAGTTTGCCATTTCTGTATATTTTCCTGTTGCTGTTGTGTATTTATTTTTGGGACTACTAATCTGGGATTCCGGTAGCTCCCCTTTATCTGTTTATTTTGGGACTACGGATGTGGGATTCCGGTAGCTCCCCTTATCTGTTTATTTTGGGACTACGAATGTGGGATTCCGGTAGATCCCCCTGCACAGTTATATGGAACTATATGAATGCACCTCGTAGATTCCCCCAGTACTGGGTATTTATATTTGGGACTACTGAACGGGATTTCTGGTAGATCCCTGCGCACTATGAGTTGGACTACGGGACGAGATCCCTGGATATTCATTGGATATGTATATATGAGACTACAGGACGGTATCTTGGGAGATTCCTGATTGTTATTATTGGTGCTGAGCTATACTTCCTTTCCGTGTTTACCTTGTTTCTGTATAGTTGTTGTTGTCATGTACATCCTGTGATATTTTACTGATGTATTTATTCATATTGTTCTGTTCTATACAGTTGATCTTTATATTTTATTTAACCTCAGTAGGGCCCTGACCTTCCTCGTCACTACCCAACCGAGATTAGGCTTGACACTTACTGAGTACTGCTGTGATGTACTCATGCCCCTTCTACGCATGTTTTTCATGTGCAGATCCAGGTACCGCTACTCAGGCCTACCATCCTTGAGGGAGGCGACTGCTCTAGAGACTTCGAGGTACATCTGCCGCATCCGCAAACCGAGGAGTCCCTTTTTATTCTAGCTGTTAAACATTGCCCTTCTGTATTTTCTTTATTGTTAGATATTCTGGAGTTAGACTGTTAGATATTCCAAAGGCTTGTGTTTCCGTGAGTTTTCAGGTTTTGGGATAGTGTACTTGGTTTAGAGAATATTGTGTTGTATATGCCGAGCGGCATTATAGCTATTGTTTCCATTTCGCTATTTGGTTTTTGATTATTTCTTCTGCAAGTTTTGTTTATGTTCCGCATTTGTTAGGCTTACCTAGTCATAGAGACTAGGTGCCGTCACGATAGTTCACGGAGGGCGAACTGGGGTCGTGAAAAAAGGGAAGGGCATGAAAGAGAAGGCTGCATTAAGTGAAAAATATAAGTGTGGGGTGTACCTCAAGAAAGCTGAGAAGAAGATGTATGCACTAGTTCAGGTGCAAAAAATGGAGGTTGATTTTTACTCAGACCCCGACTAGATATTCAGGAAAGTTTCCTTTACCTTATGTTATTTAATTGTGTGTCATGGGGACATGCCAAAACTTAAAGTATGGGTGGGGGATATGTCGTATGTATGTATGTATATTAGTTTTATTTGTGCTTTTTAGTAGTTAGAGATAGAAAGTTTTTTGAAAAATATAAAAAATTTAAATTTATTGATTTTTTCCGACGATGGATATCATATCGACAAGTTTCTTGAGGGATTAAAGTCGAAAGAAAAAGGACAAAAAGATTTTATTTTGGTAGGTAGTGTAATAATTCCCCCTTGGTTTTTCTTTGTGCCATGTTTTTTTCCAAGTCTTTTGTTTGAACCGGGTGTAGTTAGTTTTTATTTTGTTAGAAGTAGGAAACCTTGTGCTATGATTAGAATTGAAGCAATATCTTTTGATTTCGTTATGCTTTGAGAATAGTGAGTGCTTTAGTTGTGACGCTTAGGCTTAGTTTTTGACTCCTGTATAACTACCTTAAATTGGATGATCTTAGCTTTGTTTAACTGTTTTGTCTAGAGTGTCTTGATTAGTCCAATACTGAGTGAGTTATGTGCCAGGTGTGTGTGAGGTTTTGTGTTATTCTGTGCATTGCATTTGATGTCTATAACTTGCCCTATGTATTTGCAAAGCGAAATAGTAGTTGTATTCAGTCTTGGAAGTGATGTAGGCATTTCTTTGTTGAGTCAGTTATATGCTTTTACTCACCTAATTGTTATGTATTTTAGTTAACCCATTTGAGCATGTATTCCCGTTTCTTTGGCAACCACATCACAAGCTTAATCCATTTGTTTGAATTGACCATCTACTTGAACCTTTTCACCTCTTATGAGCACTGAATTTGTTATGAGCTTTGAAAAAGCTGAAGTGTGGGCTGTTGGTTTAGCTTTTGAGTGGAACTATTGAGATAAGGAGAAAGGTGCACTGTTTTGCAAAAGTAAGAGCTGCTTGGATTGAAAAACAAAGAAAGAAATATTTGAATATGTTGTGAAAAATATTCATTGATAATTGGTGAAAAAGTAAGAGCCGCTCGAATTGAGAAAGAAAGAAAAAAATATTTGTATTGTTGTGAAAAATCTTCATTGATAATTGGTGACTCTCGATGTAATTGTGCTTAAAGAAGTATGGAGTTAATGTATATTGATGTGAAGGTGGAGTTATGGTTTGACATAAGTGTGGGGTTTTGAATGTTAAATTGTATGTATTAAAGTGCTTAGGGAGGTATAGTCACTCTTATATCAAAATGTATCCTACCCGTCCCGCAGCCTACATTACAACCTATTAAATTCCTGCTTGATCTTTGACTGAATGAGCTCAAATAGTAGAGTAATACACTATAGGCAAGCCTATGGTATATCTTTTGTGGCATATGGATGCTATTTCTGAGAGTGAGTGAATTCTTTCTATCTTGAGTTCCTAATTGTTCTTAAATTTTATTGTGTGTGGAACTACTCTCTATTGTTGTGTGAGGACACTTGATTCCTGAAGGAAAGGTAATATTGTTGACCTCTATGTTATAGTAAGTGAGCGGATTGTGAAAAATGCGTGGTGCTTGTGAGTCAAATCTTGAGGCAAGAATGTTACACTATTGTGCTTAATCTATTTTAAATATTCTTGGTGTGATGAACTAGGAGAGTTGTTTAAAAAGGTCGTGTCTTTATAAAGTGTGGTATGATTGCTCAAGGACATGAAATGGTTTAAGTGTGGGGTGTTGATGGTAGGCTATAATTACGTATTTTAGTCGTTTGTTGCACTCTAATTTACTGTACTTTAATTGAATTTGAGCTTTAATTGTTAGTGTTTTGCACTAATTATGTGTTTTATGCCTTGCAGGAGTAATTCCGAGTGATGTAGATGGTACGGAGCTAATTCGAGCTATTTGGAGCTTTGAAGTTTGAGTAAAATCCCAAGGGATTAAGTCGGGATCGCGTTCGAGGGTTGAGAACCATACCCGGAATCAAAAAGTCAAGAAAAAGCCTGACTCTGAGAATCTTCCACAGCCGCGGCGCGTGGGGCGCCACAACTGTCCATTTTTGCTACCTTGACAAATAACACACTCTCTGATAAGTCTGACAAGCACCCCGCATGGCGCATTGCCCCATGCGGCGCGCATGTGCATTTTTTTTCAGAGTCACAATCCTATTTCGGCTAGAAGAATGTGGTTTCATTTGGGCCCGACCCTACTTGGTATAAATACATGTAAAAACATTATTTCTGAACATTTGACACATCTTAGACCTAAGGAAGCTAAGGAGGAGGTAGAGAAGAAAAAGTACAAGAATTTCATCATTCAATCCTCACTCAAGATAAGAGTTTGGATCATTTTATGTTTTCCTTTAACTTAAACATATTTGTGATGAATTACTCCATTATGGAGTAGTTCTCTTTTGGGTTTGATGGATTTGGTGTATTGATATTTATTTTTGGATATTAACTCTAGTTTTATGTATTGAATTGGTTTGGTTATTTTAATCGTTACATATATATTCACTTGTTCATGTAATCAAGAGAGGCATAACTTGTGATATTTTTTCATTCTAATTTGTTGGTTAAATTCATTAATTCTTCTTAGTAATCGAAAGAGGCTAGTTGATTTTTTAATTAAACCTAGTTAGGCGGATAATCGAGAGATGTTCTTCTAAAGACTAATCCACTAAGAATTCTTACATCTCTTCACAACGATTAAATTGGTTCATCTTGTGAGGTTGAGACTTAATTGACATAGGAGTTAATATTAAACATTTGAACTAATAATCAAGTGAATTCGAGAAACTTACTTGAACAATAGACGTGAATTACCAAAAGTTAGATCCCAACAATTATCATGCATCTATCCTATCAAAACCCTATCTTTTCCTTATTGATAACCTTATTTGCTCATTACTTGTGTCGATTGTCATTAGCCAATAGTTTAGACTCTTAATTAATATTAGTTTTAAATCACACAACTCTAAATTGTTGATCATCTTGGATATCAATCTAGCTACAAACTACGATAATATTGTTTAACTCCAATCTCTATGGATACAATATTATATTTTATTATATTCGACTAGCGAGCATATTAAAGTGTGTGTTTTGCGCCCGTCAGCGTGTCGGTGAGGTATTCTCGGATCATCAGAGTCTACAATATTTGTTCAAGCAAAAGGATCTCAACTTGAGGCAGCGGAGGTGGTTGGAACTGTTGAAAGACTATGATATCACTATTTTGTACCATTCTGAGAAGGACAATATGGTGTACGGTGCCTTGAGTAGAAAGGTTGTGAGTATGGGTAGCCTTTCTTATATTCTAGTTGGTGAGAGACCGCTAGTATCAGATTTTTAGGCATTGGCCAATCAGTTCATTAGGTTAGATGTTTCAGAGCCTATTCGGGTTCTAGCTTGCATGATCTCTAGGTCTTCTTTGTATGAGCATATTAGAGAGAGTCAGTATGACGACCCCCCATTTTCTTGTCCTTTAGGACACGATATAGCACGATGATGCCAAGTGGGTTTCTATTGGAAATGGTGGGGTGTTTCGGATGCAGGGTCGGATTTGTGTGCCCAATGTTGATAAGCTTTGTGATTTGATTCATGAGGAGGCCCACAGTTTGTGGTATTCCATTCATCCGGGTACTGTCAAGATGTATCAAGATTTGAGGCAACATTATTGGTGGAGAAGAATGAAGAAGGATATAGTTGCATATATGGATCGGTATTTGAATTGCCAATAAGTAAAGCATGAGCATCAGAGACCTGGAGGTTTGCTTCAGAGGCTTGAGATTTCCGAGTGGAAGTGGGAGCATATTACCATGGATTTTGTTGTTGGGATCACATGGACATCGAAGAAATTTGATGCATTATGGGTCATTGTGGACAGGTTGGCCAAGTCGGCACATTTCATTCCAATATAAATTACCTAGTCTTCATAGCAGTTGGCTGAGATCTATATCTGCGAGATCATTCATCTTCACGGTATGCCGGTATCCATTATTTCTGATTAGGGTACGTAGTTCACATATCACTTATGGAGGTCCGTACAATGTGAGTTAGGCACACAACTTGAGTTGAGTACAACATCTCACCCCCAGGCGGATAGATAGTCCAAGTGCTCAATTCAGATATTATAGGTGGCCTACAAGCTTGCACTGCCACCTAGCTCATCAGTAGTTCACTCGGTGTTCCATGTCTCCATGCTCCGAAAGTATCACGACGATCTGTCCTGTGTATTAAATTTATCTTAATCCCATTGGATAAGGATTTGACTTACAATAGGAGCCGATGGCCATTCTAGCACCGCAGGTCCGAAAGTTGAGTTCCAACAATTATCCTTCTATTAGAGTGCAGTGGAGAGGTCAGCCAATCGAGGTAGCCAGGTAGGAGTCTCAGTCCGATATGCAGAGTAGATACCCTCATCTTTTCACTAGTCCAGGTACCTTTCTATGTCCGTTCGAGTACGAACGTTTGTTTTAGAGGTGGAGAATGTGATGACCCGATAGGTCATTTTGAGTTTTATCCTTTATTTCCGTATTTTGAGACCTCGAGTAGCTCTATTTAGTGTTTCTCCATTTTCATGCATAGCATGTGTCTTTTTCCGGGAATTTTTTTTATGTGAAAACGGAAGAAAATTTGAATTTTAGCCTTAAAATGATTTGAGTTGACTACATTCTTTATGTGAACGAACCCGAATCGGTATATTGACAAACCCGGGGGTTCATTTTGTGATTTTGGACTTGAGCATATGCCTGAATTGATTTCGAAAGTCCTAGCTTGATTTAATGTGATTTCTTAAAAACTAGTAACTTGAAGGTTTAAAGAATTCTCTAGTTTGACTGTATGTTGACTTTTTTGTTACATGTTTAGATTTTGGTTCTGGAACTTGGTACAGGTTCATTTTATCATTTACAACATGTCTGCAAAATTTGGTAAAAATGAAATTGATTTGGTATGATTTGGACGCTCGGTTGTGAATATAAAGTTTTTAAGTTTCTTTGAAAATTTCGTACATTTTGATGTCTGATTCGTAGTTCTAGGTGTTATTTTGGTGTTTTGATCTCGCGAGCGAGTTCTTATTATGTTATTACATTTGTTTGCATGTTTGGTTTGGAGCCCAAGGGGCTCCCTGCCATTTTTGGACTTAAAAGATTGCTTGTTTAAGGGTTTCCTGATGTCTGGTGTGATAACTTAGAGATCGCGAAGGGGAAGTTGGGCTAGGGGCGGATTCCTTCTATGTGAATGCGAGGATGAGGTCGCGAACGTGAAGCAGTGGTGGGATTACCCGTCACGAACGCGACCTAAACCACTCGAACATGATGGGTTAATGGGTTTGGGAAGGGGTCTATTTGATATTTTATGCGAAAGTGAAGGCCAGGGGAGAGGCCATCACCAACGCATATAGAGTCTAGTGAACGAGATGCCAATAGGCCATTGTACTTAGCGATCGCGTCAGGTCTTTCGCTAACGCGAAGTACACCTGACACCCAGTCTTAAAAACTTCTAAAAGTCGGGATTTAACCCATTTTCTACCATTTTCAAGTTTGAGCTTGGTCGAGAGACAATTTTATAGAGGTTTTTCATCCCAACTTCATAGGTTAGTAGATTTTAACTTGTTTTCTTCCATTTTCATAAACACATATTGATGATAACATTTAATCTATGTTTTTTCATGGTAAAAATTCGGGATTTAGGTAGAAATTGAGAAATTTGAGAAATTGGGATTTAGAACTCAAATTGAGGTCAGATTTGGAAAGTAATCACATAACCGGGCTAGGGGATGAATGTGTAACTGGATTTTGGTCTGAATCTCGGATTTTCATCAAGCGGGCCCGGGGTTGTCTTTTGCTGACTTTTTTCAAAATTATTAAAGATTGAATCTTTTTCACTCATGGATAGTTTCTAAAGCCTATTTTGAATTATTTGAACTATATTTGCTAGATTTGTTTGGCTTGGAGAGTTGTTCAAAAGGCATGGTCGTGGTTAGTTGATTGCTTTGGTTCGTGGAGTGAGGTAAGTGTTGGATCTTACCTTGACTTGAGGGAATTGGGAATTTTTGAACTATATGTTGTGTGGATTATGTGAGAAAATGGTGTATATGAGAGATGATGAGAGTATATACGCCGTCAAAATATTTGTTTCCATTTTTTTCTCGTTATTTTATGAATTTTCTTATTTCATGCCTTAATTGTTACATGCTTTATTTTACTTTCTATGCAGTAATTGTTATTTGTCATTTAATTATTTTGTATCAAGTTATTTTTCCCTTACATGACTCCGTATTTATTTGCTACTTGCCTTAATTGTTTAACTTGCACACCTTGATTGTCACATGCTTTACTTGTCCTATTATTTTTGTAATATTTATTGCATTCTAATAAGTAGCTTCATTTGCGTGAGTCGTTGAGTTTGTTAGACACCGATAATCATGTAAAGTAGAAACTTTGGATTTTAAAGATTCATTGATTATTATGTGGTCCTTTATTTCCTTGTACATTTAATCTTTTGATGTAGAAATTCTTGTAAATTGAGTTATTGGATTGTTTATGTTAATTAAATTTTTTGGGATCGGGTTTCACGCTGTAATGGAAATTGAAAGATATTGAATTGAAATGGTAGAATAAGGGCGGATATTTGATGTTGATAGATGATGATATGGTGGATCGGGTTGCGCGCTACAACGGATTGTATACGTGGTGCTTGATATTGATAAAGGATGTTACGGTGGGATCGTATTGCGCGCTTGTTGTGAGCACGTGATTTTTGCCCTATGTGAATTAATCCAATAAAATACAAGAAAAATAATTTTTTTACCATTTTTTACAATTATATAGGATTTTGTAGAAATTTGTGTTAATTATTTGCATTGTTGTGCATGTTTATTAAAAAATCATGAAAAAAAAAATACCATTCATTGCATTTAGGTTATTTTTTATATTATTAAGGTTAATTAGTCAATTATTTGCTTTATTAAAATTAAAAATCAAAAATTGGTTTATCTTTTGCATTTTTAGCCTTTTAATTCTAAATTAGTAATTTTTCCTTTTTAATTTAAGAGTGATTAATTTTTGCAAATATTATATCAAATAATTAGTTTAACTTTGTAAATTACTTTAGTTTAAGAGTCAAATCTGGGTTTTAGAAAAATTGAAAAGGAAAAGAAATAATTATAAAAGGAAATAAAAGAGAAGGGAAATTGGGTATTTGATTCAAAGACCCAAAATTGGGCCAGGTCAGTAAAAGAAAAACCCTAAACCAACTGTTCTACCCGCCCAGGCCCATTCCAGGACGCGGTCCAGCCCTACCCCAACCCAAAACGACGTCGTTTTCCCCTCTTAGAATCCCAGCCGTTGATCTGCATTGATCCAACGGCTGGGAACTAAGGATCCCTAAATATAAAATTGTCCGAACCCAGGTCCCCCCCCCCCCAATCCAAACACCCCTCAGTCTCTCTCGTCTCTAACCCTAAAACCCTGACACCACCCTGAGGTTCCCAAGCCCCTACCGGCCGGCGGTGGGCTCCAAACCACCCCAAATTCATACCACGCGACCCCCACGCCTTCCTAAATCCTATCCCCACACCTATTTCCCAAAAATCCCAACAAAACTTCCCCAATTCCAAATCTTGGAAGTTCAAACCCTAATTTTTTCTAAATTCTGCACAAGTTTTGGGTCGTGTTGACCTATAATCTTCATTAGTCGATTGTTCTTAACGAGAGGAATCGATTAGCATTGATTTTAGTTCATTCCGAGGATGCCGGATTTTGACAAACACATCGGATTCCAGCCAAATGTTTACTCCCGTCTTCGTTCGTCGATTTGTTTCATGTTGTCAAGACATTCCGGCGTAATTTGGTATTTTCCCCTCTTTTTTTCTCACGATCTTGTTCATTGTAGTATTTTCTATTTTTTTATTATTATTTATTTTTATCTGCTTCATTGTTTTGTCTTGTTTTCTTTAGTAGTCGAATACATCTTAATTTGGTAGTTAAATTAGGTTTAATTGTAAAGTCTGAATTTTTTGGTTTGTTTTCTATTTTTTTGGATTTGATTTTTGTTGTGTGTTTAATCATTTCTGATTGTTTGGTTTTTTTTACATTGACTGTGGTCGTCCCTAACCCGGTTGAGAGACCCATTTAGTTAGGCTGGGTCTTGGGTTAATTTGACCCAGCTTTTGGACTGTCTAAGGGTAAATACAGAAGGTGTCAAGGGTGTTTTGGGCATTTGGGGTTTGAGGGAATTATTTTCTGTTAACATAGAAGCTTCTAGAGGATAAGGTTGGGCTAGTTGGTTAAGAAGGGGGAATTTTCAGATATTTTGAGGGGTTAAAAGGGTAAAATGACCATGAATTGGGAGGGTAAAAGAGGAAATAGTTATACAGGCTAGGACTGCTTTAGGCTGCCTATATAAAGACTTTTCATTCACTTCAGGGGTAGCCTTTGATACTCTAAAAATACTAAAAATTTCCTGCATTTTTTGTTAGACTTGCTTTGATTATGCTCCTGATTCTTCATAGTTAATCAGAATTTTTCCAAACTTGTAAAGAATTTATGTTGCATGGGTTACAAATGGTCTAAGGAAACTAAGATTATATGTGCTGAATCGTTGGTTTACAGTTTCCTGTTGCTTTTAATTTTTCATTTTTCTTTTGCTCTAAACTCTGTCCCAGGTATATCTTTGACCTTATCAAATGTGAAGCTCAACTTGAAGCATGTTAATTGAATGTGGAGACCTAGCATTAATATCAGCTGATGATATTTGGAATCTACCTTTGTTTTATGATTTTCAGGAGTTGATTCTGTAATTTGTTCTTGTATTTACTCATTCTGTTGATAATATGTTTCATGCTAGTTTTGTATTTGGACTTTAACCCATCATGATATTGGTTTGGCTAAAACTTTCCTTGTTAAGCATACAATGACTGGGTTGTTATAGTAGGGGTTTGGGGACTTCTTTTATTGGGTTTGTTTTGTTCAAGTTAGTAGTAAAGTTCAGCTCGATTTCAACTCTTATCTGGACTCTATTGCTTTGGGATTTTGATTTTAGTACTTGAATAAATTTAGGAACTAATGATGCATTGTAATACTTGGTTCAATAGCTTGAGTATTTCATTATACATTATACGCACGAATTCAATAGTAACTTAGTAGTAGTTCCAAGTCTAAAATGCATGTAGTCTGCAGCTATTTTCAGCAAATGTCTCCATGTTTAGTATTGTGCGTAAGTGCCTAAGGCAATAAGTTTAGCTTTGGGCTTGTTAAGTTAGTTTGCCTAATACGAGGCCCAAAGCTGCCAGATCCAGTTCTCTTTGGGTCTTGGACTTAATCTCAGGCCCAATGGCCTTTAGCTTTGGCATATCATGTGGTCCGTCTGGATTCGTATACTAGACTGCATTTTTGTCGTTCACTTTTGGTTTTATCTAGGTTCGAACCCAGCCCCAAGTTGTTAAGTTTTATATGTGGATAATGGGAGGTGCCTTCCTTCACTGGAAATTCCCTATGGAAAGGCAGGCCTACGGTTGGCCCTTATCCGGCAAACCAGTTGGGTTTTTGCTATTCCAGTCCCTCATTTGGCTTGTCTAAGCCCAAGCCCACTAGCCCTATTTGTTTTTTTGTTAATTCTGCAGTAATTTAGGTTTTTAACTGGCCCATTGTTACTCCAAAAGTAGTTCAAGGACTAGCATGTATCTCAAGTTATTTTTGCCAGTTCAAACTCGTCCCTCTCTTTAAAAAATAAGAATGCTTTAGGCTTTAGTCAAACGTTTCTTAACTAATATATTGAGGTGTGCCATTTGAATCATATAATCCTTGGCCCTCATATTTTAACTTAGATACTAAAAATAAATCTCGTAGTTTGCTTTAGGCACGTAATTGAATTATTACAACTACGGGTACGGTTCCTGTGACGTAGTTATGATGCTTAATTTCTAAAATTGGGTACATTTATGTGACCCGACCACAATTTAATCTTTTAAATGTGTTGTAGATCGTGGGTACAGTTCCCGTTACATGATTCGCAACGTGTAATCACATAATTATTAGTAAAATAATTGGATTATTAAAAGCAGTTTAGAGGGAATAAAAATGCACATAGGTTTCAAAGATGTTTTAAAATCAAATAAATAGGCCAATAATAATATTTGAGCGACCGTTCTAAAACCACGGAATCCAAAAATACCTAACACCTTCTCCCGGGTTAATAGAATTCCTTACCCGAATTTTTGTGTTTCGAGGACTGTAAAACAGAGTCAATCTTTCCTCGATTCGGGATTTAACTGGTGACTTGGGACACCATAAATTATCTCAAGTGGTGACTCTGAATTTTTAAATAAAAATAATCCCGTTTTGATTGACACTTAAATTGGAAAAAACTCCCTTATACCCTCCAGGGGTAGTAAAAAGGAGGTGTGACAGCTCTGACGACTCTGCTGGGGATTAGAACCCAGAATCTCTGGATTAGGGTTCAAGAATTCGGACTTAGAATAATTGTTATATTTGGCTTTTATTTATTATCTGGTTTTAATTGCATGTTTGGGCCTAATGTGCTAAATGTTGCTTTTTACTGCTTTGATATTATCTAAACTGTATATAAACTTCTATGAAACCCTTCTCTTCTCTTCTCCGGGGATGTGCACAATGGCATGACTCCTCTTCTGTTAGTGGCATACCTTAAATTAGGAAGAGGCTCGAACAAGTTACAAAGCCGGATGGCCTTTTGGTTCCCGGTACATAGCCCCTCCTCGGCTCGAGTTGTCCGCTCGGGTACACAAGTCTAGAACAACATACCCAGGTTTTGAACTTAGAATAACTCAGCCTCATGCCGGATCCCTAGTAGGAACGCTTGTTTGCATCACATGCATTTGACTTTGGGGACTCAACACAGGGGTTGGGTCCGTCTAGGACAGGCGTACCCTAAAATAAAAGACCAACCTGATGCATTTTTATGTGCTACTTGTGCATTTAATTTGTTTCGGACTGCATGTTGACCAGCTTCTAGATTAAGTGAGAAAAACCAAAAATATTTGTTAGAGAAAAAGAAAAAAAGAGACCAAGTACGGAGAATGATAGAAAATTTCATCCATTGCCCAAAATCCGGTATCCAAAACATCCCGAAACTCAGACGAAAATTTTTGAAAAAAAAGAAGAAAAAGAGTAGAAAAATCATTTCAAAGTGTTTTTATTTTTTTTAGTTTTGTCAAAATTGGCCGAACTACACGGGTTTGATTCTCACCGGATGTGGGATATGTAGGCAACCCTCATCGGGTCCAGCCTCGCTTTTTGAAAAAAATTGAAAAAATATATGAGGCGTCGTCATTTTTGTCGTAAATAAAGTGGGTCATATCGTTCTTGTCTAAATATCCGAATGTCCCGACGGGACGCCGGAGGGCTATTTTTGTAAGAATAACCGCTGTGTTTTTTTCAATTTTGGCCACTTAACAAGCACAGCCCTAAAAACTTCCATTTCAAAGTGTTGAAGGGCCGTATTTTCAAAGGTAGCCCTGATTTCTTAATTTTTTGCAAAAATAACCCCTTTTGTCAGTTTTTCAAATGAGATTCACTTTGTGTGTAAACCAAATACCCTAATCTAAATGTGCAGAATGAGCACGAGTCAAAACTTGCCAATGAAGGTTATGACCAAGCTTCCTTTGGAACTGTACATGTGGTGGGAAGATCTGGGAGAATCAGGACAAGATGTGGTCAACCAGTACTTCGGGGGTCTCACCGGGTTATTGAAGATCAGGCCTAGAGGAGACATAATAAAAGTATTGGTTACATTTTAGGATCCAGCACACAACGTGTTTCATTTCTTGGATTTTGAACTCACACCCACTTTAGAAGAGATAGTTGGTTATGTTGGGAGTACCGAAGCTTTGAGACATAAATATCTGGTTTCCCCGAGAGCCGTCACCCCTCACAAGTTTCTTGATTTGCTAAAAATAAGTAGGGGGTCGAATATGCAGATTTGGCGGTTAGGTTTTCTACTCCACAGTTCATATATCAGCGGTACAGAGTCTACTCCATAATTCATATATCAGCGGTACAGACACATAGGGGGGATTCGAAAACCCAGAGAGTAAAATTTACAGCAAAGGGAATCGACTAAAATGGGAAGAGCATAGATGTTTCGCCTTCATGGTAGTATTTTTGGGTCTTTTAGTGTTTCCCAGGAAGGACGAAAATATCGATGTACGTGTAGCCGGGGTCCTCAACACTTTGCTTACCCAAGCCAAAAGCACCCTCGCACCCATTATAGTGTCCAAAATATTCCAAGTTCTCACAGCCTACAAAGCCGGAGCAGACTTTTTCGAAGGGTGTAACTTGTTGTTACAAATATGGATGACTGAGCATCTATGTCATCGCCCCCAGTACATGAACCATGGGTCAATGGGAAAAAGCTGCATAGAGAAGTTTTATACAAGGGTCGATAGGTTCAACATGCCAGAAGGGGTCGCATAATGGATATCTTGCCTCCGCTCCGTCACTGCCAATCAAATAAAATGGAAGTTATGTTGGCTTCCTGCTGATGAAATCATATACATGCCTGCCACTGGTCCTCACTTCCTCTTGATGGGTCTCAGAAGTACACAGCCTTATGCTCCATACCAAGTTTTGAGATAGCTGAGGAGATGTCAAATAGTTCCAAAGGACGAAGACCTTAGCACTCAGGTAGTCGAGATCAGTTTTGATAGTCAGTTTCATGAAGCGGCAGTTCGCCAGATCTGGAGCGAGTGTCAGTACTTGACAGCAAACACCCAAGTGCGTGATCTATCCAAGGGTGAAGTCTCGCCTGGTTACTTCGCTTGGTACAAAAGAAGTGTTGAGTTTGGAAGACCAGCCAAAAGAACCCATCTTCAAGAATTTTTTGAGGAATCACAGGAACAATGGGATTGGTTGGCCAAAGAAAATGAGTATAAGGATACCATAAGCAAGCTGGAAAAGCAAGTTAGAGATCTTCAACTTGATAACGGTTTGCAAGTCATTGCGGATGAGGGTGAAAAGAAAAAGCTAGCCAAAGAAAATGACGCCCTCCGAGCCCAAATTCAGGAAATGAAAATAGTAGCCGATAACCCCGCTAGAAGTGCAAAAGATGAAAAGCTTATAAGTAACCTTAGGCAGAAAGTGAGTGAATATGGTTTTGATTTGAACAAGGCCGAAGGCGAACTGGCAAGAGCTCAAACAAAATTGGCTAAAAATGCGGAGGAATGAGCACGCTTGGTCAAACAGTTAAAAGAAAAATATGACAATGGAATCGTGGGGTTGAAGAAAAGGATCACCGTCCTTGAGAATGAAATGACTAAGCAGGCAAGGGATTTCAAAGCAGAAAGAGAACACGGTTATGCACTGATGATGCAGTTAGAAAAAGACCTGTAGCAGCTTTAAGAACAAAATAATATAGCTGAACAAGTTTTGGGGGCCAGGTCTCAGCAGATTGGACGGTTGCTACAAAAAAAAGTTATTATCAGGGAGAGGGTTAGATCAATTGCTGACTACATCGTCATGAAGTGCCATGAATGTGAAGACATTACTAGAACCACCTTCTTTGTTGTGGTAATAACCTTTGTTCGCCAAATAATAAGTGACCTAGAGCGACTTCAAGGGGATCTTGCGCATAGGCCCGTGGCAAGACCGACTGACGTCCCACGGGCCCCTGGAGTAGTTGAGGCATTGATGTATTCATGATTTTCATTAGAGTCTGTATTTTCATTTTCTTTGTTGGAGTCTGTTAGTCTATTTTCGAGTCTATATTTTCATCTTTCTGTTGGAGTCTTTTAGTCCCCCTTTTCGAGTCTGTTAGTTTTTATGATTAAATTCTGTAGGATGAGTCATTGTAATCAAGACGTTTTTATTTTATGAAAAATTTGAAAACCCCAAAATGTATTTTATTTATTTTACACTTATTCCCATAACTACGCTTGATCTGATTCATACGGCGTCATGATACGTAGGCAATCCCCATAGGATTTGATCATAACCTTGAAATCAAAAGAAAAAAAGGGAAAGGAAAAAGAGAAAGAAAAACAAGAAAAGTTGTAGGAAAGAAATAATGGTATAACCAGAGAGGAAAATAAGGGGATAAAGGATAAAAACAAGAGTCAAGCAAGGAAAAATGGGAATGAAAAAAAAGAGAGAAAGAAATTGCAAAATAGAAATTAGTAAAAGTTGGGATGATGCAGGCAGCCATTCAAATGCATAGTAGAAATGGTTAACTACTTAGGTGCATTGCATCCCCAATGTGCGGTTGTCTAATCTATTAAGTCCTAATCGCTAACAAGTTTGTTGTTGTCATCAAGTTCAGGCAGGTGGTTAGTTTGTTTGGCATTTTGGCAACTCACCCGTACAATACCAGGTCCAAAGACAAGTTGATCATGGCTAACCAAGAACTGGATGCAAGTGTTATTGACCCGTCAAGAGAGGGGGAAGAGTCTGATGTTAAGCTGAAAGAAGAGTTGTATAAGCTGAAACACCATATAGCAGAGATGTACCAAGCATGGGTAAAAGGGCATCCACCACCATCCTACCCCGCCAACCCTGCTTTCGTCCCGCCGCTGGCTCAATCCCAAGAACCTCCCACTGTTGCATATCCAGGCTTTCCCATTTACCACCACTACCAAGGCACCACTTCCCAAACCCCACAAGCACCACCACCCAAACCAGTACCATACCCTCCTCCACCAGCCACCCCTATCTTCGTGGCACCCCCACCCACTACACTCCATCGATCCTCCAATGAGCCCTTATTCCAGGCGCAGGATAACCAATACTACCCCCTAGAGCCTACTTTCAAGGCCCCAGAGCCTTACTCTTATACTTCTCATTTTGACCTCCCTGTTGAGCTGAGAAACCACCTAAAAACCCAGAGCATGAGGAGATGTTTAGGAAGGTTAGAAGCCTGGAGCAGTTATTCAGAAACATACAGGGATTGGGAGGCCAGGTGAGCGTAGCCTACAAGGATTTGTGTCTATTTCCCGATGTTCAGTTGCCAGTGGGATTTAAGATGTCAAAGTTTGATTTGTATGACGGGCACAGAGACCCGGTGGCCCACTTGAGGGGATTCTGCAGTAAAATGAGAGGAGCCAGTGGGAAAGATGAGATATTGATGGCATACTTTAGCCACAGTTTGAGTGGTTCGGCATTGGAGTTTTACACTCATCAGGATCATAACAAATGGTATACCTAGGATGATTTGGTCCAAGCATTCGCTCGTCATTTCCAATACAACACCGAGATTGTTCCAGATAATTTGTCTTTGACTAAAATTTAGAAGAAGCCTAGTGAAAGTTTTAGAGAATATGGTTTTCCGTGGAGAGAACAAGCGGCAAGAGTTAACCCCCGATGGAGGAGAGCGAAATGGTGGAGTACTTTCTGCAGGCTCTAGAGCCCACTTACTTTGGCCATCTGATATCGGCCATAGGCAAATCGTTCAATGAGGTACTGAAGATGGTGGCATGGTCGAAGAAGGGCTTAAATCTAGTAAAATCATGAGTTACTCGGCTTTCAAAGAAACTACCCAAGCCATTCAGAACGGTACTGGGGGAGTGATTGGAAAGAAGAAGAAAGAAGATGTGGCAACAATTGATTCAGGATCATGGTTTAGACCCAGGGGCCCGTCATACCAATATACCCAACCTCGACCCCATCACCAAACCTACTCTCAAACCTCATATAATCCACTCCAACACTACTTCCCATCACCAGACCCTCATATTTCTGTCCACCACGCCCAAACATATACTCAACCTCCTGCCTACGCACAATGGTGTGCCCCATCCCCACAAAACACCTACCCAGCTCCACAAAATGCTTACCCACCCCCACGAGCCTACCAAAACCCTGTCGGTCCAGGTTTTCGACCCAATCCAGCATTCAAAAGTGAGAGGTTACAGCGGAAGAAAACCTTCACCCCATTGGGGGAGTCTTATACCAGTTTGTTCAACAGATTGAGGCAGTTGGATATTCCGAGGCCAATTGAGTCGAAATTGCCAAACCCTCCCCCAAAAATTTTTTATTACTCTGTGAGCTGTGAATATTGTTCTGATACTCCGGGACATGATATGGAGAAGTGCTGGCACTTGCAAAATGCCATTCAGAAGCTCATTGACACAAATCGGATTGAAGTCCAAACTCTAGAGGCACCCAACATCAGCCAGAACCCATTACCAACCCATCAGGAAACAAACATGATTGAGATAGTACATAAGGGAGGGGAACCCAAGAAGCCTTCACAGACCATCATGATGATTCGGGCCAGTGAGGTCAAGCTAGTTAAAAAACCAATAGTTGAAGGATCAGTGAACAAGTTGAGCGGGACAAACGGTGAACTATCTATGGTAGTCAAGAAAGGATCCCCAAGTAATGTCGCGGCAAAGCAAGAAAAGTAAAAAGTGGTTGTGCCAGGAGTGGCAAACAAGCCTATCATAATTGTAGAGGGTGCCCGTATGGATCTTGTCATCATTAAGCCTATAACCCAATTGCCGGTAATCAGCACCAAGGTCATCCCATGGAACTATGAACGGGTGATAGTGACCTATAAGGGAAAGAAAGTGAAAGAAAAGTCAATGAGGCCCAGGGATTAACTCGTTCGGGGAGATTCTTTGCCCCGGAAGAGTTGAGGAAAGCTAAAACATCCAAAGATAATCCAGTCCTAGTAAAGAAAGCAGTGACCGAAGAATAGGCGGAGGAGTTTCTGAGAAAAATGAAGGTACAAGATTATTCCATTATGGAGCAGTTGATAAAGACGCATGCTCAGATATCCTTGCTTTCATTGTTGATCCACTTAGATGAGCATCCTCGGGCCCTGATGAAAATTCTGAATGAAGCTCATGTCCCCGACAAAGTTTCAGTGAACCATCTGGAAAAGATCGCCAACAAAATATTTGTGGTGAACAGGGTCACCTTCTCTGATGATGAGTTGCCGGTGGAAGGTACTGAACATAACAAAGCTCTCTACATTACGGTAAAATGTAAAGATTCTGTGGTCACCAGGGTGTTAGTCGACAATGGTTCCAGTTCAAACATTTGTCTTCTCTCTACTCTGAACAAGTTGAAAGTTGATGATGAGAGGATTCATAAGAACAGCATCTGTGTTCGAGGTTTTGATGGTGGAGAGAAAGATTCAGTTGGTGATATAGTGCTTGAGTTGACAATAGGACCAGTGGAATTCACCATGGAGTTCCAGGTACTGGACGTGGCCATCTCCTACAATTTGCTATTAGGTAGACCTTGGATTCATGCCGTCAAAGAAGTCCCATCCACTCTGCATCAGATGGTCAAGTTCGAATGGGATAGACAGGAGATCGTTGTGCATGGTGAGGATAATTTATGTGCTCACAGTGATGCCTCTGTCTTGTTCATTGAGGCTGAAGATGACAAAGGGCCTTGGGTCTATCAAGTTTTTGAAACAGTGCTGGTCGAGAAGGTTCCAGAAGGTAAATGTGTTCCAACTCCAAAGGTAGCCTCTGCATCAGTCATGGTGGCTTTTGAAATGCTGAAAAATGGCTTTATGCCCGGTAAAAGTTTGGGTGCATCTCTGCAGGGTATCATACAGCCAGTGTCCCTTCCTAAAAATTTGGGTACTTTCGGTCTTGGATTCAAACCTACAGCGGCAGATGTGAAAAGGGCTAAAAGGATGAAACAGAAGGAATGGGTACTTCCAAAGCTTGTTCCGCGTCTCTCCAGGTCTTTTGTCAAGCCCGGTGCCAGGAGACGCCCAGTAACGACAGCCCCAAGTGCTTTGGTTGACATTGATGAGGAGTTAATTGAAAGGTTCCAGAGGTTGTTTGATGATGTGAACATGGTAGAAGTTGAAGAAGGTTCTAGCAAAGCGGACGTGCAGTTCGTCGGGCCGAATGTAAAGCTTAACTATTGGAAGGCTACTCCTCTCCCTACTCGGAAGGAGTCTTGGTAGTTTGTTTTATTTTCCTTTCTATCTGGGTCATTCCAGGATTGTGACCCAGACTTTTATTTTCCGCTTGTTGATGTACAAACCATGTTATCCTTTATTTTAATGAAATGCAATTTCCCTTTTCCATCATTCTTGATAGTTTCATTTTTTGTTTTTCTTTTCTTCTTTGTACAGTTCTTTTTATGCTGATTTCAGTGACATAACATGCATGAGGAATCTTCGGCTCAGTCTTAAAAGTCAATCTAATTCTAAAATAATAATCCAAGAAATAGAGCATGATGATGAATCAGGATATGATGAGGATCAGGCCTTTGAAGATATTAGTAAGGAACTAAGTCATTTTGAAGAAAAACCCAAGCCTAATCTGAATGATACGGAAGCAATCAATCTAATAGACCCAGATAACGTCAGAGAAACTAAGATAAATGTCCATCTTGAACCGCAAATCAGGGAAGAAATAATTAAAGCATTATTTGAATATAAGGATATTTTTGCATGGTCGTATGATGACATGCCAGGCTTGAGTGCCGATTTGGTGGTCAAATTGCCAATTGATCCAGCATTCCCGCCCGTTAAGCAAAAGTTGAGAAAGTTCAAAACTGACATGAGTGTGAAGATTAACAAAGAAGTCACAAAGCAGCTTGATGCAAAGGCCATTCGAGTCACGCGGTATCCCACATGGTTAGCCAATGTTGTGCATGTGCCAAAGAAAGATGGTAAGACCAGAGAGTGTGTTGATTACCATGGCCTCAATAAGGCAAGTCCAAAGGACAATTTCCCACTACCAAATATCCACATTTTGATTGATAACTGTGCCAAGCATAAGATTGGGTCTTTTGTGGACTGGTATGTGGGGTATCATCAGATTTTAATGGATGAGGAAGATGCAGAGAATACGGCATTCATCACGCCGTGGGGAACATACTGCTACCAGGTCATGCCTTTTGGTTTGAAAAACACTAGGGCAACTTACATGAGGGCAATGACAACCATATTCCATGACATAATACACAAGGAGATCGAGGTTTACGTGGATGATGTGATCATAAAGTCCAGGAAGCAGTCTGACCACGTCAAAGATTTGAGATAGTTTTTCCAAAGGATCCGCAGGTACAATCTTAAGCTCAATCCTGCAAAGTGCATGTTTGGTGTTCCATCAGGGAAACTATTGGGATTCATAGTCAGTCGGTGGGGCATTGAATTGGATCCGTCAAAGATCAAACCAATCCAATAATTGCCACCGCCGAAGAACAAAACCGAGGTGATAAGTCTGCTAGGGAGGCTGAATTACATTAGCAGGTTTATTGCTCAGGTCACGATAACTTGTGAGCCCATCTTTAAGCTGCTAAAGAAGGATGTTGCGGTCAAATGGACTGAAAAGTGCCAGGAAGCATTTGATAAGATCAAAGAGTATTTGTCGAACCCACCTGTGTTGGTCCCGTCGGAGCCTGGGAGCCTTTGATTCTTTATTTGACAATCTTGGATAATTCATTTAGTTGCATGTTGGGTCATCATGACATCACTGGAAGGAAAGATGAAGCCATCAACTATCTCAGCAAGAAATTCACATCTTATGAGGTTAAGTATACGCCCCTTGAAAGGACATGTTGCTCCCTGACTTGGGTAGCGTAGAAGTTAAAGCATTATTTGTCGTCCTACACCACTTACCTCATTTCTCGCGTGGATCCTTTAAAGTATATCTTTCAGAAGCCTATGCCCACAGGAAAACATGTAAAGTGGCAGATTTTGCTCATAGAATTTGAAATTATCTATGTGAATCGGACCACGATGAAAGCCCAAGCATTGGCCAATCATTTGGCCGAGAACCCGGTCGATAAAGAGTATGAACCATTGAGAACTTACTTTCCCAATGAAGAGGTGATGCATATTGATGAGGTGGATCAGGTTGAAAAACCAGGTTGGAAACCTTTCTTTGATGGAGCCGCTAACATAAAAGATGTCGGGATAGGGGCAGTACTTATTTTTGAAACAGGGCATCACTGCCCTGTTACAGCCCAACTTCATTTCTACTGTACCAACAACATGGCTGAGTACGAGGCATGCATTATGGGATTAAGGTTAGCTGTGGACATGGGAGTCCAGGAAGTACTAGTTTTGGGAGATTCAGATTTGTTAGTGCATCAGATTCAGGGAGAATGGGAGACCCGAGATTTGAAGCTCATACCGTATCGACAATGTCTGTAGGATCTCTGTTAACAGTTCAGATCAGTGGAGTTCAGGCATATCCCTAGGATCCACAATGAGGTTGCTGACGCTTTGGCTACTTTGGCGTCGATGTTACATCACCTAGACAAGGCTTATGTTGACCCTTTCATATTCAGGTCCGCGATCAGCATGCTCACTGTAACATGGTGGAAGAAGAACTTGATAGTGAACCTTGATTCCACGATATCAGGGAGTACATCAGAATGGGGGTATATCCGGTACAAGCCACAAGGGATCAAAAGAAAACAATTCGACGTTTGGCGAGTGGGTTTTTCTTCAGTGGAGGAGTTTTGTACAAAAGAACTCCAGATCTTGGATTGTTAAGATGCATAGATGCTAGACAAGCATCGACTATCATGACAGAGGTGCATTCCGGAGTCTGCATACCGCATATGAGTGGGTATGTTCTGGCAAAGAAAATTCTCTGAGTAGGTTATTATTGGCTCACCATGGAGCGAGATTGCATCAGCTTTGTGTGCAAGTGTCATCAATGCCATGTACATGGAGATTTGATTCATTCTCCGCCATCTGAATTGCACACAATGTCTGCACCATGGCCCTTTGCTGCTTGGGGTATGGATGTCATCGGACCAATTAAGCCAACAGCATCCAATGGACACAGGTTCATTCTGGTGGCCATTGACTATTTCACTAAGTGGGTTGAAGTTAAAACTTTCAAGTCTGTGACCAAGAAAGCAGTGGTTGATTTTTTTCATTCGAATATCATTTGTCGGTTTGGGATCCCAAAGGTGATCATCACAGATAATAGTGCCAATCTTAACAGTCATCTGATGAAAGAATTATGCCAACAATTTAAGATTACACATTGAAATTCCACCCCATACCCCCCAAGGCAAATGGAGCAGTCGAGACAGCCAACAAGAATATAAAGAAAATACTTCGGAAAATGGTACAAGGGTCCAGGCAATGGCATGAGAAGTTGCATTTTGCTTTGCTAGGTTATCATACTACTGTTCGCACTTCAGTAGGTGCAACTCCTTATTTGTTGGTATATGGCACTAAGGCAGTGATACCCACAGAAGTTGAAATTCCATCCCTTCGGATTGTTGCTGAAGTCGAGATTGATAATGATGAGTGGGTCAAGACCCGTCTGGAGTAATTAAGTTTGATTGATAAGAAGAGATTGGCAGCAGTGTGTCATGGACAGTTGTATCAAAAGAGAATGGCAAGGGCATACAACAAGACGGTGCATCCGCAGAAATTTGAAGTGGGTCAGCAAGTATTGAAACACATTCTGCCACACCAGGCTAAAGCGAAAGGCAAGTTCGCCCCAAATTGGCAAGGGTCGTTCATCGTAACGAGAGTGTTGTCCAATGGTGCTTTGTATTTAACAGATGTAGAAGGCAAATGTGTAGATATGGCTATCAATTCTGATGTAGTCAAAAGATATTATGTATGATTTCTTTGTTTTAAATTGTGTTTATTTGTAATTGGCATGTTTTGTAGATTGGAATGACGAAGGCGTTTTATTCTGCTATCTAAATACTTTATCCTTTGTTACCCCTTTGAGCCTTACTTATTTCCTTTCATACCCCTCTTTTGGAATCAGTAGCGAAATTCAGAAACACGAACGCAAAAGGTAAGTAAAGAAGGAAAAAAGAGAGAGAAAAGAAAAGGAAAAATGGAAAAAGAATGAAAAGAAAGAAAGAAAGAAAGAGAAATAAAAGAATGGAAAAGAGTGAAAAAGAAAGAAAAGAAAAGAAAAGGAAAAGACTGAAAGAAAAAGAAAAGAGAAAATCACAACAACAAAGTAATTCCTATGACATGAACTATGTTCGATCTGATTCCTTTTAAGGATACGTAGGCAACCTCACGGTTCGGTCACATCAAAATAAAAATTCAAAAGTCCCCAAGCAAAGAAACGGGGGCAGAGAGTTGTGGTTGTTGTAAGAAATCTGATTCCAATAGTTGTAATTTTGAACCCTTTCAAATTGTTTTGAGCCTTTTGATATCCTTTATTTCTAACCCTATCCAAAAGCCCACATTACGGTCCTAAGAAAGACCTTCTGATTAGTCTTCGAGAGATGCCAACTCTAGCAAGTAGAGGTGATTCGTATCAGGGGCAACACTCCGTTCTGAGCAGGGAAATGAAAAATGAGAAAGTCTTATTGGTGAAAACCCTCACGGGCACCGTAAGGCGACGGTGAGTTGAGAGATAAATAAATGAGAGAGATTTGCTGGTGAAAACCCTCCAAGCACTGCAAGCCGAACAAGGTAGTTGACTCGGCAAAGGAGTCAGATTATGGGAACCCCAAAATAAAAGTGTGAAGATTAAAAGAAGATTGGTTGAATAGGCTGGGCTGATTAATCCGAAATGCATGTCATGATCATTGATGCCAGCAGCTTCACTCAGACAAGTCCCTTTTTCCTTTTTCTTCCTCAAATAGTCCTTCCGTTTTGATTTTTCCCTCTCTATTCATAACTCTCGAAGTCATTGTATCTCATTTCTTTTTGGGTTTATCCCTCTAGAGCCCTTTCAATGTTAACTTGCTAAGCAAAAGAAAGGATTGCAAAGCTTACTACCAACTTCCAAAATTACACAAAGCAAAGTGCAGCCAAAGCATGCCAGAATAGCATGATGCAAAAATAAAGGCATGGCGTTAATGAAAGTTCAAGCGGTCGAGGGGTTTGTACATTTCGGGGAATATACAGAGGTTCAAATTGGAAGGATAGAAATAGGGGCAGAAAATTTCATTTGTTTCGGAGAAACCCTTCGTAAGGAAAGCAAGTACCGGACAGGTTCGATCGTAAATTTTCAGGACCCTCCTGGACAATGGGACTTAGTTAAAATTCAAAACATTCATGAGTAACAGGATCTAGCATAAGCTCTACTTTGAGGAAATATAAGTTGGTTTTGAAATTTTCATTCTTAGGATGAGTTTTAATTGGAAATTCTTAGGACCCTCCTGAATAATAGGACTTAGTTTTAAAACCTCCATTTGATAATGAGATTCAGCATATGTCCCACTTTTAGGAAATATAATTTAGCTTTAAAACTGTCATTTTACTTGGAGTTTTCAGGACCCTCCTGAATAATGGGATCTAGCTTTCATATTCTTAGGGATATTTGGTAACATGGTTCAATTAACACTTACCGATGTGCCTAGCTACCCAAACTGGGGCAGGAAATTTTCTTTGTTTTGCCTGTTTTGTTGAAATCATACGCCCACCTGGAGAGCAAGGGAATACAACTAAAGTTTTGGTAACCAGGCGCCCACCTGGAGAGCAAGGGAATACAAATAAAGTTTTGGTAATCAGGCGCCCACCAGGAGAGCAAGGGAATACAGTTAAGTTTTGATAATCAGACGCCCACCTAGAGAGCAAGGGAATACAGATAAAGTTTTGGAAATCAGGCGCCCACCTGGAGAGCAAGGGAATACAGTTAAGTTTTGGCAATCAGGCGCCCACCTGGAGAGCAAGGGAATGTAGTTAAAGTTTTGGAAATCAGGCACCCACCTGGAGAGCAAGGGAATACAGTTAAAGTTTTGGCAATCAGGCGCCCACCTGGAGAGAAAGGGAATACATTTGAAGTTTTGGCAATCAGGCTCCCACCTAGAGAACAAAGGGAAAGCAAGTCAAGTGTTGGTAATCAAGAGCCCACCTGGAGAACGAAGGGAAAGCAATTCAAGTGTTGGTAATCAGGATCCCACTTGGAGAACAAAGGGAAAAGCAATTCAAGTGTTGGTAATGAGGAGCCCACTTGGAGAACAAAGGGAAAGCAATTCAAGTGTTGGTAATCAGGAGCCCACCTGGAGAACAAAGGGAAAAACAATTCAAGTGTTGGTAATCAGGAGCCCACCTGGAGAACAAAGGGAAGGAGTTCATGTTTCGAGGAAAAACCGTGTAAATGTTGGTAATCAGGAGCCCACCTGGAGAACAAAGGGAAAGCAACAATGTTCAAAGCAAGACGGTGCAAGTTCGGCAATCAGGAACCCACCTGGAAAACAAAGGGAAAACAAGTCGAGTGTCGGAGAAAAGGAAGATAATTCAAATGTTGGTAATCAGGCGCCCACCTGGAAGAACAAAGTGAAAGCAGCAATGTTCAAAGGAAGACCGTTCAAATGTTGGAAATCAGGCGCCACCTGAACAATAAGGGAAAGCACCTCAGAATACAATTCAAGTCAGCAACAAAGGAATTTCACCTAGAGAGTATAAGACAATAGAGCAATAGAAACTACAAGATCAAGTTTGAAGATATAGATAGGATTCTTCTAATTCATAGATCATAGTTTACTCTAGCTTCTTTTATTTTTGCTTGGTGTAATAAGGAGTTCAGCAAGCAGTAGTAGCAGCAGCGACAGTGAAATCACAGCTTTCTGGTAGTCCTAGCTACTAAAACTTCCCGAACTACACTGACCTGATTCATTTATAGCCTAGGATATGTAGGCAACCTCGGAAGTAGGGTGCAGTCAAACCATTTCAAAATGCTTCCCACTAAGTATTCAAAGGGACAAAAATCGTTTGTATCCGCTCACTTTATCTTTGCGCGAAAACTCTTTGTGTTTCCGAGCAAATAGGAGCAGCTGTGAGCACGTGATTTTTACCCAATGTGAATTACTCCCATAAAATAAAAGAAAAACAATTTTTTCCATTTTTTACAATTTTATAGGATTTTGTGTTAATTATTTGCATTGTTGTGTGTTTATTAAAAAATCAAGAAAAAATCAAAAATACCATGCATTGCATTTAGGTCATTTTTTTATATTTTTAAGGTTAATTAGTCAATTATTTGCTTTATTAAAATTGAAAATCAAAAATTGATTTATCTTTTGCATTTTTAGCGTTTTAATT
Organism: Nicotiana tabacum; assembly: GCF_000715075.1. Classification (NCBI taxonomy): domain Eukaryota; kingdom Viridiplantae; phylum Streptophyta; class Magnoliopsida; order Solanales; family Solanaceae; genus Nicotiana; species Nicotiana tabacum. The sequence goes on along the minus strand of NC_134089.1, from coordinate 49,865,738 downwards.
CTAAATTAGTAATTTTTCCTTTTTAATTTAGGAGTGATTAAGTTTTTGCAAATATTATGTTAGATAATTAGTTTAACTTTGTAAATTACTTTAGGTTAAGAGTCCAATCTAGGTTTTAGAAGAATTGAAAAGGAAAAGAAATAATTATAAAAGGAAGTAAAAGAGAAGGAAAATTGGGTATTTGATTCAAAGACCCAAAATTGGGCCAGGTCAGTAAAAGAAAAACCCCAAACCAACCTTTCTACCCACCTAGGCCCATTCCAGGACCTGGTCCAGCCTCACCCCAACCCAAAACGACGTTGTTTTCCCCTTTTAGAATCCCAGCCGTTGATCTCCATTGATCCAACGGCTGGGAACTAAGGATCCCTAAATATAAAATTGTCCGAACCCAGGTCCCCCCCCAGTCCAAACACTTCTCAGTCTCTCTCGTCGCTAACCTTAAAACTCTAGCGCCTCCCTGAGGTTCCCAAGCTCCTACCACCCCAAATTCATACCACGCGACCCCCAGGCCTTCCTAAATCCTATCCCCACACCTATTTCCCAAAAATCTCAACTAAATTTCCCCAATTCCAAATCTAGGAAGTTCAAACCCTAATTTTCTCTCTTTTTCTAAATTCCGCGCAAGTTCTGGTTCGTTTTGACCTATAATCTACGTTAGTCGATTGCTCTTAACGAGAGCAACCGATTAGCATTGGTTTTAGCTCATTCCAAGGATGCCAGATTTTGACGAACTCATCAGATTCTGGCCAAATGTTTACTTCCGTCTTCATTCGTCGATTTGTTTCATGTTGTCAAGACATTCCGGCGTGATTTGGTATTTTCCCCTCTTTTTTTCTCACGATCTTGTTCATTATAGTATTTTCTATTTTTTTATTATTATTTACTTTTATCTGCTTCATTGTTTTGTCTTTTTTTTTGTAGTCGAATACATCTTAAATTGGTAGTTAAATTAGGTTTAATCGTAAAGTCTGAATTGTTTGGTTTCTATTTTTTTGGATTTGATTTTTTTGTGTGTTTAATCATTTCTGATTGTTTGGTTTTTTTGCATTGACTGTGGTTGTCCCTAACCCGGCTGAGAGACCCGTTTAGTTGGGCTGGGTCTTGGGTTAATTTGACCCAGTTTTTGGACTGTCTGAGGGTAAATACAGAAGGTGTCAAGGGTATTTTGGGCATTTGGGGTTTGAGGGATTCATTTTCTGTTAGCATAGAAGCTTCTAGAGGATAAGGTTGGGTTGCTTGGTTAAGAGGAGGGAATTTTTAGATATTTTGAGGGGTTAAAAGGTGTAAAATGGCCATGAATTGGGAGGGTAAAAGAGGAAATAGTTATTCAGGCTAGGGCTGCTTTAGGCTGCCTATATAAAAACTTCTTTCATTCACTTCAGGGGCATCCTTTGATACTCTAAAAATACTAAAAATTTCCTGCATTTTTGGTTAGACTTGCTTTGGTTCTGCTCCTGATTCTTCAAGTTAATCAGAATTTTTCCAAATTTTCAAAGAAATTTGTTGCCTGGGTTACAAATGGTCTAAGGAAACTGAGATTATATGTGCTGAATCGTTGGTTTACAGTCTCCTATTGCTGCTAATTTCTTCATTTTTCTTTTGCTCTAAACTCTGTCCCAGGTATATCTTTGACCTTGTCAAATGTGAAGCTCAACTTGAAGCATGTTAATTGAATGTGGAGGCCTAGCATTAATATCAGCTGATGAAATTTGGAATCTACCTTTGTTTTATGCTTTTCAGTAGTTGATTCTGTAATTTGTTCTTGTATTCACTCAATCTGTTGATAATATGTTTCATGTTAGTTTTGTATTTGGACTTTAACCCATCATGATATTGGTTTGGCTAAAACTTTCCATGTTAAACATACAATGACTGGGCTGTTATAGCAGGGGTTTGGGGACTTCTTTTGTTGGGTTTGTTTTGTTCAAGTTAGTAGTGAAGTTCAGCTCGAGTTCAACTCTTATCTGGACTCTATTGCTTTGGGATCTTGACTTTAGTACTTGAATAAATTTAGGAACTAAAGATGTATTGTAATACCTGGTTCAATATCTAGAGTATTTCATTATACATTATACACATGACTTCAGTAGTAACTTAGTAGTAGTTTCAAGTCTCAAATGCATGTAGTGTGCAGCTATTTTCAGCAAATGTCTTCATGTTTAGTATTGTACGTAAGTACCTAAGGCAATAACTTCAGCTTTGGGCCTGTTAAGTTAGTTTGCCTAATACGAGGTCCAAAGCTGCCAGATCCAGTTCTCTTTGGGTCTTGGACTTAATCTCAGGCACAATGGCCTTTAGCTTTGGCATATCATGTGGTCCGTCTGGATTCGTATACTAGACTGCATTTTTGTTGTTCACTTTTGGATTTATCTAGGTTCTAACCCATCCCCAAGTCATTAAGTTTTATATGTGGATAATGGGAGGTGCCTTCCTTCGCTGGAAATTCCCTATGAAAAGGTAGGCCTAAGGTTGGCCTTTATCCGGCCAAACCAGTTGGGTTTTTGCTATTCTAGTCCCTCGTTTAGATTGTCTAAGACCAAGCCCATTAGCCCTATTTGTTTTTTTTGTTAATTCTGCAATAATTTAGGCTTGTAACTGGCCCATTGTTACTCTAAAAGTAGTTCAAGGACTAGCATGTATCTTAAGTTATTTTTGCCAGTTCAAACTCGTCCCTCTCTTCAAAAAATAAGAATGCTTTAGGCTTTAGTCAAACGCTTCTTAACTAATATATTGAGGTGTGCCATTTGAATCATATAACCCATGGCCCTCATATTTTAACTTAGATACTAAAAATGAATCTCGTAGTTTGCTTTAGGCACATAATTGAATTATTACAACTACGGGTACAGTTCTCGTGACGTAGCTGTGATGCTTAATTTCTAAAATCCGGGGATACATTTATGTGACCCGGCCACAATCTTTTAAATGTGTTGCAGATCGTGGGTACGGTTCCTGTGACATGATTCGCAACGTGTAATCACATAATTATTAGTATAATAATTGGATTATTAAAAGCGGTTTAGAGGGAATAAAAATTCACATAGGTTTCAAAGATATTTTAAAATCAAATAAATAGGCCAATAATAACAGTTGAGCGACCGTGCTAAAACCACGAAACCCGAAAATGCCTAACACCTTCTCCCGGGTTAACAGAATTCTTTACCCGAATTTTTGTATTTTGTGGACTGTAAAATAGAGTCAATCTTTCCTCGATTCGGGATTTTACCGGTGATTTGGGACACCATAAATTATCCCAAGTGGTGAATCTGAATTTTTAAATAAAAATAATCCCGTTTTGATTGTCACTTAAATTGGAAAAATCTCCCTTATACCCCTCCGGGGTAGTAAAAAGGAGGTGTGGCGCTTGTGTGTGTTGTACTTTTTGTTATTGTTGTGTTGGCTTCAGCATTTTTATATGAGATTTCAAGACTTGTTATCTCTCTGATAGTGAGGTTTCAGTTTATTTTCACAAGTTAATTGCTTTACTTACATTTCCTATCTTTCCTTTCCTGTTATTATTATTATTATTATTATTATTATTATTATTATTATTATTATTATTGCGTATAGCTTATTGTAAGTGGCCCACTTTAGCCTCGTCACTACTTCGTCGAGATTAGGCTCGGCACTTACAAAGTGCATGGAGCCGGTTGTACTCATACTACACTCCGCATTTTTTGTGCAGATACCGGAGTTGGTCCTAGTAGCATTCAGTAGCTTTTGGTCGGATTCAGCCACTGACGGAGACTTGAGATATAGCTGCACGGCGTTCGTAGCCCTGAAGTCCCCTTCCTTTTTATTTCACCATTACTGTTTATTTTGATTCAAACATTTATGTTTATTCAGTCTATTATCTGTTGTGTTCTAGACGTTCATGTACTCGTGACTCCAGGTTCTAGGTTATGTTTAGACTTCCCTATTCGATATTATTTTACTCTACTTCGAACTTATATCATCATCATTGTTAATATCTTGTTAAAAATTGTTAGAATTAATTAATTTGTTTTTTCACATCGGCTTGCCTAGCAAGTAGATGTTAGGCTCCATCATAACCCCCGAGATTGGGATTCTGTGTCATGACAATATGCAAGGTGACTAGTGTATATGCGTTGACTATGGGATAAGCATGCAGGTAGGGTTAACTTTATTTGTACCGTGTTATTTTGTATATTATGTCTTTCATTCTTTAAATAGATTTTGAAAATGTTTGATTTCTCGTATTTATGTTATTTCCTATGTTGAGATTATTGAAATATTTTGTGTTGAGATCATTGAATTGTTGATTTAGTCGTTGGTGCAAAATTGTTGGTATATAATCATATGACAAATTATATTAAAATATTACTAATGATGTTGAATATGCTTCTCACCTTGCTTGGTATTGTATTATATGTGATGCTTGGTGAGGAAGAGTGGAATGAACGAAGGGTATTGCCGTGCTTGTTAGGTGGAGTGGGTGTGCATAAAGGGTATTTCGGTGCTTTATTCATATATTGACATAATTGAATGAAGGGTGTTTCCATATGTGATTGAAAGTTAGGAATGCACAAAGGGTGTTTTTGTACTTGCTATTATATTATAACGTGAGGATGAGAGTAAAAGCACGAAGGATGATGTCATGCCGTTGTTGATTTCATTGTTCCTTACGTTGTTATTCGGATTATGGACTTGACTTGTGGTTTCATAATTTATGTTTGAAAGGTTGATTTGAGTTTTTGTAAAAGCATGAGTTGTGGACCTTGTGGTTTACTCAGTAACACCTTCTTTTGCTTTTTTATTTTATGTTCCTTTACTTATGTATTTATTATTTCTCACACATGTTGATATTTTATCAATGTGTTTGATACTTTACTTGTCATCTCATTATTTCATGATATATGTAAATGCACAAGTTTATTTGTAGGTATCTTGTCTTAGTCTCGTCACTGCCTCGTCGGGGTTAGGCTCGACACTTATGGAGTACATAAGGTCGGTTGCACTCATACTACACTTCTGCACTTCTTGTGCAGATTCGAACATTGGTACTAGCGGAGTCCCAAGAGATGCTTAGTGGATACCATACAGACAACTCGAGATAGAGTTGCACTCTGTTCGCAGGCCTTAGAGTCATCCTTCCTTTTCTGTTGTACTATTTTAACTTTCCAGATATTATTGTATTTTTTTGAAGACCTTGTATTTAGTAAACTCTATTAGCTTATGTATACTTCTGAGTTGTTGTTACATTTCTTATTATCTTGTTTTTAGTCTTTAATTGAAATTCGTTTGTATTTTTTCTATTGTGTGTTGGCTTGTCTAGCAAGTGGTGTCAGGCGCCATCACCACCCGGATAGGTTGGGATTTTAGATCATGATATTGTTTCACGACCCAATATCCCTCCGTAGGATGTCGTGATGGCACCTAGTCTCTAATACTAGGTAAGCCTAACATACATGAAGAATCAACAGATTTAATAATAAAACTTCCAATTAAGCCAATACATTAATATAGTGACGAGCCACAATACAAGTGATATAACACCCAAAATCTGGTGAGACCGAGTCACAAGCTCTACACGAGTATACTAAAACATCCCTAATACATTAATACCTATAATAGGAATAAGCAATAGAAACAAAGATAGAGAGTGACTCCGAGGCCTATGAATGCCGGCATGTATACCTTAAAGTCTGCGATCCAAGCTCAACTCACGGATGCCTAGGCTGATATGACCTAGATCTGCAAAAAAAGATGTGCAGAAACGTAGTATGCAAACACCATAACGGTACCCATTAAGTATCAAGCCTAACCTCAATATAGTAGTGACGGGTTAGGTTAAGACACCTACTTGAATAAATAAAGAAGATGAACATGTATGGTACAATATAATAATGGAAACAAGGAATGAAACAATGAAGAATTACAACAAGATAAGCTACACCAAAAGTTAAGGCAGTAAAGACATCAAGGGAGGAAACCACAAGACCCAAAAATGTCATCGAATCAGCGGAATTCACACATTGAAAATTTTGCATACAATTTCTTTTCTCTCAAGGTCTGGAGCACAATCCTCAAATGCTACTCATGATCCTCCAGGCTGCGGGAGTATACCAAGATATCGTCAATAAATACAATGATGAATGAATCAAGATAGGGCTGGAATACAATAGTGCATGAATGCTGCTGGGGCGTTGGTCATCCAAAACATCACAAGGAACTCGTAGTGACCATATCGAGTCATGAAAGCAGTCTTCGGAATATCCGAATCACGAATCTTCAGCTGACGATACCCTGATCACAAATCAATCTTTAAGAACACTCTAGCACCCTATAGTTGATCAAATAAGTCATCAATGTGTGGCAATGGATACCTGTTCTTCACTGTAACCTTGTTCAATTGTCGATAGTCAATACACATGTGCATAGAACCATCCTTCTACTTCACAAATAAAATTGGAGCGGCCCAAGGTGACACACTAGGCCGAATGAAACCCTTGTCAAGCAACTCTTGCAACTGCTCCTTTAACTCCTTCAACTCCACTGGGGCCATACGATATGCTGGAATAACATCAAAGTTTACCATACTGAGCAACAATAGATCAACTGTGGTCGCAAAACCACCAATAACAACTAAACACGACTGATACACACGGTCAATAATAATAAAATATCCCACATGCGTGGACATATAAATAGGAGAACTCAAAGAATCATAAGATATACCCAAATACGGAGCAACATAAGATGATACATATAAATAAGCGGAGCTTAGATCAAATAAGACTGATCAATCTTTATGACAAACTGAAACTATACATGTGATAACTACGTCTGATGCAACCGCCTCCGTCCTACCTGAAAAAGCATAACATCTAGCCTGACCTCCCTCTCTAGGGAGACCCCTACCCACCTAACCTCCACTCCTAGCTGGCTGTGCAGGTAGAGCAGAAACTGGAGCGGTAACCACGGCCTGAGAAGTCTGGGGACCTTGTGAAATACGTGGAGCCTTTGTAGTTAGTGAAGGTGCAACCTTCCTGAATCTAGGGCAGCCCTCACTATGGGACAAGTATCACCATACTCAAAACAATCTCTCGAGGAATGTGGCTGATAAAACTAGCTTGGGCCTGGGTGACTAGACTGACCTCTGAAAGCACCCCGTGCTGAAGGTGCACTAGACAGTGACAGTGCATAATGGGCAACCTCAGGCCTGGAAGTAGCCGAAGTACCACTGGAAATTGGAAGTGCTGAATAAGCTGGACGACTCACATAGCCTCTACCATGATGGTCTACAACTGAGGCATGGCCACCACTATATTTGGTAGAATCTCGAGGCCTCTTGGCCTACTTGTCCTCTCCCTCCCATCCCTGTATACCCTTCAATCTCCATGTGATCTCTACTACTTGTTGATATGGGGTATTTGCCTCCAACTATCGAGCCATGCTAAATCTAATACCATAGTTGAGCCCCTCGATAAATCGACGAACTCGCTCTTTGACTATGGAAACCAAGACAGGTGCATGTCTGGACAACTTATTAAATCTAATATCATACTCTGACACGGCCATAGTACCATGATGCAGCTGCTCAAACTCCGCGCGCCATGCATCCCGAAGGCTCTGGGGAACAAGATCTCTCAACAACATCTCTGAAAACTAAGCCCATGTAAGTAAAGCTGCCTCGGATGGGATACCTTCCTCGTAAGCCCGCCAACACTGGTACACTGGTCCCGATAGATGGAATGTAGTAAAGCAACCCCACTCGTCTCCACAATACCCATGGTGCGGAGAATACTGTGGCACTTCTCTAGAAAACCATGTGTATCCTCTGTAGCTAAGCCGTTGAAAGTAGGAGGGTGGTACTTTTTGTACCTCTCAAGTCTAAGTTGCTCCTCCTCAGAAGTTGTTGCCCTAACCTCAGGCTAAACTAGGTCAATTGACTACACTAGCTGGTCAAAATGGACCTGCTGCTTTGGGGTACGGGCCGCGAGAGTCTGAGATCCTCCCCCAGCCTTGAGATATGGATGGTGCAAGTGGAATCAACCCACTTGAGCTAGAGTACCAAACTAGCTCAAGAATTGTACGAGGGTCTCCTGAAGTGCAGGGGTGGAAACAGGCGCCTCAGGTGCTTGCCCCTCAACTAGAGCTACTGGTGGCTCCTCTATCGCAGCTCGGGCAGGAGCTCTGGCTGCACCACATGCCCCTCCTTGGCCTCTGCCCCAGATTCTCGTGGCTCTAGCAGGGGGTACGGATGTCTGATCATCGCATCCATCGGTGCGTGTCCTCACCATATGTGAGAGAATAGAAAGACAAAGATTCAAAATTTTGAAGTTAACAAATTCGCACGATAAGAAATCAAAGAAGTGAATTTTCCTGACAGTTCTATAGCCTCTCGAAGAGATGTACAGACACATTTGTACCGATCAGCGAGACTCTACTAAACTTGCTTATGACTGGTAACACCTACGAACCTAAAGCTCTAATACCAACTTGTCACGACCCCAATCTCCCTCCGTAGGATGCCGTGATGGCACCTAGTCTATACGACTAGGTAAGCGTAACATACATGAAGAATCAACGAAAATAATAATAAAACTTCCAATTAAGCTAATAGTTATCATAAGAAGGACTCCACAATATAATTGAATATAAAACCTAAAATCTGGTGAGACCGAGTCATAACCTCTACATTAGTATACTGAAACATACCTAATACATCAATACCTATAATAGGAATAAGCAATATAAACCAAGATAGAAGGTGACTCGGAGACCTGTGAACGCTAACAGGTATACCTTGAAGTTTCTAAACCAAGCTCAACTCACGGATTCCTATGCTGGTATGAAGTACCTGGATCTGCATAAATGTGATGACCTTTTAGGTCATCACTCATTTTGAAAGTAAATTCTATGTTCTGAAGCCTTAAAAGCCTTTTTTTGTCTCACCTCAATTTTCGTGCGCAGTTTGGGCGCGCTTCCGGAAAATTTTTATGTGAAAACTAAGTAAAATAAGGCAATTGGCTTTTAAAATTAATTAAAATTGACTTTGGTCAACATTCTTGATAAACAGACTCAGACATATGATCTAACGGTCTCATAGAGTCCGACATAAAATATGGAACTTGGGCCTATGCCCGAAATCAAATTCCGAGGTTCCAAGCCCGAGAAATGAATTTTTGAAAAAAATTGTTAAACTGAAATTATAAGAGTTTTTAGAAATGAAAAGAGGTTTGAAATTGATGGTATCGGGCCTGTATTTTAGTTCTGGACCCCAGTACAGGTTTTATATAATAATTAAGTTGAATCGGTGAAGTTTGGTAAGAATCAGAGTTCGTTTAGTATAAATCAGACATTTAATTGAGAAAATAGAAATTTTGATGTTCTTGAGTAATTATATGAATTTGAGGTTTAATTCATGGTTGTTGATGTTATTTTGATGATTTGATCGCACGATCAAATCTGTATGATGTTTTTGGACTTGCGCGCATGTTTGGTTTGGAGCCCCGAGGGCTCGGGTGAGTTTTGGATAGGCCACAGAGTGAATTTGGACTTAGAGAAATGGTTGTTGCAGATTCAGCAGTGTTGCAGGCTCTGATCTTGCAATTGCGAGGTCAGGCTTCGTAATTGATATATGAATTTGAGGTTTAATTCATGGTTGTTGATGTTATTTTGATGATTTGATCGCACGATCAAATCTGTATGATGTTTTTGGACTTGCGCGCATGTTTGGTTTGGAGCCCCGAGGGCTCGGGTGAGTTTTGGATAGGCCACAGAGTGAATTTGGACTTAGAGAAATGGTTGTTGCAGATTCAGCAGTGTTGCAGGCTCTGATCTTGCAATTGCGAGGTCAGGCTTCGTAATTGCGAGACCAACAGGCTTGGCAATTGCGAGGGCTTGATCGCATTTGCAAAGAAAGCCCAGTCTGCCAGTGTTCGCAATTGCGAACACCCTTTTGCAAATGTGAAGTCATCAGGGGAGGGCCAGTATCGCAATTGCGACAACTTGTTCGCAATTTCAAGGTTAGCAGACAATGCCCAGGTTCACCGATGCGAGGCCTTGTTCGCATTTATGAGCTTCGCAATTGCGAAGCTTCTGTTGCAATTGCGACATCTACGACCAGTTAATTGAGACTTAGACGAAAATTTCTTCATTTTTCAAACTCCCTCAAACCCTAAGCTCTCTTGGGCGATTTTCTAAAGAAACGTACTTCTCCAAATCGATTGTAAGTCATTTTTAACTCATTTTCTTCAATCTATAACATCTTTTCACATGATTTCAATTCAAAATCAAGGGTTTTCATGGGGGAGATTGGGTGTTTTGGGTAGAACTTAGGATTTTTAATTTTTGGGGATTTGAACCTCGATTTGAGGTTCGATTTTAAAACAAATTATATATTTGAGTTCGTTGGTGAATGGGTGATCGGGTTTTGGTTCGATCCTCGGGTTTTGACCATGTGGGCACGAGGTCGATTTTTTACTTTTTGGGAAAATCATTAGAAAACCTATTTTCATGCATTAGAATTGATTCATTTAGCATTTATTGATATTGTTAAGTAAATTGTGGCTAGATACAAGCGAATTGGTGGTGTAAACAAGAGGTAAAGCGGTAGTTGAGGCTTGAATTGTGTTCGTGGCTTTGAGGTAAGTGTTTGGTCTAACCTTAGTTTGAGGGATTAGGAGTTGTGTCTTATTTGCTATGTGTTAAATGTTGAGTACGACGTATAGGCATGGTGACGAGTATCTATACGTCGGTGTCAAGCATGCCCATGAGTCTTGTACTATGATTAACGTGACTCCGTTTCGTATTGTTCATGCTTTATATGATGATTTCTATTGTTGAACAAGGCTTGTGGAAGTATTATTGGTAACTGAACATTGTAGAGCGTTGGCTCAAGTTGAGAATTGAGTTGTGAAGTAATTATGGAAAAAAGAGAAGAGGTTTATGATATTGTCTCCCTTGCCGGGATGTTATTGCTTTTGATACTATCTCCCTTGCCAGGATGTTATTACTCCTGATATTGTTTCCCTTGCCGGGATATTGTTGTTATGCTATTGTTCCCTTGCCGGGATTTTATTGTGATATTATTGATTCCTTTGCCCAAATTGCTTTGTGATTGTTGCTTGGGTGAGGAAGAGTGTAAAGCACGAAGGGTGATGTCGTGCATGATTTTGAGAGTGTTAATGCACGAAGGGTGATGTCGTACCGATATTGAGGTAAAAGCACGAAGGGTGATGCTGTGCCGCACTATGTACAATGTCGTGCCATGATATGAGTGATAATGCACGAAGGATAATTTCGTGTCATGATTATGTGAGGTAAAAGCACGAAGGGTGATGTCGTGCCGATTCTTTTAATTTTTATGGTGAGGATGAGAGTAAAAGCACGAAGAGTGATGTTGTGCACGTGTTATTGAGTTCTTGATTCTTGCTGATAATTGAATTATGGATTTCTTTACATTCTTCTATTGATTTTCTATTGTTACTTGATATTCCCCGCAGCATGTTTTCTCCCTCCTATCTTTAACTATAAATTTCTGCCTTTATTTTTTCCGTTGTATATGATTTAACTGCACAGATTTATTTGGTATTCTTGTCCTAGCCTCGTCACTACTTCGCCGAGGTTAGGCTAGGCACTTACCAGCACATGGAGTCGGTTGTGCTGATACTACACTCTGCACTGTGTGCAGATCCCGGTGCTGCAGCTTTTGGACCACAGTGAGGTTGCTGCCTCCAGTCCATCAGGTGATCCGAGGTAGTCCTGCAGGCGTCCGCATGCCTTGGCGTCCCCTTCCTATCTAGTTTTTCTTCAATTCTTTACTCTTTCAGAGACAGACATGTATCTATTTTGTTCGGACCCTATTTGTAGTATTCTTAGATAGTCTGTGAGACTGTGACACCAGTTCTAGGTAACTTATGTTTATGGATTTGTATCGGTATTATTTTAAATTATTGCATTTCATTCTTCTGCTTTATTATTTCCGTTGTATATATAATGTTAATTCACAATTGTTAAGGGATTAAAAATGAAAAGGGTTGAATAATTGGAATAATTGGCTTGCATAGCTTTCACTAGTAGGTGCCATCATGACTCCCGGGGGTGAGAAATCTGGGTCGTGACAATAAAAATATGTGCAGAAGCATAATATGAGTACACCACAATGGTATCCAGTAAGTATCAAGCCTAACCTCGGTAGAGTAGTGACGAGGTCAGGTCAAGACACCTACTAGAATAAATAAAGAAGATGAAAATGTATGGTACACTATAATAATGGAAACTAGGAATGCAACAATAAAGAATTACAACAAGATAAGCTAAACTGAAAGTTAAGGCAATAAAGGCATCAAGGAAGGAAACACATAATAATAACACCAAGGAAACTATGCAAAGAAAACACAAGTAATGTAAATGAAAGATAGCAACAAGAATCATGTCCGAGGTACCGCCTCGTATCTCATTTCACAATAACAATAAAATTCTTTCCTTCTGTGTGAGCCTTACATTTAATTTTCAAAAATTATTTTCTCGAAATAGCTAACTACGTATTAACCCACCTTATCACACCGCGTGGCTTTAAGTAGTTTCTCAACTAGAAACATGTGTATCAAGCCCAACTTATCTCACCGTATGTGTATCAACCCCTATCCTTATACAAGCGCATGCGTATCGATATCACAACATATCACAAATCGCACCTCAAGTGCCCAATACCGCAACTTGCCGAGGAAGTTAACAATAACAATTTTTCCACAATAAATAACTCATGGCTCAACCACAATATATACATTATTCTCAACAACAACAACCAAAAGTGAATACACAACAGGAATGGTACTTCAAAATTTACAACTTTGCCTTGATGTGATCACGACTTATACAACTTCAACACCAAACTCAATAATAAGATATTCCAAGAAATAACAACTTCAGGTAAGGTAACCCACGGTTAAATATTTAACAAGACAATGAGAAAATAATAACTTCAACTAAGCATGTAAGGGAAAATAACAAGTAAGAGATGAGACAAGTATTTATAATGTCAAGTAAATCATGTAAGGATAGATTAACGATGATGAAGATAACATGTTATGGTAATTCAATTAAAGGCATGAAAGAATCTACATAACTTTAACTGGTCAATTACCATATTTAGCCCATGTACCCACTCGTCACCTTGCGTACATGACCTTCATGTACCACAATCAACATAAAACAACACCAATCCTAAGGGGAAATTTTTCCATACAAAGTTAGGTAGGACACTTACCTCAAAATACGCTAACTCAATCACTAGTAAGCCTTTCCCGCGATTATCCAACTCCAAGGGCTCGAATCTAGCAAAAATAACTTCATATCATAAATATAAACCATAGGAAACTATTTCGAACAATAAAGTTGTAATCTTTAAAGAAAAATAAAAAGTCAACTCAAAAAGTCAAACCCAGGCTCGTGTTTTGGAACCCGACCAAACTTATAAAATCCGAACATCCATTTAATAACGAGTCCAACCATACTAAAATTATTTAAATCTGACCTCAAATCACATTTCAAATCCTCAAAATATAGTCTATGAAGTTTTCATAAATTTCCCTAATTTTTCCAACTCAAAACATTATCTAAATGGTAAAAACAATGATGGATTCATCTATAATAGCCAAATCCAAGTTAAAATCACTTAACCCAATCATCTCCTTGAAAATCTCTTCAAAAATCGCCGAAAAACAAGGTCTCTAGCTCAAAAGATGAAAAATGAAACAAAACCCTCAATTTGAAAATTAAATGATGCTGCCCAGTTATTGCCTTTCGCGATCGCGGAAACACACCCGCGATTGCGGAGAACAAATTCTCCCTGCCCATAGAACCTCCTTCACGATTGTTTGAACTCAATCGTGAACGCATAGAACAACCTTCCTAAGCTATGCGATCGCGTCCCAGGCCACGCGAACGCGAAGAACATCGTGTACCTCAGCTCAGTCTCTCCTTCCTTATATGCGAACACGGTCTCACGCATGCGTTCGCGAATCACAAGCTATTCCACCTTCGTGGTCGCATATCTGACTTTGCATACACAAAGAGTAAAAATTTGTCAGTCCCTAAGGACTCTACGCGATCGCGGGAGAATCTTCGCAAACACATGGAAGGAAACCAGAACAGAAAAACCAGCAGCCCCATTTCAAGAACAAATGGTGCGAACTCGATCCGAAATGCCCGGGGCCCTCGAGACACCGTTCGAACATATCGACAAGTCCTAAAATATGATAAGAACTCGCTCAAAGCCTAAAAATACATCAAACAGCACTAAAACTACGAATCACACATCGATTCAAAGCCTAATGAACTTATGAACTTCTAACTTCTAAAACTAATGCCGAAACATACCAAACCAACTCCGATTGACCTCAAATTTTGTAAACTAGTCATAATTGACACAATGGACCTGTTCTAATTTTCGAAACTGATATCCGCACCAGACATCAATAAAGTCAACTTCCGGTCAAACTTCTCAACCTTCCAAACCTTCAACTTTCTAACTTTCGCCAATTCAAGCCAAAATAACCTACGGACCTCCAAATCAATATCCGGACACACTCCTAAGTCCAAGATCACTATACTGAGCTATCAGAACTATCAAAATTTCATTCCGAAATTGTCTACAAACAAGTCAAACTCCGGTCAACCCTTTCAACTTAAGCCTCCAACTTAGGGACTAAGTGTCTCATTTCACTCTGAAACTCACCCGAAATCAAAACCAAACACTCCGACAAGTTACATAACTACAATATAAAATATAGGAGAAAATAAATAGGGGAACGAGGCTCAAATACTCAAAACGACCGGCCGAGTCGTTACACATCGCTAATAAAAATATATCACATATATGAATTAAGTCTAAAGAATTTTGAATTTCTTTCAACTGACTTATAAGGATTTAACATGCTTGACCTCCATGCATATTTGACATTTCGATTCATTTTATTCAAACTTAGGCAATATTTTATAGTTAATTATTTTTCGTATAGGTTTAAAATTGACAT
Organism: Nicotiana tabacum; assembly: GCF_000715075.1. Classification (NCBI taxonomy): domain Eukaryota; kingdom Viridiplantae; phylum Streptophyta; class Magnoliopsida; order Solanales; family Solanaceae; genus Nicotiana; species Nicotiana tabacum. Next base: position 49,850,733 of record NC_134089.1, on the reverse strand, counting down.
GGTCTAAGCATACATGCCATAAATTATTTGACTCAAGCAAATAAAAAAAGGCTTCAGATTTATTAATTTCAATAGCAATTGTATTCAGCTTGAAAAAGGCCCTTGGGTAATATTTTCTTACATACATATCATTTTTTATTTATTACAATTTGATCAGAAATAAACACGCACTTACATTCATTCTTGACAAGAAGTACGATAGAAATTAAGTTCTTGCAAATTTCAAGGATACGAAGAACATTATATAGGGTCACAACTTTACTCGAAGTCATCTTCAAAGACATCTTGCCAACTCCTAAAATTTTCGTAGTAGTAGAATTTCATACGAAGATAGTCTCGTCAGGTCATCAGAAGCATAAGAATCAAATAATCCTTTGTTATCAAAAACATGACGGGTGGCTCCAGGGTCATTCTATCATTCCTTAGAATTTTTCATCAAGTTGTATTCAGACAATATAGCATATAAGTTCAACATCTCCTCATTCTTTTCAAAAATGTTGGCTTGATCCTTTTTCTTCTCCTTCTTTGGAGCACGACAGTCCTTAGCATTATGTTTAACTTTTTCACAGTTAAGGCAGTTGCCTTTGAACTTCTTTTTAAATGGATAATTCTTTGGACCAGAAAGCAAATAATTCGTTTTAAATAGATAATCTCTTTTTGCTAATTTATGGTGTCTCTGCAATAATATTTTCTTTCAGTTATTGTTAAACTCACATGAGCTTTATTTTCAGCAACTTTCTTGTCCACCCTTAGACGAATGATAAGATTTTCAAGTGTCATCTCCTTGCACTTATATTTCAAGTAATCTTAAAGTCTCTCCATAAAGGAGGTAACTTTTTAATTTGAATTATACATTCAGCAAAGAGATCATGAATGATGACTTGCAACTAGAGACATGATAGACATGTTGTCAACCATTTTGAATTAAAAAAATTGGCACCACAATTTTTCTTATTTCGGCGTATTTAGTCTTGTATTTATTTTTCAAGAGCATCTACAACCCATTTGAAGTTTCCAAGATTCTATACAAGTTATCCTCAAAACAACTAGTATATAATTCTTGCAAAAGAAATTGGAATACTTCTAAGTTTCAGTGACCATAAAACGCTCATTGTCTGGAGTTTCTTCTGCGAAAACTGGAACATCCTCTTTGATAAGTCGCTGCAAACTGAGAGTAGTTAGATAGAAGAACATCTTCTGCTGCCACCACTTGAAGTCGGTAGCCGAAATTTTTTTTGGCTTTCTACTGGTGAATGTACAACTTGACAATGCAGTAACCATCACAGCGGTAGCTTTCACAACAGAATCATTTTTTTGTTCAGTACTTGTTGTTAGTTTTTGTAAAAATTAACACAAATAAATTTAGTAAATCGGTGAAGCTTTTACTCTTCAAATCAAATACAAACAACCAAGTAAAAAAATCACAAGAATTTTAATCTTGAATTTGAGTAAATAATCACAAAGATTTTAATCTCAAAGAATGAGTTGAAAGTCAAGAAAATTTTAATCTCAATAAAGGACTAAAAATTCAAAAATTGTATTCTCCAAAATGGGAGTAAAAATTACTAAAATTTAATCTCCCACAGGTAGAATATAAAATGAACACAAAAATATAATTAAATTTTAAGCTTGTGAAAAAAACGGTGTTCATAAATAATAATCCAGAGAATAAACACATTTATTAACACAATGTATAAAATACAAAATATTTCAATCCCATAATTTTCTTGTGTGTCTTTAAGAAATTTAATCCCCTCAATGTTGTTCGAGATATTTGGATTAGTTTCTCCCAAAATAGAGCGGAAAATTATTCTATAATAGCGGTAATGCAAATTATAAAACTTCTGAGAACTTAAATGGCTGAGCAAATCACACACTGGCACTTATATTTTGCTTTTGAAAACTATGCAGAAATACAAAGAAGAGAGGAAAGTGTTTTCTAATTTTCGATACTAAAAATGGGCAAAGCCTCTGATTTTATAGCCAACGTGTTGGAGCCTCAACAGGTGCAAAGATGCTTGTTCATGGAAAAGGTGTCTCTTACATGGAAGAAATAATTGAATTCCGTTAAATGCTATTTGGTCGCAAATTATGGTTGGAAAAAGAAATCGAAATTTTTTAAGTTAAAATTCTGCGAGAAAAAATATCAGAAAAAAACTAATAACGAAAAAAGGATAAATAAATTTGGTCCAAGAAATATGTTAACCAATCTATCAAATCCATATCCAAAGTCGAGCGAGCTACGACGATAACGACGTAAGACTTGCTTCCTTCTCAACTCTTTTGAAACTTGAAAAAGTAATTCTATATATAAGCACAACAATGTTCCTATTCCTTTCCAATAAGGAACAAAGTTTCTTTGTAAAAGGAATCATTTCAAATATTTTATTTTCCTTCATATTTCATCCACACCTCAAATAAAAACCCAAAAAAATAGGCAAAAAAGGAACGAAAAGTTTGTACGACAAGCGATAGAGTGCGAGTTCTAATCAAATAAGGTTCCCGATTACCTCTTGGTGGGAGAATATTGAATTAAAGGATTAACAAAGGTTTTGCCTACTCCACATCATGTATTTTTTTTAAGTTATTAGATGCTCATATGTCTTCACGCCTAATTATATGTGAAATTGATTTTGTTCTAAACCACCAACCTATATTTTTTCATTAAGGAAATGAAGAAGATGGATGATAGAGTATCTTTAAGGATTGTAGTGAATGAAATAGGATCTCTCTACTTTTAAGTTTGAGGTTTCAGTTTCGAGTTGAGAATAAAAAAGTTTTTTAATAATAAATATTTTTTTTAATATACCTTATGCGATGCAAAATAGTTGAGGTGTAAAACGAACACGAATGAAAAACTAAAAAATTGATGGGTAGGAGTTTGGCGGTTGTGAATTATGAAGTAATGGCACCGTCAGAAAGCGTATAAGAGATGCATTTGCTCCTACCACGAAATGGTCCAATACTAGAAAAGAACAAAAAGAGAAGCTTAAAGAAAGGGAAAGAGGATATAATTAACAAATACAAAAAAGGTCACACGCAAAGATGTACAAGAAGACCAGGTTGTCTTTTACCTTTATTTTATACATATCCTAATAATTCATATCCTATCGTCACCAAGCTTTAATTTTATTTTATTTTATTTTTGTATTAAAGGTGGCAAAAAGAAAAATATAAAAGCAAGTCGTTAGCTACTTATGCCCAACAGCTCATCATCTATTTATTTTGTATCAACTTCTTAATTTTCTATAAATTAAATTGTGATTCAGTACGCCAATAACAAAATTTCCATTTAGAAAATTAAATTATTGACCGATAAAATACATTTTATCAATTTGATTCTCTCACCCTCCTCCTCAATTTCTTCTCTTTTTCCTGGAGAGGGTATGGAGCAAAATGCACTCATGATGTAAGATCCATCCAATTTTGTCTAAAATTTAAGTAATTTTTGTATTGAAATAATACCACGAAACAATCATTTTAGTGTATCTAAATTTAGAGTAAATATAGCACGGGCTAGCCAGTTTTCGGACTGGTCATTCAAAAATAGCCAGCGTTTGCAAAATCATTGAAAAATAGCCATTATTTTGCTGCAACACGGAAAGTTCCAGCATAATATACTGGAGATTGGTGCACCTATGTATAAACTTCGTTGGAACTCCAACACATCCAGTATAATATACTGGAGTATTTTTTCGGGTTTTGAACAGTGTTTTCGTTCAAAATTATCTTTACATGAAAAGTGGCTAAATTTTGATTACTTTTGAAACTGTGACTATTTTTGAATGTACACTTGTAAATCTAGCTATTTTTTAATTTCTCCCAAATTTCCACTATTTAATAAGTCAAATGCTTACCACCAAAGGATGTGGTGCAGTGGATGTGACTGCTCCTCCCTTAATCAGAGATCTCGAGTTCGAGCCGTGGGTATGGAAAAAATTCTTGGTAGGGAGCGTTTCCCTCCAAATGGGGCTCTACGCGGCGCGAATCCAAATATAGTCGGACTCTGATGCGGATACCGGATACCGGGTGGGAAACCAAAAAAAGTCAAATGCTTGGGAAAGCGAGGAAACCAAAATTGTCTAATGCTTCCAACTTGAGTTTTCACCCAAAAATTTCCAAGTAAAAAAGTGCATTTATGAAGTATTAATTTCACTAAGCTTAAAGGCTTCTAAAAAAATTCGCGTTAAATTGAAGGGCCAAAAAAAAATAAAAAAATGACAATGGCAAATTGAAGATATGAAAGCGAATAACGCCTCAAAAAGAAAAAAGGAAAAAAAAAGAACATGAAAAATGTAAGAACTGAAATTTCACCTGTCAAACTTGTTAAGTAACATTTAAGCGGTGAAACTAAACTTCTTCCCCAATCAAAGAAAAGCCAAGTTGCACATATCAAGCATGGAGAATCCTGAGGAACATTTGATTTTAATTTAAATATTAATTGGACTTTTGAACAAACATATATATATATGCATACAAGTTGATGCCTATCTCCTAACCAACCAAAATTTTGATATTAGAGTAGTTGAGTTTTTATCTTTGTATCTATTAACTAATGTAGTATTAAATTTCTCGTACTAACGATATTTTTTTTTATTCATCAAATTTTAACACACCAACTTTAATCGTTCCAAAATTATTAACCATTTGTTAGTTTAGATGCTTGCATATGTATTTAATTTGTGTACACTAAACGGAATTTGATAACCTAGAAAAAGGATAGTATTTAACGTGTCACAACTAAATTCCTATAATTTTAAACTAGTTCTTTTCATTCTTGGACTATATACTTATGGATTAAATTTATACACTAAATGTGAGATGATAACCTAGAAAGATGATGTGGTAATTAACTTATCACAACTGAATTCTTATAATCTAAAACTCTCCTTATTCCTATACTATGGATCATTCTTTAGTATACTTGCTTATGAATTCAAACATGAATACACTAAGGGGGGTTTGGTTTGAATACGGTTTATACTGGATAAGTTATAATGTGATTAGTTATGCTGGTATTAGTTATTCTGGTATTATTTTTTATATACTGTTTAGTATGTTGTATTAAAAATGACAATTGCATAATTTTTAAGAATGAGGTATAAGTTGTCACGGAACTAATTACCCCACCCTCTACAAGGTATAAGTTATTCCAATACTAATTTTAATCTAGGGATAACTTATACCAGGTTCACTAATCAAACAAAGTATTAAGGTGCTATTAAATTTTTAACCAGAACTATATTTACTTATACCTCATATCAAACGACCCCTAAATATGAGTTGATAACCTAGAAAATATGATAGTACTCCATCTGTTCCAGTTTATGTGAACCTATTAAAAAAAATGACCCATTTCTAAATTTGGTAACAATTTAGCTTAAACTTACAATTTTATCCTTAATGAGAAACTTTTATAACCACACAAATACTCTGGGCCCTTTTGACTTGTTTAGGACCACAAATTCTAAAAGTCTTCATTTTTTCTTAAACTTCGTGCACAGTCAAATATGTTTACATAAATTGGAACGAAGGGAGTAATAATTAAAGGGTTACAACCAAATTATACAATTTCAACTTCTTAAGTATGTTTAACTTACACTTCGGGGGTTGCCCAGTTGGTTTGGAGGGTAGTAATCCATACGGATGGCCTAGGATCCAATTCCCCCTCAATGTCTTCTGGGTAGAGCTTGTTGTACAGGGCTTGTCTAGTGCAGTTTACATCCCCGTATGGTTTGCAGGCTATTACACAGAGAAAGGTTTACCTAGTGCACACAAAGTGCTCACGACAGAGTGCTCCCCCAAAAGACAGAGGATGTGGCAGAGATAGTAGCGGTTGAGGTTTCCCCTCTTGCCAAAAAAAAAAAAATTAACTTTAAACAAAGTTAATTATCTAATTATAGTAGTTTATAGGTATCAACCCATACAACTAAAACGTATTAATATAAGTAAATAAAATATGTTAGACGTAAGAATTGAAATGCCTAGAAAAGGCAGAGCAAGTTGGACGAAACAGTCGGTCCCCATTACAACTCATCCAATGCCTTATCACTATTCCAAGAAAAAGTCTTCTCTTCCCATTAACAAAATTCTTCATTCATTCTTTGATTTGTTCAACTTTTGATTTCATCTAATATACGATTCAATTCAACATTTTATTCGTTCAGAATTCAGGTACAAAAATCAATAGAATATGGCAGTTTCACCTGAAGAATCTTTCCCGCCAAGAAAACGGCGGCCGTCGGCGAACTCCTTCGTCGCCCCGAATCTCTCCGATCACAATCTCCTCCGATCACTTCTCCTCTTATCATCAGAAATCTCAACTCTACAACCTTTACTATTTCTCTTGAAAAAAAACACTTCCTCTATAATCAGGAAATCAAAGCTTTTATCAATTTTATTCGAGGAAATAAGCGGTAGAGATTGTAGCAGTTCAAACGATCCCACTACATCACGATATGTAACCGGATTTCCACCGTCGGCGGCGTTATGCTTCGACGAATTGTATATAGTTTTACAGCGAATCAAAACTCTGCTTGAAGATTGCCGTAATTGTAGTAAGATGTGGCTACTTATGCAAATTGAGGTGTTTTCTAATGCTTTTCATGAACTTACGCTTGAGCTCGCCATTTTACTGGATATTCTTCCTGCTAAAAAGCTGAAACTGAACGACGACGTTCAGGAATTACTGATTCTAATTACGAAGCAGTGCTCGGACAATTCTGCTTATGTTGATCCAAAGGATCAAGATTTGCGATCTCAAATTGTTGAAATGCTCGACAGGATAGAACGAGAAATCGTTCCTGATCAATCTAAATTGGCGGAGATTTTCGATAAATTGACTTTGCGTGATTCTATGAGTTGCAGGGATGAAATTGAGTTATTGGAAGAGGAAATTCAAAGCCAAACGGACGAAAAGTCCAAATCTGATATCATCGCGTTGATCGGATTTGTACGCTACGCTAAATGCGTGTTGTACGGTGGTTCCACGCCGAGAACCAATTCCCGCCGGCGGCGGGCGGCGGCGGATGTTAGTGTTCCGGCGGATTTCCGGTGTCCGATTTCGCTTGACTTGATGAGAGACCCTGTGGTGGTCTCCACGGGACAAACATACGACCGCAGTTCAATAACCCTTTGGTTCGAATCGGGTCATACCACGTGTCCTAAAACGGGTCAAACACTGACCCACACGGAATTAACACCAAATTCAGCGTTGAAGAATTTGATAGCTATGTGGTGCAGAGAACAGAAAATTCCGTTTGAGTCAACGGAATTGAACGTTAAATCTACCGGTATTGTTACCAACAAAACGGCATTGGAAGCCACGAAGATGACAGTGTCATTTTTGATCAACAAGCTGAAGACGTCGCAATCTGTTGAAACGGCTAATCGGCTTGTTCATGAGCTTCGCGTCTTAGCCAAGGCGGACTCGGATAGCCGGGCCTGCATTGCGGAAGCTTCAGCTTTGCCGTTATTGGTTAAGCTCTTAGGTTTGGAGCATCCGAGCCTACAAGTTAACGCCGTTACAACAATCCTCAATCTGTCAATTCTTGAAGCGAACAAGACGAGGATAATGGAAACGGACGGAGTTTTAAACGGAGTTATTGAAGTGTTACGATCAGGTGGCACGTGGGAGGCAAAGGGAAACGCGGCAGCAACCATATTTAGCTTGACAGGTGTACCTGCTTACAAGAAGAGATTGGCTCGGAAGACACGTGTCGTGAAGGGACTGATGGATTTGGCACGTGGGGGGCCCACGAATTCAAAGAGGGACGCCTTAGTGGCAATTTTGAACTTGGCGGGAGATAGGGAGGCAGTTGGAAAGTTGATTGAAGGCGGGGTGGTGGAAATGGTGGCAGAGATTATGGATGGACTAATGGAAGAGGCAGTGGCGATTCTTGAAGTGGTGGTGAAGAAGGGTGGGTTGGTGGCTGTAGCGGCCGCGTATCCGTTGATTAAAAAACTGGCCATAGTATTAAGGGATGGCACGGATAGAGCTAGAGAAAGCGCAGCCGCGACACTAGTGAACATGTGCCGGAAAGGGGGATCGGATATGGTGGCAGAGCTGGCGGCGGTTCAAGGGATTGAGAGGGTGATTTGGGAAATAATGGGAATGGGAACAGGAAGGGCTAGAAGAAAAGCAGCAACTTTGTTGCGAGTTCTAAGGAGATGGGCTGCTGGATTGGATGCAGAAGTGGCATCAGGGGCTTATTCAGATGTGAATATGAATACTACTTCAACCAGAATAGTATTGCCAGGTTAATGTTTTTTTTTTCTATTTTTTCTTCAAATATGGAAAAATTTGTTCTTTTTTTTTTAAAAAAATTTTGATTCAGAAAATCTGAACATGAAACTGTAACATTTGAGTCAACGTCCTTTGTGGATTGTACAATTGTTTATACCTTTGTCAAGTTGAAGAAAAAGAGAAAGTTTCTACCTTTATTGACAAATTTTGGCTGTGAATAATTTTGTTCAACACATTTTAGTGTGATCATTTTATATTTTATAGAGGGGTTGCTATAGCACTGAGAGCACTGAGATCTTTAAGGATCTTGCCCTTTAGTGTGCCAATTCATATTGAAAGCTGATTACTCTATAGCTGATGTAGTTGATTTATGTATTTTCTTAGAGCATTTTAAGGAACACACTAATGATCTTAGCAGAGGACTTACCTTTTGATATGATTAAAATGACATGAATCACAAAATAAACTATGAACGCCATTATCTTACATTATGAACTACTAATCCTAAATGGGAGCAACATAGCTAGCATATAATATTATAAAGGGCTGCCTGGTACAAGAAGCACTCCGCGCCGTTATAAAGAAAATGTTGGGTAGCTAGCTTCTCTTTGTTTGGATGTCACCATCTCTGCAGCAATGGTTGTACTGTTGAGACTCAAGATTGTGTTTCCAAAAATACTATTGCTTCATTGAGGATCTTCCATACCTTCCAAAATAATATAGCAATCCTGACTGTATTTGACAACAAGGAGAAGCATACCAAAGAGCAGGAAGCTGTACTTCGTTGGACACCCTTGCTTTGCTAATCCAGATGAGAAGACTTTGGATCTCTTGAATTCTTCATTTACCATCTTCTACAATACTTATTAAACAGATCCAGTTCATACACAATAGAGATGTAGAATGCTGTCCATCATGTAACACTTTATCAACCATTCCCTTGGGATGTAGAAAGTACATTATTGTGCATAAGAAATTCCAGAAATGCAGATGATAACAAGAGTTCAAAGGAGAGTCAAACAATATGGGGGACCTTACAAGTCTTGGTACTGGTCTTTTTTTGTGTTTCTGGGCTGGTTCTTGATGGGCCAACTTCAACATATATAGCTGACATCATATTCACTTGCAGAATGGATTACTAAAGAAAGCCGTTTGATAATAAAAAATTAAGTTTTCAGTAATCAGCAAAGTCTTCTCGAACGTAATCTAGTGCAAATATGTTTTGCACCATTAGTGTATACATTTAAAACTTCAGATAGGATTTCTGATAGTGTAAAAAGTTTTTACACATCATTATATTCGACGTACTGTATCTTTCACACTTGTTAGTACATAGGACATAAACTTTTGTAGATAATCATCAGTGAAGATAAATTATGTATATCAGTAGCGGATCCACCCTTTAAGGTGGGGGTGGTATGTGATGGATTATTATATGCAGCGGAAGCAATTTCAGTAGCAAAATCACATGTAATCTAGACAACTAGCATAAACGGGATTTCACGGGTTATCTCTTGAAGCGTGAACAAAGCTTCTTTATCACGTGAGCCTCTAATTCCACAGCAATTCGATGAAATCTCCATCACCCGCATGATCACGATCTCCGAACGTTCCACGGTCTTCTACTGTGTTACCCAAATAATACCCGGAAATAGTAATTTCGTGAGGGCGAAATTTTCTTGGAAAAAGGGCTGAAAAATTCGGCCACTATGACTTCCCCCTCTAGGGTGAAAACCTTATGTATTTATAGCACAAGTTTTAAGGGTTAGGTTTTCTTTTCCATCAGAAAAATGATTCCTTTATTTCCTATTATTTAGGCACAACATGGACCACCGAATTTAATTAACAAGGCTCCAATTATGGAATTAATTTCTATTTTTCGAAATTAATATCTACCATAATTAATTACGAAATATTCCACTAAAAATTCGTAATTGCACTCCTTATTCTATTTCGAAATTCATCCATTAGATCTTATTTAACTCCCCACGTTAAGATTCAGATACTAATCAATTAAATTAAATTACTGACGATTTAATTTATTGATTATTTCCTTTACACTTTCGCTTAACTTATTTCATGTGTCGGATACAAAATCCACCGGCCGGGTTTACACATGAAAACTTATAAGCTTTCATAAAGGTGTATCATAAATCTCTAAACCAAGACATGGATTCCATCAACTAACTATTACTTCGCCAATGTACATTATTATTATCCAATTTATCAGTCATATTGACCCACGAAAGAATCTCGCCTCTTAATAAATCAAAACAATAATTCTGTAAACATCTAATAATAATTATATCAAGATTAAGAGTATAAGTACATTTAATGTCTATCCTTTTAAAATCAAAAACTTGGGTCTTGATAGGAATTTTGGATTGAGAACAAATTTAATTTTTATATTTTTTTAATTATAACATAAAAAATCATGCTATTCTATAATTGTTAAATACAACTTAAATCTCTTTACTATTAAATTATGATGAATATGTTGCAAGTATTGTCTAGAAAAATATGAGATTTATCATTTTAATTTTTGGGATTTTGTAGTTTATTTAATTCTGCATCTATTGGAGATATACATTTTTTATTTTTCTTATTCTGATTGGTGAAATTCCCTTTTGAAGATGTTATTTTATTTGTGCAAATTTATTTTTAACACACAAAAAGATATAGTTCCCAAGTGAAAATATTAATTGTACTTGTATTGTTAATAGTAAAGGTGCGATTTCTTTTTTAAAATGCTAATTACATTTGTTTCTTGACGCCTAAGATGTAATTTTCATATAATAATAAAATATCTAGTGAAATCTCACAAGTAGAGTAAGAGATAGAGATATTATTTTCATATTTGCAAATAAAAAATGCCTATTAAATTATCCGGATATGAATTCACAGTGAAACTGAAAACATAGAAGTAATAAATCGGGGTGAAGAGATGGGACACTTTTAAACCTGCTACCTGGTGTCATTTCCACAATAAATCACATGTCTTGATATAAATCTTTTTGGGCTCCGAGGTGAGATTCTGCACATACTATTGGATCAAATAGATTGTTGAAAAAGTGTGATATCTCAGAAATATCAGATTGGGCCAATGACTCAGCGAGCTCCAAACATTTCTTTGGAACAGACTCTGTTCCACAGAGCTACGAATTACTTTAGTCCTTGACTGACGAAACATTTCATATTCATGAAAAATGTTTGTATGCGCTGAAAATCGGGGCTACCCGATTTCGTTCTCTGATGGAAAAGGTGGTACCACGTCGAGAGGCCAAGACGCGGAGCTCGAGGTCGAAGCTCCATTCCAATATTGAGGTCGAGGTCGAAATCAGTTGCCAAGGTGGAAGGAGGCATACCTCGAGATAATACGGTTATAATTCGGTATCAGAAAGAGTGAGATACCCGCAACGACCTAAAGATCACGGCTTAAATTGCAGAATGGAGTGACCCTTGGCGGTTAGACAGCTGTCAAATATGATTTCCTATTGTAATTAGAAATGTACCTTATTTAGAACTCCCCTATTATATAAAAGGGAGCCCATTCATTTGTACGACACGTTTTGATTGTTAGTAAAATACATGCACTTTATTCTCTAGCTATTCTACTTGTTGTTCATCAGAGTTGCTTTGTAACTTGCTATTCCCACTGTTCCACCTCGAGACTGTCATATCTCGAGGTCGAGACTTGACTTGCACACTGGTTTGACTTATTTTATTCTCCAATTTATATATTTAATTCCTAGTTTACCAATTGGTATTGGATTAAATCACATATCCTTAAAATCACAATATAAATTTAATTGCTACTCGGATTTTAGGGTAAACAGTTTGGCGCCCACCGTGGGACTAAGAATAATAGTGATTGTTTCAGTGTTGATTCTGATAACACGTGTTATTTTGACACTTGTTCTTGTCAAGAATTTTTGTTCTCAGGTTAAAACATGTCAAACTCACAAAATGCACCCGTGCATGGTGATGATGGTCTTGGATTTCACGGGGAAAACGATAACGTAATTGCTCTAGGAGCCGGGGTGCCACCGGCTAATCTCGGGGGAGTACCGATCGTCGATATCAGTTCGCACATGCTTTGAATGCGGATTTAGGTGCGGACCCCGAAGGGAATATGCGCCGGGGAAGGCCTGGTGGCCAAGGAACACAGGGCGTAGGAGACGGGGGAGTTAGTCTCCAGGTAATATTCGAGATGCTACAGACTCAGTAGGCCGCTATTGCTCACCTTCAGAGACAACATAGAACTCAGAGTGTGGTCGAGGCAGAAATCACTCGCCGTACCGAGCCAGTGCTGGAAAGGTCGACTGGTAATGGATCAGGAACTGATCCTATAATTATAAAAATGCTCAAGGAGCTCCCCAAAAGAATTGAGTCGAGAGAAAAGAAAATCGAAGATAATGACAAAAAAGTAGAAACATACAACTCCCGAGTCGATCAAATACCGGGGGCACCCCCGATCTTAAAGGGTTTGGATTCATAAAAGTTCGTGTAGAAGCCTTTTCCTCAGAGTGCGGCTCTGAAGCCTAATTCTAAGAAATTTCATATGCTGTATATACCTAAATACAACGGGACCACCGATCCTAATGAACATATACTTCGTACACATGCGGGATAAAGGGAAATGACTTAGAAAACGATGAGATCGAGTCTGTTTTGTTGAAAACATTTGGGGAAACTCTATCAAATGGAGCAATGATTTGGTATCACAAATTGCCACCGAATTCCATCGACTCATTTGGCATGTTAGCAGATTATTTTGTGAAGGCACACGCCGGGGCCATAAAGGTCGCAACAAGAAAATCAGACGTTTTCAAGATATGACAAAGGAATAACGAAATATTGAGGGAGTTCATATCCCGATTTCAAATGGAACGCATGGAGTTATCATCGGTCACAGATGATTGGGCCGTTCAAGCATTCACCCAAGGGTTGAACGAGCGGAGTTCGATAGCATCACGATAGTTGAAGCAAAATTTGGTCGAGTATCCAGCTGTCACTTGGGCAGATGTGCACAATCGATATCAATCGAAGATCGGGGTCGATGACGACCAATTAGGAGCCCCTTCCAGTTCAGTACATCCAAACAGGTTGGCAGTTAAAGCCCCGAGGGACATCCATAGGGATACAAGGCCGAACAGAGAACGGTATCAGCCATATATAACATATCGAAGAAACGGTGGCTAGGGGAACAATCCCTCTTGGAATGATCGAAGAAACTATTGAGGACAAAATTCTCGGGGACTTATGAGCAAAAGTGGTTTTGATAAACATGCTGATCCCATAGAGATGCCTCGGTTATCGGTATATAACTTTAGTATCGATGCATCAGGCATTGTCTCAGCAATCGGAAGGATCAAAGATACTAAGTGGCCCAGACCCATACAAACCGATCCTTCCCAAAGAAACCCAAATTTGATGTGCAATTATCATGGCACACATAGACACAAGACCGAGGATTGCAGGCAATTAAGGGAGGAGGTAGCCCGTCTATTCAACGAGGGCCACCATCAAGAGTTCCTTAGCGATCGAGCCAAGAATTATTTCAGAGACAGAGACGCCAACAGGAAAAATGAATAGGAGGAACCACAGGATGTCATTCATATGATCGTCGGCGGGGTCGATATTCCACAAAGGCATGTATTCAAACACACTAAGGTTTCAATTACTAGGGAGGAGTGGACCCGAGATTATGTGCCCAAGGCTCCTTATCATTCAATGATGAAGAAGTAGAAGACATTTCTCAACCACACAATGATGCTCTGGTAATTTCTATCTTATTAAATAAAGTTCAAGTTAAGCGTGTTTTAGTGGATCCAGGTAGTTCGGCGAATATCATCCGATCGAGGGTCGTGGAGCAACTCGGCCTACAAGATCAAATTGTGCCCCCAGCTCGAGTCTTAAATGGCTTCAACATGGCCAGTGAAACTACTACAAGTGATATCACTCTGCTAGTGAACGTGTCCAGAACCATTCAAGATACCAAGTTCCACGTGATCGAGGGCGACATGAGGTACAATTCCCTACTCGGGAGGCATTGGATCCACAATATGAGGGCAGTTCCTTCAACTCTTCACCAAATGATGGAATTCCCAACGCTGGACGACGTGAAAATAGTGTATGGGGGAGTAACATGTTGCAAAGGAAATGTTTGCAGTTGACGAGGTAATACCGGTATTAATGTTATCAACCTCGAAAAGGTCGAGCATCGAAGGTAAACAGGAAACCAAATAGCAATCATAGCCACAAGCCTCGATTGAATCAAGAAAGCAGGAGATAGAAGAAAAAGAGGAGGATTTTCTGACCCCTCAAACCTTTATTGTACCCGAAGACTCCGACGCCACCAAATCAACGGTCGAGGAGCTGGAACAGGTTATATTGATTAAGTACCTGCCGAGCGAAAGGCATACTTGGGAATGGGGTTAACCCCCAAACTCAGGAAAAAGCTTATTCAATTTTTTATCGATAACATGGCATGTTTTGCTTGGTCCCATTTAGACATGACAGGGATCCCACCGGAGATAACAATGCATCGACTAAGCCTTGACCCCAAGTTCAAACTGGTGAAACAAAAGAGAAGGCCCCAGTCCGAGGTAAAGCATGCATTCATAAAGGACGAGGTAACTAACCTTCTCAAAATAGGGTCCATTCGGGAGGTAAAATACCCCGAATAGTTAGCCAATGTAGTGGTAGTCCCTAAAAAAGGGAACGAACTTAAAATGTGTGTAGACTACAAGGATTTGAACAAGGCATGCCCTAAAGACTCTTTTCCACTGCCTAACATCGATCACATGATCGATGCCACGACTGGCCACGAGATTCTTACCTTTCTCGATGTCTATTCCGGGTACAATCAAATTCAGATGAATCCGAAAGACCAGGAGAAGACCTAATTTATCACCAGGTATGGAACATATTGTTACAATGTAATGCCATTCAGGCTAAAAATCTGCAGGAGCTACTTACCAATGCCTAGTAAATAAGATGTTCGAAGAGCAAATAGGTAAGTCGATGGAAGTTTATATTGATGGCATGCTAGTTCAGTCCCTGTGCATAGAGGACCATTTGGCTCATTTGCAGGAAACGTTCGAGATTTTGAGGAAATATAACATGAAACTCAACCCCGAGAAATGTGCTTTTGGGGTCGGCTCGGGCAAGTTCCTAGTCTTCATGGTGTCAAATCGGGGGATCAAGATCAACCCTGATAAAATCAAGTCCATCGAAGACATCACCATCGTGGACAATGTAAAAGTCATGCAGAGGCTAACTGGGTGGATATATGCTTTAGGCCGATTTATCTCGAGGTCATCGGATTGAAGCCACAAATATTTCTCTTTACTCAAGAAGAAGAATGATTTCACCTGGACCCCGGAGTGTCAACAAGCATTAGAGGAATTAAAGCGATACCTATCGAGCCCGCCATTGCTTTCACACGCCGAAGGCAGACAAGAAACTTTACTTGTACTTGGTGGTGTCGGAAATCACGATAAGTGATGTCCTAGTTCGAGAAGACCAAGTTACACAATATCCCGTTTACTATGTAAGTCGGAACCTTAGGGGAAGCAGAAACAAGATATCCACACTTAGAACAATTAGCGCTTGCACTAATAAGTGCTTCTAGAAAGTTGAAACCATACTTTCAGTGTCACCCCATATGTGTGTTAAACACTTACCCACTTCGTAATATTTTGCACAAAACGGAACTTTCGGGTCGATTGGCCAAATAGGCTGTCGAACTCAGTGGGTACGATATCAAGTATCCACCCCGAACGACCATCAGGTCTCAAATTTTAGTGGACTTTGTGACTAATTTCACGCCAACCCTCGTACCCAAAGTTGAAAAGGAACTCTTGTTAAAATCATTTACATCATCGGGGGTATAGACCATTTTAACGAACGACGCTTCTAATATGAAGGGGTCTGAGCTAGGCATCATTTTGAAACTACCCACAGGTAGTACTATTAGGCAGTCTATCAAAACTTCTAGGTTTACTAACAATGAGGTTGAGTACGAGGCCATGATTGCAGTTCTCAAGCTAAAAGCTTGGGGGCAGAAGTCATTGAAGCCAAGTGCGACTCTTTATTGGTGGTGAACCAAGTAAACAAAAGCTTTGAAGTTCGAGAGGATAGGATGCAAAGGTATTTGGACAAACTACATGTAACATTGCATCGCTTCAAGGAGTGGACTCTAGATCACGTGCCTCGAGAACAAAATAGTGAGGCCGATGCACTTACAAATTTTGGATCATCAGTCGAGGAAGACAATATTATCCCGGGGACCAATTATCGAGATATGTGGTCGAGGAGGGTCATGCCGAGATAAACTCTACAAGCTTGACCTGGGATTGGGGGAATAAATATATTGAATATCTAAAGAATGGAAAGCTCCCATCGGACTCTGAAGAGTCAAGGGCCCTATGAACCAAAGCTGCCCGATTCACATTGGATGAAGATGGAACATTATACAGAAGGACGTTTGATGGACCATTGATGGTATGTTTAGAGCTAGGGGACACCGATTATGTTTTACAAAAGATCCATGAAGGCACTTGTGGGAACCACTCTGACGCCGAATCTTTGATTCACAAAATCATTAGAGTAAGGTACTACTGGGATAGCATGGAAAAAGACACTAAGGAGTTTGTTAGAAAATGTGATAAATGTCAAAGGTTTGCATCGATGATCCATCAGCCCGAAGAGGAACTTCATTCAGTCCTGTCCCCGTGGCCCTTCATGAAATGGGGAATGGATATCATCGGCCCTCTACCAACGGCCCCAGGTAAAGCTAAATTCATTTTGTTTATGACTGACTACTTTTCTAAATGGGTGGAAGCATATGCCTCCGAGAAGGTCAGAGAAAAAGAAGTTATAGACTTCATCTAGGACCACATCGTGTGTAGATTCAGGATACCTGTTGAAATTGTATGCGACAATGGAAAGCAATTCATCAACAGCAAGGTAACGCAGTTCCTCGAAGAGCAAAAAATAAAAAGGATCTTATCGATGCCGTATCACCCAAGCGGAAACAGACAGGCTGAATCGACGAACAAGACTATTATTCAAAACTTAAAGAAAAAGTTGAGCGACTCTAAGGGGAAATGGAGAGAAGTTCTACCCGAAGTTCTTTGGGCGTATCAAACGACATCCAAGTCCAGCACGGGGGCATCCCCGTTCTCCTTAGTATATGGCTCCAAGGCCATAATTCTAGTCGATGTCGGGGAACCTAGCGCTAGATTTTGACATGCAATAGAGCAATCAAATCACGAGGCTATGAATACTAGCCTCAAACTATGGGATGAAAAATGAAAAGCTCCGCTTGTTCGGATGACTGCACAGAAGCAAAGAATTGATATATATTAAATAGAAGAGCAAACATTCGCCACTTCGGAATCGGGGACTTAGTTCTAAGGAAAGTCACCCTCAATACTCGAGACCCAAACGAAGGGAAACTAGGCCTGAATTCGGAAGGACCATATCGAGTCATCGGTGTCATCGAAAAAGGATCTTACAAACTTGGCACGATGGAGGGCGAACAATTGCCAAACAATTGGAATGTATCACTACTCAAATGATATTATTGCTGAGGTATGACTTTCTCCCTTTTTCATTTGTATTTAATACCAACTTATTATAGGTGTTCGATCGAGGCTTCAAGAAAACTCTTCAACATGAAGATCTTAGGTTTTAAAGCACGCGTTGCACTCTTTTTCCCTCAGATCAATTTTTATCCCGAATGGATTTTTTCGGCGAGGTTTTTAACGAGGCAACAATTATGTGCTACCTAAGGAAAATTCAATAGTATCCAAGGCTTCTTTTCAATTAACATTGAAAACTGGGGGGCATCACCCTCGGAGGTTATATTTTCGAGAAAAATACTTCATGTCAAAGGGTCTTGATAGGAAAACGTTGTAATGGGCCAAACGGTCGAGTGAACCATGTACATATAGATTAGTCAAGCCCCGGTGGCAAAACATATACGCATGTATAAATTATTCAAAGAAGCACTCTTTCTATATCAAACACTTTGTGTCTCAAAGAAAATTTGCCACTATACGAGCTCCATACTTATGATTTTGTGAGAAATGGATCAAGGTCCAAGCACAAATATACCTTGAACACTCGGGGACTATCACCAACAATCAACATATTCGAGTTATCTAAACTCGAATTCATAAGACCTCAAAGAGGCACCCCTTGATCTATAGGCCACAACCATCTTTCTCAAGGATTAACACCTCGAACAAGTTCAAAGTGTTATTGGGGAATAAGCCCAAGAGACATACCTAAAGGCTATGGCCAAAGTAATACGGCTCAGAGACCCGTCTGAACCCTTCAATCAAAATAGGCCCTCAAGTTCTTTGAAAATATCGATTAAAATAGGCTACCCTCAGCAAATAATAAAAGGGCTTCGATAAAATTAGCCCTCAAAATACCTTAAGAGGTATCAAAATTATCTTAACGCAAATGTGCTAAGGCACAAAAAACAGAAGGGTTTCAATCAACATCGAACCTTCAAAAAACCCAATGGGTAAAAAATACATGCTAAGACATAAAGAAAATTTCACTAAGTATTTTAAACCAAAAAAGGGGAATAATAGACATCTTTTAGAGGCCATAATGGCCGATCTAAAAGATCCTAAGGGCCAATACCCAATGGTTCGATTATCCAGAGCCAAAATAGATAATAACTTGATTATGGCTTGGGGACTCACTGTTATTTGACACAAACCCTTAAGGATCTATGCCTCAAAGTTCGAACCTTATTCGAACTCGTCCATGGTAACTTCAAGGAAGCCACCCGAGACAAAGTCTCGAACACACCGTTCAAAGCATGAGACTATGATAAAATTTTGCAATGCAAAAAATATGTTCATAAAAATCGAGAAGACATTCAAGAGAAATTTTCTTTTATATATTTGAAAAAGATATGTACAAGAGACCGACAAAGGTCTTACAAAAAGAAAAAGAAAAAATCCTAACTATGCCCGGGGCTGGTCGTTCTCTCGGGAGCAACTTCCCCTTCGAGCCCCTTGTTATTGTCAGATCTGCCTTGGCTGCCTTCGTCATCATCATCATCGTCGGAGGAGATGAAAAATCTGGCATTAGCTTCAGGCGCCTTTGCTTGAGCTATCTCTTCATAGAGGTCATAACCTCGAGCGTGGATTTCTTCGAGGGTCTCCCTCCGGGATTGGCACTTGGCCAAATCATTTCTCCGTCACTCTCGGTCGGAGGCTTCCCTTAGCTGCATTTGAGCAGCCTCAGTATCGACCAAGTATACAACAATGATTTTGTCAGCCGCGATCTTCGTCTTCCTAACCTCTGCCTTGGCCTCAGCAAGCTTGACCTCGAGCTCATCAATCCTTCTGGCCTGGGCTGAACTTTTCTCTTTAGATCCTCGAAGTTGGGCCTCGACCGATGTCGGTTTGGCCAAAGCAGCCTCTTTCTCCACAGCAAGGCGGTCCATGTTCTCTTTCCATCGATCGCAGTCGGCTTTGATCTGATCGACCTCTCATCGAAGCAGCTCAATTCTCTCCAGTTTTTGCTACAGCTGAGACACTGAAGTATTAGCCTCCACAGTTGGGTCGAGTAGGCTATACTCTTTCAAAATGACAGTTACCTGCTTGTCTAGCTCGGCCTCATCCTTACGAGCCTTGGCCAAGTCTGCCCGATGGTCCCTAAGCTCCTTCTCCTTTTGACTGCAAAGGAGCTATAAAACGTTCCTTTCATCCGAGGTCTTCTGGAGCTCGGCCTCGCATTGGCTCAGGTCGGCCCTAAACTTGGTGAAAACCTACATAGAAAGAAGGATACAAGTTAGGGTAAAGAGAGAAGAAGGAAAACAAAATTGAAACGTTAGGAATTAATGATTACTTGAGATAAAAGGCGTTGAGCCTCTTCAAAAAGGGTAGATGCGCCATTGAGATCGGTGGCTTCATTGACCCCAGTAAAGCAACCCCGGAAGGGATCCTCTTCGCTGGGGACTCCATCTAAGTCACACATCTGCAGAGCCCAAGCCTCCCTTATGGCCTCTTCAGAATAAGCCAGTAGAGAGGGAGAGTGACCTATTATCATGGCCCCGAGCGAATCACTCGTGGCGTTCTATTCAATACTGGAGATCTCGGAACACGCCCCCTCTAGTGTGCTTGTTGATGGCTGAGGAAAAATCTTGACCTCGGGCGATTCAAGGGTTTTGCCCACATATTTCTTTGAAGCCTCCTCATGAGGCAAGGTCTCCGACTCAGATGGCTTGGCAGCTTCAACCAGCTTCCTGGCTCGAACCAGCAGCATCGAGTCTTCACCCTCGTCTTCTTCTTCTTCATTTAGCTGGTGGATCGATTCTATATCCATAGGAATGAGATTTCTCCTGCGTCTTCGAGCTGGAGCCTTTTTATCTTGGGGGTCTTCGGGCTTTGAGACCCTTTTTCTCTTATTATCTTTCCCAGATTTTGGAATCGGGGACTCGGTCTCTTCCCCAAGTGGGGCCGGACTCATTTCAAAAATATCTCCAATGCATGCATGAAGGAGAATCAAGTATGAGTAAAGTGACATCTCCGATAAAGAGGAAAGCATCAAAGGCTTACAAGATGAACTTATCATGATGGTTGGCTTCCCATTTGCCCCTTGCCAAGTCACGCCAGTGGCGCTCGTTATAAGAGAAGGTCGAGGCTAGTCTTCAGACCTAGTTTTTGTGGTCGGTGACCGCATGGGAAATCCAAGCAACCGCTGCGAAATAGATGAAGGCATCACACAATGCAAAAATGGAGTACGAAGGATAATGGGTAAAGACTTCACTTACGTTCGGGGTTCCACTTCTCTTGGAACGACATTTTCTCCTCTGGGATGATGTCGTAGGTCATCACTCGCATGAATCGGCTCATCCAACCCCAATCTTTATCCTCGTCGTTGCTAATAAAAAAGGCCTTGGTCGCCCGGCATTGGAGCTTGATCAACCCTCGAAAAAGCTGAGGTTGATATAATCGAATAAGATGGTTTAGGGTGAACTCTAGCCCCTCGTCCTTGCTGGAGAAGAAATGGAGCATGATCACTATGCCCTAGAAAGAAGGGTGGATCTGGCCGAGGGTGACCTGGTACCTCTTGCAGAAATCGATGACAATTGGGTCAATGGGACCCAGTCTGAAGGGGTATGTGTAGACATTAGGAACCCCTCTACATGAGTGGTGATACTTTCCTCGGGGGCGGGGATCTGTACCATGATCTCGTCCCCCCACCCACAATCTCTCTTCATGGACTCGAGGTGTTTCTCCATTATCGAGCAAATATATATCGATATGTGCTCACATCGGCCAGGGATCGACAGGGAATTTTGACTTTGAAGTCATTCTCTATGACACAGGGGTAGGGAACAATATCATGAAGAGCCGACGCTTTATCACCGGCCAGTCAGGAAGAAAAGGAGGAAGCTTTCTCCTTTTGAGGAACGGTTTTGGAGGTTTTCGCCATTAATTTAGGTTGGAGGAAGCGGAAAGAGGTGAAGTTTTATATTTTTTGGTGCTAAAATTGGTGGATCAACAGGTAGTTAAAGAGAAAGATGAAGAGAGGAAGAGATCAAGAAAGTTTGACAATGGAAGCAAAGTTTTTGATTCAAATAGAAGCCCTGTATTTATAGGCACATGGTGACGGTTCGGCGGCGCTAGTGGTCGATCGCCTCTAGCAAGCATTTAATGTTTTGGAAAAACGAACCGACGGGATGTTTTGGTCATCTCGATCGCTTACGTCACGGGGATAACGTCATCATCAGGGCCTATGGAAAATCGAGGTTCAAGTCATTTCTTAACATTTTATTCTAAGAAATGAGGGGACTATTTGTATGAAGTGGAAATCGAGGCTACCCAATTTCGTTCTCCGATGGAAAAGGTAGTACTACGTCGAGAGGCCAGGACGCCGAGCCTTGGGTCGAGGATCCTTTCCAATATCGAGATCGAGGTCGAAATCATTTGCCGAGGTCGGAAGGAGGCATACCTCGAGATAATACCGTCATGATTCAGTAACAGAAAGAGCGAGATACCCGTCCAAAAATCATGGCGTAAATTACGGAATGGATTGACCCTTGGTGGTTAGACAGCTATCAAATATGATTTTGTACTGTAATTAGAAGTGTACCTTATTTAGGACTCCCCTATTATATAAAAGGGAACCCATTCATTTGTGAGACATGTTTTGACTAATAGTAAAATACATGCACTTTATTCTCTAGCTATTCTACTTAACGTTCATCAGAGTTTCTTTGTAACTAGCTATTCCCACTATTCCACCTCGAGACTGTCATAGCTCGAGGTTGAGATTTGGCTTGCACACTGGTTTTACATATTATTCTCCAATTTATATATTTACTTTCTCGTTTATCAATTGGTATTGAATTAAATCACATATTCTTAAAACCACAATATAAACTTAATTTTTACTCGGAATTTAGGGCAAACAATATTAAGGTTATATATTTTTGAATCCTCCAAATTGATAGTTTCTGTAAGAATAAATCTTCCTATAAAGTATCTTTCGTGAGCTAGGGAACTCGCAAGTCATTTTTCATGAAAAATGTCTTCCTTAAAATATTCTTCGCAGAAAAATGTTTTGTGATGTTTGGTTGATGAGTAAAAAATATGTTTGAAAAAATACATATTCAAGATTAATAATAGTAGTATTTGCAAATCAGTGCCAAGTGTTTTGGTAAAATCTTCGTGTAGTAAAGATTAATGATATAGTCTAAGTTTTAGAGCAAGTTAGAAGAAATTAAAAGTAAAAATCTTAGATAATTGCGCAAGAAAAATGAATTCCGTCTATAATTGTAAGAAGTTATTTTCCCATGAAAAATATTTTCTAGTAACCACACTCCATAAATGAATGTTCTCATGAAATTTTTTTCCCTAAAGAATGAATTCCGTCATGTCACACACCTAAGGGTAGCAAAACGGACGGGTCGTGTCTGATATTGGGCGGGTAAAGAACGAGTAATATAAAAATGGATAAATTATCTGACCCGACCCATATTTAATACAGATAGAAAATGGGTTAACCGGTGGATAATATGGATATCCATATTATCCATGGTTTCTTGATTATATCACTTTTGGGAGAATTCTCAGCCTCTCAAACTTGAGGAACACTCAATTTGAATCCTTGCAGATGTAAAAGTTAAACCCATTGATTATCCATTGGTTTATCCATTCTTTAAGTGAATAATATGATTCTTATCCATATTTGACCCATTTTTAAAAAGTTCATTCGCCAACCTATTATTTTAGTAGATAATATCAACGGCTAAAATCGGAGAGTCCGATTCTGGGATCATCATGGCATTCCATAGCTCGTTGCCAGAAGGCTCGACGTACAACTCAAGGTTTGATGAACCAGAAGGATCGAGGCACAGCTCGACCTCGAGGCAGTACAAATCGGTAGCTATGATGAACGAGTGGGAGATTCCCAAGGTGAGTGATTAGAGCTGACCAAGTCCATAAGAATAGTACAAGCCCGTACCGTGGCATTAAATGGTTGTACTGGCCGCATATCTTTGTAATAAATACATATGTACTATGTTGAGATTCCCCCTCCTATATAAAGGGGAACCTTGTTATTTTTTGCACACATGATATTCAATACAAGAACAACAACATTCTCTGCTCTCTAACTTAAACATTATCTATTGTCTTTCCTTTAATTTATTACTTACATTTATTGTGTTTCATTGATTGTTCTTCATTTATTACTCATCATTTATCATAAAGAGCCATCATCAAGGCTCCCAGAACTGTTAGTTCTTCATCAATTGGCCCCAGTCCAGTGCTTTAGCTCGACCTCGAGGCCCGGCGCAGGCTAGCTCGAGGCCCCGATTCCATCCGTTCGGTTTGTGCAACATATTAACTTCAAAGCTCTTATCTCTTTTTCTTAGCTCAAACTTAGCATCTACTGCCTAACAACTAGCATAAAAATAAATCACATATTTTTAGAACCACAAAAGCAAATCTAATTGTAATTACCATTTTCAAGGTATGTAGTTTGGCGCCCACCGTGGGGCTAAAAATAATAGTGATTGTTTTCGTGCTGGTTTACTAAAAACACAAGTTATTCTTTACATTTTTTCTTGCCCAAGAATCTTTGATTTCAGGTCAAAATGTCTAACTCAGTGAATGCACATGAAAACAACGGTCTTGAAGACCATGGAGAGAATGGTGTAGCTGTTCCAGGCATCGGTGTACCACTACAAAACCCTAAGGACTCACCGAAACCAATTCCTGTGGACGTGGTTTCGCGCAACGCCCAACACGTCAATATAAGCTCCCACACTAACAGGAGTATACGCCAAGAAAACCAACAAGAAGCTTAGAAAATCCCAGCCCGGGAGGGACGAGAAGTTAGCCTTCATGTTATTTTTGAGATGTTATAGGCACAACAACTGGCAATTTCTCAACTGCAAAGCCACAAAAAAACTCCAAGCACAGCAGCACCGGAAACGGCTCCTCGAGCCGAGCAGGTACCGGAAAGATCAAGCAACAATGGGTTAGCAGCCGACCCTGCTATTATGAAGATGCTCGAGGACCTCACAAAGAGTATTGAACTGGGCGAAAAGAAAATAGAAGCCAATGACAAACAGGTAGAGACCTACAATTCAAGGGTCGATCAGATCCCGGGCGCACCCCCGATCTTGAAGGGTGTTGATTCAAAAAAATTCGTACAAAAGCCATTTCCGCCGAGTGCGGCTCCGAGGCCCATCCCGAAGAAATTCAGAATGCCAGATCTCCCAAAGTACAACGGAACCTCGGATCCCAACGAGCACGTCACTGCTTACACTTGTGCCGTAAAGGGAAATGACCTGAAGGACGACGAAATTAAATCCGTCCTATTGAAGAAATTCGGGGAAACACTTTTAAAAGGGGCCATGATATGGTATCACAACCTATCCCCCAATGCGATAAACTCATTCGCCATACTGGCAGATTCTTTTATGAAGGCACATGCCGGTGCCATCAAGGTTGCTACAAGAAAATCTAACATCTTCAAAATCAAACAAAGAGAAAATGAGATGTTGTGGGAGTTTATATCTCGCTT
Source organism: Nicotiana tabacum (assembly GCF_000715075.1). NCBI lineage: Eukaryota > Viridiplantae > Streptophyta > Magnoliopsida > Solanales > Solanaceae > Nicotiana > Nicotiana tabacum. The sequence goes on along the minus strand of NC_134089.1, from coordinate 49,825,412 downwards.
TCAAATGGAGAGAATGGAATTACCGCCAGTCTTCGATGACTGGGAAGTGCAGGCCTTCACCCAAGGTTTGAACGAACGAAGCTCGATGGCTTCGAAGCAGCTGAAGCAGAACTTGGTTGAATATCCCACTGTGACTTGGTCGGATGTCCACAATCGATATCAATCGAAGATTAGGGTAGAAGACGACCAACTATGAGCCCCCTCGGGCTCAGTATATCCTAGCAGGCTCCTGGCGAAGGAACCAAATCCAAACAAGGAAAGGTACCAACAATATACTGAAGATTGAAGAAACACCCTAAGGCATAACATACCCAAAACGACTGAAGGGCAAACCGAGGTCAAAACCCTCGGGGACTCGTGATCAGAGCCGGGTTCGACAGATACACATGGCCGACTGAGGTAACCCGGTTATCCATGTACAACTTCAACGTCTATGTTTTGGACATCGTATCAGCCATAGGTAAAATCAAAGACACTAGGTGGCCAAGGCCCATGCAATCAGATCCGTCGTAGAGGAACCCTAACCTAGTGTGTGAATTCCACAGCACACATGGTCATAGGACCGAAGATTGCAGACAGATTCGAGAAGAAATAGGTTGACTAATAAACAAAGGGCACCTCCGAGAGTTCCTCAGCGACTGAGCCAAAAATCAATTTTGGGAAAGAGAGGCGAATAGGAAAAATGAAACAGAAGAACCGCAACATGTCATCCACATGATTGTTGGGGGAGTCGACATCTCACAGGAACCCATTATCAAACGAACAAAAAAATCCATCACCAGGAAAAAGCGAACTCGAGGTTACATACCCAAGGACGCTCTCACATTCAGTGACGAGGACATCGAGACCCTGTCTCAGCCTCATAACGACGCATTGGTAATTTCTTTTCTTGTGAATACATTTCAAATTAAACGTGTACTTGCGGATCCAGGTAGCTCGGCTAACATTATTAGGTCGAGGGTGGTAGAGCATCTCGGACTACTCGACCAGATCGTACCCGCTTCTCAAGTCCTAAATGGATTCAACATGGTGAGCGAAACAGCTAAAGGGGAAATCACCCTCCCAGTCAACGAGGCCGGAACAACCCAAAATGCCAAGTTTCATGTTATCGAATGAGATATGAGATACAATGCCTTGCTCGGAAGGCAATAGATACACTGCATGAGAGCAGTGCCATCAACCCTTCATCAAATGATGAAGTTTCCAATAAAAGATGGAATAAAAATGGTATACGGGGAGCAACATGCTGCAAGAGAGATGTTCACAGTGCACGATGTGGCACCAACATCGACACCTTCAATATCGATGAAGCCAAAGGATAAGCAAACAGCGAAGTAGCAATCACAAGCTACATCCTCGGCTGCACCCGAGTGAACGAACAAAGTACCGTACCGCATCCCCGGAGCAAGCAGTTGAAGCATATCGAGGCTCAAAACGCCATCAAAACTAAGGTACAACCACCCCCTTTTTATTTACGTCTTACACTAACCTGTGTGTAGGCATCCAGTCAGAAGAATAAAAGTACCTTCCAGCTTGAAGACCTTAGGTTTTAAAGCATGTGTTGCGCTCTTTTCCTTCGATCAGATTTTATCCTTAGAAGGGTTTTACCGGTAAGGTTTTTAATGAGGCAACATCTATATGCTGCCTAAGGGGTACTTAACAAGTATTCAAGTCTCCTCTTCAATCAACCTCGAATAATGGGGGGCATCCCCCCGGGAGGTCATCTCCCCGGAGAAATCAAGACGAGCCAAAGAGGGTCTCAATAGAAAATGATGTATCGGGCCAAACGGTCGAAAGAACCGTGTCCGCATAGAACAATCGAACCCTCAGCGGCGAAGACTATGTATACTTTTACCAAGTAATCAAGGAATATTTTTTGATTTTTAACCATAAGACACTCTGCACTTCAAAGAAGTTTTCTATTTTTAAAAGAAACGGCCCCAGAGCCGCTCGAAGCCGTAAGACCTCTGGGTTGGAAAACTTCGAGCTCAGAAGCCCTCAATAAGGCAACATCAAAGAACGGATCCAGATCCAAGAACTCTTGATGTCTCAGGGACTGTCGCCCCATCGAGCTATCAAAAATTCGAGGCCATAAGACCCCAAATGGGCAACCTTAAGCCCAAAAGCCCTCCATGTTGCATTGCCTAAATCTGTAAGACCTCAAGCCAGGTATGAATTATACTTGTGCCAAGTAAGATATCTGTAAGACCTCAATCAAGGCATGCTCAAAGTTATAAGACCTTACAAAAGGCATAATCCCGATCTTAAAGTCAAGCCTAGATATTCGAGCTTGTAAGACCCCTAAAAAAGGCATACCCTTGATATAGACGCCGAGACCACCTCACTTGGGGACTAAAAGGCTACGGCCAAACATAAATGACTCCGGTTACAAGGCTCCGGCCAAACTAACGCGACTCGGGGACGCCCATCGCCATAATATCACATGCCTTCAATTACTTCAAAAAAATTTCGAAAAGAACCGGTTAATCAGGCTACCCTCGGCATAAGCAAAAGAGCTTTGATCATATCAGCTACAAATAATGAAAAGGCTTCGAAACAATTCAGCCATTGAGCGAAACCTCCTGAGGTGCTCATTTATCATCACATAACGACTCACAATTGAGGTCTTTATCGAACCGTCGAAGAGTCAGACGAACACAAAAATTTCAAAAAGTCTTTAACGAGGGAAAAATAAAGCCAACGCATAAAAGCAACTATTGCCAACTTAAATCAAAGGGTCGTACCGAGCTAACGTGTAAGAGCCACTATCGCCAGCTTAAATCAAAGGGTCGTACCGACCCAACACGTAAGAGCCACTACCGCCAGCTTAAATTAAGGGTCATACTGACCCAACGTGTAAGAGCCACTATCGCTAGCTTAAATAAAAAGGTCATACCGACCCAATGCGTAAGAGCCACTGTCACTAGCTTAAATCAAAAGGTCGTACCGACCTAATGCATAGGAGCCGTCATCGCTAGCTTATATTAGAGGTCGTGCCGACCAAATGCGCAAAGGCCTACGGGCTAACCTGACAAGCCTCGGGGCCGATTTATAAACCTAAGGGTTTTTACTCGAAGGCCAAATCATCGGGCTAATCATTGACAAACATCAAAACTCAAGACAAAAAAAGGACATACACGAGCAAATGGAAATCCATGAAGGGAGAAAACCGAAAGGTTTCTTTATATATGTATATGTGAAATAATGCAAGGCTACATTTGCAATGCTCTCTAAGAGCCCTATATAGAAAATAAGAAAAGAATAGCCTATTCTACTTTCTCCTCGAGGACTGCGGCCTCGTCGGCCTCTCCTTTTTTATCTTCTGCATCAGATACGAGGAACTTGGAGTCGTATTCATCCGCCTTGGCCTGCTCAATCTCTTCTGAGAGATCGAATCCCCTAGCATGGATTTCCTCAAGGGTTTCCCTCCGGGACTTGCACCAGGCATACTCATTGTTTTTGCTCTCCCGATCGGAAGTCCCTCTCAACTCAGCTAGAGCATCGGCAACATCTTTTCAATAAATGGCCACTTTCTTATCAACCTTATCTCGAATCTCTTCAGTATCAGCCCGGGCGTCCACGACCTCAGCCTTTGTCTTCAAAAGGTCAGACTCGAGACTTGCGATCCTGCTCGTCTGGACCAACCTGTTTTTACGAGCGTTCCGGAGTTGCACTTAGAGGGTAGAAGCCTTCACCAAAGCATTCTTCTTGGCCACAACTTGGGTACATATTTGGGCCTTTAGCTTAGCACACTCATACCTTGCCTGGCCAACATTGCCCCAAAGGCATTCTAGGTCCTCCGTTTTTCTCTGCAACTGAAATATTAAAATGTTAATCTCCGAAGATAGGAGAAGAAGCACGCATCCCCTCGAAACAAAGGTTACCTATTTCTCGAGGTGTGATCGGTGCCAACCCCACACCAGTAAAAAATGGCGAGAGCGATCGAAGCAGCTTTTACCCGACATGGTTGGGATCGAATCCACTGGGAGCTAGAAATGGGAATTGGGTTCCTATCTAAACTAGTAGTGCGTAGTGCTCTTAATTACTTTTCCAATCATCTTTTGGTTGGTTGTTACTACTAATATTTATGCTAATGATAAGCTAAATTAAACTAATAATGATTTCTTGTAAGGTTTTCTAAATAGTTAAAGAGGTACTAGGGAAGTGACTTTCTCCTAGGGGAATAGTTGACGGGATCTAAAGCCTAAGGCAAAGACGTTATGCTGGGGATTGTGATATAGCCAATGCAAGGAATTACTCACTCTATACCTCTCGGTAGCTTGAGTGACTTTGCCCTAATTGACTTTTTCAAGACCAATTGGGTGTCAAAATTGTGCAAATAATATAGGCTTAAGTCGGGTATTACTATCTCTAGGTTTAACCCTTTAATTAGGGCTATCAATCTCTTGATTACACCCCAACTCCTTGTTGGACTGATTTTCCTAGACTCGAGCTCTCTTTCTCAAGAAGAGTCCAAGTCAAATAGGCACAAATTAGTATTTGCAACTACTAATTCAACATGGAAAACACAAATCAGTACAAATATCAACCACCCAAAAACATCTAAGCCTTAAATCGCAAGACCCATCAAATACTCACACTAGGGTTGAGCCACAACCCTAGCTAATGGGTCTAGCTACTTATAAATGGAAGAAAATAGAGAAATAGATGAAGAATAACCCATATGATTTAATTATAAACTAAGATAAAGAAGATTCAGTGTTAATCTAGCTACAAATTACTCAAAATGGACATAAAATGCCGTTCACATGCTCTGGTCTCTTACAGATTACAAAAGATGACCTAAAAGTGTGAAAATAAAGTATTTATACTGGGCCAAATTTTCTGGACAAAAATATCCCTGACGAGGTATTGCGGTTCGCATAAAATGCACTGCGGACCGCAATGAAGCCTTTTGGTTTGATTAAACATTCTCTGAATCTGACCATAGTGGGACACATAAAATGCATTGTGGGTGCAGTGGCTTCAACTGCGGTCCGCACAAAAAGGATTGCGGACCATATTGGATTCTATTCTCCAAACTCCTAACTCTCTGAATCTCATCTCCACGGACTGCATAAACTCGATTGCGGTCACGGTGAGGCTGCTATAGTCCACACAAAATGGTTTGTGGCCGCAATGCTTGAGTTTCCAAAATCTGCACCTCTTTGAATCTCCTCACTGCGGATTGCACTAAATAGAATGCGGCCGCAGTGGATCTGTTGCAACTATGCTTGGTCTTGTTCTTGGTACTTGTGCATGTTTCACTCCTTTTTGAGCTGTTTTTGACTAATTGTCACCTTTTTGACCAAACCCTACAAACAAGTACAACATGTAAGCCTTTGGGACTGTTTTGTATATATTTTTAATCAAAATTCAAGTAAAAACGTGTGTAAAATGAAGTATAATCCCTAGTTATCAAGGTGCCTCTCGTAGTTCAGGCTTTGATTCATCTCGTACCGAAGATGTCTCAAATCCTTTGCCCTTTTATCACAAAGAAGCCTGAGGGATTTCTCCTCGTCCAAGGCTTTCCGCAGCCTGGCTTCACGGCGGAGCAACTCGGACTTGAGATTGTCAAAGGCCTATGAAAAATAAGCTCAATGAGAAAATGAAAATGTAAAATCAAAAAACCAGCAAAGTCAACCAAAGCTCACCACAGAACAAAGCCGCTGAGACTCCTCAAAGGTTGAGAGTGCATCTACTGGCCTGGTCTCACCGGCCCCAGTTAAATCGAGCTCAGTGGGGACATGGTCATTCGAGACCCGTCTTGATTCAGGCGGCCCCTAGCCTCGAACATCCTTCGAAGTACCTTCGACAGGAGGTGAAGACGGCGGCAAAAAACCTGTATCCCTCGAAGTACCTTCGATGGGGGGACGAAGAAGACGATAGATAACCCGTATCTCTCGAAGTACCTTCGACGTGAAAAGAAGAAGGTGGCAAAGGAGGATCCATTCTTTCGAGGTTAAAAGCCTCAGGTGCTGCAAACTCAGCCGGTACATCTCTTTTGAGCCTCCGAGCAGGGCTTGCCTCTCTTTGAGAATCTTCGTCATTCGAAGATTCCTTCCGTTTGTTATCATTCCTCGGTCCCAATGCCGACGATCCTTCCTCATCTCCAAGGGGGCACAGTCTTATCTCAGAAATTTCTCCAATACCTGCGGTGACGGAGTTAATACACATAAAAGAAAGTAACATTCAAAGAAAATAGGCCACACATCACGTACCGTGGTGTTTGGCCTCCCATATACATTTAGACAGATCTCGCCACTTACACTCATCGTAAGTTAAGTAAGATGCTAGTTTTCAAGTTCAATCTGCCAGATCGGGGACCTCGTATAGCAACCATGGGATCGCTGCAGAAAAGGAAGGAGGGCATCTTTAGGGAGTTTGCCTCCACCATGAACAAAATGATAAAAACACAAGTGTACCACTTATGTGTGAAATTCCATTCCTCGGGAAATGGCAGGAACTCTGCAGGGATAATATCGATAGTCTGCATTCGGACAAATCGACTCATCCACCCTCGGTCACCATCTTCTTCATTACTGGCAATAAAGGGTTGGGTGGATCGATGTTGTAGAGCAATCAGGCCTCGATAATGTAAGATCCGGTACAATCTAATGAGGTGGCCGAGGGTAAACTCGTGCTTGGCTTTGTCTGCAAAGTACCTTATCATCAACACTATCCTTTAGAATAATGGGTGAACCTGTACCATGGTAACCCGATATCTTCTGCAAAACTCGAGCACTACTCTATCAAGAGGACCCAACGTAAAGGGGTACGTGTATACGTTCAAAAACCCTTCTACATGAGTCATGATGCTCTCTTCCATGGAAGGTGCCTGTAATACCACCTTTTCTCCCCATCCGCAGTCTCTCCTAACCGCCTCGAGGTGTTCCTCTCCTATTGATGAGATAAACCTCGATGCATGTTCCCGATGGCCCTGGACATTGGGCGGTCTCTCTAATGAAAAGTCCCTCCTCGAGACAAAGCACCTCGAGGTTAGCTCACCGGATGCCGACGGTGTACTATCGACCGAGCGGGAAGCAGAGGCGGAACTATCCTCTTCTTGCTGGACAAATTTGGGCATAACAGCCATAGCTACAGTGAAACAAGAAGAAGGAGATGAAAACTTAAATGAAAGCTTTGAACTAAAACGATGGAAGCACTGATGCAAGGAGGAAAAGCTCTACAAAAATAGCAAAGTCCTCAAATAAGAGGAAAGTAAGCTCATCTATAGAGCAAGCGGTGACTGCTCGCCTACCCTAAAGGCCAATTAGTTCTAACTAGGCCATTATCACTTTTGGGGAAGTGTACTAGCGGGGCCACCTCGGCCACTTCATGACCATGTCATACGAACGACGTTGTCATATGGCGTTCGAGGGGTCAAGATTCCCATATCAATCTAGCCTCGAGATGGTGCCCGATCTAGAGGAGCTCTGTCGCTATAACTATAGGCTCTGAGGAGCCATTAATATCAATCTAAGCCTCGAGATGGTGCCCGATCTCGAGGATCTTTGTCAAAATGAAAATAAACTCTAGGGAGCTGTTGACATCAATCTAGCCTCGAGATGGTGTCCGATCTCGAGGACCTTTGATAGTACAAAAGGGGCTCTAAAATGGGGATCAACCTAGCCCCAGGATGGTGCCTGATCTCGAGGGACCCTATTATACCAAGTATGGGCTCTACAGAGCCGAACATCAAAATTTAAAAGACTAGCTCTGCATATGCACTAAAAAATAAAAGACTTGAAACAATTTGTACTTCCAAAAATATGTTTACAGCTTGTACCTTTACAAAACTCCCCCGAGGAGCCCATACACAAAAGGAAGGAAAGAAGCAGCAGAAAGGACGGTGTGAGACTACTCCTCACCCTCGCTACCATCTGAATTACTTCCAGAGTCCTCATCCAAAGTAGTCGAAGGTGATGATCTTTCCTCCAAAGTTCTGGCTTTCTCGATCACAACAAAGAGATCGACACCTTCGGCGTTTGCTTCCTCGAAGGCCTGCCTCCGAGCTTGCAGATGATCATAAGCAACGGCCAGAGCCAACTTCTGCTCGGCCTTTTAAGATATCTCCATGGCTCGAGCGTTGGCAGTAGCGGCATCCTTCTTGTATGAGGACGCATCTTCAACGGCCTCAGCCTTGGCCACGGATAGTGAAACAACCTTCTTCTGAGCATTTCGAAGAATTTCCTCGGTTGAGGCCAACTCTCCCCGTAAAAGGTCATTTTCCGATGTCACAACCCCATTCTACCTCTTCAGCTCGAGGATCTCAGCATCCTTGGCCGCAACCTCTTCCCGAAGTTGCCCCACCAGGGCATCCTTTTGCCCAATCTGTGAAGGCAAAATAAGATCATGAACATCAAGTTATAAGAATAAAAAATGAGCACATGAATGATGCGTTACCTGCTCGGCAAAGTTTGTCCTTTCTTGGTGCACCCCCTCCAGGCTTGCCCGAAGCTCACCCAACTCCTCTTCCTTTCGGGCGGAGGAAGCCTCTAACTTATTTAGCACCGAGGTGAGTTCCTTGAGTTCCTTCCCATGGCATGAGAGCTCGTCTTGGAGCTTAGAGAAAGCATGGTCATACAACTTCTTGCTACAACAAAAGCAGAAAAGTTGAAAAGACAAGGGAAAAACTTGAAGCGTAAAAGATACGTCTAGAATATTACTTGTTATTAAAGCTTCTCGGCCTCCTCTAGAGCGATGGGGGTGTCGAGGTCTCTGTCCACGTCGATGCCGACGAAGTAGTCCTCGAGCATATCTTCCTCTCCATAAGAACCCTCCAAATCGGCTGTACCTGTATCCTGGGCATCCCTAATTTCCCTCGGTGAAAATGAAAGGCCCAATTTAAAGCCACCTAGGGCATCAATTTCTGTAAGGGCTTCGTCTCAACCCCAAGAAACTTTGGGTTCAGACACTCCAGAATCACCAACCGAGGTTTCATCGGTACGGACTGTATCATGTCCGACTTGAGGCTTGGGGACTGCACCCAAACCCTCATCGAGGGTCTCTCTAGTACGAGTTTGGCCCGCATCGACCATTCCCGACCCAACAACCTTCTGACCAACAAATTGTGGAGCATCAGCACTCTATCTTGCCCTTGTACCAAAGGGAGATCATCACCATCATCATCATCCTCATCCTCACAAAGACTTGCCGCCGTAGTCGAAGTCGAGACAGTGGCATCGGTCTTAGTTGGAGGCTCGATCGATGCCTCCTTCTTCCTCTTCTTACCCTTTCTGGGTTTCGAGGTTCCTTCTTCACCAGGAGGAGGCGGTCTCATCAACACACCTTCCTCGAGGGCTACACAAGCATGACATATTAAGCTTACCGACACAAAGAATACTCATAAGAAATTTGGCAACGACAATAAGTAGTGCTTATCGTGGTTCTTGGCCTGCCACTGCGTCTTGGCCAAATCACGCCAAGCACGCTCGTTGTAAGGGAAAGTAGAGTCTAACTGTCTGATCCATCTCGGGAGGTCCTGAACCGCACCAGGGTACCAAACGCTGGCTGTATAATCAAGGAAAACCCGTTTCAGAAGGGGAAGAAGGGGCAATAAAGTGTGTTGGATATAGGAACACTTACGCTTCATGTTCTACTCCTCTGGGAATGGCATCCTATCGGCAGGAATAATATTCGAGGTTCTAACTCTAACGAACCAGCTCATCCATCCCCGGTCCTTGTCCTCATTGATGCTCGCAAAGAATGTCTTGGCAGATAGAGGATGGAGCTTGATCAAACCTCGGAAGAGACAGGGGCTATACAATCTAACCAGATGATTGAGAGTGAAGGTCATTCCCGCTACCCGGTTGGAGAAATATCGGAGCAAGTAAAATATCCTCCAGAAAGAAGGATAAATCTGAACGAGTGTCACTCGGTACTCACAGCAAAAATCAAGAATCACCGAATCTCTCTTCGGGGAAGAAGGATCTACGGGACCTAGAGTAAATAGGTATGTATATACGCTGAGGAAGCCCGTTTTGTGGTCTAATATGCTTTCCTCAGGTTTAGGGATCTCTACTTGCATTGCCTCCCCCCATCGACAGTCTTCCTTTACCCTTTTTGTGTTGGTCACTATGCTGATGTACCGAGATACGGGCTCGCATCGACCCGATATAGAAGGGGGGTTTTCTATGGTGAAATCAGACACAATATTGAAGTCGCCAGGGGTACATTGTTCGATGCTCGGAGGTACTTATGGTTTTCCCCTAGACGGGCATGATGAAGAAGCGACTCCCTCTTTCTGAGGTACCGTTCTGGAGGTTCTAGCCATAATTATAAAAAAAGTTTATAAGAAAGAGGATGAAGAGGCAAGCATAGAAAGGAGATGAATGCAGAAGATGGTGAACTTAGCCCTAAAAACTTGATGTTGTAAAAGTGTGAATGGCAAAACAAATTAAAGTATTTATAGAAGCCATTTGGGCGATGTTTGAGGAGCGGAAAGGTCGAATCAATAACGGTTCGTGGGCTTTTCGATAATCGAACTGACAGCGACCTCTACGCAGCCTTTGAGTCATGGCATTTAATGCTCTAATGGGCTGATGTCATAGTGGGAATATCGAAGAGGCAAGAATTCAAGACCGTTTCTTATCATTTCACTCTAAGAAACGCGGGGACTATCTGTATACGGCTAAAATCGGAGAGTCCGATTTTGGGATATTTTTGCCTTGTATATATATATATATATATGTGTGTGTGTGTGTGTGTGTGTGTATTTGTTCTTATTTGTGTATGTATAGGTTTTAAGAGTTGAGTAATTGTTTGATAAATGGGGTAGGGATTGGGCTAGTGTAATTTAATTAAAATTGTGCCAAAATTGGCCCAAAATATGAGCCCAAAGAGCCCAAATCCGGTCCAAAGTGGGGCTGCCAAGAAGAGCTTAAAACGACGTAGTTTTGTCTTGAAATAACGTTGTTTTGGTTAAGTAACAAGATTCAATCTCATCCACCCATCTTGATTTAATCCAACGGTCCTAGTTTGATCTTCATCCTAGGTATTTAAAGCCCAAAATCCAGAAAAATTTGCCTCATTTCCCCCTTATTTCCTCTCTCTTCTTTCCCTCTCCTTCTTCTCTCTTCTCTTTCTCTTCACTCTCTTTACGCCGCCCCATCTCCGCCTACAGCCGCCGGTCGGAAATCGCCACCGCCGGTGGACCACCTCCAAATACCCCAAATTCACACAATGTAATCTCCACAACTTCCTCTTTCCATATCTCCAAACCAAATCCTTCAAAAATCCCTCAAACTCCTTGAATCTTAGATCTTGGAAACTTTTCCGTCACTTTTTTGCCCAAATCCTTGAAGCTCCAACCACTACCACCCCACAATACCTACATCAATGGATATAGCTCCTCAAGACCTAACTATTGATGCCAATTTCACCCTGAAAATCCGGCGACCAAAATCCGGCCAAATTTCGGCGACCTCCCCGAACAACCTCTTTTGGCATACCACCATTTTTTCGGCCACTTGAATTGTAAAATGGTAAAAATCCTATTCTTTTTCATGGCTGATTTTTTATTTTTATTTTTAATTTTCAGATTTTATTTTGGTCTATTATTAATTATTTTAGCATTAGTTTTTGAAGTTTGAAATGTTCAATTTTCTGTTTTTGCACTTGTTGAAGTAGTAAAATAGTTTTGTATTAATAAAAGTGAGGTAGTGCAGAATACTTAAGAGTATATGGTACTTGTTTGGTTGTTTATTTACTGCTTCAAGACTCTTTGAGTACAATACTCAAAAGTCAAATTGTTTGGTAAGAAAATGTAGACTTTTGGACAGTGTTTGAATAAAAGTCTGTCTTTGAATAGTGGAGAACGAATTTTGTTTGAAATACTTGACAAGATTTGAACCAGAAAGTCTGGCCTTTTGAATTTAAGAGCAGATTTTGTAGAAGATCTGTCAAAAAGATTGATTTTTAATTTTTTAAAATAGCACTTCCAGGGAGAGGGAATAATTGCTTTGAACACACAAAAACATAAAAAAAAAATCAGCAGTTGAACACATGAAAAGTGAGCTGAAATGGTGAGCTTTGGGAGTGAATCTTAGAGAGCAAACTTTTAGAAAAGTATAAGTCCTCTTTAGAGTTCGTTTCTGAGTTTCCTCTCTAAGTTTTCGGGTTGTTTTAACACGAATTTGATGCTGGTTTTGCTGCTGTTTTGCTGCTATTTTTATGCTGCTTTAGTTGCTGAACTACTGTTTATTCTTTTGCTATCCAGGTAATCCTTTCAGCAATGGGAACAACTTGAACATACTGCACCATTTAAATGTGTTTGATATGATGAATAATTTGACAACAAAAGAGCTTGTATGTTATTGTTATGTATCAAGCATGTGATAATGTGAATATAGTCCTTCATAATACTTGAATATTGAGTTGCAAGTTTTTTGAATGTGATATCTAAGTATGCCATGAATGACTTTAGATGTATAACACATAGCATGAGTTCGTTTTAGTTGCTAAAATTTCACTGCCAACATATGCTTCTAGGAATGTTATGATATTTTTTTTTAATCTGGCCATTTTTCTAGATTTGCAAAAGAGGGTATTTTTGTAAAGTGTGCGTTTATACAATTGTGACTATGTAGTTAATGGTCATAAATGCAAAATAAGTAAAGAACCAAAATTGTATCAACTTTGGGCCTTTTTGAACCAAAAAATAAAAGCTGGCCCATTTACCTTTAAACAACAAAATTACCCCATTTCTTCTATATAGCATTGGGCCAATTAAAATCCATTTCTTGGCCCATTTTAATAATAAATTCCAGCAGCCCAAGAGCTCTTTACAAGCTGGCCCAATTTTGTTTTAACAAGAAGTTGGCTCATTTCTTTTAAAATAGATTAAGTTGGTCCAACTTTTATTTGCTTAATTTTTTCCAACTATAAAGCTAGAAAAATAGTAATAATATCAGATTTTTCTACTATTTTTAATTAACTCATTTCCTTTTTAAATGCTAGGCAATTAGTAGGCGCGCTTTAACTCACAGAATCACTTGTGTAGCGTGATGTTTGAATATTCGATAAATTAATTTAATAATCTCATACCATGCCCATTAATTTTAGTTAATTCTTAATTTAGTATATTTTTTTGTTAAGATCGCGAATTCTCTTGCGTAGCGCGTTAGTTGATTTTTTATTTTATTTTCAAAACTAATCTCTTCGAATGTAGTAATTTTTCCAGACGTAAATAACATGCTAACAATCGTTTGTCATGACTGCGGATTCGCTTGCGTAACGCCGTTATGACTAAATAATAAATTTCGTCGATCATGCACTCGCTTGCGTAGTGTGGTTATGACATCTTCTTATTAAAAAATATTCTTTAATTTTTCTAATAATCAAGAGATAAAAGCGGATAGGTAAAAATATGAAAAATAATATAAATCACAGTTTATCCAAAATTAATTTAAGCCAAATGTAGTCAATAAAGCGACCGTGCTAGAACCACGGGACTCGGGGAATGCCTTACACCTTCTCCTCGGTCAACAGAATTCCTTATCCGGACTTTGTTTTCGCAGACCAATAATAAAAGAGTCAAACCTTCCTTTGACTAGGGATTCAAATAAAAGGTGACTTGGAACACCAACAAATCAATTCCAAGTGGCGACTCTGAATAACAAAAATAATCCCTATTTCAAAATTGTCACTTTAATTGGAAAAACTCTTTAACCCACAAATTCATAGCATAACACGTTACATTTTGTACATATATTTTAGAGGGGTAAAAAAGAAGTGTGACAGGAGAGTCCAATTTTGGGATCATCATGGAATTCCATAGCTCGTTGCTAGAAGGCTCGAGGCACAACTCGAGGTGTGATAAACAAGAAGGCTCGAGGCACAGCTTGACCTCGGGGCAATACAAATCAGTGGCTATGATGAACGAGTGGGAGATTCACAAGGCGAGTGGTAGGAGCTGACCAAGTCCCTAAGAATAGTGCAAGCCCGTACCGTGGCATTAAAGGACTGTACCAGCCGCATATCTTTGTAATAAATGCATATGTACTATGTTGGGATTCCCTCTCATATATAAATGGGACCCTTGTTATTTTTTGCACACATGATATTCAATACAAGAACAAGAACACTCTTTGTTCTCTAACTTAAACATACTCTATTGTCTTTCCTTTAATTTATTGCTTATATTTATTGTGTTTCATTGATTGTTCTTCATTTATTACTCATCATTGATTATAAAGAGCCATCATCAAGGCTCCCAGAACTGTTAGTTCTTCATCCATCGGCCCCAGTCCAACGCTTTAGCTCGACCTCGAGGCCCGACACAGGCTAGCTCGAGGCCCCGATTCCAACCAGTCGGTTTGCGCAACATATTATCTTCTAAGCTCTTATCTCTTTTTCTTAGCTCACACTTAGCATCTACTGTCTTACAACTAGCATAAAAATAAATCACGTATTTTTAGAACCATAAAATCAAATCTAATTGTAATTACCATTTTCAAGGTAAACACACCCGAAGTTAATAATTAATCAAACAAATCGTGGCCATATAATTTTAACCAGGTGCTAAAACAAGACGTAGCACAGAAAGAGGCGAGTTAATGATCATTCATGAGACTGACCTGCCAATGTGTTTACGTGTATGAATAGACCAAACATACAACAAAAGAAAGGAAAGCATGTATTGGAGTAAAGGTATCTTTCAAAGTAAGGTAAGATGAAATTCTAAAACCCTGTCATTTCAGGCTTACAACCGAATTGTATGGTTAAGACAAACATTCAATGAAAATGGTACGTGTCCACGAACTATTTTAACTTATATGCTACTCCTAATAAATTTAATATGACAACCAAACAATTTCTTTGGTCCCCTCAACTCCTGAATTGAAAATGTTCTTCAGAAAAACTAAAACAAACTCTTGCTTGATGGTAGTATTACAAAAAGAGTAAAATTCAGAATATAATTTTAAGTCAAGTGGATGCACATTAGTACTGTTGCGCCCGCTAATCTTTTTGTAACAATGAGTTTAAACATAATTTTCAAGTATATAGTATATATAGTTTGAGTTGAAGATAGTAAATGCGGTATTCAATATTACCTATCCGCGCGCCCGGCCGCGCCGTTGGTTGAACGTGCACAGGCTCATTGAGGAGATTGGAAGACTGTGTATGTAGGGGACCAATCGATTGGAAAAACAAGTTGAATATTTGTCTTGTGACTACGTGCATGCAACACATTCTATTTATTAGGCTCTCCTAGTGGGACTGATCTGATGCCCTTTTAATTTGTGGTTTTCTTGATATGACCTGTCAACTAATTACACATTCTAGCTGCTAAGCACATTGACTATATATGAACTTGCTCAAGTTTAGATTAGCTTCCAATAATCAGAATTTTTCTTCTAATTAGAGTGCAAATCATGGCAACGAAAATCAGAAGATATAGTTTTTAATATGTTCTGTAATACAAGAAATTAAGCGGTTAATGCATATTCGGGCGGATTTAGGGGGCGAAGGGGTTCACCCTAACCCCCTTCGCCGAAAAATTACACTGTATATAATAAGGCAAAATCTATTTTTTACCTCTATATATATTAAGTTTTGAACCCCCTTAATACAGTCCAAAAGTGTAGCTTAGTGGTCAAGGGAATTCAAAATCTTTATAAGATCATAGGTTCAATTCCCTCCATCTACAATCATTTTTAACTTTTTTGTTGAACCCCCTTCGTGGAGATCCAGCCTCCGCCAGTGAATGCATGACGATAGGATCTGCACGAACAAGAGCAGATCTAGCATACATCTTATGGGTTCATCTGAACCTAGTAGTTTAATTTGGCCCGAACTGTGTAGATGTGTTTAAAAAAATCTACCAAAATAAGTACAAATTATGAATTTCGAATCTAGTAAATCAAATCAATTGTTAAAATCCCGAACTCGAAACCATAATGTTTAAATTCCGAATTCACCTTTGTTCACGAAGAAACTTTTCGGAAGCACGCGCAAAAGCTATGTGTTGCTTTTTCATCATATATAATGCAACATGTTGCAGAACGAAGAAAATGTTGGACTATTGATGATTGCATCAGATAAGAAAATGAAAGGAACGAAACGTTTTAACTTAGCTTTGTGGGAGTAATTTGTATAGTGGTATTTGATTCACTCAAAAGCATACGATATTGATGCACCAAATAAGCTAAAGAAAAACCATACATTAGGAATTTCACCTTTATTCATAGAGTTAGGCATCAATCGCTGCCAGATCCATAATTTTAATTTTATCTTTTTGTGCCTTAACAAGTGGAGATTTAACAATGTGTTAGTCTAAGTCTTATTTCGGTACATCATGAAAACAAACTTATCACAAATATGACAACAGCTTTTGCAAATCGAGCATAAACGGTTTTTGGATTATTAAATATTCACTTGTAGAATACCTCTTGCATGAATTACCAAAAAGAGGGAAAGAAAAGTTGCACGAACAATTATTCAAAAGGGTTAATTTACAGAAAACATGTTTAATCCCAGGTTTAAGATATCAAGTTCATATGTAGTTTCGTTGGTGTCCAGCCTTTCATTTCTATATTCTCAATATCCTTTATTTTGTAAATTTCTGCTGCTGTCAATGTATTGAAAAAGATAGGGAGTAAAGAATTTTAGGCATTTATCAAATACTAGAAATTATATATTTTCCTTGTAGGCGTGTTACAGTTTTCTTAATGGGAAGTGGATGGTGTTTACCCAAAAATGGGTAAACGTGGCTTAAAGGATACGTTATTTAATTCAATACAAATTAATAAGAATAACAAATAAATGAATTAAAGACAAATAAACGATCAAACCAATTGCAATATAATGACCAATTCTGTTCTTAGATTAGACAATGGAGTTTGTCCTCGGTCGGACCCTCGGTACAAGCTAGATCGTGAGTAAAGAACAGAACAAACAAGCGATGCTTTGAACAGTAGCTAGAGGACAAAAGAAAATTTTGTATTGCCTTGAATTGCGTGTTATAGTGAGTCACAGTAAAGAAAAATTTCCCTTTTATATAGTAGGAGAATTTCAACCCTAATACAAGTCTAAAAAAGTAAAAATCTGGTTTTCCAGTCAACTGTTGATCCATGATTGATACCGACAGGATTCACACCGTAAAATCCAGTTGAAAGAGAATATTAAGGGATCCTATCCGTCATGCATAACCGTCTATCTCATCTCCCGAGGTCCAGGAGCCGTACTTGATCCGGGGTACATTGTCCGATCCTAGATACATCGTTCGTTTTTCCTTGAGTCTCGGCATATGGAGTTCCCGAGGTCAAGAAGTCATGCTCGGTCCGTGCTTCCCCTTCGTTCTTTCATAGGAAAATCATGGAAGACATTGCCTCCGATTTTACTCGTACACAGATAGTTTGCTACCCTCTAAGCGTCCCAAAATGATGTATAATGAATATGATACTTGTTAATTATAATTTAAATGAGTTTAAAGTCATAATATGACTATATATTATGTTTTGATAGAAATATAAAGTTTAGGAAAAATAGGATTTAAGTTGCAGAAAAACCTACTATGGATTTTTCTTATAACGTAGCTTTTTGAGCAAGAAATGTCGTGTGTTATGTGGGGTCTTTTTGGGACATATTAAATAACAAATTGAAGGTCTTGGAATGTAGTTTCCAACGCTCTTAACCGTTCGTTCATATGACATCCGGGTAAAAAGATATAAGCGCCGGAAGATGGACCAATGTTAGGGTGCCAAGCTAGCACCTCTTTGACTTTTGAAAAGTTGATATATAGGTCTTAAGTCGTCTCTCTTCGTTTTAACATAGAACCCGATTAGAGAACACCCATAAAACCTATCCTTGAGCTCTCTAATAGGGTTTCAAAGAATATTAACCTCCCGGGTACGAAATCGAGAAATAATAACATCAGAACAATACCTACGACATAAGTATCATTATACCGCCTCACTTTTTCTTTATAGTTTGACTTTTAGAAGGTACTTCATAGTTAAGAAAACGTCTAATTTTTATATTTAAGTATTTAAATATCAAGTAAGGTTGATAAATTTGTTTCCTAATAGTTAGAACTCACTGGACGGTGATCGAAAGCCGTGAGTTTGATGTATTCCACTTTTAGTGGACTGTTTTGTAATCCACTTGTGTTGGCCTATTTGTGCTTCTGATATATGGAGTTCGGAAGGATAAAAGGGCGTGGAGAAAAGCCACATGTGGTAGGGTGGTAGGTTGATCACTCATCATTGCAGTTTCAAGCTAATTGATAACTTGTTGATTGGGTGTGTTATGGCATATTTGGGGGTTTTTGTTGTAATGAAGGTCCCGAATTGTAATTAGGTTGGTTTTGAGTTGCTGATTATATTGTGTTTGTATCTCGCCTATAGTTGGCTTGAGGGAGCAGTAAAATCAGGGAAATGCTGCCCGTTTATTTTAGAATCGATTTATCGTCTGAGATACGTGATATACTAGCGCCATCTAAATTGTACATGTATTTCTTTGTTATATGGTTGGCGAGCTAGTTGTCATAAGCTTGATGTTGAGTTTCATTGACGACTTGAGGTATGTTAAGGTTATTCCTTATTTCCTTTTGGCATGATCCATATGATACAACAAAACGAGCAGACAAACAGCTTTCAGAAATGATTCTATTCTTAGAAGTACTAGGGTTGCCTATGTTCCGGATTCCCTATATGTCCTACTATCATATCGTCTATTCATGGGTCTCATGACATTTTGAGAGATCTTATTGACTTACTTCATTAAGCATTGCATCCATTTATACATGTATATTGACCCATGACCAGATGACGTTATATACGCGTATAGTATATGTATATGGGATATGAGGAAAGGTTATGGCGTTATATACGCACCACCACCAGATCCGCTGGTATACGTTTAAGATTTCTGCCATAGAGGCTGAGACGATATGATGAGATGCCCTCAGAGGCTTGATGATGTTATGTCACATATACATATGCATGATATGATATTTATATGCATAAGCATGATATTATAAAAGTTTCATGATTCACTGAGCTATTCAGGCTTATAGGTTGAGTCATTTACTCCATGTTTCTTTCATGTTTGTTATATACTAATTTTCATACCTTACATACTCGGTACATTATTCGTACTGACACCCCTATTGCCTGGGGGCCTGCGTTTCATGCCCGCAGGTGCAGGTAGATAGGATGACGATCCCCCATCTTAGGATCCCTGCTCAGTGAGAGTTGGTGCGCTCCATTTGATCTGGAGCTGCTATTGAGTTTTGGTATGATACTTTTGTATACATATGTGTATGACGGGCCCCAGTACCATCCTCTTGTACAGCTGTACATTCTATTAGAGGTTTGTAGACAATCATGTATAGTTGGATAGTATGTGGCCTTGTCGGCTTCCAATATATATATATATATATATATATATATATATATATATATATATATATATATATATATGTGTGTGTGTGTGTGTGTGTGTGTGTGTGTGTGTGTGTGTGTGTGTGTGTGTGTGTGTGTGTGTGTGTTTTGGGCATGTTTTCCCACATATGTTGTTCATATGAATCCGTAGTTTATTTCCAAACATTATACATGACCTACACTTATTTGATGTTTATATCTTAGATGTATGCTTAGGGGTGTTCGACAGGTAGAACTCAGACACTCGTCACAGCCCATCGGTTTGGGTCGTGACAAAAGTGGTATCAGAGCAGTTCCATCCTAGGGTTGTCTACAGACCGTGTCTAGTACAGTCTTATTTATAAGTGTGTTGTGCACCACACTTATAAATAGGAGGTTGCATGACATATAGGATATTATCCTCCATTCTTATCTTAGATCGTGCAATATGAGAATTCATATTCCTAATGACATGTTATGTTTTAAGCGATACTCAAGAAGGCTACAGCCACCCAGAAAGGCAAGTCTGTGGCTGATGAGACTACAAGTCGAGCCCCACGAGTTACCAAAGCTCGGGGAGAGTCGCACAGTGAGACTTTATCTCAGACTTCACATACTCTGCACTCTCTAGAGGAGATCCGGGGGGCACCAGCTCCAGTGATCGCTCCAATACTGTCAGCTCCTCAACTAGATGTATCGGGTCAAGAGATGAGAGATGTTATTCATCTATTGACTCAATTACTGGCCGCACATGCTTGGCACTAGAGGTAGGTATTGGTCATGCATATAGGGCCATCAGTGCGAGGGTTTGTGAATTAATTAATTTGGACCCTCCGATATTCACTGGAGAAGATCCAAACGAGTACCATCAAGTATTTATCGATAGGATGCAGAGCACTTTGAGGGTAATGAAGGCCACTGCGATTGATTTAGTTGAGCTAGCTTCCTATAGACTTCGGGATGTTGCAATTAATTGGTACGAGTCTTGGGAGTTGTCCAGAGGTGAGGATACCCTTCCAGCAGTATGGCAGGAGTTTGTAGAAACTTTTCTTCGTCATTATTTGCCACCACAGCTTAGACATGCCATAGTTGATAGGTTTTTGACACTTCGGCAGGGTAATATGAGTGTTTGAGAGTGCATCCTTCAGTTTGATTCTTTGGCTAGGTATGTTCCCACTATTGTAGATAAGATAGAGGATCGAATTCATCGGTTTGTGATGGGGTTGGAGCCGCACCTGCTTAATGACTATATGTCTGTCTCACTTCATCCAGGCATTGATATTTCTCATATTCAGGCATACGCTCAGGGTGTAGAGGAGCATAAGCAGAAGCAGAGGGCCGATTGTGAGCATGATAGGGGCCAGAGTAAGAGAACGAGATCTTTAGGCCCTTCTAGTGAGTTTTGAGGTGGTTAGAGACAGTAGTACCTGAGGTATACAACCCAGTCATCGGCTAGTGCACCCCTCAGTTTGACGGCAGGAGATTTGATCATTCAACCTATCCAGGGCCTAGTTAGAGTTCCAGGGCCTCTAGTTCTCAGTATAGGGGTGAGTCAAGTTAGATAAGGCCACCCTTGCCACGATGTGCTCAGTGTTATAAGCAGCATGTTGGGCAGTGCCTCATGAAGTTGGGTGTTTGTTATACTTGTGGTTATCCAGGCCACGTTATGAGAGATTGTCCAACGAAAGGTGGTGCAGGTATAGTTCACCCAGCAGGATATATAGTTGGTTCGCCATCATCAGTGCACCCCCCTCGGTAAGGTTTGCAGGCACCATCAGGTCATGGTAGAGGTAGAAGTAGAGAATATAGCTCGGGCGCTCCTTAGACCTGCGTTTATACATTAGCGGGTTGACAGGATCAAGAGTCGTCGCCTGATATTGTTACAGGTATATTATCAGTCTTCTCGTATGATGTATATGCATTGATTAATCCAGGTTCCACTTTATCGTATGTCACTCCGTTGGTTGCTAGCAAGTTTGGGATAAAACCTGAGTTGATTTAACCTTTTGAGGTGTCTGCACCTGTTGGGGATCCATTGACAGCTAAACTGGTATATAGAGATTCTATATTAGTAGTTCATAGTCGTTCTACAGTAGCAGGCCTAATTGAGCTAGATATGGTAGAATTTGATGTTATAATGGGTATGAATTGGTTGACTTATTGTTATGCTAACGTTGATTGTAGATCAAAGATGGTTCAGTTCCAGCTTCCAGAGAAGCTAGTTCTAGAGTGGAAAGGCAATACTACATTACCGAGAAGTATGTTTATTTCCTATCTCAAGGCAAGGACGATGATCAGAAAGGGCTATATTTATCACTTAGTTCAGGTACAGGATGTGAAAGCAGAGTTGTATACGGTAAAATTGGAGGGTCCAATTTTCTGTCATCATGATGCCTCGTAAGCATGTTTTCAAAGGCTCGAGGCTATGGTCGAGATTCACCCCCGAGGGGCTATCAACTTCCGACCTCGGGCATTGTAAATCAGTGGCATCGGTGGATTGGTGCGAGGTTCCCAAGGCATGTGACTGGAGCTGACAAAGTCTATTAGGCTAGTCCAAACCCCATACCATAGTATTAAAAGGCTGTACCAGCCCTATATCATTGTAATAAATGCATTTGTACAATGTTGGGATTCCCCCTCATATATAATGGGGATCCTTGTCATTTTTTAGACATCTGATGCTCAATATTGAATACATAAGAACATTCTCTCTGCTCTCTAACATATTCTATTGATCTCATTACTTCCATTTATTGCTTATATTCATTGTGATCTATTTATCGTTATTCATTTATTGCTTATCATTGATCATAAAGAGCCATCATTTTAGCTCTCATAAATCTTAGTCCTCCCTCAATTGCCCTAAGTCGTCCTCCAGACTCGACCTCGAGGCCTCATATACGACAGCTCGAAGCCCTTACCTCCAACCATTTGGTTTGACTATTACCTCGTTTTTAAGCTATAATCTTGCCTTCTAATATTTTATTTAGCATCCATTGTCTAACAACTAGCATAAAAATAGATCACATATTTATAGAACCATAAAATCAAATTTAATTATTATTACCATTTTCACGGTAAACAGTTTGACGCCCACTGTGGGGCTAAAAATAATAGTGATTATTTTCTTGGTGGTCTACTACATAACGCAAGTTAACTTTCACACTTTTTCTTATCCAAGAACTTTGATTTCTGGTCAAAATGTCTAACTCAGTAAACAACAATCTTGAGGAGCATGGAGAGAATGGTGTGGATGTTCCAAGTGTTGGTGTACCACCACGAAACCCTGAGAACGCACCAGAACCAATTCCCATGGACGCGGTCTCACGCGACGCCCAATACGTCGATATAAGCTCCCCCACTAATAGGAGAGTGCACCAAGGAGACCAACAAGAAACTCAGAAAATCCCAACTAGGGAAGAATTGGAGGTTAGCCTTGTATACAATGAAATTGGAGGAGTCTATTTCCCACCATTAAGATGCATTCGAGGGGTCATATAAGTATCTCGAGGCTGCAAGACTACGATCAAGCTCCCTCCCCGAGGTTCACCCGTGACCCAACAAAGGTTTCAAGGATGGGGATTTCCCGAGGCAAGCAGCCAGCATCAGCAGGGTCTAGAATCGTGCCTAGCCGTTCCATCCCGTATCTTTACATTTAATACACTTTGTACTATATCTTATTCCCTCTCCTATATAAAGGGAATCCATTCCATTTTGTAAAGGGCTAATATTGCTCCATCCATTTTCCCCACAAGATCAATAATATCTCTCTCCCTTTCTTCTCTCTAACTTACTCCTTCTCACTAGCTCGAGGCAGTTCTTAGCATTTATTAGTTTCATACTTGTTCTTCATTTATTGCTTGGTGTTGGCCATAAAGAGCCTTGTTTGATCATATCTCAATTGTTATCCCATCCCCGACTACCCCAGACGGCTCGAGCTCGAGCCAGATATCGACCTCAAGGTCTTTCATCGATCAGTTCGAGGCTCGAGCTGCAGGCATCTCAGTTTGATCTCTGCCCCGTTTTAGCTTATGTTTTATCATGAAACTTCATATTCTTAGCATCGACTGCTCTAAAAACTAGCATAAAAATAGATCACGTATTTTTAGAATTCGATTTACAAATTTAATTGTCGTTACCATTTTAACGGTAAACAATTTGGCACCCACCATGGGGCTAAAAATAATTGTGATTATTTTCTTGCTGGTTTCATTCCACAAACGCGAGTTATCTTTCACACTTTTTCTTGCCCATGATCTTATGATTTCAGGTCAAAATGTCTGGCTCGGTAAATAGAGTCGAGAATGACAACCTCCAAAACCATGGAGAAAACGGCATGGTTATTCTGGCTGCCTGATCGAGGTCAACCCTGCACTACTATTGAGGAGCGAGAGAGGTCGAAGCAACTTTTACCTGATTAAGGTCGGGATCGATTTCCTCAAGTAGCTAGATATTGGAGTTGAGTTTCTATCTATCACACCTCCTTTTTCACTACACCCGCAATGGCGTAAAGGAGTTTTTCCATTTAAAGGACAATCAGAGCGGGATTTAATTATTAATTATTCAGAGTCGCCACTTGTAAGATTAATAGTGTCCCAAGTCACCGGTTGAATCCTGAACCGAGGAAATTTATGACTCTGTTAACAGTCCGCGAACCAGAAATCTGAGTAAGGAATTCTGTTAACCCGGGAGAAGGTGTTAGGCATTCCCAGATTCCGTGGTTCTAGCACGGTCGCTTAACTGTTGTATTTGATTTTATCTGATTTTAATTCCGGCTAGCTTATGTGCCTTTTATTCGTAAACCGCTTTTATTATTATTTATTTTAAAGAATTACGATGTCGTGAAAGTGCGTTTCGAACCCCGTCGCAATCAATGCGCCCGTGATTGTCAACACATTTCGACTTCATCGAGATTTAGATTTGGGTCGCATCAATGCGCACCCGAGTTTAGGAATGTAATTTTATTAAGAGCGCATCTAAAGCAACTACGAGTTTGCACTTTGCGAGGGCCATGGAATTTCAACTAAATGACATGCCTCGATTTCTAAAGGAATAAAATTAATTAAGTGGGAGCCACACAATTGAGATTTTGTTTGGCGAGATTCGTCTTAACACTTATTAAAAGGCCCATTTGAGAGTGACTACAATTTTCTAGTGATCAAATATCCCTAAAAAAAGAACTTAATCACGTGTAGGCTGAATAAAATTCAGTAGTCCAACCTCAACAATGAGCTGGACCCCTGATGGGCTTAAGAAACAGCCCAAAATTTGGTCAGGCAGGAGAAAGGGAAGCCTAGGTGACAGATAACAGCACCTGGGATCAAATCCTTTAGGAGGCCCAAACTTATGAAGGCCGCTCGTGTGACAGCCTGAGATGGCTTATTGTTGGGCCCAGCAAGGCCTTGATTTCAACTTAACCAGACGCCCCCTGAAATTACATCTAAACTATTTTATGTGTTCAATAATTAACAAAGGGGAAACAATACGCATTTACTCGAATTAGAAGGAAACTAGTCAATTGAATTCCAGTTTTACATACAGACTAATTTATCCACTGATATTCCGGCGAGTTCTTAGACATCATCAAGGTGAAAACCAAGCTGTAAACATGATCTCAATAACATAAAGCAGACTAACTATTTCTGAATTAATTCATGCTAACATTACTATCAACCTATCATGTAATCAACTAACACTCGTGTTCACTTCATAGTAATCACATGACTCCGAAATATAACAGTTTATATAGCCCATTTAGCACAAAAGCAAGCAAAACTTAAACAATATCCATGATTTAAACATTGAATACGTAGATCTGGGAATTAGCTAAATCAGAACTCAATTCTGCAAGTAAATTCATTCTTCTCATAATTCATTTCTGCCCACTTGAGCTCACAGTCATCAGGGGTACAATTGTGTACCTGGATAGGGGAAAATATGAGAAGGAGAGAAGTCAGCTACTTTGAACAGCAACAGCAACAAATTCAACAATATACCATCACAGAACAGGCCAGGAACTGCTTTTGAAAAGTCAGAAATATAAGAAAACTCAACAGATCAGTCCAACACACACTCGGAATACACTCTTAGCCTTCACAGCTGAGCTTAGATGCTCTCAAATCCTGCTGGACCCAAATCTCTACTGAAGTCCAAACTAATAGGCCCCAAATTCACCTAAATCAGTTGTTAATCACTTTTGAACACTTTTTTAAAAATAAAACCTTGAGCTGGAATGAAGAATGCCCAAGGAATGACTGAGGATCACTAACACTAGTAATGAAACAGTAAAACTGTTTTTGATTTCTTCATTTTTTGATGTTTTATTTTTTGAGTACTGGAATTGAAATGTTAGCTGAAATTGAAAGCAAGGAGGAGAGCTTTTGGTGGGGATTTTTTTTGGCTGAAAGTTCCAGTCCCCTTCTCAAGGCATTTGATGCCCTTTTATAGGTGATACAAGAGGGTTAATCAGATTTTGGGTTTTCTTTTTAGTCCCTCCCCTATTTGCAGTTTAGTCCTCTTATTTCTAACTTGTTACTCAAGTAAGCACCTTTATTGTGCTGAAATGTGCACTAAAATCCTATTCTAGAAGGCCCTAGGGTATTCTTCTACCCATGCAATACCTATACTGCCCTTTCATTACTTTGCAATTACTATTCCTATCAGAATTATCATTTTCCATGCCCAAATTACCCCTGAAAGCTTCTCAAAGTTACTGATTCTACCCACATTCTCAATAGCTATAACCAATCCCCTAAATTAATCCAAAACTAACTAAGACTGATTAATTAGAACTCAGAAATTAACTAATCAAACTACCCAATCCCAATTGTTCAATCACACCAACTCAATCAAACTAGGAAAACCCAGAAACCAGGATCAATCAAAGCAAAGCTTAAGCTACTGATCAACATTAAATGAAATTAAACTAATTCTTAACCAATATGCTCACAATCGACCATTCAAACATCAAACTCAGAACTAACAGAAATTGACAGAACTATACTAATACACAAAAATAAATCGTAAAATTAACAGAACACTTAATGAAACCAAGACTGTAACTAAAACTTCAACCATGCAAGTAAAAGAAACAGGAAAACTCACGGAAGCACGAGAAACTCCGGCCAGTCACTGACGTCCGAATCCTTTCAGATTTTTGACATGCAACATCCCTAACCATGTGTTCTTAGAGAACACATGGTTAAGGATATTACGTTTCGAAATCATAAAGATTTTGGTTTAGGGTTTTGGCCAGAAATTCTTAGATCTGAAATTCGAGCCGCTTCACAGAGATTTGAAGGAAAATAATCATGGATTAGGGTTGAGGGAAGACCGGGGATTGTGTGGTGTGATTTTGGGCTGGTTTGGATAAACCTACGATCTAACCGGAAACTTCAATCGAAGATTCGATGAGCTCCGGCAACATTCGAGGAAAACTAATAACGGGAGTGGAAAGAGGGATTCATGGGGGATCTATGGTGTTAATCTGGGTTTGAACGGTGTAAGTAGTGTTCACCGCCGGCGAGGGATTTAGGGGCGGCGCGGATTAGGGTTTGAGAGGATAGGTGGGGTGAGGAAGACGAGGGACTGGGGGCTCTCCGACCATTTTAAATCAGAATCCTCGTTAGTTCCGGACCATTGGATTGATGAGATCCAACGGTCCTGATTCAGAGACCACGAAACGACATCGTTTCGATTAGAAGGGGAAACGGACCGGGTTGCTAGTACTTGGGCTGGTTTGGATGAGTGAAAAAGGGGCATTGGGCTAGGCGAATTTAGCAAAGAAGTGGCCCAAATTTTGGGTCTTTTTAAGACCACCTATTCCACTCTTATTTTCTTTTCTCTTTTATTTCCTTTTTCTCATTTTTAAATTTTTTTTATAATTTTTCTAATTTTTATAAAGATGTAAAACTAACATGAAATCCTGATTGTTTCAAAACCAAGACTAATTAATTCCTAAAATTGTTTAAAAACTATTTCATGACGAATTACCAATAAAAATCATTAAAATGCAAAAGTGAACTAATTTTGTGATTTTCATGTTTTGTTCTAAGCAAATTAAACCTTAATTGATACTAAAAAAATATAAAACTAAAACCTAAATGCAAAAATGCATATTTTTGTATTTTATAAAAATTAACATGCGCAAATAGAATGCAACAATTATCAGAAAATGACACCAAAATGCACAAAAATTGTAAAAATAAAGAAAAATTATTTTGTTTGGGATTTTGGGAATAATCATATTTAGGGCAAAAATCACGTGCTCACAGCTGCCCCTCTTTGCTTGAAAACATGAAATGTTTTCGGGCAAAGATAAGTGAGCAAATACGAGCGATTTTTGCCCGTTTGAAAATTCCGTGTGAAGCATTTTTGAAAAGTTTGAACGCATCCTGCTTCGGAGGTTGCCTACATATCCTGGGCTAAACAGGAATCAGGTTAGTGTAGTTCGGGAATGTCTGGTAGCTGGGACTACCAGGAACTGTGATTTCACTGCGCTTGCTGCTGTTACTGCTTGCTGACCTCCCTTATTACACCACGTCAAAGATAAAAGAAGCTAAACTAACTATGCTCTATGAATTACAAAAATCCTATCTAAATTCTTCAAACTTGCTTTTGTACTTCCTTGCTGCCTTGTTGTCTTGTGTTTCCTTGTTGCCTCATTGTCTTGTGCTTTCTCGATAAAATTCCCTGTTGCTATTCCCCTGGTGAATTGAGATGTTATTTCCTCTCTCCAAACTGCTGAACTTGAATAAACTCGAACTCGAATGTATTCCTCTGTTATCCAGGCGGGCTCCTGACTGCTGAACTTAAAATTGAAACTACTCCTCTATTATCCAGGCGAGCTCCTGACTTCGACTACTTAAAATATTTAACACCTCCATTCTCCAGGCGGGCTCCTGACTTCGACTGCTTAAAATATTTAACACCTCCATTCTCCAGGCGGGCTCCTGACTTCGACTGCTTAAAAATTTTTAACACCTCCATTCTCCAGGCGGGCCCCTGACTGCTGATTTTAAAATTGAAATTACTCCTCTATTATCCAGGCGGGCTCCTGACTTCGACTGCTTAAAATATTTAATACCTCCATTCTCCAGGAGGGCTCCTGACTTCGACTGCTTCAAAATTTTTAACACCTCCATTCTCCAGGCGGGCCCCTGACTGCTGAACTTAAAATTGAAATTACTCCTCTATTATCTAGGCGGGCTCCTGACTTCGACTGCTTAAAATATTTAACACCTCCATTCTCCAGGCGGGCTCCTGACTTCGAATACACCAAGAAATTGACTGAAAACTAAAATCTGAATTGTGTGACCTCTATTCTTTAGGTGGGCTCCTGATTGCTAAAATTAAATCGTATGTCTCTATTCTCCAGGCGGACTCCTGATTGCTAAAATTAAATTGTATGTCTCTATTCTCCAGGCGGACTCCTGATTTCTGAATTTTGAATTCTGTACCTCTATTCTTCAGGCGGGTTCCTGACTTCGAAATAAACAAAGAGATTGACGGGAAGCTAAAAACTTGAATTGTATCACCTCTGTTCTTCAGGCGGGCCCCTGATTGCTTAAAATTTGAATGGTATGTCTCTATTCTCCAGGCGGACTCCTGATTTCTGAATTTGAAATTGAATGTATTCCTCTGTTATCCAGGCGGGCTCCTGACTGCTCCAAACAATTATGAACCTAAGGTGTTACTTCTCACTGCACCAAGGTATCTTACCCGGGTATATGAATTACGTCCTATTATCCAGGAAGGTCCTGACAACTTGCACTTATTCTAATCATACAAACTTTGCAACCAAATTATATTCCCCTATGCTATTCAGGATTATCTTGTATTTAATCAAACCGCACTTTGCGATCAAACATGATTACTGCTTATTTTTCCTTCTTGGAGAATTCCTCCTCAACGGCTAACTTTCTGCCCCTGTTTCAATCAAAGAAAATTTCGTCAGTTTAAAACGGTGGTTAGTTGATAGCATTCTTGATGAAAAATCCTTCCACTGCCTTGCTTTGTGTTGACTGCCTTCCATGCACTGACCCTGAACCGCTTGACTTTCTGGCCAACTTTTAAATTTCCCAACATCTGGCGACCTAACTGTTTTACACCCATGCTGTTATTTCACTTTTCTGACCTTTTGTTTAAGCTTTTGCCTTTCCCACGACATTCCCCAATCATTTCACCGATGAAACTTCCGTTAATTCCCTGTATTCCACTTGACATCAAGTTGTTTTTTACATGCTCTGACCACGTTGAGCTTTACAATTCTGGAAGCTGGTAGTGAGCTTTGAAGTCCTTTCTGCTTGCATTGACCAAAACTGGTACTGAAACATCTCAGCTAGATGAAACCCTCAAAAGAAAATGAAATGCGATGATTTTTGAGTTAAGGATAAAAAGAATCCAAAACCAGATGACTGTTTTAAAAAGAGAAGGAGAAGAAACTTATCTGAGCGAGACAGCTGGTGCCAATGGTTATGACATGCATTTTGGATTAACCGGCCCAATCTGTCCAAATAACCAGCTTTCAATTGCCATACTTTGTTGCCCAGAACTTCCATCAATTGTTTGAATTACCCAGACCTTACCCTTGCTTTCCTGCGGTACCTCGAAACATTTTTCCACCCACAGACCTTTTGCCATTTAACCGTTTTTCAACTCACTTTCGCCTCAAGGTGCCCGCGAGGGTTTTCACCAATAAGTCTCTCTCATTTATTTTCTCTCATCTCCCGTCGCCTTACGGTGCCCGTGAGGGTTTTCACCCATAAGATTCTCTCATTTTTATCTTTTGTTCTTCTTGCTTGAACCAGAGTGTTGCCACTGCCATGAATTACCGTTACCTGCTCGATTTGGTGTTTCCTAAAGGTCTTTCTTTGGACCATAATGTAGGCTTTTGGATTGGGTTAGAAAGATAGGTATGAAATGCTCAAACAATTTAAACGGGCTTAAGTTACAACTTTTGGAATCCAATTTTCACAACAATCACAAATTCTGCCCCAGTTTCTTGCTTGGGGATTTTTGGATTTCTATTTTGGTATGACTGAACCTCGGAGTAAGGCTACCTTTGTACCCTTTCGGGATCAAGTCAAACATAGTTCACTGTATCATAATTAACTTTTGTTGTTTTGTTTTTTTTTTCTTTCTTTCCTTTTCTTTCTTTTTCTTTTCTTCTTCTTTCTTTTTCTTTTTCTTTTCTTTCTTTTCCTTTTCCTTTGTTTTTCTCTTCTTTCTTTTCTTTTGCTTTTCTTTCTTTTTCTTTTCCTTTGTTTTTCTCTTCTTTCTTTTATGTTCGGCACCTGTGTTCCCTGGTAGTGCCGTTGATTCCGAAAGAGGGGTATGAAAAATAAGTAAGGCTCAAAGGGGATGACAAGGGATACAAGTGTTTGGATAGCAGGACAAAACGCCTTCATCATTTCAATCTTTAAGATATGCCAAATACAAACAGATACATTCAGAAATAAAGAAATCATACATTATATCTCTTGACTACATCGGAATTGATGGCCATTTCTATACATTTTCCTTCCACATCTGTCAAATACAATGCTCCGTTAGACAACACTCTGGTTACTGCAAATGGTCCCTGCCAGTTTGGGGCAAACTTTCCTTTTGCTTCAGCCCAATGAGGCGAAATCCGCCTCAGTACTAACTGTCCGACTTCGAATTTCCTTGGACGCACTTTTTTGTTGTATGCTCTTGCCATTATTCGTTGGTACAGTTGGCCATGACACACTGATGCCAATCTCTTCTCGTCAATCAAAATCAACTGCTCAAGACGGCTTTTCACCCATTCATCATCATCGATCTCAGCCTCTGCAACGATTCGCAGAGACGAGATTTCCACCTCTACGGGTATTACTGCCTCGGTGCCATATACCAATGAATAAGGAGTCGCCCCCACCGAGGTACGAACGGTGGTGCGATATCCTAACAATGCAAAAGGTAATTTCTCATGCCACTGTTTAGATCCTTCAACCATCTTCCGGAGTATTTTCTTTATGTTCTTATTGGCCGCTTCAACCGCACCATTTGCCTTGGGACGGTATGGAGTAGAATGCCTATGGGTAATCTTAAACTGCTCACATGTCTCCTTCATCAAATGACTACTAAGATTTGCCCCATTATCCGTGATGATTACCTTCGGAATCTCAAACCGACAGATGATATTTGAATGCACGAAGTCGACTACAACTTTCTTAGTCACAGACTTGAACGTCTTAGCTTCCACCCATTTGGTAAAATAGTCTATAGCTACCAGAATAAACCTGTGTCCATTTGATGCTGCTGGATCAATTGGCCCAATAACATCCATGCCCCATGCAACAAAAGGCCATGGTTCGGACATCGTATGTAATTCTGATGGTGGAGAATGAATCAAATCTACATGCACTTGGCACTGATGGCACTTACGCACGAAACTGATACAGTCCCGCTCCATGGTGAGCCAATAATAACCTGCTCGGAGAATCTTTTTTGCTAGAACGTACCCACTCATATGCGGTCCACAAAATCCGGAATGTACCTCAGTCATGATAGATGTGGCATGTCTTGCATCCGTGCATCTCAACAACCCGAGGTCTGGAGTTCTTTTGTACAACACTCCTCCACTAAAGAAAAACCCGCTTTCCAATCGCCGAATTGTTCTTTTCTGATCACCGGTGGCCTGTATCGGATATACTCCCACCCTAATGTACTCTTTGATATCATGGAACCACGGCTCGCCGTCAATTTCCTCTTCTATCACATTACAACAAGCATGCTGATCACGAACTTGAATTTGCAACGGATCAACATAAGCCTTATCTGGATGATGCAACATCGACGCCAAAGTAGCCAAAGTGTCAGCAACCTCATTATGAATCCTTGGAATGTGCCTGAATTCTATGGCCTGAAAATGTTGACAAAGCTCATGCAGACACTGCCGATACGGTATAAGCTTCAAATCACGTGTTTCCCATTCTCTTTGAATCTGGTGTACCAGTAGGTCCGAGTCACCCATGACCAAGACTTCCCGTACACCCATATCCATAGCTAATCTCAATCCCAATATACACGCCTCATATTCTGCCATGTTGTTCGTACAGTAGAAACGAAGCCGAGCTGTAACAGGGTAATGCTGACCTGTTTCAGAAATAAGTACCGCTCCTATTCCCACGCCTTTCATATTTGCAGCCCCATCAAAGAAAAGTTTCCATCCCGACTTCTCAGCTTGCTCCAATTCATCAATGTGCATCACCTCTTCATCAGGGAAATAAGTTTCCAAAGGCTCGTAATCTTCATCGACGGGGTTCTTAGCCAAATGATAGGCTAATGCCTGTGCTTTCATTGCAGTCCGTATCACGTAGATAATGTCAAACTCTGTAAGCAAGATCTGCCACTTTGCAAGCCTCCCTGTGGGCATGGGTTTTTGAAAAATATACTTCAACGGGTCCAAGCGAGATATAAGGTAAGTAGTGTAAGATGACAAATAATGTTTCAACTTCTATGCCACCCAAGTTAGGGCGCAACATGTCCTTTCCAGATGAGTATACTTAACCTCGTAAGATGTGAACTTCTTGGTGAGATAGTAGATAACCTGCTCCTTTCTGCCCGTAACATTGTGCTGCCCCAGTACGCAGCCGAATGAACTATCCAAAACTGTCAGATATAGAATCAAAGGCCTCCCTGGTTCTGGCGGGACCAACACGGGTGGGTTCGACAAATACTCCTTTATCTTATCAAAAGCCTCCTAACATTCATCAGTCCATTTGATCGCGGCGTCTTTCTTTAACAACTTGAAAATCTATTCACAAGTTGTCGTGAGCTGAGCAATGAACCTGCTGATATAGTTCAATCTTCCCATCAAACTCATCACCTCGGTTTTGTTTCTTGGAGGCGGTAACTCCTGAATGGCTTTGATCTTCGACGGATCTAATTCAATACCCCGCCAGCTGACTATAAACCCCAACAACTTCCCAGATGGCACCCCGAAAGCACACTTTGCAGGATTGAGCTTAAGATTGTACCTGCGAAGCCTTTGAAAGAACTTTCTCAAATCTCTAACATGGTCAGATTGTTGTCTAGACTTCACGATCACATCATCCACGTACACCTCGATTTCCTTATGTATCATATCATGGAATATGGTTGTCATGGACCTCATATAAGTTGCCCCAGCGTTTTTCAAACCAAATGGCATGACCCGATAACAATATGTTCCCCAAGGTGTGATGAATGCCGTCTTTTTTGCATCTTCCTCGTCCATTAGAATCTGATGATAACCCGCATAACAATCCACAAAAGAGCCAATATCATATTTGGCACAATTGTCAATCAGTATATGGATGTTGGGCAGTGGGAAATTATCTTTTGGACTTGCCTTGTTAAGATCCCGATAATCGACACATACCCTGGTCTTACCATCTTTCTTCGGCACATGCACGACATTAGCTAACCAAGTGGGGTACCGTGTAACCTGAATGACCTTTGCCTCAAACTGCTTGGTAATCTCTTCTTTGATTTTCACACTTATGTCCGTTTTGAACTTTCTCAGCTTCTGCTTGACAGGGAGGAGTGCCGGATCAGTGGGTAATTTATGAACCACCAAATCGGTGCTTAGACCTGGCATATCATCATATGACCATGCAAAAACATATTTGTACTCATACAGTACTTTAATTATCTCCTCCTTGAGTTGTGGCTCCAGATGAACACTTACTTTAGTTTCTCGCACATTGTCTTGGCCCCCTAGATTAACTGCTTCTGTGTCATTTAGGTTAGGTTTGGGTTTTTCTTCAAAATGACTTAATTCTTTACTAATTTCCTCATAAGCTTCATCGTTGTTACAATCCACCCCATCATCACACTCGATTTCTTGTATTATTACTTCCGAGCTAGATTGGCTTTTAAAACTGGGCCGAAGATTCCTCATGCATGTCATATCATTGATATCAGCATAAAAAGAACTGTACAAAAGAAAAGAAAAATGGAGACAAAATTAGGAACGAAGAAAATTGCATTTCATTGAATGTAAAGATAACAAAGTTTTAACTCATCCAAACAGACGGAACATAGCAACTGGATTACAAACCCTGGAATAATCCAGGTGACAAAAGTTAAACAAAACCCACTACCACGACTCCCTCTGAATTGGAAGAGGAGTAGCTTCCCATTTGTTGATGTTAGCATGTGGTCCGATGTACTGTATATCTGCTCTGCTTGACCCTTCCCCGGCCTCAACCATGTTCACTTCAGCAAATACTCTCTCGAACACCTTATCCAAGTTCCCCTCTGCCCTGATCAGTGAACCTGATACCTTTGCCAATGATTGTTTCTTGCTACCCGGCCTGACGAAGGACCTGGACAAGCGTGGAATTGGTTTGGGAAGAACCCAAGCTTTCATTTTCAATTTACGGGCCCTTCTAACATCTGCCGCTGTTGGTTTGAACCCCAATCCGAAGGTGTCCAGATTTTTGGGTAGGGAAACAGGTTGAATAATGCCCTGAAGTTCAGCCCCCAGACCTTTCCCTGGCACGAACCCGTTACTTAGCATCTCTGATACTACCATGACGGTCGCAGCTGCCACCCTGGGACATGGAATGCTTTTACCCTCGGGCACTCTACTCACCGGGACCGTGTCGAAGACCTGATAAACCCATGGTCCTTTATCATCTTCAGTTTCTATAAAGGGCACAACGGCATCCTTCATGGCGCATGTGGGATCTTCCCCATATAACACAATTTCTTGTCTGTCCCACTCAAACTTGACCATTTGGTGCAGCGTGGAAGGCACGGCTTTGGCCGCGTGGATCCATGGTCGACCCAACAAAAGATTGTAGGATACTGCAGCATCCAACACCTGAAATTCCATAGTGAACTCGACTGGGCCAATAGTCAATTCGAGTACAATGTCCCCTACTGTGTTTGTTCCCCCTCCGTCGAACCCTCGAACACAAATGCTATTTTTGCGGATTTTATCATCATCGATCTTCAACTTGTTCAATGTGGACAACGTGCAAATATTAGCACTTGACCCGTTATCGATCAGTGCCCGAGTAACCATTGAACCTTCATACTTGACCGTCAAATAGAGAGCTTTATTGTGTTCTGTGCCTTCCATAGGCAATTCATCATCAGAAAATGCTACCCTGTTCACTTCAAAGATCTTGTTGGCAATTGTCTCCAGATGGTTCACTGAAATTTTGTCGGGCACATGAGCATCATTCAATATCTTCTTCAAAGCTCGGCAATGCTCGTCAGAATGAATCAACAACGACAACAACGAGATTTGGGCCGGTGTTTTTCTCAGTTGTTCAACAATGGACTAATCTTGCACTTTCATCTTTTTCAGAAACTCTACTGCCTCTTCTTCCGTCACAACCTTTTTGACTGGCACTGGATTGTCTTTAGCACCCTTAGCCTTTCTCAACTCTTCGGGAGCAATACAACGTCACGACCGAGTTAGTCCTTGTGCTTCACAACTCTCTTCCTCAATTTCCTTTCCTTTGTATGTCACCACTACCTTGTCATATTTCCACGGTACAACTTTGCTATCAACCATGGGTAACTGGACTACTGGTTTTATGACAACTGGTTCTATGTAGGCCCCTTTCACAACCACCACGGGTCAGATGATGACCCTGGTACCACTAACTTGACTGGCTCTGGCTTTTTTGCAGCCACAAATGGTCCCTTTCCCATTACCAATACTGGCTTGTCTTTTATTGCTTTTAACTGAACCACTGGCCTTGCACTCACTGTCTTTTCTTTGGCTTCCGTAGAACGAATCACCATAACCACCTGTGAGGGTTTTTTAGGCTCTGTCCCCTTATGTATCAGTTCGATCATATTGGCTTCATAATGTGCTGGTAACGGATTTTGATTGATGTTTGGGGCCTCTAGAGCCTGTACTTCAATACGGCGATTATCAATGAGCTCTTGTATCGCGTTTTTCAACTTCCAACATTTTTCAGTATCATGCCCCGGCATCCCTGAGCAATACTCGCAGCTAATAGAATGGTCCAGGTTTCTGGGAAGGGGGTTTGGTGCTTTGGACTCAATTGGGGTCAACATTCCCAATTGTTTCAATCTATGAAAAAGAGCAGTGTAAGATTCTCCCAGTGGAGTAAATGTTTTTCTGTTTGGGGCCTTCTCACTTCTAAAAGCTTGGTTTGGGCGGAAGTTGGTTCCTGGTCTGTTTGCCATGGGAGGTGGATAGGTGTTTTGTGGGGGTGTATGTGTGTTTTGGGGATTCGGTGCACGCCATTGCGAGTGCACCGGAGGCTGAGTGTAGGTCTGGGCGTGGTGGATAGAAAAGTGTGGTTCTGGTGGTGGATGGTAGTGTTGCGGTGGGCCATATGGGGTATATTGGTAGTTTGGGTGGTGGGGTCTGGATCGGTTGTAGTAGAGTGGATGGTTATTGGGCCTGGACCAAGCACTAGCTTCAACCGTAGCAACTTCTTCCTTCTTCTTCTTTCCAAGCACACCACCAGTACCGCTTTGGATGGCCTGGGTGGTTGCTTTTAATGCCGAGTAGCTCAAGATCTTGTTAGATTTCAATCCCTCTTCAATCATGGCTCCCATCTTTACCACTTCATTAAATGACTTTCCGACAGATGTCACCAGATGACCAAAATAGGTAGGCTCCAATGTTTGCAAGAAGTAATCTACCATCTCACTCTCCCTCATTGGAGGATCAACCCTTGCTTCTTGTTCCCTCCAGCGGAAACCAAACTCTCTAAAACTTTCCCCAGGCTTCTTTTCCAATTTCAACAATGATAGATGGTCGGGGACTATCTCAAGGTTATATTGAAAATGGCCAATGAATGCCTGTGCTAAATCATCCCATGTATACCATCGGCCGGGGTCCTGCCTCGTGTACCATTCCAGCGCGGACCCGCTCAGGCTTTGATCGAAATATGCTATCAACAATTCAGCCTTTCCCCCAGCACCTCTCATTTTGCTACATAAGCCACGCAGGTGGGCTACTGGGTCATTGTGCCCTTCGTACAAGTCAAACTTCGGCATTTTAAACCCCGCAGGCAACTGAACATCAGGGAAATGGCACAAATCTTTATATGCGACGCTGACTTGGTTACCTAGACCATGCATGTTCCTGAAGGATTGCTCCAGGATTTTGACTTTACGAATCACTTCCTCCTGTTCTGTATTCTTAACCGGTTTCTCAACCTCTCCCGGGATTTCAAAATGGGGAGAATAGATATATGGCTCAGGCGCTTTGAAAGTGGGTTCGGGAGGGTAATATTGGGTGTCGTGAGCTTGGAATAGCGGTTCACTGGACGATCTATGTAGTGGGGCTGGGGGCGGTGCCACAAAGACTGGAACCATGAGTGGTGGAGGGTTCTGTTTGGGGGGTGGAGCTGGGGGAGCATATGAAGTGGTACCATAGCCCTAGGCATGATAGGGGAAGGCTGAAGATGTGTGGGGAGTGGTGGGCTCCTGAGCTTGGGCCAGGTGTAGGATGTAAGATGGATTAGCGGGATATAGTGGTGCCGGATGCCCCTAAGACCATGCCCGATGCATTTCAGCCATTTGTGCTTTTAATTTCCTCATCGCTTCTTTCATAGCACCCACATCTGTTACCTCAACTTCATTCGAAGGGTCTACGATGCTATTTCCGAGTCCTGCCCTGTCATTTTTACTTTATCTTTCGACCGGGTGTTGTACGGGTGAGTTTCCAGAATTGCCAATCAACTAACCACCTGCCTGAACTCACACATTTAGAGAACCACTTTGTTAGCAATTAAGTTTTAACAGATTTAACAACCGCACGTTGGCATGAATGCACTTATACAGTTAATCATTTCTATTATGAATTTGCTCGATTGCATGCGTCATCCCGGCACTTCGCCCCTTCTTTCAAATTTCCTCACCTCATCCCTCTCTTGTGCTCTTCCCTTTCTTTTATTTCTTTCTTTTCTGTGTTCCCGCTCATTTCTCTTTTTGTTTTTCTGCTCTTTTCTTTCTCTCTTTCTTTGGTTTTTCTTTTCCTTTTTTTTCTTCTTACGATTATGGTCGAATCCTATGGAGATTGCCTACGTATCGTGACCCCGCACGAATCAGACCAAGCGTAGTTCATGAAAATAAATGCAAAAATAAAGGGTGGAAACAAGTTTTTTTTTTTGAAATTTTCAATTTTCATCACTAAAACAAACTATTACAAACTCAACACTTTTCGGAATGAAACTAACAGACGCAAATTAAAAGCAAATACAGACTCTAAAACTGCATATGTACTTGTCCTGGAAAGATAACGGACATACGACAGACTGACTCAAAATGGTAGAAAATTACAGACACGGACTATGCATATTCTAGTGCTTCAAACTTAGGTGCCCGCGGGGCGTCGTTTGGCCTCGCCGCGAGCCTAGGATCCAAATCCCTTTCAAGCTACTCTAATTCATTCATGGTTCTCTTCACATAGATCATTACTGCTGAGATAAAAGTATTATAGGTCATGTCTTCACAAACCCGGCATCTCCTGAAAATGGCATGAGCAATGGCTCTAATCCTGTCTTTTGTTTGCTTCTTTTCTATGAGCAAGCGTCTTATCTGTTCGCTGCACGTCTTTAAAGCTCGAGAATCATGCAGGTGTTGATCTTGCAACCGCTGCACTTCTACCTCCATTTGGGCCAACAAGTCGTAACAATGTCCACTTTCAATTTCAAAATCTCTAGCCTGCCTAACCGCTTTACCCTCAAGGGCAACCACTTTTCTCTTTAAATTGGCAACAATTTTCTCATGGTCCCTTTTCAACTGATTCAAGTACTGGCGACGCTCCTCTGTTCTTGTAGCCCACTGTGATTTAAGTTCTGCCATGATATTCTCAGATTTTTCTGATTCATCCCGCCATTCCCTGACTTCGTTTTCCAATCTTTTTATCAATTGCTCATCGGACCGGCTCCTCGGTTGCTTATCGACGGTTATCTTCAATTGCCGGATTTGGGCCCTACGTGCTTCATTTTCTCGAGCCAGTCTATTCTTTTCACCTTGATCTGCGCCAACCTGTACACTGTTCTCGAATTTCAGACTCTCAACTTGCTGCTTCAGTTTACCAATCTCAACTCGATAGCCTTCTTCCTTTGCTAACCAGTCCCACTGCTCTTGGGACGACTTGGCGAAATCTTCGAGATGAGGTCTTTTAGCCGGTCTCCCACATGCCATGTCACCTCTGAACCAATCATGATACCATGGGGCAACTTCCCCTTTAACCCTATCAGACACACAAGTGTTTGCCATCAAATGTTGACACTCACTCCAGATTTGGCGAACCTCTTCCTCGGGGAACCGACCGTCAGGACTAATTTCGACCACTTGGGTACTCAGATCTTCATCTCTCGGTACTACTTGATACCTCCCGAGTTGTCTCAGAACCCGATATGGTGCATAGGGCTGGATGCTTTTGAGTCCCATCAATAAAAAATGCGACCGGGCTGCTGGCATATATAAGACTTCTTCGACAGGCAACCATCCAAGCACCCACTGTATCTGGCTGGCATTGAGGTTCCGAAATAATGATGTCCAGGCCGTGACTCCTTCAGGTAGACTAGCCCCTTTGATTCTTGTGTAAAATTCTTCTATACAAGTTTTCTCAACCGAACCATAACTCAATAGCTGAGAGCGAGAGCACAAATGCTCAGTCATCCACATTTGTAATAACAAGTTACATCCCTCAAAAAATTTGCCCCCAGCTTTGCACGCAGTGAGAGCCCGGAAGATGTCAGCCACGATCATAGGTGCTAACGTGCTTTTCCCCATAGTTTGCAAGGTACTGACGACCCCCGCTACTTTCAAATCAATATTCCCATATTTCCTTGGGAATATTATGAGGCCCAAAAAGGCTATCATAAATGCCACCTGTCTGTGTTCCTCCCATTTTTGTCGGTTACTTCTACTACATAACTTAAAGTCTGGATTGTTGAACCCGCCTACGTGGCCATACCTATCATATATGAAGCGGAAACTGCAGAAACCCTTTGCAAAATCTGGATGATGAACTGTTTGGGGTATTTTCAAGGAATCTAATAACCGGTGTATGGTAATGGCCCTAGGAGCAATCAAGTATTTGAACCTCAATGGAGCTTGATCACTTCCAATATACCCCGCTATTTCTTCCAATGTTGGGGTAAGCTCAAAGTCTGAGAAATGAAATACATTATGTGCCGAATCCCAATAGGCGACCAATGCCCTGATGATATCCCCCCGAGGCTGAATGTTTAATAAATCCGGAAGGTCTTTCAAATATTTTTTCACTTCGTCTTGCCCCTCTTTGCCTAAATCATTCCACCATAATTACAGCTCAAAAAGGATTTTGGTCATTATTGAAAAGGGCTCATTTATCATCGTGCTCATCCTGCACATTTATTAAAGCGTTTAAGCAAAAAGAAAACTTTATTCGACTAAAAACAACTATCTAATACCCAGTTTATTCACGATTCTTACTTCTTTTTTTATTTAAGATAAAAATACCCAGTATTGCAACACAGCCTTTCAACGCCTTGCGCACGAAAACTTGAGGCTGTGAAGGTCAAAAAACAAAAAAACAAAAAAAAAATGAGAACATGAACAAAGGTGGCCATGTATGCAAGGTCAGCCTTCCGGCGTTCCGTTTGGGAACATTTGGCTATTTTTGACAAAACAGCATCACCCAATTTATTTATGACCCAAAAATAAAATTTTTGACATATTTGTTTTTGACTATTTTTGCAAAGGGGAGATTGGGCCCGATGAGGGTTGCCTACGTATCTCACGCCCTGTGAGAATAAAACCATGCGTAGTTCGGGCAAATTAACCGAGCTGTTTTAAAACAATTTTCAATTTTTCAACGAACAATAAACAACCTATTTTCCAAACTAAGAATAAAAGACTCTCTTTTTGTTTTCAACAACCACTTTCCAAAAATAAAAGACTCATCCCCTTTTTTTTGCTTTTAGTAAAACAGATTATTAGAAATAAAGCATTTTCCTTTTTCTCAAAATTTCGGCAGAGTTTCGACAGTGTTTGGGCATTGGGTTTTTAGCTCCCTAACTGTTATCTCTCTCTTCCTTTTTTCTTTTTTTTTTCTTTTTTTTCTATTTTCCAACATTTTCGGGATCCAGAAACCGGTCAACATGCAAGTTTGGAACGAATAAATGCACAGCACAAGAGAATGCATCAGGATGGTCTTTTCATTTCAGGTTGCTAGTCCTAGACGGACCCAACCCTGTGTTGAGTCCCCTAAGTCAAATGCAACGTGATGCAAATAAGCGTTCCTACTAGGGATCCGGCATGAAGTCATGTTATTCTATGTTCAAAACCTGAGTCGGTGTTCTAGACTGTGTACCCGAGCGGACAACTTGAGTCGAGGAGGGGGCAACTTACCGGGAACCAAAAGTCCATCCGGCTTCGTAACTTGTCCGACCTCTTTCTTATTTCAAGGTATGACACTAATAGAATAGGGAATCTCAACCAGTAAGCACATCCCCGGAGGTGGAAAGAGAAGGGTGTCGGCGCAGTTTATATACAGTTCAAATAATATCAAAGCGGTAACATTTAGCACATTCAGCATGAAATATGTAGGAAAATCAAATGCAATGAAATACAACAATTTATCTAAGCTCAAATTTTGAACCCTGAACCAGAGATTCTGGGTTCGATCCCCAGCAGAGTCGCCAGAGCTGTCACACCTCCTTTTTCACTACAACCGCAAGGGCGTAAAGAAGTTTTTCCATTTAAAGGACAATCGGAGCGGGATTTAATTATTAATTATTCAGAGTCTCCACTTGGAAGATTAATGGTGTCCCAAGTCACCGGTTGAATCCCGAGCCGAGGAAATTTATGACTCTGTTAACAGTCCGCGAACCAGAAATCTGAGTAAGGAATTATGTTAACCCGGGAGAAGGTGTTAGGCATTCCCAGGTTCCGTGGTTCTAGCACGGTCGATTAACTGTTGTATTTTATTTTATCTGATTTTAATTCCGGCTAGCTTATGTGCCTTTTATTCGTAAACCGCTTTTATTATTATTTATTTTAAAGAATTACGATGTCGTGAAAGCGCGTTTCGAACCCCGTCGCAATCAATGCACCCGTGATTGTCAACACATTTCGACTTCATCGAGATTTGGATTTGGGTCGCATCAATGCGCACCCGAGTTTAGGAAAGTAATTTTATTAAGAGCGCGTCTAAAGCAACTACGAGTTTTCACTTTGCGAGGGCCATGGAATTTCAACTAAATGGCACGCCTCGATTTCTAAAGGAATAAAATTAATTAAGTGGGAGCCACGCAATTGAGATTTTGTTTGGCGAGATTCGTCTTAACACTTATTAAAAGGCCCATTTGAGAGTGACTACAATTTTCTAGTGATCAAATATCCCTAAAAAAAATGTAATCACGTGTAGGCTGAATAAAATTCAGTAGTCCAACCTCAACAATGAGCTGGACCCCTG
The DNA here is from genome assembly GCF_000715075.1 of Nicotiana tabacum. Classification (NCBI taxonomy): domain Eukaryota; kingdom Viridiplantae; phylum Streptophyta; class Magnoliopsida; order Solanales; family Solanaceae; genus Nicotiana; species Nicotiana tabacum. The sequence goes on along the minus strand of NC_134089.1, from coordinate 49,782,623 downwards.
ATGGGCTTAAGAAACAACCCAAAATTTGGTCAGGCAGGAGAAAGGGAAGCCCAGGTGACAGATAACAACACCTGGGATCAATCCTTTAGGAGGCCCAAACTTATGAAGGCCGCTCGTGTGATAGCCTGAGATGGCTTATTGTTGGGCCCAGCGAGGCCTTGATTTCAACTAAACCTGACGCCCCCTGAAATTACATCTGAACTATTTTAAGTGTTCAACAATTAACAAAGGGGAAACAATATGCATCTACTCGAATTAGAAGGAAACTAGTCAATTGAATTCCAGTTTAATATACAGACTAATTTATCCACTGATATTCCGGTGAGTTCTTAGACATCATCAAGGTGAAAACCAAGCTGTAAACACGATCTCAATAACATAAAGCAGACTAACTATTTCTGAATTAATTCATGCTAACATTACTATCAACCTATCATGTAATCAACTAACACTCGTGTTCACTTCATAGTAATCACATGACTCCGAAATATAACAGTTTATATAGCCCATATAGCACAAAAGCAAGCAAAACTTAAACAATATCCATGAATTAAACATTGAATACGTAGATCTGGGAATTAGCTAAATTAGAACTCAATTCTGCAAGTAAATTCATTCTTCTCATAATTCATTTCTGCCCACTTGAGCTCACAGTCATCAGGGGTACAATTGTGTACCTGGATAGGGGAAAATATGAGAAGGAGAGAAGTCAGCTACTTTGAACATCAACAACAACAAATTCAACAATATACCATCACAGAACAGGCCAGGAACTGCTTTTGAAAAGTCAGAAATATAAGCAAACTCAACAGATCAGTCCAACACACACTCGGAATACACTCTTAGCCTTCACAGTTGAGCTTAGATGCTCTCAAATCCTGCTGGACCCAAATCTCTACTGAAGTCCAAACTAATAGGCCCCAAATTCACCTAAATCAGTTGTTAATCACTTTTGAACACTTTTTAAAAATAAAACCTTGAGCTGGAATGAAGAATGCCGGAAGGACTGAGGATCACTAACACTAGTAATGAAACAGTAAAACTGTTTTTGATTTCTTCATTTTTTGATGTTTTATTTTTTGAGTACTGGAATTGAAATGTTAGCTGAAATTGAAAGCAAGGAGGAGAGCTTTTGGTGGGGATTTTTTTTGGCTGAAAGTTCCAGTCGCCTTCTCAAGGCATTTGATGCCCTTTTATAGGTGATACAAGAGGGTTAATCAGATTTTGGGTTTTCTTTTTAGTCCCTCCCCTATTTGCAGTTTAGTGCTCTTATTTCTAACTTGTTACTCAAGTAAGCACCTTTATTGTGCTGAAATGTGCACTAAAATCCTATTCTAGAAGGCCCTAGGGTATTCTTCTACCCATGCAATACCTATACTGCCCTTTCATTACTTTGCAATTACTATTCCTATCAGAATTACCATTTTCCATGCCCAAACTACCCCTGAAAGCTTCTCAAAGTTACTGATTCTACCCACATTCTCAATAGCTATAACCAATCCCCTAAATTAATCCAAAACTAACTAAGACTGATTAATTAGAACTCAGAAATTAACTAATCAAACTACCCAATCCCAATTGTTCAATCACACCAACTCAATCAAACTAGGAAAACCCAGAAACCAGGATCAATCAAAGCAAAGCTTAAGCTACTGATCAACATTAAATGAAATTAAACTAATTCTTAACCAATAAGCTCACAATCGACCATTCAAACATCAAACTCAGAACTAACAAAAATTGACAGAACTATACTAATACACAAAAATAAATCGTAAAATTAACAGAACACTTAATGAAACCAAGACTGTAACTAAAACTTCAACCATGCAAGTAAAAGAAACAGGAAAATCACGGAAGCACGAGAAACTCCGGCCAGTCACTGACGTCCGAATCCTTTCAGATTTTTGACATGCAACATCCCTAACCATGTGTTCTTACAAGAGAACACATGGTTAAGGATATTACGGTTCGAAATCATAAAGATTTTGGTTTAGGGTTTTGGCCAGAAATTCTTAGATCTGAAATTCGAGCCGCTTCATGGAGATTTGAAGGAATATAATCATGGATTAGGGTTGAGGGAAGACCGGGGATTGTGTGGTGTGATTTTGGGCTGGTTTGGATAAACCTGCGATCTGACCGAAAACTTCAATCGAAGATTCGACGAGCTCCGGCAACATTCGAAGAAAACTAATAATGGGAGTGGAAAGAGGGATTCATGGGGGATCTATGGTGTTAATCTGGGTTTGAACGGTGTAAGTGGCATTCACCGCCGGTGAGGGATTTAGGGGCGGCGCGGATTAGGGTTTGAGAGGATAGGTGGGGTGAGGAAGACGAGGGACTGGGGGGGCTCTCCGACCATTTTAAATCAGAATCCTCGTTAGTTCCGGACCATTGGATTGATGAGATCCAGCGGTCCTGATTCAGAGACCACGAAACGACATCGTTTCGATTAGAAGGGGAAACGGACCGGGTTGCTGGTACTTGGGCTGGTTTGGATGAGTGAAAAGGGGGCATTGGGCTAGGCGAATTTAGCAAAGAAGTGGCCCAAATTTTGGGTCTTTTTAAGACCACATATTCCACTCTTATTTTCTTTTCTCTTTTATTTCCTTTTTCTCATTTTAATTTTTTTTTATAATTTTTCTAATTTTTATAAAGATGTAAAACTAACATGAAATCCTGATTGTTTCAAAACCAAGACTAATTAATTCCTAAAATTGTTTAAAAACTATTTCATGACGAATTACCAATAAAAATCATTAAAATGCAAAAGTGAACTAGTTTTGTGATTTTCATGTTTTGTTCTAAGCAAATTAAACCTTAATTGATACTAAAAAATATAAAACTAAAACCTAAATGCAAAAATGCATATTTTTGTATTTTATAAAAATTAACATGCGCAAATAGAATGCAACAATTATCAGAAAATGACACCAAAATGCACAAAAATTGTAAAAATAAAGAAAAATTATTTTATTTGGGATTTTGGGAATAATCATATTTAAGGCAAACATCACGTGCTCACACTATCTAAAATGGAGTTGTGTATTTGCTCTTTATTCCACTTCTACACATTTTTTGTTTGATTTATAATTCTAATTTTATAAAACAACAATACTCAATTAAACTAAATAAATTTAAGGTTAAACTATTGCGAGTTGTTCAAATGATTAAAAGGCACTAGGGTAGTGACTTTCACCTAGGTGGTCAATTGACAGATTCTTGAGTCTAAAGCTAGACGGTCACATTTGGGGAGTATGATATAACCATTGCACGATTCTACTCACTCTACACCTCTCGGTAGTTCGAGTTATTTTGCCCGAATTGACTTTCTCAAGACCAATTGGGTATGCAAATTTGTGCAAGCAATCAAGGTTCAAGTCGAGTATTACTATCTCTAGGTTTAACCCTTTAATTGGGGCTATCAATCTCTTGAGTACGCCCCAATTCCTTGTTGGACTAAATCCATGGACTTAGGCTCTCTTTCTCAAGAAGCGCCAAAGTCTACTAGGCATAAACTAGTGTTTGCAACCACTAATTCACAATTAAAACCCTAAATTAGGCCAAATATCAATCACGCATAGACAATCAAACATCAAAACACAAGACTCATCAATTACCCACACTAGGGTTGAGCCACAACCCTAGCTTATGGGTTTAGCTACTCATAATTAAAGAAGAAAACAAAGAAATAGATGAAGAAGAACTCATAATAATTAATTGCTAAATTAAACTTGAAGATTCAATGTTGAAATTAAGCTAAAATTACTCAATATAGCAAAAGGAACGAAGTCACGAGCGCAGCTCTCAGTACAAAACTATCTAATGACCTAAAAATGGGAAAAGAATCTATTTATACTAGGCTGAAAATCTTGGACAAAAATACTCCTGCAGGGGTAGTGTGGACTGCACAAAATCGAGTGCGGCAGCACTGAGGCTCTGGACTTGAATAATTAGCTCTCTGAACTTGGGCAATGCGGACTGCACGAAATTGAGTGCGGCCGCGGTGGCTTCCTTTGTGGTCCGCACAAAAAGGATCGCGGACCGCGTTGAGCTTCAACCTCCAAAACACCACCTCTATAAACCTTGGCTTTGCAGGGCCGCACAAAAATTGAGTGCGGCCGCGGTGAACTCAATGCGGACCGCACAAAACCCTTTGCGACCGTATTGCCTTTTGGCCTGAAAAGCAACCTCTCTGAACTTCACTTGTGCGGACCGCACAAAATGGTGTGCGGCTGCACTGGCCCTGTTTGACTGAGCTTTGTCTGGTCTTGGTACTCGTGCATGTTTCACTCCTTTTTAAGCTAATTTTTTGATACTTTGCCACCTTGTTGATCAAACTTGCAATCAAGCACAACTTGTGAGCCTTTGGGACTATTTTGTACACATTTCTAATCAAAACTTAAGCAAGAAGGAGCGTAAAATGCATCATATTCCCTAGTTATCATCTCGCCCAAACTTAAGCTTTTGCTTGTCCTCAACAAACATAATAAGACCCACCCTTTAAGAGAAAATCCAAGAAAATTCAGTTATCCTAAAGTGACCTCATCTAGCATCAATTGGGACTAATAATTTCCCTCGATACAAAGGAATCATTAACAACATTTACTCTTTTAAACACCACGGATTAAGTGTGACACAAGAGCATCAAGAGTTGATTCAACACATCAACGAACTCTTTCTATTACTTTGGTAATTGTGGAACCCAAACTCACACAATCTCAACTCTCCATAAGCAAACTTCACCTTTAGGATAGTGGCACTCAAAATGAGGTTAATAAAAATACACTCATATCTCTCAAGAAAAAGTCACAAGTCCGACTCTAAGTGCCATATACTTTCCTCTTATGTGAGTCACCACTAATGTAAGCTTCATTCAACTCAAGATCATATATAGCTTTTGTGGAGACATAGTGAAGGTTTATGGTTCAGGGTAGGAAATGATTGGTCTAAGTTGGTTCCATCTTCCCTTAAGCACTTCTTTTGCTTCATTTTGGCATGCATTCACACTGTCACTCTTTCTTGTCCATTTCAACTCTTTTCTCCTTTCTCAATTTTCCACAACTTTCATTTGTTGCTTTTATTGAATCTCTTTATTCAATTCTACATTCAACATTCTTTTTGTCTTTTTGCTTTTCTTTCTTTTTCATTGCCTCCTTTTCTTCATTTTGTGCCTTTTTACCACTTTGATGCAATCCTCGTCTCTCCCCCAAAACTTATACTTTTGTCATGTGCTACGGAAAGATCGGGTGCCAAGAGAGGATATCTTTTAGAACAGGTAAAGGCTTGTATTATGGTTATTGAAGGAAAAAGGTCTAAAGCTTAAAAGGGTTGACTAGGGATTTTATCATTGGTAGGCTATGGAAGTGTTCAGACTATCATTTGGATCAAGGAGAGCCTATAATCATGTCTCAAGTCAAATTACACTTAGGATTTCGCCTCAACAAACATTCAGGGCAAGTTCTAGACCAATGGCTTGGGACATGGACTTGTAATGCAATTTCTCAACAAGCTATGGGATCGCTAAAGACACAGAGTCGGGGACCCACAACAACCTTAGATAAGATTTGAGCACACAATGGTCCCAAAAAACCACTTGATGATTATCGGCTAACATAAGAGTCTCAAGGTCACAACTTTCATCATCCTATACAAAACGATTTGTTTTTGACCATAAGATCAAAGGTAAATGTGCTAGGCCCAAGTGAAGCTTTGCTTGAGGCACCCTTAACCACTAACTACTAAAAAGCAAAAAGAAAAGAAAAATAGACTCAAACCTTTAAGAAGGTAGTCATGCCATCCATCATCGGGAAGAACCGCCCATTTCACACAAACTCCACCTTTGGAAAGAACCGTGGCATTAAGAAAACCAAAGGCTTATTGCAAAAATCCAAAGCAAGAAGCTACGAACATAAATAAGAAGCTAAGAAAGAAAAATTGCGGAAAGTAAAATGAATATTTACAATAAGGGAGGGTTTAATCGAATATACAATAAGGGAGATGAATATATACAATGTAACATAACTTTTATATACAGACCCAAAGTAAAATAAAAGTACAAAAAAATGTAATAAAATGCTGAAATTATATACATACCAAAGATAAAAAAGAAATAAAGAAATACTAAAAGCTGTCATATATATACAGGCATCCAAATCAAATCAAAGTAGGGCCTACCCCCTCAAATGAAAGCTGGCATTGTCCTCAATGCCAACTAAACAAAATAAGCACCAAAAATACAGAAACTCCCTATGGGCCGTCTGTCTACATGGGGTCCTGAGTGGTCCTTGGGTCCTCAATATGTTCGGGAACCTGAGCCTGGCTTCCTATGACCTATGGCTCTGCTGATGGGACCTGGGCATGGACCTGGAGAGGCTTTTGGGTAACATCCTATGGCTGACTGGAGGAAGTCTCCAGTGGGTCTGCCAACTGGATAACTGCATCATCTGAACTGGGAATCATCTTTTTCCTCTTGGGAGGCCTCTGGGACTGCTCTGGCTGGGGATGGGCTACTGGCACAGGGTCATGTAACAATAAATCCAAAGGCATGTGATCTGCCTTCAACCTGTCAACCTCAACCTGCAACTCCTTTACGGACTCCTTGAAAGCCCGAGTTTTCCTCATATTCTTAGCCTCCCTAGCAAGCTCCTTGAGAGCTTACCCATGAGAATCTACAGCCTCTATAAGCACTTTTTGAGTATCAAAGATCTTCTTATAGTTGTCCTGAAAATATCCTTGAGGGCGTCCTTAATAGACGGTGGGACCTGTGGAGGCGGAGGTGCCGACGGAGCTACCATGGTAGAAGATAACACAGACAGCTTGGAAGTAGTTGTCTGCATCCAGTTGTTGATGCTAGTGAGGGCTTTGCTCAGACAGTGGGCAATTAATGGATAGGCAGTAGTGGAAGGTATCTCTGGCTCTGTGGAGGTGGATGGACCAGGGGCCACATCTGCTGCAGTGGGAGGAGGCTGTTGAGTAGTCACTACCACTACTGGCTCTTCAGACTGGCCAGCTGAAGTAGTGGATTTTCCTTTGGAGCTCTTGCCCTTGGGGTTGTCATCACCCTACAAGCTATACCATGAGAAGGGTGCCTTTGCCTTCACCTTCACATCAAATCCCCGCTTCTCCACACTAAGGTCCTCGAAGTACATTGTCAAGATGTTGGGGAATGGGTAGGACCTGTCACCCTCACTCACCACCCATGAAATAACTCGGTACATCACATTCCCAACATTGATCGGGTACCCTGCCATGATTGATGCAACTAAGACCGCCCGTTGAAGTGGGAGTGAGTTGTTATAGGTGGTAGGATCTAGCCTACTGCACACGAATGTCTCCCACCCCTTTGCCTCAAAATTCAGTGTCCTCCTCAATATTTTTACCCCCGCAATCAGCCAATCGGGAGCCAACCACGGACGGGCCTCTTCACCCAATTTCATCTTGTCAAGGTACAGTGACTCATCCTCCTCTATGAAGCCCAAATAGTCATTGATGGTCTTGCCATCAAACTTCACTGTCATGTTCCAGACTTTGGTGACCGTGGTACCCTTTTTTATGTGGGTCACGTTGGTGTAGAATTCTTTCACCAAATGCTCATTTGTGTTATCCACTTACCTGATAAAGTAGTCCCATCCAGCTCTATCATTGAATTGCCTTAACACATTTGGATTGTGAGGCAAAAGATCCCGGGTAATGATTTTTCTCTCCATAATCAACCTCTTCTCTGGCCACCACTCTCTGAACTTGTGGTAGGCAATCTCAGTGACGAACCGGTCCTCCCATGCCTCCGGGTTCCTACTCCTCTCAACCCCACCAACTTGGGGCTCACCCCCTTGTGCTTCTTCCCCCTCCTCCGGTACTACATCCTCTCCGGATAATGAAGCTGTGGGAGAGGTGGAGTACTCATCTCCACTGCCGTCAGCTAAGCCCTTAGACGACTCAGAAGATACATGAACTGAAGCTTGGGCAATGGGGGATGCTGGGGGTGTATCTCTCAATCTATTTCTCTCCGGCCAGTCAGCAATGTACTCTGGCACGGAGTTTGATGATGCCTTTCGAGAGGGCTCGTACTCACTCCCCGACTGATCAATAGCCCTATCAGTGGCTCTGATGATTTTCCTTGTGTTTTTTATGTTTTGTTGGGCTTGGGGGGTCAACTTTATCATCTTTTGTTTTCCACCCCGGGAGGACTCTCCCCTGTCTGGTTGTTTACCACCTTTGCCTCGTGATTTCACCATTGTCTGCAAACAACATCATTAGACTTGTTAATATCCAAAAAATCATTGTAATTCACAGTTGCAGAAAAAATGTTGTAGACAGTTCACTTTATGCAAAGTGCGGACCGCACAAAATGCAGTATGGCCGCAAGGAGGCCAATACGGACCACATAAAATGGCAACACGGTTTGCACAGAGGTGGGGTTCAGACTACCCACTCTCTGAATAAATGCACCGCGGACCACACAAAGTGCCATTGCGGTCCGCATTGAGGCATCGCGGACCGCACAAAATGCAATGCGGCCACGATCCTCAATGATCAGGTTTCAGAACTTTTAGCTATGCGGTTCGCACAAAATACCATTGCAGACCGCACAAGGGCACAACGGACCGCACAATTTCCACCATGGTTCCCATAGAGTCCACATAGCAACACCCACTTAGGGCTCATGATATGTTGAATTTAAGTCCAATTTTACACCTAATAAAGAGTCTCTAAGTGTTTGCCCAATGTTTTAACTACCTAATCTAACTTTAAACAAGAATTAACTATCCTAAGCGACATTGCTGAAAGAGATACGGAAAGGCTACGAAGACGAACAAAGGAAAACAAAAAAAAAGTAACAGAAAATAACAAAATTAAGTAATTAAGAAGACGTTAAAGTTACCAGATATGAGAAGTACTGAATATAGATGATTCTTAGCAGTTAATTACGAGCAAGAAGGAAGATGAACAATGATTTTTAAGGTCTGAGAGTAAAAGGATCGAAAAATTGAAAAGGAGGGCCTCAGGTCCTATTTATAGAAAAAGGTCCTGGGGCCCATCTCACCTACGCACTGCAGACCGCACTATATGGCACCGCAGTCCGCATTGTACAAAATTATAGGACTCAGACAAGGCACCCACTACGGTCCGCACAAAATGCACTGCGGCCGCAGTGGGCCACTGCAGACCGCACAAAATGCAATGTGGTCGTGGCGGTAAACTTCAAAGAACCTACATTTTTGCCCATTCATCAGTGTGGTCCGCATTGATTTCTTGCCCCTGCACTAAGGTCTTTGTGGCCGCACAAAATGGTAGTGCGATCCGCATTGATAATCTTCAGAGAGTAGTCATTTTCCAACTTTTTCCTACATTGTATCAGCACAATCCTACAACATCTCACAACCAATCAGTCCAAAAATAAATCCTAGACTACAATAAAAATCAAAGGAAAACAAAAACAAAAACACATGGGTTGCCTTCCAAGAAGCGCCTGATTTAACATCGCGGCACGACGCAGGTTACCATTAAATCATTTGAGATGAAGAAGTGTCACTACGTGGCTGTCATCAATTTTTCCCAAGTAGGGCTTGATCCTATGCCCATTTACTCTGAAAACTTCCCCATTTTTGTTCTTCAAATAAAGTACATCGAACGGGGTCACAAATACCACTTCAAAAGGTCCACTCCATTTTGACTTAAGCTTTCTCGGAAATAGACGTAACCGAGAGTTGAACAAGAGAACCAAATCACCCACTTTGAACTCCTTGCTATGAACATATTTATCATGAATGTACTTCATCTTGTCCTTGTACAAGGAAGCTGGGGTAGGCATGGAATCAGAATTCATCAAGTTCATTGAGTTGCTCCACACGAAGATTTTCTGCCATATCCCATTCAAGATTTAACTTCCTCAAAGCCCACATGGCCTTGTGCTCTAACTCAACCGGTAGATGGCAAACTTTCCCAAACACCAACCGATACGGAGACATACCAATCAGAGTCTTGTAAGCAGTCCTATAAGCCCATAGAGCATCATCCAACTTCTTCGACCAATCGGTCCTATTTGCATTGATCGTCTTTGACAATATACTCTTGATTTCCCTGTTTCAGACTTCCACTTGCTTGAGGATGATAGGGAGTAGAAACTTTGTGATTGACACAACACTTTGCAAGCAAAGTGTCAAAAGCTCTATTACAAAAATGAGACCCCATCACTTATGATTGCACGAGGAGTACCAAACCTTGTAAAAATGCTCTCCTTGAGAAATGCAACAACACTCCGGGCCTCATTGTTGGGCAAAGCCACGGCTTCAACCCACTTTTAAACATAGTCCACCGCCACAAGAATGTATGTGTTCCCACACGAGCTAACGAACGGGCCCATAAAATCAATGCCTCATGCATAAAAAATATCAACCTCAAGAATGGTATTGAGAGGCATCTCATCTTTCTTTGAAATTCTACCCGCTCTTTGACATTTGTCACACCTCTTCACTAGTTCACTTGCATCTTTGTACAAAGTTGGCCAATAAAACCCACAACTAAGAACTTTGGAAGCCGTCCTCGCCCCTCCATGATAGCCACCATAGGGAGAGGAATGACAAGCCTCCAAGATACTCAATTGCTCTTCCTCCGGGACACACCTTTGGATCACACCATCCGTGCACATCTTGAACAAGTATGGCTCACCCAACAGAAATCCAAACTATCCCGTTTGAGCTTCTTCCTTTGGTTAGAAGAGAGCTCACAAGGGATTATACCAGTCACAAGGAAATTAGCAACATCCGCAAACCATGGCATACCATTCACCGACACCGAAAGGAGTTGTTCGTTGGGAAATGATTCATTGATCTCTAGGCCATCACGAGGCCTCCCCTCATCCTCCAAGTGGGACAAGTGGTCCACCACTTGGTTTTCACTACCTTTCCAGTCCACAATCTCCAAATCAAACTCTTGAAGTAACAAGACTCATCACATCAGTCTAGCTTTGGAATCTTTCTTTGTCATCAAGTACCAGAGTGTGGCATGATCGGTATGGACTATGACCTTGGCACCCATAAGATAAGACCGAAATTTTTCCATTGCGAACACAATAACTAAAAATTCTTTCTCGATCACCGTGTAGTTCACTTGAGCATCATTCATTATCTTGCTAGCATAGTACACTGGATGAAACATTTTGTTCATTGTTTGACCCAAAATCGCCCCAATCGCAACATCGCTCGCATAACACATGAGCTCAAAGGGCAAGCTCCAATTAGGTGCGGTAATGATAAGAGTGGTGGTCAACTTATGCTTGAGAAGTTCAAAGGCTTGCATACATTTATCATCAAACACGAACTTGGCATCTTTTTCCAATAACTTGCATAAGGGATTCACTACCTTCAAAATGTCTTTGATAAATCTCCGGTAGAACCCCGCATGCCAAGAAAACTTCGAACTCCCTTGACAGAGGTAGGGGAGGGAGCCTTGAAATCACATCAATTTTTGCTTTGTCTACCTCAATACCATGCTTTGAAATTTTATGCCCAAGAACTATGCCCTCTTCCACCATAAAATGGCATTTCTCCCAATTGAGAACAAGATTGGTTTCTTCACAACAGGCCAAAACTCTATCAAGATTCTTCAAGCACTCATCAAATGAATCACCCAGAACACTAAAGTCGTCCATGAACACCTCCAAAATGTCTTCCACTATATCCGTGAAAATGGCTATCATACACCGCTGAAATGTAGCCGGTGCATTACACAACCCAAAAGGCATCCTAGAAAAGGCAAAAGTGCCATATGGACAAGTAAATGTGGTCTTCTCCAAGAAATAGTAGAAGGCACGCCTAGCAAGTCGGTCTAACATCTGATCAAGAAAAGGCAGTGGAAAGTGATCCTTGCGGGTCACTTTATTAAACTTGCGGTAGTCCATGAATACCCTCCAACCGGTGATGGTTCTGGTAGGAATCAACTCATTTTGTGAATTTGCAACCATGTTCATGCCACCCTTCTTTGGTACATATTACACAGGCGAAGTCCAAGAGCTATCAGAGATGGGGTACATAACCCCAACATCCAACCACTTGATTACCTCCTTTTTCACAACTTCTTGCATTGCTTCGTTCAACCTCCTTGCATTCATCTTCTACTGAATGCGGGGCTTATCCCCCGAATATTATCTAAAGTCCATCCAATTGCCTTTTTCCGCTTTTGAAGCACCGCCAATGTGGCATCAACCTGCATGTTAGTAAGACAAGAGGAAAGAATAATTGGAAAAGTAGAACTTGGGCCTAAGATTTCATACCTAAGGTGTGTAGGCAACGGCTTTAACTCCAACACTGGAGGTTCCTTAATTGAAGGCTTTGTTGGCGGAGTCTTCCTATTCTCGAGATCCAAAGAAAGTTTTCTAGGCTCATAAGAGTACGAGCCCATTCCATGTAAAGCATTCACACACTCCACCCGGCTAGCATCCTCATTGACATCAAGATTCAATAATACGGCCTCAAGAGGGTCCTCCACATTGATCATTGCACTGGTATCATCAACTATCACTGCTGTGACAAGATCCACAAAAGAGCACACCTCGGTATTGTTGGGCTGCTTCATTGATTTGCACACATGAAAAACCACCTTTTCATCACCTACCCGGAAGGTGAGTTCCCCTTCTTCCACATCAACTAAGGCCTTTCCCGTAGCAAGGACGGGTCTCCCCAAAATGATAGGAACTTCATAATCTACCTCGCAATCCAAGATCACAAAGTCAGCTGTCAAGATAAACTTGTCCACCCGGACAAGAACATCGTCAATAATACCCAATGGTCTCTTCATCATTCTATCCGCCATTTGCAATCTCATGGAAATCGGCCTTGGTTGCCCAATACCCAAAGACTTAAAACTAAGTAGGGCATCAAGTTGATACCAGCCCCCAAATCACGTAGAGCCTTAGTGAAGTCCGCACTCACAATGGTGCAAGGAATGGTGAAAGCACCGGGATCTTCAAGCTCCGGGGCCATTGAATGCTCTATTGCACTAACTTGGTGAGTCATTTTTATAGTTTCACAATATATAGACTGCTTCTTTGTCACCAAGTCCTTCATGAATTTAGCATAGCCCAGCATTTGCTCAAGAGCCTCCGCCAAAGGCACATTAATGTATAAGTTCTTCATCATGTCAATGAACTTTTTAAACTGATTCTTATTTTTCTGCTTTGCGAGCCTTTGAGGATAAGGTGGAGGTGGCCTTGGCAAAGGAGCCTTGGCTTTAGGCACAACTGGCTTCGGCATGTCTATTACATGTTCTCTAGACGGGTTCACGTCATTTTGAGTTTCCACCTCGGCATCTTAAATATCAATCCTCACTTCTTCATTCACGTTTTCATCAATCATATTTTCAACCACCAAACGAACTTCATCTTCTTGAAACTCAACAACATCACTCAAAATTTGTTTTTGTTTGGAGGCATTCACATCACCGCCTCGTCCACTCCTTGTAGTTACTACCATAACATGATTGTTACCACCTTTCGGGTTCACTACTGTATCACTTGGTAGAGCACCCTTAGGGCGAGTATTCAAGGACTATGAGATTTGGCCCAACTGAACCTCCAAATTCCTAATTGAAGTAATGTGAGAAGACAACTAAGCATCGGAATCCGCACTCTTTTTCATCATTTGTTCGAACATCATTTCAATTCTCCCTATATCATTACTAGAATAACTAGGACCTTGGGATGGAAATGGGGGTGGATTGTTTGGTTGTTGGTACATTAGAGGTCTTTAAAAGCCTTTCCCCAGATTTCCTTGGTTTCCATTATTCTATCCACCTTGATTGTTGTTACCACCCCAATTGTTGTTGTTACCATTCCAATTTCCTTTATTGTTGTTCTGATTACCCCAGTTGTTGTTTTGGTTGTTTAACCCCCAATTACCATTGCCTTGCTATTGTTGATTTCCCCAATTGCCTTGGGGTCTCCATTGTTGTTGGTTGGAAGAATTGCCCCTTTGGCCTTGATATTTGTTCACGTATTACACCTCTTCACTCTATCCATTATAACCATCATCTTGAAATCCACCACAATCAATCATTATCAAATTGCTCCGAATTCCCTTGATTCTGTTGACCTCTTTGTCTTCTTTTGTTGACAAGCATGTTGACACCTTCCATAGCATTCACTTGGCGAGGATTTTGAACTTGTTGAAACTGTGCCTTTGATAGTTGGTTCATAGTAGTTGTCAACTCAGCTATAGCCTGCCCATGATCACGTAACTCCTTGTGCAAATGAGTGACTGTGGGGTCACCCTAGGGCACATTGGCTCTACTTTGCCAAGCAGAATAAGTGTCAGCCATCTCGTCAAGAATGTCACAAGCCTCATCATAAGACAGCTTCATAAATTTGACCCCAGCAAGTTGGTTCACTATGAATTGGTTTGTTGTGTTAATGCCCCAGTAGAAAGTCTATTGGATCATCGCCTCAGTCATATCATTGTTGGGGAATTCCTTCACCATTGTTCTATAACGCTCTCAAATCTCATGCAAAGATTCTGTAGGCTCTTGCTTGAAAGCCAAGATCTCATCTCTCAATGCTGCCATATGCCCTGGTGAGAAAAAATTTGCAATGAACTTGTCTGCCAACTCATCCCAAGTAGTGATGGAATGGTTGGGAAGTCGCTCAAGCCAATCCAATGCCTTCCCTCTAAGTGAGAATGGGAAGAGTCTCAATGGAAGTGCATCTTCGGACACATGAGTTTGCTTGCTCCCCCAACAGGTATCCACGAACCCCTTGAGATGTTTGTAAACATTTTTATTGGTAGCGCCCGTGAAATACCCACGCTGCTCCAGCAATATCAGCATCACATTGGTAATTTAAAAATTGCCCGCCTAAATCCGGGGTGGGACAATTGCACTTGCATAGCCTTGGTTTGGAAGCACTCGAGGAGCCACTCTTGGAGGTGGCGGGGGAGGGTCTAGAATATTATCATTGGCTTGTCGGCCTCTCCTTTATCCTTGAGGCACAATAGGGACCTCATCTTCAACATTGTCATCTACTTCCTCCCCCGGCGGAAGATCTCCAAGAGGTGCATTGTTTAAGTTTGCTGCCATTTTGTGTCTGAAGTTGTAACACAAACAAATTAGTAACACAGAAGGAAAGAAGAACAATACATAAAACTATTTAGATAGATAGCCAAAACCGTTAGCTCCCGGGCAATGGTGCCAAAAAGTGATTGAGACCCACCCTGCACTACTATTGAGTAGTGAGAGAGGTCGAAGCAGCTTTTACCCGATTAAGGTCGGGATAGATATCCTCAGGGAGCTAGATATTGGAGTTGAGTTTCTATCTAAAATGGAGTTGTGTATTTGCTCTTAATTGCACTTCTACACATTTTTGGTTTGATTTATTATTCTAATTTTATAAAACTATAATGCTCAATTAAACTAAATAAAGTTAAGGTTAAACTATTGCGAGTTGTTCAAATGATTAAAAGGCACTAGGGTAGTGACTTTCACCTAGGTGGTCAATTGACGGATTCTTAAGTCTAAAGCTAGACTGTCACATTTGGAGAGTATGATATATTGCATGATTCTACTCACTCTACACCTCTCGGTAGTTCGAGTGATTTTGCCTGAATTGACTTTCTCAAGACCAATTGGGTATGCAAATTTGTGCAAGCAATCAAGGTTCAAGTCGGGTATTACTATCTCTAGGTTTAACCCTTTAATTGAGGCTATCAATCTCTTAAGTACGCCCCAATTCCTTGTTGGACTAATTTCATGGACTTAGGCTCTCTTTCTCAAGAAGAGCCAAAGTCTACTAGGCATAAACTAGTGTTTGCAACCACTAATTCACAATTAAAACCCTAAATTATCCCAAATATCAAACACCCATATATAATCAAGCATCAAAACACAAGACCCATCAATTAACCGCACTAGGGTTGAGCCACAGCCCTAGATTATGGGTCTAGATACTCATAATTAGAGAAGAAAATAAAGAAATAGATGAAGAAGAACTCATAATAATTAATTGCTAAATTAAAATTGAAGATTCAATGTTGAAATTAAGCTAAAATTACTCAAACTAGCAAAAGGAATGAAGTCACGAGCGCAGCTCTCAGTACAAAACTATCTGATGACTTAAAAATGGGAAAAGAATCTATTTATACTAAGCTGAAAATCTTGGACAAAAATACCCTTGATGGGATAGTGTGGACCACACAAAATCGAGTGCGGCCACACTAAGGATTTGGACTTGAATAATTAGCTCTTTGAACTTGGGCAATGCGGACCGCATGAAATCAAGTGCAGCCGTGGTGGCTTCCTTTGCAGTCCGCACAAAAAGGACCGCGGACCGCGTTGAGCTTCAACATCCAAAACACCACCTCTCTGAACCTTGGCTCCACGGACCACATGAAATTAAGTGCAGCTGCGGTGAACTCAATGCAGACCGCACAAAACCCTTTGCGGTCGCATTGCCTTTTGGCCTGAAAAGCAACCTCTCTAAACTTCACTTGTGCGGACCGCACAGAATGGTGTACGGTCGCACTGGCCCTGTTTGACTGAGCTTTGTCTGGTCTTGGTACTTGTGCAAGTTTCACTCCTTTTTGAGTTGGTTGTTTGACACTTTGTCACCTTGTTGATCAAACCTGCAATCAAGCACAACTTGTGAGCCTTTGGGACTATTTTATACACATTTCTAATCAAAACTTAAGCAAGAAGGAGCGTAAAATGCATCATATTCCCTAGTTATCACTGCCAGGATGCAGCCACGGAATCCCCATAACGTGCCCAGACCGATTCTGGTGGACGCGGACTCACAGGACGCACAACAAGTTGACGAAACCTCACATACCGCTGGAAGCATACAACATGGCGACCAACTGGAAGCCCAAAAAATCCTGGCTCGAGAAGCGCAGGAAGTTAGTCTTCACTATATTTTTGAAATGTTGCAGGCACAACAATTGGTTGTCACTCAGTTACAAATCCATGCGAAGACACCCAGCACAGTAGCGCCGGAAACTACTCCCCCAGCCAAACGGGTACCAGAGAGGCCAAACAACGACGGATCAGTAGCCGATCCCACCATCGTGAAAATGCTGGAGGATCTCACCAAATGGATCGAACGGAGGTGTAACATCAGAAGATAGAAGAAATGCCCTGAGGTGTAACATACCCCAGAATGATCGACGAATGGATCGAGGCCAGAACCCTCGGGGACTTGTCAACATAGCTTGATTTGACATGTATATAAGACCAACGGAGGCACCTCGCTTGTCAGAATACAACTTCAATATCGATATTTCAGATATCGTATTCGCCATCAGTAAAATCAGAGATCCAGGTGGCCTAGGCCTGTACAATCAGATCTTTTGCAAAGAAATAGTAACTTAGTGTGCGAATTTCACAACATGAATGGCCATGGGACCGGGATTGCCACCAGCTCCAGGAAGAAGTAGGCCAACTACTCAACAAAGGTCACCTCCGAGAATTGCTTAGCGACTGGGCCAAAAGTTAGTTCTGGGAAAGAGAGGCGATCAAGAAAAATGAAGCAAATGAGCCACAACACGTCATCCACATGATCTTGGGAGTCATTAATGCCCCACAAGAACCCATGATCAGAAGAAAAAAAATATCCATCACCAAAGAAAAGAAAACTCGGGGTTACATACCCGAGGATGCTCTCACATTTAGTGACGAAAACATCGAGACCTTGTCTCAGCCTCACAATGATGCACTGGTAATCTCTTTCCTTGTAAATACATTTCAAATTAAACATGTACTTGTGGATCCAGGTAGCTCGGCCCACATTATCAGGTCGAGGGTGGTAGAACAGCTTGGACTGCTTGACCAAATCGTTCCTGCCTCTCGAGTCCTCAACGAATTCAACATGGCAAGCGAAACAACGAAAGGGGAAATCATCTTCCCAGTCAACGTGGCCGGCATAACCCAAAATGCTAAATTCCATGTCATTGAAGGAGACATGAGATACAACACCTTGCTCGGAAGGCCATGCATACACTGCATGAGAGCAATACCATCCACCCTCCATCAGATGATGAAATTCCTGACAAAAGATGGGAAAAACTCATCTACGAGGAACAACATGTAGCAAGAGAAATGTATGGCCGACTAATCAAAATGAAGGACCGTACCGAGTCCTCATAACAAACAATTGAATCACATCGAGATCCGAAGCACCGTCAGCACTAAGGTATGGTCGTCCCCCCTTTTTAGTTACATTCTATGCTAACTTGAATGCAGGTATCTGATCAAAAAGGCCAAAGAGCTTTCCAACTCGAAGGCCTTAGGTTCCAAAAGCATGTGTTGCACTCTTTTCCTTCGACCGGGTTTTTATCCCAAGAAGGGTTTTACCGACAAGGTTTTTAATGAGGCAACATCTATATGCTACCTAAGGAAGACCCAACAAGTATTCAAGGCTTCTTTGGCAATCAACCTCAAATACTGGGGGGCATCCCCCTGGAAGGTCACCTACTCGGAGAAGCCAAGATGCACTAAATGGGGTCTCGATAGGAAAATAATATAACAGGCCAAATGGTCAAACGAACCATGTCCGCATAGAACAACCGAGCCTGTAACAACAAAAATGTGTATACTTGTATCAAGTAATCAAAGAACACTTTCCCCTTTATCAAAGCATTTTGAGTTTCAAGGATGCTCGGTATCTTTTGCAAAAGCGGCTCCAAAGCCAAAAATGTCCCAAACACTCGGGGACTGGCGTCGAAAACTCATGGCCACATGATCTCTGGGTCGGAAACCCCAAAATCGTAAGCCCTCAATGAGGCAATATCAAGTTTACATATAATGGCTTCCGAACCAAGAAACCCTCGATGACTGCCGCCAATCGCCACCCCCATCGACTTATCAAAACCTGAGGCCATAAGACCACGTGCAGGCGGCCTCAGTCTCGTAAGACCTACATAAGGCAATGACAATATCTTTAAGACCTCAAGCAAGGCATGAACCACACTTGTACCGAGTGACAATATCTGTAAGACCTCAAGCGAGGCATGAACCCTACTTGTACCAAGTAGCCAAAACTGTAAGACCTCAAAGGCATGTAAAACTTGTAAGACCTTACTAAAGGAATAAACCCAATCTTAAAGTTAAGGCTATATATCAAACTTGTAAGACCCCTAAAAAGGCATACCCTCGATATGGATGCTAAAACTACTTCACTCGGGGACTGAAAGGCTCCGGCCAAATACAAATTACTACGGTCACAAGGTTGTACCATCCAAACTAACGCGACTCAAGGACGCCCGACCGTCACTATAAAATTACAGGCCTTCAATTACTTCAAAAATACTTCGAAAAGAACCGGTCAAACAGGCTACCCTCGACATAGAAAAAAAAGCTTCGAACATGTTAGCTCCAAACCATAATGCTTCGAGATACTCAACTGCCGAGACAAACCTCCTGAGGTGCTCGATCATCGCCATATGACAACTCATTATCAAGGTTTTTATCGAACCGTTGAAGAGCGAGGCAAACACAATTCCAAAAAGTCCTTAACGAGGGAAAAATAAGGCCTATATAAAATGTCATACCGACCCAATGCGTAAGAGCCACTGTCGCTAGCCCATACAAAAGGTCATACCGACCCAACGCGTAAAAGCCACTATCTCCAGCCCATACAAAAGGTCGTACCGACCCAACACATAAGAGACTAAGGGCCAGCCTTAAATTCAAAACCTTGAGGGTCGAATGAGCTCGAGTCGATACCTGACTCGGAGACTGAACCCAAAACAGTTAATTAAATATGCCTAAGAGCAAAAGCATATGAGCTCAAACGCCGGCTTATACAAAATGGTCTTACCGACCAAGCATGTAAGAGCCTACGGGCCAGCCCAATGAGCCCCAGGGGCATAACATGAATCTGAGGGTTCCTTTTAACTCGAAGACCAGTTCATCTGACCAAAATCAAAGCAAAAAAGAAATGCATGAAAATTAAAACTGCAAGGCTTCCTTTTATACATGTATGCGAGAAAATACAAGCTACATTTACAAATGTCCTTTGAAAGAACTATACGCAGAAAAGGAAGGCCTAATCTACGCCCCCTCAGGGACTATGGCCCGTCGACCTCTTTCTCGCTATCTTCGGCATCAGACAGAAGGAACTTAGCATCATATTCTTCTGCCTATTTTATCTCTTCCAAGAGCTCAAAGCCCCTGACATGAATTTTCTTGAGGGTTTCCCTCTTAGATTTATACCTCACGTATTCTTTATTCCTACTTTCTCGGTCGAGAGCTCCCCTCAGCTTAGTACGAGCATCGGCAGCCTCCTTCAAATAGACAACCACCTTTTATCAGCCTTAGTTTGGATTGTTTCGGCTTTAGCTCGTGCATCTATGACTTCAGCCTTCATCTTTAGGAGCTCGGACTCGAGCCGAGGAATCATGTCCGTTCGGACCAAACTATTCTCGTGAGCGTTGCAAAGTTGCACTTCGAGGGCAGAAGCCTTGGCCAAAGCACCCTTCTTAGCTGATATCTGGGTGTTCACCCGAGCCTTTAGCCCATCGCGCTCGAACATGGCTTGACCAACTTTGTCCCTAAGGCATTCCAGGTCCTCCGTCTTTTTCTGCAGCTGAAGCAAATGAAACATTAGCCTCGGAAGATAGAAAAAGAAACACGCTCTCCCTTGAAGTAGAAGTTACCTACTGTTTGAGATAGCTTTCATAGTTCAAACTGCAACTCGCCTCATACTGCAAGTGCACCAACTCACCTTCCCTTTCATCGCAAAGACGCTTGAGGGATTTCTCCTCATCTACAGCTTTCCGCAGCCTGGCCTCATGGCGAAGCAGCTCAGATTTGAGCTTGTTAAAAGCCTGTGAAAGAGAAACATGGTAAGAAAGTGAAAATTACAAAACTATAAAACCAGTATGAACGGCCAAAATCTACCTTCGAGTAAAGCCGCTGAGCTTCCTCTAAGGTTGAGCATACATCTACTAGTCTGGCTCCATCTACCATGGTAGAACTACCCCGGTTTGGGACACGGTCACCCAATATACGTGCCCCTTGGCATCGAACATCCCTCGAAGTGCCTTCGACGGGAGAAGAAGCCAGCAGCAAAGAACCCTCGTTCCTCGAAGTACTTTCGACGATAAAGTTAGATGGCAGTGGGGGAGGGACCGTTTTTCTAATACCAGAGACCTCGGGTGCTACAGGTTGGCTGATATGCCCTCTCTGAGCCTCCGGGCCAGACTTGTCTTGCTACCATCATTGTCGTCCTGCAAAGGCCTTTTCTACTTATTGTTATTATTATTATCCCTCGGTCCTAAAACCAACGATCCTCCTCCCTCTACCATAGGGCATGATCCAGCTTCAAAAAACTCCACAATGCCTATGATGGCAGAGTTAGTACGCAGAAAGAAAAAGCGCCATTCCAAGAAAAAGGGCGGAGGGGGAACAAATCACATAGCACGTACCGTGGTGTTTTGCCTCCCACCTATCCTTAGACAAAGCTTGCCACCTACGCTCATTATAAGTCAAGTGGGTTGCCAACTTCCGAGCCCAATCCGGCAGGTCGGGGACCTCGCACGACATCCATGAAATTGCCGCAGAAAAGGAAATGAAGGCGCATTTATGGAGCCCGCCTTCGCCATAATTAAAAAACTACAAAGGCATGAGTATACCACTTACGTGTAAAATTCCACCACTCAGGAAATGGTAGAAACTCCACAGGGATAATATTGATAGTTCGTACTCGGACGAATTGGCTCATCCACCCCTGATCTCCATCTTCTTCATCATCAACAATGAAAGGCATGGTGGATCGGCATCGTAGGGTTATCAGACCTCAATGGTGAAAAGGCCGATACAGCCTGATGAGATGGCTAATAGTGAATTCAAGCCCTTCTTTCTCCACCAAGAACCTCATCATCAATAATATGTGCCAAAATGTCGGATAAATGTATGCCAAGGTAACCTGGTACTTTCGACAGAAGTCAAACACAACCCTATCATGAGGGGCCAGCCTAAAAGGGTACGTGTACATGTTCAAAAACCCCTCAGCATGGTTCATGATGCTCTATATCGAGGAAGGTACCCGTAATACTACCTTTTCTCCCATCCACAATCCTTCCTCGCCGACTCAAGGTGCTCCTTTCCTATTAAAGAAGTAAACTTCGAGGCGTACTACCAATGATCTCGAACGATGGGGAGTCTTTTCTGACGGGAGATTCCCCCCCCCCCCCCGAAACAAAATGCCTAGAGGATGACTCACCTGGCACAGATGGCACACTACCAACCAGGCGGGAACCAGAGGTAGAACTCCCTTCTCCTTGCCGAGCGGACCCTGATGTAGTAGTCATGACTGAGATAAAACTAGAGAATTGGAGCAGGAATTTGAGAACTCTACAAAAAAGGATAACTACTCGAAATAGCAGAATCTTCAAAAGGGCGAAGACAACCCTATATATGGAAAAAGCAGCGACTATCCGCCTGCCTCAAAGGCCAATTTAAAAAACTGGCTAAAGCTTTTATCGCTTTGGGAAGATGTGTCGGCAGGATCGCCTCGGTCATCTCATAACCATGTCATACACTTGACACCGCCATACGATGTTTTGGGGTCAGAGACCCCCACATCAATCAAGCCACGAGATGGTACCCGATCTCGAAGGCCTCCGCCAAGAAGAAGACATGCCCTAGGAAGCCGATGACATCACTACACATCCCGAGATGGTACTCGATCTCGAGGACCTCCACCAAGAATAGGATATGCTCCAAGGAGCCATTGACATAATCCTAAGTCTCGAGATGGTACCCTATTTCGAGGACCTCTCTCAAAAAGAAGATAAGCTCTAAAAACCTACTCATATGGGCTTGGCCTCGAGGTACCATCTAAACCCAGGTAAGCCCTCATCCGGGATCTATCTACAATGCCTTAAGGCTATCTACACTGAGTTCAAAACAAGTTTCCAGGTAGCCCGAGCTTGAGCAAACCCCCACTCGGGGACTACTCCTAAAAGCCTAAAGGCTATCTATATTCTCAGGCATCCGAGAAAATCCCCCCATCGAGGACTGTCGTAAGGTCTAAAAGGCTAAGTCTCAAACTGAAAGTTCGAAGCCTTACTCTCATTCAACTTGAAGTTGGGGATCCTAACGACCCGAGTTTATCAATCCAATCTGGGCTCGGTCCAAGGAACGGCAAAGGGTTCTACGGGGAATCGTGTCAGTCAATCAAGAGCTAGAAGAAATACTTGTACCTAGGCTCGATATTCACACCAATCGGTGGAGTCATGCATTCAGATTTTTCACAAATGCAGATAAAAGGAAATATAGCATAAATCAGAGACAAATTGAAGAAATATCTTTGTATTCATAAGCACATGATTACAAAAGCCCACGAAGGGTCCTTACATACGATTACAAGAGCCCACGAGGGGTCCTTACACAGAAACAAAGAAGCAAAAAGATACATATATAATAAAAGCCAAGAGTCTAATCTATTCTCGGGGTTGCATCCTTGGCGGCAGTATCTTCGAGCATCACCTCCTTGGGGGCCTCTCCTCGATCTTTCAAAATCGCATCTCTCGGGGAGAAGATAGAGAAGAGGAAAGTGATGTAGAAGAAGCAGAAAGGGATGAAGAAGTGGCTGGGTGAAAAATCTTGCTAGTATAGATTTCGCCAGCACTACTATTGTGAAGCCACTTTTTGAGACGTTGCATCGATGCAGGATGCAACAGTTAGCAGATAGTAACAACTCACATTTGAGATTTCTCTCTCATCACCTCGGTTAACAACAACAACAACAACAACAAATCATTGCAATCTCGCTCGGTAAGGAAAAGCCCTGGAAAAGGGCCATGGCATACCTGATAAGAACGCCGTCATGTAACCTTAAGGCCACGGGCTTGAAACATGGAAATAACAATGGATGAGGATGAAGAAAATAAAGGGGTGAAAGATTGTTGAAGAACATTTAAATGAAGAAGTGGTTCCAGGAGGCTCCCATTTATAGAAAGGGCAGCAGCGTAACCGACGACGCCATCAATGTCTTTAAAAGACGTATCGACAAGCGCAATCAATGCATTTTTGGGAGCTGGACCGACGACGATATTATCGCTTTGAAGAAAAAGAGTCGGTAGTGCATTGAATGATTCTGTAAAGGTGAACCGACGGGACGCCTCAGTTATCAACAAAGGCCTACATCACAAGTATGACATCATCGCAGGAAGTTTGAAGGGATGGATTTCAAAGTCGTTTCTTATCGTTCCACTCTAAGAAACGTGGGGACTATCTACATACGGTAAAATTGGAGGGTCCAATTTTCCATCATCACGATGCCTCTTAAGCGCGTTTTCAAAGGCTCAATGCTATAGTCGAGATTCACCCCCGATGGGCTATCAAAACCCATACCATAGCATTAAAAGGTTGTACCAGCCTCATATCTTTGTAATAAATGCATCTGTACTATGTTGGGATTCTCCCTTATATATAAAGGGGATCTTTGTCATTTTGTAAACATCTGATGCTCAATATTGAATACACAAGAAAATTCTCTCTGCTCTCTAACATATTCTCTTGATCTCATTACTTCCATTTATTGCTTATATTCCTTGTGTTCTATTTATCGTTCTTCATTTATTACTTATCATTGATCATAAAGAGCCATCATTTTAGCTCTCATAACTATTAATCCTCCCTCGATTGCCCTAAGCCGGCCTCCAGACTCGACCTCGATGCCTCATATACGGCAGCATGAGGCCCCGACCTCCAGCCGTTTGGTTTGACTATTTTCTCATTTTTAACCTATAATATTGCCTTCTAATCTTTTGTTTAGCATCCATTGTCTAACAAATAGCATAAAAATAGATCACGTACTTTTAGAACCACAAAATCAAATTTAATTGTTATTACCATTTTCACGGTAAACAAGAGTCGTTGACCCTTTAATCTATCATGGTGGTTAATGAGTTTCCCGATGTTTTCTCGATGAGCTTCCAGGCCTTCCGCCAGAGCAAGAGATTGAGTTTGCTATTGGTATATTACCAGATACTCAGCCAATATCTATCCATCCTTATAGAATGGCACATGCAGAGTTGAGAGAGTTGAAAGAACAACTGAGGGATTTGCTTGAAAAAGGCTTTATCAGACCCAGTACATCACCGTAGGGATCACCTGTGTTATTTGTGAGAAAGAAAGATGGTTCCTTGCAAATGTGTATTGATTATAGATATGTGAATAAGGCGACGATCAACAATAAGTACCTGCTCCCGAGGATTGATGATTTATTTGATCAGTTGCAGGGTGCCAGGTATTTATCAAAGATAGACTTGAGGTTGGGGTATCATCAGGTAAGGGTTAGAGAGAAAGATATTTCGAAGACAACATTCAGTACCAGATACGGGCACTTTGAGTTTTGTGTTATGTCGTTCGGTTTGACCAATGCCCCAGCAATATTCATGGACTTGATGAATCGTATGTTTAGACCCTTTCTAGATATGTTCGTGATTGAATTTATAGATGATAATTTGGTTTATCCTCGTTCAGACGCTGAGCATGCAGATCATTTGCGTACTATGCTCAAAGTTCTACAAGAAAGGAAGTTGTACGCAAAATTCTCTAAATGTGAATTCTATTTGAATTTTGTAGCTTTCCTTGGACATATTATTTCAGATGAGGGTATCCATGTTGATACACAGAAGATTGAGGCAGTGAAGACTTGGCCTAGACCCACGACACCGATAAAGGTTCGTAGCTTCTTGGTTTGGCAGGTTATTACAAGAGATTTGTAGAAGGCTTTTCTTCTCTTTCAGCAGCGTTGACAAAGTTGACTAAGAAGGCAACTATGTTTCAGTGGACTGATGCTTGTGAGCGGAGTTTCCAAGCATTGAAGGACAGATTGACTTCAGCATCGGTTCTGACACTACTAGATGGGACTGATGGTTATGTTATCTATTGTGATGCTTCGAGGATTGGATTGGGTTGTGTACTGATGTAGCATGGTAAGTGTCACACCTCATTTTTCCGCCCCGCGAAGGGTGAAGGGAGTTTTTTCCAATTAAAGGACAATCGAAACGGGATTTGTTTATTTATTTCAGAGTCACCACTTGGGAGATTTAGGGTGTCCCAAGTCACCAATTTTAATCCCGAATCGAGGAAAAGAATGACTCCATATTACAGTCTGCGTACCAGAAATCCGGATAAGGAATTCTGTTAACCCGGGAGAAGGTGTTAGGCATTCCCGAGTTCCGTGGTTCTAGCATGGTCACTCAACTGTTATATTCGGCTTGATTATCTGATTTTATACAAATATGAACTTATGTGCAAATTTTATCTTTTAACCGCTTTATTATAATTATTATTATTAAGAATGTGAACATCGCTTAAAACATGTCTTTGGACTGCACCACATAAAATGTACCCACAATCCGGAACATATTTTTATTCGACGTTTTGGGATTTGGATTTGGGTCGCATGAAATGCACACCCATGTTTAAGAAAGTAAATTATTAAACACGCGCCTAAAGATTAGCGTATTATTATTTCTGGGAAGGCCGTGAGATTTTCTAAACGGCCCGTCTTGAAACTAAGTACTTTTATATATACATTTAACGAGGGCCCCGCAGCTTGTGCATTTTTATTTGTCGAGGCTCATCTCATCTTTATTTTTTAGAAGGATATCCTATAACGGCTATGTTTCTTGTTGCATTTGTCTCTACTAATTGAAAGTAAAATGACCCTACTCAATTACATGCTTGCAGGTTATTTATAACGAGATTCTGAATGCCTTTGCAGAATAAGAAAACATGGCTATGCACACAGACAACTGATCGAACATTATGGGCCCAATCCCAACCCACACAATATCGGCTGGGCCTGGGCCACTGCTTTTCCGATGAAAGCCTGCTGGGTTCGTTCGATTTGGGGCTCAACCTTCGTGAGGTTGAGAAGTGCAGACTTGCGCTGTTTGTTTTAAAGCAATGGTTTGCCAATTATAAGGAGGCAATTTATCAAAAGGAAATGAAATTAACTAACAATGGATAGTTTCATACTTGACATGCATTAAAGGACATGCTAATCACAAACATAGCTAACTTCTAAAATATAGCCTACTATACTGTCAATCCTGCTGACTATCAGAATACACGCACAATACGACATCAAGTTACCCCACATTTGCATTCATTATGTAGGAAGGCTAACTCCAGTATCTAGGCAAAACGTAAACTATTATACATCATATGGTATTTAATATAACATGCTATGTATAAAATAACATCTTCAACTCTTCTCTTTTGTATTCATGCTCGACTTTCAAATTACATTGGTAGTGTATTAGTCGTGTACCTGGTAGGAAAACAAAAGAAGAAGGAGAATGATCAACTGAGTAGTATGTAACAAACACAGCAACAGCAGATACACAGCAACAAAACAGCAACAACAACCAGCCCAACAATGATGAAGCTAACAAGTGATCGAGCAACGAACAGACAATCCCAGAAACAGAGTAGAAAAACAGCAGGAAGCCCAGAATATCGAATGGAACAGCACCAACAGTTTAACAATCGCAAACAGCTCAGCAGATAACCAACAGCAAGTGGCCACCAAAAAAAACTCGACCAACTCGAACTCTTGTGTAGTTTTCAGACAATGTTTGGCTACAATATTCTGAAATTTTTCTTTTTTCTTTCTTTCTTTCAGTTTTTCAACTTCAAACCTCTCTGAAGACTAAAAATGTCCAGCCCCCTTTTATGTTCTGAAACAATCCCATTTATAGGCAGAAATGGCAAGCACTAAGCTGCCTTGAACCCCCTTTTCCTCCTTTCTGCCCATAACTTCTTTTTTAAACTAAAAGTATTCCCCCATGCCCATCCATTCGACAGGCCTTTAGCCTTTATTTTCTGCCCAAAAGCATGGGCAGCCCTTTTTTTATTCAATCAGCCCCATGCTAACAAGTTTGGCCCCCCACTATTACATTATTTTAATCCTAATCCAGTACCTTATTTGTCAGCTCATTTAAACTAATCATTTCTGTTCTTTTTTACACCCAAACTACCCTTGTTAAACCCTGATTATTACTGTCCTAAACCATTGCAGCATCAGGGCATTTTGAACTTCTGAAAGTTCAAATTCAAAACTGCCCTAGCCTGAGTCTTTTAGTTGTTTATAATGCAGTTACAAGCTACTTTCAAACAATGTCAAGCAATCAATTAACAATAACAGGTTCATTCACTCATGTGAAGTTGTATGAATTAAAATATTTGAACCTTCAGTTATAGGAGACTAATCGACGACGTTTATCAAATCGACTATACTAATTATAACAAGAAATAACTAGTCGATCACATAAACAACACGTACAGGGTCCCGAATGGCTTCAGACAACTTTGCACAATCACTGGGAGGCCATGCGAACTATCTATTCGACGACTAATCTCATCGAGCATATATATCACAAGACGTATTCACATATACACAGAAGAACAAATGACCAAATAAAAGGTCTTTACAAAGACGGAAGAAAATTGAAAAATATCAGAAACACCAAACAACTACAACAAAACATGCTTAACAAATTCAGACAATACTTAAACGAAACTGAAAAGGAAAAGAAAACTTACTGAATGCTTAACTAAGAACGGGCCAGGTCTGAACCAGTTTTGACCATTTGAGCCCGAACAAACTTTAATCGGGGTGTTCTCAACCGAGAACACCTTGATCAAAGTCTATTAGACCCCAAACCCTCTATGAAACAGGTCGGATTCCCCAGGTTCTTGTGTTCTAGGGTTTGAATCTTTAGATTTGGGATTTGAGGATTTGTGGGTAGATTCGGACCAAACCAGGCTTGGTTTGGTCACGAGGGAGGTCAGGGGGTTGTCCAGTGTGAGTTTGGGTTGGTTTGGTGTAGATCGGGGTTTGGTCTCGAATCTTCAAATCAAGATTCGAGACGACGGAGTGTGATTCGAGGTATATAGTTGGTGGATTCGTGTTCAGGGTGGTGAGGTGCATCAGGGGTATTGTTTTGGTGGTCACCGGCGTTGGGGCCGCCGGGTTTAGGGTGAGAGTGTATGGGGGCGGCTAGGGTTTGGAACGGGAAGGGGCTGTGTTTGGGACGATGGTGTACAGTGGGGAAGGGTGGGGTTTGGTTTGGGGGGCGTGCGGTGTGATGGGAGGTTTATATACGTAATGGGGCATTTGATTTGGGCCGTTAGATCAGATGATCTCAACGGCTTGGATCAGCTGGTGATTGACAGGACGGGGTCGTTTGGTATAGAAACGGGGTCGTTTGGTTTAAGTGAGGGGTTGGGTTGAACCGGTTACTGGGTCTGGTTTGAAAACGGGTTGCTGAAAGGGATCCTGAACCGTTGGATTGGCCTGGACGGATGGCTCAGATCAAACGACCTATGCGGCGTCGTTTTTGGGGACGTGCCTGGGCAGGCCTGTTTGGACTGGGTCTTTGCTTTGGCTTTGGGCCTCATTTTGGGGCCCAATCCGATTTTCCCTTTCCCTTTTTTAAAATCAACAAATTAAACTAACAATTCCTAAAAAAATGTAAAAAATTACAATAAACTTACACACATATTGGTTAACACCTATAACAATTACCACACCATTTTAACATATATTTTTGATTTTCTTTTCTGTTTGGAGTAACTTTCGCGAAGCAAAAATCACGTGCTTACAGCTGCCCCTCTTTGCCCGAAGACACGAAGGGTTTTCGCGCAAAGATAAAGCGGGCGATTTTTGCTCGTCCGAGTACTCCGTGTGAAGCATTTTTTCGAAAAAGATTTGACCGAACCTTTGCTTCAGAGGTTTCCTACATATCCTGGGCTGAACAGGAATCAAGTCAATGTAGTTCGGGAAGTTTTGGTAGCTGGGACTACCGTGTGACTGTAATGTTTGTTGTTGTTGTGTACTGCTTCATGCTGTTGTATGCTGTTATTGCTTACCGATCTTCTTGTTACATTGTTCTAAAAGGAAAAACAAGAAGCTAGGCTAGGCTATGGACCATAAGATCTCATCTATCTTCAACTCGTTATTGTCGCCTTGCTTTTTGTTGGCTTGCGTTTTCCTCCGATGCTTTTATTTTGTGAACTTGAGGGATGGTACTGGCCCTTTGCTCCTCTGAGTACCAGTTTTCATCATTTTGCTCAGCCCGCTGGGGACATGGCCTTCTTCATTAAGCTTTTCAATGGTTCCTTTGGTGGTATGGCCCTCTTCATCGGACTTGTTAGGTTGGGCAAGGTCTAATGTTCGCAAGTCGCTTCTTTCAAAACGCGTCCTTTCTTCCTTCTGCCGCATGCACTTGAGTTTG
This sequence comes from Nicotiana tabacum, assembly GCF_000715075.1. Lineage (NCBI taxonomy): Eukaryota > Viridiplantae > Streptophyta > Magnoliopsida > Solanales > Solanaceae > Nicotiana > Nicotiana tabacum. The sequence continues at coordinate 49,752,378 of NC_134089.1, read as the reverse complement.
CAACCTTATGCTTCCCTGTGCTGGGGGTTTTATTGTTTCCTGCTGGGGATGCCTTTTGTAACCTTCCGCCTTCCGATGGGGTTACTGATTTCAAAATCTACAATATAAGACTAAACGTATTCCCGCATTATACTGGTGGGCGACCTAGAACATAAAGCATTCCCGCATTTTACTGGTGGGCGACCTAGAATAGAATGTATTCCCGCATTTTACTGGTGGACGACCTAGAACAGAATGTATTCCCGCATTTTACTGGTGAGCTACCTAGAACAGAAAGTATTCCCGCATTTTACTGGTGGGCGACCTAGAACAGAATGTATTCCCGCATTTTACTGGTGGGCGACCTAGAACAGAAAGTATTCCCGCATTTTACTGGTGGGCGACCTAGAACAGAAAGTATTCCCGCATTTTACTGGTGGGCGACCTAGAACAGAAAGTATTCCCGCATTTTACTGGTGGGCGACCTAGAACAGAAAGTATTCCCGCATTTTACTGGTGGGCGACCTAGAACAGAAAGTATTCCCGCATTTTACTGGTGGGCGACCTAGAACAGAAAGTATTCCCGCATTTTACTGGTGGGCGACCTAGAACAGAATGTATTCCCGCATTTTACTGGTGGGCGACCTAGAACAGAAAGTATTCCCGCATTTTACTGGTGGGCGACCTAGAACAGAAAGTATTCCCGCATTTTACTGGTGGGCGACCTAGAACAGAAAGTATTCCCGCATTTTACTGGTGGGAGACCTAGAACAGAAAGTATTAAAATTGTTTCCTCGTTCTTTCGAGAAATTTTTTGACAATGGCAGAAAATTTTCTGCCCCGGTTTTGGTGATTTCCCTGGCATCGCGTCCTGCTGCCATCATCAATCCTTTATTTTCCTGCAGCAGACAAAAGGGATTTAGTTAGTTTTAATCATGGTGGGTAGAGGTGTCTTTCCGGTGGGGGATGATTTTTCCTCTCTCTCTTTTCTTGCTTTGTGCCCCCACAACTGGTTGGTGGACAAAGTTGCTTGCTAGGGATTGGTTTTCCATTTATCCCCTTTTCTGCTTTCTCTTTACAGGACATGCTGTGGGAGTCTGCTTTTACTCCCGAAACCACTCCCTTTAGGAGTTTACTTCCTCCCAGAACTGCAAGGCACGACATTGCATTGCCTGGGGCTAGCCTTTAGGACGGTTGGGGTTATCCTACATCGGATGAATTCCCTTCGGTATCTAGTAGTAAGCTTTGAAAAATCCTTTCTCAAACAAATTTTAGAAAGAAAAATGAAAAAGATAGAAAAGGAGAAAATCTTTCTGAACCAATACTTGGTGAAAAAAAATTCAGAAGAACTTATCTGGATGACCTGACTGGTCCTTGTGATCATCACGTGTACCATAGATTCCCGACCCAGTCTATTTGTATCAATCGATTTGCCCGATGACCTTACTTGCTGGGGATAAATGGTTGTCCATTTCTTTGCGAATGTGGACCTTTTGTTGATCTGTCTTGTCGCCTCATAGTGCCCTTCGAGGGGTTTTCACTAATGAGACTCTCTCTTTTCCCTCAGCTCCCGGCGCCTTATGGTGCCTGCGAAGGTTTTCACCAATAAGACTCTCTCGTTTTATATCTCTCATCTTTCGTCTCCTTGTGGTGCCTGCGAAGGTTTTCACCGCCAAGACTCTCTCATTTTATTTCTTCAATGGAGGATCGGAGTGCTGTCGATATGACCCTCTCTTCTGGAGATTCCTTTGGACTATCAATCCACTTCTAGTTTTATGATCCTCCTCTTTGCCGGGGATCAGTGTATCATTCTTGGCTTTATTCGCCTGACTTGGAACCTCTTAAAGGTTGATCGGGAGGTCTTTTTTGGACATCGATGTTGGTTTTGGTGTGGGGCTAAAAAGAAGGCTAAATGAAATAACTTTGATGGGTGATCCGCTACAACTTTTGGAATCAAACTCTTGTTGGAATTTTAAAACATAACATCTGCCCCAGTTTTCTTGCTTGGGGGATTTATTTTTTACTCTATGTTGAGCTATGTGCATTACGCACACTGTGCCTATTATGCACACTTATGGACATTATGCACACTATGACCGAGCCGTGAGGCGCCTACGTATCCTCTTTGAGGAATCAGGTCAAACGTAGTTCCCACGGTTTTGTATTTCTTGTGATTTTTATCTCTCTCTTTTTCTTCTTTTTCTTTTACAACTTCCCTTTTTTCTTTTTCATATCTTTTCCATTAGTGATTCCAAAAGAGGGATATGAAAGAATAACTTAAGGCTCAAAAGGGGGAAACAAGGGTAAAAAGTGTTTGGATAGAAGAAAGAATTGTCTCCGTCATTTCATTATCAAATAAGTAGCAAGTACAAACAAACGAACCAATAATTGCCATAATCAAAGAAATTACGCATAATATCTCTTGACTGCATCTGAATTGATAGTCATGTCAACACATCTCCCCTCGATATCCGTTAAACACAAAGCACCGTTGGACAACACTCTGGTCACGATATAAGGCCCTTGCCAATTTGGGGCGAACTTGCCTTTTGCTTCGACCTGATGCGGGAGGATCCTCTTCAGTACCTGCTGCCCTACTTCAAACTTCCTGGGGCGTACCTTCTTATTATATGTCCTTGCCATTCTCTTCTGATATAGCTGACCATGGCACACTGCTGCCAATCTTTTCTTGTCTATCAAGCTCAACTGTTCCAATCGAGCTCTGACCCATTCATTATCATCAATCTCGGCTTCAGCGACAATCCGGAGGGATGGAATTTCGACCTCCGCTGGTATTACGGCCTCAGTTCCGTACACCAACAAATAAGGAGTTGCACCTATGGAAGTCCGGACGGTAGTGCGATAACCCAACAGGGCAAAGGGTAATCTCTCGTGCCATTGTCTAGATCCTTCCACCATCTTTCGCAGTATCTTCTTGATGTTTTTATTAGCTGCTTCGACCGCTCCATTCGCCTTGGGGAGATATGGGGTAGAATTGCGGTGTGTAATCTTGAATTGTTGGCATACTTCCTTCATCAAGCTGCTGTTAAGATTTGCACCGTTGTCCGTGATGATCACTCTTGGGATCCCAAATCTGCAGATGATATGGGAGTGAACAAAGTCCACCACTGCCTTTTTAGTTACCGACTTGAAGGTTTTAGCCTCGACCCATTTGGTGAAGTAGTCAATGGTTACTAGAATGAACCTATGACCGTTGGATGCTGCCGGCTCGATAGGTCCAATGACATCCATTCCCCATGCCATAAACGGCCAGGGTGCTGACATCGTATCTAACTCTGTCGGTGGAGAATGAATCAGGTCTCCATATATCTGGCATTGATGGCATTTTCTTACGAAAGAGATACAGTCATGCTCCATGGTAAGCCAATAATACCCTGCTCGAAGGATCTTCCTTGCCAATACATATCCGCTCATATGCGGCCCACAAACTCTAGCATGTACCTCTGCCATAATCGTCGTGTCTTGACCGGCGTCTATACATCTTAACAATCCCAAATCCGGGGTTCTTTTGTACAACACTCCCCCGCTGAGGAAGAAACCATTTGACAGACGCCGAAGGGCTCTTTTTTGGTCTCCAGTGGCCTGTTCCGGATATATCCCCATTCTGAGGTATTCCTTGATATCACGAAACCAGGGCTCGCCATCCGCTTCCTCTTCCACTGCGTTGCAATAAGCGTGTTGATCATGAACCTGGATGTGCAGAGGATCAACATACATTTTGTCAGGTTGGTGCAACATTGATTCTAAAGTGGCCAATGCATCTGCAACCTCGTTGTGAACTCTCGGGATATGTTTGAATTTCACCGATCGAAATCGCTTGCTCAGATCGTGCAAGCATTGTCGATATGGTATGAGTTTCAGGTCCCGTGTTTCCCATTCACCCTGAATCTGATGTACCAAGAGGTCCGAGTCTCCCAAGACCAAGATGTCTTGGACATCCATGTCCACAGCTAATCGCAGACCCAAAATGCAAGCCTCATATTCGGCCATATTATTGGTGCAATAGAAGTGTAGTTGGGCCGTAACAGGATAATGGCGTCCTGTTTCAGAAATGAGTACTGCTCCTATTCCAACCCCTTTCGCGTTTGCAGCTCCATCGAAGAAAAGCTTCCAACCCGTTTCCTCGGATAACTCCAGTTCATTTGTATGCATCACTTCTTCGTCGGGAAAATATGTTCTTAAAGGCTCGTATTTTTCATCAACGGGATTCTCTGCCAAATGGTCGGCCAATGCCTGGGCTTTCATGGATGTCCTCGTCACATAGATGATATCAAACTCTGTGAGCAGAATTTGCCATTTGGCCAACCTTCCTGTGGGCATAGGTTTCTGAAAGATATACTTCAACGGGTCCAAACGGGATATGAGATAAGTAGTATATGAGGACAGGTAGTGTTTCAACTTCTGAGCTACCCAAGTTAGGGCGCAGCATGTTTTCTCGAGTTGAGTGTACTTGACCTCATATACTGTGAATTTCTTGCTAAGATAGTAAATGGCCGGCTCCTTCCTTCCTCTGTCATCATGTTTCCCCAGTACACAACCAAATAAATTTTCCAGGACCGTCAGATAAAGAATTAAGGGCTTCCCTGGCTTAGGCGGGACCAACACGGGTGGATTAGACAGATACCCTTTGATTTTGTCGAAAGCCTCTTGACACTCTGCCGTCCAACTTACCGCAGCATATTTTTTCAGCAACAGAAATATGGGCTCACAAGTCGCCGTGAGTTGAGCGATGAACCTGCTGATGTAATTGAGTCTACCCAGCAGACTCATTACCTCTATTTTGTTCTTTGGCGGTGGCAAATCTCAGATGGATTCGATCTTAGATGGGTCCAGCTCAATACCCCGTCGACTGACGATGAATCCTAACAACTTTCCTGATGGAACCCCAAATACGCATTTGGCCGGGTTAAGCTTGATATCATACCTTCGGAGTCTTTGGAAGAATCTCCTTAGGTCTGCTACATGGTCTTCTTGACACCAAGACTTTATGATCACATCATCTACGTATACCTAAATTTCTTTGTGTATCATGTCGTGAAACACAGCAGTCATTGCTCGCATGTACGTTGCCCCGACATTCTTTAGTCCGAACGGCATTACCCGATAGCAGTAAGTTCCCCATGGCGTGATAAAGGTTGTCTTTTCCGCATCTTCCTCGTCCATTAGGATCTGATGATAACCCGCATAGCAATCCACAAAGGATCCGATCTCGCGCCCAGCGCAATTATCGATCAAGATATGGATGTTGGGTAATGGAAAATTGTCCTTGGGACTTGCTTTGTTGAGGTTGCGGTAGTCGACGCACACCCTGATTTTCCCGTCCTTCTTTGGAACTGGTACCACATTGGCCAACCACTCGGGATATCGAGTGACCCGAATGACCTTCGCCTGCAACTGCTTAATCACCTTTTCTTTGATCTTTACACTCATTTCTGTCTTAAATTTCCTTAGCTTTTGCTTGACCGGAGGGTATGCCGGGTCAGTGGGCAATTTGTGAACCACTAAATTGGTGCTTAATCCCGGCATATCATCATATGACCATGCAAAAACATCTTTGAATTCCACGAGGGTTTTGATCAATTCTTCCCTGACATTCGGCTCAATATGGAGGCTGATTTTGGTTTCTCGGACATTATCAGCGTCCCCTAGATTCACAGCCTCAGTGTCATTTAGGTTAGGTTTGGGTTTTTCTTCAAATTGGCACAGTTCTCGGTTTATCTCTTCGAAGGCTTTATCTTTGTCATATTCAGATTCATCGTTGCAATCGACCTCTTGTGTCATTAAGTCGGATTCAGATTGATTTATTAGACTAGGTCGAAGATCCGCTGTGCATGCCATGTTGTTAGAACCAGTAAAAAGAGAACTTTTCAGAAAGAAAAAGAACAAAACAAAATTAAAATGGGACAAAAGAAGAGAACTTTATTAAACTTGCGGGATAAAAGGGTTCACACTTTTACAAAACAAAAGTAAAATTTGGATTACACCCTGGAATAATCCGAACAAAACAAAACAAACAAAACATAAATCAAAGTCTACTACCAAGACTCCCCTCGGACAGGAAGAGGAGTAACCGTCCAATTGTTGGTTTTGGCCCCAGGCCCCACAAACTGTATCTCTGCTCTGCTGGAACCTTCTCCAGCTTCTACCATACTGACATCAGCGAATAGCCTCTCGAAGCTCCGATTCAGGTCCCCATCCATATCAATCCATGGTCCTAGAATCTTTGGGACCGGTGCCCTTTTGGCGCTTGCTCTGACAAAAGATCTTGAAAGACGTGGCACGGGTTTGGGAAGATACCAGACTTTCTTCTTCATTTTCCGCGCTTGCTTTACATCTGCTGCGGTTGGTTTGAACCCCAATCCGAAAGTTTCCAGATTTTTAGGCAGGGAGACAGGTTGGACAATCCCCTGAAACTTGACTCCCAGGCCTTTTCCCGGCACGAATCCATTACCCAACATTTTCGAGACCATCATGACTGTCGCGGCAGATACCCTAGAGTGCGGGATGATTTCTCCTTCAGAAATTTTGTTTGCCGACCCTGTATCGAAAATCTGGTAGACCCAAGGACCTTTGTCATCATCTGTCTCTATGAAAGGTACAATGGCGCCACCCATGGCGCACGCCATGTCCTTGCCGTGTAGTACGACCTCCTGCCTATCCCACTCGAACTTCACCATCTGATGTAGGGTGGAGGGCACTGCTTTGGCTGCATGAATCCATGGTCGTCCTAACAGAAGGTTATAAGATACTGTGGCATCCAACACCTGGAACTCCATGGTGAACAGGACTGGACCGATGGTCAATTCAAACACAATATCCCCCACAGTGGCTGTTCCGTTTCCGTCAAACCCTCGAACACAGATGCTATTCTTGCGGATCCTTCCGTGGTCGATCTTTAACTGGTTTAGGGTGGATAATGGACAAATATTGGCGCTTGAACCGTTGTCCACCAATACCCGAGTGACTACCGAGTTTTCACATTTGACAGTTAGGTAGAGAGCTTTATTATGCTCCGTACCTTCCACCGGCAGATCATCATCTGAGAATGTTACCCTGTTCACCTCGAAAATTTTGTTGGCAATGGTTTCCAGGTGGTTTACAGAAATCTCGTTGGGCACATGAGCTTCGTTCAATATCTTCATCAGGGCCCGGCGATGCTCCTCAGAATGGATCAGTAATGACAACAGCGAGATCTGGGCCGGTGTTTTCCTTAGCTGTTCGACCACGGAGTAGTCCTGCACTTTCATCTTTCTCAGGAACTCCTCAGCCTCTTCTTCGGATACAGGTTTCTTGGTTACAACTGGGTTAGTTCTTCTCAGCTCTACCGGAGCGAAACACCGTCCTGATCGAGTCAGCCCTTGCGCTTCACAACTAACCTCTTCCACTTGTTTTCCTTTGTATATCACCACCGCCTTGTCGTATTTCCAAGGCACAGCCTTGCTCTCAAACATCGGCAGCTGGACTACAGGCTTTATGGTGACCAGTTCTCTGTATACCCCCTTCAACACAACTGCAGGTGTAGGCGGAGTCCCTGATATTACCAACTTATTTGGCTCGGGTTTGCTTGTTATGGCGGACGGGCTCTTTCCCAATATCACTACTGGCTTGACGCCTTCTCCCTGCGACTGTACCCTCGTTCCCCCACTGGTTGATCCTTCTTTCGGGGCGGCCTAGATCATCATCACTGTCTGTGAGGGTTTTCTCAACTCTCCTCCCTCATACACCAACTCGATCATATAAGCCTCATGGTGCGCTGGCAGTGAGTTCTGGTTCATGTTAGGAGCCTCCGGTGTCTGGACCTCGATCTTATTGGCATCAATAAGGTCTTGTATTGCATGCCTTAACTTCCAACACTTCTCGGTATCGTGCCCCAGCATCCCCGAGCAGTACTCATAGCTTATTGATTGGTCCAAGTTTTGTGGCGGGGGATTTGGTCCTCGAGTCTCGACCGGACTAACCAAACCCAACTGCCTCAATTTGTGGAACAAAGCGGTGTAAGTTTCTCCCAACTCCGTGAACGTTCTCTGTTTCCGTAGCCTATCATTCCTAGCAGCTGGATTTCCCCGAAAGCCTGCCCCTGGAGAGTTTCTATATGCCCCTGGTGGAGGATAGGTGTTTTGTGGTGGTGCATATGTGTTCTGGGGAGCCGGCGCGCGCCATTGCGGGCGAACCGGAGGCTGAGTGTATGTCTGGGCCTGGTGTACGGAGCAATGTGGCTCTCGAGGCGGATAGCAGTGCTGTGGCGGGTTGTATGGGTAGTTTGGCCTGTGAGGTCTGGGATGGTTGTAGTGTGGCTTGCCAGCCCTGGACCAACTGCCTGCCTCGATCGTGGCAATTTCTTCTTTCTTTCTTCTTCCCAGCGCACCTCCCGTGCCGCTCTAAATAGCCTGGGTCGTGGCCTTGAGTGCCGAATAATTCAAGATTTTGTCAGACCTCAGACCTTCTTCTATCATGACCCCTATCTTCACTACCTCGTTGAAGGATTTTCCAACTGTCGTCACCAAGTGACCAAAGTAGGTTGGATCCAATGTTTGCAAGAAGTAGTCCACCATCTCTCCCTCTCTCATGGGAGGATCGACTCTGGCTGCTTGCTCTCTCCAACGGAACCCATACTCGCGAAAACTTTCCCCGGGCTTCTTCCCAGTCCTCAATAATGTGAGACGGTCAGGGACTATCTCGAGATTGTATTGGAAATGACCCGCGAAAGCCTGCGCCAGATCATCCCAAGTATACCATCTGCTGGAATCCTGCCTGGTATACCATTCCAGTGCAGATCCGCTCAGACTTTGGCCAAAATAGGCTATTAGCAGCTCATCTTTGCCGCCTGCCCCTCTCATTTTGCTACAGAATCCCCGCAAATGTGCCATGGGATCACTGTGCCCTTCATATAAATCAAACTTAGGCATCTTGAACCCAGCCGAGAGTTGGACGTCCGGGAAATGGCATAGATCTTTGTAAGCTACGCTGACTTGGTTGCCCAATCCGTGCAGGTTCCTGAAGGACTGCTCCAGGCTTTTGAACTTTCTCAATACCTCATCCTGTTCAGGGGCTTTAAACGGCTTTTCAATCTCTTCCGCTACCTCCAAGTGCGGATTGTAGGCCTGTGGTTCGGGGGCATGGAATGTAGGCTCAGGGGGATAGTATTGCGTATCGTGAGCCTGAAACAATGGCTCACTGGTCGTTCTTTCTAGGTTTGCTGACTTGGGTCCCACAAAAGTGGGAATATTTGGTGTTGGGAGAGGTTGATGGGGTGGTGGAGCTTGGGAATCATGGGGGCTTCTTTCCTGATGATAACGGGGATTCGGGAGGCTTGTTGAAGGGCCGGAGTGAGGGTATTCCGGCATGTGCCCCAGTGGCTCAGGGCTCTTTTGTGCTTTGGCTAGAGCCAGCTACATTGCATTCATCTCTAGTCCCATCCTTTCAATCTTTTCCATCGCTTCTTTTAACCACTGGCTCATCGGCCTTTCTTCCTCATTACTATTCTCTGAAGTAGTCATGCTTGTTGCTACCGGTCCTTTGGATCTGGTTTGGTAAGAATGTGTTGCCAGAGTTCTTTAACAACTAACTTGTCTGGATTCAGACAACAACAAACTTTGTTAGCGTTAGAGCTTAACAGATTTGATCATAACACATAGAGGATGCAATGCTCCTAGGCAGTTAACCGTTTCTACATGCTTTGCTTCAAACAACATGCGTCATCCCGGCTTGCTCATTTGTCCCTTTTTAAAGTACTTTGGGAAACCCTGTGTTTTATTTTATTTTTGTATTTTCTTTTCTTTCTTTATTAAAGTGGTCGAATCTTATGGGGATTTCCTACGTATCACGTCCCCGCGCGAATCAGACCAGGCGTAGTTCTGCCCTAAAGTAAAGAAACACAAAATTCTTTTGGAATCATTAAATTCATTCTCAAAATTTTGCTATTACAAATTACTTCAAACAAGGAACAGCAATAGTACAGACTCCACAATCCTTAACCCGGTTTGACTAAAAAAAGAAAACAACATATGGGAAAGCAACAAAGCCAAATAAACAGGACTCGACCAAAGATTAATTTTCCAACTTAGGGGCCCACGAGGCATCATGTGGCCCTTCCGCGGTCCTTGGTGTGAGGTCCCTTTGCAAGCTCTTCAACTCGTTCATAATCCGGTGGACTCAGCCCATGATGGAAACAAGGAGGGTCTTCCGAGGTATTTGCTCACATGCTAGGCATTTCATGTAGATGTAATGCCCAATTTCGTCGATCCTTCCTCGAATGTTGTTCCTTTCAATGGACAATTGCCTGATTTGTCGATTCTTCAATCCCAGTGCCTGAGCATTGTCGGCAAGTCGATCTTGGAACAACTCCATTTGTCTTTCCATGCAGGCCATTGCATCGTAACAATGTCTTCTGTTGGCCTGGGCATCTCGTGCTTGTTTGATGATTTGATCATGAAGAGTGGAGTTCGTCTTCCTTAATATCCCGATGCTCATCTCATAATCCCTTATGACCTGTTGCAGACGCTGCCTCCAGGCTATTGTACCTTTTGCCCATTTGACCTTCATCCTTGCTATGCAAGCTTCTGATTGTTCTAATTCCTCTTGGCTTTGGATGACCTGGTTTCTCAAACTTGCTATCAATCTTTCGTCGGAGCGACGCTTCTGTCGGTCAATGTTACTCTTACTGGCTTGGCGAAGGCGGGCCTTCAGGGTCTGGTTCTCTTGGGCTAGCTTGTTTCTTTCAACCTGCTCCGAGGCGACTTGCACGTTGTTCTCAAACACAAGCCTTTCCACTTGTTGCTTTAGTTTCCCGATTTCAACCCGGTAACCTTCCTCCCTTTTTAACCATCCCCATTGCTCCTGCGAATCATTTGTGAATTGTTGAACGTGGGCTCTTTTAGCAGGTCTTTGCCGAATCTGAAACCTTCTTTCGAACCAAGCATCGTACTTTGGGTCTACCTCACCTTTAGCTAGTTCTCGAACCATGGTCCTGGGTTCCAAGAATCAACATTCGTGCCACAGCTTTCTAATCTTCCCCTCGGGAAATATGACTCTTGGGCTCAGCTCCAAGGCATGCTTGCTCAGATCTTCATCAGTAGGGATTACTTGAAACCTGCCCAGCTGTCGTAATACCCGATGAGGAGCATATGGCTGAATGCTGCGAAGTCCCATTAAGAGAACATGGCATTCTTCAGCCGACATGTAGATCACCTCAGTATCAATCAACCAACCAAATGCTCATTCAATTTGGTCAGCTGTTGTTGACCTTAACCGTGTAAACCATGCTTCGACACCTTCAGGAAATCTGGCGCCTGTCATGCGCTTCTCGAAGCCGCTGATACAATTCCTCTCGGTCAACCCGTGGTTCATGTATCCTACTCGGTGATGGAGGTGTTCTTGCATCCATAGCTGAAGTAACAGACTGCAACCTTGAAAGAACTTGCCTCCTTCCCGGCATATAGTCAAATCTCGGTAGACTTCGGACAAAATCAAAGGAACCACAGTGCTGTTGGTTCTTTTGATTGCAACATCGGCCATCCCTACAAGGCCTATCTCTATCTTTTTATCCTTCCTTGGACAGACCATGACTCCCAAGAATGTTGTGATAAAAGCCAAAGTACGTCTTGCTTCCCATTTGTTTCTGTTCCCGCCATGAGTTAGTCCAAGGTTTGGTTCCTCGAAACCTTGCGGAGTTCCGTACCGTTGATACAAAAAATGGAGGTCACAACATCCTCTCGATAAATCATCATGTTGTATCTTTCGACTGATGCTTAGTAGATCCAGAAACGCATGCGGAGATACCGGCCTTGGCGAAAGTAGGTATTGCCCTCTTAACCTCCCACTCAATCTTGCATATCCGGCGACTTCCTCCAGTGTTGGTGAAAGTTCAAAGTCAGCGAAACGGAATACATTGCGGGTTGGGTCCCAAAATGGTATGAGAGCTTCAAGAATATCTGTCCTTGGCCTAACACTCAGCAAATCGACAAAACCTCCCAATACTCTTTCCGCTATCTCTTTGCCATCGGCTTCCAAGTCATTCCACCACATGTGGAGCTGTAGAGGGACCTCGCTGAGGGCCGAGAACGGTTCATTTCGCTCTGTGCTCATCCTGCACATTTATTAAGGTGTTTTTAAGCGACAGCAAAAAATCTTTATTTTGGTTCCAAACAAAATCTTTGAGAGAGAAAAAAAACAATATATGCATATATATACATGTGTATATATATATACATATATACTTTGTTGTATGTCATTTTTTTTTTGTTTTTTTTTTTTTGAAAATAAAGTAAATTAAAATAAAAACTCATTCCTCATTCTCAGCTTGCTATTTTCTCTTTTCTCTTTTCCTTTGTTTTTAGTAAAACAAACTATAAAAATAAAATATACCCATTTTCTCTTCTATTTGAACTTTGTCATTTTTTTTTATTTTTATTTTTTTTGTAAAAATTTCCCAACATTCAACCGGTCATCATGCATGTTCGAAGCAAATAAATGCACAAGCAGTGAGCAGGATGCGTCAGGATGGCCTTTTCTGTTCCAGGTTGCTATTCCTAGACGGACCCAACCCCTGTGTTGAGTCACCTAAGTCAAAAATGCGCATGATGCAAACAAGCGTTCCTACTAGGGATCCGACATGAAGCTGAGTTATTCTAGGTTCAAAACCTGGGTGTTTGTTCTAGACCTGGCTTACCAGAGCGGACAGCTCGAGCCGAGGGGGGGCAGCGTACCGGGAATACAGAAGCTTCACCGGCTTAGCAACTTGTCCGAACCTCGTTCTAAATTGGGATTTGACACTATACAGAAAAGAAGTCGTACGAAGTACACCCTTCTTCATGATTTAGAAGACTTAGGAAGGATAGGGGTTTCGGCACAGTTTATATACAGTTCACGTAATATCAAAGCGGTAAAAGGCAACCAATTAGTACATTAAGCACATATCATGTAACAAAATCAGATAAAGCCGAACATAACAATTTATTCTAAGCTCGATTTCTAACCATGAACCAGTGGTTCTGGGTCATAGTTCCCCAGCAGAGTCGCCAGAGCTGTCACACCTCCTTTTTTCGCCCCGCGAAGGGTGAAGGGAGTTTTTTCCAATTAAAGGACAATCGAAACGGGATTTGTTTATTTATTTCAGAGTCGCCACTTGGGAGATTTAGGGTGTCCCAAGTCACCAATTTTAATCCCGAATCGAGGAAAAGAATGACTCCATATTACAGTCTGCGTACCAGAAATCCGGATAAGGAATTCTGTTAACCCGGGAGAAGGTGTTAGGCATTCCCGAGTTCCGTGGTTCTAGCACGGTCGCTCAACTGTTATATTCGGCTTGATTATCTGATTTTATACAAATATGAACTTATGTGCAAATTTTATCTTTTAATCGCTTTATTATAATTATTATTATTAAGAATGTGAACATCGCTTAAAACATGTCTTTAGACTGCGTCACATGAAATGCACCCACAATCCGGAACATATTTTTATTCGACATTTTGGGATTTGGATTTGGGTCGTATGAAATGCACACCCATGTTTAAGAAAGTAAATTATTAAACACGCGCCTAAAGATTAGCGTATTATTATTTCTGGGAAGGCCATGAGATTTTCTAAACGGCCCGTCCTAAAACTAAGTACTTTTATATATACATTTAACGAGGGCCCCGCAGCTTGTGCATTTTTATTTGTCGAGGCTCATCTCATCTTTATGTTTTAGAAGGATATCCTATAATGGCTATGTTTCTTGTCGCATTTGTCTATACTAATTGAAAGTAAAATGACCCTACTCAATTACATGCTTGTAGGTTATTTATAACGAGATTCCGAATGCCTTTGTAGAATAAGAAAACATGGCTATGCACACGGACAACTGATCGAACATTATGGGCCCAATCCCAACCCACACAATATCGGCTGGGCCTGGGCCACTGCTTTTCCGATGAAAGCCTGCTGGGTTCGTTCGATTTGGGGCTCAACCTTCGTGAGGTTGAGAAGTGCAGACTTGCGCTGTTTGTTTTAAAGCAATGGTTTGCCAATTATAAGGAGACAATTTATCAAAAGGAAATGAAATTAACTAACAATGGATAGTTTCATACTTGACATGCATTAAAGGACATGCTAATCACAAACATAGCTAACTTCTAAAATATAGCCTACTATACTGTCAATCCTGCTGACTATCAGAATACATGCACAATACGACATCAAGTTACCCCACATTTGCATTCATTATGTAGGAAGGCTAACTCCAGTATCTAGGCAAAACGTAAACTATTATACATCGTATGGTATTTAATATAACATGCTATGTATAAAATAACATCTTCAACTCTTCTCTTTTGTATTCATGCTCGACTTTCAAATTACATTGGTAGTGTATTAGTCGTGTACCTGGTAGGAAAACAAAAGAAGAAGGAGAATGATCAACTGAGTAGTATGTAACAAACACAGCAACAGCAGATACACAGCAACAAAACAGCAACAACAACCAGCCCAACAATGATGAAGCTCACAAGTGATCGAGCAACGAACAGACAATCCCAGAAACAGAGTAGAAAAACAGCAGGAAGCCCAGAATATCGAATGGAACAGCACCAGCAGTTTAACAACAAACAGCTCAGCAGATAACCAACAGCAAGTGGCCACCAAAAAAAACTCGACCAACTCGAACTCTTGTGTAGTTTTCAAACAATGTTTGGCTACAATATTCTGAAATTTTTCTTTTTTCTTTCTTTCTTTTAGTTTTTCAACTTCAAACCTCTCTGAAGACTAAAAATGTCCAGCCCCCTTTTATGTTATGAAACAATCCCATTTATAGGCAGAAATGGCAAGCACCAAGCTGCCTTGAACTCCCTTTTCCTCTTTTCTGCCCATAACTTCTTTTTTAAACTAAAAGTATTCCCCCATGCCCATCCATTCGACAGGCCTTTAGCCTGTATTTTCTGCCCAAAAGCATGGGCAGCCCTTTTTTATTCAATCAGCCCCATGCTAACAAGTTTGGCCCCCCACTATTACATTATTTTAATCCTAATCCAGTACCCTATTTGTCAGCTCATTTAAACTAATCATTTCTGTTCTTTTTTACACCCAAACTACCCTTGTTAAACCCTGATTATTACTGTCCTAAACCATTGCAGCATCAGGGCATCTTGAACTTCTGAAAGTTCAAATTCAAAACTGCCCTAGCCTGAGTCTTTTAGTTGTTTATAATGCAGTTGCAAGCTACTTTCAAACAATGTCAAGCAATCAATTAACAATAACAGGTTCGTTCACTCATGTGAAGTTGTATGAATTAAAATATTTAAACCTTCAGTTATAGGAGACTAATCGACGACGTTTATCAAATCGACTATACTAATTATAACAAGAAATAACTAGTCGATCACATAAACAACACTTACAGGGTCCCGAATGGCTTCAGACAACTTTGCACAATCACTGGGAGGCTATGCGAACTATCTATTCGACGACTAATCTCATCGAGCATATATATCACAAGACGTATTCACATATACACAGAAGAACAAATGACCAAATAAAAGGTCTTTACAAAGACGAAAGAAAATTGAAAAATATAAGAAACACCAAACAACTACAACAAAACATGCTTAACAAATTCAGACAATACTTAAACGAAACTGAAAAGGAAAAGAAAACTTACTGAATGCTTAACTAAGAACGGGCCAGGTCTGAACCAGTTTTGACCATTTGAGCCCGAACAAACTTTAATCGGGGTGTTCTCAACCGAGAACACCTTGATCAAAGTCTATTAGACCCCAAACCCTCTATGAAACAGGTCGGATTCCCCAGGTTCTTGTGTTCTAGGGTTTGAATCTTTAGATTTGGGATTTGAGGATTTGTGGGTAGATTCGGACCAAACCAGGCTTGGTTTGGTCACGAGGGAGGTCAGGGGGTTGTCCAGTGTGAGTTTGGGTTGGTTTGGTGTAGATCGGGGTTTGGTCTCGAATCTTCAAATCAAGATTCGAGACGACAGAGTGTGATTCGAGGTATATGGTTGGTGGATTCGTGTTCAGGGTGGTGAGGTGCATCAGGGGTGTTGTTTTGGCAGTCACCGGTGTTGGGGCCGCCGGGTTTAGGGTGAGAGTGTATGGGGGCGGCTAGGGTTTGGAACGGGAAGGGGCTGTGTTTGGGACGATGGTGTACAGTGGGGAAGGGTGGGGTTTGGTTTGGGGGGCGTGGGGTGGGATGGGAGTTTTATATACGTAATGGGGCATTTGATTTGGGCCGTTAGATCAGATGATCTCAACGGCTTGGATCAGCTGGTGATTGACAGTACGGGGTCGTTTGGTATGGAAACGGGGTCGTTTGCTTTAAGTGAGGGGTTGGGTTGAACCGGTTACTGGGTCTGGTTTGAAAACGGGTTGCTGAAAGGGGTCCTGAACTGTTGGATTGGCCTGGACGGATGGCTCAGATCGAACGACCTATGCGGCGTCGTTTTTGGGGACGTGCCTAGGCAGGCCTGGTTTGGACTGGGTCTTTGCTTTGGCTTTGGGCCTCATTTTGGGGCCCAATCCGATTTTCCCTTTCCCTTTTTTTAAAATCAACAAATTAAACTAACAATTCCTAAAAAATTGTAAAAAATTAAAATAAACTTACACACATATTGGTTAACACCTATAACAATTACCACACCATTTTAACATATATTTTTGATTTTCTTTTCTGTTTGGAGTAACTTTCGCGAATCAAAAATCATGTGCTTACAGTAAGGTTGTAGCTTATGCTTCTAGACAACTAAGAAAGCATGAGAAGAATTACCCGACCCACAATTTAAAGTTAGTCGCGGTGATTTATGCACTAAAGATATGGAGGCACTATTTATATGGTATTCATGTTGATATCTATACGGATCATAAGAGCCTTCAGTATGCCTTCAAGCAAAAGGAACTGAATTTACATCAGAGGCGATGGTTGGAGCTACTAAAAGACCATGATGTTGATATTTTATACTATCCAAGGAAGGCGAATATAGTAATCGATGCCCTCATCCATAGATCTATCGGTAGACTATCATATTTACAGCCAGATAAGAGTGAGATAGCCTATGAGATACATTAGCTAGCTAATCTTGGAGTTCGATTACTAGATTCAGGTAATACCGGAGTTACTATTCAGGACATGACAATATCATCTTTAGTAACTGAAATTATGTAACGCAATATGAGGGTCCTATGGTATCTCATTGTAGAGATACAGGCCCTCAAATAGAGAAACCACTATTTTAGATTACAGGAGATGAAGTCCTCAGATATCGAGGTCGATTATGTGTTCCTAATGTGGCAGGGCTACTTCAGTAGGTTATGGGAAAAACTCACTATTCTCGTTATTCTGTTCATCCAGAAGCGACGAA
The DNA here is from genome assembly GCF_000715075.1 of Nicotiana tabacum. Classification (NCBI taxonomy): domain Eukaryota; kingdom Viridiplantae; phylum Streptophyta; class Magnoliopsida; order Solanales; family Solanaceae; genus Nicotiana; species Nicotiana tabacum. The sequence goes on along the minus strand of NC_134089.1, from coordinate 49,735,034 downwards.
GATGTATCGTGATATTAGGAAAGTATACTCGTATGACGAAATGAAGAAGGATATAAAAGAGTTTGTTGCTCAGTACCCTAATTGTCAACAGGTTAAGATTGAGCATCAAAAACACAGTGGATTATTGCAGTCTATAGAGATTTCAACTTGAAAATGGGGAGTAATTAATATGAATTTCATCATAAGCTTACCTCTTACCTAGCGTAAGTTCGATTCTATATGGGTGATTGTTGATAGACTTACAAACTCAGCCCATTTTTTGCCTGTCAAGACTACGTATTCAATAGAGGATTATGAAAGGCTTTACATTAAGGTGATGGTACAACTTCACGGTATCCCTATATCTATTATCTCAGATAGAGGTGCTCGGTTTATAGCTAATTTCTGGAGGTCCTTCCAAAAAGAATTGGGGACTCAAGTAAGTCTTAATACAACATTTCATCCCCAGACAGACGGTTAGGCTGAGCGTACTATTCAGACATTAGAGGATTTTGTACGGGCTTGTGTGATAGACTTCAGAGGTAGCTGGGATGATCATCTTCCACTTATTGAGTTCGCATATAATAACAACTATCAATCCATCATTTAGATGGCTCTTTATGGATGGAAGTGTAGGTCACCTATCGGATGGTTCGAGGTTGGGTAAACTAAGTTGGTAGGACCAGAGTTGGTATAACATGCAGTTGATAAGATTAAGCATATACAGGAAAGGCTATTAGCATCTCAGAGTCGCCAGAAGTCCTATGTAGATAATCGATGACGAGACTTGGAGTTTCAGGTAGATGGCTGGGTATTCCTAAAGGTATCACCGATGAAAGGCGTTATGAAATTTGGTAAGAAAAGAAAGCTTAGCCCTCGGTACATTGGACCTTAAAAGATTATACGTAGAGTAGGTCAGGTAGCATGTGAGTTAGACTTGCCTTCCAACTTGGAGTCAGTACATCCAGTTTTTCATGTGTCTATGCTCCATAAGTGTATCAGAGATCCTTATAGAGTCATTCCAGTTGATGATGTTTAGGTCACAAAGCAGCTATCATATAAGGAAGCTCCCATTGCTATACTAGATAGACAGGTTCGGAGATTGAGAATTAAAGACATATCTTCAGTTAAAGTACTTTGGAGGAATAATAATGTGGATAAGATGACTTGGGAAGATGAAGAAGACATGAAGTCTAGGTATCCTCACTTGTTTCCGCTTCCGGAGGAGGATCCGACTGAGACATCACAGCCTTTAGGTACATATATGGTACTTGATTCTTATGTTAGTTATTAACATTGGTCGTGTGAGTTCATTGGTGTTATTGATGATTGTGGCCCTGTGTGTCTTAGTATTGTTGGGTTTTATGTCTAACAGATTTGTAGTGGTACCATTAATGTTTAGCTTAAAGTATATATATATTTCTATGTATATCGCCTCATATTTTACTTTTGTTTCGTGAATTTGGGATGTTAAATGCTATGATTTATATTAATTTGAAGTGTTTTTACATGTAGGAATGATTCGGGAGCAATTGGGGGCGAAACGCGCAAGATTTGAGCCAAAACGAACAAAATTGGGAAAATGGGCATCTAGGCGCCACCTGTGGCGCTGGAAACAAAATTGAAAATTTGGGCAGCGCCCTGGTGGGCACCGTTGACGGGATTTTTGTCTTATTTTGCCCGGGACTCGGTTTATTCAACCCTAGACCTATCCAATACATATAAAAGAAAGACTAAGCCTATTTTTGGAGGGGGGACGCCACATTGGAGGAAAATACACACAAGAAACATCCGGGAGCAATAACATCTCAGATTTCTTCATCTTTTCTAGTATTTTTCAATTATTCAAAACTTATGCAATTGTTTGCTAGTATTATGAGTGGCTAAAAACCTATTGTTCTAGGGTCATGGGTGAAGCATGAATGTTGTTGTTTGAGGTTTAATTTAACGAAGTTGATTTTATCATATTAGGTTGTTTATTTAATTCTGTTCTTAATTATTTTGTTGAGTAGCTAACAGTGAGATAATATCTACGAATTTAGAGTTGAACTCGAAAGTGGGAACTCTAGATTGCATATGGAATTAAATAGAGCAAGTTCTTGAACCTGGGCATCAAGGAATGGATTCGCAATTAGGATAGACATATACCTAATTGCCCTGCTTGGTTGAAATACAAGAATTATAGATGCATTCTTGTTAATCTTAATTCCATAGACATATAGGCATTAAGTTAACTTGGATAGGCAAGTAAGGACTCGACAGATTCTTATGAGTAATATCAACCCTGTCAATCAACAATCCAGATAAATCAATTAGTCATTTTAAGCCAAGAAAGCAACACGATTGTTAACTAACCCGTGACACTGGAATATTCTCTCCTATTGATTGTTACTCGAAATTGTTATTTGTTCGGTTGATCTCTAGTTAATTCATTGGTTGATAGTTTTAGGTAGTAAAATAGTTACTTCTATATTTTGTGAAAAAATCTTTTGAATCGATAAGTTAATTGAGTTTGAATCAGTCAATCATTAATCACAAGTCTTCGTGGGAACGATACTCTACTCACTAATTTATTACTTGACGATGATGTGCACTTGCGTGAGTATTTTTGGTCGCAACAAGTTTTTGGCGCCATTGCCGGGGACTTAGAAATTAGCTACTTGACTGAATTGAGCTTTTATTAGTTATTTATTCAAGTTTTAATTTTCAGTTTACGTTGTTTGTGTTAACACAGGCTCTTCTCTTGAATGCAGAGGAGTAGAAGCACAAATAATCTCCTTCCTCTTGATCTTGATATTGAATTAACACTTCACAGAGTGAAGAGGGAAATCGAAGCTAGAACTAGAATAAAAGGAGAGTTGGATATCATAGTTCAACCACAGCCAATAGAGATGGCAGGTAATGAAGAGTGTGTGGTGATTGAAGCCGCAAGGCCCAGTCTTGCTAATATGACTCAGGCTATTGTGAAGCCTGATATCACAGGGCACTTTGAACAAAAACAATACATGGTGCAGCTGATTCAGTCCACTGGGCAATATCTGGGTCTATCTCATGAAGACCCACAAAGGCACATTCAGACTTTCTTGGAAATTACGAACACTTACAATTATCCAAACGTTTCCAAGGACTATGTCAGGCTGACACTTTTCCCCTTTTCACTACTTGGGGAAGCAAAGGAATGGTTGCAGAAGGAGCCCACGAACTCAATCCGCACTTGGGATGATCTAGCAAGGAAATTCTTAATCAAGTTTTTTCCCCACTAAGAAGACAAAGTCATTGAGTAGTCAGATTATTGGGTTCGAACAATGGGTTGGCGAGACACTTCGCCAAGCATGGGAAAGATATAAGAAGCTACTCAAAGACTGTCCACATCATTGTCAGACTGACGAGGTATTGGGTCACACTTTCGTTGATGGGCTAGATGATGCATCAAAGATGAATCTTGACTCAGCTTGTGGAGGTAGTTGCATGGCTAGACCGTACAATGAAATCCAACTTTTGCTAAATAACTTCACTGCTAATGATCATAATTAGAAAGGAGATGGGGATTCACAGAGGCAATTAAATAGAAAGCAGTCGGGTTGATTGAGCTTGATGACTTCTCAACCAAGAGAGCCGATATAGCAAAATTGGCAAATAAATGAATAGAATGACAATGCAACAAACACAATAGATGCAACATGTACAACAAATGTCTATTTTTTGCGAACTACGTGGCGACAATCATATGAGTGATATGTGCCCCACGAATCCTGAATCCATATACTATGTGGGGCAACAGAGCAGAGGTCCAATAAATCAGCATGCACAATATGGGAACACTTACAATCCAAATTGGAAGAATCATCCCAACTTCTCATGGGTGGAAATCAGCCAAATCGGAATAATTATAGACCCCAACGAAATTTCAATTAACCTCAGAAGCCACCCCAACAAATGGAAGAGAGTACAAATGATTTGCTAAAGAAGTTATTGCTTGACAATCAACAGCTCAAGACTGATTTTAGAAATCTTGAGAGGCAAATGGGGCAGTTAACAACAAATCAAAATACCAGACCTGCAGGCGCTCTCCCCAGTGATACAGAGAAGAACCCTCAAGTGAATGCAGTTACACTCAAAAACGGGAGGGAACTAGAGGAAGTGCCAAAGAAAAGAAAAGATAAGCCCATACCTGAGGGGGAGCTAATTCCTAAGGCGACACACGAATCAAAGAAAAATAATGCAACTTCAGATCCAGTGGAGGCTACAAGGCCACCACCACCTTTCCCCCAGAGATTGCAGAAAAAGAATGATGATCGCATGTTCAGCAAATTTCTCTTTATGTTGAGCCAGGTTCAATTAAATATTCCACTAGCGGATGTACTTCGTGAAATTCCAAAGTATGCTAAGTACATAAAAGATATAGTGGCTCACAAAAGAAGATTGATTGAATTTGAGACAGTTGCACTTATTGAGGAGTTAACTTCAAGGGTCCAAAACAAGCTCCCTTAAAAGCTTAAGGATCCTGGAAGCTTCACCATCCCTGTACGAATTAGTAATATTGATGTGGGTCGTGCTCTTTGCGATTTGGGAGCGAGCATAAATCTGATGCCCTTATCCTTGTTCAAACAATTGGGTCTGGGAGCTCCAAGACCAACTACTGTGATGTTGCAGCTAGCTGATAGGTCGATAGCATACCTTGAGGGGGTGATTGAAGATGTGTTGCTGCAAATTGGGAAATTTATCTTCCCTGCGAACTTCATTATCCTAGATTATGTGGCTGATGAACTGGTTCCAATCATATTGGGGCGACCTCTCTTGGGTACTAGTGATGCAATTATTAAAGTAAGAGAGGGAAAAATGATTTTGAGGGTGGATGATGAGGAAGCAGTCTATAATGTCTACAAAGATATCCAACTCCCCCGCCACTATAAGGAGCTCTCAATGAGCAAATGCTTGACACGAGTGTATATCTAGACGATTCTCTAGAGAAAGCACTTATGTTGTTCGATAGCCTGGAGGTTGATGATGAGGTTGAGGAGATGATGCATATCCTAGATATATCTTGTGCTTACATGCAGGGGATACACCCCTTTGAGCCCCTGAATAGGCTAGAGGGGCCTCCTTCAAAGTCATCAATTGAGGAGGCTCCAAAATTGGAGCTAAAACCCCTGCCTCCTCACCTTCAATATGCTTATTTGGGTGATTCTGACACTTTACCTATTATTGTTTCTTCTGACTTGTCTAAATTGTAGGAAGAGAAACTGTTGAGAGTGCTACGTGAGCACAAGCGAGCACTTGGGTGGACAATATCTGACATTAAGGGCATTAGTCCAGCTTTTTGCATGCATAAAATCCTCATAGAGGACGGACACAAGCCAAGTGTAGAGCAACAACGCCGACTAAATCCAATCATGAAAGAGGTGGTAAGAAAAGAATTGATTAAGTGGCTTGATGCAGGTATTGTATTTCCAATCTCAGATAGCGAATGGGTAAGCCCCATTCAATGTGTACCTAAGAAAGGGGGGATGACTATAGTGGTTAATGAAAATAATGACTTGATTCCCACAAGAGCTGTCACTTAGTGGAGGATTTGCATAGATTATAGAAAATTGAACAATGTCACCCGAAAGGACCACTTTCCCCTCCCCTTTATTGATCAAATTCTTGATAGATTAGCTGGCCAGGAATACTATTGTTTTTTAGATGGTTATTCGGGGTATAATCAGATTGCTATAGCCCTAGAGGACCAAGAGAAAACCACATTTACGTGTCCATATGGAACGTATGGGTTCAAGAGAATGCCCTTTGGTTTCTGTAATACACCTGCAACTTTTCAAAAGTGTATGATGGCTATTTTTACTGACATAGTTGAAAGATTTGTAGAAGTGTTCATGGATGATTTTTTCGTATTTGGGTGCTCTTTTGATAACTGTTTAATGAATCTTGATAAAGTGCTTGCTAGATGTGAAGAGATGAACCTGGTGATAAACTGGGAAAAGTGCCATTTCATGGTACGTGAAGGTATAGTCTTGGGGCATAAGGTGTCCAAAAATGGTTTGCAGTGGACAAAGTGAAGGTGGATGCGATTGAAAAATTGCCCCCTCCGACATCAGTCAAAGGCATTTGCAGTTTCTTGGGCTATGCAGGTTTTTATCGTTGTTTCATTAAAGATTTTTCGAAAATTTCCTCTCCTTTGTGTAGGCTTCTTGAGAAAGATGTCCCCTTCAAGTTTGATGATGCCTGTCTGAAAGCATTTGAGGAGCTGAAGGAAAGGTTAGTGACTACACCAATTATCATTGCTCTGGACTGGGAGCAACCATTTGAGTTGATGTGCGATGCGAGTGACATAGATATTGGAGCTGTTTTGGGGCAAAGGAGAAATAAAATCTTTCACTCCATCTACTACGCGAGCAAAACTCTGAATCCAGCCCAAATGAACTACACATTTACTGAAAAAGAGTTGCTTGCAGTGATGTGGGCATTTGACAAGTTCAGATCCTATCTAGTGGGGACCAAAGTCAACGTCTACACAGATCATTCAGCTATCAGATACTTGTTTGAGAAGAAAGACGCCAAGCCGAGGCTGATTCGTTGGGTCCTCCTCTTGCAAGAGTTTGACTTAGAAATTCGAGATCGAAAAAGGATAGAGAATCAAGTAGCTGATCACTTATCCAGATTAAAAAATCGTAGCCATGTAGCTGAAGGAGGGTCAATCAAAGAAACATTTCCTGATGAGCAGTTATTGGCAATTACCTCAAGCGAAGCTCCTTGGTATGCAGATTATGTGAATTTTATTGCAAGTGGGGTGACACCACCAGAATTGACACCCGATAATAGAAGAAGGTTCCTACATGATGTGAGGCTCTACATGTGGGATAAGCCATTCTTATACAGGCTATGCGCAGATCAACTGGTGCGAAGATGTGTTCCTGAGGAAGAGATGAATGCAATATTGCATGACTGTCACGCTTCATCATACGGAGGACATCACGGTGGGGATAGAACCGCCCAGAAAGTTCTACAATCAGGTTTCAATTGGCCAAAATTGTTTAAGGATGCACATGCCTTTTTTACAAAGTGTGACAGATGACAAAGAACTGAAATAATCACGAAGAAGCATGAGATGCCTCTGCAGAATATTTTGGTAGTAAAGCTTTTTGATGTTTGGGGGATTGATTTCATGGGACCTTTCTCTAATGGTCACAAGTACATCTTGGTAGCGGTCGACTATGTTTCTAAGTGGGTGGAGGCCATTACTCTTCCCACTAATGATGCAAAGGTTGTGGTAAACTTTGTAAAGAAGAACATCTTCACACGCTTTGGAACTCCTAGAATGTTGATAAGCGACGGAAGAACTCACTTCTGCAACAAATTGCTGAATAATGTTCTTGGAAAGTATGGAGTTAAGCACAAGGTTTCCACTACCTATCAGCCCCAAACGAGTGGTCAAGTAGAAGTTTCAAACGGAGAGGTAAAGCAGATTCTAGAGAAAATAGTAAGTGGAAATAGAAAGGACTGGGCCGGGAAACTAGACGGCGCATTATGGGCATATCGAACTACGTACAAGACTCCCATAGGTACTTCTCCATATAAATTAGTTTATGGTAAGGCGTGTCACTTGCCCGTCGAGCTGGAACACAAAGCCTACTGGGTAATTAAAAGGCTGAACATGGATATGGACTTAGCTAGTGAGAAGAGGTTGCTGCAACTCAACGAGCTTGATGAGTTTCGATTGCACGCATATAAAAATGACAAATTATATAAAGAAAAGACTAAGAGGTTGAATGACAAGCACATCCAACCTCGAGAGTTTGAGCCGGGTCAGGAAATTCTCTTGTTCAATTCGAGGTTGAAGCTTTTCCCCGGAAAGCTTAAGTCTTGTTGGGCAGGTCCTTTTGTTGTGGTAAGTGTGAGGCCTCATGTAGTTGTGGAACTGAGTGATACAAGCTCAAGTGGTACCTTCTTGGTAAATGTCCAAAGAATAAAACATTATTGGGGTGGTGACATTTCACGTCACAAGACCTCGGTGGACTTGGCCGATGCTTAAAATGTGTTGAGTCGTGCCGCGATGTTAAATCAGGCGCTCGTTGGGAGGCAACCCAATTTTTGTTGTTTTCCTAGTTTAACTTCTTAATTTTTCTTTTAGTTAGAGTAGATAAAGTTTTGCATTTTCTTTGTAGGTATAGAAATTTTAGATATAATGGTGTAGGATATGCAAATTAGGTATATAAAAGGCTCGGGGGATCAAGATCAAAAAAAATAATGATAATAATAATAATTTTCACGAAACAGCGGCCAGGCCAGCACCCAGCGCTGCCTGGGGCACTGGAAGCAGTGTCCACAAAAACCCCAGCGCCAAGCAGGGCGCGAGGTGCCAAGCTGGGGGTGATCAGGTAAGTTTTTCTTTTTTTATTTTTCTTTCTTTTATTTCTTTATTGACCCATACCCAGCTACCCCAACCCAAATACCCATTTACATTAACAATATAACCCATTCCTAACCCAACTTCAAACAAAACCCAACCTCACCCAAACACACAATCAAAAAAAATGCTACTGCTTCTGCCCGCGTCAGCTTCTTCTTCCTCACCAAAAATTTTCTCAAAGTTTTTTTTTCTCTCTTGCTCTCCTTCTCCAGTCTACAGGTATGTTCTTCTTCGTCTTCTCTTCTATTTCTTTTTATGTTTTAACTAGTATATAAACATGATCCCATTCCCAAGAGCCCTAATCCCCAATATCTTTCCCTATGTAGTTCTTATGAATATTTTATAGTGGGTGACTTGTGTTGGTCGAAAATTGTGTGGTTATTGTGTATATGGAGTAGTAAACTAAAATTTCCTCTACTTCGTAAAAAATTGGGAGGGCCACCATATTCCACCTTTGTTGAATTAGAAGCACACACCTTATGTCCGCAACGTGTTTGTTATAATGCTTAAATGAGGATTTTGGTGCACCGATGAAGTCTGAGTAATGGGGTATACTTGTGTATGAATTTGGGCTAAGTGTGGGGTGTGTAGGGATTCTTTTACATGCTAGGGGGTGTGGCTTTGATGCAATACATGTTCCTACACCATTTATTTTGATAATATATGTTGTAGTATCTTGTAAATTTGACTAATTTAGTATAGTCTAGGAGTTGTGAAAGGTGCATACCATATGCCTCTTCCTTACCTTAATGGGAATTCGCGTAGCCATGATCAATCCTTATTGTATGGCGTGGGGAAGTCTTGAGTACCCTAGCTTAAGGGTGCAACACGTGTACATGTTGAATTCAAAATTGTGACATAGTGTACATTGTACCTTCGGTTTTAAGTGTGGGGTCATTTCATGACTTACACAACAACCTTAGGCATATTTCTTGCAGTGTTCTCACAGTTGTGCTTATTTGTGTTGCAGAATACTATGGCTCGTAAGGGTTCTAGCAAAGGCAAAGGCATTGGAAACTCCTCCACCACTTCTCCTGCTCCCAAAAAGCGCAAGCAGGGAGAAAGCTCTTCACGGCAGTCCAAAGGAAAGCAGGTCGTCGAGGGATCTCAGCAGGCGCCATTGAGGGCAAGGCCTCGTTTGGATTTGGTCGATGTTGCAGCTATTGCATGGCACAGGAACTTCGTGCCATCTGGTCGATACATTTCTGAGATGGAGATTAATACCACAGCTTTAGAAAGAAACTTCCCGGAGGTACTTGACAGGCTGTGAGCTCTAAAGATGCACAAGTTCTCGGAATGCCCGGGGCCTGCAAACCTGATCATGGTCCGAGAGCTATATGCTAACTGGGATTACCAACGGAGCACTTCACGTGTAAGAGGGAAGGATGTGCCGATGGATAGAGAGTCTTTGTGTGACTATTTGGGGGTTGAGAATGCTAACCCAAGGAGACTCCAACGCTTTAGCAGAAGCCAGAAATATGAGCTAATAAGTCACACTCTTTGTGGCGTGGATTCAAATGCCAAATGGATAAGGAAGCAAGGCAACATTCACCTCTCTATAGTGCGCTCCGACTTCAACAAAGCTGCCAAGGTATGGCAGAATTTTGTGCAAGCGATACTAATGCCGGCGGAGCACGGCAGTGATTGCGCTTAAGATAGAGTGTGTCTCATCTTCTTCTTGATGACCGGCCGACCCATTAATGTGGCTGCAATTATGCTTAGTGAGATGGCCTGTATGAGATTTGAGTGACACATTAGGCAGTTCTTCTTCGGAAACTTACTCACTCAGTATATGCTATTTCAAGGAGTGCGGGAGTACCCCGGGCATGATGAGGTGGTGGAGGCTCCGTCATTGCTTATGGACATCACATCTCTGGTGGAGACATCGTCAAAACTCACCCCCGCAGCCCGGATAGAGCAAGAGGAGAACTTCAACAGGTACATTTATAACTCGTTGAACTTACTAATGAGCAGGGCTGGCATTACAGATGAGGAGCGTATGCATTTACGCAATGACTTGTCCAACACATCCAAGAAGATGTTGAGGATTGCACCTGGCAGCCCTGTTCACTCGTCGGAGGACGTCAACTCTGTCAAAGACTCAGACATTGAGGATGAGGATGGGAATGGTGTTACGGGACCCATGACTTTGCTGCCTCTAAGACCGGATGATGATGACCCCAGAGCTGCTAGGGGAGGTGGACTCTGACTGACAGGGAGTTTTTCTTTTTACCCCACTCTGTTTTTTATTTTTACTTGCATCGAGGACTATGCATAGTTTAAGTGTGGGGTGGGAGGAATACTACTTGTGTTGTTGTTGTATATTTTGTATCAACTTGTTTTAATTTGTTTCTTTCCGTAGTTCTAGTGTAGTTTAGTTGCTTTAAATTTTAAAAAAAAATACTAAAGAAAAAAAATTAAAAAGCTCGGACTTTTCCCGACGATGGATCTTTTGGAAAATTTTCTTGAGGGATAAAAGTCCGATTTAAAAACACCAAAAAGATTTTATACTTTTTTTTAGAATAGCTAGGTAGTATTCCTTGGTTTTTCTTTGAGAACCGGTTCTTTTCCAAGGATGTAGCTCGAACCGGGTACTTTATTTTTTTAGGAGTAGTTTAGGAAGAAACTGAGTCACTCTGAGATACTCATTGACATGGTTGAAGCTGGAACATTAGGCTATGACATACATTCTGTCTTCCCTTGTATTTGGTTTGACATGTGAAGCCTAAGTAAAGTAAATAGCCTATTTTGTAATGCCTTCTCTCAGTTGTTTGACTCGTATGCCACATAGTGCAATGCTGCTTAAATTTCTCATTTAATTGTGCTTACTTGACTTGAGAGTTGAAAAAAATCGTCTTGATTGAGTCATGCGCAACGTGTGTGTGAGGATTTGTGATTTTTCTGTGCTATCCTGTGTAGTCTAGAACTTGCCCCGTGTGTTAATTGAAGCGAAATTGTAAGTTGCGCTAATCTAGGGGATGACGTAGGCACTTTCTTGCTTGATCATGGATGTGCTTGTCACATAAAAAATAAAATTTTCCGTTGCTAGCCCCTTTGAGCCTATAGACCTTTCTTTTGGCACCCACATTACAAGCCATACCCCCATTTTTGTTCTTAATTTGATATTGATTGAACCTTTACCTCCTAAGGCACTTAGTCGCTAAAAGAAGTTAGGTTAGAGATTGGGGATTATCTTTTGAGTGGAACCATGAAAGGGCCCTTTGGTGCACTAAAGTTGAAATCAAAGGTCACTAGCTGATGAACTTTAATATATGGAGTGTGTGAAAAAAAAAAGAGAAAAGGAAAAGAAAAATTGAAAGAAAAGAAAAATGATAGTGAAAGTATGTAGAACAATAAACACCTCCAATTCTTATTGATTTGTGCTAATGAAAATATAGAAGTGCTTAATTGAAAAGAGGGCTATGTTGTATATGGCAAGTGAATTGGTTGAGAAGAATATGTTCTTGAATTGTAAATATAGTGTATTAAAGTGCTTAGGAGGGTTAGTCATTATTCCTAGATATATCCTACTCGTTCCTTAACCTACATTACAACCTTAAAGTCCTAATTGATCCTAGATTTGGCTAGCTTAAATTAGTAGAGATATACACTACGGGCAAGCTTATGGTACGACCACGGGATGCATATGAATTTTTTGTGAGAGTGAGCGAATTTTTTTCAATTGTGTGATGTCCTTAATCTATATTCAAAAGCATATTTGAATGTGTGGACCAATTTATATTCACTCTTTTGTTTGTTGGTGAGGGCACATGATCTCATGAATGATTGGTAATGTTGTAAACTTTCTTGTTGGGTAAGTGCATGAATTGAGGGTGCTTAGTGGTTGCAAGTCGACTTTTGAGGTTGGGTGGTGACGAATAGGTTGCTAGAATTTATTGAATTGAAATATTATACTTGGGTATGCTTAAACGGGAAGAATGTAAAATTTTGTGTGTTCATGCTTATGTACCGGTATTGTACATAGTCAAGCGTATAATGTGTGAGTAAAAGTTAAGGTGCTCCTCTATGATTGAGACTTGTACGTGGTTGGGGGGTTATTAGATAGTTCCATTGCTCGAGGACGAGTAAGAGTCTAAGTGTGGGGTGTTGATGTTTAGCTTAAAGTATATATATTTCTATGTATATCGCCTCATATTTTACTTTTGTTTCGTGAATTTGGGATGTTAAATGCTATGATTTATATTAATTTGAAGTGTTTTTACTTGTAGGAATGATTCGGGAGCAATTGGGGGCGAAACACGTAAGATTTGAGCCAAAACGAACAAAATCGGGAAAATGGGCATTTGGGCGCCGCAGGCAGTGCCTGGCGCCACCTATGGCGCTGGAAACAGAATTGAAAATTTGGACAGCGCCCTGGTGGGCGCCTGGCGCCGGGCTGGGCGCCGTTGACGGGACTTTTGTCCTATTTTTCTTGGGACTCGGTTTATTCGGCCCTAGACCTATCCAACACGTATAAAAGAAAGACTAAACCTATTTTTGGAGGGGGACACCACTTTGAAGGAAAATACACACAAGAAAAATCCTGAATCTCAGATGAAGAAATCTGAGATGTTATTGCTCATGGATGTTTCTTGTATGTATTTTCCTCCAAAGTGGCGTCCCCCTCCAAAAATAGGCTTAGTCTTTCTTTTATACATGTTGGATAGATCTAAGGCCGAATAAACCGAGTACCGGGAAAAATAGGACAAAAATCCCGTCAACGGCGCCCAGCCCGGCGCCCACCAGGGCGCTGCCCAAATTTTCAATTCAATTTCCAGCGCCACAGGTGGCGCCAGACGCTGCATGTGGAGCCCAAATGCCCATTACATAGGAGACTTTGCCAAAATTTCTATAGATCTCTGGGAGTTTAACATTCGAGGACGAATGTTTCTAAGAGGGAAGATTGTTACCCCCTGTGCATCCCAAGGTGACGTATAATGAATATGAGACTTGTTAATAATGATTTAAATGAGTTTAAAGTCATAATATTACTATATATGTTGTTTTGATAGAAAATATTAAATTTGAAAAAATCAGAATTAAGTTGCGGAAAAAACGACTAAGGATTCGCTTTTTGTCATTGGCCTCAATATTTTTCTCAACTAACTCCACCCGTTTTGTCAATGCTTCGAGCATCCTCATTACCTCTAAAGTTACCTCGTGCTCAGCGTCACCTGGTTTATCGGTAGTTTGTTCATCTCTTCGAATGCTTTCGTGGGATTGTTCAGGTTCGACATTTTTAGGGAAGCGGCTATGATTCTACAGCTATGCTATTTCCGCTTGTTGAGCCTGCAATATTTTGAAAATCAGTCGTAGGCTCACCTTATCACCTTCACCTTCGGGCGTTTCTCGTTGTGTTGGTCGGGGTCCCCAACGGACACTATTTTCGGGATTAATTGGCAAATTGGTGTTGATGGCCGCCTGCGAGTTAGCATCGACCGGGTCGGTGGCTGGCACACTGTTGGGATCAACATGAAGCACATCATTTTTGGGTACCACATTATAATTTTATACGTGATGGCTTGACTTAGCATCAACGTTCAAGTGAGCATACTAAGAGTTTGACATTTTTAAGCTGACTTGGAATTAAGATTTCAAAGACCAAGCGTAAAATAGGGTGTGTTATATTATTCTTAGCCCCACGGTGGGCGCCAAACTGTTTACCCTAAAAATGGGTAACAATTGAATATATACGTGGTTTAAAGAATATGTGGTTTAAAGAATATGTGGTTTAATTCGATACAAATTAATAAAAATAACAAATAGATGAATTAAAGACAAAATAAATGATCAAACCAATTGTAATATGATTACCAATCATATTCTTAGATTAGACAATATGATAGTCTCTTGCATTATATTCAGATGGTTAAGCTAGATCTATGAGTGTTGTGTAACATTTTTGAGTTTGAAGTTTTTGAAATTTTGAAGATGGAAGTAACAGAACTTTTATTTATATGCGGGTTTTAGGGAAGGGTCGAACCTAGTTAGGTCTATTATGCACAACATTATTTTGTATTTTTGCAAAAAGTTATTTCCACGATGAGATCTTAGTTGTGTTATTTTACTCCCTCCGGTTCACAATAAGTGATCAGTTTCCTTTTAGCAAGTCTATTAAGAAAATGTTAAATCCTATACAAAAATACCTAGTATGACTAAACTAACCTTATTAAATATTGGTCACATAGTTATAGTGAGGAGTGGGAAAACTTTTTAGGGATATGCATATAAGGATAAAAGAGAAAAAACAAATTGAATTTTTTCTTGATTACCTAACTGGACACTTATTTTGAACCAAAATAAAAAAGTAAATTGTCACTTATTGTGAACCGGAGGGAGTAATAAGGAAGCTATACGAAACCAAACTTCCATTTCCTCAATCAAATTAAATACGACTATACGAGTAGACATGTTATAATTGCACAATGTATTAATTAGTTTATTACGCAACTCATTTAAACATAAATTAAGTCAACGGATGGTGGTGTACGAAGAACCCTGCTTCAATCACCAAAATAAAAATATTCAAAATGAAACAGCACATGTGGGCATTGTTCATAATATGTGAACTTTTCTACTCGGATAGGGCGGAAGTTACGATATTTAAACTTCATCGGGTCAAAGTAATTGAAGAACTGAATTTTACGGGACATAGTATAAAACTAGTGAAAATCTTGGGTTGGGTAAAGTTCAAAATAGCCATTTTCTCGACTTGTAATTGTAAAATAGACATATCAAAACGCATTGAAAAATAGTCAATCTTTGGAATTCATAACGGTGTTATGGATTCGAATTTAAAAATGCGACATTTCATGACATTTTCCTATTTTTTTTCACTTGTTTAAATTTGAAATTCATAACACCGTCATGGTATTTTTTTTTTAATTAAATCAAAAGTATCTATCTAAAAAGTGGCTAGTCTATAAATTACTTCCCAAATAAACTAAAGCCAAATTGTTCGTTATGGTCTTGAAAGTCAGCCGAAGACAAGGGGGAGAATCTTTAGGGATAGGAACCATTTTTTACAATTTATACACACATAATAATGAGGAAAAACCAAACTTTTTCTTTAACTTTGACAAGGTGATGATTTGGTCATTCGGCATAATATTAAATAAAGAGCAAGTAGGAAAAATCATCCACACCCTCTCAATATTTTGGCCGTATTCTATATGCTTTATTGACACATTTTCTTTGTTTGTGGACCCTATTAACATGGACAGATGCACGTTTGGTTGCATGCTCTATTTTTGACTTGATGGATATATGGTTAAATAAATTTTAAGAAAATATATTTAGTCATCCACGGTTTAAATTTGGCAAAATCAACTCGTTTTTATTATTTATGTAATCCGTCTAAGTTTAAATGAATTGGATTATGATTCAATTATTGATTTGATAATCGGTTAAATTCAAAATAGTTCATCAAATTATTAGATATGTCAAATGTTATAACCCAAGGGGTCAAAATGTGACCTAAATCCAAACATACAAAATCAAATTTGTACATCTAGAATTATGTAATTTGGATGTACTTAAGTTAGTAATTTAAGAAAAATATTGCTTTCACATTCTCTTTATATATACATATATAAAAAACCAAATATAAGGGAGGAAATGTTGAGTTATATTAAACGAGTTGGGTTATTTCACGCTATTTAATATATTCGACTTAACCTACTTTTGATGAGTTGAATCATGATTTATTTTGTTGATTTGGCCCGTTTTGACCCGCTCAAAGTTTAACACAACCAGTCGTTTGTCATACGTCTACCCTATAAATTAGTATAATTGTGTACATAGATAATACACACCTACTAACTTAAATATTTTGTTCCTCTCTATCACAAGACACAAGTGACAACCATCCCCCTGCCTACACCTCACTCACTCTATTTATCCTCCTTTGCTCACTCCAATTTAGTGTAGTCACCTTCAATACAGAGAGAAGAGATAACAGAAGCAGTAGACATTGCAAAGAAAAAAATGGGTAATTATAGGTTTAGATTATCAGATATGGTACCAAATACTTGGTTTTACAAGCTCAAGGACATGAGTACCAATAGCAAAAGCCAAACGAAGAAAAGCCAAACATCATCATCCTCATTATCATCTTCATCTTCTTCAATATTTTCCTCAAAATCATCAAATCTTCAACAAAACCATAACAACAACTTGTCATGCCAAAGAAAATCCTATTACTTTTCAAGAAACCTTAGTCCTAAGAATAATCCAATTCCCAACAACATTAATATCTCAGAGCCACAAAAAAAATCTTCCAAGAAAAAGAGGAACACTACTAGGAAATCAAGAACATCAATTTCTCCTAGGTTTGTTAATTCAACTGTCTCAGCAGGCTGCAATTGCCGTGCTTCTCTTGAATCTGTTTGGACAAAAGACAATTCCACTACTCCTGAAGATTACCCTAATTCCCCTTTTTCATCTTCTTCTAATTTTTCTTCTGAACAAGAATCCTCTGTCCACTCTCCTAAAACATTTGATTCCATGATTCTGTCTGCATCTTGTCATTGCAAAATCCACAATGATCATGGGTTTGACTCTGTTGATCATCCTCCAATTTTGACCAAGCCCAAAAAACATCAAGATTCAACAAATGGTATCAAGAAAATGGAAGAAAAAACAGAGCATAAATCTTTAACAGTGAAGATAGTGAAAAAAGAAGAATGTACTATTACAAGTCCAAAGAGAAGAGTTTCAGTGAGTTCATCAAATGGTGGGGTTAAGCTGAGAACAAAATCTCCAAGAATTGTAAGCAGAAAAAGTGTATCTTCAAGTAAAAAAACAAGTGTTGGTGAAAGTTTTGCAGTGGTGAAATCATCTAAAGATCCACAGAGAGATTTTAAAGAATCAATGGTGGAGATGATAGTCGAGAATAACATAAGAACATCTAAAGATTTAGAACAACTTCTTGCTTGTTATCTTTCGTTGAATTCAGATCAGTATCATGATCTTATCATCAAGGTTTTCAAGCAAATTTGGTTTGATATTACTGATGTTCAGCTAAAATAGGGCAAGTCTGGTCAGGAGGAGTCATCTCGTGTTCACGCCGGGACTCACAATGTAACGTAGGCAGTCTACCTAGGCTGATTCTACCCCTAGAACCCAAGACTTATAAGTTAAATAGAAATAACTTTGTCGTCTTCGAGGCTTCCCTACTTATATTATTAAGCTAAAATATTTTTTGTAAATTTTGTTAAGTATAGTTATTATGATAATGTGTATAAGTAGAAATTCCAATGTTTTAATGAACAATTTGTCTCATTTCCTATTGACGTGTTCTTATACATTTATGGGATTGTGTTGTCATGGAAGTGAGCCAAAATTGAGGGTAGAAAACTTTTATATATTCAATGAATTTTTTAAAATAAATACATGGTTTAAACCAAAGCTACTGGGTTCGGCCGAACCCGTATACAATATACTGGCTCTGATCTCAAGTAATAGCTCAAGTCACTCAGTAGAATACGTTGGCAATACAGCATGTCTTACGGTATTTGCTAGAGTACTATACTTGACAATTGCAAGAAATTTGATTCAAATCTTAATTTCATGCATTTATCCAGAGTTTACCACTATTAAAAAGATCCTAGAAATGAAATAAAATTAAAGGCTGACATTCACTCAAGTAGACTTTTTATACGTTCAAAATAGTACACAAAAGATCAACTGGTACAAACTAAATCATAAAGTTTGATATGACAAAAGTTCTAGTTGAAACAAAACTAATTAGATAGCGGGGCTGCTATTTTGGCATTAGATCATATAACTGTACCCTGCATCAGTGATACGCAAAGATAGTGCAATTTCAATTATTAGACACTTCTACATTTCACGGCAGGTAAAGAATTGACAATCACACTAGAGAATTTCCCCATTTATGTATTTATTTATATTATATTCATCCTTAGCGTAAATGAATTCATACGCAATTAATTAATGCAATTTAACTTGATGCAAGAAGTTATGTACTTGATTTTCAAGTTACTAAATTTTACTGCTTGTGAGTAATTAGTTTTAATTTCCTTTGGCGTAATTGATATGTAAAATTTTTACATTATCGAAGTTAATATACAACAACAACAACAACAACAAAATCCAGTAGTTTCTCACAAATAGGGTCTGTGGAAGGTAAAATTTACGCAGCCTTACCCCTACCCCTGGAAAAACAGAGAGGTTGTTTCCGATAGACCTTCGGCTAGAGAACGACTGAAAAAGAAAAAGTAATTGCAACAAGTAGGAATAACAGCAAGATGAAATAAGATCGAAACCAAAAATGCAGTCAAACTCTAGGTAGTAATAGCCATTTATGAATAAAAGATATCATACTAACATTAATGATTGCGAACTGAGTAAGACAAAGAGAAACGCTCGACTACCTATGAACCTTCCATCATATTCTTTGACATCAACACCCTCATGTCTAGGGTCATGTCCTCAATCAGCTCCAGCTGTGCCATATCCCGCCTAATAACCTCTCCCCATAACTTCGTAGGCGTACCTCTACCCCTTCTACTGTCCACCGAAGCTAACCGCTCACCTAATAACCGAAGTTAATAAAATACAAAAGAAAATAGCACTCTTCTGTGATTGGTACTTTGTGTCATTGTCACTTTCCAACAGAGGTGAGAAAATTTCTTCTATATTATCCCCCAAAAAAGCCCGTTAGATGCCTAGTAAAAATACTACTCGAAATTATTTTACTAAAATGAACTAAAGTATAAGCTATAAAGGACACTTTAGTATGACTCAACTTACTGACAATTGATTCTAACTTTAGCTTCACTTCCAAAAGAAAATAGGCTTTCAGGACAATTTTGTGTTTTTAATTGTGTTTCTTTTCCCAAAATTTTTTTACTAGTTTTCTGTGGGTACTATCTTCAGCTTTAAAGTACTCTCCCACTCCTCAAAAAGCAAAAACATTGAAATGTCAACAGTAGAAATCTCTGAAAGAAGATTCAAATTAAGCACATTATATTCTATACAAGTTTCCATATGCTTTACTATTTACTTGCTTTTATTCTCAGAAGTTGTTGTATCTTCTACTAAGAGAATCAGCATGGGCTTAAAAGAAGCTTTTGCTTCTGTATTTTGTCTAAAAAGTTAAAGAGAGGATTGGGTAGATAAAGTACACAAGTTGCATGCTTCGAAAGTTACAAAAGTTTGTATCCAATTTCAAACCTAAATTTTTTTTTTGGGGGAGAAATATGTGATTTAATTTCAAATTAAGTCTAGACTTTATTATTTAAGAGTTTATTTTTTTTATAAAGTAACCATTAGAGAAAATGGTTGTGCAAATCAACTATATTGAAATTTGTGACTATTTTATCTAAAAACTTTAGCTAATAGAGAAAATATACGTTTACTTTTTAAAAAACTTTTATTTTTTAATTATGTCTTCAACATCAATAACATGATTAGAGCCGTTTACAAATTTTATTTCTCAGGTGTCTTTTAAATTATTTTTGTTTTTCACTCTGTGTTTGATGCCCACGTTGGGGTCCAATATTAATCTAGATTCGTGTGTATAAGACCTACAAAGGGGAAAATGCTCCTTATCAAAAAATTTCATATTTAGAGCTCGAATCCAACGCCTCTTAGCTTGTTAAGGGTGGAACAATCATATTCATCAGAGGCGAAGTCAAGATTTGAACTTTATGGGTTCGAAATTCTAGTCCGTTTATGCTACTGGGTTCTAAATTAATAATATATACATATTCAATAGATATTTTAAGACAAATACAAAAGTTATTGGGTTCGGCCGAACCGCAAGACCTATGCTAGTTTCGTCCGTGATATTCATCTCATCACTCACCCTTGATAGTAGGCAACGTGTTTACAATTAACGAGCTGATTTTAATCTAGATAGTATAGCAGGGTGAGCCTGAACCACACGAACACGATGTAAAAGTAATAATGAACAGAAAATCTATGATTTTTTTAAATTTAATTGTTTGTTAACTAAATCTAGCAAAGTGGAAGTTCCTACTGCTCAATGCTCATCACCGTGACTTTTGTTTATTGTCCGATTTATACTGCATAAATTCAACAAAAGAAAAAAAGAAAAAGGAAAAAGAGTAAAGAAGTTGGATCTATAATAATTGATTTGATATATGCATGCGGTAAAGTCGCGTACTCCAATAATTTGACTTTTATATGTCAATTTAATTATTCTATTCCGATTAGGATCCTAATTAAGTTTCAGTCTACACATTATTTCTACTTACATATTTGGTCCTTTCAGCAAAAACTTTGGATTCCATAATTTTACAACCATTTCAAAGCTAGAATTCTTTTTGCTTAGAAGTATTGATGATTATATAATTATTTCAAATATCACTTGCAATTTTGTCATGTTGATAATTAAAACATAATGAACGCAATTACTTATTTTATACTCTTTACAACTCCTGTGGAGGCAGTTAGCTGCTTCAATCTCCACGAAATGAAAAAAAAATGACCAAGTCTTAAGCATAGATCTTATACTTAGATACGCTCTAATGACTCCTTACTCGGGAAAAAAATTATCTGCACCTGATGTTTATATTAAATGAATGAATACATGATATTTGCCTCATACAAACTTTTATTACTTAACATGAATAAGTTTAAGTGATATGCATTCTTCCTTTTATTTTTAACTATTAAGCTTAATATGTTTGGTTTGATATAAATATCGGGTTCAGGTAAGTATTTTTCCTTTCGAAGATGAATAACCAAATAAATAGGAGACAATAACTGTGAACGTTACTGTGTTAAAAAAAACAGAAAACTGTTAGAAGAATAAAGAACTGTATAAAATAGTAAAGAATCAGAAATATTCCGAGTCCACAATTTTCTTGTGTGTCCTTAAGGAATTTTAACCCCCTCACACGTTGCCAAGGTAATGGATTAAATCCTCCCAGGATAAAGCGGAATAAACCTTCCTGCAACAGTGGCAATACAAACTGCAGGATACCAACGAACTCAAAAGACGGAGCAAAAACACACTTACGAATTTGAGAGAGAGAGACTGCGAATTAGGATGCAGTGTATTCAGAAAGAAAGAAGTTCTGGAGTGGTTTTTCGTGTATTTAGAAAGAAAGAAGTTCTGGAGTGGTTTTTCGTGTATAGAAGATGCAGCCTTGCCTCAGAATTTATAGGCAAATATCAGAAGAGGTGTCTAGAAAGGTGTCTTTTCAAAAAATACGCGGCCAGAGAGGCTCTCTGAATCTGACTGCCGCGATTCTACCGCGGTCGCGGCAGAACCGCGGCCAACGAGGCCCTCTGAACTTTCAGCAGGGTTCTGGCGTATTTTCAGCAGTGATTTGGCATTTAATTAATTATTAAATAATTAAATAAATTTTGTCCAAAAAATAATCTTATCGATCATTTGACAAATCCAAATCCAAATCCAAGCGACGACAACAGCGCGAGGGTTCATTCTCTTCAACTCCTTTTAAGAGCTTTAAGAAGTGAATCTATATATAAGCACACAAATGTGATTGTCGCTCACCAATGAGGGACAAAGTGCAATACAAAAGTTCACTTCTTCAAATTTTCATTTTCCCTCCATTTTCAATTCACACTTCTTCTACTTTAAAGCCCAATGGCTTAAAGTCCAACAATAACCTCTAACAAACGCAAATTATTTAAATCAAATTTGATCAAACAAGTCATTCGACCATAGAGTAATTAGTAGCTTCCTCCTATAGATAACTATCCAAGATTTGGCACTTCATGTAAATCTTCATATGTATTGTAAACAAGGTTTGAGGCACAATAGAAGGAAATTTCGCATCTTACAAACTTTTTCTTAACAACAAGAAAGAAAAGAGGTTTCAATATTTTCGATACTTCCAATTTCCAAATAAGTCAAGTTGTGAATCATTAGTTTCCAATTAAGCCTAGCATTTATTGTTGGATCCTTCAATAATATTACAAGTGAAAATATAGCAAACCTTTGAGGAAAATTATCAAATCGGTAAAAGTGAGAAAAGAAAGGCACCATCACTAGTGAGCCAAACCAAAGGGACACTTGTCCTCAAGGTGCATGACAAATACTTTTTATACACGTTGATTTCTGTTTGTCATATGCCTAAAAAGCATGTGTACTCGAAAAAAAAGCAAATGAACAACTTAAGTTTTGCACTTAATATTTATACCAAACTATATTAGTTTATTATAAGAGAAAAAATTGTGGTGAGTATATATTTTTGTTAACTATGATGTACTTAGGTTATATACAGACATGTCAATTAATCATGTTGGAGCGAATGAAAAATATTTTATTATTAATCTCTCTAAAAGCTCTCTACAATTCTCATAAATTTTCACACTCCTCCACACATAAAATAAGCTATCAATACCCATATTTATAATAGTATGAAACCTATTTCAACTAGAAACAAGAAAGCATATTCCTATATTTATTCTAATTGCAAATCTTATTTAGACATGAATTAAATAAATCAAATCCTAAATAACTAAGGTTTTCCACTACAACTTTGAGTTAGTTTTCCAACATGGTGAAATGGCAAATGTGGACATTTAGAACCTATTAATTGTCGAATGGGAGTAAAGGGCTCCAAATACGCTGTCGCAGATAGAGGCGGAGCTAGGATTTGAATCTTGTGGGTCGAGATTATAATTCTCTTAAGTTACTGGGTTCTAAATTAATAATTTGTACATATTCATTGGATTTCTCAATACAAATACAGGGTTTAAACAAAAGTTACTGGGTTCGGCCGCATCCGTAGCTACTACCGTGGCTTCGCCCCCAGCAGCAGACACCACTACTGATATAAATTTTTAACCCCGCTCTTGTTTACTAAATTTTCCTAAGTGAAATTTTAGGTTTGACGAGTGAGATTCGTTATAGAGGTAGAGCATGCTGTGATAAGTGTTTGGATCGAGATAATAAGGTGTCATGCGGAAGCTAGTAAAACAAACCTTGAACGACGATAAATCTGACAACAAAAGAGTAACCTACCAAAAGAGACACAAATATTTAACGTGGTTCGGTCAAATGACATATATCCACGACGGAGATAAGCAATCTATTACATAAAAGAGGGTACAAAATATCGAGAGAACAACCTCTGAAAGAGGCAAATACAAGTGGCACACTGACACTTGTCTCGAAAGCTCTCCCCCTAAACAAGACTCTCAAACCTCATAAGAAAACCAAATATGATAATAAAATCATGACCAACACCTAACAATAAGAAACAATCAATATTCCGTGCTCTTGCTACGAGTAAACGATCATGTTCGAATAATTCGTCCAATTCAAGGACAACTATAATGTCTTTGTATCATAAAATTTGCTTTTAACTCTTTGGGTGGTTTCATAACGTTCCTCACCATCTTATCACCAAATGATAATTTTGAAGTTTGAGTTGTGTGGATCATAAATGAAAATAATGTTTATTTTTTTAGGGTGGAATAGAGCAGAGACAGAGTCATGATTTGAAGCTAGTGAGTTAGGATTTAGGAATTCTATTTCTTTTAAGTTGCTGGGTTCTAAATTAATAATTTTTACATATTTATTGAATTTTTTAAAAGTAAATATAGAGTTTGGACCAAAACTACATCCGAACCTTTAGCCCCGCCCTTGGGTTAGAGACAAAATAAATAGTCAATTGAAATTTTTTATGTGGTTGTAATCTTCCAATCAGAATTAATTTATACTATCACATAAGTCATCCTGAAATTTATTTTTGCAATTAGACAAAATCTATTGTTTTCCAGAGCTGATATTTTACTAGTGCACGATTCTTACCGACAGCTAAGATTTCTTTTAGATATTGAAGATTAGACAACCTTCTTTATTTCCATTCTTAAATAACGCCAAATTGTTCTGCTAGTACGCTTTATTCCAAAAATGTCACTGTGGCCAGGTAAGTCTTAAAACTTACTATTTGAGTCCCATATTTTCCTGAATTTATGATAACAACCTAAACAACCGAATCGAAAAATACAAGTTGCAGAGCAACGTAGCTAGAGAAAATATATACCTTTGGTGGAATTTTTATTAGGGTGTCCCCGTATGATAAGAAACACGGAAGTTCATTGTGAATTGACTTTTAAAAAATCCAAAGGAGGACAAAACTACAAAAGTTCTTTCGAAATGGACCATACAACTTCCTTGATACTACTGTGAGATAACTGTTGATTTTGTTCTTTGTTGTTTCTAATGTCAGCCACAAAACTAAGGGAAAGACAAATTAATAAAATAGTACTATGTATCCCATATTGTACGACTATTTCTTAGAGAGAGCTGTCATATTATGAAATAAAGACTATAAAGTAAATAAATCAAAGATAAGTATAGAGAGATTGATATATTATTCAACTTCAAACTAATGTATATAATTAGAGGTGGATCCAGAATTTTTACGAGACGGGGGCCTTATTATATTTTTATCGCTGCCCCTTAAAGGCTTTTCAATGTTCAGGGTGCCAAGCTATTTATATAATTATTTTTAAAGTATGCATATATACATATACAAGATTTTTACCAAAATTTACGGGGTCCATTAACCCCTCGATTATGTACATAATGAACTAAAATTACTTCTATTTAAAGAAGAAAGGAAGCAATTGCGAGAATTTTTAGGAATTAGCTGCAAGACTTTTCAAGAAGCAACTGTGAGACTTTTATAAACTGCTTGTAAGTTGTCTGCATGAGATTCACGCAACCTGCCTGTTTAATAGGATACTGCTGCATGTCATTTCATTGAGTTGCTTGCAACCTGCCTGCATCAGCTATTTGTAGATAAACTTCAATGGAGTACTAAATGGATAATCATATGTAGGAATGTTATCTATAGCGGAGTAATAACTGGACATCTATAATATAATATTTTTATAATATTGCCTCTTGGAGGTTCATTATTAAGTGTCTCGTTAAAACCTTACTAGAAAAAATCCGGTGGAAAAAAATCCTAGGGAAGGAAATACCTTACAAGAAAAATATTGTGAAAAAAATCTTAGTAAGGGAAAAAAAGTACAACGCATATTTTATTGTCCCCGATGAAAAATCTGCTTAAACATTTGAGTCATCGCATTCCAATTTTGTGTAACATCTTCTCAAAATTTGAAGTTGGTAAAGATTTAGTGAACAAATCTATTGGATTGTCACTTGAATGGATTTGCTGCACATCGATATTACCATTCTTCTGTAAATCATGTGTAAAGAATAACTTTGATTAAATATGTTTTGTTTTATTTCCTTTTATGAATCCTCCCTTGAATTGCACTATGCATGCAACATTATCTTCATATAAAATTATTGGTATTTTGGTATCACATTTCATACCATATCTCCCTCTAATGAAATGTATCATCGATCTTAACCATATACATTCTCTACTTGCTTCATGAATAACTATTATCTCAACATGATTTGAGGAAGTAGCAACAATGGATTATTTTGTAAATGGCCATGATATTGCAGTACATCCGCATGTAAACATATAACATGTTTGAGATTGAGCATTATGTGGGTCAGATAAATAACCTGCATCTCCATAACCAACAACATTTGCACTACCTTTGTTAGTATAAAACAAACTGTAACGACCTGGTTGGTTGTTTTGAGTATTTTAGCCACGGTCCCCTATTCATTGCCTCTTCTATATTGTATTATGGTTATGTGACTTGCCGGGGGTGTTTGATTTTGATTTAGGTGAGTTCCGCAGTGAAATGGGACACATAGTACCTAAGTCGGAGGCTTGAAAGAGTTGATCGTAGTTTGACTTTTGTATAGATGACCCCAGAATAGAGTTTTGACAGTTCTAATAGCTCTGTATGATGATTTTGAACCTCGGAGCGTGTCTGGATATTGATTTAGAGGTACGTAGGCCATTTCAGCTTGAATTGGTGGAAGTTAGAAACTTAAAGGTTTGGAAGGTTGAGAAGTTTGACCGGGAGTTGACTTTATTGATATCGGAGTCGGATGCCGCTTCTGGAAGTTGGAATACAAAATTCTCCCAAACCAAGCTCTCTAACTCAAAATGTGATAAATGAAATCAAACCCCTCGTTCAAGATTCTATTGCCTAGTGATTCTGCATATGCGATCACTTAACTGCATTTGTGGTGCCGCTTCTACAGTCAAATAATCGTATATGCGTTTCTGCCTCAACACCAAGATTTCCTCTTCTTCGGCCTAAACCTTGAACCTGCGGACCCGCTTCTACGGTTAAACCTCACAGGTGCGATCACGCTTCTGCGATAATCCTCTGCATCTGTGGAAACTTTTTAGCTCAACCAACATCGCTTTTGCGGTCAAATGTCCGCACTTGCGGACTAGCTCCAACCTGCCCCATCTTTGCTTTTGCAGCTCAATGTCTGCATTTGTGGGCTCGGACCTGCGGCCATGCCTTCACTGGTGCAAAAATACTAGAAACCAGATACCTTCAACAATTCAACGAAGTTCAAGAATGATCCAAAAACAATCTGAAACACAATCGAGGCCCATGACCACGTATAAACATACCAACGAGTTGCAATACATAACACAAGCCTACTTAATGCCTCAAATCATGCCAAACAATATCAAAACTACGAATCACACATCAATTCAAGCCTAAGTAAACTAGTGAATCTCCAACTTACAAAACTCATGTCAAACCACATCAAATCAACCCGCAATGACCTCAAATTTTGCATGCAAGTCCAATGACCCAACGGGATTATATCAACTCCGGGAACCACAATCCAAACCCAATATCAACAAAGTCAACCATTGGTCAAAGCTATCAACCTTCCAAACATTTTACTTTCCAACTTCAGCCAAAAAACACCAAACCAATCTACAAACCTCCAAATCCAAATCTGGACATACGCCTAAGTTCAAAATCATCATATAAAGCTAAGGTTGTATTGTGGTCCGGGCCCGGGCCTAAACGGGCCTGGGTTTTGCGGGCCGGGCTTTGGCGGTCCCGAGCCAAACGGTCTCGGGCCTAACGGGCCAAATGAGTGGAACCGGCCCACTGCGGTCCTAAGCCCACATGGTCCCGGGCTAAATGGGCCGGGCCCGCGGGCCTAAACGGTCTTTTTCGTTGCTTTTTTATTTTTTTTTATCTAAGGCAATTTCTTGTAAACTATATATGTATATACTAATATAAATTGCTTATATATAGCTATATAAATATATATAGTATATATAGTATGTATATATAATTATATATTGCCTTATATAATATATAGCTTATATATATTATATATACTATATCTATATCTATAATATATATATCTACAAATATATATATATATATATAGTTTATATGTATTGGAGATATATATATTGCCTTATATATATAGTGCCTTATATATAGCTTATATGTATTAGATATATATATATATATAGTTCAAATTAAAGTTTACATTTAATACTCGGTATCAAAGCTGCAAATTAAAGTTTACATTTAATACTTCAAATTAAAGTTAAATACCTTCAACATAATACTTCAAATTAATCTAACAAACTAGAACATTAAGCATAATACGTCTAATAATTTGAAAATAACACAAATTATCTCAAATCAACTTAAAATTTTAAATACGAATGTCTGGAGAACACGCAAGACAACTCTTTATATGCCTCCTTAAAGAGTCTGTGCCCTCCTTTCGACGACGAGTGTAGACTCGACCACAGTTCTTGCACTTTATTATGTAAACTTCTTCATTTTCTTCTACCACATTAAAGTGTTCCAAAACAAATGGGTGCAATCTAGAATCACCGGGCATGATTTAACTTGAATTAAGAATTGGAGTTTGAGAATGAGAGATGAGTGAAGACTTGAATACTTCAATTTGAGTTTGAAAAATGAGAGAGATTGATGAATTTGTGAGTAAAAATGAAAGAATGAGGGGGTATTTATAGTTGAGAATAGGGAAAAAGTGTAATTATAAAAAGTTAGGGGTTAAAACAAAGTTTGGGAGCCAAATGGCTATTTTTGAAAGTGCCAAACGGCTAAAAATGCAGTCCAACAGCTACATTTTAAATATCTAACCGTTGTCCCTTTTTAATTTTTTTTAAATTAGCCGTTGGGCCTGTTTGGCCCGGTTGAACCGGCCCAGGCTCGCCTGCCGGTCCCGGACTAAACGGTCCCGAGCTCACGGGCTTTTTGGTAAGGACCGGCCCGCTATGGGCTTTTGCACCACTAGAGATCGGTCCATTTGGCACGCGGTCCCGGGCCGGTCCCCGCCCACAATACACCCTTATATAAAGCTATTGGAACCATCAAAATACTATTCTGTAGTCATCTATACAAAGTAAAACTCCAGTTAAATCTTACAACTTGAGCCTCCAACATTGGGACTAAGTGTCCCAATTCACTCCAAAACCTCTTCGAAACCAAACCAACCACCCTAGCAAGTCACGTGACTACAAATACACATAAGCATGGCATAAAATAGGAGAAACACGGCTAAAATGCTAAAAATGATAGGTCGGGCCGTTACATTCTTCCCTAACAAAGGTTCGTCCTCGAACGAGTATAGAGACATACCTAAAGTGCCAAATATATGAGGATATTAGCTTCGTATATCATGCTGGATCTCCCAAGATGCCTCCTTGACCAGTTGACCTCTTCACCGAACCTTTACCGATGCAATGTTCTTCGACCTCAACTTCCGGACCTACCTGTCCAAAATAGCCATCGGCTACTCAACATATGGCAAATCATTGTCCAATTGCATTGAGATGAAATCTAACACATGTGATGGATCACCATAATACTTTCGGAGCATGAAAACATGGAACACCGGGTGAACTCCTGATAAGCTGGGTGGCAATGCAAGTGTGTAGGCCACCTCATCCACTCTCTAAAGAATCTCAAAAAGACCAATATACCGAGGGCTCAACTTTCCTTTCATCCCAAACCTCATCACACCCTTCATGGGCAAAACTCTAATAGAACCCTCACATACACCATGAATACCATATCACGAGCCCTCCTATCAGCATAACTCTTTTGCCTAAATTGTGTTGTATGAAGCCGCTCCTGAATCAACTTCACCTTCTCCAAAGCATCACGGACCAAATCAGCGCCCAATAACCTAGCCTCCCCAGGCTCAAACCAACCAACTAGAGAACGACATTGGCTCCCATATAAGGTCTCGTAAGGATCCATCTGGATGCTCAACTGATAGCTGCTGTTGTAGGCTAACTCTACGAGCGGTAGAAACTGATCCCATGAACTCCCGAAGTCAATAACATAGGCACGTAACATGTCCTTCGGTATCTGAATAATGTGCTCGGACAGTCCGTCCGTTTGGGATGAAATGCCATACTCAGCTCGACTGTGTGCCCAACTCTAGCTGCACGACTCTCCAAAAATGCAATGTAAACTACGTGCCTTGATATGAGGTAATAGACACTGGCACACCATGGAACAATCTCCCGAATATAAATCCAAGCCAGCTGCTCTATAGAGTAGGCAGTCATGATTGGAACAAAGTGTGCAGACGTGGTCAACTATCCACAATAACCCATACTACGTTGAATCTCTTCAAGGTCCATGGAAGTGCAACTAAAAAATCCATAGTAATATGCTCCCACTTCCACTCTGGGATATCAAGCCTCTTAAGCAAACCACCCGGTCTTTGATGCTCGTACTTCACCTGTTGATAGTTCAAACATCGAGCCACATAATCCATAATGTCTTTCTTCATTCTTCTCCACTAGTAGTGCTGCCTCAAATCATGGTACATCTTTGTGGCACCCGGATGAATGGAATACGACGAACTATAGGCCTCTCAAGTATCAACTCATGCAACCCATCCACATTTGGAACACATATTCGAACCTACATCCTCAACACCCTATCATACCCAATAGTCACCTCCTTGGCATCATCGTGCCGCACCGTGTCCTTAAGGGCAAGAAAGTGGAGATTATTATACTAACGTGCCTTGATGTGCACAAACAAAGAAGATCGTGAAGCCACGCAAGTAAGAACCCGATAGTCTCCGAAATATCCAACCTCACGAACCTGTTGGCCAAAGCCTGAACATCCAAAGTTAATGGTCTTTTCCCAAGTGGAATAAAAACAAGACCACCCATGCTCTTAGCCTTCTTACTCAATACATCGTTCACCACATTGACCTTTCCTGGATAATAAAGAATGGTGATATCATAGTCTTTCAGTAACTGCAACCACCTCCATTACCTAAAGTTCAGATCTTTTTACTTGAATAAGTGATCTAGACTCCTGTGATCTGTGAACACCTCAGATGACACGCCGTAAACATAATGCCTTCAAATATTCAGCATGTGATCAATGGTTGCCAACTCCAAATCATAAACTGAGTAGTTCTTCTCATGCAGCTTCAATTGATGCGAAGCATAAGCAATCACTCTACCATCCTGCATTAAGACACACCTGATGCCAATCCATGAAGCATCACAATAGACTATGTAAGAACCCGATGCTGAAGGCAAAACTAGAACTGGAGTTGTAGTTAAGGCAGTCTTGAGCTTCTGAAAGCTCTCCTCAGACTCATCAGATCACCTGAATGGGGCACCCTTTAGGGTCAATCTAGTTAAAGGTGATGCAACGGACGAGAAGCCCTCTACGAAACGACGACAATACCCAGCCAATCCAAGGAGACTCCAAATCTCAGTAGCAGAAGACTGTTTGGACCAACTATAAACTACCTCAATCTTCTTTGTATCCACCTTAATCCCTTCACTAGACACCCCGTGGCCCAAGAATTCCATTGAATCAAGCCAAAATTCGCACTTGGAGAATTTAACATATAGCTTCTTCTCCCTCAAAGTCTGGAGCACGATCCTCAAGTGCTACTTATGATCCTCCCAACTGCGAAAATACACCAATATATCATCAATGACCATGATGATGAAAGAATCAAGATGTGGCTGGAACACACTATTTACCAAGTGCTTAAAAGTTGTTGGGGCATTGTTCAGCCCAAAAGACATCACCAAAAACTCATAGTGACCATATTGGATCCTGAAAGCCGTCTTCGGAATATCTGAAGCCCTAATATTCAACTTATGCTACCCCAATCTCAATTCAAATCTTAGAGAATACCATAACACCCTGAATCTAATAAAACAAATCATTAATACACAGCAATGGGTACTTGTTCTTGACTGTAACCTTGTTCAACTACTAGTAGTCAATACACATCCTCATCAAACTGTCTTTATTCTTCACAAATAGAACTGGAGCACCCCCAAGGTGAAATACTCGATTACATGAAACCTGATGGCGTCCAAATCCACTACTAAAAAGTAAATGGACACGGTCACATGCAATATAATTTACCAAACTATGAGTCGGGGTCGAATCCCACAGAGAACAATATGTAGGCGATTAGGCGTGTAAGAGAATTATCACTTATTATGCTAAGCCAAATACTTAGAAATATTTTGAGAAAATATTTATAACTAATTGAGAAAATAAAAACTAACCTAGAAAGCAAGTAATGATCAATGGTTACAAGTACGGATGCACGAGGAATTACTTTCAGTAACTATCCAATGTATTTTACGATTTTATAAATATGAGCGAGTTTATGTTAATATGACTTGGGTAATAATTCTATATTAGCTTCTTCTGAAGACTAATAAGACTTCCTAATTGAATTATCCCTAAAACAATTAAGAGATTAAGCACACCCAAATATGGCTACAAGTAGTTCAATCCTATCCCTAGGTCGAATCTATAAAGTGAGGGATAAAGCCTCAAGTTCTTGTTAATTAATCTTTCCCAACCCCAAATTATCTTTCCCAAAATTAATTCAAAGTAAATGGTCGAGTCCTAGGGTTAGCTAATCCCTTTGGAAATATTAAAGAGCAAGAATAATTAAAGAAACAATAACTCACTTTAATATAACTAAAAATTGTTCAATACATAAGCACAACAAGATAATTAATCCACACTTTTAATATAAATATTCCCATAAACAAGATTCAAGTATTGAAAAAAATACTACACACTTAGATATACAATACAAAGCAAGGAAATGAAGAAATAAATATAAATAGGCAAGAAATTCTCAACCAAATGCTTCCAATCTTCAAGATCCAAGTGTGTGCGCAAGAACCCTGGCTCCAAAACTTGTCTTCTCTAGTCTAAAGACTGAAAAATAAGCCAAAGATATGTTTCCAATAAGCTAGGCCATGTATAAATGGCTTGGGGGGTCAAAAACGTGAAATTCCATTTCTGCCCAGAATTTGCCCAAAATATAAGCTATGAGATCGCATACTTATACCCGCATTCGTGGAGAATAACTTCTGCAAAGCTACGCAATCGCGTACAGAGACCCGCGTTCGCGTAGCATAGTTGACCAGCCGCTGACCAGGCTTTCTTCTTCGCGATCGTACAGCTCCAATCGCGTTCGCACAACTTCAGTCTGCTGAACTTACGCGATCGCATAGATTCCTCCGTGGTCGCATAGAGTGTTCACTGGCAGCAGTTAAATTTTCTCATTTTAACACGTTTTGACTTGGTTTCTTCGTTTCATCTCTAAATCACTTGATACATGAAATATGCCAATAAATCTCTATAAATGTTTTAGTTTCTCAACAAAATCATACAAAAGCCTAAATATCAAGAAGATATAAGTTGGTAAAATACCAACTTATCAAACCCCCAAACTTAAACTATTGTTTGTCCTCAAGCAATTCAACAACTAAGAACATCCTTTAGTAAAATCAACAATTAAGCTCAATGGCATACCAAATATCATTTCAAGTCAAAAAGGTTTAAATCAAACACAATCTAGTGACTTTGGTTGGTACCAACAATTAATTCAAAGCATATGAATTACCAACTTCTCATAAATTTTGTTTCGATTCAAGTGCTCAAACACTACATTAATCAAAGTAGCAACCAAGTCATGATACTAAAGCTTCAAAATTTGCCTCATTATCACCAACAATTTTCTTTTGTTCGTTCCTCCCAATTGGAGATTGAATTAAGTTCACAACTCAAAATTTCATGTGCCCTCACACTTAAGAGAGAATCCCAACTTATAAATTGCAATTTAAACACAAATGGAATATCAAATGGAAAGAATTAACTCTCTCTCTCTCTCTCTCTCACACACACACACACACACAAATGTTCAAATGCACATAAGTAGTGCCATAGGCTTGTCCTTCATGTATTTCTCCACTAATGTACACACTTGATTCAAAATCAAGTAGGACATAAAGGATTGTACTGTAGGTTTTTGGTTAAGGAAGGGTACAATTTGGATAAGATTGATTCAAAACCTCCCTACGCACTACAATTTGCGACAATTAAAGCACACTTTCTTCAAAAATATTTCCATCCTTTCTTCACTTTTTATTCCAAACCCAATCTTCCCTTTATTCACAACTCCTTATATAGTGGAACCTTCCTTGATTTTGAAGACAAAAAATATGATGAGGAACGGGAAGAAGAAATATATATATATATATATATATATATATATATATATATATATATATATATATATATTATTACCTTTCACCTTTTAAGCAACTTCCACATCATAACTGTTTCAACCTTCACCCCCAAACTTAGGCTTTTAGATTATGTTTATACTTTCAAAGTACTTAGGGAGGTAGAGCGCCAAAAGCTAGATCAATAAAGAATAAAGGGTTAAAGCTTGTAACATGGTTGTCAAAGAAAAAATTTAAAGGCTCAAAAGGGATTGACTAGTGAAAATATGCAAGGGTAGAAAATTTAAGGCACAATAACGGTACAAGGAAGACCTAACATCATTTTTTAAACCAAGTTAGTCTAGGATTTTCGTCTTGAAGCATATTCCGGGAAAGTTATAGACTACAAATAATGCAAAAGAACTCATAACAACTCTCACCACATGGCACATGCAAACTCGAGTGACATATAAATCTAAAATCCAATTAAAACCAATGAACCCAAAGAAAATCACATATAGCCTAAAAAGACTATTTAATGAATCAAAGAGGAAACAATAGAACCTAAAAGTCACAACAAGGATTATTACTTCAATCATTTTTCATTTTAAAGATCAAGACTTCATATGCCAAAGTTTAGATCATGTTTGTACCAAACAAGCCATATGTTGGTTTATGGACAAAAAGATCACACCCAATAACCAATTTATTCACTAGTAGATACTAAACTAAAAAAAAAGAAAAAAATATTTACCTAAAAATTTCTCAAAAAAACTAGACAAGACTAATCTCTTAAGAAAGTTGTCAGGCCATCCATCATAGGGAAAATCACCCGGTTCGTCACAAATTATTTCCATGGAAAAGAACCGTGGCATAAAGAAAAACCAAGAATTTTAATTAATACTACTACAAGTAAATAAAGTAGCAAAATAAGAAAAAATAAAAAATAAAAACTAATGCTAACATGCTAGAATTAAACATCAAATTATCACTAATAAACTACAACGTCAACCAATCTACACAAGTTATCACAAAAAATAATCATGCTCCAACTACATCATCACATGTAAATGAGTCACCCCCAACCTAAAGTGTTGCATTATCCTCAATGCAACTAAACAAAACAAGATAAAATGAAGGAGGTGCTCCCTGAAACTGCATCACTCAGAGCTGGAGGTGGTGGGAAATTTGAGTTCCAAATCCTCATCATCATCATCCTCTAATTCATGTGAGCCAAAGATTGAACTCAGCTTGTGTATCATTTTGGACAGAAATTTGCTTTTCTTTTTCTCATGCTCCTTGAACTTCGACTGTCGCCTCTCCATCTTTCCTTGTCTTCGGCTCATGTCTTCCAACCTGTTTTTGATTGTTTTTTATTCCTGAACTACATCATCAAAATATGGCTTCTTACCAGTCCCAGTAGAAGTGCTCTCCCCAGATTGACCAGAAGGAAGGCCAGCTACAAGTTGACGAATGTGAGCATCGACACCATAGATTTGACTAGAAAGGTGGCACATAGTGGGAGGTCCATAAGGTAGTGGATAAATGGGGATATGTAGTCCTGCTGATACTGTGGAAGAACCACTGGACCCATCGACAGTCTCAGTAAACTACCCAAATGAAGGGGATAACACATCAATTCTCCTCTTCTTCTTCCCGCTAGTTGGCCCTTTTCTGAGCAATGAATAAATTGTCGTGCCAGGGTCCTTCTCAGAATCATGCGGGTCCTTTAGCACCCCAACATCATAGCACAACTGAGTGATCAATGAGGGAAAAAATAGACTCTTAGATCTCCCGTTACATGCTTCCTTAATTTTGCCCACTATGTGCTGGCCCACATTCACTAGCAAGTCATCCATAATAGCAACAATCATCAATGCCTTCTCAGGCGTCACCTTAGACTCATGTCTAGTGTCACACCCCCTTTTTTACCTCACTTAACCCTCTTATAATTAATAAAAATATTTTGTAAAGCTTGAAAGAGTTTTCAATTATGAAAATTCACAAAAAGATTGCGTTTCAATGGATTTTCAGAGTCGCCACCTGATATATTAGTAAATACTAATATATACTATACTTTTTCAAAAAGTTAGCCATGGCCTCCAAAATACATGATACTACGGGACATACCCCGGAAAAAAAAACAAAATCTACGGGGCATTCCTTGGATAAATTTAACTAAAGCAGGCGACCTCTCACCTTAAAAGAAACTAAAACACGAACGCCATAAAGGTTTGTCTACCCAAATGTGGCCAGCCTAAGCATACTCCTAGCAGTCAAAGTAACTAAAGCACAAACACAATGCAGTGAAATCATGTTAAGCCCAAATTTGCCAATGCCATTTATTCACCGTGACCATTTGTCTTAATTTGGACCTAAGTCCTAATTTGACTAACTTTCCTTTAGCTAGATTTCGTTCAACAGCAAGTAGTTCATGTAAATCAAAACCAATTGATATGAGTAGAATTAACCAACCAACATATGATTAACATGGATCAAACAAAAATTTCACCACAAACAACACATAAGTTTAAAAGAAGATAAATTGAGCAGAGAACTGAAGAATTAGACCTCAAGCAGAATGTTGTCTTCACTCTTAATAAGAACAGCGCCGATTCTGGTACATCAACTTTGAAGGTATTAAAATGCAACAACAAACTCCATTTAAAATCTTGCCAGGAACGAAAACAGGGATCAGATCTTAAACCGCGAACTGGAGAGCTTCAACAACAATATCGCCTTCAAACTCTCAAATTACCAACACTAATCGAAAACAAATCCGAATACGACCTCAAAAGTCCGACAGAAACTTCAACCAAACTCCATGCGACGAAACTCTATTTTTATCGAAGTTTTTAGTGGTGATGAGGGTATGAAAAATTGGTTGGTGATTAAGAAGAGTGACTGCTTGATCAAATATTGTGAATGTTTTTGAAGGATAATGGTGTTACGATGGTGGTGTAACGCTGGTGTTGAGGAATTCCGGCGAGTTTAGGTTAAGATATGGCAGAGGTGGATTGGAGAGAAGGTGGGACACTAGGTGTTAGAGCAGCATCGCCGATGGCTGATGACTCGCCGGATTCCGGCATTTTCACAAAGAGATGAGGGGCGCGGCTGCTTCTTAGAGCCAGAGAATGATGAGTGTTCCCTTCCTTTCTACGTTTATGTGTGTGTATGTTGAAGCTGTTGTCCATTCTTAGAGATTAGGGGTTCTAGGGTTAGGTCATTTTTTGTGGAAGATAAAGTTTATATATGGGGGTATAGGGGAATATGGACCATTGGATTAAATGAAATAAAAGGCTAGGATTTAAGGGGAGTTGGGCTATACTTGGCCGGATTTGGGCCTCTTTTGGGCCAAGTCAAGCTCAAAATAACGGTCTTCTCATATAAAAATAAGACAAAATTAGTCCTAAATTTTTCTTCTTATCTTTTTTTGGATAAATAAATATCAATACTATTTTTGTATTCTTTTTTAAATTTTATAAAAGGTAGATAAACTAAAAGTAACTAGATAAAATATCAATTAGCTAAATAAAAGAAAATATTTTTGTAATTTTCATTTTTATGGTAAAATAAAGTAAAAGAGTCAAAACTAATTGAAATAGTGATATTAAAGTTGACATTGTTCTTCAGGCGGGCTCCTGCTGCTTCGACTTGAAGTAAACATGGAATTTGAGTAGACTTGAGCTTCCAAACCTTATTTTTCAGGTGGGCTCATGCTACTTCTGACTTGAACTAAAAATTGCCCCTATTCTCCAGGCGGGATCCTGCTGACTTTGACTTGAATCTTGAAAACTGAAAGTTGATCCTGTTCTTCATGTGGACTCTTGCTGTCTTTGGCTTGAATCTTGAAAACTGGAAGTTGACCTTGTTCTTCAGGTGGACTCCTGATGCCTCTCCGACTTAAACTTAAAAACCAAAAGTTGACTCTGTTCTTCAAGCATGCTCCTGATGCCTTTGACTCGAACTTGAAAACTGAAAGTTGACCCAGTTTTTCAGGTAGACTCCTGATGCTTTTTGAACTTGAAAATTGAAAGTTGATCATGTTCTTCGGGCGGGCTCCTGATGCCTCTCCGACTTGAATTTAAAAATCGAAAGTTGACCTTGTTTTTCAGGCAGGCTCCTGATGCCTCTAACTCGAACTTGAAAACTGAAAGTTGACCATGTTCTTCAGGTGGGTTCCTGATGCTTCTTGAACTTGAAAATTGAAAGTTGACCCTGTTCTTAGGGCAGGCTCCTATCAGCCTCTCTGACTTGGACTTGTAAACTGAAAGTTGACCCTGTTCCTCAGGCGGGATCCTCCTGCTTGATTTTGAACGAAACTGAAAGTTGACCTCGTTCTTCAGGCGGTTTCTTGATGCCTCTTTGACTTGAACTTAAAACTGAAAGTTAACCCTGTTTTTCAGGCGGGCTCCTGGTGCCTACAATGAAAACAACAAACGAACAAAATTTTCTATCCCAGTTTACACTAGGAAGATTTGTGAGTTGTTAGCAATATGATATATCAACTATGCTATTGATGAAAGATGCAATGATGAGAGTAAAATTATAGACTCGACTAGGATGTCTCATGTGAGATTGAGCTTAAGTAAAAATATAAACTAAGCGTGACTAAACTAAAAATTGACCTTATTCTCTAGGCGGGACCCTGAACTAAAGGAAAACTAAAGATTAACAACTTAAGAAAACTAAAATTGACCCTATTTTATAGGCGGGACCCCTAAACTTAAGAAAAACTAAAGATTAACAACTTAAGAAAACTAAAAACTGATCGTATTTTTCAGGCGGTTGTTGATACCTAGCTTTTCTATATATATTTTAAATATGCAAAATACCTTCAAAATAGAATATATATGCATATATAAGCATGTCCAAGAGCTTTATTATTTTTTTCCATAATCTTAAGATTTTAAATTGATTTATTTTCTCCTTTTTATCCATAAAATCTCCAATAATTATTTCCAAAATTATTAATTTTGATGATTCATCTATTGGATTTCTATATTTATGCTATAATATGGTTAAGGTAATTTTCACATATTTTTATAATTACATTTATTATTTTTAAAGCTAAATTGAACATGATCGCAATATTAGCCCTTTTAATGTTTAATTGTGTTTTATATGCATACAATTGGATCCTGTATTTTTAAATTGTCAACTATGAATTGTAAATCATTTTAGCATTTTAAAATATTTTTCAGAAATTATTTACTATTTTTATAAATTAAATAGGGAAAAACTGGTTATTTAAATCATAGCCAAATTGGCTTTCAATTATAGCCAAATCAGGACCCCAATACCCATCCCAATTTCACAATTAAAACCCGACCCGTACTCTTTTAACACATACCCAAACCCCGAACCCCACCTACCCTTTCTAATCTCGTCCGTTGATCTCCTAGATCAACGGTCTACGTTACTTCTTACCATTTTTAACCTGAACGACCTCCTAACCTAATTCATTCTTACCAAATAGATGCCCTACAATCCCCAAATCATCTCCGTCTCTGTGAGACCTAGTCCTAACCCTAGCCGCCGCCACCCAAAACTAGCCCTAATCCCTTCGATCCTCACTCGATCCATTGATTCCCATGGCTGTTCGAGACATATACTTGTCTCCTACATCTCCTGGGTGCTTGTTTTTGTGATTTCATGGAGGGATCTCGAAGAGATCTAGTCCATATCTTGTTCAAAACCCTCCAAGAGCCTATCCATGATCTTTCATGCCATTTTCCGACCATCCATGGCTGTTCGAGTCAGATCCATGACTTTTCCGGCTAAAACCGGTAACGTTCTAAGATTTTCTCATCTTCTCTGGGTTCTCTAAAACCCTAACTCTTGAGATTTTACACTTTTCTTTTGATCTGTCTTAGATCTAGGTATATCCATGAGTTTTTAACTAATTCTCTTTATCTCTACTATTTTTTTGAAACCCTAGTTTGCTACTGCTCGATTCTTAGATCTTTATAGATCTGAGATGATTCAAGTATTATTAAGGATTTTCCTCTAAAAATCTCCGGTTTTAACTAACTATTTCGATTTTAATCATTCTTTTTCTAAAACTAGGGTTTCTTGGAGTTCTTTTACGCATGTTCTGACTAATTTCGTTATGATTAAACCCTTTCCCTTGTTTGTTTTGACCGATTTTGTGCTCTTACTGCTTTTAACTTGACTCTATTTAAAAGCCTTTTTTAAGATTTTCTTTACTTTGTTTCTATAATTTTCCTTACTTTGCTTCTCTGAGTGTTAGCATGCTTTCTCTACTTCGTGTCTGTGTGTTAGCCTGCTTACTTGAGTCATGTGATTACTCTGCTTCGAATATGTTTTCCTGAATCCCTAGCCTACCTATGTCTCTTTTGTATGACTATGCTCACTTCGCTTGTTCATCTTTTGCTTCTTTCTGTGACTATGCTTCAAATATGTTTTTGTTGCTACATTTGCGGACCTCCTCTATTTATATGTTGAAAGTATAGAGTCATGACTCCCCCTTGATCAAGTCTAGTTTTCTTAATCGATGGTGATTGAAAATTTTCTTTCAAAAACCCTAAAAGCTTTGCCCCGTCTGTTAAGCTGACTGATTTCCTTACCCTATTTTGCTATGATATTTATTTTTTCTACTAAGTTGTGGCCTTAATCAGGGCTTTATGAATTTGTCCTTACTCTATGCTACTGAATCTCGACCCCTACCTTTCCACTTAATTTAATTAGTTGCTTGCCTTAATTAATTCTCCTTGCCTTGTCTGCATTGCTACTGATTGTCTCCTTAGTTTGAAAACTTTCTGAACCTAGCCTTAATTACCTGTTCTATACTGGTACTATTTTTGAAATCTTTCCTTATTTGTTTACTCCAACCGTGTATGATTTCTTTCCTTACTTGACACCCGCTCTTTACCATCCCACTGACTCCCTTAATCAAAGGGAGATTCGAACCAATTCTTTATACTGAGTTCTATAATTACTAAGGAATTGATTCTTGCCATATTTTAACCAGTTTTCAAACTACTACTTAAATGACTCTCTTCTACAGTCTTAACACATGAACAATTAGTTAAAAAAAACACATACACACATAAAAACTCTCTCCTCTCTCTCTGCTACTTGTGCTAACTGCTTGTCAAGCCGGCTGAAAGCCAAGGGTAGACTGTGGAACTCTACTTGCTTTACTTTCTGTACTTTTCTTCCTTAACTGGTATGTCCTAGTTTCAGTTAAAGCCTCAACAACAACATGTTTCTATTCCTATTTCGTTTTTTATTAATGGCCTGCTTTTACTTGTGGTTTTTGTTGTGAAGTTTGTATCCAAGCATACTGATATGATCCCCCCTCCCCTTTAAATTCATGTGACTTAAGCATGCCTAGACGATTGTATTATGTGCTCTTACCATCTTGTGAATCCCAAATCCCCTATCCCTCCTCTATGTGTTCATGACTGGTTTGTGATTATGCCAGTGTCCAACCATCTCTGAGCATGTCCCTACCAGTCCTAATACTCCTATTGGGGTCAGGTGTCTGTAGTCAATATATATGTATCCCCAAACCCTTTTTACCCCATGTGTGATTACTGAATTCATTCACTTGCTGTGTGTGGTATTACCCTGAAGTGTTTGAACCCTGTCTTACTGATACAACTTCTTTCAACCATCTCTGTTACTAATTGCTTTCAAAATGGACCTTTCAATCTAGTTTTTAAACAAAACTCCTTTCAAACATGTGTCCTGCACTTTCACTATACTCTTAGACTACTAGGTTCAGCCCCTTTTGTGTGAGCCTTGCCTTGGGATCCTTGAGCTCCTTATGAACTTGGACATATAAAAGCTGGACTTTCCACACTGCACTTACTCTGTCTTGGCTATGAAATCTGGGTGTGAGCACTGCCCGGGATCCCTTGAGGTCCTTAAGGAACTCTGACACACCCATCTAAGAGAAGGCTATGGAACAATCTTGTCACTTGAGGTGATTTATTACATAACTCAGGGAGGAAGTCCTAATCAGGCTCCCTATGGTGTAACTTCCTATTTTTCATTTCTACTTATGTATTTCATTTCAATGTTGGTCTGTAATAATGTATTGTAAACAAGTATTAGGGTGACCAGTGAAAAGGGATAGGATAAATATGCATGCTATAGTTATTAAGGGTAGAAAACATGTTATTAGGTTTATATTTCTAATTGCGCAATAGAAACCATGCTTAGGATTCATACATACATTAGAAATCCTGCTCTTAAGAAATTTTGCAATCATTTAGAAATCCTTCTCTTAGAAAATTCTGCAATCATGTTGTACATTTAGAAATCCTGCTCTTAGGAAATTCTGCAATCATGCTGTGCATTTAGAAATCCTGCTCTTAGGAAATTCTGCAATCATGTTGTGCATTTAGAAATCCTGCATATAAATCATTAGATACCATGATTAGCTTCTCGTTCATACTCACTCAGCTACGCTTAGTTACACTACTGATGTATGAAAATGAGTATCAACGGTCTCATCCTGCTTTAAACAAACTGGTAATAATCCATGTATATCTTTGCAATATTTAGAACAACACGTTTTAAGTAAAAAACAATATCCAAACTATTTTTAATAATTCTGAGTAATTGCTGCATATTACTTAGGCAATCATTTAAATAAAACCAAAACCGTCTCCATGATTGGTGTTTAACTATCAACTATTAAAATCAGTAGGCAATCCCGATTCGAACTTTTTATCTGAGTCATGTGATAAATCTAAATTCTGCTATTGTCACTTAGATACCATGCTTTAGGATTCTGAGTTAAAATGTGGATCTTATCTGTGTATGAGTCGTGCTGTCTACGTGCATTACTTGTGAAGGTATACCTGAGCCTTCTATCTGTTTCTCTGTATTTTCCTCTCTAAATGCAGTCCTATTATTGATACCCAATTTTTCCCTATATATTTTTTAATATGCAAAATACTTTTAAAACAGCATGTGTATGCATGTATAAGTGTGTCCAAATGTTTTATTATTTTTCCTTATTTTTTTAAAGATTTTTAACCAATTTATTCCCCTATTTTATTCATAAAAACCAAATAATAATTCCCAAAATTATCATTTTTGGTGATTAATTTATTGAATTCTTATATTTGTACTAAAATATTGCTAAGATATTTTTGCATATTTTTACAAATTTATTTAGTATTTTTAAAGCTAAATTGCATATAATTGCAATATTAGCCCCTTCAAGATTTAATTGCGTCTATATTTATAAAATTTAAGTCCAGTATTTTTAAATTGATAATTATATGTTGTAAATCATTTAGTACCTTAATTTATTTCCAGCTATCAATTTGCTATTTTTTATAATTTTAAAAGTGCAAATTGACTATTTAAATAATAGCCCAAATTCATTTCAATCATAGCCTAAATCCTACCCCAATTTTAACCCAATTGAACTCATCAGACCAGGCCCAAACCCAGTTTCATAAACCACCTCATTTACCCATTTAAATCCAGGTCGTTGATCACTCAGATCAACGGCCAATAGTCGCCTTGCCTTAATTAATTCCAAACGACCCCAAAACCCTATCATTTCTCACTTACCGCCGTCTTAGAATCCCCTTCCTCTCAAACACTCTCTACAACACCACTTGATCCCTAGCCGCCGCCACTCTAATCCGCCCTAATCCATAGCCTTCCGAGGTCATCGGAGACCTGTACCAACCTTCCCTGGCTCCTATGTGTTTGTCCTTATGGTTTCAAGGCTAGTCTATGAAGAGCTCTAGTCCAGTCTTCGTTCAATTTTAGTTTATGGCCCTTCTTCGGTAATCTTTGACCTTTCTTCGGCCGACCATGGTCATTCGAGTCAGACCTTTGATTCTCCTGGTTAAAACGGTAACTTTCGAAGCCTTTCTCATCTTTTCTGGGTTTTCTAAAACCCTAATCTCTAAGGTCTTTTCGATTTCTTTCAGATCCACTTTAGATCTATGCTTGCTTTGAACTTTTAAGCATCTTCTCGAAGTTTCTTCAATTTTTCTTTCAAAAACGACTCTTTGTCTTTTTCCGATTAGGGTTTTTCCCTGTTAAGTTATTTCAAAATCTCTTCTCTGACTTTTAATATGTTTAAGATGTGCGTTTGTTTGTTTAAAATCTTGCTTGACTCGTCAGTTTACCATCTTTCGAACTCGTTGTTATTGAAAACCCTAAATTTTTGTGGGTCTCAGTCGAGTTCTAAAAGCAGTTTGTTAGATGAGTGTTTGTTTGGTTAAGTTTTGTTTGATCTATTTTTAGGGCTCGACTATTGTTGAGAATCCTGTGGCTTTGGGTCTGAAACTGTTCGTTTAAATGCCTAACTCGATTTGAAGTTCCTTGTTTCAGAATCACTTTTTCTTTATGTGATTCCTCTAACTCTAGGTTTCTACTATCTTTAAAACTTGACTATGCCTGAAACCCTAACTTCAAAATGTTTCTCATCTGTTATTGTGAGACTTTTTCATGCTTCTGATACTCCATTTTTTATTCACTATTGGTTAAATGTGACTTGACCTGCTTGATTAATATGCTTCGAATGTTTGCTTTACTACTAGCTTATTTCTGCCACTATAACATGTTTGTGTTATCTCTTTTGTTTGGCCTCACATGTCTGATTACCTTGTTAACTTTATTTATATGCTGAAATTTCTTCCTTGATTAATCTTCACCTTGTGTCTGATTTCTAAAGTTTCCCTTTTATG
The DNA here is from genome assembly GCF_000715075.1 of Nicotiana tabacum. Taxonomy (NCBI): domain Eukaryota; kingdom Viridiplantae; phylum Streptophyta; class Magnoliopsida; order Solanales; family Solanaceae; genus Nicotiana; species Nicotiana tabacum. Next base: position 49,690,548 of record NC_134089.1, on the reverse strand, counting down.
GACCCTAATTTCACTCGCCCGTTCAAAATTAATTGACTCTTTCCCTTTATTATAATATTTACCTTGTTGAATCTATTTCCAAAATAAGTATATTTTGTAATTAGACTTGATTACTTACTGAATGTTTCTACTGCTTCTTTTATGGCAATAATCAGTCTGTATCTAAACTGATCTCTTTCCTTATTTGAATCTGTTAAATAATGATTCCTTAATTAAAGAGAATCACCTGTGTAATTGATTTTAACCTATGATTGTTTCCATGTTTGTATCTTATTACTTTTCCTTCACTCGTTTTCTAAAAAAAAAACTATAAATACCCTGCACCCCTCTTCTTTCAAGGACACAAACCAATTGAGTTCAAAAACACACACTTCACTCAAACTCTCTCTCTTTTCTCTATTACTACTTGTGTTGCTACCTTGTCTAGCCGGCTGAAAGCCAAGGTTAGGTTGTGGGAAACTTGCCTACTTTTTCTTTCTGCATTTGCTTTCTTTACTGGTATGTCCTAATTACTCTTCCAGCATCAACAACAACATGTTTCTTTACTATTTCCTTCACTCTTACCTGTTTCTTGCTTATGTTTAATTGAGTTTCATTATCAAGCATGCTATGATCTGCCCTTTCCTTTTTCTGAATTAATGTTTTCTCATGTATGAACCCCAATACCCCATACCCCCTATGGGTTTGTATATTGGTTTGAGGGCATGTCAGCATCATATATTGTTGTGCATGACCTAAACCTGACCCTCCCTGGGTCATATGTTCCACATCCCCTATGTGTTTGGTATCTTTGGTTGGCTTGGGGCATGACAACATTGAACATTGCTGTGCATGACCCAAACCTGATTCCCTGGGATCATAACCTCCATATACCCTCCATATGTTGTGTGGTCTGGTTGGTTTATAGGCATGACAACATCATCTATTACTGTACGTGCCCAAACCTGGTCCCTGCCTAAGGATATATGCTCCTTACATTGTATTTCCCAAACCCCTGACCCCTTTGTGCAATTGCTGATTTTGTGATTTTAGCTTTACTGCTACTGTTTTCAACTCACCCCTCTCCCCTCTCCATTCTCCATTCAGTTCTAAATCTCTACTCCTCCACTTCTACTATATTCTTAGACTTAAGTTCTGCCCCTCTTGTGTGAGCCTTGCCTTGGGACCCATGAGCTCCCTCTGAACTTGGACATATAAGGGCTGGCCCTTCCACACTACACTCATCTCTATTTGTTTATGCAACTTGGGTGTGAGCACTGCCCGGGGTCCTCTTGAGACCCTTAGGGAACTTTGACCCACTCAAGTCTGAGAAAGGCTTTGAAACAATGGCACTTGAGGTGGTTTATTCCATAACTCAGAGAGGAAGTCAAGAATCAGACTTCCTCTGGTTGTAACTTTTCTTTTGTGCTTCCTTGGTGTAATTCATTGTCTAGTCTGTGATAATTTTGTAATAACATTTAGGGGCTTGGCTAGTGAAAGGGACTGGGTAATTATGCATGCTCAAGGGTAGATATCACATCTATATGATCTAAATTTCTGCATGTTCAATTCTGCAATTTAGATATCATCTGTTGTTCTGCATGTTTAATTCTGCATCTAGATACCATGCCTATAAGATCCAATTTTATTAAATTTCTGAATGTTTTACATTTAGAGAATATGCCTATAAGACCTAAATTATGCATATTGAATTCCGCATTTAGAGAACCTATCTAAAGGACTTGTCTTAATTTTTGCATTACCACACTTAAACACCATTCTTAGGAACTAACGTGCTAAAAATCAGATATCATTTTTAGTACCCCCTTTCGTAGAAATCATGCCTATAGGGATACTTCATGCTTCAATTCACGCTCGACTAGATATCATGTCTATAGGATTAAAAATGAGCAACACGAGCCTATAGGATCTGAAACCAATTTAAAATCACTTTGACTCTGAATCAGTTTTAAACAACCTTACTCTTTACTTTAACACGGTTTAGAAATCATGCCTATAAGATCCACATAGTTCGTCTTCAATTGTTACTGTTTCACTTCATTCTGAATAGATACCATGTCTATAGGATCTCTCCTAAATGCTTAGGAAAGCCTTAGGTGATAATAACCAAAAAATTGAATCCGCCTTTGTTAATTGCTACAACCAGCAGGCAGGCCTGATTCAGACTTCTTATCTGAGTTATGTAATAAACTGGTCTGCCTTAACAATTGAAATTTCCCTTACCTTATTATGTTAAATTCAGACCTTAGATGTATGTTTAAGTCATGCTAATTATGTGCTTTGTTTGAGTAGGTATACATGAGCCTCTTATTTGTTATATGTTTCCCCTGATGTGCAGCCCCTATATGTTTTGTATGTCGCCTTAGCTTTTTCACCTTTAAAACCTAAAATCAGCCTAAGCTCCCTCCCCTTTAGGAATATTAGTCCTAAAAATCCTCTAGGATTGATAGGAAGGGATAGGTAGTGTCACTCCTCCTTTTTACCTACACCCCCGGAAGGGTATAAGGGAGTTTTTTCAATTAAAGGACAATCGAAACAAGATTATTTCATTTAAAGATTCAGAGTCGCCACTTGGGATAATTTTATGGTATTCCAAGTCACCGGTTCAAATCCCAAATCGAGGAAAGGATCGACTCTATTTTACAGTCCGCGAATACAAAAATCCGGGTAAGGAATTTTGTTAACCCGGGAGAAGGTGTTATGCATTCCCGAGTTCCGTGGTTCTAGCATGGTGGCTCAACTGTTATTTTTGGCTCAATTATTTTATTTTAAAAACACTTTTAGACCTATGTGCATTTTAGCTTAAAACCGCTTTTAATTATTTTAAGGAAGATTTCAACATCATCTAAAACATGTCTTTGGACCATGCCACATGAAATGCGCCCGCAGTCCGAGACACATTTTATTTAACGTTGCTAAGATTTGGATTTGGGACACATGAAATGCACACCCGAGTTTAGGAAAGTAATTTAAATTATGCGCCCAAAGCAACTACGCGTTCATCAATATTTTCTACATTCAAGATTCAGTGTGAATCCAACAGATTAGGGAGGTGTATTGGGAAGGTGTAGGATTCGATACTAAAGGTTATTAAACTCATTTAAAGTAGATTAGCTATAGCTATACCCAACTAAGCTTAGTAGAATTCATTTTGTTATCATCCCAAACAAAAGACAACAAATTTCCTTATCGAAACAATTTCACCAAGAATTAATCCTGAGTCCAATTATCATTGTTTTAAAGTGAAAGCATATGACCCATAAATTCTAAAGAATGAAATAACGTTATCATGAAAAAGGGTATGTACGAATAGCAAAATGCAAATAGAGTGACACTGAATAAGAGGAACAACAATAAGAACCATCTGCCAATAAAGGTGTTAAAAGAACAACAAGATAAAACACTGAGATGTGGAAATCTCTAAGTCAAAAACAAAATATGGAGAAATCAGACATTTAAACAGCTTGCTCGACAGTAACGCTTTCCAAAACAACTTACAGTTAATCGAGGGACAAAAAACCCGTCGATGGGAACTCGTCAATACAGCAAACAACAACAAATGTTAAACAAGAATCACGAACTGTACTCGAACGGTGACTCAGACTTCGAAACTAGTATCACCTCGAATCGATGCCGGAAGACTCGAAAACGGACAGAACTTTGGGACGTTTTTGGAACGTCTTCAGCTGAGTTTCAGTTCCGGTTTTGGTGCTGGATTGGGTTAGTTTTTGAGATTGTTTTTCCTGGCTGTGTTGCTACGTTTTCTAGCAGAGCTTTTGGAGCTTTTGGCGTTATTTTTTGGAAGGAGATGAGTAGCGTTTTCGTGTATTTTCGAGTAGGGGTCACTGGTTGGTGTTGTCACTTGCCGGTGATCAATTCTGGCGAAGCAACAGCTCGAGCGAAGGAGATGGCAGAAGGGTCGAGGTTAGCAGCTGCGGCTTCCAGCTCTCTAGGGTTTGTGTTCTCTCAAGGTTGAAGAGGATATAGAGGGATTTGGAGATGGGTCACGGCTTAAGGGTCTATCGTTTTTGTTCTCAGTGGCTCGTTTTTTTGTTAGGAAGTTGATGAAGAATCAGAACGGATAGAGGGTCTGATTTGGTGTGGAGATGAGGTTGTTGATGGGTGTGTTGAGAGGTGAGCTCTGTTGGTGTTTGGAGGTGGGGTGCGACGAGGAAGGTGAAGTTCCGGGGGGGGGGGGGGTCGTGTCTATTGCGGCTGTAGCTCTCCCCTTAGGCGTTGTTTTTTGCTCTTCAGCTCATTCTAGGCGTTCCTCTAGGTATAGAGTGTAGGGTGTTTCTATATAGGAAAGGTTTTAGGTTTAGGGGTGTGGGTTTTGTGTTATGTGGCTTTGAAATTGGGCCAAAGACTAAATAAAAAACTACAAAGTTCATAAAGACGGGATAAACCAATCCGACACTAATTCCTCCTTCTAAACTTATATACAATTATAATATAAAAATATAAAACTAATTTTATGATTAGACTAAACTATATTAAGACATGAAACTATTTTTGGTGTTTTTAAAAATATATAGAAATAAAAATAAGGTACTATTTTTGTATATTTTTATTTAAATTTATGAAAGATATATAAACTAAAAGCGACTAAAAAAGGAGAATTATTTTTGTAATTTCATTTTTCTTGTAATAAAATAAGGTAAGAGAGTCAAAATGAGTTGAAATAGCTATATTAGGCCTAAACTAAATATTTACATGCTAAAATATATAAAATCTTGGGGAGGGTCAAAAATCACATGTCTACAGCTGCCCCTCTTTGACTGGAAATACAAAGTATTTTCAGTCAAAGAACGACTAGATAGGTTTTTTGACCCGACCCTTATTTGGAGAGACTAAAACTAGGAGAGAGGGGAATGTGACCGAGCCCTGGTATCTGAGCTGCCTACATATCCTTGGCTATAAAGGAATAAGGCCACGTGTAGTTCAGAGATGAGTGAGATGATGGAGTGTGCCGAGGTGGAGAGCCAGTCGAGGTGCCGTTCCGCCGAGGTCGGTCCTGTTACTACATCAAAATAAAAAAATGAAAAAGACTAACTAAGCCTGTCAACTATGAGTTACAAGATTCCTATCTATAATTCTTCTGAGCTTGATCTTGAGTCTTGAATGGTTCTTCATGCAGACTTTGGATTTGAACCTTGATGCTTGCTAGTTGCAGGTGCTAGCTCGTTCTTCTTCAGCTTTTCGAATCAAAACCGGGCATGCAGTGCTTGTAACCTCAGCCATGTCTTGAGCAACCCACGTCTTTCATCAACTTCTGCATTTGGATTAACTTCCTGCCTTCCCCTCTTTTTCCTTATTGCGACTAACTTCTGTTGATCATCTCGGACTATTGACTCGCATTCTTGCCACTAACTTCTTTTGTTGCTGACTTGAATTATAATCTGAGATGTTTCCCTTTTGTGGACACCTGATTGCTGAAACTTGAATGTATTCCCTTGTTCTCCAGGTGGGCGCCTGATTGCTGAACTTGAAATGTATTCCCTTGTTCTCCAGGTGGGCGCCTGATTGCTGAACTTGAATGTATTCCCTTGTTCTCCAGGCTGGTTCCTGATTGCTGAAACTTGAATGTATTCCCTTGTTCTCCAGGTGGGTTCCTGATTGCTGAAACTTGAATGTATTCCCTTATTCTCCAGGTGGGCTCCTGATTGCTGAACTTGAAATGTATTCCCTTGTTCTCCAGGTGGGCGCCTGATTGCTAAACTTAAAATGTATTCCTTTGTTCTCCAAGTGAGCGCCTGACTTCAACAAAATAGACAAAACAAAGAAAAACTTCTGCCCCAGTTTGGTGCTGGGTATGTCATGTTACCAAATATCAGTAAGAACTTGAAAGTTAAAACTTGAGTTGTACTCCCTTGTTCTCCAGGTGGGCGCCTGATTGCTGAATTTGAAATGTATTCCCTTGTTCTTAAGGTGGGCGCCTGATTGCTGAATTTGAAATGTATTCTCTTGTTATCCAGGTGGGCGTTTGATTACCGAAACTTGAAATGTATTCCCTTTTTCTCCAGGTGGGCGCCTGATTTCCACAAAATAATCAAAACAAAGAAAATGTCTGCCCCGGTTTGATGCTGGGTGCATTGAATCATGTTACCAAGTATCTCTATGAATTTGAAAGCTAAATCCCATTATCCAAGAGGGTCCTGAAAACTCCTAGTTAAATGACGACTTTAAAAATCTAAATCATATCTTCTAAAGGTGTTACTCCTGCTACATCTTGTTATCTAAGAAAGTCTTAAACTACATCCCATTATCCAGGAGGGTCCTGACAACAAGAAATTAAATCTCATTATCTAGGAGGGTCCTGAAACCTTAAAACTAAATCCCATTATCCAGGCTGGTTCTGAACACCTATAACTAAATCCCATTATCCAGGCGGGTCCTGAACACCTAAAACTAAATTCCATTATCCAGGAGGGTCCTGAAATTTAATATCAAATCCCATCTTAAGGGTGAAAATTTCAGAGCTAAATTCAACTTTCTAACGATGAAACTTATGCTAAATCTTAGCATCTAAGGGAGGTATTAAACTAAGTCCCATTATTCAGGAGGGTCCTTAAAATTTCAAATTGAATCTTATCCTAAGCATGAAAACTTCAAAGCCAAATTTATATTTCCTCAAGGTAGAGCCTAGCTAGATCTTGTTACTCATGAACGTTTTGAATTTTAACTAAGTCCCATTGTCCAGGAGGGTCCTGAGAATTTTTAAGATTAAACCCCATTATCTAGGAGGGTCCTGAAATTTTAAAATTAAATCCCATTATCCAGGAAGGTCCTGAAAATTTAAAAATTAAATCCCATTATCCAGGAGGGCCCTGAAAACTTAAAACTAAATCCCATTATCCAGGCGGGTCCTAAAATTTTAAAATTAAATCCCATTATCCAGGATGGTCCTAAAAATTTAAAAACTAAATCCCATTATCCAGGAGGGTCTTGAAAACTTCAAATTAAATCCTATTATCCAGGAGGGTCCTGAGAATTTAAAACTAGATCCCATTATCCAGGAGGGTCCTGAAAACTTTAAAAACTAAATACCATTATCCAGGAGGGTCCTGAGAATTTTAAAATTAAATCCCATTATTCAGGAGGGTCCTGAAAATCAAACATCAAGTTCTATCTTAAGAGTGACAACTTTTACGGCTGAATTAGACTACCCTACAGCAACACTTACGCTAAATGTTGTTATCTGATTGAACCCTTAAAAATAAGTCTCATTATTCAAGAGGGTCCTGAAAACTCCTAATTGAATCCTATCTCGAACATGTAAACTTCTAAACCAACTTATATTCCTTTAGGATACATTTGTGCTAGATTATGCTACTCACGATTGTTTTGAATTTTAAACTAAGTCCCATTTTCCAGGCGGGTCCTGAGATTTTTAAATTAAATCCCATTATCCAGGCGGGTCCTGAAAATCAAACATCAAACCTGTCTGGTGCTTGCCTTTACCCTGTGGAGGATTTCTCCGGAACAACCGAAATTTTCTGCCCCTGTTTCAAATCAAAGAAAAATCTTGTCAGTTTAAAATATGGTGGTTGGTTTGTGGCCTTGACTTTGAGGGCGGTTGCTCCTTCACTTCTCATGATAACTGATTTTCACTCGAAGACCTTGCTTGTTCCTTGACTAATCACTTTCTCTGTCATCCTTATCACAGAAAATACCTCTTCTCCATTTAGACCCAATACCCTTTATCTGTTGCATTACTCATGAATTGACATTTACCAACCTTTGTATTTCATATGAATCCCAAAGCATGTTGATTGTTACCAACTCAGTGCACACGTCGTTCTTTCCTAACTTATGCCACTTTGATGTACTGGCCAGATCCCGTTTTATGAAATTGGAAAGATGGTGGCAAATTTTGAAGTGATTTCTCACTTATTTTGACCGAACGGACTCAAGAAGAGGAAGTAAACAAGACAAAAGGAACAGAGTAAAGGACAAGGAAAGAGATGATCCCTAACAAGAAAACTACAAAGTAGAAACCTATCAGATGTGGATACCGACCATGATATGCACATGTGGCCTATTCTGTTGAGCAAGTCTGATGTTTAACTCCTGTTATACCCCCTAAACCGTGAAACTGGGCTTCAATGCCCAATTATCTCTGATTCACAATCCTTATTCGACTTGTAGTGCCCGAAGTGTTTTCACCATCAAGCCTCTCTCATTTTGTTCTTTCTCTCAACTTACCGTCGCTTTACAGTGCCCTGAGGGTTTTCACCAATAAGACTCTCTCATTTTTGACTTCTCTCAGCTCATGTTTCCTTACGGTGTCCGTGGGGGTTTTCACCAATAAGACTCTCATTTTCATTATTTTCTGCTTGGACCAGAGTGTTGCCCTTGATATGAATCACCTCCACTTGCTTGACTTGACATTTCTTGAAGACTGATCGGAAGGTCTTCCTTTGGACCGTAATATGGGCTTTTGGATAGGGTTAGAAAGAAAGGGTATCAAAAGGCTCAAAACAACTCATTTGGGTTCAAAATTACAACTTTCAGAATCAGATTTCCTACAATAACCACAACTTCTGCCCCAGTTTCTTTACTTGGGGACTTTTGGAATTTTATTTTGATGGGACCGAACCGTGAGGCTGCCTACGTATCCTTAAAAGGAATCAGGTCGAGCGTAGTTCATGTCATAGGAATTTACTTTGTTTGTTGTGATTTTTCTTTTCTTTTTCTTTCTCTTCTTTTCTTCTTTTTGTTTTTTCTTTTGTTGTTTTTTTTCCTCTCTTTTTCTTTTTTTTTTCTTTTTCTTTTCATTCTTTTCTTTCTCTCTTCATTCTTTTCTTTCTCTTTTCATTCTTTTATTTCTCTTTTTTTCTTTATCCTTTACTTACATTTTGCACTTGCGTTTCTGAACTTTACCACTGATTCCAAAAGAGGGGTATGAAAAAGAAATAAATAAGGCTCAAAAAGGGTAACAAAGGATAAAGTGTTTAGATAGCAGAACAAAATGCCTTCGTTATTCCAATCTTCAAAACATGCCCAGTACAAACAAACACAATTAAACAAACCAAAAGAATCATACACAATATCTTTTGACTGCATTAGAATTGATAACCATATCCACACATTTGCCCTCTACATCTGTTAAATACAAAGCACCATTGGACAACACTCTCGTTACCACGAACGGCCCCTGCCAACTTGGGGCAAACTTGCCTTTAGCTTCAACCTGACATGTCAGGATGCATTTCAATAGTGTTTCTTTATGTTCTATCTGCCCCAGTTTCACACAATTCGGGCTTGAAGTGATCTCAAAATGCCTTTACTTATTTCCCTCAAATGTCCTTACATCTTCAACATTGTTTCATTGCTTCGTGATTAAACTGACTTTTAAACCAGGCTGAGAATTACGCGTGCATGTCACATCACTAGAGTCAACAGGAAAATAACTATAAAAAGAAAAGAGAACTAAACAAAAATGACTACAAATCATAGAAAACAGAAAATGGTATTAGACAAATGGTGAAAGGGTTTAGACAACAAAACAAACAAACTAAACTGGGGTTACAAACATAGAACAAACCTAGACAACACTAAACTGGCTATTATGACTAAAAACTAAGCAAAATAAAAGGATAGAAGGGTTTGAGTCACAAGACAATATCTGGATTACAACCCTAAAATAACCCGGATAGCAGAAATGACAACAAAATAAACCACCAAAACTCCTCCCTGGCTAACCAAGAAAGGAGCGTCTTTCCAATCATCAAAACCCAACATCTTAGCCACTGACTTGTGCATCAACGATACTAGGACCTTCACAAGTCTCCATCATATTGTTCTTAACAGATTGCCTTTGGGTTCCCTTTTCCTGCTCGTTCTTAGGATCAACCTCTGATAGCACTAAAATCTTTGTAACACGTGGACCTCCTAGGATCCCAGAAGAATTCTCACATTCCTTTTAAAAAATAAATCATCCCCACCATATGCGTCTTATTATGCACAAGTGACGTACTTTGACTAGTGTCTGCTGCGTCTGGATTTTGCACGACAATGTCTCCTGCATCAATAAGCTTCTGAATCGCATTCTTCAGATTCCAACACTTCTCTATGTCATGCCCCGAGGCATCTGAACAATATGCACACCTTTGAGAAAAATCAAACTTCTTTGGAAGAGGGTTTGGCATTTTTATCTGGATCGGCTTCAACATATCCAATTTCCTTAGACTCTGGAACAAACTGGCATATGACTCTCCCAATGGAGTTAAGGTTTTCATCTTCTGCAACCTCTCGTTCTTAAATGCTTGATTGAGCCGGAAACCTGATCCAGAGTGGTTTTAGTAGACTCGTGGGGGTAGATAGGCATTTTGTGAAGCTGGGTACTAGAAGAGTGATGTACGACTTTGGGAGTTCTATGGAGAGAAGTGACATTGGGGAGGATCATCTGGTGCATAAGGATATCCACGGGGACGATGTCGAGGCTGGAAGTGTTGATCGGAAAAGCCCATTGGATCATCTTTTCTGTTTCTCTTTCTTCCACCCAAGCTTACTAGGGTGTTCTGAATGTTTTTCGAATAACTCATGATTTTGCCTGACTTGATTCCCTCTTCTACTAGCTACCCTATTTTTAACACATCATTGAAAGGTTTCCCCAGGGCCGGGATCAAATAACTGAAGTAGGTAGGTCCCTAGGCTTGTAGGAAAAGCTCAACCATTTCTTCTTCACCAATCGGGGTATTGACTCGAGCAGCCTGCTCCCTCCATCTGAGCCTAAATTCTCTAAAGTTTTCCTCCAGTTTCTTTCCCATCCTAGATATGGAAGAGCAGTCTGGGGTAACGCCTGATTTGTATTGAAAGTATTGAACAAAATCTTGAGCCATGTCACCCAATGTAGGCCACTTACCAACGTCTTGACGAGCATGCCTCCAAAGCTGCCCCAGTCAGGCTCTCACTGAAATACTCCATCATCAAGTCATCTTTCTCTCCAACACCTCTCATTTCACTGCATAAACATTCAGATGGGCTACCGATCCCCACACCCATCATACAAGTTAAATTTTGGCACTTTAAACCCCGCGGGTAGGCGAACTTCGGGGGTCACAGACAGTTCTTTGTAAGCCATGCTTCCCTGGTATCCCATTCCTTGCTTGTTATTTAAGGATTGTTTTATGCCTTTCAGCCTCTTGGGTGCCCCATCTTTCCCTTTTCTTCCTGCGAACCTTTCATTTTCAACATGAGGCTCATCCCTTGGGCCCTGTTTGTATGAGTAGGGAACCTTGTGGGCAACCTCTGAGGGGTAATATTTGGCATCATGAGCTTGGAGATAAGCGGGTGGATCTGGAGAGTATGGAGGATTATCTGGCATTGTGTCCGGAGTTTGGGTAAGGGCAACATCTAGGAAGCTAGGTGGTGGCGGGGGTGACGCCTTCCCAGTCATCCAAGCCTGATACATGTCAGCCATGTGTTGTTTTAACATCTTTACCTCTTCAACCAACCCATTGTCTTATTCAACCAACTGCTTTCGAGCGCCGGTATCAACCAACTCAGTTCTGTTGTTGTCTGCCATTGCCTTTGACTTTATGTATTTAACATAAGATAATCTCACTTTATGTGCAATGCACCTAGCCACAGTTATCGGTTCTAAAATGACTTTGAGGGTACAAAGGTCAGTTGGCATCATCCCAATTTGTTCATTTCAACCTCTCTTTTCTTTGCTTTTCTAGCACTTGCTGGCTTGCCCATTTTCCTTCATTTCTCTTTTTTTAATCATCACCCTTTCTTTCTCTCATATCTCACATCCCACAATTCCACCTTTTTTTTCTTTTAATAAAAAAAATGATTCGATCGAACCCTATGTATGTTGCCTACGTATCATGACACCGCATGAATCAGATCTTTGCGTAGTTCTGGAAGAACGGGAATAAAGTAAACAAACTAACGTTCTTTTTTCTTTTCTCTTTTTTTACCTTAAGGACTATTCTTATAAGAAAAAAGGAATAAAAGAAGCAAATCCTTTTTTTTTTTTGAATTTTCTAGACTTAATGTTCTATAACCTATTGCAAACTCAAGCTTAACGAGCATATATTTTTTCTTTTTTTTCTTTCTTGAAACAAACACTCTATGAGAAATTATTAAGGAAAAACCCTAGAAGAGAAAAAAATACTTTTTGATTCTTTTTTTTAGGAAGAAGATCGAAAGAATAAACCACAGAAAAATATTTTGAATTTCCATTTGATATCCTGATGCAGGATTTTGAAACAAGCAAAAAGGATAAAACAACATGTTTTTGGATTTCAATTTGATTGCCTAAAGGAAGAAACTTTAAACAAAAGATAAAGTATGTTCTTTTTTCTTCTATGTACAATATCCTAAAGTTCTTAGCAAAATAAAAAAATATTTTTTTTTCATTTTTCATTAAGAACGTCAAAAGAAAATCTTTTTGGATTTTTGAGATTAATGCCTTAAGGAAAACTTTTAAAAGGTACTAAAAGGAATTTTTTTTTTCTGAATTTTGGTCCTAATATAGTAAAGGAAATATAAAAATAATTTTTATTTAAGTCCTAGATATTAATTGCCTAAAGGAAAAACCACTTCCAAAATACTTTTTTTTAATACCTACAATTAGTATTCTAAAGAAGATTCCTAACGGAAATATGAAACGCAATTTTTTATTTTTTTTGGATTTTTGATTCATTACACACCCTTTCAAATGCAAAATAGAAAGTACAATAATAATACTAAAACTCGACATTACTATACAAAACTAAGAGATAAAAGATGACATGAAATAAAATAACAGACTCAAAACATAAAAAGAAAAGAAAATCTTCTTTTAATCCACTCCTGAATGAGCGATCATGACTAGATGTCCTGGGGCTCTGTCCTGCTCAAACTCCGATAAATAAATCCACGCCTGTATGGGAAAATTAAAACCAAATAGGTTAAAGACTTAGAGTGCTATGCGAGACAATAACCCTTCCTGTTGAAAACATGCAAGATATGATTTAGGCTATTTTTGCAAAATGACTTATTTGGCCAAAAGATGGCTAGAAGTGCAAAATTTGGCAAAGACCCCGCAAAGCCAAGAATCTAAGATGTACTAGGAAGACCGAACCCTATGTGGGTTGCCTACGTATCACGCCCCGAAAGATGAGAATCAGGTATGCGTAGTTCCGGCAGATTGGATACGAGCGAGAATTAAAAAAAAACTACTAATTTAGAGAAAACATATTTTTTTTCTTTTTTTTTTAAAAAAAATGATGAGACATGTAACTTTTTTTGGATTTTTTTTCTTTTTCTTTTTTTTTTTTGATTTTTTGATTTACGGAAAATGATAAAAAAAATGCAAAATATCTTTTTTTGTTTTTTGAATTTTCAAGCTCTCTTTTTTAACAAGAATATGATAGAAAACATAATCGGGCCCCACTCGCTTTATCTTCACAGTTCACCCTCTCTTTTATTTTTTTTTTCTTTCTTTTTTCATTATTTTTTTTCATTTCTTCATTTACCCTCAACTATCATTGGTCCGCCAAATGACCCTTTTACCCTTGAATAAATGCAACATGTAGCACATAAGATGCATCAGGATAGTCTTTTATTTTTTGGGGTGTACTTGTCCTAGACAAACCCAACCCCTGTGTCGAGTCCCCTAAGTCAAGTGCACATGATGCAAACAAGCGTTCCTACTAGGGATCCGACATGAAGCTGAGTTATTCTAGGTTCAAAACCTGGGCAGTTGTTCTAGACTTGTGTACCCGAGCGGACAACTCGAGCCGAGGAGGGGGCTACGTACCGGGAACCAAAAGGCCATCCGGCTTAGTAACTTGTCCGAGCCTCTTTCTTATTTCAAGGTATGACACTAACAGAATAGGGAGTCTCGACCAGTGAGCACATCCCCGAAGATGAGAAGAGAAGGGTTTCGTAACAGTTTATATACAGTTCAGATAATATCAAAGCGGTACAACCAACATTTAGCACATTAGACCCAAACATGTAATAAAATCAAATAGTAGATAAAGTCAAATATAACAATTCATCAAAGCTCGAATTCTGAACCTTGAACCAGAAGTTCTGGGTTCTTATCCCCAGCAGAGTCGCCAGAGCTATCACACCTCCTTTTTTACCTACACCCCCGGAAGGGTATAAGGGAGTTTTTCCAATTAAAGGATAATCGAAACGGGATTATTTCATTTAAAGATTTAGAGTCGCCACTTGGGATAATTTTATGGTGTCCCAAGTCACCGGTTCAAATCCCGAATCGAGGAAAGGATTGACTCTGTTTTACAGTCCGCGAATACAGAAATCCGGGTAAGGAATTCTGTTAACCCGGGAGAAGGTGTTATGCATTCCCGAGTTCTAGCACGGTCGCTCAACTGTTATTTTTGGCTCAATTATTTGATTTTAAAAACACTTTTAGACCTATGTGCATTTTAGCTTTAAACCGCTTTTAATTATTTTAAGGAAGATTTCAACGTCATCTAAAACACGTCTTTGGACCATGCTGTGAGCACGTGATTTTTGATTCACGGAAACTACTCCAAAAGAAATCGAAAATAAAGCAAGTTACCTTCGGGTACAATTTTGAGAATATGCGTGACATTTTGATAATTGTTCTATCCGTAAACACTCACCTTGCAATAGTTGAAAATACAAAAATACATGTTGCATGCATTTAGGAATTAATGGTACATTTAGAAATTAATTAACCATAATTTGGTTAAAAGAAAACCAAAAAATATATGCATGTGTGTTTCTTGTCATTGAGTAATTTTATTTAAATTTGTGTGTTAATTATTATAGGTGTTAAATAATATGTGTGTAATTTTATTTTTGATTTTACAATTTATTTAGGATTTTTGTTTAATTTTGGTAATCCTAAGTGGGTAAAATATCAAGGAAACCTGGTTTGGGCCAGGTGGAACCAAACTTTCAGGCCCAAACCAACCACATGGATCCAGTCCAAACCCAGGCTGCCCAGGCACGGCCCCAAACGACGCCGTATCAGCGTCCCCGTCTTGAGCCGTTGATTTGATTCAAATGAACGGTACCGATCAGGCCACTCATTAAACCTTAACGACGCCGTTGTAGGCACGTTGATCTGAGCCGTCCAACCCCATTGATCCAACGGATCCAAGCCCTCCCCTAGACCCGTTAACCTGACCCAATCCATTCCCATACCCGGTCTCACCCACCACTACGCCCAAACGACGTCGTCCCCCTCCTGTGAATAGATCCTGGCCATCAATCTCACCCGATCCAACGGCCAGGATCTAAACCCCTAAGTCGTATATAAGCCTAACCCTTTTACCCCGCCCCCTATCCAAGCACCCTACCCTGCTCCTTCGTCTCTCTCAGAAAGATCCCAAACACCCCCGAAACCCTAGCAGCCGCCCTGGTTCCCTTTCAACGAAAACCCGGCGGCAAGGACGCCGGTGACTACCATAGCTACACCACTGGACCTACAAGCCATCCTGAACATTAAATCCCTGGTCACTTAACTTCGAATCACCTCTAGGGTGCTCGAATCTTCG
The DNA here is from genome assembly GCF_000715075.1 of Nicotiana tabacum. Taxonomy (NCBI): domain Eukaryota; kingdom Viridiplantae; phylum Streptophyta; class Magnoliopsida; order Solanales; family Solanaceae; genus Nicotiana; species Nicotiana tabacum. The sequence continues at coordinate 49,675,054 of NC_134089.1, read as the reverse complement.
ATCAAAGATTCGAGCCAAAACCCTAAGTCACCTGATGAGTCCCAAATTCACCCCAGCCACTCCCCTGACATTCCTCATACCCTAATCAACTTTTGTTTCGTTCGAATCTAGGTAGAACTCTTCGAACCACAAATCTAAGCTCAAGAACCCTAAAAATCGAACCCATGGGGGTCCGTCCAAATCAATAGCAGGTTGGGGTCTAATAGACCTTAATCGAGGTGTTCTCAGTCGAGAACACTTCGATTTAAGTCCGTTCGACCTCAAAAAGGGTCGAGTCCAGTTCGAGCATGGGTCATTTTGTTTTTAAGTTTTCAGAGGTAAATTTCCCTTTCTTTCCTTCTGTTTGTGTGCTATTTGTGTTTGTTTACATGCTAGTTTAATTTGTTTGATTTTTCTGTCATTTTTCCTTTAATTCTGTTCCGTCCTCATAAGACCTTTCATTTGGTCGATTGTTATTTTGTTTGTGTTTGAATATTTTGTGATATACATGCTCGAGTTAATTAATGTCGTCAGTCATATAGATTCCCTATGTCGTGCAAAATGGTTGAAGGCAGTTAATGCCCCATTCATTTTTTGATCGACTGATTATTCTACGTCGTGATTAGTATAGTCGATTAGATAAACGTCGTCGATTAGCTTTATAGGATTGAATGTTCAAATATTCTGAGTAGTATAGCTTCATAGGATGGATCGAGTCATTGTCGTTCATTGGACATTTGACATTGCTTGAAAATGGTTAACTGCAATACAAATAATTAGAACTCAGTCTAGGGCAGCTTTGAATTTGAACTTTCAGAAGTTCAAAATGTCCTTCTGTTGCAGTAGGATAATACAGTAATAATCAGGGTTTAACAGGGGCAATTTGGGGGTTTGAAAAGAGCAGAAATTACTAGTTTAAGTGAGCTGACGATAGGGTACTGAAAGAGGATTTAAACTAATGTAATAGTGAGGAATCAAACTTGGTAGCATGGGGGTTGATTAAATATTAAAGGCTGCCCATACCTTTGGGCAAAAAACACATGCTAGGGGGCTGTCAAGAGGATGGGCATTGGGGAGTTTTGATTAGTTTAAAGGAGTCATGGGCAGAGTGGAAGGAAAAAGGAATCAAGGCAGCCTGGGGGCCTGCCATTTTCTGCCTATAAATAGGTTTATTTAGAATAAAAAAAAGGCTGGTCTTCCAACTTTGAGAGGGGAGTTTAGTATTGAGAGCATAGGCTGGAAGGTTAAGGGTCCAGAGAAAAGAAAAAGAGAGCATAGGGTGGTTTTTCTAATCCTAAGAGACCAAAGAGAGATTGAAAGAAGAGAAATCTGCTTTACTTTTATTGTTTGAAATCAGTATTCACACTGTTACTGTTGCATTGAGAGTTGTGGAAATTTGCTGAAAGTCTGTTGTTCCCTCTTCTGTTGCAAACTCAAGTTTGATCATATTGTGGTGATTTGTATTGCTGTTGGGGTATTCGGGTTGTATTCTGGGATTTTCTGGTGCATTTGGTGTTGCTGCGTGGCATTTCCTGAAGCTCTATTGGGTTTTTAATCTACTGTTGGGCTATTTTTGGCTACTGCTGTGTTGCTGAATTTGCTGTTGTGCCATTACTGCTTGCTGCTGATATTCTTTTCTTCTTCTGGCTCTTGTTGTCTAAAATCCAGGTACACATACTAAGCTGATGTAATTCCATGTTGAAGTTGACATTTGAAACATGAATATACACATCAAGAAGTTGAAGTTATAGACTGAATTTAGTTTTCTTTACTGATTGTACTAAAGCCCTTTTTATGTATCACTGATATGTCGACTCCTGCCAAGGAGCATGTATAACTGGACAGTTTTAACATACGCAGTCATTTAGTTTATAAGCTCCCTATGTAGGCCCTTAGTTAAAAGAAGGATAGGATGCTAAAGAGCACCCTGCTCATATCAGTTTGTTTGTAAAGATGCATGTCAAAATAGAATTAGGCCAATATACTTCTAATTGTCATGACAGTCTAATTTCAGTACGCAAATGGTTTGAATTAGGATTAAAACTAGATCTTTAAGTTTCTTTCATGCCAACAGATTGCTTACTTTAAAATTTACTACAAACTGTTAAATGAAATAGTACCAGTTTATCTTTCAGCTTTGCGAATTCATGAATAGTTGCAGAAACAGTTAATTAGGCCCACATCGGAATGAAGGCGGCCCAGGTCCAGTGTAATACCATATGCATTGGACCCAGGCCCATGATTTGGCAAACAGATGACCTAAATGCGTCCTCGCATTCTGATTTTATAAATTTTGTTCGGAGATGGACTATAACAATTTCAAGTATGTAATGGATTAGGATCATTTTCCTTTTTTCATTTTAGAGACGAAAAATAGAAGAATGTAGTCGCTTTAGGATATCCTTTAAAAATAAAAATGAGACGAGCCTCTCCAAATAAAACGCACAAGCCGCGGGGCCCTCGTTAAATGTATATATTAAAATACTTAGTTTGCGGGACGGTCCGTTTAGCAAATTTCACGGCCTTCCCAAAATAATAACGCGATAGTCTCTTTAGGCGCGTGTTTAATAGTTTATTTTCTTAAGTTTGGGTGTGCATTTCATGCGACCTAAATCCAAATCCCAAAACATCAAAAAAAAATGTGTTCCGGATTGTGGGTGCATTTCATGCGACGCAGTCGAAAGACGTGTTTTAAGCGATGTTCACATTCTTTTAAAAAATAATAATAATAAAGTGGTAAAAAGTTAAAATTGGCACACCGGTTCATAATTGTATAAAAATCAGATAAATAAGCAGAATATGACAGTTGAGCGACCATGCTAGAACCACGGAACTCGGGAATGCCTAACACCTTCTCCCGGGTTAACAGAATTCCTTATCCAGATTTCTGGTACGCAGACTGTAATATGGAGTCATTCTTTTCCTCGATTCAGGATTAAATTGGTGACTTGGGACACTCTAAATCTCCCAAGTGGAGACTCTAAAATAAACAAACAAATCCCGTTTCGATTGTCCTTTAATTGGAAAAACTCCTCGTACCCTCGCGGGGGCGGAAAAAGGAGGTGTGACAGCTCTGGCGACTCTGCTGGGGAATTTCCAGAACCACTGGTTCAGGGTTAGAAATCGAGCTTAGAATAAATGGTTATATTTAGCTTTATCTGATTTTGTTACATGATCTGTGCTTAATGTGCTAACTAACTGCTTTTACCGCTTTGATATTTTGTGAACTGTATATAAACTGTGCCGAAACCCATATCCTCTCTAAGTCTTCTAAATCATGAAGAAGGGTGTACTTCGTACGACTTCTTTTTTGTATAGTGTCAAATCCCAATTTAGAACGAGGTTCGGACAAGTTGCTAAGCCGGTGAAGCTTCTGTATTCCCGGTACGCTGCCCCTCTCGGCTCGAGCTGTCCGCTCGGGTAAGCCAGGTCTAGAACAAACGCCTAGGTTCTGAACCTAGAATAACTCAACTTCATGCCGGATCCCTAGTAGGAACGCTTATCTGTATCATGTGCATTTTTGACTTAGGGGACTCAACACAGGGGTTGGGTCCGTCTAGGAATAGTAACCTAAAACAGAAAAGACCATCCTGATGCATCCTACTCACTGCTTGTGCATTTATTTGCTTTGGATTTGCATGATGACCGGTTTTGAATATTGAAAAAAAAGAAAAAAAAAGAATTTTTTTAGCAGTGTATAAGGTTAATCTTTTGTTTAAAAAGAAAATAACAATGTTCCAATAGCGTCGAAACTCTGACAAAATTTTGAAAAAAATATTTTACTTTTAATATAGTTTTTTTTTTAAAAAAAAGGAAAAAGAAAAAGAAAAAAAGAAAAAAAAAAGGAGAGTCTATCCCTTTTTTGTCTGGTCTGCAGAAATGGAAAAGGAAAAGATAATTTGTGCTGTTATGAGGAAAGTGTCTTGATTTTTTGTTTTAGCTTATTTGCCAACAAAAGCAAAAATAGTTTTTTTTAGTTGTTTAAATTGGGCGAGCTATGCCGGTTTGATTCTCACCGTGTGTGAGATACGTAGACAACCCTCATCGTGTCCAACCCCCCCTTTTTGCTAAAAAAAAAAAACCAAAACATGTTAAATGTTAATCTGATCAAGTCAGGTTGTTTTCCATGTAGAGCCGAGTATTCCCGAAAGGGACACCGGAAGGTTGAATTTGCACAAACGGCCATTGTTTTTGTTTTTTGATTTTTTGACCAGTATACTCACGCAACCTTAATATCTTCGCCCCTGAAGTGCTCAAAGGCCGTATTTGGAAAACCAAGTCCTTCATCTTCAAAATCCAGAAAAATCAAATAAAGATAGTTCTGTTTTGAGTCTAATAAGAATTTTTCTTTAATTACCCTAATAAATGTGCAGGATGAGCACGAAGCAAAATGAATCGTTCTCGGCCTTTAGCGAGGTCCCTCTACAACTCCACATGTGGTGGAATGATCTGGAAGCCGATAGTAAAGAGATAGTGGAAAGAGTGTTGGGAGGTTTTGTCAATTTGCTGAGTATTAAGCCAAGGACAGATATTCTTGAAGTATAATACCGTTTTGGGACCCAACCCGCAATGTATTCCGTTTTGTTGACTTTGAACTTTCACCTATACTAGAGGAAGTTTCCGGATATGCGGGGTTGAATGGGAGGCTAAGAGGGTAGTATTTACTTTCACCAAGGCCGGTATCTCCGCACACGTTTTTGGATTTGCTAAGCATTAGTCAGAAGGTACAAAATGATGATTTGTCGAGAGGATGTTGTGCTCTCCAATTCTTGTATCAACGGTACGGAACTCCTCAGGGTTTTGAAGAACCAAACCTCGGATTAACTCATGGTGGGAACAGAAACAAATGGGAAGCAAGACATACTTTGGCTTTTATCACAGCATTCCTGGGAATCGTGGTCTGTCCCCGCAAATATAAGAAAGTAGAGATAGGCCTTGTAGGGATGGCCGATGTTGCAATCAAAAGAACCGACAGTACTGTGGTTCCTTTGATTTTGTCCGAAATTTACCGAGCTTTAACTATATGCCGAGAAGGAGGCAAGTTCTTCCAGGGGTGCAACCTGTTACTTCAGCTATGGATGCAAGAACACCTACATCATTGAGCAGGATACATTAACCACGGGTTGACTGAGAGAAATTGTATCAGCGGCTTTGAGAAACGCATGACAGGCGTCAGATTTCCTGAAGGCGTCGAAGCATGGTTTACACGATTAAGGTCAACGACAGCCGACCAAATTGAATGGGCATTCGGTTGGCTGACTGATACTGAGGTGATATACATGGCAGCTGAAGAATGTCATGTTCTTTTAATGGGACTTCGCAGAATCCAACCATATTCTCCTCATCGGGTATTGTGCCAGCTAGGTAGGTTTCAAGTAATTCCTACTGATGAAGATCTAAGCAAGCATGCCATTGAGCTGAGCCCGGGAGTCGTATTTCCCGAAGGAAAGATTAGAAAGCTGTGGCACGAATGTAGATTCTTGGAACCCAAGACCATGGTTCGAGAACTGGTTAAAGGTGAGGTAGACCCAAAGTATGATGCTTGGTTCGAAAGAAGGTTCCAGATTTGTCAGAGACCTGCTAAAAGAGCCCACGTCCAACAATTTACGGATGATTCGCAGGAGCAGTGGGGCTGGTTAAGGAGGGTGGAAGGCTACCGAGCTGAAATCGGGACGCTAAAGCGACAAATCGAAAGGCTTACATTTGAGAACAATGTGCAAGTCGCCTCTGAGCAGGCTGAAAAGAACAAATTAGCCAAAGAGAACCAGACACTGAAAGCCCGTATTCTCCAAGTCAGTAAGAGTAACAACGACCGACAGAAATGTCGCTCCGACGAAAGATTGATAGCAGATTTGAGAAATTAGGTCAGCAAAAGCCGGGAAGAATTAGAGAGATCGAAAGGTTGCATAGCAAGAATGAGGGTCAGATGGGCAAAAGGTTCAATGGCCCGGAGGTAGCGTCTGCAATAAGTCATAAGGGATTATGAAATGAGCATCGGGATATTAAGGAAAATGAACTCCACCCTTCAAGAGCGGATCTTCAAACAAGCACGAGATGCCCAAGCCGACAGAAGACGCTATTACGATGTAATGACCAGAATGGAAAGACAAATGGAGATGTTCCAGGATTGACTTGCTGACAATGCTCAAGCACTAGGATTAAAAAACTGGCGAATAGAGCAATTGTTCGTTGAAAGGGACAACATTCGAGGAAGGATTGATGAGATTGGACACTATATCTACATGAGATGCCTAGCATGCGAGCAAATACCTCGGAAAATCCTCCTTGTTTCCATCATGGGCTGCGTCCACCGGATCATGAATGAGTTAAATAGCTTGCAGAGAGACCTTACACCGAGGGCCGCGGAAAGGCCGAATGATGCCTCACGGGCCCCTAAGTTGGAATTTTAATCTTTTGTTCGAGTCTTGTTTAATTGGCTTTGTTGTCTTCCCATATGTTGTTTTCTTTTCTTTTAATCAAGTCGGGTTAAGAACTTTGGAATCAGTACTATTGCTGTTCCTTGTTTGAAGTAATTTGTAATGGCAAATTTTGGTGATGAATTAATTGATTCCGAAAGAATTTTTGTGTGTCTTTACTTTGCGGCAGAACTACGCCCGGTCTGATTCGCGCGGGGACGTGATACGTAGGCAATCCACATAAGATTCGACCGCCATTAATAAAAAGGAAGAGAAAAGAAAGAAGAAGAAAATACTAAAATAGAATAAAATACAGGGGTTCCCAAAGTACTTTAAAGGGACAAATAAGCAAGCCGGGATGATGCATGTTGTTTGAAGCAAAGCATGTTAGAAACGGTTAACTGCCTAGGAGCATTGCATCCCCAATGTGTTGTTATCAAAGCTGTTAAACTCTAACGCTAACAAGTTTGTTGTTTTCCACAAATATCAGACAGTTAGTTGTTAAAGCATTCTGGCAACACACCCTTACCAAACCAGATCCAAAGGACCGGTAACAACGAGCATGACTACTTCAGAAAATAGTACCGAGGAAGAAAGGCCGTTGAGCCAGTTGTTAAAAGAAGCGATGGAGAAGATAGAAAGGATGGGACTAGAGATGAATGCAATGCACTTAGCTCTAGCCAAAGCACAAAAGAGCCCTGAGCCACTGGGGCACATGCCGGAATACCCTCACTCCGGCCCTCCAACAAGCCTCCCAAATCATCGTTATCATCAGGAAAGAAGCCCCCATGATTCCCAAGCTCCACCACCCCATCAACCTCTCCCAACACCAAATGTTCCCACTTTTATGGGACCCACCTTAGCCACCCTGCAAAGATCAACCAGCGAGCCGTTGTTTCAGGCTCACGATACGCAATACTATCCCCCTGAGCCCACATTCCATGCGCCAGAACCCCATACTTACAATCCACACTTGGAGGTACCGGCGGAAATTGAAAAATCGGTTAAGGTCCCAGAACAAGATGAGGTAATGAGGAAGTTCAAAAGCCTGGAGCAGTCCTTCAGGAACCTGCACGGATTGGGCAACCAGTTCAGCGTGGCCTACAAGGATCTATGCCCTTTCCCGGACGTCCAACTATCGGCTGGGTTCAAGATGCCAAAGTTTGACTTGTACGAAGGGCACGGTGATCCCATGGCACATTTGCGGGGCTTTTGTAGCAAAATAAGAGGGGCAGGCGGCAAAGATGAGCTACTGATAGCTTATTTCGGCCAAAGTTTGAGTGGATCGGCACTGGAATGGTATACCAGGCAGGATTCCAGCAGATGGTACACTTGGGATGATCTGGCGCAGGCTTTCGCAAGTCACTTTCAATACAATCTCGAGATAGTCCCTGACCATCTCACATTGCTGAGGACCGGAAAGAAGCCTGGGGAAAGTTTTCGTGAGTTCGGTTTTCCCTGGAGAGAACAAGCGGCTAGAGTTGATCCTCCCATGAGAGAGGGAGAAATGGTGGACTACTTTTTGCAAACACTGGATCCAACTTACTTTGGTCACTTGGTAACGATGGTTGGGAAATCCTTCAATGAAGTAGTAAAGATAGGGGTCATGATTGAGGAGGGTCTGAGGTCTGACAAAATCCTGAATTACTCAGCACTCAAGGCAACGACCCAAGCTATTCAGAGCGGCACGGGAGGTGCGCTGGGAAGGAGGAAGAAAGAAGAAATTGCCATGATTGAGGCAAGCGGTTGGCCCAGGTCCGGCAAACCACACTATAACCAACCTAGGCCCTACAGGACAAACTACCCATACAACCCACCACAGCACTACTATCCACCTCAAGAACCACACTTCTCCGTACACCAAGCCCAAACATACACTCAGCCTTCGGTTCGCCCGCAATGGCGCGCGCCGGCTCCCCAGAACACATATGCACCACCACAAAACACCTATCCTCCACCAAGGGCATATAGAAACCCTCCAGGGGCAGGCTTTCGGGGAAATCAAGCTTTTAGGAAAGACAGGCTACAGGGACATAGAGCTTTTACGGAGTTGGGAGAAACCTACACCACCTTGTTCCACAAATTGAGGCAGTTGGGTTTGGTTAGTCCGGTCGAGACTCGAGGACCAACTCCTCCACCCCAAAATTTGGACCAATCAATAAGCTGTGAATACTGCTCAGGGATGCTGGGGCATGGTACTGAAAAGTGTTGGAAGTTAAGGCATGTAATACAAGATCTTATTGATGCCAATAAGATCGAAGTCTAGACGCCGGAGGAGCCCAACATCAACCAAAACCCATTGATAGTACACCACGAAGCTCACATGATCGAGCTGGTATACAAGGGAGGGGAGCCAAAGAAGCCATCACAGACAATGATGACAATTCAAGCCGCTCCGAAAGAAGGGTCGACCGGTGGAGGACCAGGGGTACAGTTGCAGGGGGAAGGTATCAAACCAGTGGTGATATTAGGAAAGAGTCCGTCCACCGCAACAAAGAAACCGGAGCCAGCCAAATTGGTAATATCAGGGACACCACCCACACCTGTGGTTGTCGTAAAAGGGGTCTGCAGAGGGCTGGTCACCATAAAGCCGGTAGACCAATTGTCGATGACTGATAGCAAGGTCGTGCCCTAGAAGTATGAAAAGGCAGTGGTAATGCACAAGGGAAAGCAAGTGGAGGAGGATAGTTGTGAAGCGCAAGGTTTGACTCGATCAGGACGGTGTTTTGCTCCGGTGGAGTTGAGAAGACCCAACCCAGTTGCAACAAAGAAACCTGTGTCCGAAGAAGAAGCTGAGGAGTTCTTGAGGAAGATGAAAGTGCAGGATTATTCCGTGGTCGAACAGTTGAAGAAAACACCGGCCCAGATCTCGCTGCTATCACTACTAATCCATTCTGATGAACATCGTCGGGCCTTGATGAAGATACTGCATAAAGCTCACGTGCCCAACGAGATTTCAGTAAATCACCTGGAAACGATTGCCAACAAAATCTTTGAGGTGAACAGGGTAACATTCTCAGATGATGATCTGCCAGTGGAGGGCACAGAGCATAATAAAGCTCTCTACTTGACTGTCAAATGTGAAGATTCGGCAGTTACTCGGGCATTGGTGGATAACGGCTCAAGTGCCAATATTTGTCCATTATCCACCCTGAACCAGTTAAAGATCGACCATGGAAGAATCCACAAGAATAGCATTTGCGTCCGAGGATTTGACGGGAATGGAACAGCCACCGTAGGGGATATTGTACTCGAATTGACCATCGGTCCAGTCCAGTTTACCATGGAGTTCCAGGTATTAGATGCCTCGGTATCTTATAACCTTCGTTGGGACGACCATGGATCCACGCAGCCAGAGCAGTGCCTTCCACCTTGCACCAAATGGTCAAGTTCGAGTGGGATAGACAAGAGGTCGTACTGCATGGCGAGGACACTTCGTGCACCATGGGTGGCACCATTGTGCCTTTCATAGAGACCAATGAATACAAGGGTCCCTAGGTTTACCAGATGTTCGATGTGATATCGGCAAACAAGGTTTCTAAGGGTGAGATCATTCAGCACCCTAGGGTAGCTTCCGCAACGGTCATGATGGTTTCGGAAATGCTGGGTAATGGGTTTGTGCCCGGAAAAGACTGGGAGTTGAGCTTCAGGGGATTGTTCAACCTGTCTCCTTGCCCAAGAATTTGGAGACCTTTCGATTGGGGTTCAAACCAACTGCGGCAGACGTAAAGCGAGCGCGGAAAATGAAGAAGAAAGTTTGGTTTCTTCCCAAACCTGTGCCACATCTCTCAAGATCTTTTGTTAGAGCAAGTGCCAAGGGGTCACCGGTCCCAAAGATTCTCGGACCATTGATTGGGATGGACGGGGACTTGAATCAAAGTTTCGAGAGGCTATTCGCTGATGTCAATATGGTAGAAGTCGGAGAGAGTTCCAGCGGAGCGGACATACAGTTTGCGGGGCCTGAGGCCAAAACCAACAATTGGACGGTTACTCCTCTTCCTATCCGGGGGGAGTCCTGGTAGTGGGCTTTGATTTTTGCTTTTTTGTTTCGGATTATTCCAGGGTGTAATCCAATTCTTATTTTGTGTTGTAAAAGTGTGAACCCTGTTATCCCGCAATTTCAATAAAATTCTTTTCTTTTGTCTCGTTTTAATTTTGTTTTGTTCTTTTTCTTTCTGAACAGTTCTCTTTTTACTGGTTCTATTGACATGGCATGCACAGCGGATCTTCGACCTAGTCTAATAAATCAATCCGACTCCGACTTAAGGATACAAGAGGACGAGTGTGACGATGAGTCTGAATATGACGGGGATGAAGCCTTCGAAGAAATAAACCGAGAACTGTGCCAGTTTGAAGAGAAACCCAAGCCTAATCTGAGTGACACGGAGGCTGTGAATCTAGGAGACGCGAATAATGTCAGAGAAACCAAAATCAGCATCCACATTGAGCCAAACGTCAGGGAAGAATTGATCAAAACCCTCGTAGAATTCAAAGATGTTTTTGCATGGTCATATGATGATATGCCGGGATTAAGCACCAATCTAGTGGTTCACAAATTGCCCACTAACCCAGCATACCCTCCGGTCAAGCAAAAGCTAAGGAAATTTAAAACAGAGATGAGTGTAAAGATCAAAGAAGAGGTGATTAAGCAGTTGCAGGCGAAGGTCATTCGGGTCACTCGATATCCCGAGTGGTTGGCCAATGTGGTACCAGTGCTGAAGAAGGACGGGAAAATCAGGGTGTGCGTCGACTACCGCAATCTCAACAAAGCAAGTCCTAAGGATAACTTTTCGTTGCCCAACATCCATATCCTGATCGATAATTGCGGTGGGCGCGAGATCGGATCCTTTGTGGACTACTATGCAGGATATCATTAGATCTTAATGGACGAAGAAGATGCGGAAAAGACAGCTTTCATTACACCATGGGGAACTTACTTCTACCGGGTCATGCCATTCAAACTGAAGAATGCTGGGGCAACGTACATGCGAGCAATGACTACTGTGTTTCACGACATGATACACAAAGAAATTGAGGTGTACGTAGATGATGTGATCATAAAGTCTCGGCAACAGGGAGACCATGTAGCAGACCTAAGGAGATTTTTTCAAAGACTCCGAAGGTATGATATCAAGCTCAACCCGGCCAAATGCGCATTCGGAGTTCCATCAGGAAAGTTGTTAGGATTCATCGTCAGTCGACGGGGTATTGAGTTAGACCCATCCAAGATCAAATCCATCCAAGATTTGCCACCGCCAAAGAACAAAACGGAGGTAATGAGTCTATTGGGGAGGTTAAATTATATCAGCAGGTTCATCGCCCAACTCACGGCGACTTGTGAACCCATATTTCGGCTGCTGAAAAAAGATGTTGTGGTAGACTGGACGGTGGAGTGTCAAGAGGCTTTCGACCAAATCAAAGGGTATCTGTCCAATCCACCTGTGTTGGTTCCACCTGATCCAGGGAGGGCATTAATTCTTTATCTGACGGTCCTGGAGAATTCGTTTGGTTGTATACTAGGGCAACACGATGTCACAGGAAGGAAGGAGCAGGCCATTTATTATCTTGGTAAAAAGTTCACAGTGTATGAGGTCAAGTACACTCAACTCGAGAAAACATGCTGCGCCCTGACTTGGGTGGCTCAGAAGTTGAAGCACTACCTGTCCTCGTATACTACTTATCTCATATCCCGTTTGGACCCATTGAAGTATATTTTTCAGAAACCTATGCCTATAGGGAGGTTAGCAAAATGACAAATTTTGCTCACAGAGTTTGATATCGTCTATGTGACGAGGACGACCATGAAAGCCCAAGCGCTGACCGACCATTTGGCAGAGAATCCCGTTGATGAAAAATACGAGCCTTTAGGGACGTATTTTCCCGACGAAGAAGTGATGCATACAGGTGAGCTGGAATTACCCGAGGAACCGGGTTGGAAGCTTTTCTTCGATGGAGCCACGAACGCGAAAGGGGTTGGAATAAGAGCAGTACTCATTTCTGAAACAGGACGTCACTATCCTGTTACAGCTCAACTACGCTTCTATTGCACCAATAATATGGCCGAGTACGAAGCCTGCATTTTGGGTCTGCGATTAGCTGCGGACATGGATGTCAAAGATATTCTGGTCTTGGGAGACTCGGACCTTTTGGTACATCAGATTCAGGGTGAATGGGAAACACGTGATTTGAAACTCATACCATATCGACAATGTTTGCACGATCTGAGCAAGCGATTTCGATCAGTGAAATTCAAACATATCCCGAGAGTTCATAACGAGGTTGCCGATGCATTGGCCACCTTAGCATCAATGTTACACCACCCCGACAAAATGTATGTTGACCCGTTGCACATTCAGGTTCGTGATCAACATGCTTATTGCAACACGGTAGAAGAGGAAGTAGATGGAGAGCCTTGGTTTCATGATATAAAGGAATACCTCAAAATGGGGATATATCCTGAACAGGCCACTGGAGACCAAAAAAGAGCCCTTCGACGTTTGTCGAATGGTTTCTTCATTAGTGGGGGAGGGGTGTTGTACAGAAGAACCCCAGACTTGGGATTGTTAAAATGTATAGACGCCGGTCAAGCCACGACGGTTATGGCAGAGGTGCATGCTGGAGTTTGCGGGCCACATATGAGTGGATATGTATTGGCAAAGAAGATTCTTCGGGCAGGGTACTATTGGCTCACCATGGAGCATGACTGTATCACTTTCGTGAGGAAATGCCATCAGTGTCAGATACATGGAGATCTGATTCATTCTCCGCCGACAGAGTTGCATACAATGTCAGCACCCTGGCAATTTGTCGCATGGGGCATGGATGTCATTGGGCCTATCGAGCCGGCAGCGGCCAACGACCACAGGTTCATTTTGGTGACAATCGATTACTTCACCAAATGGGTTGAGGCTAAAACCTTCAAGTCGGTAACTAAAAAGGCAGTGGTGGATTTTGTTCACTCCCATATCATCTGCAGATTTGGGATCCCAAAAGTGATCATCACGGATAATGGTGGAAATCTTAACAGCAGCCTGATGAGAGAGGTATGCCAACAATTCAAGATTACACACCGCAATTCCACCCCATATCGTCCCAAGGAGAATGGAGCAGTCGAAGCAGCCAATAAGAACATCAAGAAGATACTGTGGAAGATGGTGGAAGGATCTAGACAATGGCATGAGAAACTACCCTTTGCTTTGTTGGGTTATCACACTACAGTCCGGACTTTCATACGTGCAACTCCTTATTTGTTGGTATACGGAACTGAAGCAGTAATACCAGCGGAGATTGAAATCCCATCCCTCCGAATTGTCGCTGAAGCCGGGATTGACGGCGATGAATGGGTCAAAGCTCGATTAGAGTAGCTGAACTTAATAGATGAAAAAATATTGGCAGCAGTGTGTCATGGCCAGTTGTATCAGAAAAGAATGGCAAGAGAGTACAATAAGAAGGTGCGCCCCAGAAAGTTTGAAGTAGGGCAGCAAGTATTGAAACGGATCCTCCCGCACCAGGTCGAAGCAAAAGGCAAGTTCTCCCCGAATTGGCAAGGGCCTTATATCGTGACTAGAGTTTTGTCCAACGGTGCTTTGTGTCTAATAGATATCGAGGGAAGATGTGTCGACATGGCTATCAATTCTGATGCAGTCAAAAGATATTATGCGTAATTTCTTTGATTATGGTGGTTATTGGTTCGTTTGTTTGTATTTGGTATATTGGATAATGAAATGACGGAGGCAATTCTTTCTTCTATCCAAACACATTTTAACCCTTGCTTCCCCCTTTTGAGCCTTAAGTTATTCTTTCATACCCCTCTTTTGGAATCACTAATGAAAAAAAGATATGAAAAAGAAAAAAAGAAAGAAAGAAAGAGAAATTAAAAGAAAAATGGAAAAAAGAGAGAGATAAAAATCACAAGAAAAACAAAAGCGTTGGGAACTACCTTTGACCTGATTCCTCAAAGAGGATACGTAGGCGCCTCACGGCTCGGTCATAGTGTGCATAATGCGCATAGCTCAACATAGTGTAAATAATAAAATTCCCCAAGCAAGAGAACTGGGGCAGGAGTTCTGTTTTTTGAATCTCCGAAAAGGGTTTGATTCCAAGGTTGTAACATTTCACCCATCAAAGTTACATTTTTGACACACAAAACCAACATCGATATCCCAAAAGACCTCCCGATCAGTATCCAAGAAGTGCCAAGTTAGGTCAATGGGAGCCGAGAATAATACGCTGACCCCCAGCAAAGAAGGGGATCATAAATGAGAAATAAAGTGATAGCCAGAAAGAATCTCCGAAAGAAAGAGTCATGTCAGCAGCACCCCAATTCCCTGTTGAAGGGCAAAATGAGAGAGTCTTATCGGTGAAAACCTTCGCAGGCACCATAAGGCTACGAAAGATGAGAGAGATAAAACGAGAGAGTCTTATCGGTGAAAACCTTCACAGGAACCGTAAGGCGCCGGGAGCTGAGAGAAAAAGAGAGAGTCTTATTAGTGAAAATCCCTCGAAGGGCACTGTAAGGCGACAAGACAGATTGGAAAAAGGACCCGCATTTGCGAAGTGGTGGACACTTATTTATCCCCAGCAAGTAAGGCCATCAGGCAGGTTGATTGATACAAATAGACTGGGTCGGGAATCCATGGTGCACGACATTATCACAAGGACCAGTCATACCATCCAGATAAGTTCTTTCCTTTTTCTTCTTTCCCCTCAGCGTTTGTTTAGAAAGATTTTTCTCCTTTTTTCTATCTTTTTCATTTCTTTCCAGAAATTTGTTTTGAAAAGGATTTTTCAGAGCTTACTACTAGGGGCCAAAGTGGTACAAAGCAAAATGCGAATGGGACAGGCCAAAGCTGAGGCAATAAGACAAAAGGCGTTTGTTGCAAAACCAAAGGACAAACTGTTTAGGAAGTTAAGGGTGACGTGAAGAAAAATGGAAAACGACGGTTGAGGGACTTATGGACCAAGTTCCAAGAAGATCCCCCTGCAGAATGTCAATAAATCACGGACCAAGGTCCGATGTGGTCTGACACCACAAGCAGGGAGAATAATCTGCTGCAAGATAACCCTAACAGTCCTATCCCCGATAAGGTTACCCCCAGGTGACAACATTCTATGCCTTGCAGTTCTGGGAGGAAATAAACTTTTAAGAGAGTGGTTTTGGGATTAAAGAGGACTCCCATAGCTTGTTCTGAAATGAGAAAACAGGGAAGGGATAAATGGAAAACCATCCCCAGCAGGCATGTCACCCCCATCAAGCAACTTTATCCCCAACCAGTTTTTGGGAGCGCAGGGCAAGGAAAAGGGAAAGGAACAATCATACCCCGGCAGGAGCGACACGATCACTCACCATGTTAAAACTAACAAGATTCTCTTTGATTTTCTACAGGAAAATAAAGGCCGATGATGGCGGAAAAACATGCCATAAGAAAGGTTACCAAAATCGGGGCAGAAAATTTTCTGCCGTTGTTCAAAAGTTTCTCGGAGGAACGAGGAAACAAATTCATATAGAATACATTTCTGTCTTTTCTTTTGTTCTAGGTCGCCCACCAGTATAATACGGGAATACATTCATGTTCTAGGTCGCCCACTAGTATAATGCGGGAATACATTTCTGTCTTTTCATTTTTGTTCTAGGTCGCCCACCAGTATAATGCGGGAATACATTTCTGTCTTTTCATTTTGTTCTAGGTCGCCCACCAGTATAATGCGGGAATACATTCATGTTCTAGGTCGCCCACCAGTATAATGCGGGAATACATTCATGTTCTAGGTCTCCCACCAGTATAATGCGGGAATACATCTTGTTCTAGGTCGCCCACCAGTATAATGCGGGAATACATTTCTGTCTTTTCTTTTGTCCCAGGTCGCCCACCAGTATAATGCAGGAATACATTCATGTTCTAGGTCGCCCACCAGTATAATGCGGGAATACATTTCTGTCTTTTCTTTTGTTCTAGGTCGCCCACCAGTAAAATACGGGAATACATTCATGTTCTAGGTCGCCCACCAGTATAATGCGGGAATACATTTCTGTCTTTTCATTTTTGTTCTAGGTCGCCCACCAGTATAATGCGGGAATACATTTCTGTCTTTTCATTTTGTTTTAGGTCGCCCACCAGTATAATGCGGGAATACATTCATGTTCTAGTTCGCCCACCAGTATAATGCGGGAATACATCTTGTTCTAGATCGCCCACCAGTATAATGCGGGAATACATTTCTGTCTTTTATTTTGTTCTAGTTCGCCCACCAGTATAATGCGGGAATACATTTTTGTCTTTTCATTTTGTTCTAGGTAGCCCACCAGTATAATGCGGTAATACATTCATGTTCTAGGTCGCCCACCAGTATAATACGGGAATACATTTCTGTCTTTTCATCTCTGTTCTAGGTTGCCCACCAGTATAATGCGGGAATACATTTCTGTCTCTTCATTTTGTTCTAGGTCGCCCACCAGTATAATGCGGGAATACATTTATGTTCTAGGTCGCCCACCAGTATGATGCGGGCATACATTTCATATTTTTGCATTCAGGCGCCCACCTGTATAACAAGAGGAATAATTTTCAGTCTTATACTGCAGATCTCGAAATCAGTAACTCACCAGAAGGTAGAAGGTTACGACAAGAATCCCCAGCAGGAAACAATAAAAATCCCCAACACCGGAAAGCGGAAGGTTATAACAAGAGGTCCCAGCACAAAGTCAAGCGCATGAGTCAAAAGGAAGAAAAGACGCGGCTTGTGGACATCGAATTATGCCCGGCATAACAAATCTGATGAAGAAAGCCGTATCCCCAGAAGAACCGCCGAAAAGCTTAATGAAGGAAGCCATATCCCCAGCAGACCAAACAAAATGATGAAAACTGGTATTCAGAAAGGCAAAAGGCCAGTATCATTCCCAAATTCACGGAAGAAAAGCACCGGAGGAGGCACAAGCCGACAAGAAAGCAAGGCAACAAGAACAAGTTAAAGATAGACGAGATCTTATGATCCGTAGTGTAGCCTAGCTTCTTGTTTTCTTTTAAGCACGGTGTAACAAGGATATCAGTAAGCAGTGGTAATAGCATGCAACAGCAGCAACATTGCAGTCCCGCGGTAATCCCAGCTACCAAAATTTCCCGAACTACATTAACCTGATTCCCTTTTAGCCAGGGATATGTAGGAAACCTTTGAGGCAAGGGTTCGGTTAAATAATTTTTCCAAAAAATGCTTCACACGGAGTACTCCAACGGGCAAAAATCGCTCGTACCCGCTCACTTTATCTTTGCACGAAAACTCTCTGTGTTTTCGGACAAAGAGGGGCAGCTGTGAGCACGTAATATTTGATTCACGGAAACTACTCCAAAAGAAATCGAAAATAAAGCAAGTTAATTTCGGGTACAATTTTGAGAATATGCGTGACATTTTGATAATTGTTCTGTCCGTAAACACTCACCTTGCAATAGTTGAAAATACAAAAATACATGTTGCATGCATTTAGGAATTAATGGTACATTTAGAAATTAATTAACCATAATTTGGTTAAAAGAAAACCAAAAAATATATGCATGTGTGTTTCTTGTCATTGAGTGATTTTATTTAAATTTGTGTGTTAATTATTATAGGTGTTAAATAATATGTGTGTAATTTTATTTTTGATTTTACAATTTATTTAGGATTTTTGTTTAATTTTGGTAATCCTAAGTGGGTAAAATATCAAGGAAACCTGGTTTGGGCCAGGTGGAACCAAACTTTCAGGCCCAAACCAACCACATGGATCCAGTCCAAACCCAGGCTGCCCAGGCACGGCCCCAAACGACGCCGTTTCAGCGTCCCCGTCTTGAGCCGTTGATTTGACTCAAATGAACGGTCCCGATCAGGCCACTCATTAAACCTCAACGACGCCGTTGTAGGCACGTTGATCTGAGCCGTCCAACCCCATTGATCCAACGGATCCAGGCCCTCCCCTAGACCCGTTAACCTGACCCAATCCATTCCCATACCCGGTCTCACCCACCACTACGCCCAAACGACGTCGTCCCCCTCCTGTGAATAGATCCTGGCCATTAATCTCACCCGATCCAACGGCCAGGATCTAAAACCCTACGTCGTATATAAGCCTAACCCTTTTACCCCGCCCCCTATCCAAGCACCCCACCTTGCTCCTTCGTCTCTCTTAGAAAGATCCCAAACACCCCCGAAATCCTAGCAGCCGCCCTGGTTCCCTTTCAACGAAAACCCGGCGGCAAGGACGCCGGTGACTACCATAGCTACACCACTGGACCTACAAGCCACCCTGAACATAAATCCCTGGTCACTTAACTTCGAATCACCTCCAGGGTGCTCGAATCTTCGATCAAAGATTCGAGCCAAAACCCTAAGTCACCTGATGAGTCCCAAATTCACCCCAGTCACTCCCCTGACATCCCTCATATCCTAATCAACTTTGGTTTCGTTCGAATCTAGGTAGAACTCTTCGAACCACAAATCTAAGCTCAAGAACCCTAAAAATCGAACCCATGGGGGTCCGTCCAAATCAATAGCAGGTTGGGGTCTAATAGACCTTAATCGAGGTGTTCTCAGTCGAGAACACTTCGATTATAGTCCGTTCGACCTCAAAAAGGGTCGAGTCCAGTTCGAGCATGGGTCATTTTGTTTTTAAGTTTCAGAGGTAAATTTCCCTTTCTTTCCTTCTGTTTGTGTGCTATTTGTGTTTGTTTACATGCTAGTTTAATTTGTTTGATTTTTCTGTCATTTTTCCTGTTATTCTGTTCCGTCCTCATAAGACCTTTCATTTGGTCGATTGTTATTTTGTTTGTGTTCTAATACGTTTTGTGATATACATGCTCGAGTTAATTAATGTCGTCAGTCATATAGATTCCCTATGTCGTGCAAAATGGTTGAAGGCAGTTAATGCCCCGTTCATTTGTTTGATCGACTGATTATTCTTCGTCATGATTAGTATAGTCAATTAGATAAACTTCGTCGATTAGCTTTATAGGATTGAATGTTCAAATATTCTGAGTGGCATAACTTCATAGGATGGATCGAGTCATTGTCGTTCATTGGACATTTGACATTGTTTGAAAATGGTTAACTGCAATACAAATAATTAGAACTCAGTCTAGGGCAGCTTTGAATTTAAACTTTCAGAAGTTCAAAATGTCCTACTGTTGCAGTAGGATAATACAGTAATAATCAGGGTTTAACAGGGGTAATTTGGGGGTTTGAAAAGAGCAGAAATTACTAGTTTAAGTGAGATGACGATAGGGTACTGAAAGAGGATTTAAACTAATGTAATAGTGGGGAATCAAACTTGGTAGCATGGGGGTTGATTAAATATTAAAGGCTGCCCATACCTTTGGGCAAAAAACACATGCTAGGGGGCTGTCAAGAGGATGGGCATTAGGGAGTTTTGATTAGTTTAAAGGAGTCATGGGCAGAGTGGAAGGCAAAAGGAATCAAGGCAGCCTGGGGGCCAGCCATTTTCTTCCTATAAATAGGTTTATTTAGAACAAAAAAAAGGCTGGTCTTCCAACTTTGAGAGGGGAGTTTAGTATTGAGAGCATAGGCTGGAAGGTTAAGGGTCCAGAGAAAAGAAAAAGAGAGCATAGGCTGGTTTTTCTAATCCTAAGAGACCAAAGAGATATTTAAAGAAGAGAAATCTGCTTTACTTTTATTGTTTGAAATCAGTATTCACACTGTTACTGTTGCATTGAGAGTTGTGGAAATTTGCTGAAAGTCTGTTGTTCCCTCTTCTGTTGCAAACTCAAGTTTGATCATATTGTGGTGATTTGTATTGCTGTTGGGGTATTCGGGTTGTATTCTGGGATTTTCTGGTGCATTTGGTGTTGCTGCGTGGCATTTCCTGAAGCTTTATTGGGGTTTTAATCTACTGTTGGGCTATTTTTGGCTACTGTTGTGTTGCTGAATTTGCTGTTGTGCCATTGCTGCTTGCTGCTGATATTCTTTTCTTCTTCTGGCTCTTGTTGTCTAAAATCCAGGTGCACATACTAAGCTGATGTAATTCCATATTGAAGTTGACATTTGAAGCATGAATATACACATGAAGAAGTTGAAGTTATAGACTGAATTTAGTTTTCTTTACTGATTGTACTAAAGCCCTTTTTATGTATCACTGATATGTAGACTCCTGCCAAGGAGCATGTATAACTGACAGTTTTCACATACACAGTCATTTAGTTTATAAGCTCCCTATGTGGGCCCTTAGTTAAAAGAAGGATAAGATGCTAAAGAGCACCCTGCTCATATCAGTTTGTTTGTAAAGATGCATGTCAAACTAGAATTAGGCCAATATACTTCTAATTGTCATGACAGTCTAATTTCAGTACGCAAATGGTTTGAATTAGGATTAAAACTAGATCTTTAAGTTTCTTTCATGCCAACAGATTGCTTACTTTAAAATTTGCTACAAACTGTTAAATGAAATAGTACCAGTTTATCTTTTAGCTTTGCGAATTCATGAATAGGTGCAGAAATAGTTAATTAGGCCCACATCGGAATGAAGGCGGCCCAGGTCCAGTGTAATACCATATGCATTGGACCCAGGCCCATGATTTGGCAAACGGATGACCTATATGCGTCCTCGCATTCGGATTTTATAAATTTTGTTCGGAGATGGACTATAACAATTTCATGTATGTAATGCATTAGGATCATTTTCCTTTTTTCATTTTAGAGACGAAAAATAGAAGAATGTAGTCGCTTTAGGATATCCTTTAAAAATAAAAATGAGACGAGCCTTGCCAAATAAAATGCACAAGCCGCGGGGCCCTCGTTAAATGTATATATTAAAATACTTAGTTTGCGGGACGGGCCATTTAGCAAATTTCACGGCCTTCCCAAAATAATAACACGATAGTCTCTTTAGGCGCGTGTTTAATAGTTTATTTTCTTAAGTTTGGATGTGCATTTCATGCGACCTAAATCCAAATCCCAAAACATCAAAAAAAATGTGTTCCGGATTGTGGGTGCATTTCATGCGACGCAGTCCAAAGACGTGTTTTAAGCAATGTTCACATTCTTTTAAAAAATAATAATAATAAAGTGGTAAAAAGTTAAAATTGGCACACTGGTTCATAATTGTATAAAAATCAGATAAATAAGCAGAATATGACAGTTGAGCGACCGTGCTAGAACCACGGAACTCGGGAATGCCTAACACCTTCTCCCGGGTTAACAGAATTCCTTATCCAGATTTCTGGTATGCAGACTGTAATATGGAGTCATTCTTTTCCTCGATTCGGGATTAAATTGGTGACTTGGGACACCCTAAATCTCCCAAGTGGCGACTCTGAAATAAACAAACAAATCCCGTTTCGATTGTCCTTTAATTGGAAAAACTCCTTGCACCCTCGCGGGGGCGGAAAAAGGAGGTGTGACACACGCCACATGAAATGCACCAGTAGTCCGAGACACATTTTATTTAATGTTGCTAAGATTTGGATTTGGGTGACATGAAATGCACACCCAAATTTAGGAAAGTAATTTAATTTACGCGCCCAAAGCAACTACGCGTTCATCAATATTTTCTACATTCAGGATTCAGTGTGAAGCCAATAGGTTAGGGAGGTGTATTGGGAAGATGTAGGATTCGATAATAAAGGTTATTAAACTCATTTAAAGTAGACTAGATATAGCTAGACCCAACTAAGCTTAGTAGAATTCATTCTGTTATCATCCCAAACGAAAGACAACAAATTTCCTTATCGAAACAATTTCACCAAGAATTAATCCCAAGTCCAATTATCATTGTTTTAAAGTGAAAGCATATGACCCATTAATTCCAAAGAATGAAATAACGTTATCATGAAAAAGGCTATGTACGAATAGCAAAATGCAAATAGAGTGACACTGAATAAGAGGAACAACAATAAGAACCATCAGCCAATAATACGCAGGTGTTAAAAGAACAACAAGATAAAACTCTGAGATGTGGAAGTCTCTAAGTCAAAAATAGAATATGGAGAAATCAGACCTTTAAACAGCCTGCTCGATAGTAACGCTTTCCAAAACAACTTACAGTTAATCGAGGGACAAGAAACTCGGCAATGGGAACTCGGCAATACAACAAACAACAACAAATGTTAAACAAGAATCACGAACTGTACTCGAATGGTGACTCAGACTTCGAAACCAGTATCACCTCGAATCGATGCCGGAAGACTCGAAAACGGACAGAACTTTAGGGCGATTTTGGAACGTCTTCAGCTGAGTTTCAGTTTCGGTTTGGTGATGGATTGGGTTGGTTTCTGAGATTGTTTTTCCTGGCTATGTTGTTGCGTTTTCCAGCAAAGCTTTTGGCATTATTTTTTGGAAGGAAATGAGTAGCGTTTTTGTTTATTTCCGAGTAGGGGTCGCTGGTTGGTGTTGTCACTCGCCGAAGATCAATTTTGGCGAAGCAACAGCTCGAGCGAAGAAGATGGCAGAAGGGTCGAGGTCAGCAGCTGCGACTTCTAGCTCTCTAGGGTTTGTGTTCTCTCAAGGTTGAAGAAGAGATAGAGGGATTTGGAGATGCGTCACGGCTGAAGGGTCTGTCGGTTTTGTTCTCAGTGGCTCGTTTTTTTGTTAGGAAGCTGATGAAGAATCAGAACGGATAGAGGGTCTGATTTGGTGTGGAGATGAGGTTGTTGATGGGTGTGTTGAGAGGTGAGCTCTGTTGGTGTTTGGAGGTGGGGTGCGACGAGGAAGGTGAAGTTCCGGGGGGGGGGGGTCAGGGAAGGGGTCTGTTTTCCAAAAGCTGTGCTAGAGTCTCCCCCCCCTTTTTGCGTTCCTCCCTTAGGTATAGAGTGTAGGGTGTAGCTATATAGGAAAGGTTTTAGGTTTAGGGGTATGGGTTTTGTGTTATTGGGCTTTGAAATTTGGCCAAAGACTAGAAAAAAAACTACAAAGTTCATAAAGACGGGATAAACCAATCCGACACTAATTCCTCCTTCTAAACTTATATACAATTATAATATAAAAATATAAAACTAATTTTATGATTAAACTAAACTATATTAAGACATGAAACTATTTTTTGTGTTTTCAAAATTATATAGAAATAAAAATAAGGTACTGTTTTTGTATATTTTTATTTAAATTTATGAAAGATATATAAACTAAAAGCGACTAAAAAAAGGAGAATTATTTTGTAATTTTCATATTTCTTGTAATAAAATAAGGTAAGAGAGTCAAAATGAGTTGAAATAACTATATTAGGTCTAAACTAAATATTTACACGCTAAAATAAATAAAATCTTGGGGAGGGTCAAAATTCACATGTCTACATGTAGTAGCATGCAATAGACATCGAGACCAATCCGCGCTTTAATACCTTAACAAGGTGGGAAGGGTTGATATGGATATGATGACCGGTGCGCTAATTCCACTTGTTTCCCCTCTTCTGCGGAGTGTCATACTGAGTATCGCATTGATGTGATCCATATTATAAATAAACTTAGGACCCCCTTTTTCCTCTTTTATATTTTCAAGTATTTATAGAAATTATAACCCTTTCTTCTCAAAATTCGTCTTTAATTGTTTTCAAACTCTTATGTGTTTAAACTTAAATCCCCTACTATTTGAGCCTATATTTGTCTATTTGCTAAATTGTACAAATTCACAATAAACTATCTGGCCGGGAACTACACTAGTGGATCCTGAGGGGTGCCTAACACCTCCCCTTAGGATAATTTCAAGCCCTTACCCGATCTCTGGTTATCAAACAAGCTTAGGAGTAGATCTTATAGGTGTCCTAATGCACCTTAAATCATTAGGTAACGACTCTTCAAAAATGCAAAATCCAGTTCCCAAAAGGAATGAGTTTTCCCATACCAAATGTCACAAACCCGATCTCCTGATTGCATAAGATGGAAAAAAGGGGGCGCGACAGCATGGCGACTCTGCTGGGGATATTTAGGCATTTACCATTTCAAGCTATTATTGTGAATTTATACCTCTTTATGTGCAATTACTTGTTTAATTCCTTTAAGCATTCAATTTCCTTTTCAACTGCAAAACTGACTTGTCTTCTTTGTTTCTTTCCTTTACTATTGCTTTAAATTATGAAACTGCTGTATTTACTGTTTTCTTAATGTGCAAATACATGTCAACATGCTTTTAATTATTGCATAACCATGCTCAACATCATACTCCACTCGTGCCAAACAAAATACCATAGCAACGCTTATAATGAGTGGTTGCGCTCTTCCTATAATATTACCCCCTAAATCCGGAAAAGGCATTTTTGCGGTAAAACCAGTAGATCAGCGATGCAGTCGACGGTTCCGTGCCTTTTCCCCTTGAGTTGTCCGCTCAAGGGTACCAGTCTAAACCCCATAGAAACCTTACTCTATTCAAGTTGTGCATGCATCATGGTAAAACCTAGCCGGGTCGGTTATGTTGTTCACATAATGACCCTTTAAGATAGCCTTGACCAAAGTCCACTGGGTTTCCCTGAACCCAAGAGGACACTACCATGTTCTGTGCATTTATTTGAAGAACTAAATGCTTCATGCTAATTGTTGATATTAAATAGTTGAGTCCGGTGGGGGTATGGTCTTAACCCTTTTGTTTTGCAGAAAATGAAGAACGATGTCCCCAGATTCGGTATGGTTAACACACCCTCACTCTTGCTAGACTGGTGGAAGAGTCTTCCATCGAATGACCAAATCATTGAGTGGAAGGGAGGGCCGCCAAAGCTAGCGAAAAGTTGGAATATCTGGAATACAGTCTGCTGGAGTTGGAAGGAAAAGTGAGGAAGAAAGTCACTGACTGCCAAAACACTAAGGGAAACGAAGGAGAACACCTAGCAAAGGCATTTTTACTGGTGAACCTACGGGGACTAGAGGATTTGATTAACGAGAGCATTCAACCTGAGGAAGGTCCTTCTGGGACCAAATAGATAGGAGTTGATCTTTACGCTTTATAAATTTTAATAAGGCCAATGACCATTAGTGATTTTCATTTCCTGTTTATTTAGTTTCAATTTGAGATTCGTCTACTTTTTACCAATGAAATGAGGCATTTAGCATCCTAAGTTCTCCAAATCAATCTATCGCTAGGCCTACCTCGTACACAAAGAGGTTCCCAAATCAGGACACAATTTACATTCCGCACTATGTGTTTAAATATTGCAACCCTTATTATGATCCTCACTAACTTGGTTACCTTTTTGTTTTATTATTCCCCTCCCCAAAGGTTAGTTCGTGCACTCTGGCAACATCATCCTATTCCACGAGATCTAAGGGCCCTCCACCCACTCCTCCTCTTAGT
The DNA here is from genome assembly GCF_000715075.1 of Nicotiana tabacum. NCBI lineage: Eukaryota > Viridiplantae > Streptophyta > Magnoliopsida > Solanales > Solanaceae > Nicotiana > Nicotiana tabacum. The sequence continues at coordinate 49,649,405 of NC_134089.1, read as the reverse complement.
CCTGTCACAAACAAGAATGAAGGGAATATGGAAGATTTGAACAACGTCAGAAGGGAGAATGTAACTGAACAGGTAGAGGCCACCAATGGTCATGGTACTTGGGTTCCTAAGGAAAATGCATCCCAACTTGAACAAAAACTGTTGAAATTCCAAGAAGAACTTGATCAGGTTCGGAATCTGGCAAGTCTGTCATTTTCCCTCACCACTCCAGATATCAATTTCCCAAATACTCAGAACCCTATACCTCCACAGAATATCCCAAAGCAACAGAACCATCCCGCTCCTCACCATCACTACAACACCTGCCATACCTCAAACAACACCCTATTACTCATCCCAGAACTCCAAATGGCCACTTTCACACCCACCATAACATCCCTATCTAGGTGGAGACCGTGCCACACTCCACCCAACCTTCCTCAAACACACCCGAGTCTGATGATAAGGACTTGCTCATCAGGAACCTAGCCAAAGAACTTAAGAAATTGACTAGCCGGATTCAAGGCGTCGAAGGAAGCAAGGGAATTGAAGGGCTGAACTATGAAGATCTTTGCATACAGCCCGACGTCGAACTTCCCAAGGGGTACAAACCTCCGAAGTTCGAAATGTTTGATGGTATAAAGGATCCAAGGGTCCATTTGAGAACGTACTATGACAAGCTGGTTGGACTAGGGAAAGACGAGCGAATCCGCATGAAGCTTTTCATGAGTAGTTTGAAGGGAGATGCTTTGTCTTGGTACATTAACCAGGATCCAAAGAAGTGGTCAAACTGGGTAGGCATAGCATCCGACTTTATGGACAGGTTTAGGTTTAACACAGAGAATGCTCCAGATGTGTTCTATATTCAGAATCTAAAGAAGAAACCCACAGAATTTGCGAGTATGCTACTCGCTGCAGGTCCAAAGCTGCTAAGGTCAAACCTGCCTTAGAAGAGGAACAGATGAGCAAATTCGTTTTCCGGGCTCAGGACCTGCAGTATTATGAAAGATTAATGATGATTGAGAGCCACAAATTTTCCGATATTATCAAGCTGGGAGAAAGGATCGAAGAGGGCATCAAAAGCAGTATGGTTACAAACTTCGATGCCTTGCAAGCTACAAATAAGGCCTTACAGTCCGGTGGTGTGTCCAAGAAAAGGGACATGGGGGCCGTAATGGTTGCACAGAGAACCAAATCTCCTATAAAATACCAAACTTACCTAATACCTCCACTCACATATCAACCAACTCTGAACCACCAAGCACCATCACCCGCATACCAAGCTCCACCACTCACTTATCAATCATCCCCGCCTCCCACATACCAGCCCACTTCGCCCAGATATTCCCAACCTGCACATGTCTACCAAACCTACAATACTCAACCATCCCACTATCAATCACCTCCTACACGCCAAAATTTCCCTAAACCTCGACTAAATTTTGATCGCAGACCCCCAAAACAATATACAACCATTGTTGAACCTATTGACCAGTTGTATGAGAGACTCAAAGCTGCTGCTTATGTTACCCCCATCCCTGATGCAACTCTTAAGAACCCTTCCCAGTGGGTTAACCCAAACAAATCCTATGCCTACCACTCCGGTATGAAGGGGCACACCATCGATGAATGTCGTTCTTTGAAAGATAAGATCCAGTCTTTGATCAATAAAAAGATTATTGTGGCAAAAGAACCCGCTCCGAATGTCCGCAATAACCTCCTACCAGACCATAAGGGTGGAGGCATTCACATGATTGAAATAAAGGATGATTGGGATCCTGAGGGATCAATCAGGTTGATCGCAGAAGGTGATAACCCAAATAAGCCAATAGTTACTCTTAATCCGATCATAGTCCAGATTCAGCCATCTAGGGACGCTGAGGTAAATATGTCTGTGCCGCTTGAGTTTGAAGCAACGTAATCCACAAAGACACCAGCGCAAATTGAGGTTGAATTCGTGTTTCCAGCAAATGCACCTACACCGTTTGAAGTTGTGGTCTTGTCGCCCAAGGCACATGCTCCGTTCGGAGTAAGGATAGCCATGGCGATCCTAGTGGAGATGTCGACCATGACACCATTCCATACAAAGGCTGTACCCTGGGACTATACAGCTGAGGCAAGGAGGGAAGGCAAGGTCAGGTTCGAAGAGACTAATGCCGCACAGGGTATGACAAGAACTGGTAGGGTTTATACCTCGGAACACCTAGCCGAGTCAAGAAAGCAGGCCTCTAACCAGCCACCCATTATTGAGATAGGTCCAGATGATCTTTAGAGAAAAATACAAACCAAGGAATACTCGGTCATCGACCAGTTGAACAAAACGCCGGTGCAAATGTCTATTCTTGCTTTACTACAAAACTCTGAGGCACACAAAAATGCTCTGCTAAAGGTACTAAGCGAGGAATACGTACCAAGCAATATCACTGGCGGAGAAATGGCTAACATGGTAGGACAAGTGTTGGAGAACCATAAGATCACTTTTCATGAGGACGAGCTACCACCTGAAGGGTTGGGACACAACAAAGCACTGCACATCACTGTGCAATGTGAGGACTACTTCATCACCAGGATCCTGATCGACGGGGGTTCCAGTCTCAACATTTGTCCACTGGTAACACTCAAGAAATTGGGTAAGGGACTGCACAAGATAAAGGATAGAGCTATCAGTGTGAAAGCTTTCGATGGTTCTCAAAGGTCCACCATTGAGGAGATTAGTCTATACTTGCAAATGGGGCTAACATGGTTCGACGTTGATTTCCAGGTGATAGACGTGCCAGCATGTTACAATCTGCTATTAGGTCGGCCATGGATCCATGCCACTGGGGCCGTAGCATCGACACTACATCTGGCAGTAAAATTCGAATGGAATCATCAAGAGGTGATCATTCACGGCGACGGGAGCAACCCTATATACAGTCGCCAAACCATTCTGACAATCGAAGGAAGAAGGAAGCTAGGCGGAGAAACTTACCATCACATTGAACGGGTAAATGTTGTTGACAAAAACAAGTAGTAGGATAACAAGATCGAGAGTATACTGAATTGGAGTGGGTACGAACCTGGCAAGGGGCTCGGCAAGAACCTCCAAGGAATCGCTAAGCCCATAAATCTCAAAAACATGGCACTACTTTCGGTCTAGGATATGAGTACACCTGGGAAGAATTCAACAACTGGTCACTGCCATGGCGCGATCCTTACTATTCACTGGAGCAGACCTTCCAACCGGCCGACATTATTTATGGGTCAGACAAAGATGAAGCACTGGCCGCGGTGAAGAACTTGTTCCTAGAAGACAATGACATAGATTGTTGTGTTGTTCTCGAGGAGGAGAGGGAGGAAGGCCCTTCCATACAGGCCGTAAGCAGAGGGGCACACCTCAATAACTGGACCATCAGGACAACTAGAGCCCCACGAGCCTCAGGTAGCAAGGCTAAAACAGGCATCATGTACTTTTTTATTTACTAAATGATTTTCATTTCATATTTTGATTCCCGCAATAAGATCTCCAATGTTCAAAATAACTATGCAATTTATCAAAGCATTTTGATTTTTCTTAATCAACACTCATTATTATTTTCTCTCATTACTTCACTTATACATCATTACTATTACATATCTTGATGAACCAATGACTGTGACATGTAATGAGACAACGCAACAAACAGACATTGATTCAGAGGAAGATGACATACCAGAGGATGTTGTCAAAGAAGTTGAGAACTTTGAGAACATACCTAAGTCCAACCTAGAAGAGACAAAAATTGTTAACCTGGGAGATGTAGATAACATCAACGAAACGCGAATCAGTGTTCACTTATCACCGTTAGAAAAGAAGGAATACACGGAATTTCTAAGGGAATACGAGGACATATTCGCCTGGTCATATGATGACATGACTAGTATAAGTACGTCTATTGTGGCTCACAAACTTCCAACTGATCCGACATGTCTTCCGGTAAAGCAAAAGCTCAGAAAGTTCAAGCCTGATATGAGTTTGAAAATCAAGGAAGAAGTCACTAAGCAAGTCAAAGCTAAGGTTCTCAGGGTAGTAGAATACCCGACATGGTTAGCCAACATCGTGCCAGTGCCAAAGAAGGATGGGAAGGTCAGAGTCTATGTCGACTATTGGGATCTCAACCGGGCCAGTCCGAAAGACGACTTCCCTTTGCCAAATATACACATCCTGATTGATAATTGTGCCAATCATGAGCTGCAATCCTTTGTAGATTATTTCGCTGGTTATCATCAGATCTAGATGGATGAAGAAGATGCTGAGAAAACGACTTTCATTACGTCGTGGGGAATGTAATGTTACAAGATGATGCTGCTTGGTTTAAAGAATATAGGAGCCACTTACATGAGGGCCATGGCTACTATTTTCCATGATATGATACATAAGGAGATTGAGGTGTATGTACATGATGTCATCATCATGTCCAAGAAGGCCACTGATCATATGGAAGATTTGAGGAAGTTCTTCAATAGATTGCGAAGGTACAACTTGAAACTGAATCCCGCAAAGTGTGCATTTGGGGTTCCTGCTAGAAAATTGCTTGGGTTTATTGTGAGTTGCCAAGGAATAGAACTGGATCCATCAAAAGTGAAAGCCATCCAAGAACTACCACCGCCAAAGAAAAAGAAAGATGTGATGTGTTTCTTGGGAAGACTTAACTACATCAGCCGGTTCATAGCACAGTCCACAGTTATCTGTTAGTCAATCTTTAAGATGTTGAAGAAGGACGCCACCACCAAATGGACCGATGACTGCCAAAAAGCCTTCGACAGAATCAAGGAGTACTTGTCAACACCCCCAGTGTCGGTCCCGTTTGAGCCAGGTAGACCCTTATTACTCTACTTTGCAGTATTAGATGGAGCTTTCGGTTGTATTCTAGGGCATCATGATGAAACGGGAAGGAAGGAGCAGGCTATCTATTACCTCAGTAAGAAGTTCACCCCGTACGAGGCCCGGTATTCTTTGTTAGAGCGCACCTATTGTGCTCTGACTTGGGTAGCTCAGAAACTGAGGCATTATTTCTGTACCTACACCTCGTATGTTATATCAAGGATGGATCTTTTGAAGTACATCTTCCAGAAGCCCATGCCTACTGGCAAGCTAGCCAAGTGGAAAATCATGTTAAGTGAATTTGACATTGTCTACGTGACTCAGAAAGTAATCAAAGGACAGGAACTAGCAGATCACCTTGCTGAAAATCCCGTGGATAGAGAATACGAATCCCTGAAAACATATTTTCCTAACGTAGAGGTATCATTCATAGGAGAAGACATCGCAGAATCCTATTATGGTTGAAGAATGTTTTTCGATGGAGCGGCAAACTTCAAAAGAGTTGGCATAGGAGCCGTTCTAGTATCAAAAGCTGGTCAGCATTATTCGGTGTCTGCCAAACTCAGGTTCCCCTGCACTAACAACTTGGCTGAGTACGAAGCCTGCATCTTAAGGCTCAAGATGGCCATTGACATGAACATTCAAGAGTTGCTAGTGATTGGAGATTCGGACCTACTCATACATCAGGTGCGTGAAGAATGGGCAACCAAGAACTCCAAGATACTCCCATATCTGCATCATGTACAGGAATTGAGGAAAAGGTTCACAAAGACGGAGTTCCAACATGTTCCCAGAATCCAGAATGAGTTAGCCGATGCATTGGCTACCCTGTCATCTATGATACAACATCCAGACAAAAACTTCATTGATCCTATTCCGGTAAAGATCTATGATCATCCAGCTTATTGTGCCCATGTTGAAGAAGAAGCAGATGGAAAGCCTTGATTTCATGATATGAAGGAATATTTTGCAAAAGGAGAGTACCCAGAGCTTGCAAATCCTATTCAGAAATGCACACTTCGGAGATTGTCCAACAACTTCTTTCACAGTGGAGGAATCATGTATAGGAGGACTCCCGATTTGGGACTATTAAGGTGTGTAGACGCCAAGGAAGCATCCAAGCTAGTAGCAGAAATTCACGCTGGGGCCTGCGGTCCACATATGAACGGTTTCATCTTAGCAAAGAAGATACTCCGAGCTGGTTACTTTTGGATGACCATGGAAATGGACTGCATCCAATATGTCCGAAAATGCCACCGCTGTCAGATACATGCACACATGATAAAGGTACCTCCAAATGAGCTTAATGCGACAAGCTCACCATGGCCTTTCGCCGCTTGGGGGATGGATGTTATTGGACCAATCGAGCCCGTCGCTTTCAATGGACACAGATTTATCCTAGTAGCCATCGACTATTTCACCAAATGGGTCGAAGTAGCATCTTACAGAGCAGTAACCAAGAAAGTCATGGCAGACTTTGTCCGCGACTGCATTGTTTGTCGTTTCAGAATTCCAAAGTCAATCATTACTGATAATGGCTCCAACCTCAACAGTGACTTGATGAAAGCTATGTGTGAAACCTTCAAGATCAAACACAAGAATTCCATAGCCTATAGGCTATAGATGAATGGAGTTGTAGAAGCCGCCAACAAGAATATCAAGAAGATATTGAGGAAAATGATAGAGAAGCATAAGTAGTGGCACGAGAAGTTATCATTTTCTCTATTGGGGTATTGCACCACAGTCCGCACATCAACCGGGGCAACCCCCTATATGTTGGTTTACGGTACAGATGCAGTCATTCCCACTGAGGTAGAGATTCCCTACCTAAGGATCATGCAGGAAGCTGAGCTCGATGACGTAGAGTGGAGGAAAAGTCGTTATGTGAAACTAGCCCTTATAGATGGAAAAAGAATGAATGTAGTTTGCCATGATCAACTTTATCAGAACAGAATGTCTAGAGCCTTCAAGAAAAGAGTCAAGCCAAGACGGTTCGCACCGGGGCAACTGGTTCTAAAGAAAGTTTTCCCGCATCAAGATGAAGCCAAAGGTAAGTTCTCTCACAACTGGCAGGGTCCATACATGGTTCACCGGGCTCTGATAGGAGGAGCCCTCATACTCGCAGAAATGGATGGAGAAGTTTGGCCAAAACCGATCAATTCAGATGCAGTCAAGCGTTACTATGTATAATTTTCATTCTTTCCTCATCGATGTAATTGAACTACGCCTAACCTAATTCCCGTTTAAGAGGAGATACGTAGGCAGCCCTATGGGTTCGGTCACAATTCAATAAAAAGATCATTTGCCCCCGCAATTGGAAACCGAGGAACCCTCAAAATTCTGAAGTAATTTCAGCCAATCGCCAAAAGCAACCGTTAGAAGTGTCACCTCATCAAACTGGGGCAAAACCCTCAAAATTCCGTAGCAGGAGAGGTTGCAATATCCTGAACTACGTCGCAGTCGTCGGTTCATCTAAAAATTATTTTAATTATACACTTATGTCATACTTTCACAAAATCATGCCTGTTTATTATTGAAATTGCTTTGTTTAGCAACGCTACCACAACGATACATGCAGTATCACCAGATCAAAGCCGAGCAGGTCAAGCAGAGCTAGTGGGGATACAAACTAACCTCCCCCCTTTTTGCAAAACTCACGATTTTTCTTTGGATGCAGGCACTTGGATTTCAAAACCATCAAACATACTATACACTCACGAGATAAATGTTGTTCATGAATACAACTCTCATAACCATTGCATTTATTCACACTTGCTATCCACACACAATAGTGTCCCCAGCAGGCACAATGTCCCCAACAGGCACAATGTCCCCAGCAGTCACAATGTCGCAATCTGCTATCAGCTAAGAAAGCTTATTACCATTTGCCATTTTATTTCTTGCATAAGGCTACTATTCTGCTTTTCGAGACTAAACAGTATCTCCATCTGCATTTTTGCATTGCATAAGGCTACTATTCTGCCTTCCGAGACTAAACGTTGTCTCCATCTGCATTTCCGCATTGCATAAGGTTACTATTCTGCCTTCCGAGACTAAACACTATCTTCGTCTGCATTTTCGGATTACATAAGGCTACTATTCTACCTTCCGAAGTTAAACTCTACCTCCATCTGCATCTACATGGCTGAAAGATCACCACCTACTGCATTGCATGGCTGAAAGATCGCCACATCTACATCTCATGGGCTGAAAGATCGCCACCTACCGCATTGCATGGCTGAAAGATCGCCACTTATTACATCCCATAGGCTGAAAGATTGCCATACACTGAATTTCATAGGCGGAAAGATCACCAAATTATCCAAAGGCATCATCGTTCGGAGGCACCATTTTCATATCCCGAGAACACCATGTCATGGCCTGAGGATCCCTTTTAGTTTTTTGCATATCATTATTCAAAGGCATCATGGTTCAGAGGCACCATCCTCATAGCCCAAGAACATCATTTCATGGCATGCAAATCCTTTATTGCACACTTCATGGACCAGAACATCATTGTCTAAGGACATCATTCTCATCGTCCGAAGACAACATTCATGGTCCGACGGGAATGTGCATCATGATTTAATTTACGCACAGTATATGCTTGTATTGCCTATTTGCAGGTAAATCAGCAAGCAACAACCATCACGGTAGGAGTGATCCCGCTCCAATTCCCGAAGCCCTATCAGACCTTAACCATTCACCCCGTCCTGGATATTGTGTCCGTTCTTGAAAAGTCTCCATCGGCATACTCCGCCGACGGATCCTAAACTATATCTGGCCTGATTCCTGTAAAACCAAGGATATGTAGGCAACTCAGAATCCAGGACACAGCCTAAACCTCTTTGAACCATTCCACTCGGTCAAAATTGGCCATCATATCTTTACCCGACAACTCTTTCATCCTTCATGGGTAAAGAGGGGCAACTATTGATACCCAATTTTTCCCTATATATTTTTTAATATGTAAGATACTTTCAAAACAGCATGTGTATGCATGTATAAGTGTGTCCAAATATTTTATTATTTTTCCTTATTTTTTGAAAAGATTTTTAACCAATTTATTCCCTTATTTTATTCATAAAAACCCAATAATAATTTCCAAAATTATCTTTTTTGGTTATTCATTTATTGTATTCTCATATTTGTACTAAAATATAGCTAAGATATTTTGCATATTTTTACAAATTTATTTAGTATTTTTAAAGCTAAATTTCATATAATTGCAATATTAGCCACTTCAAGATTTAATTGCATCTACCTTTATAAAAATTAAGTCTAGTATTTTTAAATTAACAATTATATGTTATAAATCATTTTAGTACCTTTAATTTATTTTCAAAAATCAATTTGCTTTTTTTATAATTTTAAAAGGGGAAATTGGCTATTTAAATAATAGCCCAAATTCATTTCAATCATAGACTAAATTCTACCCCAATTTTAACCCAATTCTCAACCCAATTGAACTCATCGGACCAGGCCCAAAACCAGTTTCATAAACCGCCCCACTTACCCATTTTAATCCAAGCCGTTGATCACTCAGATCAACAGCCAATAGTCGCCCTTGCCTTAATTAATTCCAAACGACCCCAAGACCCTATCATATCTCACTTACCGCCACCTTAGAATCCCCTTCCTCTCAAACACTCTTTGCAACACCACTCAAACCCTAGCCGTCACCACCCTAATCCGCCCTAATCCATGGCCTTCCGTGGTCATCGGAGACCTGTACCAACCTTCCCTGGCTCCTATGTGTTTCTCCTTATGGTTTCAAGGCCAGACTATGAAGAGCTCTGGTCCAGTCTTCGTTTGATTTAGTTCATGGCCCTTCTCCGGTCATCTTTGACCTTTCTCTGGCCGGCCATGGTCATTTGAGTCAGACCTTTGACTCTCCTGGTTAGATTGGTAACTTTCAAAGCCTTTCTCATCTTTTTTGGGTTTTCTGAAACCCTAATCTCTAAAGTCTTTCGATTTCTTTCAGATCTACTTTAGATCTATGCTTGCTCTGAACTTTTAAGCATCTTCTCGAAGTTTCTTCAATTTTGCTTTTAAAAACGACTCTTTGTCTTTTTCCGATTAGGGTTTTTTCCTGTTAAGTTATTTCAAAATCTCTTCTCTGACTTTTAATATGTTTAAGATGTGCGTTTGTTTGTTTAAAATCTTGCTTGACTCGTCTGTTTACCATCTTTCGAACTCGTTGTTGTTGAAAACCTTAAATTCTTCTGGGTCTCAGTCGAGTTCTAAAAGTTGTTTGTTAGATGAGTGTTTGTTTGGTTAAGTTTTGTTTGATCTATTTTTAGGACTCGACTATTGTTGAAAACCCTGTGGCTTTGGGTCTGAAACTGTTCGTTTAAATGCCTAAATCAATTTGAAGTTCCTTGTTTCAGAATCCCTTTTCCTTTATGTGATTCCTCTGACTCTGGGTTCTACTATCTTTAAAACTTGACTATGCCTGAAACCCTAACTTTTCAAAATGTTTCTCATCTGTTATTGTGAGACCTTTGCATGCTTCTGACACTCCATTTTTTCTTCACTATTGGTTCAATGTGACTTGACCTGCTTGATTAATATGCTTCGAATGTTTGCTTTACTACTAGATTATTTCTGCCACTATTGCATGTTTGTGATTATCTCTTTTGTTTGGCCTCGCATGTCTGATGACCCTGTTCACTTTATTTATAAGCTGAAATTTCTTCCTTGATTAATCTTCACCTTGTGTCTAATTTCTAAAGTTTCCCTTTTATGAACACTGATTTCACTCGCCCGTTCAAAATTGATTGACTCTTTTCCCTTTATTGTAATATTTACTTTGCTGAATCTATTTCCAAAATAAGTATATTCTGTACTTAAACTTGATTACTTACTGAATGCTTGTACTACTTCTTTTATGGCAATAATCAGTATGTATCTAAACTGATCTATTTCCTTATTTGAGTCTGTTAAACAATGATTCCTTAATTAAAGGGAATCACCTGTGTAATTGATTCTGACCTATGATTGTTTCCATGTTTGTATCTTATTACTTTTACTTCACTCGTTTTCTAAAAAAAATTATTAATACCCTGCACCCCTCTTCTTTCAAGGACACGAACCAATTGAGATAAAAACACACACTTCACTCAAACTCTCTCTTTTTTCTTTGTTACTACTTGTGTTGCTACCTTGTCTAGCCGGCTGAAAGCCAAGGCTAGGCTGTGGGAAACTTGCCTATTTTTTCTTTCTGCATTTGCTTTCTTTACTGGTATGTCCTAATTACTCTTCCAACATCAACAACAACATGATTCTTTACTAATTCCTTCACTCTTACCTATATCCTGCTTATGTTTAATCGAGTTTCATTATCAAGTATGCTATGATCTGCCCTTTCCTTTTTCTGAATTAATGTTTTCTCATGTACGAACCCCAATACCCCATACCCCTTATGGGTTTGTATATTGGGTTGAGGGCATGTCAGCAACATACATTGTTGTGCATGACCTAAACTTGACCCTCCATGGGTCATATGTTCCACATCCCCTTTGTGTTTGGTATCTTTGGTTGGCTTGGGGCATGACAACATTGAACATTGTTGTGCACGACCCAAACCTGATTCCCTAGGATCATAACCTCCATATCCCCTCTATATGTTGTGTGGTCTGGTTGATTTATAGGCATGACAACACCATCTATTACTGTACGTGCCCAAACCTAGTCCCTGCCTAAGGATATATGCTCCTTGCAATGTATTTTCCAAACCCCTGACCCCTTTGTGCAATCGGTGATTCTATGATTTTAGCTTTACTGCTACTGTTTTCAACTCACCCCTCTCCCCTCTCCATTCTCCAGTCAGTTCTAAATTTATATTCCTGCACTTCCACCATATTCTTAGACTTAATTACTGCCCCTCTTGCGTGAGCCTTGCCTTGGGACCCATAAGCTCCCTGTGAACTTGGACACATAAGGGTTGGCCCTTCCACACTGCACTCATCTCTATTTGGTTATGCAATTTGGGTGTGAGCACTGCCCGGGGTCCTCTTGAGACCTTTAGGGAACTTTGACACACTCAAGTCTGAGAAAGGCTTTGAAACAATGGCACTTGAGGTGGTTTATTCCATAACTTAGAGAGGAAGTCAAGAATCAGGCTTCCTCTAGTTGTAACTTTTCTTTTGTACTTCCTTGGTGTAATTCATTGTCTAGTCTGTGATAATTTTGTAATAACATTTGGGGGCTTGGCTAGTGAAATGGACTGGGTCATTATGCATGCTCAAGGGTAGATATCACGTCTATAGGATCTAAATTTCTGCATGTTCAATCCTGCAATTTAGATATCATCTGTTGTTCTGCATGTTTAATTCTGCATCTAGATACCATGCCTATAAGATCCAATTTCATTAAATTTCTGAATGTTTTACATTTAGAAATATGCCTATAAGACCTAAATTCTCCATATTGAATTCCACATTTAGAAAACATGTCTATAAGACTTGTCTTAATTTCTGCATTACCACACTTAAACACCATGCTTAGGAACTAACGGGCTAAAAATCAGATATCATTTTCAGTACCCCCTTTCGTAGAAATCATGCCTATAGGGATACTACATGCTTCAATTCACGCTCGACTAGATATCATGTCTATAAGATTAAAAATGAGCAACACTAGATAACCTGCCTATAGGATCTGAAACCAATTTAAAATCACTTTGACTCTGAATCAGTTTTAAACAACCTTACTCTTTACTTTAACGCGGATTAGAAAGCATGCCTATAGGATCCAAATCGCTCGTCTTCAATTGTTATTGTTTCGCTTCATTCTGAATAGATACCATGTCTATAGGATCTCTCCTAAACGCTTAGGCAAGCCTTAGGTCATAACGACCAAAATATTGAATCTGCCTTTGTTAATTGCTACAACCAGCAGGCAGGCCTGATTCAGACTTCTTATCTGAGTTATGTAATAAACTGGTCTGCCTCAACAATTGAAACTTCTCTTACCTTAGTATGTTAAATTCAGACCTTAGATGTATGTTTAAGTAATGCTATTTATGTGCTTTGTTTGAGGAGGTATACATGAGCCTCTTATTTGTTATATGTTTCCCCTAATGTGGAGCCACTATTTGGTTTGTATGTCGCCTTAGATTTTTCACCTTTAAAACCTAAAATCAGCCTAATATCCCTCCCCTTTAGGAATAGTAGTCCTAAATATCCTCCAGGATTGATAGGAAGGGACAGGTAGTAGTGTGAGCACGTGATTTTTGCCCTACATGAAATACTCCCATAAATTCAAAACAAAGTAATTTCGTTTCATTATTTGCAATCTTGTGGATTTTGTGGCATTTGCTGTTAATTATTTGCATTTTTTGTCTGTGCATTTCGTTTGTTAATTAATGGAAAATACAAAATATGCTGCATTTGCATTTAGGATTTAATTTTTTGCATGTTTGAAATAATTAGTAATTTAGTGTTTATAAAAATGGAAAAATCACAGAAAAATAGTTCATTTTTGCATTTTCATTTTAATTTCTCGAATTTTGTTAGCTTTCTTTAATTTGGTATTTAATTAGTATGGTAATTACTTTTAGAGGTTAATTAGTTAATTTGATAGGATAATATTAGTATTAATAATTAATTTAGGATTTATTTCTAATTTTTGAAAAGAAAGGAAATTTGGAAATTGAAAAAAAAAAGAAAAGATTAAAAAAACAAAGGGAAATTCGGATTTGGGCCATTTAATTAAAGCCCCCCAGCCCAATTTCCCCCCTCGTACCCGCCCAATTCCAGCCCAAACCCGCCTATACCCGGTCCGGATCCACCTTTCAAGCGAAACGACGCCGTTTCGACCAGTGCCAATCTGAGCCGTTGATCCTCACTTGATCAAACTGCTCGGAACTAAAGCCTGAGGAGTATATATATGTCCAAACACACACACCCCTCAGTTCATCGTCCCAACACCCCAACTTCAGAACCCTGCCCCCCAAACTCTAGTAGCTGCCCCAGAATTCCCCACCGTCCGGTGGCGGCGCCGGCGTCCAATCGTCACTGAATTAACACTATAAACTCCCTTCCACCTCCCCATCCCAAATCGCCAAATAGTTCCTCTCAAATCCCCCTCCATCACCTTGAATCTCAGATCTGAGGTTAGCGCTTGAAACCCTAAAATTCCCATATCCACATAAAATCACACCATGCAACCCCTCATCTCCTTCCTGCCTCAAATACATGTTGGTTTCATCTCAAAATGGTCCGTCAGTGGTAGAGCAGAGGTCCGGATAGCCAAGTCTCTCTTTGGGTTCCTTTCTGGCTTAGCAAGGTCAAGTGAACCCAATACCGTCATTAATCATTTGTCTTTTGCTAAGGACAACCGATTAATGACCGTCAAAGGTTCACTGTCTCCTCCAAGGTTGTTCGAGTTCATGCAGTTCTTGCCGAAGCAGGTTTGGGACAATTTCCTTTGCGTCGATTGGTTTCTTGTTTGTTTGCTTGGTTGTTTGTTTTTCCAGTTTTCGTCCTTCAGAATTTTCCTCTCTTGCTTAATTGCATTATGTTCTGGTTGTAAGTTTGTTAGTTAGCTTGTAAGTTGTCGATGACAATCAGCTTCGTAAGGTTTGAGTTTAATTTGGTTTCAATTCACGAGATTTTCTTCTTTCCGCTGGGTTTCATTTCACGTTTGTGAATTAATTTTGGAACTGAGTCAAGTATAGTTCATCGTTCGCATTAATTCTTGTTTCAAGAACATTTTCTGCATTCATGTTTATGTGTGAAGGGTATTAAAGCTAGCTTCTCAGAATTTCAATAGTTGTTTTGAATTTCAATTTGTTTGAAAGTGTCAGCCCGTTTGTTTACTGTTATTGTGATTGTGAGCATTCAGAATTTAAGGGGGGTAAGTGAATAATGGGGAACTTTAGGGGGTAATTTTGGAGATTGTTTCAACCTAAGGAATCTTTAATAACTGATGGAAAGCTTCCTAAATGGATAGCTGCCCAAAATGGTTAGGGAAAACAGGCTGTAAATTGAAAATATCTGAAGGAAATGGACAACTGTCCAAAAATCAGTTTTGAAAGATGCCCTATGTGGGTATTTTGGAAAAAATCTGACTGCCTTGCCTTAGAAGGCACACACTAGACCCTCAGCCTTAAAAAGAAAGCCTTCTTCTCATTCAAGACAGTATTTACACCTTAGAGAGACAGAAAAGGCTGAAATACAGGAGAAATCAGAACAACTAAAAAAAAATCACTGTTCCATTGAAAGTTTTTTTTTGTAATTCTTGAGGCTCTCACTTCTGAAATGATCTCTGAACAATCGAGGGCTAAGATGGCTTGAGACTTAGTCATTAAGGCTAGGTGTTAGGTGTTTGCTTATGTGAAAGTGTGTTTGACACTGCAGTCTGGTCTGCTGAATTGCATTTTCTGGGATTTTGAGCTATTTTGGTACACTGTTCCACTGGATTTGAGGTCCACTTTTCTGCTTGTTACTGCTGCTGGGTTTTCTGATTATCTCGCTGTTGCTTTCTTCACATTTTCAGGTATGTAAGGACATTTGAACCTTGAGTAAATCTAGATCATAAGCCTATGAAATCAAGCTGAAATGGCTGTTTTGTTCTTTCGAGCAGAGGCTATTGGTCTTCTTGTGATTTCTGCACATTTATCTCGTTAATCATTATGAGTAGTTAGTCATATAGTTTGTAGTCTATTTCCTTTTCAGACTTGGGATTTGCACCAATGTGTTATAAATAATGTTAGACTATTGGACTATTACAATGCTGTAAGTCAGTGCTAAGCTCAGCCACGCTTATGTCTTGTGCATGAATGTCACTCATGTCTTTGGGAAACTGTTAGAATGTGTAGAGTAGTTTGACCTTCCCTTTATCATGTTCACCTTTAATTGTTTAGCTGAATATCTGCCCTGTTTCGCACTGTGCAAGCAGTGCATCTACTCATTCTTCTGGGTGCACATTCTGATTGTGGCTCTCATTGGTTTGATTTGCTCGTTAGTTTCATTGGATCCGATTTCTTGCGCTCGTTTAACCTTTCCAAAATGTGAAAGTGGGGTTCAGTCCATGCTCCTCATGATATAGATTTGGTTACTGAGAAGAATTTGCCCAGGACCTACCTGTATTTTCAGGGACTATGCATTTGTTTTAATGTGTTCATTGTAAGGTTTGTTTTCAGAAGTTGTAGTTTTGTTGTCTTTGTCCGTTCTTATATCGAGATTTGTTTTATTCCGCTAAAGGTTGCTGGATTCGGATCGTAGCTTAACTTTTAGTCTTCATGATTCAATCGCTAATTTAATACATGCCCTGTGGTATGATTCTTTGCGAGGGCATTTCAAATGAATTACTAGAGAAATAGCTTTGGGCTTTAAGAAATCAGGTTTTGGACAATGGTTTGTGCTGATTCTTGGGGATTATGTCCAGCTCGCCTGGATCTTCGATTTGGTCATGTGACCAAATTTAAGGGAGTAATTTCAAGCAAAATAATATGGGCCTAGCAAATAGCTGCCAGGCCCCTTCTCCACGTTAATACTTCTGGGCTGCATATCCATGTGCCTTGAGTTAGCCCATTTGCTTTTTACAGTGTAGTTAGCCCGTAACTCGTGGCCTTAGCAATTCCGACTCGATTTTAGGAATAATTGTTGAATATTCGTAGAGTAACCTTTAGGGCCGTTTAAAATACAATTGTGATTGTGTACACGTTCGCGTGACATGATTACAATTCTAAAAACTAATTCGGAGTATGCGTTCGCGCAACTTCGAGCAAACCTTCTTAATTATTAAAATGGGTTTTTGTAGGTTATTAATTAGATTAGCTCATGTAGTCCGAGGTGCGCCGTCTACTATTTAATCATACAAAATGACAAATGTTCATAGTTTGCTTTAGACATGCGCGACTTTGGCCAAACCCTTCTTAAATAAATAAAAAAAGCGTTATTAATTATGGACACATTCGCGTGGCATGGTTTTTGACGCACCAAAGGAAAAGAGTATACCTACGCGTAACTCAATTCTTTAACTATGAGTAATCAAGTGATTTAAAAGCAGTAAAGGGTAAATGCACATAGGATCTAAAGTCAGTAATTAAACAATTTTAATAAGCCAAGTATGACCAAAGCAACCGTGCTAGAACCATGGAACTCGGGAATGCCTAATACCTTCTCCCGAGTTAACAGAATTCCTTACCCGTATTTCTGGTTCGTGGACTGTTAAACAGAGTCAAACTTTTCCTCGATTCGGGATTTTAACCGGTGACTTGGGACACCATAAACCTCCCAAGTGGCGACTCTGATTTTTAATAAACAATCCCGTTTCGATTGTCCTTTAATTGGAAAAACTCCATTGAATTTATGCCCTTTACGGGGTGTAGGTAAAAAGGAGGTGTGACAGCTCTGACGACTCTACTTGAGATCGAACCCAGAATCTCTAGTTCAGGGTTTAAGAATTCGAGCTTGTTTCATGATTTTTACTTGGCTTTATTTATTGTTCATAATACTGTATTCTGTGAACCTTTGTGCTAATTGCTATCTGTTTACCGCTTTGATATTGTTGGAATTGTATATAACTGTCTTCTTACGCCACCCATCCGAGTCCTCTAAAAATGGTGCATACGTTCGCGTAGCCCGCTTTGTTTGCATCATGTGCATTTGACTTAGGGGACTCAACACAGGGGTTGGGTCCGTCTAGGACAGGTGTGCCCAAAATAACAGACCATCCTGATGCATCCTATGTGCTATGTGAACATTTATTTGTTTTGGCTTACATGCTGATCGGCTAGGGAAAATAAAGCGAAAAAAAAGAATAAAGGAAAATCAAGAGTGATATAGGGAAGGAAATAAAACCCGGTTCTAAAACATCCCAATATTTGAAAAGCGTCCTGAAACTCTGCCCAAATTTGTTTTCAAAAAAAAGGGTTATTTTTTTAAAAGAGTCAAACACTGTGTTCTTTCCAATTTGTCAAAACTGACCGAACTACGAAGGTCTGATTCTCACCGGATGTGGGATACGTAGGCAACCTACATCAGGTTCGGCTTTATTTTTGAAAATAAGAGAAAAAGAAAAACAAGAAAAGAGAGTCGGTGGTCGAATGAATGCAATCTTGATTTTAGTCAAAATAAGTCGATCCAGCTTCTGCTATGTCTTAAACCGTTCTTGCCAAGGTAGCCTCAGAGTATTTTTCAGTTGTCGAAAGACTATTTCGTAAAAGAATGGGCAAGTTTGTGAGGGGTCATAAAATAATTCCCCCTTGCCTCAAAATTCGCGTGAAATTGGGAAAGGGCCGCATTTGCGAAAACAACCATTTGGCTAAAGTTGGCATACAAGGGAAGAGATTATGGTTCTTTTCTTCTTTTATTTGTTCTTTTTCTTTTCTTCTTCGAGAAACTGTTTACAAAAGGGTCAACTCGAGTCAAACCCTAACCTTAATCCTCCACAGGAACAATGAGTACCATCCAAGAACCGCCTCGGCTACACTTGCGTATGTGGTGGAATGATCTAGACGAAGATGGTCAGAAATGGGTGAAAAAGCACTTGGGTGCTCTTATAGACATCTTTGAAATCAAACCACGGGAAGATCTGATCAAAGCTTTGGTAACGTTCTGGGATCCTGTCTACAATGTCTTTCGTTTCTCAGATTTCGAGATCACCCCTACTTTGGAGGAGATAACCGGGTACATTGAATTCGGACGGGACTTGATGAGGCAACAACTCATATTTCCAAGGGCTCCATCGGTGCACAAGTTCTTTGAACTCTTGAATATTAGTAAACAGACAAATAAGGAACGTGTGAGAAACGGGTGTTGTGCTTTCCATTTCCTATACTTTTTTTTCGGGCATTCCTCTGGTTTTGAAACGCATGAAAAGGGCCTGAGCAACAAACAAAACAAGGGTCTTTGGCAAATTCATTGTCGGTTCGCATTTATTGTGGCATTCTTGGGGATCATGGTTTTTCCAAATGAGAAAGGAACGGTGGACATTCGTATGGCTAGAATTGCACAAATCCTCACTACCAAGGAAGATCATACACTTGCCCTGTTGGTGCTAGCAGATATCTATCGCGCATTGACTGTATGCAAAGCAGGGGCTCAGTTTTTTGAGGGTTGCAGTATCATTCTGCAAATGTGGTTGATCGAGCATCTTCGCCATCATCCCAGATTCATGAGTTACGGTTCGAGCCCAAACAACTTCATCATTAGTTACGAGGAGAGGATAAAAGATTACAACACACCAGAAGGATTTGAAGCATGGGTTTCTCATTTGAAAGCTCTTGACGCAGGTCAGGTTGAGTGGACTATATGATGGATCCCGAGGACAGAAGCCATCTATATGACTGCTACCAAAGGATACCTGAGGATAATGGGCGTAAGAAGTATTCAGCCATATACACCGCAGAGGGTCTTGAGGCAATTGGGGAGGTATCAGATTGTGCTTGAAGATGAAGATCTAAGCATCCAGGTCATAGAGTTGCATCCAGAAGCCGCATTGCCTGAGGCTGTGGTTCAACAGGATTGGAATAGCTGTCGGTATCTCAAAAACGGCACCCAGGTACCAGACGTCGCCAAGGGGGAAGTAGATCCAAATTATGCTGCTTGGTTTGAGGAAATGTCTTATGTAAACAACGAGCCAAAGCCCGAGAGGCCTGCCAAAAGGCCTCATGTTCAAGCCTTTGATGATAAAATTCAAGAAAGGTTAGCTTGGGGGGAGAAGGAGAAGGAATATAAGGCCATTATCCACGGTCTGCGAGAAGAATTGAGAAATGTCACCTTCAACAATGATTTTCAGGCACAAGAGGCCGAAGGTTAAAGGAGAAGATTGGAGAGAGAAAACGAGGCCCTCAGAGCTCAAGTTCAACAGTTGAAAATTGAAGCCGAGAACCCAGGCCGAAGCAGGAAAGATGAGAGGCTCATTTGTAACCTCACTCAAAAGGTACGTGACTACGAACATGACCTGCATATAGCTTAGTCTGAACTAGCAAAAGCACAGGAAAGGTTGGCCAAAAGCGCCGAGGGGCGTTCAACTTTCGTTCAACAGATGAAAGAAAGATATGAAAGAGGGGTCACAGGTTGGGAAAAGGCGATCGACAACCTCGAGGGGGAAATGGCTAAACAAGCCAAAAATTTTAAGGCTGAAAGAGAACATTGTTACGCCTTAATGGCACGGCTAGAAAGGGACTTGCAACAACTCCAAGAGCAGAACCATGCAGCCGAAGGAACTTTGGAAGCCAGAACCGAACAAATTGGGCGTTTGTTGCAAGAGAAGGGCGTCATAACAGAGCGAGTGAAAAGGGTTGCCAACTTATCGCAATGAAGTGAAGTAGCTGTCAGGATATGACGAGATCCATGCTCTTCGCCACTGTGATGATTTTTGTTCGCCGGGTAATGGAAGATCTCTACCACCTTCAGGAGGATTTAGCAAGTCGGCCCACAGCAAGGCCGAATGCCACCCCGCGGGTCCCAGGGACAGTTGAGGCATTGATGTATTCGTGATTTCTTGAGTCTGTGTTTTCTATTCGTTAAAGTCTTGCCAGCTGTTTTGGAGTCTGTATTTCTGTTATTAGAGCATGCAGGTTGTTTGTTTTTGAGTCTGTATCTCGAGTCTATTAGTTTCTTTCGAGTCGGTTAGTTTCAGTCTTTGTAATAGCGTTCTTATATGAAAATTGAAAATCCCAAATGTTTTTACTTTATTTTACACTTATCCACCGGAACTACGTTTAGTCTGATTCATGCAGGGTCATGATACGTAGGCAATCTCCATAGGATTTGACCATAACCAAAAGAAAAAAGAAAGAAAAAGAAAGATAAAATAGGGGGAAAGAAATAAGAGGAAAAACAAGAGAGTAAAGAGAAGAAGAGAGCGGAAAAACAGGAAAGAAAAAGAGAAAATAAGAGAGAGTAAAAACAAGGAGAGAACAGAGGCCAGAATGAAAGAAAGGGAAAGGATAGAAAAGAAAAGGGGATGTTTGCAACTAAAGGAAATAAAAGGCCAGGATGATGCATGCAACCGATCAAATACATAATAGAGAGACGGTTAACTGTTTAGGTGCATTCATGCCTATGTGTAGTTACCAATCTGTTAAAGCCTAATCGCTAACAAAGTTGTTTGTTTGATGTATTCCGTTCAGGCAGGTGGTTAGTTGACTGGCATTATGGCAACTCACTCCTACAACACCCGATCGAAAGATAGGCTGAATATGGTCGACCAGGAACCGGAAACAAGTATTATCGACCCATCAAAAGAGGTGGAAGAAATGGACGTTAATGCAATAAGGGAGGAAATGTATAAGCTAAAACAGTAGATGGCTGAAATGTACCAAGCTTGGGCGAAAGGGCATCCACCACCGGTTTATCCCGCCAATACTGCTTATATCCCACCATCAGCCCAACCTCCGGAGCCTCCCACTGTGAACTCATCTCCAGCCTTCCCCCTCTACCAACAATGTCAAGGTACCACTTCCCATACTTCTCAAGCTCCACCACCCAAACAAGTCCCGTACCCTCCCCTGCCAATTACACCTGTTTTTGTGGCACCTCCATCTGCTACATTACACCGATCTTCCAGTGAACCCCTGTTCCAAACTCACGATAACCAGTCCTATCCCCCTGAATCCACCTTCAAAGTTCCAGAACCATATCCTTACACTACTTATCTTGACATCCCGGTAGAGACCGAGAAACCGCCCAGAAATCCTGAGCATGAAGAGATGATCAGAAAGGTCAAAAGCTTAGTGCAATCATTCCGAGATATGAGAGGGCTGGAAGGCCAAGTAAGTGTGGCCTATAGGGACTTATGTATGTTCCCAGATGTTCAGTTGCTAGCGGGATTCAAAATGCCCAAGTTTGATATGTACGATGGGCATGGCGACCCGGTAGCACACTTAAGATGGTTCTGTAGCAAGATGAGAGGAGCAGGTGGAAGAGATGAATTGCTGATGGCATATTTCAGCCAAAGTTTGAGTGGGTCAACGCTAGAATGGTACACCAGACAAGATCATAGCAGGTGGTACACATGGGACGATTTGGCCCAAGCCTTCGCCTTTCATTTTCAGTATAATCTCGAAATCATCCCAGATTGTCTATCATTGACGAAGATTGAGAAGAAGCCCGGTGAGAGTTTTCGAGAATATGGGTTCCGTTGGAGAGAGCAAGCTTTGGAGCCCACTTATTTTGGGCATTTGGTGTCAGTAGTGGGCAAGTCCTTTAATGAGGTTGTGAAAATGGGAGGCATGGTTGAGGAGGGACTCAAGTCCAATAAGTTCATGAGTTACTCAACAATCAAAGCAACCACCCAGGCCATTCAAAACGGTACTTGGGGTGTACTCGTAAAGAAGAAGAAAGAGGATGTTGCAACGATCGAGTTGGCAGCTTGGGGTAGAGCCAGGAACCTTCCACCATTCTACAACCAGCCTCGACCCTATCCCCAAGCATACCCCCACACTCCGTATAGCCCACCACAACACTACTACCCACCGCCAGATCCCTATTTTTCTGTCTATCATGGACAAACCTATACCCAACCTCCCGCTCACGCGCAATGGCGTGCGCCAGCTCCACAGAGTCCCTAACAAGCTCCACAAAATACCCATCCACCCCCAAAATCCTACAAAACCCCCCCTGGAACAAGTTTTCGACCCAATCAAGCCTTTAAGAATGAAAGGGTGCAGAAACAAAAGACTTTCACTCCATTGGGAGAATCATATACCAGCCTATTTCACAGACTGAGACAGTTGGGTATGTTGAATCCGATCGAGGACAAAATGTCGAACCCTCTTTCCCAGAAATCTTGATCGCTCGGTGAGTTGTGAGTATTGCTCAGGGGCCCTGGGCCATGACACAAAGAAATGTTGGAAACTAAAAACAGTTGTACAAGAGCTCATTGATACTCATCAGATCGAGGTTCAGCCCCCAGAAACACCAAACATCAACCAGAATCCGCTACCAGCTCACCATGAGACCCATATGATTGTGTTGATACACAAGGGAGGGGAGGATAAGAAACCCTCGCAGACGGTGATGATGATCCGCTCCAGTGAAACCAACTCAAAGGAAAAGGTAACTAGTGGGAAATCAGTGGTCCAGTGGAAAAGGGTAGACAACAAGCCAGCTTTGGTAGCCGAGAAAGGGTCGTCAAGTACTGTTGCAGTGAAACCAGAGAAAGCTAAAGTGGTGGTACCAGGGGTTACAAGTAAACCTGTCGTGGTTGTGAAGGGTGATCGCACAGAGCCTGTTATTATAAAACCAGTAACTCAGCTTCCAGGGATCAGCAGCAAGGAGGTCCCGTGGAATTATGAACGAGTGAAAGTAACTTACCAGGGGAAAGAGGTTAGAGAAGAAGTGTGTGAGACCCATGGTTTGACTCGATCGGGGAGATGTTTTTTCCCCGAAGAGTTGAGAAAAGCTAAAACTTCCAAAGACAATCCAGTCTCGATAAAGAAAGTTATGTCCGAGGAAGAGGCAGAGGAATTTTTGAAAAAGATGAAAGTACAGGACTATTCCATTGCGGAGCAGTTAAGGAAAACACCGGCTCAGATCTCGCTCTTGTCATTACTGATCCATTACGATGAGCACCGTCGAGGTTTGATGAAGATCTTGAACGAAGCCCACGTTCCTGACAAAATCTCAGTAAACCATTTGGAAAAGATAGCTAACAAGATATTTGAGGTAAACCGCATCACTTTTTCCGATGATGAGTTGCCCGTGGAGGCACCGAGCACAATAGAGCCCTCTATATGACGGTGAAATGCGAAGACTTTGTTGTTACTCGGGTACTGGTTGACAACGGGTCTAGCGCGAACATATGCCCTCTCGCCACGTTGAACAAGCTGCAAGTGAAGGATGAAAGAATTCACAAGAACAGTATTTGCGTTCGGGGATTCGACGGTGGAGGGAAGGATTCAGTCGGGGATATAGTGCTTGAGCTAACAATAGAGCCAGTTGAATTTACTATGGAATTCCAGGTGCTCGATGTGACTGTTTCGTACAATCTGTTGTTGGGATGACCCTGGATCCATGCTGCCAAAGTAGTCCCGTCTACTCTACATCAAATGGTCAAGTTTGAATGGGATAGTCATGAAATTGTTGTACATGGCGAAGATAATTTGTGTGTGCCCAATGGTGCCATTGTGCCGTTCATAGAGGTTGACGATGGCAAGGGACCATGGGTTTATCAGGTTTCCGATATAGTATCAGTAGAGAAAATTTCGAAAGGAAAGTGCGTGCCCGCTCCAAAGATAGCTGCGACATCAGTCATGGTAGCCATCAAAATGCTGAAAAACGGTTTCGTAGCGGGCAAGGGTTTGGGTGCGTCTCTGCAAGGTATTGTGCAGTCAGTTTCTCTTCCAAAGAATCTGGATACTTTTGGTCTGGGGTTCAAGCCTACCGTTGCAGACATGAGAAGAGCTAGGAAAATGAAAAAGAAAGCATGGGCATTGCCAAAGCCAGTCTCACGTCTGTCTAGGTCATTCGTCAGTCCGGGTACCAGAAAGCAACTGTTGTCAAGGGCCCCTGGACCACTGATTGGAGCCGATGGAGATTTGGAGAAGGGGTTCGAAAGTTTATTCGCCGAGGTCTATAAGGTTCAGGCTGGGGAAGGGTCCAGTATGGAAGATGTGCAATTTATGGGACCACGTGCAAAAGTCAACAACTGGGAAGCTACTCCTCGTCCAGTTGGATGTGTTAAAACCTTGTTATCTTTATATTCAATGAAATGCAATTGATCCTTTTCCTTGAGTTCTTCTAATTTTATTTTGTTTTCTTCTTTTGTACATTTCTTTTTATGCTGATATCAATGACATGACATGCATGAGGAATCTTTGGCCCAGTTTTAAAAGCCAATCTAACTCTGAAATAATAATACAAGAAATTGAGTGTGATGCCGAGTTGGAATTTGATGATGATGAGGCCTATGAAGAAATCAGTAAGGAACTAAGTTATTTTGAGGAAAAGCCCAAACCCAATTTGAACGACACAGAAACAGTTAATCTAGGGGACCAAGAAAATGTCCGTGAAACCAAAATAAGTGTCCATCTAGAACCCCAACTTAGAGAGGATATCATTAAAGTACTGTTTGAATATAAAGACATTTTTGCATGGTCCTATGATGACATGCTGGGTCTAAGCACTGATTTAGTGGTTCACAAGTTGCCCACGGACCCGGCATTTCCCTTCTGTCAAGCAGAAGCTGAGAAAGTTCAAGATGGATATGAATGTAAAAATCAAGGAAGAAGTCACCAAGAAGTTCGATGCCAAAGTCATTCGGGTCACCCAGTATCCCACCTGGTTAGACAATGTTGTGCCTGCACCGAAGAAAGATGGTAAGACCAGGGTGTGCGTTGACTATCGGGATATCAACAAGGCAAGTCCGAAAAACAATTTCCCGTTGCCGAACATCCATATCTTGATTGACAACTGCGCCAAACATGAGATTGGTTCTTTTGTGGATTGTTACGCGGGTTATCATCAGATCTTAATGGACGAGGAAGATGCTAAAAAGACGGCATTCATCACGCCATGGGGAATGTACTGCTATCGGGTCATGCCATTCGGTTTGAAAAATGTTGGGGCAACCTACATGAGGGCAATGGCAATAATATTCCATGACATGATACACCAGGAAATCGAGGTGTACGTGGATGATGTGATCGTGAAGTCTAGGAAGCAGTCTGACCATGTCAGGGATTTGAAGAAGTTCTTCCGAAGGCTTCGCAGACACAATCTCAAGCTTAATCCTGCAAAGTGTGCTTTTGGGGTACCGTTTGGAAAGTTGCTGGGGTTCGTAGTCAGCCACCGGGGTATTGAATTGGACCCATCAAAAGTCAAGGCCATCCAGAAATTGCCACATCTGAAGAACAAGACCGAGGTGATGAGTTTGTTGAGGAGATTGAATTATATCAGCAGGTTCATCGCTCAGCTCACAACTTGTGAGCTCATCTTCAAGCTGTTAAAGAAAGACACTGCGGTCAGGTGGACAGATGAATGTCAGGAGGTGTTTGATAGGATAAAGGGGTATTTGTCAAATCCACCCGTGCTGGTCCCGCCAGAACCAGGGCGACCATTGATTCTATATTTGACGGTATTGGATAATTCATTCGGCTGTGTATTGGGTCAACATGATATCACTGGCAGGAAGGAGCAGGCCATATATTATCTCAGCAAGAAATTCACACCGTACGATATCAAGTACACTCAGCTCGAGAGGACATGTTGTGCCCTAACCTGGGTGGCGCAGAAGCTGAAATATTATTTGTCATCTTACACTACCTATCTCATATCTCACTTGGATCCATTAAAGTATATCTTTCAGAAGCCTATGCCCACAGGGAGGCTTGTAAAGTGGAAGATCCTGCTCATAGAGTTTGACATTGTCTATGTGACCCGAACTGCAATGAAAGCACAGGCCTTGGCGGACCATTTTGCCGAGAACCCGGTTGACGAAGATTATGAACCTTTGAAAACTTATTTCCCTGATGAAGAGGTGATACACATTGATGAGTTAGAACAAGTCGAGAAGCATGGATGGAAGCTTTTCTTTGATGGAGCCGCAAACATGAAGGGCATGGGGATAGGAGCAGTACTTATTTCTGAAACAGTGCAGCACTACCCTGTTACGGCTCAGCTTCGTTTTTACTGTACCAACAACATGGCTGAGTACGAGGCATGTATTTTGGGTTTTAGGTTAGCTGTGGATATGGGTGTCCAGGAAGTCTTGGTCTTGGGTGACTCGGAAATCCTGGTGCACCAAATTCAGGGAGAATGGGAAACACGGGATTTGAAACTCATACTATACAGACAATGTTTGCATGATCTTTGTCAACGATTTCAGTCAATAGAGTTCAGGCATATCCCAAGAATACATAATAAAGTCGTCGATGCTTTGGCCACTCTGGCGTCAATGTTACATCATCCAGATAAGGCTTATATGGATCCCTTGCAGATTCAAGTCCGTGATCAGCATGCTTACTGTAATATGGTAGAAGAAGAACTTGATGGGGAGCCATGGTTCCATGATATCAAAGAATACCTCCGGATGGGGGTATATCCGGTACAGGCCACAAGTGATCAGAAAAGAACAATTCGACGATTGGCAAGTAAATTTTTCTTCAGCAGAGGGGTGTTATACAAAAGAACTCCAGATCTTGGATTGTTAAGATGCATAGATGCAAGACAGGCCACAGTAATCATGACTGAGGTACACTCCGGAGTTTGTGGACCGCATATGAGCGGGTACGTTCTGGCGAAGAAGATTCTCCGAGCAGGTTATTACTGGCTCACTATGGAGCGAGATTGAATCAGTTTTGTCGCAAGTGCCATCAATGCCTGGTGCACGGAGATTTGATTCATTCCCTACCATCTGAATTGCATACAATGTTGGCACCATGGCCCTTTATTGCCTGGGGCATGGATGTCATTGGGCCAATCGAGCCAGCAGCATCAAACGAACACAGGTTTATTCTGGTAGCTATTGATTATTTCACCAAGTGGGTTGAAGTGAAAACTTTCAAATCTGTGACCAAGAAAGCAGTGGTCGATTTTGTGCATTCAAATATCATCTGTCGGTTCGGGATTCCGAAGGTAATCATCACGGACAATGGTGCCAATGTCTATAGTCATCTGATGACAGAGACATGTCAGCAGTTTAAGATTATACATCGCAATTCCACCCCATATTTCCCTAAGGCGAATGGAGCAGTCGAGGCAGCCAACAAGAATATAAAGAAGATACTTCGAAAAATGGTAGAAGGTTCTAAGCAGTGACATGAAAAGATGCCATTTGCGTTGCTGGGTTATCGCACTACTGTCCGTACCTCAGTAGGGGCTACTCCTTATTTGTTGGTGTATGGCACGGAGGCAGTAATACCCGCTGAAATTGAAATCCCATCCCTTCGAATTGTTGCTGAGGTAGAAATTGATGACGTTGAATGGGTCAAAAACCGCTTGGAGCAGTTAAGTCTGATTGATGAAAAGAGATTGGCGGCAGTATGCCATGGCCAATTGTACCAACAGAGAATGGCACGAGCATATAACAAGAAGGTATGTCCACGGAAGTTCAAAGTAGGTCAACTAGTGTTGCGACGTATCTTGCCTCATCAGGCTGAAGCAAAAGGAAAGTTCGCCCCGAACTGGCAGGGGCCATTTGTTGTAACTAGAGTGTTGTCCAATGACGTGTTATATTTGACAGATGTAGAAGGGAAATGTGTAAAAATGGCTATCAATTCTGATGCAGTCAAGAGATACTATGTATGATTTCTTTCTTTGATTGTACTTGTTTGTATTTGGCATATTTTGAAGATTGAAATGATGAAGGCATTTTGTTATGCTATCTAAACATTTTATCCCTTGTCACCTCTTTTGAGCCTTATTTATTTTCTTTCATGCACAATTCAGAAATGCAAGTGTGGAGGATAAGCAAGTAAAAAGAAAAAGAAAGAACGAACAAGAAATGAAAAGGAGAAGAAAAATGAAAAGAGAGAAGAAAGAGAAAGAAGAGAAAAGAAAAGAGAAAAGAAAAAAGAGGAAAAAAAATAGAAAAAGAAAAAGAGAGAAAAGAAGAATAACAAAAGAAAAAGAGATAAAGAAAAGAAAGAGAGAAAAGAAAAATCACAATAACAAAGTAATTTCTATACCATGAACTACGTTCGACCTGATTCCTTTTAAGGATACGTAGGCAGCCTCACGGTTCGGTCTCATCAAATCCAAAAGTCCCCAAGCAAGAAACTGGGGCAGAAGTCGTGGTTGTTGTAAGAAATACGATTCCGAAAGTTGTAATTCTAAACCCATGTGAATTGGTTTGAGCCTTTGATATCCTTTCTTTTTAACCCTATCCAAAAGCCCAAGTTACGGTCCAAATAAAGACCTTCCGATCAGTCTTTGAGAGATTCCAAGTTGAGCAGGTAAATGTAATTCATGTCAGGGGCAACACTCTGGTTCAAGCAGAAAAAATAAAAATGAGAGAGTCTTATTGGTGAAAACCTTCACAGGCACCGTAAGGCAACGTGAGTTGAGAGAAATAAAAATGAGAGAGTCTTATTGGTGAAAACCCTCACGGGCACCATAAGGCGAAAGTGATTTGGGAGATGAACGAATGAAAGAGGTATGCTGGTGAAAACCTTTCAAGGCACCGCAGGATGAACAAGGTCAAGGTTTGGGTAAAGTAATCAGGTCATGGAAATTCTGGGGGCAACGAAGTACGGCAACCGAATGTTGATTGTTTGGACAGATTGGGCCGATTAATCCGAAATTCATGTCATGATCATTGGTACTAGCTGTTCCACTTAGATAAGTTTCTTTTTCTTTTTACCTTTGTAGTAGTCATCTGGTTTTGGATTCTTCTTATCCTTAACTCGCAAAGTCATTGCATTTCATTTTCTTTTGGGTATTTATCTAAAGATGTTTCAATGTTAGTCTTGTCCAAATCAAGTGAAAAGGATTTCAAAGCTCACTACCAACTTCCCAAAATTGCAAAGCATGGAATGGTCAAAGCATACTAAGGATAACATGATGTAATAGAGGGGTACAAGGAATCACCGGAAGTTTCATCGGTGGAATGGATTGGTAATGTCATGGGAGATGCAAAGGTTCAGATAAAAGGTCAGAGGTAAAACAACAACATGGGTATAGAACACTCGGTTCGTCAAAGGTCATGGGGTGTGAGAGTCAGTCAGAAAGTCAAAGCGGTTCAGGGCCAGTTCGGAGAAGCCGGTCAGAACAAAACATTGCAGCAGAAAGACCTTCAGCAAGAATGCCATCAGCTAACCACCACTTTAAACTGACAAAATTTTCTTTGATTGAAACAAGGGCAAAAAATTCGTTTGATTCGGAGAAACTCTCCGTAGGGGAAAAGAGCAAGCACCAAAATAGGTTTGACTGTAAACTTTGAGGACCCTCCTGGAAAATGGGACCTAGTTTAAAGTTCAGAAATAGCATAATCTAGCATAACTGTATCCCAAAGGAATATAAGTTGTTTGAAGTGTGCATGTTCGAGATAGGATTCAATTAGGAGTTTTCAGGACCCTCATAAATAATGGGACTTAGTTTAAAAGTTCAATTAGATAATAACATTTAGCGAAAAGTCTGTTGTAGGGTAGTATAATTCAGCCATAAAAGTTGTCACTCTTAAGATAAAATTGGACTTTTGATTTTCAAGACCCTCCTGGATAATGGGGAGTAGTTTAAATATCCTCTTAGATAGAAAGATTTAGCAGAAGTCATACCTGTAGAAGATATAACTTAGATTCGATTCTAAATTGTCGTTTAGTTAAGAGTTGTCAGGACCCCCTGAATAATGGGATTTAGCTTTCAATTCTTAGTAATACTTGGTAATATGATTTAGTTTTACAGTCACATCCGTCCCCAGCCACCAAACTGGGGCAGAAAAATTTCTTTGTTTTTGTCAAGTTGAAGTCAGGAGCCTACCTGGAGAGCAGGGAATACATTTCAAGTTGAAGTTGGGAGCCCGCCTGGAGAGCAGGGAATAATTTCAAGCGTAGTAGTCAGGAGCCCGCTTGGAGAACAAGGGAGTGCAATTTAAAGTTTTAGTTTTCAAAATTCTTTGCTTTGTTTATTTTGAATTCAGGAGCCCGCCTGGAGAGCAGGGAATACATTTCAAGTTCAGCAATCAAGAGCCCGCCTGAAGAGCAGGGAATACATTTCAAGTTGAAGTCATGAGCCCGCCTAGAAAGTAGGGAATACTTTCAAGTTAGCAGTCAGGAGACCGCCTGGAGAACAGGGGATACATATCAAGTTCAGCAGTCAGGCACCCACCTGAAGAAGGGGAAAACATCTCAGTTTACAATTCAAGGTGGCAACAAACGGATGTCTCCGAAAGAATGGAGAACAACAAGGCAACAAGAAGGACAAGATCAAGTTTGAAGATATAGATAGGACTTTTGTAATCCATAGATCATAGTCTAGTATAGCTTTTTATTTTATTTTGACATGGTGTAATAAGGACGTTCAGTAAGCAGTAGCAGCAGCAGCAACAACAGTGAAATCACAGCTTCATGGTAGTCCTAGCTACCAAAACTTTCCGAACTACACTGACCTGATTTCCTTTTAGCCAAGGATATGTAGACAACCTCAGAGGCAGGGTGCGGTCAAATCTTTCAAAAATGCTTCCCACGGAGTATTCAAACGGGCAAAAATCGCTCATATCCGCTCACTTTATCTTTGCACGAAAACTCTTCGTGTTTCCGAACAAAGAGGGGCAGCTGTGAGCACGTGATTTTTGCCCTACATGAAATACTCCCATAAATTCAAAACAAAGTAATTTCGTTTCATTATTTGCAATCTTGTTGATTTTGTGGCATTTGTTGTTAATTATTTGCATTTTTTGTCTGTGCATTTCGTTTGTTAATTAATGGAAAATACAAAATATGCTGCATTTGCATTTAGGATTTAATTTTTTGCATGTTTGAAATAATTAGTAATTTAGTGTTTATAAAAATGGAAAAATCATAGAAAAATAGATCATTTTTGCATTTTAATTTTAATTTCTCGAATTTTGTTAGCTTTCTTTAATTTGGTATTTAATTAGTATGATAATTACTTTTAGAGGTTAATTAGTTAATTTGATAGGATAATATTAGTTTTATTAATTAATTTAGGATTTATTTCTAATTTTTGAAAAGAAAAGAAATTTGAAAATTGAAAAAAAAAAAGAGAAAAGATTCAAAAAAACAAAGGGAAATTCGGATTTGGGCCATTTAATTAAACCCCCTTCAGCCCAATTGCCCCCCCCCCCTCTTATCCGCCCAATTCTAGCCCAAACCCGCCTATACCTGGTCTGGATCCCCCTTTCAAGCGAAACGACGCTGTTTCAACCAGTGCCAATCTGAGCCATTGATCCTCATTTGATCGAACGGCTCGGAACTAAAGCCTGGGGAGTATATATACGTCCGAACACACACACCCCTCAGTTCATCGTCCCAACACCCCAAATTCAGAACCCTGCCCCCAAACCCTAGTAGCCGCCCCAGAATTCCCCACCGTCCAGTGGCGGCGCCGGCGTCCAATCGCCACTGAATTAACACCATCAACTCCCTTCCACCTCCCCATCCCAAATCTCCAAATAGTTCCTCTCAAATCCCCCTCCATCGCCTCGAATCTCAGATCTGAGGTTAGCGCTTGAAACCCTAAAATTCCCAGATCCACCCAAAATCACACCATGCAACCCCTCATCTCCTTCCTGCCTTAAATGCATGGTTTCATCTCAAAATGGTCCGTCAGTGGTAGAGCAGAGGTCCGGATAGCCAAGTCTCTCCATGGGTTCCTTTCTGGCTTAGCAAGGTCAAGTGAACCCAATACCGTCATTAATCGTTTGTCTTTTGCTAAGGACAACCGATTAATGACCGTCAAAGGTTCACTATCTCCTACAAGGTTGTTCGAGTTCATGCAGTTCTTGCTGAAGCAGGTTTGGGAGAATTTCCTTTGCGTCAATTGGTTTCTTGTTTGTTTGCTTGGTTGTTTGTTTTTCCAGTTTTCGTCCTTCAGAATTTTTGTCTCTTGCTTAATTGCATTATGTTCTGGTTGTAAGTTTGTTAGTTAGCTTGTTTGCGTAGTTGTCAATGAAAATCAGCTTCGTAAGGTTTAAGTTTAATTTGGTTTCAATTCACGAGATTTTCTTCTTTCCGCTGGGTTTCATTTCACGTTTGTGAATTAATTTTGGAACTGAGTCAAGTATAGTTCATCGTTCGCATTAATTCTTGTTTCAAGAACATTTTCTGAATTCATGTTTATGTGTGAAGGGTATTCAAGCTAGCTTCTCATAAATTCAATAGTTGTTTTGAATTTCAATTTGTTTGAAAGTGTCAGCCCGTTTGTTTACTGTTATTGTGATTGTGAGCATTCAGAATTTAAGGGGAGTAGGTGAATAATGGGGAACTTTAGGGGGTAATTTTGGAGATTGTTTCAACCTAAGGAATCTTTAATAACTGATGGGAAGCTTTCTAAATGGACAGCTTCCCAAAATGGTTAGGGAAAACAGGCTGTAAATTGAAAATATATGAAGGAAATGGACAGCTGTCCAAAAATCAGTTTTGAAAGATGCCCTATGAGGGTATTTTGGAAAGAATATGACTGTCTTGCCTTGGAAGGCACACAGCAGACCCTCAGCCTTAAAAAGAAAGCCTTCTTCTTATTCAAGACAATTTTTACACCTTAGAGAGACCGAAAAGGCTGAAATACAGGAGAAATCAGAACAACTAAAAAAAATCACTGTTCCATTGAAAGTTTTTTTCTGTAATTCTTGAGGCTCTCACTTCTGAAATGATCTCTGAACAATCGAGGGCTAAGATGGCTTGAGACTTAGTCATTAAGGCTAGGTGTTGGGTGTTTGCTTGTGTGAAAGTGTGTTTGACACTGCAGTCTGGTCTATTGAATTGCATTTTCTTGGATTTTGAGCTGTTTTGGTACACCGTTCCACTGGATTTGAGGTCCATTTTGCTGCTTGTTACTACTGCTGGGTTTTCTGATTATCTCGCTGTTGCTTTCTTCACATTTTCAAGTATGTAAGGACATTTGAACCTTGAGTAAATCTAGATCAGAAGCCTATGAAATCAAGCTGAAATGGCTGTTTTGTTCTTTCGAGCAGAGGCTATTGGTCTTCTTGTGATTTCTGCACATTTCTCTCGTTAATCATTATGAGTAGTTAGTCATATAGTTTGTAGTCTATTTCCTTTTCAGACTTGGGATTTGCACCAATGTGTTATAAATAATGTTAGACTATTGGACTATTACAGTGCTGTAAGTCAGAGCTAAGCTCAGCCATGCTTATGTCTTGTGCATGAATGTCACTCATGTCTTTGGGAAACTGTTAGAATGTGTAGAGTAGTTTGACCTTCCCTTTATCATGTTCACCTTTAGTTGTTTAGCTGAAAATCTTCCCTGTTTCGCACTGTGCAAGCAGTGCATCTACTCATTCTTCTGGGTGCATATTCTGATTGTGGCTCTTATTGGTTTGATTTGCTGGTTAGTTTCATTGGATCCGACTTCTTGCGCTCGTTTAACCTTTCCAAAATGTGAAAGTGGGGTTTATTCCATGCTCCTCATGATATAGATTTGGTTACTGAGAAGAATTTGCCCAGGACCTACCTGCATTTTCAGGGACTATGCATTTGTTTTAATATGTTCATTGTAAGGTTTCTTTTTAGAAGTTGTAGTTTTGTTGTCTTTGTCCGCTCTTATATCGAGATTTGTTTTATTCCGCAAAAGGTTGCTGGATTTCTATCGTAGCTTAACTTTTAGTCTTCATGATTTAATCGTTAATTTTAATACATGCCCTGTGGTATGAATCTTTGCGAGGGCGTTTCAAATGAATTACTAGAGAAATAGCTTTAGGCTTTAAGAAATTAGGTTTTGGACAATGGTTTGTGCTGATTCTTGGGGATTATGTCCAGCTCGCCTGGATCTTCGAACTGGTCATGTGACCAAATTTAAGGGAGTAATTTCAAGAAAAAGAATATGGGCCTAGCAAATGAGCAGCCAGGCCCCTTCTCCACATTAATACTTCTGGGCTGCATATCCATGTGCCTTGAGTTAGCCCGTTTGCTTTTTACAGTGTAGTTAGCCCGTAACTCGTGGCCTTAGCAATACCGACTCGATTTTAGGAATAATTGTTGAATATTCGTAGAGAAACCTTTAGGGCCGTTTAAAATACAATTGTGATTGTGTACATGTTCGCGTGACATGATTACAATTCTAAAAACTAATTCAGAGTATGCGTTCGCGCAACTTCGAGCAAACCTTCTTAATAATAAAAATGGATTTTGTAGGTTATTAATTAGATTAGCTCATATAGTCTGAGGTGCATCGTCTACTATTTAATCCTACAAAATGACAAATGTTCGTAGTTTGCTTTAGACACGCGCAACTTCGGCTAAATTTTCTTAAATAAATAAAAAAAACGTTATTAATTATGGACACGTTCACGTGACATGCTTTTTGACGCACCAAAGGAAAAGAGTATACGTACGCGTAACTCAATTCTTTAACTATGAGTAATCAAGTGTTTTAAAAGCGGTAAAGGGTAAATGCACATAGGATCTAAAGTCAGTAATTAAAAAATTTTAATAAGCCAAGTATGATCAAAGTGACCGTGCTAGAACCACGGAACTCGGGAATGCCTAATACCTTCTCCCGGGTTAACAGAATTCCTTACCCGGATTTCTGGTTCGCGGACTGTTAAACAGAGTCAAACTTTTCCTCGATTCGGGATTTTAACCGGTGACTTGGGACACCATAAACCTCCCAAGTGGCAACTCTGATTTTTAATAAATGATCCCGTTTCGATTGTCCTTTAATTGGAAAAACTCCCTTGAATTTATGCCCTTTATGGGGTGTAGGTAAAAAGGAGGTGTGACATGTAGCATGCAATAGACATCGTGACCAATCTGCGCTTTAATATCTTGACGGTGTGGGAAGGGTAGATATGGATATGATGACCGGTGCGCTAATACCACGTGTATCCCCTCTTTTGAGGAGTGTCATACCAGGTATCGCATTGATGTGATCCATATTAAATATAAACCTAGGACCCCCTTTCCCTTTTATTTGCAAACTTCTTTTTCAAAAAGTAATTATAACCTTTTCTTCTCAAAATTCGCCTTTAATTGTTTTCAAACTCTTATGTGTTTAAACTTAAATCCTCTACTATTTGAGCCTATATTTGTCTATTTGCTAAATTGTACAAATTACCAATAAACTATCTGGCCGAGAACCAAACTAGTGGATCCTGAGGGGTGCCTAACATCTTCCCCTTAGGATAATTTCAAGTCTTTACCCGATCTCCGGTTATCAAAAAATCTTAGGAGTAGATCTTATAGATGTCCTAATGCACCTTAAATCATTAGGTGGCGACTCTTCAAAAATGCAAAACCTAGTTCCCAAAAGGAATGAGTTGTCCTATAACAAATGTCACAAACCCGATCTCCCGATTGCATAATAGGTGAAAAAAGGGGCGCGACACCTATGTGTTCTTATTTGTCACCTAGAATTTTGCCTTTAAACCTAAGGGTCTGCCTAGAACCTCCCTCATAGGATAGAAGTCCTAAATTCCTCTGGGTGATAGGAAGGGACGGGTAACAACATGCAATAGGGGGTCGAGACCAACCCTCGCTTTAATTACCTTCACGGGGCGGGAAAGGGTAGATATGGATATGATGACCGGTGCCTTAATGCCACGTGTAGCCCCTGTTTGAGGAGTGTCATACCGGGTATTGCATTGATGTGATCCATATTATAAACAAACCTAGGACCCCCTCCCACTTTTATGCTTAGATTGTAATTCTTTTCAAAAAGCCTTGCTTTTCAATAATTGTTTCTCAAACACCTATGTATCAAAACTTAAATCCCCTATTATGTGAGCCCTACTTGTCTATTTGCTAATTGTACAAATTCACAAAAAACTGTTTGGACGAAAACCACACTAGTGGATCCTGAGGGCTGCCTAACACCTTCCCCTTAGGATAATTTCAAGCCCTTACCTTGTCTCTGGTTATCAAACGTAGTTATAAATGAACCCTCATAGGTTTCCTAACGTACCTTAAATCGTTAGGTGGTGACTCTTCAAAAATGCAAACCCCTTTCCCAAAATGAAAGAATTGTCCCATACCAAAATGTCATAAACCCGATTTCCACAGAGGGAAAAGGGGACACGACAGTGGGACCCCTGAACTTTGAGATTAACAATTTAAGAAACTAAAACTGACCCTATATTCCAAGCGGGACTCCTGAACTAAAGAAAAACTAAGACTAACAACTTAAGGAACTAAAAACTGACCCTATTTTCCAGGCGGGACCCCTAACTTAAGGAAAACTAAAGATTAACGACTTAAGAAAACTAAAACTAACTCTATTCTACAGGCAGGACCACTGAACTTTAAGAAAACTAAAGACTAACAACTTAGGGAATCTAAAAACTGACCCTATTCTCCAGGCGGGACCCCTGAACTTAAGGAAAACTAAAGATTAACGACGCAAGGAAACTAATATTGACCCTATTTTCTAGAGGGGACCCCTAAATTTTTAAAAAAAAAACAAAGACTCTTCCGACTAGGGACAATGCCTAGGAGTATGGTTCTTCTCGACTGGGAAAAATGCCTAGGAGGTAATGGTCTTCTCAACTAGGGGAATGTGTAGGAGGTGAAAACCTTCTCAACTAGGGAAATGCCTAGCAAGTAAAAACCTTCTCAAATAGCCTTTGTGCTGACAAAATTTGGGCACAACACTTGAAATATTCAATATTTGATTTGGACATTGTCTTCGTCACTGTTTTCAAAAAAAAAGAAAACTTGTGAGTTTAAACATGGTGGTTGGTTTGTAGCCTTGATTTTGAGGGCGATTGCTCCTACACTTTCCATGATAACTTTGATTTCAACTTGGGTACCTTGCTTGTTATTAGCTAACCGATTTCTCCTCAAACCTTATCATAGAAAACACCCCTAATCCATTCAAGCCCCAAATCCCTCTATTTGTTGCATTGTACTCATGAATAGACATTTACTGAACCTTTGCATTTCACATGAATCCCAAAGTACAACAATTGTCACCAACCCAGTGCGCATACTTCTCTTTCCTGACTTAAGCCACTTTGATGTACCATCCAGACTACGCTTTGGGCAATTGGAAAGCTGATAGCAAATTTTAAAGTCATTTCTCACTTATTCTAACCAAATAGACTCAAAAAGAGGACTTAATTAAAGCAAGAGAAACATAGTGATGGAACAATAGAGAGATGATATCGAACAAGAGAATTACAAAGTAGAAACTTATCTGATGTGGATACCAACTCTAATGATCATGACACGCATTTTGGATTAGGTGGCCTAATCTGTCGGTAAGTCTGATGTTCGACTCTTGTTATACCTCTAAGCCATGAAACTGGGCTTCAATGTTCCAATTATCCTGTCTGATTCACGCTTATTTGACTTGTAGTGCCCGAAGGGTTTTCACCATCAAGTCTCCCTCATTTTATTCTTACTCCCAACTCACCATCGCCTTATGGTGCATGTGAATGTTTTCACCGATAAGACTCTCATTTTGCTCTTTTCTTTTTATTTCCTCTGATTCTGCAGATGACAAAGCATTAACCATGGTAAAAATATCATATGCTCCTAGCATGGATAACTCGGCACTCTCAAAGATTATCTAGGAGGTCTTTTCTGGACTATAATATAGCTTTTGGATAGGGTTAGAAAGAAAGAATATCATAAAGGCCCAAAATAACTAAGACAATAGGGTTAATTTATTTCCAACTTTTGGAATCCATTTTAAAAAATTTGCCCCAGTTTCTAAAATAAGAGAATTTGATTCTTTTTTTTTCTTTTGTTAAGAATAATTTATGAGAAAACTAACCCAGTCTTGACTTCGTGGGATTATAAAATATTTTATTTAGTGCGACCGAACCGTAAGGCTGCCTGCATATCATGTGATGGCAAGAATCAGGTCGAACGTAGTTCAAAAAAACGCTTTCTTTTTTTGTTGCTATTTTTCCTTTTCTTTTATTTTTCTTTTCTCTTCTTTTTTCTTTCCTTTTTTCCTTTTTTTCTTTTTGAACTTTTCTTTTGGAATGAACTTTCTAAAACAAACCTATGGGAACATGTACTTTTTTTTATCACTCTAACTTGATTCCAAAAAAAGGGGGCCAAAGAAATCAGCACAGGCTCAAAGAGGTACCGAAGGGTATAAAATATTTGGGTAGCTGAAAGAGGGCCTCCCAATCTCTGAAAACGCCAAGTACGACACATGCAACTTGGGAACGGAAGATGAAGATCATGCATACCATTTCCTTTGCAGCATCGCCATCAATATCACAGATATGCCTTCCACTTTTCTGTAGTGTCTTGCCAAGTACAGAACTGTTGTTGAGTAATTCTTTTCCACAATGAATGTTCTCCGCCAGGTTGGAGCAAACTCCCTTGCTTTATCTTGTGACTTGAGATGCACTTGATCACAAAGTTGCTCACTTCAAATTGTCCGGGACACGCTCTCTTGTAACAAATTCTTTTTCGCCCTATTAACTTCGCAAACTATCTGCCCCAGTTTCACACAATTCGGGCTTTAAATGATCTCAAAATATCCAAATCTTTACTTATTTTCCTCAAATGTCCCTGTCATATTCAAAACGTGTTTTATTGTTTCATGATTAGACTACCTTTCAAGACCAGGCTGAGAATTTCGCATGCAAGTCATGTCAATAGAATCAACATGAAAAAAACTATAAAAGAAAAAGAGAACTAAACAAATACGGACTAGAAATAACAGAAAATAGGAAATTGCATTACACATAAGGTGAAAGGGTTTGAACAGTGAAACAAGCGAAAAAAAACTTGGGTGACAACCCGAGAACAAATCTAGATAACACTAAATGAGTTACTACAACTAAATGAACTAGGCAAAATAAAAGGATAGAAGGGCTTGAGTCACAAGACAATATCCGGATTACAACCCTAAAATAACCCGGACAACAGAAATAACAACAAAATAAACCACCAAGACTCCTCCCAGCTAGCCAAGAAAGGAGAATCTTTCCAATCGCCAAGCTCGACATCTTAGCCACTGATTTCCCCATCAACATTACTAGGACCTTCGCAAGTCTCCATCACATTGACCTTAGCAAATTGCTTTTGGGTCCCTTTTGCCAACTCGTTCTTAAGATCAGC
Organism: Nicotiana tabacum; assembly: GCF_000715075.1. Lineage (NCBI taxonomy): Eukaryota > Viridiplantae > Streptophyta > Magnoliopsida > Solanales > Solanaceae > Nicotiana > Nicotiana tabacum. The sequence goes on along the minus strand of NC_134089.1, from coordinate 49,609,965 downwards.
TTCTGGAACCGAGACTGATAGCGCTGAAAACTTAGTAGCAAGTGGCCTTCCAAGGAACTCAGAAGAGTTGTCATATTCCTTTTCAAAACATCATGCCCACCATATGCATATCATTATGAACAGGCAATGGACTTTGGCTAGTATCCGCTGCATCTGGATTTTGCACGGTAATGTTACCTGCATCAATAAGCTTCTGGACTGCTCTTTTCAGATTCCAACATTTTTCTATACTGTGCCCCGGGGCATTAGAGCAATATGCGTACCTTTGAGAATAATCAAAATTCTTTGGAAGAGGGTTTGATATTTTTATCTGAATCGGCTTCAACATGTCCAATTGTCTCAACCTTCGGGACAACTGGCATATGATTCTCCAATAGGAGGTAAAGTCTTTTCCTTTTGTTGTTGCCTTTTCATTTTGTACTCTGGCCTCGGTAGGAACCTTTTGCAGGTAGGTGGTTGATATGCTTGAGGAAGTGGGTAAGACATTTGTGGAGGCGGTACAGGCAATTGTGGGTCTTGTGGGTGTGGAGCATATGGCGGTGCATTGTGGATGGAGTGTTGGGAACGTGAGGTATGACTTTGGGGATTTTGTGGATAAAAGTAGCATTGGGGAGGATTATTTGGAGCACAGGGATATTCATGGGGTCGATACTAAGGCTGAAAGCGTTGAGGAAGAACACTCACTGGACCTTGTCATCGGCGGGGCTCAACAACATCTTTTCTATTTCTTTTTCTTCCCCTCAAATTTACTGAGATGTTCTGAATATCCTCTATAGTATCTTTCAACACAGAATAACTCATGATTTTGCATGACTTGATTGCTTCTTCAACCATCTCCCTAATTTTTACCACATCATTGAAAGGTTTAACCCAAGGCTGAGATCAAGTGACTGAAGTAGGTGGGTCCCTGGGCTTGTAGGAAAAGCTCAACCTTTTCTTCTTCGCCAATCGGGGGACTGACTCGGGAAGCTTGTTCCCTCCATCTGAACCCAAACTCTCTAAAACTTTCCTCTGGTTTATTTTCCATCATAGATAGGGAGGAGCGGTCTGGGATAATGTCTATATTGTACTGAAAGTGTCGAACAAAATCTTGAGCCATGTCATCCCATGCATGCCACTTGCTAACATCTTAACGGGTATACCATTCCAAGGCTTACCCACTCAAGCTCTCATTGAAATACGCCATCAACAAATCATCTTTCCCTCAAGCACTTCTCATTTCACCGGAATAACCCCTCAGATGGGTTACTGGATCTCCACCCCCGTCATACAAGTTAAACTTTGGAATTTTAAGCCCCGCAGGTAGATGAATATTGGGAAACATACACAAATCATTGTAAGATATGTTAATCTGATTTCTTATCCCTTTCATGTTCTTTAAGGATTGTTCTATATCATTCAGCTTTTTGGATATCTCATCTCGCTCTTCTCTCCTTGTGAACTTTTCATTTTTAACATGAGGCTCATTCCAAGGGCTATGATTATATGAGACCGGGACCTGGTGGGCCAAATCTTGGGGGTAGTATTGGGTATCATGAGGTTTGAACTGCTGTTCATTGTTGGATCTGTGAAGGAAAGGTTGTTGAGAAGTTGTGATAGTGAGGATAATGGATATGGCAAGAGGGTTATTTTTCTGAAATGTAGTTGGAGGATGAACAATGGAGTTACTAAGGAGGTTAGGAAAGCTATGATAAGCTGGAAAATTTGGAGAATATGGTGGATCATCTGACAGTATGACCGGAGTTCGAGTGAGGGTAGCATCTAGGAAGCTAGGTGGTGGTGGGGGTGGTGCCTTCCCAGTCATACAACCTTGATATATGTTCGCCATGTGTCGTCTTAACATCCTTAACTCTTCAACCAACCCAGTGTCCCGTTCAAACAATTGCTTTCGGGTACTAGTATCAACCAACTCAACTCCATTGTCGTCTGCCATTGCCTTTCGACTTTATGTTGTAGGAAAGAGTTGCCATTTTAAGAACCACAAACCAATCACCATTCTGCTATAATGAAGATAATAAATAGGAACAAAATGAAGTCATCACATTAGCGTTAGGGTATTTAACATAACATAATCTTACATTATGTGCAATGCACCTAGTCACAATTATCGGTTCTAAAATGACTTCGAGGGTACGAAGATCATATGGCATCATCCCACTCTTCTTGCCCCGTTTCCTTCAATATTTTCCTTTCTAGCACCCCTTGATTTTTCATTTTCTTTCCTCTAGTTTTCTTTCTGATTATCACTCTTTTCTTTCCTCTCATTTCTCACATCCCACATCTTCTTCTTTTTTTAAAATTAAATGATTCGATCGAATCCTATGTAGGTTGCCTACGTATCATGTCCCTCATGAATCACATCAAGCGTAGTTCTGGAAAAGTAATGGAAAAAAATAAACTAAAAACAAAAATCTTTTTGAATTTTTCATTTATAATTTTTTTATGTTTTCAAATACATGAAGTACGATAACAAAAGACTTGACAAAATCTTAAACCGCCTAAAATACTCAACACTACTAGACAAGACAAGAAAGTAAAAGAAAACATGAAAACAGACTCAAAATATAAAAAATCTCTAAAAACAAACTCCCAAATGCGATGGTCCTGGGGTATCTGTCATGCTCGAGCTCTGATATATGGATCCATGCCTGGATGAGAAAAATAATACCAAATAGATTAGTGACTCAAGACACTATGCGACGCCACGACACCTTCTATTGGACACATGCAAGGCATGATTAAGGCTATTTTTGCAAAGTGAGCTACGTGGACAAAATGTGGCTAGAAGTACAAACTCAACAGAGCTGACCTGACATGAAAAATTACTTTGCAGAAATGACCCATTTTGTAGAAATGGCCTATGTCGCCAAAAAATGGCTAAGCATGCAGATTCAACATAATGGACCTTAAATAGAGAGGACACCTTGTTGTGGACTTAAGGCTCTAAGACATGGGTTTGAACCACTGTTGCGAAAATGATCCCATTTTGCAAGAACAACCGATATGGCCAAAAGCGGCTAGACATGCAAATTCGACAAGGACGGACCTTTAAAGTAAAGAGACACCTAATTATGGATTCACGACTCTCTAGACACAATTAAACAAGTCACTTTGCGAAAATAGCCCTATTTTGTAAAACGACCGATGTGGCCAAAAGTGCCTAGACATGCAAGATTTGCTATGATCCCCGAAGCCTAGAACCTAAGACTCACTAGGAAGAATGAACCCTATGTGGGTTGCCTACATATACCCCCTGAAAGACGAGAATCAGGTATGCGTAGTTCGGGAAGATTGGATACGAGAGAGAATTTTTCAAAAAAAAAAAAACACTGATCTAGAGAAAACATTTTTTTCTCTTTTTTGAAAAATGATGAGAGATGTAAAAAAAATTTGGATTTTCTTTTTTTCTTTTTTTTTTTGTTTTTTAGGAAAATTATGGGAAAGTGCAAAATCTTTTTGGATTTTTCATTTTCATTTTTTTTGTCTTTTCTTGAAAAAGTTGTGAAAGAAAAATATAACTGGGCTCTACTTGCTTCATCTTTATACTTTACCCTCTTTCCTTTCTCATTTACTCTCAACCATCATTGGTCCTCCAAATGACCTCTTTACCTTTAAAGAATGAAACATGTAACACATAGGGATGATTAAATGTCTTTTTAGGCCATGGGCCCGTTTTGACATAATTTGGAAAAGCCTCCTATAAAGGGACACTGTGCTTGGGACCGAGCCCTGCTAAGTATAAATGACATGACGCAAATAAGCATGACCTAAAGGCTGGCCTAAGTTTGGGGTTCACTAGACAAGGCAATTCGGGGTGACACGTGATCAATATCGGCTGCTCTAGCTGTCCGCCAACTCCACACTCCCACGCCACCCCCCCCCAAAGACACAGGTGACTCACAAAAAGGCTGTGTACGCTCAAACATACTCTGGAAGTCTTGTTGCAGAAAGAAGACTCATAGTTATGCAAATGATGACAATTTATAAAGCAGTAACACATAAGGAAAAGCGATAAACAAACAACTAACAAAATTGGGAAATAAAACAAACAAACCAAATAAACAAACCAAACAAACAAAGCAAATAAATAAAATAAATACCTCAACTGAATATCCTAAAAGCCAACAAGATCAAGTGCCAGTTGGAACCTACAACTCCCCAGCAGCGTCGCCAGAGCTGTCACACCCCTTTTTTTCACCTCACTTAACCCTCTTGTAATTAATAAAAAGATTTTGTAAAGCTTGAAAGGGTTTTCAATTATGAAAAGTGACAAAAAAAATTCATTTCAAAGGATTTTCATAGTCACCACCTGACATTGGTTTCGGTGTACCTGGTCACCATTTTTAAAATAATAATTTTTCTTGAAATACATTTGACTCTTAAACTAGTTTGCACTAGAGATTCTAGATAAGAGGGTTCATTTGACTCAGGGAGAAGGTGTTAGGTATTCTCCGAGTCCCGTGAAAGTCACGATTGCGTACTTCATCATGTTAGCTTTTAAAATATTCAAATTGAGGTAAAAAAACAGAGACAAAGGAAAATAAACACACAAGAGGCTCCCGGTCGTCTCCACCTAAACAAAAGAAAATAAAATAAGAAAATTAAAGTAAAATCCTAAATACTAATATATACTACACTTTTTCACAAAGTTTGTCATGACCTCCAAAATATATGATACTACGGGGCATATCCCGGATAAAAATATATACAAAATCTACGGGGCATTCCCTGGATAAATTTAACTAAAGGAGGTGACCTCTCACCTCAAAAGAAACTAAAACACGAACGCCTTAAAGGTTTACCTACCCAAATGTGGCCGGCCTAAGCATACTCCTAGCAGTCAAAGTAACTAAAGCACAGACACAATGTAGTGAAATCATGTTAAGCTCAAATTTACCAATGCCATTTATTCACCGTGACCATTTGTCTTAATCTGCACCTAAGTCCTAATTTGACTAAATTTCCTTTAGCTAGATTTCATTCAGTAGCAAGTAGTTCATGTAAATCAAAACCAATTGATATGAGCAGAATTAACCAAGCAACATATGATTAACATGGATCAAACAAACATTTCACCACAAACAACACATAAGTTTAAAATAAGATAAATTGAGCAGAGAACTAAAGAATTGGACCTCAAGCAGAATGTTGTCTTCACTATTAATAAGAACAACTCCAATTCTGGTACATCAACTTCGAAGGTATTAAAATGCAACAACGAACTCCGGTTAAAATCTTGTTGGAAAGCGAAAACATGGATCGGATCTTAAACAGCGAACTGGAGAGCTTCAACAACAAACTCACCTTCAAACTCTCAAATGACCAACACTAATCGAAAACAAATCCAAATACAACTTCAAAAATCTGACAGAAACTTCAATCAAACTCCATGCGACGAAACTCTATTTTTATTGGAGTTTTTAGTGGTGATGAAGGTATGACAAATTGGTTGGTGATTAAGAAGAGTGACTGCTTGATCAAATATTGTGAATGTTTTTGAAGACGAATGGTGTTATGATGGTGGTGTAACGCTGGTGTGGAGGAATTGCAGCGAGTTTGGGTTAAGAGATGGCAGAGGTGGCTTGGAGAGGAGATGGGACGCTGGGTGTTAGAGCAGCATCGCCTGTGGCTGATGACTCGCCGGATTTCGGCATTTTTGCAAAGAGACAAGGGGTGCGGCTGCTTCTTAGAGCCAGAGAATGATGAGCGTTCCCTTCCCTTTCTACGTTCGTGTGTGTATATATTGAAGTTGTTGTCCGTTCTTATAGATTAGGGGTTCTACGGTTAGGTCATTTTTGTGGACGATAGAGTTTATATGGGGGTATAGGGGAATATGGACCATTGGATTAAAATAAAGAAAAGGCTAGGATGTAAGGGTTAGGGATTTGGGCTTGGCTGGATTTGGGCCTCTTTTGGGCTAAGTCAAGCTCAAAATAATAGTCTTCTCACATAAAAAAACAAGACAAAATTAGTCCTAAATATTTCTTCTTATCCTTTTTTGGAAAAATAAATATCAATACTATTTTTGTATTCTTTTTTTAATTTTATGAAAGGTAGATTAACTAAAAGTAACTAGATAAAATAACAATTATCTAAATAAAAGAAAATATTTTTGTACTTTTCATCATTGTAGTAAAATAAAGTAAAAGAGTCAAAACTAATTAAAATAGCGATATTAGACCTAAACTAAATATTTAAAAGCTAAAATGTGTAAAATCTCGGGGAGGGTCAAATATTGCATGTCTACATCTAGTCGGCACGATTCTGGCACAAATAATGGACAGCCAAGTCTTGGCTTCAGCTGTGAATTCAGAAGAATCAACCCCTTTATGTAATCTTTTCCAAGCGGTTTTACCCCTTCATGAAGCTTCTCCACCAACCATTGGCTTTCTATCTCCCTTGCTCTGGCTCTGTATACCTCATTGTCATCATTGAGTAAGAATATAATGTGAATTTATTACCTCGGGACCAAAGTTGACCCGCTTGCCCCTAATAAAGGTAAATATTTCCCCTTGGAAATCTGTCTTCAAGGCATTGGCATAGAACTTACGAACTACTATGTAGTTCGCTTTAAATGGTTCAGGAGCAAAGCAAATCCATCCACTGTCAGTCAATCTTCGAAAAAGATCCGGCATCTTAGCCTCTAGTTTGTCCAAATGGATGCCCCTTTCTTTGACGATGCTCTTTGACATGAGTTTGTCATAGTTTCTTTCACATTCACCAGTTGTGAATCTGGTCTAATCAAAATACTCCTCTTCCACATTATGTGGAGCAGGCTCTTGTGCAATTTCAATATTTTCCGAGGCTATTTTATGCTGAAAGTACCTACAAAGTACCTAATTATGATGTAATTAGGCAAAGGAAAAAGATCAGAAAGCATCAGTCGCTTGCGTTACGATGATGATGTTGTGGCAAATCGGGGTAAAATTCAATGACTCAATTTGTTTCTTGTCGTTATACTCTAAAAAACGCGGGGACTATCTGTATACAGTAGAAATTGGGGCTACCCGATTTCGTGAGCTCGAGGGTCACTTCAAGAGCGAGATCAAAATAGACCAGGAGCGAGCTCGATAGGAGGCTTCGAAGATCAAAGTGTCCGATGAACATCAAGGTTAAACGTGACTGGCCTCGAGATAATGCTGTTACGAGTTTGTAACAGTATGAGCAAGATTCCTGCCACGTCCCTAAGATCATGGCATAAATTCCGAAATAGATTTGTACGAGTTAGTACTAATCCGTACTAGACGGTTAGACAGCCGTCACAATAAGATTCCTTACTGTAAATAGAAATGTACCTTATTTAGGGTTCCTCTATTATATAAAGGGGCCCCAATCATTTGTAACCATCATCTAATCATTGGCAAAGAATACACTTTCCTACTTTTCTCGCTCATTGTTCATCAGAATTGTCCTTTAGCTTTATTGATTTTGCTTTATTGTTCTTGACTAATCTCGAGGTTAGTTAGGCTCGAGGTTGAGACTAACTCATCTATTGGTTTGATCTTACTTATTTCTTTCATCTATACTTCAGATTTCTTGATTATTAATTAGTATTGAACTAGATCACATATCTTTAAAACCACAAATCAAATTTAATTGTTACTCGTATTTTCGAGGTAAACAATATTATATTAGTATATTGATGTGTGGCTATAATTCATGGTTTTTGCACATTATATGATTTGCGTTTTACATGCTTTAATGTTAAAATATACTTTGTTTGAGCGTAATGGAGGTTATTTTATGTGTAGGTGCATCAGAAATAAAAGTAGATCTAAAGGAATGCTTAAACATCGAAACTGCGCTCGAGAACGGTAAAAAGGAGAAGCCGAGCAAAAGCCAGCTCGACCAGGCTTTATCCAAGTGAGGCCAGCTTAAAGCCAAGCCTAACCAAGCTTTATCCAGGTGAGTCCAGCTCAAAGCCAGGCCTAATCAGGCTTTATCCTGGTGAGGCCAGCTTAAAGTCAGGCCTAGGCTGGCATTATCCAGGCGAGGCCAGTTTAAAGCCAGGCCTAGACTGGCGTTATCTAGGTAACGCCAGGCCTAAGGCCAGGCCCAATCTAAGTTTTGAAGATTTTAAGTGTTTTACGGTTTGACTAGAAGTTAACCTACACGTTTAGGGCTTGTCCCAAACATATAAATAGACCCAAAAATGCCACTTTTAAGGACTTTTGCAACTGAAGGCAAGAATAGCTCGTGGAACACTACTTGGGAGTTGGATTCATTGATTTCTAAATCTCTTTATCCTTACTCTGTAATTTAATTATGCAAATTACTTTGGATATTCGTACTATGAGTATGAGTAGCAAAACTCATAATCTAGGGTTTTGATGGAACCTGTTGAAGGATGATTTTCTCGTTATGTTAATATAGATTTGCCATAGTATTATCTCTATTTGTTCAACTATATGTTTATTGCTATTGATTGAAAGGCCCTCAATTAGCGGTTCATATTTAGTGTGCATTACTCAGGAGAGAGTGCATATTTAGGTAGTTGTTGAACATCATCACTCCTAACGTATATGAGGGATCAATACGAAAGGTTTAAAGGTGGGATTAGAGATAACGAAACCTTGGGTGCGATCTAAGTAAGTTGTACTTAAAGTTAGCTAGCGTAATTCGGGAGAATATGTCTAGTATATTCTTGTAATTACTCGGGAGAGAGTTACGACAGTTAGAGTGCTCATGATCGATAGAGAAGACTTAGGCAAATTTATAGCAAACATAGCGGAAAGGATTCCGACAATAGGGGAAGTTAGAACCTTAGAACATTCCCATTCTTGCATTCAAACCGTTTATAGCTAGTTCTTAGTTACTGCATTTTTATTACGTAATATTTAGTTATTAAACATCCAATTTGTTACTCAAATATCTCTGAAGATTGAATACTTGAATTTCTAATAGCTGTGATTGATAGGTTAATTCCCTATGGGATTCGACTCCGGACTTGTTAACTAAAATATATTTGCGGTGACCGCTTTGTCCTTTTTATAAGGCATGGTTGGGCATTATCAAATTTTGGCGCCATTGCTGGGGAATTAACGGTGTTATTAATTGCAGTGAAAAGAAGTGTAAAAATTCTTAGTGTAGTCAATTTTCTTCAATTTAAACTGATCATTGAAATTCTAACGTTTGTTGTCAAGGTTGTTACAGGTGCATGCTAGAAACTCCTCAAGAACTGGTGAATTGTTTGAAACATTATCAGATCCTGAGAAAGTTTTCAAGGCATTGAATCGAGCAAACAGGAAAGGCAAACAACAATAGAACTCAACTGAACAAATTGAACCAGACATGGAAGACGATAATCCAAACAATACACACAACGTGAATGACCTAAATGATCAGGGTGTGTACCCCTTGTGCCAGAAGAAGCACTATATGATTGGGCACAACCCACCAGTGACAACTTAGCAACTGCCATTATAGTCCTTCGGATACAAGGAGATTCATTCAAGATCATAAATAACATGCTACATTTGTTGCAGAACAAATGATTGTTCTCTAGGTTATACGTTGAAGATCCTCAGTAGCATCTAAAGAATTTCCTGTCAATCTATGCCACATAGAGGCAACATAACGTGACACCGGAAGCAATACGTCTGTTGTTGTTTCCATTCTCAGTGACAGGAGCAGCTCAGACTTGGCTTAATTCACTCCCCACAAAATCCATCACTACTTGGGAGGAATTAGTCAAGCAATTTGTGAACAAATTTCACCTACCCAACAAGACTGCTCAGCGAATTGATGAGATATTGAGCTTCAAACAGAAACCAACAGAGATGTTACAAGAAACGTAGGAGAGATTCAAGGGTCTTCTCGTTACGTGTCCACATCATGGTATTCCGGAGCAGATGTTAGGGCAGAGATTTTATATGGGTTTGGCAGATAGTTTGAAAGCCAATGTTGATGCTTCAATAGGTGGATCATTTTTAGCAAAACATTTAGAGAGAGCAAGATCCTACTTGACAAGATGATATAAAACTCAGGATGGACGACAAGAAACGCTCCAATCACTCATGTGGTTCACTTAGTGGCGTTAGACCAGACCAACTCCATAGCTGAAAATATGGCCACTCTATTGACACAAATGAGCATCCTCACCAAAAAGGTTGATGAATCAGGCCAGAAGTAGCAGGTACACATAGTTGTTGTAACTAATGGGGGTTATGTATATCATGCATTAATCAACCACATGTCTGCTCGTGGAATGCTGAAAGTGATAACCAATAATATCAGGAGAAGATGAATTATGTGGCCAACTACGGGGGATCGAGACCATGTGGTCAAAATTGGGGTTAACAAAATCAACAATATAGACCAGCTCAGCAGCAGTAGAACAACAAAAATAACCATGGGGCTATGCGACCACAGGGCCAAATGGTGCCTTACCAAAGGCAACAAGGTTACAACCAGCAAAATCAGCAGCAGGCTTATCAACAACCTCCACGACAACAGACTGTGAGACATGAAGATGTGTTTGCTAAACTTGAGGTAATGATGCAACAAGTGATTGGGTCCACTAGAAAATTAACTGAAAGAGTAGACTCACATGAGTTAGCGATAAAGAATATTGGGATCCAATTAGAACAGATTTCCATGGCCCTAAATAATCGTCCTCATGGGACGTTACCTGCAGATACCCAAATCTATCCAAAAAAGCAGGGCCCAAAGCAGCTAATGGAAATAAGTTTCCGAAATGGTATAGACTTAGATCAGGAGCAAGAAATTGCTCATGACGGCAGACCGACTGAGACACTAGTTCCAATACCCATTGAGATAGGTGATTCAGCAGGGTTAACTGAGGTGACGGTACAACATGCGCAAGAGAACACTAATAAAAAAGAAGAGGTTGTGAAAGAGACTGAGGTTACACCAGAACCGACACTAGAAGAAGTGTTTGAAAAAGAGAAAAATCAAATCATAGGGAAGAAGTGACCTCCAACTCCATTCCCATAGAGATTGGCCAAGTATCAGAAAGATGAGCAGTACAAGAAATTCTTGGAGATGTTGAAGCAAATTCAGGTAAGCATTCTATTAATTGATGCCTTAAAGGAGATGCCTGTTTATGCGAAGATGATGAAGGACTAGATGTCCCACAAGTTTGACTTTCAATACTTGGCCACGGTTACTCTGACTCAGACTTGCAGTACTGTTGTGACAAGACCCATAGCTGAAAAGCTGTTTGACCTAGGGAGTTTCATAATCCCTTGCACCATAGGCAACTTTGCATTTGCTAAGGCACTGTGTGATCTAGGAGCAAGCATAAACCTTATGCCCCTGGCTATCTACAAAAGGCTAGGCATTGGAAGAGCTAAATCCACGTCTATGTTACTACAGCTGGCTGATCGAACAGTGAAGAGGCCCTCTGGGATTCTAGATGATGTATTGGTACAGGTTGGGAAGTTTGTGTTCCCGGCAGATTTTGTCATCCTCGATTGTCGGGTTGACGAGGAAATTCCCATAATTTTGGGAAGACCATTCTTGGCTACTGGGAGAGCTTTAATTTATTGTGAAATTGGAGAGCTCAAGATGAGATTAAACGATGAAGAGATAACATTCAACGTGCATAAATCTATGTGGAGACCAAGTGAATTTGCTAATTATTCTAATAGATGTGGTGGATGTAGTTTTGGAGGAGGAAGATGAGGCATTGAACATTAAAGACCCTTTAGCAGCCTGTCTCATGAACTTAGATGAAGCGAATGGTGAAGATTTAGCAGAGTGGGTACTTTTTCTTGAAGAGCAAGGGTTTTAGAGAAGGGAACTCGAATTTGAGCCCTGGCACTTAGAGGAAAGAAAAACTCCTCAAGCTAAGCCATCAATAGAAGAGCCACTAAAGTTGGAATTAAAACCACTGCCATCTTATCTCAGATATGCATTCTTAGGACCTAACTCAACTCTACCTATTATTATCTCATCCAGTTTATTAGATGTGCACGCAGAATAGTTTTTGCAGGTACTGATTGAGTGCATGACTGCAATTGGGTGGACCATTGCAGACATTAAGGGGATCATCCCGGCCTTCTTTATACATAAGATTTTACTGGAAGATGGGCACAAACCTTCCAGAGAACATCAAAGAAAGCTGAACCCCAAGAAGAAAGAAGTGGTCAAGTGGTTAGATGCGGGAATCATATTCCCCATCTTTGACAGCAACTCGGTTAGCCCAGTTCAGTGTGTACCAAAAAAGGGATATATGACGGTAGTAAAAAATGAGAAGAACGAATTGATCTCTACACGAACAGTCACAGGTTGGCGAATCTGTATGGATTACAGGAAGTTGAACTTGGCTACCAGGAAGGACCATTTCCCACTGCCATTCATTGATCGGATGCTAGATAGATTGGCAGAGAGGTCTCACTTTTGCTTTTTGGATGGGTACTCGGGGTATAGTCAGATTTCTATTGCCCTGGAGGATAGAGAGAAAGCATTGTTCACTTGCCCTTATGGAATCTATGCTTTTCGACGAATGCTGTTTGGCCTATGCAATGCACCCTCCACATTCCAAAGGTGCATGATGGCCATCTTTACAAATATGGTAGAAGCGATAATGGAGGTTTTCATAGATGACTTATCAGTGGTGGGGAACTTATTCGATGATTGCCTTGTGAACTTGAGAAGGGTTTTGGAAAGGTGTATCGAGACTAATCTGGTACTCAATTGGGAAAAGTACCCTTTCATGGTACATAAAGGTATAGTATTGGGGCACTTAGTGTCAAGTAAAGGTATTGAGGTGGATTGTGCAAAGGTTTATGTGATAGAAAAGCTTCCACCACCCTTTTATTTCAAAGCAATCAGAAGGTTCCTTGGGCACGCTAATTTTTATAGGAGATTTATAAAAGATTTTTCCAAAATTGCTAATCCCTTATGTAAATTGCTTGAAAAAGATCATCCTTTTGTGTTTTCTGATGGCTGCAGGGTAGCTTTTGAGGAATTAAAGAAGATTCTAATAACAACACCTATCATAGTTGCCCCCGACTGAGAGCAATCATTTGAGTTGATGTGTGATGAGAGTGACTATGTTGTGGGAGCATTTCTTGGGCAGCAAAAAGATAAAACCATGCATCTAATATACCACGCAAGTAAAACGCTGAGTGGAGCTGATAACTAGGGATTCTAGTTCATATTACACTTCTTTTACTTGAGTTTTGATTAAAAATGCATACAAATAGTCCCAAAGTCTTACATGTTGTACTTATTTGTAGGGTTTGGTCAAAAAGGTGACAAGTAGTCAAAACCAGCTCAAAAAGGAGTGAAACATGCATAAGTACCAAGAACAAGTCAAGGCACTGCAGTTGAATAAAATCAATTATAGCTGCAACAGACCCACCGCAGCTGCAGACCATTTAGTGTGGTCTGTGGTGGATAAAGTTCAGAGAGGTGCACGTTTGGAGCTTAAAGCAGTGCGGTCCGCGGAGGATTTCTCGCGGTCGCAAAAGCCTCTTCGCGGCCACAATCCATTTTATGCGATCCGCGAAGAGGGGGATTCAGAGAGTTGGAAGTTTTGAAGATCAAACCCTTTGCGGTCCGTGGTCCATTTTATGCGGACCGCAGTGAAGCCACCACAGCTGCGGTGCATTTTATGCGGCTCGCGGTGGCCAGATTCAGAAAATGGAAAGTCAAGCCAAAAAGCCTCATCGTAGTCCGCGGTGCATTTTATGCAGACCGCAGTACCTCCGTCAGGGGTATTTTTGTCCAGAAAATTTGGCTTAGTATAAATACTTTCTTTTTACATTTTTAGGTATCTTTTGTAATCTGCAAGACTCTAGAGCACGTGAACGGCGGTTTTGTTCCATTTTGAGTAATTTGTAACTAGTTTAACACTGAATCCTCATTATCTTAGTTTGTAATCAAATTATATGGGTTATTCTTCTTTTATATCTCTATTTTCTTCCATTATTATGAATAGCTAGACCCACTATCTAGGGTTGTGGCTCAACCCTAGTGTGGGTATTTGATGGGTCTTTTGTTTTAAGTCTTAGATGTTTATGGGTAGTTGATATTTAGACTGATTTTTATTTTCCATGTTGAATTAGTTTTGCAAATACGAATTTGTGCCTATTTGATTTGGGTTCTTCTTGAGAAAGAGAGCTTGAGTATAGGAAAATCAGTTCAACAAGGGATTGGGGTGTAATCAAGAGATTGATAGCCTTAATTAAAAGGTTAAACCTAGAGATAGTAATACCTAGCTTGAGCCTATATTGCTTGCACAATTTTGACACCCAAATGGTCTTGAGAAAGTCAATTAGGTCAAAGTCACTCAAGCTACCAAGAGGTATAGAGTGAGTAATTCCGAGCATTGACTATATCGCAATCCCCAACATAACATCTTTGCCTTAGGCTTTAGATCCCGTCAAGTATTCGCCTAGGAGAAAGTCACTTCCCTAGTGCCTCTTTAACTATTTAGAAAACCTTACAAGTATTTACTCTTAGTTTAATTTAGCATCTTAATTAGTATAAAATTAGAAGTAACAAACGAACAATTATGATTAGAAGTATAATTAAGAGCACTGCGCATTTCTAATTTAGATAGGAATCCAATTCCCAATTCTAGCTCCCTGTGGATTCAATCCCGACCATCTCAGGTAAAAGTTGCATCAACCGCTCTTGCCACTTTGTAGTGGTGTAGGGCTGGACCTGATCACTAGCGGGGTAGGAGGTAGATGACAATATTGATGATGGGTTCCTATAGTACCTCAAGGACAAAGGAGAGGCCACCAGGCCAATGATAATGTTCTAGACCCTACCCCGCCACCTCCAAGAGTGGATCCTTGAGTGCTTCCCAACCAAGGATATGCTAGTGCAATTGTCCCACCCCGGATCCGGGCGGGCAATTTTCAAATACAAATGTGATGCTAACATTGTTAGAGTAGCGAGGGTATTTCACAGGTGCTCCCCATCAAAATGCTTACAAACATCTTAAGGGTTTCGTGGATACCTGTTGGGGGAGCAAGCAAACAAATGTGTCCGAGGATGTACTTCGGTTGAGATTATTCCCTTTCTCACTTAGAGTGAAGGTTTTGGACTGTCTTGAAAGGCTTCCCAACCATTCCATCACTACTTGGGATGAGTTGGAAGATAACGCCGAGACATATGGCACCATTGAGGGATGAGATCTTAGCTTTCAAGCAGGAGCCTTACTAACCATTACATGAGATATGGGAGAGATACCGAACCATGGTAAAGGAATGTCCCAACAATGATATGATTGAGGCAATGATACAACAGACATTCTACCGGGGCATTAACACAAAAAATCAGTGCATAGTGAACCAACTTACCGGGAGTAATTTCATGAAGCTGCCTTGAGATGAGGCTTGTGACATTCTTAATGAGATGGCTGATACGTCCTCCGTTTGGCGAAGTAGAGCCAATATGCCATAGGGTGACCCCACGGTCACTCACTTGCACAAAGAGCTCTATGATCATGGGTAGGCAATAGCATAGCTGACAACAACAATGAACCAGCTAGCAAATGCACAGTTACAGCAGGTTCAAAATCAACGACAGGTAAATGCTATGGAGGGTGTCAACATGTTAGTGAACAAAAGAAGACAAAGAGGTCAACGGAACCAAGGGAGTTCAGATCAATATGACAATGATAGTGATGAATTCCAAGATGATGGTTATGATGAGCAAAATGAAGAAGTGCAATATGTGAACAATTATCAAGGCCAAAGGGGCAATTCTTCCAACCAATAACAATGGAGACACCAAGGCAATTGGGGAAATCAACAACAAGGGAATAGTAATTAGGGGAACAACAACCAAAATGCAAATTGGGGCAATCAGAACAATCAGGGTAATTGGAATGGCAACAACAATAACTAGGGTGGAAATAACAATCAGGGTGGTTGGAACAATGGAAATCAGGGGCAAGGCTTTCAAAGGCTCCCAATGTATCAACAACCGAACAATCTACCCCCATTTCTATCCCAATGTCCTAGTTCGTCTAACAATGAAATGGGGAGAATTGAAATGATGTTTGGATAGATTATGAAAAATAATGCTGACTCTAATGCCAGTTGGCATCCCACAATACTTCAATCAAAAATTTGGAGGTTCAATTAGGCCAAATCTCTCAATCCTTGAATACTCGCCCTAAGGGGGCTCTACCTAGTGATAGGGTAGTAAACCCGAAGGGTGGGAACAATTCCGAACATGTAATGGCAGTAACTACAAGAAGTGGACGAGGCGGTGATGTGAATGCCTCCAAACAACAAGAAATTTTGAGTGATGAAGTTGAGTTGCAAGAGGATGAGATCCCTTTGGTGGTTGAAAATGTGATTGATAAAAAGGTGAATGAGGAAGTGAGGATTGATATCCAAGATGCTGAGGTGGAAACTCAAAATGACGTGAACCCATCTAGGGAACACGTAATAGACATGCCGGAAATAGTTATGCCTAAAGCCTAGGCTCCTTTTCCAAGGCCACCTCCACATTATCCTCAAAGGCTCGCGAAGCAGAAAAATGAGAACCAGTTTAAGAAGTTTATTGATATGATGAAGAGCTTGTCCATCAATGTGCCTTTGGTGGAGGCTCTAGAGCAAATGCAGGGTTATGCTAAATTCATGAAAGATTTTGTGACAAAGAAAAGATACATGGATTGTGAGACTATCAGGATGACCTACCAAGTTAGTGCAATAGTACACTCAATGGCTCCAAAGCTAGAAGACCCCGGTGCTTTCATCATCCCTTACACCATTGGGAGTGCAGATTTTGAAAAAGCTCTATGTAATTTGGGGGAAAGTATCAATTTGATGCCCTACTCTGTTTTCAAGACTTTGGGTATTAGGCAACCAAGGCCGACTTCCATGAGATTGTAAATGTCGGATAGAACAATGAAGAGACCTTTGGGTATAATTGATGATGTTCTTGTCTGGGTGGACAAATATATCTTGCTGATTGATTTTGTGATCTTGGATTGTGAGGTAGATTATGAAGTTCTGATCATATTGGGAAGACCTTTCCTTGCTACTGCAAAGGCCTTAGTTGATGTGGAAGCAGGGGAAATCAACTTCTGGGTGGGTGATGAGAAAGTGGTCTTTCATGTATGCAAGTCAATGAAGCAGCCCAACAGTTCTGAAGTGTGCTTTTTTGTGGATCTTGTCACGGTAGTGATAGTTGATGATACTAGTGCAATGATCAATGTGGAGGACCCTCTTGAGGTGGTATTGTTGAATCTTGATGTAAATGAGAATGAAGGCCGAGTAGAGTGTGTCAATGCTTTACATGGAATGGGCTCTTACTCTTATGAGCCTCAGAAACTCTCTTTGGATCTTGATAATAGGAAGACTTCCCATTGCCTTTTCTTGATCAGATGCTAGACAGACTTGTTGGGCGTGCCTTCTACTGTTTCTTGGATAGGTATTTTGGGTACAACCAAATTTTGATTGCTTCGGAAGATCAGGAGAAGACCACCTTCACTTGTCCATATGGGACCTTTGCCTTTTCTAGGATGCCGTTTGGGTTGTGTAATGCACCGGCTACATTTCAGCGGTCTATCATGGCTACTTTTACCGACATGGTGAAGGAAATTTTGGAGGTGTTCATGGACAACTTCAGTGTTGTAGGTGACTCGTTTGATGAATGTTTGAAAAATCTTGATAGATTGTTGGCCCATTGTGAAGAAACCAATCTTGTGCTTAATTGGGAGAAATTCCACTTCATGGTTGAGGAGGGCATAGTCCTTGGCCATAAAATTTCAAAGCATGGTATAGATGTGGACAAAGCAAAAATTGAAGTGATTTCAAGGCTCTCTTCCCTTACTTCAGTAAAGGGAGTTAGAAGTTTTCTTAGGCATGCGCGGTTCTACCGGAGATTTATAAAGGATTTTTCGAAGGTAGTGAATCCCTTGTGCAAGTTATTGGGAAAAGATGCCAAGTTCGTGTTCAATGAGGGATGTATGTAAGTCTTTTAACTTCCCAAGCATAAGTTGACTACCACTCCTATTATTATCGCACCTAATTGAAGCTTGCCTTTCGAGCTTATGTGTGACGCGAGTGATGTTGCGGTTGGGGCGATTTTGGGTCAAAGAGTGAACAAAATGTTTCATTCGGTATACTACGTGAGCAAGACAATGAATGATGCTCAAGTGAACTACACGGTGACTGAAAAAGAGCTTTTGGATATTGTGTTCGCAATGGAGAAATTTCGAATGTATCTCATGGGTGCCAAGGTCATAGTTCATACCGATCATGACGCATTCCGGTACTTGTTGACGAAGAAGGATTCCAAAGCTAGGCTGATGCAATGGGTCTTGTTACTTCAAGAGTTTGACTTGGAGATTATGGACCGAAAGGGTAGTGAAAACCAAGTGGCAGACCATTTTTCCTACTTGGAGGAGGAGGGAAGTCCTCGTGATGGCCTAGAGATCAATGATGCATTTCTCGATGAGGAACTCCTTTCTGTGTCGGTGAATGGTGTGCCATGGTTTGAATATATTGCTAATTTCCTTGTGACTGGTATAATCTCGTGTAAGCTATCTTCTAACCAAAGGAAGAAGCTCAAACAGGATAGTTTGGAATTCTATTGGGATGAGCCGTACTTGTTCAAGATCTGCACGGATGGTGTTATCCGAAGGTGTGTCCCGGAGGAGGAGCAATTGAGTATCTTAGAGGCGTGTCATTCCTCTCCCTATGGTGGTCATCATGGTGGGGCAAGGACAACTTCGAAAGTTCTTAGTTGTGGGTTTTTCATGCCAACTTTGTACAAAGATGCAAGTGAACTTGTGAAGAGATGCGAGAAATGTTATAGAACGGGTGGAATTTCGAAGAAAGATGAGATGCCTCTTAATACTATTCTTGAATTTGATATTTTTGATGTGTGGGGAATTGATTTCATCAGCCCATTTTTAGCTCATGTGGGAACACATACATTCTAGTGGTAGTCGACTATGTTTCAAAGTGGGTTGAAGTCGTGGCTTTACCCAACAATGAGGCCCAGAGTGTTGTTGCATTTCTCAAGAAGAGCATTTTTACTAGGTTTGGCACTCCTCGAGCAATCATAAGTGATGGGGGTCTCATTTTTGTAATTGAGCTTTTGACACTTTGCTTTCAAAGTATGGTGTCAATCACAAAGTTTCTACTCATTATCATCCTCAGGCAAGTGGCCAAGTTGAAGTCTCAAACAGGGAAATCAAGAGTATATTGTCAAAGACGATCAATGCAAATAAGACCGATTGGTCAAAGAAATTGGATGATGCTATATGGGCTTATAGGACTGCTTACAAGACTCCAATTGGTATGTCCCCGTATCGGTTGGTGTTTGGGAAAGTTTGCCATCTACCGGTTGAGTTAGAGCACAAGGCCATGTGGGCTTTGAGGAAGCTGAATCTTGAATGGGATGTGGCAGCAAATCTTCGTGTGGAGCAGCTTAATGAACTTGATGAATTTCGATTCCATGCCTACTCCATTTCGTCCTTGTATAAAGACAAGATGAAGTAACTTCATGATAAGTATGCTCATGGCAAGGAGTTCAAAGTGGGTGATTTGGTTCTCATGTTCCATTCTCGGTTACATCTGTTTCCTGGATAGCTTAAGTCGAAATGGAGTGGACCTTTTGAAGTGGTGTTTGTGACTCTGTTTGGTGCACTTGACTTGAAAAAAAAATGGGGAGGTCTTCAGAGTTAATGGGCACCGAGTCAAACACTACCTTGGGAAGATTGATGACAGCCACGTGGTGGCACTGATCGATCTAAAGTAATTTGATGGTAACCTGCGTCGTGCCGCAACTTTAAATCAGGCGCTTCTTGAGAGGCAACCCATGTGTCTTTATTCTTGTTTTTCTTTGATTTTCTTTTTAGTATCGTATTTGCTTTTGGTCTAACTGGTTGTGAGATGTGTGTAGGATTGATTTGATGCTGTGCAGGACTAAACTGGAAAAATGATGCACTCTCTAAAGTTTGGACTGATTCCATAATGCATTTTTTGCGGCCGTAATGGCCTTGTTGTGGAGGCAAAATTTCATTGTGGTCGGCAATGTTGATTGGTAAAAGTGGAGGCTCTCTGAAGTTGTCACCGCGGCCGCAGAGTATTTCTTGCGGTCCGCAGTGGTTGCCTCCCCAGTGCTTTATACTTTTGAGTACTGCGGACCGTGGTGCCATTTTGTGCGGTTCGCAGTGGGTAGGTATAGTGGGTCCCAGGTCTTTTTTCTATAAATAGGACCTTAGGCCCTCATTTACCCTTTTCGCACTTTTCTCTCTAAATAGTAAAAATCACTGTTCATCCTAGCCCTAAGCACAAATTTCACGCATTATCTCAATTATCTGTGTGCATCTCATCTCTGGTACTTTAAATTTTTCCTAATCTTTAATTTTGTTTTATTTTAGTTTAATTTGTTAGTTACTATTTCTTTTTCTTCCTGTTTTCTTTCAATTTTATAGCGTAGGTTTACTTAATGATGCTTAGATTAGGGTTAATTATTGAAAATTAGTGATTGAACACCTAGGGGATTAATTTTATGTGAAAATTAAGCTACAAATGTGAAGAAAATTGAAACCCTAAGTTGGTGTTGATGGGTTAAGCTTACCACGACCGCAATAGTTTTTTTGCGGTCCGCGATGCCTCTCTGCGGTCTGCAATGCCATTTTATGTGGACCGTGGTGGTGAAACTTCAGAGAGGTGAATGTTGAGGACTGCGGCCGAGGTCGATGTTTCACGGTTCGCAGTTCCTTATTGCGGCCACAGACCATTTCTTGCGGTCCGTGGTGCCCATAATCAGAGAGTGGGTATTCTTACCCCCACCTCAATGTGGACTGCGGTGCTATTTTCTGCGGTCCGCAATGGTCCTTTGCGGCCGCATTGCATTTCATGTGGTCCGCATTCTACTGTCTGCAATTATTTTCTTCACTGATTCTTCTTATACTGTGATACTGACAAGCTTCAACTAAATTCCACTTGCAGAAAATGGTTAAATTACGAGCGGTGGTGGAAAACAAAAAGGAAAAGGAGAGTCCTCCTGGGGTAGGGGACAAGGTATGATCAGATTGACCCCCCAAGTCTAGCAAGTAATTAAGGATATCAGAAAATCAATAAAGGCTGCGGATAGAGCTATTTCCCAGTCGGGAAGTGAGTATTTGCCCTCCCGGGAGGCATCCGACTCCGAATCGGTGCCAGAGTATGTTCCTGACTGGCCGGAGAGGCACAGATTGAGAGATATACCTCCAGGCACTCCTACTGCTCAAGCTTTAGTTCCAATTTCTTCTGAGTCATCTGAGGGCTCAACTGAGGGTCTCAGCAGTGATAGTGCAGTATCTATCCTCCCCTTACTGGTTCATCACCTAGAGAGGATCCTGTCGACGATGAGGTCCCGGATGAAGAGGGAGGGGGTGTGCCACAACTCGAGGGTGTGGAGAGAACTAGAAACCCTGAGGTGTGGAAAAGACGATTTGTCAGTTAGATTGCTTACCACAAATTCCGAGAGTGGTGGCCCGAGAGGAAGTTAATACTTGAAAGGAGATTCATTGACAAGGACCTTCTGCCTCACAATCCCAATGTGAAGAAGCAATTCAGAGAGAGATCGGGCTAGGACTATTTTATAGGCAACGTTGAGGAGGCAAATGAGCACCTAGTCAGGAGTTCTACACTAATGTTGCCCACATCAAAAAGGGCACCAAAGTGACTAAGGTGCAGAACTTGAAAGTGAAATTTGATGGCAAGACAATCAATGACTACCTAAGCTTTCCGGAGGAGGATGAAACATTATACTTAGAAAAGGTAGCATTAGGTGAGGATGCCCATCCATGGGTAGCAGAGTACTTGGCACTCCCAGGTACTACCCCAGCATGGTTGACAGCCAGAGTTCAAATTTTGAGGAGAACCTTGAACTTCGAGGTAAAAGGGTGGGAGACCTTTGTTTGCAGTAGGCTAGAACTCTCTTCATATCTCCCGGGCTATATTGGTGGCTTCTATCATGGTGGGGTACTCGATCAACATCGGGAATATTATGTCCATGGTGATTACTAGGGTGGTGAATGAAGGTGGTAGATCCTACCCCTTCCCAAATTTCCTGATCATGTACTTTGAGGATCAAAATGTGGAGAAAAGAAAATTTCATGTGAAAGTGAAACCCAAAGCACCTTTCTCCTGGTACAGCCTCAAGGGGGATGACAACCCCAAAGATCCTAAAGGCAAAGGCACTGCTTCTACTAGCCAGTCTGAAGAGCCAGTAGTAGTTGTAGCTTCTTCTTAGCCTCCCTCAGCTACACCAGACATTGCCCCAGGACCCTCTACTTCCACAGTTATATTCCCTCATCCACAGCCTACCCTTTGACTGCCCACTGTTTGAGCCAAACCCTTGCCAGTATCAACAATTGGATGCAGACAGCTACCTCTAAGATGTCTATGCTTTCTAGCTCAGTAGTAGCCCAGTCCATACCTCCACAGCCGCAGATTCCAGCCTCAGTGGAGGAGACTCTAAAGGAGCTTCTAGACAACCAGAAGAAGCTCATGGAGAACCACAAGTTAATATTGGATGTTGTGGGTACTCATGGAAAAGCACTAAAGGAGCTGGCAAAGGAAACAAAGAAGTTGAGGAAGACTCGAGCATCAAAGGAGTCTGTAAAGGGGTTGTGGGGTGAAGTGGAGAAAATGAAGGCTGATCACTTGCCATTGGAGTTGCTATTGCATGACCCGATTCCAGCAGCCCAGCCTGAGCCGGAGTAGGAGATAGAGAGGCAAGCAAAGAGGAAGAGGGTAATTCCCCGAGCTGATGATGCAGTGATAGAGTTGGAGGACCTGTAGGGAGGTTCCTCTAGCCAGCCACAGTCCCCAGAGCAGCCTCAGGTCCCAGTGTTGACATATGATATCTGGATCAAGCCACAAGTTCCCGAGCAGTCACAGGACCCAGGGACCCAGGATCATGATCCCATGCAGACAGAGGGCCAATAGGGAGTTTCTTTACTCTCTATCTATTATTGATCTTATTTTGGTTAGTTAGCATTGAGGACAATGCTAGCTTTAATTTGAGGGGGTAGCCCTATTTTGATGACATTGGGTTGTAAATATGATACTACTTTCTTTTTAATATGCTTTCTTTTTACTTTTGGTATGTATATAATTTCACTAGTTTATTGCACTTTTCGTACTTTGCAACTTTGGTCTGTATATAAAATTACTTTCTAATGTGTATATTCATTTCCCCTTATGTATATTCGTCTAAATCCCTTATTGTACATATTTATTTTACTTTCCGCATTTTCTTTCATAGCTTCTTACTTCATTTTCGTAGCTTCTTGTTTTGAGTTTTGCGTGCAATAAGCCTTTGGTTTTCTTAATTCCATGGTTCTTTCCAAAGGTAGAATTTGTGTGAACCGGGTGGCTCTTCCCGATGATGGATGGCATGACACCTTCTTAAGGGTTTGAGTCTGTTTTCTTTTTGTTTTTGGCGTAAATAGTAGCTAGTGAGTAATGGTGCCTCAAGCAAAGTTTCACTTGGGCCTAACACATTTGCCTTTGATCTTATGGTCAAAAACAAATTGTTGTGTATAGGATGGTAAAAGTTGTGACCATGAGACTCTTATGTTGGCCGATAATCATCAACTGGTTTTTCGGGACCATTCGTGTTGCTCAAATCTTAGCTAAGGTTGTTGTGGGCCCCCGACTCTGTCTCTTTAGCAATCCTATAGCTTGTGTGGTGAGAATTTGAATTGCAAGTCCAAGTCGTGAGCCATTAGTTTAGAACTTGCTCTGAATGTTTGTCTAGGCGAAATCCTAAGTGTAGTTTGACTTGAAAAGTTATTATAGGCTCTCCTTGATCCGAATGATATCTTGAAAACATCCATAGCCTACCAATGATAATATCCCTAGTCAACCCTTTTGAGCCATAGCCCTTTTTCTTTCAAAGTCCATGATACAAGCCTTTACCCGTTCTAAAAAGACCCTCTCTTGGCACTCGATCTTTCCTTAGTACAAGGCAAAAGCATAAGTTTGGGGAAAGAGACGAGGAATGTAACAAAGTGGTAAAAGGTACAAAATTAAGAAAAGGAAAGGCGATGAAAAACAAAGAAAATAAAAAAAAGTCAAAAAGAATGAATAATGTAGAAGAAATGAAGGGATTCAATAAAAGTAAAATAGATGAAAGGGTGGAAAGTTTAGAAAGGAGAAGAAGGTCTGAAATGAACAAGAAAGAGTGACAGTGGGTCTCTCTAACCCGTAAGAAAGAAGTAAATAACTCAAAAAGTCAAGAGAATGTGTGCCAAAATGAAGAAATGAAGTGCTTAAGGCAATATGGAACCTACTTAGACCAAATATTTCATACTCTGAACCAAAAGCCTTCACTATATCTCCACAAACGCCCTTTATGATCTTGAGTTGAATGAAGCTTACATTAGTGGTGACTCACATAAGGGGCAAGCTTATAGTACTTAGAGCCAGACTTGTGACCTTTCTTTGAGAGAGTTGAGTGTGTTTTCCACAATCCTCGTTCTGAATGCTTCAATCTAAAAGTGAGCTTTTCTTAAAGGACAGTGAGGAGTATGAGTTTGGGTTCCACAATGACCAAAGTGTTAAAAAGAGTTTCCTAGATGAGTTGAGTCAACTCTTGATGCTCTTGTGTCGCGCTAAAACCATAGTGCTTAAAAGGGTGAATGTTGTTAATGATTCATTTGATTTGAGGACAATTGTTAGTCCCAATTGATGCTAGATGAGGTCACTTTAGGTCAGCTAAATTTTCTTGGTTTTACTCTTAAGGAGGTGGGACTTATTTTGTTTCCTTGAGGATAAGCAAAAGCTTAAGTTTGGGGGAGTTAATAACCAGGGATTCTAGTTCATTTTACACTCCTTTTTACTTGAATTTTGATTAAAAATGCATACAAATAGTCCCAAAGGCTTACATGTTATACTTGTTTGCAGAGTTTGATCAAAAAAGTGACAAGTAGTCAAAACCAACTCAAAAAGGAGTGAAACATACAGAAGTACCAAGAACAAGTCAAGGCACTACTACAGCATAAAATCAATTGCAGCCTCAATAGACCCACCACGGCCGCAGACCATTTAGTGCGGTTCGCGGTGGATAAAGTTCAGAGAGGTGCACTTTTAGAGCTTAAAGCAGTGCGGCCCACGGAGGATTTCTCGTGGCCGAAAAAGCCTCTTTGCGGCTGCAATCCATTTTATGTGGTCCGCGGAGAGGGGGATTCAGAGGTTGGAAGTTTTGAAGATCAAAGCCTTTGCGGTCCGCGGTCCATTTTGTGCGGACCGCAGTGAAGCCACCACAGCCGCGATGCATTTTATGCGGCTCGCGGTGGCCAGATTCAGAAAATGGAAAGTCAAGCCAAAAAGCCTCATCGCAGTCCGCGGTGCATTTTATGCGGACCGCAGTACCTCCGTTAGGGGTATTTTTGTCCAAAAAATTTGGCTTAGTATAAATACTTTATTTTTACATTTTAGGTATCTTTTGTAATCTGTAAGACTCTAGAGCACGTGAACGGCGGTTTTGTTCCATTTTGAGTGATTTGTAGCTAGTTTAATACTGAGTCCTTAGTATCTTAGTTTGTAATCAAATTATATAGGTTATTCTTCATCTATTTCTCTGTTTTCTTCCATCATTATGAGTAGCTAGATCAATTAGCTAGGGTTGTGGCTCAACCCTAGTGTGGGTATTTGATGGTTCTTTTGTTTTAAGGTTTACTGTTTGTGGGTAGTTGATATTTGGACTGATTTGTGTTTTCCATGTTGAATTAGTGGGTGCAAACACGAATTTGTGCCTATTTGACTTGGGTTCTTCTTAATAAAGAGAGCTTGAGTCTAGGAAAATCAGTCCAACAAGGAATTGGGGTGTAATCAAGAGATTGATAGCCCTAATAGGGTTAAACCTAGAGATAGTAATACCCAACTTGAGCCGATATTGCTTGCACAATTTTGCCACCCAATTGGTCTTGAGAAAGTCAATTAGGGCAAAGTCACTAAAGATACCGAGAGGTATAGAGTGAGTAATTTCGTGCATTGGCTATATCGCAATCCCCAACATAACATCTTTGCCTTAGGCTTTAGATCCCATCAAGTATTTGCTTTGGAGAAAGTCACTTCCCTAGTGCCTCTTTAACTATTTAGAAAACCTTACAAGTATTTACTCTTAGTTTAATTTAGCATCTTAATTAGTATAAAATTAGAAGTAACAAACGAACAATTATGATGAGAAATGTAATTAAGAGCACTGCGCATTTCTAGCTTAGATAGGAATCTAATTCCCAATTCTAGCTCCCTGTAGATACGATCCCGACCATCTCGGGTAAAAGCTACATCGACCGCTCTTGCCACTTTGTAGTGGTGTAGGGTTGGAACTGATCAGGAGCCCAACTAAATTACACTATGACCGAGAAGGAGATACTGGCAGTGGTGTTTGCATTTGACAAATTCAGGTCATACCTGATAGGCTCGAATGTAATTGTTTACACTGAACATGCTGCTCTCAGGCACTTAATCGAGAAGAAGGAGTTAAAAATGCACCTGATTCAATGGGTGCTACTACTTCAAGAATTTAATTTGGAAATCTGTGACCGAAAGGGAACGGAGAACCAAGTAGCTGATCATTTGTCTAGGCTGGAAGGAGCTGAGAAGAAGATTGAGGTAGAAGAGATTCTGAAAATTTTCCCAGATGAACAACTATTAGCCACGAGTCTCGAGAAAGAACCATGGTATGTAGACATTGCAAACTACCTAGCGAGCGGTATTGTTCCTTATGATCTTTCCTCTGTTCAAAAGAAAAAGTTCTTTTGCGATTGTCGCATGTATTATTGGGATGAGCCTTATCTATTCAGGATTTGTATTGATAACATGATCCGGAGATGTATCCCCGAGATAGACCAGTCTTCTATTTCGCAGGCATGCCACGCTTCACCATATGGTGGGCACTTTGAAGGAGTGAGGACAGCTACAAAAGTCTTGGAGTCGGGCTTCTACTGGCCAACATTGTTCAAAGATGCACATCTATAGATAAAGGGGTGTGATGAGTGCCAACGAACCGGGAATATTTACCGCCGACATGAGATACCGATTAACCCAATTCAGGAGGTTAAAGTGTTTGATGTATAGGGGATCAACTTTATGGGGCCTTTTGTTAACTCATATGGAAACAAGTATATACTCGTCGCTGTGGACTACGTGTCCAAATGGGTGAAAGCTGCAACACTCCCTACAAATGATGCAAAGGGGGTAATTGGCTTTTTGAGAAAGAACATATTCACCCGATTTGGCACCCCCAAGGGGCACTCACTTTTGTAATCGAGCCTTGGCAAAGTTGTTGGAGAAGTATGATGTATGCCACAAGGTGGCCACCTCATATCATCTACAAACAAGGGGGCAAGTGGAAGTCTCGAACAGAGAAATAAAAAGCGTGTTGACTAAGACTGTGAATGCTACTAGAATAGATTGGGCGAGGAAGTTAGATGATGCACTTTGGGCTTATCAAACCGCTTTCAAAACACCAATCGGCATGTCTCCATAAAAGTTTGTGTTTGGGAAGGAGTGTCATTTACCAGTAAAGTTGGAGCAGAGAGCTTGGTGTGCATTGAGACAGTTAAATCTTGATATTGAAGCTGCGGGGAACAAGTAGAGTAACGGAGCTGCACAAGCTTGATGAGTTCAGATATCAAACTTTTGAGAGCACAAGGCTGTACAAAGAGAGAATGAAGAAACTACAGGATCAAAACATTGTTGAGCGAAATTTCAAACCTAGGGACATGGTATTGCTATACAACTCAAGACTAAAGTTGTTCCCGGGCAAGCTGAAGTCACGATGGTCGGGACCATTTTGAGTAGTTGAAGTTTTCCCGTCAGGAGCGGTTGAAGTCGCCAAGAGTAATGTCTCTCGCACATTCAAAGTCAATGGGCACAGACTAAAACATTATGTGGGCATGGATGAAGCAAAGGTAGTGTCAGTGACCCATTTGATCGAGCCTCTGAGATTGAGCATACTTTAAATGCGCTTATCTGCATCGTGCCACGATGTTAAATCAGGCGCTTCATGGGAGACAACCCATTGATCTGTTGTATTCGTCGTGCCACGACGTTAACTAAGGCATTTGGTGGGAGGCAACCCAATTCGTAGTTGATTTTTTGTGTAGTTAGAATTTTTCTTTGTATTTTTAGATACTAACAAGTTTGCAGGTGAGTTTGGGTGAGTCGAGCAAGGTTTAAACGTCGCACGAAGTCAGTAAAATGCTAGAGACAGACCGGCCTTAGGCTGGCGTCGCCTGGCTAAAGCCAAGCTCAGCAAGGCCTTAGGCTGGCATCGCTTGGATAAAGCTAGGGTCAGCTAGGCCTTAGGCTGGAGACACCTGGTTAACGCCAGGTAAGTAATTTTTTGCCCTCTTTAAATTATTTCGTCCTATTTTGGTCAACACACATATCATAAACATGCCTCACTCACTAAGACACTCTTCAAGCAAACCCTAACCTCACTTCCATCAACACACACCAATATCCACAAGAAATTTGACAAGCACACTAACACATTGCATAAATTGATTGTTCACACACACACAATCACCATCCACATAGAGGTCAAGCTTCATCTTTCTAGCCCTTCACACTCATCTGAATTTCTAAGTCAATCTACTCCTCACAAAGCTTCAATAGTATGATTCTATCTCTTGGTAACTTCGAGTTGGGTACATGTGTTGAGTGGTGGGTGTTCTTCATTATTGGTTATGCTTCATTGTTGCTTGTGTTTCATTAAGGGTGGTTGTTCTTCATGGTTTTATGGTGTTTGTATGACCCAATCCCATGAACCCCTTAGGAATGGTGCTGAGCTTTTGAAAATGTGTGGTAGTATGGAACCCGCAAGCCGATTTGGGAGGATAAGGAAATCCCTCGAGTCCATAACAACTCCTATAGCATTAGTGCTCGTCAAGTGTTCGATAAAATGCCTCAGTGGCATTCCTAGTCCCCTTTGGGGCCCGAGTCTCCGGGACTGGTAATCTAGTGCTATGTAAAAGTGCACCACATTAACCTCTTAAGTGTGGGATGGCTCACGGGTAGCCAAAGTATTGTTGTTTGATTCTAATATTAAGCAAAATGCGAGGTGAAGTCTTAGTATCCTTAGCAAGTTGGGGGAGCTTATTTATGTATTGTGTAATGTAGCATTAACTGACTATTGCTTGTTTGTGCAGGAACGAAGATGCCGCCAAGAAAAGACACAGGCAAGGGATGTTGATACCCAATTTTTCCTCAAACTATTTTTAAATTTGCATATATACCTTCAAAATCACTTTTTACTATAATTGGTATTTTTCCATAATTTACCATATTATTATCAATTATTTTTAAAATTTATTAGTACTTTATATCCAATAATTATTCATAAATTATATTACAAGTAATTTCAAAGTATTTCTTAGCTCAATATATCATTTTTAATCCTATTAGGATTTAATTATTTCACAAATTAGCCAATTTGGCATTGTTTGGCTATAATTACAATAATTTTGCAATTATAGCCTAATTGTACACTTTATGCTATTTTAATTCAATAATCAGTCATTTTATATTTTAAATATTAGTTAATTACCTTAATTTCACCTATTTAGCATTAATTTCATTTTATCTATTTATTAGCTATTTTTATTAATTATTTATCTAATTTTGATGGGTATTTAACAGTTAGCCATTCTTATTTAAATTATAGCCTAATTAAGTCTGGTCCAAATTAAATAACCCACCAGACCTCAATCCCAATACCCTATCCTACCCAGCCCAATCCCCATTCCATTTGAGTCATTGACTATTTTAAATCAACGGTCCATATCAGCCCCTTCCTAATTTAACCCCCTAATGACTACCCTCGTCTCTCATTTCCCCCCTCTCATTCTCTCTCAACCGGTTTCTCTATCCCCCTCTCTCTATCTCTGGTTCTCTCTAGAACCTTCTCTTCTCCCCTCCTCTCCGATGGACCCTGTCCACCTTTTCCGGCCACCTCCCTCATCGGAAACCATGGCCTCTCATCATCTCCTGGCCTATGCTTCACCCCATGCCGGTTTGACACTACCTTAAGGTCCTCAGGTGAACTTGGAGCGGTTCAACTCCTTCCCATGGTCCTTCATGCCATTTTTCGGCCACCTCTGGTTGTTCGAGTAAGATCTATGACTTTTCCAGCTAAAATCGTTAACATTTTAAGGTTTTCTCATCTTCCCTGGGTTCTCTGAAACCCTAACTCTTAAGATTTTCCGATTTCTTTTAGATCTGTCTTAGATCTGTGTATATTATGAGTGTTTGTTGTTCCCCTCAAAGGTTTTTCCGATTTTTCTAAATTAATTTTTCATCTTCAACTAGGGTTTTAACCCCTTTTTCGAAAAAACGCTTTTCTTCTGATTTTCTTTGGTATTAATCTACGACTCTCATTGTGTTTAAGCGTTCGTTTGAGCCTTCTCCTTTATCCGAGTTATTCTGTTGAAAACCTTAATGTTTCTTAAGTTTCTGAGTTCGTCTTGGGTGTTATGTTCAATTAATCTGTATATTTCTTATGAACGTTCTGTGAATTCCTGATTTATATGGTTTTTACCCTATGTGTGCTTATGCTAATTTCTCCTAAATTGGTATTGTTCTCTATTTGTGGGCTTCAAATCCCTGTGATTGGTTCTTCATCGATCTTTCATGATATTCTCTACTGATTCTTGAGATATCCCTTTAATTAAGGCTGGTTTCCTGTTTATCCTTGCCTATAGCATGTTACTCCGCTCATGTGTGATATTTTCCTTTGATAAATATTGATCCCCTGTAATTAGAACCTCACTCGAGGATCTCCCTACTAATTTCCAGAATTTGAAATATCTCTTGCCTTATTTCTCTGGTTGATTCCGCTGTCAAACTAATATGTATATATTTTCCTTAAATAGGATTCTGAACTTGACCTTAATTGCATGCTCTATACCTATATTACACTTGTACTACTTCCTTATTGTGTTATAAGCAGCTTTACTTGATTCCTTTCCTTATTTTGCCACTGCTTCTTGCCGTTTGAGTATGATTCCTTAATTAAAGGAAGTCTGTATACTAAATTGATTCTAATTAACGTTTATTTCTATAATTACTGCTGAAGTATTATTTTTACCTTATTCTTCTACCCGCTTTCAAACTATATATACTCTATTCATTCATTAGCATAGGATACGAACAAAAAATCTGTTCAACTCTCTCTCACACACAACTAAAACTCTCGATTCTCTTTTCTGTGCTACTTACTACTATTCTAAGCTAGCCGGCTGCAAGCCAAGGCTAACTACTGCGCCTCTCCTATTTCTGCTTTGTGTTTTTACTTTCTTCACTTCACTGGTATGTTCTAATTCAGATTTCAGTCCGCAAACCAACATGTTTCTATTACTGTTACAATTCCTTGTATTCCTGATATGCTCTTATTTACTATTTTTATTGTTCAACATGCAATTAGGATCCTGAATTCCCTCTACATGTTAATTTATGCTTTACTTGTCAATGACCAGCATGTTTCTATACTTAGTACATGTTTCTTATGTGAATCCCCATGATTGATACGTTAGTTTGATCATGGTCTTAGTTGTTTGGTGTTGATATGTTAATCTAATCCAATACCCTACTGTCCCCCCTTCCTCTGAACCTGTAGGAGTTTCTGATTGTGTGCTCGTATATGTTCTTGCCTGCTACATGTTTGCCCTCACATGCTCCATATTTGTCCCTCCAATCTCATTCCCTTGCTTGTGTTTGCTGGACTATTCTTGGTCCTTGGTGTGGGCTGACTTTGTTTTGGTTCTGAGATTGGTATGCATGCTCCTTCAAATTGTTTTCATCAATTAAACTTTGTCATATAACTATTCCAATTAAGTCTTTCTTTTCAAAACTGTTTCTTACTTACCTTTTTTCAAAACTGTTTTCTTACTTAAACTCTTCAAAACTATGTCGAGCACTCTCACTCTACTCTTAGACCACTAAGTTCTGCCCTTTTTGTATGAGCATTGCCTTGGGACCCTTGAGCTCCCTCTGAACTTTGACACATAAAAGCTGGCCTTTCCACACTGCACTTACTCTATCTTGGCTATAAAATCTGGGTGTGAGCACTGTCCGGGAGCCCTTGAGGTCCTTAGGGAACTCTGACACACCCGGATTATGAGAAAGGTTGTGAAACAATACTTGGCATTGAGGACCTGGAGACTTGGGCCTATTCTGTAGGCTCCTTATAATTAACTTCTTATTTTTTCTTTATTTTCAGTGATGTAATTCCTATTCAAAGGCCTGTAATAATTGTTTGTAAATGACTCTGGGGTTGGATAGCGAAAAGGGGTGGGTAATATACATGCTGTAGTATAATCCAGGATAGAAATCATGTTCCTAGATTTACTTTCTTTATGCGCAATAGCAGCCATGTTTAGGTACAACATGCCAAGCATGCCGTGCATTAGATATCATGCTATTTAGGATTTATATGTACTGTTTTTAGCATCTCATCCACACTTAGAAATCCTGTCTATAGGATAGATAATAATAATAAAATAAGCTTCTATTATGTGATTCTGCCCATGTAAATATGTTCTGAAATTTCATTCAGAAATCCTGCCTTAGGTTAAACGTGTTAACACAATTTGTCATTCATGCACTCACCATATTGCAACCATGCTCCGCACTTAGAAATCCTGCTTTAGGTAAACAATATCAAAACTGTCACTCCTGCCCATTTTGAAGTTGTGCATAATTTGATGTGCATTTAGAAATCCTGTTTAAGTTATTATGCATCATGCTGTATTAGACATCATGTTATAGGATCGCACTTATTCAATCACACTAGTCTAAATACAGATGTATAAACAGTCCTCCTGTTCTAAACAAACTGGTAATTAGTCTCTGGATGTTTGCAACATTTAGAATTGCATGCTATTAGGTATAACAACCTGGAATTATTAACAAATCTAAATAACTGCTACATATTATTTTATGCCTAGGCAAGCCTTAGGTAATCAACTTTAAAATAAAACCAGAACTGTCTTTGTGATTAGTGTTTAACTGTCAGCATGTTAAAATCAGTAGGTAAGCCTGATTAGGACTTCTTCTATGAGTTATGTAATAAATCTGACTCTGTTGTTATCACTTAGATATCATGCTTAGGATCTGAATTTAGACCTTAATTGTGTATGAGTCATGTTGTTTATGTGAACTATGTGTGGAGGTATATCTGGGCCTTTTATTTGTCTTTCATGCTCCCCTTTGATTGAAGTCCTATCTGTTTATTTTGTGTCACCTTAGTATTTTACCTTTAAACTTGAGGGTCTGCCTAGAACCCCTTTTTTATAGGATAAGAGTCTTAAATTCCTCCGGAACTGATAGGAAGGGACGGGTAACATCATGCAATAGGGGTCGAGACCAACCCTCGCTTTAATTACCTTCATGGGGTGGGAAAGGGTAGATATGGATATGATGATCGGTGCGTTAATACCACGTATAGCCCCTCTTTGAGGAGTGTCATACCGAGTATTGCATTGTTGTTATCCATATTATAAACAAACCTAGGATACCCCTTTACATTCACAAATATGCTTAGATTGTAATTATTTTCAAAATCTAGCTTTTCATAAACAACATACCTCCACAGACGAGGGATTGGTAAAAATGTTGTAGGCCAAAACATATCCATCCGAATGAGGCTATACAGGAACGAAATGTGAAAGCAAAGTACCTGGCTATTTGGAAAGGCATCCAGGATCTGAATCTGGGGTTAAGGTTTTTTTTAAGAACCAATGGGACATCAACCTCAACTTAGTAAGGGAATTCTATGCGGGATTTGATCCAAAAGACACTGAGGAGTTGGTGCCAATCCGTGGATGCTTGATTGATTTTTCAGCCAAGGCCATATGTATTTTTAGGTGCTCCAAATGTGCCTGTGGAACCACTGGAGCAATTCATTCGCAAGCCTACTTGTGAAGAGCTGAGGCACACGCTCTATAGGGTCAACTCTACTGCTGTATGAGTTCGGGACAAGGACACACATCATCACAAGAGGTTCCCCAAAAAGAAGATGAAGGCGGAGGCGCAGGTGTGGCTCAAGTTGATAAATGCACGGCTCCTGCCGTGCAATCATGACACGCTTATAAGCCCTGTGAGGATCTGTGTGCTATATTTCCTTATGACAGGGAAGCGGGTAAATGTGGGTCACCTGATATGCCACCAGATAGCACAAGTGAGAACGAGTAAAATGATCGACCGAATGCCATTTCCTAATTTCCTGACTCGGTTCCTATTGCATGAGGGGGTTGAGGTAGAGCCTGAATTTGACCATACTATTGATCAGCTCATCCAGCAAATCGATATCACTAACCTCCGACTGAGAGGCGAGGATGGGACACTGACAGGTGCTAAGCGCAATGCATGTAATGACAGCTTCATAGCCCATCTTTATGGGATGATGGATCTACAGCTGCGGATAGGGGGTCGCCCGGCCACAGCTGAGGAGAGGACTAATTTAGAGTTGTGATATTCGCTTAATGCTCATGCTCAGCAGCTAGTTAGTGCAGGAGAGGGATTCACACTCCCCGCCGATGAAGATGTCAACACATCGGAGCAGTCTAAGGCTGAGCCAATGCGGTCAGATGATGAGGGAGATGGTAATGATGAATAGGACTAACATGATGAGGAGTGGAGAGCGTTTGAGGATGACGATGTTGTTTGACCAGGGAGTCTCTTGCACCCTGCTCTTTTTATCTTTGTCGTATCTAATTATATATGCACTGAGGACACTGCATGATTTAAGTGTGGGGCGAGAACTTGTAATTATTGTTAGTTGTTAGCATTGATTTTGTTTTTATTGTTATTGTGTTTTTTTGTTAGTAGTAGAAATTAGTAGTTGTTAGATTGTTTTTATTTTTTGAATTTGCTAGGATTGTTTTGTTTTTAGGCAGAAATTAAATTTAAAAAAAAAACAAAAAAAAAACAGAAAAAAAACAAAACAAAAATAGGTTGGACTTTTCCCGATGAGGGATCTCGTAGATAGTTTTCTTGAGGGAAAAAAGTCTAAAAAAATACCAAAAAGATTTTTTTTTAGGTATTGTAGTAATTCCCCCTTGATTTTTCTTTGGGCTGCGGTTCTTTTTCAAGTGTTTTTAGTTGAACTGGGTATAGGTAGTTTTAATTTTTAGGAGTAGAAATCACGTGGCTAAGCACTTAATCGCAACAATATCTCTGAGCTTGGTGATGCCTTGAGATATTCAGTACTCTGGTTGAGACGCTTAGGCTCAATTTTTGACTTTAGGATAAATACCTTAAATCGTGGATTCTTAAATTTGCTTAACTGCTTTGACTGGAGTGTCGTGATAGAACCAATTCTGAATGAGTTATGTGTCATGTCTGTGTGAGTTCTGCATGTATTTTGTGCATTGCATTTGATGTCTAGAACTTGCCCCTTGTGTGTGCAAAACGAAATAGTAGTATTGTTCAGTCTGAGAAGTGATATAGGCAGTTTTTTGTTAAGTCAGTTTTACATAAAGTACCCACCTAAATGTTATGTATCGTAGTTAACCTCTTTGAGCCTATAATCTTATTTATTTGATAACCACATTACAAGATGTACCCCTTTGTTTGAATCAACTGTATATTTGAACCTTGTCACCTCTCGTAAGAACTTGAATTGTGATAAATTATAAAAAAAAGCTAAAGTGTGGGGTGGTGGGTTGGCTTTTGAGTGAAACAATAAAATCAGGAGAAAGGTGCACCGGACGAACAAAAAATGTGTCAATAAAAGCCATTTGGATGGGAAAAAAACAAAGAAGAAGAAAGAAAAAGAAAAAATAAATAAATGATATATATATATATATATATATATATATATATATATATATATATATATATATATATATATATATAAGTAATAAGCTATATTCGATAAGCTATATATATTGGCTCTTAAAAAAGTAGGGGCGAAATATAGTAAAGTTAAGGTGGAATCTTGGTTTGACATAAATAAGGGATTGAAGGTTGAAGTATTTATATTAAAGTGCTTAAAGGAGGTGTAGTCACTTATACCCAAATGTATCGTACCCGACCCGCAGCCTACATTACAACCAATAAAAGTCCTATTTGATCTTAGACTGAATGAATTCGATTAATGAAGTATTACACTAAGGGCAAGCTTATGATACGTCATTTGGGGCATATGAATGTTATTTCTGAGAGCGAGTGAATTTTTCCTATCTTGAGTTCCTACGTTATTAAAATTCAAGGTGTGTGGAACTAAGCTCTTTGATTGGGTGAGGGCACATGATTCATAAAGGAAAGATAATGTTGTTGACTTCCATGTTAGAGTAAGTAAGTGGATTGTGAATAAAGTATGGTATTTGTGAGTCGATTTTTGAGGCGAGGATGTCACGCCTTTGTGCTTAAACTATTTTAAAGATTCTTGGTATAATAAGTTAATGGAATTGCTTAATAGGTTGCATCCATAAGTGTAGCTTGATTGCTCGAGGACGAGCAAATGTTTAAGTGTGGGGTATTGGTGTGTGGCTATAATTCATGGTTTTTGCAGATTATATGCTTTGCATTTTACATACTTTAATGTTAAAATACACTTTATTTGAGCGTAATGGAGGCTATTTTATGTGTAGGTGCATCGAAAATGAAAGTAGACCTAAAGGGATGCTTAAACATCGAAAGTGTGCTCGAGAACGGTGAAAAGGAGAAGCCGGGCAAAAGCCAGCTCGACCAGGCTTTATCTAGGTGAGGCTAGCTTAAAGCCTAACTAGGATTTATCCAGGTGAGGCCAGCTTAAAGCCTGGCCTAAGCTGGCGTTATCTAGGCGAGGCCAACTTAAAGCCAGGCCTAGGCTGGCGTTATCCAGGCGACGCCAGGCCTAACGCCAGGCCCAGTCTGTGTTTTGAAGGTTTTAAGTGTTTTCCGGTTTGACTATAAGTTAACCTGCACGTTTAGGGCTTGTCCCAAACATATAAATAGAAATGCCACTTTGAAGGACTTTTGCAACCGAAGGCAAGAATAGCTCGTGGAACACTACTTGGGAGTTGGATTCATTGATTTCTACATCTCTTTATCCTTACTCTGTAATTTAATTATGCAAATTACTTTGGATATTCGTACTATGAGTATGAGTAGTTAAACTCATAATCTAGGGTTGTGATGGAATCTATTGAAGGATGATTTTCTCGTTATGTTAATATAGATTTACCATAGTATTATCTCTATTTGTTCAACTATATGTTTATTGATGTTGCTTGAAGGGCCCTCAATTAGTTGTTCCTATTTAGTGTGCATTACTCGGGAGAGAGTGCATATTTAGATAATTGTTAAATATCATCACTCCTAACGTATATGATGGATCAATACGAAGGGTTTAAAGGTGGAATTAGAGATAACGAAACATTGGGTGCGATCTAAGTGAGCTGTACGTAAAGTTAGCTAGCGTAATTCCGAAGAATGTGTCTAGTATATTGTTGTAATTACTCGGGAGAGAGTTACGACAATCAGAGTGCTCATGATCGATAGAGAAGACTTAGGAAAATTTATAGCAAACATAGCGGAAAAGATTCTGACAATAGGGGAAGTCAGAACCTTAGATCATTCTCACTCTTGCTTACAAACCGTTTATAGCTAGTTCTTAATTACTACGTATTTATTACGTAATATTTAGTTAATAAACATCCAATTTGTTACTCAAATATCTCTAAAGATTGAATACGTGAATTTCTGTGAGTCCAATAAATGTGATTGATAGGTTCCCTGTGAGATTTGACTCCGAACTTGTTAACCGGAATATATTTGCAGCGATCGCTTTGTCCTTTTTATAAGGCATAGTTGTGCGTGATCATATATTTATTAACAAAATAAATATATAAATAAATAGATTATATCAAGTAATATATTTTATCTTCTAAGTTACTAGTAAAAAGTTTTAAATGACAATAATATAACAGCACCTTCGCACAGTAGAAGTATAGAAGTTAATGCTCTTTAATTATAGTCAAATCAAGTCAAAAATTGTATATTTGTTTATTTTCATTGCCGGAAAATTGGATAAGCCAGTGGACAAAATTATTTATTATCAGTAGTAACGATGGGAGATAGTAAGTATTTATAAATTTTATTGAGGTGTATATAAATTAGTCCGAACATTACAATTATAAAGAAAAAACAACATTGAATAAGCCAATGCAGAAAAAACAAAAAGGCATCGTTCAAGAGGATTCGAAGATATATATGCAGCCTCAAAAGTCTCCTTTGTAACACGAGCGGCCATGACGGTTGCTACGTCGTTATACACACGTCTTTCTTTTCATGTGGCCATGTCTTGGTCCTCCTTTCTTTCTTTCTTTTTTTGTCGCATAGTGCGATACGCCTACTCTTTTATTTTATCCAATAAAGACAAAAGTAAATGAACAATTTAAAAAAAAATGAAAATATCTTGTCAGAATATTGTTATTGGGTCGGCTCACCCATAAAAAATGTTGATTACCCTATTATCTCATTAGCTTATGTTCCTTCTAAACTCTAGTTAGAACATATAAATTTACTATAGTAATGGAAAAGACATATTTTTTCACCAAAATGTGTCTGTTAGAGTTTGTACGAGAGAATTACGTATATATCTGCGTCTCAGAAGAGGATATCAAGGCCGTGGAAACAAGAAAATTCAATTGTCTTGTGTGGGTTCCCAAAGACCGGCAAATCAATTCATACTTGTATTTGATCCACTTCATCAAGGAGAAACCAGTATATATTCTAAACTAGTATTCACATTTAAATACGTCAATATCTTACTACTAACATGGATTATGTCATTACTCATTACGTTAACATCTTACTGGAATCGCCTGATAGCGATTGATTAGGAATGTTGCCCTTTGTCCAATTTGCAAAGTAACCCGGCCTTTTACCAGGTGAAAGATCTTTTTTCTACTTTAATAATTTGGTCATTAAATTCTGTGAGGTTATAAGGAAAGCTAACCTTTAAACTTTACCATACGCGAATGGAATAAATAGTCTTATTCCTTCTAATTCATGAAATGATTTGGATGGTACACATGAGAGTCTTCTCATATACTACTACTTTCTTCCAAAAATCGTTAGTCCTAACTCATCTTTTGAGCCCAATGATGATTAGCGGAACTTTTTAGGGCCCGTTGGCCATACAAAGTTTTCACTTTTTTCCGGAAATTTTTTACTTTTTTTCGGATTAAGTGTTTGGACAAAAAAAATTTAAATTTTACTTAAAATTAAATTTCGAAATTTTTCAAAATTTTTCAAAATGCCAAAAGACTGTGTTCAAAATTTCACTTCAAAACATTCACAAAAATTCTAAAATGACTCCAAATTGTATTCATGTCCAAATATACAACTCAAAATTTCAAATGCCATTTTTACTTGAAATTAAATTTCTCCTTTTTTCGGAAGTTCACAATTCTTATGTCCAAACGCTCACTTAGTTTCGAACCGTCAATCATGACCATTGTAGGGTGGGATGTATGAGAAAAAATATTTATCTATTTAAGATCACTTGCATTAGTCCAAAATTCATTTAAGCACTCCGCTTCTCTAGCTGCCAAATAAATACCACGCTTAATAGAAGTCTCCAAGTTATAACTCTACAAACTGTGAAGTTAATCTCTGCAAATAAGGAAATTAATTTCCTTTATGACAATGATTTTAAATTCATTATTTAGAAGGCTTAATACGTAATTTACCTTCAAACTTGTAGTCAAGTCGAGGCAATAGGTTCGTTTGCAACGCGCTATCAGTATGTGCACTAAATCCGAAAGAGACGAAACGACGCCCATCCTTGGAGAGGAATAGAACTTGTACAGATTACTGACATCAAAGTCTCGATTGTACACGAGTGGCCATTATAGTTGCTACGTCGCTAGAAACTCTTTGTTTTCATATGCCCATGTTTTGTTTTTATTAATGTCTTCTGCGATTCTGGGCAATCTATATTTTAGTAAATGTAGACGCACGAAAGATCTAAAAAAATTCTGACGAAAAAAACTGGACCTAAAAAGAAAAAATGAACCTTACTTCTAATTGTTTGGACCGAAAAATCAGGTGTCATGTGAAAGCTAGCAAAGCAAACCTTCGACGACGATAAATTCAATAACAAAAGAGAAATATACCAAAAGAGACACAAATATTTAACATGATTCGGTCAATTGACCTACGTCCACGGTGGAGATGAGCAATCCATTATATATAAAAAAGAGTACAAAATATCGAGAGAACAACCTCACGAAGAGGTAAACACAAGTGATACACTAACACTTGTCCCGTAAAGTTCTCCCCCTAAACAAGATTCTCAAGCCCTCTATGACTACATTGTGGATGCTACTGAATGAGAGGGATGGATCCTCAATTTATAGAAGTCGAAACATTTTCCTACAAGAAAAAAGACTAGCCAAATATGGAAGATTTGTAATTTCGTTCTACAAGAAGAAAAACTCAATTAAGATAAACATGTTGCTCTTTCCTTCAACAAATAGAAAAATAAAATATCGTAAGAAAATTATGACAAACACCTAACACTAATTTGGGTAATTCAATTTGCAAGAATGACCTCTATAAGCCGTGGGCTTGAACTTTTTTATCCACTTAACAAAATCTTTAAAATATGACTTTTATTGCCATCGAATGTAAGTCGTAAACATTAATTAATTTTACCTATGAGACAGGAGTTTGGGACATTTCAATACGTGAACCTGCTCAATTGGCCACAAGTTCTGCCTCATAAGCAAAATTTGTCCTTGGCACTCAATTATTCACAACTCAATGTGTTGGATTATGGGTTTTTGGGTCGCTTCATGTGGGTTGACCCGACCCGGTTAGGAGAGATAAGTGAGAGGGATTAAAAGAAGTTATCACTAAATCACAAACTCCCACTAAAGTGAATGTGCAAAAATGGGAGTAGTGGATTATCTTCCTTAACCGCTATTACTCTGCTTATTTATGTTAAAAAGAAAACACGGAACTTTTTTAAGCGTAGAAATTTTCTTTCTGACTAATTCTCTCCACACGAAAAACACACACAAGTTATGTCATTTAATTGATGCAAAATTAACTTTGTTTCCTATTGATTCAAATTCCATTTGGAAGCAATTTTTTTGATAGCAAATACAACGATTTTCGCTACGCGTAACAAGATACACACAATTTGTTGTTCTTGCTTTGGAATTTAGACGAACACAATGCAATTGAAACTTCTGCCTAATATGCAACACATTACGATATTTTTGCTGATTGTATCTTGTTGAAATGTCTAACTCTTGCCTTATCAACTGAAGGATTGAAATACTCAAGAATGATTTAGGCACAAGCAAGAAATTTAGCAAAAGCTATATAGAAAAAATTTATTAAACTAGGGAGAGAACTTAGTAGGAGGGGTTTTCACAATTCATAAACTCTTGAATCTCTCTACAGCGTAGCTACCTCTCCACAATGGAAATATGTAGTAGCACCCCTTTTATAATACTACAAAACAAATACCTATTCCAATATAACATTGGTAAACAAATCCTAATAAGACATGAATTAAATAAACTATCAAATATCAAATCCTAGACAACTTAAGAATACTAATTAATCTTGATTTACTTTCCAACAGCCTCCCTTAAACCAAGATCTTCAAACTTGATCATGCCATGAGTAACATCAAGCCTTGTAGAAGTCAAGTACTTTAGATTCTCCACCAATTCTCTAAAATATGTTGCATTAATAAAATCACGAGTGCATCTTTAGTCAACTTCAATTTATCTTGAATATTGCTCATATATGATTTGTCTTTACTCATGGT
Organism: Nicotiana tabacum; assembly: GCF_000715075.1. Taxonomy (NCBI): domain Eukaryota; kingdom Viridiplantae; phylum Streptophyta; class Magnoliopsida; order Solanales; family Solanaceae; genus Nicotiana; species Nicotiana tabacum. The sequence goes on along the minus strand of NC_134089.1, from coordinate 49,568,232 downwards.
AAATCCCTTCAAAACAACATCAATATAATTTTCCATTACTTTGAAATCATCGAATTCTCCGGTTGCCTTGTAGTTAAACTTGTATGCCCATTCAACTCCAATTGAACATTTTTTTCTTGTAGAGTAATGCCACCAATAGATATTTCGTCTTGCTCCTTGAAACATGTAATCTCGAACAATGACACAAAATTTATTTTATCTTCGATATCTATAATCATGCGTTGTTGTGGTTCTGGACCCCAAGCTATTTCTGCCTCAAACTTGGGTGGATCATTAGAAACTTTCTCTTGATGAACCATGTTGCTTCTTTCATTATTCGGTTCATCTTCAATACCATCAAATAATTTTTCTTTTGAAATACTAACCTCATTTGGGCTGGCATCCCTTGCAACTAAATCATCCTTTTTATCAATCGAATGAATTTTTGAAAGATCAATTTGAATATCATTTGACTTTCTTTTGCATTCAATATAATCTCTTTTACAACAAAAATTGCATGTACCTTCTATTCTTTTGTCCTCTATATCTGAATTTTGGCCTTCTTGATTTATCTCCGCCGGATTTGATGTGTCTTCTTTTTCTTTTGGTTGATCATCCTTTTCTCGTGATGCCTCCTCCAATGTCTCATCTTTTTATTGATTCAGTGATCTCTCATATGTTACAATTCACCTTCTAAATCATCAAGTCCGAGAGTGCTAAGATCTTTGGTAGCTTCAAGAATAACTTTCTTGTTGCTAAACTTTAAACTTAGAGACTGCAATACTTTTTCAACAATTTTAACAATATCCAATACTTCTCCATTGATTCTTAGACCATTGACTATTTCTTCAATTCTTGTAAAAAATTCTTTGACAAACTCTGTTGGTCCCATATGAGCCAACTCAAATTGACTCCTAAACTCTTGCAGTTTCTCCTTTTTATGTCAACAACTTTTCGATATGATTTCACCAAGATTGCCCAAGCCTCTTTTGATGACTTTGCATACAAATATTTTTTAGATATATATAAATCGACTTTGATGGCGAGATAGTAGCGTGGCTTATAATCTAAATGTATTTTCTTCTCCAATTGCGTAGCTGCATCACCCGTCAACGTTGTGCCTTCTAGGAGTTCCTTAAATCCTTCATCAATGATGGACCATAATTAAATATCCTTAAAAAAATTCTTCATATGTTGATACCATGTTTCAAAATTATTTTTGCCCTCAAACACAAAAATAGGACAATTAGGTAATAGACAATCCATTTTTTTGGATCTCCTACCGGCTCTGACCGAATCTCATACAGGCTCTGATACCAATTTGAAGGATTGAAATACCCCAAGAACGATTTAGGCATAAGCAAGAAATTTAGCAAAAGTTATATAAAAGAAATTTATTAAACTACGGAGAGAACTTGATAGGAGGGTTTTTCACAACTCATAAACTCTTGAATCTCTCTACAGCGCAGCTACTTCTCCACAAGGAAAAATGTGTAGTAGCACCCATATTTATAATACTACAAAACAAAAACATATTCCAATATAAAATTGATAAACAAATCCTAATAAGACATAAATTAAATAAACTACCAAATATTAAATCCTAGACAACTTAAAAATACTAATAAATCTTGGTTTAATTTCCAAGATCAACAAAACTAACTTATGTGCATGTTACAACTAGAACCTATGCCTGATAGGCAACAAAGGTAATTGTTGAATGGTGTCAAAATTCAAGACCACCCTTCATCGTGTCCTTTTTCTGCAATTTCTACCCTAATATTTTGTTGTGTACCATTATTAGTCATAATAACGTTTAAATCATGCAAATAAGAATAGCCTAAAAGAGGTTGATTGCGAGTTTTAGCCTTTGTGCAAAGTAACCCTTTAGCAAGTGGAAAAGAGGAGATGTTTTGGTACTTTGTTAAAGATTTCAGAAGATTATGAAAGCTGACAGCTAGACTAAATCATAACCCTCATGACATAAATAGTCCAATCTTTCCTCATTCATTGAGGAGAGTTAAAATGGTACGCATGAGAGTACTTTCCGTATTTCTACGGCTCTACCTAATTACTGCACACACTTTCCCAAATTTCCTAACTAATCAATCATTTGATGCTAATGATGATTAGTGGAAATTTTCGTGAAGATATGTCTATCACCGAGAAGGACCATTTCCTTTTTCTGTCTATGCTTCATTCACGTTGATTATACGTTGAGTTTGTCTAAAGTTCAATTAATTATAAAAACGTATAGAAAAAAAATTCAAGAATACCTATAGGAGGCAAAATAATTATCTTACTACCTACTAGCATGTTCATTAAGCAAGTCAAGCCAAACCAAGTCAAGCTGTCAAACCTGGGGAGGTGTGGTTGGCACCCGGTGCCGCACTGGCCCAAGCGAACCACTCTACAACTTCTTTTTTTTCTTTTTTTTCTTTGTAACTATCATGGGCCAACATGGCCACAACTTGTAATGTATAACTATAGGTAGGCAACACTGTATTACTGAACGATTTTTCTTAAAACATGAATATATATGGACCGTCAAGACCTCTGACATATTGTACAAACCGAACCTCTGTCTACAAAGCCTCTAAGATTATTCGACATCAAATGGGATAGGGTACCGGGCTACCCATAAGTCTGTAAAAAAACTCTGACACGATGACTCATAGACTCGGCTCCACTCCGAATGAGGTGGAGTCTTACCGATCCTTCGTTGAATGCAAATCTCGTCTACTGTGAGGGCTCGTCAAACTAATTGATTATACCTGTAGGCATGAATGCAGCGTCCCCAACAAAAGGACGTCAGTACGAATAATGTACCGAGTATGTAAGGCGGGGTTGAAATATAATAGTAAGTCAACATTAATTAAGGACGTGGAAGAAACATGGAGTAGATAATTCATCCTGTAAGTCTGGATAGCTCTGTAAATCATGAAATATTTATAGTGTCATGCATATACATGTAAATGTCATGTAATGCATAGGTCTGTACGTACATAACATCATCAAGCCTCTGAGGGCATCCCATCATATCATCTCGGCCACTGTGGGCAAAATCATCAACGTATATCAACTAATCAGGTGGTAGTGCGTATATAATGTCGTAACCTTTTTCCTTATCCCACACATATATACGCGTATAGAACGCTATTTGGTCATGGGTCAATGTCCATGTAAATGCAATGCATGAGAAGTAGGTCAATAAAATCTCTCGGAATGTCATAAGACCATTATGCCTTTGAAAAATATCATAATGTAAACTTTTTCAACTTACGTATTTTTTTGAGACCCATGAACAGATGATAGAACAAATACATACATATATACGCATATATAACACCATCTGGTCATGGGTCAATATACATGTATAAATGCATGAAATGCATATGAAATACGTTAATAAAATATCTCGGTACGTCATAAGACAATTATACCTCTGATTAAAATCATGAAATAAAATTTATCAACTTACGTATTTTCTGAGACCCATGAATAGATGATAGAATAATGTGACACATAGGGAATCAAGAACATAAGCATCTCTAGTATTGCTACGAATAGAATCATTTATGGAAATTGCGCATTTGCTCATTTTGTTTGCGTCGTATAGATCATGCCAAAAAGAAAGAAGGGACAACCTTAACATACTTGGGCCGATTCTTATTACCAACATAACTTACTAACTTCTATGGTAATTGTGAGCACGTGATTTTTGCCCTACATGAATTACTCTCATAAATTCAAAACAAAAATAATTTCTTCTCATCATTTGTTGGCATCTTCTGTTAATTATTTGCATCTGTCTGTGCATTTGATTTCGTTTAATTAATGAAAAATACAAAATAGGCTGCATTTGCATTTAGGATTTAATTTTACATTTTTAGGATTAATGGACAAATTAGTTGTTTTATAGAAATGGGAAAATCAAAAAATAATAATAATAGTTTACTTTGCACTTTTAATTTTTAATTTTGAATTTCAAGTAGTTTGTTTTTACTTTCTTAATTAATTATGATAATTATTATCAGGGTTTAAGTAGTGTTTTGATGGGGTAATTAGATTTTAGGATTTAATTTGATTTTTGTTATTTAGTTTTGAAAAAAAGAAAAATGTGTTTTGATTTGAAAATGGGAAAATAAAAGAATGTATAGACATTTGGGCTGCCTTCAATTAAAATATGCCCAGGCCCAAGTCTTCCCCTCGTACCCGTCCAAACCCACGAAACCCGGCCCAAACCCGCGCCATACCCGAGCCGGTCACCCCAATAACACTAAACGACCCCGTATAAATAACCATGAGATCTTGGCCTTTGGTTGCACTTGATCTAATGGCCCGGAAGTCGGCTCCTGACAATATATATATGTCCTAACGCCCCCAACCCCCCCCCCCCCGATTTCGTCTCTTAGAGATCAGAACACCCAAACCCTAGAGGCCGCCGCCCTAAATCCCCACTGCCATCCGCCGGCGGCGAGCCTCCAATCCCGACCAGATTCACACCAGACAACCACCTTACTCCCATCATCTCAAATCCCCATTCCGTTTGTTTCAAATCTCCTTGAATCTCCTCGAATCGTAGATCAAAGGATGAACCCTAGAAACTCCAAATCAGGTTCTGAGGGAATTTCTAGCCTAAATTTGGTTTTTGTCGTGTGTTCTTTATAATAACACACGATTAATATCATATTTGGCCGAAAAATCCGGAATTTGAAGAATTCAAGGCGTGTTTCCATATTCAATTTGTTGTTGTTCATCCGAAATTCCTAGGTATTCTTCTTTACCATGTTATTTTGTGTTCCTTTTCCCATCTTCTTCTACTCTTTCTCATTTTTTTTGTTGTTTTGATTTTCTGTTTTGGTTTCAGTTCTCCTTTTATTTTACTTCTCTTATTTTTGTGTTTATCATCTATGTCCGCATGCTGGATTTAGGGTGTGTTTGATTATCAGTTGTGTCCTAGTTGGGATAGTTTGAATCTTGCATGCTCGTTTTGGGCCTAATTTGGCTTCGAGTCATTAGGTTTCTGAAGTTGAACATATGGTTCTCTGAGTTTTTCTTCATATTAATTGGGTCACAAAGATTGTTTAGCCCAAGAGGAGATTGGTTTGGGTCTGCTCAGACCCACTATTCGGGTCAATTGGACCCTGACCTTGCCTGGCATATATAGGGTAATAATGGGGTTTTTAAAAGGGTACTTTAGGAAATTAGGGTAGGGAATCTTGAGTGTAACTGAATGGGAAGCTTCTAGGAAGTTGGGGAGGGGACTGCTTTGCAAAAACTGAATTTAAACTAGGAGTGTTTAAGCTAAAAGAAAAAATTTAAAAAGGTTTTGAGGGCAATTTCAAATTCTTTAAGGCTGCCCTAGTAGCTTGCCTATAAAGGCATAGTGACTAGCAGCCCACAAAAAGGAGGAAGGAGCTAAGAATATCAGAAATCAGAGGCAGCTAAAAGGGGTCTACTGTTCCGTTAGAAACCCCTGAAATTCTTCAGATCCTCACCTCAATAGAATTCTCAAACAGCTAAGGGTAAAAAAATGAGTTGAGTCTTGGTTGTCATCCACGGGCGTAGGTCTGGATTTTAGTTGTATCCTGATTTTGAGTTTTGAGTATTTCTGTTGTGGATTCCAATTTGGTTCAAAGTGGTTTTCTTCTCCTGAGCATTTCTGGGTCGGTCTTGTTGTTGACACACAGCTCTTGTTACTGTTCTGTTGTTGATCCTTCCCTGCTGTTCTTTGTTTTTGAATTCTAGGTATATTCTCAACTGTAGTGGGCTGAAGTCCTGAATAAGCTGTATAAAAATCTGGATTCAAATTGAAGCTTAAGTGTTGATTACTGGTGTAATTGTGCCAATTTTTATAACTATGTGTACTCGGACTGTTTATTTTATATAAATTTAAAGTTTTGCTCTGTTGAACTGTTGGTTAAGGCTAGTAGCCCAAAGTAATTTGGCTGAAATGTTTGAGTGTTAACATTATCACAGTATTTGGATCCTACTTGTGTAAATAAACTGATATAAGGAAATGGACCTGAGTCCAAGTTTGCTTGAATAAGCTTAGAACCCCCCCTACTGTGCAAACATTTGCTTCATATATCTCCTTTCCCTGCATGAAATTGGGACATCACATTTAGTGTTGAAGTTCTATAATCCCAAGTGGTAATTTCTTAAACCAGTGTTGAATGAATCGAAGGTAGTATATTGGGTAGTTTCTGGGCAGAATATGGTGGTCATTCGAATTACGGTGAGTCGGAAGCTTTTGAATTCAATTTGCCTCTACTTTTTTTTTAATTAAGTTAACGATTGCTCAAATCATTGTTCAACATCTTTTGGTTGGCTAATGGCGAGTTAAGAACGAACTACCCAGTTTGGTTGCATGGACTTCAGTCTCGTGAATGGCTTATTTGGAATTCCTTTATTGTCTCAAAGTGTTGTAGTGAGGAGTCGATATGAGGTCCTTAAGGCTCCACATTCGGGCCATTTTGAGGCCTAGTGCTGAAGGTCTCTCTTGAGACGGACCTTCTCTTTGTTGGGCCTCCAAGCCTTTATGGTAATTCCGTTTTCTTTTATGCAATGCATTACTGTAATCAGCACCCATAGAAGCCGTAATCACATTTAGTTCTAACTGATCAAGCCCATTAATTAGATTGGATTGCGCCGTGTCGACAATATAATTCATATCCCCAAAAAGTAGTCCGAACATCTTTGGAGTTAGAATCGGGTTAACACACATCGGATAATACGAATAATCTATGGCCCTTGCATAACCTTAAACACTCGTAGTTTGCTTGAGGCTTAACTTAGACTACCATTGTGACTGTGTATACGTTCGCATAACAACAACAACAACAACAACAACGACCCAGTATAATCCCACAAGTTGGGTCTGGGGAGGGTAATACGTTCAGATAACATAGTTGCGAATTTAATTCTAAAAAAAACTCGAGGTATGCGTTCGCGCAACTTCAACCAAATCCTCCTAATAATTAACAAAGCGTCATTAATCGTGGACACGTTCGCGTGACATGATTTTTGACGCGCCAAAGGAAAGAGTATACGTACGCGTAACTCAATTCTTTAATTACGAATAATCATGTGATTTAAAAGCGGTTAATAGATAAATTCACATAGGTCCCTAAAATGAATATTTAAACAATTTAAGCCAAGTATAAATTGCTAAGCGACCGTGCTAGAACAACGGAACTCGGGAGTGCCTAACACCTTCTCCCGGGTTAACAGAATTCCTTACCCGGATTTTTGATTCGCGGATTGTTAAACAGAGTCAATATTTTAATCGATTCGGGATTCAACCGGTGACTTGGGATACCATAAATTATCCCAATTGGCGACTCTGATGTTTAATAAATGAAATAATCTCGATTCGATTGTCCTTTAATTGGAAAAACTCCCTTATATTTATGCCCTTTCCGGGGTGTAGTGAAAAAGTAGGTGTGACAGCTCTGGCGACTCTGCTGGGGATCGAACCCAGAATCTTTGGTTTGGGGTTCAAGAATTCGAGCTTGTTAATATGATTTTTACTTGGCTTTATTTATTGTTGATATTACTATATTATGTGAACTTTTTGTGCTAAATGTTGTCTGTTTACCGCTTTAATATTATTTGGGTTGTATATAACTGTCTTCTTACGCTACCCATCTGAATCTTCTGAAAATGGTGCATACGTTCGCGTAGCCCACTTTTTCTGTAGAAATTCTACCAAATAGAACGAGGCTGGGCAAGCGACAAGGCCGGGTAGACTTCAGTGCTCCGGGTACGTCACCCCCTCCTCGGCCCCTGTTGTCCGCTCGGGTACCCCAAGTCTAGACCAAAACCCCAGGATTTAAACCTAGAAAAACATAGCCCCATGCCGGATCCCTAGTAAGAACGTTTGTTTGCATCATGTGCATTTGACTTAGGGGACTCAACACAGGGGTTAGGTCCGTCTACGACAGGTGTGACCGAAATGACAGACCATCCTGATGCATCCTATGTGCTATGTGAACATTTAGTTGTTTTGGCTTGCATGCTGACCGGCTAGGGAAAATAAAGCAAAAAAAGAAAAGAGGAAAACTAAGAGTGATATATGGAAGGAAATAAAACCCGGTTCTAAAACATCTCGGTATTTGAAAAGTGTCTTGAAACTCTCCCCAAAAAGGTTTTCAAAAAAGGGGTTGTTTTTAAAAGAGTCAAACACTATGTTCTTTCAAATGTGTCAAAACTGACCGAACTACGAAGGTCTGATTCTCACCGGATGTGGGATACGTAAGAAACCTACATAAGGTTCGGCCTTATTTTTTGAAAATAAGAGAAAAGAAAAACAAGAAAAGAGAGTCGGTGGTCGAATGAATGCAATCTTGATTTTGGTCAAAATAAGCAGATCCAGCTTCGGCTACGTCTTAAACCGTTCTTGCCAAGATGGCCTTAGAGTACTTTTCATTTGTCGAAAGGCTATTTTCGTAAAAGAATGGGCAAGCTTGTTCCCCCGGCCTCAAAAATTTGCGTGAAATTGAGAAGGGGCCGCATTTGCGGAAATAGCCATTTGGCAAAAGTTGGCATACAGGGGAAGAGATTATGGTTCTTTTCTTCTTTTATTTGTTCTTTTTCTTTTCTTTTTCGAAAACCTGTTTACAAAAGGGTAAACTCGAGTCAAACCCTAACCTTAATCCTCCACAGGAACAATAAGTATCATCCAAGAACCGCCAAAAGTGGTCAGGGAACAGGCTCGGCTACACTTGCGTATGTGGTGGAATGATCTAGACGAAGATGGTCAGAAATGGGTGAAAAAGCACTTGGGTGCTCTTATAGACATCTTTGAAATCAAACCACGGGAAGATCTGATCAAATCTTTGGTAACGTTCTGGGATCCTGTCCACAATAGTCCAATCTTTCCTCATTCATTGAGGAGAGTAAAAATGGTACGCATGAGAGTACTTTGCGTATTTCTGCGGCTCTACCTAATTACTGCACACTTTCCCAAATTTCCGAACTAATCAATCATTTGATGCCAATGATGATTAGTGGAAATTTTCGTGAAGATATGTCTATCACCGAGAATGACCATTTCCTTTTTCTGTCTATGCTTCATTCGCGTTGGATTATACGTCGAGTTTGTCTAAAGTTCAATTAATTATAAAAACGTATAGAAAATTTAAAACAAAAGAAAAAAAATTCAGGAATACCTATAGGAGGCAAAATAATTATCTTACTACCTACTAGCATGTTCATTAAGCAATCAAGCCAAACCAAGTCAAGCTGTCAAACCTGGGGAGGTGTGGTTGGCACCGGGTGCCGCACTGGCTTAAGCGAACCACTCTGCAACTTATTTTTTTTTTCTTTTTTTTCTTCGTAACTATCATGGGCCAACATGGCCACAACTCGTAATGTATAACTATAGGTGGACAACACTGTATTACTGAACGATTTTTCTTAAAACATGAATATATATGGACCGTCAAGGCCTCTAACATATTGTACAAACTGAACCTCTGTCTACAAAGCCTCTAAGATTATTCGACATCAAATGGGATAGGGTACCAGCCTACCCATAAGTCTGTAGAAAAACTTTGACACGATGACTCATAGACTCGGCTCCACTCCGAATGAGGTGGAGTCTTACCGATCCTTCGTTGAATGCAAATCTCGTCTACTGTGAGGGCTCATCAAACTAATTGATTATACCTGCAGGCATGAATGCAGCGTCCCCAACAAAAGGACGTTAGTACGAATAATGTACCGAGTATGTAAGGCGGGGTTGAAATATAACAGTAAGTCAACATTAATTAAGGACGTGGAAGAAACATGGAGTAGATAATTCATCCTGTAAGTCTGGATAGCTCTGTAAATCATGAAATATTTATAGTATCATTCATATGCATGTAAATGTCATGTAATGCATAGGTCTGTACGTACATAACATCATCAAGCCTTTGAGGGCATCCCATCATATTATCTCGGCCACTGTGGGCAAAATCATCAACGTATATCAACTGATCAAGTGGTGGTACGTATATAACGCTGTACCCATCATATCATCTCGGCCACTGTGGGCAAAAGTATATCAACTGATCAAGTGGTGGTACGCCGTCTGAGTCATATTTTAGCCATTGTGGGCAACATCATCATCGTATACCAGCTGATCAGGTGGTGGTGCGTATATAATGCCATAACCTTTCCCATATCCCATATACAAATACATACATATATACTCATATATAACGCCATCTGGTCATGGGTCAATATACATGTATAAATGCATCAAATGCATATGAAATACGTTAATAAAATATCTCGGTACGTCATAAGACAATTATACCTCTGATTAATATCATGAAATAAAATTTATCAACTTACGTATTTTCTGAGACCCATGAATAGATGATAGAATAATGTGACACATAGAGAATCAAGAGCATAAGCATCTCTAGTATTGCTTTGAATAGAATCATTTATGGAAATTGTGCATTTGCTCGTTTTGTTCGCGTCGTATAGATCATGCCAAAAAGAAAGAAGGGACAACCTTAACATACTTGGGCCGATTCTTATTACCAACATAACTTACTAACTTCTCTGGTAATTGTGAGCACGTGATTTTTGCCCTACATGAATTACTCCCATAAATTCAAAACAAAAATAATTTATTCTCATCATTTGTTGGCATCTTCTGTTAATTATTTGCATCTGTCTGTGCATTTCATTTCGTTTAATTAATGAAAAATACAAAATAGGATGTATTTGCATTTAGGATTTAATTTTACATTTTTAGGATTAATGGACAAATTAGTTGTTTTATAGAAATGGGAAAATCAAAAAATAATAATAATAGTTTACTTTGCACTTTTAATTTTTAATTTTGAATTTCAAGTAGTTTGTTTTTACTTTCTTAATTAATTATGATAATTATTATCTGGGTTTAAGTAGTGTTTTGAGGGGGTAATTAGATTTTAGGATTTAATTTGATTTTTGTTATTTAGTTTTGAAAAAAAGAAAAATGCGTTTTGATTTGAAAATGGGAAAATAAAAGAATGTATAGACATTTGGGCTGCCTTCAATTAAAATATGCCCAGGCCCAAGTCTTCCCCCCGTACCCGTCCAAACCCACGAAACCCGGCCCAAACCCGCGCCATACCCGAGCCGGTCACCCCAATAACACTAAACGACCCCGTATAAATAACCATGAGATCTTGGCCTTTGGTTGCACTTGATCTAATGGCCCGGAAGTCGGCTCCTGACAATATATATATGTCCTAATGCCCCCTACCCCCCCCCCTCCATTTCGTCTCTTACATATCAGAACACCCAAACCCTAGAGGCCGCCGCCCTAAATCCCCACTGCCATCCGCCGGCGGCGAGCCTCCAATCCCGACCAGATTCACACCAGACAACCACCTTACTCCCCTCATCTCAAATCCCCATTCCGTTTGTTTCAAATCCCCTTGAATCTCCTTGAATCGTAGATCAAAGGATGAACCCTAGAAACTCCAAATCAGGTTCTGAGGGAATTTCTAGCCTAAATTTGGTTTTTGTTGTGTGTTCTTTATAAGAACACACGATTAATATCATATTTGGCCGAAAAATCCGGAATTTGATGAATTCAAGGCGTGTTTCCATATTCATTTTGTTGTTGTTCATCCGAAATTCCTAGGTATTCTTCTTTACCATGTTATTTTGTGTTCCTTTTCCCATCTTTTTCTACTCTTTCTCATTTTTTTTGTTGTTTTGATTTTCTATTTTGGTTTCATTTCTCTTTTTATTTTACTTCTCTTATTTTTGTGTTTATCATCTGTGTCTGCATGCTGGATTTAGGGTGTGTTTGATTATCAGTTGTGTCCTAGTTGGGATAGTTTGAATCTTGCATGCTCGTTTTGGGCCTAATTTGGCTCCGAGACATTAGGTTTCTGAAGTTGACCATATGGTTCTCTGAGTTTTTTTTCATATTAATTGGGTCACAAAGATTGTTTAGCCTAAGAGGAGATTGGTTTGGGTCTGCTCAGACCCACTAATTCGGGTCAATTGGACCCTGGCCTTGCCTGGCATATAGAGAGTAATAATGGGGTTTTTAAAAGGGTACTTTAGGAAATTGGGGTAGGGAATCTTGAGTGTAACTGAATGGAAAGCTTCTAGGAAGCTGGGGAGGGGACTGCTTTGCAAAAACTGAATTTAAACTAGGAGTGATTAAGCTAAAAGAAAAAAATTAAAAAGGTTTTGAGGGCAATTTCAAATTCTTTAAGGCTGCCCTAGTAGCTTGCCTATAAAGACATAGTGACTAGCAGCCCACAAAAAGGAGGAAGGAGCTAAGAATATCAGAAATCAGAGGCAGCTAAAAGGGGTCTACTGTTCCGTTAGAAACCCCTGAAATTCTTCAGATCCTTACCTCAATAGAATTCTCAAACAGCTAAGGGTAAAAAAATGAGTTGAGTCTTGGTTGTCATCCACGGGCGTAGGTCTGGATTTTAGTTGTATCCTGATTTTGAGTTTTGAGTGTTTCTGTTGTGGATTCCAATTTGGTTCAAAGTGGTTTTCTTCTCCTGAGCATTTCTGGGTCGGTCTTGTTGCTGACACACTGCTCTTGTTACTATTCTGTTGCTGATCCTTCCTTGCTGTTCTTTGTTTTTAAATTCTAGGTATATTCTCAACTGTAGTGGGCTGGAGTCTTGAATAAGCTGTATAAAAATCTGGATTCAAATTGAAGCTTAAGTGTTGATTACTGGTGTAATTGTGCCAATTTTTATAACTATGTGTACTCGGACTGTTTATTTTATATAAATTTAAAGTTTTGCTCTGTTGAACTGTTGGTTAAGGCTAGTAGCCCAAAGTAATTTGGCTGAAATGTTTGAGTGTTAACATTATCACAGTATTTGGATCCTACTTATGTAAATAAACTGATGTAAGGAAATGGACCTGAGTCCAAGTTTGCTTGAATAAGCTTAGAACCCCCCTACTGTGCAAACATTTGCTTCATATATCTCCATTCCCTGCATGAAATTGGGACATCACATTTAGTGTTGAAGTTCTATAATCCCAAGTGGTAATTGCTTAAACCAGTGTTGAATGAATCGAAGTTAGTATATAGGGTAGTTTCTGGGCAGAATATGGTGGTCATTCGAATTACGGCGAGTCTGAAGCTTTTGAATTCGATTTGCCTCTACTTTTTTTTTAAATTATGTTCACGATTGCTCAAATCGTTGTTCAACATCTTTTGGTTGGCTAATGGCGAGTTAAGAACGAACTACCCAGTTTGGTTGCATGGACTTCAGTCTCGCGAATGGCTTATTTGGAATTCCTTTATTGTCTCAAAGTGTTGTAGTAAGTAGTCGATATGAGGTCCTTAAGGCTCCACATTCGGGCCATTTTGAGGCCTAGTGCTGAAGGTCTTTCTTGAGATGGACCTTCTCTTTGTTGTGCCTCCAAGCCTTTGTGGTAATTCCGTTTTATTTTATGCAATGCATTACTCTAATCAGCACCCATAGAATCCGTAATCACATTTAGTTCTAACTGATCAAGCTCATTAATTAGATTGGATTGTGCCGTGTCGACAAGGGCTATAATTCATAGCCTCAAAAAGCAGTCCGAACATCTTTGGAGTTAGAATTGGGTTAACACACATCGGATAATACGAATAATCTATGGCCCTCGCATAACCTTAAACACTCGTAGTTTGCTTGAGGCTTAACTTAGACTACCATTGTGACTGTGTATACGTTCGCGTAACATAATTGCGAATTTAATTCTAAAAGTAACTCGAGGTATGCGTTCGCGCAACTTCAGCCAAATCCTCCTACTAATTAACAAAGCGTCATTAATCGTGGACACGTTCGCGTGACATGATTTTTGACGCACCAAAGGAAAGAGTATACGTACGCGTAACTCAATTCTTTAGTTACGAATAATCAAGTGATTTAAAAGCGGTTAATAGATAAATTCGCATAGGTATCTAAAATGAATATTTAAACAATTTAAGCCAAGTATAAATTGCTAAGCGACCGTGCTAGAACCACGGAACTCGGGAGTGCCTAACACCTTCTCCCGGGTTAACAGAATTCCTTACCCGAATTTTTGGTTCGCGGATTGTTAAATAGAGTCAATATTTTCATCAATTCGGGATTCAACCGGTGACTTGGGACACCATAAGTTATCCCAATTGGCAACTCTGATGTTTAATAAATGAAATAATTCCGATTCGATTGTCCTTTAATTGTAAAAACTCCCTTATATTTATGCCCTTTCCGGGGTGTAGTGAAAAAGGAGGTGTGACAGCTCTGGCGACTCTGTTGGGGATCGAATCCAGAATCTCTGGTTTGGGGTTCAAGAATTCGAGCTTGTTAATATAATTTTTACTTGGCTTTATTTATTGTTGATATTACTATATTATGTGAACCTTTTGTGCTAAATGTTTTCTGTTTACCGCTTTAATATTATTTGGGTTGTACATAACTGTTTTCTTACACTACCCATCTAAATCTTCTGAAAATGGTGCATACGTTCGCGTAGCCCTCTTTTTCTGTAGAAATTCTACTAAATAGAACGAGGCTGGGCAAGCGACAAGGCCGGGTAGACTTCAGTGCTCCCGGTACGTCACCCCCTCCTCGGCCCCAGTTGTCCGCTCGGGTACCCCAAGTCTAGACCAAAACCCCAGGATTTAAACCTAGAAAAACATAGCCCCATGCTGGATCCCTAGTAGGAACGTTTGTTTGCATCATGTGCATTTGACTTAGGGGACTCAACACAGGGGTTGGGTCCATCTAGGACAGGTGTGCCCGAAATGACAGACCATCCTGATGCATCCTATGTGCTATGTGAACATTTATTTGTTTTGGCTTGCATGCTGACCGGCTAGAGAAAATAAAGCGAAAAAAGAAAAGAGGAAAACTAAGAGTGATATAGGAAAGGAAATAAAACCCGGTTCTAAAACATCCCGGTATTTGAAAAGCGTCCTGAAACTCTGCCCCAAAAAATTTTAAAAAGAGGGGTTGGTTTTAAAAGAGTCAAACACTATGTTCTTTCAAATGTGTCAAAACTGACCGAACTACGAATGTTTGATTCTCACCGGATGTGAGATACGTAAGAAACCTACATAAGGTTCGGCCTTATTTTTTGAAAATAAGAGAAAAGAAAAACAAGAAAAGAGAGTCGGTGGTCGAATGAATGCAATCTTGATTTTTGTCAAAATAAGCCGATCCAGCTTCGGCTACGTCTTAAACCGATCTTGACAAGGTAGCCTCAGAGTACTTTTCATTTGTCGAAAGGCTATTTTCATAAAAAAATGGGCAAGCTTGTTCCCCCGGCCTCAAAAATTTGCGTGAAATTGAGAAGGGGCCGCATTTGCGGAAATATCCATTTGGCTAAAGTTGGCATACAGGGGAAGAGATTATGGTTCTTTTCTTCTTTTATTTGTTCTTTTTCTTTTCTATTTTGAAAAACTATTTACAAAAGGGTCAACTCAAGTCAAACCCACCTTAATCCTCCACAGGAACAATACGTACCATCCAAGAACTGCCAAAAGTGGTCAGGGAACAGGCTCGGCTACACTTGCGTATGTGGTGGAATGATCTAGACGAAGATGGTCAGAAATGGGTGAAAAAACATTTGGGTGCTCTTATAGACATCTTTGAAATCAAACCACGGGAAGATCTAATCAAAGCTTTGGTAACGTTCTGGGATCCTGTCCACAATAGTCCAATCTTTCCTCATTCATTGAGGAGAGTTAAAATGGTACGCATGAGAGTACTTTCCGTATTTCTGCGGCTCTACCTAATTACTACACACTTTCCGAAATTTCCTAACTAATCAATCATTTGATGCTAATGATGATTAGTGGAAATTTTCGTGAAGATATGTCTATCACCGAGAAGGACCATTTCCTTTTTCTGTCTATGCTTCATTCGCGTTGATTAAACGTCGAGTTTGACTAAAGTTCAATTAATTATAAAAACGTATAGAAAAAAAATTCAGGAATACCTATAGGAGGCAAAATAATTATCTTACTACCTACTAGCATGTTCTTTAAGCAAGTCAAGCCAAGCCAAGCCAAGCCAAACCAAGTCAAGCTGTCAAACCTGTGGAGGTGTGGTTGGCACCCGGTGCCGCACTGGCCTAAGCAAACCACTCTACGAACCACTCTGTAACTCCTTTTTCTTTGTTTGTAACTATCATGGGCCAACATGGCCACAACTTGTAATGTATAACTATAGGTGGGTAACACTGTATCATTGGACCCTTTTTCTTAAAATATGAGTACATATGGGCCGTCAAGGCCTCTGACATATTGTACAAACTGAACCTCTGTCTACAAAGCCTCTAAGATTATTCGACATCAAATGGGATAGGGTATCGACCTACCCATAAGTCTGTAGAAAAACTTTGACATGATGACTCATAGACTCGGCTCCACTCCGAATGAGGTGGAGTCTTACCGATCCTTCGTTGAATGCAAATCTCGTCTACTGTGAGGGCTCGTCAAACTAATTGATTATACCTGTAGGCATGAATGCAGCATCCCCAACAAAAGGACGTCAGTACGAATAATGTTTCGAGTATGTAAGGCGGGGTTGAAATATAACAGTAAGTCAACATTAATTAAGGACGTGGAAGAAACATGGAGTAGATAATTCATCATGTAAGTCTGGATAGCTTTGTAAATCATGAAATATTTATAGTGTCATGCATATACATGTAAATGCCATGTAATGCATAGGTCTTTACGTACATAACATCATCAAACCTCTGACGGCATCCCATCATATCATCTCGGCCACTGTGGGCAAAAGTATATCAACTGATCAAGTGGTGGTACGCCGTCTGAGTCATATTTTAGCCATTGTGGGCAACATCATCATCGTATACCAGCTGATCAGGTGGTGGTGCGTATATAACGCCGTAACCTTTCCCATAGTCCCATATATATATATATATATATATATATATATATATATATATATATATATATATATATATATATATATATATATATATATATATATATAACGTCATCTGGTTATGAGTCAATATACATGTATAAATGCATCAAATGCATATGAAATACGTTAATAAAATATCTCGGTACGTCATAAGACAATTATACCTCTGATTAATATCATGAAATAAAATTTATCAACTTACGTATTTTCTGAGACCCATGAATAGATGATAGAATAATGTGACACATAGGGAATCAAGAACAAAAGCATCTCTAGTATTGCTACGAATAGAATCATTTATGGAAATTGCGCATTTGCTCATTTTGTTTGCGTCGTATAGATCATGCCAAAAATAAAGAAGGGACAACCTTAACATACTTGGGCCGATTCTTATTACCAACATAACTTACTACCTTCTCTGGTAATTGTAAGCACGTAATTTTTGCCCTACATGAATTACTCCCATAAATTTAAAACAAAAATAATTTCTTCTCATCATTTGTTGGCATCTTCTGTTAATTATTTGCATCTGTCTGTGCATTTCATTTCGTTTAATTAAGGAAAAATACAAAATAGGCTGCATTTGCATTTAGGATTTAATTTTACATTTTTAGGATTAATGGACAAATTAGTTGTTTTATAGAAATGGGAAAATCAAAAAATAATAATAATAGTTTACTTTTGCACTTTTAATTTTTAATTTTGAATTTCAAGTAGTTTGTTTTTACTTTCTTAATTAATAATGATAATTATTATCTGGGTTTAAGTAGTGTTTTGAGGGGGTAATTAGATTTTAGGATTTAATTTGATTTTTGTTATTTAGTTTTGGAAAAAAGAAAAATGTGTTTTGATTTGAAAATGGGAAAATAAAAAAATGTATAGACATTTGGGATGCCTTCAATTAAAATATGCCCAGGCCCAAGTCTTCCCCCCGTACCCGTCCAAACCCACGAAACTCGGCCCAAACCCGCGCCATACCCGGGCCGGTCACCCCAGTAACACTAAACGACCCCGTATAAATAACCATGAGATCTTGGCCGTTGGTTGCACTTGATCTAATGGCCCGGAAGTGGGCTCCTGACAATATATATTTGTCCTAACGCCCCCTCCCCCCCCCCCCATTTCGTCTCTTACAGATAAGAACACCCAAACCCTAGAGGCCGCCGCCCTAAATCCCCACTGCCATCCGCCGGCGGCGAGCCTCCAATCCCGACCAGATTCACACTAGACAACCACCTTACTCCCCTCATCTCAAATCCCCATTCCGTTTGTTTCAAATCCCCTTGAATCTCCTCGAATCGTAGATCAAAGGATGAACCTTAGGAACTCCAAATCAGGTTCTGAGGGAATTTCTAGCCTAAATTTGGTTTTTGTCGTGTGTTCTTTATAAGAACACACGATTAATATCATATTTGGCCGAAAAATCCGGAATTTGAAGAATTCAAGGCGTGTTTCCATATTCATTTTGTTGTTGTTCTTCCGAAATTCCTAGGTATTCTTCTTTACCATGTTATTTTGTGTTCCTTTTCCCATCTTCGTCTACTCTTTCTCATTTTTTTTTGTTGTTTTGATTTTCTGTTTTGGTTTCATTTCTCTTTTTATTTTACTTCTCTTATTTTTGTGTTTATCATCTATGTCTGCATGCTGGATTTAGGGTGTGTTTGATTATCAGTTGTGTCCTAGTTGGGATAGTTTGAATCTTGCATGCTCGTTTTGGGCCTAATTTGGCTCCGAGTCATTAGGTTTCTGAAGTTGAACATTTGGTTCTCTGAGTTTTTCTTCATATTAATTGGGTCACAAAGATTGTTTAGCCCAAGAGGAGATTGGTTTGGGTCTGCTCAGACCCACTAATTCGGGTCAATTGGACCCTGGCCTTGTCTGGCATATAGAGGGTGATAATAGGGTTTTTAAAAGGGTACTTTAGGAAATTGGGGTAGGTAATCTTGAGTGTAACTGAATGGGAAGCTTCTAGGAAGCTGGGGAGGGGACTGCTTTGCAAAAACTGAATTTAAACTAGGAGTGTTTAAGCTAAATGAAAAAATTTAAAAAGGTTTTGAGGGCAATTTCAAATTCTTTAAGGCTGCCCTAGTAGCTTGCCTATAAAGGCATAGTGACTGGCAGCCCACAAAAAGGAGGAAGGAGCTAAGATTATCAGAAATCAGAGGAAGCTAAAAGGGGTCTACTGTTCCGTTAGAAACCCCTGAAATTCTTCAGATCCTCACCTCAATAGAATTCTCAAACAGCTAAGGGTAAAAAAATGAGTTGAGTCTTGGTTGTCATCCACGGGCGTAGGTCTGGATTTTAGTTGTATCCTGATTTTGAGTTTTGAGTGTTTCTGTTGTGGATTCAAATTTGGTTCAAAGTGGTTTTCTTCTCCTAAGCATTTCTGGGTCGGTCTTATTGCTGACACACTGCTCTTGTTACTGTTCTGTTGCTGATCTTTCCTTGTTGTTCTTTGTTTTTGAATTCTAGGTATATTCTCAACTGTAGTGGGCTGGAGTCCTGAATAAGCAGTATAAAAATCTGGATTCAAATTGAAGCTTAAGTGCTGATTACTGGTGTAATTGTGCCAATTTTTATAACTATGTGTACTTGGACTGTTTATTTTATATAAATTGAAAGTTCTGCTCTGTTGAACTGTTGGTTAAGGCTAGTAGCCCAAAGTAATTTGGCTGAAATGTTTGAATGTTAACATTATCACAGTGTTTGGATCTTACTTGTGTAAATAAACTGATATAAGGAAATGGACCTGAGTCCAAGTCTGCTTGAATAAGCTTAGAACCCCCCCTACTGTGCAAACATTTGCTCCATATATCTCCTTTCCCTGCATGAAATTGGGACATCACATTTAGTGTTGACGCTCTATAATCCCAAGTGGTAATTGCTTAAACCAGTGTTGAATGAATCGAAGTTAGTATATAGGGTAGTTTCTGGGCAGAATATGGTGGTCATTCGAATTACGGCGAGTCTGAAGCTTTTGAATTCGATTTGCCTCTACTTCTTTTTTAATTAAGTTCACGATTGCTCAAATCGTTGTTCAACATCTTTTGGTTGGATAATGGCGAGTTAAGAACGAACTACCCAGTTTGGTTGCATAGACGTCCACGGAAGTTCGAAACAGGTCAACTAGTGTTGCGATGTATCTTGCCTTATCAGGCTGAAGCAAAAGGAAATTTAACCCCAAACTGGCAGGGACCATTTGTCGTAACCAGAGTGTTGTCTAATGGCGGGCTATATTTGACAGATATAGAAGGGAAATGTGTAGAAATGGCTATCAATGTCGATGCAGTTAAGAGATACTATGTATGATTTCTTTCTTTGATTGCACTTGTTTGTATTTGGCATATTTTGGAGATTGAAATGACGAAGGCGTTTTGTTCTGCTATCTAAACACTTTATCTCTTGTCACCCCTTTTGAGCCTTATTTATTTTCTTGCATACCCCTCTTTCGGGATCAACGACACAATTCAGAAACGCAAGTGCGGAGGATAAGTAAGTAAAAAGAAAAGAAAGAACGAACAAGAAAGGAAAAGGAGAAGAAAAATGAAAAGAGAGGAGAAAGAGAAAGAAATGAAAAGAAAAGAGAAAAGCGAAAAAAAAGAGAAAAAAGAAAAGAAGAGAAAAGAAGAATAACAGAAGAAAAAGAAGAAAGAAGAGAAAGAAAAAGAAAAGAAAAAATTACAACAAACAAAGCAATTCCTATGACATGAACTACGTTCGACCTGATCCCTTTTAAGGATACGTAGGCAGCCTCACAGTTCGGTCCCATCAAAATAAAAATCTAAAAGTCCCCAAATAGGAAACTGGGGCAGAAGTTGTGGTGGTTGTCAGAAATCCGATTCCGAAAGTTGTAATTTTGAACCCATTTGAATTGTTTCGAGCCTTTGATATCCTTTCTTCTTAACCCTGTCCAAAAGCCCACATTACGGTCCAAAGAAAAACCTTCTGATCAGTCTTTGAGAAACGCTAGGTCAAGCAGACAAATGTAATTCATGTCAGGGGCAACACTCTGGTTCAAGCAGAAAAATAAAAATGAGAGAGTCTTATTGGTGAAAACCTTCACAGGCATCGTAAGGCGACGGGAGTGAGAGAAATAAAATAAGAGAGTCTTATTGGTAAAAACCTTCAAAGGCACCGTAAGGCGACGGGAGTTGAGAGAAATAAAATAAGAGAGTCTTATTGGTGAAAACCTTCACAGGCACCGTAAGGCGACGAGAGTTGAGAGAAATAAAAAATGAGAGAGTCTTATTGGTGAAAACCCTCACGGGCACCGTAAGGTGAAAGTGAGCTGGGAGATGAACGAATGAAAGAGGTATGCTGGTGAAAACTTTTCAAGGCACCGCAGGATGAACAAGGTCAAGGTTTGGGTAAAGTAATCAGGTCATGGAAATTCTGGGGGCAACGAAGTACGACAACTGAAAGTTGATTGGTTGGACAGATTGGGCCGATTAATCCGAAATGCATGTCATAATCATTGGTACTAGTTGTTCCACTCAGATAAGTTTCTTTTTCTTTTTCCCTTTATAGCAGTCATCTGGTTTTGGATTCTTCTTATCCTTAACCAGCAAAGTCATTGCATTTCATTTTCTTTTGGGCATTTATCTAAAGATGTTTCAATGTCAGTCTTGGCCAAATCAAGTGAAAAGGATTTCAAAGCTCACTACCAACTTCCCAAAATTGCAAAGCATGGAATGGTCAAAGCATACTAAGAATAACAAGACGAAAGAGGGGAATACAAGGAATCACCGGAAGCTTCATCAGTGGAATGGTTTGGTAATGTCATGGGAGACACAAAAGTTCAGATAAAGGGGTCAGAGGTAAGACAACAGCGGGGGTATAGAACACTTGGCTCGTCAAAGTCACGGGGTTTGAAAGTCAGTCAGGAAGTCAAAGTGGTTCAGGGCCAGTTCGGAGAAGACAGTCAGAACAAAGCAATGCAGCGGAAAGATCTTCAGCAAGAATGCCATCAGCTAACCACCATTTTTAAACTGACAAAATTTGCTTTGATTGAAACAAGGACAGGAAATTTCGGTTCTTCCGGAGAAACTCTCCGTGGAGAAAGGCAGTCATCAAACAGGTTTGTTTTGATTTTCAGGACCCTCCTGGAAAATGGGACCTAGTTTAAAGTTCAGAAATAGCATAATCTAGCATAAATGTATCCCAAAGGAATATAAGTTAGCTTAGAAGTGTGCATGTTCGAGATAGGATACAATTAGGAGTTTTCAGGACCCTCCTGAATAATGGGACTTAGCTTTAAGATTTCGATTAGATAACAACATTTAGCGTAAGTTCTGCTGTAGGGTAGTATAATTCAACTATAAAAGTTGTATCTCTTAAGATAAAATTTGACTTTTGATTTTCAGGACCCTCCTGGATAATGGGGAGTAGTTTAAGACTTTTTTAGGTAACAAGACGTAGCGGAAGTCATGCCTCTAAAAGATATAGCTTAGATTTAAAATTGTCGTTTAGTTAAGAGTTGTTAGGACCCCCCTGGATAATGGGACTTGGCTTTCAAATTCTTAGTAATATTTGGTAATATGATTCAGTTTAACACTCACATATGTTCCCAGCTACCAAATTGGGGCAGAAAGTTTTCATTGTTTTGTCTATTTTGTTGAAATCAGGTACCCGCTTGGAGAATAGGGGAAGACATTCAAATGCAGCAGTCAGGAACCCGCCTGGAGAACAGGGAATACTTTCAAGTCAGCAGTCAGGAGCCCGCCTGAAGAGCAGGGAATGCATTTCAAGTTGAAGTCAGGAGCCTGCCTGAAGAGCAGGGAATACATTCCAAGTCAGCAGTCAGGAGCCTGCCTGAAGAGCAGGGAATACTTTCAAGCGTAGCAATCTGGAGCCCGCCTGGAGAACAAGGGAGTACAATTTAAGATTTAGCTTTTAAACTCTTTGTTTTGTCTATTTTGAAGTCAGGAGCCCGCCTGGAGAGCAGGTAATACATTTCAAGTTGAATATAGGAGCCCGCCTGGAAAGCAGGGAGTACATTTCAAGCGCAGCAGTCAGGAGTCCGCCTGAAGAACAAGGGAGTACAATTTAAGTTTTAGCTTTCAAATTCTTTGCTTTGTTTATTTTGAAGTTAGGAGCCCGCCTGGATAGCATGAGAATACATATCAAGTTCAGCAGTCCGGCACCCACCTGAAGAAAGGAAAAAACATCTCAGTTTACAATTCAAGGTGGCAACAAACGGATGTCCCCGAGAGAATGGAGGACAACAAGGCAACAAGAAATACAAGAGAAAGTTTGAAGATATATATAGGACTTTGGTAATCCATAGATCATAGGCTAGTCTAGTTTCTTGCTGTAGTCTGACATGGTGTAATAAGGGGGTTCAGTAAGCAGCAACAACAGCAACAGCAACAGTGAAATCACAGCTTCCTGGTAGTCCCAGCTACCAAACATTCCTGAACTACACTAACCCGATTCTTTTTTAGCCAAGGATATGTAGGCAACCTCGGAAGCAGGGTGCGGTCAAGTCTTTCAAATAATGCTTTCCACGGAGTATTCAAAACAGGCAAAAATCGCTCGTATCCGCTCACTTTATCTTTGCACGAAAACTCTTCGTGTTTTCGGGCAAAGAGGGGCAGCTGTGAGCACGTGATTTTTGCCCTACATGAATTACTCCCATAAATTCAAAACAAAAATAATTTCTTCTCATCATTTGCAATTTTTGTGGATTTGGTGGCATCTTCTGTTAATTATTTGCATCTGTATGTGCATTTCATTTCGTTTAATTAATGAAAAATACAAAATAGCCTGCATTTGCATTTAGGATTTAATTTTACATTTTTAGGATTAATGGACAAATTAGTTGTTTTATAGAAATGGGAAAATCAAAAAAAAATGACAAATTAGTTGTTTTATAGAAATGGGAAAATCAAAAAATAATAATAATAGTTTACTTTGCACTTTTAATTTTTAATTTTGAATTTCAAGTAGTTTGTTTTTACTTTCTTAATTAATTATGATAATTATTATCTGGGTTTAAGTAGTGTTTTGAGGGGGTAATTAGATTCTAGGATTTAATTTGATTTTTGTTATTTAGTTTTGAAAAAAAGAAAGAAATGAAAAATGTGTTTTGATTGAGGCTTCGCATAACCTTAAACACTCGTAGTTTGCTTGAGGCTTAACTTAGACTACCATTGTGACTGTGTATACGTTCGCGTAACATAGTTGCGAATTTAATTCTAAAAGTAACTCGAGGTATGCGTTCGCGCAATTTCGGCCAAATCCTCCTAATAATTAACAAAGCGTCATTAATCGTGGACACGTTCGCGTGACATGATTTTTGACGCGCCAAAGGAAAGAGTATACGTACGCGTAGCTCAATTCTTTAATTACGAATAATCAAGTGATTTAAAAGCGGTTAATAGATAAATGCACATAGGTCCCTAAAATGAATATTTAAACAATTTAAGCCAAATATAAATTGCTAAGCGACCGTGCTAGAACCACGGAACTCGGGAGTGCCTAACACCTTCTCCCGGGTTAACAGAATTCCTTACCCGGATTTTTTGTTCGCGGATTGTTAAACAGAGTCAATATTTTCCTCGATTCGGGATTCAACCGGTGACTTGCGACACCATAAATTATCCCAAGTGGCGACTCTGATGTTTAATAAATGAAACAATCCCGATTCGATTGTCCTTTAATTGGAAAAACTCCCTTATATTTATGCCCTTTTCGGGGTGTAGTGAAAAAGGAGGTTTGACTGTAATCACAATTTATAATATCCACTTAACACGTCGTTGGGGAAGGCCAGAAGAAAACCGACTGATTCAGGAGCATGATCAAACAGAGAACTCCTAAAGAATATAAATAACTACTTAATGGAACCTCCAGTTACTTTGGATCTATTTTATTGGCAATCAAGAGTGACCTTGTAGGAGCAAATGGTCTACCAAAGTGATCAATGGATAAAGTCTCATTTTCAACAATCATTCAATCAACTGAAAACATGATAAACACTCCGGCATAAAGTCCAATTGCAGAGAACAAGTCTTAATAACAATTACAGGACATGAACGACAAAGAACAAAATGCCCTACTACATTCATATTCAAGAAGTAAAGAAGACGTTTTTTGCTCTTGGCCAAGGAAACTTCTACACAGCTCTTCCACCTAGTCTTGTAAGTGTGACACCTATGTAAGACACTTTAAGAGTCACTAAATTGGAATGGGGTGCTGGCACGTGGGGAGTGGGGTGGGAAAAGTTTAAATCTTTATTCATTTATTAGGTAATTAGGTAATGTTTCGTTACCCGATAATTAACCAATTACCCGTATAATTAAGAATTATTTCAAATTACGTAAAATTTTATTTTTAATATACTTTATACACCATACTATTACGGTCATGTGGTTCCATATAAAATAAATTCATACACTATTATTTCATTAAAATATCTATGTAAAAATACATATATTTTCTCAACTTCTAATTTTCCTAATCTCATATAAAAAGTACAAATTTTTGTACGCTTAATTCTTAAAATGGTAAAAAGATAACTTTTTTTCTTGTGAGCAAATAATTTATATATATTTTTTTTACAATAAAGAAAATCTTATATATAAACGTTCTTATATTATGTGTATAATTTATTTTTTGCATTTTTTTGAATCCCTATTCGTGGCTCACTCATCCTACTACATATAGCCATGCTGGATAGTATCTTTTACTATTCATCTACAGTTTGAGTTGGATTGGCACGTCTATATTTGGCTTGAATGACCTTTGGCATCCTTTCTCAAAGCTGAGGGCAAAAATGAGTTGTAATCGGGATATTTTATCAATGAGAAGAACATCATTAGAGTTGCATTTTAAAAATTTTTGGGGAAAAACTTAGCTTCGCAAAATCAGTTGACTAAAACATATATACATACAGGTAGTAGGAGGTACTAAAAATCACCTAACTGGCCAGTACGGATAGTTCTTAAGCGTATTTTTAGCCGTAGAGACTGAACCAGCAATAACACTAGTTTGGCACTAAAGTTATATCCGAAAGTAATAATAATAGTACCTATCCAAAATTATACTTATAAATTTTTTACTAAAATATTCCACTTAAAAGAAAATATCACACTAACATAATATCTAACGGTATTAAGGTTGTAAACATACAGAGTCTCATAATAATAATAATAATAATAATAATAATAATAATGATAATAATAATAATAATAATGTCTTAAATCCTTTATAACCTCCTAATAGACATAATCCCTTCTAACTCATATAGATTACTACAACTTATCCTAATATTAAAGTACGGGATGTAACACAAGGCAAGATAAGACTTGCCAAACTTTCAATTTTTAAGAGATGGATGGGTACTTCAGGTACTTTCAACCCAAAATTCACTAAGTCGTGATGGCACCTAACTCACCTCGCTAGGTAAGCCAAACAATATAAGTTACAACTAAACTGAAAAATCAACAATATATATATAATATTAACTACAACCGAGTTTAATGCAACTACCCCAAGAACTAGTAGAACAAGTCATGAGCCATTATGATTTTGATTTACAAAACCGGTATGAAGAATAAATACAATACTTTTTTGAAGTTTACATAAACAGAACTTAAATTCAAAACTACCATGAACAAGAGGTAGCTTGAATCTGGAATGCGGGTACGTCTTCAATACAAGGCTTCATCTTCCACATCTACGTAGATCCAAGTCTGCACGGAAGGTGCAGAAGTGTAGTATGAATACAACCGACCCCATGTACTCATTAGGTAACTTGACTAATCCTAACGAAATAGTGACGAGGTTTTAAGTCAAAAAATACACACTTACTAAATACCTATGTAGATGATAAGCAGGAAAAATAAGGCAAGAGATATGTTGAATATTAGGGAAAGCATTAACTGGAGAGCTATGGATCAAATTAAAAGACATGGAAAACAAGACATAACCTCGTAACCATTTCTACAAAGGAAATAATAATCATGAAGTACTCACAGGGATCATAACCAAACATCACTAACAAATATCGTTGTAACGTGTAATCCAATCCCAATCTCAATTAATATTGTTGCAGCGTGCAACCCGATCCCATTATTAATAAACAATGTTATGGCATGCAATCCAGTCCCAATATTAATTAATACTGTTGCAGCGTGCAACCCGATCCAAATATAAACTAAAAATATTGTGGCATGCAACCTAGTCCCAATATCAATAAATATTGTTGTAGTGTGCAACCCGATCCCAATATCAATTAATATTGTTGTGGCATGCAACACGATCTCAATATCAAAGTAGCGTGCAACCCGATCCCAATATCAATTAATATCGTTGTGGCATGCAACACAATCTCAATATCAAAGTAGCGTGCAACCCGATCCCATTATCAATTAACATTGTTGCGCTGTGTAACCCGATCCCAATATCAATTAACATTATTGCGGCGTACAATCCGATCCCAATATTAATACACATATATATACCGTTCGTATGAAATTGCTCAACAACAACCAAGCACGGATAAGTTCACAACGTAACACAAAAAAACAAACACGCGGAATTTAACTAGGGAATACAAACTCAAACCAAGTAAGATGAGCAACACAATATCCCTAAGCTAGTCTCCCACATATAAAGACAAAGCTTCCTTAAAGCATAACATACAATCAATCTAAAAGTCACCCAATCCGGCTAAGCAAAGAAGTGTAGAACATGAAACGAGAAAAGTTGTTTTTCAGATAAAAATATGGATCAAATGAAGGCATTCAATATGTGAAATCATGTAGCAAGTAAAGGCATGTAGCAAGTAAAGGCATCTAATATGTGAAGGCATGTGGTAAGAAATAGCATATAATAAGTAAAGACATGTAGCAAGTAAAAGCGCGTAGTAAGTGAACATGTAGCAGGTTAAGGCATCTAACAAGTGAATCACATTGACAATTAAGGGCATGTAGTATGTGAAGGCTAGCAACAATTAAGAGTATTACCTAAGTAAGGGCAGGTCGCAGTAATAACTCAAGTAAAAGTGTAGATGTAACATTAACAAACAAGGTAGGAACCTAGATAAGATAGTAAGAGACCAAATCGAGGTAAACTCCATAAAGAACACCAATGTGAAAGTAACATACAAAGCATATAATATAGATGGAAACTAAGGCAGATAGCATGTACATGCCTAATGAACGAGTAACCATAATATAAATCTAACTTACTTTCTTTTCACATGGTAACAACCAACAAGCCAATCTCATTTCAAATCGCATAAAAATATTCATTGTGGTAATATTATATCAACAGCATGGGAACCCCCATCATGCAAACAATACCCTAAGTCTCCTATCATCATCTCCTATAATAGATAAAGAATCTCAAGTAACATGATAATAACAGGCGTAAAAACGGGTTCATAATACTACTATTAAGTTAAGTATGTAAACCAATCTAAAAAATGGCATTAAATCCTTTTAAGATACCATACATCCTAACATGATCTCTAACACAAATAATTAAAGTCATCGGTCATAGAATCAAGTGAAGCGTAAATTGAGGGATCACCAAGTTTAACAAAGCACAAAGAAGCATATAATTCCCCACCCGAGTATGGAAACCCTAGCACATGCATATACGCTCGTCACCTCGTATATGCATCACCCCGCATGTAGTAAACAATATCATTTAGTAGGAAAAATTTCCTCAACAAAGCTAGGCAAGACACTTATCTCTTCCCGAAACACAATGAACATCCCAATGATAAGTTGTCTTTTTAGCCAAAGTCTCTTGTGTTTTTATAGGATTTTATGCCTCATTTTTTAGAAAAAAAGACTAATTATCTTTAAATGACTTAACTTCAGGCAATAAAGCTTTGAGTACGCATAAAGAATGGAAAGGAATAAAAAATATCAAGAAAAGACCAAGTCCAAGTGAAAAATACAAGAAACGTTAAAGTTTGAGGTGAAGACTCTGTGTAGCCTTGCGCAGGCAAACTTGCGTAGGCTGCATAGAGGTAGAACCTTAGAATTCAAGATTTAAGGACATTATATTTTTGCCTACGCAACCTGCATAGGCTACGTAGAAGAAAAAGCTAAAGTGTTCAAACTTGCGTAGGCTACGCAATTAGCCTACGCCCATGCATCCAACCTACGCAATTCACCGAAGGGCAATTTTGTCCAGTTGTGGGACTTAGTATAAATAGTTATTTTAAGCCATTGTAAGGTATCTTTTTTGAATGAATACTTGTGTAGCAACTTATGGGTTTTCTTCTTTTGAATTTTGGGTGACTTCACCATTATTCTACACAATCTTTCTTTACTCTTTAGCTATTATATTTAGATTTTCATCTCTTTTGTATTTTTCTTCCTTAATATGTCTAGCTAAGTTTATTAAGCTAACACTGTGAACCCTAAGTGTGGTTATGTTGTTGGGTATTAATATAAATTTTAGGTTTGATTAAGGTTTGTGTTATCTAATTACTCCATGCTTTATTGATATATTTTGTGGTTACAAATACTAAATCCATGCCTATTTTGCTTGTTATATCTTGGAAAAGTAGAATTTAGCTTAGGTACAAATAATTTGCAAGAAATTAAATGGGTTCATCACTTGATTAATGAAATTTAGCTAGGAATAGTGTGATTTCTACTTGGGTTAATCAGTTGATTGTTATTGAGCCTTAGTTGACTTGGAATAACAACTTGGGTAAAAACCTTTTAAGCATTGGAAGACATTAAATGAGTGGAATAGAAATTGAGGTCATAGCACATGCTTAATTAACAAAAATTGAACATTTTTGTACCCAAAAGCATAACCTACACGAAAGGCAAACAATCCTAGCGCCTTTCTCTTATTTGTTACAACTACATTTTTAGTTGCATTCTAAGTGTTTGATAAAATTCCTAAACAAGTTTTCATGGTCATTCTAGAAGTAACTTTAGAAGTAATTGACCAACCACTCTATGTTTGAAGATAACATTAAGAATCACCAAGTTTACATACATTTGGACACTCTAACACACATCTACTCCTTGTGGGATTTGACCCCAACCTTGTTGGATTTATTATTGCTAACGATCATGGTATGCCTCCTTTGGAGGTGTAGGATTGGACGTCACCACCCAACACGAATTTTCCTTTAGAAAAAGCCTCCAAAGCAATTGAATCTATCCAAATATCGTTCAAACAATTCAAAACAAGCTTTAGAAACTATTCACGAATGAAAAAGATTCGATTTTGATCATAACTGAAAAAGTCAACCAAAAGTCCACCCGGGCCCCACGTGATCGAAATCCGAGATTCAGATAAAATTTCGATTACCCATTCACCCTCGAGCCTTGATATGTGATTTGTTTCTAAATCTGATCTCATTGAGGTCTAAATCTCAATTTTATAACATCCCTAATTTCTTCCTAGAACCCCTAATTTCTACTTTGAAATTCATTGATTTGATAATAAAATTCATGGAAAAAAATTGAAATTTATTGAAAATAAGTTAAAGTTTCTTACCAATGAATTTTGGAAGAAATGGCTCTTAAAAAATAGCTTCTATGGAGTCTAGGCTTGAAAAATGGTAAAACAAAGGAGCTAAGACCCGAAATTCCCATGTTTCACCCAGCTGTAGATGTCGCAATTGCGAACTCTTATTCAAAATTGCAAACAGTGTTTCAGCATCACAAACATCGCAAATGCGAAAAAGTACCTCGTATTTGCGAAGTTCCAACCTTCGCAAATGTGGTCCAACCTTTGCTTTTGCAAAGCTTCCCCAATCTGGCCAATGTCGCAAATGCGACAAGGGATTCGCAAATGCAATCAATCCACCTATCGCACATGTGCCTCAGACTTCGCATTTGCAAAGTCTCCTGCCCCTTCCCAGTATCACAAATGCGAAAATCGTCGCAAATGCGAGATCTGCATACATGATGCAACAACATTCCTCAACAGTGCAAAATTATTTCGTAACACATCCCAAACTCAACCAAGCCCCTCGAGCTCCAAACCGAGCATGCATACAATTGTAATAACATCATACAAACTCGCTCGCTAACTTAAATCATCAAATATTAAGAATCGGCCATTAAAACTCAAGAATTTTCAAGCTAAAACTCATTTTTTATTCTTTTCACATAATGCGCCGAAACGTGCTCGGATCACCCGTGACCCCAACCAAATATACGTACAAGTCCAAAAATATCATACGAACCTACCGGAATTGTCAAAATATCGATCCGATGTGGTTTACCAAAAATATTGATCGTGGTCAACTCTAGACATTTTAAAGTAAAAAATTACATTTTCTTCAAAATTTTACATATAAGTTTTCAAAAACTATGACAATCCGATAGATTATTTTGAGTACTAGCCCTTATTTTCATATTTCGAGACTTTTATTAACTTCATTTGATATTTTTTTATTTGCGTCCGCAGTCCGTAACTATTTTTGGAAAGTTTTTACGTGAAAATTTGAAGAAAATATGTTTTTTGGCTTTTGACTACGGTCAACATTTTATGTAAATGGCCCCGAATGGGTGTTTTGACAATCCTGCTAGTTCTGTATTATGATTTTGGACTTGGGCATGAGACCGGAATTGAATTCGGAGGTCGCTAGGTTGATTTGGCTTATATTGCCAAAATTTAGCAATTTGAATGTTTGAAAATTTTCTAGGTTTGGCTGTAAGTGAAATTTATGACTATCGGGTTCGGATTTGGGTTTTGGGACTTGGAATAGGTCCATTTTTCTATTTGAAACTTATCTGCAAAATTTGGTGCAAATCGAAGTTGGTTTGATAGAATTCGAACGATTAGTTGTGATTCTAGATGTTCTTGAGTTTTCCTTTAAAATTCCATTTGTTTTGATATTTGATTTGTAGTTTTAAAGGTTATTTTGGTGTTTTGAACACGCGAGCGCGTTTGTATGTTGTTATTATACTTGTGTGCATGCTTGGTTTGGAGCCGAAAGGGCTCGGGTGAGTTTCAGACGCATTTCGAATGAGTTTGGATAGTTTAAGAACGGCTGGTGCACTGCTGTTTCTGGTGCTGGTCTGCACATCTTGCATTTTTGAGGTCTGGCTCGCAAATGCATAGCTCGCTTTTGCAATCAAGACATCACATTTGCGAGCAGGGGCCTAGGCTTGGTAATCTCGTAATTGTGAGGAAAAGGTTTGCATTTGGGAACTAGCTGAGACCGCACTTGCGATACCAGAGTCACATTTGCGACACAGAGTTCTGAGGGGTGAAATTCGCATTTGTGAAGTTAATGTCTGCATTTGTGAAGGGGGGACAATTTGCATTTGCAAACATTTTGTCGCATTTGCGACTTTTGGGCCTCTGATGCAGAGTTCGCATTTGCGACCTTTGTTTCGCATTTGCTATGTTCACAATTGTGACGTGAGTTCGCAATTGCAACATCCCCAGCTAGATAAAAGAGAAAAAAATGGGTACTTAGCTCATTTTACACTATTTCTCAACCTTCACACTCCAGAGGTGATTTTTAAGATATTTGTTTTGCCAATATTATTGGTAAGCAACTTTAATTTATTTCCTTTCAATTACCCAATAATTTTCATGCTTTTCAAAATCAAATCTAGAATTTTTATGGTAGAAATTAGGAATTTGGGTAGAAATTGAAAATTTTATAAAATTGAGATTTAGACCTCAAATTGATGTCGGATTTTTAAACAAATCCTATTACCTTGCTCGGGGGTGAATGGGTAATTGGGTTTTGGTCCGAATCTCGTGTTTTGACCAAGTGGGCCTGGAGTTTGACCTTTTCCAACTATTTTGAATTATTTGAACTATATTTGGATAGATTTGATTGGTTTGAAGGCTAATTCTAAAGGAAAGGCCACAGTTGTGCATTAATTTGGTTGCGGAGTGAGGTGAGTGTCGTGGTTAACTTTGAGTTGAGGAATTAAGACTTGTTGTTCTATTTGCTACGTTAATTATGTGTGAAAATGACGTATATGTTAGGTGACAAGTATATATACATTATTATTGGGTTAAAACATGCGGGTGGAATTTATTTTATTATAATGTTGTTTCCATGACTATGATTTCCATGTCGTAGTTAGATTATTACTTCTTTAATTGTTCGTTTTCATTTCTATTGATTATTTTGAAGTTGTTGGGATTTTGAAAGCTGAGATGAATTACCATTGACTATGATTGAAGTGAAATAGCTTCCCAACTTTTTTTTGCTATTTTTGATTAATGTTGTTGCTTGGTGAGGAAGAGCAAAAAGCACGAAGAGTGATGTCGTGCATTTGATTGCTTATTATCATTTTTCACATTATGTGACAGAGTAAACGCATGAAGGATGATGCCGTGCCATTTTGTTTATGATATAACATGGCGAGGACGAGAGTAAAAGTATGAAGGGTGATGCCACGCCTTGTTGATTTTATTGCTTTGCTTGGTTTCCGGATTGATGATTTAATTGGTTGTATTATTATTGTTTTTCAGAAAAAGGTTATTCATTGATTTTGTACTTGCCGTTCTTATCGTACTCTCCTCTCTACGTTTGCCCTCCCAGTTAAAATATTAAATTTCCTACTTGCTATTTTGTTGCTTTATGTATATACCTGTTCAGGATTTACATAGCCTCGTCACTACCTCGTCAGAGTTAGGATCGACACTTACGGAGTACATTGGGTTGGTTGTACTCATGCTAAACTTCTACACTTCTTGTGCAGACACTGGTGTTGGTCCCAACGGTGTCAACCAGTGTTTCTGCTCGGATTCCACCATATTGGAAACTTTAGTTATAGCTGCATGGCATCCGCAACCCTAGAGCCCCCTTCATTATCTAGTTTACTGTTTATTTAGTTTCAAATAGTTGCACTTTGTTTCAGACCATATATCCAGTATTCTAGCTGCTCATGTACTTGTTACTCCAGATTTCTAGGAGTAGTTAGCATCGCGTTATTTCTATTAATAGTTTGTTAAATTCTGAGTTTATTAATCTTTAATTATCATCACTCTGTAATAATTGTTAAAGACTAGTTAATTAATTTAATAACATTGATTTTGCCTAGCAAGTAGATGTTAGGCGCCATCATGGTCTCGAGGTTGGGAATTCCCGATCGTGACAAGTTGGTTTCAGAGCATTAGGTTGTATAGGTCTTACGAGTCATGTGTAAGCTTAGTAGAGTCTAGACGATCGATTCAAAAACGTATGTGCTTATCTTCTAGAGGCTACGGAGCTTTAGGAAAACTTCACTTCTTCCATTCTCTGTCGTGTGATTTTATTCTATCACTGTAGTTTGAATTATTTCGTTCTTATTCTCTCGTAGATAGTAAGGACACACACAACATCCATGGCGGGTTAGGAGCCGGAGTTCCAGGTTGCTACCATTACCAAGGGTAGAGGTCGGGGATAAATTCGAGTCAGAGGTAGCGGCAGAGGCAGAACTCAGCTTAGAGCACGTGCAACAGCATCTATTCCAGAGCCTCAGACCAAGCAGGAGGAGGAGGTTCCTCTTCAAACCGTGCTAGTTGGACTAGCTCAGGTCCTAGAGGGTTTTATTGCTACTCGATACTTCAAGACGCTCTAGTGCGCTTGGTGGGCCTCATGGAGAGCGAGTCCCAGACCGGTGCATTTTCGATGGCACCAACTATCTCTCAGGCTGGGGGAGAATAGACTCTCGCTACTCACATACCAGAGCAGATAGATCACGTATATGAGACTCCGCCAGTTTTGCTAGTTGGAGTTGCTCAGCCTATTGTTAATGCACAAACCGGAGAGAGGCTCCCAGTGTCTTTCAAGGGATTAGTGAGATTAGACAAGTTTACAATGTTATTTCCTATTCTCTTTGGTGGCATACCTGTTGAGTACCCACAGAATTTCATTGACAATTTCCACATGGTGTTGCACAACATGGTTATTATGTCCAATGGTGTCGACTTTGTAGTGTTTTAGATGATCGGTTCTGCTAAGAGGTGGTGGCAGGATTATGAGCGGGGCAGACTAGCAAGTTCACCGCCACCCACTTGGGATCAGTTTTCGCAACTATTTTTGGAGAAATTCATCCCTTTCACTCTGAGAGAGGAGTATCGCAGGCAGTTTGAGCACCTTCAGCAAGGTAGCATGATTGTTACCTAGTATGAGACTAGATTTATGAATTTAGTTTGCCATGCAGTTGTCTTGCCTCCTACTGAGAGGGAAAGAGTGGGGAGGTTTATTGATGGTCTTGTTTTTGGTATTAGGATATAGATGGCCAAGGAGACGGGGGATTATAATTCTTTCCAAAGGGAAGTAGAGATTCCTAGACGAATCGAGATGATTTGTGGTCAGGGTAGGGAGGAAGTATCTGAGAAGAGGCCTCATCACTTTAGTGGTTTTAGTGGTTCCTCGTCAGGTTTTAGGGAGGCGGGGGTTCATTTGGTAGAGGCCATTATCCCAAACCGATTCAGTCAGCGCTTCAGGCATTTCATAGTGCTTCGAGTAGTCATGGTTCTAATGGGTCTCATCCTGAGCTCCTGAGCATCTAGCCTACATCGCACCTTCACCTCCTATTAGTGCACCTCTTATCCAGAGTTATCAGGGTGGTTATTCAAGTTGACAAGGTTAATTTCAGGGTTAGCAGTCATAACAGCCGAGGACTTGTTATACCTGTAGAGATCCGAGGCATGTCATGAGGTTTTTCCCTAGGTCATAGGGCAGCATGCCACAATAGGGTTCTCGGCCATGGTTTCGACATCGGTTTCTCCACATGCTCAGCCAGCTAGAGGCGGGGTCAAGCTGCTAAAGGTGGAGGTGAGTCCATTAGAGATGAAGTCCAGCCAGCTAAAGGCCCTCTGAGAGGCGGAGGTTAGAGTGGTGGGGCCCATCCTCATTTTTATGTATTTTCAGATATACCTGAGGTAGAGTCATCTGGTGCCGTAATCATAGGTACTATTCCTGTTTACCATAGAGATGACTAGTTTTTATTTGATCCCAACTCTACTAATTCCTATGTGTCATCCTATTTTTCTTCATATCTGATTATGCCTTGTAATTTTATGAGTGCTCCTATCTGTATGACTATGCCTGTGGAGATTTTATTGTGGTAGATCGTATTTATCGCTCGTGTGTGGTTTCTATCGGGAGCTATGAGACTAGGGTAGATCTCATACTTCTTGATATGGTGGACTTTGATGTTATCTTAGGCATGGATTGGATGTCACCTTATCATACTATTCTGTATTGTTACGCCAAGACTGTGACATTAGCCATGTCGGGATTGCCTCGATTAGAGTGGAGAAGGACTCTTGGACATTCTACTAGCAGGGTTATTTCTTATGTGAAGGCTCGACGTATGGTTGAGAAGGGATGTCTGGCATATTTGGCCTATATTCATGACCCTAATGTGGAAGTTCCTTCTATGGATTTAGTACTAGTTGTGCACGAGTTCCCAGAGGTGTTTACTACAGATTTGACGGGGATGCCACCCGACAAAGATATTGACTTCTGCATTGACCTAGTTTTGGGCACTCAGCCCATTTCCATTCCACCACACCCCATGGTCCTAGCTGAGTTGAAGGAAGTGAAGGAGCAGTTGCAGGAGTTTCTTGATAAGGGATTCATTAGACCTAGTGTCTCATCTTAGGGTGAACCAATGTTGTTCATGAAGAAGAAGGATGGTTTGATGAGGATGTGTATAGATTATCAGTAGTTGAACAAGGTCACTGTCAAGAACAAGTATTCATTGCCGAGGATTGATGACTTATTTGATCAGCTTCAGGGTGCCAAAGTGTTTTTGAAGATTGATTTGAGATCTGGCAACCATCAGTTGAAGATTAGGGCATCAGATGTCCCTAAGACAGCTTTTCGAACACGGTATGGTCAGTATGAGTTCTTAGTGATGTCATTTGGCTTGAAAAATGCTCTAGTAGCATTTATGGATTTGATAAATCGGGTGTTCAATCCCTATTTAGATTCTTTTATGGTTGTTTTCATTGATGCTATTTTGGTCTACTATTGCAGTCAAGAGGAGCATGAGTAGCATCTTCGGATCGTACTTTAGACTCTGAGAGGTAGCTAGTTATCTGCCAAGTTTTTAAAGTGTAAGTTTTGATTGGACTCATATGCCTTTTTGGGCCATGTTGTATCTTTCGAGGGCATTAAATGGATCTTAAGAAGATTGAGGCAATTCAAAACTCACCTAGACCTACTTCAGCCACAGAGATTTGGAGCTTCTTCGATTTGGCGGGCTATTACCACTGGTCCCTGGAGGGGTTTTCATCTATCTCAACCCCATTGACCAAGTTGACCCAAAAGGATGCTTTTTTCAAATGGTTTGATGAGTGTGAGTTGAGCTTTCAGAAACTCAAGACTGCTTTTACTATAATCCTAGTGTTGGTGTTGCCTATAGGTTCGGGATCTTACACCGTGTATTGTGATGTATCACATATTGGGCTTGGCATGGTATTGATGCAAGATCGTAGGGTGATCACCTATGCGTCTTGGCAGTGGAAAGTTCATGAGAAGAATTATCCTGTTCATGACTTAGAGTTGGTAGCCATTGTTTACGCGCTGAAGATTTGGAGGCACTATTTGTACGATGTTCATTGTAAGATCTATGCCAACCATTGGAGTCTCCAGCACCTATTCAAGTAGAAAGACCTTAATTTGCGATAGCGGAGGTGGCTAGAGTTGCTAAAAGACTATGATATCACTATATTATATCATTCGAGGAATGAAATATGGTGGCTGATGCATTGTGTAGGAAGGCAGAGAGCATGGGCAGTTTGGCATATTTATCGATAGCAGAGAGGCCAGTAGCCATGGATGTTTAGGCTTAGCTAACCAGTTTGTGAGATTAGATGTTTCGGAGTCTAGTCGTGTTCTTGCTTATGTTGTAGGGGAGTCTTCATTATTGGAGTGTATGAAGGCTCGCCAGTTTGATTATCCTCACTTATTGGTGTTGAAGGATACGATGCAGCGAGGTGGTGCCAAGGAGGTTGTGATTGGAGATGATGGTTTTATGCGGATTCAAGGCTGGATTTATGTTCTAAATATTGATGGATTGAGATATTTTATCCTTGAGGAGGACCATAGTTCGCGC
The DNA here is from genome assembly GCF_000715075.1 of Nicotiana tabacum. NCBI lineage: Eukaryota > Viridiplantae > Streptophyta > Magnoliopsida > Solanales > Solanaceae > Nicotiana > Nicotiana tabacum. Next base: position 49,530,329 of record NC_134089.1, on the reverse strand, counting down.
TATTCCATTCACCTAGGTTTGACGAAGATGTATCATGACTTGAAACAGCCGTATTAGTGGCAGAGAATGAAGAAAGACATCATCGCTTATGTATTCCGTTGTTTGAATTGTCAACAGGTGAAGTATGAGCACTCAAAAGTCGGGTGGGTTGACTGAGAGATTGGAGATACCATAGTGGAAGTGGGAGCGCATTACTATGGATTTTGTGGTAGGCTTACCATAGACCTTGATGAAATATAACGCAGTCTGGGTTATTATGGACCGGTTGACTAAGTCCGTGCACTTCATTCCGGTGGCAACTTCCTATTCTTCAGAGCGGTTGGCTCAGGTTTACATTCATGAAATTATCTACTTGCATTGTGTGCCCATTTCATCATTTATAACTGAGGCACGCAGTTCACATCACATTTTTAGAGAGTCGTGCAGCGTGAGTAGGGAACACGGGTTGAGCTGAACACAGTGTTTTACCCTTAGACAGACGGACAGTCCGAGCGTACCATTAAGATCTTGGAGAATATGCTCTGTGCTAGTGTTATAGATTTCAGAGGTTTATGGGACCAACTCTTAACTCTTGCATAGTTTGCCTACATTAATAGTTACCACTAGAGTATTCAAATGGTGTTGTATGAGGCCTTGTATGGGAGGCGATGTCGTTCACTGATTGGTTGGTTTGAGCTCGAATAGGCTAGGTTGTGGGGCACTGATTTGGTCTGTGATGCTATGAAAACGATTAAGGTAATTCAGGAAAAATTTCGTACAGCTCAATCCAAATAGAAGAGTTATGCAGAATGGAAGGTTTGATGTTACAACCCATATCCACATGTGTTAGTTTATGCCATATATTAGTTAACATAAATCCAACAAGGAATTATCTTTTAGATGATAAGAAGTCAATCCTATTGGTCTTAAGTGATACAAGAGTGTATAAGGGTGATTAACCAGTATTAGAAGTTAAACGAATCAAGGATGTTGTAACTCGTATTTTCAGGTAATCTAGCGGTGCTTAATGCCCTCAAGAGGTCATTTATTAAGGTATTTTAATCATATAATATCCGTATCATAAGTCTTGAAGTCAAACGAGTTATGAAACAAAAGTTGTCGCAACTTAGGTTCATAATTTTACTTAAACATTAGGTCAAATGTTTCTAATCTTTTCTCATATTTTACAAGGAATTACGGGGTTATCTACCCACCAAATTAAATATCTATGAGTCTAGTTTCCAACGCATTAAACTGTTCATCGATACGATCTCGGAGTAGAGAGATATTCGCATTTTCGCGAGACTGCGCCAAGCACCTCTCTATGGGGCCCACTAAGTCGGTTTAAGATATTTGGACCTATATAGGATGACTACAACCCGTTTTTAGTCATTTCTTTTCACTATTTTCAGACCTTAGAACCCTAGGAACATCCTCTGAAGGTTCTCTCAAGATTCAAGACCCAAAAAAAGGGCAAACAATACAAATCAAGTGTCGGGAATTCCGTGGCGCTAGTAAGTCTCTTGTTCTTCTTGTTGTTGCTCATTTTTTGTGTCGTTCCAGCCCGTGTGGGAGGTTGTTTTAAAGGGTTTATGTTCTTTAAATACTCCCTCATGTTCTTAATATCAATCCTAGGTGATTTCAAGCCTTCTAAAGTGATTCTAGTGCCGAAAAACACTAATTGATCGCTAGTTTCGCTCTTTTGTTGTTGTGGCAGCATTGGAGTGATATTTCATGGAAATTTAAGGTCAAATTGGAGTTGTTCTTTCTGTATAAAGGTAAGGAACCTCTTACTCTATATGTATTTAAGATTATCCAAGTTGCGGCTAAGCCATTGAAGCTAGAACTTGTGAGATATATATCGAAAGGTTTGGTAGTAGTGTTATTGTTTTGTGGACTGTTTTGCGTTGTTGTTGGGCTGCGTATTTTACTACTATCTTGTGGAGTTTTGGAGGAGGAAGGGTGTAGAGAAACACCATATATATGTAGGGTTATGGGCTGATAGTTATTCGTAACATTTCCAGGTTGTTTGACACGACTACGGTGGTCGTCGTATGTATGGAGTGATTAGGCTGTGTGTGGACTATTTTGGGAGGCTCAATATGTTTATTATTGATGTTGTTTGGGCTGTTTGGTGACTGTTTTGAATAGTGTGAGGTCATATATATAGGGGAGGTGCTGTCCGTTTCATCGTAAAATAGGTTGTGGTCGATACATAATAGTTATGACGCTTAAATGATAACGATAGTATCATTTCTCTTATTGTAGACTAAGGAGTTTTGACAATTGCATAGCTTGAGATTGAGGCAGTATATACAAGGTATGTGAGACTATCCCTTTTCTTCTTTTGCACGACTCCAATTGTACATAATGTAATGAACGATCTTCCAAGATACTCTACTCTTAGAAGCTAGTAGTACTTACCTTATTTTCCCTCTTATGGAACGATTGATGTTAATGTTGCTTCTCTTAGTCTTATGTTATCAATGTTGTTGGTACTTTCTGATTCTTATAAGGTTCATAGTGAAGAGTTAGTCCTAATAACGTGTACAGAGGATACCAACCTTACGTCACTCCGAAGGTTTAGAATGTGATTCCATGAGTCGAGCATGCATTATATATATGTATCTATTTTACTCTACCGAGCCACGCTATAGTTGGCCGGGTACGGAACCTATTGTGCAACCACTAATCAGTTGGGTTTTACCGAGCTCCACGTGGCCGGGTACGATTCTACCGAGCCTATTATGGCCGGGTACGATATGATGATAATGATGCCCACAGAGGCGAATTCTTTAAAGGTTTATATATTTATACATATGTATCATGCATTTCATGTAAGTAGCCCTCAGAGGTACTAAGATGTTACAGGTTGTATATTCTCTATCCTTGCTTACATTACTGATCGTATTTATGGTTCCTTGCCTTACATACTCAGTACTTTATTCGTACTGACGTCCTTTTATTTGTGGACGCTGCATGTCGTGCTGCAGATCCTGATAGACAGGCAGGTGCAGCTCCCCCACCACAGTAGACTGTCTAGTTCAGCGGTGATTGGCGAGATCCCTTCTCCGGACTTGCCTTGGTCTTGGTATGCAATTTTTGTTATAGACATTATGGGTATGTCGGGGCCCTGTTCCGGCTATGTTGCAACACTTATGTTCTTTTAGAGGCTCATAGACAGGTGTCGGCTCATGTATAGTTTGGTATGCCTTGTCGGCTAGTTTTTGTTGTATAGTCTTTCATAGTAGCGTGGTAGCTCATACCTTATATGTAGTTTCTTGATTGTCTGGTCATCCCCTGCTATGTATATTCATGCCATCATATTTTATTGCTGGTTGTCCATGATCTAGGTCTACCATTTATATTGATCTCGTCAGCCTTAAAAGATAATAATGAAGGTTAGATGAAATGTACGTTGGTGCTCGGCAAGTGTGGTCGGGTGCTAGTCATGGCCCTTCAGTTTGGGTCGTGACAAACTTGGTATCAGAGCAAGTCTGTCCTAGGGGTTGTCTATGAGCCGTGTCTAGTAGAGTCTTGATTATGGATGTGTAGCGCGCCACATTTATAATCAGGAGGCTACATGACATCTAGGGTTGTTACCTTCTTCCTGAATCTAGATCGTGCGTAGAGTTGAGTCGTAAGTGTTCGTCTCTAATATTCACCTTATTTTTTTCAGTGATGCCTTCGACTAGGAAGCAAACGATTAGTAGACGGCTTGATACAACAGCGGTAGAGGGTACCAGTCAGGTTCCCCAAGTCAGAGCAGGACAAAGTGAGGCTCAAAGTGAGATGCCCTCTCATACCTCATCTACTCCATTTCCTCCAGAGGATATTAGAAGGCACCCAGCGCCTCCAGTTCCTCCGTCTGGCACTCTAGACCAGGATATGCGGAGTGCTTTGCAGTTATTGACTAGCTTGGTAGCTGCCCAGGCTCAGAGGCAGAATACTGCTGAGAAACCAGTTAGTACAAGAGTTCGTGATTTTATTAATTTAGACCCTCCAGTGTTTACCGGATCAGACCCCAAGGAGGACCCACAGACTTTTATTGACCAGGTTCATCGTACACTTCGGGTTATGCATGTTAGTGATACAGAGGCAATAGAGTTGGCTTCTTATCGGCTACGGGATTTAGCGGTTCTCTGGTATGATAGTTGGGAGAGATCCAGGGGTCCGAACCCTCCTCCAGCTGTGTGGAAGGAATTTTCTGAGGCCTTTCTTCGTCATTACTTGCCAGTTGAGATACGACGAGCTAGAGCTGATAAGTTCTTGAACCTTAGACAAGGTAATATGAGTGTGCGAGAGTACAGTATGCAGTTTGATTCTTTGGCAAGGTATGCTCCCCATATGGTGGCCGAGATGAGTGATAGGGTGCATATGTTCGTGAATGGGTTGGGACCACATCTGATAAATGAGTGTACGACAGCCTCCTTGGTGGAGGGCATGGATATTTCCCGTATTCAAGCTTATGCCCAGACCCTAGAGGATCGTAAGCGCCAGCAGAGGGCAGTTAGGGAGCAGGATAGGGGCCAGCATAAGAGGGCGAGATTTGCAGGGTATTCTGATGACTTCAGAGGCCGCATCAGGCCACAGTTTTCGAGGAGTTCGGCGCCACCTGTAGCTAGTGCTCCTCCACAGTTTCAGAGGCCTCGATATGATCGATCCTATTCTGGTCCAGGTCAGAGTTCACGGGCATCTGGCTCGCAACATCACAGGGATACTAGTCAGATGAGACCCCCAACACCACATTGTGATCAGTGCGGCAAGGCCCACTTTGGACTGTGTCGTCGAGGTTCTGATGCATGCTATTCGTGCGGGCAGCCTGGCCATATGATGCGGGATTGTCCTAATAGAGGAGGTGATGGTATGGCTCAGCCGACTGGATCTGTGTCTGGTTCTTCCTCATCAGTTCGACCTCCAGCACGGGGTTTTCCGCAGTCGACAGGTCGTGGTAGGGGTAGGGGTGCAGTGCCGAGTTCGAGTGGTGCTCAAAATCGAACCTATGCTCTAGTAGGTCGACAGGATCTCGAGTCGTCTCCAGATGTTGTTACAGGTATTATATCTGTGTTTTCTTATGATGTATATGCGCTGATTGATCTGGGATCTACATTATCATATGTTACACCCTTTGTGGCTAATAAGTTTGGCATTGAACCTGAATTGATAAGTAAACCCCTCGCGGTATCTACTCCGATAGGAGATTCTGTGATTGCTAGAAGGGTATATAGAGGTTGCACTGTGATGATTTGTAGTCGTCAAACCTCGGCAAATTTATTTGAGTTAGAAATGGTTGATTTTGATGTGATAATGGGAATGGACTGGTTGGCCTCATGCTATGAAAATGTTGACTGTCGTACGAAGATGGTTAGGTTCCAATTTCCGGGTGAACCCGTCATTGAATGGAAAGGGAACATTGCTACACCGAAAGGTAGGTTTATTTCCTATCTTAAGGCAAGGAAAATGATCTCAAAAGGTTACATTTATCATCTCGTTCGCGTTAGGGATGCGGAGGCGAAACCGCCTACTTTACAATCAATCCTTGTGGTCAACGAATTCCCAGATGTTTTCCCAGATGAACTCCCAGGCCTTCCTCCTGAAAGGGAGATTGAGTTTAGCATTGATGTGTTGCCTGACACTCAACCGATCTCTATTCCTCCATACAGAATGGCCCCGGCAAAGTTGCAAGAGTTGAAGGTGCAATTGAAGGACTTGCTAGATAAGGGCTTTATTAGGCCTAGCACTTCACCTTGGGTGCACCAGTCCTATTCGTGCGGAAGAAAGATGGGTCGTTACGAATGTGTATCGACTATCGACAGTTGAATAAGTCTACTATAAAGAACAAGTATCCACTTCCAAGAATTGATGACCTGTTTGACCAACTCCAGGGTGCCAAGTATTTCTCCAAGATTGATTTACGTTTAGGGTATCATCAGGTAAGGGTTAGGGAGAAAGATATTCCAAAGACGGCCTTCCGGACAAGATATGGGCACTTTGATTTCTTGGTGATGTCGTTCGGGCTAACAAATGCCCCAGCAGCTTTTATGGATCTCATGAATACTATATTCAGGCCCTATCTTGATGTGTTCGTGATTGTATTCATTGATGACATTCTAGTGTATTCTCGTTCGGAGGTGGAACATGCGGGCCACTTGCGGATAGTATTACAGACGCTTCAGGATCGTAAGTTATATGCTAAGCTCTCCAAATGTGAATTCTGGCTGAACTCAGTAGCATTCCTTGGCCATGTGATATCTGATGAGGGTATTAGTGTCGACACTCAGAAGATCGATGCAGTAAAGAATTGGCCAAGACCTACAACACCATCAGAAGTCCGCAGCTTCCTAGGACTAGCAGGATATTATAGGCGGTTTGTAGAAGGATTTTCCTCTATATCATCACCATTGACTAAGTTAACACAAAAAGCTACCAAATTCCAGTGGTCTGACACTTGTGAACGTAGTTTTCGGGAGCTGAAGAATCGATTGACATCTGCACCAGTGCTCACTCTTCCTGAAGGAACAGAAGATTATGTGGTATATTGTGATGCCTCAGGTATAGGTTTGGGGTGCGTATTGATGCAGCGTGGGAATGTGATTGCTTATGCATCAAGACAATTGAAGAAGCATGAAAAGAATTATCCAACCCATGATTTGGAATTGGCTGCAGTAATATATGTTTTGAAGATATGGCGGCACTACTTATACGGCGTCCATGTTGACATCTACACAGATCACAAGAGTTTACAATACATCTTCAAGCAGAAAGAGTTGAATTTGAGGCAGCGTAGGTGGCTTGAATTATTGAAAGACTACGACGTCGAGATATTGTATCATCCCGGTAAAGCCAATGTTGTGGCAGATGCTCTCAGCCGTAAATCAATGGGAAGCTTAGTACATATTGAGGCAGGTAGATGGGGGTTGATTAAAGAGCTTCATCAGCTAGCCAATATGAGAATCAGATTGTTAGACTCTGATGACGGAGGTGTTACTGTACAGAATATATCAGAATCATCTTTGGTAGCCGAGGTAAAAGCACGACAATATGAAGATCCTATCTTAGTACGATTAAGAGAAAGCATTCAACAGTGTAAAAGTATGGCTTTTAGGATCGGAAAAGATGGGGCACTGAGATACCAGAGCCGATTGTGTGTGCCTAATGTGGCAGGGTTGCGAGAGAAGATTATGAATGAGATTCATCAATCCCGATATTCCATCCATCCCGGCTCGACAAAGATGTATCATGATGTCAAGGAGCAGTATTGGTGGGATAATATGAAGAAGTCTATTGCAGAATTTGTGGCCCAGTGTCCCAATTGTCAACAAGTAAAGATAGAACATCAGAAACCCGGTGGATTGCTTCAAAATATAGAGATTCCGACCTGGAAGTGGGAGGTGATTAATATGGACTTCATTATTGGATTACCTCGCTCTTATCATAAGTTTGACTCCATCTGGGTGATAATTGATCGACTTACAAAATGTGCCCATTTTCTGCCAGTGAAGACAACTTACACGGCTGAAGATTATGCGAAGTTGTATATCAAGGAGATTGTTAGGCTTCATGGTGTGCCCATATCTATTATATCAGACCGAGGAGCTCAATTTACGGCTAACTTTTGGAGGTCTTTCCAGAAGGGTTTAGGCACACAAGTAAATCTCAGCACTGTATTTCATCCGCAGACTGACGAACAGGCTGAACGTACCATTCAGACACTAGAAGATATGCTACGAGCATGTGTTCTAGATTTTAAGGGGAATTGGGATGATCATCTTCCACTCATAGAATTCGCCTATAACAATAGCTACCATTCCAGTATTAAAATGGCCCCATATGAGGCACTATACGGGAGGAGATGTAGATCACCAGTTGGATGGTTCGAAGTCGGTGAAACAGAATTATATGGGCCAGATTTGATTCACCAAGCTATTGAGAAGGTGAAAGTGATACAGGAGCAATTGAGGACGGCACAAAGCAGGCAAAAATCTTATTCTGATGTCCGACGTCGTGATCTAGAGTTTGAGGTTGGTGATTGGGTTTTCCTGAGGATCTCACCAATGAAGGGTATTATGCGTTTTGGGAAGAAAGGTAAGCTGAGTCCAAGGTATATCGGGCCGTATAAAATTCTTCGACGGATTGGACAGGTTGCTTATGAGTTAGAATTGCCATCCGAATTGGAATTTGTCCACCCGGTATTCCATGTATCTATGTTGAGAAAATGTATTGGAGACCCTTCTCGAGTCGTCCCTATCAAAGATGTACAAGTTACAGAGGACCTATCATATGAAGAAGTGCCAGTGGCGATATTAGATCGGCAAGTCCGCAAGCTGAGAACAAAAGATGTAGCTTCCGTCAAAGTATTGTGGAGGAACAAAAATATGGAAGAAATGACATGGGAAGCAGAAAAGGAGATGAAGTCAAAATACCCTTACTTATTCCAGAATGAAGATAACAAGGATGCTGGTGTAAGACAGGATACATTGGAAGAAGAAACGGCTCTATGAGGTAAGCAATAATTTGAGAATACTCCTCCTTAATACAAAATGGTGATATGTAGATAATGTAAATACGCATAATGCTTTGTGTAGACTTGTGAAACCATATGTTGGGCTTAATTACTTGCAAGTTTTTCTAGTGACCATTTTATAGGGGAAAATTGATCGGAAATTTCCATTGGAATCCACGATGATTTAAACTCCCCATAAACCCTTACATTCGAGGACGAATGTTCCTAAGGGGGAGGGTGTTACAACCCATATCCACATGTGTTAGTTCATGCCATATATTAGTTAACATAAATCCAACAAGGAATTATCTTTTAGATGATAAGAAGTCAATCCTATTGGTCTTAAGTGATACAAGAGTGTATAAGGGTGATTAACCAGTATTAGAAGTTAAACGAATCAAGGATGTTGTAACTCGTATTTTCAGGTAATCTAGCGGTGCTTAATGCCCTCAAGAGGTCATTTATTAAGGTATTTTAATCATATAATATCCGTATCATAAGTCTTGAAGTCAAACGAGTTATGAAACAAAAGTCGACAAAAGTTGTCGCAACTTAGGTTCATAATTTTACTTAAACATTAAGTCAAATGTTTCTAATATTTTCTCATAATTTACAAGGAATTACGGGGTTATCTACCCACCAAATTAAAGATCTATGAGTCTAGTTTCTAACGCATTAAACCGTTCATCGATACGATCTCGTAGTAGAGAGATATTCGCATTTTTGCGAGACTGCGCCAAGCACCTCTCTATGGGGCCCACTAAGTCGGTTTAAGATATTTGGACCTATATAGGATGACTAAAACCCGTTTTTAGTCATTTCTTTTCACTATTTTCAGACCTTAGAACCCTAGGAACATCCTCTCAAGGTTCTCTCAAGATTCAAGACCCAAAAAAGGGCAAACAACACAAATCAAGTGTCGGGAATTCCGTGGCGCTAGTAAGTCTCTTGTTCTTCTTGTTGTTGCTCATTTTTGTGTCGTTCCAGCCCGTGTGGGAGGTTGTTTTAAAGGGTTTATGTTCTGTAAATACTCCCTCATGTTCTTAATATCAATCCTAGGTGATTTCAAGCCTTCTAAAGTGATTCTAGTGCCGAAAAACACTAATTGATCGCTAGTTTCGCTCTTTTGTTGTTGTGGCAGCATTGGAGTGATATTTCATGGAAATTTAAGGTCAAATTGGAGTTGTTCTTTCTGTATAAAGGTAAGGAACCTCTTACTCTATATGTATTTAAGATTATCCAAGTTGCGGCTAAGCCATTGAAGCTAGAACTTGTGAGATATATATCGAAAGGTTTGGTAGTAGTGTTATTGTTTTGTGGACTGTTTTGCGTTGTTGTTGGGCTGCGTATTTTACTACTATCTTGTGGAGTTTTGGAGGAGGAAGGGTGTAGAGAAACACCATATATATGTAGGGTTATGGGCTGATAGTTATTCGTAACATTTCCAGGTTGTTTGACACGACTACGGTGGTCGTCGTATGTATGGAGTGATTAGGCTGTGTGTGGACTATTTTGGGAGGCTCAATATGTTTATTATTGATGTTGTTTGGGCTGTTTGGTGACTGTTTTGAATAGTGTGAGGTCATATATATAGGGGAGGTGCTGTCCGTTTCATCGTAAAATAGGTTGTGGTCGATACATAATAGTTATGACGCTTAAATGATAACGATAGTATCATTTCTCTTATTGTAGACTAAGGAGTTTTGACAATTGCATAGCTTGAGATTGAGGCAGTATATACAAGGTATGTGAGACTATCCCTTTTCTTCTTTTGCACGACTCCAATTGTACATAATGTAATGAACGATCTTCCAAGATACTCTACTCTTAGAAGCTAGTAGTACTTACCTTGTTTTCCCTCTTATGGAACGATTGATGTTAATGTTGCTTCTCTTAGTCTTATGTTATCAATGTTGTTGGTACTTCCTGATTCTTATAAGGTTCATAGTGAAGAGTTAGTCCTAATAACGTGTACAGAGGATACCAACCTTACGTCACTCCGAAGGTTTAGAATGTGATTCCATGAGTCGAGCATGCATTATATATATGTATCTATTTTACTCTACCGAGCCACGCTATAGTTGGCCGGGTACGGCACCTATTGTGCAACCACTGATCAGTTGGGTTTTACCGAGCTCCACGTGGCCGGGTACGATTCTACCGAGCCTATTATGGCCGGGTACGATATGATGATAATGATGCCCACAGAGGCGAATTCTTTAAAGGTTTATATATTTATACATATGTATCATGCATTTCATGTAAGTAGCCCTCAGAGGTACTAAGATGTTACAGGTTGTATATTCTCTATCCTTGCTTACATTACTGATCGTATTTATGGTCCTTGCCTTACATACTCAGTACTTTATTCGTACTGACGTCCTTTTATTTGTGGACGCTGCATGTCGTGCTGCAGATCCTGATAGACAGGCAGGTGCAGCTCCCCCACCACAGTAGACTGTCTAGTTCAGCGGTGATTGGCGAGATCCCTTCTCCGGACTTGCCTTGGTCTTGGTATGCAATTTTTGTTATAGACATTATGGGTATGTCGGGGCCCTGTTCCGGCTATGTTGCAACACTTATGTTCTTTTAGAGGCTCATAGACAGGTGTCGGCTCATGTATAGTTTGGTATGCCTTGTCGGCTAGTTTTTGTTGTATAGTCTTTCATAGTAGCGTGGTAGCTCATACCTTATATGTAGTTTCTTGATTGTCTGGTCATCCCCTGCTATGTATATTCATGCCATCATATTTTATTGCTGGTTGTCCATGATCTAGGTCTACCATTTATATTGATCTCGTCAGCCTTAAAAGATAATAATGAAGGTTAGATGAAATGTACGTTGGTGCTCGGCAAGTGTGGTCGGGTGCTAGTCATGGCCCTTCAGTTTGGGCCGTGACATTTGAGATATAGCTCATATGGTGGGTGAGAAGGGTCTCCTTAGAGTGTCTCCTATGAAGGGCATGATGCAATTTGGGAAGAATGGAAAGTTGAGCCCGAGGTTTATTGGGCCAATTGAGATCTTAGAGAGGGTTGGGAAGGTTACTTACAAGCTTGCATTGCCTCCTAGCCTATCAGGGGTAAATTCGCTATTCTATGTTTCCATGCTTCAAAAGTACCGTGAGGACAGCTCACATGTTTGGACTTCAGCACGGTTCAACTTGATAAGAATTCAGCCTATGAGGAGGAGTCGGTGGCTATTCTAGCCCGATATGTTTGAAAGTTGAGATCTAGGAGTTTTCCATCTATAAAAGTTCAATGAAGAGGTCAGCCGATCGAGCCAGCTATGTGGGAGTCCAAGCCCGATATGCGGAGTAGATACCCGTACCTTTTAACCAGTCCAAGTACTTTTCTATATATGTTCGAGGATGGATGTTTCTTTTGGAGGTGGAGAATAAAATTCATAACTTTCCATTTTTCATGACCTTTATTAGCTTCATTTGATATTTTTTGATTTGTGTGCTCAGTCCGTGACTTTTGTTTTGAAAGTTTTTACGTAAGAATTTGAAGAAAAAAATGATTGTTTACTTTAAAAGTAACTTGAGTTGAGTGCGACTAATATTTTGTGTAAACAACCCCTGATCAGTGTTTTGACAATTCCAATAGGTCTGTATAGTGGTTTTGGACATGGGCATATGCCCGAAATCGAATTTGGATGTCCTTAGGTTGATTTTGCGTATTTTGCCAAAAGTTAACAATTTAAATGTTTGAAAATTGCCTAGTTTGACCGTAGGTTGACTTTTATGGCTATCGGGTTTGGATTTTAGCTGTGGAACCTGGAATAGGCATGTTTTGCTATTTGAAACTTGTCTGCAAAATTTGGTGCAAATCGGAGTTAATTTGATAGGATTCGGACGCTTAATTGTGATTCTAGATGTTCTTGAGTTTTCCTTTGAAATTTCATTCATTTTGATGTTCGATTTATAGTTTTAGATATTATTTTGGCATTTTTACCGTGCGAGCGAGTTTATACGATGTTATTATACTTGTGTTCATGTTTGGTTTGGAGCCCGAGGGGCTCTGGTGAGTTTCAAATGCTTTTCGGATAGGTTTTGATAGTTTGAGAACTGCTGGTACACGCTGTTTCTGGTGTTTCTGATGTTGGTCTACAAATGTTGCATTTTTGAGCCAGTCTGTTTCTGGTGCTGGTCTACAATTGTTGCATTTTCAAGATCTGGCTCGCAAATGCGAGCCTCGCTTTTGCGATCAAGACATCGCATTTGCGAGCAGGGGCCAGGGCTGGGTAATCTTGCAATTACGAAGAAAGGGTTCGCATTTACAAACTAGCTAAGACCGCATTTACGATCTCACAGTTGCATTTGCAACGCAGAGTTCTGAGGGGTGACCTTCATATTTGCGAAGTTAATGTCCACATTTCCAAAGGGGGGATAATTCGCATTTGCGGATTTTGGGCCTCTGATGCAGAGTTTGCATTTGCGATGTTCGCAATTGTAACATGAGTTCATAATTGCAACATCCGTAGCTGGGTAAAAGAGGGGGAAATCGGGACTTAACTTAGTTTACACCATTTCTCAACCCCAAACACTTTAGAGATAATTTTTTAAGAGATTTTTCTTCCAAAAATAATTGATAAGCAACTTTAATCTATTTTCTTTCAGTTACCCAATACTTTTCATGTGTTTTCAACATCAAATCTAGAATTTTCATGGTAAAAATTAGGGACTTGGTTCGAAATTGGGGATTTTATAAAATTGAGATTTAGACATCAAATTGAGGTCGGATTTCGAAACAAATCATTTAACCGTGCTCAGGGGTGAAAGAGTAATTGGTTTTTTAATCGAATCTCGAGTTTTGACCAAGTGGTCCTGGGAGTTGACTTTTGTTGATTTTTTTCAAACTCATTAAAAATTGAATCTTTTTCACTTGTGGATAGGTTCTAAAGCCTATTTTGAATTATTTGAACTATAGTTGGTTAGATTTGATTTATTTGGAGGCCAATTCTAAAGAAAAAGCCGCGGTTGTGTCTTGATTTTATTGAGAGATGAGGTAAGTATCATCATTAACTTTGACTTGAGGAATTAGGACTTGTTGGTCTATTTTCTATGTGAATTATATGTGGGGACGACATATATGTAAGGTTATGAGTATATATATGCGGGTGAAAATTATTTTATTGCATTGTGTTGTTTCAATGACTATGCTTTCCTTGTCGTAGTTAGATTATTACTTCTTTAATTATTCGCTTTTCATATCTATTGATTATTTTGAAGTTGTTGGAATTTTGAAAGTTGAGATGAATTTCCATTGCATTATGATTGAAGTGAAATAGATTCCCACCTTGTTTTATTGTTTTAGATTGATGTTGTTGCTTGGTGAGAAAGAGTGAAAAGCACCAAGGGTGCTACCGTGACTTATTTGCATAAAATATCATTTATTTGAGAGATTATGAGCATTAAAGCACGTAGGGTGATGTCATACATTTGATTGCTTAGTATCATTTGTCACATCATGTGAGGTTGAGAGTAAAGCACGAATGGTGATGCTGTGCCATTTCATATATGATATTACATGCTGAGGACGAGAGTCAAAGCACGAAAAATGATGTCGTGCCTTGTTTATTTTATTGTTTTGCTTGGTTTCCGGATTGATGATTCAATTTGTTCCATTGTTATTATTATTTTCGGAAAAAGATTATTCGGTGATTTTGTATTTGACGTTTTTATCGTACTCCCCGTTAAATATGTCCCCTTGCAGTTAAAATATTAATTGTCCTACTTGTTATTTTTTTGATTTATGTATATACTTGTTCAGGATTTATGTAAGTATCTTGTCATAGCATCGTCGTTACCTTGTCTAGGTTAAGCTCAACACTTACGGAGTACATTGGGTCATTTGTACTCATGCTACACTTCTGTACTTTTTGTGCATATACTGTGTTGGTCCCAGCGACATCTAGTGGTGTTTCTGCTCGAATTTAGCGGTACTAAAGACTTGAGGTATAGCTACACGGCATCCACAGCCCTGAAGTTCTGAAGTTTTAGACTTCAATACCACACAAGAGGGGGGTGATTTATGTGGTACCCAATTTTCGCTTAACTTTATTATAGAAGGACCTGGTTCTTCTATGTGTTCCAACTACTACTATTGCGGAATAATAAATACAGAAAATAAAGAACACAAAGATTTTACGTGTAAAACACCTAGCTCAAAAGGTGAAAAAACTACGACCTACCTTCCAGTAGGATTTTCCCAAACTCTCCACTAAAATCACTGAGCCAAAAATTGCATTTACAAAAACTCTTTTGTAAACTTAGGATTAACTCTAATCCCGTTGCGGCACACAACCTCAACTGTTGCGACAACTTCAAGTTAACTCTAACTTGAAAACTCTACGTACCTAATACAATTGCTTCTAAATAAGCTGAAAGGTACAATGCAAAATCACCTTTTACAATTGAAATAGAATAAAAGATAGACACTTGGAACCGATTCTTCTATCTAGTTCAAGTAGCTTCAGGATTACATGCTTGAATCACACATAAATTGCTTGTAAAATTGCCTTGCTATTTTTCTCCCAATTCACGTTTAACTTCTACTTATGTGCATTACCTGTAAAAGAGAACAACACTGATATTTAAGGTGTTAGTAATTAGAGATTGACTAGGATACAGATGCTACTCTTCCATGGTGGAAGAGTTCTAGTTGATCTCATACTAACTCTATCCTTTTCCTAAACTGTGTTCTCTTTGTGTAAGGAGTCTTTATCCTTATAAAATATGCAATCTTTTCGATCATGATCAGGAGATATTACTTCTGATAAGTTAGATTTATCTCCTTCACGTGTATCTCACATTTTTGGGTTGATCACAATTTTGCTTCACAAGATGGACTTGGTCCATGTCTGAGTTCTTTTATCAGTCTTCAAAACTTCACATTTACTTGGGCCAAAAAATTCCCCCTTTTTGACGATGACAAAATCTGTGCTTTTCACTCACTTAGGCCCTGTAAGAACTCAGCTTATTCATCAATACAAAGTTTAGAAAAATTCACTTATCATCAAGGACCAGGTTAATTAGGTTATAAACATCATATATTCAGAATATGTAAAGCACAATATCTCTTCCACCTTTTGGCATCATCGAAAAGCTGCATAAACAAAGTGTGAGTCCCAGATTTTAATAAGTACTCATGGCCACTAGGGTAACTGCAAGTTCAATCATGGATTAACCATCAGTGATCAGGCAAACATATTTAAACTATCAAGGAAATAGTAACAGTCAACAAGAGAAAAAGCTACTACAATCATTGATAGAAGATATTTTGCTACTACAATCCACAAACAGAAAGCAAAAATATTCAAAACATGAGCAAAAAGAGAGAGAAATCCCTAATCTGGGTCACTGATGGTACTAGACAGATTCAGGAGATAAAGGCTAGAATTCCTAAGGCTTGGGGGAGCTAGAGGGTTGGTTTTGGGCTTGGAGAAGATTCAGCATATTGTGAAGAATCCCATCAGTCTTCTCCTTTTCCTTGGTAAGCTCAGTTCTAAGAGCATCCCGCTCAGATTCAACCTCTGCTAAGAGATCCTTCAGCCTAGCTATCTCAACATCCTTGGCCTCACCTTCCTGAACTAAAGCCCTGACTTTACTGTTGATAGGTGTCTTCATGGATAAACCAGGTTCATTTGGAATGACATTAACTAGATAGTCACAAGCAATCAGAGCATTAATGCCAAAGTAGTCCTTGCTTGTGGCCATTTCCCACTTCTTCAGAGGCACTTTGCACCGTTTTAGAATAGTAGTCAGAATAAATCCATAGGGGGTGGCATGGGCCTTGGAGCCATTGATGACCCTGTCCAGTAGCTTGATGATGAATGCATGCCAGTTGATTTGCCTTTCACTTTCAAGGAACTCCATCAGAACTAAGTCCATATAGTTAGCAATGTGCCTTCTTTCCTACCTCGACAGTAGGCACTTGTTGACAAACTCAAAGAGGACTTTTTTGTTGTGGCTTCATTTCACTCTTGTGCACAAACTTGGCCTTATTCACTTCTTCAACATCACAGAATCTCTTAGTAATTTCAAGAGCAAGAGGAAGGGAATCCAGACTTGGTCATCTTTGCCTAGTGTAATCATCATATCCCTCAGCAGGGATGTCAAGAATCTCTCCCAGCTTCTCTGCATCAAAGGTCACTTGAACTCCTTCTACTTGGCTGGTAACTCTGCCATCTTTGACCTCAGCATTTTCCATGAATTCAATGATCTCATTCCTGGCTAGCCTTCCATCCATCTGAAGGATCATGCCCTTCCAGCCTTGAACAGCTAGGCCATCAACCAAACGAACTATTTCTAGTTCCACTAAGTCTTTCAGCAATTTTCCCTTCAAAAGTTTTCTTTTTCCAAACTTGGCCAACTTGTCTTGTTCACCATCAGACTCACTTTCTTCTTCACCACTTCATTCCTCATCTTCAGAAACTCTAACTTGTTTGTTTTTCACTGCAGACCTTGTCCTCTTAGCTAATGAAGGTTCAATAGCCTTAGACACAGATGAAGACTTTTTGGAAGAAGTCTTGGTCTTTTTGGGCTTGGGGGTCTGAACCTCCATTGTTGTATGGTCCTCCTGATGGACCTGTTCCATCTCCTCAACATCAACACATACACCCTCTCTCTCTTTTTCTTTTCATTGTTCTTTTTATCTCCTCTTCTTCCCAATTAAGTCAATTCCACATTCCTGACAGACCCAACCAAAACATACCTATTTTCTAAATTTTCAGCCAAAGCAGAACTTACCTTAGAAGGGGAGTTTTGAGCCTTCTCAAAGTCAGAAGACCCAGTTCCTTTTCCCCTCACTTGCAGATTTGAATGAATCGTCTGAGTTCTCAGAATCTTGGGATTGGCTTGACTTCAATTTCTCATTCAATTTCTTTGAGAGAGCACCAGTTGCCACCATTTTCCGATCAAACATTTTTACTCGCCTTCTCCTAGGTTGAGTGGTTGTGCTGGGTGGAGGTGGTGTGGAGGAACTAGAAGGGGAGGGTGCTGGAGGAGTGCCTGGATTATCTTGAGGGTTCGACATTGTAACTAACTTCTTGAGAGAGTTTGTGAGTTAGGCTTTTGGAAGAGAGAACAATTGAGAGTGAAATAAAAATTTTGACGGTTTGGAATAGTGAGGGTAGCAGGGGGTGTTAATAGGTATTTAAAGAAAGAGACCTATTTAATGACTAACGGTAGCATTTAGCAGTCAATTAGAAGTCTAATCAACCTGAAATTTCAGGTTGAATGAACGATTAAGCTTTCCTAGATTTTAGGTATTTTATGTGGTGAGAACTCTAGTAGAAACGGAACTAGTTCAAAAAATAAACGGATAGGATTTTCTGATGTGTTTGAACATAGGTAAGACTCTCCTCATGATTTAAATATTTATATTTCTAATTATCTAGAGTATAGAAAACATACCTCGTTTTTCAGATGACCAATACTGATGAATCAGGTTCTTCATTTAGAATTCTTTTGATCATGCCTCAAATTACCATAATAGAGAAAATTTTGTTAGAGATCAGTGAGTCATATCAACACATGTCATGGAGTATACTATTTACAATATGAAACTAAGTAAAAATTAATCTAGTTAATTACACAAGTTCCAGATTTCCTAGCCAAATTTTTTTTTTCAATTTTTTCATTTTTTTTTCATTGTGCATTCTGAGATGGTCCTATTAGGTGATCTTAATCATCTCTAATTCTAACATGTTCCTTTCAAAGCTTTCTCTAATTAGTGTTTTAGTAAAGATGTCAGCAATTTGTTTATCAATAGCAGAATTCTATGGTAACAATCCTTTCTCATAGTTATCCCTTAAGAAATGATGTCTAACATCTATGTGCTTAGTCCTCTTATGATGAACTGGGTTCTTTGTCATACTAATAGCACTAGTGTTATCACAAAAGATAGGGATGCAACCAACTTCAATGCCAAAATCTATCAGTTGTTGTTTGGTCCACAGCAATTGAGCACAACAAGAGGCAACAACAACATATTCAGCCTTATCGGTAGATAAGGCCACTGAATTCTACTTTTTAATGGCCCATGATACCAGACATGAACCAAGAAAATGAGCCATACCTGAGGTGTTTTACCTATCCACAAGGAAACCTGCATAGTCAGCATCAGCATATCCCACTAGATTAAAGTTACTACCTTTAGGGTACCAAAGGCAAAGATCAATAGTGCCTTTCAAATATCTCAGTATCCTCTTGACAGCAGTCAAGTGAGATTCCTTAAGATTTGCCTGAAAACGAGCACAAAGCCCTACACTGAAAACTATGTCAGGTCTGTTAGCAGTAAGATACAAAAGTGAACCAATCATATCCCTATACAACTGGCACACCTCCTTTTTACCTACACCCCGGAAGAATATAAGGGAGTTTTTTCCAATTTAAGTGACATTATTCGAAATGGGATTATTTATTTATTTTTCAGAGTCGCCACTTGGAATATTTTAATTGGTGTCCCAAGTCACCGATTTATTTTAAATCCCAAGTCAAGAAAATTTTGACTTTCCTTTTTTAAGTCTATGAACCAGAAATTCTAGATAAAGAATTCTGTTAACCCGGGAGAAGGTGTTAGGAATTCCCGAGTTCCGCGGTTCTAGCACGGTCGCTTAGCAATTTATACTTGGCTTAGTAAAACTGTTTAATTACTGGTTTTAGAACCTATGTGCATTTAACTTTCACCACTTTTTAATTAAAAAATTTATCTTGAAACGGGTCATGCGCACGTGTACCCAATGACGATAGTACATTTATTAATACGCGCCTAAAGCATACTAGCAATTTGTGAGTTATTCGTTTCCTATGTTTGATTTAAGGTTAGGAGAGATATGGAATTATTAAGCCCAAAAAACTTCTTAGTGAACTTAATAATTCCAAATACCTTATCCAACGTTATTTTTTGTTCTTTTCCCCCTTTTTTCTTTTAAAAAAAATATTCCTACTAAATTAACACTTGAAAATTTTCAACTTTTATGGATAAGTGATAAAGAATTGTAAACGCATTTCTTTAAAAGAAACTTACTATAATCTTATAAAGAAAATTTATTAGTTTATGGTCTATTCACAAGAATGATTAAAACATTTAACCGATTTATGACTTAGGGATACTATATAATTATTTCGTCCACGATTAACGATGCTCTATTATTATTTAAAAATTTGGCCGAAGTTGCGCGAACGCATACTCCGATTTATTTTGAAAATCATAATTATGTCACGCGAACATGTACATAATCACAATAATACATTGAACGTGCCTAAAGCAAACTACGATCATTTTGTTATTTTATATCTAAGTCATAAGAAATTAATACGAAGGCCATAAATTATTTGTGCTCAATTAAACAACCTACGAATTGCAGAAAGATTCGTTTAGCATTAACCTCACTAATAGCCAAATTCAAATACCCAAGCATCACAAATTAGCACAAGTAAAGATTATACGATAAAAAAAAATCTCGACGCATTGTTATTATTCCAAAAGAAATAAACTTCTCTTAGAATGAAGGAACAATTCTAACTTTTTAGAACAAACACACCGAAAATGAAGATATGACACCCCTTCAACACAAAATTATTTACATTAACACCGTCAATTGTAAAGATAGGACGCGGATGGTAAATTAAGCTTTGCGCCAAGTAAGAGCTAAGTCATGACTTAAAATTACTAACCTAAGTCATGTGAGCTTGAGTAATAATAGCCGACTCCAAATTAACACGGGTAATGGGATACAAATGAACATGCCAGACTTTCGTCCATTTGAGCGCAACAAATGATTTAAGCCAAATTCGAGAGAATGCCTAATAAAAATGCATAATATAAGAATGATTTATAGTATTGATGTGAGTCCTATTTTCATCTCAAATCAGGCTCAAAAGGGAGCCCAAGTCAAGTTGTAAATGCTACTGGCCTAATGATTTCTAAGTGTCCTGAATTAGGCCCAAAAGAAGGCCCAATTCGACAACTATTATGCATTGACAAAAAAAACAGGGATTCAAGGTTGAATTCCTTCAGTAGCACAAACATTATCCAAACTCAAGATTGAAAGACCCCAAATTGACTTACAACACACGAAATGGTTCAGACTCAACTCAAAAACAACCATGAATGCTCATTTAATAATTAACCCAAAGCTGACCCTATGTGAATCAAAAAAAATCCATGAGACATACACATATTCGTCCACTTAGCCTCCAAAGTTAATTGCTTCAAAATCAACTAACAACTAAATAGCCAGGAGAGACTCAGAACTAAACCCAATAGCAATTCTATAAACTAATCTGATAAACATTAAAAAGAATCGAATTTACCTCACATTAAATGCATTCATAAGCCTATCATAAATGTATTAGTATGAGCTTACTAGTAGTTTTAGCATTGATATCATAGCTAATCATGATTCGAATAAAAAATTTAGACAAGAAAACAGACAACTGATGCCTCGGATAGTTTATAACTTAACAGAATCACATGGATTCAGCTGATCCATATTTGACTTGAATATTTTTAAGATCAAATACCTATTATTTCTAGCAAAATTTAAACACAAATATGTCTTTCATGGCTCAAATAAATCTTCACTATAGCAAATGATAAATGGTCCTTAAATCACACGGAAACTAACTAAAAAATGAAATGAACTACAACGCAGTGTCAAATAAACGAAGTACAACACTAGTTGGAGCCATATTCTAAATCTCACTCTTTCATTTCATACATCAAACATGACTGCACATATTTAATAGAGCTCAAAATATAGTACTTGGATATGAAATGAACCAAGGAAGTGAGGTCAGTGATCAGCAACAAAAGCAGCAACAAAACAACCCAGATTTAGTAAATGAAACCAGAAAATCGATTCAAAATCCAATGGAACAATGGTCTTCAACACAGCTTGATAAAAAATAACCTTCCAAAACTAATATCAAATCAATTCAAATCCCTTTACTAAACATTATTGTTTGCAGAACTTAAATGAATCAAAAACTACTTAAGCAATGGAATAGTAGAGAATTCCTCGTTGTTTTTGTATTTTATCTGGACTCTATCTTTTCAAAATCTCTATATTTTGCAGTATTTTTCAGAACATATTCTCCTCTTCCTATTTTTTCTTATTTTTTCAGAATCTCTTTACTCTTCTCAGTATTTCAGAGTATCAGAATTTATGTATTTCAGAGTATCAGAATCTATGTATTTCAGAGTCCCAGCCTCTTCTCCCTTTTCTCGGTGTGTTGTTTCCTTAAATAGGCAATGGGAAATGCCTTTTGGATTCACAGAGTGCCCTTTCAACATTTAAAAATTCGATTCCACTCAATTCTTAAGATTTTAGTTTATTCAATAGTGAAATCTAAACCCTACCACTATATAAGCTTCTTAATTAGGTGACTACCCCTTTTTATTAAATAATTCCCAAGCTATCCTTACAACCCTGAAACTAACCCTGGAATCAAAGCCAAAATGGTTCAAGTTGACCCAATTCAAAACCCATAAATCTGTAATCCCCATTGAGCACCATCCAGAAACCCATTTCAAACAAAACAAGAAACTTTTACAAAGAAACAGGGGCGAAGGAATAGATGATGACGAACTAAATAATAGAAACTAATGAATTAAACATGATATTAAATTAATCATGTAATGCTGACGGACTAATAGGTGAGTCTATAATGAAGAGAAGAAAGGCGGATACAACAAAGACTAAAATGAAATTAAAAATGACAAACAAAATCATGCAATACCAGTTTAATGAATAAAAATACCTAGCAAAAATGGCCAGCTTTGAATTTCTTCTTCAAACTCTCGATTTTGACCGAAAGAGATCTCAATCACGTGTTCTCAGATGAAAATACATGACTGAGGTCCGTTTTGGTCTTAATCATCACCAAATCTACCGATTCTAGAGTTTTGACATTTTTAAGTCTTATCTTCGATCCAAAATTTTACGAGTTGGGGGAATATTCGAGGGAAAAGAGTCATGGATTTGGAAAGGAGGGAGCGAGGGGGTTCTAGGGTGTTATTTTGGTGGTGAACGGAGGTGATGCCGCCACCCTAAGGCGGTGGGGGAATGGTGGCGGCGTTAGGGTTTGGGGATGGTCTCTGAGAGAGAGAGGGGTGTGAGAGAGAGACGATGCAAAGGGGGGAGGGGTCTGAGGGGTTTGGGTATTATAAAAATGTGGAATTAATTGGAGCCGTTGGATTAATGGCAATCAACGGTCCAGATCAATTAGGAAGGGGAAAACGGGGTCGTTTGGAGTTTAATGGAGATCGGATACGGGGAAACGGGTTGGGTCGGGTAACGGGTGAAGCTCGGGACCGTTCGATCAAAGGAGATCGACGATCCTGATCAAAACTTATCCAAACGACGTCGTTTAGGTGGCAACGGAGCTGGACCGGGTTGGGACGGGTTTGGGCTGGACTGGGGCGGGTTTCAGGTGTATTTGATTTGGGCCTCTTGAATTAAATTGAATTTGGCCCAAATTTGATTTCCTTCTCTTTTACTTAATTCTTTTCCTTTTCTATTTATTTCCAAACTATTTTTCAAAATTAAAACTAAAATCCTAAATTTATAAAAAAAAACCTAAATTAACTTTTAAAAAAATACTAATTAACTTTAAATAATACTTATCACAAATAATTAAATACCAAACTAAAAGACAATCACAAAATTTTGACATTAAACACTAAAAATGCAAAAAATACGTTATTTTTTGTGATTTTTTCAATTTGTAAACAACAATTTACTAAATTAACAAAAAAATGTAAAACAAATCCTAAGTGCAGATGCTATATTTTTGTATTTTTTTAATGCATTAATAAAATTAAATATGCAAACAATCAAGAAAATCGCACAGTAATTCCTAGAATAATACATAATTAAAGAAAAGACCTAATTTTGGGAATTCTTTTGGAGTAATTCGTGTGAGGCAAAAATCACGTGCTCGCAACAACTTCTGATCAACAGATGAACCATGTTCATCTATGTCTAATTTAGTAGTTGTTGCAATGGGTGTGTCTATTTCTTTTGATTCATCCATTTTAAACTTCTTAATCAACTCTTTTGCATACTTCTGCTTATGGATCATGGTTCCATTTCGGTTTTGTTTGATCTGTAAGCCCAAGAAAAATTTAAGCTCACCCATCATACTCATTTTAAACTCACTCCCCATTAATTTGGCAAATTCCTTACTTAGTTTGTCAGTGGTTGCCCCAAAAATTATGTTATCAACATATATTTGTACTACAAGAAGATCCTTACCTCTTTCCTTCAGGAATTGAGTACTGTCAATTTTACCTCTCTTGTAGCCATGTTCAAGCATGAATTTGGACAGTCGTTCATACCATGCTCTAGGAGCCTACCTGAGTCCATAGAGAGCCTTGTCTAATTTGTACACATGTTTCGGACACTCCTTGCTCTCAAACCCTAGAGGTTGTTTAACAAATACTTCTTCATTTACGTAGCCATTTAGGAAGGCACTTTTGACATCCATCTGATGAATAGTAAATTCCATGTGTAGTGCAAAGGCTATCAGGAGTCTTATTGCTTCCAATCTTGCAACTGGAGCAAAGGTCTCATCATAGTTTGTGCCTTCCTTCTGGCTGTAACCTTGAACCACCAACCTTGGTTTGTTCCTTGTAACAGTTCCATCTTCATCAAGATTATTTCTAAAGACCCATTTAGTGTTAATTACTGATTTGTCCTTGGGTCTTGGAACTAAATGCCAAACTTGACTTCTTTCAAACTGATTGAGTTCATCTTGCATTGCATTTATCCCAAACTGCATCCTGCAAAGCCTCAGCATTATTTTTAGGTTCAATAAGAGATAAGAAAGCATCAAAAGCACATAGATTCTTTAATTGTGATCTAGTTTTAACTCCAGAGGTTGGATCAATAATTATGTTCTTAATGGGATGAGAACTTTGATATTTGTAAGGTTTCACAACCAACTGGTTTCTGTTTGATGTTTCTCCCATTTCTGTTGCTGAGGAATAGGCTCATGGACAGGTTCAATTAGAGGATTGGTTTCAACTCTTCTTTGTTTAGTTCCCCCCTATCAGGTTGCCCTGGATGGAAGAACTTGTTCCATTACTTGTTCCTTCTTTTGGTGCATCTTCAGCTTGAGCTGTGACTTCACTCAATTCTTTTACCAGCCCAATAGCTTCATCTTCATGTTCCTGTCTCTCAGAAAGAATGTTAGTTTTATCAAAAACTACATGTACACTTTCTTCTACACACAAAGTTCTTTTGTTGTACACTTTATAAGCTTTGCTATGTGAAGAATATTCCAAAAATACTCCCTCATCACTTCTAGGATCAAACTTACCTAGGGAGTCCTTTCTATTATTGTGCACAAAGCACTTGCATCCAAATGCACTAAGATGGGATATATTTGGTTTTCTCCCTTTAAGTAACTCATAGGGAATCTTCTCTACATGAGGTCTAGTCATACACCTATTAATGATGTAACATGCAATATTTATAGCCTCTACCCAAAAGTTATGGGGCAGTTTACTAGAAAGAAGCATAGTCCTATTCTTTCTTTCAACCACTCCATTTTGTTGAGGAGTCCTAGGTGCAGAGAAATTATGATCTATACCATGCTCATCACAAAATTTAGCAAACTTAGCATTTTCAAATTCAGTTCCATGATCAGACATAATTGATGCAAGTTGATTACCTAGTTGTTTTTGAGTTTTCCTAACAAAGTCAGTAAACATGTCGAATGCTTCATCCTTAGATGTTAAAAATAATACCCAAGTAAACCTAGAGTAATCATATACAAGTACCATCACATATTTTTTACCACCTCTACTCAATGTTCTCATTGGACCACAGAGATCCATATGAACCAGTTTTATCGTCCTGGTCGTGCTAACCATTATCTTGCTTTTAAAATATGATCTTATCTGCTTCCCCCTTGCACAGGCCTCACAAAATTTGTCTTCCTTGAACTTGATGTTAGGCAACCCTATCACCAGGTCCTTGGAGACTAATTTGTTGAGTTGATTTAGACATGCATGACCAAGTTCTATCTATTTCATTAGAGGACTTATTTCATTTGCAAGTTCTATCTAGTTCATGTTTAACCTTGTGTAGATCTACTTTTAGGACTCTTATCTGCTCATCTTTCTTGTACAGCTTATCCTTCATTTTTCCTAGATTTTCTTCTAAGGTGAGATGTGTGTGATCAGCTTTCTTCTTACCTGTTCCTAATTTCAGTTTTAAACTTTCAGATAAGTTCTAAGATACTGGTGTCAAGTTCTAGAACTTGGTTCTTCAACTCAGTATCTTTACTATCACTTTCACTAGCTCTAAATTCTAGATTTTTGCACTTGCCTTTTAGGATTACACATTCCCTAGACAGATGTTCCTTCTCATTGTTTATAACCTCATACTGATCAATGAAGTTAGCAATAATTCAGATAGTCTTTCTTTAGACAAAAATTTAATCTTGTCTTTGAGATGAATAACACTTACCTCTTGTTCATCGTCTGATTCTCCAATGGCCATAACTGCTTGTTCATCTCCAGCGTCATCTTCTGAATCCTCATCTGACGTCTCTTCCCAAGCAGCAACCATAGCCTATGTTGATCTTTTGTTCCTTTTGGGTTGAACATGTTCCTTCTTCCTATTTTTTCGTTCAGCCCTTTCCTTCTTCCATTCAATTTCTCACTGACGACAGTTCTTGATCATGTGGTCAGTCTTACCACATTTGTAGCATCCCTCGTTGGTCTGTTTTTCAAGATCCCTTGGTTTGTTGAAGGTTGCACCTCTTAAAGAACTCTTTCCTCTCATTAGGTACTTCTTGAAATCCCTTGTGATCATAGCCATTTCATCATCCTCTAAGTCTCTACCTTCAGCTATTCTGAGAGCCAGGCTTCCTTCTCTCTTGGGTGTATCCATCTTCATGGTTTGCCTTCTTAGTTCATAGGCAGTGAGATTTCCAATCAGCTCATCCAACTTGAGAGTAGCAATGTTCTTTGATTCCTGAATAGCCGTGATTTTGCTTTTCCAAGTTATTGGCAAGACCCTTGTCAAGATTATCTCAACCTTGTCTTCTTCAAGGATAATTCTTCCAAGAGACTTACGTTCATTTGTTAGTGTTGTGAACCTTGTGTACATCTCTTGGATGGTTTCTCCTTCCTTAATGGTGAAATTCTCATATTGAGAATATAGCAGTGTTCCTCCTGATCTCTTTACTTGAGGAGTTCCTTCATGGGCCACTTATTGAGTGTCCCAGATCTCCTTAGCAATAGTACAGCTTTGAATCCTATTGTACTCGTCTAGACCTAGTCCACACACAAGCCATTTCTTGGCCTTGGCATTCTTTTCTCATTTCTTCAAATCTTCAGCAGTACAGTCAACTCTTGTCTTTGGCACGTCCACTCCTTCAGCATTTTTCTTTGTAGTAGCCAGGGGACCATCAATAACTATGTCCCAAAGTTCATAGTCTTCTCCTATGATGTGGTCTCTCATCCTGTTCTTCCACCAGGAATAGTACTGGACATTAAAGAGTGGAGGCCTAGCAGTGGATTGCGCTTCCAAGTTTCCAGGTGGTGCACTCATCTTGATCTGTTCCTAAGGTGTTAGCCTCTTCAAGGATAACCCGCTCTGATACCAATTGATGTTTTAGACTTCAATGTGGTACCCAATTTTCGCTTAACTTTATTATAGAAGGGCCTGGTTCTTCTATGTGTTCCAACTACTACTGTTGCAAAATAATAAATACAAAAAATAAAGAACATAGAGATTTTACGTGAAAAATACCTGGTTCAAAGGGTGAAAAAAACCACGACCTACCTTCCAGTAGGATTTTCCCAAACTCTCCACTAAAATCACTGAGCCAAAAACGGCATTTACAAAAACTCCTTTGTAAACCTAGGATTAACTCTAATCCCATTGTCGCACACAACCTCAGTTGTTGCAACAACTTCAAGTTAATTATAACTTGAAAACTCTATGTACCTAATACAATTGCTTCTAAATAGGCTGAAAGGTACAATGTAAAATCACCTGCTACAATTGAACTAGAATATAAGATAGACACCTGGAACTGGTTCTTCTATCTAGTTCAAGTAGCTTCAGGATTGCACGCTTGAATCACACATAAATTTCTTGCAAAATTGCCTTGCTATTTTGCTCTCAATTCACGTTTAACTTCTGCTTATGTGCATTACCTATAAAATAGAACAACACTGATATTTAAGGGGTTAGTAATTAGAGATTGACTAGGATACAGATGCTACTTTTCTATGGTGGAAGAGTGCTAGTTGATCCCATACTCTAACTCTATCCTTTTCCTAAACTGTGTTCTCTTTGTGTAAGGAGTCTTTCTCCTTATCTAATATGCAACCTTTTCGATCATGATCAGGAGATATTACTTCTGATAAGTTAGATTTATCTCCTTCACGTGCATCTCACATGTTTGGGTTGATCCATGTCTGAGTTCTTTTGTCAGTCTTCAAAACTCCACATTTACTTGGGCCAACAAGTTCCTTCCTTTATCTAGTTTACTGTTTATTTAGTTTCAAACATTTGCATTTTGTTTCAAACCGTATATGTGGTATTCTAGTTGCTCATGTACTTGTGACTCCGGATTTCTTGAAGTAGTTAGCATCGCATTAATTCTATTAATACTGTGTTAAATTCTGAGTTTATTAATCGTTTATTATCATCACTCTGTAATAATGGTTAAATACTAATTAATTAATTTAATAATGTCGGTTTGCATGGCAAGTAGATATTAGGTACCATGTCGGTTCCGAGGTTGGGAAATACGGGTCGTAACAAACACAAATAACACGAATCATGCGCGCAAGTAATAAATTATCAAATAAAGCTACGAGTGGTCTCGGAACGCAGAAAAATAAACTAGTAGTCAAAACGACCGATAGATCCTTACAATTAGATACTGAGTGACAAATAAAAATAACAACGGGTCATGCAAGTTGTGGACGTGACTTTTGCGTTATTAGCACGTAGCTTTGCCAACTTAAAATAGGCCATGGTTCGACCTGTAGTTAAATAAACCTTATAAATTGCTAAAAGTATATGAATTTACACATATCTTACGCAACAGACAGCAATTTAGTATTAGAAGTCCAAAAATAGCGTTTGATCTAGTTCATGAATCTTCAAGATTAAAAAAATTCCTAATAAGACCTAGATAAATGTGTGAAGATAATCCTAATTCTCAGCTCGGTTTGTCAAATGGACCGGGGTGACAAAATGGTTAAAAGAAAACTGTTAACCACCCATATTATCCATTAAAAATGGGTTGGATAATAAACTTTTTAAAAACGGGTCAAATATGGATAAGAATCATATTATTCATTTAGAAAATGGATAACCTATGGATAACCAATGTGTGTAACTTTTACATTTTGTAAAGCCTCAACTTGGGGATTCCTCAAGTTAGGGAAACTAATCTCTCTTCCAAAAGTGATCATATGCAAGAATTCATGATTGCTCATATTATCCCGGTTAACCCGTTTTTTATCCGTATTAAATATGGGTCGGATCGGATAATTTATCCGTATTATTATTACCCGTTTTCGACCTGAATCATATCCGACCCAACCCGCCCGTTTGTCACTCCTACAAATGAGCAACTTGCTTCAAGATTATTGGGCAGTTCACAACCCGGTTAATGATGTTACAAAAGTTCGAGTTGATTTAATTTGTCACTCGGATACGAACCAAAAAATTATAGCAATGGTCATTGAAATGAACATGTTCGAGTCAAAGCAATGATTCGAAGCACTTCTTTTTACGTTTGAATTAAAGCTCTGTAAAAAAAGTTGTTTACCGTGAAAATGGTAATAACAATTAAATTTGATTCTGTAGTTCTAAAAATACGTGATCTATTTTTATGCTAGTTGTTAGGCAGTTGATGCTATGTGAAAGACTTAGAAACGAAATAAGAGCTTGGGAGCAAGATGATAACCAAACCGAATGGTTAATAATTGGAGCCTCGAGCTTGCCTATTCGGGGGCCTCGGGGTCTGATGCTCGGCTAGGAGCTATCGAGGGTAATCGATGGATGACTAACAATTATAATAAATCAATGACAGCTCTTTATGACCAATAATAAGCAATAAATGTAGAACAATAAATGGGGCACAATGAATATAAGCAATAAATGAAGTAATGAAATCAAGAGAATATGTTAGAGAGCAGAGAGAATGTTCTTGTGTATTTAGTATTGAGCAACAGATCCCTACATAATAACAAGGATCCCCTTTATATATGAGGGGGGAATCCCAATATGGTACAAATGCATTAATTACAAAGATATAGAGATGGTACAGCTAGTTAATGCTTTTATTCATTTTTTGGACTAGTCCACTAGACTTTGTCAGCCCTATTTATGTGCCTTGGGAACTTCCCACTTTCTCTCTATAACCGTCAGTTTTTATTTCCCCGAGGCTGAGCATCGATGTCCCTCGAGGGATGGAACTCGATCGTGGTCTCGAGGCTTCGAGACATGCTTACGAGGCCTCGTAACGACAAAATATTGGACCCTCCGATTTCAGCGTATACAGATAGTCCCCGTATTTCTTAGAGTAGAACGATAAGAAATGATCTTGATATCCAGCTCTTCGAACTTCCCGCAATGATGTTATACTGATGATGTCATATTTATGACATAAGTCCTTGCGACAATTGAGGGTCGGTCCATCTTTCCAGAATTATTCAATGCATTGTCGACTCTTATTCATCAAAGCGATAATATTGTCGTCGGTTCGGTTCTCAAAAACATATTGATTGCATTTGTCGATTCGTCTTTCAAAGACATTGATGGCGTTGTCGGTTACCTTTTTCAAAGAGTATTGATTGTGCCTGTCGATTACACTACCCTTTCTTTATTAATGGGAGCCTCCTGGAATCAATTCTTTATTCAAGTGTTTTCCACTAGCCTTTCACCCCTTTTCTCTCTTCACCCTCATTCGTTGTTATTCCCCATGTTTGGGGCTCGTGGCCTTAAGGTTACATGGCGGCGTTCTCACTAGTCGCGCCATGGCCTTTTTCCAGGGCATTCCTTTATCGAGCGAGATTGCACTAACTTCTTCTTGTTGTTGTTGTTACTGCTGTCATCGTTGGCTTGAGGCGATGAGATAGGGGGGCCGATTTCTTCCGACTCAGGAGAATGTTTGGACTCTACACCGCTGCTTAGGAGGGTGTTCGTACTTTACACCACTGCTCACCTTCCTACCCCGTCCTGGTGTGGCACTTCATCCCTTTTGCTTTCCATGGGGTGAAGTGGCACTTTTGGCCGGTAACTTGCACGGCACAATGTCCCAAGAAGTGGACTCAAAGTAGCCGTACAGGTAAAGTCGATGCTCGCCGAGCCTTCTATCGGGCCATGATCTTCTTGGCCTGGTAAAAGCTTTTGCTCTTTGGCGGGCTATGGCTTTTTCTTGATCTTTTTCTGCTTCTTCACTTTCCTCTTCTCCATCTTCTCACTTTCCTCTTCTTCATCTTCTCCCTTGGAGATACCATTTTGGAAGGCCGAGATGAGACCCCCGAGGAGATGGCTCTCGAAGATACTGCCGCCGAGGATGTACCCCCGAGATTAGATTAAACTCTAGGCTTTTATGATATATATACCTTTTTGCTTCTTTATTTTTGTGTAAGGACCCCTCGTAGGCTTTTGTAATTATATGTAAGGACCTTTCGTGGGCTTTTATAATCATGTGCTTATGAATATAAAGATGCATCTTCAATCCGTTTTTGATTTATGCTATATTTCTTCGTACCTTTGCTTGTGAGGAATATGAATGCATGACTCCGCTGATGGGTGTGAACGCCGTGCCCGGGTGCGAGCATTTCTTCTAGCCCTTGATTTATTAACTCGATTCCCCGTAGAACCCTTTGTCGTACCTTGGACCGAGCCTGGATTGGTTTGATAAACTCGGGTCGTCGGGATCCCCGACTTCGAGTTGAATGAGGGTAGGGTTTTTAAATTTCAATACGAGACTTAGCCTTTTAGACCCCATGATAGTCTTCGATGGGGGGATTTGCTCGAACGCCTAAGAATAAAGGTAGCCTTTAAGCTTTCGGGAGCACTCCCTAAGTGGGGTTTCGCTCAAGATCGGGCTACATGGAGACTTGTTTTGAACTCAGTGTAGATAGTCTTAAAGCATTGCAGATAGATCTCGGACGAGGGCTTACCCGAGTTTAGATGGTACCTCGAGGCCAAGCCCATACGAGTAGAGTTTTAGCGCTTGCCTTCTCCCTAAGAGAAGTCCTCGAGATCGGGTACCATCTCGGGACTTGCAATGATGCCAATGGCTTCCTGGAGCCTATCTTCTTTTTGGTGGAGGTCCTCGAGATCGGGTACCTTCTCGGGACTTGCAATGATGTCAATGGCTTCCTGGAGCCTATCTTCTTTTTGGTGGAGGTCCTCGAGGTCAGGTACCATCTCGGGACTTGCAATGATGCTAATGGCTTCCTGGAGCCTATTTTCTTTTTGGTGGAGGTCCTCGAGATCAGGTATCATCTCAGGACTTGGCCGATGGGGGGTTTTCGACCCCGAAACGTCGTATGGCGGTGTTAAGTGTATGACAAGATTATGAAACGACCGAGGTGATCCCACCGGCACATCTTCCTAGGGCGATAAAAATCTAGTCGGTATTTTTAATTAGCTTTTTAAAGCAGGCGGATAGTCGTCGCTTTTTCCATATATAGGGTTGTCTTCGCCCTTTTGGAGATTCCGCTATTCTGAGTAGTTATCCTCTCTTATAGAGTTCTCCTTTTCTACGCCAGGTCCTTCATCATTTCAATTTTAACACACTTGCTTAAATTCCCGCTCCAATTCCCTAATTTTACCACAGCCATGGCCGCTACGTGGGGGCCCGCTAGGCAAGGAGAGGGGAGCTCTACCTCTGGGCACTTTGTTTCGGGAGGGAATCTCTCATCGGAAAAGACTCCCAATGTTTGAGGCTATTGGGAGTATGCCTCGAAGTTCATTTCTTTAAAAGGAGAGGAGCACCTTAAGTTGGTGAGGAAGAACTGTGGATGGGGAGAAAAGGTAGCATTGCGGGTACCTTCCTCGGAGGAGAGCATCACGGACCATGCTGAGGGATTTTTGAACGTTTACACATACCCCTTTACGCTGGGCCCCGTTGATGGGGTTGTGCTCGACTTTTGTCGCAAGTACCAGGTTACCTTGGTGTAGATTCACCTGTCATTTTGGCGGATAGTATTGATGATGAGGTTCTTTGCGGAAGAAGCAGGTCTTGAATTCACTCTTAGTCATCTCATCAGGTTGTATCGGCCCTTTCACCATCGAGGCCTACTGACCCTGCGATGCTGATCCACCATGCCTTTCGTTGTTGACGACGAAGAAGATGGAGATCGGGGATGGATAAGCCGATTCGTCCGGGTACAGATTGTCGATATTATTCCAGTGGAGTTTCTGCGATTTCTTGAGGAATGGAATTTTACAAGTAAGTGGTACACTTATGCTCTCGTAGTTTTGTTTATGGCGAAGTTAGGCTTCGTAAATGTGCCTTCTTTTCCTTTTTTGCAGCAATTTTATGGATGTCGGGTGAGGTTCCCGATCTGTCGGATTGGGTTTGAAATTTGGTGACCCACTCGACTTACAATAAGTGTAAGTGGCGAGCTTTATCTAAGGATAGGTGGGAGGAAAAATACCATGGTACGTGCTATGTGATTTTCTCCCTCCCCCTTTTCTCTCGGAAGGGCACTTTTTCTTTCTGCGTACTAACTTTGTCATCGTAGGCATTGGGGAGCCCCTTATAGCAAGGTCATGCCCTTTAGGAGAGGGAGAAAGACCACTGGCTTCAGGACTAAGGGATTATAATAATAACAATAAGCAAGAAATGCCTTTGCAGGGTGACAGTGCTCAAAGCAAGGCGAACCCAGACTAGGGTCTCAGAGAGGATGTATTGATTGAGCCTGCTTCGCCTGCGATTTCTGGTTTTAGAAAGGCGGTTTCTCCTCCACTGTCGTCTTCTTTTTTCGTCGAAGGTACTTCGAGGCATAAGGGTTATCTGCCGCTGATTCTTTCTCTCATCGAAGATACTTCGAGGGATACTCAAAACCCAGGATCTTATACACCGAGCGACCGTATCCCAACCGGGGTCAGCTCTACTATGGCTGAGGGAGCCATACTAGCAGATGTGCGCTCGACCATCAAGGAAGCTCAAAGGCTTCACCTTGTGTTGAGTTTTGGCACAGGCCTTTTGAGTTTCGCGCCTTCCCTTTCTTATTGAGTTTTCTTTTGCAGGCCTTTGACAAGCTTAAGTCTGAGCTGCTTCGCCGTAAGGCCAGGCTGCGGAAAGCTTTGGATGGGGAGAAATCCCTTAGGCTCCTTTAAAATGATAGAGAAGTCGAGTTGGAATGCTTATGGTATGAGGTGAGTCGAAACTTGAATTATGAGAGATACTTGAAAGAGCATGTAGTTTTTGTTCTGAGGGAGTGTGTGTTCCTTCTTCTAGCTCCTGAGGCTAATATTTTGTTTATTTCAGTTGTAGAAAAAGATGGATAACCTGGAGTGTCTTCGGAATGAAGCTGGCCGAGCCAAGCGCGAGTATGATGAGTTAAAGGCTCAGGCAGACGTTCAGGCTTCAGCGGGGAAAGGTGCTCTAGCTAAATCCCCCGCCTTTGAGGTTCAACTTCGCTTAGGTCGTGATAATAGCTTAGTTCGAACAGATATGATTACGAAGCTCGAGTCTGAGCTTTTGAAGATAAAGGTCGAGGTTGTGGATTCCCGGGCTGAAGCCGTAATAAGCCGAATTAAGGCTAACTAGAAAGTGGCGGTCTATTTGAAGGACGCAGTTGATGTGCAAGCTGAGTTGAGAAGGACTCTTGACCGCAAGGGAAGGAACAAGGAATATGCCCAGTGTAAGTCTCGAAGGGAAACCCTCAAGGAGATCCATGCTAGGGGCTTTGACCTCTCGGAAGAGGTGAAGCGGGCGAGGGCGGATGAACGTGGTGCTAAGTCACTTCTGTCCGACGCCGAGGATAGCGAGGATGAGGCCGACGGGCCATAGTCCCCAAGGGGTATGTACATTTCCTTTTTTGATTCTGTACATAGTACTTTCAAAGTATGTTATAAATGGAGCTCGTATTTTCCCGCATATATGTATAAAAGGAAAGCCTCGCAGTTTCATTCTCTTGAATTTATTTTTGCCTTGATTTTAGCTAGATGAACTAGTTTTTGAGTTAGAAGGAATCCTTAGATTTGTGGTATGGCCCTGGGGCTAATTTAGCTGGCACGTAGGCTCTTACGCGCTTGGTCGATATGACCTTTTAGTATAAGCCGGTGTTCGAGCTCTTATACTTGTGCTCTTAGGCCTGTCTGATCAACTGTTTTGGGTTCATTCTCTGAGTCGGGTATCGACTCGAGCTCATTCAACCCTCAAGTTTTTGAATTTCAAGCTGGCCCTTAGGCTCTTACGCATCGGGTCGGCGCGACCTTTGGTTTTAGCGCTGGCTACAGTGGCTCTTACTCGTTTGGTTGGTACGACTTTCAATTTTAGCGTTGGCAATAGTGGCTCTTACGTATTTGGTCGGTGCAACCTTCAAATTTAGTGCTGGCGACAATGGCTCTTACGCTTTTACTCTTAAGCATATTTAGTTAACTATTTTGGGTTCAGTTTCCGAATTAGATTTCGACTCGAGCTCATTCGACCCTCAAGTTTTTGAATTTAGAGTTAGTCCTTAGGCTCTTACGCGTTAGGTCAGTACGACCTTTTGTATGGGCTAGTGATAGTGGCTCTTACGCATTGGGTCGGTGCGACCTTTTATAGGCTTTATTTTTCCCTCGTTAAGGAATTTTGAAATTGTGTTTTCCTGATTCTTCAACAGTTTGATAGGAACCTCGATTGTGAGTCGTTATATGGTGATGATTGAGCACCTCGGGAGGTTTGGCTCAGTGGCTGAGTATCTCAAAGCCTTATAGTTGGAGCTGACATGGTCGAAGCTCTTTTGCCTATGTCGAGGGTAACCTGTTTAACCGGTTCTTTTCGAAGTATATTCGAAGTAATTGAAGGCCTGTTATTTTATAGCGACGGTCAGGCATCTCCGAGTCGTGTTAGTTTGGCTGGTACAGCCTTGTGACCGTAGTCATTTGTGTTTGGCTGGAGCCTTTTAGTCCCAAGTGAAGTAGCTTCGGCTTCTATATCGAGGGTATGCCTTTTTATGGGTCTTACAAGTTTGATATATAGCCTTAACTTTGAGATTGGGTTTATGCCTTTAGTAAGGTCTTACAAGTTTTACATGTATTTGAGGTCTTACAGTTTTGGATACTTGGTACAAGTATGGTTCATGCCTTGGTTGAGGTCTTATAGATATTGTCACTTGGTACAAGTGCGGTTCATGCCTTTCTTGAGGTCTTACAGTTATTGTTGCTGCCTTATATAGGTCTTACGAGATCGAGGCTGCCCGCAAGTGGTCTTACGACCTTGGGTTTTGATAAGTCGATGGGGGTGGCGATAGGCGGCAGTCCCCGAGTCATCGAGGGTTTCTTGGCTCGGGAGCCATTACTTGTAAACTTGGTATTGCCTTATTGAGGTCTTGCGATTTTGGAATTTTCGACCCGGGGGACATGTGGCCTTGAGTTTTTGACGCCAGTCCTTGAGTGTTCGGGACGCTTTTAGCTGCTTTGGAGCCGTTTTGTGACTTTGTTGTTGCCTCATTGAGGGCTTATGAGTTTGGAACTCCGACCCAGAGGTCATTCAAGCTTTGAATTGTTGACGCCAGTCCCCGAGTGTTTGGGATGCTTTTTTGGCTCTGGAGCCATTTTTGCAAAAATGCCGAGCTTCTCTGAAACGCGAAATGCTTTGGAAAGTATTCTTTTGATTACTTGGCGTAAGTATACATGTTTTCGCTGTTAAGGGATCGGTTATTCTATGCGGACACAGCTCGTTCAACCGTTTGTACTGGTACATTATCTTCCTACCAAGACACTATTCAGCACATCTTAGCTTCTCCGCGGAGGTGATCTTCCGGGGGAATGCCTCCCAGTATTCGAGGTTGATTGGAAGGAAGCCTTGAATACTTTGTTGAGTCTTTCTTAGGTAGCATATGGATGTTGCCTCGTTAAAAACCTTGCCGGTAAAACTCTTCTTGGAATAAAACCCGATCGAAGGAAAAGAGTGCAACGTATGCTTTTTGTAACCTAAGGCCTTCAAGTTGGAAAGTGCTCCGGCCATTTCGATCTGATACCTGCATTCAGGTTAGTATAAAATATAACTGAAAAAGGAAGATGACCATACATTAGTGTTGACGGTGCTTCGAACCTCGATGTGATTCGATCGTTTGTTATGAGGACTCGATGCGGTCCTTCATTTTGTTCAGTTAGTCGTAGCTGAGAATGTAACTTGTTATTGCTATTTTATTGCTTACTTACCTTTTGGCTCCTTTGGTGGTTGGGGGTATTGGTGTTGGTGCAACATCATGCACCGCGAACATTTCCTTTGTTGCATGTTGCTCCCAGTAGACAATTTTTCTCCCATCCTTTATCGGGAATTTCATCATTTGATGGAGGGTGGATGGTACTGCTCTCATGCAGTGTATCCACGGCCTTCCGAACAAGGCGTTGTATCTCATGTCTCCTTCGATGACATAGAATTTGGCATTTTGGGTTGTGCCAGCCACGTTGACTAGGAGGGAGATTTCCCAATAATAACAAGGATCCCCTTTCGTTGTTTCGGTCACCATGTTAAATCCGTTTAGGACTCGAGAGCCGGGCACGATTTGGTCAAGCAGTCCGAGTTGCTCGACCATCCTCGACCTGATAATGTTGGCTGAGCTACCTGGATCAACAAGTACACGTTTAATTTAAAATGTATTTACAAGGAAAGAGATTACTAGTGCATCGTTGTGAAGCTGAGACAAGGTCTCGATGTCCTCGTCGCAGAATGTGAGAGCATCCTCGGGTATGTAACCCGAGTTTGCTTTTCTCTAGTGATGGATATTTTTGTTCCTCTCATTATGGGCTCCTGTGGGGCATCTATGCCTCCCAAGATCATGTGGATAACATGTTGTGGCTCATTGGTTTCGTTCTTCTTGGTTTCCTCTCTTTCCCGGAACTGATTTTTGGCCATGTCGCTGAGGAATTCTCGGAGGTGACCTTTACTGAGTAGTTGGGCTACTTCTTCTCGGAGCTAATGGCAATCCTCGGTCCTGTGGCCGTGCGTGTTGTGAAATTCACACACTTAGTTATGATTTCTTTGTGAAGGATCTGATTGCATAGGCCTGGGCCACCTGGCATCTCTCATTTTACTAATGGCGAACACGATGTCTGATACGTCGACGTTGAAGTTGTATTCCAAAAAGCGAGGTGCCTTTGTTGGCCCTGTGTGCTTGTCGAATCCAGCTCAATTGATGAGTCCCCAAGGATTCTGGCCTCGGTCCATCCTTCGATCATTGTGGGGTATGTTGCGCCTCGGGGCGTTTTTCCTGTCTTTAGTGTATGGCTGGTACCTTTTGTTTGGCTTTGGCTCATTCGCCAAAAGCCTGCTTGGGTATACCGAGGCTCCTAGTTAGTCATCCTCGACCCTAATTTTTGATTGATATCGATTGTGAATGTCAGACCAGGTCACGGAGGGATTTTCAACCAGATTATATTTCAGCTGCTTCGAAGCCACTGATCCCCATTCATTCAGACCTTGAGTGAAGGCCTGCACTACCCAGTGGTCGGAGACTGGTGGTAGTTCTATTCGTTCCATTTGAAATCGAGATATGAACTCTCGCAGCATCTCATTCTCCCTCTGCCTGATCTTGAAGACGTCGGATTTCCTTGTTGCTACTTTGATGGAACCGGCATGTGCCTTTATAAAACAATCTGCCAGCATGGCAAATGAGTCTATAGAGTTAGGAGCTAGGTTGTGATACCACATCATGTCCCCTTTCGAGAGTGTCTCCCCGAACCTCTTTAGCAAGACGGACTCGATC
Source organism: Nicotiana tabacum (assembly GCF_000715075.1). Taxonomy (NCBI): domain Eukaryota; kingdom Viridiplantae; phylum Streptophyta; class Magnoliopsida; order Solanales; family Solanaceae; genus Nicotiana; species Nicotiana tabacum. The sequence continues at coordinate 49,491,914 of NC_134089.1, read as the reverse complement.
TCGTCGTCATTTAGGTCTTTGCCCTTCACTGTGCAAGTGTAGGTAGTGACGTGCTCGTTGGGGTCTAAGGTTCTGTTGTACTTCAGAAGCTCGGAGATTCTGAACTTCTTTGGAATGGGTTTTGGGGCCACTTCTTGTAGGAACAGCTTTTGCAGGAACTTCTTCGAGTCTACCCCTTTTAGGATCGGGGGTGCGCCCGAAATTTGATCGACCCTGGAATTGTAGGTCTCTACCTTCTTGTCATTGGCTTCTATCTTCTTCTCGCCCGACTCAATCCTCTTTGTGAGGTCCTCGAGCATCTTTATGATGGTGGGGTCAGCTGCCGACCCGTTTTTGCTTGACCTCTTTGGTACCTGCTCGGCTGGGGGGACATCCTCGGTACTACCGTGCTGGGAGTTTTCTGGTGACTTTACAGCTGAGCAATCGCCAACTATTGTGCCTGTAACATTTCAAAAATAACGTGAAGGCTAACCTCCCGTTCTTTCCTAGTCGGGGTTTTTTGAGCTTCTTGTTGGTCTCCTCAGTTCATGCTCCTGTTAGTGTGGGAGCTTATATCGACGTGTTGGGCATTGCGTGACACTGCATCTAGGGGAATTGGTTCTGGTGCGTTCTCAGGGTTTCATGGTGGTAGACCAACACCTGGAACATCCATACCATTCTCTCCATGGTTCTCAAGGTTGTTGTTCACTGAGTCACACATTTTGACGTGAAATCAAAGATCTTAGGCAAGAAAAAGTGTGAAAGATAACTTACGTTATGTAGTAAAACTACTAAGAAAATAATCACTAACTATTTACCGTGAAAATGGTAATAACAATTAAATTTGATTCTATGGTTCTAAAAATACGTGATCTATTTTTATGCTAGTTGTTAGGAAGTTGATGCTATGTGAAAGACTTAGAAACGAGATAACAGCTTGGGAGCAAGATGATAACCAAACTGAATGGTTAATAATCGGAGCCTCGAGCTAGTCTATTCGGGGGCCTCGGAGTCGAGTCTGATGCTCGGCGATGAGCTATCGAGGGTAATCGATGGATCACTAACAGTATAATAAATCAATGACGGTTCTTTATGGCCAATAATAAGCAATAAATGAAGAAAAATAAATGGAGTACAATAAGTGGGGTCCATCATATCAATTAAGGAAGACTTTCTTCCTTTTGTTGATTGTTCAAAATTGGCAGCAAACATTTTTCTTCTGCATTGTCAAAAAGCGTAGGCTTCAGAAGGAAAATGTTAAATGTAGAAGGCGTGAGAGAGATCGAGGCTCCGCCTATAAAAGGAGAGCTTCGGCTTTCATTTCTACATACCAAAATCTCAGACAATACATCTGAGTGAGAGAGAGAAGGTATTCCATAGACTATAAGAAAATAGTCTGTAAACAAAAATAGAGTATGAGAGAAATTGTAGTGAGGTGGAAAAAAGCAAAAGACTATTTTTTCTTTTGAGGGTGTAGTGGTCTTAGGAGTATTTGTACTCGTTACTACACAGTGTAAAATTCCTCGCTATAGTGATATCAGTTGCTCTTCTTGGCTATGGTTTTTTCCCTTATTTATAAGGGTTTCCACGTAAAATCTTGGTGTCATTATTGTTGCATTTCTATTCTTGCTGATTTAACCATAACTTAGTGTTCCACGTTTATCACTAATACCGTGAATATTATTTTTGCGGGTCTATTATTCCCAACAAATGGTATCAGAGCGAAGGTTCTGTCTGAGTATGCTCTGTAGTTGCAGCACAGTCTGAACTTCCACATCAGAAAAGAATTACTTTGGTCTCCTAATAAATAGTATTTGTATTTGTGATAAACGATGGAAGCCAACACTAGTATAATGGTTACTTTGAAAGGCACAAATTATGCCATTTGGAAGGGAAAAATGGAAGATTTGCTTTATGTCAAGAATTTTCATCAACCTGTCTTCATCACTATAAAGTCTGCTAAAAGATAAGATGAAGAGTGGAATTTGTTACACAGGCAGGTTTGCGGCTTTATAAGATAGTGGGTTGACGATAATGTTTTGAACCATATTTCTGGGGAGACACATAATCAGACCGTATGGGAGCACCTTGAAAGATTGTATGCTCGAAAAACTGGAAACAACAAGATGTTTCTGATAAAGCAGATGTTGGGTTTAAATGCCATGATGGTTCCGCGATGACAGATCATCTAAATAACTTTCAGGGGATCATGAACCAGTTATCTGCTATGGGCATTAAATTTGATGAAGAAATTCAAGGTTTGTTTCTACTTGCTTCCCTACCAGATTCTTGGGAAATTCTTAGAACTTCATTATCAAATTTTGCTTCGGATGGTGTGATCTCTATGGACCTTGCCAAGAGCAGCCTTATAAATGAAGAGATGAGATGAAAATCTCAGGGTTCCTCCTCATCAGATGTCTTGGTGACTGACTCTAGGGGGAGAAGTAAGAACCGAGGTTCTCAAAATAGAGAACATAATAGAAACAAATCCAGAAGCAAACTTAAAGATATTGAGTGCTATTATTGTAGGAAGAAAGGGCACACAAAGAAGTTCTGTCGGATTTTTAAAAGGAGAATAGAGACAAGGAAGAACAGAAAGAAGATGGCAATCGTGTGGCCACCGTCACTACAGAAGATCTTGTTACTGTCTTTGATGCGGATCTGATAAATATTGCTTGTGATGAGTCAAGCTGGGTTGTGGATAGTGGTGCCACATCTCATGTGACATTAAGGAAGGAATTTTTCTCATATTATACTCAGGGTGACTTTGGAACTTTGAGTATGGGTAATGAGACTGTATCTAGGGTGGTTGGTGTTGGAACGATTTGTTTGAAAACTAGTATTGGAACTAAACTAGTTTTAAACAATGTAAAGCATGCACCTGATGTTCGTTTGCACTTGATCTCTGTTGGTGTTTTGGATGATGAGGGATATGTCAGTACCAATGGTACTGGAAAATGGAAGCTCACTAAGGGTTCCATGATTGTGGCTCGTAGGGAAAGTGTCGTGGTCTATACTAGACTATAGCCTCTACTTGTGTTGATATGGTGAATATCGTTGAGAGCAATAGCTCTTCAATGTTATGGCATAAGAGGCTTAGCCATATAAGCGAGAAAGGACTAAACGTTCTGGCCAAGAAGAAATTGTTGTCAAATTTTGAAAGTGCAAAATTAGAAAAATGTGAGCACTGCTTGGCTGGAAAACATAAAAGAGTTTCTTTCCAGTCTCATCCTCCTTCAAGAAAGACAGAGTTGCTTGAGTTGGTGCATTCAGATTTATGTGGCCCAATGAAGTCAAGAACTTTGGGTGGTGCACTTTATTTTGCTACTTTTATTGATGATTTCTCAAGGAAACTTTGGATCTACATCTTGAAGACTAAAGACAAAGTGTTGGGTGTCTTTAAGCAGTTTCAGACTTCAGTTGAAAGAGAAACTGGAAAGAAGCTAAAGTGTATTCGTACTGATAACGGTGGTGAATATTGTGGACCGTTTGACGAATACTGCAAGCAACAAGGTATCAGACATCAGAAGACTCCTCCTAAGACTCCTCAACTTAATGGTTTAGCAGAAAGGATGAACATGACCTTGATGGAAAGAGTCAGATGTTTGCTTTTTGAAGCAAAGTTGCCAAATTCCTTTTGGGGTGAGGCTTTGTTTACCGCCGCACATGTTATTAAAATATCCTCTGCAGTTGCTTTGCAAAGTGATGTTCCAAATAGAGTTTGATATGGAAAGGATGTTTCCTATAACCACTTGAAAGTGTTTGGTTGCAAAGCGTTTGGACATGTACCTAAAGATGAGTCAAAATTAACTGCCAAGACAAGGCAGTGCATCTTCATTAGTTATGGCCTTGATGTGTTTGATTATAGGCTATATTATCCAATTGAGAAGAAGGTCGTGAGAAGCTGTGATGTTATTGTCATATCTCCTTTTTCCTACACCCTAAAATGGTATAAGGGAGTTTTTTCAATTAAAGTAACAATCAAAACGGGATTGTTTATATTAAGAAATTTAGAGTCGCCACTTGGGAGATTTATGGCGTCCCAAGTCACCGGTTAAGTCCCGAATCGAGGAGAAGATTGACTCTGTTTTATAGTCCGCGAACCAGAAATCCGGGTAAGAAATTTTGTTAACCCGGGAGAAGGTGTTAGGCATTCCCGAGTTCCGTGGTTATAGAACGGTCGCTCAACTGCTATAATTGGCATAATTATCTGATTTTAGGACGTTTTGAACCTATGTCCATTTTAACCTTAAAACCGCTTTTATTCATTTTAACGAAGATTTAACGTCGTCTAAAACATGTCTTTGGATTGCGCCACATGAAATGCACCCGCAATCCGAAACACATTTTATTCAACATTGTTGAGATTTGGATTTGGGTCACATAAAATGCACACCCGAGTTTAGGAAGGTAATGTTATTAAAATAACGCGCCTAAAATAATTACGCATTTTTAACTTTGCGAGGGCCATGGAAATTTGCTAAATGGCTCGCCTCGAATTCTAAGTGTTAAACAAGATTAATTAAATGAGGGCCACGCATTTTGAGATTTTGTTGGGCGCGGCACATCTCAATTTATTTTTAAAAGGGAATTCAAACTAAATTTCGGAGAGCCATAAACTATTTTTATTATTTAACATGGCTCACCTCCACTAATTTAATAAGGAAGATTGAAGGATTCTAATTACTTTTTAACCAAATGCTAAAAGGGAAACCAAATATTCGTATTAATGAATCAAATGCTAAAAGGGAAACTACTTCGAACATGCAACGAACAAACCCCTTTGAAAAGTGCCTTTCAGCTTTAGGCTCAAGGTAAGCCCAATTCATAACTTGGATTTGTGGGATTGAGTTGCCTGACTCAAATTTTGGATTTAAAAATATTCAGCATACATTAAAAGGAATCTAGATCTCCTACAGCTCTTTTTATATCATGCACTTCGGATCCAATCCACTCTCACGATGATCCAATAATCAACGGATGAGTTGTTAGGCCCTAAAGACCAGCCCAGCCAAACAAATTGTCTTTGCAAATGATTTCAAGCTTCAAAGCTCGATGGGCCCAAAACCTGGAAGGACAAGACTAAGGACCCGGACTCGACATCGAGTCCTTACTACAACAGACGGCCCTTTTGCATTTAATTATAATCAACATCCCTTTCTAATGCTAACATTAATAAATCTGAAATAACAATTAAATTCATGCCTCAACTTCACTATTCTAATTTGGTAACTAACGAACGTTTTGTGTAATCTAAAATTACCAACACATTGTGGAATACAGAATCAACTACTCTTCTAACAATAATAAAAGAAACTGAAGAATTAAAACAAATGGGAATCATCAGGTGTTAAATTCCATTCCATTTACATTTTGACATGAGTCTCATTACTCATAGCATAACTTTATTCTAAACATGCTAAAATAAGAGAGTGAATCAATGAGTTAAATGGGAAAGTGAACAAAAGAGACATATAATAAAACAGAAATCTTCATTTTCTTCCTCAAAACATCACATGAGTCAGCTTTTTACATTTTTGTGATCAAAGGTAGGTACCTGAGTATGGCAAAACAGAATCAGAAATCGAATTAGAGATCCAGAAGAAACAGCAACAGCAGTAAATAGCAGGAGCAGTAACTCAACAGGAATCAGCTCGAACCAACAATAAAATAGTATTTTCCAAACAATAAACCCAAAGCAGCTTTTACAATATCTAAAATTCAACTCATTTTTAGCCCAGAATCAGCTTTCAAAACCAGATTAAACTATCCTTCAACCCATGTGAATCAGAGATGCTTCAAAAATTGAAACCTCAGGAATTGTAGAAAGCAATTCAATGGAACAGTAGTTTTCTATCCAAAATCTTAGCCGTTTTTGATTTTCAGACTTTTATGCTCTATTTTTCTCTTCAAAAGTCCCCCTTAAATGCCAAGTAGATATGACTTTATAGGCAAGGCATTAGGGCAGCCCTTAGGAACTAGTTTTGCACTTTGCCCTCTTTTTAATTTTCATATTAGCTCAAATACCCCTAAGTAGTTTTCAGAATTTCAAAACAATCCCTAATCCCACTTCCTAGAAGCTTCCCAAGCAGTTACAAAAATGATTCCTTACCTACACTTCCCAAATTAACCCCTGCAACCCCTGAAATTACCCCTGAAACCAAACGGGTCATGGGTCAATTTTGACCCAACTATTTCGATTCTAAATCTGCGCTAACCCCTTTCCTTTGGACCCAAGTCCATTTCAATAATTCAAATAAAGAAGTCTAGAGGGCAGACAAACAGACTATTATTGAAATCAGATGGACTTTTGTACTAATGCTCCCACTACGGCCCAAAATTTAGAAATAAGAAATTTAAGCAACAACTAAACTAATGAATCCAACCAACCTAAAAGGGAAAGCAACAATTAACTTCAAAACTGAACTAAGAAAACACATGCAAAGATGATTTTTGAGAAAATGGAATGAAAGAAAAAAAATAAAAGAAGATAACAATATAAACAATGGAAAAGAAAAAGTCGGGAATACCTACCAAATTGAACGGACAACCGACTTGGACCGATTTTTGAGGACTCTTCAAATTTTGGCCGAAATAGACCCTAATTGGGTGTTCCCGCCTGAAAACATGCGATTAAGGTCAAATTCGACCTTAAATTCCCAACCGTCTTGCCGGTTAGATTTTCTGGGGTTTTAGGGTTGACTCTCGATCTAATATTCGAGGAATTCTGGGGGGGAATTTGAAGACAACGGAGTGGGGTTTTGAGATGAGGGGAGTGAGGTGGTTCTAGGGTGTATTTTTGGGGCCGATTGGTGGCTGGCGGTGGCAATTTAGAGAGACTAAGGGGTCTCTAGGAGTGCAAGGTGAGAGATGAAATGGGGGGTAGGCATTTGGACATATAAATATTAAAAGGACCCTTACTTTCGGACCGTCCGATTAAATAAAATCAGTGGTCCAGATCGAGGGGCCTTCAAACGGGGTCGTTTGGTCGATGGGGGAACTGGACCGGGTATGAAGTGGATTTTGGGCTGGGTCTAGGCAGGTATTTGGGAATTTTAATTGGGTTGGGGGAAAATAAATTGATTTTGGCATAAAACAGATTTTTCCTCTTCTATTTCCTTTTCCTTTTCAATTCTTTTTTTTTCTTTAATTTCTTTGTAAATTAAAATTAAAAAATATAAACCTAAAGTAATTCCTAATCCAAATTTTCTAATCAAATTAATTATTACAAACAATACTTACTGCTATTAATTAAAACCAAATTAAAGGAAAACTACCAAAATTCAAGAATTAAAAAGCAAATATAAACTATTTTTTGTGATTTTTCCAATTCTTATAAAACAACTAATTTACTACACAATTCGAAAATGCAAAGTTAAATCCTAAATGCAAATGCAACATATTTTGTATTTTTCATTAATAAAATAACATGCAAAGACAAATGCAGAAAATACCAAAAAAATCCACAAAATTGCAAACAATGGGAAAAATTGTTTTGTTTTGAATATGTGGGAGTAATTCGTATAGGGCAAAAATCACGTGCTCACAACTGGCCCTCTTTGCTCGGAAACACGAAGAGTTTTCGTGCAAAGATAAAGTGAGCATATACGAGCGATTTTTGCCCGTTTGAATACTCCGTGGGAAGCATTTTTGAAAGGTTTGACCGCACTCTGCGTCCGAGGCTACCTACATATCCTTGGCTATAAAAGAATCAGGTCAGTGTAGTTCGAGAAGTTTCGGTAGCTGGGACTACCATGAAGCTATGATTCCACTGTTGTTGTTGTTGTTGCTGCTACTGCTTACTGAACTCCTTATTACACCATGACAAGATAAAAGAAGCTAGACTAGACTATGATCTATGAATTACAAAATCCCTATCTATATCTTCAAACTTAATCTTGTGATTCTTGTTGCCTTGTTGACGTGTATTCTCCCGGTGAAGTCCCTTTGTTGCCGACTTGAATTGTAATCTGAGATGATTTCCCTCTTCTTTAGGTGGATGCCTAATTGGCAAAACTTGAATTGTATTCCCGTGCTCTCCAGGTGGGCTCCCGACTGCTAAACTTGGATTGTATTCCCATTCTCTTCAGGTGGGCACCTGACTGCTGAACTTGAATTGCATTCCCGTGCTCTCCAGGTGGGCGCCTGACTGCTGAACTTGAATTGTATTCTGGTGCTTTCCAGGTGGGCTCCTGACTACTGAACTTGAATTGTATTCCCGTGCTCTCCAAGTGGGCGCCTGACTGCTAAACTTGAATTTTATTCTTGTGCTCTCGAGGTGGGATCCTGATTTCTGAACTTGAATTGTATTCTCGTGCTCTCCAGGTGGGCTCCTGACTGCTGAACTTGAAATGTATTCCCGTGCTCTCCAGGTGAGCGCCTGACTGCTGAACTTGAATTATATTCATATTCTCTCCAGGTGGGCGCCTGATTGCTGAACTTGAAATGTATTCCTGTGCTCTCCAAGTGGGCGCCTGATTGCCGAACTTGAACTGCTTCTCCCTGTTCTCCAAGTGGGTACCTGATTTCAACAAAAATAGATAAAACAAAGAAAATTTCTGCCCTAATTTGGTAGCTGGGCCCATATGTGAGTGTTAAACTGAATCATATTACCAAATATTACTAAGAATTTGAAAGCTAGATCCCATTATCTAGGCGGGTCCTGACAACTCTTAATTAAACGATAATTTTAAATCTAAGTTATATCTTCTAAAGGTATGACTTCTGCTAAATCTTGTTATCTAAAAGGGTCTTAAACTACTCCCCATTATCCAGGAGGGTCTTGAAAATCAAAAGTCAAGTTTTATCTTAAGAGTGACAATTTTACGGCTAAATTATATTACCCTACACCAGAACTTACACTAAATTTTGTTATCCAATGGAAATTTTAAAGCTAGGTCCCATTATTCAGGAGGGTCCTGACAACTCTTAATTAAACGATAATTTTAAATCTAAATTATATCTTCTAAAGGTATTATTTCCGCTATATCTTGTTATCTAACATCAATCTTAAAGCTAGGTCCCATTATTCAGGAGGGTCTCAAAAACTCCTAATTGAATCTTATCTTAAACATGCAAACTTTGAAACCAACTTAAATTACTTGGGGTACATTTATGCTAGATTTTGCTACTTATGATTGTTTCGATTTTTAAACTAGGTCCCATTTTCCAGGAGGGTCCTGAAAATTTACAGTCAAACCTGTCTGGCGTTTGCCTTTCCTTACGGTGGGTTTCTCCGAAACAAACAAAATTTTCTACCCCTGTTTCAATCAAAGAAAAATCTTGTCAGTTTAAAATGTGGTGGTTGGTTTGTGGCCTTGACTTTGAGGGCGATTGCTCCTTCACTTCCCATGATAACTGATTTCCACTTGAGGACCTTGCTTGTTTATGGGCTAACCACTTTCTCTGTCATCCTTATCACAGAAAATACCCCTTCTCCGTTCAGACCCAATTCCCTCTATTTGTTGCATTGCTCATGAACTGACATTTACCAACCTTTATGTTTCACCGAAAATACCTTTGATCCGTCCACCTAACACTCTCCATCTGTTGCATCGTGATCTTGTGTTGAATGTACTGCACCTTTGTGTTTCTCATGAATTCCAAAGAACGTTAATTGCCATCCATTTAGTGCGTATGCTTTTCTTTCGTGACTTAAATCACTGGTCTTGGCCTTGAAGTCTACTGTTCCCTCACTTGTCACGATACCTTTGATTTCTACTTGGAAGACGTCGCTTGTCACTGGTTAACCACTTTCTTTGTTGATCTCATCATAGAGAATACCTTTGACCCGTTTACCCAACATCCTCTATCTGTTGCATTATTCACGAATTGAAATATAACAGACCTTTGTATTTCTCATGGACCCCAAAGCATGTTGATCATTACCAACTCAGTGCACTTGTTGTTCTTTCCTGACTTATGACATTGTGACGTGCTAGTCAGATCTCGTTTTGTATAATTGGAAAGCTGGTGGCAGATTTTGAACTCATTTCTTAGTTGTTCCGACCAAACAGACTCATGAAGAGGAAGTAAACAAGACAAAAGGGACAGAGTAAAGGATAATGGAAAGAGATGATTCCTAACAAGAAAACTACAAAATAGAAACCTATCATATGTGGATACCAACTCTAATGACCATGACATGCACCTGAGGCCTATTCTGTTAAGCAAGTCTGATGTTCAACTCTTGTTGTATCCTTAAACCGTGAAACTGGGCTTCAATGCTTCGATTATCCAATCTGACTCACAATCCTTATTCGACTTGTAGTGCCCGAAGGGTTTTCACCATCAAGCCTCTCTCATTTTGTTCTTTCTCTCAACTTACAGTCACCTCAAGGTGCCCGAGAAGGTTTTCACCCATAAGACTCTCATTTTGATTTTTCTCAGCTTTCATCACCTTGCGGTACCTGTGAGGGTTTTCATCAATAAGACTCTCTCGTTTTTCATTTCCCTTGTTTGGATCAGAGTGTTGCCCCTGATATGATTCACCTCTACTTGCTCGCCTTGGCATCTCTCGAAGACTGATCGAAAGGTCTTTCTTTGGACCGTAACGTGGGCTTTTGGATGGGGTTAGAAAGAAAGGGTATCAAAAGGCTGAAAGCAACTCATTTGTGTTCAAGATTACAACTTTCAAAATCAGATTTCTTACAAGAACCACAACTTCTGCACCAGTTTCTTGCTTGGGGACTTTTGGATTTTTATTTTTGATGGGACCAAATTGTGAGGCTGCCTACGTATCCTTAAAAGGAATCAGGTCGAACGTAGTTCATGTCATAGGAATTACTTTGTTGTTGTGATTTTTCTTTACTTTTTCTTCCTCTTTCTCCTCTTTTCTTTTCTTTCTTCTTTTTTTCTTTTTGTTGTTTTGTTGTTTTGTTGTTTTTTTTCTTTCTTTTTCTTTTTCTTCTCTTTTTATTCTTTTTTCCATTTCTTCTTCTTTTTCTCTCTTTTTCTTCTTTTTCTTTTCTCTTTTTCCTTTACTTATCTTTCACGCTTGCGTTTCTGATCTTTGCTACTGATTCCGAAAGAGGGGTATGAAAGAAAATAAATAAGGCTCAAAGGGGTAACGAAGGATAAAGTGCTTAGATAGCAGAACAAAATGCCTTCGTCATTCCAATCTCCAAAATATGCCAAGTGCAAACTACACAATTAAACAAACCAAGGAAAACATTTGTAACATCTTTTGATTGTACCAGATTTGATAACCATATCCACTCATTCGCCTTCTGCATCTGTTAACTACAAAGCACCTTTGGACCACACCCTCACTCTCATTACCACGAACGGCCTCTATCAATTTGGGCAAACTTGCCTTTAGCTTCAATCTGATGCGGCATGATGCATTTTAATAAGGTTTCTTTATGTTCTATCTGCCCCAGTTTCACACAATTTGGGCTTGAAATGATCTCACAATGCCTTTACTTATTTCCCTCAAATGTCCCCATCATCTTCAAAATTGTTTCATTGCTTCCTGACTAAGCTGACTTTTAAAGATCAGGCTAAGAATTATGTTGTGCATGTCATGTCACTAGAACCATCATGAAAAGAACTATAAAAGGAGAAGATAACTAAAAAAATGACTAGAAATAGCAGAAAATAGAGAATTGCATTAGACAGACGGTGAAAGGGTTTGAACAACAAAACAAGCAAAATAAACTGGGGTACAACCCTAAAACAAACCTAGATAACACTAAATAAGATACTACGACTAAAGGAACTAGACAAAATAAAAGGATAGAAAGGTTTAAGTCACAAGACAATATCCGGATTACAACCCTGAAATAACCCGGACAATAGAAATGACAACAAACTAAACCACCAAAACTCTTCTCTGGCCGACCAAGAAATGGAGCGTCTTTCCAATTACTAAGAACGGTATCTTAGCCACTGAATTTTGCATAAACAATACTAGGACCTTCACAAGTCTTCATCACATTGTTTTTAACAAATTGCTTTTGGGTTCCTTTTGCCGGCTCGTTCTTAAGATCAATCTCTGATAGTGCTGAAAGCTTAGTAGCACATGGACCTTCGAGGCTCCCAGTAGAATTCTCACATTCTCTTTCCAAATAAATCATACCCACCATGTGCGTCTCATTGTGCACAGGCGATAGACTTTGGCTGGTGTCTGCTGCATCTGGATTTTGCACGACAATGTCGCCTGCATCAATAAGCTTCTGAATCGCATTCTTCAGATTCCAACACTTCTCTATGTCATGACCTGGGGCATCTAGCAATATGCGCACCTTTGAGAAAAATCAAACTTCTTTAGAAGAGGGTTTGGCATTTTTATCTGGGTCGGCTTCAACATGTCCAATTTCCTTAGCCTCTGGAACAGACTGGCATATGACTCTCCCAATGGAGTGAAGGTTTTCTTCTTCCATAACATCTCATTCTTAAATGCTTGATTGGGCCGGAAACCTGATCCATGGGGTTTTCGGTAGGCTCGTGGGGGTAGATAGGCATTTTGTGGAGTTGGGTACTAGGAAAGTGATGTACGACTTTGGGAATTTTGTGGAGAGAAGTAGCATTGGGGAGGGTTATCTGGTGCATAAGGATATCCACGGGGACAATGTCGGGACTGGAAGTGTTGAGCAAGAAGGCCCATCGGATCATCTTTTTTGTTTCTCTTTCTTCCACCCAAGTTTACTGGGATGTTCTGAATGTCTTTCGAACAACTCATGATTTGCCTGACTTGATTCCTTCTTCTACTAGCTCCCCCATTTTTAACACATCATTGAAAGGCTTTCCCAAGGCCGGGATCAAATGACTGAAGTAGGTGGGCCCCTGGGCTTGTAGGAAAAGCCCAACCATTTCTTCTTCACCAATCGTGGTATTGACTCGAGCAGCTTGCTCCCTCCATCTGAGCCCAAACTCTCTAAAGCTTTCCTCCGACTTCTTTTCCATTCTAGATAGGGAGGAACGGTCTGGGGTAACACCTGATTTGTATTGAAAGTATTGAACAAAATCTTAAGCCATGTCACCCAATGTAGGCCACTTACCAACATCTTGATGAGTATGCCAGTCCAAAGTTGCCCCAGTCAGGCTCTTACTGAAATATGCCATCAAAAGGTCATCTTTCCCTCCAACGCTTCTCATTTCACTATAGTAGACCCTCAGGTGGGCTACCGGATCTCCACACCCATCATACAAGTTAAATCTTGGCACTTTGAACCCCGCGGGCAGGCGAACGTCAGGGGACACAGACAGTTCTTTGTAAGCCATGCTACCCTGGTCTCCCCTTCCTTGCTTGTTCTTCAAGGATTGTTTTATGCCTTTCAACCTCCTGGGTATCCTATCTTTCCCTTCTCTTCCTGTGAACCTTTCATTTTCAACATGAGACTCATCCTGGGGGCTATGTTTGTATGAGTAGGGAACCTTGTGGGCAACCTCTGAGGGGTAATGTCAGGCATCATGAGCTTGGAGATAAGCGGGTGGATCTGGAGAGTATGGAGGATCATCTGGCATTGTGTCCGGAGCTTGGGTAAGGGCGGCATCTAGGAAGCTAGGTGGTGGCAGGGGTGGTGCCTTCCCATCCATCCAAGCATGATACATGTCTGTCATGTGTTGTCTTAACATCCTTACCTCATCAGCCAAATCAGTGTCCCGTTCAACCAACTGCTTTCGGTCACCGGTATCAACCAACCCAATTTTGTTGTTGTTCGCCATTGCCTTTTGAATTTATGTTGCGGAGAGGAGTTACTACTTTGGGAACCACAAACCAACCACCTTTCTGTGCTGAATTGTCAACAACAAACTTGTTAGTGATTAGATCTTAACAAATAGGCAACCGCACATTTGGGGAATGAATGCACCTAAGCAGTCAACTGTTTCTATTATGCATTTGATCGGTTGCTTGCATCATCCCGGCTTTTCCTTATATCCATTTGCAACTTCTTCTCCTTTATTTTCACTCATGCCTTTCTATGCTTGATTTCTTTTTGTTTTTATTCACTCATTTCTCTCTCTTGTTTTGCCATTGTTTCCTCCCCATGGTTTCTTATTTTTTTCTCTTTTCTTTTCTTGTTTTTCCTCTCTTTTTTTTCTTCTTTTCTCTTTTTTTTCCTTTCTTTTGGTTATGGTCGAATCCTATGGAGACTTCATACGTATCATGACCCCGCATGAATCAGACCGAGCGTAGTTCTTGGAAATAAGTGCAGAAAGTAAATAACAAAATATTTTTGGGATTTCAAATTTTTCCATAAAATAAAACAGCTTTGATTACAACCCTCATTCTACCAAATTATAAAATTAACAGACTCGAAAAGGGAAATTAACAGACTTTGACTCAAAACAAGACCAACAAACCCTGATAGAAAGGTGAAAACAATAGACTCGAAAACCAACTAACAGACTCCAATAAAAGAAAATACAGACTCGCAAACAGACTAATAGACTCCAATGAAAATCATGAATACATTAATGCCTCAAATGCTCCTGGGGACCGCGGGACATCATTCGGTCTCGCCACGGGCCTATATGCAAGATCCATTTAAAGCCTCTCTAAGTCACTCATTATCTGCCGGACAAATGTCATCACTGCCGCGAAGAAGGTGGTGCGAGTCATATCCTCACATGCTTGGCATTTCACAACAATGTAGTCGGCAATGGTTCTGATCCTCTCTCGGATTCTACCCTTTTCTTGAAGCAGACGCCCGACCTGTTAATTCTGGGCTTCTAACACCTGAGTGTCATGGAGATGTTGATTTTGCAACTGTTGCATTTCTTCCTCCATCCGAGCCATCAAATCATAACAGTGTTCCCTATCAGCTTTAAAGTCCTTAGCCTGTTTGGCTGCCTCATTATCGAGGGTAGTCATTTTTCTCTTTAGGCTGGTGATTGTCCCTTCATACTTTCTTTTCATTTGTCGCACAAACTGTGCCCGCCCTTTTGTATTTTCTGCCAATTGAGCCCGGTTTTTCGCCAGACAGGCCTCAAACTTTTCTAGGTCATCTTGATACTCAAGGGCTTTCTTTTTCAGACTGATTATGAGCTTTTCATCCGCTCGGCTTCTTCCCGGGTTTCTAGCAACTATTTTCATCTTCCGGATTTGAGATTTGAGGGATTCATTTTCCTGAGTTAGTTTTTTCTTCTCTCCCTCATCTGCGGCGGCTTGCAAACCATTTTCAAACTGAAGGTCCATGACTTTCCTTTCCAACTTGCTTATGGTAGCCCTGTACTCGTTTTCTTTGATCAACCAGTCCCATTGCACCTGTGCTCCATCGGTGAACTGTTAGACATGGGGTCTCTTTGCGGTCCTTTCGGGCTCATGATGAACTCGGGATATATTACCATACCAAGCAGTGTAACTAGGATCCACCTCGCCTCTGGATAGATCTCGTACTTGAGTTCTAGGCTCTAAGAATCTGCACTGATGCCAAATCCGACGCACTTTTTCTTCTGGAAAAGCAGCTTTTGGTTCCAACTCAATAACCTGCCGACTCAAATCCTCATCGTGTGGGATGGTCTGGTATCGGCCTAACTGACGTAGAACTTTGTGTGGAGCATAAGGCTAGATACTCCGAAGACCCATCGACAGCAGAAAACATACCTCAGCCGACATATAAATTACTTCACTAACCGAGAGCCACCCGAATGTCCATTCGATCTAATTTGCAGTCAAAGATCTCAAATGAGCATGCCATGCTTCCGTACCATCCGGGAACTCGTAACCCTCTACCCGTTTTTCATGTTTTTCAATGCACTCGAGGCAAGTCATACCACAATTCAAGTATCTGGGACGGTGGCAAAGGTGTTCCTCTATCCATAATTGTACCAGCTTATTGCACCCTTCAAAGAACTTTCCCCCTTCTCGACAAAAGGTCAGAGCTCGGTAAATTTCTGCCAAAATCATCGGCATTATGGTCTCATTTGCCTTTTTCATCATAAAGTCAGCTATCCCCACGAGTCTTAACTCTATGTTCCTGTTTTTTCTGGGGCAAATCAAAGTACCCAGGAACGCCATTATAAAAGCTAATCCTCTCCGAGCTTCCCACTTGTCTTGGTTTCCCGCGTGAGTAAGACCGGTATCTAGCGTCTCGAAGCCACGGGGATTCCTGTAACGTCGGTACAAAAAGTAGAAGGTACAGAATCCTTTGGCCAAATTTCCATCTCGGATGTCCCGACTGATGCTTAACAAGTCCAAAAATTTCTGAGGGGTTACTATTCTCGGTGATACTGGCTATTGATTTCTAAGATTCCCTTCGAAACCGGCGTAGCCTGCTATCTCTTCTAATGTAGGAGTTAACTCGAAATCAGCAAAGTGGAATACATTATGTGTTGGGTCCCAAAATGGTATCAAGGCCTCAATTATGTCCTTTCTCGGCTTAACCTTAAAGAGCCCAACAAGACCACCCAACGCTTTTGTCACAACATTCCTGATATTGTCCCCCAAATCATGCCACCACATATGTAGCTCCAACGGAATCTCTTCACGGACTAAGAAAGGTTCATTTTGAATTGTGCTCATCCTGCACATTTATTAAAGTGATTTTAATTAAAAAAAAACTATGACACATTTTGACTCAAGAAAAATGACCATTTTTTCAAAATTTTCACAAAAATATCCGGCTTTGCCAATACGGCCTTTCAGCACTCCGAAAACGAAGATTTTAAGGTTGTGTTCTCTAACCGGCAAAAACCGTGAAAAATGACCAAAGATGGCTATTCTTGCAAAAATGGCCTTCCGGCGCCCTTTTTGGGACATTCGGCTATTTTAGACAAGAATGGCATCACCTTACTTATTCGCAATAAAATTAAAATTTTTGTTCTTTTTGGGCTATTTTTGCAAAAAGGAAGTTGAACCCGATGGGGGTTGCTTACGTATCTCACACCCTGTGAGAATCAAACTGGCTTAGTTCGGGCAAATAAAATAAAACCAACTATTTTTCAAAACAAAACTGTTTTTTCTTTTTTTTCATTTTTATCAAAAAAATCGACAAAGTTTCAGTACCATTTGGACATTGGTTTTCCCAAAACAGGTGATTTAACTCATTTAACCCTCACATTGTTATTCTCTTTTTTCCAACTTTCTCCCATTATTCAAAAGCCGATCAGCATGCAAATCCAAATCAAATAAATGCACAAGTAGCAAGTAAGATGCATCAGGATGATCTTTTCATTTTTGGTACACATGTCCTAGACAGACCCAACCCCTGTGTTGAGTCTCCAAAGTCAAATGCACGTGATGCAAGCAAATGTTCCTACTAGGGATCCGGCATAAGGTCTTGTTATACTAGATTTAAAACCTGGGTTTATTGTTCTAGACCTGGCTTACCCGAGCGGACAACTCGAGCCGAGGGGGGCAGCGTACCGGGAATACAGAAGCTTCACCGGCTTTGCAACTTGTCCGAACCTCGTTCTAAATTTGGGATATGACTTTAACAGAAGAGAAGTTACACAAAGTGCACACTTCTCCATGATTTAGAAAACTCAGAGAGAGGAGGGGTTTCGTGGCAGTTTATATACAGTTTACATAATATCAAAGCGGTAAAAGCAACAATTAGCACATTAGGCTCAAACATGTACCAAAATCAGATAATGGATAAAGCCAATTATAATAATTCATCTAATCTTGAATTCTTGAACCCTGAACTAGAGATTCTTGGTTCGTTCCCAAGCAGAGTCGCCAGAGCTGTCACACCTCCTTTTTCCTACACCCTAGAAGGGTATAAGGGAGTTTTTCCAATTAAAGTGACAATCGAAATGGGATTGTTTATATTAAGAAACTCAGAGTCGCCACTTGGGAGATTTATGGCGTCCCAGGTCACCGGTTAAATCCCGAATCGAGGAGAAGATTAACTCTTTTTTACAGTCCGCGAACCAGAAATCTGGGTAAGGAATTTTGTTAACCCGTGAGAAGGTGTTAGGTATTCCCGAGTTTCGTAGTTCTAGCACGGTCGCTCAACTGCTATAATTGGCATAATTGTCTGATTTTAAGATGTTTTGAACCTATGTGCATTTTAACCTTAAAATCGCTTTTATTCATTTTAACGAAAATTTAACGTCATCTAAAACATATCTTTGGATTGCGCCACATGAAATGCACCCACAATCTGAAATACATTTTATTCAACGTTGTTGAGATTTGGATTTGGGTCACATGAAATGCACACCCGAGTTTAGGAAGGTAATGTTATTAAAATAACGTGCCTAAAATAATTACGCATTTTTAACTTTGCGAGGGCCATGGAAATTTGCTAAATGGCGCGCCTCGAATTCTAAGGGTTAAACAAGATTAATTAAATGAGGGTCACGCATCTTGAGATTTTGTTGGGCGCGGCACACCTCAATTTATTTTTAAAAGGGAATTCAAACAAAATTTCGGAGGGCCATAAACTATTTTTGTTATTTAACATGGCTCACCTCCACTAATTAAATAAGGAAGTTTGAAGGATTCTAATTATTTTTTAACCAAATGCTAAAAGGGAAACCAAATATTCGTAATAATGAATCAAATGCTAAAAGGGAAACTATTTCGAACATGCAACTAAACAAACCCCTTTGAAAAGTGCCTTTCAACTTTGGACTAAAGGTAAGCCCAATTCATAACTTGGATTTGTGGGATTGAGTTGCCTAACTCAAACTTTAGATTTAAAAATATTCAGCATACATTAAAAGGAATCTAGATCTCCTACAGCTCTTTTTATATCATACACTTCGGATCCAATCCGCTCTCACGATGATCCAATAATCAACGGATGAGTTGTTGGGCCCTAAAGACCAGCCCAGCAAACAAATTGTCTTTGCAAATGATTTCAAGCTTCAAAGCTCGATGGGCCCAAAACCTGGAAGGACAAGGCTAAGGACCCAGACTCGACATCGAGTCCTTACTACAACAGACGGCCCTTTTGCATTTAATCATAATCAACAGCCCTTTCTAATACTAACATTAATCAATCCGAAATAACAATTAAATTCATGCCTCAACTTCACTATTCTAATTTGGTAACTAACGAACGTTTTGTGTAATCTAAAATTACCAACACATTGTGGAATACAGAATCAACTACTCTTCTAACAATAATAAAAAAACTGAAGAATTAAAACAAATGGGAATCATCAGGCGTTAAATACCATTCCATTTACATTTTGACATGAGTCTCAGTACTCATAGCATAGCTTTATTCTAAACATGCTAAAATAAGAGAGTGAATCAATGAGTCAAATGGGAAAGTGAACAAAAGAGACATATAATGAAACAGAAATCTTCATTTTCTTACTCAAAACATCACATGAGTTAAGCCTTTACATTTTTGAGATCAAAGGTAGGTACCTGAGTATGGCAAAATAGAATCAGAAATCGAATTAGAGATATAGAAGAAACAGCAACAGCAGTAAATAGCAGGAGCAGTAACTGAGCGGGAATTAGCTCGTACCGACAATAAAATAGTGTTTTCCAAACAATAAACCCAAACCAGTTTTTACAATATCTAAAATTCAACTCATTTTTAGCACAGAATCAGCTTTCAAAACCAGATTAAACTATCCTCAAACCCATGTGAATCAAAGATGCTTCAGAAATTTGAAACGTCAGGAATTATAGAAAGCAATTCAATGGAACAGTGGTTTTCTATCCAAAATCTTAGCTGTTTTTTATTTTCAGACTTTTATGCTCTATTTTTCTCTTCAAAAGTCCCCCTTAAATGCCAAGTAGATATGCCTTTATATGCAAGGCATTAGGGCAGCCCTTAGGAACTAGTCTTGCATTTTGCCCTTTTTTTAATTTTCATATTAGCTCAAATACCCCTAAGTAGTTTTCTGAATTTCAAAACAATCCCTAATCCCACTTCCCAGAAGCTTCCCAAGCATTTACAAAAACGATTCCTTACCTACACTTTCCAAATTAACCCCTGAAATTACCCCTGAACCCAAACGGATCATGGGTCAATTTTGACCCAACTGCTTCAATTCTAAATCTGGGTTAACCCCTTTCCTTTGGACCCAAGTCCATTTCGATAATTCAAATAGAGAAGTCTAAAGGGCAGACAAACAGACTAGTATTGAAATCAGATGGACTTTTGTACTAATGCTCCCACTACGGCCCAAAATTTAGAAATAAGGAAATTAAGCAACAACTAAACTAATGAATCCAACCAACCTAAAAGGGAAAACAGCAATTAACTTCAAAACTGAACTAAGAAAAAACATGCAAAGATGACTTTTGAGAAAACGAAATAAAAGAAAAAAAATAAATGAAGATAACAATACAAACAATGGAAAAGAAAAAGTCAGGAATACCTACCAAATTGAACGGACAACCGACTTGGACCAATTTTTGAGGACTCTTCAAATTTTGGCCGAAATAGACCCTAATTGGGTGTTCTCGACTAAAAATATGCGATTAAGGTCAAATTCGACCTTAAATTCCCAACCGTCTTGCCGGTTTGATTTTATGGGGTTTTAGGGTTCACTCTCGATCTAATATTCGAGGAGTTCTGGGGGGGAATTTGAAGACAACGGAGTGGGGATTTGAGATGAGGGGAGTGAAGTGGTTCTAGGGTGTAATTTTGGGGCCGATTAGTGGTCGGCCGCCGCCGTAGACGATTTCCGGCGGGTGGCTGGCAGTGGCGATTTAGAGAGATGAAGGGGTCTCTGGGAGTGCAAGGTGAGAGATGAAATGGGGGGTAGGCGTATTAAAAGGACCCTTACTTTCGGACCGTCCGATTAAATAAAATCAATGGTCCAGATCGATGGGCCTTCAAACGTGGTCGTTTGGTCTATGAGGGAACTGGACCGGGTATGGAGTGGGTTTTGGGCTGGGTCTGGGCGGGTATTTGGGAATTTTAATTGGGCTGGGGGGAAAATGAATTGATTTTGGCCCAAAACAGATTTTTCCTCTTCTATTTCCTTTTCCTTTTCAATTCTTTTTTTTTCTTTAAATTCTTTGTAAATTAAAATTAAAAAAATAAACCTAAATTAATTCCTAATCCAAATTATCTAATTAAATTAATTATTAAAAACAATACTTACTACTATTAATTAAAACCAAATTAAAGGAAAACTACCAAAATTCAAGAATTTAAAAGCAAAAATAAACTATTTTTTGTGATTTTTTCAATTCTTATAAAAACCCTAAATGCAAATGCAAAATATTTTGTATTTTTCATTAATAAAATAACATGCACAGACAAATGCAGAAAATACCACAAAAATCCACAAAATTGCAAACAATGGGAAAAATTATTTTGTTTTGAATTTGTGGGAGTAATTCGTATAGGGCAAAAATCACGTGCTCACAACTATCTTCGTGGAGGATCAAACCATTGAAGATATTAACAAAGCGGACAAGCTAAAATTTCCAAGTTCTGAAGGTTTAGTTAATCTTGATCAAATTTCTCATACAAATGCAGATGACGTTGGTGGGCTCAATGATTATGGTGATGCCCAGAACCATATTTTAGATCAGCATATTGATGGTGATGGTGATAACAATGCTAATGTTGATGAGGTAAATGCTCCTACTCACGAAACTGTGGACGAGTTAGATATTCCACTCAGGAGGTCTTCTAGACCTCGTGCTCCTTCCTCCTGTTATTCACCCAATGAGTATGTATTACTCACTGATGGGGGAGAACCTGAATGTCATGTGGAGGCCATAAAAGATGAGCACAGGGATCAATAGATTGAAGCCATGCAAGATGAGATGCAATCTCTACATGAGAACCATACTTATGAGTTGGTGAAATTGCCTAAGGGCATGAGAGCTTTGAAGAATAAGTGGGTGTTCAAAGTTAAAGGTGAAGAACATAGTTTGAAGCCCAGATACAAAGCTAGATTGGTTGTTAAGGGATTTGGTCAAAGGAAAGGTATTGAATTTGATTAAATATTTTCTCCTGTCGTGAAAATGTCCTCCATTTTGAGAGTTCTTGGTTTGACTGCCACTCTTGATTTGGAGATTGAGCAGATGGATGTGAAGACTGCTTTTCTTCACGATGACTTAGAAGAGGAAATTGATATGGAATAACCTGAGGGCTTCAAGGCAAAAGGTAAAGAAAATCTTGTATGCAAACTTAAAAAGAGTCTATATGGATTGAAGCAAGATCCTAGATAGTGGTATAAGAAGTTTGAGTCTGTTATGGGGGAGCAAGGCTACAAGAAGACTTCTTCAAATCACTGTGTGTTTGTACAAAAATTTTCTGATGATGACTTTATCATCCTCTTGCTATATATGGATGATATGTTGATTGTAGGTAGGAATGCTTCCAAGATTGACGAGTTGAAGAAAAAGTTGAATAAGTCTTTTGCAATGAAAGACTTGGGTCATGCTAAGCAGATTTTGGGTATGAGAATTACTCGTTCGAGAAGCGAAAAAAGCTTTACTTGTCACGGGAGAAGTACATAGAACGTGTACTGGAGCGCTTCAATATGAAAAGTGCTAAGTTGGTTCGCACACTCCTTCCTGGTCATCTGAAGTTGAGCAAGAAGATATGTCCTACAACAACAGAGGAAAAGAGAGAATGTCCAAGATTCATTATTCCTCTGTCATCGGAAGTTTAATGTATGCAATGGTATGCACTCGACCAGATATTGCCCATGCAATCGGTGTTGTCAGAAGATTTCTCAAAAATCCAGGAAAAGAGCATTGGGAAGCTGTAAAGTGGATACTCAGGTATCTAAGAGGAAGCTCATATGAATGCTTATGTTTTTGGAGGATCAAATCCAATTTTAAAGGGCTATACAGATTCGGATATGGCAGGTGACCTTGATAACAGAAAATCCATTACTGGATATTTGTTTACTTTTTTAGGGGGAGCTATATCATGGCAGTCTAAGTTGCAGAAGTGTGTCGCACTGTCTACAACTAAAGTAGAATATATTACGGCTACTGAAGCTGGCAAAGAGATGATATGGCTCAAGAGATTTCTTCAAGAATTTGAATTGCGACAGATGGAGTATGTTGTCTATTGCGCTAGTTAGAGTGCAATAGACCAAAGCAAAAACTCCATGTACCATGCGAGAACAAAACACATCGACGTCAAATATCATTGGATTCGAGCGCAAGTGGAGAACGAATCACTTCAGGTCAAAAAGATTCACACGAGTGAAAATCCTGCCGATATGTTAACCAAGGTGGTACCAAGAGACAAGTTCGAGCTTTCCAAAGAACTTGTCGGCATACGCACAAACTAGAATCTCCGGTGTTACTTCCTTCAGGTGAATGGGACTGAAGAGGGAGATTTGTGGGTTTCATCCCATCAATTAAGGAAGACTTTCTTCCTTTTGTTGATTGTTCAAAATTGGCAGCAAACATTTTTCTTCTGCATTGTCAAAAAGGGTAGGCTGCAGAAGGAAAATGTTAAATGTAGTAGGCGTGATAGAGAGAGGCTCCGCCTATAAAAGGAGAGCTTCGGCTCTCATTTCTACACACCAAAATCTCAGACAATACATCTGAGTAAGAGAGATCAAGGTATTCCATAGACTATAAGAAAATAGTCTGTGAAGAAAAATAGAGTGTGAGAGATATTGTAGTGAGGTGGAAAAAAGCAAAAGACTGTTTTTTCTTTTGAGGGTGTAGTGGTCTTAGGAGTATTTGTACTCGTTACTACACAGTGTAAAATTCCTCGCTATAGTGATATCAGTTGCTCTTCTTAGCCGTGGTTTTTCCCTTATTCAGAAGTTCCACGTAAAATCCTAGTGTCATTATTGCTGCATTTTTATTCTTGCTGATTTAACCATAACTTAGTGTTCTACGTTTATCACTAATACCGTGAATATTATTTTTGCGGGTCTATTATTCCCAACAAGTGGTATCAGAGCCAAGGTTCTGTCTGAGTATGCTCTGTGGTTGCAACACACTCTGAACTTCCACATTAGAAAAGAATTACTTTGGTCTCCTAATAAATAGTACTTGTATTTGTGATAAACGATGGAAACCAATACTAGTAGAATGGTTACTTTGAAAGGCACGAATTATGCCATTTGGAAGGGAAAAATGGAAGATTTGCTTTATGTCAAGAATTTTCATCAACCTGTCTTCATCACTATAAAGCCTGATAATAAATCAGATAAAGAGTGGAATTTGTTAAACAGGCATGTTTGCGGCTTTATTAGATAGTGGGTTGGCAATAATGTTTTGAACCATATTTTTGGGGAGACACATGATCGGACCCTATGGGAGCACCTTGAAAGTTTGTATGCTTGAAAAACTAGAAACAACAAGATGTTTTTGATAAAGCAGATGTTGGGTTTAAATACCATGATGGTTCCGCGATGATAGATCATCTGAATAACTTTTAGGGGATCATGACCCAGTTATCTGCTATGGACATTAAATTTGATGAAGAAATTCAAGGCTTGTTTCTACTTGCTTCCCTACCAGATTCTTGAAAAATTCTTAGAACTTCATTATCAAATTTTGGTTCGGATGGTGTGATCTCTATGGATCTTGCCAAGAGCAGCCTTTTAAATAAAGAGATGAGAATAAAATCTCAGGGTTCCTCCTCATCAGATGTCTAGGTGACTGACTCTAGGGGGATAAGTAAGAATCAGGGTTATCAAAATAGAGAACATAATAGAAGCAAATCTAGAAGTAGACTTAAAGATATTGAGTGTTGTCATTGCGGGAAGAAAGGGCATACAAAGAAGTTCTGCCGGATGTTTAAAAAGGAGAATAGAGACAAGGAAGAACAGAAAGAAGATGGCAATCGTGTGGCCACCGTCACTACAGAAGATCTTGTTACTGTCCTTGATGCGGATCTGATAAATATTGCTTGTGATGAGTCAAACTGGGTTGTAGACAATGGTACCACATCTCATGTGACATCAAGGAAGGAATTTATCTCATTTTATACTCAGGGTGTCTTTGGAACTTTGAGTATGGGTAATGAAACTGTATCTAGGGTGGCTGGTGTTGGAATGATTTGTTTGGAAACTAGTATTGGAACTAAACTAGTTTTAAATAATATAAAGCATGCACCTAATGTTCGTTTGTGCTTGATCTCTGTTGGTGTTTTGGATGATGAGGATATGTCAGTACCAATGGTACTGGAAAGTGGAAGCTCACTAAGGGTTCCATGATTGTGGCTCGTGGGAAAAAGTGTCGTGGTCTATAATGGACTATGGCATCTACCTGTGTTGATATGGTGAATGTCGTTGAGAGCAATAGCTCTTCAACGTTATAGCATAAGAGGCTTGGCCATATTAGCGAGAAAGGACTAAATGTTCTGGCCAAGAAGAAATTGTTGTCAAATTTTGAAAGTGCAAAATAAGAAAAATGTGAGCACTGCTTGGCTGGAAAACATAAAAAAGTTTCTTTCCAGTCTCATCCTCCTTCAAGAAAGACAAAGTTGCTTGAGTTGGTGCATTCATATTTATGTGGCCCAATGAAGATAAGAACTTTGGATGGTGCATTTTATTTTGCTACCTTTATTGATGATTGCTCAAGGAAACTTTGGGTCTACATCTTGAAGACTAAAGGCCAAGTATTGAGTGTCTTTAAGTAGTTTTAGGCTTCAGTCGAAAGAGAAACTGGAAAGAAGCTGAAGTATATTCGTACTGATAACGGTGGTGAATATTGTGGACCATTTGATGAATACTACAAGCAACAGGGTATCAGACATTAGAAGACTCCTCCTAAGACTCCTCAACTTAATGGTTTAGCAGAAAGGATGAGCATGACCTTGATGGAAAGAGTCAGATGTTTGCTTTCTGAAGCAAAGTTGCCAAATTCCTTTTGGGGTGAGGCTTTGTTGACCGCCGCACATGTTATTAATATATCCCCTGCGGTTGCTTTGCAAAGTGATGCTCCAAATAGAGTTTGATATGGCAAGGATATTTCCTATGACCACTTGAAAGTGTTTGGTTGCAAAGCTTTTGTACATGTACCTAAAGATGAGAGGTCAAAATTAACTGCCAAGACAAGGCAGTGCATCTTCATTGGTTATGGCCTTGATGAGTTTGATTATAGGCTATATGATCCAATTAAGAAGAAGGTCGTGAGAATCCGTGATGTTATCTTCGTGGAGGATCAAACCATTGAAGATATTAACAAAGCGGACAAGCTAAAATCACCAAGTTCTAAAGAATTAGTTAATCTTGATGAAATTCCTCGTACAAATGTGGATGACGTTGGTGGGCTCAATGATAACGGTGATACCCAGAATCATATTCTAGATCAGCATATTGATGGTGATAGTGATAAAAATGCTAATGCTGATGAGGTAAATGCTCCTACTCATGAAGCTGTGGACGAGTTAGATATTCCACTCAGGTGGTCTTCTAGACCTCGTACTCCTTCCTCCCGTTATTCACCCAATGAGTATGTATTACTCACTGATGGGGGAGAACCTGAATGTCATGTGGAGGCCATAGAAGATGACCACAAGGATCAATGGATTGAAGCCATGCAAGATGAGATGAAATCTATACATGAGAACCATACTTATGAGTTGGTGAAATTGCCTAAGGGCATTAGAGCTTTGAAGAATAAGTGGGTGTTCAATGTTAAAGGTGAAGAACATAGTTTGAAGCCCAGATACAAAGCTAGATTGGTTGTTAAGGGATTTGGTCAAAGGAAAGGTATTAACTTTAATGAAATATTTTCTCCTGTCATGAAAATGTCCTCCATTCGGACAGTTCTTGGTTTGACTGCCAGTCATGATTTGGAGATTTAGCAAATGGATGTGAAGACTGCTTTTCTTCACGGTGACTTAAAAGATGAGATTTATATGGAACAACCTGAGGGCTTCAAGGCAAAAGGTAAAGAAAATCTTGTATGAAAACTTAAAAAGAGTCTATATGGATTGAAGCAAGATCCCAGACAATGGTACAAGAAATTTGAGTTTGTTATGGGGGAGCAAGGCTATAAGAAGACTTTTTCAGATCACTGTGTGTTTGTACAAAGATTTTCTGATGATGACTTTATCATCCTCTTATTATATGTGGATGATATGTTGATTGTGGGTAGGAATGCTTCCAAGATTGACGAGTTGAAGAAACAGTTGAATAAGTCTTTTGCAATGAAAGACTTGGGTCATGCTAAGCAAATTTTGGGCATGAGAATTACTCATTCGAAAAGCGAAAGAAAACTTTACTTGTCACAGGAGAAGTACATAGAACGTGTACTGGAGCGCTTCAATATGAAAAGTGCTAAGTTGGTTCGCACACCCCTTCCTGGTCATCTGAAGTTGAACAAGAAGATGTGTCCTACAACAACGGAGGAAAAAGAGAGAATGTCCAAGACTCCTTATTCCTCTACCGTCGGAAGTTTGATGTATGAAATGGTATGCACTCGACCAGATATTTCTCATGCAATCGGTATTGTTAGCAAATTTCTCAAAAATCCAGGAAAAGAGCATTGGGAAGTTGTAAAGTAGATAATCAGGTATCTAAGAGGAAGCTCACATGAATGCTTATGTTTTAGAGGATCAAATCCAATTTTGAAGGGCTATACAGATTCTGATATGGCAGGTGACCTTGATAACAGATAATCCACTACTGGATATTTGTTTACTTTTTCAGGGGGAGCTATATCATGGCAGTCTAAGTTGCAGAAGCGTGTCGCACTATCTACAACTGAAGTAGAGTATATTGCGGCTATGAAGTTGGCAAAGAGATGATATGGCTCAAGATATTTCTTCAAGAATTTGGATTGTGACAGATGGAGTATGTTGTCTATTGCGATAGTCAAAGTGCAATAGACCTAAGCAAAAACTCCATGTACTATGCGAGAACAAAACACATCGACGTCAGATATCATTGGATTTGTGAGCAAGTGGAGAACGAATCACTTCAGGTCAAAAAGATTGACACGAGTGAAAATCCTGCTGATATGTTAACCAAGGTGGTACCAAGAGACAAGTTCGAGCTTTCCAAAGAACTTGTTGTCATGCGCTCAAACTAGAATCTCTGATGTTACCTCCTTCAGGTGAATGAGACTGGAGGGGGAGATTTGTGGGGTACATCCCATCAATTAAGGAAGACTTTCTTCCTTTTGTTAATTGTTCAAAATTGGCAGCAAACATTTTTCTTCTACATTGTCAAAAAGGGTAGGCTGCAGAAGAAAAATGTTAAATGTAGTAGGCGTGAGAGAGAGAGGCTCCGCCTATAAAAGGAGAGCTTCGGCTCTCATTTCTACACACCAAAATCTCAGACAATACATCTGAGTAAGAGAGAGCAAGGTATTCCATAGACTATAAGAAAATAGTCTGTGAAGAAAAATAGAGTGTGAGAGATATTGTAATGAGGTGGAAAAAAGTAAAAGAGTGTTTTTTCTTTTGAGGGTGTAGTGGTCTTAGGAGTATTTGTACTCGTTACTACACAGTGTAAAATTTCTCGCTATAGTGATATCAGTTGCTCTTCTTGGCCGTGGTTTTTTCCCTTATTCAGAAGTTCCACGTAAAATCTTGGTGTCATTATTGCTGCATTTCTATTCTTGTTGATTTAACCATAATTTAGTGTTCCGCATTTATCACTAATACTGTTAATATTATTTTTGTGGGTTTATTATTCGCAACACAATGAATATAAGCAATAAATGAAGTAATGAAATCAAGAGAATATGTTAGAGAACAGAGAGAATGTTCTTGTGCATTTAGTATTGAGCAACAGATCCCTGCATAATAACAAGGATCCCCTTTATATATGAGGGGGGAATCCCAACATGGTACAAATGAATTAATTACAAAGATATGGAGATGGTACATCTAGTAAATGCCTTGATTTGTTTTTTGGACTAGTCCACTAAACTTTGTCAGCCCTATTTATGCGCCTTGGGAACTTCCCACTTTCTCTCCGTAACCGTCAGCCTGTATTGCCCCGAGGCCGAGCGTCGATGGCCCTCGAGGGATGGAACTTGATCGTGGTCTCGAGCCTTCGAGACATGCTTACGAAGCATCGTAACGACGAAAAATTGGACCCTCCGATTTTATTGATAATAGGCGAAATCTAGGTGATTTAGCTATTGTTTATGCTTCCGCTTGATTATATTCCAATGACATATTATGGTTAATTTATGAAAAATAGGCTCTAATTGTGATATGTATACATTGCAGGATGAGGAGCCTATATGATGCTTTCAAGAGGATATTGGAATGATTTATGAGCAAGAACAACCCCTCGGAGTCGAGTGCGTGCAAGGACGAGACGAAAAAAAGGACGAAATAAAGCTCCAGGTGCGCGAAGAAAGCGAAGTCGCGCAGTAGTTCGTGCGTAAGAAAGGCCAAGGCAGAATCATGCGAGAAGAAACGCGCGAAGTTATGCGCGAGCTCGAGCGTGTCCGGTCCGAAAAAACGTTATTTAGGGGTAAAATTGGAAATCTGGAGGGAAACCCACTTAACCTATATAAAGTCAAGCTCGCCCAAGGTTAAAGTATCAAGTTTTTCATAGTTTAGTGGAAGAAATAGAGAGGAAAGAGGCAAGGAGGAGTTTTGACCATCAAGTTTTTCTTTTCTTCTCTTGTTTTTTGTTGTTTTGTGATGAAATTGAACTTATTTATGATGAACACTAGTATGAGTGGCTAAAACCCATTGTTTTGGGGTCATGGGTGAAACATGAATGTTTTTGTTTGAAGTTTAATTCTACAAAGTTGGTTTATCATATTGGGTTGTTTATTTAATTCTGCGTTTAATTATTTTGCTGAGTAACTAACAGTGAAATACTATCTACGAATCTTTAGTTGAACTCGAAAGTGGGAACTTTAGATTGCATATAGAATTAAATAGAGCAAGTTCTTGAACCCGGGCCTCAGGGAACGGATTTGCAATTGGGATAGACATATACCCAATTGCCTTGCTTGGTTGAAATACAGGAATTGTAAATACGTTCTTGTTAATTTTAATACCATAGACATATAGGCGTTGAGTTGACTTGAATAGGCGAGTAAGAACTCGACAGATTCTTATGAGTAATATCAACCCTGTCAATCAATAACCCAGATAAATTGATTAGTCATTTTGAGCCAAGAACACAACACGATTGTTGACTATGCCCGTGACCCTGGAATATCTTCTCCTACTGTTTGTTACTCGTAATTGCGATTCATTTGGGTACTTGAGTTAGTTAGATTAATTCTTTATAGTTTAAGTAGTAAAACAATTACATCTCTCTTTAGTGAACAATCTCTTGGGTAGATAAAGAAATTGGGTTTGAATCAGGCAACAGTTAATCATAAATCTTCGTGGGAACGATACTCTACTCACTACTCTATTACTTGACGATCACGTGCACTTGCGTGAGTGTTTTGGTCGCAACAAGTTTTTGGCATCGTTGCTGGGGACTTAGAAATTAGCTACTTGACTGAATTGAGCTTTTATTACTTATTTATTCGAGTTTTAACTTTTAGTTCACTTTGTTTGTGCTAATACAGGAGTTTCTATTGAATGCGAAGAAGTAGAAGCGCAAACAATTTCCTTCCTCTCGATCCCGAAATTGAACGAACACTTCACAGATTGAGGAGGGAGGTGGACGCGAGAACCAGAATTGAAAGAGAGTTGGACATCGAAGTTCAACCACAGCCAATTGAGATGGCAGGTAATGAGGAACGCGTGGTGATTGAAGCCACAAGGCCCAGTTTGGCTAATATGACTCAGGCTATTGTGAAGCCTGACATCACTGGGCACTTTGAGCTGAAACAATACATGGTGCAGCTGATCTGATCCACGGGGCTGTTTGTGGGTTTACCTCATGAAGACCCGCAGAGGCACATTCAAAATTTCTTGGAAATTACGGATACCTACAACTATCAGAACGTTTCCAAGGACTATGTCAGGTTGACACTTTTCCCCTTTTCATTGATTGGGGAAGCTAAGGAGTGGTTGAATAAAGAGCCAGCAAATTCAATCCGCATCTGGGATGATCTGGCAAGGAAATTCTTAATCAAGTTTTTCCCCACTAAGAAAACAAAAGTATTAAGGAGTCAAATTCTTGGGTTTGAACAACGAGCGGGCGAGACACTGCGTCAAGCATGGGAAAGGTACAAGAAGATGCTTAGAGACTGTCCTCAAAATTGCCAGACGGACGAGGTATTGGGTCACACTTTTGTAGATGGGTTAGATGATGCTTCAAAGATGAATCTTGATTCCGCTTGTGGGGGTAGTTGCATGGCCAGACCGTACAGTGAAATCCAAATCTTGTTGAATAACTTCACTGCTAATGATAATAACTGGCAAGGTGAGGGTGATTCACAAAAGGCAGTTAAGCAAAAATCAGCTGGGTTACTTGAGTTAGACGAAGTGTCAGCCATGAGAGCTGATATTGCAAAGCTGGCCAATTAGATGACTAGGATGACAATGCAGCAACCACAGACAATGCAACACGTACAACAGATGACTATTTACTGTGAACTCTGTGGCGACAGTCATATGAGTGATATGTGCCCCACGAATCCAGAATCTATCTATTATGTGGGGCAACAGAATAGAGGTCCGCCGAATTAGCATGCACAATACGGGAATTCTTACAATCCAAATTAGAGGAATCATCCCAACTTCTCATAAGGTGGAAATCAGCAGAATCAGAATTAGCATAGACCCCAAGGGAATTTCAATCAGCCTCAAAGACCACCCCAACAAATGGAAGAAAGTACCAATGATCTGCTAAAGAAGTTGTTGATTGACAATCAGCAACTCAGGACCGACTTCAGAAATCTTGAAAGGTAAATGGGGCAGTTAGCAACAAATCAAAACACTAGACCTACAGGCGCCCTCCCCAGTGATACAGAAAAGAACCTTCAAGTGAATGCAGTTACACTTAGAAACAGGAGGGAGCTAGAGGAAGTGCCAAAGAAAAAGAAAGACAAGCCCATACCTGATGGAGAGTTGATCCCTAAAGTGACTCAAGAGCAAAAAAATGTTGCTGAAATTTTAGAGCCCGTGGAGGCCCCAAGACCACCACCCCCTTTTCCCCAGAGATTGCAGAAAAGGAATGATGATCGCATGTTCACAAAGTTCCTCTCTATGTTGAGCCAGGTTCAATTGAATATCCCACTTGTTGATGTGCTTCGTGAAATTCCAAAGTATGCTAAATACATAAAAGATATAGTGGCTCATAAGAGAAGATTAACTGAATTTGAGACAGCGGCACTTACTGAGGAGTGCACTTCAAGGGTCCAAAATAAGCTCCCTCAAAAGCTTAAGGATCCCGGCAGCTTCACGATTCCTGTGCGCATTGGCAATATTGATGTGGGTCGTGCTCTTTGCTATTTGAGGTGAGCATAAATCTAATGCCCCTGTCCTTGTTCAAGAAACTGGGCCTGGGAGCTCCAAGGCCCACTACTGTGATGTTACAGCTGGCTGACAGATCGATAGCACACCCTGAAGGGGTGATTGAAGATGTGTTGCTGCAGATTGGGAAATTCATCTTCCCTGCTGATTTCATTATCCTCGATTATGAGGCTGATGAACTGGTTCCAATCATATTGGGGCGACCTCTCTTAGCTACTGGTGATGCAATTATCAAAGTGAGAGAGGGAAAGATGATTTTGAGGGTAGATGACGAGGAAGCAGTTTTTAATGTCTACAAAGCAATCCAACTTCCCCGCCACTATGAGGAGCTCTCAATGATATCTGTTGTTGAGGCTGATGAGCAGATTCATGATCTGAGTGTATATCTAGACGATTCTTTAGAGAAAGCACTTATGTTACTTGATAGCCTGGGGGCTGATGAGGAGGTTGAGGAGATGATGCACATCCTTGATACATCTTGTGCGTACCTGCAAGGGACGCACCCTTTCAAGCCTTTGAATAGACCAGAGGGGCCTCCTCCAAAGCCGTCAATTGAGGAAGCCCTAAAATTGGAACTTAAACCCCTTCCACCTCACCTACAATATGCTTATTTGGGTGACTCTGACACTTTACCTGTTATCGTCTCGTCTGACTTGTCTAAATTGCTGGAAGAAAAGCTGTTGAGAGTGTTACGTGAGCACAAACGAGCACTTGGGTGGACTATGTCTGACATTAAAGGCATTAGTCCAGCCTTCTGCATGCACAAAATCCTCATGAAGGTGTACACAAGCCCAGTGTAGAGCAACAACGCCGACTCAATCCAATTATGAAAGAGGTGGTAAGAAAAGAAGTGATTAAGTGGCTCGACGCAGGTATTGTATTCCATATCTCAGACAGCAAATGGGTAAGCTCCATCCAATGTGTACCCAAGAAAGGGGGGATGACTGTAGTAGTTAATGAGAATAATGATTTAATACCTACAAGAACTGTCACCGGGTGGAGAATTTGCATTGATTATAGAAAATTGAACAATGCCACCCGGAAGGGCCACTTTCCCCTCCCCTTTATTGACCAAATGCTTGATAGATTAGCTGGCCAGGAGTACTACTGCTTCTTAGATGGTTACTCGGGGTATAATCAGATTGCTATATCCCCAGAGGACCAAGAGAAGACCACTTTTACGTGTCCTTGTGGCACGTATGCGTTCAAGCGAATGCCTTTTGGTCTTTGTAATGCACCTGCGACTTTTCAAAGGTGTATGATAGCCATTTTTACTGACATGGTTGAGAGGTTTGTGGAAGTGTTCATGGACGATTTTTCTGTGTTTGGATGTTCTTTTGATAACTGCTTGATGAACCTTGATAAAGTACTTGCTAGGTGTGAAGAGACTAACTTGGTGCTAAACTGGGAAAAGTGCCATTTCATTGTACGTGAAGGTATACTCCTGGGGCACAAGGTGTCCAAAGATGGTTTGCAGGTGGACAAGGCAAAGGTGGAAGCGATTGAAAAATTGCCTCCACCGATATTTGTCAAAGGCATTCGCAATTTCTTGGTCCATGCAGGTTTTTATCGTCGTTTCATTAAAGATTTCTCGAAAATTTCCTCTCCCTTGTGCCGGTTGCTTGAGAAAGATGTCGCTTTCAAATTTGATGATGCCTTTCTGAAGGCATTCGAGGAGCTGAAAGGAAGGTTGGTTACTGCACCAATCATAATTGCTCTGGACTGGGAGCAGCCGTTCGAGTTGATGTGCGATGCTAGCGACTTGGATGTTGGTGTTGTCTTGGGGAAAAGGAGAAATAATATATTCCACTCCATCTACTATGCAAGCAAAACTCTGATTCCAGCTCGGATGAACTACACCGTCACTAAAAAAGTGTTGCTTGCAGTGGTGTGGGCGTTTGACAAGTTCAGGTCATATCTTGTGGGGACCAAAGTCATCGTTTACACAGATCATTCAGCCATCAGGTACTTGTTTGAGAAAAAGGATGCCAAGCCGAGACTGATTCGGTGGGTCCTACTGCTGCAAGAGTTTGATTTAGAGATCCGAGACCGCAAAGGAATAGAGAACCAAGTGGCTAATCACTTGTCCAGGTTAGAAAATCGGAACCATGTGGCTGAAGGGGGTGCAATCAAAGAAACATTCCCTGATGAGCAGTTATTGGCAGTCACCTCAAGCACAGCCCCGTGGTATGCAGATTATGTGAATTTATTGCACGTGGGGTGACACCACCAGAATTGACACCAGATAATAGACGAAGGTTCTTGCATGATGTGAGGCTCTACATGTGGGATGAGCCATTTTTATACAGGCTATTTGCAGATCAGTTGGTGCGGAGATGTGTTCCTGAGGAGGAGACGAGTGTCATACTCCATAGTTGTCATGCCTCGCCATACGGAGGTCATCACGGTAGAGACAGGACCGCCCAAAAAGTGCTACAATCAGGTTTCTATTGGTCGAAATTGTTTAGGGATGCACACGCCTTTGTTAAAATGTGTGACAGGTGCCAAAGAACTGGGACGATCACTAAGAAACACGAGATGCCGCTGCAAAACATCCTGGTAGTGGAGCTTTTCGATGTTTGGAGAATTGACTTCATGGGACCTTTTCCATACTCGAACGGCCATAGATACATCTTGGTGGCAGTTGATTATGTGTCCAAGTGGGTGGAGGCCATTTCTCTTCCCTCTAATGATGCAAAGGTGGTGGTAAGCTTTGTCAAGAAGCATATCTTCACACGTTTTGGAACTCCCAGAGTGTTGATCAGTGATGGAGGTACGCATTTCTGCAACAAACTGTTAAACAATGTCCTTGCAAAGTACGGGGTCAAGAATAAGGTCTCCACTGCCTATCACCCACAGACTAGTGGTCAAGTGGAGGTTTCAAACAGAGAGGTAAAGCAAATTCTTGAGAAAACAGTGAGTGCGAATAGAAAAGATTGGGCCGGAAAGTTAGACAACGCATTGTGGGTGTATCGAATAGCATACAAAACTCCCATAGGTGCTTCTCCTTATAGATTGGTGTATGGGAAGGCATGTCACTTGCCCATAGAACTTGAGCACAAGGCCTATTGGGCAATAAAGAAGCTGAACATGGATGGGAACTTAGCTGGAGAGAATAGGTTGCTGCAACTCGATGAGCTCGAGGAGTTTCGATTACATGCATATGAGAATGCCAAATTGTATAAAGAAAAGACTAAGAGGTGGCATGACAAGCACATTCAACATCGAGAGTTCGAGCCAGGGCAAGAAGTTCTGTTGTTCAATTCGAGGTTGAAGCTTTTTCCCGGAAAGCTTAAATCTCGTTGGTCAGGCCCTTTTGTTGTGGTAAGCGTGAAGCCTCATGGAGCCGTGGAGTTGAGAGATATGAGTTCTACTGGCACTTTCTTGGTGAACGGTCAACGGATAAAACATTACTAGGGTGGTGACTTTGCACGTCACAAGACCTCATTGGACTTGAAGGATGCTTGAGAACATGTTGAGTCGTGCTGCGACGTTAAATCAGGCGCTGGATGGGAGGCAACCCATTGAAATATTGTAACCGTCGTGCCACGACGTTAAATAAGGAGCGGGTTGGGAGGCAATCCAACGATAGTAGTAGTGTTTGATTTTGAGCTTTAACTTACTAACAAATGCAGGCGACGAAGGGCGGGTGAAAGGACCATCAACCAGGAGCAAAACAGGTGACAATAAATGCAAAAAAAAATGCCTAGGAGCGCGACTTCGCGCCCACTTCGCGCGTATGTTCGCGCACCTGGGCGAATCTTTCTGCCTGGAACTCAACGGAACCGTGCGAAGAAACGCGCGAGCTCCAAAACTTCGCGCGTATGTTCGCGCGCCTGGGCGAATCTTTCTGCCTGGAACTCAACGGAACCATGCGAAGAAACGCGCGAGCTCCAAAACTTCGCGCACAAATTCGCGAACCTTTCTTCCTGGAGCTCAACAGAACCGCGCGAAGAAACGCGCGAGCTCCAAACTTTGCGCATATGTTCACGCGCCTGGGCAGAACATTCTGCCTGGAACTTTTCAGGCGTTTTGTTTTTCTTTTTAGTTCTAGTTTTTCTTTTTATTTTTTTTATTTTTGTAGTTTAATAGGTTATTTGTTTAGACACATTTACCCCCCCCCCCCCTTCTATTAAACAAAACCCATATCCCCTCTTCCAAAATCTCCCAACTCCTTCAAAAACACCAAATTCCAGCACCCCTTCCCCCATCGCCCTCTCTCACGATTCTCTTCCCAAAAATCACTAGCATTATCCCCCTCTCTCACGATTTTCAACAAGGTATGAGCCATTAACGTAGATGTGTTTTGTGATTTGGTGTTCAAACTTGGTGAAATATGTTGTGGGGTTAGTTTGTTGTAAGTGTGGTGTGGGTAGTACTTGATTTGGGTTATGGATGAGATTTTGTGGGATGCCCTTGTTCCAAGACCCTTAGAAAAGAGTTGTGAGAGCCTAATGCCCACAAGGTGTTTGTGGAAAGGCCTCAATGAGCATGATTATGTAGTTGTCACCAATTTTGCGTGTGAAGTCTGAGTAACCGCATTAAGTCACACTATTTTTGTTGGGCTGAGCTAATGTGTCCACGTTTTGCAGGTATTATGGCACCATCGAAAAAGCATCAAGCCACGGGTCCATCCTCAAGCCGCCAAAGGGCAGCTCCTGCACGTCCCTATGATAGCAACAAATTTGTCTCCCCTGAGGCTCAGACCCGTTTTACAGAGAAGGCT
Organism: Nicotiana tabacum; assembly: GCF_000715075.1. NCBI lineage: Eukaryota > Viridiplantae > Streptophyta > Magnoliopsida > Solanales > Solanaceae > Nicotiana > Nicotiana tabacum. The sequence continues at coordinate 49,455,050 of NC_134089.1, read as the reverse complement.
GCCAAGAAGCCATTTCCGGAGAGGGGCATCTACATCAAAAAGGTCAAGGAACGATGCCCCTACATGTACAATGAGTTGATGGAGCGGGGTTTGCAGGCCTTCATTGACGAGCCAGGGGAGGCTAATGTAATGGTTGTACGCGAATTCTATGCTAATCTACCAAGAGCATGTCAACCATGTGGTCACAGTGCGCCGTAAGGCGGTGGATGCCTCCATTGAGGCGATACGCATAGCTTATCAATTGCTCGACCCTCTGCCTGAGAATACTGACTTTTATGAATATGGGCGAAATCCAACCGATGCCAAGTGGGAGTGCTTCTTTGATGAAATTTGCGCACCAAGAAAAATGGTGGAGTGGCTGGAACATGGAGAGAAGTTCCACTCATCCGTCTTAACTCCAGAGGCGAAGAGTTGGTTGTATGTGATTAACAGTCGCCTTATTCCCTCCACAAATACTACGGAGGTGAATGGACCCCGGGCTGCATTGATTTGGTGTTTCATCAAGGGTCTTCCCTTCGACATGGCCAAAGTGATCCACGACGAGATGTTTATCCGATGCCCCCAACGCCAGTATGGCTTCTTTTTCCCATCTTTGGTAACTAAGCCTTGTAGGAATGTGCAGGTGCCTGAAAATACTCGTGTGGACGGGCTGGTAAGAAAAAGCCACAAGATCCGACCTGGCACGAACACCACGGGGGCAGCCTTAGCAGCAGCGGTAGGTGGAGAGGATGAGAGTGGTTCTGATGCATCGGAGGAGGAAGAGCAAATGGATGTGGAGGGCGAAGCGCAGTCCCATGCGCCTAGCGCAATAGCTGCAGCACTGTCACGAGCAGCGTCCTCTTCAGGAACTGCCAGAGTGTCCCGGCACACCACATTGGAGCAGGAGGTGGCTGGTCTACGCACCTCCATGAATGATTTGGGCACTCGTGTGGACGCAATAGCTGACCGAAAAGTCAAGTCGGAAAAGAAGTTCATGGGTTGGCTGCGAGCTTTGGGGCGTGCGTGCAACGTGAACCCCGAAACCGTTTTCGATCAAGAGTGAAGCTTCAGGGAAGTCTCTTCACCTCACTGCTCTTTTAAATTTTAAGCAATGGGGACATGTCTTCTTTCTTAAGTGTGGGGTGGGGGATTCCTTCATTGTATGTTGTATGTAGTTGTACAAATTGTCGGGTTGTTTTGTTTGTTTCATGTTGACTTGATAGTTTTTGTTAAGCAGGAGCAGGTTTTTTTTGTTAATTTAGATAAATGGCTCGGCCCGACGACGGATCCCTTTCGACGGGGTTCTTGAGGGACTGAGTCGAGAAAAAAAAATTAACTTTTTTTGTAGGCTCTTCCTGATGACGGATTTTTTAGACGATTTTCTTGAGGGAAGTGAGTCTAGAGAAAACAACAAAAAGATTTTTTATTTTTTCTTAGGTAGTGTAGCAATTCCCCCTTAGTTTTTCTTTAATCCGCGGTTCTTTTCCAAGGGTTTAGCTTGAACCGGGCATAGGTAGTTTTTATTTTTGTTTTCTTTTTGATTTGTATATTAGGGTAATGGGCTACGAGCTATAAAAATTGAAAGAGAACCCATAGCGTTGACGCACCTGAACACAATAGACCCTAGAGTGTAACGCTTAGTCCTAATTGTTGAATCTCACTGAAAGTGCTTTAATTTGTATGTTTGTTACTGAATTGAATGCTCGTAATGGAGCGTCTTGATGAGCTGATCTGAATGAGTCATATGCCATATGTGGTGAGTATTTGTGTAGTCCATGTAGTGTACTTATGTCTAGAACTTGCCCGGTATGTGAGTTGAAGCGAAATTTTAGGTGATGCTCGGTTTAAAAATGATGTTAGGCTTTCTTTGACCTTTTTTGAGCTTAATTGCTTATCACAAATAAAATTTGTCCCTAGTTAACCCTTTTGAGCCTGTAGAATTTTGTTTGGCACCCTCATTACAAGCCTATACCCGTTTGTTCTTAATTGACATTGTTTTGTTCCTTTTACCTCTTAAAGCACTTTAATTGTGAGAGGAGCGCTAAAAGAAGTAAGAAGGAAATAAGTGTGGGGTGGCTTTTGAGTGAAACCAATAAAAGGGTGAAAGGTGCACTTATGTTGTAAACAAATACACCACTAGCAGAAATTGAGTGACAAGAAGAATAAACTTATCAAAAAAAAAAAAAGATGATTACATTGTGTCTTGTTCCAGCTAGTGGGAATGAATTAATAGAGTGCTTTAAAGAAGAAGGGAGTATTTGTGGGATGATACTATGTGTGAATAAGAAGTGGGTTGAAGAATTTGCGTTAAAAATTGCTCATGTGATGTGTTGAAGTGCTTAGGGGTTGAGTCACTATTCCTAAATACATCCTACCCGTCCCTTAGCCCACATTACAACCATGAAAAGTCCTAATTGATTTTGGATCGAGCTAGCCTACATTAGTAAAGATTTACATTAAGGGCAAGCTTATGGTACCAATTGCATGCATGTGACCTCTTTTGTGAGAGTGAGTGATTTCCTTGATATATGTGAGTATATGAATTGAATGTGGTGGATTGAACTCAGTTTTTGTTGATGTAATTGTGAGGGCATATGATTCGTGACGGAAAAACAAGTCTTGACTTCTGTGTAGAGTACTTTGAGGAAGTGTGAATATTGCATGGCACTTGAGAGTCGACTTTGAGGCTAGAATTGTTCACTGCTAGGCGTAATACATGTACATTATTCAAGGTGTAATGCGTTAAGGGAAATGGTTGAGTGAAGGATTCTCTAGAGAGTATAGTTGATTGCTCGAGGACTAGCAATGAATTAAGTGTGGGGTGTTGATAATAGGCGAAATCTAGGTGATTTAGCTATTGTTTATGCTTCCGCTTGATTATATTCCAATGACATATTATGGTTAATTGATTAAAAATAGGCTTTAATTGTGATATGTATACATTGCAGGATGAGGAGCCTATATGATGCTTTCAAGAGGATATTGGAATGATTTATGAGCAAGAACAACCCCTCGGAGTCGAGTGCACGCAAGGACGAGATGAAAAAATGGACGAAATCAATCTCCAGGTGCGCGAAGTCGCACAGTAGTTCGCGCATAAGAAAGGCCGAGGCAGAATCATGCGCGAAGAAATGCACGAAGTTATGCGCGAGCTCGTGCGTGTCCGGTCCAGAAAAATATTATTTAGGGGTAAAATTGGAAATCTGGAGGGAAACCCACTTAACCTATATAAAGTCAAGCTCGCCCAAGGTTAAAGTATCAAGTTTTTCATAGATTAGTGGAAGAAATAGAGAGGCAAGAGGCAAGGAGGAGTTTTGACCATCAAGTTCTTCTTTTCTTCTCTTGTTTTTTACTGTTTTGTGATGAAATTGAACTTATTTATGATGAACACTAGTATGAGTGGCTAAAACCCATTGTTCTAGGGTCATGGGTGAAACATGAATGTTGTTGTTTGAAGTTTAATTCTACAAAGTTGGTTTATCATATTTGGTTATTTATTTAATTCTGCGTTTAATTATTTTGCTGAGTAGCTAACAATGAAATACTATCTACGAATCTTTAGTTGAATTCGAAAGTGGGAATTTTAGATTGCATATAGAATTAAATAGAGCAAGTTCTTGAACCCGGGCCTTGGGGAACAGATTTGCAATTGGGATAGACATATACCCAATTGCCTTGCTTGGTTGAAATACAGGAATTGTAAATGGGTTCTTGTTAATTTTAATACCATAGACATATAGGCATTGAGTTGACTTGAATAGGCGAGTAAGAACTCGACAGATTCTTATGAGTAATATCAACCCTGTCAATCAATAACCCAGATAAATTGATTAGTCATTTTGAGCCAAGAACACAACACGATTGTTGACTATGCCCGTGACCCTGGAATATCTTCTCCTACTGTTTGTTACTCGTAATTGCTATTCGTTTGGGTACTTGCGTTAGTTAGATTAATTCTTTATAGTTTAAGTAATAAAACAATTATCTCTCTTTAGTGAACAATCTCTTGGGTAGATAAAGAAATTGGGTTTGAATCAGTCAACAGTTAATCATAAGTCTTCGTGGGAACGATACTCTACTCACTACTCTATTACTTGACGATCACATGCACTTGCGTGAGTGCTTTGGTCGCAACATGGTACAAATGCATTAATTACAAAGATATGGAGATGGTACATCTAGTAAATGCCTTGATTCGTTTTTTGGACTAGTCCACTAAACTTTGTCAGCTATATTTATGCGCCTTGGGAACTTCCCACTTTCTCTCCGTAACCGTCAGCATGTATTGCCCCGAGGCCGAGCGTCGATGGCCCTCGAGGGATGGAACTTGATCGTGGTCTCGAGTCTTCGAGACATGCTTACGAGGTATCGTAACGACGAAAAATTGGACCCTCCGATTTTATCGTATACGAAATCATTCTATTTTAAAAAGATCTAGGACCAGGCTATACCTCCCTCAAAGTCACAAAGTCTCACCGTTCTTAATCGAAAAACTATTGATATTTCCTGAATGACAGATTCAATTGTATCGATTTTGAGCTCCAGAAACTAATCTTTCATTTTCACCGTCAAGAAACTTTAATAACTATGGCATATTAGGAATAGAGAGTTAAGATAGTTAGACCTATACCTTGAAAAGCTCCCGGCATTTAAGCTTATGGTTCCATTCTTAGTGTTGTTGGACATACGCATCCCTCTCCTCCATGAGGAACGATATATGCTCAAAACTAAGCGTAAATAATGAATCAAAACTAGAAGCAAAATAACCACACGCCACAACATTTAGCACTTAATGTCTTACAAATCCCAGTTTTAAGGTACATCATTTCCTTTACAAAACCAAACACTATATACATGACATAACAGCAAAATATTAAGGAATAATATTAACCAGCCGGAAGAAGAAAGAAAAAATGAAACGTAATTTTTTAAGGTACATCATTTGCTTTACTTAATATTTTTAAATTATTTAATTATTTGTGTACATAAACAGAAACATTCTGTATACTAAGATTAATATAACTAAAATTAAAACCTGATCAGATAGGGTAATTCTCTTTTCTGTTTTATAGACGTCATCATTCAAATTAGTGAATGACCACTTGAGCTCCAAGGATAATAATGCTTGATCTATGTGAAGATTTGGTTTCAATGCTACTTCTCCATCCGCTGACCTGAATTTCCCATCACTCCATTCCTATTACAAGGAAATATTTTAGTTTAATCGTATCACCATTTCCACATAACATTGCATTCTTTCTTTTACAAATTTATTTTCAGAAATTGCTTTTCAATCATTGTTTGATCTTAGTTCATGCTAAGCTTCATTTAACTGAGTAACACCAAACGATGCTTGTACTGACGTTTAAGGTCTTTGCCCTTTAACGTAACAAAGATATTTAATTGCTTTAATCATTTGAATCGTTGTCTATACAATTCTTCATTTATTTTTAGATAATCGTACTTAGCTAACAATACACTAATTAAATAATAATAATAAGTAATATACATATTTTCTAAAACATCTAATATTTTACAACAAATTCAGTTTGCCAAGTGACTATAATTGAGACTGAATTTGGTAGTAAATTTCTAAATTTTCTTTAAGAAAAAGGTTCTGTAAAAATAATTCATTATGCTTGATGATTAAGGGCAAAAATCAATCATTCAAAATTAGGAGTGTTCAAACCGAACCGGAAAACCGCACCAAACCGAAAAATCAAACCAAACCGATTAAAAAACCAGACTAGACTTGGTTTGATATTGAGTAAAATAATCCGAACCAAACCGACATATAAATATATAAATTTTAATTATATTTTTAAGACTTACAGTGAATTTTCTTTAGAAAATGTAGAAATATTTGGGTATCCTCTCATGTATTGACCTTGAAAGCGTAAATTAACGAAACATTATTGTTAGACGACTAAGAAAATAACTATCATGTGTTACTAAAAAAATTCTCCCCTTAGAATATTTTAATAGATCATATGTTTGTCAATTTTTTCCATATTTATTAAACATATATTCATTTATTAAAGCTTTATCTATAATTTTAACAAAGTAAGATTGAAATAATATTCATGTAACAAAAAAACCCGAAAAACCCGACAAAACCGAACCAATCCAAACCGATATATTTGGTTTGGTTTGGTTTTGATAAAAACCGAACCAACCCGTTCCATGTACACCCCTACTCAAAATTAAACCACAATGTCACTGAGTTTGAATTTTAGTGTGCTCCTAATTAGTTAATATTAAAGAAGAATTAACCTGAATAGTCGCTCACATGAGCACTTAGTCTTGTTTTAATATTGTTAAAGTTGAGAAGAGATTTGTTGGTTTATATATATATATATATATATATGTATATGTATAGGTGTGTGTGTAAAATTGATTATAATTAATGCATAATCTATGTATACCAGTCAAAAAAAGTAAATAATGAATTTGTCCTACTATCTGTGTAAAGATCCTGAATTGCAATCAAGCGAGAGCTGCGATATTCCTAATTTAATGGCATCAAGAGTGTATTAATGTTTGTCTATAAATATATATTGTTATACGAGGAAATATTATAAATACCTCAAGTTGATGTCCAAGAGTGACAATGATTGTGTGTGGGCTGGTCTTAAACGGCAATCGACCACGTTTTGAATGCACAGAGAATTCAAGTGGTTCTAGTGGGAGATAAAGGTTCAAAGCATACTTAAATGAATCTTCAAGTGTTGCATTGTGGGGCGGAAGCCATGTTTGGTCCATGCTACTCGATTGGTTCTTTGTGCATCTGTATATGTACATCTTTACTTCTTCTGCTTCAATTTTCTTCCAAGATTCATCACTAGTGTTACTCATTCTGATTATTTCATCCACTTCTTTTGCTATTCCTTTTAGTTTCTTCAATACCTCTTCCAACTGTTGCCTGCACCAAAATTAAATATATCATTATCAATCTTCTTCATTTTTTAAATCAAATAAAGAAAAAGAAAAACAGAATATAAAATTGTTAAGTATAACAAGAATAAAAAATACTTTTTTTAAAACTTTACTTCTTTTTAGTTATTCATCCGGAATTCAAAACTTATTAGCTGATTAATACGGATTCATGTCGGGTAAGCTATGTATGAGGATAAGTTGTTATGTATTACAAGAAGTTCTTCATTCTTAGGGCTCGAACTCGAGACCAGGGGTTAAGAGTGAAAGGATTCCAATTAAAATTGTAAATTTTATCAGGGGGTTCTTTGGGAAATATCCGGGCGGCAGAAACTTAAGTTTTCCCCCTACCCATTTCTTTTTTAATATCCAGTCAAAGACAACCAAATAAAGTCAAACAAAGCTACTAAACCAAGCTAAGCCAAGCCAAGTCAATTCAATCCAAATCAAGGTAAGCTAAGCTAAATGGGTAAAAAAAGTTGGGATGGGTGTGGGTAGGTAGGGGTAATTAATTTTAATTGGGTAGGTATATATTACAAATAATTTTCAAATGTATAGAAAAGGGTAATTATTTTAAGCTCAATTGGTATTTTGCATAATTTGCCCTTTTATCAGTTAGGCTACGGCCCAAAAAAAGTTCCATAGTTTGGAGGGAGAAATTCAAGAATAGCCAGATTCACTACGAGGACTGCTTATTCAGTTCAAACTAATTACCCCTTTTTATCCATATTCAAAAGAGTTAACAAAAATACATATCCCACTAAAATTATTTACTCTCTCTCACCCATCTCTTCCTAAAAGATATTTGCACCAAAATTCTTCACGTTTATTCGCTAGCTGAAAACTTCTAAGCTTCTCATCCTTCAACAAGATATCTGCATTTGAATCCATGTGGGTGTTTGTGGAGAAGATCGCGGAGCTATGGTTGTTTAATTAAGGGAATAGTGATACATTTTTAGGGTTTGTTGAGTGTATAGTTATTTCAGTTTGATTTTGACTAGAGTATGTTTAAAATATTGATCGGAGGTTGTGGCTAAATTTTGAGCCAATTTGGTGGAGATTTTAGAGTAAATTTTTGAATTTTAGATTAAAATTGAGTTAACTAACAACGAAAATAAACTTTTACTACATACCAAATATTATATACTATTATGGTATATAATAATTAATTTAATAATATATAATTAATTAAAATAATATATTATTATAATGTACAGTATAATGTAACCGTATACTATTGAACAAAAAATACAAGATACCATTTTGATATACTATATGCCATTTTGGTATACAATATGTAATTCAACAACATGGAAGCTAATACTATAATAGTATATTGTTGCATTATACAATACAGTATAATATAACATTATACTATTATAGTATACAATATAATGTAACAGTATACTGTATTAAGCACTAATATGCGACTTTATTATACTGGTATACCATTTTATTATAATGATATATAATTTTAGATCATATCTAGAAATATTTCTAGTAATACACATTTAAAAAAAAAAGAGGAAAAAAATATACTATATAGGTTAATTTTTTGATAACTAATATGGAAAAAATGAAACATATGAAAAAAGAAGAAAAAAATACTCTATCAATTATATAAAAGTAAAAAAATAAAAAGTAAATGAAATGTTACAATATTAGTTATTTTTTATTGTATAAAAAAGGAGAAAAAATTAAAGAAAATGAGCAAAAAAAGTGCTTAAAACAGATTATGGAGATAAAAATATGAATGAAATTAGAAAATCAAACATGGGATCCACCACTGCACTTTGCACTGAAAAAATAATACTAACTAAAAAATACAAAGCAAAAGAAGAATCAATAAAGGTGGCTGATCTTTAAAGGGCATGCTATGGTCTATGAAATGGGTAGAGCCATAAATAATTTAGGTTGAGTAGGTATTTGTGAATTTATTTCTTATTGTTTTTTTTTTCTAATTTCCTATTGTAATAGATCAAATAGTATTTTATTGGGCACAACGTTTACGTGATATTTTACCGAAGCACTCCATAAAAGAATTGGAAATTGGAATCACATGTTCGTTCCTTTTATTTCGTTGCAATATAAAAGGGACTTTTCATATAGAAGCTCCTACTTGACCACAAGGTTACAAGTACTGTAGCGTAACATAACCCCTTTTCGTTTAAGAAAACAAAATAAAGATTTTGTTTTACGACATAATGACGAAATATAAGTCAAGGCTCGATGGAAAATAAAAACTATAAACTGTCGTTCCTAGCTGGGAAGAAAATGACCTATACTAGTACTAGCAGGGGAAAACATATCAATAGTTAAAAGGAAGTTCTACCTTGAAATAGTGACTTTAATGAAGTCTGACTGACAACTAAGAGTTTGAAATTGAACTTACTCCTAAGTGGGGAAGAATCGGAATAAGCAAAGTCACCTTAAGGTGATGGTTCATGAAAAAAGAAGATTATTATAGTTACCAGAAACAAGACGGATGATGTATCTATCATTAGTAACCTTCATGAAGAGGTGGGTACTACCATGGAGTGCTTATATGGAATTTACAAGCTCATAATTGGTATGTGTTTGTCCTAATTTTCTTACCATGTTTGTTTTACCTATCTTTTAAAGGAAGGACAACATATTTAACATAATTATTTTTTCCTTTCACGAAAAAGGAAAATATAATTCTTTCATATTTGGCTAGTTTTTTTTCTTGGAGGAAAATGTTTTAGACTTCTATAAATTGAAGATCCTTCCTTCTCGTTCAGGAGCACCCACAATATATAAGGCGTTAAGTGATGTTGTCAATCAAATTTAAGGTCTTTGAATCCAGTTTTCAATAGTTCAAATTATTTATCGTTTGGACATTCCTACAATAAGTTATGACTTTTTTACCAAATGTGAAAGAGAGTCCCAGACATGCGATGACCATGCACGCACAACCATTGCATGGGACATCCAGTGTTGTTTAAAGAGCAGTTTTGGAGCCATTATCTTTAAAGTGGCTAGGTTTGGGACTTCCAAGAGGCGATTTTGAGCTCCAAATCAAGTCTACTATCCAAGGTATGTTCTAAATGATGGTTTGAGTTGATTTTACTCAACGTACATGAATTTTATCATCATCTTAGCATACAAATGTATTTCAGCATCAAATCTTCAAGAATTAAAAAATCATTAAAGTTGTGATTTTTTAAGAGGTCTACAAGAAATAATTTTAATTCTCCAAACTCATTTACTATGAATAGTTAGAAGTATTTGTAGCATTTATTAGAAGTTGTAATGGTTAAAAAGTTGAACTTTAAAAACCTACTTCATGGTGTGAATGAGGGAAACCTACTTCATGTTGTAAAAACCTACTTAAGAAAATGAGGGAGAAGGTGAATAGTATTCTTGAAAATAAAATTAATAGATGCAATTAACCTATTAAATTATTTGTTAGTTAAATTAAAAGTGAAAAACTAAGTATTTACCTGAATTAAATATTTTTAAAATGTTGATTAAAGAAAACAATGAATAGTATCTTGCTGGTATTGGGTAATTAATGTAGTATCATAAAATCAAATAGGCTACTCAGTGAACCTACTGGACGATTCAAGTTGTAGATGGCTTGTAACGAACTTGTGAACCTTAGTATATTTAATAAATATTTTGTGTTAGGTTTTGATGTATTTGTGATTCTAGTTGTTGATACCGACTAGTCGGTGATGATTGAGAATTTTAATCAAAGTTAGAATATCGAAAGAGAAGGGCTTAAAATTAGTAAAGCAAAAGTGAACTAAGTTGATAAAAACTTTCTCTTCTTGAGAGATTTTCTCTAAAAGAATATTTTTAGTTAATATGTGAGATTGTTTTTATAAATGTGCATCCACATTTGTGGAAACAAGCAGGGAATAATTTCGCCATGTGTTTTAAAATTGCGTTGCATATGAAGTATCATGTGATTTTATTTTAAAAAATCTTATTTTCAAAAACTTATGGGTAAAATGACACTTGAGGCAAGTGATATAACTTTTTTTTAAACTTATATATATTAATAAGAGTATAAATTGTTGAATGCTAAAGATATATATTTATGAAAAAGTATTTCTTTTTGAAACTTGATAAGTGGTATACCACTTGTTATATTTTAAAAGATTGATGTTATATTGCTAAAGCTTTCAACATGAAAAATGTTATTCATTTGATTTTGTCCAATGGTTTAGATTGACTATGGACATCATAATTTGATAAAAGAATAGATCCTTTGATGCTATTAGACTATAAAATATTTTTTATATGTTAAATATTTTGGAAATTGCTAGTGGAGACTATCGATATTGATTCTAATATTGAGCTCGTTACCATAGAATTGCATGTGCCATTGTAGGGATATATTTCATGGCTAAGCCGAGATTTGGGGGGATAAAGTCCCCTATCATGAGGGAAGATTATTATTACTTAAGTTAATAAGGTTAAGTCGACTTGTACAGTATTACAAGAAGCCCCCTGAATAAGTATGGTCAAATACTTATTGCTAGTTTGATCACCTAATAGTTATTTATTATGTCGGTATCGGTATAGTGCTCCCTGTAAAAGGTAAAAGAGAATTTTCTTATGTTTAGACCTAAGAAGCCGAAAATGATTTTGATGACTTAATAAAATTGAAATGATTTTGCATGATCTTTATTAAAATTATGGATTGATATTCATATTTTAAAAGTTATATCATGGTTTATATTTCACTTTTCATTGAAAATGATAAAGATCATGATTGATATAACTGAATATCGTTGTACATTAACTATTGGTTGCATTTTTTTCGTAAAGCCTTTCCTAGGAGCTTGAATTAGAGAAAGTTTATGATACTTATTGAGTACTATGACAGTGTACCCAGCTCACGTGGGCTCCCTCCAGTGTCCCGCCTACTTTACATATTTTAGGATGAGGTGTAGTACGTGATGAGCAGGCTTGGTTAGAATATAATGACTCTCTTCTTGAGATATATGTTGAGGCACCCGTTCTATTTCATGATAGCTATATGTTATTCTTATTTTCTTTAGTCTGAAATTGTCCCAAGTGTTTATTTCTATTCTTTGATACAGTGATTACAACATGTTCCCAAATCAGGTTACCATTCAATTCATTTGTTAAACCCCCAACTTTATTAAAATCCTTTAAAATTTTATCTTTCTAACCTTTTCAATATAGGTTTAATGAAATATATATATTTAGAGTGGAATATTTACCTTGAAAATATATATGATTTTCAAAGAACTTTCGCAGTTAAGTTGATTTCATGCATATGATTTGGGTGCATCATATGATTTTGGTTCGCTCGGATCAAATAGTGTGCCGAATGTCGATGATGTGAATTTGAATCATGACAGGTATAATGGTCCAAATTCCATGCATCAGAGATTAAAGACAGGTTTAAATCCAAATAATAAAAGAAAAACACAAGAAAATTAATATATGTTTTAGAGCTTACCGGAAAAATAGAAAATTTTGCTCCCCTATGGCAACCTTGGCCTTTTGTACCATCGTGTTATCAGACCAATCCCAAACGAACTTATCATAATTACCATACTTTCCTCTTGATAATCTAAACAACCATTCATTCTCAGTCAGCATTGTTCTTAACGCTTCACTAGATATGCCGTGACCAATAATCCTCACCACTCCGAATTCAGCAGCAGAGCTCAACAACCTATTCATTGCATCATTTTCCCTCAGCAAAAGTGACGGATAATAGATTTCATCAGGCACCCAACGATGTGTATTTTTCGGGAGAGTCAAGTGAGGAACGTGGATTGATTGATCAATGTACTCTCCCAAGATTGAGTCGACAGCCGAACGTGACCCTCTGCCTGTGGGAATCGGAGAAGGTGGTGGTGCTACGGACGAGGACAAATGTTTTCTCATGATCGTCAATGATGATCGCTGGGAATGAAGTTGGATCGACGATCAACTGTTTGATGAAATGCGAAATAGAGAAAAAGAAAAAGTAATGGATTGAGAAAATTTTAGTTTGATTTGAATGGAACAACTTTAGTTTGGTGCATAATGGGACCTTGGTGGCGGGGTGCACATCTAAAGAGTAGTAGTAAGCACGTCTTCCTTTTTCACATTATAGCGTTAACTGTCAAAGTCACACTCCCTTCACTAATTAGCTATTTTCCCCCTTTGTATCGAATTTATTTAATGTTAATGTTTAGTTAATGTTCAATTGAATCTCCTTCCAGCACAATATACAGATATGCAGATATGAGTAAGTTTTTTATGAGTGTCACTTACCTGCCTTAGTAATGTAAGGGTGGTCTCATAATTAAAGTAAGACATTTTACTTTAAAGTAATAATTTGTAGTGGATCCATATTGTATTGACCAGAAGATAGAATTACAAATCTAAAACAAACTCTCAAAGTAGCAACAACCAAATGAACAACTGAAAAGAGGAAAATGAAAAAGAAAAATGGAGGGAGGTTCGAGAGTGCTTCAACAAGAGTTAAGCCAAAATAAAGAAAAGACTTCTATTCACATACCCCTACACTTCCATGAGCTGATAGTTATAGTAACTATAATTACTCTTGTCGGGCAATTCCTTGAAACATGTACCTCAACCTCGATCCCAATTGTAATCCGATAACCTCTTATTGGGTTGTTTCACATTCTGACCCCTGTGCAACCCTTTCCAGGCCCAAGTACATGCTCTTAATCTTTTTCGAGGAGGCATTTGCATCTATACCCGCTTTTTGTGTCATGTTTTAACTTATGCCCGATTTGCAAAAAAAAATTACAAGTGTACCCGTTTTTTCGCATAACTTCAGCATACATGGTTGAAGTAGCAAAGGCAATCACGCAAAAGTTCAGCATTCTAGTAGCCGGGCCTGAAGTTCAGCTCTAGAGCTGAAGTTTTTGTTTTGTAACTGGCGAGCTTCAGCTCTAGAGCTGAAGTTTTTGTTTAGTAACTGGCGAGCTGAAGTTTTTGTTTTTTGCTGAAGTTTTTGTTTTGTAACTGGCGAACTTCAGCTCTAGAGCTGAAGTTTTTGTTTTGTAACTGGCGAACTTCAACTCTAGAGCTGAAGTTTTTGTTTTTGTAACTGGCAAACTTCAGCACTAGAGCTGTTTTTATAACTATCGAACTTCAGCTTTAGAGCTGAAGTTTTTGTTTTGTAACTGTCGAACTTCAGCTCTAGAGCTGAAGTTATTTGGAAGCTAGCTTTAGAATAGGATCTGCTCAAATAAGCTGGGGATCCATCCATCAAACAACTTGCTAGTTTGTTAAAATCTTTGGGGTAAAATCTCAGCACGTGAAAAGTTCTATCTTTCAAGTCATTAATGAAGGAAGAGATCTGTTCCACGTGAAAAGTTGGCTAGAGTTCTTGATACATGTATCTAATCGCTACTGACCTTTTCTCATTCATCTTGCTCTACTGGAAGGCTTCAGATGGAGGAAGGTTTGGGAACCAGTGAACAGCTTCCCGAGGATGAGGGAAGTGGTCTATGTATTAGTTTGTTAAAATCTTAACAATGGTATCTTGATAATTTCCACTCACAAAAGGAACTATGGAAAATAATTTCTTTTTTAATCATATAAAGGTACAAAAGAAAGTTTTAATTTCTATGCGCCAACAGTTTAAAAGAAATTTTACCTAAAAAATAATCTGCATCAACAGCAGCAGAAGAAAGAAGAAGAAAACGAAGGAGGAGAAAGAGGAGGAGAAAGGGGGCTAAAGTTATTTAAAAAATGGGTACAAATTAAAAGTTTTTAAAAAAATGGGTATATGTTAAATGGGGGCAACCAAATAGGGCGCCCCATGCAATTTTTACGTTTGTAACATCATACGTCCACTTTTTTGCCTTATACAATTGGACATCGTTAAGAAACTAAAATGAGATATCTTATTTCAAAACAAGTTGGATTCCCTCGCAAAAATAGGAATAAATAGTCGTCAAGTCATGAATAAAATGTGAGGTCGAAACAGGTGAAATATAAGGGTATTACTTGAATGCTATTGCAAGTATATGCGATGAAATAATCAAAAGAGAACAAAGCGCTATATTTTTTAGAGGATTGAATATTGTTCTTATCATAATGCATGATTACTTAATGGGAATATTCATCGAAAATACTAACTTTGATTCATTATTGTCGAGATAATGGTCTCTACTACTCTCACCCCACACTCCTTTACTTTCAAAATGTCTTATTTTAGTTACGTTAGGATTGTCACATAATTAATGGGATACTATTTTATGTGATACACGTGATAAAAAGTTTCAGTTTGAGAGTTGTCTAGAATCACGCAAACTGTAGTAGGACCTAGCACAAATATTTGAACAAAATGTCCCAAAAGAATTGCAAGACGTGACAAGGCCATGAGTTATGAATTATGATTATTGCAGTATTTGTTGTAATTTCTCGTAGTATCTGCATATGCTAATAAATACAAAGAAATATATAAATCAACAAATTAAAGTGAAAATGCATTCCATTTAATTATAATTAAGTATTGAAAACTATATATACAAAATATATGTCTTATATTTGTTGGCTTGGTGTAAACAGCCGGTGCAGGTAAATTTTTACCTATATACACCATACTAATATTAGAACCCACGCGATGCGTGGTTAATATTAAAGAAAATAATAATAAAATATTATTGTATTTGTTTGAGCTCATTAAATCTAAGTGAATTAACAAAATTTCAACTATTATTCTTTCTCTACGCAATGTATCCAAAAAAAACAAAGTATGAAATTAAAAGAAATCATATCGTCGGTGATTAGCTCTTGTATGATAAAAGAATACAATAATAAATTTTTAGTACTATTTCATTACTAATATGACTTAATTAGCTCATCACTTGGCTAAATATCTATGTCCACTATTTTTCTTTTTCTTTTTCTATTTAATATCTGATCCATGTCACGACGCAAAATCACCACCGGTTGTGATGGGGCCTAAACCACTTGCTAGGCAAGCCAATCATGAAATATTAAAGAAACATGATAACGAATTACAGAAAAGATAAGTCTGAGAGGCAAATAGCCATTGATAATATCAAATCATAATACAACTCCCTAGAACTGGTAATACCGAATCATAAGCTCTACAACACGAATACAAGTCTGAAATACAAATATATTGTCTGAAACAACAACAATCATTAACATAGCAAGAGAGAACTGCAATCAGGGAGCAGCTCTACCTTGGTCTCCAAAGCATAATGAATAGCTCCACTCACAAAATTAGATTGGATCCAACACCTGAATCTGCACAATTAAGTGTGAAGTGTAGTATGAGTACAATAGATCTCATGTACTCCTTAAGTATTATGACTAACCTCGACAAGGTAATAGTGGAAAAAATTACCAATGATACTCACTTACCAACCTACTCAGATCATAAATATACAAGTAGACAATAATGATACCAAAACTAAGCATGAAAATACAAGTATAACCTAATTGATGCACATCTTATAATAGTTCAATAACTCGGCGTATAAAGAAGATATCCATTTATCACCAAAGGATCATTAATATATAGAGAAGATATGCATTAAGAATCAAGTCAATATACACAGGTTAATATATAGAAAAGATATGTATCATGCCCTCACTTTTTTTATCAAACGGTTATGCATAAAGATGCATGTATACCTTTCAAAACTAGCATATAAAGAAGATATGCGATAAAATCATGTATATACCCAAGGTGTTTGCAAATAGAGAAGAGATGCAATAACCAAACACTGATCAGTTTTTCTCATATCGCGTGGACGTCATCAAGAGAGAAACATGAGAGAACGACCCTAGGAGGATAGATTCTTATCACATACTGCACGGACAACTCACGTGCCATTATATAACAACCACATAGGTCACTCATGTGCTATTATAACTCAAACCGCAGAGACCATTCATGTGCTACCAATCCGGTCCAAATCACATAGCAAGGAGCATAGTATTCAATACGAGGGATAACATAGCCTAAGAACTATACAACATGGACAAAAACTCGGTGCATGCACACATGCTCATCTCCTGTATGTGCATCACTCTTAGCATGTAGCAATCATCAACAAGTCAAGCAACTAGTGCCTCAAACCAAGGCTAGGCAAGATACGTACCTCAAACAAGCCAAATCAATACTCCAAAAATATCTTTCATTGCAAATCACCATCCAAATGGCTCAAATCTAGCGAAAAATAACTCAATAACATCAAATAAAGCTACAGGAATCAATTTCAAATAATAAAGCTTGAATCTTCATTCAATATCTAAAAAGTCAACAAAAGTCAATCCGAGCCCACTTGGTCAAAACTCAGGTTATTGGATAGATCCCGATCATAACCCCATGAGTCCAAATATGTGATTAGATTCCAAAATAAAGTCTAAATCCACCTTCAAATCCCCAAATTTTACTCTCCTAAGTTGTAGGCTAAAACCTCAATTTTCCTCTTTCAAATCCATGTTCCAAGTGCACAAATTTATAAGGAATTGATTATCGATGATTGGGTCGCGTGGTTGTGTGTTTTTTTTGTTATCGGTAAGTTGGTGGGTTAGTTATGACTGAGGAAGAGAACATACGGGGTAATTCGAGCAAGGATTTGATGGATATGTGCTACAGTTCACCTTACCGATTCATGTGAAGGTCATGGAAATTTTATACTTCTTGTGAATATGATGCACAACGAAGATGATTCATTCAGTTGCTTCTTTGGAGTATTCGTATGCTAACGTAGCACCAGTTGTTTGTTTTTATATATTCGGGACTTGCTTAGAGGAGACGACTCTCGACAAGGGTTCTAGTGGGTCCAACATTTAAAGTGTGGTGCTTAAGGATTTTCGGGTTCGTTGTATAGCCAAGGATTGATTATTGCAGCAAATTGTGATAGAGACTTTGGAGTATTTCTATGTTACCACCAGGTCTGTGGTGCAGTGTTAGAGAGATGAAAGAAACAGTTTCGGATTCGCAAAAGGTCTGATCAGAACGGGTATACCAGTTGAAAGTACTGTTGAGCGTATATGAGGGTATAAAATGGTTCATGGTATTGAGATAATGTGGACTCGTGATTTGGGGTCACTCGGGATGGGTGTTGATTGAGGTCCATTATGTGTTGGAAAAGTGGTATTGCTTCACAGGCAAGTCAAGAGTAAATCTAAAGAAGTGGGGTCAGTTTAGTAGTGGGTTAGATCAGCGTGGTAAGGAAAATGATCTGTTCTTTCGGTATAATAAGGATATATAGGTGTTTCGTAGCTATACTTGTGGGTTTGGCAGTCTGCGTGACTCGGTTGATTTAGAAGACTCAGTTTAATGGTTTGGTTATGTGCAAACTGGACCCGAAGAGTTATGGTAGTTTAGACCATGACTCGAGGTTTGTATCTTTTGCAGTTAAAGGAAAGTTGGTTAAGTGTCACGATTTTCCTTCTGAAATGAATTAAGTGAAAGGTTTCTTGCCGATGAAGTATTTATTATACTAGTGGCTCATGGTTATGATGGGGTTCTAGAACTCTTGCACAGCAGCATGATTGATGTGGTGAGCGAGGTGGAAATTGGGCAAGGTTGTGGTTTGGTTTTGACAAGGATATCACGAGCTCGAAGGAGCGGGGGAGAGTTCAGGTGTTCAAAGTATGCTGGCACTACTTTAGTGTTGCATGAGAATGGTCTGTATTGTGGAAGAAGCATTGTATATTGATTTGCGGATTCATGGCTAGCACTATAGAAATAGCATGGTCGATGGCCATTGATGTTCAAATTTTGTTACTTGGTGTTGTAGGTTGTGGAAGTATCTCCCATAGGGTGATTATGTAGAGGTGGTGTATCAATCATTTTAGTAGAGATCGAGGCCAGGTACAGAGATCCTGGTACTATCGCAGATTGGAGAGTTTGTCTGAGAGACGCACCATTTCTATAGTTGCGGACTACGAAGTTTGTTCAGGATTTGATGGTTTTTTTTATGTGTCATGAATGGGGTCATTGTGGATCTTGAAAGGATACTTACCTATTTCGGGATGTTTGAAAGCGATTTAGAGGGCCATTTGTAGGTCTAATGAATGTATATTCTACACCATATTAGATATGTTTATTCAGCACAGTATTGTCTACGGATGAGTGTTCGGGCATGGCGGATTTATTCATCTTATCATCTATTTCCTGTTTTACAATTTAAGCTATGTAGGTTGTGAGGTGGCTTGATTATTCACACATGTGTTGTGATCCTGTGTAGTCATGTGGTGTTATGTGATGGCTCTAGAGATACTGATTTATTTATTGCACAGTAGTCGTGCTTAGGTCTTCATAGCGCAAGATGATATATGTCTCCCCAGAGTTATGTTTATGCATGTGTCGTGCTTGTAATTGATGTACGCGTGTCTAGTGAGTATGAGCATTTTGGCTCGATGGGTATCCCCTTGGTAATTGCTATGTGTAGATCGAGTGGCACGTTGCCATGGGTATGATGTTTGGATCGGTTGCACACCGTAATGATATCATGTGTGGATTGGGTTGCACGCCACAACAGTATCATGCGTGGATCAGGTTGCACGCTAAAACAGTGAGATATTAGGTACGTTTCTTTATAACTATTTGTGTGTTTTGTTTCTCATCTATGAGATAGGTTCATAGCACTTATTTGGTCGTTTTATTCATTACGCGAGCAGGATAGCTCTAAATTCAGGTTCGCTTTTCCTTATTGGTCATATTCGAGTTGGGGCTTGTTGGCACATTAATGACGTCATACAAGAGTTTAGACGATTTTCGGTGTGACTTATTACCCGAGTAGCTTGTACTTGGGGAGACGAGTTTGTTAGACCTGGAGTCAGCGCAAACGAATTTTTATAATATATATTTAGAGGGAGAATGCCACTAATCAGTTTAGAATGCCGCAATGGATCTTGTCGAACGGAAGAATCCCATGATTTATTGATTTGACAGGTGGTTAACCACAAACTAGGTCCCACCCCAAATACCCTTAGTCACTCACACATACTCTTCCCCAAAGGTTTAGATACCAATGAGGTATTCACTCAATATCTGACATGAGAGCAGCAGCAGGCATAAAATTTCAAGTATACAAAGTTCAAAGGCTGCATAGAATAGAATCGAAATGCAACGACATGAACACTTTAGGAATTATAACATTAACCTTAAAATCAGAACCCAACAGGTAAAAGTCAATTACTGTAGGTACCAACAATGTCTAGGGATGTTTAGCATTCATTCATAACATATATATTAGAACATTTAAGGGGATCATCATCAGATGTAGAATAGGGAGAGTTCATGGAAACCATCAGTAAACTAGTCCAAGTTAGAAATGAGGAGTTAGGTGATCCAAAAGGTATGGAAGACATGCGTGTTAACTTTATTAGTTCTACTGGCAAGTTCAAATTTTCAAGAATCTTTAACTATATTTATAACACTCCAACATTCAACTCAAATGATCCCCAGAACAATCAGAAGCATACATGCTCAAAATTAAGGCCTCATTATACTAGATATTTGTATTAACAGTCTTGATCAAATTCCTTAGAGGTAGCAGCAATCAACAGAGGTATCTACATAGGCAGGAAAGTGAGTTTTGAGCTATCTCTAATTTAATAACATGGTTTTTAGCCTATTAGGTTCTCATCCAATATCCAGCTCTGTTTTTATTGGCAAAGATATCAACCAAGTGTAAGACAATGGGTAGGGGTGTTCATTCTAACAGGACAAGTAAGCATTAGGATTTGTTTAGGTCTATAAGCGACAATAGTAGACTTTCATTTCAGACCCCACACTTTTAAGTTGTTAAGGCTGGCATCGTTTGACTTCTATTCTCTAAGGCAATCTCAAGTGAAGAGTGCAATAACATAGGCAAGAGTCTTTCCTAAATGAGAGTAAACAGGAAGTTCATGAGAACAACTGGGCAAACAAAAGCATGGAAGGTCAATAGACTTCACTCAACTTATACACAAGGAAGTTTCCATAGGATTACATAATTACAGGAAATATCATATGAGCAGACAACATAATACTAAACTGATGAATTCATTACAGGAGTTTAGATCATGTAAGCTTTAAAATATGTACAACACA
The DNA here is from genome assembly GCF_000715075.1 of Nicotiana tabacum. Lineage (NCBI taxonomy): Eukaryota > Viridiplantae > Streptophyta > Magnoliopsida > Solanales > Solanaceae > Nicotiana > Nicotiana tabacum. Next base: position 49,434,079 of record NC_134089.1, on the reverse strand, counting down.
GGCATGGTTTTAGCAGCAGATCACTCAGTCCAAACAGACAGGTTAAATGTGAATGACATGAATAACATGATGGAGATCATTTTTAGACACACTAGCATATGATATACCATTACTAACCAAGGACTAATATAGCACAGTTGTAACAAACCAAAACCCTCGACGGGACATCAAAGAAGTGTCTAAGAGCACAACTTGATCAAGCTAACTAAACATGGTATTACAGTTAACAAGCACACAAAGGAATCATCAGAAGATCCCTAAACAATGACAAAGGCTCAAAAGAATTATATCATTCACTAATAACAACTATTTATCTAGTTAAGTCATAAGGTTCATTAACCTAAATTAACCAGCCATACTAATATAAATTATCAGGAAAAGATTAACTTAAACAATAAGGATAACATATAAGAGCAGAACCTAATAATCAATCATAAACTTCTAACATATATCATGAACGAAAGATAATCAACAGAAGCAGACATGGTAAGCATAGAAAAAAAAGATAATCGAAAAAAGGGAGGGTCAGTGTACACTGACCTTCTACCGGGTAGCAAACCAAACTAGAGTGATTCAATATCCGTTTAAGGATCCAATACTCAAGACCAATAAGGCAATCGAACTTAGGACCAGAAAAGAAAACAGTAAAGAGTGAGGAAAGCTCAAATTTTGCCTTTTCTTTCTTTTTGTATTTCCGATGGTATTAGATTATCTCCTGGTGAGGGCATTGAATGACCCTTTTTATAGTGGCATTCAATGCCTTAGAGTTTCACAGATTCAAAATGATAGTGAAGAGTGACGAAGAGTAGATGATGTGAGCAACATTGAGTGAAATCAGAGAAGACAGAGGTAAGAGCAGTGATAGTTTTACCTGAGATGGGGAAACTGTCCGTTGAAAGCAAAATCCACCAGATAAAAGCCCCAATGATGATAACACTAAAGAATAATGATGATAACACTAAAGAATAATGATAACAAAGAATAATGATGATAACACTAAAGAAATGGCCATGCATGCCATAGATTTAACAGCGCATAAGAGAAATCTTGAGATTTAATGTTGCATCATTGAATCTAGGGTTTCAGATTTAGGAACTTGAATTTCAAGTGATGAAACGGGAAGGGAGTTGGAGAGAATCACGGCTTGGGGAGGCAGAAGGGATGATTTTATGGTTGATTCACGACCTTGCACGAATTTGTGCAAGGTTTGTGATTGATTTGGTTATGTGAGTTGAGAGAACAGAGAGAGGAAGGGGAAAGGGGATGGCCGAGTCGGGGAAGGAAATGATTGGGGTTTTGGGTAGGTTAGTCCATCTCTACTTAAACGCGTGGGAGTGATATGAGCCGTTGGATCTTTAGATCAACGGCCCTGATAATTCAGGGATTAAACACTTTAAACGATAATATATGAGGATTGTTGGATCTATAGATTTTGACGGCTGAGATTAAATCCGGGGATGTGTTTAAAATTAAAGAAAATACGAGGTAAAACGTGGGTCGTTGATCAAATATATAGACGGCTCGGATTAAGTGTGTTTATTTTGTGAGTGTGGTGAAGGGGTGATGTGGCACAATTTAATTGGATCGTAAAGGAGGTCATGGATCTCCAAGGTGAAAAGAGAGGGGTTGGACCTGGGTCAGATTTTGGATTGGGCTTGGGTATTTGGGCCATTTCTGATTTAAGAAATGGCCATTTCTCCTTTGATTATGAAATTACAAGTGTAGCCGATTTAGCCTTTAAACCTTTTTAGATTTAATTTAAATAAACTTAAATAATTTCAATAAAATGTAATAGAAAATATTTGGCCTTCCCTCTCGCGTAGAGTGAGCTGGGCGTGGCTGATTTGGCCTTCACGATCGCGAAGGGCAACTAGCCAGTGTATAAGAATTGAAATCGGGACTTGACTTATTTTTATTTCATTTCTCTCATTGGAGTTGATTTTGGGGCGAATTTGAAGGGGCTTTTTTATCATCCGTCCCAAGGTAAGTGATTCATACCCATTGTGAGTTAAATACATAGATTATATATGGATTTTAATATAAAAATTGGTCGAAATTGCTGAATATTGGAAGAAGACCTAGAAATGATAATTTTAGATTTTTACCACGAAATTGGCATGAAATTGGAAATAAATTATATATTTGAGTTAGTGGTGCTATTGGTAATATTTATCTTCGATAATTTTTGGAATCCAGACGCACGGGCTCGGGGTATGATTTTGTTGACTTTTCTTGTGGAGTTGGAAATTATTTTTAATTGTTAAATTATGAGTCTTTGAGCATATTTTGATTGGTTTGCACATTTTTTTGACTAGTTTCGGATTGTTTGGCATTGGTTTGAGGTGTTAGAGAGGCGTTGGAGTCGGTTATCGGATTTCGGAGCGAGGTAAGTCTGCTTTCTAACCCTGTGAGGGGAAATTTACCCTGTAGGTGCTATATTTGTTATGTGCTACGTGTTATGGGAGCTACGCTCATATGAGGTGACGAGTGCCCGTGCGTTTGCTAGAATTTCTGATTATGTTCATGTAAACTTAGACGCATACCATATTTTAATTATACTATTTGAGTTATTCTTGCATGATTAAATATTTTAAATTGTAACTTAGCCTGGGACTAGATTTGAGTAAGGCATTGGACTTGCTATTTTAGACACTTGACGAGCTAATTTATTAGTAGTGGAAATTATACTTTCTTTTATGAATTTCTCCCGATTGGACGAATTTGTTCAAAAGTCTCTCAAATTTCATAACTCACACGTATATTCGTGAGTGGGGCCAATGACCCGTCAAGTTTCAGTATTCCTATGGGCCCGGGCTGAATGCCTCAGCAGTACCATTATGGTATCGGGTCGTTCGCCTCGATAGTATTATGATATGCATCTATGGATCGGACCGTACGACCTCGGTAGTGTATACTATTATTATGGGATCAGACCATACGCTATGACAGGAAATCGTGCCATTACTATTATGGGATCGGTCATCCGCCTCGGCAGAATCGTGAGAAATATTTGATAAGGAGTTAACATACTTATGAGTCTTCCTGACTTGATATGTGACCTTTTATCTGGTGATGACCATTATGTATTCCATTTCAGGAAGTATCCGATATTTGAGGACTTCGTGTTTACTCTTCAGTTGAGGCATTGAGCTAAACCAAAATGAAAAAGTTGAATATTGTCACAAGTTTACAACAAATATTTATGGCAGAGAACTGCAGTTCACATAAACATAAACTTGAAAGTTTTGAGATTCAATAATATCTTACAATCAGACGATGAGTAAAAATATTTCATCATTGTCTTCAAGTCCCAAAGGACTTGACGGAAGAGAGATCACATTCTGTTCGTTTTATTTGGGCTAAGCCAGTCTAAAGGTACTTTTAACATGGTGTGAGATCTTTGTTTACACATTCAACATTAACCATCGGGATAACCTTTGACGAGCATATATGAAGGTCACCAACCTAAGCCATGGCTTTTCTTGAAGGCTGGATCGTGATAGCCAATATTCTCAACAGCACCAACAGTGTTGAACAAGCGCCTCTTATTTATCTCTTCTACAAGAGAACGATGCATCAATTGACTACGGATATCAACTAGCGATTTTACCTTAGTCAATTTTGGATGTTGATTCATTAGCGCGCTCTGATTTTTGGACATGTTTGTTTCAGGACAGAACCTCGTAGTACATTTGTTTGTCTTCTGATCAGTACAGTACTGAGATTCTGCTTTCTTGTAGTTCAAATCAGCATCATCTTCTTGAAGGGAACAGAAGTTTAAGTTGTTGTAGGATCCATAGGAGTTCATCGAGCATTGAGAACTTGAATCATCATACGGTTTCAACTCATCTGCAACACGGGACATTGAGAAGTTGCAGATAGATATCAAATTAATTTCACGTAGGATTACTGAATCTTATCACATATGACAGTAGAGTCACAAAGTTATTTTTTGTGACATTAAAGTAATTGAATTTTACTTTCTATACCAGTAAACTCAATAAACTTTTACCTATTATGACGGTAAAGTTGCAGAACTATATATCTTTTGTCACATTAAAGTAACTAAACTTTACATTATAATGGTAAACTCACCCTACTTTATCCCCTATAATGACAAACATACTGATTTTATCGCCATAATGGTTAAAAGTTCAATTATTTTTATGTGACGCGTAAATTACTTCACAATCATGAAAAAAGAAACCGATACAAACCTTGAAGCCAATCATGGTCCAATTTTTCTTGATGATATGAAGGGAGTAGACCAGGGAGAGAAAGTTGAGAAGAAGAATGGGAGGAAATGTAATAGAAAAGATTGCGATGGTTTTCGTCATCATCTTCTACGTAGTTGAAGCTATGCTGCTGTTCATAATTCTGAACAGAGTTCTGTGAATTCTTCCATGTTGGAATTAAAGCAGAAATTTCCTGGTCAATCATATCAGCAATTTGAAGAGGATCCCAATCTGTTATGTCTAACTCCTTCACCATTTCCACTGCCACTTCCATTGCAGTGTCATTAGATATGTCGAATGGGAAGAATATGTTCCTTGCTTTGCCTAAAAATGGACAAGTCCAATGAGTAACATTTTAATTGCTAGGGCATCTTAAATAAAACTAGACAATTACTAGATAAGCAGGCACATAACATAATTTATAGGTGGCAAAATCAACCCATTTTTTAGCAACTCGTCCGAGTTTAAACGGTTGGATTATATCCCCTTTGTTGGCTTGATCCAATGGGTTGAACCCGAAATGACCCATTAAATTATTGGGTCAAAAGGGACAGAATAGTGTAACACAACAGGTCAAGATGCACACAAACCTAAAGAGTTTTTGGCTAAAATCATCCTTCATGGTACATCCTTGTGTAATAATAGTGAATAAAAAACATCTCTTAACTAATAAAAAAGGGGCAAGAATCATCCTTCTACAACCAAAACTTGTGCCAAGCACATGACTTCCCCCAAGATCTCCCTATACTCCTGATTCTATCCCTCCCGAAGCTATCCCGCTCTTTCATATTAGGCTTCAAAAGCTATACGATTGAAGATAAGTTCATAAAATAACTAGAGCAACAAGATAAGTTATTTTCTTGAACTAGAATTGAAGCTAGGGCTATTCTCCATTACTTATCTTCCCACGCCTCACAAACAAGGTAAAAGCAACAATAGCCATTAAAAAAGTTTTGGCTTTTTTCGCCCGGAGTAGTATTTTGCTATTTCTCAGACTAAATATCTTCCTCATTCTTAAAAGCACCAGATCTTGTGGGTTGAAGCATAAGAAACAATAGATAAATGCTGACTCGAAGTTTAAGAGGTCAATCATCCACACCCAGCAATGGTATTATTGATATTATAGATTCTTTAAGCATTCGATAATATCATATACAATAGCTTTCAGATTAACTTATACTATATTACTGAATTTACAAAATTCTAGAAAGTCTTTTGTTTAATATAGAAGTTGAATATTTTAATATTTATTACATTGAAAAAAAATAAGTTTTAGAAGCCTAAGCTTTGGTGAAGGATGAAGACGAGATGATCAGGAAGGATAAAATAGTGAGATTTTGTGGGGGGCTAGGGGTTGAAGTCACGTGCTTGACACATGTTTTGGTTGTAGCTGTTAGTTTCTTAATGAAAATTAACGGAAGGATGATTCTTGCCTTTTTTGGATAGCTAAGGGATGTTTTTTGTTCACTATTATTAGAGAAGGACGTACTCTAGTTTTGAGCCATAATTGAGGGATGATTTTAGCTAGAATCAAATTTGAAGATTGGAAATTATATAAAATTTGAAGAACTTAATTAAGCTGATAATTTTTAAAAAAATACATTAGCTTTCACTTTTCTTTTTCAAAAAAGCAAGAATAAATAAGTAAATTGGAGGTCTAATAAAATTGGAGGTCACATCATGTTGAGCCGGTTGGGTCATGACATGTTATTTGACCGATTTTGACCCAAATAAATTTTGGACTAGCTGGTTCATGATCCTTATTGAATTGACTATCCAAATTTAAGCTAACTCGTTCATTTGCCACCTCTTTAACATATATATAGACTATAAAGAGATTAAGATCCTGACTCTTGCATGCAAGTTTTTGAACTACAATTCTTTATTTCTGAAAAATAAATGGTGAAGCAATTTACCATTCTTTTGAGAAATTTGTACTTTGAGAAAGATGGTATCATCCGCAGGATTCATTGTTCCTGTTATTATCATGTCTGTGCCACCTAGTACTGAATCATCAGACTGACAAGGTACTTCATTTTGTTCCCCATTTGGTGTAAACTTTTGATGAAATGGCAAGTTTATGACAGGAGATAATTGTTCATCCTCATCAACAGCAAGGAATGGATCCCTCAATAGCTCAGAAGCAGATGGCCTTTCAGAAGCAGTATTCAAGCATCTTCCAACAAATATTTGGGCTTCAGCATCACTAATCTTGTAAAATGCTTTTGGTAGCTTTCCCTGTCGACACAAATATGTTACGCTATCAGTATGATTTAACATGTTACATAAGGTTACGTATTTCATAAGTAATTTAATTGTGTAAATATTTATCATGAAAATAAGATATGGAATACGCGTTCATGATCTTACCGAGGTGACTTTCTTGTATATTTGAGCTGGATTTGAACATTCACTATACGGATACTCAGAAGTGAGCATTTCTAATACACACATGCCAAAAGAGTATACATCTACAAGTTCATCATAATCCTCTTCGTATAATTCTGGTGCCATAAATTCAGGAGTACCTAAAGATAACAGAACATTCAGTATAATTTTAGTCATCAGTGACGGAGCCAGAAATATATGAAAGATATTTAAGAACTGCAAAAATAGTAGGTGAGGTCATTGCCTATGACACTATGAGCATGGTGCGATCCACAAAGTATGGTCGCTAAGCCTAAATCACCAATTTTGACTTGGCCAAGATGTCCGTTGACAAAGATGTTATCGCACTTCAGATCTCGGTGTATAACTGGAGGATTGTGACCGTGCAGATAAGCAAGACCTTTGAGGATTTGTCGTGCCCAATTCTTGATTGCACGTATATTTACTCTCTTATACTTTTGTCTATACCTACATCAAGAAAAGAAAACAGTCAATCTAAATAACTTTATCAATTTTTTAAAATTACCACTACTATATCGAGTTTATGTTCTGTCTAATAAAATGTAAAAAAATTTATATTATCAGGTTAAGTTGACCTACTACAATTGATAACTCTCACATCAAGCATGAATTCAAGTTATATATACAGAGAAAAAGAAATGCTACACTATCATTTTAATTTACTTGTTATTGCAGGTTATTGCTTTATTTCCTAACTTATCATGGCAGCATATAATGAACAGCTACCTATTATTATAGGTCATCAACCTAACCTGATAATACAAAGATTCATTTCACTGTGATCGGTACACTAAATATAAAGTCATAGAGCATAATATGTTGGTAACTATGTAGGAAAATAGAATAATATATAATATGTTATAACAACCGCACAGATAAATTGCAGTATCGGTATATATAATTTAAAAAAAAATCAAGATATGGGATGCGGATGTATTACTCTCTAAGAGTGCCAGAGGTAAACATTTCAGTGATGAAGTTGAAGGTTCTGCCTTCAACATTGATCCAAGATGCATGGAATTTCATGATGGATTCATGATCAAGTTCCTTGAGGAGATGGACTTCTGAGTAGAGCCTTTGTAATTCTTCAGGTGATCTAAACACATCATTGAGTTTCACTTGGTTCCAAGCTACCTCTATTCCTAGTAATTCATCAAATGCCTTATACACTATCTTTGTTGCTCCTTTTCCAAGGATTTCTTCGAACTGCAAAGGAAGATATTAATCATAATTACAATTAGTAGCTTACAAATACAACAACAACAACAACAACAACAACAACAACAACAACAAACTGAGTAGTTTCACACAAGTAAGGTCTGGGGAAGGTAAGATGTACGCAGCCTTACCCCTACCCCTGGAAGGATAGAGGGGTTGTATCCAATAGACACTCGGTTAGAGAACGACGGAAAAGAAAAGATAATTTCAACAAGTAGGAATAACAGCAAGATGAAATAAGATTGAATTCAAGAATATGCAGTAAAACTCTAGGTAGTGTTAGCTATTTATGGATAAAAGATATCATACTAATAAATCATATTCTTCTTGCTTAACTACAGCTACTATTATTAGAGTGTTTCAATCTCAAATAAATTGTGATCGGTTATGTGAATCCTTATTGTTCAACGTGTTACTTCTTTTAAGTCTGTCATAGTCAAATACTAATGTTTAAAAATTAGTTTGTCTAGTACTAGAAGTATTTGTTTTCTTCTATTGGCTTATAAATATCTGCAAGATTACGAGACTCCTAGCAAATATTGAACCTAATTAAAGTAAGCATATTAAATTTAATCTCAATTAAATGATATCACCTATATATAGATTTTTTTTCTTCCTTGCATTTACACATTGTCTTTATATTCACAATTTCAAACTATAATTAAGTATTTAATTCAATCTGAACTTTGAACGCAGAATACGTACCAATATATGAGTATATAGACATTTTGTCTACTGTGTGATCATGTGACGGATAGTCGAAACACCATTAATTTAGTGTGTATTTAGACTAATAACACTGTTTCTTGATATTTCCCCTTTATATCCATCATAAGCATCATCATCAAAATATATTATCAATCATGACTTCCTAGCTTAATTAGGATTTCTTTTAAATGTGATAAGATTCTAAAAGTAATCTGCCAAAATCCTTATACCACACAAGTTTTGGTGGTTCATCGCCAACCAAAAACGAAATTTAAAAAAAAAAGGATTATATTATCAAGAATTAACAAATAAAAATATTTCTTCTAAAAGTCAACTTGCTTCACAACATGCTTCTTTAGAAATGATGAGGTCCGCCATTTGGAGGTTTTCAACTAACATTTGCCGGCCTATAGCATGCTATTTCTTACGAATCAATTTGCGCACACTTGAATTGTTTCAGCAATACTTGCAATTTTTTATTAGCATAAACATTAAATAGTTTTACCTACTATAACAAGGATAAGAAGAAATCATCTACTATTTTTTGTTAGAAAGAATCTTGATCTAACGATAGAAGTATATGAAATTTGGTTTCAATTTAGTTTTGTATGATAATTTGAAAGAGTTGCGAAGTTGTAAATCAAAAAACGTCCAATTAAAAAAGTTTAGACTCGACAAATTCAATTCAAATCAAAAAGAAGAAAAGAGGAAATGTATTCATTGGTAGAGTAATTCCCAGAGAGACGATGATTCACTCTATCGTATCGATTAAGCACAAAGCATTAATCACCATTAAGAATAAGGATATGAAGCCTTAAAAAAATAAAGAGAAAAAGGATATGAAAAACTTACACGTCCATAGCGTTTAGATGAATCCATTTCCACATATTCCAACTCCGAGTTTAATTTAAACATCCGAACTTTATGCATGGTGAATGAATCAAAAGAAAAGTTTCTTCTTTTTCTTTTGAAGATTGTGTATATATATCACTAACTATATTATTTTCACTAAACTTTATTAGAATGAGAAGTAGTTGTTTATCTTGATGAAAGAAGTGAAATTAATGAAACGGGTGTGAGAGAAAGAACTTCTTGGCAGAATTCAGTCCACCGGAGGATAGAATAACACTTTTTAGTGACTAAGAGCGGGAAAAGAAAGAAAGGGAGAGAGAAATGCTAGGAAATCCGAAGTTTTCCTTCATGATTTTCGTAAGAGAAAACACCAAACAATAGCCAAAAAAGCCTTGAGTAATCAATCCTTAACATAATCCAAGCCATCCCTACTACTTCAAGTGAGAACTTGTAATCCCAACAAATCATCATTTGTCTTTAATTTCCAGAAAAACAAAAGGAATACGAATCTTCCTTTTTTGCTATCGACTTAATTGATAAGTCAATAACACACACTATTAGAGGTGGAGATGCTATCAACAAAATTAGGGAATATCTGATCTGTCAACAACGTAACTTTTCAAGTTTAATTTAGACAAGTAATTAATGGGATTCTAAACTTGAAAAATCTGTGGCATCTGTGCCCATGTTTTGGAATTGACATTTTTTGTGGTGAATGAGAATTTACATAGGAGGATCTAAACAAGTTGGCGTCGGCTAATGGGAAAGAAAAGAAAATTTTATGTAGGTGTAAATAGTAGGGTTGATAATGTTGAAGAGATTTTAGAAGGACAAGAAGACTTTTGGTGCTAACAAAAGGGTGAGACGTTTCTGGTAGCTAGTGATGGTACATGATATCTGACCTTTTAGAGGTGACTTTATAATAAAATTTAATTTGCTGACTTTTTCTCTCTACCATTACTTGAGCTTTTTTATTTTCATTTTAAGTCCAATTTTGACGTGTGTCTTGTTTTTGGTTATTATGTTCTAAGAAGTTTTATTTTGGAATTATTTGGTACCATTATTTGAGTTTTTTTTTTCTTTAAATCCAATTTGGACGTGTGTCTTTTTTTTGTTTGTGTGTGTTTGTGGTTATTATGCTCTAATAAGCTTTATTTTAGATTAATTCCAAGTCAAACACAAAAGTTAGAAAAATTGGTCGTATTTGTGTTTATTATAACTCCTCTCCCTCCCAATTGATGCCACATTTAACAAGGGAAAGTTATTAATGGAAGAGTTGAAATGTTATTATTATTCAATTGAAGTTCATCTAAAAGTAGAGATTAAGTTATCTCATTAAAGAATTTGAACATTTTTTGAATAAAAGTGGAACAAACTAATTGAGCCCCTTTGCCTTTTGAGATTTGGATTTTACTCCTTTTTTACCTTTACGATATTACTAGTATTAGTACCCGCGCGATGCACGGATAAATCATTTCAAATTGCAATGTATGTTGTTTGAATCATGTACAAATAACCTTAAAATATATATATCTCAGATAAAAATTATATAACATGAGAATTTAATTATGAAGCATGATATGAAATTATTTATCAAATCTCGTAGTAGACAACCAATCTGTTTAACATATATTTGTAGCAACCTAACCCCTTGATTTTAGTACTTGCATTTCGTTCCGTTGTCGATATTAAAGAATACTAAACATGTCATATTGCGATCTGTCTTGTTCGAACACATTAGATCATATTATTTTAATAAAATGCTTACAATCACTTTATTTTTATCAGGAAGCCAAATATGTCTTATTCATCACATCATTTTTACGTAAATTCTTTTTTTGTTCTTTTCTTATAGTTATTGTATTATTTAATATTTCATATTATTATACCATCATATAAGTTTTTGTTAGCTTATAATTAAATTAATGTCTTGCTTATTATCCTTTTAATAGTATGTGATAAAAATAAATGTTGTATTCTCTAAATTTGATATATTTTTATGCTTTTATCCTCTTATTCATAATATTTTAATAATTTAAATTTGTCAGTAATATTTTTAAATATAATTAATTATTTTATTTTATCTATATTAAAATTAATTTAAAGTATAAGTATCCTCGCACTACCTCTATTTTCTTTTTAATATACATTCTCTTTCCTACTATAAATGTTAATTAGTTTTATATTAATATTTTACCTATAACCAAAATAATGTCATATTTTATTTTAAATTGTAACTTTTAATTAGTCAAAAATATTAATACATAAGTTATTTGATTATCATGTTCCAAATGTATTGAGTTCTCTTATAATTAATTTTGTATTAGATGCAGTTAAATTTTCTTTCTTTTTTAGATATAAGATAAAATTTAATTTTAAGTTTAATTTTCACTATTAAGATTACCAATATTAGAAATTTATTTTGTATTTTTAAAAATTTATTTAATCATAGAAAAAAAAATTCTTATTTTTATGAACACATTATTTCTAAATATTGTAATGATATTTTTACTATCATTTTAATTCTTTACGTAATATATTTTTAAAAAAAAAATTTCATCTCAAACTCAGATAATTCTTATCATTTTATTTTCTAAACTGGACCACATTTTCAAAAAATTATGCTATGCATTCAAACTCAAACTAACTACACTCGATTCAGATATTAATCATAATTCTAAAATATTAATACATAAGTGATTTGATTATCATGTTCCAAATGTATTGAGTTCTCTTATAATTAATTTTGTATTAGATGCAGTTAAATTTTTGTTCTTTTTTAGCTATAAGATAAAATTTAATTTTTAATTTTCATTATTAAGATTACCAATATTAGAAATTTATTTTGTATTTTTAAAAATTTATTTAATCATAGAAAAATATTCTTAATTTTTTGATCACATTATTTCTAAATATTGTAATAATATTTTTACTATCATTTTAATTCTTTACGTAATATTTTTTTTAAAAAAAATCTCATCTCAAACTCAAATAATTCTTATCATTTTATTTTCTAAACTGGACCGCATTTTCAAATAATTATGCTATGCATTCAAACTCAAGCTAACTGCACTCAATTCAGATATAATCACAGAAAAATATTTTCTTAATTGTTTGAACATATTATATCTAAATGTTGTAGTAATATTTTCACTGTCATTTTACTTCTTTACATAATTTTTTTCCTTTTTCAGTTTGAAGATACAAATTTAATTTTTGTAAAATTACCTATATTAGAAATTTATTGTATAATTTAAAATTTTATTTTTTATTATTATTTTATTTTTCATAAATAAGACTTCAATTTTGTTTTATTATTCATATTTTGAGCATTCGCATCGTAGTTTTAAGAACTTTCTAATCTTAAATTCAAATAGTCTTTTCTTTTCATTTCTAATAGTAAATTTCTAATAAGTTAACATAATTTTCTGATTTTTTTAATCTAATATATAGTCTTATTATGTTTTATGTGGCTTTTCATTAACTCGTAACTTTATTTAATATCATTCTCAACTAATTTTCTTTAATAATATAAGATAAATATATAATTTTTTAATTATAAAATAAATAATTATTTTGTTTCAAAAATATTACTCGAAAATTTTAATTTATTTAAAATTTAATAATATTTTAAGTATTGTATATTTAATTTACTTTATTTTCTAAACTTATGATTTATAAATGTCCTTACATTATCTCTAATTTATTTTTATTGTTCAATCTTTTTAGTTTTTTATTTTACTATTAGACTTAAGTTATGTGGACTTATATTATGACTTTTCTTATCATAATATAAAAAACTTTCTCATCTCAAATTTAAATAAGTTTTACATTTTTCCTATGATAAAAAATCTTAGTTTTTTTTTCTATTAATTCTTTATTATTGATTTTATATTATTCAATACCTAATATTATTACATTGTCATGTGAATTTTTATTAGCCTGTTTGAATTTAATATCTATTTTTACCACACTCATTCTAATATAATATAGATAAAAATTAAAATACTTTCTCATCTCAAATTCAAATAATTTTTATCATTATATTTTCTTAATTGGACCATATTTTCAAAATATTATGGTATGCTTTCAAACTTAAACTAACTAAACTCAATTCAAATAGTAATCATAGAAAAGTATTTTTTTAATTGTTTGAACACATTATATCTAAACGTTGTACTAATATTTACGTATAAAATATTCATTTGCACGATTTATCAATATTAATATGAATTTATTTTTCTTGTTATTAAAGTATCTTTTGCTGATTATTTAATTTTTCTCTTACCTTATAATTAATTTGTATACTTTATGTAAGATCTTATTTTGCTGCTTGAATTTATTTAGTTTTTAAACTCAATAAATCTTTAATATCTTAAGTAATTTTTAGTTTTATTTTATATTTTAACTTACTCCAAAGTATAAATAGTCATAGGTTATCTCAATTTACGTCTTTATATATATTTTTTTCTATTATAGTTTTTAATTAATTTTTCACTTCCATATTTCTACCTCCATATTTCTAGCTAACATAGAAGAAAATCTATGAGTGGATCAATATATAGATATAGATATAGATATTGATACAAATATACATATAAATTTAAATATAGATATATAGATTAGATTTGTCTAGATCTATTTAGATTATGTATAAGATTCATTAAACTACCTCCATTAATTATGTTTCTATATATAATTTCTAATTATTAATGTTGTCCTAAAATTGCCAAGTGGCTTCATTTTAGCTTGCCACTTGGCTTAACCACAATGCATACTACTCTCCTTTTAATATAATATAGATAGATATTGTAAAAGGCAAAGGGAAGCTATCCTGCCAAAATTCAAAGGATATTCATATTTTGACACCTAAGATTTTGTTACGAGTTGATACTTCAGCATGAATGTAATCATGACACAAAAAAGCTTTCTCTCTCTAAGCTCTCGGCGCACGTTATGTTAACGTACGCCGTCTGAGAAGCAGCCATGGCGAGAAAGCGAGGACGACCTAAACGAGAGCCACTCGTGACGGTCGGCAAAGCCATCAGTGCAACAGTAATTGCAGATACCTTAGCTAAAGGATCCACTCAGCAAGTAACAACACCAATCGGACACCAATTCCAGCCTAATTCTCAGAAATTAGGATCACCTAGTAACACTAAGGGACCGACGAAAATAATAGATCTCAGTGCAGTGCAGATGAATGTGTCTTCGTCTTCATGTGAAGGCACCCCAGCAAGTACAGTTATGGAGATTACGAAGGAAAAGGAGAAAGCAACAACAATTGAGCTGAATGTCAATAGAACAGTAACAGCTGAGCAAAATGATGAGCTAAAACCACATGCAACAACACCAAAGAAGGAGAAAACATGGGCAAATCTGTTCGCTGGCAACAGATCTTCAGAAAATGGTATGGTATTATCATATATCCTACCGAAAATTATTGATGGTAACATCGTGGTAAAAGCAGATAAGGAAGAAATTGAGGAACAAAATCAAAAAACGGGAGTGTGCCCTAATTATTTATGTAATTGGGGATACACCAAGGTACAAATTCATGGAGAAATATATAGCTCATGCCTGAAGTAGAGTGAGTATACCAGATCTGTATTTGCATGATGAAGGATACTATATAGAAAAATTCGATACAATAGGGGATTTGAAAGACATACTCTATGAAGGACCTTATACTATTAATGGTAGGCTAATGATATTGAAACAATGGACTCCAGATTTCGACATTAAGGCAAAGTTCCTGATGGAGATTCCTTTGTGGATCACCATTCCTAATTTGCCGATGAGTTATTGGGGTAACAAGACATTGAGCAAACTAGCAAGTGCTATTGGGAAGCCACTCTTTGCTGATGAATGTACCACTAAGTAGACACGTATCTCATATGCTAGGATCTTGGTGGAAGCTAATGTGACAAAAAAGCTTAAAACAGAATTGACATTGCAAGAAGCATCAGGGAAAAAGATTCAGCTGCAGGTGGAGTATGAATGGAAACCCCAATATTGTATAAACTGCATGAAGATAGGACATGACTGTACATTGGAGAAGAAAGTGAACAAAGAAGATCAGTACAGAGGAAGACAGAAGCAAGGGAAAACTACCACAAAGTAGCAAGTTAAAGGACAAGGACAACAACAACAAACAGAGCTAAATGAGGGAGCAAGCAAAACAATGAGGCAGGATAATGATAATGCAGTTACAATCACTGAAAGTGCTGGACATCCACAAGTAACAAAGGATAAAGGAAAAGCAAAAGAAATGCAATATGTTGACCAGGGAGAGGAGTGGCCAGCTCTGGCTAACAATAGCAGACTGACACTGGGAACTACAGTAATAACTACAAAAAATGTCTTTCAAATATTGCAACATGAAGAGGAAAGAATGGAGGAAACTAGGCCACCTGATTTAGGAGGTGGAATAATCATTCACCAATGACTTGGCTAATCTGGAACATTAGGGGACTGAATAAGAGATATAAAAATAAATAAATAAAGAAGTACATAAAAGATAAACACATCAAGTTGGTTGGGTTAGTTGAAACAAAGGTGAAAGAAGACAAAGCAGGGAAGGTGATTAGTAGAATAGTCCCTGGTTGGAATAGGATGACAAATTATGAGTATGCTGTGAATGGAAGGGTATGGATTATATGGGATGAGCAAGTATATACAGTACAGTCATTAGACAAACAAGATCAATTCATTCATTGCCTAGTAACTGGGAAGCAGAATGGGATGTATTGCTATCTCACAGTGGTGTATGGTCATAATGATGCAGATCAAAGAAGAAATCTATGAGAGCACATTAAAAGATTAGCACAGAATACTACAGGACCTTGGTTAATAGGGGGAGACTTCAATGCTATTCTCAATGTCCAAGATATAATCTCTAAAGTGCCTGTGAAAAGTGCTGATATAAAGGACCTTGCTGAGCTATGCCATGACATTGGTATTGCAGAGTTACCATGGATAGGGGATTATTTCACATGGATCCACAAGCAGCAGGGTGATGATAGGGTGTGGAGTCGTATAGATAGGATGTTTGGGAATGATGTATGTATGATGAACTACAGTCATCTGAGCACTGAGTATAGGGAGCCTTATATTTCAGATCATAGTCCCATGTCCATCAACATAAGGCAACCTAGGAAGCTTACCAAGAGCCCATTTAGATTCTTCAATGTATGGGCAAGCCATCCTGATTTTGAAATGATAGTAAGGGAAGAATGGAGCAGCAACAAAGTAACATGGAAGATGGAGAGTATTTGGGCCAAGCTTAGAAGGATGAAAAGGCAATTTAGAAAGCTCAATGAAGCTGAGTTCAAAGGAATAGATGAGAAGATAGATCAAGCAAGACAAAACATTCATCACATACAAAGCCAGATGCAAAATAGCTATAGTGACCTGCTGCAAGCTCAGGAGAAAGAATGGTTGCAAAAGCTGGAAACATGGTCAATGGTGGAAGAGAAGATACTACAACAAAAGGCAAGAGCAAACTAGATCAAGTTGGGTGATGCCAATAATAAGTTCTTTTCTGCAGTATTAAAGGAGAGGCAACAGAGAAACAAATTGTGGAACTACAAACATTGTCAGGAAGTACCATAACAGAACATACAGCTATAAAGGAGGAGATTATATCCTTCTACAAAAGCTTAATGGGAAATAATGCACATATACTTCCACCTGTAGACAAGATGGTAATGAGGGAAGGGCCAACTTTAACACAACAACAACAACAAAGCCTGATTGATGAAGTTACTAGACAAGATATAGATGAAGCTCTGAAGGGAATATGAAGTGATCAAGCACAAGACATAGATGGGTATAATGCAGAATTCTTCAAGAAAGCATGTCCAATGATCAAAGAAGAGGTGTATGCTGCAGTGAAAGAATTTTTCAACACAGGGGTGATGTTTCTAGCAATCAACTGCACTACTATCACTTTGCTGCCAAATGTTCCTAATCTAGTGACAATTAAGGATTTCAGGCATATTCTTTGCTGCACTGTGTTATACAAGCTTATATCTAAAGTCATAGCTGGTAGATTACAGAAGATCATGCCATACATCATATCTGAAGCCCAAGCAGGATTTATCCCAGGGAGAAAAATAATAGACAACATCATTCTTGCTCATGAGCTAGTTAAGGCCTATAACAGGAAACATATCTCCCCTAGATGTATGATGAAGGTTGACATGATGAAAGCATATGACTCAGTTGAATGGGTGTATTTGGAACAATTGTTAGAATATCTATGCTTCCCCACAAAATTCAATAACTGGGTGAGAGCTTGTGTGTTATCAGTGAGTTATTAAATCATGATAAATGGGGAACTGACAAAACCTTTTGAAGCTGCTAAAGGACTCAAACAGGGTGATCCCATATCACCATTTCTATTTGCAATTGTAATGGAATACCTAAGCAGGCTGCTCAAAGGGTTGAAACATGCTAAAGAATACAGGTTTCACCCTAGATGTGGTAAGCTAGATATAACTCACCTCAACTTTGCAGATGACCTACTGATGTTTGTTATGGGTGATAGTAAGTCAGTCTCCACTCTACATACTTGTTTTATGCAATTCTCTGCTGCATTTGGACTGTTAGCTAATCCCAATAAGAGTGCAATCTATTTTGGAGAAGTTGCTCAGGATACTAGACAGGAAATTTTATAGAATACTGGATACTCACTTGGGGAGTTACCTTTCAAATATTTGGGCATCCCATTGGACACAAAGAAGCTATCAGCTACGCAATGGCAACCACTGATTGATAGAATATTAGCAAGGATTTTCTCTTGTATAACTCGAAAATTATCTTATGTTGGAAGGGTATAGTTAGTCCAAACAGTGATATTTGGTATCCAATCTTAATGGTCCCAAATATTTATTCTACTAGCTAAAGTGATGAAACTAATAAAGTCATATTGTAGAAGCTATATATGGTCTGGCTCTAATACAATTACAAAGAGACCTTTGATAGCATGAGATAGAATGTGTTTGCCTAAATCTGTTGGAGGGTACAATCTGCTGAATATCAGAGTTTGGAATAGAGCTGCTATCACTAATATATATTGGGATCTGGCATAGAAGAAAGACAAAATGTGGATAAAATGGATCCACACATACTACATAAAAGGGCAAAGCATAGTGGAGATGAATATACCCCAACAAGCAAGTTGGATGGCGAGAAAGATCATGGAGGCAAGAGAGGTAATACAACAAATGCCTACAGTACAATACAGGCAAAGTAGTACCAAGCAAATATACTTAGGCATTCTGGGAAGCTACAACAAGGTGGCATGAAGAACCTTAATGTTCCACAATGAAGCTAGGCCCAAGGCAATATTCACTATGTGGATGCAATGTCATGGGAGACTGCTGACAACAGATAGGCTTGCAAACTGGGGAATTCAAGTAAGTCCAAGATGTTGTTTATGCAATGGAGCAGATGAATCATATTTACATCTGTTTGGTGAATGCAGTTTCACTAAAACAGTATGGGAAAGGCTTATGCAATGGATACGAATTCATATGAATCCAATGCAATCTTATACACAGATGATGGCATGGGTAGTAACACAAACTAAGGGAAAATCGTGTAAGGCCAAAATAATGAAAATGGTATATACAGAACACATCTATGGGATATGGAGGGAGAGAAACAAGAGAATATTTGAAGAGACAACGAGGACTGCAGATCAAATAGCAAGAGAAGTGGCATGTGTTTGCAATATTAGAGTTCAAGAAGGAATGAGGGCACAAATGCAGCAGCTTATATTTTGAAAACAATATAGTAACTAACCAGCTTCTTGTATAGTGTTCTTATGTACTGCTCATAGTATATGATAGAGTTAGAATATATGTAAAGATTAAGTGAGTCGAGGATGACTCTACTGTTTTGTAATGATTTCATTGGTGATTAATGAAAAATATAATTACCAAAAAAAAGCATGAACGTAATCTATTTTCTTATTAAATATATTATGAGATATTTATTCATACTTCCCCCATTCAGTTCTAGCTATTTTTGTAACTGTTGAATAGGATAGAGAACTCTCTTGAGAAGAAATATTTTCGAATTACGTATAATCATACAATTGTATATATATGTGAGCACGTAAGTTTTGCCCTACGTGAATTACTCCCACAAATTCAAAACAAAACAATCTCTTTCATTGTTTGCAATTTTGTGGACTTTTCTGTTATTGTTTGCATATTGTCTGTGCATGTTTGCTTTATTTAATTAATGAAAAATACAAAAAATATGTGCATTTGCATTTAGGATTTAATTTAACATTTTAGGATTAATTAATTAATTGAGTTGTTTTATAAAAAGGAAAATCACAAAAATAGTTAACTTGCACTTTTTAGTTTTAAATTTTGATTTTTGAGTAGTTTTCTTTCAGTTAGTTTTCCTTTATTAATTATGGCAATTACTATTTGGGTTTAATTATTATTTTTGATAGGTTAATTAGGTTTTAGGATTTAATCTAGATGTTAATCTAATTTTGGAAAAAAGAAGAAAAAAAACAGAATTTTTGGGAAAAATTGAAAAGAATTGAAATAAAAGAAGAAGAGAGCTAAAATTTTGGGCCAAATCCAATAAAGACCCTAGGTCCAATCTTTTATTCCCCTATACCCGCCTGTCCCAGCCCAATACCCGTCCCCTGACCCCGTCCGTTCCCCCAACTAAATCAAACAACCCCGTTTTGTTATGCCATTTGATCTGGGCCGTCGAGGATCTTTGATCCAACGGCTCAGAAGTAGGGAGGGCTTAATATATATATGTCTGAATCGTCTCCCCCCCTCAATCGTCTCTTTCACAGCACCCCATCTCAGAGACCCTAGAACCCTAGCCGCCCCTCTTCTCCACCACCCCAAACCCGACGACATCTCTTCCAACCACTACCAAATTAACACCCTGAAACCCCCACGCCTCCCTCATGTTAAATCCCTTATCAGTTTCCCTCGAACACCCTTGAAACCTCTCGAATCTGGATTTGAAGACGAACCCTAGAAATTCAAAAGAATCCTAAATCGAGTTTCGTTGTGTTTTCTGGTCTAAATTAATTTTATTCGTGTGTTCTTGTTAAGAACAAATGATTAACTTCAAAGTCGACTAGAACTCGGAAGGCTTGAAGACCCGTTCTGGCGCTCTGATTACCTGGAAGTTTTAAGGTACTTCCCTCTCCTTTTAAGTCAGTTTTCTTTTTACATATGTCGTCCTATGTTCTGATTCTTTTCTGGCCGTTATCTGTTTTCTTATTTTAGCTTCTTAAGGTTTGTTTTGATATGCATGTTAGTTTAAACCTCTTAGGTCATCTAGTCTGATTAATTAGGTTAGTTTCTATTTGTTAACTTCTTTAATCCCAGTCCGTTAATTGAATTTTTTAAAGTTATTCAAATTACTTCTGGTTTTTGTTTTCTTCAGTAAATTTGGCTTTGATTTGGGCCTGGGGTCATGCCTTTAGATTTCAAAATCTTGGTCTGGGTTGGGTTTTGAGTGAATTCAGCCCAGGGTCAATTTGACTCATACCCGTTTGGGCTACTTAGGTAAATAACCAGGGGTTCAGTGGTAATTTAGGGTAATTGGGTAGAAGAATCTTTTGTTAACTAACTAGGAAGCTTCCTAGAAGATAGGGTGGGGCTGTTTTGATAATTTGATGAATGCATTAAGGGTAGTTAAGCAAAAAGGAAAATTAGCTAGGGATTTCTGAGTTAAAAAACAAAATTGGAAAGGGACTAAGGGGTAAAAACTAATTCCTAAAGGCTGCCCTACTTCCTTGCCTATAAAGGCATGCTTTCTTGCATTTCAAGGGAGAGCTCAAGAGATAAAAAATACATAATTTCTGAAATGGCTGGGAAAAACATAAAAAATTTACGGTCCCATTGAGGAATTTTGTGATCCTTGGGGCTCTCACTTCTGAAATAATCTCTGAACAATCAAAAGCTAAAATGATTTGATTTTGGTTGGGTTTCAAGAGTTTGGTTCAAGTTTTGGTTGTTTTTTTATTACTGGGCATCATTTGATACTTCTGCTGGTTCAAACTTGGTTCAAAGATGGTTTTCTTTGGTTATTTTTGGGCTAACTCCATTGCTGTTGTTGTTCTGTTGTTGAACCATCAATTTTTATTTTGTTTTGAAATCCAGGTACCCCTTGGAACCATATACAACATGCGCAATGCAAACTTGTATTTGAGTGTGAAATACCATAGATACAAGTTGTATTTTGGGCCTACTTTTCTATTTCATTCATTTCTGTAATGTCCTAGATATAATCTTATATTCTACCTAGTAGAGCAGCCCTTCCCCCCTCTCTTATATTGTTAATGTCTTGCAAAATCCGTGTGTGTGCTCGTTAGTTTAATTCTGGGAATGTACAAGCATGGAGATGGTTTAAATTGAGTTGAAGTTCAATCATATAGCTTGCAGATTATTGAATTTTTTGTTTTGACATATGAGCCATGAAATTGCTATAGTAGAAGTTCAGGCTCATGCTAAGCATGTTTGTTTCATATCCGTCAAGGATCAATGTCGTTTTGGGGCTGGTTTGAATTTGTTTGATTAACATGGTTATGCAAGAAAGCAGAATTGTCTAATGGGGTTCAACATGATTATAGGATGATTACATAGTTCCGAGTTTTTTCATAAATGTTATCTATTCTGTCCTTTTGAAACAATTAAGTTCAGAAACTAAATGGATATCATGGTCATTTTTGAATCAGATTTAGCCTATTTTTATTTTGTTTGGGATCGATTTGGAGCCATCTAGTCCTTTGCTTGTGTGCTGATTATGTGGCTATAGGGATTCGATCTTGAGTCCCTGTTTGTCGTTGTACCCTGTTGCAAAATTGGGCATTCTTTTGGGCCCAGCTCAAGTCATTTAGAAATCAGGGAATTGGTAGCCCTTACAACATGGTATTGGGCTCTATTTGAGCCCAGATTTAAGATGGGAACTAGACCCACATCAACACCGCAAATAATTCTGATGTTCTGCATGCACAGAGACTCGATCCTTCGCCTATTTTCCCTGTGTTCACGATCTGGGCCTCTGTTGGGCCAATTGCTCATGTGGAATCATCATAAGCAGGTCTGCCCTTTTTAATGGGTCCTGGCACGGATTTAGGCCCCCTTCAACATCAATAGTATTTAGTTCGAGTTCATTATCAACCCATTGGTTACTAACTCAGTTTGAACATTTAATTGAAAGTAGAAAAAATAGGAATTCTCTTAGCCTTGTTAAGTAATCAATTAAGCCCATTAATTAGATTGAAGGTGAGCCATATTAGACAACGCCAATAGTTTATGGCCCTCCGAGTTTGATTTTAGTTCTTCTTTTTAATTCGGAATTGAGGTGCGTCATGCCAAACAAAGATGACAATTGCATGGCCCTCGTTTTAATTATTTTTGATTTAATCCTTAGAATTTGAGGCGTACCACCTAGTGGAATTTTCATGGCCCTGGCAAAGTTGCAAACGCGTAGTTGCTTCAGGCGCGTTGTTTAAATAATTTACCTTCCTAAACTCGGGTGCGCATTTATGTGACCCAAATCCAAATCTCAACGTTAGATAAAATGTGTTGCGAACTGTGGGTGCATTTATGTGACGTGGTTTGGAATATATTTTAAATGACATTGCAAATTTTCTTAAAAATGGTTAAAAGCGGTTATAGAGTTAAAATTGCACATAGGTTCAAAATGTTTTAAATAAGATAATTGAGCCAATTATAATAGTTGAGCGACCGTGCTAGAACCACGGAACTCGGGAATGCCTAATACCTTCTTCCGGGTTAACAGAATTCCTTACCCGGATTTCTGTGTTCGCGGATGTAAAACAGAGTCAATCTTTCCTCAATTCGGGATTTGAACCGGTGACTTGGGACACCATAAATTATCCCAAGTGGCGACTCTAATTTTAAATAAATAATCCCGTTTTGATTGTCACTTAAATTGAAAAAAACTCCCTTATACACCCCTATTTTCGGGAGCGTAGGTAAAAAGGAGGTGTGACAATATGATTGATATTTCTAACTTTCATGATTGTATTTATACAAGATGCAATGTAAAAGGAAAACTCGATTTATAGTCGAACTTTTGAGGCTATAAAACCAAAAAGTATGTGAAGAAAATGAAGCATTGGAGTACTACCACAAAAATTTAAATGAGAGAATGAGGGATAGTATTTTCAGTTTTATGTGATACTATTAGGTGAATATCTTTTGTTGACCATTTAAGATTGTGGTGGGTTGAATATGATCCTTTTATACTAATTAGAGATTTTGAATTCGAGTCTAGAAATGAAAAAAGATTAGTGGGGAATGCTAGTTCGAATTAGTCGAGACTCTAATAAGAATACCAAATAAGAACCAAAATAGAATCTGTTCTTGGAAAGGACATAAAAATAGCACAGGCTAGTCAGTTTTCGGACTGATCATTCAAAAATAGCCAACGTTTGCAAAGTCATTGAAAAATAGTCACTATTTTGCTGCAACACGCAAAGTTCCAGCATAATATACTCGAGAGCGGTGCACTCGTGTATGAACTTGCAGCATATTATGCTGGAACTCCAATACACGGAAAGTTCCAGTATAATATACTGGAGATTGGAACACCGGTACTCCAATCTCCAATATATTTTGCTGGACCGGTATATTATTCTGGAACTCCAGTATAATATACTGGAGTTTCAACATAAGTATACTGGAATTCCAGTATATTATACTGGAGTATTTTTCTGGATTTTAAACAGTGTTTTCGTTCAAATTTATCTTTACATGAAAAGTGACTAAATTTCGATTACTTTTGAAACATTGGCTATTTTTGATAACCACTTATAAATCCGGCTATTTTTGAATTTCTCCCGGAAATTGATCATGTTTAATTATCTTTGTTATTCCTTTCATTAAGCACCAAAAGTTCCTTCCATTGCAAGAATAATTTGGCCTCCATACATATTTTTAACCTTTAAAATGTCGACGACTATCTCATTTTCCTTGTTGCTTATCATCTTTTTTTAATCTAAGGCGTTTGCTATTCCCATCCAATTAGTGACCAATATATATGTTATTTCCCAACCAAATAGGTTAAGAGAATTTAACTGAAATTACTCATAAAAGTGTGGTCCAAAATTAATGGCAGAATAAATAATTCGGGATAGAAAGTAGTAACCTACACTTAGCTACTTATATACTCCCTCCATTCACTTTTACTTGGCATGTATACTAAAAATAGATTTTCATTTTTATTTGTCACTTTACGTATATCAAGAGAAGACAAAAAATAATTTCCTGTTATACCCACAATATTTATTACTCATTTCAAATCATTTTCTCAAATCCAATAAAATATGCATCAATTAATATAGATATCATGGTAAATTATGCACTTCATTTATTATTTCTTAAGGGGTGTGAAAAGTCAAAACGTGCCAAGTAAAAATGAATGGAGGGAGTATTTGTTATAGGATAATGAAATACCAAATGCATGTAAGTTGCCGGTTTAAAATCATACTCCTATTTATTAAACAGTGGTTCTACATATCTTAATCATTCTTTTATGTTGAATACTATAACACAGATTACGTTCTTCAAATCGTAAGCATATATAATTTTTAATCCAATATTATTTCTTTTGTTTTGTATTTATCAGAATTCAGAATTATTAATAGTCAACTGTGCTTCTGCTAGCTAGACATCATCACATTGTTAAACTTATTAGTAGTTTGACGCTAAACTATTGTGCCATCAAAAAAATTTCTTAAATTCATTTATAATTAAAAGCGAGAAAAGAAAAATAAAAGGTTTAAGCGAAAACATAAGTACAAGATATATAACAAATATCAAAGTTGCAAATAGTCATTTAAAATAAAAACAAATATACATAAAGAAGTGGACTACAAATTATTTCATAACCTTTATGATTATATTCGTTATGCATTCTCTTTATTAGATGCATTAGGAATACTTTAAGTTAAAAGATACTAAAGAGATAATAATTTGAGGGAAAAAAATCCAGCTGGGAATATTTTGTGGAGCTTTGAGTTTTTTCAACTCATGACACTGACCTGCCAGAAATAGTAAAATCAAAGAGAAAGCGAAAACCTGGAAAAAATAGTTAAAAGAAGCCACTGTGATGATTGCTTACCCTTAAAACGGATAACAATTGAATTTATATGCCGTTTTAAGAATATGTGAGTTAATTTGACACAAATAATCATAAATGTTAGATAAATGAGGTAAATATAGAATGAATAACTAAACTAATTATGATGTTACGGTCGGGCTCGGATTTGGGCTGAACAGTAATTTTGTCCTCGATTGAACCCTTGGTTCGAAGCCAAATGTGTATGAAGAACAACAATAAAATAAGAACTTTGTGTATGAAGAACAACAATAAAATAAGAACTTTTCAATAGCTAGAAAGCAGAGAAATGAATTTGTATTGCCCCGGTATGCGTATTATAATGTGTCCTATCAAAGAAAAAATTCCCCCCGGAGAGTTTCACCCCTAGTACAAGTCTAAAAAAGGTAAAAATTCTCCTTCTTCGTTAATTATTGATTTGTAACCGCCATCGAGCGAGATACGCACAGTGATATCCGGTTGGTTCCGAATATCGCGACCCTCTATCTGTCGCCTACAATCGTTTATGCGCTTCCCGAAGTCTCATAACTCATATCAGGTTCGGGGTACGTCGTTTTATCAAGTCCGATGGCGAGCACTATAAGAAGTTCCCAGTTTCGACTTTGATCCCATATATTCGTACCTTTGCTTCGTTTGACCCACTGGGAAATCAGGGTGTGCGTTAGCCCCGATTTTACCCGTATAGAATGAGAGTGATAAAAAATTCTTAACTTAGCATTCAAATGCTATAAGATTCGATGTTCAATAACAAATTAAGATGGATTAGATATATGAATCTTCACTATGTTACTTTACCATGATCACAAAGAAAAAAAGTATACAAAAATGATGGCCCCATTTTTAAAACTTACTTCGAAGGTATCAAAACTTGGTTCTTTAACATCAGTGTTCTATGAAACAAAAGTGTTTGACAGAATTGTGTTCTGGATGAAAAACAACCATTACTAATAAATATAATCTAAATACAAATCATATGATGTTCTTTCGAAAATATTTTTTAAAAGAATTTCCATAGCCCACCTAAAAAGATGTCACTGTTCACCAACAGAAGAAGGACGACCAGTGACCTTGTCAATACCAAGACTGACTTAATTAATGGTAGGAACGGCAATTAATTTGCAACCTTTTATTTTTCTACTTTCCAGAGTCCCACCACATCTTTCTATTGTCTTTCCCATTTAAGTCCTTTTTCTTAATCTTAACGTAAATGGCATCATTATCCTCCATACCCAGCCTTCTGATATCAATAGACAAATTTTAAGGTGCTTACAAGTTTATTTTAGCCGACTTTTGCTGTCTTAAGCTCATTTGAATAAATGGAGCGATATGATCAGTAAGAATTTTTATAATCGACCCCAACTTATTGAGGTGTATTTGTTCTGTCTTAGGCTAAATAGCTACTTCTTGGACATTCAGCTTGCCAAATTAGATCAAGTTTGATAACGCAATTTTTAACGTTATGAATGATTTTTCAGTTGGAATTCCATAACTTTCTTTGGTTTTTAAAGGGCATTATATTGTTGGAAACTGTTTGCAGTTTACCAATCATAGTGAGTTTAGAAAATGAACCTTAATTGAGAAAAAGAATTTCCTCCAAAATACACCCTTACAATAAAATTAAAATCTTCTTTAACTTTAATTGAGTTACAGAGTTTGTCTATTCGATGTAAAGAAAGTAAGTAGGGAATTTCCATTTGGACAATATCTAGTTTAACTGGAATAAATATATATATCCGCAAGTTCAAAGTAGAAGAGAGTATTTGAAAATTTTAAGTTGTGTTCAAACGAATTTCACTTGGAAAAAGAAAGTTGAAGATTTACTACTATAACTTGAAATACTCCTCAAACGAGCATTTCAGTATTTGCAAATACTAATAGCTACTGAACTTGAGTATGCTATCCCCCAAATATCATGATATTTGATACAGAGCAGAAGCAATGTTGTAAAACCAGAATATGTAAGGCATGTTCACAATCCTACAACTCCATACATTCCCTATCTTTTGTTACAAGTGATTAACTTAACCACAAGTCATGATCTTATAGTAACTAGGCTACAACTTATAATCAACAGCACAGCCTCTTTAAAAAAATTCTATGATTTTAACATCCTATACATAATGTGTAAGTGGGCAGCTGTGGGGAATAATAATGTACAAACACCTCAAATGAAATAACACATTGCAAATAGTAATGGTACATGAACTGAGGAGGAAGACGACGAGGCTGAAACCGATCCTCTTTGGTGATAAAATAGCAGGAGCATTCCACAATTCAGAAAGACAAAGGAGGGAAATCATCTTCATCTTTTAGATGGTATGATGATGACTTGAGAGCAAGCCTGAATTTGTAAAAGCAAGCTTAGAAGGTTTGTGATTGAATACTGTACGACTTACTATTCAAAGGTGCTCGTACCTATCAAGATCCTTACTAAAAACAGAATTTGACCTCTGCATCCCTGGTATCGGAGATACTGGGCTGGTCTGTCGAGTAGGTGGAGAGACAGGTTTTTCTTGCCTTGTTCTTTCGGAGATGCTCGTTCCCAGAGGCACCAGGCCAACAGAACCAAACTCAACCACTCCCTCCGACTGTACAACCAGAGCAGTCATGCTACTACGGTGTCCTCTCCCACGAGGGGAAAATAAAGGGTGGACATCGCTTTGATCAGCAGAAGATTCAGGCTGTGGCTGCTCATGGAAGCTTCTCTCAAGTGTGTGCATCTCCGTGAAAGTCGCCCGGCCATTAGTTCGGGGAGATCTCAATCCTGCTTGATGTCTACCCTTCACCATTGACGGCCTATAACCTTGTGGAGGACGATTCTGCAAATGTTAAGCCACAAAGAACTTATCAAACAGGGAAGATTATTTTTGCTCACAATAGAAAGAGTTGCATGCATGGGTCTGACCCACATGTGCAATGACTATTGCACTTGATCTGCACCGCTTTCAATAAACAACAAGTATAACATGAGTATACCAAGTTTGGGAAGTAAGTCCCAGTTCCCCGTGGCTTTGGCATCTCTTCCAAGGCATAAGGCATGCCATGTACTAACATTGGGTTTATGGTATAGAAGGCTTGACTTGGGATAACACCATTTGTACTACCATGAGAAAAACCATTCCTTTTCATATATGACGGTTGCTGAGCAGCTTCCCATGAATACTTGATGTGAAATGGAGACGGTGGTGCTGGAGGTACAGGCAGATTCGAGGCATATTCATAACACCAGCGGCCATACTGCAAATAGTTGAAGTAATTGTCATAGTCCCCACTTAGATCAGACAAAGCTTTCGAAGGAATCCCAGCACCATTTGTTGAGGCCAAATCCCAGTTCAAATCTTCAGAGCAACCATATGCTTTTGGTGTAGAAGAGACAGCTTCTTTAACATCCAATACAGTCTGCTTCAAGCCATCGACAGTAAAGTCCCTTCCCTCATCAGACGTAGGCAGCGATGACCCAGATGAAACTCTCTTCTCATTTTTCATCTCCCCATTGCACACAAGGGAGTTGGTGAAATAAAGATGAGGTGCATGATAAGGCATGGCCTTAGTTGTTGATTGGCACTTTTTGCTACTTGAATCAGTAAGTTGAGGAATATGAGTAGATATTGAAAGGCCATTCTCCATGGAGCTGGCAAGATCTGCTGCATCCCCAGAAAGACGGTAACCCAAAGGGCTCCCCTTTTCATGGCTATCTGTAATGCTTTTATGATGTCCATCTTCTCTGCAACAAGATTCATCAGGATTGAGCCTAAAAATTCCGCTATCACTGGCAGAATTCAAATCAGAATTTATTCGTGATGGTTCAAAATCTGGAGCAGGAGATGCAGGACAGAAGCCATTGATCATATCTTGAACATCAGGCCTCTCTCCGCTACCATGCCGATCCATAGTATTAGGAAAAAACTTATAAAGTTCCTCCGCAATTTTATCCTCAGACTGGATAAGTATACTGCCCAGCTTCCTAGCCCCATAACTGAAAGCACTTCGTATTCGGAAGAAATTCCCTGCACAACACCCAGACATCCATCATATAACACATCACTGTTGGATAAGGAAAACAACGTCTTGGACGACTACTGGTCTAATGTCCAAAATCAATTCTACAACCAAACCCGTCTTTCTTCTGAAGCTAGTTGTTTGGAATGAGATAATCTGGAAATGCTAGGAATTATCTGATTATGTTTTTTTTTTATACTCATCTCAAAAAGAATTAATCTGAACCCACTGGGTCTAATCTGGTTTTACTTTGATGCAAATCCATTCTATGGTCTGCAAAAAGTTCGATTGACCTTTTTTTGGTAAGATGCAAATTGTTCGATTGAATTGAGCCTAACCCTCCCCCTGTATCTAAGAAATACCGCATGTCGGATAGTATTAATACTTATTCCATATCTGATACCAGCATATAATCCATTGATTACCATGAGGATTATACTGCAGTAACAAAGAGGATAGAGAATATGTTCAAGAGACCTTTTACCTTGACTAACACTGCGACCAAGATTGTTATTTTCCTTTAGAGGATCAATTATGTTAAGATGCTTTCGCAGAAATGTCCGGGAATTCGAATCACCGCCTTTAGAAGGCACCGAAAACATGTCGAGACAATATCTAACAAAATCATTGCTGAGCAGTAAATCACCACCATCTGTTTCAGGCATCTCAACTGCATGAGGAAAGAAAATCATTGGAACCAAACAAAAAGTCATGGGATCAGTACATACTGCAATGCCGGAACATGTTGCTTACCAACAGATTCTGGTAAAGAGGATATGCGAACAGGCCCAGTTAGACTAACACAACAGTTTTCCCAATCGAACTTGCTAAAGTAGTCCAAAAATTTATAAAGAACCTAAAATTCACCATATCAGTCATTAGGCTCACCAATATATCAAATAGAAATAGGAAATATCAGCAGTTATGCCAGGAGAACTCACTGCTAAGGGGCCATCTAGTGTTGAGTGAAAAAAATGGAAGATGTATAGAACCAAAGTTTCTAAGGCATAAGTAGAAATCAAGCCATGATGAGCACCAAGAATCCGGCTTTCATAATAACACCAAGTTTTTATCAAGATAATGCTGCGCTTAAATAGATGATCCTTTCCAATGAGGCGATCAACCTGTAAAAGTAAGCAGAACCCACATCAGTGAAATGTACGTTTGCTTTCACAAACAAAAGGATCAAAGGCAATATAGAAACCAAAGTTGATTCAGAGTAATCTCATTTTCCTCCTTCCCACCCCAACCCCAACCCCTGATGCCTTCCCAGGGGATGACAAAAGAAACAAGAAAAGCTTAGGGCAATGGGAACATCAACATCTTCTCAGTTCCAATAGTCGTGATTTCATCAATTTATAATCTCTTTAAACCGTGAAATAGTTTGTATTTCCAACCGAGGTCTACTTAAAGTACTTTCACCAAAATTTTCTCATCGTTCAGAGAAAAGATCAGAAGAGCACATTCGCACATTGTCAATACTAAAACGTCTTCTATCACCTTATCATAAAAAGAAAGTCTTATCAATCAATATTCATAAGTATCCCACTCTCACATATGATTTTAACACTTCCAAAATGGATAAAGAATCTGCATTTGCAACACCATTCCCCTTCTTTCTCTTATGAATATTGGTTACCTTGCCTTCTTTTTATTCTAAAACACAAGAATACACCTACAAATCTTCTGTCCCAACATCACGATTGTTGAAAATTCGTCTTGGTTTGGAATTTGGATGCAAGAATTCTGCTCCGTATTCTCGGAGACAAAACAAAGGAAGTTTGCCTGACGAAAAGCAAATATTGCAATAATATTCTCAGCATTATCTCATCCTATGTCCTGAATCACAACTTGTATTGATGATATATCATCCTATTGCATTCACCAAGTTTATCTTTACTTTCTAGAGGGAGGTGCGGACCTTTCAAGAATAAGGCAAACAATAAGTAGAAAGAAAAGAAGTACAATTTCAACTTTGACAATTTTTTTGATGTACAATTTTCAGCCTTGCAAAATTGAAGTGCTTTAGATTCAAAGGCTAAAATATTTTACTTGAGTTGGGCAAGCAGGGAAGATAGAAGAAGATTCCAGTACAAGTTAGTTTAGTGCATCAAGGTCCATAACCAGCTACATAGGAAGGAATGATATAATTATAATAACAGATCAAATCAACCAATTAATTCAGCCCCATGTTCTTCAGCAACCATTGAGCCCAGATTTTTCAAGGTTGCATCAACTATCTTTTAGTACTTGAACATTTAGCAGAATAACACAATCAACTAAACATGGAGTGGATGTTTCAACAGTTCAACGACCACTTCCTAAAATAGAGAAGAGGATTAAGTCTCAGAATATCCCTACCTGCTCAAGAAAGCAGAGAGTACAAAGACCGCCTATTTGGTTGAAGGAAATATCAACAACTATG
Organism: Nicotiana tabacum; assembly: GCF_000715075.1. Taxonomy (NCBI): domain Eukaryota; kingdom Viridiplantae; phylum Streptophyta; class Magnoliopsida; order Solanales; family Solanaceae; genus Nicotiana; species Nicotiana tabacum. The sequence continues at coordinate 49,402,087 of NC_134089.1, read as the reverse complement.
TTCTGCACAATGCATTTTACAAGTTTAACCTGCCATATGAGAATAAAACATCAGGAAGACAAGAAGTAGCTTAGTATTCAATAAATAAATAAAAGATAAGAATTTGCAAGGAACAGGAGAATGAAGTTGGTGATGCATGAGTAACATGCAGAAAACAATGCAGGAGATGATACTAGACTGCAATTTCACAATAGAGCTTGGGCCATAATATGTTCCCTTCTTAATATAATTTGCAAACCCTCTGAAACAGTGGCGGATGCTGTGATAAGTTGAAGGGTAGAGAAATGGAGGCCAAGAAAAGGAGATACGAGATGCAGCTCTTTCTAGACGATTTAGCTAAAAAGGATCAGCCACAACTTTAGGAGTGGAGAGACCAGTATAGAAAGTCAATGTTGTTCTTTTATTTCATTTGCACGTTTGGTTTAAAGATTCCTTTTTGCATCGATAGGTGGTCGTACTTTGAAAACTTCAGAGGAGTTTCTGTGTAAAGTTGATATAGTCTAGGTGTGCTCTTTAATAAAAAGATCTTGATTTATCCCCATCCCCAATAAGGCAAAAAAAGAACTTGCAATGACAAATAGGTCTTCCTCAAATATTGTTGCCAGAAGCATAATTAGTAAGCCCAGATCACAAAGGCAACAGAGGTATTTGGGCTGTTATGAAAAAGCTACCAAAGGATCGAAAAGGAAAGGAAAGGCAAAGAGCTATAAACCTAATGCAAGAATAAAAAATACAGCTAACATAGATCTGCTATATCATGGTAAATGAACGTGGAAATAAAAAATGCGGATGGTGATGATTCGGATACTTCAGTAGATCAATTATCAATACAAACTAAAGCTCGTTTAACCTAACTCATCCACAACTGACATCCACAGGCAACCTGGATCTTCTAGCTTCTTCAATAAGAACATAATAGAAATAAAATCAATTTTCTCATGCAACCAGAGAAACGAATAGAAATAAAATCAATTTTCTCATGCAACCAGAGAAACATTTTAGACAAAGGTCCACTTAAAATATATTGTTGCATGCAGCACAAGTAAAAGGTTTACTTATTTCTCATAAGAGAAGGCCTTTCAAAAATTCAACATTTAAGTACCAATATCAACCTTATCTTTCTTTGTAAGGGGGAAACACCTCAAAAATAAAACAATTTTGACAGAAACTGCTTATAACATATTGAAAGGTACAATTGAAATAAATTTAGCACCTCAGCGCGAATCATCTGCACGTCTTTTACGACGAATTCTGCAGCTTTATTTTGATCTTCTGCTTCAAGTACAGATACCATATCATTAGCCAAGGCATCCTCAAAATTTGTGCCACCAAATGCGGTCAAATCAATATCTCCATCAGGAAGATAGGTCTTTAATGGGACAGAACCATAAGGGAAAACCTGTAATAAGTTCCAAGAAAATATTCATTTAAGAGTTGGATCAATGCACCAAAACTAACATGTGTCTGCAAAAATAGAACTATGAAAACATTATGATTGCAAATTTCCCCATTTAGAAAGCTAGTGGCCGGAGCCCCCTGCTAATTTCAAGTGGCAAAGGTTGAAGGACTTGTGACTTAGGTCATAGGTTCAAGCCATGTGCCATGCGAACTAAGCCTAATATTTAAGTGGAAAAGGGTAGAAGGGAAGTGGTTGGTCCTAAGGTTGGCTCTATACGGCTCTCTCGGTCATCAAACAAAAAAAAAGTCGCCAGAGAAGTACCAACAAAAATGCGCATAAAGAATCTTTTCATTTAGTAAAAAAAAACTCCAAAACAAATACTCCCTCCGTTTCAACTTATGCGAACCTAATTCCTTTTTAGTCCATGCCAAAAAGAATGACCCCTTTCCATATTTGGAATAAATTTGACTTTATGCGATGATTTATAGCCACACAAAATATATGTGCCTCATTTTACACCACAAGTTCAAAAGTTCACTTTTTCTTAAACTCTGTGCCTAGTCAAATAGGTTCACATAAATTGAAACAGAGGGAGTACAAATGGTTTATATAAGATGTGTCAAAAGAGATTCTTTCACCAATTTCCCTAACCCTAGCTGCCTCTTCCCTCCACCGAAGTTATCCCCCTTAAACCTGAACTGGTAATATACTTCAAAAAGACAACTCAAATTAGAAATGACACTATTTCACCAGTACCTATAGTTAAGCATGCTCCCATCTGCCATCAAAACCATTAGATAAATAAACCTACATTAGTAATATACTTGAAATGGAAGCAATCACCTAACACGGTTAAAATTTTCACACTGCCTAGCTATCTTCTTTGGACCATTTCTTGATTTGTGCATGTCATGCTTGTTCAGTGGCATGCTAATCTTCTCTGTATGTTCCAATTTTAGTGGATGTTCCCGAAGGGACATGTCTAGCTATCTTCTTTTTGTTGACAAGTGGTCTCTTGTCATATAGGGTTTAGTCCGGAGTCATTCTAGTCTAACTATACTTTCTTGATTATAGTAGTGCATTCGAAAATAAGTTTTGCTATGGATACACAATTGGGACACTTGAACCATCAATCTAAAACCACAAATGCACCAGGGCCACTACGATTCGAGAAGCACTAGCAAATTAAAACTGCAACCTTATCAGATGATTTAGTAGCGATTCTGGAATGCTAAATATAGCAATTCAAATCACTATCCCCCTGTTTACCATTTACTAGATCTTTTGACTTTAAATCCAACTAAATTTAAGAAAATGCCATGCGAATCATCTTTTCTTATTCCTTCTCAAAAAACAAATCATCTATTCTTACTAATTTTGCCATGTTATACCTTAAATATTTCATCCAAATTAGAAAAGAAAAAAGTTATCTAAATTACGCCCCGAAGGCTTTGGTTCAATGATAAGAGCGCAGCGCGTGATGTGTGGGCTAGGCTTTTGTCACAAGTTCGACCTCTACCACGGATCAAAGTCTGATATTTAAGGGGAGAATGGTAGAGTATCTACCAAGTGTCAAACGGTATGCCTGTTGGACCTCGAGAATTTCTCTATGATTAAAAAAGAAAAGGTGAAGCTACTCCTAAAAAACTGTGTTTGACAAATTGTCATTATCGTTCCATAAACCGAAGCAATATATGTATTAGGTAATATCGGCATATAACTCTTCTCCCTTTTCTTCTGTTCTAAACCCTACACCCACCCTACCCCTTCGTGAGCGCCTTTTCTTGTTAATACTCTGACTTTACACCACCATTATTCTGCTCATTTGTTTAATAAAATATAGTAACGGCATCGACAACCAATGAGTAAGCTTATATGTAAACAAAACAAGTACTAAACCTGGTCATGAATACACCCAGTCAATAAATATACCACTTACTGGATGAGTTGCATTGATCAAAATTCTCACTTAAATAAACTGGACTTCAATCTCAAATGGTTAGAATTTCATTCTTCATACTGCCTAGCTATCTTCTTTTTGTTGACAAGTGTTGTATCTTGTCATCTAAGTTTTAGTCTGGAGACTTTTTAGTCTAATTGTACTTTCTTGATTATAGTATTGCATTTGAAAGGAGGTTTTACGATTGATAAACAATTTGGACACCTGAACCATCAATCTAGCACCATGCATGCACCAGCATAACCACGATTCAAAGATGTGCCGAAAAATTTAAGCCGCAACCTCATTGATTTAGTAGCGATTTTGAAATGCTAAATTTAGCAATCTAATATTTTACCATTTACTAGCATCAAACTTATTAACTTAGCTATTCTATACCATAAATATTCCATCTAAATTAAGAAAAAAATGTGATCTAAATAATGACTCCAAGGCTTTGGTTGAACGATAAGAGCGCAACTTTGACATGCCTAATCAGTAACATATTTACTTTTCATATCAGCCAAGGTAGCTAACTTCATTTTGTTGACAAGTGGTGTATCTTGTCATCTAGGGTTTAGTCCAGAGGCTTTCTAGTCAAATTATACTTTCTTGATTATAGTAGTGCATTTGAACGGAAGTTCTGCCATGGATAAACATTTTGGATACTAGTACCATCGATCTACCACCATCCACCGTAACCACAGTTCACAGATGCACTAGAAAATTAAAATTGCAACTTCATGAGATGATTTAGTAGCGACATTTAGAAATCAAAATCATTGTCCTCTTATTTTTACCATTTCCTAGCATCTTTTGACTTTAAATCCTACTTAACTAAAGCAAAATGTGATGCTAATCATCTTTATTTATTAACTTTACTATTTTATACCTTAAATATTCCATCTAAATTAAGAAGAAAAAAGGTGATCTAAATAATGCCCCCAAGGCTTTGGTTAAACAATAAGAATGCAACGCGTGATATGTGGGCAGGCGTTCGTCACGAGTTCAAACCCTATCACGGACCAAATGTTTGGTATTTCAATGGAGAAGTATAGAGGGATCTAACAAGTTCCAATGTGTCAGTTGGCCTTCGCGAATTTCTCGGTTATCCAAGAAAAACAATAGAAGCCTACTCCTAAAAAAGTTGCATTTTAGGACAAATTGCGACCCCGTTCCCATTTCATATATCGAAGCAATCTACATATTAAGGTCATATTGGCAATCAAACAACTTTTTTTCTTTGATTGATAAGGATCAAACAAACAACTAATTTTAACACTCTAAACATAATATGAACCTTGCACCTCTACCCAGATACACAAGACTTCCCAATGTTAAGAACATTCGAGTGAGATTTCTTACGGCTAACATAAATTTCAAGTTAGAAAACTTACTACTACAGAAATTGCAATAACAATAAATTGTATAAGTCAAAGTAGCATTAATGACTCTGACTTACAAACCCATGCTTATCTAACGGACCATGCACCAGCCTGCCTAAGCACAGTGTTATTAAAAGCAGAAGAGGAAGGTGACAAGGTCCATGGGGTTTAAAGCAAAAAATGAAGTGCATGCTCTTTTGAAGTGAAGCCCATAACTCACGACATTAAAGAGTTACCAAACATAAATGAGTTTAGTACTATAATGATCAAATTGAATAACTAATTTAGTATCCAATATATCCAACTTCTCAAAGTTGAGATTCAAAGAACTGTCCGCTTCTTGTTGGGATCACTTTGAGCTGATCTGTCTGAAGCACACATTTCTATGACATGCATGGTTTCACCTATGAAGCGACAACCCATCGCTTTCCATCGCTAGCTTTCTGCCTCGGCATCTAAGCAGTAGGCCCAAGTTTATCACTTTGTACTTGCCAAGGCATACCTCCCCCAATGAACACATGAACACGACATCCATACAAATTATAGACCTACATCGTAAATCATGAAAATTCACTAGCAGTAATAAATTGCTATCCAGTCAATAACCATGAGCACACAATGCAGAGAAAGACAAACATCATAAACGCAACTAGTTCAAAGACGAGCATAGGTGGTTCTAGCATATAAGCAGCGGGTGCATGTGCACCCACTATATTTACATGTGAATTTAGACTAGACAATCAAATGAACCAATAACATTAAGCTCCAAGTGGCACATCCCAAACATAACAATTAAACAAAGAACAAAAACATTTATACATAAGAGGTTTAAGTCAAAAGCTAAAATATGCATGTTAATGAAAACTCAGTACCTCACACCCAAGACAACCTCCGATCAACCTCTGAACATAATCAATAACAGCTCGTCTCCGGTCTTCGGACACAGCAGTGGGCTGGACTACCCGAATAATGTTCTGGGTCGCTTTCTCTGCCTTGGCCCACCTCTCAGGCCCAATATCAGATACACTTGGGTTTGACAATACCGCTGAAGAAGATAACAAGAAGAACGTCGACGGCGACGGTGCTGGTATCTCCTCCTCCTCTGTTACTGAAACGCCGTCGTTTGGTTCCCTAAACTCGCCCATGAAAATCCTAAAAATACAATCTTTTTATATTATATTATAACATCCAAATCATGAATTTGCTAATTTTGATCAGAAACAACGGAGAAAATGGATTCAATCAAACAAGAATTGGAAGTCCCAGAAAAAGAAATAAAGTGAAGAATGGAAAGATTCTATCTTTTTCTCTCTCTCTCTCTATATGCAAAAGGGGGAATTTTAAAGGAAAGGGAAAAGATCCAAGATAAAACACAAACCAATATGAAAGTTGAAACTTTCAAGAAAAGCTAAAAAATAAATGAAGAGTTTTTGGGGAGACTGGTTTTTCAAATCCTGGTGATTTTAGGGTAGATTTCTTTGTTTATTTTGGTCTCAGAACCTGGGGTTTTTAATTTATTTATTTCTTTATTACGTTTCAAACAAAAGCAAAAAAAAACATGCTTTGAAAAGAAATCGCTAATTTTGTCGTCTTTGAGCTTGAGTTATATAGTACATTATGTATAAATATTATTAGATCACTCAAAGGACGTATACATGTAAATATTGGATTTATAATCTTACAAATAAAATAAAATAAAAAAATAATTGAGATGATATAAAATTCCTTACACTTAAATTGTAATATGTTATGTTGAACTCTCTTTTTTTGTTTGGGGATGGGGGTAATTTTCTTTTTCTTTTTTCTGGGTGGGGGGGGGGGGGGTATTTGAGGACTGAGGTAAGGATGTAATGTGTGAGTAAATTTGTTTGTTACCTTCTCTACTCCCTGGTAAAAATAATTGATTACTAGCACCATAAATTTTACTACTTATATTACTCCTTCAAACCCTAATTGGAAAACAGATCCCTCTCTCACCTACTCTCTCTTGATGGCTTTTATAGTAACATAAAAAAAGAAAATGAAGGTAATTGAACCCTTTTTTTCTTTTTGTTTTATTTCCCTTATTTGGAAGGTAAAAAATAAATGATGAATGTTTCATATGGTCTCAAAGGTCAGCAATGTGGAAAATGGTCCCATTGGCGTGTTTGTACTTTGTAAGAACTAAGAAGTTATTTTCTGATTTCTGCCTTTGACTATAATTTGAGGAAGTGCTTTGCTATTGGCGATTGGATCTTTTGGTATATGGGCCAGGCCAGGCCCAACAGCAAAAAACTCGTAAGTACAAATAGCACGGGCTAGCCAGTTTCCGGACTAGTTATTTAAAAATAGCCAACGTTTGCCAAGTCATTGAAAATAGCCACTATTTTGCTGCAACAAAGAGCGGTCCAGCATAATATACTGGAGTTCGGTGTATCTGTGTATGAACTTCCAGCATATTATACTGGACCGGTATACTTTACTGGAACTCCGATATATTATGCTGGAGTTCTAGTAAACTTATGCTGGAACTCCATTATATTATGCTGGAGTTCCAATATACTTAGGCTGAAACTCCAGTATAATATGCTGGAGTTTCAGTATACTTATGCTGGAACTCTAGTATAATATACTGGAGTATTTTCCGGATTTTGAACAGTGTTTTCGTTCAGATTTATCTTTACATAAAAAGTGGCTAAATTTCTATTATTTTTGAAAGTGTGACTATTTTTTAATGACCACTTGTAAATCTGGCTATTTTTGAATTTCTCCCCAGGAGAGAGCCACATATGCCCAACAGTATCAAATATCCAAGGGATTTTTACCTTCATATACTACATATGAAACTTTATTATCCTCCCTAATCAAGTTTTAACTTAATTACTTGGTATATACAATTTATTAATTATATACAAATTAGTATTAATGGGTATCCCTTTATATTAAGAATTAAATAGGGAATCAGATATTTTCCATCCCTCTTCTCCCCCCCCCCCCTCTCATTCTCTCTCTATCTCTCTTTTTCTCTCTCTTCCTCTTTCTTTCCCAATTTTTCTTCCTTCGTTTTTCTATGCTTTTTACCCTCTCTCTTTTTCAAGGAATTCATTAATGAATTTCAATTGTTTTAATATAGAGTTTTAATTTAGCAATTTTCTTTCATGTTGCACAATTGTGTTCGAATTGAAATTATCAATCAATAAATTTTGAAGGTGTTTGACTCTCTACCATTGATAACCATTAAAAAGTTTCGAAGCTTTGAATTTGAATTTGAATTTTCAAAAACTATAATTTGTTTGGATCGGGTATTGTTGCAAACAATTAGGAATACTCTTTGGAGCTTATATCTCAAATTTGAGGGTATTTGGTGAAGATTAGACTACTATTATTGACAACTAATTGAACACATGGCATACAATAGTTACGAAATTTGTATCAAAGTTGTATGCAAATTGTATTTAAATTATATCCTGTTGTAGTTGTATATTTTTTTTATTTGAATATAATAAGAAAGTTGAAAAATAGTTGTATAATGTATGAATCATTGTATGAAATTTGTATTTAAGTTATCAATACTATTTTTTTTTACATAAAGTTATTGATATGTATCAAAAATGTATTAAGAGGGGAAGTTTTGATTAGAATTTCATAGAGGAAGAAGAACACATCACATACAAAATATATACAAATGAGATACGAAATACATACAAAAGACATTGTATAAAATTTGTATGAAAATTATATTTAAGTTGCATGATGTATTTAACTGGGTAAAAATAATGTATGCAAGTTGTAAATAAGTATATACTATATAATTAGTTGTATGAAATTTAGTATGTATGTCGTTGTAGATATATCAATTTGTATTAAATTTGTGCGAAATTTATTTTTAAATTTGTATATTATTATATCATATATTGTTCGAGATGCCTAATTTTAATTCAAAGCTTTCAATTTTTTGATGGCTATTAATGATGGAAAATAAAATACTCTCAAATTTGATTGATTGACAAACAATTTGAACAATAGTAGTGCAACAGAAAGAAAATTTCTTTTAATAGTCATGTCTAACTATGCAAAGAAATGAACTGAATAGATCAATTGGTGTCCAAGTTATTTTGGGCTTAGAAGAGTTATATACACAAGGACAAGGTCTTTATATTTTAAGTCGAGGACTTTCATCTGTTACCCCCTAAAACCACGAACTGCTCATTTCGTTCCTCAAGCCATGTATATATTGTGCTGTTGTGCCATCTTCCACCGTCTCCATTTCTACAATTTCAGTCACAAATTTTATTGAGAGGGAGAGGGTGAGAGAGAGTGATGAAGAAAGAAGGAAAAATTGATGAGAGTGGCGGCATTGAACAGGGAAAAAGGAGATGAGAGAACAAAGGAAAATAGTGTAAATGAATCCCTAATTTAAGGCACTAATATTGGATTGTATATAATTTGTAAGTAACTCTTGTTTAAGATGGGTAATATACAAAATTAGGACAATTTTGGTAAATAAATTTCAAATATTATATAGGAAAGAAAAAATTCCAAATCTACTAGGCCCAACGTATTTGAGGAGAAATTCACCAGAAATTAGCACAGCGTGAGCCCTAAAGGGGATGATCTTGGCGAAATGTAATATTTTTTATGGAATTAGCAAAAAGACAACAAAACAAATGTGAGCACGTGATTTTTGCTTCACACGACAATCGCTCCAAAAAGAAATAAAAAAATATATAATTGGCCCCGCTGTACAATTTCGGATTTCTGTGCGGCACCTTGTGGATTTATTTGTGATTTTGGCCCATTCTTATTTATTTACTTTATTAAAATAAAATTCAAAAAATATATATGTGTCCTGCGTAATTCAAACCGTAATTCGGTCGTTAAATAGAAAATCGTGAATAGGCATTTTCGTCCGTGATTTTATTTGGTTTGACTTTACCGGTTTTGAATATTTTAGTATGTGTGCAAATAATTGTATTTGAGTGTGTATTTAATTTTAATTTGATTTTTTGGCTTAGCTTTGTTTTAAAATAAATAAGAAAAGAAGAAAAAAAATAAATAAAAAAAATAAAAAAATAAAATAAAGAAAAGACCCCTTCCGGACTTGGGCCAATTTTAACAAAATTGGCCCAAACAAACAGCCCAAGACCCAGGCCTGCCCAGCCCAGGTCACCTGATGCCCAGGACGTCCAAACGACGTCGTTTGAGTCGTGCCTGATCTGGGCCGTTGATCTCAGAGTGATCGACGGCCAAGATCAATCCCCATAACCCATCAACAAACCCGACCCGTTTACACCCGGACCAAACCCAAACCCTCAACATTTGAAACGACACCGTTTCACTTAAGACCATCAGATCCAAACCGTAGATCTAGATTGATCTAACGGTTGAGATCGACCCACCCACTAACTATATAAGCCCAAATCCTTACCCTACCCCCCCTATCCAATACCCCGGCCTCGTCGTCTTCACCCAAACCCATCCCCTTCAAACCCTAGCCGCCCCTGTACACTTTCACCAGAAACCCGGCGGCCTGAACGCCGGTGACCTTCCCCTTAACACCCTAGAACCCCCTTGCCATCCTGAACATGGATCTGCTAACCATGTAGTTCGAATCATCCCCTAGGTCCTCGAATCTTCATTTGAAGATTCGAGTTAAAACTCGGCTTACACCAACCAACCCCAGCTTCACACCAGACACTCCCCAGACCCCCCTCGTGACCAAACCATACTTGGTTTGGTCCGAATCTAACCAGGGAAACATGAATCCCGGATCTGAGTTTTGGAACTTTGTAGTTCCTCGTCACTAGTTCATACCCGTTCGAGCCAAAGAAATTAAGGTCCAAGGGACCTTAATCGAAGTGTTTCTCATCTGAGAAACACTTCGATTAAAGTCCGTTCAGCCTTAAGAAAGTCTGTCCAAGTCCGAGTCAAGGTTTCCGATTTTTCAAGATTCGAGGTGAGTCTGCCTTCTTCCCTTATTTGTTTGGTCCATGTGAGGGATTAAATGTCTGTTCATGTTTTGTGTCAATTTGTGTTTTTGAATTTTTACCAACTTCCGTTTGTCCACCTTGTTTGAACCACTATGTTTGTTTGAACCCCTCATATTCTGATAAGACATATGTATTGGGTTGTATTCCAAATGTGTACTGATTGTTTGACTCCTCGAGGGTATTTCTGTTTAGTCAGTATAATTCAAACCATGTGTCCCATACTTTAAATGTCTGATTTTTGGCTTCAATTGTGTATGTTAATGCTAATATAGTCGAGTCGACATGTGTCGTCAATTAGTTTCAACTGTCTTGAACAAAGTAAACCAATTTGCTTCTGATGAACATTTGCTTTGAGCCAATTAAGAACCAGTTTTTGCTTACTTATAGCTTGTTTGAATTGATCAGTAATGTAAGAAGGATTGTTTTGTTTAAAGTTCTGAAATGGAGGGCATGTGCACTTGGCACAACATGTGCATTGGTGCACCTCATGTGCCTTGTGCACAGCCTGTTTTTCTGCATTAAGAAGCTTTTAAGTTTAAACAATCTGACAGTATATGCTGTCAGATATATTTTAATGCCCATACTTGCTTTTAGATAATAAAATGAAAAGTTAAAGCCTGCCAAGGGAATGTCATGGGATTAATACTTAAATAGCTAAGTGGAACTGAAAAAGGGAGCACATGGGAGGGGTTATTTGATTAATCCAACAGGCTGATAAAGGTTTGAGTTGGAGGCTTATAAAGGGGGGGGGATAGAAGACCATCTACAGAGAGAGAGGGAGATAGAGAGAATCAGAACTGAGAAAGAAAAATACACACACTGTGAGGAGTTTTGAAAGAGAGAGCTGATAGAGATACACAGAAAAAGCATAGATAGAGGAGAGTGGAAGTTCTGGAGGATATACACACAGGGATATAGGGAGGGACAGAATTAGGAGATAGAAATAGACAGAATTAGAGGGGAGAGGAGATCAGAAAATAAAGGAAAGGGGAACACACTGTGAGGAGTGTTGAAAGAGAAAGCTTGAAAGACATACAAAGAGATACAGAAATTATACAATCTACAATCAGAAATTGTTTCTTCCTATTTGTTATTTGGGTTTTCAGTTGTTTAACTCGCTGAAATCAATTCTGATTGTTTGAAGTTCCAGCTGTGTCTATTTAGTCAAGTGTTTTCCATTGGTTCACTATTGGTTTGGTCTGCTTGGAGTTCTTGATTCTATTCCACTGGGTTGTGCTCTCGTTTGGCTATTTCTTTCTATTGGCCATAGTTGCATTTCTGCACTTGAGCCTTTTCTGCTGTTCGTTTTGTTCTGCTGCTGCTCTGTCCTGCTGCTATTGCTAGTCCTGTTTATTTTGCTGCTGATTTCAACATCTTCTTCTTTTTCTCCTTTGCACATTCAGCATTTCCAGGTACACATTTCAAGCCCATATTGATGTAATTGAAACAGTTTGAAAGCATGAAATGAAAAAGGTTGAAGAAGTTCAAAATCATTTGTTGTAATATTCATGGCATATTAAGGGGCCTGTGTAGTTGTTAGTTCCCAGTTCAATAGTACGAAAATGTATGTTAACTAATACACTTCTGAGCTTGGTCCTTCATGTTTTAGTTTGTAGCTATTTGTTAATACAAGGTATGGATACTCCAAACTTATACTATGTTGACTTGTTTTATTTTAGTCTTTGCTGGGTCTCGTTAGGCAGTACATAATATCATATTCAAATCCCATTAGTAACAACGCCTAGTAGTTAATTCCTTCATTTCAGCCCCAATAAGTCTAGTAAAATTCAATTCAAGAAACGTTTGGACACAAGTATAATATTGGGTCAATCTCGAATGTAATTTCTTTGTCCAATTAAAGTATGTTTCATAAGTTATGGCATTCCTCCGCTTTGTAAATAATCAATCAGAAATTGATAAGAATCCGGATTAGACAAAAGCATATAGTTAATTTAGCATTTTCCTTCTCTTTTAGTTTTTAGGGACAAATGTATTAAAATGTAGCCACTTTAGGATATCCTTTTCTAAAATAGAGATGAGCCTCGCCAAATAAAGATGCAAAATTGCGGGGCTCTCAATAAATAACCATGATAATTATTTAGAATTCAAGACAGGTCATTTAATAAATTTCATGGCCTTCTGCAAAGATAATAACGCGTTAGACTCTGAAGGCGCGGCTTAATTAAATCATATTCTTAAATTCGGGTGCACATTGATGTGACCCAAATCCGAATCTCAACGAAGTCCGAATGTGTCGACGATCACGGGTGCATTGATTGCGACGTGGTTCGAGATGCATTTCCACGACGTTGCAATTCCATAAAAATAAATGATAATAATAAAAGCGGTTTTAAACTTAATAAAAGCACGTAAGTCACAACATGTAGTTAAATCAGATATTTAGCCATTATAACAATTTAAGCGACCGTGCTAGAACCACGGGATTCGAGGGTGCCTAACACCTTCCCTCGGGTCAACAGAATTCCTTACTTAGAATTTCTGGTTCGCAGACTTCATTTGGAAAAGTCGAAAATTTCCTCGATTTGGGATTCAAGATAAAACCGGTGACTTGGGACACCAAAAGCCAAACCTTTCCCAAGTGGCGACTCTGAATTAAATAAATAATCCCATTTCGAATATTGTCACTTAAATTGGAAAAACTCCACCCGCGCATCTTAACCCCTCGGGGCGGGCGCGCAAAGAGGAGGTGTGACAGCTCTGGCGACTCCGCTGGGGAGATGACCCAGAACCACTGGTTCAGGGTTCAAGAATTCGAGCTTAGAATAATTGTTATATTTGGCTTTATTATCTGATCTTTATTACATGTTTTTGCATAATGTGCTAAATGCTGTCTTTTACCGCTTTGATATTATCTGAACTGTATATAAACTGTGCCGAAACCCTTCTCTTCTTACCTCCGGGGAGAAGCTCGCTGGTCGAGACTCCCTATTCTGTTAATGTCAATACCTAAAATAAGAAAGAGGACGGACAAGTTACAAAGCCGGACGATCTCGCGGGTCCCCGGTACGTAGCCCCTCCTCGACTCGAGTTGGTCCGCTCGGGTACACAGTCTAGAACAAATACCAAGGTTTAAACCTAGTATAACGAAACTTCATGCCGGATCCCTAGTAGGAACGTTTATTTGCATCATGTTGCATTTGACTTAGGGGGCTCAACACAGGGGTTGGGTCCGTCTAGGACAGGCAACCTGAATTGAAAAGACCACCCTGCTGCATCCTATTTGTTTTGTGCATTTATTTGCTTCGGTTCCGCATGCTGACCGGTTTCTAAAAAAAGAGGAAAATAGCAACGTGGGGAGATAATTACTTATTTTGGAAAAATAAAACCAATGTTCAAGTATTGTCAAAACCTCACCGGAATTGTTCTAAAGAAAAAAGAAAAAAGAATAAAAACAAAATTTGTCTTCTTAGTTTGAATTATTAAAAAAAAAAAGGGGGTATATATAAAAAAAAAATTCTTTCACTTTCAAAATCAAAAAAAGAAATGGTATTTATTTTAAAAGTAAAAAAAATGGAAAACTCATAATTCAAAAAAAAAATTTCTTTCTTTTGTAATACCCTTTTTTTTTATAAATTCAGACTGATAGTCCAAATATTGCAAAAATTATTTTTTCTTTAGTCTTTATCTTTCTTCAAAAATAATAAAAAATACTTATTTCTGATTTTTAGGTTTATTTAATTTTCTCTATTCACGGTATGCCCGAACTACGCCGGTTTGATTCTCACCGGATGTGAGATACGTAGGCAACCCTCGTCGGGTTCAACCCCATTTTTTTTTCTAAATAGCCAAAAATCAGTAAATAAATAAATAAAATATGTGTTAAATTTTTAATAGAGTCATAAATAAGTCAGGTGACATTGTTTTATCATAAATAGCCAAATGTTCCCGAAAGGGACGCCGGAAGGCTGACTTTGCATAAACAGCCACCTTTGGGTCTTGTTTAGCATTTTTTTTTTTTAAAAAAAAAACCCGCACAGCCTTAAAATCTTTGTCTCTGAAGTGTTTAAAGGTCGTGGGCAAAGCTTTATCCTCTCTAAAAAAAAATATATATATATTTTTTTTGAGTCAGTCAATTTTGTTAAAATCACCTTAATAAATGTGCAGGATGAGCACGGTGCAAAATGAACATTTTTCAATAATGACCAAAATCCCTGTCAAGTTACGGCTATGGTGGAAAGATCTAGGTGTTGAAGGACAAAATGAGGTTAAGAAATATTTGAAAGGTCTTGTGGGTCTGTTGGAAGTCCAGCCTCGGGGAGATATCATAAGAGCTTTGGCTACCTATTGGGACCCGGCGCACAATGTTTTCCATTTCTCTGATTTTGAGCTCACCCCAACTTTGGAAGAAATGGCCGGATACATCGGGAATACTGAACTTCCGCTGAGGGAAAAATACTTGGTCGCCCCAAGAGTCGTCACAGTACATCGGTTCCTGGATTCATTGAAAATACCTAGAACAGTCCACAACCCGGATCTAGCAGACGGATTCTGTACTCCATGCTTCATATATGATAGATACGGTCACGAGGGGGGATTCAATAATCCAATCAACAAACTGTGCAACAAAGGAGTTCGTCAGAAGTGGGACGAGCACAGACGGGTGGCGTTCATGATAACGTTTCTGGGACTTCTGGTATTTCCCAGGAAAGATGGAAACATTGATTTGAAGATATCGGGGGTCGTCAGCACTTTACTCACGCAAAGTGACAGTACTCTCGCGCCTATGGTGGTATCCGACATCTTTCGAGCTCTCACAGCTTGTAAAGCTGGGGGAAATTTCTTCGAAGGTTGTAACTTGCTCCTGCAGATATGGATGACCGAGCACCTTTGCCATCATTCCGAGATTTTGAGCCGTGGTTCCCCGGATAAGACCCGCATAGAAGAATCTTACGCAAGAGCCAAAGAGATCAGTTTGCCCGAAGGAGTCCTGGCTTGGACCTCGTTCTTTCAAGCTCTTACTGCCAGCCAAATACAATGGAAGTTGGGATGGTTGCCCGTTGATGAGGTCTTATGTCAGCGACTAAAACTCATTTCTTGCTGATGAGGCTTAAGAGCATTCAACCTTACGCACCCGGCCGAGTTTTAAGACAGTTCGGAAAATGCCAGACAGTACCTCATGAGGAAGATCTAAGCACTCAAGCAATCGAGATAAGTCCTAACGGACAGTTCCCAGAAGCAAAGATTCGCCAAATCTGGAATGAGGGTCAATATTTGAAATCAGATACTTGCGTGCGGGATCAAGCCAAAGGAGAAACGGCGCCAGGTTACCTTGCATGGTACAGAAGGGAACTCGAGCATGAAAGGCCAGCTAAGAGACCCCACATCCGGAATTTTACCGAATCATCACAAAAGCAGTGGGATTGGTTAGCAAAAGAAAGAGGCTATTGCACCGAAATCAGCGGGTTAAAGCAACAAGTGGAAAAATTGAAATATGAACACAACGTGCAAGTTGCTACCGATCTGGGAGAACAGAACAGGTTGATTCAAGAAAATGAAATGCTCAGAGCCCAGATCAAACAGATAAGGTTGGATGCAGATAGACAACCAAGGCGTCGATCGGACGAGCAGCTGATAAAAGGGCTAAAAGGTGAAATCAGGGAATGGCGAGATGGTTTGGAGAAATCTGAAAACATCATAGCAGAGCTCAAAGCACAGTGGGATACAAGAACGGATAAGCATCGCAGGTACCTGAATCGATTGGAAAGCGACCATGAGAAGACTGTTGCTAAGATAAAGAGAGAGATGGCTGCACTTGAGATCAAAACAGCTAATCAGGCCAAGGATTTCCAAATTGAGAGCAGATACTGGTATGACTCAATAGCCCAGATGAAGCTGGAAGTACGACGACTGAAGCATCAGCATGTACAAGATGCTCAAGTTTTCAAGATATGCAGCGATCAGACAAAACGCCTGCTCGTAGAGAAGAAGCAAACCAGAGATAGGATCAAGGCCATTGCCCATGCCATCACCAGACGATGCCTACGATGTGAGAACATGTCCAGCGCTACCGTCCTCTCGGCAGTAATGGGTTATGTCAAGCAGACTATGCACGAGCTAGAGCAACTTGAGAGGGATCTCACGCCTAGGACCGCGGCGAGGCCGAACGACGCCCCGCGGAAACCAATTTTTAAAACCATAATGCATTCATAGGTCAAATCTGTATCTTAGCATCTTCTGCCTGTTTTTTCATCAGGGTGATTTTTAGTCTATTTTTGAGTCTAGGTTTATTTCCAAAGTTTGCTTTTTCTTTTGCAAAATGTAGTTTGTAATAGACTGCTTCAATAATAAAGAGTTTGCTTCTTTCACGCTCATTCGTGTTTTCGAACTACGTAATGATCTGATTCACGTGAGTATCGTGATACGTAGGCAATCCTCATCGGATCCGATCGCATTTTATTTTGCTACAAAAAAAAAATATAAAAGAAAAATAAATGAAAATAAAAAAAAAAAAGAAAAAAAAAGGGGAAATAAGAGGAAAATACCGGAATGACGCATGCTCTTGTAGCAGACATATAGTAATCCACTTAACTGTATAGGTGCATCATGCCCAACGTGAGATTAACTATCTGTTATTTGCTGCAAATTAACCGTGCGCTTGTCATTGAGCATGTTTCCAGGGTTTTTGAAAAGACGGTTGGTTTGGTGAAAGTCTGGCCTCGCACTCATACTTCACGAGGTCAAGGAGAGGTGTTCAACTACCTATTGTTAGGACCAGAAACAGTACTCACACCTACTTCACCAGGTCAAAAGGAAGTGTGGAAATGTCTTCGGAAATTCCATTGCAAACAGTCCCCGTCTCTGAGGAGAGCTCAATCTCAACCGTCCTCACGCCTGAATCCGCAACTGCAGAAGAAAATAGAATCCTACGGCTCCGCATGTTGGAAATGCTGGATGATTGGAACAATGGGAAAGAGCCGCCAAGTGTCGTCCCCGGATTCCCTGAATTATTCTCCAGGTCAGGTGGGACTTCTAATGTCCCCATAAATTACCCTGCTACCCCATTCGGGTACCCAGCTAACTCCGTTTTCTCCGCTGGATCACCTTCTGAGCCTCATCCCCGAATGTCGGCCACCGATGCAAGCATGAATATCTTTACTGCATCGCCTTGCCCAGCTACGGCACAGCCTGCCACATACAAGCCAAGCTTTGACTCATCCTCTTTTACATTCCAAGCACCATCGTTCTCAATGGAACCAACCAGGTTCGCTACCAACAATAATCCTCTACCGCCTCAGTGCGAACTCGCACCGGGACAGGATCAGAACCCCAGGATTGCAGAACAAAATGAGATTGCTAAGAGAATGAGAAGCCTTGAACAAAGTTTGAAGAATATGCAAGGTTTGAGCGGGCAAAAGAGCGTCTCTTACGCCGACCTGTGCATGTTCCCTCACGTGCACCTGCCGACGGGTTTCAAGACCCCCAAGTTCGAGAAATACGATGGGCACGGTGACCCCATTGCACATCTTAAAAAATACTGCAACCAATTGCGGGGAGCCGGCGGAAAGGAAGAACTGCTAATGGCGTATTTTGGGGAAAGCTTAGTAGGGATAGCTTCGGAATGGTATATGGATCAGGAAATGTCCCGATGGCATATATGGGATGATCTCGCCAGAGATTTTGTAAAGCAATTCCAGTATAACATCGACATTGCGCCAGACCGAAACTCTCTGTCGAATTTGAAGAAGAAGCCTTCGGAAAGTTTTAGAGAGTATGCTATTAAGTGGCGTGAACAGGCGTCGAGAGTGAAGCCTCCCATGGATGAAGTGGAAATGGTCACTACCTTTCTCCAGGCTCAAGAGTCTGACTATTTCCAAAACATGATGTCGGCCATGGGTAAGCCATTCGCGGAAGCAATCAAGATAGGAGAAATGGTAGAGAATGGGCTGAAAACGGGTCGGATTCTGAGTCAAGCAGCCCTAAGGGCAACCTCTCAGGCCATCCAAAGCGGGTCTGGAGGGACGACAAGGGGGAAGAAGAAGGAAGAAACGGCTATGGCAGCCTCTGAAGCAAGGGAGTATCGTCATCACAGGCCCCATTTTCCGGAAAGGGCCTCACAACACTACTACCCCCACTCAAATGCGGCATATGCTCATCAACCTTATATGGTCATGAATGCCCAATCTTATAACCATTCACCACAACAAGCCAACCGAGGCCCAGCTCCACCTCCCAGAAATCAGCCTCCTTACCGCAACCACTATAACCCACAACCCCCGCAAAATAACTACCGCCCCCAAGAGCCACCTCGACGGCGGACTTTCACGCCCATCGGTGAGCCATACTCGACTTTGTTCCCAAAGTTGGTTCAGTTGGGTTTCCTACAACCCATCCCTCAAACAAGGCAAAACCCGACATCTCCTTCTTACATAGCCGGAGTCAGATGCGCCTATCATTCAGGGGCCGAGGGGCATGATACAAACGACTGCTGGTCATTGAAAAGAGTGGTCGAAAATTTGATAGAGCAGGGGAAGATAGTGCTAAGGGACGAAGAGATCCCAAATGTAACTAACAATCCATTGCCCGCTCACAATAATGGGCCGCTGATCGGCATGATTTGTGAAGACAAAGAGTTCGACCCTGCCTTGAAAGCCATAATTGCCATTGTCGACACAGCGAGGAGGCCTGAAACAGACCAGAAATCAGAAAGGGGGGAGGAGGCCAAGGCTGCAGAAAGCAAGCCCGAAAAGAAGGTGGAGAAGAAAGTAGTACCAGCAAAGGGTGGAGTTCTTTACATACCACGAGGTCAAGCCAAGAAGACGCAGAAGTTCGGGATCAGAAAGACAAAACCTATGTATGTGCCAAAAGGGGCCTATGTGGTCCGGGGGACGATTCAACCACCTCGGCTGAATGAGCCAGTGGTTATCGGACGCGTGCCACAAAAGCCAATGACCAACCCGTCCACAGTGCCGTGGAATTATCAAAAGACTTTGGTAACATATAAAGGTAAGGAGGTCAGGGAAGAACTTCCAGAAAATACTTTCGTTGGAGGGTACTCAAATACCCAAGAACTGAACAACGCCACACAAAGGCGCTTCCCTCCAAAGGAGCCTGTGAGTGTTGAAGAAGCGGAAGTGTTCTTCAAGCAGATGAAGATGCCGGATTATGAGGTGATAGACCAGCTGCGCAAGCACCCTGAGCAAGTGTCCATGCTGTCACTATTAATGAAGTCAACCGAGCATCAAAAGATCCTGCTGAAAACCCTGAATGAAGCATACGTACCGGTCGAAACCTCGGTGGAGCAACTAGAGCGGATGACAGAAAGATTCTTCGCCGTTAACCAAATCTCCTTCAGCAAGAACGATCTACCCCCGGAAGGAGCAACACACAACAAGGCATTGCATTTAACAGTCAAATGTGAGGACTACTATGTCAAGCGGGTGATGCTGGATGGGGGATCAGGTGTTGACATCTGCCCGCTCTCCACGCTGCAAAGAATGGAAATTGAGACCGGAAGAATCCGACCCAACAACGTCTGCGTGAGAGCTTTCGATGGTATCAAGAGAGACACCATGGGAGAAATAGACCTGTTGCTGGTCATAGGGCCAGTCGAATCTCGAGTCACTTTCCAAGTGATCGACATGGACACATCTTACAATTTCCTCCTTGGCAGGCCTTGGATCCATGCGGCAGGAGCCGTGCCTTCTACTCTTCACCAGATGGTGAAGTTCGAGTATGAAGACCAAGAGATCGTGGTCCATGGAGAAGATGAACATGCCATTTATCGGGACCCATCTATCCCGTATCTTGAACCAAGAGAAGGGAGTGAGCATACGGTCTATCAAGCTTTCGAGGTGGTATTGGCAGAGCAGCACGAAGAGGGAGTACCTTGCCCCCAGCCTTTCTTGTCTAACGCTTCGGGTTATGGTGGCCAAAGAGATGATCCGACACGGATTTAGGCCAGGGAAGGGGCTTGGACGAACCCTTCAGGGAATGACGGAACCCATTACTTTACCAATCATCAAGAAACCTTTTGGACTAGGTTTCAAACCTACTCCAGCAGACGAAAAATGGGCAAAGAAAAGGAGAAATGAGGGCTGGAAGTTGCCTCAACCACTGCCGGATTTACATGCGACTTTTGTCAGGCCAGGGTACACTGAAGAAGAAGAAGACAAGGTCTTCACAGTTGAGGAAATCGAGGAAATATGTGGGGCAATGAGGGAAATGCTCTACGAGGTCCACATGGTTCAACCAGGCGAAGGCACGAGCACTGCTGAGATGATATACATGGGGCCAAACGCCAAGCTCCAAAACTGGGAGATCACGCCATTCCCAACTAGACGGAAGTCCGGGTAGACCTGTCCTGCCACCTTTCTTGTATCACAAGTTATCTCCGGGACATAACTTGAACGTTTTCTTCTTTTCATTTGTTGTTCCGAATTCCTAGTTGTAAACGTTGTTGTCTTCCAATTTTCCAAAGAAAATGAAAAAAAAATCTTCATTTCTTTCTTTCGTTCTGATTTTATTACTTTTCCTCTTATCTTCCTTTTCAGTCCTAATAATGCGGCTTTAAATATGACATGCTTGCGGACTTCACGCCCGGATCACAATGAGCTATTTAACTGCGAATTAATGAATCCAGAACCAGAATATGATGCGGAAGAGGCTTTTAGGGAGATAAACCGAGAGTTGGAATATTTCGAGAATAAACCTAAGCCGAATCTGAATGACACTGAACCGGTAAATTTAGGAACCCCGGAAGAAATCCGGGAGACCAAGATAAGCATTCACACGGACAAGAAAACGCGAGAGGCGATAATTCAACTTCTTCTTGAATTTAAAGACGTGTTTGCTTGGTCATATGATGACATGCCGGGACTAGGTGTCGATCTAGTGGTTCACAAATTGCCGATTCATCCTGATTGTCCTCCGGTTCAACAAAAGCAACGAAAGTTCAAAACCGAGGTCAGTGACAAAATTAAAGAGGAGATCACCAAGCAACTGAAAACAGGAGTGATCCGGGTAGTCCAATATACAACATGGTTGGCGAATGTGGTTCCAGTACCGAAAAAGGACGGGAAAACTCGAGTATGTGTAGATTACCGAGATCTGAACAGAGCAAGTCCTAAAGATAATTTCCCGCTGCCCAACATCCACATCCTCGTTGATAATTGCGCCAAGCACGAGATACAGTCTTTCGTAGATTGTTACGCTGGGTATCATCAGGTATTGATGGATGAAGAGGATGCCGAGAAAACTGCCTTCACCACGCCTTGGGGCACCTACTGTTATCGGGTCATGCCGTTTGGTTTAAAGAATGCTGGGGCTACTTACATGAGGGCCATGACCGCCATTTTCCATGACATGATGCATCAGGAAATAGAGGTGTACGTGGACGATGTAATAGTCAAGTCCAGGACACAGGATAATCACATCCAAGACTTGAGGAAATTCTTCGAGAGACTAAGGAAGTATGACTTGAAGCTAAATCCAGCCAAATGCGCTTTCGGAGTTCCGTCGGGTAAACTTTTGGGTTTCATCGTAAGCAGGAGAGGTATCGAGCTAGATCCGACTAAGATAAAATCTATCAAAGATCTACCTCCCCCAAGAACGAAGAAAGACGTGATGAGTCTTTTAGGCAGGCTGAACTACATCAGTCGGTTTATTGCCCAGCTGACGAGCACGTGTGAACCCATATTCAAGTTGTTAAGAAAAGATGCGGCGATTAAGTGGACAACGGAGTGTCAAGAAGCCTTTGATAAAGTCAAAGAGTACCTTTCGAATCCCCCAGTCTTGGTCCCTCCCGAACCAGGGAGGCCACTTTTCTTGTATCTGACAGTCTTGGAGAACTCCTTCGGCTGCGTCCTGGGACAACACGATGTGACCGGGAAAAGGGAACAGGCGATCTACTACCTGAGCAAGAAATTCACCAGCTACGAGGCCAAATACACTCTGTTGGAGAAGACATGTTGCGCTCTCACATGGATTGCTCAAAAGCTGAGGCATTATCTCCAAACCCACACTACATTCCTCATAAGCAGGTTGGATCCCTTGAAATATATATTTCAGAAACCAATGCCTACTAGGAGACTGGCTAAATGGCAAATCTTGCTTACGGAGTTCGACATAGTTTATATCACTCGCACGGCAATGAAAGCCCAGGCGTTAGCAGATCATTTGGCCGAAAACCCGGTCGATGAGGAATACCAGCCATTGGATACCTATTTTCCAGATGAAGAGGTAAACACCGTAGAAGTGATCTCAGAGGAAGCTCATGTTTGGAAGATGTTCTTTGACGGAGCCGTGAATGCCAAGGGTATAGGGATTGGGGCAATTTTGATCTCACTTACCGGTCAGCATTATCCCGCCACAGCTAGACTTCGTTTCTTCTGCACAAATAATACAGCTGAATATGAAGCCTGCATTATGGGCATACATATGGCAATCGATCAGGATGTCAAAGACTTATTGATTATGGGAGATTCTGACCTGATCATCCGGCAAGTTCAAGGCGAATGGGAAACTCGGGATGTCAAACTTATCCCATACCGACAACATGTGGAGGACCTTAGCAAGCGCTTTACCTCAATAGAATTCAGGTATATCCCGAGGTGTCACAATGAACTGGCAGATGCACTTGCTACTCTGGCTTCTATGCTACCCTACCCGGGCGACGCCCACGTCGATCCTTTGGAAATCCAAATCAAGGAAAGACACGGCTACTGCAGTGTAATCGAGGCGGGATCAAATACGCAGCCTTGGTACCATGACATCAAGAAATTCTTGAAGACACAAGAATACCCCGAGCATGCAACTGGAGATCAAAAGAGGACCATTAGGCGACATGCAAGCGGTTTCTTTTTGAGCAGTGAATTGTTATATAAGAGGACTCCGGACCTCAATCTCTTAAGATGTGTCGATATCGAGGAAGCGAGAAAGATCATGCACGAAGTACACGCAGGTGTGTGTGGACCTCACATGAACGGGTATGTCTTAGCGAAGAAGATCCTTAGAGCAGGTTATTACTGGATGACCATGGAAAAGGATTGCTTTAGCTTTGTCCGGAAGTGTCATCAGTGTCAGGTGCACGGTAATTTGATTCATGCACCTCCCACGGAACTGCATCCCATGTCCGCACCTTGGCCATTTGTCGCTTGGGGCATGGACGTCATTGGACCAATTGAACCAAAGGCTTCGAATGGACATAGGTTTATACTGGTTGCCATCGATTACTTCACAAAGTGGGTAGAGGCTGTCACTCTCAAGTCGGTCACCAAGAAAGCTGTAGTGGATTTTGTACACTCAAATCTTATCTGTCGCTTCGGTATTCCTGCAACTATCATTACAGATAATGCAGCAAACTTGAACAGTCACTTGATGGGAGATGTGTGCGAGCAATTCAAGATAACACACAGGAATTCCACTCCTTATCGGCCAAAAGCCAATGGTGCTGTAGAAGCTGCAAATAAAAACATCAAGAAGATTTTGAGGAAAACAATACAAAGTTCCCGACAGTGGCATGAGCAGTTACCTTTTGCGTTATTGGGGTATCGCACTACGGTGCGCACATCGGTGGGAGCGACTCCTTATCTTTTGGTTTATGGAACCGAGGCCGTAATACCGGCAGAGATAGAGATTCCTTCACTTCGAATCATTGTCGAAGCAGAAATCGAGGACAGCGAGTGGGTTAAGACTCGACTAGAGCAATTGACATTGATTGATGAAAAGCGGATGGCTGCAGTTTGTCACGGACAGTTATACCAACGAAGGATGGCCCGTGCTTACAACAAGAAAGTCCGACCTCGGAATTTCGAAGTAGGACAATTGGTACTGAGGCGTATTCTGCCGCATCATGAAGAAGCAAAAGGAAAGTTTGCCCCAAATTGGAAAGGCCCATACATCGTAAGGAAAATATTGCCAAGAGGAGCATTGTATTTAGGTGATATCGAAGGAAATGACCCTGACACAGCGGTGAATGCAGATGCAGTCAAGAGGTACTACGTCTAGATCATACTCCAAGTGGTCCTGACACGTTGAAAAGGGCGAAGGTGTTTATTCCCCACTACTCCCCAAACACTACCCAATTCTCGCTACCACCTTTTGAGCCGTTATATATAAAAAAAAAAAAAAAAAAAAAAAAAAAAAAAACATTGATTGAGGCCTGAACTACGTTTGACTTGATTCCGAAAGGATACGTAGGCAGCCTCTCCCTGAGGTTCAGTCACACCACCAACAAAATCCCAGCGGCCCTGAAATTGAAAACCGGGGCATGTCAGGACACTTGAGAAGTTTAGTATCAGCTACCTCTCTTTACCAGGTACAAGCCTTCAAATCAATTACCAAAGATAGTGGGAAACCGATAAGCATCACAAATAGAAACCCGCACACCCCGAGTTGAGAGAAATAAAATGAGAGAGTCTCGGCAGTGAAAACCTTCGGGCACCACGAGGCGACGGGAGTAGAGAAACCAAAATGAGAGAGCTTGTTTAGTAAAAACTCGCAAAGAGTGCTATCAAGCGATGACAGGAAGAGAAATGAGAGAGGTCAGCCAGTGAAAACCCGCAAAGGGCGCTGTTGGCCGAAAAGGAATGACGCCACCCCAAGGAGGTCTCTGCAAAGTTCCACCAGTTTTGGAATCACAGATCTGTTCTGGTTTAGGAAAACGCAAGTTCATGGAAGGTCGGACGTCCAGTCCAAAGAGCATGTCATGTCATTTAAAGCCAGCGTTATCTTCCTCAGATAAGTCTTTCTCTCCCCGAAAAGGGTATTCCTTTTCTGATTTGTTTTCCCCTGCTTTGTTTCTTTTCGAATCCCTTTTGCATTTTAACCCCGAGTTCAGGACACACCGGAAAGGGCAGGTGGCATGGTTTGTTTGCACAGAATCCCGTCTCATGAAGGAAAGCACCTCATCTCGTTGATATGATTACCCAAGCATGATGAATCATGACGTTTGATGGTGTTCCGGAGTAAAGGAAAAGAGAGAAATCTTGAAATCTTCCCCAGCAAGTCCACCTTCGGACAAATCCCCACAGAGTCTCCCCCTGTACAAATCCCAACAGAGTCTTGTACAATCTCCCACAGAATCTCCCCAAATTATATAAAAAAAAAAAAAAAAAAAAGGGAAGAAAAAATGGAATCTCCCCAGCACATCCCAGCGAGTCCTTTTGTAGACATCCCCAACAAGCTTACCCCAACAAATCCTAGAAATCCCACTTTGAAATAAATCCCCAGCATGCCCATTGTACAAAATTCCCCACAAAGAATCCACTTTGTAAATATTCCCCACAGAGCTTCCCTTTGTACAAATCCCCACAAAATACCTCCAGTAAAATCCCCGTTGAGAACCTCCAAGCAAAACGGGACACAAAAAAAAAAAAAAAAAAAAGAGCCTTACGAGGCAAATCATCACAGAATCTGGAAATACAAGCCTGAGCGGTCTAAAGGGTTTCGGCATATGAATCAAGTCAATGGCGGGATTTCACAACAGAAATGAAGACGCAACAAAGCAACCGGGAACGATCGAGGTCACCAAACCGACCGTCATTTCCGAACTAACAATTTTCCTTTGTTTAAAAAGTTGAAACAGGTGTAATCCAAGACAACCGTGCAAGGAGCAGGTGTCTCCCAAAGAAGAAGGTACATGGGTACAAGAAATATTTTGGCAATAAGGAATTCACTCGAAAGGTAAGTTTCCACGAAACTCCCTTGTATCTTCTACTAAAACAAGAAAGTTCAAAAAAAAAAAAAAAAAAAGAGGTCGTTTAGTATTCTCGAACTTTGCCCCTAGCCAATCAGCATTAGGGTTTTAAACCCTAAACTAAATTTTCCTTTAGTCAGCATTAGGGTTTTAAACCCTAAACTGAACTTTTTCCTTTTCAGCCAGCATTAGAGTTTTAAACTCTAAACCGAGCTTTTCCATGCAATCAGCATTAGGGTTTTAAACCCTAAACTGAATTTTCCTTTAGTCAGCATTAGGGTTTTAAACCCTAAACTGAACTTTTCCTTTTAGCCTGCATTAGAGTTTTAAACTCTAAACTGAGCTTTTCCATGCAATCAGCATTAGGGTTTTAAACCCTAAACTGAATTCTCCTTTAGTCAGCATTAGGGTTTTAAACCCTAAACTGAACTTTTCCTTTTTAGCCAGCATTAGAGTTTTAAACTCTAAACTGAGCTTTTCCATGCAATCAGCATTAGGGTTTTAAACCCTAAACTGAATTTTCCTTTAGTCAGCATTAGGGTTTTAAACCCTAAACTGAACTTTTTCCTTTTAGCCAGCATTAGAGTTTTAAACTCTAAACTGAGCTTTTCCATGCAATCAGCATTAGGGTTTTAAACCCTAAACTGAATTTTCCTTTAGTCAGCATTAGGGTTTTAAACCCTAAACTGAACTTTTCCTTTTAGCCAGCATTAGAGTTTTTAAACTCTAAACTGAGCTTTTCCATGCAATCAGCATTAGGGTTTTAAACCCTAAACTGAATTTTCCTTTAGTCAGCATTAGGGTTTTAAACCCTAAACTGAACTTTTCCTTTTAGCCAGCATTAGAGTTTTAAACTCTAAACTGAGCTTTTCCATGCAATCAGCATTAGGGTTTTAAACCCTAAACTGAATTCTCCTTTAGTCAGCATTAGGGTTTTAAACCCTAAACTGAACTTTTCCTTTTAGCCAGCATTAGAGTTTTAAACTCTAAACTGAGCTTTTCCATGCAATCAGCATTAGGGTTTTAAACCCTAAACTGAATTCTCCTTTAGTCAGCATTAGGGTTTTAAACCCTAAACTGAACTTTTCCTTTTTAGCCAGCATTAGAGTTTTAAACTCTAAACTGAGCTTTTCCATGCAATCAGCATTAGGGTTTTAAACCCTAAACTGAATTTTCCTTTAGTCAGCATTAGGGTTTTAAACCCTAAACTGAACTTTTTCCTTTTTAGCCAGCATTAGAGTTTTAAACTCTAAACTGAGCTTTTCCATGCAATCAGCATTAGGGTTTTAAACCCTAAACTGAATTTTCCTTTAGTCAGCATTAGGGTTTTAAACCCTAAACTGAACTTTTCCTTTTAGCCAGCATTAGAGTTTTAAACTCTAAACTGAGCTTTTCCATGCAATCAGCATTAGGGTTTTAAACCCTAAACTGAATTCTCCTTTAGTCAGCATTAGGGTTTTAAACCCTAAACTGAACTTTTCCTTTTAGCCAGCATTAGAGTTTTAAACTCTAAACTGAGCTTTTCCATGCAATCAGCATTAGAGTTTTAAACTCTAAACTGAGCTTTTCCATGCAATCAGCATTAGGGTTTTAAACCCTAAACTGAATTTTCCTTTTAGTCAGCATTAGGGTTTTAAACCCTAAACTGAGCTTTTTCCTTTTCAGCCAGCATTAGAGTTCTAAACTCTAAACTGAGCTTTTCCAGCCAATCAGCATTAGGGTTTTAAACCCTAAACTGAATTTTCCTTTTAGTCAGCATTAGGGTTTTAAACCCTAAACTGAGCTTTTTCCTTTTCAGCCAGCATTAGAGTTTTAAACTCTAAACTGAGCTTTTCCATGCAATCAGCATTAGGGTTTTAAACCCTAAACTGAATTCTCCTTTAGTCAGCATTAGGGTTTTAAACCCTAAACTGAACTTTTCCTTTTAGCCAGCATTAGAGTTTTAAACTCTAAACTGAGCTTTTCCATGCAATCAGCATTAGGGTTTTAAACCCTAAACTGAATTTTCCTTTAGTCAGCATTAGGGTTTTAAACCCTAAACTGAACTTTTCCTTTTAGCCAGCATTAGAGTTTTTAAACTCTAAACTGAGCTTTTCCATGCAATCAACATTAGGGTTTTAAACCCTAAACTGAATTTTCCTTTAGTCAGCATTAGGGTTTTAAACCCTAAACTGAACTTTTTCCTTTTAGCCAGCATTAGAGTTTTAAACTCTAAACTGAGCTTTTCCATGCAATCAGCATTAGGGTTTTAAACCCTAAACTGAATTTTCCTTTAGTCAGCATTAGGGTTTTAAACCCTAAACTGAACTTTTCCTTTTAGCCAGCATTAGAGTTTTAAACTCTAAACTGAGCTTTTCCATGCAATCAGCATTAGGGTTTTAAACCCTAAACTGAATTCTCCTTTAGTCAGCATTAGGGTTTTAAACCCTAAACTGAACTTTTCCTTTTAGCCAGCATTAGAGTTTTAAACTCTAAACTGAGCTTTTCCATGCAATCAGCATTAGGGTTTTAAACCCTAAACTGAATTCTCCTTTAGTCAGCATTAGGGTTTTAAACCCTAAACTGAACTTTTCCTTTTTAGCCAGCATTAGAGTTTTAAACTCTAAACTGAGCTTTTCCATGCAATCAGCATTAGGGTTTTAAACCCTAAACTGAATTTTCCTTTAGTCAGCATTAGGGTTTTAAACCCTAAACTGAACTTTTTCCTTTTAGCCAACATTAGAGTTTTAAACTCTAAACTGAGCTTTTCCATGCAATCAGCATTAGGGTTTTAAACCCTAAACTGAATTTTCCTTTAGTCAGCATTAGGGTTTTAAACCCTAAACTGAACTTTTCCTTTTAGCCAGCATTAGAGTTTTAAACTCTAAACTGAGCTTTTCCATGCAATCAGCATTAGGGTTTTAAACCCTAAACTGAATTCTCCTTTAGTCAGCATTAGGGTTTTAAACCCTAAACTGAACTTTTCCTTTTAGCCAGCATTAGAGTTTTAAACTCTAAACTGAGCTTTTCCATGCAATCAGCATTAGAGTTTTAAACTCTAAACTGAGCTTTTCCATGCAATCAGCATTAGGGTTTTAAACCCTAAACTGAATTTTCCTTTTAGTCAGCATTAGGGTTTTAAACCCTAAACTGAGCTTTTTCCTTTTCAGCCAGCATTAGAGTTCTAAACTCTAAACTGAGCTTTTCCAGCCAATCAGCATTAGGGTTTTAAACCCTAAACTGAATTTTCCTTTTAGTCAGCATTAGGGTTTTAAACCCTAAACTGAGCTTTTTCCTTTTCAGCCAGCATTAGAGTTTTAAACTCTAAACTGAGCTTTTCCATGCAATCAGCATTAGGGTTTTAAACCCTAAACTGAATTCTCCTTTAGTCAGCATTAGGGTTTTAAACCCTAAACTGAACTTTTCCTTTTAGCCAGCATTAGAGTTTTAAACTCTAAACTGAGCTTTTCCATGCAATCAGCATTAGGGTTTTAAACCCTAAACTGAATTTTCCTTTAGTCAGCATTAGGGTTTTAAACCCTAAACTGAACTTTTCCTTTTAGCCAGCATTAGAGTTTTTAAACTCTAAACTGAGCTTTTCCATGCAATCAACATTAGGGTTTTAAACCCTAAACTGAATTTTCCTTTAGTCAGCATTAGGGTTTTAAACCCTAAACTGAACTTTTTCCTTTTAGCCAGCATTAGAGTTTTAAACTCTAAACTGAGCTTTTCCATGCAATCAGCATTAGGGTTTTAAACCCTAAACTGAATTTTCCTTTAGTCAGCATTAGGGTTTTAAACCCTAAACTGAACTTTTTCCTTTTAGCCAGCATTAGAGTTTTAAACTCTAAACTGAGCTTTTCCATGCAATCAGCATTAGGGTTTTAAACCCTAAACTGAATTTTCCTTTAGTCAGCATTAGGGTTTTAAACCCTAAACTGAACTTTTCCTTTTAGCCAGCATTAGAGTTTTAAACTCTAAACTGAGCTTTTCCATGCAATCAGCATTAGGGTTTTAAACCCTAAACTGAATTCTCCTTTAGTCAGCATTAGGGTTTTAAACCCTAAACTGAACTTTTCCTTTTAGCCAGCATTAGAGTTTTAAACTCTAAACTGAGCTTTTCCATGCAATCAGCATTAGGGTTTTAAACCCTAAACTGAATTCTCCTTTAGTCAGCATTAGGGTTTTAAACCCTAAACTGAACTTTTCCTTTTTAGCCAGCATTAGAGTTTTAAACTCTAAACTGAGCTTTTCCATGCAATCAGCATTAGGGTTTTAAACCCTAAACTGAATTTTCCTTTAGTCAGCATTAGGGTTTTAAACCCTAAACTGAACTTTTTCCTTTTAGCCAGCATTAGAGTTTTAAACTCTAAACTGAGCTTTTCCATGCAATCAGCATTAGGGTTTTAAACCCTAAACTGAATTTTCCTTTAGTCAGCATTAGGGTTTTAAACCCTAAACTGAACTTTTCCTTTTAGCCAGCATTAGAGTTTTAAACTCTAAACTGAGCTTTTCCATGCAATCAGCATTAGGGTTTTAAACCCTAAACTGAATTCTCCTTTAGTCAGCATTAGGGTTTTAAACCCTAAACTGAACTTTTCCTTTTAGCCAGCATTAGAGTTTTAAACTCTAAACTGAGCTTTTCCATGCAATCAGCATTAGAGTTTTAAACTCTAAACTGAGCTTTTCCATGCAATCAGCATTAGGGTTTTAAACCCTAAACTGAATTTTCCTTTTAGTCAGCATTAGGGTTTTAAACCCTAAACTGAGCTTTTTCCTTTTCAGCCAGCATTAGAGTTCTAAACTCTAAACTGAGCTTTTCCAGCCAATCAGCATTAGGGTTTTAAACCCTAAACTGAATTTTCCTTTTAGTCAGCATTAGGGTTTTAAACCCTAAACTGAGCTTTTTCCTTTTCAGCCAGCATTAGAGTTTTAAACTCTAAACTGAGCTTTTCCATGCAATCAGCATTAGGGTTTTAAACCCTAAACTGAATTCTCCTTTAGTCAGCATTAGGGTTTTAAACCCTAAACTGAACTTTTCCTTTTAGCCAGCATTAGAGTTTTAAACTCTAAACTGAGCTTTTCCATGCAATCAGCATTAGGGTTTTAAACCCTAAACTGAATTTTCCTTTAGTCAGCATTAGGGTTTTAAACCCTAAACTGAACTTTTCCTTTTAGCCAGCATTAGAGTTTTTAAACTCTAAACTGAGCTTTTCCATGCAATCAACATTAGGGTTTTAAACCCTAAACTGAATTTTCCTTTAGTCAGCATTAGGGTTTTAAACCCTAAACTGAACTTTTTCCTTTTAGCCAGCATTAGAGTTTTAAACTCTAAACTGAGCTTTTCCATGCAATCAGCATTAGGGTTTTAAACCCTAAACTGAATTTTCCTTTAGTCAGCATTAGGGTTTTAAACCCTAAACTGAACTTTTTCCTTTTAGCCAGCATTAGAGTTTTAAACTCTAAACTGAGCTTTTCCATGCAATCAGCATTAGGGTTTTAAACCCTAAACTGAATTTTCCTTTAGTCAGCATTAGGGTTTTAAACCCTAAACTGAACTTTTCCTTTTAGCCAGCATTAGAGTTTTAAACTCTAAACTGAGCTTTTCCATGCAATCAGCATTAGGGTTTTAAACCCTAAACTGAATTCTCTTTTAGTCAGCATTAGGGTTTTAAACCCTAAACTGAGCTTTTTCCTTTTCAGCCAGCATTAGAGTTCTAAACTCTAAACTGAGCTTTTCCAGCCAATCAGCATTAGGGTTTTAAACCCTAAACTGAATTTTCCTTTTAGTCAGCATTAGGGTTTTAAACCCCTAAACTGAACTTTTTTCCTTTTAGTCAGCATTAGGGTTTTAAACCCTAAACTGAATTCTTCCTTTGTTCGGCGTTAGGGTTTTAAACCCTACACTGAACCTTTCCCCAGCTAGTCGATATTAGGGCTCCAACCCTGAACTGAGCACGCATATCCTCTTTCATCAATTTTATGAACTTCCTGGTGAATAAGTAACGAAATTTTCCTAGTGAAACTGGGGCAGAAAATTTCGTTTGTTTGTTTCTTTTCTCCCGCAGGTCTGACCTCGAGCCACATGGATCGAAATGACCCACGAGATAAATCCCAGTTCGGAATCAAAGAAGAAAAAGACAAAAAAGAGATATCCCGAGATATCAGAGTAAAGGGAAAGCAAATCGACTCCAACATTTGACTAAGGTCCTGACCTCTGCCGGTCACATTTTATTCGGTATCCCGGAGATTAAAAAACAAGTCGCCGCAACTCGCAAGCATCAAGATTCAGATCAGAGTCTACAAGCAGAATCAGCTAAGACCCAAGATCAAGTCGTAAAAGAATCATAGATAGGAATCTTGTAACTAGCAGTTGACATGCATAAAAGTAGTTAGTTCAGTTTCCAATTTTCGCTTGGTTGTAATAAGGCGGTCAGTGACGTAGCAGTGACAACAGCAGCAGCAGTAGCGGCAAGCATTGCAGTCCCATGGTAGCCCCAGCTACCAAAACTTCTCGAACTACATTGACCTGATTCCTGTTTAGCCCAGGATATGTAGGAAATCTTTGAAGCAAGATTCGGTCAGATCTTTCAAAAAATGCTTCATACGGAGTGGTCTATAGGCAAAAATCGCTCATACACGCTCACTTGATCTTTGCACGAAAACCCTTCGTGTTTCCGAACAAAGAGGGGCAGCTGTGAGCACGTGATTTTTGCTTCACACGACAATCGCTCCAAAAAGAAATAAAAAAATATATAATTGGCCCCGCTGTACAATTTCGGATTTCTGTGCGGCACCTTGTGGATTTATTTGTGATTTTGGCCCATTCTTATTTATTTACTTTATTAAAATAAAATTCAAAAAATATATATGTGTCCTGCGTAATTCAAACCGTAATTCGGTCGTTAAATAGAAAATCGTGAATAGGCATTTTCGTCCGTGATTTTATTTGGTTTGACTTTACCGGTTTTGAAATATTTTAGTATGTGTGCAAATAATTGTATTTGAGTGTGTATTTAATTTTAATTTGATTTTTTGGCTTAGCTTTGTTTTAAAATAAATAAGAAAAGAAGAAAAAAAATAAATAAAAAAAAAAAAAAAAGAAAAGACCCCTTCCGGACTTGGGCCAATTTTAACAAAATTGGCCCAAACAAACAGCCCAAGACCCAGGCCTGCCCAGCCCAGGTCACCTGATGCCCAGGACGTCCAAACGACGTCGTTTGAGTCGTGCCTGATCTGGGCCGTTGATCTCAGAGTGATCGACGGCCAAGATCAATCCCCATAACCCATCAACAAACCCGACCCGTTTACACCCGGACCAAACCCAAACCCTCAACATTTGAAACGACACCGTTTCACTTAAGACCATCAGATCCAAACCGTAGATCTAGATTGATCTAACGGTTGAGATCGACCCACCCACTAACTATATAAGCCCAAATCCTTACCCTACCCCCCCTATCCAATACCCCGGCCTCGTCGTCTTCACCCAAACCCATCCCCTTCAAACCCTAGCCGCCCCTGCACACTTTCACCAGAAACCCGGCGGCCTGAACGCCGGTGACCTTCCCCTTAACACCCTAGAACCCCCTTGCCATCCTGAACATGGATCTGCTAACCATGTAGTTCGAATCATCCCCTAGGTCCTCGAATCTTCATTTGAAGATTCGAGTTAAAACTCGGCTTACACCAACCAACCCCAGCTTCACACCAGACACTCCCCAGACCCCCCTCGTGACCAAACCATACTTGGTTTGGTCCGAATCTAACCAGGGAAACATGAATCCCGGATCTGAGTTTTGGAACTTTGTAGTTCCTCGTCACTAGTTCATACCCGTTCGAGCCAAAGAAATTAAGGTCCAAGGGACCTTAATCGAAGTGTTTCTCATCTGAGAAACACTTCGATTAAAGTCCGTTCAGCCTTAAGAAAGTCTGTCCAAGTCCGAGTCAAGGTTTCCGATTTTTCAAGATTCGAGGTGAGTCTGCCTTCTTCCCTTATTTGTTTGGTCCATGTGAGGGATTAAATGTCTGTTCATGTTTTGTGTCAATTTGTGTTTTTGAATTTTTACCAACTTCCGTTTGTCCACCTTGTTTGAACCACTATGTTTGTTTGAACCCCTCATATTCTGATAAGACATATGTATTGGGTTGTATTCCAAATGTGTACTGATTGTTTGACTCCTCGAGGGTATTTCTGTTTAGTCAGTATAATTCAAACCATGTGTCCCATACTTTAAATGTCTGATTTTTGGCTTCAATTGTGTATGTTAATGCTAATATAGTCGAGTCGACATGTGTCGTCAATTAGTTTCAACTGTCTTGAACAAAGTAAACCAATTTGCTTCTGATGAACATTTGCTTTGAGCCAATTAAGAACCAGTTTTTGCTTACTTATAGCTTGTTTGAATTGATCAGTAATGTAAGAAGGATTGTTTTGTTTAAAGTTCTGAAATGGAGGGCATGTGCACTTGGCACAACATGTGCATTGGTGCACCTCATGTGCCTTGTGCACAGCCTGTTTTTCTGCATTAAGAAGCTTTTAAGTTTAAACAATCTGACAGTATATGCTGTCAGATATATTTTAATGCCCATACTTGCTTTTAGATAATAAAATGAAAAGTTAAAGCCTGCCAAGGGAATGTCATGGGATTAATACTTAAATAGCTAAGTGGAACTGAAAAAGGGAGCACATGGGAGGGGTTATTTGATTAATCCAACAGGCTGATAAAGGTTTGAGTTGGAGGCTTATAAAGGGGGGGGATAGAAGACCATCTACAGAGAGAGAGGGAGATAGAGAGAATCAGAACTGAGAAAGAAAAATACACACACTGTGAGGAGTTTTGAAAGAGAGAGCTGATAGAGATACACAGAAAAAGCATAGATAGAGGAGAGTGGAAGTTCTGGAGGATATACACACAGGGATATAGGGAGGGACAGAATTAGGAGATAGAAATAGACAGAATTAGAGGGGAGAGGAGATCAGAAAATAAAGGAAAGGGGAACACACTGTGAGGAGTGTTGAAAGAGAAAGCTTGAAAGACATACAAAGAGATACAGAAATTATACAATCTACAATCAGAAATTGTTTCTTCCTATTTGTTATTTGGGTTTTCAGTTGTTTAACTCGCTGAAATCAATTCTGATTGTTTGAAGTTCCAGCTGTGTCTATTTAGTCAAGTGTTTTCCATTGGTTCACTATTGGTTTGGTCTGCTTGGAGTTCTTGATTCTATTCCACTGGGTTGTGCTCTCGTTTGGCTATTTCTTTCTATTGGCCATAGTTGCATTTCTGCACTTGAGCCTTTTCTGCTGTTCGTTTTGTTCTGCTGCTGCTCTGTCCTGCTGCTATTGCTAGTCCTGTTTATTTTGCTGCTGATTTCAACATCTTCTTCTTTTTCTCCTTTGCACATTCAGCATTTCCAGGTACACATTTCAAGCCCATATTGATGTAATTGAAACAGTTTGAAAGCATGAAATGAAAAAGGTTGAAGAAGTTCAAAATCATTTGTTGTAATATTCATGGCATATTAAGGGGCCTGTGTAGTTGTTAGTTCCCAGTTCAATAGTACGAAAATGTATGTTAACTAATACACTTCTGAGCTTGGTCCTTCATGTTTTAGTTTGTAGCTATTTGTTAATACAAGGTATGGATACTCCAAACTTATACTATGTTGACTTGTTTTATTTTAGTCTTTGCTGGGTCTCGTTAGGCAGTACATAATATCATATTCAAATCCCATTAGTAACAACGCCTAGTAGTTAATTCCTTCATTTCAGCCCCAATAAGTCTAGTAAAATTCAATTCAAGAAACGTTTGGACACAAGTATAATATTGGGTCAATCTCGAATGTAATTTCTTTGTCCAATTAAAGTATGTTTCATAAGTTATGGCATTCCTCCGCTTTGTAAATAATCAATCAGAAATTGATAAGAATCCGGATTAGACAAAAGCATATAGTTAATTTAGCATTTTCCTTCTCTTTTAGTTTTTAGGGACAAATGTATTAAAATGTAGCCACTTTAGGATATCCTTTTCTAAAATAGAGATGAGCCTCGCCAAATAAAGATGCAAAATTGCGGGGCTCTCAATAAATAACCATGATAATTATTTAGAATTCAAGACAGGTCATTTAATAAATTTCATGGCCTTCTGCAAAGATAATAACGCGTTAGACTCTGAAGGCGCGGATTAATTAAATCATATTCTTAAATTCGGGTGCACATTGATGTGACCCAAATCCGAATCTCAACGAAGTCCGAATGTGTCGACGATCACGGGTGCATTGATTGCGACGTGGTTCGAGATGCATTTCCACGACGTTGCAATTCCATAAAAATAAATGATAATAATAAAAGCGGTTTTAAACTTAATAAAAGCACGTAAGTCACAACATGTAGTTAAATCAGATATTTAGCCATTATAACAATTTAAGCGACCGTGCTAGAACCACGGGATTCGAGGGTGCCTAACACCTTCCCTCGGGTCAACAGAATTCCTTACTTAGAATTTCTGGTTCGCAGACTTCATTTGGAAAAGTCGAAAATTTCCTCGATTTGGGATTCAAGATAAAACCGGTGACTTGGGACACCAAAAGCCAAACCTTTCCCAAGTGGCGACTCTGAATTAAATAAATAATCCCATTTCGAATATTGTCACTTAAATTGGAAAAACTCCACCCGCGCATCTTAACCCCTCGGGGCGGGCGCGCAAAGAGGAGGTGTGACATTTAACTTTAACACCATAGTTCTTTAAATTTTAGAGCTTGGAATTCTTGTTTCATTGTTAAAATCATTTGAATGTTGATAATTTATGCTTATACTTTTAGTTCAGACATAGATAGGGGTGTCAAATGGGCATGTTGGGCTAATTTTGGATTGGGTAAAATGGGTTGAGTCAATAAATGGGTGGGTCAATAACTCACCCAAAAGTCACTTTGGTTGAGATGAGTTGGGTCAAGATAGACTAAATTTTAGGTCATAAACCAACCCCCAACTTTTATCAAGCTTTAATTTATGTGTGTTATTTTCTATCAATTATTTAATTATGAAATAAGATTTTTTTTCTTTTGTTATGGTCATATATAACATATCAAACAAAAAAATATATTTTAAAGATATTTTAGCAAAGTTACTCATGAAACAATTTGGGCTAAAAATTAGCCCAACTTTAGATGATTAGAGATGGGCTAGGTCAAGATAGCATGAGTTCAACAAATGGGTGGATCAATGAGCACTCCTATCTTGGACGAGTTGGGCGAGTTAAATGGATTTTAGCTCAAATTGTCATCCCTAAATACAGATTTTGGTGATTTACTGTAAAAGTCTCAAAACTTCATTTTTGGACCTTAGAAAGTATTGAAGAAGACAAAATGTGTTCTTTTAATTTTGTGTTATTCGACTAAATTGGTGATTAAGGATTCTTTGTGTTGGTATTTCGAAGCTTTATTTCAAATTTGAGATCATTTAGAGCAGATTTGGGGTGATTTGATCAAAATTAAAATTGCAAATTCGAAAATCACTTTGTTAAAACAACCTAGAAAAAGTATGTTAATCTGATAGTCTTTGATGAACAACTTAATAGACAGGTAGACAAAATATAGTATCAACTCGAAATACTTGAAGAGAAAAGTATGATAGTCCGGTTGACTTCAGGGAACAACTTAAAAGACATGTAGAGCTATAATAGCATCAACTCTACCGGATTGGTAGAGAAACCCTGAAGAGCAAAAGTATGACATTCCTGTAGACTTTGATGAATAATTTAGTTCGGTAGAGAAACTGCTGAAGAGCTTGTGCGGGTCCGGAGTCATTTTTTAAATTCCGCAAATTTTGGAAATATTCAGCTAAGACCACCCCAAAAAGTCAAGTTTATGTCAATCACCCAAATTCATGAGCCACCCTTTCATCTTAGAGAGAACTACATATATAAGCCATAAATAAATACTACTTAAGTAATACTTACCAACGATTAACCCATTAAGTTATGCTACAAAAAACTTGCCAAAAACGTTACTAATGGTATACAATATTCAAAAAACCTATGGAGAAAAAAATCATTATGTATAATTGAAATTCATTAAAAACACTTGATGAGGCAATACATAAAATTTGAGAAAGATTGAAGGCAATTTGGACTTGTTTAAAATCTAAATCTATAGGCAATGATATATAACATTGAAAAAACCTAAACAAAAAAGGTATTTTCCTAGTGTGTATGGTTGGAATTCGTTGAAAACATATAAATAAGGTAATATACAAAATTTGAGGAAGATTAAAGGTGGTGTGAACTGATTTAAGTTAAAATTCCGGGTCAAGGATGACTAATTAGGAGCCCTTTCTTGTTAAGTATACCCAAACAGGTCGCCGGTTAAAGCTCAGAGGGACGTCGACAGGGAGCCGAGGTCGAACAGAGAACGATATCTACCATATGCAGCAGATCAAAGGAATAATGGTTCAGGACGCAATTCCACCCGGAATGATCGAAGAAGTGTTCGAGGATAGAATTCTCGGGGACTTATGAGCAAAAGTGGTTTTAATAAGTATGCCGATCCCACAGAGGCACCTCGTCTATCAGAATATAACTTTAGTGTCAATGCATTGTGTATTGTATCGGCAATCGGAAAGATCAAAGATACTAGGTGACCCAGATCCATACAGACCGATCCTTCCCAAAGAAACCCAATTTTGATGTGCAAGTATCATGGCACACATGGTTGCAGGACCGAGGATTGCAGGCAATTAAGGGAGGAGGTAGCCCGCCTATTCAACGAGGGCCACCTTCGAGAGTTCCTCAGCGATCGAGCCAAGAATCATTTCAGAGAAAGGGACGCCAACATAAAAGTTGAACAGGAGGAACCCTAACATGTCATTCATATGATCTTCAGTGGGGTCGACATTCCACAGGGACCCA
The DNA here is from genome assembly GCF_000715075.1 of Nicotiana tabacum. Taxonomy (NCBI): domain Eukaryota; kingdom Viridiplantae; phylum Streptophyta; class Magnoliopsida; order Solanales; family Solanaceae; genus Nicotiana; species Nicotiana tabacum. The sequence goes on along the minus strand of NC_134089.1, from coordinate 49,362,853 downwards.
TATTCAAACACACTAAGGTATCAATCACTAGGGAAAAATGACCCGAGATTATGTACTCGAAGGCTCCTTATCATTCAACGACGAAGAAGTAGAAGACATTTCTCAGCCACACAACGATGCTCTGGTAATTTTTATCTTATAAAATAAAGTTCAAGTTAAGCGTGTTTTAGTGATCCAGGTAGCTTGGCGAATATCATCCGATCGAGAGTCATGGAGCAGCTCGGCCTACAAGATGCCCCCAACTCGAGTCTCAAACGACTTTAATATGACCAGTGAAACAACTAAAGGGGAGATTATTCTACCGGTGAACGTGGCTGGAACCATTCAAGATACCAAGTTTTATGTGATCGAAGGCGACATGAGGTACAATGCCCTACTCGGAAGACCTTGGATCCACAACATGAGGGCAGTCCCCTCGACTCTCCACCAAATGATGAAATTCCCGACGACGGACGGTGTAAAAACAGTATAAGGGGAGCAGCATGTGTCACACATCCTTTTTACCACCCGAAAAGGGATATAAGGGAGTTTTTCCAATTAAAGTAACATAAATTGAAATGAGATTATTTTTATTTAATTTTTCAGAGTCGTCACTTGGAATAATTTATTGGGTGTCCCAAGTCACCGATTATTTTAAATCCCAAATTGAGGAGAATTTTGACTTTATTTAAAAGTCTGCGAAACCAGAAATTCTAGGTTAGGAATTCTGTTAACCCGGGAGAAGGTGTTAGGCATTCCCGGATTCCGTGGTTCTAGCACGGTCGCTTAAATTATTAATAATTGGCCTAAAGATCTGATTTATTACATGTTTTAAACCTAATGTATATTTTTAACTTTGTAACCACTTTTAATTATTTATGGAATTATTTTGGAACAAGTTACGATTGTCATATGCTTCCTTTTTTGATACACATTGCGAATTGTGTCACGGAAACCGTACCCACGATCTACAACATGTTTAATTTATTAACGTTATTAGAAGTTGTGGCCGAGTCACATAAATGTACCCCCGAATTTGGAAATTATGTATCATAACTACGTCACGGGAACCGTACCTGTAGCTATGATAGTTTTATTATAAACGCGCCTAAAGCAAACTACGAATGTTCAAAGTGTTTTCTACACTAGTTATGAATGTTCCAAGTATTTTCACACTAGCTTTGGTATTAATGTGAGGCCCATGGATTATAGGATTTATTTGTGGATGGCATGCCACAATTTATTTCCAAGGAATGCTAATTGTACACATGCTTGGGTAGATGTATTACATCTTTGATAATTTTGGATAAAGGAGTTGGGCCGGCATCCAGCCCAATAGGTTATTTGTCCAAAAGATAAATCAGCGCTGAGGCTGCTTGGGCTCAGAATTTAGCCCAGAAATAAAATAAACTTAAAGTCCTTGCCAAGCCCAATTTTTGACCGTGGTTGACTTGTTTTGGGCTAACACCAGGCTGGCCCAATCACGATTAATTTATTAGTTGGGCCTGTCTTGCCCTTACGTTTTAAGCTAACAAGACTAACACAATGTAAAAATTGGTTCAGAATTGTAAATTAATCCACTTTTATGTAAGAAAAATCAAAATTTGAAAATCAGAATACAACTCAGCTTTTGAGATTAATTATACTACACATGATTTGCAAGAGATAATAATTGCATTTATACTATAACTCACAAGGGAAATTTATAACTGGGGGTCAAACTGTTGGGTCTAACGCCTAGGCCCATCCACCTGGGCCCATACTTGCTAAGGTGATTCCCAGATTGGGCCTTGTTGCAAGTCTGGCCCAACTTGTATTACATTCAAGCAATTTTGCGATAATGGGCTATGCTATAATAAAGAAATCATACTGTTATGAACCTAAACTAGTAATCAAGGATAATCAAATTCGAAATTAAAACATTCCAATAGTCCATTTACTGCTGACAATCCATAAATTTACAACATACTCTTAAATATAACTATGTGTCTAAAGGAAAAGAAAGAAAATTTTAAGGTAAAAAGTAACATTCTTCCTAACTTTGAGCCTTTCAGCTGTTACAAAGTCCTTCAAACCAGCTTCAGCTTGCAAGAAATCAGCTATAGAGTTATTTCTTACAAGCCAACATTTAATTCTAGCTCTAAGGTTTTTTTGCCTTATTGCCACTCACATACAAACAGCTGTTGCGCCTCCTTTTTCTCGCGAAATCGGGTTTATGACATTTGGGAGGACAACTCGTTCCCTTTCGGGAATTGGGTTTGAAGTGAAGAGTCGCCACCTAATGATTTGAGTGCATTAGGACACTGGGGAAGATTTGATTTAAATAACGAGAGATTGGGTAAGGGCTTGAAATTATCTCAAGGGGAAGGTATTAAGCACCCCTCAAGATCCACTAGTGTGGTTCCCGGCCAAGCTATTATTATGACTTTAGTGCAAGTAACACATATGCAAATAAAGGCTTCAAATAAGAGGGGATTTTCACGTAATGGTTACAAATAAACAAAAGTAAGAAAAAGGAACTAAAAGAGTTGAGTTTCTTAAAAGAAATGGTTTAAAAAAAGATTTAAAAGAAACAAAGAAAACAAAGGGAATGGGGGTCCTAGGTTTATTAATAATATGGATCACCCCACACAACATCCGATAATCACTCCTCAGTGAGGGGATACACGTGATGTTATCGCATGGTCATCATATCTATATCTACCCTTTCCCACCCCGTTAAGGTATTAAAGCGCGGAATGGTCTCGTTTACTTATTGCATGCTATTACCCGCCCCGATCCTATCAGCCCCGGAGGCACTTGGGACTACTAATCTTAAAGGGAGGAGGTATTGGGCTTATTTGTGGTTTCAAAAGGTAAAATACTAAGGCGACAAACAAAACACATATAACAAGTTTGGGGAAGCATATAAACAAATAAAAGGGCTCAAACAGACCTCTTTTAAACCAAAGAAAACACATAATGTAGCATGACTTGCATGTACTGTATAAGGACTGATTAAAACTTAAACGGTGGAGGTAGATTAATTTATTACATATTTCAGATAAGAAGCCCGAATCTGGCCCGCCTGCTGGTTGCAGCTGATAAAAGGTCTAATTCAGTTTATAAACTTTCACTCTATGGTTTGCCTAAGTGTTAGACGAAGACCCCTATAGGCATGATATCTACTGATTCCAGAAACAATGAAACAAACATGAATACATACTGATTTGAGAAAATCGTCTGTTATTAAAGAAAGACGAGTTTTAATAAAAGCGCGTTCGTTATTGTTACTGGTTTTAGACCTATAAGCGAGTGAAACGATTTAGATTCGATTAAGGCTCCTATAGACATGCTTTCTATGTGTTGTCAATTTTGGACACTCTTATAAACGTAGTAAAAAATGCAGGAACCTTATAGGCATGACATCTAGATGCTGAATTTCGTTTAAAGCCTATGAACATGATATCTAATTGCAGTTGATTATTTAAGACCTACAAACATGTTTGCCTGATGAGGAATGCATATGCAAGATTCAGAAAGAACCTATAGGTAGGATATCTACATGATGTGCAGAAATTCAAAAATTCCTATAGGCAGGATATCTATACGCTTATGCAGAAGTTCAGAAATGAACTATAGGCATGGTATCTATATGAGAATGCAAGATTCCTATAGACATGGTATCTATATGAGAATGCAGAAATTCTTATAGACATGGTACCTATATGAGAATGCAAGATTCTTATAAACATGGTATCTATGCAGAAATTCATAAACTCCTATAGGCAGGTTATTTAGACGCGAATGCAAGATTCCTATAGACATGGTATCTATATGAGAATGCAGAAATTCATAAACTCCTATAGGCAGGTTATCTAGACGCGAATGCAAGATTCCTATAGACAAGGTATCTATATGAGAATGCAGAAATTCATAAACTCATATAGGCAGGTTATCTACCCCTTTTGCATAGATAGTTACCCTCTCTCTTCACTGACCATCCCCAAGAGTTTTATTACAAAATTATTACAACCCAGAAAAAGTAAAGCAAAGGAAAAATACATCAGAAATTAAAAAGTACAACCAAGGAGAGTCTGATCCAGACTTCCTGTCTGAAGTATGAAGTAAATCAACTCCAAGAGATCATATTTCAAAGCCTTTCTCTTATTTGGGGTGTGTCAGAGTTCCCTAAGAGTCTCATATGAACTTCGGGCAGTGCTTACACCCAAATGTATCACGGATTAAGCCATAGTGCATTGTGGAAGGGCCAGCCCTCAAATGTCCAAGTTCAGAGGGAGCTCGAGGTCCCAAGGCAAGGCTCATAAGAGGGGGGGGGCAGAACTTAGGGACTAAGAGAGAGTGTAAGTATAGAAGTAGGATTCTGAAAGGGGAAAAGGGACAAGGGAATCAACTCACATCATTACACATAAGGGTATAGGGGAATGGGAAGTTGCAAGAGGCAACATAAAAGCGGGCTTAAGGGCATACCCAGCAATGGGAGATGCTGGCACACCCTCTGGCCTGTTTGCTTAGAGTCAAGACCCCGGTGGTTCAAACTTAATTCATGGACAACAACTCACATTGCCATGCCTTAAGTCTCCACTCTAAACATATAGGGGTGATAGAGGAATAGGGGTTCATAACAAAACACACATAAGGAAATCAACATGCTAATTTAAGTGCTGAGATATACAGAAATAGCAGATGAACATGGATACAAAAGCAGTAATTACACATTGTTGTGGTGCCAATAATTAAATCAGGACATACCAGTTTTCAGGGAAACAAGTAAAGGAAAAGCAGTAAGTCTTGTAAAACAGGCCACAACGCAGTCAAGAAGAGAATATTATTATGAGAGAGTATGAATTCAGAAGGATTCTGATGTTGTAGTGTGTGAAGAGGGTCGTGCCTTTTATAGTGTAAAAATCAGGCAGAAATAAGCCAAGAAAAATAGTTAAGGAACTGATTGTCAATCAATTACATAAGGCTTCCCTTAATTAAGGGATTCAGATTCAAACGGGTGAAAACCATTTAAGGAAAGAAATTGAATAAGCACTTTGTGCACAACATGCAATCAGGGGCAAATACATAAAAGTTATTTAAGGACAAGGTTTTGAAATACACGGTTTGTGCAAATAAGGTAAGCAAATCAATTAACAAACAGTAAATCAAAAGAGTCTGAGATTTTGCATGAATGAACCGAGTTAGAAAAGATGAAGAATGGTTTAACTTAGGCGGAGTAACAGGGAGAATCAGCAAACAATGGAAAGAAATCAATCAAGCCATATTCAGAAGGAAGTTTGCACTAAATGCAAATTTGAAAACCATTTAGAGAAAATTCATCATATATATGGAGCATGTGAGCATGAAAGAAGACTGTCGTGTAAATCAGTAGAAAAAATCCAGTGTAGAAGAGTTTAGCAAAAAGTTCAGCATTGTATGAAACAAAGATGTCCAAACTCAGTTCAGAGACTCAAAGTCAGTCTGAAAGAGTTAAGGGTTCTAAAAATACAACCTTAGTTCAATCAAACCTCAGCAGAACCCCCAAATTCTAGGGTTTCCACCTTGAATCAAGTACAAAGATGAGGAGGCAAGTAGTCGAATCGAAATATGTTTAGAGGTTTCAGAAAAGAACTGAAACTTCTAACATGCTTCTTCCAGCAACAAAACTCATGAATATCATGTAAATACAGTAGAGGGGTTCAAGGCAAACAGAGTAAAGAAACTAATTCGAAACATGATGAGAAAAGACTGATAAGAACAGTATAAGAAAGCATGCTTAAGAAGATCCTTTTAAAAGAAACTTAAACAAAGTTCAATATAAGAAAAATAATAAGAACACTTAAGAACACGGTAGAAGAATACAGTAGGCGAAACATACCAGAACATAGTAGAAAAGCATACAAGAACATAGTATAGAAAGCACAGTAGAAGAACATACAAGAACGGAACATAGAAAGCACAATAGAAGAACATACATGGTAGAAGGAAAACATAGAACACAATAGAGGTAAATACACACAAAAGAAAAGGAAAAGAATGTCAGAGAAACACTTAAGCATTTTCAGAAAACCCTAAATCGTAAAATAAAGACTTTGAAAAGTAATTTTCAAAAGAAAGGTTAGGGAGATCGTTTGAAAACTTAAAGAGAGCACAGATACACAACAGATCTAAAGAGATCGGAGAAAACCTCGAAGGGTTAGGGTTTCAGAAAACCCTAGAAATGAGAAAGGCTTTGAAAAGGTCATCGATCTGAGTCGGAGAGGTCAGAACCAGGCTCAAAACACCATGGTATGCCGGAGCAAGGCCGGCGATGACTCTGGAACCTTGAATCGGCAGAGGTCTGGGTGCAAAACTTCGAGGCCGGTCCTTGAATCTTCAGAGATCAGGTGTGTAAGAGCAATAAGAGGTAGGTATAAGATTCCCATAGCCCTAGAAGCCATGGATTCCGATTGCTTTCAGGGTGGAAGCGGTGAGAGGCGGCTAGGGTTCTGAGAAGACTCGAGAGAGTTTGAGAGAGTGCAGGGTTTCAGAGGCGGCTGGGGTTGTGAAATGGTTAGGGTTAGGGGGTAGGTCGGGATTAAAAAGGAAAGGGTATTTGGTGGCTGTTGATAATTTTGATCAACGACCTGGATTAATTGAGTAGGTGGGGCAGTTTTAATAGGGTTGGGTTTGGGTCAGTTCAAATAGGGATTGTGTCAGGGTAATTGGGTTCAATTGGAGGTTCAAATAAGGCTAAGATTGAATTAAACGGGGCTAACATTTAAATAGCCATTTTCCCTTATTTATTTTATAAAATAGTAAAATAATTTATGGAAATAAATTAAAGGTACTAAAATGGTTAATAATACATAATTATCAAATTAAAAATATTGAAGTTAATTTTATAATTATGAAAATAATTAAATCTTAAAATAGGCTAATATCGCAAATTTACACAATTTAGCTTTAAAAATACTAAAAAAATATGTAAAAATATACAAAAATTATGCCAGATATATTTTAATATAAATATGAGAATACAATAAGTGAATCACCCAAAATGATAATTTTGGGGATAATTATTGGATTTTTCTTGATAAAATAGGGCAACAAATAGATTTAAAAATCTATAAAAATTAAGAGAAAAAATAGTAAAACCTTGAGACATAATTATATATGCATATACTTGCTATTTTGAAAGTATTTTGCATATAAAAATATACAGGAAAAAATTGGGTATCAACAACTGCCCCTCTTTACCCGGGAAGGATGAAAGAGTTATCGGGTAAAGATATGATGGCCAATTTTGATTGAACGGAATGGTTTGAAGAATTTGACCAAGATCTAGCTTTTGAGCTGCCTACATATCCCTGGTCTTATAGGAATCAGGCCATATGTAGTCCAGGATCCGTCGGCGGAATATGCCGATGGAGATTTTCCAAGACGGACGAGATATTTGGGTTAGGATGGATGGTTAAAGTCTAATAGAGTTGCGGGAACTGGAGCGGGATTGCTCCTGCTAAGACGACCGTTGCCCGCCGGTTTACCTGCAAATGAACCATATGTTGTGCAGAAATTTAAACATGATGCAAGTTCCCGTCGGACCATGAAATGTTGTCTTTGGACGGTTAGGATGATGTCCTTAGACCATGACGTCCTGGGCCATGAAGTGTATAATAAGGATTCGAAGGCCATGAAATGGTGCTCTCGGGCTATGAGAATGATGCCTCCGAACTATGACGCCTTTGATTAATGATATGCAAAAGATAAAAGAGGTCCTTAGGCCATTGCATGGCATTCTCGGGCTATGAAAATGGTGCCTCCGAACAGTGACGCCTTAGGATGATTTGGCGATCTTTCAGCCTATGAGATGCAGTAGGTAGCGATCTTTCAGCCAATGCAAGATGTAAATAAAGTGGCGATCTTTCAGCCGATGCAAGATGTAAATGAAGTGGCGATCTTTCAGCCGATGAAAGATGTAAATGAAGTGGCGATCTTTCAGCCATGCAAGATGTAAATGAAGTGGTGATCTTTCAGTTGATGCAAGATGTAAATAAAGTGGCGATCTTTCAGCCATGCAAGATGGAGGTAGAGATTAACCTCAGAAGGCAGAATGGTAGCCTTATGCAATGCAGAGAATGCAGATGGAGACAGAGCTTAACCTCGGAAGGCAGAATGGTAGCCTTATGCAATGCAGAGAATTCAGATGGAGGTAGAGCTAAACCTCGGAAGGCAGAATGGTAGCCTACCTTATGCAATACAGAGAATGCAGATGGAGGTAGAGCTAAACCTCAGAAGGCAGAATGGTAGCCTTATGCAGGAAGTAAAAATGGCAAATGGCAATAGAGTTTTCTTAGCTAATAGCGGATTGCGGTATCGTGATTGCTGGGGATATTGTGCCTGCTGGGGACACTGTTGTGCGAATATCAGTTGCGAGCAAGTGCAATGGTTTAGAGAGTTGTATTCCTGAACTTTGTGAGTGAGCGTATGGTATATTTGATGATTTTGCAACTCAAGTGCCTGCATCCAAAGAAAAATCGTGAGTTTGTAAAGGGGGAAAAGTTAGTTCGTATCCTCGCTGGCTTTGCTTGACCTGCTCGGCTTTGATCTGGTGATACTGTATGTATCATTGGGGTAGAGTTGCTAAACAAGGCAATTTTAGTAATAACATGCATGATTTAGTAAAATCATAACATAAGTGCATAATTAAGAATAATTTTCTTTAGATGAACCGACGACTGCGACGTGGTTCAAGACATTGCAACTTCGCTTGCTCCGGAATTTTGAGGGTCCTCCTCAAAATTCTGCCCCAGTTTACTGGGTTGCTGCTCCTGATGGCTGTTAATGATAAACGGCTGGAATCGACTTCAGAATTTTGAGGGTCCTCCTCAAAATTCTGCCCCAGTTTCTAATAGCGGGGGAAATGGAAATTTTATTAAATTGTGACCGAATCCATAGGTCTACCTACGTATCCCCTCTTAAACGGGAATCAGGTCAGGCGTAGTTCAAATTACATCATAAAAGAAAGCATAAAGGTTACACATAGTATCGCTTGACTGCGTCTGAATTGATCGGCTTTGGCCAGACTTTTCCGTCCATTTATGCAAGTATGAGGGCTCCTCCTGTTAGAACCCGGTGAACCATGTACGGACCCTGCCAGTTGGGAGAGAATTTCCCTTTGGCTTCATCTTGATGTGGAAAGATTTTCTTTAACACCAGCTGCCCCGGTGTGAACTGTCTCGGCTTGACTCTTTTGTTGAAGGCTCTGGACATCCTGTTATGATAAAGTTGAAAATGGCAAACTGCATTCATTATCTTTCCATCTATAAGAGCTAGTTGCTCGTAATGATTCTTCACCCATTCTGCATCGTCTAGCTTTGCTTCCTATATGATTCTTAATGAGGGAATTTCCACCTCGGCAGGAATGACTGCCTCTATGACGTAAACCAGCATATAGGGGGTTGCTTTTGTCGATATGCAGACTATGGTGCGGTATCCCAATAAAGCAAATAAGAGCTTCTCGTGCCACTACTTATGCTTCTCTATCATTTTCCTTAGTATCTTCTTGATATTCTTGTTGGCAACCTCTACGACTCCGTTCATCTGAGATCTGTAAGCTGTAGAATTCTTATGTTTGATCTTGAAGGTTTCCCACATGGATTTCATCAAATCACTATTGAGGTTGGAGCCATTATAAGTAATGATTGACTTTGGAATTCCGAACCGACACATGATACGGTCGCAAACGAAATCCGCCACGACTTTCTTAGTCATTGCCCTGTAAGATGCTGCTCCAACCCATTTGGTAAAATAATCAATTGCTACTAGGATAAACCTGTGCCCGTTTGATGCGGCAGGTTCGATTGGTCCGATAACATCCATTCCCCAGGTGGCGAACGGATACAATGAGCTTGTTGCATTAAGCTCATTTGGAGGCACCTTTATTATGTCTGCATGTATCTAGCAACGGTGGCACTTTTGGACATACTGGATGCAGTCTGTTTCCATAATTATCCAAAAGTAACCAGCTCAGAGTATTTTCTTTGCTAAAACAAAGCCATTCATATGTGGACCGCAGGTCCCTGCATGAATTTTCTCTAATATCCTGGATGCTTCTTTTGCGTCGACACACCTTAATAATCCCAAATCAGGAGTCTTCCTATACAGGATTCCTCCGCTATGAAAGAAATTGTTGGATAACCTCCAAAGCGTGCGATTCTGAATAGTGTTTTCGAGCTCTGGGTATTCTCCTTTTGCCAAGTATTCCTTGATATCATGAAACCAAGGCTTTCCGTCTGCTTCTTCTTCGATATGAGCACCAATAAGCAGGCTGATCATAGATCTTTATCGGAATGGGATAAATGAAATTCTTGTCTGGATGTTGTATCATAGATGATAGGATAGCCAGTGCATCGACGAATTCATTCTGGACCCTGGGAACATGCTGGAATTCTGTCTTTGTGAACCTCTTTCTCAACTCTTGTACATGATGTAGATAAGGGAGTATCTTGGAGTTCTTGGTCGCCCATTCTTCTCGGACTTGATGTATAAGCAAGTATGAATCCCCAATTACTAGCAACTCTTGGATGTTCATGTCAATGGACATCTTGAGCCCTAAGATGCATGCATACTTGGCCATATTTTTGGTGCAGGGGAACCCGAGTTTGACAGACACTGGATAATACTGACCAGTTTCTGATACTAGGACCGCTCCTATGCCAACTCCTTTGAAATTTGTTGCTCCATCGAAAAACATTCTCCAACTGTCATAGGATTCTGCAATGTCTTCTCCTATGAATGATACCTCTTCATCAGGAAAATATGTTTTTAGGAGTTCGTATTCTCCGTCCACGGGATTTTCAGCAAGGTGATTTGCTAGTGCCTATCCTTTTATTGCTTTCTGAGTCACGTAAACAATGTCAAATTCACTCAACAGGATTTTCCACTTGGTCAGCTTGCTAGTGGGCATGAGCTTCTGAAAGATGTACTTCAAGGGATCCATCCTTGATATGAGATATGTAGTATAGGCACATAAGTAGTGCCTCAACTTTTGAGCTACCCAAGTCAAATCACAACAAGTGCTCTATAACAAAGAATACCGAGCCTCGTATGGGGTGAACTTTTTACTGAGGTAATAGATGGCCTGCTTATTCCTCCCTGTTTCATCATGCTGCCCCAAAACACAACCGAATGCTCCATCCAATACTGCAAGGTAGATTAATAGAGGTCTACCCGGCTCAGGCAGAACTAAGACTGGTGGTGTTGATAGGTATTCCTTGATTCTCTTGAAAGCTTTTTGGCAATCATCAATCCATGTGGTAGCGACATCCTTCTTTAACATCTTAAAGATCGGCTCACAGATGACCGTAGATTGTGCTATGAACTGGCTGATGTAGTTAAGTCTTCCCAGGAAGCTCATGACGTCCTTCTTGTTCTTTAGCGGTGGAAGTTCTTGAATAGCTTTGACCTTAGATGGATCCAGTTCTATCCCTCGACGACTCACAATGAACCCAAGTAGTTTTCCGGCAGGAACCCCAAATGCACATTTTGCGGGATTTAGTTTCAGATTGTATCTTCTCAGTCTGTTGAAGAACTTCCTCAAATCTTCCATGTGGCCAGTGGCTTTCTTGGACTTTATGATGACATCATCTACATACACCTCAATCTCCTTGTGTATCATATCATGGAAGATAGTAGTCATGAACCTCATGTAGGTGGCCCCTGCATTCTTTAACCCGAATGACATTATCTTGTAGCAGTACATCCCCCACGACGTATTGAAACTGTTTTCTTAGAATCTTCTTCATCCATCCAGATCTGATGATATCCAGCGAAGCAATCTACAAATGATTGCAACTCATGCTTGACGCAATTGTCGATCAGGATGTGTATGTTCGGCAAGGGGAAGTCGTCTTTTGGACTGGCCCGATTGAGATCCCGGTAGTCGACACAGACTCTGACCTTCCCATCCTTCTTCGGCACCGGAACAATATTGGCTAACCATGTCGGATATTCTACTACCCTGAGGACCTTAGCTTTGACTTGCTTAGTGACTTCTTCTTTGATTTTCAGACTCATGTCGGGTTTAAACTTTCTGAGCTTCTATTTTACCGGTGGACATGTCAGATCAGTTGGCAGTTTGTGGGCCACAATAGATGTGCTCAAACCAGTCATGTCATCATATTCCTTTAGAAATTCTGTGTATTCTTTCTTTTCTAACAATGACAAATAAACACTGATCCGAGTTTCTTTGATATTTTCTGCATCTCCCTGGTTAACAATCTCGGTCTCGTCCAGGTTGGACTTAGGTCTATTCTCAAAATTTTCAACCTCTTTAACAATCTCTTCCGGTATATCATATTCCTCTGAATCTATGTCCGTTTGTTGCGTTGTCTCATTGTATGTCACAACCATTGGTTCATCAAGATAGGTAATAGTAATGCTGTATAAGTAAAGTAATGAGAGAAAATAATAAGAGTAAGATTTGTAAAGAAACCGAAATGCTTTGATAAATTTCATAACTATTTTGAACATTGGAAGATCTTATTGCGAAAATTCAAAAATGCGAAAGGAAAATCAACTAGTAAAAATAAAAGATAGTGCATGATGCTTTGTTCATAGTTGCTACCCCGAGGCTTTCCGAGCTCTGGTGGTTCTGATGGTCCAATTGTTGAGGCATGCTCCTCGGCTTACGGCCTGTATGGAAGGGCCTTCCTCCCCATCCTCCTCGAAAATGACACAACAATCCTTGTCATCATCTTTTAAGAACAAATTCCTTACTGCTGCCAGTGCTTCCTCTTCTTTCGACCCATAGATAGCATCGGTCGGCTGGAAAGTCTGCTCCAAATGTGGTATTGGCTGCTCCAGCGGGTAGTATGGACCACGCCATGGTGGTGACTAGTTGTTGAATTCCTCCCAAGTATACTCATATCCCAGACCGGAAGTGGTGCCATGTTTTTTCAGTTTGATAGGCTTGGCGATTCCTTGGAGGTTCTTGCCAAGTCCCTTGCCAGGTTCATATCCGCACCAATTTGGTATGCTCTCAATTTTGTTATCCCACCATTTGTCTTTGTCAACGACGTTGACTCGCTCGATGTGGTGATAGATTTCCCCACCTATCTTTCTCCTTCCTCCAATCGCTGGGATGGTTTGGCGACTGTATATGGGATTGCTACCATCACCGTGAATGATCTCCTCTTGGTGGTTCCACTCAAATATTACCACCTGATGCAGTGTTGATTCTACGGCCCCAACGGCATGAATCCACGGCCGTCCCAATAGCAAGTTGTAAGATGCCGGCATGTCTATAACCTGAAAATCAACGTCAAACCAAGTAGGCCCCATTTGCAAACACAGGCTGATTTCCCCAGTGGTGGATCTTTGGGAACCGTCGAAAGATTTGACGTTGATGGTCCCATCCTTGATCTCCTGCAGACCCTTTCCCAATGTTCTGAGTGTTACCAATGGGCAAATATTGAGGCTGGACCTTCCATCAATCAGGACCCTAGTGATAAAATAATCTTCGCATTGCACGGTGATGTGCAACGCTTTGTTGTGACTCAACCCTTCTGGTGGCAGTTCATCTTCATGAAAAGTGATCTTGTGACTTTTCAATACCTGCCCTACCATGTTTGCCATTTCTCCTCCGGTGATATTGCTTGGTACATATGCCTCACTCAGCACCTTCAACAAGGCATTCTTATGTACATCGGAACTTTGCAGCAAAGCTAGGATAGAAATCTGTGTCGGTGTTTTGTTTAGCTGATTAATGACTGAGTTATTCCTTGGCTTGTATCTTTCTCCAGAGATCATCGTGCCCGGTTTCAGTGATGGTCGGCCAACTAGAGGCCTACTTACTCGACTCAGCTAAATGCTCCGGAGAATAAACCCTGCCGGTTCTTGTTATGCCCTATGCCGCAACTGTTTCCCCGAATTTAGCTTTCCCTTTCCTTCTCGTCTCGACTGTGTAAACCCAAGGTATGGCATTTGTATGGAATGGTGTTACGGCCGACATTGTTACTGCGACGGGTACCTTTACTCCGAACGGAGCATGTATTTTAGAGGGTAGAACCGCAACTTCAAACGGTGCGGGTGCGTTTGCTGGAAACCCAAACTCGACTTCAATTGGTGTTGGAGTCTTTGTAGGGGGTGGTGCTTCAAATTCAAGTGGTACAGACATGTTTACCTCGGCATCCCCAGAAGGCTGAGTCTGGACTACAATTGGATTGAGGGTGACTATTAGCTTCTTTGGTTCGTCACCTTCTGTGATTAAACCGATCGATCCTTTGGGATCCCAATCATCCTCTATTTCAATCATGTGAACACCTCTACCCTTATGGTCCGGCAGAGGGTTGTTGCAGACATTCAATGTAGGCTCCTTTGCTACAATGATCTTGTTATCGATCAGAGTCTGGATCTTATCTTTCAGAGAGCGGCATTCATCAATGGTATGTCCCTTCATGCCGGAATGGTATGCACAAGATTTATTTGGATTGACCCACAGAGAAGGGTTTTTAGGGGTTATAGCAAGGATAGGGGTGATATAACCAGCAGCTTTGAGCCTTTTGTACAGCTGGTCAATCGGTTCAGCAATGGCGGTATACTATTTGGGGGGTCTGCGGTCGAAATTTGGTCGAGGTCTAGGGAAGTTTTGACGCATGGGAGGTGATAGATAGTGGGATGGATGAGCATTGTAGGATTGGTAAACATGTACGGGTTGGGAATATCTGGGTGGAGTAGGTTGATATGTAGGAGGTGGGGGTAATTGGTAAGTAGGTGATGAAGCTTGGTAAGAGGGTGAGAGTTCTTGGTAATTCAGGGTAGGCTGATATGTGAGTGGAGGTATCGGATAGGCTTGGTATTTTATAGGGGATTTGGCTCTTTGTGCAACCATTACGGCACCTACGTCCCTTTTCTTGGATGTACCACCAGACTGTAAATCCTTATTGGTAGCTTGCAAGGCTTCAAAGTTCGTAACCATACCACTTTTCATGCGCTCTTCAATCCTTTCACCCAGCTTAATAATGTCGGAAAATTTCTAGCTATCAATCAACATCAGCCTTTCATAGTACTGCGGGTCTTGAGCCCGGACAAAAAACTTGTTCATTTGCTCTTCTTCTAAAGCAGGTCCAACCTTAGTAGCTTCTGATCTCCAGCGAGTGGCATACTCGCAAAATGTTTTCGTGGATTTCTTCTTTAAGTTCTGAATGTAGAACACATCTGGTGCATTTTCTGTATTGAACCTGAACCTGTCCATAAAGTCGGACGCCATACTCACCCAGTTCGACCATTTCTTCGGGTCTTGGATAATGTACCAAGACAGAGCATCTCCCTTCAGACTTCTCATGAAAAGCTTCATGTGAATCCTTTCGTCTTTCCCTACTCCGACCAACTTGTCACAGTATGTTCTCAAGTAGATTCTCGGATCCCCTGTACCATCAAACATTTTGAACTTAGGAGGTTTGTACACCTCGGGCAGTTCAACATCTGGTTGTATGCAAATATCTTCGTAGTTCAATCCTTCAATCCCCTTACTTCCTTCGACACCCTGAATTTGACTAGTCAATTTCTTGAGTTCTGCAACTAGGTTCCTGATGAGTGAGTCTTTATCATCAGACTCGGTTGTGTTTGAGACAGGTTGGGTGGAGTGTGGCATGGTTTCCACATAGATGGGGGTGTTATGGTGGAAATGGTCATTCGTGGAATTCAGAGGTTCTAGGATGAGCAATGGAGTATTTCTGGATGTGTGGCATGTATTGCAGTGGTGGTGAGGAGCGAGATGGTTTTGTGGTTTTGGGATGTTTTATGGAGGCGTGGGGTTCTGAGCGTTTGGAAAATTGATATCTGGAGTGGTGAGGGAAAATGACAAGTTTGCCAGATTCTGAACCTGATCAAGTTCCTCCTAAAATTTCAACAGTTTCTGCTCGAATTGGGACGCACTTTCTTTGGAGACCTGAGCACCATGAGTGACCTCTACTCGTTTAGTTGAGTTTTCCTTTTTGGTGTTGTTCAAATCTTCCATCTTTCCTTTGTTCCTACTTTTGATAGGACTAGGAGGAGGAGTGGGTGGAGGGCCCTTTGATCTTGTGGAATATGATGACAATGCAGAGTGCACGAACTAACCTTTGGGGAGGGGAGTAAATAAAAAAAAAATAAAAACAAAAAGGTAACAAGTTATTGAGGATTATAAGGAAAAGGTGTTGCGATATTTAAACACATAATGCAAGAATGTAAATCGTGTCCTAATTTGGGAGCCTCGTTGTGCCCGAGGTAGGCCTAGCGACAAATTGATTTGGAGAACTTAGAATGCTAAATGCCTCATTTTATTGATAAAAGTAGACGAATACCAAAACGACACTAAATAACAGGAAATAAAATGTCACTAGTGGCCATGGGCCTTATTACATTTCTTAAAGCAAAAGAGCAAGCTCCTATCTATTTGGTCCCAGCAGGACCTTCCTCAGGTTGAATGCTCTCGTTAATCAAATCCTCCAGCTCGCGTAGGTTCACCAGTAGAAATGCCTTTGCCATGTGTTCTCCTTCGTTTCCTTCAGTGTTCTGGCAGTCAGTGACTCTCTTCCTCACTTTCCCTTCCAATTCCAGCAGACTGTACTCCAGATATTCCAACTTTTTGCTAGCTTTGGCAGCCTTCTCTTTCCACTCGTTGATTTGGTCATTTGATGGAAGACTCTTCCACCAGTCTAGCAAGAGTGAGGGTATGCTAACCATACCGAAGTTGGGGACCTCGTTCTTCATTTTCTGCAAAACAAAAGGGTTAAGACCCTACCCCCACCAGACTTGACTATTTAAATATCAATAATTGGCATAAAAGCATTTAGTTCTCCAAATAAATGCACAAAACTTGATAGTGTCCGTTTGGGTTTTTGGGAAACCCAGTGGACTTTGGATAAGGCTATCTTAAAGAGTCAGTATGCGGAAAACATAACTGACTCGGCTAGGTTTGACCATGATGCATGCACAATTGAATAGAGTAAGGTTTCTATGGGGTTTTTAGACTGGTACCCTTGAGCGGACAACTCAAAAGGGAAAGGCATAGAACCGTCGACTACACCGTTGATCGACTGGTTTTACCGTAAATACGCCTTTGCCGGATTTAAAGGGTGATAATATCGGAAGAGCGCAAGCACTCATTATAAGCGTTGCTATGGTGTTTGTTTGGCACGAGTGGAATATGATATTGAAAACATGCTTATGCAATAATTAAAACAAGTTGTCATGTATTTTCACGTTTATAAAGTAATAGTTACAATGATTTAAAAGAGTAATAAAAAAGTGCAGTAAAGGAAAACAATGAAAGAAACAAGGGAAAGAAACAATAGACAAGTTAGTTTTTTTTGCAGTAGAAGAGGGAATTAAATGCTTAAAGGTATTAAACAAATAAAGAACATAAGAAATGTAAAGTCACAGTAATAGCTTGAAATGGTAAAAGCCTAAAAATATCCCCAGCAGAGTCGCCACGCTATCGCGCCCCTTTTTTCTTGCAAAATCAGGTTTATGACATTTGGGAGGACAACTCGTTCCCTTTCGGGAATTGGGTTTGAAGTGAAGAGTCGCCACCTAATGATTTGAGTGCATTAGAACACTAGGGAAGGTTTGATTTGAACAACCAGAGATTGGGTAAGGGCTTGAAATTATCTCAAGGGGAAGGTGTTAGGCACCCCTCAAGATCCACTAGTGTGGTTCCCGGTTAAGCTATTATTATGACTTTAGTGCAAGTAACACATAGGCAAATAAAGGCTTCAAATAAGAGGGAATTTTCACGTAATAGTTACAAATAAACAAAAGTAAGAAAAAGGAACTAAAAGAGTTGAGTTTCTTAAAAGAAATGGTTTAAAAAAAGATTTAAAAGAAACAAAGAAAACAAAGGGAATGGGGTCCTAGGTTTATTAATAATATGGATCACCTCACACAACATCCGGTAATCACTCCTTAGCGAGGGGCTACACATGATGTTATCGCGTGGTCATCATATCCATATCTACCTTTTCCCACCCCGTTAAGGTATTAAAGGCGGAATGGTCTCGTTTACTTATTGCATGCTATTATCCACCCCGATCCTATCAGCCCCGGAGGCACTTGGGACTACTAATCCTAAAGGGAGGAGGTATTGAGCTTATTTGTGGTTTCAAAAGGTAAATTACTAAGGCGACAAACAAAACACATATAACAAGTTTGGGGAAGAATATAAACAAATAAAAGGGCTCAAACAGACCTCTTTTAAACCAAAGAAAACACATAATGTAGCATGACTTGCATGTACTATTTAAGGACTGATTAAAACTTAAACGGTGGAGGTAGATTAATTTATTACATAGTTTAGATAAGAAGCCCGAATCAGGCCTGCCTGCTGGTTGTAGCAGATAAAAAGTCTGATTCAGTTTATAAACTTTCACCCTATGGCTTGCCTAAGTGTTAGATGAAGACCAATATAGGCATGATATCTACTGATTAATGAAACAAACATGAATACATACTGATTTGAGAAAATCGTCTGTTATTAAAGAAAGGCGAGTTTTAATAAAAGAGCATACATCATTGTTACTGGTTTTAGACCTATAAGCGAGTGAAACGATTCAGATTCGATTAAGGCTCCTATAGGCATGCTTTCTATGTGTTGTCGATTTTGGACACTCTTATAAACGTAGTAAAAAATGCAGAAATCTTATAGGCATGACATCTAGATGCTAACTTTTGTTTAAAGCCTATGAACATGATATCTAATTGCAGTTGATTATTTAAGACCTACAAACATGTTTGCCTGATGAGGAATGCATATGCAAGATTCAGAAAGAACCTATAGGCAGGATATCTACATGATGTGCAGAAATTCAAAAATTCCTATAGGCAAGATATCTATACGCTTATGTAGAAGTTCAGAAATGAACTATATGCATGGTATATATATGAGAATTTAAGATTCCTATAGACATGGTATCTATATGAGAATGCAGAAATTCTTATAGACATGGTACCTATATGAGAATGCAAGATTCCTATAAACATGGTATCTATGCAGAAATTCATAAACTCCTATAGGTAGATTATCTAGACACGAATGCAAGATTCCTATAGACATGGTATCTATATGAGAATGCAAAAATTCATAAACTCCTATAGGCAGGTTATCTAGACGCGAATACAAGATTCCTATAGACATGGTATCTATATGAGAATGCAGAAATTTATAAGCTCTTATAGGCAGATTATCTACCCCTTTTGCATACATAGTTACCCTCCCCCTTCACTGACCATCCCCGAGAGTTTTATTACAAAATTATTACAACCTAGAAAAAGTAAATTAAAGGAAAAATACATCAGAAATTAAAAAGTGCAACCAAGGAGAGCCTGATCCAGATTTCCTGTCTGAAGTATGAAGTAAATCAACTCCAAGAGATCATATTTCAAAGCCTTTCTCTTATTTGGGGTGTGTCAGAGTTCCCTAAGAGTCTCATATGAACTCTGAGCAGTGCCTACACCCAAATGTATCACGGATTAAGCCATAGTGCTGTGTGGAAGGGCCAGCCCTCAGGTGTCCAAGTTTAGAGGGAGCTCGAGGTCCCAAGGCAAGGCTCACAAGAGGGGGGCAGAACTTAGGGACTAAGAGAGAGTGCAAGTGCAGAAGTAGGATTCTGAATGGGGAAAAGGGAAAAGGGAAGAAGCTCACATCATTACACATAAGGGTATAGGGGAATGGGAAGTTGCAAGAGGCAACATAAAAGCGGGCTTAAGGGCATACCCAGCAATGGGAGATGCTGGCACACCCTCTGGCCTGTTTGCTTAGAGTCAAGACCCCGGTGGTTCAAACTTAATTCATGGACAACAACTCACATTGCCATGCCTTAAGTCTCCACTCTAAACATATAGGGGTGATAGAGGAATAGGGGTTCATAACAAAACACACATAAGGAAATCAACATGCTAATTTAAGTGCTGAGATATACAGAAATAGCAGATGAACATGGATACAAAAGCAGTAATTACACATTGTTGTGGTGCCAATAATTAAATCAGGACATACCAGTTTTCAGGGAAACAAGTAAAGGAAAAGCAGTAAGTCTTGTAAAACAGGCCACAACGCAGTCAAGAAGAGAATATTATTATGAGAGAGTATGAATTCAGAAGGATTCTGATGTTGTAGTGTGTGAAGAGGGTCGTGCCTTTTATAGTGTAAAAATCAGGCAGAAATAAGGCAAGAAAAACAGTTAAGGAACTGATTGTCAATCAATTACATAAGGCTTCCCTTAATTAAGGGATTCAGATTCAAACGGGTGAAAACCATTTAAGGAAAGAAATTGAGTAAGCACTTTGTGCACAACATGCAATCAGGGGCAATACATAAAAAGTTATTTAAGGACATGGTTTTGAAATACACGGTTTATGCAAATAAGGTAAGCAAATCAATTAACAATCAGTAAATCAAAAGAGTCTGAGATTTTGCATGAATGAACCGAGTCAGAAAATATGAAGAATGGTTAACTTAGGCCGAGTAACAGGGAGAATCGGCAAACAATGGAAAGAAATCAATCAAGCCATATTCAGAAGGAAGTTTGCACTAATTGCAAATTTGAAAACCATTTAGAGGAAAATTCATCATATATAAGGAGCATGTGAGCATGAAAGAAAACTGTCGTGTAAATCAGTAGAAAAAATCCAGTGTATAAGAGTTTAGCAAAAAGTTCAGCATTTTATGAAAACAAAGATGTCCAAACTCAGTTCAGAGACTCAAAGTCAGTTTGAAAGAGTTAAGAGTTCTAAAAATAAAACCATAGTTCAATCAAACCTCGGCAGAACCCCCGAATTCTGGGGTTTCCACCTTGAATCAAGTACAGAGATGAAGAGGCAAGTAGTCGAATCGAAATATGTTTAGAGGTTTCAGAAAAGAACTGAAACTTCTAACATGCTTCTTCCAGCAACAAAACTCATGAATATCATGTAAATATAGTAGAGGGGTTCAAGGCAAATAGAGTAAAGAAACTAATTCGAAACATGATGAGAAAAGACTGATAAGAACAGTAGAAGAAAGCATGCTTAAGAAGATCCTTTTAAAAGAAACTTAAACAAAGTTCAATAGAAGAAAAATAGTAAGAACACTTAAGAACACGGTAGAAGAATACAATGGGCGAAACATACCAGAACATAGTAGAAAAGCATAAAAGAACATAGTATAGAAAGCACAGTAGAAGAACATATAAGAACGGAACATAGAAAACACAGTAGAAGTACATACATGGTAGAAGGAAAACATAGAACACAATAGAGGCAAATACATACAAAAGAAAAAGAAAAGAAAGTCAGAGAAACACTTAAGCACATAGATACACAACAGATCTAAAGAGATCAGAGAAAACCTCGAAGGGTTAGGGTTTCAGAAGAACCCTAGAAATGAGAAAGGCTTTGAAAAGGTCACCGATCTGAGTCGGAGAGGTCAGAACCAGGCTCAAAACACCATGGTACGCCGGAGCAAGGCCGACGATGACTCTGGAACCTTGAATCGGCAGAGGTCTAGGTGCAAACCTTCGAGGCCAGGCCTTGAATCTTCAGAGATTAGGTGTGTAAGAGCTACAAGAGGTAGGTATAAGACTCCCATAGCCCTGGAAGCCATGAATTCCGATGGCTTTTAGGGTGGAAGCGGTGAGAGGCGGCTAGGGTTATGAGAAGACTCGAGAGAGATGGACAGAGTGCAGGGTTTCAGAGGCGGATGGGGTTGTGAAATGGTTAGGGTTAGGGGGTAGGTCGGGATTAAAAAGGAAAGGGTATTTGGTGGCCATTGATTATTTTGATCAACGGCTTGGATTAAATGAGTAGGTGGGGCGGTTTTAACAGGGTTAGGTTTGGGTCGGTTCAAACAAGGATTGGGTCAGGGTAATTGAGTTCAATTGGAGGTTCAAATAAGGCTAAAACTGAAATAAACGGGGCTAACATTTAAATAGCCAGTTTTTCCTTATTTATTTTATAAAAAATAGTAAAATAATTTCTGGAAATAAATTAAAGGTACTAAAATGGTTAATAATACGCAATTATCAAATTAAAAATACTGGAGTCAGTTTTATAATTATGAAAATAGTTAAATCTTAAAATAGGCTAATATCGCAATTATATGCAATTTAGCTTTAAAAATACTAAACAAATATGTAAAAATATGCAAAAATTATGTTAGCTATATTTTAATATAAAAATGATAATCCAATAAGTGAATCACCCAAAATGATAATTTTGGGGATAATTATTGGGTTTTACTTGATAAAATAGGGCAATAAATAGATTTAAAAATCTATAAAAATTAAGAGAAAAAATAGTAAAACCTTGGGACATACTTATATATGTATATACCTACTATTTTGAAAGTAGTTTGCATATAAAAATATACTTGAAAAAATTGGGTATCAACAACAACAGAAATAAAATACAGGTTTTAGTATTTGTGGGGAATCCATTTAATAATGTATTATCAACTAAACAGCAAAGCACGTAGAAAGAAGGAAGAAAAACAACTTCAGCAATCAAAGTTCAGATTCAGTATGAAATTTTAACTAAGTAAAATTCAAACTTTGGCTTTTTTAAAGAGAGGACTACAAATATCAGCTGACCAAACAAGTGCTCATGTTCATTGATTTCCACACTTAAACTCACACAACAAAAATAATCAGATCCATAACAAGATAATCAACTACTATATGAAGGAACATTTATACAATTTGTAACTTTTGATTTTATAATCATTCAAACAAGGCAGTACATAAGAAGAAGTTGAAACCAGTACCTTGTCAAGTAAAACCAACAGAAAAAACAACTGAAAGTGCTGGCTGATATCTTAAAATGGAGCAGCAACCAAGAACAAACAGCAGCAGTAGAGAAGACAGCCTAGAAAACCAAGAAAAAGCACTCCAATTTCCAGAAAATCAGAGTACCGGGAGAAACTAGCCCAGAAAAATAAAAAAGAAAACCACCCTCAGACTTCAAAATCAGAGCACTTAGAGAGAATCAGCCTAGGATTTTAATCTTAGAACTCATGTTCTTAGCCAAGAAGAAATTTTCAGAAACCTTTCTTTGTATTATGAAGTTTTAGGTGAAAAATGCTGATCAATGTCTGTGTGAGTGAATGTGGGTCTATTCCTTATATAGAATGCACAAAGATAAGCATAAAAAAGGAATATTCTACCCTAAAATTCAGAAATGTCAGATAGTACAAAATCTTTTTTAACTGATTTGGTACATCTGTCTGTCCTTTTACTCAAATTCAACGTTTTCACACTTAAAATAGGGACATCTATCCAATACTAGAACCTTCTGATATTTTTACCTAAAGTGTATCCATTTTTACTTCCAGATTACCCCTTTAAGTTCTGCTTAACCCTAGTTTTTTATTTTCTATGCCCTAACTTCCCTTATTCTCTTTTAGACCCCTTTTGCTTCTGTTAATTACAAATAGCCACCCAAAGAATTACACAAGGTCAAACAAACTGAATTAACAAATTACTTCCATTCCCAAACATCCCTTTTCACATTTTGGTGAATGATGAATGAACAAAACCATACGGGTAAGAATAAAAACAATAATGCAAGAGCAAAGCTATTTAGCAACTAATTTATTTTAATACCTAATTAACCTAAGATTGATTAAACTAACAACTCATACAATTAAACTAATTTACTTTAAACAAACAGTTTAGCATGCCTAAAAGTATTTAAGGTTAACCTAATCATTGAATTCTAAACCAAACACTGATTAATCTAGAATCATCAAATGACCTCAATTAAACATAATGGCCAAGCACATGCATAATCAGAAGAGGAAGAAAGAAGGAACAGGAGAAAGAAAAGAGGGAGAAAAAACAGAAGAGATACCTAGCTGGCTTGAGTGGACTTTGGCAAATCCGAAAATCTTCGAGATAGACCAAAAATAATGCTAGTCAATCGTTCTCATCGAGAACAATCAACTAGCATAGGTTTCGATCAAATCGAGTCTTGAAAGCTCGAAAAAATCAAGAAGAGGACAAACTAGGGTTTTCTGTTTGTTTTTCTAGATCTAGATTTGGGGGAATTTGGTGGGGTTTTGGGTCAAATTGATGGTGGAATGATGAAGAGGGTGAGGTGAGGAGTATGGGGCAGTGATTTGGTTGGGTTTGGAAGTGGTATGTTCGGACAAATTTGGGGGTTAGGTAAGTTAATTTCTCAGATCCAAAATTTGGAGAGGTCTGATGAGTTTTAAAGGAATCTACAAAGGGATATGAGATGAGGGGGAGATGAAGATCACGAGGTAAAGTTTTGGGGTGATTTGGAGTGGTGTCGCCACCGTGGGGCAATTTCCGGGCGGCAGAGGACGGCAGAGACGGTGAGGGATTTGGGGCGGCTAAGGTTAGTTAGAGTGGGAGAGAAGAGAGACTGAATGGGGTCTTTAGGGTTTAGGGGGTCCATTCGGACAGTTATAAGGGAGGGGAAAGATCAGTTGCGAGCCGTTGGATCAAAATGATCCAACGACTGGGATTAGGGGGTGAAACGACGTCGTTTCAATTAATGAAAAACTAAGTCGGATCTCTAAGGGTTTGGGCTTAAATTTTGGGCGGATTTGGGCATTGTTTGGGCCATTTAAAACTTTGGCCTAGTTTTTTCGCAATTCTTTAATTCCTTTTGAATTTTCTTCCTTCCTTTTATTTTAAATCCTAAATTAATTAGTTTAAAAACCTAGATTGGGTCCTAAATCAAATCTAAATTATGAAATAAACCTAATTAGCTATTTCTGATAGTTGAACAATTAATTAACTTTAAAACTAATGGAGGAACTTACTAATTTAAAACTAGACACTAAAAATGTAAACATGAACAATATTTTTTTGTGATTTTTATTTAATAAAGCAATTAATTAACCAATTAATCCTAAAAATATGAACACAAAATCTAATATGCAATGCATGATATTTTTGACATTTTTGGGGCATTTGTCACGATTTTACAAAATTAAAATTAATAAAAATCCTATAAAAATCTTATAAAATTGAAAATAATTTGGAAAAAATCTATTTCTTTATTTTGTAGGAGTATCTTTTAGTAGGTCAAAAATCACATGCTCACAGCTGTCCCTCTTTGCTCGGAAACACGAAGAGGTTTCGGGCAAAGATAAAATGAGCAATTATGAGCGATCTATGCCCGTTTGAAACTCCATGAGAAGCTTTTTTGGGAAAAGTCTGGCTGAACCTTGCTTCGGAGGTTGCCTACATATCCTTGGCTATAAAGGAATCAGGTGAGTAAAGTTTTGGAAGTTTTGGTAGCTAGGACTACCGAGAAACTGTGATTTCACTGTTGTTGCTACTATTTCTGCTTGCTGAGCTCCTTATTACACCAAATAAAAAATGAAAAGCTAAACTAACTAAGCCTATCAACTACGAGTTACAAGATTCCTATCTATAAACCTTCTAAAGCTTGATCTTGAGTCTTGGCTGGTTCTTCCTACAGACTCTGATCTGAATCTTGATGCTCCTTAGCTGCAACCGCTTGTTCATTCTTCTTCATCTTTTCGGATCAAGGCGGGACATGCAAAGCTTGTGACTTCAATCATATCTTGAGCAGTCCGCATCTTCTCTCCGCTTCTACACTTAGAGTTCAACTTCTTTTTTTGTTTTTCTTTTCTTTTATTTGGATTGAGACTTTTTCTTCTGGTCATCTCAAAACTCGTGCCTTATGGTAAAAACCTGTTTAGGCACAAGAACAAACAAACGAACAAAAATTTTCTGCCCCAATTTTCACTAGAAAAATTTCGTGAGTTATTGCAGCAAAATCTAAACAATTTCTTTATTGAAAGCAATAAAATCAGGATTGTGTGTCCTTGAGAAAAAGATATTAGGGAGTGGGATCCTATACTGGAAAAAACTACCAGGTTATGCTGGCAGAGTCATCGGGTTATGCCGGAAAAGTTCTCGGGTTATGCTAGGAAAGTCATCAGGTTTTGCGGGAAAGGTCCTCGGATTATGCCGAGAAAGTCATCGGGTTATGCCGGAAAGGTCCTTGGGTTATGCCAGGAAAGTCATCGGGGTTGTGCCGGAAAGGTCCTCGAGTTATGCCGGTAAAGCCATCGAGTTATGCTGGGAAAGTCATCGGGTTATGCTGGAAAGGTCCTCGGGTTATGCCGGGAAAGTCATTGGGTTATGCCGGAAAGGTCCTCGGGTTATGATGGGAAAGTCATCAGGTTATGCCGGGAAAGTCACCGGGTTATGCCAGAAAGGTTATCGTGTTATATCGGGATCAACTAGCGAGTGGGACCCTATACTGGAAAGGACTACCAGGTTATGTTGGTAGCAACTAGGAAATGGGACCCTATGTTGGGCAAAACATAGCTAGAGATTGGAGACCCTATGCTACCATGGTTTTGAATTTTTCTTCTTTTTTCTTTTCATCTTCATCATTTTTCTTCACTTTTTTTTTCATAGAATGAGTAAATGCGGGAAAGAATTTTGAAGGAGACTTCCTTTTTTGGATTGTTGCTGCAAAACTATTTCTAGCCCTTGCGTAGTTTCTTTTTGGTTGCACCTGCTTTTTTCAAGGTTGCTTTGGCTTGCACCCGTTTTCCTGTTTTTTCAAACAAAGAACAATTTGTCAGTTTGAAACGGTGGTTAGTTTTGTGGCCTTGATTGTTTCAATCACTTGATCTTGGCCGAGCTCTTTCAATAAAAATCTCCATTGCTTGATGGCTATCTGGAAATTGGTTTCATTTCTAAACCCGGGGATCTTGACTTTCCCAAATTCCACATGATGGTTGACCCGTGTGGGGTTTGGCCTTTTCCTATATTATTTTGCCTTTATGGTCATTTGACTTTGATTTCCTTTATTTTCAAGAGTTTTTTACTCTGGAGCATCAGCCATCATGGCCAGTCAAGGTCGACTCGATGCACGTGCTGAGGCTGGGTGCTTTTCTTGAATTTTAGCTTTTTGTCAGACAAAAACCCTGTAAAACCAAAATTGCTATCTTTTCTTTGTATTAGTTTCGGACGAGAATTAGACCGAAAGGGATTCAAAGAAAAGTAAACAACGGACATGATAATGAATTTAAATGAGAAGTATCCCTTTCGGAGAAAGGAAAGAAAGACTTATCTAGAGTGCATGTAGACTTCAGTAGACATGACATGCTTCTTAGACTGGATACCCGATTTGTGCAAACCATCTAATTCTCATAAACCCATCGTAACCCATACCTCAAAATCGAGAGACCTTGCCAGGATTCTATTAGTGTCGATGGTTGTAAGGGATCCCTTTTTCGATCAGTGACGCCCTTTGTGGGTTTTCACCAACTGACCTCTTTCATTTCTCTTCTCATCGTCGCCTTGTAGTGCTCTTTGCGAGTTTTCACTAACAAGGCTCTCTCATTTTCATTTTCTCTGCTCACCATCGCTTTACGGTGCCCGTGTGGGTTTTCACCAATAAGACTCTCTCATTTCATTTCTCTCATTTGATTGTATCCAATCCAAGTAAACAACATCCTCCCATTTTGAACATCTTTACCAATTGATCAGAAGGACTTTAAATAGGATTTAGGGTAAAGAGTTTGGATTGGATTACAACTTTAGAACCTTTCAAGAGAACCGTCACCGAACCATTATAAATTCTGCCCCAGTTTCAACTTTTGGGGAAATGTGGATTTTTGTTTTGGTATGACTGAACCCCAGAGAGAGGCTACCTACGTATCCTTTCGGAATCAAGTCGAATGTAGTTCAGGAAACTTTGTTTTTCACTTTCTTTTTGTTTTTGTTGTTTTGTTTTCTTTTTTTTTCCAGAACATTTCGGGTTCCAAAGAGGGTAATCAAAGAAAGGTAACCTACTCAAAGTGTTTGCAAAGGGTTAACAGTATTTGGGTAGCGAGAATGAAAGGCTTCGTCATCCCAATCGGAGAATATCTGTACCGCAGAAGGGTTAAACGTAATACCTTTTGACTGTATCTGCACTGATGGCTGTTTCAGGGCCATTTCCTTCAATGTCTCCCAAGTACAACGCCCCTTTTGGCAACAATTTTCTTATAATGTACGGACACTTCTAGTTCGGAGCGAACTTTCTTTTTGCTGCCTTGTGATGCGGGAGAATACGTCTCAAAACGAGTTGCCCCACTTCAAAGTTCCTAGGCCGCACTTTGTCGTTGTAGGCACGGGCCATTCTTTGTTGATACAACTACCCATGGCAAACTGTGGCCATCCGCTTTTCATCAATTAGGGTTAACTATTCTAGGCAGGTCTTGACCCATTCATTGTCCTCAATCTCAGCTTCCATAATGATTCAAAGAGACAGAATTTCAACTTCTACGGGTATTACGACTTCAGTGCCATAATCCAATAGATAGGGTGTTGCCCCAACTGATGTGTGCAAAGTGGTGTGATAACCCAACAATGCAAAAGGCAACTTTTCATGCCATTATCTAGAACTTTGGATCATTTTCCTAAGGATCTTCTTGATATTCTTGTTCGCTGCTTCAACAGCACCATTAGCTTTGGGTCGATAAGAGGTAGAATTTTGATGCGTGATCTTAAATTGTTCGCATATCTCCCTCATCAAATGACTGTTCAAATTTGCAGCATTATCTGTAATGATAGTCTTAGGAATACCAAAACGACAGATAATGTTGGAATGCACGAAGTACACCACTGCTTTCTTGGTGGCGGGTTTGAGAGTGACTGCTTCAACCTACTTTGTGAAATAGTCAATGGCAACTAAAATGAATCTGTGCCCATTTGAAGCTTTCAGCTCGATTGGCCCAATGACATCCATACCCCAAGCAACAAACGGTCACAGTGCCGACATAGGATGCAATTCTGAAGGCGGTGCATAAATTAGGTCACCATGTACCTGACACTGATGACACTTTCAGACAAAACTGAAGCAATCATTTTCCAGGGTCATCCAGTATAACCTGCTCGAAGGATTTTCTTTGCAAGGATGTATCCATTCATATGGGGTCTGCATACTCCTGCGTGCACTTCATTCATGATTCTTCCAGCCTCTTGAGCATTCACACATCTTAAAAGGTTCAGATCTAGAGTCCTTTTATTCAAGACTTCTCTGCTCAAGAAGAAACCACTAGTGAGCCTTCTAATGGTTCTCTTTTGGTCTCCACTGGCTTGCTCAGGATATTCCTTTGTTTTCAAAAATCTTTTGATATCATAATACCATGGCTGAACATATGGTTCCATCTCAGTCGTATTGCAATAACCATGTCTTTCTTGGGTTTGGATTTCCAATGGGTCAATGTGGACGTTGCCTAGATACGACAACATCGAGGCCAAAGTAGCTAGTGCATCGACTAACTCATTGTGAAACCGAGGAATGTACCTGAACTCGACGGATTTAAACCACTTGCTAAGATCTTCCACATGTTTCCTGTGTGGAATAAGCTTGATATCCCAAGTTTTCCATTCACCTTGAGCTTGTTGAATAATCAAGTCAAAATCTCCCATAATTAACAATTCTTCCACATCCATGTCAACTGCCATATTCATACCTATAATGAAGGCTTTATACTTAGTAGTGTTGTTTGTACAAAAGAACCAAAGCCGTGCTATGGCCGGGTAGTGCTGACCAGTGGGCAAAATCTAAATTGCCCCAATCCCACCACCTTTTGCATTCGTAGCTCCACCGAAGAACATTTTCCAAGAATTGGTGTCTTCTGGGTTACCTCAACTGAATTTACTTCCTCCTCCGGAAAGTAGGTACTCAAAGGATGATATTCATCATCAATAGGATTCTCAGCTAGGTGATCCGCCAAGGCTTGAGCTTTCATCACCGTGCGGGTGACATGGACTATGTCAAACTCGGTGAGCAGGATTTTCCATTTTGCTAACCTCCCTATAGGCATCGGTTTTTGGAATATGTACTTCAAAGGATCCAATCTGGTTATGAGATAGGTGGTATAGGCCAACAAATAATGCCTAAGCTTCTGAGCGACCCAAGTTAAAGCACATCAAGTTCTTTCCAACAAAGTGTATTTGGCTTCATAACTAGTGAACTTCTTGCTCAAATAGTATATGGCTTGTTCTTTCTTCCCGGTCACATCATGTTGCCCGAGAACACATCCAAAAGAATTCTCCAACACTGTCAAGTATAAGAACAAAGGCCTTCTAGGCTTGAGTGGAACCAACACTGGAGGATTCGACAAATATTCTTTGATTTTGTCGAAAGCTTCCTGACACTCATCTGTCCATCTAATCGCCGCATCTTTCTTCAACAACTTAAAGATGGGCTCACACGTGGAAGTCAACTGAGCAATGAACCTACTGATGTAATTCAACCTTCCTAATAGACTCATAACCTCTTTCTTGGTTCTCAGAGGTGGTAAATCCCGAATAGACTTTATCTTTGTTGTATCTAACCCGATGCCTCTCCGACTGACTATAAACCCCAAAAGTTTCCCAGATGGTACTCCAAATGCACATTTAGATGGATTCAACTTCAAGTCATACTTACGCAGATGCTCAAAGAACTTTCTCAAATCTCGCACACGGTCATCCTACGTTCTGGATTTAATTATCACATCATCCACATACACCTCAATTTCCTAGTGCATCATGTCATGAAAAATGGCGGTCATAGCTCTCATGTAAGTTGCCCCGACGTTCTTTAAATCAAACGGCATGACTCTGTAATAGTAAGTACCCCAAGGTGTGGTGAAAGCCATCTTTTCTGCATCTTCTTTATCCATCAAGACCTGATGATACCCAACATAACAATCCACAAAAGACTATCTCATGTTTGGCACAATTGTCAACAACGATATGGATATTTGGTAATGGAAAGTTATCCTTGGGGATTGCTTTGCTCAAATCCTGATAATCAACACACACTTAGGTTTTCCCATCTTTCTTTGGCACTGGGACTACATTAGCCAACCATGTGGTGTATCGGACCACTCGGATCACACCCGCTTTCAACTGTTTGGTGACTTCCTCTTTGATCTTATCGGTGATGTCTGTTTTAAACTTTCTCTATTTTTGTTGGACAGGGGGATAACCGGGGTAAGTTGGCAATTTGTGCACCACTAAATCAACACTCAATCGTGGCATATCATCATAGGACTAGGCAAACTCGTCTTTGAATTCGAACAAAAGTTGGACCAATGCTTCCCTAGTTCTTTCATCAGCGTGAATGCTTATCATGGTTTTCTAGACCTCTTCCGAACTACCCAGATTAATCGACTCAGTTTCATTTAAGTTAGGCTTAGGCTTATTCTCAAATTGTTCCAGTTCTCGGTTTATTTCCCTAAAAGCCTCATCTTCATCATATTCTGGTTCTTGATTCATTATTTCATAGTTAGATAGCATGTTAGAATCTGGGCATGAAGTTCACAAGCATGTCATGTTATTTAAGTCCGCATTATTAGAACGGGATTCTTGCCTGACTAGGAACGGAGTAGCCTTCCAATTTTGAAGTTTGGCATCTGGCCCCATATACTGCACTTCAGCAGTGCTTGAGCCTTCACCTGGCTGGACCATATGAGCCTCATATAACATTTGCCTCATTTCCCCATGGATATCCTCAATTTCTTCAACTGTGAAAGCCTCCTCTTCATCTTCTATGTACCTTGGCTTAACAGACGTTATGGCGAGATGCGGGACCGGCTGAGGTAGAACCCACCCATCGTTCTTATGTTTATTAGCCCATTTTACGTCAGCTTCTATAGCTCAGAAACTGACACCAAAGAAGTTCTTACTGGCAGTCAAAGTGATAGGCTTTGTAGTGCCTTGCAAAGATGCCCCGAGCCCTTTCCCGGGTTTGTATCCATGTTTGATAATTTCACCGTCGACCATGATTGACGTGCTTAATAAGAAGGGTTGAGGACACGGGGTTCCTTCCTCACACTGGTCGGCTACCACGATCTCAAAAGCTTGGTAGACTATGTGCTCACTACCTTTCCTAGCCTCCAAATACGGTACGGATGGATCCCTGTAGATTGATTGCTCATTTTCTCCGTGGACCACGATTTCCTGGTTTTCATGTTCAAACTTAACCATTTGGTGGAGAGTAGAGGGTACGACCCCTGCCGCATGGATC
The DNA here is from genome assembly GCF_000715075.1 of Nicotiana tabacum. Taxonomy (NCBI): domain Eukaryota; kingdom Viridiplantae; phylum Streptophyta; class Magnoliopsida; order Solanales; family Solanaceae; genus Nicotiana; species Nicotiana tabacum. The sequence continues at coordinate 49,330,870 of NC_134089.1, read as the reverse complement.
CAAGGCCTTCCCAAGAGAAAATTGTAGGAGGTATCCATGTCCAAAACCTAAAATGTTACTTTAAATTCCATCGGCTGATGGTTAGGATCAAATTAATCTCCCCTATCGTGTCCCTTTTGACGCCGTCAAATGCTCGCACACAAACATTATTGGGCCTAATCCGTTTAGTCCTAATTTCCATTCTCTGTAGGGTCGAGAGAGGGCAGATGTCAACCCCAGATCTGCCATCCAACATAACTCTTTTCACGTAGTATCCTTCACACTTAACGGTCAAATGAAGAGCTTTGTTATGGGAAACCCCTTTTGGTGGCAAGTCATTTCTACTGAAGGAGATCTGGTTGACTTCACAAAATAGTTCCACCATTATTTTCAATTGCTCAACCGTGGTATCGACATGAACATATGCTTCATTGAGCGTCTTTATCATCACCTTCTAATGCTCATTCGAGCTTATCAACAGGGACAAAAGTGAGACCTAAGAGGGGGACTTCCTGAGTTGATCAATCACAGTGTAATCCGAGGTTTTCATTTTTTGGAAGAATTCCTCTGCCTCTTCAGCACTAACTGGCTTTTTAAGAGAAAAACGCTTCTGTTTGGTCTTGTCCAATTCTTCCAAGTTAAGGTACTTTCCAGATGGGTTTGTTTCATTCACATCCCCCATGATTTCCTTTCCCTTGTACGTTACCACTGCTTTATTGTAGTTCCAGGGGACGACAGTAGGGTTTTTCATGGGGTTCTGTGGTGCGCGACTGATAACCACAAGCTCAGTCAGCCTAGGTAAAATTACCGTCCCCCGCATCACATAATCCCCTTTGGTACGTACATCTTTGGTACCGTAAGTGTGACCTTGTTTTGCTTAAAACTTTTGGGAGGACTCAACATAAACTGTTCTTTTTTGAGGGCCGTGGGAACATATAGAACGACATCTTTAGGGGGTGCTGCCTCTGTCTTGGTTTCCACAACCTTTTCTATGATTTGAGGAGCGAAATTGTCATAACGCAAACCGATGGGCCGCGACTAGAACCTGGTACCTTACTCAACCGAGTACCAACTTAATGTATCTTTCTTATTACATCATCATATACACGTGACATACGGGCCTAATAGGCTAACATGATCCTTTATAAACTCAAAACATAGGCCGACAAGACCGTACAATCTTTCACGTACAAGACATATGTCTACAAGCCTCTAAGAGTATATAAATATCATAAAGGTCGGGACAGAGTCCCGCCATACCAAGCAATACACGTCTAAATCATACTAACCAAACACGCAACTTCGAAGCAAATGGAGCGCACCAAAATCTTCCGCTGAGCTGATAGCCTACTTGGAGGGCTCTCGACCCGTCTATCTAGACCTGCGGGCATGAAACGTAGCGTCCTTAAGCAAAAGGGACGTCAGTACGAATAATGTACTGAGTATGTAAGACACATAAATAAGTACATAACAGACATGGAAGAAATATAGAGTAATTGACTCAACCTGTATGTCTGGATAACTCTATAAATTATAAATTACTTTTAGCATCATGCATATGCGTATGAATGTCATGTCGTGCATAGGTACATGTTTCATAACATTATCAGCCTATAAGGGTTTCCCATCATATCATATTGGCCACTATGGGCAAAATCAACATCGCATACCAGCTGATCAGGTGGTGATGCGTATATAATGCCATAACCTTTTCCATATCCCCTATACATATATATACATACATATATACACGTATATAATGCCGTTTGAATCATATTTCAGCCACTGTGGGCAACATCATCATCATATACCAGCTGAGCAGGTGGTGGTGTGTATATAACGCCGTAACCTTTTCCCATATTCCATGTACATATATTTACATATATACGCGTATATAACGCCATATGGTCATAGGTCAATGCACATGTATGAAATGCATGAAAAATACGTAATAATCTCAATATTCCTTCCGGATAAATTTATCCAACTGCGTATTATTCCGAGACCCATGAGCAGAAGATAATAATATTTTTCATGGGGAATCAAGAATATAGACACCCCTACTATTTCTATGAATAGAGTAATTTATAGAAACTGTGTATTTGCTTGTTTCTTCAGTATAATCTGGACCATGCCAAAAGAAAGAAGGAAGGGCCTTAACATACCTGTTCCTTGAATTATTTGAACGAAATGAAGCTTTCTGCTTCTGCAGAATATGAACGAAACCTCCTTTTGGACTGAAACGAAATTGTTTTCTGTTTTGTGAACCAAAGAATGGATTTAAGTTCTTTAAATTCAGTTGTAGTAAGGACTTACGACCAATCTAGCTGTTAACGACCACTCATCAATGTCACGGGCAACTTTATCTCATTGACAATATGAAGTACTAGATTATACAGTATATTAAGAGACAAGAAACAGACATGGAGTGAACTCAAAAAAATGTGGAGTAACATACTAAACAAGAAAAGAAACCTACACCTATATTTAATGAGTCATTAAATTACTTTACATGTTACATTGCCACACAAGCATATATGACTATGAGTCATATGCTTGAATGGTGGCATAATGCTACGTGGGGAGTAAGGTTGGGTTATTTTATTATTTTTTTTTATCCATTTATTAGTTAATCGGGTAATGTTTCGTTACCCGGTAATTAATCTATTACCCGTATAATTTAGATATTATCATAAATTACTTAAAATTCTATTTATTTTTAAAATACTTCATATATACTTTATCTATTACACTACCGTGGTCATATGGTACCATGCATGGTACTAATTTATGATTATTGGATATTATTGTTCGACCCGTATTTTATTCCAAATTGGCCATTTCTATCGAAACTTGTTTTCGTTAATCCATGTACTCCTTTATCCTTCATAACACATATTTATCGCTTGTTATAAATAGCGTAAGTACGTTAAAGTCAAGATGATCCCATTCTCGATTCCACGTCGGTTAACTGAAAACAAAATTTTTAACGTACAATACTTTAAGGTGCAACATCGTTGTAACTTAATACTGCGAAACGTGGTATCACCGTAATGTAATACTGCGGGACGTGACATCTCACTTTTGGGTTCTCATTAATTTATTTATGGCGTATTTTCATGTAAGAAAATATGGGGTGTAACATCATTCCCCCCTTTGAAACATTCGTCCTCGAATGTTGACTGATGCGCTTATCGTTCTCATATCCTGTAGCTCTTGCGAATACTTTAGTAGTCCTCTTGCCATCTAGGAAACTATTCTTGTGAATAAGTCCAAAGGCCAGGGTATTCCCTACCTTTATGCCTCTTTCCCACGCCATGACGTGATCAAATTCCTTCCAATCTCATAACTATTGCTACCTCCCATCATGCAGCTTCTACGATACTGACCTTGTAAGTGTGTTTATGCGACTCTCATCTCCTTTTTCCTCCAGTTTTTAACCAATCTTGAAGTTCTTCACTTTTTGTCGAACTTACGAATATTGCTATATCTTATTTTATAGACGTGGTTATCCATTCGTATGACTTTACTGCATCTACATAGGTCATACTATACCATAACTCTTACCTCGACTTCTCGTTACTGAGGTCTGCTACCAAATCCCAGGTTACTTTCATTGCTTATCCTATACGTATAAATCTATGTCCTCTAATGCTTCCACATTACTGTTCATCTTAAGAATGACAGCTTAATTTCTTCTCATACTTTATAACTTTTATCCATCCATTATTGATTCACCTCAATTTTGATCCATAATCCACCCCTGATAACTTAACCTTTTATGTAATATTACTACTAGGATTCACGTTTTATCAGGGAACATCTGAAATGATTAGATTGATCCACTGGGGCGATACCCTACTTTCATAACCGTATCTCACGGCATCCCAATGTGATTTACCTTGCGTGGGTATTTTAATCCTGTCCAATTCATGAGATCCCTTTCTCTTATTCGTCAGATCGTTACTCAATCGAAGGCCCAAAAGTCATCATTTTTTTCTATAATAATTACACCCTCATTCTATTAACAGGGCAGTATTCCATCTCTTCTGAATGTTATTAGCCTTAGACTCCTTTGAGTTCATTCAGGCTATACTGAATTTTCTATAACTTAGAGAAACCATTAGCTTTCTTGTTTTCATGGGTTTCAATCCCGATGACTTATCCGTTCTCGTCACCCTTTTACTTGCTTTTCCTCACCCTTTCTCATGTTTCGTTAAAACTCTGTCGATTTACCATTAGATTGCGACCTATACATATCCATTTATTCTATCCGCGACCTTCCTTCAACTTGCTTGCACCATAGATTTCCTTATGTTGTTCTGGAACATCAAGCGAGACATCACATCGTCTCTAACTCTCCTTTACTCTCATAATCAGGCTTTTCAATACCTAGACCATAGGCTGGAAGATATGCTACTGACACCGCTGCTATCATTCCTGGATATTGAATCCTCGCACTTATAGGCTTCTATCCGAGATATGAATTATTTACGATCTTCTGCCTTTGAGTATCTCATACGTTGTTCACCTTTACCTTACTTACCTCAGAATTTCACATCGTATCTTCTATCTCTTTCATGACCTTCCCTCAACATAGGTATAATTCACGTCCATAACTTGAAGCTCTATTATAATACTCGTACCTCTGCTACATACACTATCTGATGGGAGCTTCGTACTGACTTCTTATGAGGTTGGTACTTCTTCTAACTGGCTTTCTTGTAGAGCCATTATAGATTATTGTTGTTATGTTATTTCTCTTGAATATCTTATTTTAAGAGTGATTCTGTCATGTTCTCAAGCACAACTTCTATAATTTTTTTAGGTCCAATAATCAGACTCTTGATTTACTTGGGTGATGTGATTCTTTAGCTTCCTCTTCTTTCCGATCAGCCTTTATGTAGGTTTAAGCTACCTTCCGATTTGTGGCTCATGGTATCAGTTATTACCTTAGCCTTTCCTGGGCATTATGGAATATCCACGATACAATCTTTTAACTATTCAATCATTTGTCTATGCCCTGGGCTCAATTCTTTTTTTAACTTATATCGGAGTCTTCTATGGCTGTATGATTGCCAACAAATATATTGCTCCAAAATCTTGAGTGTGTCCATAACGTACTAACTCTGGATTATTGATTGAATAATTCCTTTCGTTCCATCCCAGCTCTCTTAAAACGTATGCAATTATTTTTTCTGGTCTTTCTGCCCCTTGTTGCATGCATACCTAACTCATCCTAGTTCCCACACATGCCAAAATTTTTGTGCAACTCATATAGTCTCAAATATTACCTTCGATCTTTCTCCCCGTTCATTAGCTACGGTAGGTGCCACTTTCTTTTGGAGGGCATACAATTTTTGTTGTGAGACTGCTTTTACATGACCTTTTCTTCATTAGGTTACTATGCTTAGGTTGAAGCCTTCTTCCTCATTTCCCAAGCTAGTCCTTCACTGTAGTACTTACGGAGGATCCTCTGACTCTTGTAAAGATGCGAGCTTATTATATCGTATACTTGACGGACCTTCTACTGCCCTTCCTTGCCTATACTAATCCATAGTTACTTATCTCCACACCCTTGTGGGGTTGCTTCTGTACTTATATTTTGACAGTCTTCCTAGTGGCACTCTCTTTTATTTCCACACTCATATAGTACCTTTTTAACTTCTCCAACTCCTATATGAATATATCTCAAGTATTACAATGTCATAACTACGAGGCTGAATTCTCCATGTTGAGGTTTACTACATTTATCTTGCATGATCTGCTGGTTTGTCTGTAACTTCTTGTGTAGTCGTGACTAGGCTCTTCTTGAATCAACTACTAACTACTCGTTGGCCCATTCTCATGCGAAATCTTTCTTGGGTTATTTCCTTTGTCTTAACTTATGTCTCACACTGTCTCCTTATTTATTAATAACAGCTCGGGTAGGAACATTCACTTCCTTTCCTTGATGTCGTGCTTGCACAATATTCTTGAATCATAGCGTATTTGTAAGATTTGAATAAGTGCCATCTCATTCCTCTTTCATTTATCGCATTCTTCCTCTACCATTCCATAGTCACTTGAACAACTTAATTCTGACTTAATACTACATTACTCCATATTCCCCCCTTTAGGGGTGTACTAAGAGCTGTAGCCACGAGGATCTACCTATAGATGTTTTTACATCTTCATCTTTGGCTTCGTCCCTCAACATCAATGATCCTTACTCGCCTTGCGACAATCCTTCTGTACCAAGGATGACAAATCCCCTTACTCGCGAGGGTGACAATTAATGTAACTGGTACATACAGTCCCTTAAGCTTAACTTTGCGAACATTGCTTGCTTTAGGGAAGCGTCTTCCTGAATGACCATTCTCTTAATTTCTCATGAACCTTCTTCTGTTGTCCATCCTATTATTGCCGAAATGCGATATGAAATTCTCATGATGCTGACTATTACCAAATCACTCAGTCCCTAATTCATATTTAGTTTATCTTATTTACCAACCCATACTGTTTTCTATTACTCTGGGGTCTAACTTTTCCTTTTGGTAATCACGCTAAAGTTGCGAACTTATTTCTCGAAATGAGGACATGATTGTATGGCCTATACTCTTTTGTTGTCCTAAGGCTTGTCATTTCTCGTTTCTTCCTTCACTTGACTATAAATTTTATAATATTGTCATCTTTTGATCTACCGTTGTCATCTATGTATCACATCTTACTCATAATGCTTCATTAACTCTTTTTTTATTTCCCGCTAACATTTATGCCTATCACTTTATTCTGAAAACTTGAACAAGACATTCCTTTGCTTTTAGCTTCCCTTTGCTCCATCCAATGGCTCATCAAGTTGCTTAACGTTCTCGCTTTACTGGGGACGCGAGCCATACTAAGGTAATATTTATCCCGTCAAGGCTTATAGTGCATGTCTTTGTGGTACTCATATCTGGCTGCACAATTTCAGAGTGCACCATCTGGGTGTCTCATAAAGAGATTTATTAGCATATTTGCAATATCCTTCAGAAATGTCAACTGACGCAAATAATTCATCCATCATATCTTCTTATACTACTTCTGTTAATCCCCATAGGGCATATCTAGAATGGGTGCGACCAATTGTATATACCTCTGTTACTATTGAATATAACTCAAAAATCTTATGTTCCTCTGCCTCAATTATAAATGCTGTTAACCTTCATTAACTGGGCGCCTCATACCCTTCTTCATCTTGCTTCTTCTGCTTGTTGAAACTTGTATTTATCTTCTTAATATCTCATTGTCTTTCACCATAAAGATGGATAGACATTCTTGCCCTAAGGCTTCTTATCAGTAAGCTTACACCTTTCAGTACACCCATGATCTGCTAAAGACCTCACATTTACTTATTGCAAGCATCATACAAAAATCCAATCCCTCTTACTCAGCTCTTCCACAACTATCTCTCTTTCCAACCTTCTTTCCGGATGTAGGTATCGTCTTATTACGAATAAAATAGAATTTCAAAATTTGAATTCTTATAAGTGAGCTCTACCACACGATCTAGAGTAAGAAGAAAGAGTTATAATCCTAAATGCCCTGTAGCCTCCTACTTATAAGGGTGGTGCACGACACACCCATAAACAAGACTCTACTAGACACGGCTTGTAGACTCCCTAGGATAGAACTGCTCTGATACCACATTTGTCATGACCCAAACCGATGGGCCGCGACGGACACCCGATACCTTACTCAACCGAGTACCAATGTAACGTATCTTTCTTATTACATCACCATATACACGTGACATACGGGCCTAATAGGCCAACATGATCCTTTATAAACCTAAAACATAGGCCGACAAGGCCGTACAATCTTTCACGTACAAGACATATGTCTACAAGCCTCTAAGAGTATATAAATATCATAAAGGTTGGGACAGAGTCCCGCCATACCAAACAATACACGTCTAAATCATACTAACCAAACACGCAACTTCGAGGCAAATGGAGCGCACCAAAATCTTCCACTGAGCTGATAGCCTACTTGGAGGGCTCTCGACCCATCTATCTGGACCTGTGGGCATGAAACGCAGCATCCCCAGGCAAAAGAGACGTCAGTACGAATAATGTACTGAGTGTGTAAGACACATAAATAAGTACATAACAGACATGGAAGAAATATAGAGTAATTGACTCAACCTGTATGTCTGGATAACTCTGTAAATTATAAATTACTTTTAGCATCATGCATATGTGTATGAATATCATGTCGTGCATAGGTACATGTTTCATAACATCATCAGCCTCTGAGGGCATCCCATCATATCATATCGGCCATTGTGGGCAAAATCATCATCGTATACCAGCTAATCAGGTGGTGATGCGTATATAATGCCATAACCTTTCCCATATCCCATATACATATATATACATACATATATACGCGTATATAATGCCATTTGAATCATATTTCAGCCATTGTAGGCAACATCATCATCATATACCAGCTGATTAGGTGGTGGTGTGTATATAACGCCGTAACCTTTTCCCATATTCCATGTACATATATTTACATATATACGCGTATATAACGCCATCTGGTCATAGGTCAGTGCACATGTATGAAATGGATGAAAAATACGTAATAATCTCAATATTCCTTCCGGATAAATTTATCCAACTGCGTATTATTCTGAGACCCATGAGCAGAAGATAATAATATTTTTCATGGGGAATCAAGAATATAGACACCCCTACTATTTCTATGAATAGAGTAATTTATAGAAACTGTGTATTTGCTTGTTTCTTCAGTATAATCTGGACCATGCCAAAAGAAAGAAGGAAGGGCCTTAACATACCTGTTCCTTGAATTATTTGAACGAAATGAAGCTTTCTGCTTCTGCAGAATATGAACGAAACCTACTTTTGGACTGAAACGAAATTGTTTTCTGTTTTGTGAACCAAAGAATGGATTTAAGTTCTTTAAATTCAGTTGTAGTAAGGACTTGCGACCAATCTAGCTCTTAACGACCACTCATCAACGTCACGGGCAACTTTATCTCCTTGACAATATGAAGTACTAGATTATACAGTATATTAAGAGACAAGAAACAGACATGGAGTGAACTCAAAAAAATGTGGAGTAACATACTAAACAAGAAAAGAAACCTACACCTATATTTAATGAGTCATTACATTACTTTACATGTTACATTGCCACACAAGCATATATGACTATGAGTCATATGCTTGAATGGTGGCATAATGCTACGTGGGGAGTAGGGTTGGGTTATTTTATTAATTTTTTTATCCATTTATTAGTTAATCGGGTAATGTTTCGTTACCCGGTAATTAATCTATTACCCATATAATTTAAAAATATCACAAATTACTTAAAATTCTATTTATTTTTAAAATACTTCATATATACTTTATATATTGCACTACCGTGGTCATATGGTACCTTGCATGGTAATAATTTATAATTATCGGATATTATTGTTCGACCCTTATTTTATTTCAAATTGGCCATTTCCAATGAAACTTGTTTTTGTTAATCCATGTACCCCTTTATCCTTCATAACACTTATTTACCACTTGTTATAAATAGCGTAAGTACATTAACGTCAAGATGATCTCATTCCCGATTCTACATCGGTTAACTGAAAACGAAATTTTTAACGTACAATACTTCAGGGTGCAACATTGTTGTAACTTAATACTGCAAAATCTGACATCACCATAATGTAATACTGCGGGACGTGACATATCACTTCTGAGTTCTTATTAATTTATTTAAGGCATATTTTCATGTACGAAAATTTGGGGTGTAACAGGAATTCTTTTCTTCTCATCCTTAGCTTGCTTTGTTTCCGCTTTGGGCTTCTTTTCAGCATCGACAATAGCAATGATAGCTTTCAACGCTGGGTCGAACTCTTTGTCTTCACAAATCATCCCAATAATTGGCCCATTTTTGTGAGCTGGCAATGGGTTATTGGTTAAATTGGGGACCTCTTCATCCCTCAACACTACTCACTTTTGTTCTATCAGGTTCTCGACCGCTCTCTTAAGGGTCCAACAATCTTCACTGTCATGCCCTTATGTACCTGAATGATAAGCACATCAGGTACCGGGTCAATAGGAGGGTGACTTTGGGTTTTGCCTGTTTGGAGGTACGAGCTGCAACAAACCCATTTGGACCAACTTTGGGAAAAGGCTGGAATATGATTCACCGATGGTTGTGAAGTTGGTTTTTCTGGGTGGCTCACGGGAACAGGCGTTATATGGAAAATTATTCTATGGTGTACGGGGATTATATGGAGCTTGGTGAGGAGGGTTGTTTCTAGGAGGTGGAGCTCGGTTTTGGTTATAATGTTTTTGCGGTCGAGCGTATGGCTGGGAATTCATTACTGCATAAGGCTGATGAGTCATGGCATATGCCGCATCTTGGTGAGGGTAGTAATGTTGCGGGGTGCTTGAAGTGGAACCAAAGTAACCTCGGGGTTGACGGGGGTTTCTCATACTTGAGGCCATCATTGCCACTTTTTCTTTCTTTTTTCGGTTTGCTGTAGCCCGTGACCCGCTCTAGATTGCTTGAGAGGTGGCTCTTATATCCGACTGGCTTAGGATGCGACCTGTTTTTAAACCATTTTCTTCTATTTCCCCAATCTTTATGGTTTCTGCAAATGGCTTACCCATAGCGGACATTATGTTCTGGAAGTAATCAGCCTCTTGGTCTTGCAAGACGACATTGACCATCTCGGTCTCATCCATTGGGGGTTTCACCCTAGCAGCTTGTTCGTTCCACTTGATAGCATACTCTTGGAAGCTCTCTAAAGACTTCTTTTTGAAATTGGATAAAGAATTTCGATCTTGAGCTGTGTCCACGTTGTATTGGAACTGTCTGACAAAGTCTCGGGCTAAGTCATCCCATATGTGCCAGTGGGAGATGTCTTGATCCATATACCATTCGGATGCAATTTCGGCTAAACTCTCCCTGAAGTAAGCCATTAAGAGTTCTTCTTTTCCGCCCGCTCCTCTTAACTAATTGCAATACCTTTTCAGGTGGGCTATGAGGTCTTTATGTCCATCATACTTTTCAAACTTGGGAGTCTTGAAACTGATAGGTAGATAAACATGCGGGAACATGCACAAGTCAGCATAGGAGACACTCTTGTGACCACTTAGGACTTGTATGTTCTTGAGGCTTTGTTCTATGCTTTTCATTTTCCGAGTGATCTCTTCTTGCTCAGGATTCTTTACAGTTCTCTCTTGTCTCGTGGTAAACTCATACCGAGGTTGTTGAGGGTAGGAGTTTGGGGTGACATGAGCCGTGTCCAATGGAAATGGTGGTATTTGGAAAGTGAAGGATGGCGGCTCAAAACTTGGCCTGGGTAATGTTGGCTATGCTGTATCTGAGGTTGGTGGTGCGATGAATATGTTGGAAGCCACTCCCGAAATAAGTGCCTCGGGGTGAATCTCAGAAGGCGTTCCAGGGAAATGGGCCGACATAGTGGGGTATCCGAATGGGGTGGTCGGGTAATTTATAGGGATGTTGGAAGTTCCACTTGTTCTGGAAATCAGCTCGGGAAAACCAGGTATTGCGCTAGGTGGCTCTCTACCGTTAGACCAAGCGTCCCATATTTCCAACATGCGGAGGCGCAGTGCCCTGTTCTCTTCAGTAGTTGCTGATTTTGACATCAGTATAACCAACAACGGGCTATCCTCTGAGGGGGAACTGTTGGTAGATGACTCTCTGACATCATTTTGACACTTCCTTTAGATCTTGTAAAGTAAGAGTGCGAAGCCAGGTTACTACAAAACCAACCACCTTAAACACAGAACCTTCTCTCAATAGCATACACAACAAACCGGTTAGTTTGAGATATTTAACATATAGGGAATTGCACGTTCGAGGAATGCAATGCACCTAGATAGTTAAACGTTTTTCTACGTATTTTGAAACGGTTGCGTGTCTCATCCCAGGTTTTGTTATCTCCCAGGTCTTGAATCTTTTTCTTTTTGTGCTTTTCATTATTCGCTCTCTTTTCTTTGCACTCTTTTTTTTGCATTGTTTTCTCTCTTATTCTTGTTTTCGCTATTTTCTTGTGTCCTCTTTTCATAATTTTCTCTTTTATTTGAGTTATCTAAAGCCATGGCCTTATCCAATGGGGATTGCCTACGTATACAATGCCGCGTAAATTAGATCATTACGTAGTTCAGGGGATAAATGCGAAAAAGACAGATTTTTTTTTGGTTTTTTTAAATTTTCATTAAAATAAAAAATTCTAATTTTCTCTATTACAACGACTCCATCGTACAGACTTTAGAACTAAAAAGCAAAGAAAACTGACTCAAAGTAGACTAACAGACTCTAAAAGAAACTAAAATACAGACTTGAAAAGATAAAATCAGGAATACATAAGTGCCCCCAAAACTACTCCAGGGGCCCGCAGGACATCAGTCGGTCTCGACGCGGGCCTACGTGCAAGATCTCTTTGGAGGAAATCCAGTTCGTCCATTATCTGGCGAACAAAAGTCATCACTGCAGCGAAAAAAGTAGATCTAACCATATCCTTACGCTCATGGTATTTCATGACGATGTAGTCAACAATTCCCCTAATCCTTTCTCTAATGGCGCCTTTCTCTTGGAGAAGGCGCCCAATTTGTTTAGATCTAGCTTCCAGAACTTGGGTGTCATTATGGCTTTGCTCCTGCAACTATTGCATGTCCTCTTCCAGTCGAGACATCAATGCATAGCAATGTTCCCTCCATGCCCTGAAGTTTTTTGTTTGTTGAGCCATTTCATTCTCGAGGGTGGTTAGCTTTTTCTTTAAGTTTGTTACTTCTCTATCATATTTTCCTTTTAATTGTTGAACAAACTTTGCCTGTCCTTCTACGTTCTTCGCCAACTTTGCTTGGGCTCTTGCCAATCTACCTTCAGACTTTTCCAAATCATTCCCATACTCACATACTTTCCGCCTAAGACCGTTTATGAGTCTTTCATCTGCTTGGCTCCTTCCCGGATTCTCAACAGCTATCTTTATTTTTTGGATCTAGGCTCGGAGGGATTCATTTTCTTGGGCCAACCTTTTATTTTCACCCTCATCTACAGCGGCTTGCAAACCACTATCAAATTTAAGATCTTTGATTTGCCCTTCCAACTTGCTTATGGTGGCCCTGTATTCATTTTCTTTGGTCAGCCAATCCCATTGTTCTTGTGATGCTTCAACAAATTCTTGGAGGTGGGGTCTCTTAGCTGGTTTTCCAAACTCAATACTCTTTTTATACCAAGCAAGGTAACCGGACGAGACTTCACCCTTGGATAAATCACGTACTCGGGTGTTCGCCGTCAAATATTGTCACTCACTCCAAATCTGGTGAACCACCGCCACATGAAATTGGCCACCAGAGCGGATCTCGACTGCATGACTGCTAAGGTCTTCGTCCTTGGGGACTATTTGGCATCTTCCCAACTGTCTCAAAACCCGGTACGGGGCATAAGGTTGGATACTTCTGAGACCCATTAGGAGGAAGTGAGGACTGGTGGCAGGCATGTATACAATCTCATTAATAGGAAGCCAACCCAACATCCATTCTATCTGATCTGCAGTTATGGAGCGAAGGTAGGATATCCAATCTACAACCCCTTCTGGCATCTCAAACCCATTGACCCTTATACCAAACTCCTCTATGCAGCTTTTCCCTGTAGATCCGTAGTTCATGTACCGAGGACGATGATACAGAGGCTCAATCATCCACATTTGTAGTAACAAATTGCACCTTTTGAAAAAATCTACCCCGAATTTGCAAGCTGTAAGAGCTTGGAATATTTCTGATACTATCATAGGTGCGAGGGTGCTCTTGGCATTGGTAATCAAAGTATTGACGACTCTGGCTATCCGTAAATCAATATTCCCATCCTTCTCGAGAAACACTAGAAGACCTAAGAAAGCCACCATGAAAGCGAAACATCTATGCTCTTCCCACTTTGGTCGGTTCCTTTTACTACAGATTTTGCTTCCCGGGTTTTCAAATCCCTCTATATGTCCATATCACTGGTATATGAAGTGTAGAGTGGAAAACCCACCCGCCAAATCAGCATAGTGGACATGCCTGCTTATTTTGTAAGGAGTGACGGCCCTAGGAGCTACTGGGTATTTATGTCTTAGACCCTCTGTACTCCTAGTATAACCCACTATCTCATCCAAAGTAGGCATAATTTTGAAGTCCAAGAAATGCAGAACGTTGTGAGATGGGTCCCAAAATGTCACCAGTGCTTTTATTATGTCTCCCATATGCCTGATCTTTAGTAATTCGGTGAGCGCCCCCAAGTAATGGTTGACCATGTCTCGTCCTTGCTTACCCAAATCTTCCCACCACATATGTAGTTCCAATAGAATCTTGGTCATAACCTTCATTGGTAAGTTTTGACTCGTGCTCATTCTGCACATTTAGATTAAGGTAATTGGTTTAAAACAAAGTGCATTTTATTAAAGCTGATAAAAGGGTCATTTTGCAAAATTCAAATAAACACTGCTAAAACCTGGGTGTATTGTTCTAGACCTGGCTTACCCGAGCGGACAACTCGAGCCGGGGGGGGAGGGGGAGGGGGGGAACCAAAAGGCCATCTGGCTTTGTAACTGATCCGATCCTCATTCTAAATTAGGGTATGACACTAACAGAAAAGAAGTCACGCCAACGTGCATTTCCCAGAAGATTAGAAGAGAGGGGTTTCGCAACAGTTTGTATACAGTTAGAATAATATCAAAGCGGTAAAAGCGGCATTTAGTACATTAGGCCCAAACATGTAATAAACAATCAGATAATAAATAAAAGCCAATTATAAAAGTTATTCTAAGCTCAAATTCTTGAACCCTGAACCAAATGTTCTGGGTTATGATCCCCAACAGAGTTGCTAGAGCTGTCACACCTCCTTTTTACCACCCGAAAAGGGATATAAGGGAGTTTTTTCAATTAAAGTGACATAAATCGAAATGGTATGATTTTTATTTAATTTTTCAAAGTCGCCACTTGGAATAATTTATTGGGTGTCTCAACTCACCGGTTTATTTTAAATCCCAAATCGAGGAGAATTTTGACTTTATTTAAAAGTCTGCGAAACCAGAAATGCTAGGTAAGGAATTCTGTTAACTCGGGAGAAGGTGTTAGGCATTCCCGGGTTCCGTGGTTTTAGCACGGTTGCTTAAACTATTAATAATTGGCCTAAATATCTGATTTATTACATGTTTTAAACCTAATGTGTATTTTTAACTTTGTAACTGCTTTTAATTATTTATGGAGTTATTCTGGAACAAGTTACGATTGTCGTACACTTATTTGTTTGATAACACATTGCGAATCGTGTCACGTGAACCGTACCCACGATCTACAACATGTTTAATTTATTAATGTTATTAGAAGTTGTGGCTGGGTCACATAAATGTACCCCGGATTTGGAAATTATGTATCACAACTACGTCACGGGAACCATACCCGTAGCTATAATAATTTTATTATAAACGAGCCTAAAGAAAACTATGAATGTTCAAAGTGTTTTCAACACTAGTTATGAATGTTCCAAGTATTTTTCACACTAGCTTTGGTATTAATGTGAGGGCCATGGATTATGAGATTCATTTGTGGATGGTACGCCTCAATTTATTTCCAAGGATTGCTAATTGTACACATGCTTGGGGTAGATGTATTACATATTTGATCATTTTGGATAAAGGAGTTAGGCTAGCATCCAGCCCAATAGGTTATTTGGCCAAAGGATCAATCAGCGCTGAGGCTGCTTGGGCTCAAAATTTAGCCCAGAAATAAAATAAACTTAAAGTCCTTGCCAAGCCCAATTTTTGACCGCGGCTAGCTTGTTTTGGGCTAACACCAGGCTTGGCCCAATCACGATTAATTATTAGCTGGGCCTGTCTTGTCCTTGTGTTTTAAGCTAACAAGACTTACACAATGTACAAATTTGTTTAGAATTGTAAATCAATCCACTTTTATGTAAGAAAAATCAGAATCGGAAAATCAGAATACAACTCAGCTTTTGAGATTAATTATACTACACATGATTTGCAAAACATAATAATTGCATTTATACTATAACTCACAAGGGAAATTTATAACTGGGGGTCAAACTGTTGGGTTCAATGCCCAGGCCCATCCGCCTGGGCCCAAACTTGCTCAGGTGATTCCCAGATAAGGCCTTGTTGTAAGTCTGGCCCAACTTGTATTACATTCAAGCAATTCTGTGATAATGGGCTATGCTATAACAAAGAAATCATACTGTTATGAACCTAAACTAGTAATCAAACATAATCAAATTCGAAATTAAAATATTCCAACAATCCATTTACTGCTGACAGTCCATAAGTTTACAACATGCTCTTAAATACAACTATGTGTCTAAAGGAAAAGATAGAAAAAATTTAAGGTAAAAAGTAGCATTCTTCCTAACTTTAAGCCTTTCAGCTATTACAAAGTCCATCAAACTAGCTTCAGCTTGCAAGAAATCAGCTATAGAGTTGTTTCTTACAAGCCAACATTCAATTCCAGTTCTGAGGTTTCTTTGTCTTATTGCCACTCACATACAAATAGCAGAAATAAAATGCAGGTTTCAGTATTTGTGGGGAATCCATTTAATATGTATTATCAACTAAACAACAAAGCAGGCAGAAAGAAGGAAGAAAAACAACTTCAGCAATCAAAGTTCAGATTCAATATGAAATTTTAACTAAGTAAAATTCAGACTTTGGCCATTTTTAAGAGAGGACTACAAATATCAGCTGACCAAACAAGTGCTCATGTTAATTGATCTCCACACTTAAAATCACATAGCAAAAATAACCAGATCCATAATAAGATAATCAACTACTACATGAAGGAACATTCATACAATTTATAAATTTTGATTTTATAATCATTCAAACAAGGCAGTACATAAAAAGAAGTTGAAACCAGTACCTTGACAAGTAAAACCAACAGAAAAAGCAACTGAAAGTGCTGGTTGAAATCTTAAAATGGAGCAGCAACTAAGAACAAACAACAGTAGTAGAGAAGACAACCCAGAAAATCAGAGTACCAGGAGAAAGTAGCCGAGAAAAACCAAAGAAAACCACCCTCAGACTTCAAAATCAGAGCACTTAGAGAGAATCAACCTAGGATTTTAATCATAGAACCCATGTTCTTAGCCAAGAAGAAAGTTTCAGAAACCTTTCTTTGTATTATGAAGTTTTAGGTGCAAAAATGCTAATCAATGTCTGTGTGAGTGAATGAGGGTCTAGTCCTTATATAGAATGCACAAAGATAAGCATAAAAAGGGAATATTCTATGCTAAAATTCAGAAAGGTCAGATAGTACAACATCTTTTTTAACAGATTCGGTACATCTGTCTGCCCTTTTACCCAAATTCAGCATTTTCACACTTAAAAGAGGGGCATCTATCCAATACTAGAACCTTCTGATATTTTTACCTAAAGTGTATCCATTTTTACTTCCAAATTACCCCCTTTAAGTTCTGCTTAACCCTAGTTTCTGATTTTCTATGCCCTAACTTCCCTTATTCTCTTTTAGACCCCTTTTGCTTCTGTTAATCACAAATAGCCACCCCAAAGAATTACACAAGCTCAAACAAACTGAATTAACAAATTACTTCCATTCCCAAACATACCTTTTCGCATTTTGGTGAATGATGAATGAACAAAACCATACGGGTAAGAATAAAAACAATAATGCAAGAGCAAAGCTATTTAACAACTAACTTGTTTTAATACCTAATTAACCTAAGATTGATTAAACTAATAACTCATGCAATTAAACTAATTAACAAGTAATTAAACTAATTTACTTTAAACAAATAGTTTAGCATGCTTAAATAGTATTTAAGATTAACCTAATCATTGAATTCTAAACCAAACATTGATTAATCTAGAATCATCAAATGACCTCAATTAAACATAATGGCCAAGCACATGCATAATCAGAAGAGGAAGAAAGAAGGAACAGGAGAAAGAAAATAGGGAGAAAGAACAGAAGAGATACCTAGCTGGCTTGAGTGGACTCCAACAAATCCGAAAATCTTCGAGATAGACCAAAAATAACTCTAATCAATAGTTTTCGTCGAGAACAATCAACTAGCGTAGGTTTCGATCAAATCGAGTCTTGAAAGCTCGAAAAAAATTAAGAAGAGGACAAACTAGGGTTTCCTGTTTGTTTTTCTAAATCTAGATTTGGGGGAGGTGGGGTTTTGGGTTAAATTAATGGTGGAATGATGAAGAGGGTGAGGTGAGGAGTATGGGGTAGCGATTTGGTTGGGTTTGGGAGTGGTCTGTTCGGACAAATTTGGGGGTTGGGTAAGTTAACTTTTCAGATCCAAAATTTGGAGAGGTCTGAGGAGTTTTGAAGGAATACACAAAGGGATATGAGATGAGGGGGAGATGAAGATCACGAGGTGAAGTTTTGGGGTGATTTGGAGTAGTGTCGCCGCCATGGGGCGATTTCTAGGCGGCAGAGGACGGCGGAGATGGTGAGGGGTTTTGGGCGGCTAGGGTTAGTTAGAGTGGGAGAGAAGAGAGATTGAATGAGATCTTTAGGGGTTAGGGGGTCCATTCGGACATTTATAAGGGAGGGGGAAGACCAGTTGCGAGCCGTTGGATCATAATGACAAACTGGGTCGGATCTCTAAGGGTTTGGGCTTAAATTTTGGGCGGATTTGGGCATTGTTTGGGCCATTTAAAACTTTGGCCCAGCTTTTTCACAATTCTTTAATTCCTTTTGCATTTTCTTCCTTCCTTTTATTTTAAATCCTAAATTAATTAATTTAAAAACCTAGATTGTGTCCTAAATCAAATCTAAATTATGAAATAAACCTAATTAACTATTTCTGATAGTTGAACAATTAATTAACTTTAAAACTAATGGAGGAACTTACTAATTTAAAACTAGTCACTAAAAATGTAAACATGAACAATATTTTTTTGTGATTTTTATTTAATAAGGTAATTAATTAACCAATTAATCCTAAAAATATGAACACAAAATCTAATATGCGATGCATGATATTTTTGACATTTTGGGGCATTTTTCATAATTTTAACTAAATTAAACGTGTAGAAAAATACAACACAATTAATAAAAATCCTATAAAATTAAAAACAATTTGGAAAAAATCTATTTCTATAATTTTGTAGGAGTATCTTTTAGTAGGGCAAAAATCACATGCTCACAGCATGCTGCAAAGGAAATGTTTGCGGTTGATGAGGTAATGCCGATGTCGACGTTATCAACCTCGAAAAAGTCGAGCTTCAAAGGCAAACTGGAAGCCAAATAGCAATCACAGCCACCAGCCACGATCGAATTGGGGAAGCAGGAGATAGAAAAAAAAGAGGAGTATTTTCTAACCCCTCGAACCTTTACTATTCCCGAAGATTCTGACGCCACCAAATCAACGGTCGAAGAGATGGAATAGGTTATATTGATCGAGTACCTACCTGAGCGAAAGGTATACCTGGGAACGAGATTAACTCCCGAACTCATGAAAAGCTTATTCAATTTCTTATTGATAACATAAATTGTTTTACTTGGTCATATTTAGATATGACATGGATCCCTAATCAGCTAAGCCTTGACCCTAGGTTCAAACCGGTGAAGCAAAAGAGAAGAACCCAGTCCGAGGTAAAACACGTTTTCATAAGGGACGATGTAACTAAACTTCTCAAAATGAGGTCCATTTGGGAAGTGAAATATCCCGAATGGTTAGCCAATGTAGTCGTGGTCCCTAAAGAAGGGAACAAACTTAGAATGTGTGTAGATTATAAAGATTTAAACAAGGCATGCCCTAAAGATTCTTTTAAACTGCCTAACATCGATCGCATGATCGATGCCACGGTTGACCACGAGATCCTTACCTTTATTGATGCCTATTCTGGGTACAATCAAATTCAAATGAACCCGGAAGACCGAGAAAAGACTTCATTTATCACCAAGTATGGAACATATTGTTATAATGTAATGCCCTTCGGGCTAAAAAATACAGGAGCTACTTACCAACGCCTAGTAAATAAAATGTTCGAAGAACAAATAGGTAAATCAATGGAAGTTTATATTGATGACATGCTAGTTATGTCCCTGTGCGCAGAGGACCATTTGGCTCATTTGCAGGAAACGTTCGAGATTTGAGGAAATATAACACGAAACTCAACCCCGAGAAATGTGCTTTTGGGGTCGGTTCGGGAAAATTCATGGGCTTCATGGTGTTGAATCGGGGGATCAAGATTAACCCCGACAAAATCAAGGCCATCGAAGATATCACGGTCTTGGATAGCGTAAAAGCCGTGCAGAGGCTAACTAGACGAATAGGTGTTTTAGACCGTTTCATCTCGAGGTCATTGGATCGAAGCCACAAATTTTCTCTCTACTCAAAAGGAAGATCGATTTTGCCTGGACCCCGGAATGC
Organism: Nicotiana tabacum; assembly: GCF_000715075.1. Classification (NCBI taxonomy): domain Eukaryota; kingdom Viridiplantae; phylum Streptophyta; class Magnoliopsida; order Solanales; family Solanaceae; genus Nicotiana; species Nicotiana tabacum. The sequence goes on along the minus strand of NC_134089.1, from coordinate 49,310,467 downwards.
CTACGAGAGGAACTAAAGCGATACCTGTCGAGCCTGCCACTGCTTCACACTCCAAAGGCAGATGAGAAACTTTACTTGTACTTGGCAGTATCAGAAATTGTGGTAAGTGGTGTCCTGGTTCGAGAAGAGCAAGGTACGCAATTTTCTGTTTATTATGTTAGTCGAACCTTAGGAGAAGTAGAAACTAGATACAAACACTTAGAGAAATTGGCACTTGCACTGATAAGCGCTTCTAGAAAGTTAAATTCATACTTTCAATGTCACCCCATATGCGTTTTAACCACTTACCCACTTCGTAATATTTTGCACAAGCCCGAACTATCGGGCCGATTGGCCAAATAGGCCGTCGAACTCAGTGGGTACGATATCGAGTATCAATCCCGAACGACTATCAAGTCTTAAATTTTGGCGGGCTTCGTGGCCGATTTCACGCCAACCCTCGTACCCGAAGTTGAAAAAGAACTTTTGTTAAAATCAGGCACATATCGAGGTGTGGACCCTTTTCACAGACAATTCTTCGAATGTGAAGGGTCCGAGCTAGGCATCATTTTGAAGCCTCCCATGGGTAGCACTATTAGATAGTCTATCAAAACTTCTAGTTTGACTAAAAATGAGGCCGAGTACGAGGCCATGATTGTAGGTCTCGAGCTAGCTAAATGCTTGGGAGCGGAAGTCATTGAAGCCAAGTGTGACTCCTTACTGGTGGTGAATCAAGTACACAAAACCTTTGAAGTTCGAAAGGATAGAATGTAAATGTGTTAGGACAAGCTGCAGGTAACTTTGCATTGTTTCAAGGATTGGACTTTACAACATGTACCTCTAGAACAAAACAGTAAGGCTGATGCACTTGAAAATTCGGGGTCATCGGTAGAGGAAGACGAGATCAGCTCGGGGATTATCGTTCAACTCTCAAGATCAGTGATTGAGGAAGGTCATGCCGAGATAAACTCTACAAGCTTAACCTGGGATTGGAGAAATAAATATATTGAGTACTTGAAGAATAGAAAGCTCCCATCGGACCCCAAAGAGTCGAGGGCCCTACGAACCAAAGCTGCTCGATTCACATTAGATGAAGATGGAACATTATACAGAAGGACATTTGATGGACCATTGGCAGTATGCTTAGGACCAGGAGCACCGATTATGTTTTACGAGAGGTCCATGAAGGCACTTGTAGGAACCACTCCGGCACCAAATCGTCGATTCACAAAATTATTAGAGTAGGATACTACCGGGATAGCATGGAAAAAGACACTAAGGAGTTTGTTCGAAAATGTGATAGATGTTAAAGGTTTGCACCAATGATCCATCAGCCCGAAGAACAACTTCATTCGATCCTATCCCCGTGGCCATTCATGAAATGGGGGATGGATATTGTAAAGCCCCAGAAATTTTGCTAAGTAATTTAAGATTTCGTGGTGCCAAGGTAAGCTAATTATTTTATCTTGCGTGCAAATGAGGATTCATGATATAATTGATATCAATTGGATATGTTAATAAATGTATAAGTCATATTATAAGTGATTTGGGGTCTAACGAGAGGCCTAAGTCTAAGCCAAGTTGGAAAATTTCATAATAGACTAAAGTTGTAAATGAATACGCACAATACCTCACTTTGGACAATCATATCTCTAGTTATATAAGGAGTTGTGTGATGAAAAACATATCAAATTAAATCACTTTGAGTCTCGTTTCCAACGCATCAAACTGTTTGTTATTTGGAGGTGTATACAGAAAGTTATGACCATTTTACCGGACCTGTGTCAGATGCGTGTCCGCGGCGCGACCGCGGGAAAACTTATGGTTTCTGCCTCCGAGCGCGGCCAGACCGCGGTAAGAGCGCGGCCAGACCGCGGTAAGAGCGCGGCCACCTATGATCCAAGGTAATGTTTTTGGAGTATTTTGAGTTAATTACTACTCCTAAACACTTATATTAACAAGGATTGATCATGAAAATCCATAGATTCCCATTCAAATCCCTAAATTGGTCAAGAACACTACAAGTGGGGATTCTCAAGATTCTTACTAGAAGAGGTATGTCTATCATCTCTAACTACTCCATGGTGATTATTTATGTATGATATATGTGTTAGAACTCATGGGATGGTAATTGGAAGCCACAAGTGCCTAACCTAGGTTGTGTTGGTGTTGTAGAGATTGTGAAATGGGTTAATTAAGGAGGTTGATGGTTGAGTGTAAATGGATGGTCATACATATGTTGTTGGAAGTTATAAATTGGTTAGGAATGATGGTGGAATAAATTGTTGGTTAATAGTGATAGTTGGATGAACTAATACTACGATTATGTGATGTAAAGATCTATACCTACAAGGTGTTTGATAATATGCCTAAATGACATAAGTTATGGAATTTATTACTAATATTATCCTATTGAATGTTGTATTGTAGATTGAAGCTGCTTAAGTGTATTGGATCATTGTAGTATCATTAAGGGGCAAATTTCAGGTATGTATGGCTAAAACCCCGTCTTTTAAAAATCGAGCTTCATCGATGTTTGTGTGAATATGGTAAAATTAAAGTTGAATTGTTGCATCTATTGTTATTTTACATGAATTGGTGTTGTAACCTTATATGCATGAAAGATGTGTCTCAACATGATCAACGTGCTATCTTGATAACTTGAAAGGGGCAAAAGATATGAATTGTGCATTGAAATGCTTAGACCTTAAATTGAGATTGAAGCTGCATATAATGTTCCATCTATGTGAAGTCTTATCTATGCTCAGAATTTAAATTGCTCTTGTGTGCACATATTACCCTAAATTACAAATATAGCATTGAAATTGCGAATGATGTGAAATGTGGCCTAGTGCCAAATATATGACGTGATAGTTGTGGCCCCAAGTGCTTATGAAATGACATATGTGAAACAAAGATTGAATTGAGATGATTGATGGAAAAAGGGAAACGTCTTAGTAAGGCGGCGTAGCTGATCGGGCCGAGATCGGACGCCATGCCGCACACATGGTGGTATTGTGTTGATATTGAATCCCAGATAAAAAGGAAAAATGAGATTGTGATTGAAGTGTATGTATCTAGTGAGACGGCTTAGCCGATCGGGCCGTGATCGGACTCCGCTCAAGAAAGCGGTGGTATTGTGAATGATGATGAATAATATTGAAATGCCCCAAACTAAAGGCTATGGAAACAAATGTGAGAATTGTATGATTCTTTTACCTTGATAATGTTATGATCGTTTGAAGCTTTTGAGTTATACTTGTGATTTCCTTATTTTTGTATGAAAGTTCTTTCTAACTAGATGGTGTTTAATTATATATACTAGTGCTATTCGATGGCACTAACGTCCCTTTTACCGGGGGAGCTATGTCTTTAAATGGATGTAGGTGTTTCTATAGCAGGCAGTGCTGGTCGCAGCTAGTGCCGTATCATCCTTTCAGCTGACTTGGTGAGCCCCACTTTGTTTCGGGGTCCTATTTCATCTGTTTATCATGTACATTGTATTTGAGGTATAGCCAGAGCCTTGTTGCCGGCATTTCCATATTACTCTTCAGTTGTATTTAGAGGCTCCATAGACAAGTTGTGGGTAGTGTCGGGTATTGGAATTAAAGTAGAAATATTGATGTTTGGCAATGATGTATAAAACTTGTAATATTTTCAAATTTGTGAACGAAGTTGTTAATGGAAATGAAATGGACTTGTTAATGACATGTTTATAGAATTTGATTAACGGTGTACATTTCCTCTTTATTCAAAGACGAATTTGGGTAGTATGAAACCTAACAGGTTTGCTCAGTCGGGTTTACTCGGTTGAGCACCGGTCGCGCTCCTCGGATTTTGGGGCGTGACAAACTTGGTATTAGAGCCTAAGGTTTTAAAGTGTCCTAGGATGTCTCGGAGCCGTGTCTAGTAGAGTCATTATTATCGGTGTCTTGTCGACCACATCTATAAGTTGGAGGCTACATGGACATTTAAGAATGTGACCCTTCTTCAACACTCCAGATCGTGCGATAAAGCTTGACTATAAGATTGTTTTCTAACTCGCGCGTTGAGCTTCAAGGTAAGTTTAAACGCTATTTTGTCTATTTTAATAATGTTCTCATATGGAATGACCAATGGGAAAGGCCTGAATATTAATGAGATGGCACATGTATCATGTTGAACAAATTGTACGGATATATGAGATACATACATAGTACTAGAAGCATACTTTATATGAGAAAAGTGTTAAAATTGATCACCCACCTCCAAAGAGACATTGACTTGATAAATGAGAAGCGAGCTTATATGGCACTTGTTGATAGTGTGGTAAGCATGTATATGATCCTAAGGTGTAAAAGAAAAATTTGTTATATAAGCATGTGCTATATGTAAGGCATGACCAAGAGAGTAATGACAAACATGTAGGTCTCTCACGAGAGACAAGAAGTCATGAAATGAGAGTCAATTGAACCCATAATGAGAAGACCCTTGTGCTATGAATGCTATAAGAATCCCATAAGTGTATGAAGTTGTGTTACACTCCTAAAGGATATTGACATGAGGAATTGGAATCCCAAGTCCGTGTGGTTAAATAAGAGTAGAGAACTTATGAGGTTAATACAATGGTGACTTCAATCTCCCTAATAGTAAAACATATATGTGAGGGATAGAGATATGAAACAAATATCCATGAAGTTGCTAAATTCAAGACTTGTGTCAAAATTCGGGACATTCGCCCTAAGTGGGGGAGGAAGGGCCATAGTAAGGCCACATAAATACAACGAAACAAGAGTAAGACCATGTAGCTATGATGTTTGAATATTTTGTTGAAGACATGCGTAATCTAGAAAGGTGATAATGGATAACGTGATTATCTGAAAGGATATGGTAATGATAGACCACTAGTACCCCAAAAAAATGGATGGTTAAGGAAGGTAAATTCTTCATACATGGCAATGTGAATGATAGGGTCAACGATCCTAGAAATTAAGAGTATGTTTGTAAAGGGATTTTATACTTGTTAGAGGGTTAGGAACAATGGAACCTAAGGAAGTACTATATGTCAAATGTGGAAGGTTGCGAGTTTTTAGAATGGGTTAATCATAGATATGTGATTTAACCAAAGTACCAAGGTGTTAAGAAAGGCGAAACGAGCGGGAGAAATAAATGTGATGCTATAATAACACAAGAGGGTATTTGGGCTTGATGGAGAGTCTCTAAAGAATCTTACAAGCAAAGAAGTGTTAAGTGATATGACGATGAACACACTTTCCCACGGATATCCTAATAAGAGTTAAGATGTGAGCGGGATGAAAAAAATAAGGAAAAAGACCACATAACATGTGGAAGAGTGTGTGGCTATTCACTAGCTAGGAATAATGAGGCGAGAAGAAATGGGAAGAAAATCTATAAATTGAGATGTCCATGGTTATTGCAAAATAGTTCGTATCAGATTGGTGGACTCGCTTGGAGCACAAGTATTAATAGAAGGTATAAAGACTAACCGTAATGCTACCGACTTGGGTGACACTGAATATCAACTGAAATATTTAGAGGGAGTTCATGTCTACATATTACAATGGAAAGTGAGACTACTGGTGGTGAAATAGTGGTGTGATAAACTCAACAAACCAGACACAATGATACCACGAGTCCATGGGGTGCAGACAAGTGCGTGGCTAAATAAGGCTATCTACTATGCATTATAGCAAAATGGAATGGAAATGAATGTCCCAATCACAAAGAAAAGATAGTACCAATGTATTGGCTAGACCGAAAGGGAGAATAAAAAAAGGGCAAAACAAACACTATTGGTAGCTACAATATTGGGAATAAGGTGAGTTACTTATTGAGGATGGAGTAATTCTTACACTTAGAAGGAAAACAAGAAGTTTTTGTAGAAGAATTTAGGAGGATTTAAAGTTGTTGTTCGGGCCAGTAGTCTTTCTGAATTGAATATGTATTAAGGTTGTTGATACATGTTTTGGGAAGTGTTTAACAATGTGGAGGGATCATGAGAATGTTCACAAGGTAAGTAGAGTGGTTTCTTAAATCCTATAAGGAACACAAGGAGGAAAGAGGTTGACTAGGAAAGGTCTGAGCACAATGTTACATTGCATTTGATGTAATGTCGTGCATGTTGATGATATTAAGGTGTGTATGCAGGCTAGAAGATGTTATTCCTTTGAAATAGAAGGTCCTATAATAAAACTCATCCAGTAATGTCTTTTGTTCAGAATCTGGAAGAGCAAGTTGCAAGTACTCACATAAGATTGTAATCATATCAAGAAAATTATTGAAGAACTCAAATCCTAGGAGGTCATATGTAAGAGAAATGTGATATAGATGGTTCACTATTGATACAACATGCCAACTGATCACTTATGCCTCTAGGCGACCCAAGAATCATGAAAAGAACTATACGACACATGACTTAGAACTTGCGGCGGTGGTTTTGCCATTGAAGATTTGGTGTGATTATTTGTATAGGGTCAATATGGATATATTCACGGATCATAAGAGCCTTAAATATATTTTCAAACAGGAGTAATTGAATCTGAGGCAGGGAAGATGGCTTGAGTTACTTAAAGACTACGACCTCGATATTCTATATCACCCAGGAAAAGGCCAATGTCGTGGCAGATGCTCTTAGCCGAAAATCTATGGGTAGTTTGGCTCATTTGGAGGCATATCAGAGGCCGTTGGCCAGGGAGGTTCACCAATTGGCTAGTTTGGGAGTTCGTCTTGTGGACTCTAATGAAGGATGAGTAATTGTACAGAATAGAGTTGAATCGTCACTTGTGGAAGAAGTGAAAGAGAAGCAATACAACGATCCATTGTTGGTACAGCTGGAGGAGGGAATTCATAAACACAAGATCACAGCTTTTTCTTTGGGCATTGATGATGGTACCCTACGGTGCCAAGGGCGCCTATATGTTCCAAATATTGATAGTCTTCGGGAAAGGATTTTGGCAGAAGCTCACACTTCCAGGTATTATGTACACCCAGGTTCTATGAAAATGTATCATGATCTCAAAGAAGTTTATTGGTGGAATAACATGAAAAGGGATGTGGCGAACTTTGGGGAAAAATGTCCAAACTGTCAGCAAGTGAAGGCAAAACATCAAAGGCCTGGTGGATTGGCACAAAGCGTAGAAGTCCCAATGTGTAAATGTGAAATGATCATATGAATTTTGTGGTAGGGTTACCGTGCACTCCGTGCAAGTTTGACTCAATTTGGGTGATTGTGGATCGACTCACAAAATCAGCACACTTCTTGCTAGTTAAATCTACCGACACAACAGTATGCTCAGTTGTATATCAAAGAAATAGTCAGGTTACATGGAACTCCGGTCTCAATCATTTCAGATCGAGGGGCTCAGTTCACTGCCAACTTTTGGAAGAAATTTCAGCAAGGTTTGGGTACGCAGGTAAATCTTAGCACAACTTTCCATCCTCAAACCGACAAGCAAGCAGAGTGGACTATTCAAATGCTTGAGGACATGTTGCGTGCTTATACTCTTGATTTCAAAGGTAGTTGGGATGACCATTTGCCACTCATAGAATTTGCTTACAACGACAACTTTCATGCTAGTATCCAGATGGCACCATTTGAGGCATTGTATGGTAGGAGATGTAAATCTCCCATTGGGTGGTTCAAGGTTGGAGAAGCTGAATTGATAGGGCCGGACCTCGTGCATCAGGCCATGAAGAAAGTCAAGATTATTAAGGAAAGGTTGAAAACTGCTCAGAGTCGCCAAAGGTCTTATTCGGACATTCGTCACAGAGATTTGGAGTTCAAAGAAGATGAAGGGCATCATGCGATTTGGGAAAAAAGGGGAAATTAAGTCCGGGGCATGTCGGACCGTACAGAATCATTCATAGGATTGGTCAGGTGGCATACCAGCTCGAGCTGCCACCCGAGATGTCGTTGGTACATCCGGTCTTCCATGTGTCTATGTTGAAGTAGTGGGAGATTCGTCCACTATTGTGCCAGTTGAAACTATTGAGGTTAATGAAGAACTATCTTATGAAGAAATTCCAGTTCTTGATAGGCAAGTCCGAAAATTGAGAAATAAGGAAATTGCCTCCGTAAAAGTATTATGGCGGAACCAGCAAGTTGAGGAAGCCACTTGGGAAGCCGAGGAAGAAATGAGAAAGAAGTACCCACATTTGTTTGAATAGTCATGTAATAGCTTTTATGCATTTGGTTCCTATGAACTCTTATCTTTTGATTTGATCCATGTTAAACTATTCCATTTTGGTTATATATGTTGCCTATGTGGCCATGGTTGGTGTTGTACAAGTTATGTTATGTCTATGGAACATGTATATGATGTTAGGATATGTATCTGGGGCCCTCTGACAGGTGGATAGGCCTAGTTACAAAGGAAACTCTGGCAAAATTTTCAGAAATTTAAGGAGTTAGCCAAATTCGAGGCTGTTGATATATTCCATGATGTGAAAAAGCTAATGTTACATAAGGATGGCTAATGAATGAACCTTGATCCTCATTCGAGGACGAATGATCTTAAGCGGGGGAGAATGTAAAGCCCCAGAAAATTTTGCTAAGTAATTTAAGATTTCGTGGTGCCAAGGTAGGCTAATTATTTTATCTTGCATGCAAATGAGGATTCATGATATAATTGATATCAATTGGATATGTTATTAAGCGTATAAGTCATATTATAAGTGATTTGGGGTCTAAGGAGAGGCCTAAGTCTAAGCCAAATTAGAAAATTTCATAATAGACTAAAGTTGGATGGTGGAATAAATTGTTGGTTAATAGTGATAGTTGGATGAACTAATACTACGGTTATGTGATGTAAAGATATATACCTACAAGGTGTTTGATAATATGCCTAAATGACATAAGTTATGGAATTTATTACTAATATTAGCCTATTGAATGTTGTATTGTAGATTGAAGCTGCTTAAGTGTATTGGATCATTGTAGTATCATTAAGGGGCAAATTTCAGGTATGTATGGCTAAAACCCCGTCTTTTAAAAATCGAGCTTCATCGATGTTTGTGTGAATATGGTAAAATTAAAGTTGAATTGTTGCATCTATTGTTATTTTACATGAATTGGTGTTGTAACCTTATATGCATGAAAGATGTGTCTCAACATGATCAACGTGCTATCTTGATAACTTGAAAGGGGCAAAAGATATGAATTGTGCATTGAAATGCTTAGACCTTAAATTGAGATTGAAGCTTCATATAATGTGCCATCTATGTGAAGTCTTATCTATGCTCACAATTTAAATTGCTCTTGTGTGCACATATTACCCTAAATTACAAATCTAACATTGAAATTGGGAATGATGTGAAATGTGGCCTAGTGCCAAATATATGACGTGATAGCTGTGGCCCCAAGTGCATATAAAATGACATATGTGAAACAAAGATTGAATTGACATGATTGATGGAAAAAGGGAAACGCCTTGGTAAGGTGGCCTAGCTGATCGGGACGAGATTGGATGCCATGCCGCACACATGGTGGTATTGTGTTGATATTGAATCCCAGATAAAAAGGGAAAATGAGATTGTAATTGAAGTGTATGCCTCTAGTGATACGGCTTTGCCGATCGGGCCGTGATCGGACTCCGCTCAAGAAAGCGATGGTATTGTGAATGATGATGAATAGTATTGAAATGCCCCAAACTAAAGGCTATGGAAACAAATGTGAGAATTGTATGATTCTTTTACGTTGATAATGTTATGATCGTTTGAAGCTTTTGAGTTATACTTGTGATTTCCTTATTTTTGTATGAAAGTTCTTTCTAACTAGATGGTGTTTAGTTATACATACTAGTGCTATTCGATAGCACTAACGTCCTTTTTGCCGGGGGCGCTATGTCTTTAAATGGATGTAGGTGTTTCTATAGCAGGCAGTGCTAGTCGCAGCTAGTGCCGTATCATCCTTTCAGCTGACTTGGTGAGCCCCAGTTCGTTTCGAGGTCCTGTTTCATCTATTTATCATGTACATTGTATTTGAGGTATAGCCGGAACCTTGTTGCCGACATTTCTATATTACTCTTCAGTTGTATTTAGAGGCTCCGTAGACAGGTTGTGGATAGTGTCGGGTATTGGAATTAAAGTAGAAATATTGATGTTTGGCAATGATGTATAAAACTTGTAATATTTTCAAAATTGTGAACGAAGTTGTTAATAAAATTGAAATGAACTTGTTAATGACATGTTTATAGAATTTGATTAACGATGTACATTTCCTCTTTATTCAAATATGAATTTGGGTAGTATGAAACCTAACAGGCTTGCTCAGTCAGGTTTACTCGGTTGAGCGCCGGTCGAGCTCCTCGGATTTTGGGGCGTGACAAATATTGTCGGCCCTCTGCCAACGGCCCCAGATAAAGCTAAGTTATTTTATGTATGATAGACTATTTCTCTAAATGGGTTGAAGCGCAGGCAATCAAAAAAGTGAGAGAGAAAGAGGTTATAGACTTCATCTGCGATCACATCGTATATCAATTTAGGATCCCCGTCGAAATAGTGTGTGACAATGAAAACAATTTATCGGCAACAAGGTAACGAAATTCCTTGAGGACCACAAAATAAAAAGGATATTAACAACACCATATCATCCTAGTAGGAACGGATAGGTCGAATCGACGAACAAGACTATCAAAACTTAAAGAAAAGGTTGAACAACGCTAAAGGAAAGTAGAGAGAAATTTTACCCGAATTCCTTTAGGCATATCGAACAACATCAAAGTACAGTACGGGAGCAACCCTGTTTTCCTTAGTATATGGCTCCGAGGCCTTGATTCTGGTCGAAGTCAAGAAACCTAGTGCCAGATTTCGACATACAATGGAAGAATCAAATCACGAGGCTATGATTTCTAGCCTCAAACTATTGGATGAAAAATGAGAAGCTGCGCTCGTTTGGATGGCTGCGCAAAAGTAAAGAATCGAGAGATGTGATATAGAAGAACCAACATTCACCACTTCGGAATCGGGGACTTAGTTCTGAGGAAAGTCACCCTCAATACTCAAGACCCAAACAAAGGGAAACTAGGCCCAAATTGGGAAGGACCATATCGGGTCCTCGGTATCATCAGAAAGGGATCTTACAAACTTGGCACAATGGAGGGTGAAAAATTTCCAAACAATTGGAACGTATCACTCCTCAAACGATATTATTGCTAAGGTATGACTTTCCCCCTTTCCATTTGTATTTGATACTAACTTATTCCAGGTGTTCGATTGAAGACGTCGAGAAACTCTTCAACACGATGTCCTTAGGTTTTAAAACACGCATTGCACTCTTTTTCCCTTAGATTGGTTTTTATCCCAAATAGTTTTTTCCGGCGAGGTTTTTAACGAGACAATAATTATGTGCTACTTGAGGAAAATTCAACAGTATTCAAGGCTTATTTGCAATCAACCTCGAATACTGGGGGGCATCATCCTCGAATATTATATTTTTGAGGAAAGTACTTCATGTCAAAGGGTATTGATAGGGAAACTTTGTAATGGGCCAAACGGTCAAATGAACCATGTCCATATAGATTAGTCGAGCCCCGATGGCAAAACATGTACGCATGTATAAATCATTTCAAGAAGCATTCTTTTTACATCAAACATCTTGTGTCTCAAAGAAAGCTTTCTACTATACGAGCTCCATACTTATGATTTTGTGAGAAATGGCTCAAGGGCCAAGCATAAATATACCTCGAACTCTCGGGGAGTGTCATCGACAATCGACATATTCGAGTTATCTAAACTCGAATTCATAAGACCTCAAAGAGGCACCCCACGATATATTTGCCAAGGCCATCATTCTAGGGGCCTAACACTTCGAACAAGTTCTAAGTGTTATTGGGGAATAAGATCAAGAGGCATACCCAAAGGCTACGACCAAATTAATGCGACTCGGAGACGTCCGAATCCCGCAATCACAATAGGCCTTCGAACTCTTTGCAAAAATGGTTAAAAAAGGCTACCCAATAATAAAAAGGGCTTCGATAAAATTAGCCCTCGAAAAATCTTAAGAGGTATCAAATTATCCTAACACAAACGTGCTAAGGCACAAAAACAGAGGGGTTTCAATCGACATCGAGCCGTCAAAAAACCCAATGGGTAAAAAATACATGCTAAGGCATAAAGAAACTTTTACTAAGTATTTTAAGCCGAAATAAGGGTATAATAGCCATCTTTTAGAGGCCATATCGTCCCGATCTAAAGAGCCTAAGGGCCAATATGCTTATAGTTCGAGATCTTGTTCTCACTCCATCTGAACCCAAGGGTTCGACTATCCCGAGCCCAAATAAAAAATGACTTGACTATGGCTCGTGGACTCATAATTATTCAATAAAAACCCTAAAGGGCCTATGCTTCAAGTTCAAACCTTATTCAAATTTGACTGTGGTGACTTCGAGGAAGCCACCCAAAACCAAAATCTCGAACGCACCGTTCAAAGCATAAGATTATGCTAAAGTTTTGCAAAGTAAAAACATGTTTGTAGATAAAAGTTGAGAAGGCATTCTAAAGGGAAAATTTCTTCATATATATAGAGACAAAAATATGTACAAGAGACCGACGGGGGTCTTACAAAAAAGAAAAGAAAAAAAAATCCTAAATATGCCCCGGGCTGGTTTCTTCCTGCTTAAGAGCAGCTTCTCCTTCGGGCCCCGCGTCATTAGTTGACCCGCCTTGGATGCCTTCATCATCATTGTCATCATCGGAGGAGACAAGAAACCTGGTTTCAGCTTCAAGCACCTTAGCTTGAGCTATCTCTTTGGAGAGGTCAAAACCTCAAGCGTGGATTTCCTCGAGGGTCTTCCTTCCGGATTGACACTTCGCCAAGTCATTGCTCTGTTGCTCTCAATCGGAAGCCTCCCTTAGCTGCATTTGAGCAGCCTCAACATCAGCCAGGTACACGACTATGGACTTGTTAGCCACGATCTTCGTCTTCTCGACCTCCGCCTTGTCCTGAGCAAGCTCGGCTTCAAGCTCCTCGATACTTTTAGCCCAGGCTGAGCTTTTCTCTTTAATGCTCCGAAGTTGGACCTCGACCAATGACAGTTTGGCCAAGGTAGCCTCTTTCTCCGTAGCAAGGCGGTCCATGTTCTCCTTCCATCGATCACAATCGGCTTTGACTTGGTCGACTTTCCCTTGGAGCAGCTCGATCCTTTCCAGATTTTGCTGCAACTGAGATATTGAAGTATCAGCCTCCACAGTTGGGTCGAGACCGTACTCTTTCAAAAGGATAGTTGCCTACTTGTCTAGCTCGGCCTCTTCCTTACGAGCATGGGCCAATTCAGCTCAGAGGTCCCTGAGCTCTTCTTCTTTCTACATATAGAGGCATTTGAGGGCTTCTCTTTCCTCAATAAGTTTTTGAGATTGGCCTCACACCGGTCAGCTCAGCTTGGGATTTGGTGAACGCTTTCTGATGAAGCGTCACAGCCTATGGAGAAAGGAAAGAAATCAGACAGAAGGAAATAAAAACAAACATAATAATGGGGGATAAAGTTTACCTGGTTTAGGATACGACGAGCCTCATCAAAAATGATCGACACATCTAGGTCAGAAACATCATCGACCCTCACAAGGAAGCCATAGAATATGTCTTCCCCATCGTGGGTTGTTCCCACATCAGGGGTCTCCATAGATCGAGCCTCCCAAAATTGCCCTTCAGAAAATTTAGGGACGGGCGGCGAGTCATCAATAGTGATTGCCCCAAGCAAGTCACTTGGGGCACTCTCCCCCTTTTGAAGAGCCCTACTACCAGACCCTTTGGGAACACTCGCCGGTTGTTCATCACGGCAAAAAATATTTTTGACCCCGATGGCTCGAGGACTTTGCTCGGAGCACCTTACGAGATCTCCTCGGTCCGAGGGTGAGTCTCCTTGAGCATCAGTGGCCCAGCTGATTTTGAAGCTTCGACGCTCAACCTCTTTCGAGGCACCAACTCACAACCAACATCTTCTCCTCCTCTTCTTCATCTCATAGCTCAGATAGAGCGGCAGACTCATCCTTCGACTGACGACCCTTACTCTTCTTGGGCTTCGCGGTATCAGAAGGCGAGGCCCTTCTCTTTTTCTAATCGTTAGCCGATTTGGGAGCCACCTCTTCCCCAGGCGGGGCCGACCTCATTTTAGCAATATCCCCGAGGCCTGCATAAAAAGGAGTCAAGTGTAAGTAAAAAGAAATGTTTCAGAAACGGGCATCAAAAGCGTAAATGATAAACTTATCGTGATTCTTGGCCTCCCATCTGACCCTTGCCAAGTCACGCCAGTAGCACTCAGCATGGGAGGAAGTCGAGGCTAACTTCCGAACCTAATCTTCGAGGTCGGGGACTGCATGAGGCATCCAGGCAACCGCTACATAACAGATGAAAGCATTACATAAAGCAAAAAACAAAGTTCTAAGACTAATGGGTAATTCATTATTTACGATCAGGGTTCTACTTCTTGGTGAAAGACAACTTCTCCTCTGGGATGAGGTCGCAAGTCCTTAGCCACATGAATCGGCTCATCCAACCTCGGTCCTTATCCTTATTGATGCTCGCAAAAAAGGACTTCGTTGATCGGCGTTAGAGCTTGATTAATCCTCTAAAAGTTGAGGTCGATACAAACGTATGAGTTGGCTGAGAGTGAATTCCAACCCCTTCGACTTGCTGGAGAAGAAGCGGAGAATGATCACTATGTGCCAGAATGAGGGATGAACCTGGCCGAGGGTAACCTGATACGTCTTGCAAAAGTCAATGATAACTGGGTCAAGAGGACCCAATGTGAAAGGGTAAGTGTAGACACTTAGAAACCCCTTCACGTGAGTGGTGATACTCTCTTCAGGCCCCCCAATTGCAGTCTTTCTTAACAGCCTCGAGATGTTTTGCCATTATCGAGCAGATATATCTCGATACATGTTTACATCGGCTAGGGACCGACGAAGGGTTCTTGACTTTGAAGTTGGTTTTTAAGACACAAGGACCGGGAATGTACTCGTGAGGGAGCAGTTCTACCGACGTTTTGTCACCGGCCGGCCGAGAAGAAGCTTTCTCCTTTTGTGGGACGGTCTTGAAAGTTTTCGCCATTGTTTCAATTAAAGGGGAGCAGAAAGAGATGAAATTGGTATTTTTAGTACTAACAGAGTTAATTCAATGGGTGGTGAAAGAGAAGAGAGTAAGGAACTTAGAAAATTTGGCAGAGGTGAAAGTAAAATTTGATTTCAACCGAAGAGCCTAAATTTATAGGCTCACGGCGACGGTTTGGTAGTGCTAGTAGCCGATCGTCACTGGAAAGCATTAATGGTTTGGGGAACTGTACCGACAGGATGTTTCGGTCAGTTCGATCGCTTTTTCATAAGGATGACATCATTATCAGGGTATTCGAAAAATCGAAGCTCAAGACATTTCTTATCGTTTTACTCTAAGAAACGAGGGGACTATCTGCATACGGTGGAAATTGAGGCTACCCGATTTCATCCTTTGGTCAAGATGTCACGTCGAAGAGCTAAAATGCCGAGGTAGACCTCGATTGCGGACCGAAGAGAGGCAGACTTCGAGCGACATCGGCGTAGCTCGATAACGGAAAAGGCGAGATATCTGCAGTTGATCGAGAATCATGGCGTAAATCTCAGAACAGATTGATCTTCGGTAGTTAATCAGTTATCAAATATTATTTCCTACTATAATTAAAAGTGTACCTTATTTAGGACTCCCCTATTATATAAAGAGGGATCACATTCATTTGTAAGGATGGTTGTTCACTGATAAGAATATATACACTCATTACTTTCTTGCTATTTTGCTTACTGTTTATTAGAGTTGCTTCATCATTTGCTATTCTTATTATCACACTGTATGCGGTAAATTCGGGCCCCGATTTCCCTATCATTAGGTCATCTCGCGGTCATACTCTTCGAGGCTCGAAGCCAAGGTCGAGACCCACCCTCGGGGGTCGTCGGGTACCGACCTCGGAGGGCCTTGCGTACTAACGGCTATAGTATGCGAGAGGGGAATTCCCAAATCACACGGCTAAATCTGACAAAGCTGACCTATCTGGGGCCTGTCTCAAGGTGTCATGTCTAGCCGTCCCGTCTCCATGACTTTATAGTTAATGCATTTTGTACTATAACGGGATTCCCCTCATATATAAAGGAGATCCCCATCACTTTGTAAGGCTTGGCTATTACTCCAAGTACTCTACACTAGATCAATAACAATTCTCTCTCTCTCTCTCTCTCTCTCTCTCTCTCTCTCTCTCTTTTCTCTCTAACTTACTAGCCCGACGCTACTTCTTTATTTATTGCTTTCATACTTGTTCTTCTTTTATTGCTTGATATTGGCCATAAAGAGCCTTCTTTAATTATATCCTAACCGTTATTTCCTTCCTGATTATCCCCGACTGGTCGAACTCGAGCCCAGGCATTGACCTTGAGGCCCCTCAACGGCCAGTCCGAGGCACGGGTAGCAAGCCCCTCAGTTTGATTACTGCCCTGTTTTTAGCTTGTATTTCGTCGATTAAACTTCACATATTTAGCATCCACTGCTCTAACAACTAGCATAAAAATAGATCACATTTTTTTAGAGTCCCATTTACAAATTTAATTGTTATTACTATTTTCATGGTAAACAGTTTGGCACCCACCGTGGGGCTAAAAATAATAATGATTATTTTCTTGCTGGTTTCATTACACAACGCAAGTTATCTTTCATGTTTTTTTGTCCAAGATCTTTGATTTTAGGATAAAGCGCCTAGCTCGGTGAGCAAAATGGGGAACCAGAACCTTGAAAACAATTGGGAGAAGGACACGACTGCTCCAGATGTCGGTACACCACCGAACTCAACCCGGGCGGAAGGGAAGGTTCTCCGATATGACGTCCATATGATTATTGGGGGAACCGACATTCCCTAAGGACCCATGTTCAAACGAACAAGAACGTCCACTATGGAAGAAGGACCGACCCGAAACTGCATGCCTAAGACACCCTCATATTCAGTGGGGAGGACCTCGAGGCCATGATAGAACCGCATAATGATGCGCTGGTGATCTCGTTTCTTTTGAACAATACCAGGATAAAGCGTGTGCTCGTGGATCCAGGCAGCTCGGCCAACAAAATTAGATCAGAGGTAGTAGAACAACTGGGGCTGCTCAATTAAGTCGTTCCCGTCCCTCGAATCCTCCACGGCTTCAACATGACCGGCAAAGTAACGAAAGGAGAGATCACCCTCCTAATTGACACGTCCGACGTGATTCAGAACACCGAGTTCCAGGTCATCGACGGCGACATGAGGTACAATGCAATACTCGGCAGGCCTTGAATATACAGTATGAGGGCGTTACACTCAACCTTGCATTAGGTGATAAGGTTTCCCACGAGGGATGGCATCATGACCATACATGGAGAATAGCGGGCATCGAAAGAAATATTTGCGGTCCTCCATGAGGTGATGATCCCCACATGCCCGATCCTGGATGAGGATAGAAATACACAGGCCCCCGAGGATGACGAGGAAGATTTCTTCGCCCCCCAAACCTTCGTCGCCCTCGAAGAATCTGATGCGACTAAATCGACAGTCAAAGAGCTGGAACAGACCATTTTAATCGAGCACCTACCGGATCGTAAGGTATACCTGGGAACGGGGTTGACCCCCGAACTCAGGACATGGTTTATTCAATTTCTTAGTAACAATATTGACTGTTTCGCCTGGTCCCACCTAGATATGATAGGAATCCCTCCTGAAATAACCTCCCACAGGCTGAGCGTTGATCCCAAATTCAAACCTGTGAAGCAGAAGAGAAGACCGTATTTCGAGGTAAAACATGCCTTCATCAAAGAAGAGGTAGCGAAACTTCTTAAAATTGGATCCATTAGAGAGGTAAAGTACCCCGAATGGCTGGCCAACGTAGTAGTAGTGCCCAAAAAGGGGAATAAGCTAAGAATGTGCATAGATTATAAAGACTTAAATAGGGCGTGCCCTAAAGATTCATTCTTATTGCCTAATATAGATCGTCTGATCGATACTATGGCCGGCCATGAGACCCTCACCTTTCTCGATGCCTACTCTGGGTATAATCAAATCTAGATGGATCCCGAGGATCGGGAAAAGACCTCGTTCATCAGAAAGTATGGTACATATTGCTATAACGTAATGCCCTTCGGGCTAAAAAACGTAGGGGCAACGTACCAATGCCTAGTTAATGAAATGTTCGAGCATCAAGTAGGTAAATCAATGGAGGTATATATTGATGATATGCTAGTCAAGTCCCTGCGCGCAGAGGACCATTTGACCCATTTGCAGGAAACTTTTGACAACCTCAGAAGCTACAACATGAAGCTCAACCCCGAGAAGTGTGCCTTCGGAGTGGGTTCGGGCAAATTCCTAGGCTTCATGGTTTCAAACAGGGGGATCGACATCAATCCTGACAAGATAAATGCCATTAAAGAAATCACGATGGTGAACAATGTAAAAGCCATCCAACGGCTAACAGGGCGGATAGCGGCCCTGGGCAGATTCATATCAAGGTCATCAGACAAAAGTCACCATTTCTTCTCCCTACTCAAAAGAAAGAGCAACTTCAAATGGACTCCAGAATGCCAACACGCCCTAGAAGAATTGAAACGATAGCTGACCAGCCCACCTTTGCTGCACACGCCCAAGGAGGATGAAACGCTATACCTGTACCTGGCTGTGTCTGAAATAGTGGTAAGCGGTGTACTAGTTCGAGAAGAGCAAGGTACACAATTTCCTATTTATTTCATAATTCAAACCTCGGGGGATGCCGAAACCCGGTATCCCCATCTAGAAAAATTGACTCTCGTGCTGATAAGCGCTTCACATAAGCTGAAGCCTTATTTTCAGTGTCACCATATCTGCGTTCAATGTACCCCCTCCGGAGCATACTGCATAAACCCGAGTTATCGGGTTGATTGGCCAAATGGGCCATTGAACTCGAAGGGTATGATATCGATTATCAACCTCGAACGACCATCAAGTCCCAAATCCTGGCGGACTTTGTGGCCGATTTCTCGCCATCCCTCGTACCCGAGGTAGAGAAGGAACTTTTATTGAAATCAGGCACGTCCTCTGGGGTATGGACCCTATTCACAGACGGTGCCACAAACATAAGAGGATCCGGGCTTGGTATAGTCCTAAAGCCACCCGTTGGCGGCATAATCAGAAAATCCATAAAAACCACAAAATTGACTAACAATGAAGCTGAGTGCGAGGCTATAATTGCAGGTTTAGGATTGGCCAAAAATTTAGGGGCCGAGACTGTCGAGGCAAAATGTGATTCGCTCCTCGTAGTGAGCCAAGTGAACGGGATCTACGAAGCTCGAGATGACAGGATGCAGAGGCACTTGGACAAAATCCAAGTCGCGTTATGTCGCTTCAAAGAATGGACCTTAGTCCATGTACCCCGAGAGCAGAACAGCGAGGCCGATGCCCTCGCGAATCTGGGATCTTCTGCTGAAGAAGAAGACCTACTCCCCGGAGCTATTGTCCAATTGTTTAAATCAATGGTCGAGGAAGGCCACGCGGAGATTAACTCCACCAGTCTGACATGGGATTGGAGAAATAAATATATTGTTTATCTAAGAGACGGGAAGCTGCCCACAGATTCAAAAGAATCGGGGGCCTTGCAAACCAAAGTAGCTCGGTTCTCGCTCGACGAAAATAGGACTCTATACAGGAGAACTTTTGATGGCCCTATGGAGGTATGCTTGGGACCAGGTGACATAGATTATGTACTCCGAGAGATCCACGAGGGCACCTGTGGAAATCATTCGGGCGCCAATTCCTTGGTCCGAAAGGTGATCAAAGCGGGCTACTATTGGGACAGCATGGGAAAAGACACCAGAGAATTCGTCCGAAAATGCGACAAGTGCCAGAGATTCTCTCCCATGATCCACCAACCCGACGAGCAACTACATTCCGTTTTATCACCATGGCCATTCATGAAATGAGGAATGGACATCGTCGGCCCTTTGCCGATGGCACCAGGTAAGGCTAGATTCATTCTATTTATGACTGACTACTTTTCAAAATGGGTGGAAGCACAGGCCTTCGAGAAAATAAGAGAGAAGAAAGTCATCAATTTCATATGGGATCACATCATATGCCGGTTCGGAATCCTATCCGAAATAACATGCGATAACGGGAGGCAGTTCATCAGGAGCAAGGTAACACAGTTCCTTGAGGATAACAAAATCAAGAGAATCTTGTCAACGCCTTACCATCCATGTGCAGACGGCCAGGCCGAATCCACGAATAAAACCATCATTCAAAACTTAAAAAAGAAACCGGAGAGCGCTAAGGAAAAATGGAGAGAAACGCTGCCCGAGGTGCTATGGGCATATCGAACAACTTCAAAATCAAGCACCGGGGAAACACCCTTCTCTCTAGTGTACGGTGCCGAGGCGTTGATACCGATGGAAGTCAGGGAACCGAGCGCCAGATTCCAGCACACTAATGAGGACTCGAACAATGAGGCCATGACAACGGTCCTCGAGTTACTCAATGAAAGGCGGGAAGCCTCGCTGATTCGGATGGCTGCCCAGAAGCAGAAAATCAAAAGATACTATAATAGACAAACAAATCTCCGATATTTTGGGATCGGGGACTTAGTCCTAAGGAAAGTTACTCTCAACACCCAAAACCCTAATGAAGGAAAGCTGGGCCAGAATTGGGAAGGACCATATCGTGTCCTCGGGATAGTTGGCAAGGGATGCTATAAGCTTGGCACCATGGAAGGCGAACAACTTCTGAGCAACTAGAATGTATCGATGCTTAAACGGTATTACTGCTAAGGCACCCGATCAGAAAATCCCGCAAAGATCCTCGAGCAAACGTTGCACTCTTTTCCTTCGACTGAGTTTTTTTATCCCGAAATGGTTTTTTGCCGGCAAGGTTTTTAACAAGGCAACGTCCACGCGCTACCTAAGAAGGACTCAACAAACTTACCAGGTTTCCTTCGCAATCAACCCTGTATCGGGAAATGACAAACGGGGTTCCAATAGGAAATGATGTACCAGGCCAAACGGTCGAATGAATCGTGTCCGCATAAGCCGGGCTTACGGCAACACAATGACATGTATTTATGCCAAGCAATCAAAGAATATCTTTCGCCAAGAGCATCTCGTACTCCAAAGAAAATTCAGCATGCTCACGGCAAGGATCCCTCCATTGAGTATGTCCCGAAATACTCAAAGACTTAGCATCAACAATTTGGCACCCACATAACCTCAGGGTCGGAACTCCATGTTCATGAGGCCCCAACGAGGCAATTCCGAGCTCATGAGTAACGGCCTTCGAGACTAAGCAAACTCGATGACTCGAAGACTGTCGTCAATCGCCATTTACTGAAAAACTTGAGGCCGTAAGACCCCGAGCGGGCAAACTCGGTCTATCCGGATCTATTTTACATAACAACAAAAAATTGCAAGACCTCAACTGGCATGAAAAAACTGTAAGACCTCGATAGGCATGAAAAAACTATAAGACCTCAAGAGGCATGAAAAAACTATAAGACCTCAATAGGCATGAAAAAACTGTAAGACCTCAATAGGCATGAAAATTTTGTAAGACCTTACTACAGGCATACAACTCAATCCCGAAGTTTAGGCTATGTGTCACATTTGTAAGGCTCCCGAAAGGGCATACGCTCGATATAGACGCCTAAACTATCACACTCGGGATCAAAAATGGCTCTGGCCAAACACATATGACTATGGTCAAAATTGCTGCACCAAACAAATTAACACGACTCGGGGATGTTCGACCATCGCTAACAAAATCATATGCCATTACTTCGAATCTACTTCGAAAAGAACCGGTTAAAACATGCTATCCTCGACAGGCAAACGAGCTTCAACCATGTCAGCTCCAAATCGCAAAGGCTTCGAGCTACTCAGCCTACGAGCTAAACCTTTCGAGGTGCTCGGACACCGCCGCTAACGACTTGAAATCGAGGTTCTTCCCAAATCGACGACGGGTCAGGCAAAATCATTTCAAAAAGACCTTAACGAGAGGAAAACAAAGCCTAAACACGCCTAAGAGCAAAAGTGTAATATCCATTATCGCCAGCCAAACGAGCCTTAGGGCCACACACTAAAACGATCGCAACGACCAAAAGCGTAAGAGCCACTATCGCCAGCTTAATAATTTGAAAGCTTAAGGGTCAAAGTGAGCTCGAGTCATAACCCAATTCAGAGACCGGATCCGAAATAGTTAACTATGCATGCCTAAGGGCAAAAGCGTAAGAGCCCTCGCCGCCAGCTTCATGAGCCTCAGGGCCACATACATAAAAGGTCGCTTCGACCCAAGGCATAAGAGCCACTATCTCCAGCCCATGCAAATGTAAAACTTGAGGTTCGATTAAGCTCGAGTCGAAGCCCGACTCGGAGACTGAACCCAAAATAGTTGAGCAAAAGTATAAGAGATCTAACAGCAGTTTACATTAAAGGTCGCATCGACCGGACCCATGAAAGCCCCCGAGCTTGCCTAACGAGCCACAGGGCCATATCACAGATCTAAGGTTTCTTGCCAATTCTTGTTGAATTCCGGGTAAAAGAGGGGAATAGAGGAAACAAAGCCACAGGATTCACTTTATACATATACCAGTATGAAAGTACTATATACAAACAGGAAGATCAATAGGAAAATCGATAGGAAAATCAGCAAAGGTCATAATCTATTGCCAAACCCGCATCGTCAATGGCTCCCCAAAGGTTGCACCCTAGCAACTACGAGTCCCCCAACTGCCCCTTCTCAACAGCATCTTCTCTCCCAGGGGATCCACCCTCATTTTTGGCACCACCCGAGTTGCCTTCCGACGCACCTCCAATGGTCTACTTTCGGGAAACCAGCCAGGCACGATCCGTAGCTCGAGGTAAATTCAGGCTAGCCCCCTCAAACACCTTCTCAACGCGAGAATCTACGACAACAGCTCCCTCCCCGTGCGAGGATACAAGCACCTCGGCCTCGGCTTTGATCCGAAACAATGCAGCCATCAGTTCAGAATGGATACCCTTGTACTTGTCACTATCCTCCTTCACATCCTGGAGCTGACGCTCGATCAAGGTTACCTTCCCGTGGAAGGTGTCCCTCTCGGAAGCTATTTCGTTTACATACCGACTAAGCTCGGAAATTTCAGCATCTCTAGCCCGAAGCTCCCCTCTCAGCAGGGCGTTCTCCTTCTCAAACTGCACAAATTAAGTCCGAGAAGTTAAAAGTAGTAGAATCTCACAAGGATTCAAATAATAGTAAAAACAGGGGATGAGTAACCTGCTCGGTAAGATAGGCTTTCTCATGCTCGCGGCGACTCACCTAATCCTGATACTGGATGAAAGCCTATTTATAAAGCACTTTAGCCTGAAGGTAGTAAAAAGACAAGTTAGAAAAACGAAGACCGGAACAGCCCAGAGCGGCGGACAAGGTTAACAGAAATTACCCGCTCGCAAAGTCTGCCCATCTCGCCGAAAATGAATGAAGCATCAACCTTGGGACCTCCCTCGAGAATGGTCGGCGACCTCTCGAGTGCATCTCTGCCTTTGACTAGTGCTGCTTCAGAAGGCTCTTCATGCGGGGCATCTTGCACTTCATGAGACGGTAGGATATCTCCTTGAGGAGAATTAACAACAACCAAAGGGTTAACAGGATCAGTCAAAATCTCCGTCCCTTGTTCACCCTGGACCTCAGATCTAGGCCCCTCCGAACTGCCCACCAAGGGCGTCCCAGCTCGGGAAGAATTCCTGCCACCTGCTAACTCATGGGTAGTGCTCGATACTCCATCCATTGCCTCGCCACCACAAAGCTGGGCTACAGCGGCATCAGACTCCGGTCCGGGAGCATCCATCCCCACGGTCCGAGGGTCGGCCAAATCTATATGCTCTTTGGGAACCGTTGAGAAGCTTCTTTCTCCCTCACCTTCAGCTCAAAGGTTTCCCATCATCTCGGAGGTCAGAACTTCCGGGTCAACCTTGGAATCTTCCGCCTTAACCCTCTTGAGCTCCGGAGGCCCAATCGGCAGACTCCCCTGCCTTCTCTTCTTCTCGTCGAGCACCAGGACGTCCCCTCCAACATGTGGTGCCTCCCTTGTCAAAGGGACTTCCCCCAGACCTATATGAATGCAAAGGTTAAATACAAAGGATAAAGAACGCTACTAATAGCGATCCACGTGAAAGTATGTGGATGCAACAAGGCTCGGGGCTCTCCATGGTCTTTGGCTTCCCACCGAGCTGGGGATAAATCTCGCCACACTCGTTTGGTATATGAGCAAATCGAGTGTAAGCGGCCGACCCAACCCTGGAGATCCAACACCGCACCAGGGTAGATCGCTACGGCTGAGAAAAAAGAGAATCAGAGTTAGATGCTTGAAGAAATATCGCCATAAAGAAGCAAAGGAAGATCCAACAATACGTTTACTTACGCCTAGCGTTCCACTTCTTAGGGAACGCATCTTTTCCACTGGAATCAGGTCAGATATCCTCACTTGGACGAATCGGCTTATCCATCCCTCGTCCCCGAGCTCCTCGGTTCAGGCAAAAAGGGATCTCAGGGCTCCACAGCGAAGCTTGATTAGGCCCCCACGGAGAAGACGGGGACTATACATCCGGATTATATGGTTAGGGGTAAAGGGAATCTCCTCTATCATGTTCGAGTAATGCCTGTTCATATAAACCACACGCTAGAACGAAGGATGAATTTGGCCCAGAGTCACTTGATAACTCCGGCAGAAGTCGAGAATCAGGGGGTCGATCGGGGGCGAGGATGGCCCCACCGGCCCCGAGGTAAATGGGTAGGTGTATACACTTAGACAACCGACTTTATGAGCCGTAATATCTTCCTCCCGGGAAGGAATCTCCACAAGCACGGTATCCCCTAGCAACAGTCAGCCCTCACTCTCCCGACATCCGTTATCGAGCTAATATACCGAGTTACAGGCTCGCGATGCCCTGGATTCGAGAAAGGTCTCCCTACCTTGAAGTTGGAGGTCATCGCAAAAGATCCTGGGATGCATTCCTCAGCACAAAGAGGAGTAGCCACTTCGCCTTGAGAGAAAAGCGAAGAGGATGAACCCGCAACATCCTGGGAAGTAGAAGTGGAAATTTTTGCCATCCTTGGAAGATTCTGAAGGAAGAAAAAGAGTTGCGTTCCTGAAAAGGAACAAGATCAAAGGAAGAACGAACCTTATTTGGGGTTTTGGGCACGATATGGGGTATAGAAAAAAAAAGAAGGGGAGTATTTATAAAAGCACTGTGTGCACATTGAAGGAAGCCAAAAGGCAGCCAACCACCGCAATCAATGCGGAAACCTGCAGGAACAACGAGTGTTGCATCTTGGCACCTCCCAGTCGTCGCCGATTGCAAGAACATCGAAGGAAGCAGAAATTCGGGATCGTTTCTTATCGTTTCTTACCGCTTTCACTCTAAGAAACGCGGAGACTATCTGTATGTGGTAAATCTGGGGGCCCGATTTTCCCGTCATTAGGTCGTCTCGCGGTCATACTCTTCGAGGCTCAAAGCCAAGGTCGAGACCCACCCTCGGGGGTCGTCGGGTACCGGCCCCGGAGGGCCTTACGTACTAACGGCTATAGTATGCGGGAAGGGAATTCCCAAAGCACACGGCTAAATCTGACAAAACTAACCTATCCGGGGCCTGTCTCAAGGTGTCACGTCCAGCCGTCCCGTCTCCATGCCTTTACAGTTAGGAGTGTTCATGGTTCGGTTTGGATCGGTTTTTCTCTAAAAAGAAACCAAACCAATTAAGTCGGTTTTTCAAATATTAGAACCAAACCAAACCAAGTAAGTCGGTTTTTTCTGGATTCGATTTATGTCGGTTTTTTCGGTTATTTGTCAGTTTTTTCTTAAATATACGACATACACTACCAAACACACATTTCGGTGACCACATTTTCAACGTAACAGTATCAAATCAATTGCCCTTTGAGAAATATATTATTTACCAAGATATATTGATGATAATTGAATCAAATAGTGATAAATAATTTAAGGACTCAATTTAAAATATATTATTTTTAACATGAAATAGATTCTTACACTTAACAAAAGAAAACTACCAATTAAACTAGAATGTAAAGGTAAAGAACTGTACTAAAAGTGCAAACGATTAATATTTACTATAAATTTTTTAAAACTTTGTATAGAAGTATACATATATATAGGTGTAATAATAAATTTAAAATAGCTACTCCTATATTCGGTTTGGTTTGGCTTTTTTAAATTAAAACCAAAACCAAACCAAATTTGATCGGTTTTTAAATTTTAAAACCAAAACCAAACCAAACCATTATCGATTTTTTTGGTCGGTTTGGTTTGGTTTTCGGTTTGGTTCGGGTTTTCGAATTTTTATGAACACCCCTATTTACAATTAATGCATTTTGTACTATAACAGGATTCCCCTCCTATATAAAGGGGATCCCCATCACTTTGTAAGGCTCGGCTATTACTCCAACTGCTCTACACTAGATCAATAACAATTTTCTCTCTCTCTTTTTTCTCTCTAACTTACTCGCCCGAGGCTACTTTTTATTTATTGCTTTCATACTTGTTCTTCTTTTATTGCTTGATATTGGCCATAAAGAGCCTTCTTTAATTATATCCTAACTGTTATTTCCTTCCTGATTATCCCCGACGGGTCGAACTCGAGCCCAAGCATTGACCTCGAGCCCCTCATCGGCCAGTCCGAGGCCCGGGTAGCAAGCCCCTCGGTTTGATTACTGCCCTGTTTTAGCTTGTATTTCGTCGATTAAACTTCACACATTTAACATCCACTACTCTAACAACTAGCATAAAAATAGATGACGTATTTTTAGAGTCTCATTTACAAATTTAATTGTTATTACCATTTTCACGGAAAACACACACCTCGAGGCTATCACAAGTCGAGGTCGAAATTTGGCTAACATAGTGGTTATTCTCTAATTTATCTATTTTATTCCTTGTTTATCAATTGGCATTGGATTGAATCACATATCCTTAAAACCACAATACAAGTTTAATTATTACTCAAATTTTAGGGTAAACAAATTCATCATTCCCAAATAGAATATAACTGCGAGATATATCAACTGAATTTACTAAATAAGAAGAAAGCCCCACGTATTGGTATATGTAACTAGAACAGAAAGGTTGAGCGGAGATAAACAAGTTTGCAGTTGTGAAACATCATTATTGATTATTATCATTAGTTTATGCTTGATCGTTCTCCTCGGCCAACAAAAGATGATCGCATTGCCACCAACAAGAAGATTACAAGTGCTCTAAGCACCAAACACACCCACACAAAAACAGAGGGAAGTGAATAAGAAGAGAGATGAACTCACTGACTCTCTGGAAACCAGTGAGATCTTCATATGTGACATGATTTTTGTTGCACCTTTCAATTTATATTCCTAGCTATATTTTTCTTCTTTCGGTTTGTGTTACTTCCATTCCATACAAAAGGGCAGATATACCTTAGTCCGTGTGGTATCACAGGACACTGCCTCATCGAATTTGTTTACTAAATATGTATATATAGATAATAACCGAAATGAAAATATTGTGTGTACATATGAAAAATGACACTGCTTGTTATAGTGATTTATTCATATTTAAATGTTAATATTGCTTACGAAAAACCTTAGGCCTCATATACAAGTATTGACATAAAGCATCGGGATTTCACTCTTGGCATTGTTGCGTAACCTTGAGAGACCAGGAGGAGCAGCAGTGCGGGATCCAATTTTATTTTTTAGTTTGAAATCGAGCTCTTTAAACTTGTTATGATAAAGTTCATCTGTTCCTTGGAACACTCATTCCATTCTACTAAAGACGACATGTATTTGTCTACTATATCCATAAATTGCAAGTACATCACTTCCAGACTTGGCAACGCATTCAAAAAGGGAAAAAACAAAGTAAAATTGCTTTTCTGCCACCCTTTTGGTGAGTAAATGTGTATCAGAAATCTGGAAATCAAAAGGCTTGTGGCGAAACAAATACAGCTGGGAACTCAAGCAGCACTTTCTATTTCTATAATTTCACAAATGTCATGAACTTGTACATCTCATCCTTCCATCATCTAATTCAATTCAGAATCTTTCTTCTCTAATAACATGTCGAACTCTATCATTCAATTTTCGCTACTACCACACCAGGGATGCTGCTCTCAGCAACAGTCTCCCTTACGAACCTGCAAAAGAAAGCAAAATTTATGCCATGTCTCCATCAAACAATCAACACTATTGTGGATACAGAAAGACAGCAGATATTAAGAGGAAGAAGGGAATACTTTTCCAACTTATCTCGAGATGATTGCAAGACATAGACAGCAAGGATGAAGGATAGCATGACCCCTGCTTGCGTCATAGCAATAGATTAATCAAATATATAATAACCAAGAAAATGTGGATGTTCTATGAACTATAATTCAACATAGAAACAGTATTTATTATGTACTGACACACTTCTATATCTCATTAAAGAATAACTACTACTATCTACAATTTTGGCTCCCAAAAAAGAATGATGTCTGATGACACTACTAAATCAGGAAACATACTAGCAACAGTACCAGCATACATGGTGTGCTACATTTAGATGGAATTATGATGAAGCTTGCGAAAGTCAGTAGAGCACTTCAGCTAAGCATGTGTTTACCTGACCCGAAGAGAACGTAAAATCCTGAAGCCACATCTATCTCTGACTGCTCTTCCCTTAAATTAATGAAAACATATTATAAGAAAACGAAATAATAAAAATAAAATAAAAATTAAAACTGTAAGTCCAAAGGTAAATTGTTTAGTGCAAATTTAAAAAGTCAAATAAGATGACTAACGAGCTAGAAGAATCGCCAAAGGAATCATTAAATAATACAGGTAAGGACGCAATCAATTTATCAGCCTAAAAGAAGTTTATGGTTAAGCCAAAACATTTCCCTATTAAAGTTGCTTATATCATCTTCATCTTTCAGCGAAGAAGATAAGAGAGAAGCTTTTAGCAGCAAAAGCAGGAAAAACCCAGTATAGTGCTCAGCGATACATGTAGGAGCATTTGCAGTCTGTGTGGTTTATGCTCTTGTCGAAACAAAAATTTAAAGAGCCAGCCCACCAAAAGAAAGGTAGTTGCTCTTATAAACCAAAACCTCCAATGAAGCTGGACAATCTGTGGTTCCACCAAGCAGAACAACTTTAACAGTAAGATCCTTAAAGAAGATCACGGCAGACCAGTCTGTTATTTCCCATTATGCTCCCAAGATATGATACTCTCAAGTTTCTCAAGTCAGTTTACTCTCAGTTTCACCACCTCTGCACTGCAACCATGCCGTTAACCACTCACACAACATCCATTAACCACTTTTCCGTCCTCCTTTACTTCCTCCATTGTCCTGGTTGACACACTGACTATCCAAGCTAGGACAATAACGGACTAATAAACAATATTCAGAATGTTTCACGTGACATATGAAAAATCACATGCTTAGGATTCCCAAAAATGACAAGCTGAAAATCCAACCAGCCAGCGACTCTGAAGGAAGAGTAAGTGCCTAAATGGAATCTATTTTTCATGTTGCAGGTGATTCAGAATGATCACAAAGTTGAATCTTCCAGTTCATTCATTATCAAGTGTCTGTTGAAACTTATTGCAGAGAACAGGCCACATATATTATCAAAACTTTGCTAGAAAGATTAATTTAGAGGTTTAGAGGAAGTTACCATGTATATCTAGCAAGCACGTGCTTGGGCCAGTGTTGTGGATCCCAAAATTGTTTACCAATATCAGGATGAAGTTCAACATCTGTCCATAAATACATCAGAACTTTTCAGATCAGTAAAAGTATTCGTTGGAAAGCAGACAAACGGATGTCAAGCGTTCACCATGTTTTCTGGAACATCGTGATAAACCATTTATCCAATAATAGTGAATAGGAGAAGTGAAAAGTGAGAATCTTAAGCTTTTCTTCAGTCAATTAACTTGATGAAGGCCATTCAAGAAGTCTTCAGTACTCTTATGTATGGACAAAAGAACTTAATTTGTTCTTGGACCTATGTTGACTGAAGATTCTATGAAAAATGGTTCATGACTAGGTTGAAAAAAATTGTGAAAAGATAGCATTAAAGATAATGTGAAGGTAAAAACTTCTGCTCAGTGATGGAGCCACCAAATAGTGCGACAAACAACCTACATCACTATGTTGGGTGTATGATTAGAACAGTCTATTTTTATCGTCAACAAAAGATGAGTAATTTAAGTTGCGCACACAATGTACCTAATAGCCCGTTTGGCCAAGCTGCAAAAATCAGCTTATTTTGAGAAGTGCTTTTTTTTCAAAAGTGCTTTTCTCATAAGTACTTTTGGTGAGAAACAGTTTGTGTTTGGCTAATTAGTTTGAAAAGCACTTCTGAGCAACAATTAGTGTTTGGCCAAGCTTTAAAAAACTGCTTCTAAGTGTATTTTTCTCAAAAGTGCTTTTGGAGAGAAGCTACTTTTTTCTGCTTCTCCAAAACTGCTTCTGCTTCTTCTCAAAAGCATTTTTTTTCTTTCCAAAAGCTTGGCCAAAAGTGCTTTTGGTAAAAAAAAAAAAAAGCACTTTTGGCCAGAAAGAAGCTTGGCCAAACAGGCTATAAGTGTTAAACGACCAACCTTTTTTTCATTTCGTGAAAAAAAAAATTAATTAGTATACGTGGTGTTACTACTATAAACAAGAAGAGTATCACGTAAGTGTCAAGAAACCAGTGGATCAAAACAGAGTGGTATAAACTAGTAAAGCTATTAGATTAAAAAAATTCCGACAAGCTTAACAGAGAAGTCTGTCTTTTTCTTCCTTTATTATAAAAATTCTTTTCCTATTTGTTTAGTATGCATCGTTACACTTGGGGGCGGTGCTGGGATGAGAAAAGAATGTATCTACTAAAATTCCTGTCGATTGTAGTGCACCACCACCACTGCACCTTCCTATTGACAAGCTAGAAAAGAATTTGAAAGGAAAGAACACATACAGTGATGAGGCATATCAATGACTTTAGCAGTAACGCCAAGCAAATCACCTCCAGAATACCTCTGTGATAAATGAAAAGTTCATTCATTGCATGAAACACTAAACAAAACATGGAAATATATATTAAAGGGGTAAAGATAAAAGGAAAAATTTACAAAAAGAACATGCACCAAGATAATTGCGAGAAACAACATATATCAGCTAAGAAGTAAGACCTACTTTTCTACTTAAATACAGGCCTTACCAAATGCACATCAATCATTGGAACCTCAGAACTTTTCCGATTGATCACAAAGAGCCACGGCACGTGATATTTTTCTCTTCCAACTTGGAATGATCTGCAGATTGCTGACAATATTATAAAGTATTCACGAATTTCCAGAATTAGTTAGCAATCAGAATAACAATCAGGATAGGCAACTGGATAGACGCTGAAACTAAACAGATGTAATATTACCATGTTACAAAATAAATAGTCAGCGACAGCACTAGAAGAAACGTTAGACAATACGAATTTGCAACTGATGTCGCACTCACTGAGAGAAGAAATTAATAGTTTGGTTGACTATTTCAAAAGTGAGTGAAAATACCAAATAACTAAAACGTGCTTCTGTTCAAGCTATAAAAAGCATCATTCCTTTTTATATTGCTGACGATTGGGGGGGGGGGGGTTGTTAAAAGTGTGGATAAGCTAGAAAAAGGAATTAACTTCCCAGCAATAAGGAAACCATGTAAAGATAGGAAAGATGTCAGATTTGTTCATTGTCAAGAGTGAATATGTGAAGAGATGGAGCCCAAATTTCATCTCACACTAAAGCCAGCACAAACTTTCGTTCTGGCAAACCAACAAAAAGGATGTCAAGGAAGTCCTTAGTGGGAAAGCTATGATGCTCAGCTTAATAAAGGATTCTTGGCTCGTATATCAATGACAAGAGCTTCAACTTGCATTCCAAATTCTAAGAGGTGCTCATATATGGAGTATAATGATCTATGTTGCTCGGACTCTCCAAAAATGTCGCTGGATGCGTGTCGGATCCTTCAAAAGTAGTGTATTTTTGGAGGATCCGACACGGGTGCGGCAGCATTTTGGAGAGTCCGCACAACATAGATAATGATCACCATTGATTCCCTCATTATGGCAAAAATACAGGGCATCATCTCATTATTGCAATAGTATTTGTTCATACTAAGTTAAGGTTCTCAATACCTTGATTGCCTCATTTAAATTACCATCAAAACCTTTGGCAGAAAAACTAATCATCACATCACCTAGATATCAGCAAATTTTACTTCTGTCATACCAGGCGAAGTATCCAACAAATTTCTTTCCATCTTGTATAAGTTGAAACATATATTTGAAGATAAAGCTTATCATCCATGTCTCCATGATATACCCTAAGCAATATAGTTGTTGAGTTGTCTTAGCAAATATGTGGTATGCAGCAAATATGTCGTTTTCTCCACTTGTGGGATTTTACTGGGTTGTTGTTGTTGTTTGCAGTTGGAGACCGCACAAGAAGTAACATATAACTCTTGGAATTCATATTCTTTCCTTCCAGATATTTTTCCTGCTATATAAAGGGAGCCTTTCTTGCAAAGCTTCTTCATTTTTGGGACGTCCATTTCTTCATTTCCAGAAAGTGAGATGTACAAATAAAGAATTTGCAATGTAAGTTAGTTGAGAACACTGCCCATGTGCCAGAAGTTTTAACCTGTTCGTGTTATCTACATCAAGTAACCCTTCTTGAATGTCCACATTTTAAGCGGTTAGCTTCTCATTAACGGCAGCTAGACATGGAGCTAAATTTACATTGAAGTTAGTCAAGTTGAGCACCAATGGACAAGGTTGCTTGGGTTAGGCTACATAATAGCTAAATTTTGTAGCTATATTCCTAGCCAATACAAGAGTATCACATATCACATCAGTAAATATAACAATCAAGAAAGGGTACACAGATTATTTGGTCCTAAGGCAGTGTGCAAAGAATACTATTTGAAGTAGGATAATATCAGCTATATTTGAAATCCTATTGGGGAAAGGTAATTGAGAACTTTACACCCTAACCCTTTAAAACCTCTTACCAAATATTAAGTCACCATCTTGAAATCATAATCCATTTGCATTATGGCATGAAATCATATCTCGCACAGGGACATATGGTACTCCCCTACTTGGACTGGAATAGACATGGTAAGAAAATGACCGACGGTCAAGCTTCTTATTTTATTTTTTTGATAACCAGGGTGTTTGGCCAGCTCGCGCACACATCGACTAATTCCACGGGGATACCTGTTCACCTCCCACCAGCAACAGCAACAGATACCAAGCAACTCTATCCACTAAGGTTTGGATAGATGGGAAGAAATCACCTAGTATTTTTTTGACTCCGCTAGGATTTGTACTTGAGACCTCATGATTCTCACCCACTTCATTGACCACTAGGCCATACGGTCAAGCTTTTAGACCAGAATGATGACCTTAGTTAACAGGAAGTGTCACCAAAGTGAGCAAGTATGCCAGGTTTCGATTCAATATTGGCAACTGAGAGAGTTATCTTGGCTAAGTACAACTTCCTAGATAAATCTAGAACACGTAAGCCTTAACAAAGTACAAAACAAAACAATCACCTCAAACTAGTACTTTAACCCCAAAAGACATGCTCTTAGTCAGTGTTTCTACAAACAAAAAAAAACAATTAGTGCCAAGGTTCATGGGGCTTGAAGCAAAAAGCGAGAGGTGAGCCACACAATTTACGGATCATTTAAACTACTAAACATTTATGAATTTAGCACCATAACAATCAAATTGTAATTAAAATAATCATCAGCATTCAATTATATCACTGATATAAATATAATGCCTCAATGTTGAGACTCAAAGTAGCAATTGCTTCTCGTTTGGAACACTTTGCACGTCATTAGTCGAAGCGCACGACCCCTCGCTTCGCATCTCTTTATCGACACTGCTCCTAACCTAGCTATACTAGTAAGGGTAGATTCAACGTGTGTTTCATAGAGCCGACACCAACCATTTCAGATGGTAACATGAATGTGGAAGTTTCACATCACCATAATAAACTTCTAGGGCATAAGCAGACCGAATTGACACAAAAAAGAAAAGGGAAGATTTGTGTTTCATGAAGCTCACATCTTGTACGGATCAGCTCCAGTGTAACCAGTTGGTTTTGGAATCGGTATCAACACCTACACCAACAAATACAACCCCAAAAACATCCCATAAGCACTAACTAAGGAAATCAGCAATAAAATCCCAAATATTAACAACCCCATAAAGCATAAAGTAAACAAATTTGAGGGTAAAAATGAAAATTACCTCACGATTAACCCCAAAAATGGGACAGTGTTTTCCAATCATATCATGCCAAACAGTCCTTGACTGCAATTAATAAACAGACATAAAAACAAATTAAATCTCTACATGATATGTATGTAAAGAGAAGATATAAAATGAGAGAATTAAGGGTTGTAATTTACAGAGTGGTATTGACCCATTTTGCTCATTGGAACGATGTCACCGGGGCGGTAGGCCACACAAGCGGAAACCATTGAAATCATCAGTAGAAATACTACAATAAGGGAGTCAACTCCATGGTCAATCCCCATTTTTGTTGTAAAATACTACGGCCAGATTACGAGTGCAAGATGAGTTTACTTTACTCAGGGATCCAATTTTATGATTCTTGGAGTAATTGCTAAGATTCAGATGAACGACGCATACCCGCAGCTGTTGTAAAAGTTTTAATATGTATAAAGTTATAACGCTTCGAATTTTTTGTTGCTAAGTGCGCCTTCATTTGATCAAATACGTGGCATTTGATTTATAAGTCGTTCTTATCAACTCCGAGTTATAATTAAGAAGTCCCGTTTAAATTGCGATCGTATTTATCAATTGTCAAGCTTTTAGAAGGCCAAAAATATTTTTTTTTAAAATGTAACAAAGAAGTGATTTTGAGTACCATCAAAAATAATTTTTCAAGTTACAAATTTTAACTTCTTTCAAAAAGTAAAAGCAAAAAAATTAGTATTTTTTAAGATAAAAATATCCTTATAAAAAACTATATCTTTTAAATTATTCGTCATTAACTTAACTTTTCTATTTTTTTAGAATCCACCATCCGTTTCTTCTTTTCTCTGATATTCATGCTTTTCATTGTTCTCCCTTTTCATATATATACTAGTTTCTCGGCACTTGCGCTGCGTGTATATCGAGTCATATGATATAGTACTATTTTATAAAATAATACCAATATTATTAAAATAATATTTTGAGTAAATAATTATAAATGAAGAGCAAAGTACAATTTTTTTTGTAAATGATTAATGTGGATTGTCGTATACTGACATGTTTATTGAGGTCAAGATAATTGAATATTGTATGAATCTACGAAGATGAATAATTAAAGTTTAATTAGATACATCTGATTCTTTTTTACTTATTTTAATTTTGTATTTACAAATATGTAATGAAGGGTAGTTCACCTAATACTTATAGACAAACACCAACAATCCTAGATGCTACATTTGTGTTAAAAGTGTAGCCTACAAGTACGAATGAAGGGCACAATCAACAACCGTTTTTGTTAACAATTTAACTAATAAATGAGTAGAAAAGCATCCGTCTCATTTACCTGAAGGACTATATTTGCACCAGTTGAATCTTCAAACAAAAGCATAAAAGTCCACGATAGGTAAAACCTTTGTAGCTTAATAAGTAGTTTTTTGATGCTTGTCCAAATATATTTTCTAGTTGATGCATGAAAATAATTTTAATTAATAAAAAAAAATAGAAATAAAAAATAGAAGTCTTACCAATAGTGTGATGGCGAAATTCAAGAAACCTGTTAGAAGAACACAAAGCAAACTAACATTGGATAAAATATGTCAGGAAAAGAATGATAATTTTCAAAAGAAAGTTTGTTCCAAACATAAATTAAACTTTGAAAGTTCGTTCAAAAGAAAAAAGAAAAAAAAAACTTTGCAAATAGACGACTAACTTAAACTAAACAGTAACTCCATTACAGAGAAATGTTCCCATGTATAAGATACTGACTATAGGAGTCAAGTCTCTTTATAAGAATAATGCCAAACATCTTACTATAAAACGATCTATTGCTCATGTACTCACATTAAACAATACGTATTTTGCTTAATTATAAAAAAATATAATATTTTTTTGGGTCTATTGATCAGTTCTTATTTGGCTTTATTTTTAGAGCTTATATGTATAATTTTTGTCTTCCTTTTAACTATGCCGTTCTTCACTAAATTTAGCGCTTCAGTTGCGCCCTGCGCTATGTATCAACAACATCTACAAGTTTATAGTAGCAAAAAAATAAACGGTCAACTGAAATAAATTCTTAAAATAGCGACAAGAAGAGAAATAAAGCACCCATTATCATTAGTACCTCGTTAGTATATATAGCATAGATTGCAAATACATACGAAATAGACACCCAATAATCCTTCACATATAGCAAAATTAAACACTCGACTAAAATCTCTTAAATCAGTGCCCTATGTATAGTAGCCTTCTCTAACTCTTTTTGTGGTAGATATGTTTGCGCGAATAAGTGATCTCCGTCTTCGATGCGGCTCTTATCAAGGTTTTGATTGCTTTCATTCTGTGTGGTATGACTATTAGTTAGGAGAAATGCAATTGTATTGATATCTATGGATGAAGTTACAAAAAGACCTACTTACTTTTCTGATTATTATTAATAGTGATCAATATTTAATGCATAAGACTAAATGGTGTTTTTGGCCTTATCCAGCAATCTTTCTTGTAAGACTGCACAATATTTTGTGCCAAGACACTCGCTCTGCAATTATATATTCCTCTAGCGCAAGTAACACACCAAAGGCAAAACTATTTTCCACCTTAAGCAAATCAAACTTTGTCAATTATTAAGAAACAAAGAGAATTATTTTCTATTGTAACATGACCACTGCATGATCCGAGAGAAGATAGTTAACAAAGAAATTTATATAGGTAGGTTTATTGTCACATAATAACGACAAAAAGACAAAGCAAAGCAGTTGAAATGTAGCATTAATATTCAACTATAAATTCTATAACTTATTTGTAAAAGAAATAAAAGAGAATGAAAACCCAAAATATTGAATCAACTGATAACTAATATACATCATATATGCTCTAACTCCCACACATAACACCAGGGGAAGTTTTCAATATTGACAATATGTATACGAAAATTAAACCACTAACACAAAAGTTATCAGCAGAAACTTTTAGAGAACAAAAGAAGTACTGATTCAGTGGATTCACTATGACAATAGTGTTATATATTTATATTATCAATAATAAATATAAATAGAGACTAATGAATACTTGAAAAAGGAGAAAATCTTGCATAACCAGAAAGAGAATAACATACCCATATGAAGCAGTTGCATGGCTATCGATGAAAAATATTTGTAGGCAGTATTTATTTTTTGGCCAGAGAAACGTTAGAAGCAGGGTGCAAAAGGTGTTTATGAAGCGTTGCTTTTTTTGTTAGAAGCGTTGGTTTTTAGTTTTTGTTTTTTTAAAAAAATAAGTAGATTAATTAGGTTTTTAAGAAGGTTATTTTGATAATTTAACTTTAAAATTTAGGGGATTTATACTGTAATTAGATTTTAAAATGGGGGCCGATCACACCCAACTATGCCCTCTAAAAAGGACTCTGCGGACTTTGCAAATATAACCCGAGTATTAAGCCCAGGGTCGAATCCATAGAGAGTTATCCTATCAATCACTATCTTTAAACCCACTAAACTCTTGAGAACCAATTTCCCAAACGTTGAATCACAGTTGATGGTGTCTTTAATAACTAAAATTGCAAGTAAATAAACAACTGCAAATTAAGGATGCTAAGGTTGTAAACAATAATGAGAAAACGCTAAGGTAATGACTTCCCCTAATGATGGAATCCCCTTCTGTTTATGCTTCATACAAATTTACCAACACACCTCTATCAATCATGAACGCTCATCTTACCGCAAATCTCTCCCGAGTAATCACAGTAATATACTCAATGCACTTTCCCGAGATACACTAGCTAGCTTTAATTAACACAGTTCACTTCAGATTGCACTCAAGGCTTCGTTATCCCTAATCCCGCCTTTAAACCCGCAGTTATAGATCCCTCTTATACTTTGGGAGTAGTGTTGTTCAACAATAACCTAAATATGCACTCTCTCCCGAGTTATGCACACTAAATAGGCACAGCTAATTGAGGATCATGTCAATTAACTACAACAAGAACATAGTTGAACAAATAAAGATTGAAACTAGCAATTTGTATTCACATAAACAAGAAGTTCATCCCCCAATAGGTTCCATCAAAACCTTAGACAAAGGATTTAGCTACTCATAACTATGGGTAAACAAACTAAGATAAGATTCATCATAAACTAGCAATAAAAATCAAAGAAAAGAAGGAAGATGTTTTGGGTGATCTCTCACAATGGTTTTCCTTCCTAAGAAACTCTAAAAATCAATACATACCTCCTTTTGGAGAAGTCTAATGTTTAAAATAGGGTTTTGGGCTAAAAATCCCGTGTTTTGCACTTTAGTCCCTGTACTTTCTCGCGCCTGCCGCGGTTCTGCCGCGGTCGCGGTGGAACCGCGGCCAAACAGCTCCTCTGAATCTCCTTCTGTCCGCGAGCAGTCTTCACCGCAGTTCTGCCGTGGTCGCGGTG
The DNA here is from genome assembly GCF_000715075.1 of Nicotiana tabacum. Taxonomy (NCBI): domain Eukaryota; kingdom Viridiplantae; phylum Streptophyta; class Magnoliopsida; order Solanales; family Solanaceae; genus Nicotiana; species Nicotiana tabacum. The sequence goes on along the minus strand of NC_134089.1, from coordinate 49,271,810 downwards.
GAACCGTGGCAGAATCATTTCTCTGATTCTTCAGCCTGTTTTTGCGTGGTTCACTTGGGATATTTCACGGATGGCCTCTCTTTCTTCAATTTTTGACTTCAAAAGTACTCCATAGCCTTCCCTAGTCATATATAACCTGCAAGTCATGAAAAACACTAATAAGAGTATTTTGTTATCACTTTTATTATCAAAACTATGCAAGAAGGCGGGTATTTAGGGCCTGAATATAGTTAAATTCACATATTATTAATACCCTACACTTAAACCTTTGCTCGTCCTCGAGCAAGCTAAACCACACTTCTAAACCTAACCGTTTGATGCATTACCTCAAGTATGTCACACCCGCCATTTTGACGGAACAACCTAAGCAATGTGCCGGTCATACCCCAGATGCAGACTCTACTGCCATGACACACTTGCGCTCACTCTAGTTACTCTAACAGAGGTGAAGACTTACTTTTCCTTCCCGAGTCACATTCCCTCACATCAAAAGTCTGAGAGAAGTTCCACACGCATAAAATTCAAACACAAGGAACCGAAGATAGAAAGAATTCACTCACTCTCAGCAAAGAACATTCACATGCCACACAGACACACCATAAGCTTGCCCATAGTGTAGTACTCTACTAATCGAGCTGTTTTAGTCAAAGATCAAGAGGTCTTTATTTGGTTGTAATGTAGGCTAAGGGCCGGGTAGGATACATTTGGATGTAGTGACTAACCTCCTTAAGCACTTTTAATACACACTTCCTTTTATCTCAATTTCCCTGCTCAGCCTAATCATTCCTCCACATTTTTGTTTCACAGGTGACCCCTACTTTTCTTTAGGTGCAATTGGCTTCTTGTTTTTTTAAATGCCAGTGCACTATTCAAATGATTCATTCCTGATTCCCCTTTTTTCGCTAACTCTCTACCACCCCACACTTTGACTTTGTATGTTCCTTAGTGATTCAAGTGCTTCTCGGAGGTATAGGTTCAAACAATCAGCTATTCAAACACAGGGATATAGGTCATTATAGGGTTATCAAAGAACATGTTTCAGGCTCAAAAGGGTTAACTATGACAATATAGACAGATGGATTCACCATTATATATAGTCTTACACAAAGAAATGCCTCAATCATCTCTAAAACCAAACAACTTCTATTTCGCTTTGCAAACACACAGGGCAAGTTCTAGGTATCGCATGCAAGCACAGAATGCAAGTAAAATCTCACACACACTTAGCATGTCACTCGTTCTGAATCAGTTTATCAACACACTCATACGAGCGTTCAAGCAAAGCAAGATGTGCAAAATTAAGGCATAGATTTACAAGTCCACAACTGAGCCTAGACGTCACACTCTCAAGTTCATTTTAGTTGTTTGCAGGTGTGTACATCCAGGGTAGCATTCTAGCCTTTACCCATCTTAGTCCTAACTACAAAAGGAAAATCTACCTAACCCGGTTCAAGAAAAACCCTTGGAAAATAACCGTGGCCAAAAGAAAAACCAAGGGGGACTTACTACACTACCTAAAAAGGAAAAAATAAATAAATAAAAAGAAAAAAAAATCTTCATGGACTACTTCCCTCAAGAGTACTTTTCCAAGTGGTCCGTCCTCAGGAAGAGTCCTCTACCTTTTTTTTTAATTTTTTAATTTTTTATATATCCAATTTGGACCCTCAAGAGACCCGTCGACAAGTGTCCGTCGTTGGGCCAAGTCAGACTCCTCATATAAGTACAGTCAATTGTATACAACAACATCAATTTCATGCTACAACACACATAATGTCTATGTACACATATTACTAAAGCAAGTCTCCCACCCCACACTTAAAGTCATGGCATGTCCCCATGTCATATCAAGAAGGTAAAGAGCAGAAGGGTAAGAAGACTTCCTTGAGACTCAATCAGAGTCGGAGACTATGCTGGGGTCCACATGGCAAGCTCTCCCTAAAGCACGGAACCAGGACATGAACTGGCTCTCAAACCTGGCCTGCCGCTGAGACATGACATCCATACGCGTGTATAGGCCCTCCATCGAGGTGCGAAGATCGGCGACCTCTTCCTCCATAAAACGCAACATAGGATGGGTGGACTGTGATTTGGATAAGCCAGCCCCAACATGGGGGTGCTGAGAGGGTCCGACACTGTCATAGGATCTCCTGGATGGTGCCATGGGAACTGGGTCATCATCCTCATCATCGATCTCAATAGTGGTGCGTGCACCCCTGCCCACTCTGATGCTCGAAGCTTTGAAGGCTGCTTTAGGGGGCAACTCTCCATCAGCAGGATTTGTGGGGACATTCTTCCGCAGGCACAATGTAGTCACCAGGGAGGGAAAGTAGAATCCTTTTGACCTCAGCGGGGACCGTATGATCATTTCGTCACCAATAAGCCTTGCCGTATCAAAATCTTTCTTTGTGATGAAGCACCACGTCAAAAGGGCTCTTTGGAAGTTCACATCAGTCGTATTGCCTGAGGGCAAGAACCGGCTGCAAATGACAGTGAGCCAATACTTAGCCAAATGGGTGAACGAATTGGAGTTCAGGGTAATGTGGTCACGTATCCAGATTGGTTGCCCCCCTGCGCAGAGTACATCAGTCATAGTATCCCAAGTGACACCTGGGGCTTCCTGGTAATAGTCGACATCACCAGTAAATTGGGGCAGCCGCAATACCTGTCGAATAGTTTTAACTGAGGCATCTACCCATGTGCCTCGCACAGTCACCTCCCGCAGCATATGAGCTGGGAAGTTCGCGTAGAACTCCCGTACAAGCATCCTGTTCACCGTTTCAGGTTCATCAAATAAGAACTCCATTTCCCTCCGCCGGATTTCCTCATACATCTCCTCCTTTTCTTCACGGAGGGCTGCCCTGTCAATCGGTATTTCAGGGATGAATCTCTTTGAGGCCTTGGCATGAAAGTTGTCCTCTACCACTTCGGATTCGAAACTAGAATCATCATAAGTAGGCTGTTGGGATGTGCCTGTCGATCTCTTTTGCTTCTTACAAGCCATATGACTCGTGATGTGTTCAAAGTTACAATCTCCACAATGGCTCCACAAGCATACAACACCCCACACTTACTCCCCCAAGTGAGTCACGTAAAAAATAACACCACCATTAACCAAATACAATACCACCACAACCTAGGGTAGGCACAAAATGCCTCAAAATAGCACCACAAGCCCCAAATTTCCAGCCAAAAAGGTCCCACCACCAAACTACACCGCAAAAATTATTTCTAGGCCTCCAAAGCATGTAAACAACCCCCACAATCGAAGTAGAAGAAAGACCCAACCATTTTAGCACCAAATAAATCCACAAGAAGCAAATACAACAATAAAAAAAAAAAAGAGAAGAAGCAAAAATTGAAAGGAAATCTACACTATTCCTACCTAGGGTTTAACTAAATAAGTTTAGACCAAATTTACACTAAGTTAAAAGATGAAATAGAGAGAGAGAAAGAGAAACTTACTTGTTTGGTTGAGGGAAAGTGGGTGGTGAAGGTGGAAAGTAGGGGAGGATGATAATGAAGTTTTGTGAAGATGAGAGGAGAAGAGAGAAGATAGAGAGAGGTTAGAGAGAAAGGAATGGGGGTTATTTTTTGTTTGTGGTTCTGGGCTGGTGGGAGAGGGTTTAGTGGTAGGTGGGAGGGTATTTTGTTTAAAGGGGAAAAGGAAAAAAAAATTAAAACAAACTTACCTGGACCCCGTCTGCGTCTGCCGCGGTTCTGCCGCGGTCGCGGTAGGACCGCGGTAGACCAAGTTTTGACCGCGGTTTTACCGCGGTCACGGTGCAACCGCGATGCCCTGGGTTCAGAGAAGGGTCAGGACCGTGGTTTGACCGCGGTCGCGGTGGAACCGCGGTATGTTCCCATCTCTGATTCTGACGCCTTTTTTTTTTTAAGAAGAGTTACACTTACAACAATTTCATGGGTTGCCTCCCATGCAGCGCCTGATTTAACGTCGCGACACGACCTAGATGAGTGCAGTTAAGGCTCGCTCGACCTCCGTGGTTCAGTCAACTGCAGTTCAGACCCTTCCTTGGGCTCGCTCATACCCACATACAACTTTAATCTCTGACCATTGACTCTAAATGCACGAGAGTCATTCTCAGTGGAAACGTCAACCGCTCCTGACTGGAAAACTTCAACTACTCGAAATGGTCCAGACCATCGTGACTTCAGCTTACCCGGGAACAACCTCAGTCTTGAGTTGTATAGCAATACCATGTCCCCAGGTTTGAAATTTCGCTCAACAATGTTCTGATCGTGTAGCCTCTTCATTCTCTCTTTGTACAGCCTTGTGCTCTCAAAATCAAGATACCTGAACTCCTCAAACTCATGCAATTCTGTGACTCTTGACGTGCCCGCAACTTCCATGTCTAAGTTTAGTTGTTTCAGTGCCCACCACGCTTTATGCTCAAGTTCTACAGGTAGGTGACAGGCCTTCCCAAACACTAACTTGTCTGGTGACATACCAATTGGTGTCTTGAAAGCTGTTCTGTAGGCCTAGAGTGCATCATCTAGCTTCTTTGCCCAATCAGTTCTTGTGGCGTTCACAGTTTTCATTAACACACTTTTGATTTCCCTGTTGGATACTTCAACCTGTCCACTAGTCTGCGGGTGGTATGGAGTAGCCACCTTGTGGTGCACATCGTATTTTATAAGCAACTTCTCGAAGGCTCTATTGCAGAAGTGAGTGCCTCCGTCGCTGATAATCGCACGTGGTGTCCCAAAGCGGGTGAATATGTTCTTCTTTAGAAACCCCACCACCACTTTCGCATCATTGGTGGGCAACGCTACAACTTCCACCCACTTGGACACATAGTCTACAACAACAAGGATGTACTTATTGCCATAGGAGCTGACGAAGGGACCCATGAAATCAATCCCCCAGACGTCAAACACTTCTATATCCTGAATTGGGTTCATGGGCATATCGTGGCACCGGGAAATGTTCCCGGTGCGTTGACATTCATTACAACCCTTCACCCATGAGTGAGCATCTTTAAACACAGTCGGCCAGAAAAATCCGGCTTCTAGCACCTTTGCTGCTGTCCTGATCCCTCCAAAGTGTCCACCATAAGTCGATGCATGACAAGCCTGCAAAATAGAAGATTGTTCTATCTCGGAGACGCATCTCCGGATCATGTTATCCAGGCATATTCGAAAGAGATAGGGCTCATCCCAATAGTACAAGCAGCTTTCACGAAAAAATCGTTTCCTCTAGACCGATGAAAGGTCGTGAGGAACTATACCACTGGCCAGGTAATTGGCCAAGTCTGCATACCATGGCACTTCCTGATGAGTGGTGGCGAGCAGTTGCTCGTCCGGAAAAGTTTCCAGAATTTCCTCAACTTTAATCGTATTTTCAGCTCCCTCAAGTCGTGATAGGTGATCAGCGACTTAATTCTCAGTGCCATTGTGGTCATGTCTTTCAAGATCGAACTCTTGCAGCAGCAACACCCAACGAATCAGGCGTGGCTTAGAGTCTTTCTTTTCTATTAAGTACCTGAGAGCAGCATGGTCAGTGTAGACGATTACCTTTGATCCTATCAGGTAGGATCGGAACTTGTCGAATGCGAAAACCACAGCTAGCATCTCCTTTTCAGTCACCGTATAGTTCAACTAGGCTCCACTCAGCATTCTGATGGCATAGTAGATTGGGTGCATCAATTTGTCCTTCCGCTGGCCCTGCACTACCCCCACTGCGTAGTCACTAGCATCATACATTAGTTCGAATGGTTGCTCCCAGTTGGGGGCAACAATGATGGGTGATGTGACCAGCCTCTGCTTCAACTCCTCAAATGCTACCCTGCAATCATCAGAAAATACAAACGGGTGATCTTTCTCTAATAACTTACAGAGAGGTTTGGTGATTTTGGAGAAGTCTTTTATGAATCACCGGTAGAAACCGGCATGTCCAAGAAAACTTCTGATTGCTTTGACCGAAGTTGGTGGAGGCAGCTTTGCTATTACATCAACCTTTGCTCGATCTACTTCTATTCCCTTGCTTGACACCCGGTGCCCCAAGACTATGCCTTCTTGTACCATGAAATGACACTTCTCCCAGGTCAGCACCAGATTAGTCTCGATGCACTGTTTCAGCACACGCATCAGATTCACCAAGCACTCATCAAATGAACTTCCCACCACTGAGAAGTCATCCATGAACACCTCCATTATATCCTCAACAATGTCAGTGAATATGGCCATCATGCACCGTTGGAATGTGGCGGGTGCATTGCATAGGCCAAAAAGCATCCTCCTAAAGGCATAAATGCCATAAGGGCATGTGAAGGAGGTCTTCTCTCGGTCCTCAGGTGCAATGGAAATCTGATTGTACCCTGAGTACCCATCCAGAAAACAAAAGTGTGACCTCCCTGCCAATCTATTCAGCATCTGATCGATGAAGGGAAGTGGGAAATGGTCTTTCTGGGTGGCTAGATTCAACTTTCAATAATCCATGCAAATTCTCCAGCCTGTGACGGTTCTCGTTGAGATTAGTTCATTGTTGTCATTCTTCACAACCGTCATGCCACCCTTCTTAGGCACACATTGAACTGGGCTAGCCCAGCTACTGTCAGAGATTGGGAAAATAATTCCCGCATGTAACCACTTTATCGCCTCCTTCTTCACCAGTTCCTTCATATTTGGGTTCAGCCTCCTCTAATGTTCCCTGGAAGGTTTGTGCCCCTCTTCCAGCAGAATCTTATGCATACAGTAAGCGGGGCTGATTCCCTTGATGTCTGCCATGGTCCACCCAATGGCAGTTTTGCACTCCTTCAATACCTGTAGAAGCTGTTGGACCTACACATCTAACAAACCAGATGAGATAATAACAGGTAGAGTGGAGTCAGGTCCCAGAAATTCATACCTGAGGTGGGCTGGTAATGGCTTTAGTTCCAGCTTTGGTGGTTCTTCAATGGATGGCTTAGCTGGAGGAGTCTCCCTCTTTTCTAAGTGTAGGGGCTCAAACTCTAGATTTCTTTCCCAAGACCCTCTACCTTCCAGTGCCAACACCCATTCTGCCAAGTCCTCACCATTTACTTCCTCCAAATTCGTCAAACATGCAGCGAGGGGATCCTCAACCATCAACACTTCATCATCAGACTGTACGATTACATCCACGGCATCAATAAGAGAGCAATTGGCGAACTCACTTGGTCGCCTCATAGATTTCTGCACATTGAATATAATCTCTTCGTCATTGAGCCTTATCTTAAGTTCCCCGGTCTCACAATCAATAAGAGCTCTCCCTGTGGTCAAGAATGGTCTTCCTAAGATGATAGGAATTTCTTCATCCACTTTGCAATCCAATATCACAAAATCTGTAGGGAACACAAATTTCCCCACCTGAATAAGTACATCATCAAGGAATGGACGCTTCACAGTCCTATCAGCCAGCTGCAACAACATAGAGGTGGGTCTAGCTCTCCAAATGTCCTACCTTTTGTAAATGGCCAGGGGTATAAGATTAATGCTGGCCCCTAAATCACAGAGTGCTTTCGCAAAAGCAAAGTTTCCAATAGTGCATGGAATAGTAAAACTCCCTGGATCAGAGAGCTTTTCAGCAACAGGTCTAGTTACCACTGCACTGCACGTCTGAGTAAGTGTCACCGTGGCCAAGTCTTGGAAGTCAAATTTCCGGGACATTAAGTCTTTCATCATTTTTGCGTATCCAGGCATCTCCTTTAAAGCTTCAATCAATGGAATATTAACCTGAATTTGCTTGAGCATCTCAAAGAACTTTTTGTACTGCTCCTCCTTTTAATGCTTGGCCAACCTTTGTGGAAATGGAGCAGGAGGTCTTTTCTTCCCAATCACTTGGGACTTTTCTTTCTCAGCTACTATCTCTACTACCGGCTCTTCAACTGCTTCAGCAACTTTCTCGGTCTCCTGCTGAGTATTCTTTTCTTCCTGAGCAGGCTGGATTGTCACATCTGTCAGCCTTGTGGAATCATCTAGCTCAATGGGTACCTGAATGAGTGTCTCAGCCTGTATATTGTCACGAGCTCTCTCCTGCTCTACATCAAGATCCCTGCCATTACGGAGACTCACCGCCATCAGTTGCTTCGAGCCCTGATCTTTAGGATTGATTTGGGTATATGCAGGTAGCGTCCCCTGAGGATGAATGTTCAGAGACATTGAAATTTGGCCCAATTGCATTTCAATATTTTTGATCGTTGCGTCATGTGCATCTACTCTTTCATTTACTTTTGCATTGGATCCAATAACCTGCTGCATCGTTGCTTCAAGTCTAGTGAACTCTTCTTTTCGCCTTCCACCCTGCTGTTGCTGAGGTGGGGGATACCCTTGCTATTGATTGTTGTACCCCTGTAACCTTGGATAATGTGCCATATTGTTGGAGGGTCTCATACCTCCCATGTTTCCAGCGTTGTACAGTGGCTAAGGTGGCCTGTATGGCTGCTGAGTTTGCTGACCCCAGTTCTGATTGCCCTGTCTCTGGCCTCCATAGTTTGACACATAGTTCATGTCTTCAGGGTGCTGCTGATGATGATCATGTTCTTCATTCCAAGGATTACCCATTGGCTGACTGATGCAAGGTGTGCACAAGCCCCCATTGGTAGTATCTACAATGTGCACTTACTGTTTCTGCCCTGATTCCTCCACTTTTTTGGTGAGTATGCTCATCTGTGTCAAGAGCGTCGCCACATTTTCAGCCATAGAATTTGATGGGTCAAAAGGCACTGAGTGCACCACTAGAGTGATGGGTGCATTCCTCGTCGTCCACCCCAAATTTTGAGCCATTTTGTCAAGCAGACTCTGAACTTCTCTCCAAGTTTCGCTCAAAATGCCCCACCAGCTGAGGCATCTACAATATTCTTCATGCTATCTGACAGTCCCATGTAAAACCGTTGTCCCAACATCTGATCTGGAATACCATGGTGTGGACATATAACCAACATTCCTTTAAACCGGCTCCATGTCTTATGCAGTGTCTCCATTGGTTTCTGTTTAAAACTCACGATCTCATCAATTTGTTGAGCTGTTTTGTTGGGCGGGTGGAATTTGATGTGAAATTGCTTGACTAACTCATCCCAAGTTTCTATAGAGTTTATGGGGAGTGAGTTTAGCCAGACTTGAGCAGCTCCTGTCACCGAGAATGGAAATAATAGCAACCTGATTGCTTCCGGAGTTACGTTGGGTTGCCTTTGAATTTTGCAAATCGACAGGAAGTTCTTCAAGTGCTGCTGAGGATCTTCGGCTGGTGTCCTAGAGAATAGTCCCTTGTTTTGCAACAAGTGCAACATGTTGTTCGTGATCTGGAAAGATTCAGCTTGTATCGCGGGCACAACAATGGCAGTGGCCAGATTGTCAGCTGTGGGTTGTGCCCAGTCATATAGTGCAGCCTCAGGCACAGGAGGTGCCATATCTCTGACATTTCCGTCGGCGTTGTCTGCGTCACCCATGTCAATTTCGAGTTTGTGTGTTTGATGAGGTTGTTAAAGTCTTTTGTTGGTACGGTTCAATATCCGGAATGTTTTCTCGGGGTCTGAGAGTCCTTCAAGTAGTTCTCCAGTCCTCGTAGAGTTTCTCAGCATACACCTGAGCAACCCCGTCAACAACCGTCAAAAATTTCAATCAAATATTTGGTGTAAAGTAAACTGACTTCCCTAAGAATTTTTGTATTTCTATCGATGGTAATTGATAATTCCGTTAATTCCCCGGCAACGGCGCCAAAATTTGATCACGCCCAACTATGCCCTCTAAAAAGGACTCTGCGGACTTTGCAAATATAACCCGAGTATTACGCCCAGGGTCGAATACACAGAGAGTTAACCTATCAATCACTATCTTTAAACCCGCTAAACTCTTGAGAACCAATTTCCCAAACATTGAATCACAGTTGATGGTGTCTTTAATAACTAAAATTGCAAGTAAATAAACAACTGCAAATTAAGGATACTAAGGTTGTAAACAATAATGAGAAAACGCTAAGGTAATGACTTCCCCTAATGATAGAATCCCTTCTATTTATGCTTCATACAAATTTACCAACACACCTCTATCAATCATGAACGCTCATCTTACCGCAAATCTCTCCCGAGTAATCACAGTAATATACTCAATGCACTTTCCCGAGATACACTAGCTAGCTTTAATTAACACAGTTCACTTCAGATTGCACTCAAGGCTTCGTTATCCCTAATCCCGCCTTTAAACCCGCAGTTATAGATCCCTCTTATACTTTGGGAGTAGTGTTGTTCAACAATAACCTAAATATGTACTCTCTCCCGAGTTATGCGCACTAAATAGGCACATCTAATTGAGGATCCTGTCAATTAACTACAACAAGAACATAGTTGAACAAATAAAGATTGAAACTAGCAATTTGTATTCACATAAACAAGAAGTTCATCCCCCAATAGGTTCCATCAAAACCTTAGACAAAGGATTTAGCTACTCATAACTATGGGTAAACAAACTAAGATAAGATTCATCATAAACTAGCAATAAAAATCAAAGAAAAGAAGGAAGATGTTTTGGGTGATCTCTCACAATGGTTTTCTTCCTAAGAAACTCTAAAAATCAATACATGCCTCCTTTTGGCGAAGTCTAATATTTAAAATAGGGTTTTGGGCTAAAAATCCCGTGTTTTGCACTTTAGTCCCTATACTTTCTCGCGCCTGCCGCGGTTCTGCCGCGGTCGCGGTGGAACCGCGGCCAAACAACTCCTCTAAATCTCCTTCTGTCCACGAGCAGCCTTCACCGCGGTTCTGCCGCGGTCGCGATGGAACCGCGGCAAAATCATTTCTCTGATTCTTCAGCCTATTTTTGCGTGGTTCACTTGGGATATTTCACGGATGGCCTCTCTTTCTTCAATTTTTGACTCCAAAAGTACTCCCTAGCCTTCCCTAGTCATATATAACCTGCAAGTCATGAAAAGCACTAATAAGATCATTTTGTTATCACTTTTATTACCAAAACTATGCAAGAAGGCGGTTATTTAGGGCCTGAATATAATTAAATTCACCTATTATCAGGGGGAAAAAGTAATTTAATTTTTGAGTTAAGGGCTTCCCACTATATATATATATATATAATCTTTCTATTATAAAGTAGATCTTTTATTTTATATATGATTTATGAAGTTTTTAATTTATACTGAACGATGTATATTGATATGTTTGAATTATCTATATACCCAATATTATTTCTTTGGATAACAATAATTTATATTGATTAAAATCTTTAACGTATATCGTTACTTTGTGTTTTATAAATTCAATTCTCTTACAAATAGTACTAATTATCAATTGAACATTTATCGTCCTTGTTCGTAATTTGATTCTCAAAAGTATTTTTTGGAAAGACTGTCCAAACATAATTTTCTTATCAAATATAGCAAAAAGGAGTTGTAAAATAAATTGATCAAAAACAAATTACTATTCTCCAGAAAGTAGTTTTCTTGAGAAGCACTTTCGAATAAAAGTACTTTTCAAAATAAATAGTTTTGGCAGCTTGACCAGACGTGCTCTTAGTCTCATTTGCATTGCGACTTAGGTGCCGAATTCAAAAAATATATGCTAAAGATTAAATAGTAGGATATGATATGAAGTATGGCCCAACAAAAAGTTCATAAAAAATTGTAAGGACCCGACTGATCGTTTTGTGTATTTTAACCCAGTTCCCTTATTTGATGATCCCCGTATATGCATTTGATGTTTGGTGATTTGGGGGGATGATTGGAATTAGTTTCGAGAAGGTTATGCAGTAAATTGAGACACTTAGTCTCATTTTGAAAGCTTAAGTTGTAAGAGTTGTCTAAGGTTGACTTTTGTGTAAACGATCCCAGATTCATATTTTAATTGTCCCAATAGGTTCATATAGTATTTTGGACTTAGGCGTATGTCCGGCTTTGGATTTGGAGGTTCCTAGGTGGATTTGGCGTTAATTATCAAAAGTTAGAAATTTGAAGGTTTGGAAAGTTCATAAGTTTGACCGGGAGGGGGAGGGGGAGGGGGAGGGATTGACTTTGATGATATCAGACTCAGATTTTAATTCCGAAAGTTAGAATAAGTTCATTTTTTGTATTTAGGACTTGTGTGCAAAGTTTGAGTTTATTCCGGGTTGGTTAGGCTTGAATCATACGCTTGGTTTGAAGTTGAAAGTGTATGAACTTAAGAGATTGATCTTGATAAATGATTCTTTATTTTGATATTAATTTTGGTGTTTTGAGTCTTTGAACAGGTTTAGGGGAAGTATTAGTACTTATTGGTATGATTGTACGGGATCGGGAAGGGGGGAGGGAGGCTCAGATGTGTTTTGAATGAGTTCCAGACCATTTTGAGTTTTGTTGGCAGTGAGACTCTGGTATTTTCGCACCTGCAAGTCCATAGATGCAGACAGGTGAGCGTAAAAGTAGAATTTGGGCCTGGGGATAAGGAGTTCGCAGGTGTGGAGTTTTTGGCACAGAAGCAGTCATGCACCTGCGAGGCTGTTTCGTAAGTGCAAAGTTTTTGGCGCAGAAGCCTTCATGCACCAGCAAGGCTGTTCCCCAGGTGCGGCTCTGTAGAAGCAAGATTTTACAGATGCCTTAAGTAAGAAGGCGAAGAGTATGTGGAGTTTAGCATTCATTTTAGTAGGGGAGAGTTGTAACGACCCGGCTGGTCGTTTCATGAGTTACTACTGTGTTTCCCCCATTTCTGCTTCTTATTGCCTTGTTCAGTTGTATTTTGTGTTACCGGGTTGGTTGGTTCGGGTTCGGAGAGATTTTGGTAAGGTTTGAGACACTTAGTCTCTTTTGAGGAAGCTTAAGTTGGAAAAGTCAACCGGATGTTGACTTATGTGTTAAAGGGCTCATATGTGAGTTCCGATGGTTTGGATAGCTTCGGGAGGTGATTTGGGACTTATGAGCGTGATCGGAATGTGTTTTGGAGGTCCGGAGTGGATTTAGTCTTGAATTGGCAAAATTGGAATTTTGGCGTTTTTCAGTTGATAGGTGAGATTTTGATATAGGGGTCGGAATAGAATTCCGAAAGTTGCAGTAGGTCCGTTGTGTCATTTGGGATGTGTGTGCAAAATTTCAGGTCATTCAGACGTGGTTTGGTAGACTTTTTGATCGAAAGCGGAATTTAGAAGATTTTGGAATTCTTAGGCTTGAATCCGATGCGAATTTGGTGTTTTGATGTTGTTTTGAGCGTTCCGAAGGTTGTAACAAGTTTGAATGATGTTATGAGATATATTGACATGTTTGGTTGAGGTCCTGAGGGCCTCGGATGAGTTTCGAGTGGTCAAACGGACTATTTCATGTTGTGGAAAGTTGTAGAAACTGTTGTGTGTGTGTTGCAGACATTTGGCCTTTGCGTTCGCGAGTGGGCCCTCGCGTTCGCGAAGGGTTAGGCTGGGAATCTGTGAATTTGGCCTTCGCATTCGCGAAGGGGGTCCCGCAATCACGAAGGGTTGAGGCTCGTGGTCATCGCGTTCGCGAGGTTCATGTCGCGTTTGCGTAGAAGTAAGATGAGCAGCTGGGTCCAGGTTGGTTTGTTCTTCACGTTCACGGGTGGAGTGTCGCGTTCATGGTGAGTAAGAAAATTAAGCTTTCGTGTTCGTAAGGGTTGGTCGCGTTCGCGTAAGAGGGGATTTTGGTCAACTTAAGTTTGTGCTTCGCGAACGCGAGGCTTTGACCGCGTTCTCGAAGAAGAATTTTAATGACGGGGCAAAATGATTTAAAAGGGGTATTCCCCGATTTTGAGGCTAAGTTCCTCCAGTTTTGAGCGTTTTTGGAGATTTTTGAAGAGGATTGAAGAGAGAATCAAGGGAGAACACTTGGAGGTAAGATTTATGGACTTAATACTCGATCCTAATGTGTTTTCTCCTAATTAATCATGGAATTTAAGCCTAATATTAAAGAACTATGGCTTGTAATTGGAGACCTAGAATTTGGGATTTGAGGGGTCATTTGTGGATGGATTTTGGTGGTTTTGATATGAATGAACTCGGGGAGTGATAAGGAGTCTATTAATGTAAATTTTATTGGAATTTGAGACGTGGGTCTCGGGGTCGGGTTTGGCCAATTTCGAGATTTGTGTTGTGATTTGATTTCTTTTGAGTGGGTTTTGTTCCCTTAGCATATTTTGATAGTTTTGCACTGATTTTGGTTAGATTTGGAGCATCCGGAGACCGATTCGAGAGGCCAAGGCATCGCAGGCTAGAGTTTGGACCGGATTGAGGTGAGTAATAATTGTAAATGTTATCCTGAGGGTATGAAATCCCGAATTTCACATCGTTGTGCTATATTGAGGTGACACACACGCTAGATGATGAGCATGTGGTCGTGCACCATTGGGGATTGTGACTTAGTCCATCCCGTATGATTGATTGAAAATTGTTTGCTATCATCATGTTTTGGGCTGAATGCCATATTTGGGCCTCGTGCCAACTATTTGGACCCTTAGGGGATTTTTACTGCTATTTCCTCACTATTTTGATTTTAATATCTATACTCAGTCATGAAATATATTATACCGTTTTCATAACTCAGCCATGTTTATTCTGTTTTAACACATTAAATGATATTTTGGGCCTAGCATCATGTTTTACTGTTGCCCGAGTGGCTTATGAGATTCTGAATGAGTAAGGCCGAGGGCCTGTATTGTGAGGATACTTTTGGGTCGGGCTGCACGCCGCAACAGTGATACGCTAATTTATGATTATGAAGCCGAGGGCCTGAGATTGTACGCCATAAGGTGGCTTGATATGAGGCCGAGAGCCTATTGATTATGCCACGAGATGGCTTGATATTGCGCTTAGACCGTAAGGGACCCCTCCCGGAGTCTGTACACTCCCAGTGAGCACGGGTACCCATTGTGATATGAGATATAGCCCGAGGGGCTAATTCTGTTGGTATTGTGCCCGAGGGGTGGTTTTTATGTATTTATCTCTTCTAGTTTCCTGTCATTTACTTGTTTAACTGTTAAAAAAGTGTTTTAAAGAAGCTTATTTTGAACTAAGGTATTTTTATAAGATTTCACTGTTTCTTTGCCTTTTATTGGTTTTACATTGCTTCCTTATAGCATGTTGTTGTATTGTTACGTGATTATTGCTCAGTCTTCATTTATTATTATTACTCACTGAGTCGGAGTACTCACATTACTCCCTACACCCCTGTGTGCAAATACATGTGCCTCGGGTCCCAATAGCCAGTGCTGATTGCTTCCAGCTCAGGCGGTTCGGAGTTCACTAGGTAGCTGCTCGGTGTTCGCAGCTAGTGCTTCTCCCCCATATTATGTTCCCTTGTTTTAGTTTTGTAATAGACTATGTAGACTTTTCCTACTTTTAATCGGTTATTAGATGCTCATGACTGGTGACACCCTGATATTGGGCTATGTCTATTTTGCAAATTGTATTGTCTCACTATTTATTTGGGAGTTAATCATGTTAAAGACTTAAATTGTGTTATTTTAATTGCTTAAAATGAATTGGATATGTGTTGGTTGGCCTTGTCTTCACGAGAGGCGTCATCATGACTGGGTCTAGGTTTAGGGTCGTGACAAGAGGTAGCTAGGAATGTTCAGGCGTTGGCCAATAGGTTGGTGAGATTGGAAATGTTGGAGCCAAACAGAGTTCCTGGTGGTGTTGTATCTCGGTCATCCTTGTTTAAGTGCATTAAGACACGTCAGTATGATGATCCCCACTTTCTTGTTCTTAAGGACTCGGTGCAACACGATGATGATAAGGAGGTGGCTATTGGTGATGATGAGGTATAGAGCCTTCATGGTCGGATCTGTGTTCCTAATATGGATAGCTTGGGAAAGTTAATTCTTGAGGATGCTCATAGTTCATGGTATTTCATTCACCTAAGTGCTATGAAGATATATCGTGATTTGAAGTAGCATTATTGGTGGAGAAGGATGAAGAAGGACATTGTTGGAAATGTTGCACAATGTTTGAATTGTCAGCAGGTTAAGTATGAGCATCGAAGACCGGGAGGATCTTCAGAGTAGAAATAGAAGCGTATCACTATGGACTTCTTGGTAGGGTTTCCACGGACTTTGAGGAAGTTTGATGCCATTTGGGTCACTGTGGATGAGTTGACCAAATCGGCGCATTTCATTCAGATCACGACTTCGTACACTTCAGAGCAGTTGGCTAAGATCTACATCCGAGAGAATGTTCGCTTGCATGGTGTACCTGTTTATATCATCTCGGATCGTGGCACTCAGTTGACATTGTATTTCTGGAGGGCTGTTCAGGGCGACTTGGGCGCGCAAGTTGAGTTGAGTACATCATTTTATCCTCAGAAGAACGGGCAATCCAGGTGGACCATTCAGATCTCGGAGGATATGTTGCGGGCCTGTATTATTGGTTTTGGAGGCCAGTGGGATCATTTTCTACTGTTAGCAAAGTTTACATATAATAACAACTACTAGTCTAGTATCGAGATGGCTCCATATGAGACCCTATAAGGGAGGCAGTGTCGTTCTCCAGTTCATGACCCAAAATCGACCTAATCGTGATGACACCTAACCCCAACATGCTTGTTAAGACAAATATAGAATAATGTAACTCAAGTGAAAGATCATTATTAACAAAGAATATAAATAGTTGAATTCCATACAACATCCCAAGGATTGGTAATACAAGTCATGAGCCACTAAGATTTAAATTTACAAAGCTGGTAAAAAGAATGAATACAACATCTATTCAAATATACTTAAAAAGAAGTTCAATCCTGAGCTACCAAGAACAAGTTGTCGCAATATCTGGAATGCAAGTACATATTCAATGCTAACCTCCGTCATTCACAGCAGCTTGGATCCTAGATCTGCACGCAAGGTGCAGACGCGTAGTATGAGTACAACCGACCTTTTTTACTCAATAAGTATCCTGATAAACCTTGTGGGAGTAGTGACGAGGTCTCAGAACAAGGATACTCACTATATATAACTTGTACAACTCAAAAATATAAACGTGCATGATGAGAATAAGAAGGCCATGTTTTCTACAACAATGGAGGCTTATTGGGCTCATGATGGTGCCAATGGATTTGGAGAATTGGGCCACGAATTTAAAATGCTTACACTAATTAGCCTTAGTCCAATTGAAACCCAAGAATTTCAAGAAATTGAAGAAGTCCAAGAATCCATTAAAGATTAGGATTTTTTTTCCACGATTGAGATTTCTTAATTCTTGTTTTAGTAGGATTATATTTATAGTTCTAGTCAAACTAGGATTAGGATTATTAGTTGGTAGCCCTTTCCTAGTAGAATTCTTTTTCCTATTTTAGCTAGGATATGTTTTCTAAGACTTATTTTTATTCTATTTTAATTAGGATTAGTTTTCCTTAACCTTATCAATTTTACTCATTGTAAGGTCTATTTAAAGGGCTCAATGTGCTAAAAATAAACATTGGTGATTCGTTTTTCTAAGCTTTTGCTTCAAAAACGTGATTGATCTTTTATTTCATTCTTCTTCCTTTATTCAATGCTTCTTGCAATCTTGCAGGATTGGGGAATGTGTGGGTGAGGATTCTTTCTATCTTACATTCTTCTAACGTGAGTTTGAAGAATGCATTCGTTAGTTTTGTGAAAAACTTTAGCGGGATGCTTTTGTTTTTCTCTTTTCTTTTTACTTGAGAGGTGCAAAACCTTAAAAGTACATCAATTTGGCAAGCAGCATTATCAAAGACAAAATATGAAATACATGTACCATCAAATAGTGAGAAAACCCGTCTAGCTCAGTTGGTAGAGCGCAAGGCTCTAAACCTTGTGGTCATGGGTTCGAGCCCCACGGTGGGCGACGTTTTTTTCTTCATTCCTTGCTTTCCTCTTCTTCTTGCCCTTCTTGAGCCGATGGTCTATTGAAAATAACATCTCTACCTGCATTAGGTAGGGGTAAGGTCTGCGTACAGACTATCCTCTCCAGACCCCACCTGTTGAGATCAAACTGGGTTTGTTGTTGTTGTTGTTGTTTCTCTAACAATGCACATAGAGAGGATGTGCGCTAGTCTCTTTACAGTCGAACATATAAAGAAGATATGCATTTGATATAATATAAAACATCAACAATTGCATAAAGAGAAGATATGCATAGGTACTGTTCCAGTTAAACAACTCAACATATGGAGAAAATATGCATCCAACATCATTAAATCCTTGAGCTTGCATATATAGAAGATATGCGTAAAATGTCAAATAATCCTTCCATGATTCCATATAAAGAAAATATGCATAAATACCAAGAAGTCCTTCAACAATGGCGTATACAGAGGATATGCATGATTAGACAAGTCATAATGCACAGATTGACATATAGAGAACATATGTACTTTGATCATTTCTTATATCATGTGGAATATAAAGAAGATATGCGTAGAAGGCATGTGTATATTCCCGAACTAGCATATAGAGAGGATACTTAGTAAGAGATCATGTATACACCCAAAGAGTTTTCATATAGAGAAGATACACAAAATTCAACCACTGTCCAGTTTCCATAATCCGCGGGTATATCATCAAGGAGAAACATGAGAGGACGACCCTATAGGGATGGATCCTTATCCACATGTTGCACGGACAAAATCCCATGCCTAATCACCGCACTGACAACTCACGTGCCATAATCATAACCACCACATAGATAACTCACGTGCCATAATTCCAACAACTACACAGACAACTCACGTGCTAAGAATCCAGTCCATCACACAAAAACCATGTACAATAAATACATATATACAATCAACGAATATCAAATCATGTACCCAAAGACTGATAAATAGCATGCTAAAGTGTATGCATGTACGAAGTATATAATTATAGCTCAGATTAGGCGGATACACCTTATAACAATGTATATCATGTTCAGACATGGAATCAACACCTAGACATGATCTCTAACATGATTCATGGAGTTCACATAGTCATACAAATGTTGCCCCCGTTTTCTCTCGAAAGTGAGTTTCGATGTGTGATAACTCTTTTAAATGGGTACTAAAAAGAAGATTCTCTACCTAATAATTTTTAATGTGCGTTAGAGCACCTATTTTCCAATAACTCTATTTTGACTAGTCCGATTTAGTAAACATCGGGTAAGAGCTCAAATTACCTCAAAGAAAAGGCGTCAGGTACTCTTCGATGTCTATAAGTGTGGTTCCCGGCCGAATTATAAATTATGTGGGGATTATCAAATTATAGATAATTATTCTAAGTGAGAATAAAAATTAAGGGAGAGTAAAGAGTAGTTGGTCTGTTAAGGTAGAATAAGATGAAGCAACTAATTGAAAGAAATCATGCACAAGTAAAGGAAATAATTTGAAAGAACATAAACTAATTGGTACAGTTCTTTGGAGGATATAAGATATATCTTAGTCAAGTCTAGGTTCTTTAACAAACAGATATACAAGGAACAATTAAACGTAATGAGGAGTCCTAAATTTTTTAGCCTAAAGGATCACCCCTTGCAACATAAATAATACTTTGCAACCCTTTTGAGTACAAGGGTTGCTCATATTATCTAGGGAGTACAGATTATCATCTCCTGCTACCCGATTACTATCTTTAACTTGTTTACCTAAAGCGCACTAGTTCAATTCTAAGTCGTGCCCTACACATGCCTACCCGTCTCATGCCTATGGTCCAATAGGTATTGTACCACTATATAGGTAGTTGTAAACTCAACCTAGGCTGCTCAAAATTAAAAGACTAGGCACCACATAGTTAAAATAAATAAGACTTCATATAAATATTCAATTAACACAAAGGGTTTACGTTTACCCCCACAAATAGACTTGCATGAATGTCAAGAGAATAACGATTAACAGTGGTGGGTAGTGGAAGTATGGTTAGGCGAAATACCCTATGAACATGCTCTTCTAGTTGTAAAATTAAGACGACCAGTTATGTACTACTGCATTTTGAATAATCAGTCTTAAGGCATGATTTCTATGTGAATGCGTAAATGACCAGTTACAATTAATCAGGTACAAGATTCATGCGAGGATGAGTGAACATGTTGCATCGTTTGAGTTCTATAAACGATCTGGTTGGGACCGCTTCTAGACAAAACAATAATGGCGAATTCTTATTTGCAAACCCAATAGTCATGATCTCTAGGCGGATGAATGAAGAGAACACAAGTTGAAGAAAAAGTAGTTTCAGTCACTTAACATGGTGTCCTGTAGGCATACTGTCTATGCAGAAATAAAACACGCCGAACAAATAGCAAACAAGGTCAATTGAATCCTATAGGCATGTTTTCTAGACAAGTTATGAATTATGTTGGCAGTATTAACATTAACAGTTAATTGGAGTCCTAGATCATGATTTTTAAGTGAATATGTGAGGTTAAGGGCTTATATGCATGCTGTCCATTGGCAAGTAGTGCATATAAATAGAGCATGTTGAACAAGTAGCAAATAAAATCATTTAGACCCTATAGACATGCTTTCTAACCATTCATACAAGAATAAGAATATCCCAGCTCCTTTTTACTAATTTCCCCAGCGCTTGCTCTTACAAATTATTATGGACCAAAATAGAATAATTACATGCCCAAATTACAAATATAAAGTAACCCACTAATGCATATGGAACTTCACCAGCCTCGCTCTTCATGTAAACCCATAAGACCAAATTACATGTGCACAAGGGTGGATAAAACACGCTTGGATTCAACGTTCAAATCCAACAACAAACATGGCCCAACAGACCAGGACCAAACATAGAAGCAAATCTCTTGCTTACCCATTAACAACTAATAGGAATATAGGGACATAAGTGCAAACCAGTCATTCAGATGATTTCAAGTTTAGGTAAGAACACATACACATGATTTCCTAGTATTGCAGTTACCAATATCAATGTATATGGTCAAAATCATATGCCTTTGGTTTTTGTAGGCTCGAGAAGTTGCATCGAGGGCAAAAGTTTGATATTGATCAAGCTCGGGCTCGAAGGTAGAATACCAGGCTCGAAGACCTAAGTGCTCGAGGAACATCGGAGCCAAGTATGACCAACTCCGAGATAATGCCGTCATGAGTTTTTTACAAAAGGACAAGATTCCCTCCACATCCCCAAGATCAAGGCGTAAATTCCGGAATAGATTTGTATGAATTAGTACAAATCCGTACTAGGCGGTTATACAACTGTCCCAATAAGATTCCTTACCTTAAATAGAAATGTACCTTATTTAGGGTTCCCCTATTATATAAAGGGGACCCCGACCATTTGTAAACATCATCTAATCATTGTCAAAGAATATACTCTCTACTTTTCGCTCATTGTTCATCATAATTGTCCTATAGCTTTATTATTCTTGCTTTATTGTTCTTGACCAATCTCGAGGTCATTTAGGCTCGAGGTCGAAACTGACTCATCTACTGGTTTGGTCTTACTTTTTTCTTTCATCTATACTTCAGATTTCTTGATTATTAATTATTAATGAACTAAATCACATATCTTTAAAACCACAAATCAAATTTAATTGTTACTCGTATTTTCGAGGTAAACAGTTTGGCGCCCACCGTTGGGCAAAAGATAATAGTGTTTATTTCAATACTGATTTCGGTAACACACGTTATTTTCACACTTGTTCTTGTCAAATATTCTTTGATTTCAGGATAAAACATGTCAAACTCGCAGAATGCACCCGTACACGGTGATGATGGTCTTGGGTTTCACGGAGAAAATGACAACATAATTGCTCCAGGGGTATATGTACCACCGATAAACCCTGGGGAAGTGCCAAATGTAGAGCCAGTGGATGTTAGTTCACATATTTATTTGAATGCGGATCTAGGCGCAAACCTCAAAGCAAGTGTACATAGAGAAGTTAGATCTGGGGGCCAAAGAACACAGGGCGTAGAAGATGGGGGAATCAACCTCCAAGTGATATTCGAGATTCTACAAGCTCAATAGATTGCCACCGCTCAACTTCAGAGTCAGAATAAAACTCCAAGTATAGTCGAACCAGGAAACACTTGACGTACTGAACCGGTGCTAGAAAGATCAAACGAGAACGATTCGGGGACTGACCCCACAATTATGAAGATGCTTGAGGAACTCACCAAGAGGATTGAGTTTGGGGAAAAGAAGATAGAGGATAATGACAAAAAGGTGGAGACCTCTATAACTCCTATGTTGATCAAATACCAGGGCTCCCTCGGTCTTAATAGGATTGGACGCTAAAAAATTCACACAAAAGTTGTTTTCCTCGAGCGCGGCTCCGATGCCCATCCCTAAGAAGTTCCGTATGCCCTGTCGTGCCCCTTTTTCCCTCGCGGGGTCTGGGTTTAGACATTCATAGGGGAAAACTCGTTTCCTTTTGGGAATTGGGTATTTGAATTTGAAGAGTCACCACCTAACGGATTAAGGTGTGTTAGGTCACCTAGAGTAATTAACTCGTGTAACTAGTTTGCATTACCAGAGATTAGGGTAAGGGCTCGAAATAACCTTGAGGGAAAGGTATTAGGCACCCCTCGCGGTCCACAACGGTGGGTCCCGACCGAACTTAAACTATGTGAATTAGTTAATTAACAAGTAAGCGCGTATTTGCAAAATAAAGTAGCTTTCACAGTCTAAATAGATATATGATCAAGGAAATTCAGATAATTAAAGTAAAAGAGGTTTGGATAGCTTAAATGCACATATATGTAAAGAAAAAAAGGAAGTTTAGTGTCACGACCCAAACCGATGGGCCGCGATGGGCACATGGTACCTTACTCAACCGAGTACCAATGTAACGTATCTTCTTAATACATCATCATATACACGTGACATACATGCTTAATAGGGCAACATGATCTTTTATAAACTCAAAACATTGGCCGACAAGGCCGTACAATCTTTCACATAAACGACATACATCTACAAGCCTCTAAGAATACATAAATATCATAATGGTCGGGATAAAGTCCCGCCATACCAAATAATACACGTCTAAATCATACTAACCAAACAAGCAACTCCGAAGCAAATGGAGCGTACCAATATCTTCCGCTGAGCTGATAGCCTACTTGGAGGGCTCTCGACCAGTCTATCGGGACCTGCGGGCATGAAACGCAGCGTCCCAAGGCAAAAGGGACATCAATACAAATAATGTACCGAGTATGTAAGGCATATAAATAAGTACATAAGAGACATGGAAGAAATATAGACTACATGACTCATCCTGTAAGTCTGAATAACTTTGTAAATCATAAATTACTTTTAGCGTCATGCATATGCGTATGAATATCATGTCGTGCATAGGTACATGTTTCATAACATCATCAGCCTCTGAGGGCATCCCATCATATCATATCAGCCACTGTGGGCAAAATCATCATCGTATACCAGCTGATCAGGTAGTGGTGCATATATAACGCCATAACCTTTCCCATATCCCATATACATATATATACATACATATATACGCGTATATAACGCCGTTTGAATACATACATATATATGCGTATATAATGCCATTTGAATACATACCCATATATGCGTATATAATGCCGTTTGAATCATATTTCAGCCACTGTTGGCAACATCATCATCATATACTAGCTGATCAGGTGGTGGTGCGTATATAACGCCATAACCTTTTCCCATATCCCATATACATATATTTACATATATACGCGTATATAACGCCATCTGGTCATGGGTCAATGTACGTGGATGCAATGCATGAAATGTACGTCAATAAAATTATTCAGAATGTCATAAGACCATTTTGCCCCTTGAGCAATATCATAATGTAACATCCTTTCAACTTTCGTATTTTTCTGAGACCCATGAATAGATGATAAAATATTATGACACCTAGAAATTAAAGAACATAGATATTTCTATTACTCCTATGAGTAGAGTCACTTTTGGAATTTGTGCATTTGCACGTTTCGTTCATATCGTAGGGATCATGCCAAAAGAAAGAAGGGATAGCCTTAATATACCTGGAATAGGTACAACTCCGTATAAATATCCCGTTGAAAACCTTCGTGGATTGAATTTAGACCCAAAAATCAGATTTAAGATTCTGCGTTTGAACTTGAGGAACAAAATTATTCTGTTTCAATAGCTCTTGGCTTCAAAGTAACGAATTGTATTTTCTTTCAATAGTTCTTAGCTAACTAACAGATTTTTTTTTGTTTCAAACCCAAAGATACGAAATGACGCTAATGTGGTTTCTTTGAGAATTTGAAAGGAAAATATTTCTGGTTTTCTTAAGTTTGTAAGGAAATATCCTTATTTGAATTCCTTGATTCATTGACAAGAATGAGTGATATAAGTTATTATCCTAATTAGGTAGGATTGCTAGGTTACATTATTAATGTGATCTTACATAGGCACATGGCATAATGACTTATGAGTCATGTTTAGCCATTGTGGCTTTAGGCCACGTGGGGGCATAATTTTTAATAAATTTTATTTTTATCCACTTATTAGTTAATCGGGTAATGTCCTGTTACCCGATATTACCCCCATAATTGAGAATTATATCCACTTACTTAAAATACTACTCTCTTTGCACATACCTTATACACCCTATTATCATGGTCATATAGTACCTTGTATGGCACTAGTCCATAAATGACGAGTATTTTATCTCGGGCCGTATTTTATCCCTAAATGCCAAACTTTGACAAAATTCATTTTCTTAGACTTGCTCCCCCTTTCACCTTCATGAATTTACTAATCACTTATAATTCTTATAGTCCCCAAATAATATTTTCCTTGGACTGATGTCAATTACTTTACGACAAATTCAACGTACATTACTGCAGGGTGCAACATCATCGTAACTTATTACTGCGAAGCGTAACATCAACGTAATGTAATATTGCTGGCATTACATTGTCTTAATATAATACTGCCGAACGTAATATCGACGTAGTATTGCGGGGCGTAACATTATTCCCCCCTTTGAAACATTCGTCCTTGAATGTTGACTGATGCTTTTATCATTTTCGTAACTTATATTTCTCGTGAATACCTTAATACTCTTCTTGCCATTTAAGAATTTTCTCTGTGAATAAATCCAAAGTCTAGGGTATTCCCCTCCTTTAGTCTTTTTGCTCATATCATCACCTGTGGTCCTAATCTTCCTAATCTTGCAACTTCTGTTACCTCCTGTCATGCAACCTGTATGACCCTGGCTTTATAGGTGCACTTATGTAATTCATCTTTCCTTTTTCATTTTATCTTTTAGTCAATCTTTAGGCCTTACTTTGTATATACAAGGCTTAATAAGATACCTCTCTGGGCCTCTATAGGTATACTGAAGTCCTTTGCTCGATACTTTGTAGAACTTGCGAATATGGACATATCTTATTTCATAGATCTGGTTACCCATTCACCTGACTTTACTGCATTACATGGGTTATACTATACCATAATTTTTGCTCCAATCTACCTTTACTGAGGTATGCTTACCTAGTTCCTAGTTACTTTTGTTGTCTTTCAGGTATAAATCTCAGTCCTTCAATGCCCCTTCATTATCGTTCGTCTTAAGAATCATGGCCTAGCCTCATGTCATAGTTTGTAACTTATATCTGACTATTGTTGATTCGCCTCAAAGTTGATCTATAATCCTTTACTTGAAGACTTGGAATTTCTTCACGTAATACATTACCGCTAGGGCTT
The DNA here is from genome assembly GCF_000715075.1 of Nicotiana tabacum. Taxonomy (NCBI): domain Eukaryota; kingdom Viridiplantae; phylum Streptophyta; class Magnoliopsida; order Solanales; family Solanaceae; genus Nicotiana; species Nicotiana tabacum. The sequence goes on along the minus strand of NC_134089.1, from coordinate 49,246,227 downwards.
ACGTTGTATTGAGGAATATTTGAAGTGATTTCCATAATCATATTTTATAGTATCTCAATGCGATTCATGGGGTATTTTGATTTTTGTGCTGCTAGTGAAATCTTTTTCTCCTTCTCTTCTTCTATTTTCTCTTCTTTTTTTTTTCTTTTTTTTTCAAATCATTATTCAAACGAAGGCCCAAACGCCATCCTTTATCTGTCACAATTATCCCCTTATTTTGTTACTAGGTCAGCATTTCATTCTTCCTGAATGTTATTAATATTAGACTCCTTTGAGTTCATTCAGGCTATACTGAACTTTCAATAACTTAGAGAAACCATTATCTTTCTTGTTTTCATGGACTTAATCCTGAGGACTTATCCATTCTCGTCGCCTTTTCACTTGCCTTTCCTCAATCTTACTCATGTTTTCTCAAAACTTTGTCACTCTACCATACTTTAGCTTGCGACCTATAAATATCCATGTATAATACTCGCAACTTTCCTTCAACTTGCTTGTACCATAGATTTCCTTATGCTATTTTGGAATGTCAAGCGATACATCACATCGTCTCCAACTCTTCTCTATTCTCTTAACTAGATCTCTCAGTACTTAGAAACCATAGGTTGGAAGATATGCTGCTGATGATGCCGCTATCATTTTCGATTATTGAATCCTCGTGCTTATAGCCTTCTATCCGAAGTATGGACTATTCACAATCTTCTTCCTTTAGGTATCTCATACGTTGTTCACCTTTACCTTACTTACCTTAAAATATCGTATCGTATCTTCTATCTCTTTTCTGACCTCCCTTCCACCTAGGAGTAATTCACGTCCATAACTTGAAGCTCTATTATAATACTCGCACCTATGGTACATACACAATTCGATGGGAGCTTCGTACTGACCTTTTATGAGGCTAGTACTTCTTCTAACTGGCTTTCTTGTAGGGCCATTATAGATTATGACTGTTGTGTTATTTCTCTTGAACATCTGACATTAAGAGTGATTCTATCATGTTCTCCAGCACAACTTCTATAATTTTTCGAGGTCCAATAATCAGACTCCTGATTTACTTAGGTGATGTAATTCTTTAGTTCCCTCTTCCTTCTGATAAACCTTTACGTAGGCTTAAGCTATCTTCCGACCTTTGGCTCATGGTATCAGTTATTACCTTAGCCTTTCATGGGCGTTATGGAATATCCAAGATACAATCTTCTAACAATTCAATCCTCTGTTTATGCCCTGTGCTCAATTCTTTCCTTTAACTTATATCAGAGTCTTCTATGGCTGTATGATTATCAACAAATATGCTGCCTGGATAATACTCCAAAATCTTGAGTGTATCCATAACGTACTAACTCTAGATCATTGATCGAATAATTCCTTTCGTTCCATCTCAAATTTCTTTCAACGTAAGCTATTACTTTTCCCTGTCTTTCTGCCCCTTGTTGCATCCATACTTAGCTTATCTTAGTGCCGACATTTGCCAGAGTTTCATATAACTCATATGATCTTGAATATTACTTTTAACTTTATTTCCTATTCATTTACCACGGTAGGTGCCACTTTCCTTTTGAGTGCTTACAATGTTGTTGTGAGACTGTTGTTACACGACCATCTCCTCTTTAGGTCGTTGTGCTTAGATTGAAGCCTTCTTTCTTATCTCCTCAGCTAGTCTTTCGTTGTAGTACATAGGGAGAACCCTTGACTCTCGTAAAGCTGTGAGCTTATTATGGACCTTTTGATGTCCTTCCTTGCCTATAATTATCCGTAGTTACTTAGCTTCATGCCCTTATGCTTGTATGGTTGCTTCTGAACTGATATTTTGACTGCCTTCCCAGTGACACTTTTTTTTATCCCCGTAACACTCATACGGTATCTTTAAATACCCCGACTCTTGTTTGAATATATCTCAAGTATTATAATGATATTCTTTGACGTTGAATTCTCCATGTTGGGTTTTACTATGTTTATCTTACACAATCTGATGACTCGTGTGTAACCTCCTGGTTAGCCATAACTGGGATCTTCCTGACCAATTGCAAACTACTCGTTCTCCCATTCTCATATTAATATTCCTTGTAATCTTTCTTGGGTTATTTATTTTGTTTTAACTTACGTCTCGCACTGGCTCCTTATTTATTAATAATAGCTCAGGTAGAAACCTTTACTTCATCTCCTTGACATCGTGTTTGCACAATATTCTTGAACCGTAGCATATCTGTAAGATTTGGATAAGTGCTATCTCATTCCTCTTTCAATTATCGCATTCTTCCTTTACCATTCTATAGTCACTAGAACCACTTAATTCTAGCTTAATGCAACATTACTCCATATTCCCCCCTTTAGGGGTGTACTAAGAGTTGAAGCCACGAGAATTTACCTATAGATGTTTTACCTCTTCATCTTTGGCGTTGTTTCACAACACCAATGATCCTTACTCGCCTTGCGGCAATCCTTTTGTACCAAAGATGACAAATTCCCTTACTCACGAGGGTGGCACTTAGCTTAACTGGCATATATAGTCTCTTAAGCTTAACTTTGCTCACATTGCTTGCTTTAGGGAAGTGTCTCCCTGGATGACCATTCTATGAATTTCTCATGAATCTTCTTTTGTTGTCCATTCTACTATTGGCAGGACAAAATCTGAAATTCCCATGATGTCGAGTACTTTCCAATTATTCAGTCCCTAATTCATATTTAGTTTATCTTGTTTATCAGTCCATACTGATCTCTGTTACTTTGGGGATTAACTCTCCCCTCTGGTAGTCGTGTTGGATTCACGAACTTATTTTTCGGAATGAGGATATAACCTTATGGCCTATACTCTTTTGTTGTCTTAAGGCCTATCACTATCTCTTCCTTCATTTGACTATATGTTCTGTAACACTCTACCGATTTCATCTATGTATCACACTTTATTCATAATGCTTCCTTATCTCACTTCTCATTATTCTGCTAATATTTCTGCATATCCCTTTTCTTGTGAAAACTTCAATACGACATTCTTTCGCTTTTAATTTTCCTTTTCTCCATCCAGTGGCTCTTCAAGTTGCTTAACGTTTTCGTTTTACTAGAGACGCGAGCCACACTAAGGTAATATTTATCCCTTCAAGACTTATAGTGCATGTCTTTGTAGCACTCATATCTAGCTGTACTATTCTAGGGTGCACCATCTGGGTATCTCACAAGAAGATCTATTGGAACATTTGTAATACCCTTCGGAAATATCAACCACACAAACAATCCACTCACCATTTTGGTTTACTCTAACCACAGCCAGGTCCTGATGTTCCATCCTTTTTCTTAACTACACCTGTTAGCCCCCATAGGGCATAACTGATATGGGTACGACTAATTGTATATACCGCTGTTACTATTGATTATAACTCAAAAAGCTTATGTGCCTCTGCCTGAATTATAAACACTGTTAACCTTTGTTAACTGGGCGCCTCATACCATTCTTTATCTTGCTTCTTTTGCTTGTTGAAACTTGTATTTATCTTCTTAATCTTTCACTTTCTTTCACCATAAAGGCGGATAGACATTCTTGCCTTAAGGTTTCTTAGAAAGAGGCGTACACTTTTCAATACGCACATGATCTGCTAAAGACCTGACATTTACTTATCATAAGCATGATACAAAGCCGAGTTAATCTAATTCAACACTTCCACAGCTATATCTCTTATCGATCATCTTTCTGAACGTAGGTATTGTCTTATTACGAATAAAAATAGAAGTTCAGGACTTGAATTATAATAAGTGAGTTCTACCACACGATCTAGAATAACAAAAAAGAGTGTCAATCTTAAATGCCATGTAGCCTCCTGCTTATAAGTGTGGTGCACGACACACCCATAAACAAGACTCAACTAGACACGGCTTGTAGACATCCCTAAGAAAGAACTACTCTGATACCACTTTTGTCACGACCCAAACTGATGGGCCGCGACGGGCACACGGTACCTTACTCAACCGAGTACCAACGTAACGTATCTTCTTAATGCATCATCATATACACGTGACATACATGCCTAATAGGGCAACATGATCTTTTATAAACTCAAAACATAGGCCGACAAGGCCGTACAATCTTTCACATACACGACATATGTCGACAAGCCTCTAAGAATACATAAATATCATAATGGTCGGGATAGAGTCCCGCCATACCAAACAATACACGTCTAAATCATACTAACCAAACAAGCAACTCCGAAGCAAATGGAGCGCACCAACATCTTCCGTTGAGCTGATAGCCTACTTGGAGGGCTCTCGACCTGTCTATCGGGACCTACAGGCATGAAACGCAGCGTCCCCAAGCAAAAGGGACATCAGTACAAATAATGTACCGAGTATGTAAGGCATATAAATAAGTACATAAGAGACATGGAAGAAATATAGACTACATGACTCATCCTGTAAGTCTGAATAACTTTGTAAATCATAAATTACTTTTAGCATCATGCATATGCATATGAATGTCATGTCGTGCATAGGTACATGTTTCATAACATCATCAGCCTCTGAGGGCATCCCATCATACCATATCAGCCACTGTGGGCAAAATCATCATCGTATACCAGCTGATCAGGTGGTGGTGCGTATATAACGCCATAACCTTTCCCATATCCTATATACATATATATACATACATATATATGCGTATATAACGCCGTTTGAATACATACATATATATGCGTATATAATGCCATTTGAATACATACCCATATATGCGTATATAACGCCGTTTGAATCATATTTTAGCCACTGTGGGCAACATCATCATCATATACCAGCTGATCAGGTGGTGGTGCGTATATAACGCCATAACCTTTTCCCATATCCCATATACATATATTTACATATATACGCGTATATAACGCCATCTGGTCATGGGTCAGTGCACGTGGATGCAATGCATAAAATATACGTCAATAAAATTATTCAGAATGTTATAAGACCATTTTGCCCCTTGAGCAATATCATAATGTAACATCCTTTCAACTTTCGTATTTTTCTGAGACCCATGAACAGATGATAAAATATTATGACACCTGAAAATTAAAGAACATAGATATTTCTATTACTCCTATGAGTAGAGTCACTTTTGGAATTTGTGCATTTGCACGTTTCGTTCATATCGTAGGGATCATGCCAAAGGAAAAAAGGGATAGCCTTAACATACCTGGAATAGGAACAACTCCGTATAATTATCCCGTTGAAAACCTTCGTGGATTGAATTTAGACCCAAAAATCAGATTTAAGATTCTGCGTTTGAACTTGAGGAACAAAATTATTCTGTTTCAATAGCTCTTGGCTTCAAAGTAATGAATTATATTTTCTTTCAATAGTTCTTGGCTAACTAATAGATTTTTTTTTGTTTCAAACCCAAAGATACGAAATGACGCTAATGTGGTTTCTTTGAGAATTTGAAAGGAAAATGTTTCTGGTTTTCTTAAGTTTGTAAGGAAACGTCCTTATTTGAATTCCTTGATTCATTGACAAGAATGAGTGATATAAGTTATTATCCTAATTAGGTAGGATTGCTAGGTTACATTATTAATGTGATCTTACATAGCCACATGGCATAATGACTTATGAGTCATGTTTAGCCATTGTGGCTTTAGGCCATGTGGGGGCATAATTTTTAATAAATTTTATTTTTATTCACTTATTAGTTAATCGGGTAATGTCCTGTTACCCAGTATTACCCGCATAATTGAGAATTATATCCACTTACTTAAAATACTACCCAGTTTTACCCACAGTACCTTACAACTACCCTCCCGTTTTACTAGTTACCCCAATATCCGTTTACAAATAATTATTATAGACTAAGATTGAATAAATTACATAAATATGATATAGATTAAACTATAGGGAGCCTGATGCAGACCTAAAGCAAACCTGAGGCACCAGGCCTTTAGTAGTCTTAAATGCCCAAGATTTCATTACCACATTTGTTTCCAAGTGTGTCAGAGTTCCCTAAGGACCTCAAGGATTCCGGGCAGTGCTCACACCCAGACTTTTCTCAAATAGAGACTGATTATTTGCAGTATGGAAGAGCCAGCCCTGATATGCTAGAGTTTAGAGAGATCTCTAGGATCTCTAAGCAGTACACATACCAGAGGGGCATAACCTATTGACTTAAGAGTAAAGTGAGATTGCTTAACATAGTTTTGAGAAGGTTTTGATAAGAAAACAATATAGAAGTGACTCTAGGAGTGAAATAAACATGTTTGAGAAAGGTATTAAAATAATTTTTGAAATCAGCCAACAAAAATCACAGAACAACCAGATTCAGAACAATTGGCAAACAGACACATAGAATACACATCAATGTATAATGGAGCACATAAACAACAAGATACACGAAATTCTCAAGGGTTCTATAGCTATAGGGTAGGTGATTGAGACATAGAGCAAGGATTACAGTAAATCCATATTGAAAGCACATAAACACTGGACAAGATCAAGAACACAACTAGAGTTACCCTGGAGAGACTAGATAACTTAGCATGATCTCATTAGCAAAGCAAAATAGGCAAGAACTTAAATGAACAGGCTAGGCAAATATCAAGCAAGTATTGATAGTGGAGACATGCTAATCACACACTGAACAAAACAAGATTTAGACATGCTAGATAAAGCAGTAGATAGACAAGTATAGTTTAGACATGCTAATCATATATTGAACAAGACAGTGTTAGGCATGTTAAGCAAAACAGTAAACAGGAACAAGAATGGAACTCATAACTGATGAACTAAGCGGTAATGAAACATATAGGGTTTAGGTTCTAAAATTTAATCTGGGACATACCAGTTAGGGAAAAAGAACACAAGATGTGAAGCAGATGTTGTGCAATATCTAACCTTGGCTTACAGCCGCCAAGACTAATGAAAATCACAAGTAGCAGAGAAGAACAGAGAGCTTTTTGGAGTGAAAATGTGTTTGTGAACCAATGTTCGTGTCTCAGAAGTGAGAATAGAGGAGAGTATATATAGTGGTTAGGAGTAAAGCAGAATAAGTAAAGGAGATCAATCATTCAACAATTAAGGAAGCCACAGAATCAATTATACACAAATTAGTGCAGTTTTTCCTTAATTAGGGGTAATTACCCAATGGTAAAGGGCATGATACATTTAAGGAAAGAAAATCAAGTGAGCAATTAGGGGTAAATAGACATGAGTTCAATTAAGGAAACAATCTTGAAGAATTAGTAAGTATCACAGCTAATCACATAAGGTAAGAAAACTAATTAAGGTCGTAAATAAGGAAGCAATCAAGAATCAGCACATAAGTTTGACAGAGCAAATTAGTAAATCAGAAATTCAAAATAGTACTGATCAAAGGGGGGAAGAATATAGGTTTCCACAACTAGACAAATAGACTAAAATAAAATTTCATAACCACACAGAAATCAGTCAAGAAGTCAAACCAGAAACCTTAATAGAGATGAACAAGGGTAAAAAGTCAAAACCAATGAATCTGACTAAGGGAAGCATGTGAATCAAACATAGAATGAAACATTGCACAAGTAACACGAAGAGCTCATAATCGAATCACAATATGGGAAAACTTGGGCTCTAGCGTAAATCGACTAGGTTAAAGAAAACTCAACATAAATCGGTCAGAAGCACGTAAGAACAGAAGATTAAACATTCAAAATCGGAAAGCTTTTAGAGAAGATGATTTTCAGTAAACCCTAGTTTTTAGGAAAAACGGAGAATCAATTGAAAAACCATAAAACTTTCACAAAAACATGTGAGGTAGGTTCGATTCGTCTCAGATCTATACATATTTGAAAGGATTGGAGACCCAAAATTAGGGTTTTCGAAAGTAGAATAGAGACGAGATCATAGGCTTAGGAATCCATGAATTTAAGATAAAAAATAAGAAGGATCTTAATCAAAGTCAAACCAAATGGCCTGAAACAGGCGAGAAAAACCCAAAGGTGTACACAGACTTGCCTAGGTCCCTTGAGAATTTCCTCAAGGATCTTGGAGATGGAGGTACCATAGCATAGAAGAGGCCATTAGAGGCCTGAGGTGGTGAAGAACCACCATAGGAAGGCAATAGATGAGTGACAACGAGGGAATTAAGGTTAGAGTTAGAGAGCTTTTGAGAGACGGAGAGAAGGGTGACGGCGGGGGGAAAGATGAAAATGATTAGGGTTAGAGGGGGAGGGGTATATGGGTTTAATTAAGGTAGGGGATCCTGGACCGTTGATGAAGAATGATCAACGACCAGGATTGGCCAAAGGGTTTTGGGTTGGGTAGATACAGTATTGGGACTGGGTTTTTTGGGCTAATTTTATAAGGTTTTGGGCTGGTAGATTTTAGGCTAAAATTGAAATAAAAGAGGCTATTTGTTAAATAACACCAGACAATTGATTAAAAATAATTTGTAAAATAATTACTAAATATAAAAAATAACTTTCATGCATAGAAATATGTTAAAAATAGTTATTTAGTATTTAAAAATACAAAGGACTAATTTGTGGTAAAATAATACGAAAATGTACGGATGGGCTATAATTGCAAAATTATTGCAATTATAGCCAAAAGGTACCAATTTGGCTATCTATGAAATAATTTGGACTCAATAGGACCATAATAGTAATATTAAATCAAGACATGTTCTAAATTCATTTATGATGCAAGTTTACAATTATTTATTAAAGGTAAAATAATAGGCAAATTAATTTAACAAATGTAGAAATTGTGGAAAAATTCCAACTAATGCTAATGCATGATTTTGAAGATATATATGCATTTTAAAACTATTATAAGGAAAAATTGAGTATCAACATCTGCCTCTCTTTACCCGGGAAGGATGAAAGAGTTTTCGGGTAAATAAATGATGGCCAATTTTGACCAAATGGGATGTTTTGAAAGATAGAGGCTAGAATCTGGTCTTTGATCTGCCTATATATCCATGGTTTTTACAGGAATCAGGCCATGTGTATTTCCAGGTCCATATGCAGAATATACCGATGAAGTCATTCAAGAAGGGACACGAGATTCTGGGATGGGTGAAAGAGTGGTTATGGTGAACGGTCAAGTTTGAGATAGTGAAGGAACTGGAGAGAGATTGCTCCTGCTAGGATAGTAGCTGCTTACTGGTCACCTCTAGATAAAGAGATTCTACGAACATGTATTTGTGCGAAAATTTAAACATGATGCAGATAACTTTTGGAACATGAAAGTTGTCTTCGGACGGTTAAGGATGACGTCCTCAGACTATGGTGTCCTGGGCTATGAATTGTTCAGTAAGGGATTCGTAAGACATGAAATGATGTTCTCGGGCCATGAAGATGGTGCCTCCGAACCATGACGCCTTTGAATAATGATATGCAAATTTGAGAGATCCTCAAGCTATGACATGGTGTCTTCCGGCTATGAGGATGATGCCTTTAGACTATGACGCCTTTGGATAGATTGTCGATATTTTAGCCCATGAAATGCGATAATAAGATGTTGACAAGACAAAGCTTAGTCTTGCGAAATGGAGGCCAAATCTTAGCCCGACAGAAGAGCAAATAGATAGTACTTGAATAGAGCAACATTTATGCAAGGAGGGACAGGGCTTAGTCCCATGCAAATAGAAGGCAATGCTTAGCCTTATGCAAGTATGGAGGAAGAGCTTAGCATCATGCAAGATTCGGGACATGGCTTAGTCCCATGCAAATGGAAGGCAGTGCTTAGCCTTATGCAAATATGGAGGTAGGGCTTAGCCTCATGCAGGATGCGGGACAGGGCTTAGTCCCATGCAAATGTAAGGCAGTGCTTAGCCTTATGCAAATATGGAGGCATGGCCTAGCCTCATGCAAGACATGGGACAAGGCTTAGTCCCATGCAAATAGAAGGCAGTGCTTAGCCTTATGCAAATATAGAGGCAGGGCTTAGCCTCATGCAAGATGCGGGACAAGGCTTAGTCCCATGCAAATGGAAGGCAGTGCTTAGCCTTATGCAAATATGGAGGCAGAACTTAGCCTCATGTAAGATGCGGGATAGGGCTTAGTCCTATGCAAAGGGAAGGCAGTGCTTAAACTTATGCAAACATAGAGGCAGGGCTTAGCCTCATATAGGGTTTGGGACAGGGCTTAGTCCTATGCAAGTAAAAGGCAGAGCTTAGCCTTATGCAAATATGGAGGTAGAGCTTAGCCTCATGCAAGGTACGGGACAGAGCATAGTCCTATGTAGATGGAAGGCAGTGCTTAGCCTTATGCAAATATGGAGGCAGGGCTTAGCCTCATGCAAGATGCGGGACAAGGCTTAGTACCATGCAGATGGAAGGTAGTGCTTAGCCTTATGCAAATATAGAGGCAGGGCTTAGCCTCATGGAAGATGCGGGACAGGGCTTAGTCCCATGCAAAGAACGAGTAGCAAATAAGAGTAGAATATTTCTTAGATGGAGATATATTTGGTGTCTAGTGGCCCGATTTATAGTGATTTTGCTGCGTGTATATATTTGTGGATGCTACTGCTACGTCAGATGTGCATGCGCTCCAAGAAAAATTGAATTTTTTTAAGGGAAGGTTGGTTTGTGCCTTCGTCTGCTGGCTTTGTTTCTTCATGCTAGATGCCTTGTTTGAGTTTCCCTGGGTAACACCTGGCTGTTACGGAAATAGAGTTTTTGAAAATGTGCGATTATTGATAAAAATAGAGTTATTTTAGAAACATATTGAAATATCAAGTAATTTTAAATGAACTAGTGACTGTAACACATTTCAGAGATATTGCAGCTTTCTCGTGTTAAAGTTTTGAGGGTCCTTCTCAAATCCTGCCTTAGTTTGGTAGATGATCCTTCAGTTGTTTGTGAGCAACGGACTCGTTGATCCTTCTTCGGAATTTTGAAAATCCTTCTCAAAATTCTGCCCCAGTTTCTTAACCAATTTCTGATTTTCTGGCATGTGCTGGCATCAGCTGGACTTGCTCTAAAATTTTGAGGGTCCTCCTCAAAATTCTATCCCAGTTTCTAATTCTAGGGGAAATGAAAATTTTATTATGATATGACCGAACCCACAGGGCTACCTACGTATCCCCTCTTAAATGGGAATCAGGTTAAGCGTAGTTCAATTACATCAGATGAAGAAATGTAAATAGTCTAAGCGTAGAATCTCTTGACTGCGTCTGAATTGATTGGTTTTGGCGAGACTTCTCCGTCCATTTCTACAAGTATGAGCGCTCCTCCTGTTAGCACCCTGTGAACCATATAAGGACCTTGCCATTTGGGAGAAAATTTTCCTTTGGCTTCATCTTGATGTGGGAAGATCTTTTTCAATACCAGTTGTCTTGGTGTAAACTGTCTTGGTTTGACCCTTTTGTTGAAAGCTCTGGACATTTTGTTCTGGTAAAGCTGACTGTGACATACTGCGTTCATCCTTTTTCCATCTATAAGGGCCAATTGCTCATAGCAGCTCCTTATCCATTCTGCATCGCTGTGTTCGACTTCCTGTATAATCTTTAAAGAAGGAACCTCTACCTTGGCTGGGATGACAACTTCAGTACCATAAACCAGCATGTAGGGAGTTGTCCCGGTTGATGTGCGAATTGTAGTGCGGTATCCCAACAAAGCAAAGGGTAGTTTCTCATGCCATTGATTATGGTTTCTACCATCTTCCTTAGTATCTTCTTGATGTTTTTGTTGGCGGCTTCTATGGCTCCATTCATCTGAGGTCTATAGGTTATGGAATTCTTGTGCTTGATTTTGAAAGTATCACACATGGATTTCATCATATCACTATTGAGATTGGCAGCATTATCAGTAACAACGGACTCGAGAACTCCGAATCAGCAAACAATACGATTTTTGACAAAGTCTGCAATGACTTTCTTGGTTACAACTTTGTAGGATGCAGCCTCTACCCATTTCGTGAAATAGCCAATGGCTACTAGAATGAACCTGTGCCCGTTTGAAGTAGTGGTCTCGATAGGACCAATGACATCCATTCCCCAGGTGGCGAATGGCCAAGGCGAGCTTGCGGCATTGAGCTCATTTGGCGGCACTTTTATCATATCAGCATGCACTTGACATTGGTAGCATTTGCGGACAAACTGGATGCAATATGTCTTCATAGTCATCCAAAAGTAACCGGCCCTAAGTATCTTCTTGGCCAAGACAAAACCATTCATATGCGGGCTGCAGGTCCCAGTATGTATTTCCTCAAGTAGCTTAGAAGCCTCTTTTGCGTCGACACATCTTAGCAATCCCAAATCAGGATTTGTTCTGTACACGTTTCCCCCGCTGTGGAAAAAGTGATTGGACAATCTCCCAAGTGTGCATTTTTAAGTATGGTTCGCATGCTCTAGATATTCTCCTTTTGCCAAATACTCTTTGATATCATGAAACCAAGGCTTGCCGTCTGTTTCTTCTTCAATGTGGGCACAATACGCTGCTTGATTATGAATTCTCACTGGGATGAGATTAATGAAATTCTTGTCCAGATGCTGTATCTAGATGACAAGGTGGCTAATGCATTGGCAAACTCATTCTGAATTCTGGGCATATGCCGAAACTTTATCTTCATGAATCTCTTTATCAATTCCTATACATGGTGTAGATATGGAAATATCTTGGAATTCTTGTTGGCCCACTCTCCTTATACCAGGTGCACAAGCAAATCTGAATCACCTATTACCAGCAACTCCTAAATATTCATGTCGATTGCCATGCTGAGCCCTAGTATGCATGCTTCATACTCTACCATGTTGTTGGTGCAGGAAAATCTGAGTTTAGCAGATACCGGATAATGTTGACCTGTTTCTGATACCAACACCGCCCCAATGCCCAATGCTTTGAAATTTACAGCTCCATCGATGAACATCCTCCAATCGTCGTAATGACACTTATTCATCAGGAAAATACGTTTTAGGGGTTCGTATTCTCCTTCCACCGGATTTTTGGCAAGATGGTGTGCCAATGCTTGTCCTTTGACCGCCTTTTGAGTTACATAGACGATATTGAACTCACTCAATAGTATCTGCCACTTGGCTAACTTCCCAGTTGGCATGGGTTTCTGAAATATGTACTTCGAAGGGTCCATCCTGGATATGAGGTATGTGGTATAGGCACAGAAGTAATGCCTCAACTTCTGGGCCATCCAGGTCAAAGCACAAAGTGCATTCCAGCAGAGAGTATCATGCTACATAAGGTGTGAATTTCTTACTTAGGTAGTATATGGCTTGCTCATTTCTCCCTGTCTCGTCATGTTATCCCAAAACACATCCGAAGGATCCATCCAATACAGATAGATAGAGTAGCAGAGGCCGTCCTGGTTCTGGAGGGACTAAAACCGGTGGTGTGGACAGGTACCCCTTGATTTTGTCGAAAGCTTTCTGACAATCCTCGGTCCAGCTTGTTTCAGCATCTTTCCTCAGCATCTTGAAGATGGGTTCACATATAACTGTGGACCGTGCTATGAAATGACTGATGTAGTTGAGATGTCCTAGGAAGCTCATCACGTCCTTTTTGCTCCTAGGCGGTGGTAACTCCTGAATAGCCTTAACTTTAGACGGGTCTAGATCGATCCCTCGATAACTAACAATGAATCCCAGTAACATTCCTGCGGGAACCCCGAATGCACACTTTGCGGGGTTCAATTTCAAGTTGTACCTCCTTAACCTATCAAAGAACCTTTTAAAGTCCACTATGTGATCCGCTGTCCTCTTGGATTTGATAATGACGTCGTCCACATACACCTCTATTTCTTTGTGTATCATATCATGGAAGATGGTTTTCATGGCTATCATATAAGTAGCCCCGACATTCTTTAGCCCAAATGGCATCATCTTGTAGTAGTATACCCCCATAGTGTAATAAAACTTGTTTTCTCTGCGTCTTCTTCGTCCATCCAGATCTGGTGATAACCCACAAAGCAATCTACAAAGGATTGGAGTTCATGCTTAGCGCAATTGTCGATCAGGATGTGTATATTTGGCAGTGGAAAGTCATCCTTAGGACTTGCTCTATTTAAGTCTCGATAGTCAACACATACTCAGACTTTCCCATCTTTCTTCGGAACTAGTACAATGTTGGCTAACCAGGTTGGGTATTCAACCACCCTGAGGACTCTGGCTTTAATCTGCTTAGTAACTTTCTCCTTGATTTTCAGGCTCATATCTGGTTTGAATTTTCTGAGTTTCTGCTTCACCGGCGGACACATGTGATTGGTGGGCAACTTGTGAGCTACTATGGACATGCTCAAACCGGTCATGTCATCATATGACCACGCGAAAATGTCCTCATACTCCTTTAAGAAGCAAATGTACTCCTCTTTCTCTATCGGTGATAAGTGAATACTGATGCGAGTCTCGTTGACCGTCTCGGCGTCCCCCAAATTTATTGCTTCGGTTTTGTCCAGGTTGGACTTAGGCTTATTCTCAAATTCTCAACCTCCCTGACAACTTCCTTAGGTATTTCATCTTCTTCATCCGAGTCACTATCCTCATATTGCATCGCCTCATTACATGTCACAGTCACCAGTTCATCAGAAAAAGTAACAATAATGCTGTATAAAGAAAAAGTCTAGGAGATAATAATGAATAATAAAGAGCAATGCATTTGATTAAAACTGAAAAACATCCAAACAAGTACGGCTCGATGAATCGAGCATTTTATTTTGAAACAAATAAGTCTTTAAAACATAATTACTAAAAAATTTAGATGCCTAGAATGGCTATAGAAATAAAATCTGCCAAGCTACCCAAGGACTTGGCGGGCCCGGGATGGTGTGGCAGTCCAGTTCCTAAGAACAGCTCCCTTCTCCACAGTCTGAATAGTGAGGCCTTCTTCCTCTCCCTCCTCAATTATTGCACTGCAATCCATGTCCTCGTCTTCCAAAAATAGATTTCTCAGCCTAGCTAATGCTTCTTCTTTTGTAGTTCCCCATATTGTATCCGCTTGGTTAAAAGTTTGACCCAGATGTGGCACTGGTTGCTCGAGAGGGTAATAAGTTCCATGCCATAGAGGCGACCAATCCTCATACTCCTACCATATATATTGGTATCCAAGCCCGAAGGTAGTACCATGACGTTTCAGTTGTATCGATTTAGTAATACCCTGGAGATTCTTCCCAAGCCCCTTTACCGGGTTCATACCTAGACTATGCCAGTATACTTTCTATTTTGCTACTCTACTATTTGTCTTTCTCAACGGCATTGACACGTTCGATGTGATGATAGGTTTTCCCTCCTAGCCTTCTTCTGTTCCTGATAACCGGGATGGTTTGACTAGGTGTAAATGGGGTTACTCCCGTCTCCGTGAATGATCACCTCCTGATGGTTCCATTCGAATTTCACGGCTTGATGTAGTGTGGAAGCCACAGCTCCAGTGGCATGTATCCATGGTCGGCCCAATAGAAGATTGTATGAGGATGATATGTCGAGCACCTGAAATTTGACATCGAACCAAGTTGGCCCCATCTGCAGACAAAGATTAATTTCCCAAATTGTGGCCCTTTGAGACCCATCGAAGGCTTTCACGTTCATACTTCCTGCCCGTATTTCATGGAAACCTTTGCCCAATCTTTTCAGTGTATCCAACGGACAAATATTAAGGCTTGAACCTCCATCAATCAAGACCCTGGCAATGAATTTGTCTTCAAATTTCACCGTGATATGCAATGCTCGGTTGTGATTCAACCCTTCAAGCGGTAGCTCTTCCTCGTGGAAGATTATTTTATGACAGTACCTGCCCTACCATATTGGTCATCTCCCTGCAAGTGATATTGTTGGGCATGTAAGCTTCACTCAACACCTTCATTAGCATTCTTGTATGCCTATGAATTTGCAACATTGACAGTATGGATATCTGAGCTGGGGTTTTGTTCAAATGATCAATGACGGAATATTCCCTTGCTTGTACTTTCCTTCAAATGTCATATGGTCCTATTTCAATGACAAGCTTCTTGGTAGTGGCATCCTTACTTATTCCTCCCAATCAGTGTGCCCTTTCATTCTGGAATGGTATGCACAGGTTTTGTTTGGGTTGACCCATTGGGACGGGTTTTCTACGGCCACAGCAGGAATGAGAGTGACGTAACCAGTGGCTTTTAGCCTTTCATACAATTGGTCGATGGGTTCAGCAATAGCGGTGTATTGTCTGGGTGGTTTGCGGTCAAAATTGGGTCGTGGTCTTGGATAATTTTGGCGGGTTGTAGGTGACTGGAAATGAGATGGTTGGGAATTATAGGTATGATAGACAGTGGCCGGTTGGGAATATCTGGGAGATGCGGGTTGATATGTAGGTGGTGGTGCTTGGTATGTGGGTGGGATGTTTTATATGTAGGTGGATGTGTTTGATATGTGAGTGGATATTTTGGGCCCTGAGCCACCATTACTGCCCCAACATCTTTATTCTTTGATATGCTGCCTAATTGTAATGCCTTGTTTGTGGCCTGTAATGCCTCAATTTACCATCCCATTTTTGATACTTTCTTCGATCCTTTTCCCAAGTTTAATGATATTAGAGAATTTATGGTTTTCAATAACCATCAACCTTTTATAGTATTGCGGATCCTGTGCTTTGACAAAACATTTGTTCATTTGTTCCTCGTCCAAACATGGCCTGACTTTCGCTGCTTCAAACCTCCAACGAGTAACATACTCGTGGAAAGTCTCGGTAGGCTTCTTCTTGAGGTTCTGAATGTAGAAAACATCCGGTGCATTTTCTGTGTTGAACCTAAATCGGTCCATGAAATCAGATGCCATACTCACCTAATTGGACCATTTCTTAGGATCCTGGCTGATGTACCAGGACAAAACGTCTCCCGTTAGACTTCTAATGAAAAGCTTCATCCTGATCCTTTTATCCTTTCCGACCCCGACAAGTTTGTCATAATAGGTCCTTAAATGAACCCTGGGATCACCTGTACCGTCAAACATCTCGAACTTGGGAGGTTTGTACCCCTCAGGCAGTTTTACATCTGGCTGTATGCATAGGTCTTCATAGTTCAAACCTTCTATACCTTTGCCTCCTTCGACACCCTGAACTTGACTTGTCAACTTCTTGAGCTCCTCAGCCATGTTTTTGATAAGCAGGTCCTTCTCAACGGACTCTAGTGTATATGAAGTTGGTTGGATAGAGTGAGGTACGATTTCCACATATATAGGGTTTTTTGGTGAGTGCTAGGAGCCTAGGTGTAGTGGTGGTCATTGGTTGAGTTTTGAGGATCGGGAATGGGTTGTGGTGTGTTTTTGGGAGTGTGATAAGTGGCAGTTGGTGGGTACTGGATTGGTTGATGATGGTGTTGTGGCGGAGTTGGTATCGGTAAGAGATTGAGATTTTAAGGTGTGGTTGCATATTGATGCGGTGCAGAAGGGTTTTGTGGATGTTGGTTCAGTGTGTTTTGGGGAGGTGCTGGGTTTTTGTTGTTTTGTTGGTTGACATCGGGGATATTCATGGTGAGGGATAGGTTTGCCAAGTTGTGGACCTGCTCAAGCTCTCCCTATAACTCAAGTATCTTTTGTTCCAACCTCAAAACTAAATCATTTGGTGTCGGAGTACTCCGATCGTCTGAAGTTTCTACATTTTCCACATTCTCCTTTCGAATACCACTTAAGTCGTCCATTTTAGCTTTCCCTTTGCTCTTTGTATTACTTGGAGGAGGAGGAGGTGGAGGGCCTCTAGATCTGCTGTGATACGCTGATGATGCCAGTATGTGCGAACCAAGCTTAGGGGATGGGAATAAAGAATAAAGAAAAACAAAAGGTAAACAAGTCAGTAAGGGTTCTGAAATGTTTGTAGTATTTAAACACATATTGGGGGAATGTAAATTCGCGTCCTAATTTGGGAGCCCCGTTGTGCCCGATGTAGGACTAGCGACAAATAAATTGGAGGAATTCAGTGCCAATAATTTCCTCAGTTCATTAATGTAAAAGTAGATGACCCAAAACGACATTAAATAAGATAACGTTACTAGTGGCATTTGGCCTTATTACATTTAAAAGGAAATCAAGTAAATCTAATCTACTTGGTCCCAGAAGGACCCTCTCCAGATCGGATGCTGTTGTCGATCAACTCTCCCAACTCGCGCAGGTTCAGTAGTAGGAATTCCCTTGCCAGATGCCCTCCTTTATTTCCTTCAGCGTTCTAGCAGTCAGTGACCCTCTTCCTTATCTTCCCTTCCAATTGCATTAAACTGTATTCCAGATATTCCAGCCTCTCGCTGGATTTAACAGCTCTTTCCTTCCACTCGTTAATCATTTCCATGTCGACCTTATGCTGTGCCATATGCTCACCTTTAGACTCTCGAACTCTTTTGCGCAGCTTGTTGTACTTCACCTCTGCTTCGGCAAACTCATCTTATGACCCTGTTTCCTGGACCGACCCTTGGCTCAAAAACTCCTGATAGATTATCATCCAACCATGAGGGGTAAAAGTATGAATTGCCCACATGATATCGGTCCGGCTCGATGGTATCCTTCTCCACAATAATCTTCAAAGTCCACATATGTTGTGCTTCATTCTTATATGGGATGGCGTCACCCTGGAAATCAGCTATGAAGTGACTCATCTTAGCAACCTATGGTTTGACTTATCTCCTACATGCCTGTCTTATAACTCTAAGGGGAGCATAAGGGTATATCCCTCTTAACCCGATCAACACCAAATGTGGGACATCTCTAGATCTTATGATGAACTCGTCGGTGGGGAACCACTCGAACATCCACTTAACCTGGTCCTCAGTCAACTTGTTGAAAAACTACACCCATCCTACATCATCCTTAGGTTGATCGAACATGTCTGGAATGTAAGTCATCCTTTTAGGGTGATGGAAGGCTATGCGGTCATTTCACAGCCTTCATGGAAACTCTTGGCGGTATTGACCCCTTTGGAGATGTTCTAACAGCCAGACTTGTAATAGCAAATTGCAACCCTCAAAGAATCTGGACCCCCTTTGACAGCGTTCCAAGGCCCGGTACATATCTGCAATGATCATATGGACAATAGTATATGTCTGCCCCTCGATCCCGTCCATCAGAGTTTTGGCCACCATGGCCAGCCTAGTATGGATTCTATCCCCTTGGATTGGGAATACCAACATGCCCAAGAAGCACACAATGAACACGAAGACCCTACGATGAACCCAACCCAAAAAGGTGATTGAGAACTCATCATCAAAAATACGGTAAAAGCTACTGTGACCGTATCTTTCATAAAGGAAATCAAAAGGTATGTAGGAGTTTTTCAGGCACTCCAAATCATCATTTTTCTTCAGCTCCATCATCTTAAGGAACCCTCTGGTGGTGCAATTTTCAGGTTCTAATAGACCAGGGCTATTCTGTGGTAGCCCAATAAATCCTCCTATTTCTTCTAAGAGGGGAGTCATTTCTATATCTCCAAAACTGAACACAGCCTTTTCCTTATCCCAAAATAGAGTGGCGGCCTCGATCAACATTTTATTTGGTTGAAGATCCAATAGTGACGACAACTTTCCTAAGACTTTTTTCACCTGATTTTTGTCACTTGAGGGAAGATCCCTCCACCAGTCTATCAAAAGTAGAGGTATCCTACCGACCATACCGAATCTGGAGACTTCGTGCCTCATTTTCTGCAAAATAAGAGAGAGTTAGGCCCTTTCCCTCTCCAGGTTCATCTATTTATAGAGTAATGATTAGCATATTGGTACTTATTTCTCCAAATTAATGCACACAATCGTGGTTATGTCCGTTGGGATTGTGGAAAACCCGATGGACTTTTGGACGAGACTTGTCTTAAAGGGTTATTATGCGGACAACATATTAACCTGGCTAGGTTTGACCATGATGCATGTACAATTAATTAGAGTAAGGCTGCTATAGAGGTCTAGACTGGGACCCTCAAGCGGACAACATGAGGGGGAAAGGCACAAAACTATCGAATGCACCGTTGATCAACTATTTTACCGCAAATACGCCTTTCCGAATTTAAAGGGTGATATATAGGAAGAGCACGGACACTCATCAAGTGCTGCTATGTTGATATTTGGCACGAGTGGAACATGAGTTGAAAACATGCTTATGCAAAAGTGATAACCTATGGTCAAGTAGTATACATGGTGAAAGCATATATAGGTAGTATTAGATACTGCGATAAAAAAAGCAAAAGAGAAAGGGAAGAAAAAAAATAAAATACAAAGGAAATAGGTTAGCATTGTTCACATGAAATTCAAAATATAATTAAATGAAGCGAATAAAGGAGACAAGGAAGGGAGGTTCATGATATAACAATTTTGAGCAAATAAAGGAATGGGAAAGGGAGGTACATGAATGAAGTCGAACAAAAAATCCAATAATCCACGCAAGAAAAATTTGTTATGGTAAGAGCCTAAATATATCCCCAGCAGAGTCGCCATGCTGTCGTGTCCCTTTTTCCCTCGCGGGGTCCAGGTTTCGACATTCATGTGGGAACAACTCGTTTCCTTTTGGGAATTGGATATTTGAATTTGAAGAGTCACCACCTAACCGATTAAGGTGCGTTAGGGCACCTAGAGTAATTAACTCGTATAACTAGTTTGCATTACCAAAGATTAGGGTAAGGACTCAAAATAACCTTGAGGGGAAGGTGTTAGACACCCCTCGCGATCCACAACGGTGGGTCCCGGCTAAACTTAAACTATGTGAATTAGTCAATTAACAAGTAAGCACGTATTTGCAAAATAAAGTAGTTTTCACAATCTAAATACATATATGATCAAGAAAATTCAGATAATGAAAGTAAAAGAGGTTTGGACAGCTTAAACACACATATATGTAAAGAAAAAAAGGAAGTTTAGATAATTTAAACACATATAGGAATGGGGAAAGGGAAGTCCTAAGTTGATTAGCCTATAGGATCAATCTGTGCAATGCCCGGTAATCATCCTCAACTAGAGGGTCTACATGTTACATTAGCGTGTAGGTCATCATATCCTTTTACTACCCATTACCCTCCCCTTAATGGTTATATAAGCAAGTTTGATTAACGACCTCTAAGCGTGCTGCTACCCATCCCTTACTTGTGGTCCTGGAGGAATTTAGGACCTCTAAATCTTGACAATTCTAGACAAACCTAAGGTATTTAAAAGGCAAAAATATAGGTGACAAACAAATAACATGTAGGACAAGCAAATAGGGAAAAAGTAGTTAAAAGGCTCATGTTTACCTCTGCATGTATATAGGCAAATAAACATCATGTCTAAAATAGAGATTCAGGAAATTTTTAGAAAGAGTCCTAAGAGAGGATATCTAAGTGAACATTAAGAGACAAATCTTGCAGCAAGATTTCAAAACTTAATGGCAGTGTCCAAATCAGTTTGCCTACTGATCTTAAACCTGTAAGACTTAAGCGGTTTATACAAAATTAAAATGCAATTTCTAGTTTTATATAAGGACATTAATCACCTAAGGCTTGCCTAGGTGTGGTGACTATGCGTAATCACAATTACATGAACTGTTTGAATAGTTGAGATTGTTCAACCTATGAGCATGCCGATCTAGGCGACACAGGTTATAACAAGAGCTTTATATGTATTTTAAGACATGAGGCCTATGTGTGAGGCTATTTAAATCTCTTGTAGATAGTGGTCGAAATAAACATGATTCAACAGATGCAAATAGAGTTTCTAGAAACATGGTATCTAATGCATACATGAGATGACTATTTTTATTAAGGCAAGATTATTAACCTAATAGCAGGATCTCTAAGTGAAAGTACTTATGCAAAATCAAAGCTGGAATAGAGATATGACATGCAGTATGCTGAAGTAATAAGCGTGAATACCCTAAGAACAGGTTACCTAATGCACAAGTTCAACATGGTTTAAACGCAAATAGACATAGCAATCCTAAAACATGGCTTCTAATACAGATTTGCAAAATATAAAGCCTATAACATGTTTTCTACCCAGTTTTACCACAGTACCATAGAACTACCCTTCCATTTTACTAGTTAACCCAATATCTGTTTACAATAATTATTACAAACCAAGATTAAATAAATTACATAAATACGATATAGATTAAACAATAGGGAGCCTGATGCAGGCCCAAAGCAAACCTGAGGTACCAGGCCTTCAGAAGTCCTAAATGCCCAAGATTTCATTGCCACATTTGTGTCTAGGTGTGTCAGAGTTCCCTAAGGACCTCAAGGATCCCAGGAAGTGCTCACACCCAGACTTTTCATAAATAGAGACGGATTATGTGCAGTGTGGAAGATCCAACCCTAATATGCCAGAGTTCAGAGAGATCTCCATGATCTCTAAGCAGTACACATACCAGAGTGGCAGAACCTATTGACTTAAGAGTAAAGTGAGAGTGCTTGACATAGTTTTGAGAAGTTTTTGATAAGAAAACAATATCGAAGTGACTCTCAGAGTGAAATAAACATGTTTGATAAATATATGAAAATACTTTTTGAAATCAGCCAACACAAATCATAGAACAACCAGATTCAGAACACTTGGCAAACAGACACATAGAATACACATCAATGTATAATGGAGAACATAAACAACAGGATGCACGGAATTCTCAAAGGTTCTACAAAGCTATAAGGTAGGTGATTGAGACATAAAGTAAGGATTGCAGTAAAGCCATATTGAAAACTCATAAACACTAGACAGGATCAAGAACACAACTAGAGTTACCCTGGAGAGACTAGATAACTTAGCATGATCTCATTAGCAAAGAAAAATAGGCAAGAACTTAAATGAATAGGCTAGGCAAATATCACACAAGTATTCATAATGTAGACATGCTAATCACACACTAAACAAAACGAGATTTAGACATGCTAGATAAAGCAGTAGACATGCAAGTATAGTTTAGACATGCTAATCATATATTGAACAAGACAGTGTTAGGCGTGCTAAGCAAGACAGTAAGAAGGAATAAGAATGGAACTCATAACTGATGAACTAAGGCTGTAATGAAACACATAGGGCTTAGGTTCTAAAATTTAATCAGGGACATACCAGTTATGGAAAAAGAACACAAGATATAAAGCAGATCTTGTGCAATATCTAGCCTTGGCTTACAGCCGGAAAGACTAATGAATATCACAAGTAGTAGAGAAGAACAAAGAGCTTTTTAGAGTGAAAGTGTGTTTGTGAACCAATGTTCGTGTCTCAAAAGTGAGAATATAGGAGAGTATATATAGTGGTTAGGAGCAAAGAAAAATAAGGTAAAGAAGATCAGTCATTCAGCAATTAAGGAAGCCATATAATCAATTACACACAAATTAGTGCAGTTTTTCCTTAATTAGGGCTAATTGCCCCACGATAAAAAGTAGGATACATTTAAGGAAAGAAAATCAAGTGAGCAATTAGGGGTAAATAGATAGAAGTTCAATTAAGGAAACAATCTTGAAGAATCAGTAAGTATCACAGCTAATCACATAAGGTAAGAAAACTAATTAAGGTCGTAAATAAGGGAAACAATCAAGAATCAGCACATAAGTTTGACAAAGCAAATCAGTAAATCAGAAATTCGAAATAGTACTGATTAAAGGGGGAAGAATATAGGTTTCCACAACTAGAAAAATTGGCTAAAATACAATTTCATAAACACACAGAAATTAATCGAGAAGTCGAACTAGAAACCCTAATAGAGATGAACTAGGGTAAAAAGTAAAAAATAATGAATTTGACTAAGGGAAGCATGTGAATCAAACACAGAACGAAACATTGCACAAGTAACACGAAGAACTCAGAATCGAATCACAATATGGTAAAATTAGGGCTTTAGCATAACTCGACTAGGTTAAGGCAAACTCAACATAAATTAGTCAGAAGCACATAAGAACAGAAGATTAAACATTCAAAATCGGAAAGCTTTTAGAGAAGATGATTTTCCGTAAACCCTAGTTTTTAGGAAAAATGGAGAAACAATTGAAAAATCATAAAACTTTCACAAAAACATGTGAGATAGGTTCGATTCGTCTTAGATCTGTACAGATCTGAAAGGATCGGAGACCCAAAATTAGGGTTTTTGAAACTAGAACAGAGATGGGATCATAGGCTTAGGAATCCATGAATTTAAGACAAAAAATAAGAAGGATCTTACTCAAAGTCGAACAAAATAGCCTGAAATAGGCGAGAAAAAACCCAAAGGTGTGCACAGACCTGCCTAGGTCCCTTGAGAATCTCCTCAAGGATCTTGGAGATGGAGATACCATAGCATAGAAGAGGCCATTAGAGGACTGAGGTGGTGAAGAACCACCATAGGAAGGCAGTAGATGAGTGACAGCGGGGGAATTAGGGTTAGAGTTAGAGAGCGTTTAAGAGACGGAGAGAAGGGTGGCGGCAGAGGGAAGGGTGAAAATTATTATGGTTAGAAGGGGGTATATGGGTTTAATTATGGTAGGGGGATCCTGGACCGTTAATCAAGAATGATCAACAGCCAGGATTGGCCAAAGGGTTTTGGGTCGGGCAGATAGTGTATTGGGCCTGGGTTTTTTGAGCTAATTTTATAAGGTATTGGGCTGGTAGATTTTAGGCTAAAATTAAAATAAAAGAGGCTATTTGTTAAATACCCCAAACAATTGATTAAAAATAATTTGTAAAATAATTACTAATTATAAAAAATGACTTTCATGCATAGAAATGTTTTAAAAATAGTTATTTAGTATTTAAAAATACAAAGGACTAATTTCTGGTAAAATAATACGAAAATGTACGCATGAGCTATAATTGCAAAGTTATTGCAATTATAGCCAAAATGTGCCAATTTGGCTATCTATGAAATAATTTAGACTTAATAGGACCATAATAGTAATATTAAATCAAGACATGTTCTAAATTCAATTATGATGCAATTTTACAATTATTTATTAAAGGTAAAATACTAGGTAAATTAATTTAACAAATGTAGAAATTGTGGAAAAATACCAACTGATGCTAATGCATGATTTGAAGATATATATGCATTTTAAAACTATTACAGGAAAAAATTGGGTATCAACATGCCCGATATACCTAAATACAATGGAACAACCAATCACAATGAACATATTACCTCGTACTTGTGGGATTAAAGGAAACGACTTGAATGATGATGAGATTGAATTGGTTTTGTTGAAAAAGTTTGGAGAAACCTTGTCTAAAGGAGCCATAATTTGGTACCACAACTTGCCCCCCAACTCTATCGATTCGTTTGCTATGTTGGCAGACGCCTTACTGAAAGCACACGCCGGGGCCATAAAGGTGGCAACAAGGAAATCAGATGTTTTTAAGATAAAACAGAGGAACGACGAGATGTTAAGGGAGGTCGTGTCCAGGTTTTAGTTAGAGCGAATGGAATTACCACCGGTCTCGGATGACTGGGTAGTACAAGCTTTTATGCAGGGTTTGAATAAGAGGAGTTCAATCGCGTCTCAACAATTAAAATAGAATCTGATCGAGTATCCAGCTGTGACGTGGTCAGATGTGTATAATCATTATCAATCAAAGATTAGGGTTGAGGACGACCAGTTGGGAGTCCCCCTCGGGCTCAGTTCATCCTAATAGAGTTGCAGCCAAATCCTCGAGGGATACAGACAAGGAATCAAGATCGGATAAGGAATGGTATCAGCCATATGTCGATCACAAAAACAACAGTTCAGGTCACAACGCTCCTCGGAATGATCGGAGAAACGATCGAGGTCAAAACTCTCGGGGACTCATAAGTAAGAATGGGTTCAATAAGCATACCGACCCCATAGAGGCACCTCGATTGTCGGAGTATAATTTTAGCATAGATGCATCGGGGATTGTGTCAGCTTTTGGAAGAATAAAAGACACCAGGTGTCCCAGGCCTATACAAACTGATCTTTCTCAGAGGAATCCAAACTTGATGTGTAAGTATCATGGCACACATGTCCATAGAACCATGGACTACAAACAGGTAAGGGAAGAGGTGGCTCAGTTGTTCAACGAGGGTCACCTTCGAGAATTTCTCAGTGATCGAGCTAAGAATCACTTCAGGGAGAAAGATGCAAGCAGAAAAACTGAGAAGTAAGAACCACAACATGTAATCCACATGATCGTTGGCGGTGTCGATGTCCCACAAGGACCTGTATTCAAACGCACCAAGGTGTCGATTACCAAAGAAAAATAGATTCGGAACTATGTGCCCAAGGACGTCCTATCATTCTATGACGAGGAAGAAGAAGGCATAGCTCAACCGCACAACGATGCCCTGGTAATTTCTATTCTTTTAAATAAAATTCAAGTTAAACGTCTTCTAGTGGATCCTGGTAGCTCAACAAACATAATCAGATTGAGTGTTGTAGTACAGCTCGACCTACAGGATCAGATTGTACCTACATCTCGGGTCCTAAATGACTTCAACAGGGCTAGCGAAACAACAAAGGGGAGATAATACTACTAGTGAACGTAGCCGAGACCATACAAGATACAAAATTCCATGTCATCGAAGGCGACATGGGGTATAATGCACTCCTCGGGAGACCATGGATACACAACATGAAGGTAGTACCTGCAACTCTTCATCAGATGATGAAGTTGCTAACAAAGGATGGTATGAAAACGGTTTTTGGAGAGCAACATGGTGCAAAGGAAATGTTTGCAGTCGATGAAGTGAAGCTGATACCAGAGCGTTCGACCTCGGAAAAGTTGAACACCAAAGGTAAGCAAGCGATCAAATAGCAATCACCGATCCCAGTCTCAATCGAGCTGAAGGAACAGGTAATCGAAGAAGAAGAAGAGGATTTCTTTACTTCTCGAACCTTCGTTGTTCCTGAAGAATCAGACGCAACCAAATCAATGGTCAAGGAATTGGAGCAACTCATACTGATCGAATACATGCCTGAGAGAAAGGTATACCTGGGAACGGGATTAACCCCCAAACTCAGGAAAAAACTCATTCAATTTCTTATTGATAATATGGATTGCTTTGCCTGGTCCCATTTAGATATGAAAGGGATTCCACCAGAAATAACAACGCACCGGCTAAGCTCGACCCCAGGTTCAAACTGGTAAAGCAAAAAAGGAGGCCCCAGTCTGAGTTGAAGCATGCATTCATAAAGGACGAGGTAACCAAACTTCTTAAAATAGGGTTTATTCGGGAGGTGAAATAACCCGAATGGTTAGCCAACATTGTTGTAGTTCCTAAAAAAGGAAACAAACCTAGAATGTGCGTAGATTACAAGGATTTAAATAAAGCATGCCCTAAAGACTCTTTCCCATTGCCCAACATCGATCGTATGATCGAAGCCACGACTGACCACGAGATCCTAACTTTTGTCCATTCCTACTCTGGGTATAATCAAATTCAGATGAACCGAAGGACCAGGAAAAGACCTCACTTATCACTAAGTTCGGAACGTACTATTACAATGTAATGCCCTTCGGGCTAAAAAATGCTGGAGCTACATACCAATGCTTAGTTAACAAGATGTTCGAGGAACATATAGGTAAAACGATATAAGTTTACATTGATGATATGTTGGTTAAGTCCCTGCGCGTAGAGGACCATTTAACTCATTTGCAGGAAATATTCAAAATCTTGAGGAAATACAACATGAAGCTTAACCTAGAAAATGTGCCTTCGGAGTCAGCTTGGGTAAGTTCCTTGGCTTCATGGTGTTGAATCGGGGTATCGAAATTAACTCCGACAAGATCAAGGCCATCAAGGATATCACGATTGTGGATAGTGTGAAGGCCGTGCAAAGGCTAACAGGATGAATAACCGTTGGTTTGATTCATTTTGAGGTCTTCAGATCGAATTCATAAGTTCTTTTCATGCTTAAAAAGAAAAAGGATTTTGCATAGACCCCGGAATGCCAGCAAGCCTTAGAAAAATTAAAGCGATACTTATCGAGCCCCGCTTTGCTTCACACCCCGAAGGTAGATGAAAAGCTTTACTTATATATATTTGGCAGTATCCGAGATAACGGTAAGTGGGGTACTAGTTCGAGAAGAGCAAGGTACGCAATTACCTATTTACTATGTAAGCTGAACTCTAGGAGATGCTGAAACTAGATACCATCACTTAGAAAAACTAGCATTTGCATTAATAAGCGCATCTAGGAAGCTAAAGTCATATTTTCAATGTCATCCCATATGTGTATTAACCACTTACCCTCTTTGAAATATTTGCATAAGCCCGAACTGTCGGGCCGGTTGGCCAAGTGGGCTGTCGAGCTTAACGGGTATGATATCAAATATCAACCCTGAACGACCATCAAATCTCAAATCCTAGCTGACTTTGTGGCCGATTTTACGCCGACCCTTGTACCCGAAGTGGAGAAAGATCTCCTAGTAAGATCAGGTACATCATCTAGTGTATGGACCCTTTATACGGATGGTGCTTTGAATGTGAAGGGGTCCGGGCTTGGAATTATCTTGAAGCCACCTACAGGTAGTACCATTAGACAATCTATCAAAACTTCTAGGATGACTAATTATGAGGTCGAGTATGAGGCCATGACTGCAGGTCTCGAGCTAGCTATGAGCTTGGGGCCAAAAGTCATTGAAGCCAAGTGCGATTCACTATTGGTTGTAAACCAAGTAAACAAAAGTTTTGAAGTTAGAGAGGATAGGATGCAACGGTACTTGGATAAGCTACAGGTAACTTTGCATTGCTTCAAGGAGTGGACTTTGGATCATGTACCTCAAGAACAAAATAGCGTGGCCGATGCACTTAATTTGGGATCCTCAGTTGGAGAAGATGATATCACTCCGGGAACTGTCGTCTAGTTATCAAGGTTTGTGATTGAAGAGGGTCATGTCGAAATAAATTCTACAAGTTTGACTTGGGATTGGAGGAATAAGTATATCGATTATTTGAAAAATGGAAAACTCCCATCGGACCACAAAGAATCGATGGCCCTACGAACCAATGCTGCTAGGTTCACATTAGATGAAAACGGAATATTGTACAAGAGAACGTTCGATGAGCCATTGGTGGTATGTTTAGGGCTGGGGGACACCAATTATGTTCTAATAGAAATCCACGAAGGTACTTGTAGGAATCACTCCGGTGCTCCTTGATTCACAAAATTATTAGAGCAGGGTATTACTGGGACAACATGGAAAAAGATACTAAGGAGTTTGTCAAAAAATGTGATAAGTGCCAATGGTTTGCATCAATGATCCATCAGCCCGGAGAACATCTCCACTCGGTCCTATCCCCGTGGCCTTTCATGAAATGGGGAATGGACATAGTCGGTCTTCTACCAACGACCCTAGGTAAAGCTAATTTTTTTTGTTTATAACTGATTATTTTTCTAAATGGGTGGAAGCACAAGCTTTCAAGAAGGTCAGATAAAAGGAAGTTATCAACTTCAGGTAGGACCACATCATATGTCGGTTCGGGATGCCTGCCGAGATTGTATGTGACAATGGAAAACAATTCATCGGAAGCAAGGTGACGGAGTTCTTCGAAGCACATAAAATAAAGAGGATCTTATCAACACCGTACCACCCAACTGGAAATGGACAGGCTGAATCAACAAACAAAACTATCATTCAAAACCTAAATAAAAGGTTGGACAATGCAAAGGGAAAATGGAGAGAAGTTCTACCCGAGGTCCTTTGAGCATATCGAACAACATCGAAGTCTAGCACAGGGGCTACTCCGTTCTCTTAAGTATATGGATCTGAGATCCTTATCCCCGTCGAGGTCGGAGAACCTAATGCCAGGTTTTGACATGCATCGGTTGAGTCAAATTACGAGGCCATGAACACTAGCCTCAAGCTATTAGATGAAAAACGAGAGGCAGCACTTGTTCGGATGGCCGCACAGAAGCAAATAATCGATAGATACTACAATAGAATGACCAAACTTCGACAATTTGGAATCGGGGACTTAGTTCTGCGGAAAGTCACCCTCTATACTCGAGAACCGAACGAAGGAAAACTAGGCTCGAATTGGGAGGGACCGTACCAAGTCATCGGAGTTGTCGGTAAAGGATCTTACAAACTTAGCCCGATGGAAGGTGAACAACTGCCAAACAATTGGAACGTATCACTACTCAAACGATACTATTGCTAAGGTATGACTTTCTCCTTTTGTCCATTTGAATTTGAAACTAATCTACTGCAGGTGATCGATAGAAGATATCGAAGACACCTTTCTACATGAAGGCCTTAGGTTTTTTTTAAGCAATCCACTAGGCGAGGTGCCTAGGGCTAGTTTTATTAATAATAAAAAAGAAAAAACGAACCAAATAGGAAGAGTACAAATAAGGGGGACAATAACACCTATAATGTTGCCTCTATGCCTTGGCTATATAATTACTCCTCTGCGCCTCACATTGCCCTTTTGGCAGCCTCACGTGGAGGAGTCATGAGCTGCCGGCAAAGTCTCACGAGGGCATATAATCTCATAGCTATTTGGATATCTTTCCAAAGGCATAGGACTAGAGCAACATAAACTAGGCTAAACCTTACCTTACTAATCCTATTGAGGCAAATAAAAAGTCTCACCTACTAACAAGCATGTAAAAATAAGGAACTAGCTAGAACTAGATATTCTATGATCATCACAGAGTTTATAACATACTCTGTGATGATATTACATAGAACTATGCTAATGTGATGGTAGAATAAAAATATGTAGAAATAACAATAATGTTCTCTCTTCTCTAGTGTTGTAAAATCTTCAACTTGTAAACACTTGTCTTCCTCCTCTACCCTCTTCAAAATGTCTTCAAATTTCATGCTTTCTTCTTTGAACGAGTAGACTTTGTTGACGTAGTTGGATAAACCTGTTTTTGTTTGGCAACTCTTATTGGGAGTCGCCTTATGTTTGCATCTTCATTCACCCTGCCGTCCCAACTTCTTTCCCTTGTTCTAGTCTTTTTACTTTTTCCACTATGCATAGGTGATAAATCACCTTTTCTTGCTGCCTCTATCCAGTATTGATTTAGGATGTCATCTTCCTCACCCTCTACATATGTATCTCTGCCCACAATTACCGAATTTGGCATGCCTCGATCAAAACCTTGAGTCACCTTAGTGTTTCCTTCCTGCTTATTAACTAAGATTGCCTTATTTTGTGCTATGTTTTGTAATTTGTTTCTGCTCCTACTCACACGACCAGTGCTGAAAGCAATTGTATTTAAAGAGTTTCGAGGATCTGAACTTACCATTGCATCCAAAAGTTTTTTTCTCCTCTAACGAAATAACTGGAGTAACTGTCACGATTTGTTGCTTCCCAGCAGTTGAAGTTGTTGCTCCTTTTCGATCATCAGTAGAAACCATAGCTGGAGTGTTTGGGTGTTGCTACTTACAATGTTGCAGTTTTCTTCTGATTAGCAATTGACATTGCTGCTACAACTTCCTGGTGCTGCTGTACAGTTTCAAATTTTGATATTGCAGCATCGTGCATTTTTTCACTTTGCTGCTGCTATTCAACAAGTTGCCTTCGACTTGTAGTAGCACTTGGATTGGACTGCTTGAGATATGTTTCTGTCGCTTCTGCTTACTTTCCAGCTGCTGCATTCAAAGTAACAACAGTAGGGGAATTTCGTGGAATGAAAGCAGGAGCATGAAGGTTTAATTTGCTCTTGGGAGTTGACAGTGTTGTCCACTAAGGTTTTGACTTTACTAGAGGGTCAAGCTCCTCCCCTGCACTATCCTGATCAACCTCCTGCTCACGTTCTTCAGAAGAGTAACCAGCAAATCCATCGCCCCAATCCTCTTCATCATCCTCCTCACGATGATCTTTCCACAGCTTCGATTTAATAACCATGTCCCTCATGTTTGCTCGTATAACCTCGTTATTATTTCCAGTTGAAATCATGAGCTGCCCAGATTCCCCTTCAAACTCACCAAAAGACACCACTGATTGCGAGGGGACTTCAAAAACGGACGTGTTCAAAGTGACCAATGGTTGTTTGACCATAGTATCCTTCATCATCATCTCATTTTGGGCATCCTTGATGATTCTTTCCACATGAGGATTGGAAAAATGCAAAGTAGGTGCATTGGAACTATGAGCTTGGATGCTAATAAGTTCAGCTCCCAAGTTTTTATTTGCATCATTTCGTCGAACGTCCAAGTTTTTATCCATAACACCACTACCCTGGCCTTCTTGTTCATTATTGGGACTTAGAACTAATTGTTTGGACATCAAATTATCATTAACAGCTGTTGCCTCTACTTCAGGATCCCCAACATTAACAAGAATCTCGAAAGCATTTGGACTGGTACCAACGCTTTGGTCATTTCGTCGAGCACCTGATTTCTGATATTTTGGTGATACTCCTTTCTTTGTTAGAGATTTTCTATGTGTTACAGTGTTCCATTCCCCTTCCTTTTTGCTCATATCACCTGCCTTATTATCCTCAACCATCTTCCCAGTTCTACTTTCCACCAGTATGCTCTTATTTCCATCTTTTTTGATCTGAGAAAACTGGGCAGCAGCTTCCCTGTCAGAAAGTTGCCCTGCAGTTTTTGGTGGTTCATCTACAGCTGGTAGTTGTAAAATTTTGGCTTTTATATTGATAGCCTTAGCACCTGGAGAGACTCCCTTATTCAATGCCCCATTACCTTTTTGTAACTGTCCCAAATTAGCTCGATCATCAACTGCAGTATCCTCATTATCCTTACCAGTTTGTACAGTTACCCCAGCGCGATCAGCAGCATTCTTTGATCCTGTGCCTGTTGACAGAATTTTGGCTGCACTGGCCAGCTTGTCATAGGCTTCAACAATTGGATTCACCACATTGGATATCCTTGCTAAAGCTGTTCTAGCAGGAACATCTCTAGGGTGTTGAAGTGGACCTTTTTCAATCAATGTAACAACATCTATTGTAACACCATCTCCAGAAATACCATCTACTGCATTATTCACCCTTTTGGGATTATTCACAGTAGCAATTTGATTGTCTTCTGTTTGTATTATTTTACCATTGTTTCCAATAGTAACTTGGTTGCCTCCTTTAGTTTGCACACCATGCTACTCTATACCATGTGTTTTTCCTGCTTCACCAATCAGTTGCACAATTTCCTTGTTCAAATTACCTGTTTGTTTTCCATCTTCGCATTGCAAAATCTGCTGCTCAGCTGCACTATTCTTTGTTGTCTCCCCTGCTATTTATATTGTCCTATTTGCATTAAGATAATCCCTCGCATCACCTTCTAACTTGTCAAAATTACCCAGCCCTTCGACTTCTTTCACTGGATCAACAGTTTCTTTGTTTTTTTTCGATTTTCGTGTAAGTGCACAAGGGGGGAAGGGAATCAAAGAGAGACAGGGTAAACTAGTGGTCATGCCTAGCAATTAGGATGCTGGCACACCCCTGACCAGCCTGCTAGTCAAGCATTGAGAGTTAGGATCTATTATGGATCAAGCCAAGGCCTGGACAGTAATTAGGATACTGATAGGCCAAGAACTTAAC
This sequence comes from Nicotiana tabacum, assembly GCF_000715075.1. Classification (NCBI taxonomy): domain Eukaryota; kingdom Viridiplantae; phylum Streptophyta; class Magnoliopsida; order Solanales; family Solanaceae; genus Nicotiana; species Nicotiana tabacum. Next base: position 49,212,932 of record NC_134089.1, on the reverse strand, counting down.
TCAGCACATAGAAGGGGATAGGGGAAGAGGATTCATAACAGAAATAGAAGCAAGGAAGAAAAATATTTACCACAAATTACGGAACATAGGCAGTAGAGTAAACAACAGTCTGAAGCACATAAGGGTGAGGCAGAAAATTAAATAAAGGACATACCAGTTTCAGGGAAACAAGAAAAGAAAAGCAGTAGTCTTGTAAAGCCAACAAATAGTCGGAAGATCTTAGAAGAGAGCTACGAGATTATATGTGTAAAGTGATGAATTGAGAGTGTGTGTGTAAGAGTATGCAATTCGAAGTGTGTTGTAAAAGTATTGAATTGTAAGTTAAGTATCATCAAAGTGCATAAGGGTCGTGCCCCTTTTATAGTGCCGAAAACAAGTGAGAAAAGGTAAGGAAATAACATTGAAATCAATCTCCCTTTAGTTAAGGGATTCTGATTTCAATGGGTAAAAGCCAATTAAGGAAATCAGTTTTGATTAAAACCTTTTCAAAGTAGCACAAAAAGGGTAAATACAAAGAAGTTATTAAAGGAAAAAATTCAATAGTACACGACTTGGAAAAAATAAGGAAAGAGAATCAATCAAACAGTCAGGGAAATCAAAATTACAATTTAATTCGAATGAACCAAGTCAGGAAAAGGTAAAGGAGGTTCAATTACAGAAAAATCAGTAACAATCAATCAAACCCCAATAGAGGATTTCAGAAATCAATCAAAAACCTTGAAGGTAGAGTCCTTATATATAAAGCACACAAATATGTGAATACTAGAGGGGTTTGTCAAATTATTTTGAAGAGAGTTTAACAAAGAAAGGTTCAAAATCATAAGCAAGAAGAGGTATAAGTCTAGTTCACAGACTCACAATGAGTCCGAGAGTCCAGGGTCCCGAAGTGGAACCTAACTCGCACACAAAAGATCAAAAGGCCAAGAAATCCCCGAACCTTAGGGTTTCGAGTTGAGTCAGACAATAGAGATGAGAAGGCAAACCCTTCAATAGAGGCTCAGGAGTCTTTTCCAAAGACTTATAAGAAACAAACAGACATGATACACAGTCAAAAGCATGGAGAACATGTTTTGAGAAAAACTCAGAACTTAAACAAGTTCAGAAGAAAAAGTGATACAAACTTAAGAAGCAGTAGATGAAACACATTTAGAAAGAACACGAACAGAGTCCAGTAAAGCAAACAAAAATCGAAGAACTTAACAATAAACACATATAGTAGAAGAGTAATGAAAACATAACAAGGATAATCATGTGAGCACAGAAGTAAGATGTATAAAAGAAAAGTAGAAGGACAATACATGCGTGGTAGAAAAGAAAACATACGAACATAGTATAGACACATACATACAAAGAAAAGAAAAGGGAGAGTCAGAAAAACATTTTATGCTTTTCAGAAACCCTAGATCGGAAAGAAGTAATTTTTGAAAGAAAGATTGGGGAAAACGTTTTAAAACTCCAGTTAAGCACATATATAGCATAGATTTAAAAGAACAATCAGAGAAAACCTCGAATAGCTAGGGTTTCAGAGGAACCCTAGAATGAGAAAGGCTTGGAAAGAGGTCCGATCTAAGTCGGATGAGGTCAGAAACAGGCTCAGAAGACCAAGAGCCACCGGAGCAAAGTCGGAGATGGCCGGAATCTTCAAATCGGTGAAGGTCTGTGTGAAGACCTTCAAGGTATGGCCTCGAACCATCGAGCATCAGGCATGCAAGAGCCGGAGGAGGTGAATATAGGCTGTCCATGGCTTGAGAAGCCTTGGATTCCGGTGAAAATACGGTAGAACAAGGCAGGAGGAGGCTAGGGTTTGATATAGTGGAGGGTTGCAGAGGTGGTGGTTGGTGAGAATGAGGTAGGGTAAAGGGGTCGTTTGAATTTAAAAAGGAAGGGGATGAGGGGAGCCGTTGATCTAAAAGATCAACGGCTGGGATTGAAAGAAAACAGGGCGGGTCGGATAAATGGTTAAAGGGGTTGGGTTAAATCGGAATTGGGCCGGTCCAATTAGGTTTCAAAATTGGGTCAATTAGGGGGGATCAATTTGGCTATGATTGAAATAAAAATGGGCCAGATTTTAAATAGCCAATTTTTCCCTTTTTATTTTTATAAAAATGGTAAAATGATCTTGAAAGTAAATTAAAAGTACTGAGCCAACAAAAAATATATAAATATTAATTTAAAAATATTGTAACCAATTTTACAATTATAAAATGCTATTAATCTTAAAGTAGGCTACAATTGCAATTATATGCAATTTAGCTTTTAACATACCAAATAAATTTGTAAAAATATGCAAACATTATATTAAATATATTTTGGTATGAATATGGGAATGAAATAAATTATTCACCAAAATTGATGATTTTGGGAATAATTATGGGTTTTGCACTGCTAAAATAGACAATAAATTGACTTTAAAAATCTTTAAAAATTAGGAAAAAATACCAAAACTCTTGGGCATGATTATATATGCATACACATGCTATTTTGAAAGTGTTTTGAGTATAAAAAATACATAAGGAAAAATTGGGTATCAACAGTCGTTATATTCAGAATCCGAGCCAAGGTCCACTTGATCATTGAAGTAATCAAAGTTTTCACAAAATAAAGACAATGCGGAATCATAGATGAAGCAAAGGAATTCTTTATATTTATAGAAAATATTTACAAAACCCACGAGGGGCCCTTACACAAAAAAGAAACAAAAACAAAAAAGCCAAGAACCTAATCTACTTGGGGGGGGGGGGCACATCCCCGAGAACCACATCTTCGGGAGCTACATCCTCGGGAGCCGCATCTTCGGGAACCTCCTCCTTGGGGACTCCATCTCCATCTCCCCCTCCCTTAGAGTCACTAACATCATCTTCATCATTAGAAGAGACGAGAAATATAGCATCGATTTCCAATGCCTTTGCTTGGGCTATTTCTTGAGGTCGAATCCTCAGGCATGGATTTCTTCGAGAGTCTCCTTCCAGGCTTGGAACTTGGCCAAATCCTTCGTTTTTATCGGTCGGAGGCCTCCCTTAGCTCTGCTTGAATAGCCTCGGCATCCTTTAAGTATACAGCGATAGTCTTATCAGCCACAACCTTCATCTTCTTAACTTTAGCCTTGGCCTCTGCAACCTCAGCCCCAACTTTAGCAAGTTATGTCTCTAGCTACTCGATTTTCTTGTACTGGGCCAGATATTTCACTTTAATACCACGGAGCTGAGTCTCAGCCAAGACCACGGGCTATAGTGTCATTAAGATCTTTGGCATCGTCAACCCCGGTGAAAAAATCCCGGAAAGGATCTTCTTCTAGAACCTTGCTTGGGTCAGGCGTTCATGGAGACCGAGCATCCTTTATCGCCTCCTCAGAGTAAGATGGTAAAGAAGGTGAGTGACCCATTGTCACATCCTCGAGCTCCTTACTCGGGGCGCTCTGATTAACTTCGGCCCTCTCAACAGTTGTCCCTTCCGACATACTTGTTAAAGGGGGAGTAATGATATTGATATCCAGGGACTCAAGGGCTTTGCCCAACTCTTTCTTCGGAGTTCCTTCACCATGAGGCAAGGCCTCAGGTTTAGAGGGCTTGGCGGCCTCGACTGGTTTGCTAGTTCGGGACACCAACACCGATTCTTCGCTCTTGTTCTCTTCACCTTCCAGATGTTGGATGGCATAATCCAAGTCCACATAGATAAGCTTTCTCCTCAGCTTTCGAGTAGGGGCCCTCTTATCCTGGGATCTTCGGGCTTTAAAGCCCTCTTTATTTTGTTGTCTTTCCTTGATTTCGGAATTGGGGGCTCGGTCTCTTCCCCGGTCGGGTCTGGCCTCATTTCAGAGACATCTCCTATGCCTGCACAAATAAGCATGAGTAAGGTGTTATCACTAATAAAAGAAAAATATCAAAAACTCGGGAAGAGAACTTACCATGATGTTTGGCCTCCCATTTGCCCCTCGATAATTCGTGTTGTTTGCGTCATCATACGAGGAGGTTGCAACTAACTTTCAGACCCAGTCCTCGAGGTCGGGGACTGCGTGGGGTGTCCAAGCAACAACTACAGAAAAGGTGAAGGCATTATGAAACACAAAAGGAGAATATGAATAGGCATTTGGAATTGGACTTCACTTATGATTAAAGTTCCATCTCTCCGGGAATGGCATCTTCCCCCTTGGAATGACATCCGAGGTCCTCACTCTGATAAATCGGCCCATCCATCCTCGATCATTGTCCTCATCATTACTAGCGAAGAAGGCCTTTTTGATCGGCGTTGAAGCTTGATGAACCCTCGAAACAGCTAAGGCCGATACAGCCGAATGAGATGGTTGAGGGTAAACTCCAATCCCTCAGCCTTGCTGGAAAAATGGCACAACATAATCATGATGCGCCAAAAGGAGGGATGGATCTGGCCAAGGGTAACCTTGTACCTTTTGCAAAAATCGATCACTACCAGATCGAGGGGACCCAGTATGAAGGGGTAAGTGTAAACTCTTAAGGACCCCTCCATGTAGTAGTGATACTTTCCTCGAGGTCGGGGATCTGTACCATGACCTTATCTCCCCAGCCGTAGTACTTCTTCATAGCCTTAAGGTGCATCTTTGATATAGAACTAATATATCAAGATACATGTTCGCATCGGCTTGGGATATCAAGGGGATTTTCAATATTGAAATCCTTCTTTATCACGCAAGGGACGGGAGTGATTTCGTGAAGACCGAGCGGCGCCACCGGTTTGGCCGGCTGGGAAGAAGAAGAAGATGGTGCTTTCTCTTTTTGGGGGACTGTTTTAGAAGTTTTGGCCATAGTTTTAAGAGATGCAGAAGGTAGCGGAGTGGTGTTTTTTGGGAATTTGGCATTTTTCGGTGCTTAAAGGGGTAGTGGAAATAGATGATGAGAGAAAAAGATGAAGAAGAAAGGTAATCAGAGTAAATGTAATAAAGTTGTAAAGTTTTTAATTTAAGGGAGGAGCCCCGTATTTATAGATGAGCGGCGATGGTTCGGTGGCGCTAGTGGCCGACCATTACTGTCATGCATTTAATATTTTGGGAAAATGAACTAACGAGATGTTTTAGTCACTTTGAGCGCTTACGTCATAGGAATGTCGACGTCATCAGAGACTCTAGAAAATCGAGATTCAAATCGTTTCTTATCACATTACTCTAAGAAATGCGGGGACTATCTGTATACGGCCAAAATCATGTGCCTCCAGTTTTGTAGGCTCTAGAAGTAGCATCGAGGACAAAAGTTCGATATAGACCAAGCTCGGGCTCGAAGGTAGAATAAGAGGCTCGACGACCTAAGTGCTCGATGAACATTAGAGCCAAGTATGACCGACTCCAAGACAGTGCCGTTATGAGTTTGTTACAAAAGGACAAGATTCTCGCCACGCCCCAAGAACATGGCATAAATTCTGGAATAGATTTGTACGAATTAGTACAAATCCATACTAGGCAATTATATAGCTGTCCCAATAAGATTCCTTACTATAAATAGAAATACACCTTATTTAAGGTTCCCTTATTATATAAAGGAGACCCTGATCATTTGTAAACATCATCTAATCATTGGCGAAGAATATACTCTCTACTTTTCGCTCATTGTTCATCAGAATTGTCCTTTAGCTTTATTATTTTTGCTTTATTGTTCTTGACCAATCTCGAGGTCATTTAGGCTCGAGGTCTAGACTGACTCATCTACTGGTTTGGTCTTACTTATTTCTTTCATCTATACTTCAGATTTCTTAATTATTAATTAGTATTGAACTAAATCACATATCTTTAAAACCACAAATCAAATTTAATTTTTACTCGTATTTTCGAGGTAAACAATCAAGAATTTCTAGACGATCATCCTAGGAGGTGATGCCTAATAGGTGAAAGAGCACATGAACACATTCAAAAGTCATATAAAGACTCTTGCAAACACATAGAATGAACACACATAGTAACTTCCCAAGTTAGCAAACAGGTTTAAAGTGATAGCATCGCAAGGATGGACTTCCTGGGATAAGCAATACTTAATTGCAAAGAGCCTGACAAACAAGAGCCTTTTACAAGAAAGGAACTAAGCATGAAGGTTCAGGGCATGCATGGTCTGAACTAATTCTAAGAAAACTAACATGTAGCAGTTTATACACGGATGACTTAGCATGGATATCATGGTCATAATTAATCTTTGTAGTCAAACAAAAGTTCCCATTATGAAAGTTTAGAGCAAACAATCTGGCAGTCATGTTTTAAAAATAGATAGCAGGTATTCACATAGCTTCAAACATGAGAGACTTAGCATATTCGAGGTTCTGAAAAAATATTAGTCTTCACAAGAAGGTCTCAAAATCCAAAACAAGGAATGGATATGAACTCATAATAGATAGATAAACATGACAGATCAGGCAAGACCTAAGAGGTCAGGAATAATTCGAATCAAATACACATAATGAGGATAAACTACTACCCTGAAATTTCGGACGTAAATAGATTTGGTACTAGAGAACATGGAACTGCAGAATAGCATTAGGACAAATAAAATTGTAGTAATGCATACAATGATAACACAATATTAGAGTTTAGATTGCAGGGGAACTAAATCATGCTTGTCCAAAAAAGTTCAAATAATATTGGTATACAAAACACACATATAAGGAGGAAAGGGAATAGAATTGCAAGAGTCAAGAGCACTAACTAGTTGCAAATCAAATGAGCAAATAAATGAGAAACGCTAAGCTCCAGTAAGGGATTAATTAGCAGGAGTCGAGAAAACGTAGTGAGAAGCCCCAAATCCGGTGCTTCAGTAATCATAAGAGCTTCGAATGAACTCCAAGCAATTCTTGCACCGTAGGAAATCAATGAACCAATCACGGTGGTCTTGGCTTTCAACTGGCCAAAACCCTATAATTTTAGAGAAAACTAAAGCACAATAGAATATATGAGTGAAAGAGATCAGCGATTTATGTCTCTTTAGGGGGGTTGGGAAGGGGCTTATATAGTGTTCGATTCACTTAGCGCAGGAAAGGAAAAATACCAATTACAACACAGAATAATGAAAGAATCACATGCAGAACCCATTTTAAATCAGAATAGGGTAAAAATCAGATGAACCCTAGTTTGACAAGAAGTCAAAAGTAGCCAAAGATCTCACTGAATCAAACCCACATGACCTTGTGGTCAATTTCGCTCGATTCATAGAAGTGGTACTTTCCTAAATTGGGCAAGTAATAAGTAACGCAACAGTTATGGAAGTAATGACAGGTAACACACATAAGTCAGGGAAATCATGAAAAGGTTCCATGATCTACTCGGATTTGGATAAGATTCGAGGGTGAGATGGCTAGAGTTTAGTTTCGTGAGAGATAAGAGCATGTAATGGCGGTGGAGATGGGAGAAATGGTCTCTAGGGATTGGGGTATATGGATATGAGGAGAATGAGGGGTTTATTGTGGGCCATTGATCATTTGAGATCAACATCCAAGATTAAAGGAAGACGGGGTGGGTCAAGAAAATGGGTCCCGACCGGGTTTGATAAGGGATCGTTTGGCTGGGGTTTACAGATGGGTCAAGCATTGAGCCTGGTGCTTTTGGGCCACTTTTGTCCAATTTTTGGCTCTATATTGGGCGAGGATTTAAAGCACAAAAATTAATTTTAAAAAAAATTAAAATAATTATAAAATAATAAAAAATTGTTTTTTTGAAATAAATACTTTCAACATATTATAATATAATTGTAAAAATATAAAAATACTATTTTGACCTAAATAGCATAATAAAGACAATTATTGAAAACTATTAGCTATTATTGCAAATATGCAAACGATATAAAAATGTAAATATAATTATATAAAAATGAAGCAAAATACTATAAAATATTCATGTTGAAGTAAATAATTAATTACTCAAAAATTTAAAGGATCAATTAATAAATATAATTAAAATGCCAAAATCAATTTAAAAGCTTAAAAAATGAAATGAAGTTATTTGTATAAAACTTTAGTAATAATAATTTGATTGTGTGTGGAAGATTGATATTAAAACATGTAATGGGGATTGTAATGCAAGGAAATATTCTATAAATAATATTTAAAAATATATATGAATACATTATAAAATATACGGGCTAAGTGGCAAACATGAGGAAAAAATTGAGTATCAACAGCTGCCCCTTTTCATTCGGAAATGATGATTGAATTGTCGGGGTAAATAAATCGAGATGATAATCAATTTTGTCTGAATACGTGAGAATGTGAGTGTGAGGTGTTTGAAAATATGGGGGCCGGACCCTGGTTCTTGAGTTACCTACATCCCTGATTTTACGAGAATCGGGCCACGTGTAGTTATGGATCCAATGACGCACAATACCGATAGAGTCGTTATGAAAAGATTGTGTGCTTCAAAGAATGCTCTTTTTCGCATAGGATAGTGTTATGAATAGTTGATATTACGGGCGAAGAGTATGAATGGAAAAAATGTGAAATTGATCGTTACGGATGCATGGGGAAATGTAATTAAAGGCTGTTACGGAATAGAATGCAATCAATTGTCATTTGGTAGTTACTTGGAGATGCTCAAGGAATGTGAATGTTTGAACAAAAACCGAAACGAGGATGCTCCTATTTGGAGGACGGTTACCTTCCGAGTAACCTGCAAAGCTTAGAAATACTACGCATGCAAAAACATATATACAAATCATTGAGGAAAATTAAATATGATGCAAATTCCTTTGGACCAAGAAAATTTTCTTTAGACGATCAGGATGATGTCCTTAGAGCATGACATCTTGGGACATGAAGCGTATGATAAAGGGATTCGCAGGCCATGACATGGTGCCCCCGGGCTATGGAGAGGGTGCCTCTGGCTATGATGTCTTTGGATAATGATATGCAGTTTTGAGATCCTTAGGCCATGAAAATTGTGCCTTCGAACTATGACTCCCTTGGATGATTTGGCGATATTTCAGCCCATAAAAGGCAAAGATGTGGCAATATTTATTGTTCGATAGAGGAAATAGGTAATACTTAGTCATATGTGGGTGACAAAGGCAATGTTTAGTTTTATGCAAGAATGAAGAAGGGTAGTGTTTAGCCTTATGCAATGATGGAGGCACCGCTTAGCTTCTTGTAGTGTAATGACGGCAGTGCTTAGCCCTATGTAGAGAAAATCTTTATGCAATATAATGAGGGTAGTGATTAGACCTATGCAAAGAAAGTTAGTGCTTAACCTTTTGCAATGATGGAGGTAATGCTTATCCTCAAATAAATACGAGAAAGGAGAGCGATTCTTAGCTTGACATATTAAGCTTTGTAGCATTTGTCTATGTGGAGATAGCGGTCTTGTTGTACATCCTTTGCGGATACTTTTGATAATGTTGTGTCTATTGTGCCTACATCAAAAGAAAAATTGTATGTCGGGTGAAGATTGGTTCAAGCTTTTGATCCCTTATTTCGTCCTTGCTTCTGGCTTAATGCTTTTGTGCTTGAGCTGGCCTCGATAGCATTTGGCTATTGGAAAATAAAGTTTATAATGCGTGATAATACATAAAACAAATAGTTTTGTCGAATCATAGATTATGACATATTTTGAGACATTGCAACGTCCTTGTTCTGAATGAAATTTTGAGGACTCCCTCAAAATTCTAACCCTATTCTAACTAATACTTCTGGTAATACCCTTTCAGCGACCCTTGACATGATAACATTAAATCTGACGAAGCTCAAATCTTGCCCCAGTTCCCGACCACGAGAGGGGAATGAAAATTTTATTATAATGTGATCGAACCCATAAGGGTGCTTATGTATCCCCTCTTAAATGAGAATCAGGTCAAGCATAGTTTATGTTACATCAAGAAGAAAGTGCAAATACAATCTCAAACATAATATCTCTTGATGGCGTTCGAATTGATAAGTTTTGGCCATATCTATCTATCCATTTTTGCTAGTATGAGTGATTCTCCTATCAGTATTCAGTAAACCATGTAGGGACCTTGCCAGTTAAGCGAGATTTTTCCCTTTGCTTCATCTTGGTGTGGAAAAATCTGCTTCAGAACCAGTTGCCCCGGTATGAATTGTCTCAGTCTAACTTTCTTGTTGAAATCCCTTGCCATTCTATTTTGGTAAAGTTGGTCGTGACATACTACATTCATCCGCTTGCCTTCAATGAGAGCCAACTGATCATATCGGTTTTGCACCCATTCCACATCACTAAATTCAGCTTCCTGTATTATTCGTAGGGAAGGAATTTCTCTTCGGCGGGTATAACTGCTTCAGTACCATAGACCAATAAATAGGGAGTTTCCCCAGTTGATGTTTGGACCGTGGTGCGGTATCCGAGCAGAGAAAATGTTAGCTTCTCGTGCCACTATTTATCGTTGTCTACCATTTTTGTTGGCAACTTTTACAACTCTGTTCATCTGTGGCCTATATGCGATAGAATTACGGTATATGATTTTGAGTGTTTCACACATGGATTTATCAGGTCACTGGTTAGATTGGCGACGTTGTCAGTAATGATTGATTCGGGCACCCCGAATCGGTAGACAATACGGTCCCAAACAAAATCTGCTACGGCCTTCTTTGTCATGGCTTTGTAGGATGCGGTTTTTACCAATTTAGTGAAGTAACCAATGGCCACCAATATAAATCTATGTCCATTGGAGGCAGAGGGCTTGATTGGGCCGATGAAATCCATGTCCCAGGAAGTGAAAGTCCAAGGCGAACTCGTCACGTAGAGTTCATTAGGTGGTACTCATATCATGTCAGCATGTACCTGGCACTGATGACACTTCTGTACGTACTTGATGCAGTCAATTTCCATGGTCATCCAAAAATATCCTGCCCTTAGTATCTTATTGGCTAGAACGAACCCATTCATGTAAGGTCCGCATATCCTGACATGTATCTCGTCGAGCAGTCTAGATGATCCCGTGGCATCGACACATCTTAACAATCCTAGATAGGGAGTTCTTTTGTACAAAATTCCTCCGCTCTAAAAGAAATGATTAGATAACCTCTGTAATGTGTGCTTATGAGTATGTATAGCACCTTTAGGGTACTCTCCCTTTTCCAGATAGTCCATGATATTGTAAAACCATGGATTCCCATCAAATTCTTCTCTAACATGAGCATATTAGGCAGGCTACCTTCAGATCTCTATTGAGATAGGGTCAATATAATTCTTATCTAGATGTTATATCATGGAAGATAGGGTGGCCATTGCGTCTGCGAACTCGTTCTGAATTTGGGGAACATGCTTGAATTCTAGCTTTGTGAACCTTTTGATTAATTAATGCACACAATGTAGGTACAACAATATCTTGGTATTCGTAGCGCCCCATTCTCCGAGTACCTGATGTATCAATAAGTCTGAGTCTCCAATTACCAATAATTCCTAGATGTTCATGTCGATAGCCAACCTAAGTCCCAAAATGCAAGCCTCATATTTAGCCATATTGTTGGTGCATGGGAACCTGAGCTTGGCAGATACCAGATAATGTTGGCCGGTTTCTAACACTTAGACAGATCCAATGCCCACTCCCTTGAAGTTTGCAGCTCCATCGAAGAACATTCTCCAACCATCATAAGCTTCGGCAATATCTTCTCCTATGAAAGACACTTCCCCGTTGGGAAAATATGTCTTCAATGGTTTGTATTCTCCTCCCATAGGGTTTTCTGCCAAGTGATCCACTAATGCTTGCCCTTTGACTGCCTTTTGAGTCACATAGATGATGTCGAACTCACTTAGCAATATTTGCCACTTTGCAAACTTACTATGTAGGCATAGTGTCACGACCCAAACTGATGGGCCATGACGGGTGCCCGAGTCCTACCTGTAAAACACCCCTGAGCATGCATCTAAGATATGAACCTGAATAATATCTGCTGCATTACAAAATTAATATACGTGAAGGAAACCTGCCATCAAGGCATATGTACGTATATATGCGGAATACAGTGGGCGAGCTAGCAAGGCTGCTATAGACAACTATACATCCAAAATTGAAAGCTGACAAGGCTATAAATAACCCAACTAGACATACTGTCTGCAGACCTCTAATAGAAACATAACTGTACAAAGATGGGACTGAGCCACGTCATACCCATATATATATATATATATATATATGTATATGTATAAATAAACGTATCATACCAAATAAAAAGCAGCTCCGGATCAAGTGGATCACGCCAACTCTCGCTGATCAAGAATCCTTAGAAGGTGGACCGTCAGCTTGCCTACCTGCACCTGCGGGCATGAAACGCATGCCCCGTGAAATAGGGCGTCAGTACGAAAAATGTACTGAGTGTGTAAGGCACGAAAATAAGTACGTAAAAGACATAGATGAAACATGGAATATAGAAATACCTTTAAATTTGAATAACTCTATAAATTTTGAAATGTTTATAATATCATGCACATGCGTATAAATGTCGTTCCATGCATAGGTATAGGTGTACATAATATCATCAAGCCACTGAGGGTATCTCATCATATCGTCTCGACCTCTGTGGGCACATCATCAACATACACCAGCTGATCAGGTGGCGGTGCGTATATAACGCCAAAACCTCTTTCCATATCCCATATACATATACATACATATATACGCATATATAACGCCGTTTGAATCATATTTCAGCCACTGTGGGCAACATCATCATCATATACTAGCTGATCAGGTGGTTGTGCGTATATAACGCCGCAACCTTTTCCCATATCCCATATACATATATTTACATATATACGCATATATAACGTCATCTGGTCATGGGTCAATGCACATGTATAAATGAGTAAAATGTATGAAAAATACATAATAATCTCGAAATTTCCTTCCGGATAAACTTTTCCAACTGCGTCTTATTCTGAGACCCATAAACAGAAGATAATAATAATTCTCATGTGGAATCAAGAATATAGACACCCCTTCTATTTCAATAAATAGAGTAATTTAAAGAAACTGTGTATTTTCTCATTTCTTCAGTATAATTTGAACCATGCCAAAAGAAAAAAGGGAGGGCCTTAACAATACCCGAAGTACGAAAAATCCGTGCGATATTCTTGAGAAAGATTATACCGTATTCCCTTAGAATCGCAAATCTCATGCATTATCGTTGAAGTCCTAAACAAGCTATTTGAGAACCATCCGCTAGCAAGCTTAGTATTCATAACATCATACTCAATGATGATGGAAAATCTTTGATAATTGTGGGTTCAAGAGGTTTTGGATGAAGCTACATCTCTTGCCTTCTAAACATATGCATTTAACTTATGTTGTTGTCTTTATCAAAGGTGTAATTCTCACTTTTGTGGCTTAGCCTCTCAATGTGACACCTTAACGTGCAAATTTAAGAGTCACTAATGGAACACAGGGGGATGCCACGTTAGACTATATTCAACTCTCTAGCTAGACTAGTTAAAAGTTATGATTAATTAGTGGAACTATAATACTGTTAAGATACTACTAGCTTTATCTCTTACTAATACACGTTTTAAATTTTCCAAACTCAGTAATGTTTATGCATGTGTCGTCCATCCAAATAAACATTCAATAGGAATCAAACTAATTGGTTCAGTAGTAGATAGTATAGATTATATATTCATCTAACTAGTATTATACAATTAATGTCAACAACAACAACAACAACAACAACCCAGTATAATCCTATTTAGTGGGGTCTGGAGAGGGTAGTGTGTACGCAGACCTTACCCCTACCCTGAGGTAGAGGGGCTGTTTCCAAATAGACCCCCGGCATCCTTCACTCCAAGAACTTCCCACCTTGCTCTTGAGGAGACTCGAACTCACAACCTCTTGATTGGAAGTGGAGGTTGCTTACAATTAATGTCAAAATAAATAAAATAAATTAGTGTCAAGTTGGCCATACACGAGATTGGGCTTATAGAACAACATTATCGTAATATAATACTACTCACTTCTTAATACACTTTACGTACCCTGCTATTGTAGTCATCTGGTACCTTGCATGATACTAGTTTATAATTATTGGGTATTATTACTTGATCCGTATTTTATCCAAACTTGCCATTTTCAACGAAACTCGTTTTCTCTTATTCGTGCATCCTTTATAACACTTATTTATCGCTTGTTATAAATAACGTAAATACATTAACGTCAGGATGACCGCATCCCCGAATCTATGTCAATTTACTGAAGGTGAAACCTTAACGTACGAAAAACGCAAGATGTAACATCCTTCCCCCTTAGAAACATTTGTCCTCGAATGTCCAACTCCCCGTGATCTATATAACTTTGGGAAAGTCGCCTCTGTAACAACACCACCACCAACTCTCCCCGTAGAAGCTTAATAATCCAACGACACACATGACCATAATTATGAATAACGACAATGGCCTCTCGTGACCAACAACTAACCAACACAATAATTTATACACATACCTTATGATTATGATGTCTCAGTCGGATCCTTCTCTGGAGGAGGAAATAGTTAGGGATATCTAGACTTCATGTTTTCCTCGGCCTCCCAAGTCATCTCTTCCACATTGTTATTTCTCCAAAGTACTTTCACGGAGGCTACCTCCTTATTCCGCAGCTTGCGGATTTGTTGGTCTAGAATGGCAACTCGAATTTCCTCGTATGACAAGTCCTCTGTAATCTGTACATCATTCGTGGGCACCACTCGGGTAGGATCGCCAATGCACTTTCGTAACATAGATACGTGAAAACCTGGATGGACATACTCTAATTCTGAGGGAAATTCTAACTCATAAGCTACTCGGCCCACTCTCCGAATGATCCTATAAGGCCCAATATACCGTGGGCTAAGTTTGCCTTTCTTGCCAAATCTCATCACACCCTTCATAGGAGACACCTTTAAGAATACCCAGTCATCAACCCTGAACTCTAAATCTCGACGTCGCACGTCAGAATATGACTTCTGATGACTCTGAGCTATCAATAGTCGATCCCAGATAAGATTTACTTTTTCTATGGTTTGTTGAACCAGGTCTAGCCCGTGCAATCCAGATTCTCCAACGTCGAACCACCCTATAGTCGACCTACACTTTCGTCCATAAAGAGCTTTGTATGGAGCCATCTAAATGCTGGAATGGTAGCTATTATTATATGTGAACTCAATAAGTGGCAGATGATCATCCCAGCTACCTTTGAAGTCTATCACACAACCTTGTAACATATCCTTCAGTGTTTGAATAGTACGCTCAGCCTGTCCATCTGTATGGGGATGAAATGTTGTACTAAGACTTACTTGAGTCCCAAATCCCTTTTGGAAGGACCTCCAGAAATTAACTGTAAATTGAGCTCCTCAATCCGAGATAATAGATACAGGGACACCATGCAGTCGTACTATCTCCTTGATATAAAGCCTCGCATAATCTTCTGAGGAATATGTAGTTCTAACGGGAAGAAAAAGGGCTGACTTTATGAGCCTATCAACAATCACCCATATCGAATTGAACTTGCACTGGGTACGAGGTAAGCCTACGTTGAAGTCCATATTGATTATTTCCCATTTCCAAGTCGGAATCTCCATAGCCTGCAATAATCCACCGGGTTTTTGATGCTTAATCTTAACCTGCTGACAGTTAGGGCACTGTGAGCACGTGATTTTTGCCCTATATGAATTACACCAACAAATTCAAATCAAAAAAATTTCTTTTAGTGTTTGCAATTTTGTTGGATTTCGTGGCATTTTCTGTTAATTATTTGTATTTGTCTGTGCACGTTTATTTTATTTAATTCATGAAAAATACAAAAACTATGTTGCATATGCAGTTAGGATTTAATTTTATATTTTTAGATTAATTAGTAAATTAGTTTGTTTTATAAAAAATGAAAATCACAAAAATAATTCATTTTGCATTTTTACTTTTAAATTTTGAATTGTATAGTTTTTCTTTAAATTTAGGATTTAATTAATTATTATAAATACCATGATGAGTGGTTAATCTAATTGGGTAGGTTAATTTAGTTTAAAAATTATTATTAATTAATTTAGGTTTTATATTAATTTTGAAAAGAAAAGAATTTTGAAATTGAAAAAAAAGGAAAAGAAAGAATGAAAAAAAATCCAAATCTGGGCTAAAACCCATTTAATTGCCCCTAGCCCAAACGAAAATTACCCAATACCCGGCCCAAACCACCCTAACCCGGTCCGGTTCCCCCCCAAACTAAACAACGTCGCTTCAATAAGTATTGATCTGAGCCGTTGATCTCCCCTTGATCAACGGGCTCAGAACTGTAGCCCCAGGGGTATTTAAGTGTCCGAAAACCCTTCCCCCCTTAGAATCCCTTATGCTCACCACCCTCACCAGAAACACCCCGAAACCCTAGCTAAGCTTCCCCCAAATCCCCGACCTCCGGTGGCGACGCCACCTCCAAACGCCACCAAAATCACACCACCGAACCACCCTGACCCCCTCGTTAAAAATCCCCACTCTGTTTCACTCGAATGTAGCCTGATATTCTCCAATATTAGAACAGAAGATGAACAATAAAATCCCCAGGTCTCAAATCAAGGTTTCATTGAAGATTTTAAGGCTTAGTTCGACTTTAATCGCGTGTTTTTGACAAAGAACATACGATTAATCTCGGATTGGGCCGGAAATTGGAGATTTCGAAGCGTAAATGCTATTTCTTGTTTGTCCGAGATCCCTAGGTATGCTTCTTTCCCCTTTGGTATTTTGTTTCCTCATCCTCACCTTCTTCTACTCTTTCTCTTATTTTCTGATTTTTATTCTGTTTCTTTTTATTTATCATTCTTCTTTATCTTCTGTACCTGCATGTTAGATTTAGGATGTGTGCGATTGTAAGTTGGGTCTTGTGTTCAAGTTTGGATAGTTTGAATTTGCATTGTCTTTTAGGCTTAACTTTGTTCCGAGTCTTCAGGGTCTTAATTTGAACATTTGGGTTTTGGGGTTTTTCTTAGTATTGATTGGGTTCACATGATTAAAAAGCCCAATGGAGAGTTGAACTAGGTTTTAAGTAGACCCATCGAATTGGGTCAGCTTGACCCAATTAGCTTGTCCAGTTGACCCGGGTGGTCTGGGGTAGTTTCAAAGTCTTTAAAGGGTAATCTAGGGAATTGGCCTAAGGGAATCTTGCTATAACAGACTAGGAAGCTTCTAGGAAGCTGGGGAAGGGGTTGGTTCTGATTTTCTGTTTTTTTTATAAGGGTATCCGAGCTATAATGAAAATTAAAAAGGGGGCAAAGTGCAAACCAAGTCTGCCCTAA
Organism: Nicotiana tabacum; assembly: GCF_000715075.1. Lineage (NCBI taxonomy): Eukaryota > Viridiplantae > Streptophyta > Magnoliopsida > Solanales > Solanaceae > Nicotiana > Nicotiana tabacum. Next base: position 49,195,739 of record NC_134089.1, on the reverse strand, counting down.
TAACTTGCCTATAAAGGCAACTTTTCTTGCTTTTCAAGGCATACGAATAAGGAACATGTGAGCAACGGGTGTTGTGCTTTCCATTTCTTATACTTCAGGTTTGGGCATTCTACTGGTATTGAAACGCATGAAAAGGGTCTAAGCAACAAACAAAACAAGGGCCTTTGGCAAATTCATCGTCGGTTCGCATTTATTGTGGCATTCTTGGGAATCATGGTTTTTCCAAATGAGAAAGGATCGGTGGATATTCGTATGGCTAGAATTGCACAAATCCTCACTACCAAGGAAGATCATACACTTGCCCCGTTGATGCTAGCAGATATCTATCGCGCATTGACTTTATGCAAAGCAGGGGCTCAATTTTTTGAAGGTTGCAACATCATTCTGCAAATGTGGTTGATCGAACACCTTCGCCATCATCTCAGATTCATGAGTTGCGGTTCGAGCTTAAATAACTTCATCATCAGTTATGAGGAGAGGATAAAAGATTACAACACACCAGAAGGATTTGAAGCATGGGTTTCCCATTTGAAAATTCTTAACGTAGGTCAGGTCGAGTGGACTATAGGATGGATCCTGAGGACAGAAGCCATCTATATGACTACTACCAAAGGATACCTGAGGATTATGGGCGTAAGGAGTATTCAACCATATGCACCACAGAGGGTCTTGAGGCAATTAGGAAGGTATCAGATTGTGCCTGAAGATGAAGATCTAAGCACCCAGGCCATTGAGTTACATCCAAAAGCTGCATTGCCTAAGGCTGTAGTTCAGCAGGATTGGAATAACTATCGGTATATAAAAAATGGCACCCAGGTACCAGACATTGCCAAGGGGGAAGTAGATCCAAATTATGCTACTTGGTTTGAGAGAATTTCTTATGTAAACGATGAGCCAGATCCCGAAAGGCCCGCCAAGAGGCCTCATGTTCGAGCCTTTGATGATAAAATTCAAGAGAGGTTAGCTTGGGGGAGAAGGAAAAGGAATATAAGGCCATCATCCATTGTCTACGAGAAGAGTTAAGAAATGTCACCTTCAACAATGATTTGCAGGCACAAGAGGCCGAAGGTGAAAGGAGAAGATTGGTACGAGAAAACGAGGCCCTTAGAGCTCAGGTTCGATAGTTGAAAATTGAAGTCGAGAACCCAGGCCAAAGCAGGAAAGACGAAAGGCTCATTTACAACATCACTCAAAAGGTATGTGACTATGAAGATGACCTACAGAAAGCTGAGTCTGAACTAGCAAAAGCACGGGCGAGATTAGCTAAAAGTGACGAATGGTAGCAGATTTCGTTAAACAGATGAAGGAAAAATATGAAAAAGAGGTCACAGGTTGGGAAAAGGCAAGTGTAAACCTCGAGGGTGAAATGGCCAATCAAGCCAAAAATTTTAAGGTTGAAAGAGAACATTGTTACGCCTTAATGGCACGGCTAGAAAGGGACTTGCAACAACTTTAAGAGAAGAACCAGGTAGCCGAATGAAATTTGAAAGCCAGAACCAAACAAATTGGGCGTTTGTTGCAAGAGAAGGGCATCATAAGAGAGCGAGTCAAAAGGGTCGCCAACTATATCGCAATGAAGTGCAGTAGCTGTGAGGATATGACGAGATCTATGTTCTTCGCTACTGTGATGATATTTGTTCGTCAGGTAATGGAAGATCTCTACCACCTTCAGGGGGGTTTAGCGAGTTGGCCCGCAGCAAGGTCGAATGACGCCCTGCGGGTCCTGGGGACATTTGAGGCATTGATGTATTCGTGATTTTTTGAGTCTGTATTTTCTGTCCGTTAAAGTCTGCCAGTTGTTTTAGAGTCTGTATTTCTGTCATCAGAGTATGTGGGTTGTTTGTTTTTTGAGTATGTATCTCATTATTTCATCAGAGTCTGTTAGTTTCTTTCGAGTCTGTTAGTTTCAATCTTTGTAATAGCGTTTTTATATATATGAAAACTTAAAATCCCAAAATGTTTTTACTTTATTTCACACTTATCCCCAAGAACTACGCTAGGTCTGATTCATGCGGGGTCATGATACGTAGGCAATCTCCATAGGATTCGACCGTAACCAAATAAAAGAGAGAAAGAAAGAGCGGAAAAACAAGAGAGTAAAGAAAGAAAATAAGAGGAAAAACAAGAGAGTAAAGAAAAGTAAAGAGCGGAAAAACAAGAAAGAAAAGAGAGGAAATAAAAATCAAGAGAGAATAAAAACATAGAGAGAATGAAAGTAAGGAAAAGAAAAAGAAAGAAAAGGGGGGAGTTTGCAATCGAAAGAAAGAAAAGGTTGGGATGACGCATGCAACCGATCAAATACATAATAGAGTCGGTTAACTATTTAGGTGCATTCATGCCCAATGCGCGGTTGCCAATTTGTTAAAGCCTAATCGTTAACAAGGTTGTTGTTGATGTATTGAGCCCAGACAGGTAGTTAGTTGATTGGCATTCTGGCAACTCACTCATACAACACCCGATTGAAAGACAGGATAAATATGGCCAACCAGGAACCGAAAACAAGTATTGTCGACCCGTCGAAAGAGGTGGAAGAAATGGACGTTAATACAATGATGGAAGAAATGTATAAGCTGAAGCAGAAGATGGCTGAGATGTACCAAGCCTGGGCGAAGGGGCATCCACCACCGGTTTATCCCGCTAATCCTGCTTACATCCCACCATCAGCCCAACCTCCGGAGCCTTCCACTGTGAGCTCATCTCCAGCCTTTCCCCTCTACCAACAATGACATGGCGCCACTTCCCATACTTCTCAAGCTCCACCACCCAAACAAGTCCCATACCCTCCCCCACCAATTACACCTGTTTTTGTGTCACCTCCACCTGCTACATTACACCGATCTTCCAGTGAACCCTTGTTCCAAACTCACGACAACCAGTACTATCCCCCTGTACCCACCTTCAAAGTTCCAGAACCATATCCTTACACCCCTCATCTTGATCTCCTGGCCGAGACCGAGAAGCCATCCAAAAATCTCGATCATGAAGAGATAATCAGAAAAGGTCAAAAGCTTAGAACAGTCATTCCAAGATATGAGGAGGTTGGGAGGTCAAGTAAGTGTGGCCTATAAGGATTTATGTCTGTTCCCAGATGTTCAGTTGCCAGCGGGGTTTAAAATGCCCAAGTTTGATCTGTACGATGGGCATGGTGACCCGGTAGCGCACTTAAGAGGATTCTGTAGCAAGATGAGAGGAGCAGGTGGAAGAGATGAATTGCGGATGGCATATTTTATTCAAAGTTTGAGTGGATCGACTTTAGAATGGTATACCAGACAAGATCACAATAGGTGGTACACATGGGACGATTTGGCCCAAGCCTTCGCCTGCCATTTTCAGTACAACCTCGAAATTATCCCAGACCGTCTATTGTTGACAAAGCTTGAGAAGAAGCCCGGTGAAAGCTTCAGGGAATATGGATTCTGTTGGAGAGAGCAAGCAGTGAGGGTTGACCCTCCGATGAAAGAAAGCGAGATGGTTGATTATTTCTTGCAGGCTTTGGAACCCACTTATTTTGGTCACTTGGTGTCAGTAGTAGGTAAGTCCTTTAATGAAGTCGTGAAAATGGGAGGCATGGTTGAAGAGGGACTCAAGTCCAACAAGATAATGAGTTATTCAACAATCAAAGCGACCACTCAGGCCATTCAAAATGGTACTGGGGGTGTGCTTGGGAAGAAGAAGAAGGAGGATGTTGCGACAATTGAGTCGGGAGCTTGGGTTGGATCTAGGAACCTTCCCCGTTACTACAACCAGCCACGACCCTATCCCCAAACTTACCCCCACCCTCCATATAACCTACCACAACACTATTACCCACCTCCAGATCCCCATTTTTCTATCCATCACACACAAACCTATACCCAACCTCCCGCTCATGCACAATGGCGTGCGCCAGCTCCACAAAACCCATACCAAGCTCCACAAAATAACTATCCACCCCCAAAAGCCTACAGAAATCCTCCTGGAACGAGTTTTCGACCCAACCAAGCCTTTAAGAATGAGAGGTTGCAGAAGCAAAAGACTTTCACTCTATTGGGAGAATCATATGCTAGCCTATTACACAGACTAAGACAATTGGGTATGTTGAATCCGATCGAGGCTAAATTGCCGAATCCCCCTCCCAGAAATTTTGACCGCTCAGTGAGTTGTGAGTATTGCTCAGGGGCCCCAGGACATGATACAAAGAAATGTTGGAAATTGAAAACAACTATTCAAGAGCTCATCGACACCAATCGGATTGAGGTCTAAGCTCCGGAGGCACCCAATATCAATCAGAATCCCTTGCCAGCCTATCACGAAACAAATATGATTGAGATAGTGCATAAGGGAGGGGAGCCTAAGAAGCCTTCGCAAACCGTCATGATGATTCGGGATAGTGAAGCCAGGCCATTTGAAAAATCAACAAGTGAGAAGTCTGTGATGAAGTTGAACATGGCAAACAATGAACCATCTGTGGAGGTCAAGAAGGGGTCCTCAAGTGACATTGCAGGGAAACATGAAAGAGCAAAAATGGTTGTGCCAGGAGTGACGAACAAGCCTGTGGTAATTGTGAAGGGCGCCCCCACAGATCCTGTCTTTATCAAACCAGTAACGTAATTACTGATAGTCAACATCAAGGCAATCCCATGGAATTATGAACGAGTGACTGTAATTTACAAAGGGAAAGAGGTTAAAGAAGAAGTGTGTGAGACTCATGGTTTGACTCGATCGGGGAGATGCTTTTCCCCCGAAGAGCTGAGAAAAGCTAAGACCTCAAAAGATAATCCAGTGTTGGTGAAGAAAGCAGTGACTGAGGAAGAAGCAGAAGAATTTATGAGAAAGATGAAAGTGCAAGACTATTCCATTGTGGAACAGTTAAGGAAGGCACCAGCTCAGATCTCGCTCTTGTCATTATTGATTCATTCAGACGAACACCGTCGCGCTTTGATGAAGATCTTGAACGAGGCTCACGTTCCTGACAAAATCTCAATAAACCACTTGGAAAAGATAGCTAATAAGATATTTGAGGTAAACAGAGTCGCTTTTTCTGATGATGAGTTGCCCGTGGAGGGTACCGAGCACAAAAAAGCCCTCTATCTGACGGTGAAATGCGAAGATTCCGTGGTTACTCATGTACTGTTTGACAATGGGTCTAATGCGAACATTTGTCCTCTCTCCACATTGAACAAGCTAAAAGTGGAGGATGAAATGATTCACAAGAACAATATTTGCGTTTGGGGATTCGACGGTGGAGAGAAAGATTCAGTCGGTGAGATAGAACTTGAGCTCACAATAGGGCCAGTTGAATTTACTATGGAATTCTAGGTGCTCTATGTGGCCGTTTCGTACAATCTGGTATTGGGACGACCCTAGATCCATGCTGCCAAAGCAGTCCCGTCTACTCTGCATCAAATGGTCAAGTTTGAATGGGATCGACAGGAAATTGGTGTACATGGCAAAGATAATTTGTGTGTGCCCAATGATGCCATTGTTCCGTTCATAGAGGTTGACGATGACAAGGGACCATGGGTTTTACAGGTTTTTGACATAGTATCGGTAGAGAAAATTCTGGAAGGAAAGTGCGTTCCAACTCCAAAGATGGCTGCAACATCAGTTGTGGTAGCTGTTGAAATGTTGAAAAATGGTTTCGTACCGGGCAAGGGTTTGGGTGCATCTCTGCAAGGTATTGTGCAGCCAGTTTCTCTTCCAAAGAATCTGGATACTTTTGGTTTGGGGTTCAAGCCCACAGTTGCGGATGTGAGAAGAGCCAGGAAAATGAAACAGAAAGCATGGGCATTGTCAAAGCCAATCCCGCGTCTGTCCAGATCATTCGTCAAGCCGGGTAGTAGAAAGAAACTGTTGTCAAAGGTTCCTGGATCACTGATTGGTGCCGATGGAGACTTGGAAAAGGGATTTGAAAGGTTATTCGCCGAGGTTAATATGGTTGAGGCTGGGGAAGGGTCCAGCAGGGCAGATGTGCAATTCGTGGGACCATGTGCAAAAGTCAACAACTGGGAAGCTACTCCTATTCCTATCATGAGGGAGTCTTGGTAGTGGGTTTTGATTTTCTTTTGTTGTCTAGACTATTCTAGGGTCTGTAATTCAGATATTATGTTCCGTCCAGTTTGATGTGTTAAAGCCCTATTATCTTTAAATTCAATGAAATGCAATTGTTCCTTTTCCTTCATCTCTTCTAATTTTATTTTTTGTTTTCTTTTTGTACAGTTCTTTTTATGCTGATATCAATGACATGACATGCATGAGGAATCCTCGGCCCAGTTTTTAAAGCCAATCTAACTCTAAAATAATAATACAAGAAATTAAGTGTGATGACGAGCTGGAATTTGATGATGATGAGGCTTATGAAGAAATTAGTAAGGAACTAAGTCATTTTGAGGAAAAGCCCAAACCTAATTTGAACGATACAGAAGCAGTTAATCTAGGGGACCAAGATAATGTCCGCAAAACTAAAATAAGTGTGTATCTGGAACCTCAACTTAGGGAAGAGATAATTAAAGCACCGTTCGAATACAAAGATGTTTTTGCATGGTCCTATGATGACATGCCGGGTTTGAGCACTGATTTAGTGGTTCACAAGTTGCCCACTGACCCGGCATTCCCTCCTGTCAAACAAAAGCTGAGAAAGTTCAAAACGGATATGAGTGTAAAGATCAAAGAAGAGGTCACCAAGCAGTTCGATTCCAAAGTCATTCGGGTCACGCGGTATTCCACCTGGTTAGCCAATGTTGAGCCTGTGCCGAAGAAGGATGGCAAGACCAGGGTGTGTGTCGATTATCGGGATCTCAACAAGGCGAGTCCAAAAGACAATTTCCCATTGCCGAACATCCATATCTTGATTGATAATTACGCCAAACATGAGATTGGTTCTTTTGTGGATTGCTACGCGGGTTATCATCAGATCTTAATAGATGAGAAAGATGCAGAAAAGATGGCATTCATCACGTCGTGGGGAATGTACTGCTATCGGGTCATGCCATTTGGCTTGAAGAATGCCGGGGAAACCTACATGACGGTGATGACAACAATATTTCATGATATGATACACCAGGAAATCGAGGTGTACGTAGATGATGTGATCGTGAAATCTAGAAAGCAGTCTGACCATGTCAGGGATTTGAGGAAGTTCTTCCAAAGGCTTCGCAGATACAATCTCAAGCTTAATCCTGCAAAGTGTGCTTTTGGGGTGCCATCTGGAAAGTTGTTGGGGTTTGTAGTCAGCCACTGGGGCATTGAACTTGATCCATCGAAAGTCAAGGCCATCTAGGAATTGCCACCTTCGAGGAACAAGACCGAGGTGGTGAGTTTGTTGGGGAGATTGAATTATATCAGCAGGTTCATCACTCAACTCACGACAACTTGCGAGCCTATCTCCAAACTGTTAAAGAAAGACGCTGCGGTCAAATGGACAGATGAATGTCAGGAGGCGTTTGATAAGATAAAGGGGTATTTGTCAAATCCACCCGTGTTGGTCCCGCCAGAACCAGGGCGACCTTTGATTCTATATTTTACGGTTTTGGACAATTCATTCGGCTGTGTATTGGGTCAACATGACATCACTGGAAGGAAGGAGAAGGCCATATATTATCTCAGCAAGAAATTCACGTCGTACGAGTTTAAGTATACTCAGCTTGAGAGGATATGTTGCGCCCTAACTTGGGTGGCACAGAAACTGAAACATTATTTGCCATCTTACACTACCTATCTCATATCGCGCTTGGATCCATTGAAGTATATCTTTTAGAAGCCTATGCCCACAAGGAAGCTTGCAAAGTGGCAGATCCTGCTCACAGAGTTTGACATTGTCTACGTGACTCGAACTGCAATGAAAGCATAGGCCTTGGCAGACCATTTGGCCGAGAACCTGGTTGATGAAGATTATGAGCCTTTGAAAATTTATTTCCCTGATGAAGAGGTGATGCACATTGGTGAGTTGGAACAAGTCGAGAAGCCGGGATGGAAATTTTTCTTTGACGGGGCTGCAAACATGAAGGGCTTGGGGATATGAGCGGTACTTATTTCTAAAACAGGGTAGCACTACCCTATTATGGCTCAGCTTCGTTTTTACTGTACCAACAACATGGACGAGTACGAGGCATGCAATCTGGGTTTGAGGTTAGCTGTGGATATGGGTGTCCAGGAAGTCTTGGTCTTGGGTGACTCGGACCTCCTGGTGCACCAAATTTAGGAAGAATGGGAAACACGGGATTTGAAACTCATACCGTACAGACAATGTTTGCATGATCTCTGTCAACGGTTTCATTCAATAGAATTCAGGTATATCCCAAGAATACATAATGAAGTCGTCGATACTTTGGCTACTTTGGCGTCAATGTTACATCATCCAGATAAGACTTATGTGGACCCTTTGCAGATTCAGGTCCGTGGTCAGTATGCTTAGTGTAATATGGTGGAAGAAGAACTTGATGGGGAGCCATGGTTCAGTGATATCAAAGAGTACATCGGGATGTGGGTATTTCCGGTACAGGCCACAAGTGATCAGAAAAGAACAATTCGATGATTGGCAAGTGGATTTTTCTTCAGTAGAGGGGTATTATATAAAAGAACTCCAGATCTGGGATTGCTAATATGCATAGATGCCAGACAGGACACGACTATCATGACTGAGGTACACTCCAAAGTTTGCGGACCGCATATGAGTGGGTACGTTCTGGAAAAGAAGATTCTCCGAGCAGATTATTACTGGCTCACTATGGAGCGAGATTGCATCAGTTTTGTGCGCAAGTGTCATCAGTGTTAGGTGCACGGAAATTTGATTCATTCCCCACCATCTGAATTGCATACAATGTCGGCACCATGGCCCTTTGTTGCTTGGGGCATGGATGTCATTGGGCCAATCGAGCCAGCAGCATCAAACGGACACAGGTTTATTCTGGTAGCCATTGATTATTTCACCAAGTGGGTTGAAGCGAAAACTTTCAAATCTGTGACCAAGAAAGCAGTGGTCGATTTTGTGCATTCAAATATCATCTGTCGGTTTGGGATAATGGCGCTAATCTCAACAGTCATCTGATGAGAGATACATGTCAGCAGTTTCAGATTATACATCACAATTCCACCCCATATCGCCCTAAGGCAAATGGAGCAGTCGAGGCAGCCAACAAGAATATAAAGAAGATACTTCGAAAAACGGTGGAAGGGTCCAGACAATGGCATGAGAAGTTACCTTTCGCATTGTTGGGTTAACGCACTACCGTTCGTACTTTAGTAGGGGCCACTCCTTATTTGTTGGTGTATGACACGGAGGCAGTAATACCCAAGGAAATTGAAATCCCATCCCTTCGGATTGACGCTGAGGCAGAAATTGATGACGTGGAATGGGTCAAAACCCACTTAGAGCAATTAAGTCTGATTGATGAAAAGAGATTGGCAGCAGTATGTCATGGCCAATTGTACCAACAGAGAATGGCGAGGGCATATAACAAGAAGGTACGTCCACGGAAGTTCATAGTGGGTTAGTTAGTGTTGAGACGTATCTTGCCTCATCAGGCTGAAGCAAAAGGAAAGTTCGCCCTGAATTGGCAGGGGCCATTTGTCGTAACTAGAGTGTTGTCCAATGGCGCGTTATATTTGACAGATGTAGAAGGAAAATGTGTAGGAATGACTATCAATTTTGATGCAGTCAAGAGATACTATGTATGATTTCTTCGTTTGATTGTCTTTGTATTTGTTTGTATTTGGCATATTTTGAAGATTGAAATGACGAATGCATTTTGTTCTGCTATCTAAACACCTTATCCCTCGTCAACCCTTTTGAGCCTTATTTATTTTCTTTCATACCCCTCTTTCGGAATCAGAAGTGAATATCAGAAACACAGACGTGAAAGATAAGAAAAGGAGAGAAGAAAGAAAAAGAAAAGAATGAAAAAAGGGAAAATAAGAAGAAAAGAGAAAATAAGAAGAAAAACAGTAAAAGAAAAAGAGAGAAAAGAAAAAGAGAAAAAGAAAAAGAAAGAAGAAAGAGAAAGAGAAAAAGAAAAATCACAACAAACAAAGTAACTTCTATGACATGAACTACGTTTGACCTGTTTCCTTTTAAGGATACGTAGGCAGCCTCACGGTTCGGTCTCATCAAATAAAAATTCAAAAATCCCCAAGCAAGAAACTGGGGCAGAAATTGTGGTTGTTGTGAGAAACATGATTCCGAAAGTTGTAACTTTAACCCATTTGAATGGTTTTGAGACTTTTATACTCTCTCTTCCTAACCCTGTCCAAAAGCCCACAATACGGTCCAAAGAAAGACCTTCTGATCAGTCTTTGAGAAATGCCAAGTCGAGCGGGTAAAGGTAATTCATGTCAGGGGCAACACTCTGGTTCAAGAAGGAAAAATAAAAATGAGAGAGTCTTATTGGTGAAAACCTTCACAGGCACCGTAAGGCGACGAGAGTTGAGAGAAAATAAAATGAGAGAGTCTTATTGGTATAAACCCTCACGGGCACCTTGAGACAAAAGTGAGTTGAAAATTCAACAAGTGAGAAAGGCCTGTTGGTGGAAAACTGTTTTAAGGCACCGCAGGATGAGCAAGGTCAAGGTTTGGGTAAAGTAATCAGGTCATGAAAATGCTGAGGCGATAAAGTACGACAACTGATAGCGGATCGTTGGATAGATTGGGCTGATTAATCCGAAATGCATGTCATCATCATTGGTACTAGTTGTTCCACTCAGATAAGTTTCTTTTTCTTTTTCCCTTTGTAGCAGTCATCCGGTTTTGGATTCTTCTTATCCTTAACCCGCAAAGTCATTGCATTTCATTTTCTTTTGGGTTTATTTGTCTAAGATGTTTTAATGTCAGTCTTGTCCCAAAGAAGTGGAAAAGAATTTAAAAGCTCACTTCCAACTTCCAAAATTGCAAATCACAACGTGGTTAGAGCATACTAAAGACATCATGATGTAAGGTGGGATACGGGGGATCACCAGAAGTTTCACCGGTGGAATGATTTGGTATGTCATGGACGATGCAAAGGTTCAGATAAAGGGGTCAGCGGTGTGAAACAACAACATGGGTATAGAATACTCGGTTCGGCAAAGGCCATGGGATTTGAAAGTCAGTCAAAAAGTCAAAGCGGTTCAGGGCCAGTTCGGGAAAGCCATTCAAAACAAAACAATGCAGTGGAAAGATCTTCAGCAAGAATGCCATCAGTTAACCACCACTCTAAACTGACAAAATTTTCTTTGATTGAAACAAGGGCAGAAAATTCGTTTGTTTCGGAGTAACTCTCCGTGGAGAAAGGCAGTCACCAAACAGGTTTGACTTTTGATTTTCAGGACCCTCCTGGAAAATGGGACCTAGTTTAATGTTCAGAAATAGCATAATCTAGCATAAATGTATCCCAAAAGAATATAAGTTAGCTTAGAAGTTGGCATGTTCGAGATAGGATTCAATTAGGAGTTTTCAGGACCCTCATGAATAATGGGACTTAGCTTTAAGATTTCGATTAGATAATAACATTTAGCGTAAGTTCTACTATAGGGTAGTATAATTCATCCATGAAAGTTGTCATTATTAAGATAAAACTTGACTTTTGATTTTCAGGACCCTCCTGGATAATGGTGAGTAGTTTAAAGATTCTCTTAGATAGCAAGATTTAGCAGAAGTCACACCGGTAGAAGATATAACTTAGATTTAAAATTGTCGTTTAGTTAATAGTTGTCAGGACCCCCCTGCATAATGGGACCTAGATTTCAAATTCATAGTAATATTGGGTAATATGATTCAGTTTAACACTTACATCTATGCCCAACCGCCAACTGCGGCAGAAAATTTTCTTTGTTTTTGTCTCTTTTGTTGAAGTTAGGAGCCCGCCTGGAGAGCAGGGAATACATTTCAAGTTGAAGTCAGGAGCCCGCCTGGAGAGCAGGGAATACATTTCAAGTGAAGTCAGGGGCCCTCCTGGAGAGCAGGGAATACTTTTAAGCATAGCAGTCAGGAGCCCGCATGGAGAACAAGGGAGTACAATTTAAGTTTTAGCGTTCAAACTCTTTGTTTTGTCTATTTTGAAGTCAGGAACCTGCCTGGAGAACAAGGGAGTACAATTTAAGTTTTAGCGTTCAAACTCTTTGTTTTGTCTATTTTGAAGTCAGGAGTCTACCTGGAGAGCAGGGAATACTTTCAAGCGTAGCAGTCAGGAGCCCTCCCGGAGAACAAGGGAGTACAATTTAAGTTTTAGCGTTCAAACTCTCTGTTTTGTCTATATTGAATTCAGGAACCCGCCTGGAGAGCAGGGAGTACTTTCAAGTTGAAGTCAGGAGCCCGCCTGGAAAGCAGAGAATACTTTCAAGTTTAGCAGTCAGGAGCCCGCCTGGAGAACAAGGGAGTACAATTCAAGTGTTGGTTTTTTAAAATTCTTGTTGATATTCGGTAATGTCATTCGTTTTACACTTACACATGGGCCCAACCACCAAACTGGGGCAGAAAAGTTTCTTTGTTTTTGTCTATTGTGCTGAAGTCAGGAGCCCGCCTGGATAGCATGGGAATATATTCAAGTTTCGAAGTCAGGAGCCCGCCTGGATAGCATGGGATTGCATATCAAGTTCAGCAGTTAGGCATCCACCTGGAGAAAGGGAAACATCTCAGTTTACAATTCAAGGCAGCCACGAAGGAATTTTACCGAGAGAAAACAAGGCAACAAGAAACACAAGATCAAGTTTGAAGATCTAGATAGGATTCTGTAAAGCGTAAATCATAGTCTAGTCTAGCTTCTTTTATTTTTTACATGGTGTAATAAGGGGTTCAGTGAGCAGCAGCAACAACAACAGTGAAATCACAGCTTCATGGTAGTCCCAACTACCAGACATTCCCGAACTACACTGACCTGATTCCTTTTTAGCCAAGGATATGTAGGCAACCTCGGAAGCAGGGTGCGGTCGAATCTTTCAAAAATGCTTCCCACGGAGTATTCAAACAGGAAAAAATCGCTCGTATCCGCTCAATTTTCTTTGCACGAAAACTCTTCATGTTTCCGGGCAAAGAGGGGCAGCTGTGAGCACGTGATTTTTTCCCTATATGAATTACTCCAACAAATTCAAAACAAAATAATTTCTTTCAGTGTTTGCAATTTTGTTGGATTTCGTGGCATTTTTTGTTTATTATTTGCATTTGTCTATGCACTTTTATTTATTTAATTCATGAAAAATACAAAAAATATGTTGCATCTGCAGTTAGGATTTAATTTTATATTTTTAGATTAATTAGTAAATTAGTTTGTTTTATAAAAAATGAAAATCACAAAATAATTCATTTTGCATTTTTACATTTAAATTTTGAATTGTATAGTTTTTCTTTAAATTTAGGATTTAATTAATTATTAAAAATATCATGATGAGTGATTAATCTAATTGGGTAGGTTAATTTAGTTTAAAAATTATTAAAAATTAATTTAGGTTTTATTTTAATTTTGAAAAGAAAAGAATTTTGAAATTGAAAAAAAAGGAAAAGAAAGAAATGAAAGAAAATCCAAATCTGGGCTAAAACCCATTTAATTCAGATCTATAGTCTATTTTTGTAGATCTTAATTTCATTTTCACGAGTTACTGTAGCAGACAGTGTTCTTCATTCAATTTTAGCAATTTAGCTAATTCCAACACTACTGTTGAGCACAATAGTTTGTTTTGATAACGTAAAAGTGTTCTCTTCTCTTGTAAGATCTATTTGATTTCTAAGCTTCATTTCGGACTGTGAAATTGGATTCACAGCCATCCAGAAGTAAAGTCAAGTTAGTTCAAATTACAGTAGCATCGTTTTATTGCAAAGCTGTTGCACTATGTCATGTAAATAAAGTGCTAAAGAATTACAATTGTAATGGACACACAGGCAGGTGGCCAGCCTCATTTGGAGGCTGCGCTGCCTAAACAACCTCCTCCAAACTTTGCACAAACATCAGGGAACACAAATAACAACAAACAGCCGATGGATTACTCCAAATTTTTGAACCTTGCACTTTAAATGCTTCAATGCAGGAGCAACAACAAATTGAGCCAATTCCTATTCGTCCACCTACAATATTGAATGGAGAATATGTTATTCAGTTCACAGAAACTGAAGTAGAAAGGATGGATATCATCGAAGGATTACAATATGGAATAGTTGGCAAATGTTCTTATGGAAGCCCAGAAATTCAACAACTGCGTAAGTTAATACCAATTCAATGCGGAATTAAAGGTGAATGTAACATTGGTTTTCTAAGGGATAGACATATTTTAATTAGAATGACGTTAAGGCAGGACTATATTCATTTCTCATCAAAAACTCATTACATAAAGGACATGGATGGTTATCAATATCAGCTTAGGCCGTTGATTTATGACTCAAAGTTTAGAGCAGATGAAGAAACACCCAAGGCAATGGCTTGGATTTCATTCCCAGGTCTATTGCCAACCTTTTTTGTAAAGGAATGTCTATTTTCTCTAGCTTCAGCAGTAGGTAAACCTATGCATCTAGACATGACAACAATTAATAAAATTAGACCTAGTTGTGCTAGGGTGAAGGTACTAGTGGACTTACTTGCAGATCTGCCTAAAAAGGTGAGGATGGACATAGTCAACGAAGCTATAGGAACAACAAGAACTGAATGGGTGAGAATTCAATATGACATGCTACCTAAATACTGCAGACATTGTAAACTTCAAGGACATAATCAATTTGAATGCTGGAGGATACACCCGGAACTATATGTGGAGAAGGAGAATGATAACCAAGCAGATACTGCTAAGAAACAGGACTTAGGGAACTCAAAGCCTATAATGATGTTATCTAGTGGAAAGTCGTGGGTAATGAGAATGTTACAGCAAAAGAGCAATGGAAAGAAGTGAAGGACAACAGAGTTAGAAATGTAGTAAATAAAAATACTAGTATCACTAATAATGGAATGGAGATGGCACCAGCTAAGCAGTTTGAAAACATTAAGAACAAGGAGGGTACAAGCACTGTAGGGCGACAAGTAGAAGCACATAGCAACAGTGGTAAGGATTTGGTGGCAGCAGACAATAAAGATAATGATCATGTTCAAGTAGCTAACAAGTTTGCAATATTACAAGGGATGGATGAAGAGGAAGAACCTATTAATCAATTGGCAATGGTGGCAGATAATGTAGCAACAAACAGTTCAACAATTCATAACCAAGAATCTACAAAGCAAAAAACAAAAAATATGGTCAATAATGAGGGAAAGTTAAATACAGCAGCACAAGCTTTTCATCTTAACTCGTCGGGGATTAGTTCGACTAATGGTCTAGTCAATGGAAAGGAGGCATCAAAAGCAAAAAACGAAACCGCACAATGGGTAGAAAGAAGCTTCAAGGATAAAACAGGAGAAGGAATAGTGAAGATCAATAAACCTTGCAAGGAAATTCCATCACAACATACATTAGTGAACAAGGTACTTAATAAAAAGCCAAATTCTAAAGCAGAAGGGTCAAAATCGTCTACATTTAAAGAAAGAGGGCAAAAATGTGGAGGCAGGCTATGGGAGGCACAAATGGAATACGATTCAGAGGAGAACGAAGTACCACTAGGAGCACAAGATGATGAGGAACCAAATGAGAATGAGAAAGAAGAAGATGAGCAAAGTGTAAATGGAGAGATCCATGCCAATGACAACAATACAACTGGTAATTATTTAATAAAGGAAGGATCAGAAAATGTTGAGCACATCAATAATTTTCAGACGACAGAAGTCACAAAAGGAAGAGGCCCAGAGGTAAATGATCCTGGAGGAACAGAAGATGATCAACTTGAGAAATCACAAGAAGACCCACAAGGACACAACACAACAGAGAAGTTGAAACAACCAAAACAAAAAACAAAAATACTAAATTTTACTGTTACATTAGAGAAAAACAAGTTTCAGCTGTTAAAAAGAGGAGAAGAGAAAGCCTTGGTCCCTAAAAAGAATGCATTTGGAGCTACATCAGGAGGGAAGGAAGACAATGAAGAAGAAGAAGAACCTGGTAAATCAGGATACGACATGGATCAAGAATCAACTACCCAACACCTTATGATTGCTGCAAGGAAAGGTGACTTATCACCTATGCAAGTGGAAAAGGCAAAATCAGCAGCAAAAGGTAAGAAGAAGCAACAAAAAGATAATTTTGCAGCACCAAAAGCTGGGGTGCACACAAGGAGAACGATGACTAAATCCAGCAATCAGTGATGAATGCTCTCATTTGGAATATAAGGTCAGTCAACACACAGCAGGCCTTTGAAAGGTTGACAAAAATGCATAGGCAAAATCACTATGATAAAAGGTCAGCGGAGGATACAAAATGAAACTTGCAAATGGAGTGCACGCAATTAATAGAGGAACATTGCATTATGCCTTTCAAATGCACATTGGGGGATGCTGAATTATATTACAAAGTTTAAGAGCATTAATGTGATATCAATGTTGAGTGCATCACTCAATTTTGATAATAAGATATTTGTTAAGTTCAAACTTTATTTCAATCAGTTCGTAGGATATCATGACGTTGTATTTCGTAATTTTAATGATTATATATAAAACTAACCCTAGGCAATTGCCTAGCGGACTAAAAAAAAATAGCATAATAAAAATAATTATTGAAAAATATTGGTTATTATTGCAAATGATATAAAAGTACAAATATAATTATATAAAAATGAATTAAAATACTATAAAATATGCATATAGAAGTAAATAATTAATTTGGACAATTTATTACATAGAAATAATTTTTGAAAGAGCAATTAATTATATCAATTAAAATGCCAAAATCAATTTAAAAGCTTAAAAAATGAAATGAAATTATATGCATGAAATTTTCATAATAATCTGACGAAGTATGGAAGATCGATATTAAAACATGTCATAGTGATAGTAGTGCAAGGAAATATTCTGTAAATAATATTTAAAAATACATCGGAATACATTATAAAACATACGGGCCAAGTGGCAAACATGAGGGTGAATTGAGTATCAACAACAAACATATAGAGCATCCAAAACAAGGCATGATACAACCTAAAGACTACTTCGGTCATGAATCAAGCATAGTGCCCGCATATACGCTCGTCATCTCGCATATATGTTACTTCTCGCACATTCCAATTAGACAAATAATGTCATATCCTAAGGGTTTTTCACTCAACAAGATTATACAAGATACTTACCTCATCCAGACAAGTCCATAACTACAAAACCACATTTCCTTGATAAATCACTTCTAACCAACTCAATTCTAACCAAACATTGACTAAGGAAGTCCACCAATGCCATAGGAAATGATCCCAATCCGAAAAGTTTCGAACTTTGATGAATTTTCAAAAAGTCAACAAAAGTTAACCCAGGCTAGCATGCCTGAAATCTAAATTAATACCAAAATCCCATGACCCATAACCTGTCGAGTTCAAATATATGATTAAATTTCAAATCGAGTCCAAATCGGTACTCTAATCCCCAAAATACACTCTCTTAAAGTGTATGGAAAAAGTCCTAATTTTTCTTCAAAATTTCATGATTAAAGTGTGTAAATCCATGGGAAACCAAGATATAAACCTAAATTTAAAATTACTTACCCATAAAGTAGTAGTTAGAATCTTCTCAAAAATCTCCTCTTCCCGATCTCCAAAACTCAAAATAGTGAAAAATGAGCAATTCCCTAATTTTTGGACAAAATATACCCCTGACTGAAATCTTTCATGTTGTTTGCGACCAACATTTAGCAAACGCGAAGCACAAGACATACAGACCCTCTAGTCCTTCTTCGCGAACTTGTCTAGACCATCGCTTATGCACAACTGACCTTCCCCTCCACGAATGTAGTAACCATCATGAAGCGTAGAACCAAGTTCCTCTAGCCCATATCCCCTTCGCGAACATGAGAGGGAAATGCAAAGCACAAAAATCATGCCAGCTAAAAAAAAACTACGCAAATGCGGTTAATACTTCACAATCGCGGAGAACATTAGAAACATCAGAAAACTAGCTATATTAACATCATCCAAAATAGACCGAAACCCCCCAAAACTCACCAGAGCCCCTCGAGACTCAGTCCAATTGTATCATCATGTCCAAATACATTATCCAAACTTATCCAAAAGCTCAAAACATCATAAATTATATCAAAACCAAGAATCGAAGATAAAGATCATCCTCTTTAATTTTCAAACACTCATGCTTAGCCGAACACGTCTGGATCACACTTTAACATTTCGGACCACAACCAAACTTTGCACACAAGTTTCGATCAACAAAATGAACCCATATGAGGTCTCAAAGCCATAATAAGAGTCCGATAATACCGAAGTCAACTCTTGGTCAAACCCATAAATATCTCCAATTCTTCAACTTGCGAACTTTCAACAAATAAAGGTGAAACCTTCTAGGACCATCCAAATTCAAATCTAAACATACACCAAGTCGAAAATCATTATAACCTATAGAAATTATCAAATCACCAATCTGAGGTCGTTTACTCAAAGGTCAAACCTTGGTGAACTCTTCCAACTTAAAGCTTCCAAATTATGAATCACTCTATCAAATCAACCCCAAACCACTCGAAAATCAGAAGCAACCCCGTAGGCAAGTAAATACACCATATGAAGTCACTCAAAGTCTCAAATCACAGAACAAAATGTTAGAACTCAAAACGATCGGCCGGATTGTTACATTCTCCTCCACTTAATATACATTCATCCTCAAATGTGATAAGAGTCATTCCAAAGTCATCCCACTGTGTAAACTCATCATACACATACCCAAGGGCAATTCCACGTTACCACAATCTATATAAGCTTATTAGCACAATCCCGAATGAGGATTCTTTCTTCAACCTTAATCCATAAACCTTAGAACCAAAGTCCATCATCCAGAATTCCATATGAGATATGATTCTCGCATATAAACAATGTACAAGTCTCAACAAATCGCATTAAGCCATAATCATATTCCCAAGATACAATCACACGATGTACCACATAACTCATGTACTCATAGGGATATCTACAGAATACAGTAAGTGATCATTAAAGAATCAGGTACCGACTACATACTTTATATCAAATAAGACCTTGTTCCAAACCTTCGCAATCCTTCTAACAATAAAAGAAACACATAGAAACTCATAACACCTATTAGGTCAACAAGTTGTAGAGCTCTCTCGCCCGACAAGAACCATTGTCAATTCCTAAGTTGACTAATGCAATTCCTCTCCCAACCTACCTTATCCAAATCTGATTGCACTACTTACAGATATAATAACCTCATCTCACCCCATATAAGCTACTTGATTGATAGGCCACACCAAATGCCACCTATAGCCATATACAATGCAATTCCCACCAACAAGAAACACCTCGAATATAACTAAAGATAGAAGGACAACCAAATAAGAGAACCATCCAACAAGTTTAGCAGACACAACCACCAAGGTACATTACTATGATTTCATCCCACAAGGGAGAAGCAAAACACACAAATTAAGCACAAAGGATCATATCCTAACATACTTCGTTGGGGCGTGTAACCTGATCCAATGCACCAATCTACATGGAACCCATTGAGCTATGATGCTTACAATTAAAAAGTATATGTGTATCGACATTAAGCACGCGAAACACATGACCATAATCATGGAGGAAAATATAGTACAATATATCATAGACTAGAAAAGCACGACTAATGTACAATAAGCAACTCAATAAACAAAGATCATCTCACTCAAATCTCGCCCAAAACCACATCATGCATGTCAATAGTCAAATAATATCAGAACCCCTCGTAGCATAAAAGAGCAACACATGGAATAAATCAGGCACTAATAACATCCATTGTACCCGATGACATACCCACAATAAATGATGCGCAATAGTGAGCAAACCCGATCTGATGTAGAATACACATTCTCATTATGCCTACCAATAGACTCCAAATCAATTCCGATCATCCCAAAATAGTAAATAACCTTCCAAAAGTCCATAGTAACCTATCCATAGCACATATCATCAGCTGGCTAACTCTTAACATATCTTTACAGTCCATAACAAAAAATAGTCTACCTTTGAGAATATCTAGTCACTAAACCTCAAGAATACATGAATCCCTATATTTCAAACTAACTCCACCACTCAAATGACAGATACATCACTTATAAATTATCATTTCACGGAAATACTCCCATAAATATTCTATGCCACATAGCAATACCTGAACATCAATAGTCAATAACCAGGCGATTACTATAATCTAATGAAGCATCCACAAGTCAAAACACAATGTGTCTTCTACAATGCACACCCTTCTCAGGCAATACTAAATAGTGCCAACATTCTCTTAAATATCTGAAATCGTCCATGCTATCTAGAACTCATGACCTTCCCTTCAAAACCGAACTGCAACCTTCTACTTGCAAATCTTAATCCCCCCTAGTACATTGCATCTATCATGCTATCATATGCAAACATGAGAATTCCATTATCAACTCTGAATCACAAGTAGGATAAATACTCCATCAACCAGAAACTTTCCACTTAACTCAATCGTGGAGAAAATTGCAACATGCAACAAACCTTCCACACCAGTAGAAGACACTAGCCTCGAGCTGTGGTCAAATCCATTATGAACTCTTCGAAACCAATTTTTCACATAATCAAATAGCCAATCATTTCTATCACTATGCTGATTCAAACCACTACCAAGCTGACCCATTTCTTCAAGTTCTTCTTGAATTGCCTCCAAGATAACATTTCTCTTTGCTAGTACACTACGGTCCTCCATCAGAGCTCACCCCAAGAGACCCGAACATGAAATCATGCAGTCCTAAGGCCCATAAGCCATTATATTCTCTCTTAAGCACCCAATTATATAGAAAATTGAGATACCCGCTCTGAAGATAACTTCTATGAATCTGAAGCTATTTCATGCCTCTCCCTAATATTGAAATGTAGAATCAATGATGATATAAAAATACTGCAAGTCTCAGCACCATCCAATACAAGTCTCAGATCTTAGCCATACACAAATTAGGGAACCCTTAAACACCACATATGAATCTTGAACACATTAGAACTTTCTCGAGAGGTATTCACCTTGCATTAACCACCCATGCACAACTGATATGCGCTGAACGACTTGTGGTACACCAACACACAATTAATACAGAAGAAACCCCATCTTTAAGCAAATGAGTGCACCCCTTGTCCTTTCACACTACATCCACAAAAAAAAATCAAGCAGAATCACTCCATGATCTTCATATACCTATACGTATAGTACATCATGCATCTAGCAATTTCCTTGCCCGCATCATCCTCGAAGGTAGCCCCATGTAGTCATAGCTGATCCACAAATATGCCTTAGTCTAAAACTAATATAACATATGATCGTGCAATCTGATCGTCGATAGTAGACTCCCCTATTTGGCTCGAAGCCACAGAACATAACATCTGATAACCCACAATACTCTTCCTTCATAACTGCCATGATCTCGTACTTTTATCCAACTAAGTCCTTTATAAGATCATGTATCGCTAGTCATAAAACATTTCAAATCATCCGCCTAGTACATACTCATCCTCATGATAATCATGCGAACTTCCTCAAAAGATTCAGACTTGTAACGACCTGGCCGATTGTTTGAGAGTTATAGACCCGTTCCCCCATTTATTGCTCATTTTGTGCTTTATAGCTATTATGTGACTTGTCAAGTTAGTCGGTTTGGGTCCGTAGGAATTTCAGAAGGAATTGAGACACTTAGTCTCAAGGTTGGAAGCTTAAGTTAAAAAGGTTGACCGGATGTTGACTTATGTGTAAACGACTCCGTAATGGAGTTTTGATGGTTTCGATAGCTCCGTTGGGTAATGTTAGACTTAAGAGCGTGTCTGGATTGTGATTCTAAGGTCTATAGTTGAATTAGGCTTGAAATGGCAAATGTTGGATATTTGAAAAGTTAGACCAGGAGTGGATATTTTGATATCGGGGTCAGATTGAGATTTCGAAAGTTGGAGTAGGTCCTTGTTGTCATCTATGAATTGTGTGCAAAATTTGGGGTTAATTGGACGTAATTTAATAGGTTTTGCATCGTTTGTAGAAATTGGAAGTTCAATGTTCATTAGGCTTAAATCTAAGCGCGATTCGTGTATTTGATGTTGTTTGAGGTTATTTGAGGGTTCGACTAAGTTCGTATGATGTTTTGGGACTTGATGGTATGTTTTGTTGAGGTCCCTAGGGCCTCGGGTACGGAGGGTTAACGAATCGATTTGGAGTTAGAAGGAATGCTCAAGCTCACCAGTTTTGATGCAATCGCACCTGCAAAGTGAGGATCGCATGTGCGATCTCGCAGAAGCGAGAAAGGAACCACAGAAGCAGCCTAGAAGGAAGTGGGCAGAGGTCGCAGGTGCAAGGTTATTATCGCACCTGCATCGTCACAGATACGGTGCATTGGGCACAAAAGCGGATTGGTTAGGCAGCAGGGACTTTGCAGATGCGAGGAAGGCTCGCAGATGCGGTCCCATAGGTGCAAGACTAGGACCACAAATGTGGTGGGTTGCTGGTTAAGCGATTTTCACAAAAGTGCAATTTTGTCAGCAAAAGCGGATGTGCAGTTGCGAGCTAGGCTCAGCAAGTGCGGGAACGCCTGGGCAATGTTTAAAAATGAGGGTTTTCGGGATTTTCCTCATTTTGGACATTTTGAGCTCGGGTTTTGGGGATTCTTGAGAAGATTTTCGAGGGGATTCTTGGGGTAAGTTCCTTGTGCTCATTTTTGATTAAAAATCTGTTTCCCCATTGATTTTCCACCTAGATTGTGTGGTTTTGAGGTGAAATTTGGATGTTTGAGGCTAGGAATTTGGAGAGTTTGATTTACGAATATGAGTGGCGTTTCGGTAGGATTTTGATAAAATTGGTGTTGATACCCAATTTTTCCGTATAATATTTTTTAAAATACATATATACCTCCAAAACTATGCATTAGCATCAATTAATATTTTTCCATAATTTCTACATTTTTTAAAGAGTTGTAATTAATTTATCCCAGTATCTTTGTTTATATAAACAATTAGTAATTGCATCACAAATGACTTTATAGAAATTTTTTATGGCTCAATATTACTATTTATATTTATACTAAGCTTCAATTATTTCATAAATATCCACATTTATATTTTTGAGTTATAATTGCAATAACTTTGCAATAATAGCCCATGTATGCCTTGTTATATTATTTTACTAGAAAATAACTTATTATATTTTTTAATTATTAAGTAATTATTTTAAAACATTATAGGCATGGAAACCATTTTTATACTCTGTTAATTGTTTTTAAAAAAATTATTTTTTATCAATTAAAGGGGTATTCCTTTTTTATTTTTGGACCTAGCCTAATTAAATGCCAAAATTCGGTCCTAACCAGCCCAAATCTATCCCAGCCCAAACCAATAAAATTCGACCCGGCCCCAAACCCTTTTAATCCTAGCCGTTGATCACAATAACCCCTAACCCTAATTCATTTACACAAAAACAGCCGCCTTAAAAATCCTCTCCTCTCTGTCTCTCTCTAATACCCAGCCTTAACCCTAGCCGCCGCCACCCAAAACCAGCCCTAATCCCTCCGATTCTCACTCGATCCATGGATTTCCATGGGTGTTTGAGACCCCTGCGGGCCTCCTACTTCCCTTGGTTGCTCGATTTGTGATTTCATGGAAGGACCTCGAAGAAATCTAGTCCAAATCTTATTTAGAACTCTCCAAGAGTCTGTCTATGGTCTGTGAGTGCTTTCTATCGATGTTTTGTGGCTCAAATCTCTGATTCAAAGACCAGATTTTCTTTACCCTTTCTCTTTTCTTCAAAAACCTATGTTTGGACTTGAATCTACCCAGATCCTTGTAGATCTAGAGTGATTTTGAGTTTGTCACTGATTTTTCCTTAAGGTTCCCTTATTGCTTTTACTGATTAACTGATTTTTAAGCACTTTGTTATATTAGGGTTTGGTTTTGTCGTTATTTGTTGGTCGAATCTCTGTGTATCTCAAGTGTTTTCAAGTTTCCATGACCATTTTCCCTAAGAATCTTCTGATTCCCTACTATTAATCAACTATAAGTATTTTCTAAGATTAGGGTTTCTGCTTCGTCTTTTTCCTAAGGGTTTTCTAAAATTTCTCATGTTTTTTAATCTTTCTACAATGACTATGTTCAAGACTTGATTGCTTGACTGTTCATTGTTTTATTTCAACATTTTCTGTCTGTTATTATTTGAATAATCGACTGATTACCTAATTATCTAGGGTTTCACTTGTTTACTAAATTAATTTATTGATTGTTGTTTGTTTACCTTAATCCTGAATTTCTTAATTGACACCTCTTATCTATTTATGGTTTGATTAACCCTTAATTGGTCTTTGATTACCCGTATGCCTTATTTGTGAAATTGATTACCTGATTTACGATTTCTACCCCTAATTGACTGATGAGCCTAATTCTTGCCTTATTTGAAATTCAATTAGCGTTATTTATGGTATAATTCCCTAACTTTCTATCCCTATCAAGCTTGATTTATTATTTGATTACTTCCCTTACCTTAATAAACTATCTGTATGGTCTAGGGATTCTTACTGATTCCATATTTGGGTGTGATTTGGATTCTTTACCCTAATTAGCTTTGTTTGCTGTGACCGTTAAGTAACTACCCCTAATTAAGGGGCCTATTCTGGATTCCCTTACATGATTTGATTCTATAATTATTTTATTGCCCCTAATTGACTGACTTCTGATTCTCTTTACCTTATTTGCTCTACTCTCTAAGTGCTATATATACTCTCATTCTGATTCTTCTAGACACGAACACAATTCATAAAGAAACTCTCACTCACACACATATTCTGCTCTCATCTTGCTGCTACTTATATTCACTACATTGTTTAGCCGGCTGAAAGCCAAGACTAGGCCACTGAGTTATGATATTCTCATCTTCTGTTTGTTGTCTTTAACTGGTATGTCTCCCCTCTTAATATACTTTCACACACATTGAAGCTATATCTATGTGTTTTCCTGTTCATTGCCCTGACTATTTTTGTGTAACAAAATCCATGCCTTCTCCTGTTTATTGATATCAATTAACATGGTTACTTCTATATTTAAACTTCTCCTTTCCTGTTTATTGTTGTAGTTAGCATGATTAATTTTGTATTTAAGTCTTACTTCTTTAGTTCTCTGTCTTCCCTATCTACTGCTTTAAGTCAACATGATTGCTCATATTACTATGCCCACCCATTGCTATGTAATCTGGCCCTTTTTAAACTTATGTGTCTGCTGTCTATCACTTCTAATCAGCACCATTAGGTCCTATTGAGTGCTATATTTGCTTGATGTTAATCAGTATGCTTCTCACCCTATTTTATGTGGTCCTGATTCAGGATTCCAATGTTCCCAACCCCTGCTCCCCTCTCTGTGTAGTTGTTGGTTCTTAACATGCTATATGCCACCTAGTGTTAACTAATGAACTAAGCTAAATCTGGGCAATGGGAATCTTTTCTTTGAACTTTGTGACCATGTTTTCTGCTTGCTATTTGGTTGCTGAAACCTTTGCTTCAGAGTGCTGCAATGACTCTATTTACTTCTAAACTATTTTCTTAAAACTACTTCTATTTTCAAACACTACTCCTATTCTTAGAACACCTAGGGTCTTGCCCCTCTAGTGTAAGCATTGTTTAGGACTCCCTGAGGCTCCTCTAAACTTTAACACACTGGAGTTGGCTTTCCAAACTTGCTCACAAAGGGTTACTTTGAAGGTTTTCCTGGTGTGAGCATTGCCTGGATCTCTGAGGCTTTTGTTAACTTTGACACACCAGGATACTATTGGATGCACTGTGGGGTTATAACACTTTTGGCATTTTGAAGGCCTGGTCAGCCAGGTTTGTCTTTTGGGCCTATATTCAGGCTTCCTATAGTTGTAGCAATTTAATTTCTATAATTCATTATTAATGTTGGTCTGTAATAATAATTTCTTGTAAACAGATATTGGGGAAGTTAGTAAAAGGGAGGGTTACTTATACATATCCTGTTGGGAAAGGGTAGATACCATGCATATAGGTTGTTACAATATCTTGTTTATTTAGATACCATGCCTATAGTTTGCTACAATATCTTGTCTATCTAGATACTATGCCTATAAGCTGTTACAATGTTTGTTCACTTAGACATCATGCCGATAGGATCCAAAAAAATCGATCCTGCATTCTGATAAGATGTCTATAAGTTTGTTGCGATGTTTGCTTAGATACCATGCTTATAGGGGTTTTAAAATTAATCAGTCTTGCCTGAAAAAGATCTGATTCTGCATACTAACAATGTTTAAATCAATCTTCAACATGTTTTAATCACTACATTTAAATGTCATGTCTATAGGATTCAAAGATCAGTTTCTGCATTTAGCTGCTACCATCTGTAAGTCTAAAATCAGTTATTCAGCGCCTAGACCAGCATGTCTATAAGACTTAACAAACTCAAACTGTTTTAAAATGGTTCGCAGAATTCTGATTGCATTTATATTGCATGTTTATAGGGTATTACGGATTCATGCCTAGGCAAGCCTATAGGTAATCAAGGTCTAATAAAAACTGTGAAACTGCTTTGCTTATTGTGGCTGCCCAGATTCAACAGGCTCTAAAAATTTAGTAGGCAAACTGAATAGGTCTTTAACACTTTTGCCTTAACTCAACATTGCATATTCTCTACTTGTCATGCTCACCTAGATATCCTGTTCTAGCGCTTTTCATAAATATCTGAAATCTGTTGTTTGAGACGTGCACTTACTTGCTCTATTTGTAGAGGTAAAATGTGATCCTTTTAATTGTTCTATCTTCGGCACAGTCCTATATGTTTTGTATGTCGCCTAGAGTTTTCTCTTTTTAATTACATTATGAGAGTCATATCCCACTTAACTAGAAGTCCTAAATACCTCCAGACTATATAAGTAAATTGACGGGTAGTGAACACATAGGATACCTCTTAAGATCGCTAGAACGCTTTAGACTATGACCAAGGGAGGGTAATTGGCTAGTAAAGGATATGATGACCTGTGCGCTAATACCAAGTGTAACCCCTGTATTTGAGGAAGGCTTACCGGGTATTGTACAGATGTGATCCTATAGGCTAACAAACCTAGGACCTCCCTCACCTTATTTACATATATGTGCTTAGATTGCTTATCTGTTAAACTTCCTTTATTTGCATGTGTGCTTAGACTGCCTATCTGTTAAATGACAAATCCACATAATTGAGTTCGGTCGAGACCCACCGTTGTGGACTGCGAGGGGTGCCTAACACCTTCCCCTCAAGGTTATTTCGATCCCTTACCCAATCTATGGTAATGCAAACTAGTTATATGAGTTAATTGCTCTAGATGCCCTAACGCACCTTAATCCGTTAGGTGGCGATTCTTCAAATACCCAATTCCCAAAAGGAAAAGAGTTGTTCCCAATGAATGTCGAAACCCGGACTCCGCGAGGAAAAAGGAGGCGCGATAGCATGGCGACTCTACTGGGATATTTTAGGCTCTTACCATAACAAACTTGTTTTGTGAATTAGTCTTAAGCATGCTTTTTCCTGTGCACCCTCCCCCTTATTTGTATTTAACTTCTTATTTTCAAGCATTTATGATTTCCTTTATTTCCTAAAAATGACATGTCTCTTTGTTTTCTTTTTCGTAACTATATTTCAATTATTTGAATACCGCATTTATCATTTTAAAACATGCAAATACATACAACATACTATTTATTGTTGCATAAATCATGCTCAACATCATATTCCACTCCTGCATAATCAATCCTATAGCAACGCTTGATGAGTGTTTGCGCTCTTCCTATTTATCACCCTTTAAAATCGGAAAGGCGTATTTGCGGTAAAACTAGTCGATCAGTGGTGCGCTCAACGGTTCCATGCTTTTCCCCATCAAGTTATCTGCTTGATGGTCCCAGTCTACACCTCTATAGCAACCTTACTCTGATTAATTGTACATGCATCATGGTCAAACCTAGTCGGGCTAATATGTTGTCCACATAATAACCCTTTAAGACAAGCCTCACCCAAAAGTCCATCGGGTTTTCCATAATCCCAACAGACATAATCACGATTGTGTGCATTAATTTGGAGAAATAAGTGCCAATATGCTAATCATTGTTGTATAAATAGACGAACCTGGAGGGGGAAAGGACCTAACCACCTTTTTCTTTGTAGAAAATGAGGCACGAAGTCCCCAGATTCGACATTGTCGGTAGCATACCTTCACTGTTGCTAGATTGTTGGAGGGACCTTCCATCAAGTGACCAAATCATGTGAAACGAGTCTTAGGAAATTTGCCTTCTCTATTGTATCTTCAGCCAAACAAAATGTTGATCGAGGCTGCCACCATGTTTTGGGATAAGGAAAGGGATGTGTTCTGCGTTGGGGACATAGAAATGACCCCTATTCTAGAAGAAATAGGGAATTTGCTGGGTTGCCTTGGGATAGACCTGGTTTATTAGCGCTTGGAAATTGCACCACTAGAGGATTCCTTAAGATGATGGGGCTGAAGAAAAATGACGACTTGGAGTGCCTGAAAAACTTCTACATACCTTTCAATTTCCTCTATGAACGATACGATCAAAGTAGCTCTTACTGTATTTTGATGATGAGTTCTCAATCACCTCCTTGGGCTGGGTTCATCGTAGGGTCTTCGTGTTCATTGTGTGTTTCTTGGACATGTTGGTATTCCCGATCCAAGGGGATAGAATCCATACCAGGCTGGCCATGGTGGCCAAAACTTTGATGGACGGGATCGAGGGGCAAACATATACCATTGTCCCTACGATCATTGCAGATATGTACCAAGCCTTGGAGCGCTGTCAAAAGGGGCACAGATTCTTCGATGGTTGCAATTTGTTGCTGCAAGTTTGGTTGATAGAGCATCTCAGAAAGGGTCAATACCATTAAGAGTTTCCATAAAGGCCGTGGAATGATCACATAACCTTCCATCATTCCAAAAGAATGACTTATATTCTGAACATGTTTGCTCAACCTAAGGATGTTGTAGGATGGGTGTAGTTTTTCAACAATTTAACTGAGGACCAGGTTCAGTGGATGTTCGAGTGGTTCCCCACCGACGAGTTCATCATTAGATCCAGGGATGTTCCACACTTGGTGTTGATTGGGTTAAGAGGCATATACCCTTATGCTCCCCTCAGGGTTATAAGACAGGTAGGAAGGAGACAAGTCATACCATGAGTCGCAAAAATGTGTCACTTCATAGCTGATTTTCAGGGTGACGCCATCCCATATAAGAATGAAGCACAACACATATGGAACTTGAACATTATCGTGGAAAAGGATACTATCAAACCAGACCGATATCATGCGGGTCACACATACTTCTACCCCTTATGATTGGATGATAATATAGCAGGAATCTTCGAGCCAAGGGTTGGTCTAGGAAATAGGGTCATAGACGAAGTTGTCAAAGCAAAGGTGAAGTATAACAAGATGCGTAAAAGAATTCGTGAGTTTGAAGCCGAGCATATGGAGCAGCATAAGGCCGGCAAAGAAATGATCAATGAGTGGAAAGAGAGGGCCATTAAATCCAACGAAAGGTTGGAATATCTGGAGTACAACTTGATGGAATTGGAAGGAAAATGAGAAAGAGGGTGACCGATTGCCAGAATGCTGAGGGAAACGAAGGAGGACATTTCGCAAGGGCATTCTTACTGCTGAACCTGCGCGAATTGGGAGAACTGATCGACAAGAGCATCCAGTCTGGAGAAGGCCCTTCTGGGACCAAGTAGATTAGGTTTACTTGCTTTTTTTAATGTAATAAGGCCAGGATCCATTAGTAACAATATCTTATTTAGTGTCGTTTTAGGTCGTTTATTTTTTGCAATAATGAAATGAGGTAATTCTTTGCACTAAATTTCTCCAAATCTATTTGTTGCTAGGCCTACCTCGGGCACAACGAGGCTCCCAAATTAGGATGTGAATTTACATTCCCGCAATATTTGTTTAAATACTGCAAATATTTCAGAACCCTTACTAACTTGTTTACCTTTTTGTTTTTCTTTATTCTTTAGGGGTCGTTTGGTAGGATGCATTAGATAAAATAATGCATGCGTTAGCTTTGTATATTAATAATACATTGTGTGGTAGACATTTTGAACCTATGCATTAATTATGCAAGCATTAGTTATACATCATGTTTGGTATTACCCTATGCATAACTAATACATAGAAAACAATGGTATTAGCAATGCAATGGGTTTTAATGCAAGCATTAGCTTAGTTAAAGACAAAATTGTCCTTCAACATTTATACTTGATTAAAATATGCTAGTTATTATATTGATGGAAGTTTAAAAATAATCCAAATAGTGAGAAATAAAATTATAGCCCTAGTAAATAAAAAAATACTTAGCATATTTCCTTTTTTATAAATAAATATTTAGTTCTATTTTACAATATAGGTAGACAAATTAAATAATTTTTTAAAACTTTTTCATATAAAAATATTTCTCAACATATGTTTTATTTAGAAAGTTGAAGTGATGGACTGGTTTTGAGGGCATTTTTGTAAACAAATAATTCTTTCAGAAATTGCACAATTCTTTAATACATCAAACCAAACAATGGATAAGAAAAATGTCAGCATAACTAATACCAGCATTACTAATACATCCTATTCAGCATTATTCTTATGCACCCTACCAAACGACTCCTAAGGAAGGTTGATACACACGTTCATCACTCACCATATATATGACTTAGAAACATTTGTTGAGATTGATCTAGTCGAAATTAGGAAGGAGTCAGATGACGTAATTATTCTAAACGTGCACCGTACTGAAAATATAGAGAATGCGGAAACTTCAGACAGTCGGAACACTCTGGAACCAAATGATTTGGTTTTATGGTTGGAACAAAAGATACTAGAGTTATAGGGAGAACTTGAGCGGGTCCGCAACTTGGCAAAACTATCCCTTACCCTGAACGTCCCCGATATCAACCAATAAAACACCAAAAACCCAGCACCTCCCCAAACCAGCATCCACAAAACCCTCCCGCACCGCATCAATATGCAACTCCGCCTCAAAATCTCAATCCTTTACTGATACCAACTTCCACCACAACACCATCATCAAACAATCCAATACCCACAAACCGTTACCTATCACATTCCTCAGAACACACCACAACCCAATACCGATCCTCAAAACTCGACCAACGACCACCACTACACTCAAGTCCCTGGAACTCACCAAAAAACCTATATATGTGGAAACCGTACCTCACTCTACCCAACCAATCTCCTATACACTAGAATCCGTTGAGAAGGACCTGCTCATCAAGAATATGGCTGAGGAACTCAAGAAATTGACAAGTCGAGTTCAGGGTGTCGACATCATAATTTGTTAATTTTCATAAATTATATTTTTATTTTCATAAATTATATAGTACTGAAAGTGGCTATTTAAAGCTTAGCCCAATTTATTTCAATTTCAGCCTAAATTCAACCCAATTTCTAATTAAATTACCCGACCTAGGCTCCAAACACATTTTACCCGACCTAGGCCCCCCTAATCCTGGCAATTGATCTCAGAGATCAACGACCCGTATTTGTTCTTACCATTTTTAATTCCAAACGACCCCCCAAAACCTAATTCATTCTACAACCCACCCCTCCGCCCTAATATCCTCTCTGCTCTCAAAACACTCTCAACTTAACCCTATTCTTCAAACGCTGACCTCCCATCTCCGGCCATTACCGGTGACTTCTCATCGTCTCTCAAGCCTCCAATGGCTTCTCTCATGTTGTTCTTGCCTTCTCTAAGGCCCTCAAGGGCCTAGGGCCTTGCCTAATTGTGTGTAAGGTTCATCTCCTGCCTATTCCTGGCTATTCCAATTTGATTTCAAGAGAAGTTGTTCTATATTTGCTACAATCATTTCTTTATTTTCATAAATTATATAGTACTAAAAGTGGCTATTTAAAACTTAGCCAAATTTATTTCAATTTCAGCCTAAATTCAACCCAATACCCAGCCCAATTTCTAATTAAATTACCCGACCTAGGCCCCAAACACATTTTACCCGACCCAGGCCCCCCTAATCCTGGAAATTGATCTCAGAGATCAACGATCCGTAATTGTTCTTACCATTTTTAATTCCAAACGACCCCCCAAAACCTAATTCATTCTACAACCCACCTCGCTGCCCTAATATCCTCTCTGCTCTCAAAACACTCTTAACCTAACCCTAATCTTCAAACGCTAACCTCCCATCTCCAGCCATTACTGGTGACTTCTCATCGTCTCTCAAGCCTCCAATGGCTTCTCTCATGCTGTTCTTGCCTTCTCTAAGGCCCTCAAGGGCCCAGGGCCTTGCCTAATTGTGTGTAAGGTTCATCTCCTGCCTATTCCTGGCTATTCCAATTTGATTTCAAGAGAAGTTGTTCTATATTTGCTACGATCTATGGGTTTCTAAATAGGTTTCTTCATCTCTGTATGGGTCTCTTTCGAAACCCTAATTTGCTTTCTATACCTCCTAGATCTTTACAGATCTAGCACAATTTGAGTTTGTTTCTTGAGTATTTTACATTATCCTTGAGATTCTTTACGAGAATCAAATGACTTTAAGTGTTTCTTCACCTTTTCTAAAACTAGGGTTTTCGGAATTTCTTTTAAAAAACTTTGTTTAAATGATTCTTTGTGTTTAAACTTCTATTTCTCACATATTTTGACTGATCCAATGAGTCTACTATAGCCTTAACTCGCTTATGCTGAATGCCCTAATTTTTAGGGTTCTTCATTGGTTTTTGAGTATTAGCATGACTGACCGATTCTTGTTTTAAGTTTTTGTGATTTCTCGTGATTGTCTTGCCTTGATATGCTTCTACTGAGTTTCTTAGTCTAAACTTTACTGATTTTATGTGTTTGTGTTCATCTTGAATGTTCACATCAACTTGCATCTTTCTCACTGAATTAGTATTGTTTAACTTTCATCTTTTGCTAGAGTTGTGTGTCGATTCCTGACTATCCATGTCTTACTTTATTTATATGTTAAACAGACTGACCCTTTTCACGACTTTCTCTTTGATTGAGCTATGTAATATTTTGAATTCCTTATTTCCTGGTTTGATTCGAACACTTTCCTTTAAACCTTCGATTCTTACCTTTCTATTCAATTTGATTGATTTGCTTGCCTTAGTTAATTTTACCTTGTCTGCATTGTTACTTGTTTCTTACTAATTATTTCCTTAACTAGAATTTTCTGAACCTAGCCCTAATTACCTGTTCTATACTTACATTGTTTGAAGTCTTTCCTTATTTGTTATACTCCAGCTATGTATGATGTCTTTCCTTAATTGTCACCTGCTCTTTACCATTTTAATTAATTCCCTTAATTAGGGGAGGACTCGAACTGGTTTTATTATGAGTTCTATGATTACTAAACAATTTGATTCTTACCTGATTTACCTAGCTTTCAAACTACTATATATATTTCTCTCTTCTGTAATCTTACACACACCCAGACATTAGTTCACATTTCTCTTACACTCAAAGGCTCTTCTGTTCTTTGTTACTTACTATTGTTACTGAATTAGCCGGCTGCAAGCCAAGGCTAATTATTACACTCTCCTGTTCTTTACCT
Source organism: Nicotiana tabacum (assembly GCF_000715075.1). Lineage (NCBI taxonomy): Eukaryota > Viridiplantae > Streptophyta > Magnoliopsida > Solanales > Solanaceae > Nicotiana > Nicotiana tabacum. Next base: position 49,162,112 of record NC_134089.1, on the reverse strand, counting down.
TTTGTTTGCTCTCTTTACTGGTATGTTCTGATTTTAAATTCAAGCTCTTAAACCAATGTGTTTCATATCGCTTTAGTTTATCATATTCCTAATCTATTTCTATATACTATTTTGTTGTTCAATATGTAATTGACCTATTACTTCACCTAGCTATGTCTAATGACTTATAGAATCATCATGTCTTATGAATTAGTAGTCTGTTTAAATCTGACTCTACCTTGTCTTTGAATGCTGGTTTAATTGCTAGTTAGTTTCTAGCATAAACCTTTCTTTGCAAAGTAATTTTGTTACTCTAAGTTGTTTGATTCTATGTTGGTTCTGAAATTCTTACTATGTTGTATCATTAGCTATCACTAATCCCATGACCCTTTAATGCATCTCAGATTCTGTCACTATGTTCTAATTAGCACCCCTGAATCCATGTCTTATTGTTTGCATTATTAGCTACCCCCTTAATTGCAAAGAATGTTGTTTACTTGTATTGTGTGTTCCCAGCCCCAATCACCCCTGTATGAAGGTTTATTATATGAGTGTTGTTGAACCTGTTTTGGCTTTATGTTTGATCTGTTGTTACGCAACTCTTGGTTAAAAAAAACGTTTCACTGAAAAATTCTCCTATTTATAAACTAGTTCAAACGAATATTTTCAAATACCGCTTTCTGTTAAAACCTTTTCAAAACCATGTCAAGCACTCCCACTCTACTCTTAGGTCCTTAAGTTCTGTCCCTCCAGTGTTTGACTGCCTTGGGATCCCTATGAGATCCCTCTGAACTCTGATGCACTGGAGCTGGCTCATCTATACTGTACTTACTCAGTTCTGGTTATAAAGTCTAGGTGTGAGCACTGTCCGGGATCCTTGAGATTCTTAGGGAACTCTGACTCACCTAGACAATGATATTGTCTTGGAATTTGACATTTGAGGCTATTGGAGGTTTGGGAAAGTCATTTGGGCCTGCTTCAGGCTCCCTATAGTGTAACTTCTTCTTTTCCTTTATCTATTTATGTAATTTATTCAGCTGGTCTGTAATAATTATTTGTAAACGAATATTGGTGATGACTAGTGAAATGGGGAGGGTAGTTATATATATCTATCAATATCATTGGGGTAGAAAGTATGTTATAGGCTTTACCTTATTTATACTTGCATTAGAATCCTTGCTTTAGGACCAATACATTCAAATCGTGTCATGCACTAGATATCATGTTCTTAGGTTTCACGTATACTGCTTCAGCATCTCATTCGACACTTATACATGTTTATCACTTAGAAATCTTGCTCCTAGGTTAATAAACAACATTTACATAATAGTTGTTACTCCTGTACATCCTGAAATCATGTTCTGCAACTCTTTTGTGCATTTAGAGATCATGCTTTAGGAATTCTGTTAATTTAAAGATCATTGTCATAAAACTGTCTTTTCTGTGCATTTAGAAATCATGTATTTGGCACTCTATTTGCATTTGTTTAGCCACGCTTAGCTAAACTACTGATCATGAAACGATGCAAAAACAGTCTCACATATGATCGTCTTGTTTCAAATAAAACTGGTAACATTCCCTGTATTCTCAGCATGCTTTAGGCAAGAAACAACTCTTGAACTGTTATGATTCTATAACTATTATGCATGATCCCATGCCCAGGCAAGCCTTAGGCAATCAATCTATTAAAAACTGGAGAACTGTTTCATTTGTGTTTACTGCTTAACGACTTACAGATTTAAAATAAGTAGGCAAACTGATTAGGACCTTACTGTCGAGTTTATAAAAAACAAAGCTTCATACTTTTGTTCATTGACATCCACTTAGATATCCTGTTTAGGTCTTTTCTCTAATAAAAACTGCTCTTGTTTGTGTTTGAGACATGCTGCTTATGTGCATTACTTTTGGAGGTAAACCTATGTGTCTTAATTACTTCTTTCTGCATTTATCTGTTAAGTCTTATGTGTTATTGCCTGTCGCTTTGAAATTTTTCCTTTTCAAACACCTTTGGGGTTGTCTAGAACTGCCCAGATTTAGAGGTCCTAAAATACCTCCAGGGCCACGAGGAAGGGACCGGTAGTGCACGCATAGGACATTGTCAAGGTTACTAGAACGCTTTAGGATATGACCAATGGGTGGGACTTGGTATAACAGGATATGATAACTACGCGCTAATGTCACGTGTAGCCCCTCATTGAGGAGTGTTTACCGGACATTGCGTTGGGTGATGCTGTAGGCTAACCAACCTAGGACCCCTCCTTCCCAAATTCCCTTTGCTTCAACTTTACTTTCCTATATGTACACAATTTGTTCAAGTCTTTCCTTCGTCTCATTGTTTGAGTCATGTAATGTCCAAACCTGCTCTTATTTGTAATTATGTGTTAAAGGACTAGTTCATAAGTATAATTTCGGCCGGGACCCACCGTTGTGGACCAAGAGGGGTGCCTAATCCCTTCCCCTCAAGGTTATTTCGAGCCCTTGCCCTAAATCTCTGGTAATTCAAATCAATCCATGAGTTAATCGCTCCAGGTGCCCTAGCACACCATAATCCGTTAGGTGTCGACTCTTCGAATATCCAAATTCCAAAAGGAAACGAGTTATTACCCCCATGAATGTCGAAACCCGAACTTCTCTTCGCGGAGGCAAAAAAAGGGGCGCGACAGCATGGGGACTCTGTTGGGTATACCTTTAGGCTCTTACAATAACGAACTTATCTTTTGTGAATTAGTCCAAGCATGCTTTATCCCGTACCCCTTCCCCTTATTTGAATTTAACTGCTTATTTTCTTTTAAGCCTTTATGATTCTTTATTCCTGAAACTGACTTGTCTCTTTGTTTCCTTTTTCTATATCTATATTTTCAATTATTTAAATACTGTATTTATTTCTCCTACGTGCAAATGCTTGACTACATGCTATTAATTGCTGCATAAATCATGCTCCACATCATATTCCACTCGTGCATATCAAATCCTATAGCAACGCTTAATGAGTGGTTGTGCTCTTCCTATTTATTACCCTTAAATTCGGAAAGGCTTATTTGCAGTAAAACCAGTCGATCAGCGGTGCAGTCGACGGTTCCGTGCCTTTCCCCCTCAAGTTGTCCGCTTGAGGGTTCCAGTTTAAAACCCCATAGTAACCTTTCTCTAATTGAAATTGTGCATGAATCATGGTCAAACCTAGTCGGATCAATTATGTTGTCCACATAATGATCCTTTAAGGTAAACCTTATCCAAAGGTCCATCGAGGTTTCCATAATCCCAACGGGCACAACCACGTTCGGTGCATTAATTTGGAGAACTAAATGTCGATATGCTAATTATGAATGTATAAATAGTCGAGTTTGGTGGGGAAGAAAAGCCTAACCCCCTTTTTTTACAGAAAATGAGGCACGAGGTCCCCAGTTTCGGTATGATTAGTATGCCCTCACTCTTGCTAGACTTGTGGAGGAGTCTTCTATCGAGTGACCAAGTCAATGAATGGAAAGAGAGGTCCGTCAAATCTAGCAAAAAGCTGGAATATCTGGAATACGGTCTAATGGAATTGGAAGGAAAAGTGAGAAAGAGAGTCACCGACTGCCAGAATGCTGAGGGAAACGTATGAGGACATTTGACAAAGGCATTCTTGCTGATAAACCTACGCGAACTTGAGGATTTGATCGACAAGAGCATTCATCCTGAAGAAGGTCCTTATGAGACCAAATAGATTAGGTTTACTTGCTTTCCTAAATGTAATAAGGCCAAGTGCCAGTAGTGACTTATTTTTAGTTATCTTAGTATTGTTTTGGGATTCGTCTATTTTTATATTATGAAATGATGCATTTATTGGAATTTAAAGTTCTCCAAATTTGTCACTAGGCCTACCTCAGGCATAATGAGGCTCCCAAATTAGGACACGAATTTACATTTCCGCAATATGTGTTTAAATACTGCAAACATTTCAGAATCCTTACTGACTTGTTACCTTTTTGTTTTTGCTTATTTTTTATTATTCCCATCCCCTTAGGTTAGTTCACTCATACTGGCCTCGTCAGCATACCACACCAGATCTGGAGGCCCTCCACCTCATCCTCCTCCAAGCAATACAAAAGGCAGAGTAAAAGCAAAAATGGACGACTTAAGTGGTATCCGAAAGGAGAATGTTGAGAACGCAGAAACTTCAGATGGTCGTAGTACTCCTGCACCAAATGATCTAGTCCTGAGACTGGAAAAAAAGATATTGAAATTGCAAGGAAAACTTGAACAGGTTTGAAACTTAGCAAACTTGTCACTCACCTTAAATGTCCCCGACATCGACCAACAAAACACAAAGAACCCAACACCTCCCCAAAACACAAAAACCAACATCCACAAAATCCTCCCGCACCAAATTAATTTGCAACTCCACCCCAAAATCATAATAATTGCAAATATCGACTCCGCTACAACGTCACCATAATCCAACTCAGTACCCACCAACCACCACTTACCACACTCCCTAAAACACACCACAACCCATTCTCGATCCCCAAAACTTTACCAATGACCATTACTATGCCCAAGTTCCTGACACCCATCAAAGCAACCCTATATACCTAGAAACTGTACCTCACTCCATCCAACCCATATCCTATACACTGAAATCCTACGAAAAGGACTTGGTCATTAAAAATATGGCTGAAGAACTCAAGAAGTTGACAAGCCGAGTACAAGGTGTCAAAGGCGGCAAAGGAATAGAAGGTTTGAATTATGAAGACCTATGCATAAAACCGGATGTAGAATAGCCAGAAGGATACAAACCTCTCAAGTTTGAGATGTTTGACTGCACAAGAGATCCCAGGGTTCATCTGAGGATTTATTGCGAAAAACTTGTCGGGGTCGGGAAAGACGAAAAGATCCTAATGAAACTCTTTATGAGGAATCTTACTGAGGATGCTTTGTCCTGGTACATTAGCCAAGATCCTAAGAAATGGTCCAATTGGGTGAGTATGGCATCAGATTTCATGGACCGGTTCAGGTTCAATACAGAGAACGCACCGGATATTTTCTACATTCAGAATCTTAAGAAGAAACCTACTGAGATTTTCTATGAATATGCTACTCGTGGAGGTCGGAAGCGGCCAAGGTCAGGCTATCTTTGGATGAGAAAAAGATGAAAAAATTCTTCATCAGAGCACATGATCCGCAATATTTTGAAAGATTGATGGTTATCGAAAATCATAAATTCTTTGATATTATCAAACTCGGAGAAAGAATCGAAGAATGAATCAAGAGTGGAATGGTAACGAATTTTGAGGCATTACATGCCACAAATAAGTCATTACAATTAGGCGGCATATCAAAGAAGAGAGATGTTGGGGCAGTAATGGTGGCCCAAGTCCTGAAATCTCCACTTACATATCAAACACCTCCACCCACATATCAAACACCTCCACCCAGGTACCAAGCACCACCACGCACATATCAACCCTCATCTCCCAGACATTCCCAACCGGTCACTATCCACCACACCTATAACTCCCAACCATCCCATTTCCTATCACCTCAAACTTGCCAAAATTTTCCAAGACCAAGACCCAACTTCGACCTCAAGCCACCCAGATAGTACACCGTCATTGCTGAGCCCATTGACCAGTTATATGGAAGGTTGAAAGCCGTGGGTTACGTCATTCATGTTCCCACTGTGGCATTAGAAAACCTATCCCAATTGGTCGATTCGAACAAAACTTATGCGTACCATTCCTGTATGAAGGGGAACACCACTTCTGAGTGCCGAACATTGAAGGATAAGATCCAGACGCTAATTGACAACAAGGTCATACATGCAAAGGAAGCCGCACCAATTGTCCGCGACAATCCTCTCCCTGATCATAAAGGCGGTGTAGTACATATGATAGAGATGCACAAAGAATGGGACCCTGAGGGGTCGATTGGGCTTATTTAAGAAGGTGATGACTTTAAAGTTGCAGTCACACTTACTTCTATCGTGGTACAGACTCAGTCATCAATTGAGGTTGAGGTAACTACATCAGTTCCATTCGAGGTAGAGGTGGCTCCGCCTGCGGCCACCCCCGCTCCATTTGAAGTAGAAGTGGTCACACCTTTCACTGTGACAGTATCAACCACACCACCATTCAACTCAAAAGCAATACACTCGGATTATGTTGCCGAGGCTTGGCGAAAAGGGCAGGCCAAAGTAGAGGAATCTGATACTGCAAAAGGAATGACTAAGACTGGAAGGGTCTATACACCTGAACCTTTGGGAGGTTCAAGTAAGGATGCCACTACTAGGCAGCCTATCATTGATACAGGTCTAGATGACCTGTGGAGGAAAGTATAAGCAAAGGAGTATTCCATCATTGACCATATGAACAAAACCTCAGCTCAGATATCTATGTTGTCATTTTTGCAAAATTGAGAGGCGCATAAGAATGCTCTAATGAAAGTGTTGAGCGAAGATTATGTACCGAATAACATTACTGGTGGAGAAATGGCCAATATGGTAGGGCAAGTACTGGAAAGTCATAAGATTATCTTTCTTGAAGATGAGCTACCGCCTGAGGGGTTGAATCACAATCGAGAATTGCATATTACAGTGCAATTTAAAGACATGTTCATGCTAGGGTCTTGGTTGACAGAGGTTCAAGCCTAAATATTTGTCCGTTGGACACTCTGAAAAGGTTGGACAAAGGTTTTCACGAAATACGAGTAGGAAGCATGAACATGAAAGATTTCGATGGGTCCCAAAGGGCTACAATTGGGGAAATCAACCTTTGCTTACAAATGGGGCCAACCTGGTTTGACATCGAGTTTCAGGCGCTTGACATACAAGCCTCATATAATCTTCTGTTGGGACGACCATGGATCCATGCCGCTGGGGCCGTGCCTTCCATACTACATCAAGCCGTAAAATTCAAATGGAATCGTAAGGAGGTGATCAGTCACGTAGACGGGAGTAACCCTATTTACACTAGTCAAACCATCCCGAACATTGGACATAGAATAAGTCTAGGAGGAGAAACCTATCATCACATTGAATGGGTCAACACTGTCGAGAAGGATAAATGGTGGAATGGTAAAATAGAAAGTATACTGGCTTGGTCTAGATATGAACCAGGCAAAGGACTGGGAAAGAACCTTCAAGGTATCACTAAACTGATACAGCTAAAAACATTATGGTACCACATTTGGGCTCGGATACCAGTACACATGGAAAAAGTATAGAAATTGGTCGCCTCCATGGCGTGGACCGTACTACCCTCTCGAGAAACTAGTGCCACGCTTGGAACAAGCTTTTCAACAAGCCGATACGATATGGGGGACTGCAGAAAAGGAAGCACTAGCGAGGTTGAATAATTTGTTCTTGGAGGATGAGGACATGGACTGCAGTGACATAATTGAGGAGGAGGAAGAGGAGGAAGCCATAAAGAAGGGAGTCGTTCTCAAGAACTGGACTGCCATACTATCCCGAGCCCGCCGAGTCCCTAGGTAGCTTGGCAGATTTTACTTCTATAGCCATTCTAGGCATTAAAATGTCCAATAATTTTGTTTTAAGATTTACTTGTTTCAAAATAAATGCTCGATTCATCGAACCGTATTTTGTCTGGATGATTTTTTCAGTTTTAATCAAATGCATTTGCTCTTTGTTATTCATTACTATTTTTACACTTTTCCTTTCTACAACGTTATTATTAATTTTCTTGATGAACCAGTGACCGTGATATGTAAAGAGGCAACGCAACATGAGAATAGTGATTCAGATGAAGAAGATGAGATACCCGAGGAAATTGTCAGGGAGGTTGAAAATTTTGAGAATAAGCCTAAGTCCAATCTGGATGAAATCGAAGCAGTAAATTTGGGAGATGCCGAGACCGTCAAGGAGACTCGCATCAGCATTCACTTGTCACCAACAGAGAAGAAAGAGTACGTTCGCTTCCTAAAAAAGTATGAGGATGTTTTTGCATGATCATATGATGACATCACCGGTTTGAGCACATCCATAGTGGCTCACAAGCTGTCCACTAATCCCATGTGTTTGCTAGTAAAATAGAAACTCAAAAAGTTCAAACCAGACATGAACCTAAAAATCAAGGAGGAAGTTACCAAGCAAATCAAAGCCAAAGTTCTCAGGGTGGTTGAGTACCCAACCTGGTTACCTAACATTGTGCCAGTTCCGAAGAAGGATGGGAATGTCAGAGTATGTGTTGACTATCGAGATTTAAATAGAGCAATTCCCAAAGACGACTTCTCACTACCAAATATACACATCCTGATCGATAATTGGGCCAAGCATGAACTCCAATCCTTTGTAGATTGCTTCGCGGGATATCACCAGATCTGGATGGATGAAGAAGATTTACAGAAGATAGCTTTCATCACACCATGGGGTGTATACTATTACAAGATGATGCCATTCAGTCTGAAGAATGCTGGGAAAACTTACATGAGAGCTATGACAACTATCTTCCATGACATGATCCACAAAGAATTAGAGGTGTATGGGGACGATGTCATTATCAAATCCAAGAGGGCCGCATATCACATAGCGGACCTGAGAAAGTTCTTTGACAGGCTAAGGAGGTACAATTTGAAACTGAATCTCACAAAGTGTGCATTCAGGGTTCCCGTAGGAAAATTATTGGGATTCATTGTCAGCCGTCGAGGGATCGAGCTAGATCCATCTAAAGTCAAGGCTATTCAGGAGTTACCGCCACCTAAGAGCAAAAAGAATGTGATGAGCTTCCTAGGATGTCTCAACTACATCAGTTGCTTCATAGCCCAATCCAAAATCATATGTGAACCCATCTTTAAGATGCTAAAGAAGGATGCCGAAACAAGCTTGACAGAGGATTGTCAGAAAGCTTTTGACAAAATCAAGGAGTACCTATCCACACCACCAGTTTTGGTCCCGCCAGAACCAGGACAACCTTTGCTACTCTATCTATCTGTATTAGATGGAGCCTTCGGATGTGTTTTGGGACAACATGACGAGACAGGAAGAAAGGAGAAAGCCATATATTACTTGAGTAAGAAGTTCACACCTTATAAAGCACGATATTCTCTACTTGAACGCACTTGCTGTGCTATGACCTGGACAACTTAGAAATTGAGGCATTACTTCTGTGCCTACACTACATACCTCATATACATGATGGACCTCCGAAGTACATATTCCAGAAACCCATACTGACTGGAATGTTGGCCAAGTGGCAGATACTGTTATGTGAGTTCGATATCGTCTACGTAACTCAAAAGGCGGTCAAAAGGCAAGCATTGGCATATTAGCTTGCTTAAAATCTGGTGGGAGGAGAATACGAACCCTTGAAAATGTATTTTCCTGATGAACAAGTATCATTTGTGGGAGAAGACATTACCGAAGCATACGACGGTTGGAGGATGTACTTTGATGGAACTGCAAATTTTAAAGGAGTAGATATTGGAGCAGTCTTGGTATCAGAAATGGCTCAACATTATCCGGTATCTGCTAAACTCAGATTTCCCTGCACCAACAACATGGCGAAGTATGAAGCTTGCATACTAGGACTCAACATGGCAGTCGAAATGAACATTCAAGAGCTACTGGTGATCGGTGATTCAGATTTGCTTGTGCACCAGGTACAAGGAGAATGGGCCACCAAGAATTCCAAGATATTGCCATATCTGCACCATGTGCAGGAATTGAGAAAGAGGTTCACGAAGATAGAATTTTGACATGTGCCCAAAATTCAAAATGCATTTGCTGATTTATTGGCCACCTTGTCATCTATGATACAACATCCACATAAGAACTATATTAATCCCATTCCGGTGAGGATCCATAATCAGCCGACATATTGTGCTCATGTTGAAGAAGAAACAGATGGAAAGCCTTGGTTCCATGACATCAAAGAGTATTTATCAAATGGAGAATATCTAGAGAATGCAAACCATACTCAGAAGCGCACACTCCAGAGATTGTCCAATCCTTTCTTCCACGGCGGAGGAAACTTGTACAGAAGAACTTCTGATTTGGGTTTACTAAGATGTGTCGACGCAATGGAAGATTCTAAACTGCTTGAAGATGTATATGTCGGGACCTGTAGCCCGCACATGAATGGTTTTGTCTTGGCTAAGAAGATACTCAAGGCCGGTTAATTTTGGATGACCATGGAAACAGATTGCATCCAGTATGTCCGCAAATGCTTTCAATGGCAGGTGCATGCCGATATGATAAAAGTGCTTCCAAACGAGCTCAATGCAACGAGCTCACCTTTGTCATTCTCCACTAAGGGGAATGGATGTTATTGGTCAGATTGAGCCCACTGCTTCAAACAGACACAAGTTTATTCTAGTAGCCATTGATTACTTCACAAAATAGGTAGAGGTTACATCATACAAAGCTGTAACCAAGAAAGTCGTCACATATTTTGTCAAGGATGAAATTGTTTGCTGATTCAGAGTTCCCGAATCCATTGTTACTGATAATGCGGCCAATCGCAACAGTGATCTGATAAAAGCTATGTGTGAAACTTTAAAAATCAAGCACAAGAATTCCACAACCTACAGACCTCAGATGAATGGAGCCGTAGAAGCCGCCAACAAAAACATCAAGAAGATATTAAGGAAGATGGTAGAGAATCACAAATAGTGGCATGAAAAGCTACCTTTTGCTTTATTGGGATACCTCACTACAGTACATACATAAACCGGGCAACTCCCTACATGTTGGTTTATGGTATCGAGGTCGTCATTCCATCCGAGGTAGAGATTCCTTCTTTAAGAATCATACAGGAAGCTGAACTCAGCTATGCAGAGTGGATAAGAAGTCGCTATGTACAGTTGGCCCTTATTAATGGAAAAAGGATAAATGCAGTGTGTCACGGCCAACTTTATCATAATAGAATGTCTAAAGTTTTCAACAAAATGGGTCAAACCAAGGCAATTTGCACCAGGTCAGTTGGTGCTGAAGAAGATCTTCCCACATCAAGATGAAGCCAAAGGGAAATTCTTCCCCAACTAGAAAGGTTCGTACGTGGTTCATAGGGTGCTGACAGGGGGAGCACTCATACTTGCAGAAATGGGTGGAGAAATCTGGCCAAAACTAATCAATTCAGATGCAGTCAAGAGATACTATGCTTAGATTATTCACATTCCCTCATCTAATATAATTGAACTACGTTTGACCTAATTCCCGTTTAAAAGGGGATACAAAGGAAGCCCTGTGGGTTCGATCATATCATAATAAAATTTTCATTTCCCCCAAGATCATAAACTGGGGCAGAATTTTGAGGAGGGTCCTCAAAAATTCAGAGCAAGTCCAGCCGACACCATCGCAGGCCAAAAAGTCAGTAATCAGTTAAGAAACTGGGGTAGAATTTTGAGAAGGATTCTCAAAATTTTGAAGAAGGTTCAGCAAGGCCTATCATCCGCAAATAGACGAAGGATCATCTACTAAACTGGGGCAGAATTTTGAGGAGGACCCTCAAAATTCCAAAATAGGGGAGCTACAATGCCTTTGAGATGTGTTACAGTCACTAGTTCATCTAAATGTATCAATATATTTATGATATAACTCTATTTTTATCAAAGTGCATATTCTCGAAAAACTCTATTTCCATAGCAGTCAGGTGTTACCTAGGGGGACTCGCAAGGGCTTTCGGAATGGAGCAAAGCGAAGGTCGGCAGACGAAGCACGAACCAACCTCCCCCTCACAGAACTTACAATTTTTCTTTGAACGCAAGCACATCTGGCGTAACAATAACATCCGTAAATATATGCATGTAGCAAGATTACTATCAATCAGGCCATCAAACACCGAATATACATCTCCAGCTACGACATATGCTACTCTTACTTGCTACTTGCTCTGCATGAGGCTAATCCTTGCCTCCTTATTTGCACGAGGCTAATCCTTGCCTCCCTATCTGCATGAGGCTAATCCCTGCCTCCATATTTGCTTGAGGCTAATCCTTGCCTCCAAACCTGCATGAAGCTAATCCTTGCCTCTACACCTGCATGAGGCTAATCCTTGCCTCCGTATTTGTATGAGGCTAATCCCTACCTCCCTATTTGCATGAGGCTAATACTTACCTCCACACCTGCATGAGGCTAATCCTTGCCTCCATACCTGCATGAGGCTAATCTTTTCCTCCATATTTGTATGAGGCTAATCCATACTTCCATATTTGCATGAGGCTAATCCTTGCCTCCATATTTGCATGAGGCTAATCCTTGCCTCCATCAAACACTGAATACATCTCCAGCTAAGAAATATGCTACTCTTATTTGCTACTCATTCTCTGCATGAGGTTGATCCTTGCCTCTGTATTTGCATGAGGCTAATCCTTGCCTCCATATCTACATGAGGCTAATCCTTGCCTCCATATTTGCATGAGGCTAATCCTTGCCTCCATACTTGCATGAGGCTAATCCCTACCTCCATATCTGCATGAGGCTAATCCCTACCACCCTATTTTGCATGTGGCTAATCCTTGCCTCCGTACATGCATGAGGCTAATCCTTTCCTCCCCACTTGCATGAGGCTAATAGTTGCCTCCATACTTGAATAAGGCTAATCCTTGCCTCCCCATATACATGGGACTAAGTGACGTCCCTCTTTGCACAAATATTGCTCTATTTCTAGTACCATCTACTCGCTTTTCCATCGGGCTATGATCTGCCCTTCATTTCACCAGACTAAGCTTTGTCTTGTTAACATCATTACTGCATATTATGGGCTGAAATATCGCCAATCTATCTGAAGGTGTCATAGTCTAAAAGGCAGCATCCTCATAGCTGGAAGAAACCATGCCATGGCCTTACGAACCCTCAAATTTGCATATCATTATTCAAAGGTGTCATGGTTCAGAGGCACCATTGTCATGGACCTAGAATATCATTTCATGGCCTGCGAGTCCCTCACTAAAAATTTTATGGCCCGGGACATCATGGTCTAAGGGCGTCATCTTTAACCGTCCAAAGGCAACTTTCATGGTTCAAAGGGAATCCACATCATCTTTAAATTTTCGCAGATACATGTTTGTAGCATCTTTTATTTGCAGGTAACCCGTAGGCAACCTCTATCTAGCAGGAGCAATCTGGCTCCAGTTCCTTCAACTATCTCAAACCATAACCGTTTTCGCATCTCGTGTCCGTTCTTGCAATGATTTCATCGGCATATTCCGCCGATGAATGCAGAACTACACATGGCCTGCTTCCTATAAAACTAGGGATATATAGGCAACTCGAAGAACGGAGTCTGGACTTTGTCTTTCAAAACATCATGTCCGGTCAAAATTGGTCATCATTTCTTTACTCGAAAACTCTTTCATTCTTCCCGGGTAAAGAGGGGCAGCTGTTGATACACAATTTTTCCCTATATATTTTTTAATACACATATATACTTTCAAAATAGCATATATGCATATATAAGCATGCCCAAGCTTTTTATATTTTGTCTATAATTTTTAAAAGCTTCAAATTGATTTATTTCTTCCCCTTTTACTTATAAAATTCCCAATAATTATTCTTCAAATTATTGTTGTGATAATTTAGCCATCTAAATCGTATATTTATGCCAAAATATTGCATAAATATTTTTTGTGTATTTTGTTTTATATTTTTCTAAGCCAATTTGCATATAATTGCAATACTAACCCTATTAAGCACAATTAAGTTATTAATGCATAAAAGGATCTTTTATATTTTTAAAATATTAAAAAATTATTTTTAATCATTTTTAGTACATGAAATATTTTTTTAGAAATCATTTTGTTATTTTTATAAATTATATAGTACTGAAAGTGGCTATTTAAAACTTAGCCAAATTTATTTCAATTTCAGCCTAAATTCAACCCAATACCCAACCCAATTTCTAATTAAATTACCCAACCCAGCCTCCCTAATCATGGCCGTTGATCTTTGAGATCAACGGCCCGTATTTGTTCTTACCATTTTTAATTCCAAACAACCCCCTAAAACCTAATTCATTCTACAACCCACCCCGCTGCCCTAAAATCCTCTCTGCTCTCAAAACAATCTCAACCTAACCCTAATCTTCAAATGCCGACCTCCTATCTCTGGCCATCACTGGTGACCTCTCATCGTCTCTCAAGCCTCTAATGGCTTCTCTCATGCTGTTCTTGCCTTCTCTAAGGCCCTCAAGGGCCTAGGGCCTTGCCGACTTGCATCTAGGGTTCATCTCTTGCCTGTTCCTGGGTATTCCAGTGTAATTTCAAGCGAAGTCGTTCTATATTTGCTACGATCTATGGGTTTCTAAACAGGTTTCTTCATCTTTGTATGGGTCTCTTTCGAAACCCTAATTTGCTTTCTATACCTCCTAAATCTGTACAGATCTAGGACGATTTGAGTTTCTTTCTTGAGTATTTTACATTATCCTTGAGATTCTTTACGAGAATCATATAATTTCAAGTGTTTCTTCACCTTTTCTAAAACTAGGGTTTTCAAAATTTCTTTTAAAAATTTTTGTTTAAATGATTCTTTGTGTTTAAACTTCTATTTCTCACATATTTTGGCTGATTCTATGAGTCTACTACAACCTTAACACGCATATGAAGAAAGCCCTAATTTTTAGGGTTCTTCATTGGTTTTTGAGTATTAGCATGACTGACCGGTTCTCGTTTTGAGTTTTTGTGATTTCTTGTGATTGTCTTACCTTGATATTCTTCTACTGAGTGTCTTAGTCTAAACTTTTACTGATTTTGTGTTTATGTTCATCTTGACTGTTCACATCAACTTGCATCTTTCTCACTGAATCAGTATTGTTTAACTTTCATCTTTTGCTGGAGTTGTGTGTCGATTCCTGACTATCCATGTCTTACATTATTTATATGTTAAATAGGCTAACTCTTTTCATGACTTTCTCTTCGATTGAGCTATGCAATATTCTAAATTCCTTGTTTCTTAGTTTGATTTGAATACTTTCCTTTAAACCTTCAATTCTTACCTTTCTACTCAATTTGATTGATTTGCTTGCCTTAGTTAATTTTTCCTTACCTTGTTTGCATTGTTACTTGATTCTTACTGATTATTTTCTTAACTAGAATTTTCTGAATCTAGCCCTAATTACCTGTTCTATACTTGCACTATTTGAAGTCTTTCCTTATTTGCTATACTCCAGCTATGTATGATTTCTTTCCTTATTTGTCACCTGCTCTTTAACATTTGAATTAATTCCCTTAATTAGGGGAAGACTCAAACTGATTTTATTCAAAGTTCTATGATTACTGAACAATTTAATTCTTACCTTATTTACCTAGGTTTCAAACTACTATGTATATTGCTCTCTTCTACAGTCTTACACACATAGAGACATTAGTTCACATCTCTCTTACACTCAAAGACTCTTATGTTCTTTGTTACTTACTATTGTTACTGAATTAGCTGGCTGAAAGCCAAGGCTAATTATTACGCTCTCTTATTCTTTACCTTTTGTTTGCTCTCTTTACTGGTATGTTCTGATTTTAAATTCAAGCTCTTAAATGTGTTTCATATCGCTTCAGTTTATCATATTCCTAATCTGTTTCTATCTACTGTTTTGCTGTTCAACATGTAATTGACCTATTACTTCACCTAGCTATATCTTATGACTTCTAGAATTAGCATGTCCTATGAACTAGTAGTCTGTTTAATCTACCTTGTCTTTGAATGATGGTTTACTTGCTAGTTAGCTTCTAACATGAACCTTTCTTTGCAAAGTAATTTTGTTACTCTAAGTTGTTTGATTCTATATTGGTTCTGAAATTCCTACTATCTTGTATCATTAGCTATCCCTAATCCCATGACCCCCTAAAGCTTCTCTGATTCTGCCACTATGTTCTAATTAGTACCCCTGAATCCATGTCTTATTGTTTGCATTATTAGCTACCCCCTTAATTGCAAAGAATGATGTTTACTTATATTGTGTGTTCCCAGCCCCAATCACCCCTGTATAAAGGTTTATTATTTGAGTATTGTGGAACCTGTTTTGGCTTTATGTTTGATCTGTTGTTACACAACTCTTGGTTAAAAAAAACTGTTTTACTAAACAATTCTCCTATTTATAAACTATTTCAACTGAGTCTTTTCAAATACTTCTTTCTATTAAAACCTTTTCAAAACCATGTCAAGCACTCCCACTCTACTCTTAGGTCCTTAAGTTCTGCCCCTCCAGTGAGTGACTGCCTTGGGATCCCTATGAGATCCCTCTGAACTCTGATGCACTGAAGCTGGCTCTTCCACGCTGCACTTACTCGGTTCTAGTTGTAAAGTCTAGGTGTGCGCACTTCCCGAGATCCTTGAGATCCTTAGGGAACTTTGACGCACCTAGACAATGATATTGTCTTGGAATTTGACATTTGAGGCTATTGGAGGTTTAGGAAAGTCATTTGGGCATGCTTCAGGCTCCCTATAGTATAACTTCTTCTTTTCCTTTATCTATTTAGGTAATTTATTCAGCTGATCTGTAATAATTATTTATAAACGAATATTAGGGATGAGTAGTGAAATGGGGAGGGTAGTTATATATTTCTATCAATTTCATTGGGGTAGAAATCATGTTATAGGCTTTACCTTATTTATACTTGCATTAGAATCCCTGCTTTAGGACCAATACATTCAAATCGTGTCATGCACTAGATATCATGCTCTTAGGTTTCACGTATATTGCTTCAACATCTCATTTGACACTAATACAGATTTATCACTTAGAAATCCTACTCCTAGCTTAATAAATAGTATTAACATAAAAGCTGTTACTCCTGCACATCCTGAAATCATGTTCTGTAATCCTTTTGTGCATTTAGAGATCATGTTTTAGGAATTCTGTTAATTTAACGATCATTGTCATAAAAACTATCGTTTATGTGCATTTAGAAATCATGTATTAGGCACTCTGTTTGCATTTTCTTAGCCACGCCTAGTTAAACTACTGATCATGAAAGGATGCAAAAACAGTCTCACATATGATCATCCTGTTTTAAATAAAACTGGTAACAATCCATGTATTCTTAGCATGCTTTAGGCAAGAAACAACACTTGAACTATTATGATTCTGTAACTATTATGCATGATCCCACACCTGGGCAAGCCTTAGGCAATCAATGTAATAAAAACAGTAGAATTGTTTTCATTTGTGTTTATTGCTCAACAACTTACAGATTTAAAATTAGTAGTCAAACTGATTAGGACCTTACTATCGAGTTTATAAAAAACAAAGCTGCACATTTTTGTTCATTGACATTCACTTAGATATCCTGATTAGGTCTTTTCTCTAATAAAAACTGCTCTTGTTTGTGTTTGAGACGTGTTGCTTATGTGCATTATTTGTGTAGGTAAACCTATGCATTTTAATTTCTTCTTTATGCATTTATCTGTTAAGTCTTATGTGTTCTTTCCTGTCGCCTGGAATTTTTTCCTTTTCAAACACCTTAGGGGCTGTCTAGAACTGCCAGATTTAAAGGTCCTAAAATACCTCCAGGTCCACGAGGAAGGGACGGGTAGTGCATGCATAGGATATTGTCAAGGTTACTAGAACGCTTTAGACTATGACCAAGGGGTGGGACTTGGGTAGAATAGGATATGATGACTATACGCTAATGTCACGTGTAGCCCCTCATTGAGGAGTGTTTACCGGACATTGTGTGGGGTGATCCTGTAGGGTAACCAACCTAGGACCCCTCCTTCCCAAATTCCCTTTTCTTCAACTTTACTTTCCTATATGTACACAATTTGTTCAAGTGTTTCCTTTGTCTCGTTGTTTATGTCATGTAATGTCCAAACCTGCTCTTATTTGTAATTATGTGTTAAAGGACTAGTCCATAAGTATAATTTCGGTCGGGACCCACCGTTGTGGACCGAGAGGGGTGCCTAACACCTTCCCCTAGAGGTTATTTCGAGCCCTTACCCGAAATCTCTTGTAATGCAAACCAATCCAAGAGTTAATCGCTCTAAGTTCCCTAACACACCATAATCCGTTAGGTGGTGACTCTTCAAATACTCATATCCCAAAAAGAAATGAGTTATTACCCCCATGAATGTCGAAACCCGGACTTCTCTCCACAGTGGGAAAAAAGGGGGCACAACAATGGTATCAAAGTTTGAGGTACTACAAGCCACGAACAAAGCATTACAATCAGGTGTCATATCAAAGAATAAAGACGTAGGGGCAGTAATGGTGGCTCAAGGCCCAAAATCTCCACTCACATACCAAACATCTCCACTCACATACCAAACACCTCCACTCATATACCAAACACCTCCACCCGCATACCAACCCTCATCTACCAGATATTCCCAACCAGCCACTGCCTATCACATCTATATGTCCCAACTATCTCATTTTCAGTCACCTTTGACTCGCCAAAAATACCCAAGACCCCGACCTAACTTTGATCGCAAACCACCCAAACAATACACCGCTATTGCTAAACCTATCGACCAGCTGTATGAAAGGCTGAAAGCCGCTGGTTATGTCACTCTTATTCACTTTGTGGCAGTAGAGAACTCATCTCAATGGGTCAACCCAAACAAAACCAGTGCATACCATTCCGGTATGAAGGGGCACACCATTGACGAGTGTCGAACATTGAAAGATAAAATCCAGACGTTGATTGACAACAAGGTCATACAGGCAAAAGAATCTGCACCCAACGTCCGCAACAATCCTCTCCCAGATCATAGGGGCGGTGAGATACATGTGATAGAGATGGATGAAAAATGGGATCCTGAGGGGTCAATCAGGCTTATATGAGAGGGCGATGACTTTAAACCTGCAGTCACACTCATTCCTATTGTAGTACAGACACAGTCTCCAGTCGAGGTTGAGATAGCCACATCAGTTCCATTTGAGGTAGAGGTAGCTCCACCTGCAGCCATACCCATTCCATTTGAGGTAGAAGTGACCACACCTTTCACAGTGATAATATCAACCACACATCCTTTCGATTCCAAAGAAATACCCTAGGATTATGTTGCCGAAGCTAGGCGAAAGGGAAAGGCAAAGATGGAAAAATCTGATGCTGCACAAGGAATGACCAGAACCGGAAGGGTCTATACATCTAAACACTTGGGAAGATCGAGTAAGGAGGCCACTACAAAGCAACCTGTCATTGAAAAAGGGCCAGATAATCTTTGGAGGAAAGTACAGGCGAGGGAATACTCCATCATTGATCATTTTAACAAAACCCCCACTCAGATATCCATCCTATCACTATTGAAAAATTCAAAGGCGCACAAAAATGCCTTGATGAAGATGTTAAATGAAGCTTACGTACCCAACAATATCACCTACGGAGATATGGCCAACATGGTAGGGCAGGTGCTGGAAAGTCATAAGATCACCTTCCACTAGGATGAATTACCGCCTAAAGGGTTAAATCATAACCGAGCACTACATATCATTGTACAGTTTGAAGACAAATTCATTGCCAGAGTCTTGATCGATAGATGTTCAAGCCTCAACATTTGTCCGTTGGATAATATGAATAGATTGGGCAAAGGTTTCCATGAAATATGGGCAGGAGGTATGAACGTAAAAGCCTTTGATGGGTCTCAAAGGGCCACGATTGGGGAGATTAACCTTTGCCTGCAGATGGGGCCAACTTGGTTTGATGTTGAATTCCGTGTGCTTAAAATATCAGCTACATACAATCTTCTGTTGGTACAACCCTGGATACATGCCGCTGGGTTTGTGGCTTTCACACTACATCAGGTCGTAAAGTTTGAATGGAATCATCAGGAGGTGATCATTCACGGAGATGTGAGTAACCGCATTTGCACCAGTCAAACCATCCCGGTTATCGGGAACAGAAGAAGGCTAGGAGGGGAAACTTATTACCACACCGAACATGTCAATGCCATTAAGAAAGACAAATAGTGGAGTAACAAAATAGAAAGCATACTAGCTTGATCTGGATATGAAACTAGCAAAGGGCTTGGGAAGAATCTCCAGGGCATTACTAAACCTATACAGCTAAAACATCATGGTACTACCTTCGGTCTGGGATACCAGTATACATGGCAAGAGTATGGTGGTTGTTCGCCTCCATGGCATGGACCTTATTACCCTTTCGAGCAACCAATCCTGCATCTGGGTCAAACTTTTCTCTAGGCTGATACAATATGGGGAACGACAAAGGAAGAAGCGTTAGCTGGGCTGAGGAATTTTTTTCCTTGAGGACGAGGATATAGATTGCAGTGTAATAATTTAGGAGGATGGGGAAGAAGGCCTTACCATTCAGACGGTGGGAAAGGGGGCCGTTCTTAGGAATTTGACCGCCACACCATCTCGGGCCCGCCGAGTCCCTGGGTAGCTTGGCATTTAGCATAATTTACTTTATAGTCATGCTAGGCTTTTTGGATGTTTCAGTAATTTTGTTTTAAAGACGCATTTTGTTTCAAAATAATTGCTCGATTCGTCGAGCCATATTTGTTTTTGATATTTTCGAATTTAATGAGTGCATTGCTATTTATTATTCATTATTATCTTTCACATTTTCTTTCTACAGCATTATTACTACCTTTCATGATGAACCGATGACTGTGACATATAATGAGATAACGCAACATAAGGATAGTGACTCAGAAGAAGAGGATGAAATACCCAAGGAAGTTGTTAGAGAGGTTGAGAACTTTGAGAATAAGCCTAAGTCTAACCAGAACAAAACCGAATCAGTAAATTTGGGAGACACTGAAACCGTCAAGGAGACTCGCATAAGCATTCACTTATCACCGATAGAGAAGGAGGAGTACATCCGTTTCTTGAAGGAGTATGAGGATATCTTTGCCTGGTCATATGATGACCTGACCGGTTTGAGCATATCCATAGTGGCTCACAAGTAGCAGAAATTTAGAAAGTTCAAACCAGACATGAGCCTAGAAATCAAGGAAGAGGTCACTAAGCAGATCAAAGCCAAAGTCCTAAGGGTAGTTGAGTACCCAACCTGGCTAGCCAACATTGTACCAGTTCCGAAGAAAGATGGGAAAGTCAGAGTATGTGTTGACTATCGAGACTTAAATAGAGCAAGTCCCAAGGACGACTTCCCACTGCCAAATATACATATCCTGATCGACAATTGCACCAATAATGAACTCTAATCCTTTGTAGATTGCTTTGCGGGTTATCACCAGATCTTGATGGACGAAGAAGATGCGGAGAAAATAGCTTTCATCACACCGTGGGGAGTATATTTCTATAAGATGATGCCATTCGATATAAAGAACGTTGGGGATACTTACATAAGAGCCATGACAACCATCTTCCATGATATAATACTCAAGGAAATAGAGGTATATGTTGATGGCGTCATCATCAAATCCAAGAGGGCCGTATATCACATAGCAAATTTGAGAAAGTTCGTTGACAGGTTAAGGAGGTACAACTTAAAACCGAACCATGCAAAATGTGCATTCGAGGTTCCCGCAGTAATGTTGTTGGGATTTCATTGTTATTCTTCGAGGAATAGAGTTGGACCCGTCGAAAGTTAAGGCTATTCAAGAGTTACCGCCACCAAAGAGCAAGAAGGATGTGATGAGCTTCCTAGGACGTCTCAACTACATCAGCCGCTTCATAGCACATTCCACAGTTATATGTGAACCCATCTTCAAAATGTTGAGGAAAGATGCTGAAATGAGTTGGACTGAAGATTGCCAGAAAGCTTTCAACAAAAGTAAGGAATACCTGTCAACAGCGCCAATCCTTGTCCCTCTAGAACCTGGGAGACCTTTTCTACTCTCTCTATCTATATTAGATGGAGCTTTCGGATGTTTTTTGGGACAACATGATGAGACACGGAGAAATGAGCAAGTCATATACTACTTTAGTAAGAAGTTCACACCCTATGAAGCACGATACTCTCTGCTGGAGCACACTTGTTGTGATTTGACCTGGACAGCTCAGAAATTGAGGCATTACTTCTGTGCCTATACCAATGTATATAGTGAAATAAAAGGGTCCAATTTCTCATCATTAAGACACTTTAGGAGATTGCCTCGACGGCTCGAGGCCGCGGCCGAGTATCATCCCTCGAGGATCATCGACACTCGACCTCAGGGTAGTAATGATCACAACCATAGTAGAAATGGGGAGTTCCAAAGGGACGTGGCTAGGACTGACAAAGCCTAGTGGACTACCCTAACCCTTAATCAGGGTGTCATCCAGCTGTCCAATCTCCGCTTCTTTATCATTAATATATTTTGTACTATGTTGGGATTACCCTCTTATATAAAAGGGATCCTTGTCATTTTGTAAAGGCCTGTTGCTTCAGATGCTCTACATGAATTATACAAGAACATTCTCTTTGGAAACAGCCTCTCTACCCCAGGGTAGGGGTAAGGTCAGCGTACACACTACCCTCCTCAGACCCCACTAGTGGGATTATACTAGGTTGTTGTTGTTGTTAATGTTAGTCATACTTTGACCCCCTCGATAGCTCCCAGCCGAGCTCCGGAAACGACGTCGAGGCCCCTGAATCGACAAGCTCGAGGCCCCAATTGTCAACCGCTTAACAACTAGCATATAAATAGATCACGTATTTTTAAAGTCCCATAATCAAATTTAATTGTTATTACTATTTTTCACGGTAAATAGTTTGGTGTCCACCATGGGGATAAAAATAATAGTGATTATTTTCTTGCTGGTTTTACTATATAACACAAGTTATCTTTCACGCTTTCTCTTCTCCAAGATCTTTGATTTCAGGTCGGAATGTCCGACTCAGTGAATGGAGGTGAAAAAAACAATCTTGAGGACCACAGAGAAAATGGTGTGGGTGTTCCGAGTGTTGATGTGCCACAACAAAACCTTGGGAATGCGCCAGAACCAATCCCCGTTGATACGGTCTCACGCGACGCCCAACGTATAGATGTAAGCTCCCACACTGACAGGAGCGTGCGCCAAGGGGATCCACAAGAAACTCAGAAAACACCAACCAGGAAAGAACGGGAGGTTAGCCTTCATGTTATTTTTTAAATGTTGCAGGCACAACAGCTGGCTAATGCTCATCTGCAAAGTCACCAGAAGACTCCTTGCATGGTAGCACTAGGGACAACTCCCCCAGCTGAACATCTACCGAAGAGATCGAGCTATAACGGGTGTATAGCCGACCCTATCATCGTAAATATGCTCGAGAACCTCACCAGAAGGATCGAATCAGGAGAGAAAATGATAGAGGCCAACGATAAGAAGGTCGAGACCTACAACTCCAGGGTCGACCAAATTCTAGGCGCGCCCCCGATCCTGAAAGGTGTGGATTCGAAGAAGTTCATACAAAGGCCGTTCCTAGAGGAAGTGGCTCCGAAACCCATTCCAATGAAGTTGAGAATGACAGACCTCCCAAAGTACAATGGGACCTCAGACCCTAATGAGCACGTTACTGCTTACACTTGCGCAGTGAAGGGCAACGACATAAAGGACGACGAGATAGAGTTTGTCTTACTAAAGAAGTTCAGGGAAACGCTCTCAAAGGGGGCCATGATGTGGTATCAAAACCTAGCTCCTAACTCCATAGATTCATTTGCCATGCTGGAAGACTCCTTCATAAAGGCACATGCCAGTGCCATCAAAGTAGCAACAAGGAAATCTGACGTGTTCAAGATCAAACAGAGGGAGAACAAAATGCTACGAGAGTTTGTATCTCGCTTCCAAATGGAATGAATAGAACTACAACCAGTGTCTGATGACTGGGAAGTGCAGTCCTTCACTCATGGTGTAAATGACCGAAGCTCGGTGGCTTCAAAGCAGCTGAAAGAGAATCTGGTCGAATATCCAGTTGTGACCTGGTCGGACGTCCACAACCGATACCAATAAAAAATCAGGGTCGAAGATGACCAGCTGTGAGCCCCCTCGGGCTCAGTATACCCAAGAAGGCTCCTGGCAAAGGAGCCAAAGTCAAAAAAAAAAGACATCAGCCGTACACCAAAGATAGAAGGAAGACCTCGAGGCGCAACCCACCTCGTAACGATCGAAGGATAGACCGAGGACAGAATCCTCGGGGACTCATCAATAGAGCCGGGTTTGATAGGAATGCAGGACTAATAGAGGCGCCTCGCTTATCAGAATACAACTTCAATGTCAATGTATCGGACATCGTGTTCCCCATCAGCAAAATTAGAGATGCCAGATGGCCCATGCCTGTAAAATTGGATCCTTTACAAAGGAACCATAACTTAGTGTGCGAATTTCACAACACGCACGGACACAAGACCGATGAGTGCCAGCAACTCCGCGAGGAAGTGGCCCAGTTACTGGACAATGGTCACCTTCGGGAATTCGTCAAAGACCAAGCCAAAAATCATTTTCGAGAAAGGGAAACAACCAAAAAGAACAAAGCAAACGAGACGCAACATATCATCCACACAATCTTTTGAGACGGCCGCCACTAGCCGAAACACCAAAATCTCCTCCAGCAGAGGGACTAAGAAATAAACCGACGATAAGATAGCAACCACGAGACACGTCCTCGGTTGTATCCGAATAAAGGATTGTACCGCGTCCTCCAAACGAATACCAAATTTCAAAAGCGCCATCATGACTGAGGTATAACCATCTCCCTTTGCGTTTTATATTTAATGTTAAACTTTGTGTAGATGCCCGACCGAGGTAATCAAAGTTCTAACTTGAGCCGAAGACCTTAAGGTTTTAAAGCATCCGTTGCACTCTTATACTTTGACCAAGTTTTTATCCCGAAAAGGGTTTCACCAGCAAGGTTTTCAGTGAGACAACCTTCACATGATACCTAAGAACGACTCGACAAGTATTCAAGGCTTCTTTTGCAATCAACCTCGAACATTAGGGGGCATTCCCCCTGGAAGGCCATCCGCTTGGAAAGTCCAAGAAACGCCAAATGGGTCCCAATAGGAAAATGATGTACCGGGTTAAATGGTCAAACGATCCATGTCCGTATAGTCGGGCCCCCGACAGCCAAAACATGTACACTTGTAAAAAGTAATTGAAGAATATCTTTTATCAAAGCATCTCACACTCCAAAAGAAGCTCGGCACCTTCGCAAAAATGACTCCTCCGCCGAAAACATCTAGAACACTCACAGAATGGTGTCAACAATTCAACACATGAACGACCTCCGGGTCGGGAATCCAAACCCATAAGCCCTAAACGAGGCAACATGAAAATCATAAAACGTCTCCAAGGCCAAAAGTGCCCCGAACACTCAGGGGTTGGTGTCAAAATCTCAAAAAACGCACGACCTCAAGGTTAGAATATCCTAAATTGTAAGCCCTCAATAAGGCAATGCAAATTTCATAAGTAACGACTTCCGATCCAAGATACCCTCGATGACTCGGGGACTGTCGCCAATCACCATTTATTAGAAAACCCTATGCAATAAGACCCCGAGCGGGCAGACCCGGTCTCGTAAGACCTACATAAGGCCGCAACAATATCTGTAAGACATCAAGCAAGGCATGAACAATACTTGTACGAAGTATCCAAAACTAAAAGACCTCAAAGGCATGTAAAACTTGTAAGACCTTACTAAAGGCATAAACCCGATCTCAAAGTTTCGGCTATATATCGAACTTGTAAGACACCTAAAAAGGCATACCCTCCATATAGATGCCGAAACTACTTCACACGGGACTTAAAGGCTTCAGCCGAGCAGAAATGACTCTGGTCACAAGGATGTACCAGCCAAAATAATGGGACTCGGGGACGCCCGACCGTCGCTACAAAATCACAGGCCTTCATTTACTTCGAATACACTTCGAAAAGAACTAGTTAAACATGCTACCCTTGATATAGGCAAAAGAGCTTTGACCATGTCAGCTCCTAAACATCGGCTTCGAGATACTCAGCCTCCGAGCCAAACCTCTCGAGGTGCTCGATCATCGCTATATAACGACTCACAATCAAGGTTATTTATTAAGCCGTCGAAGAGTCAGACAAACACTATTTCAAAAAATCCTTATCGAGGGAAAAATAAATCCTAAATAGAAGGTCGCTTCGACCAAAAGCGTAAGAGCCATTGTCGCTAACCTAATGAGCCTCAAGGCCACACACATAAAAGGTCGCTTCGACCTAAGGAGTAAGAGCCACTGTCGCCGGCCCACACAAATACAAAACTTGAGGGTCAAATGAGCTCAAATTGAAACCCGATTCGGAGACTGAACCCAAAATAGTTAACTAAAGACGCCTAAGAGCGAAGTGTAAGAGCTATTGTCTCCAGCCTAATAAGCCTTAGGTCCACATGCATAAAAAGTCGCTTCAACCTAAGGCATAAGAGCCACTGTCGCCAGCCCGCACAAATACAAAACTTGAGGGTCGAATAAGCTCGAGTTGAAACCTGACTCGGAGACTGAACCAAAATAGTTAATTAAAAATATCGCATCGACCAAACACGTAAGAGCCTACGAGCCAGCCTAATGAATCCCCAGCGCCGCATCACGAATCCAAGGATTCCTACCAACTCAAAGACCAGTTCACCTAGCCAAATTCGAGATTGAAAGAGATACAAATGAAATAAAGCCGCAAGGTTTTCTTTTATACACATATACTATAAAATACAAGCTCCATTCATGGCATACTGTGAAAGCAATATATATAAATAGAAAGAAAATAAACGTCCCCCTTGGGGGCTATGGCCCGACGGCCCCATCCTCGCCATATTTGATATCAAACAGAAGGAACTTGGCATCATATTCCTCCGCCTTGGCTTGCTCGATCTCTTCCAAAAGATCAAAACCCCTGGCGTGAATTTCCTCAAGAGTTTCCCTCCGAGGTTAGAACTTCGCGTACTCTTTACTACTTCTCGCTCGACCAAGGGTTCTCCTCAGCTCAGCTCTAGCAGTGGCAGTGCTCTCCAAATAGGCTGTCACTTTCTAGTCCGCCCTAGTGCTGCTCATCACAACCTCGGCCTTCACCTTCGAAATCTCGGACTCGAGCCTTGCAATCATGTTCGCTCGCGCGGAATCATTCACGCGATCAGTTCGGATTTGCATCTCAATGGTGGAAGCTTTAGCCATAGCACTCTCCTTGGCCGCAAGTTGGGCATCTACATGGGCCTGCAACTCGTTAAACTTACATTTTGCCCGGCCAACTTCGCCCCAAAGTCGTTCCAGCTCCTTTGTTTTTCTCTCTAACTGAAATATCGAAACATTAATCTTCAAAAATGAAAGGAGCAGCATACGTCAACATGAAATACAAGTTACCTATCTCTCGAGGTAGCTCTCGTAGCTCCGGTTTCGATCCGCCTCACACCATAGGGATACCAGCTCGCTTTCTTTTATTGCACAATGAAGCTTAAGGGATTTGTCCTTATCCGAAGCTTTTCGCAACTTAGCCCCATAGCAAAGCAACTCGGATTTAAGCATGTCAAAGGCTTGCAAAAGAAAATTCTATAAGAAAGGAAGGGTGTGAAACAAGAATAATCCTATGCCAACTACCGAGACTTACCATAAAGCAGAGCCGCTGAGAGGCAGAGCCAATGTCCGGTGGCTTAGTGTACCCCGAAGCGCCTTTGGTAGGAAAAGAAGAAGGCTCTACATGCTCCTCACTCTTTGAAGTATCCGCAGCGGAAACGGGGAATGTTCTTTCGAGAACGGAGGCCTCCAAACCGGAAGATCGGATGAACTGCCTCTTTTGAACCGCTGAGAAGGACTCGCCCTGCTGCGAGCCTCCTCTCACCTCGGAGTCCCTTTTTGTTTATCATCGACCCTCGACCCCGAGATTGGCAGTCTCTCCTCCTCCCTAGAGGGCACGGCCTTATCTCGGAAAATCTCCAATACCTACGGTGGCTAAGTTAGTACGCTAAAAAGAAAAGTACAATTCTGGGGAAATAAGCCACCAAGCACCTACCATGATTCTTTACCTACCATCTCCCCTTGGAGAGGTCTCGCCACATGCGCATATCATAGGTCGAACAAGTTTCCAACTTATGAGACCACTCGGTCCAATCAGGGACCTCGTTCGGCAACCAAGGAATCGCTACAAGAAATATAATAGAAAAATGTCGGTATGGAGCCTGCCTCCAAACAAAGTGATAAAAATACAGGTATGACACTTACAAGTGAAATTCCATTTCTTAGGAAAGGGAAGAAACTCTCCAGGAATGATATCGATTGTTCGTGCTCGAACAAATTGGATCATCCATCCTCGGTCTTCATCCTCTTTGCCGTCAACGGTATGAGACTGGGTGGATCAATGTAGTAGAGTAATCAAACCCCGATAGCACAGCGGCCATTATAACCTCACGAGATGACTGAGGGTAAATTCGAGCCCGGCCTTCTCTGCAAAGTATCTTATCATCTGGGCTATCTTCCAAAGGGATGGGTGAGCCTGCGCAAAGGTAACCTGATATCTCAGACAAAGCTCGAGCAGGACCTGGTCGGGGGGACCCAATGTAAAAGTGTGCATATGAATGCTAAAAAACCCTCAACATAGGTCATAATACTCTCCTCAGAGGAAGGTACTTGTAGCACCACTCCTTCTCCCCATCCACAGTCTTTTTTGATCATTTTGAGGTGTTCCTCCCCTACCGATGAGATGAACCTCGACGCGTGCTCCTGATGTCCTTGAACGTTGGGATGTCCCTCCAACGTAAAGTCTCTCCTCAAGATAAAGCACCTCGAGGCCCGCTCACCGGGAACTATTAGTGTACCACCGACCGAGCGTGGAATAGAGGCAGAACTCCCCTCTCCTTGATGGGCGGATGTCGACATAGCAGTCATGGGTACGATAAAATAAGAGGAGGAGGATATAGATTTAGGCAAAAAATTTAATTTGAAACAACGGGAGAACCAGCACAAAGCACCAAGTTCTATGGAAGAAATAGTTACTCAGAGTAGTAGAATCTCCACTGGGGAAACAAGTGAATTAATATATAGGGGTAAAGCAGTGGATGCTCGCCTACCCAGAAGGCCAATTAATTTTGGCCATGGTAACATCACTTTTCCCTTGGGGCTTCTTGCTGTCACAAGTGTCGGCCCCAAAGAGGCTATCAACCTAACTTCAATATAAGATCCGATTTCAGGGGTCACGATTACTCCAAGAATGGGCTCCAAAGAGTTAGTATTAAAATCCGAAGAATAACTGCGCAAGAGCAGCGGGATACAAAGAATGGAAAGACTTGGAGCAGACAAACTCTTTTGCATTGCCAAAAATATATTTACAAGGGACGTCTTTACAAGACTCATTCCCCCGGGAGTACATACACAGAAAGAAGAAAAAAGGGGGAGGGGCAACATATTTGAGTACCCAACCTGGCTAGCCAACATTGTACCAGTTCCGAAGAAAGATGGGAAAGTTAGAGTATGTGTTGACTATCGAGACTTAAATAGAGCAAGTCCCAAGGACGACTTCCCACTGCCAAATATACATATCCTGATCGACAATTGCACCAATAATGAACTCTAATCCTTTGTAGATTGCTTCGCGGGTTATCACCAGATCTTGATGGACGAAGAAGATGCGGAGAAAATAGCTTTCATCACACCGTGGGGAGTATACTTCTATAAGATGATGTCATTCGATATAAAGAACGTTGGGGCTACTTACATAAGAGCCATGACAACCATCTTCCATGATATAATACTCAAGGAAATAGAGGTATATGTTGATGGCGTCATCATCAAATCCAAGAGGGCCGTATATCACATAGCAAATTTGAGAAAGTTCGTTGACAGGTTAAGGAGGTACAACTTAAAACCGAACCATGCAAAATGTGCATTCGAGGTTCCCGCAGTAATGTTGTTGGGATTTCATTGTTAGTCTTCGAGGAATAGAGTTGGACCCGTCGAAAGTTAAGGCTATTCAAGAGTTACCGCCACCAAAGAGCAAGAAGGATGTGATGAGCTTCCTAGGACGTCTCAACTACATCAGCCGCTTCATAGCACATTCCACAGTTATATGTGAACCCATCTTCAAAATGTTGAGGAAAGATGCTGAAACGAGTTGGACTGAAGATTGCCAGAAGGCTTTCAACAAAAGTAAGGAATACCTGTCAACAGCGCCAATCCTTGTCCCTCTAGATCCTGGGAGACCTTTTCTACTCTCTCTATCTATATTAGATGGAGCTTTCGGATGTGTTTTGGGACAACATGATGAGACACGGAGAAATGAGCAAGTCATATACTACTTTAGTAAGAAGTTCACACCCTATGAAGCACGATACTCTCTGCTGGAGCACACTTGTTGTGATTTGACCTGGACAGCTCAGAAATTGAGGCATTACTTCTGTGCCTATACCAATGTATATAGTGAAATAAGAGGGTCCAATTTCTCATCATTAAGGCACTTTGGGAGATTGCCTCGACGGCTCGAGGCCGCGGCCGAGTATCATCCCTCGAGGATCATCGACACTCGACCTCAGGGTAGTAATGATCACAACCATAGTAGAAATGGGGAGTTCCAAAGGGACGTGGCTAGGACTGACAAAGCCTAGTGGACTACCCTAACCCTTAATCAGGGTGTCATCCAGCTGTCCAATCTCCGCTTCTTTATCATTAATATATTTTGTACTATGTTGGGATTCCCCTCCTATATAAAGGGGATCCTTGTCATTTTGTAAAGGCCTTTTGCTTCAGATGCTCTACATGAATTATACAAGAACATTCTCTTTGGAAACAGCCTCTCTACCCCAGGGTAGGGGTAAGGTCTGCGTACACACTACCCTCCCCAGACCCCACTAGTGGGATTATACTAGGTTGTTGTTGTTGTTAATGTTAGTCATACTTTGACCCCCTCGATAGCTCCCAGCCGAGCTCCGGAAACGACGTCGAGGCCCCTGAATCGACAAGCTCGAGGCCCCGATTGTCAACCGCTTAACAACTAGCATATAAATAGATCACGTATTTTTAAAGTCCCATAATCAAATTTAATTGTTATTACTATTTTTCACGGTAAATAGTTTGGTGTCCACCATGGGGATAAAAATAATAGTGATTATTTTCTTGCTGGTTTTACTATATAACACAAGTTATCTTTCACGCTTTCTCTTCTCCAAGATCTTTGATTTCAGGTCGGAATGTCCGACTCAGTGAATGGAGGTGAAAAAAACAATCTTGAGGACCACAGAGAAAATGGTGTGGGTGTTCCAGGTGTTGATGTGCCACCACAAAACCTTGGGAATGCGCCAGAACCAATCCCCGTTGATGCGGTCTCACGCGACGCCCAACGTATAGATGTAAGCTCCCACACTGACAGGAGCGTGCGCCAAGGGGATCCACAAGAAACTCAGAAAACACCAACCAGGAAAGAACGGGAGGTTAGCCTTCATGTTATTTTTTAAATGTTGCAGGCACAACAGCTGGCTAATGCTCATCTGCAAAGTCACCAGAAGACTCCTTGCATGGTAGCACTAGGGACAACTCCCCCAGCTGAACATCTACCGAAGAGATCGAGCTATAACGGGTGTATAGCCGACCCTATCATCGTAAATATGCTCGAGAACCTCACCAGAAGGATCGAATCAGGAGAGAAAATGATAGAGGCCAACGATAAGAAGGTCGAGACCTACAACTCCAGGGTCGACCAAATTCTAGGCGCGCCCCCGATCCTGAAAGGTGTGGATTCGAAGAAGTTCATACAAAGGCCGTTCCTAGAGGAAGTGGCTCCGAAACCCATTCCAATGAAGTTGAGAATGACAGACCTCCCAAAGTACAATGGGACCTCAGACCCTAATGAGCACGTTACTGCTTACACTTGCGCAGTGAAGGGCAACGAC
Source organism: Nicotiana tabacum (assembly GCF_000715075.1). Classification (NCBI taxonomy): domain Eukaryota; kingdom Viridiplantae; phylum Streptophyta; class Magnoliopsida; order Solanales; family Solanaceae; genus Nicotiana; species Nicotiana tabacum. The sequence goes on along the minus strand of NC_134089.1, from coordinate 49,130,507 downwards.
ATAAAGGACGACGAGATAGAGTTTTTCTTACTAAAGAAGTTCAGGGAAACGCTCTCAAAGGGGGCCATGATGTGGTATCAAAACCTAGCTCCTAACTCCATAGATTCATTTGCCATGCTGGCAGACTCCTTCATAAAGGCACATGCCAGTGCCATCAAAGTAGCAACAAGGAAATCTGACGTGTTCAAGATCAAACAGAGGGAGAACAAAATGCTACGAGAGTTTGTATCTCGCTTCCAAATGGAATGAATAGAACTACAACCAGTGTCTGATGACTGGGAAGTGCAGTCCTTCACTCATGGTCTAAATGACCGAAGCTCGGTGGCTTCAAAGCAGCTGAAAGAGAATCTGGTCGAATATCCTGTTGTGACCTGGTCGGATGTCCACAACCGATACCAATAAAAAATCAGGGTCGAAGATGACCAGCTGTGAGCCCCCTCGGGCTCAGTATACCCAAGAAGGCTCCTGGCAAAGGAGCCAAAGTCAAAAAAAAAAGACATCAGCCGTACACCAAAGATAGAAGGAAGACCTCGAGGCGCAACCCACCTCGTAACGATCGAAGGATAGACCGAGGACAGAATCCTCGGGGACTCATCAATAGAGCCGGGTTTGATAGGAATGCAGGACTAATAGAGGTGCCTCGCTTATCAGAATACAACTTCAATGTCAATGTATCGGACATCGTGTTCCCCATCAGCAAAATTAGAGATGCCAGATGGCCCATGCCTGTAAAATTGGATCCTTTACAAAGGAACCATAACTTAGTGTGCGAATTTCACAACACGCACGGACACAAGACCGATGAGTGCCAGCAACTCCGCGAGGAAGTGGCCCGGTTTCTGGACAATGGTCACCTTCGGGAATTCGTCAAAGACCAAGCCAAAAATCATATTCGAGAAAGGGAAACAACCAAAAAGAACAAAGCAAACGAGACGCAACATATCATCCACACAATCTTTTGAGACAGCCGCCACTAGCCGAAACACCAAAATCTCCTCCAGCAGAGGGACTAAGAAATAAACCGACGATAAGATAGCAACCACGAGACACGTCCTCGGTTGTATCCGAATAAAGGATTGTACCGCGTCCTCCAAACGAATACCAAGTTTCAAAAGCGCCATCATGACTGAGGTATAACCATCTCCCTTTGCGTTTTATATTTAATGTTAAACTTTGTGTCGATGCCCGACCGAGGTAATCAAAGTTCTAACTTGAGCCGAAGACCTTAAGGTTTTAAAGCATCCGTTGCACTCTTATACTTTGACCAAGTTTTTATCCCGAAAAGGGTTTCACCAGCAAGGTTTTCAGTGAGACAACCTTCACATGATACCTAAGAACGACTCGACAAGTATTCAAGGCTTCTTTTGCAATCAACCTCGAACATTAGGGGGCATTCCCCCTGGAAGGCCATCCGCTTGGAAAGTCCAAGAAACGCCAAATGGGTCCCAATAGGAAAATGATGTACCTGGTTAAATGGTCAAACGATCCATGTCCGTATAGTCGGGCCCCCGACAGCCAAAACATGTACACTTGTAAAAAGTAATTGAAGAATATCTTTTATCAAAGCATCTCACACTCCAAAAGAAGCTCGGCACCTTCGCAAAAATGACTCCTCCGCCGAAAACATCTAGAACACTCACAGAATGGCGTCAACAATTAAACACATGAACGACCTCCGGGTCGGGAATCCAAACCCATAAGCCTTAAACGAGGCAACATGAAAATCATAAAACGTCTCCAAGGCCAAAAGTGCCCCGAACACTCAGGGGTTGGTGTCAAAATCTCAAAAAACGCACGACCTCAAGGTTAGAATATCCTAAATTGTAAGCCCTCAATAAGGCAATGCAAATTTCATAAGTAACGACTTCCGATCCAAGATACCCTCGATGACTCGGGGACTGTCGCCAATCACCATTTATTAGAAAACCCTATGCAATAAGACCCCGAGCGGGCAGACCCGGTCTCGTAAGACCTACATAAGGCCGCAACAATATCTGTAAGACATCAAGCAAGGCATGAACAATACTTGTACGAAGTATCCAAAACTAAAAGACCTCAAAGGCATGTAAAACTTGTAAGACCTTACTAAAGGCATAAACCCGATCTCAAAGTTTCGGCTATATATCGAACTTGTAAGACACCTAAAAAGGCATACCCTCCATATAGATGCCGAAACTACTTCACACGGGACTTAAAGGCTTCAGCCGAGCACAAATGACTCTGGTCACAAGGATGTACCAGCCAAAATAATGGGACTCGGGGACGCCCGACCGTCGCTACAAAATCACAGGCCTTCATTTACTTCGAATCCACTTCGAAAAGAATTAGTTAAACATGCTACCCTTGATATAGGCAAAAGAGCTTTGACCATGTCAGCTCCTAAACATCGGCTTCGAGATACTCAGCCTCCGAGCCAAACCTCTCGAGGTGCTCGATCATCGCCATATAACGACTCACAATCAAAGTTATTTATTAAGCCATCGAAGAGTCAGACAAACACTATTTCAAAAAATCCTTATCGAGGGAAAAATAAATCCTAAATAGAAGGTCGCTTCGACCAAAAGCGTAAGAGCCATTGTCGCTAACCTAATGAGCCTCAGGGCCACACACATAAAAGGTCTCTTCGACCTAAGGAGTAAGAGCCACTGTCGCCGGCCCGCACAAATACAAAACTTGAGGGTCAAATGTGCTCAAATTGAAACCCGATTCGGAGACTGAACCCAAAATAGTTAACTAAAGACGCCTAAGAGCGAAGTGTAAGAGCCATTGTCTCCAGCCTAATAAGCCTAAGGTCCACATGCATAAAAAGTCGCTTCAACCTAAGGCATAAGAGCCACTATCGCCAGCCCGCACAAATACAAAACTTGAGGGTCGAATAAGCTCGAGTTGAAACCTGACTCGGAGACTGAACCAAAATAGTTAATTAAAAATATCGCATCGACCAAACACGTAAGAGCCTACGGGCCAGCCTAATGAATCCCCAGGGCCGCATCACGAATCCAAGGATTCCTACCAACTCAAAGACCAGTTCACCTAGCCAAATTCGAGATTGAAAGAGATACAAATGAAATAAAGCCGCAAGGTTTTCTTTTATACACATATACTATAAAATACAAGCTCCATTCATGGCATACTGTGAAAGCAATATATATAAATAGAAAGAAAATAAACGTCCCCCTTGGGGGCTATGGCCCGACGGCCCCATCCTCGCCATATTTGATATCAAACAGAAGGAACTTGGCATCATATTCCTCCGCCTTGGCTTGCTCGATCTCTTCCAAAAGATCAAAACCCCTGGCGTGAATTTCCTCAAGAGTTTCCCTCCGAGGTTAGAACTTCGCGTACTCTTTACTACTTCTCGCTCGACCAAGGGTTCTCCTCAGCTCAGCTCTAGCAGTGGCAGTGCTCTCCAAATAGGCTGTCACTTTCTAGTCCGCCCTAGTGCTGCTCATCACAACCTCGGCCTTCACCTTCGAAATCTCGGACTCGAGCCTTGCAATCATGTTCGCTCGCGCGGAATCATTCACGCGATCAGTTCGGATTTGCATCTCAATGGTGGAAGCTTTAGCCATAGCACTCTCCTTGGCCGCAAGTTGGGCATCTACATGGGCCTGCAACTCGTTAAACTTACATTTTGCCCGGCCAACTTCGCCCCAAAGTCGTTCCAGCTCCTTCGTTTTTCTCTCTAACTGAAATATCGAAACATTAATCTTCAAAAATGAAAGGAGCAGCATACGTCAACATGAAATACAAGTTACCTATCTCTCGAGGTAGCTCTCGTAGCTCCGGTTTCGATCCGCCTCACACCATAGGGATACCAGCTCGCTTTCTTTTATTGCACAATGAAGCTTAAGGGATTTGTCCTTATCCGAAGCTTTTCGCAACTTAGCCCCATAGCAAAGAAACTCGGATTTAAGCATGTAAAAGGCCTGCAAAAGAAAATTCTATAAGAAAGGAAGGGTGTGAAACAAGAATAATCCTATGCCAACTACCGAAACTTACCATAAAGCAGAGCCGCTTAGAGGCAGAGCCAATGTCCGATGGCTTAGTGTACCCCGAAGCGCCTTTGGTAGGAAAAGAAGAAGGCTCTACATGCTCCTCACTCTTTGAAGTATCCGCAGCGGAAACGGGGAATGTTCTTTCGAGAACGGAGGCCTCCAAACCGGATGATCGGATGAACTGCCTCTTTTGAACCGCTGAGAAGGACTCGCCCTGCTGCGAGCCTCCTCACACCTTGGAGTCCCTTTTTGTTTATCATCGACCCTCGACCCCGAGATTGGCAGTCTCTCCTCCTCCCTAGAGGGCACGGCCTTATCTCGGAAAAATCTCCAATACCTACGGTGGCTAAGTTAGTACGCTAAAAAGAAAAGTACAATTCTGGGGAAATAAGCCACCAAGCACCTACCATGATTCTTTACCTACCATCTCCCCTTGGAGAGGTCTCGCCACATGCGCATATCATAGGTCGAACAAGTTTCCAACTTATGAGACCACTCGGTCCAATCAGGGACCTCGTTCGGCAACCAAGGAATCGCTACAAGAAATATAATAGAAAAATGTCGGTATGGAGCCTGCCTCCAAACAAAGTGATAAAAATACAGGTATGACACTTACATGTGAAATTCCATTTCTTAGGAAAGGGAAGAAACTCTCCAGGAATGATATCGATTGTTCGTGCTCGAACGAATTGGATCATCCATCCTCAGTCTTCATCCTCTTTGCCGTCAACGGTATGAGACCGGGTGGATCAATGTAGTAGAGTAATCAAACCCCGATAGCACAGCGGCCATTATAACCTCACGAGATGACTGAGGGTAAATTCGAGCCCGGCCTTCTCTGCAAAGTATCTTATCATCTGGGCTATCTTCCAAAGGGATGGGTGAGCCTGCGCAAAGGTAACCTGATATCTCAGACAAAGCTCGAGCAGGACCTGGTCGGGGGGACCCAATGTAAAAGTGTGCATATGAATGCTAAAAAACCCTCAACATAGGTCATAATACTCTCCTCAGAGGAAGGTACTTGTAGCACTACTCCTTCTCCCCATCCACAGTCTTTTTTGATCATTTTGAGGTGTTCCTCCCCTACAGATGAGATGAACCTCGACGCGTGCTCCTGATGTCCTTGAACGTTGGGATGTCCCTCCAACGTAAAGTCTCTCCTCAAGATAAAGCACCTCGAGGCCCGCTCACCGGGAACTATTAGTGTACCACCGACCGAGCGTGGAATAGAGGCAGAACTCCCCTCTCCTTGATGGGCGGATGTCGACATAGCAGTCATGGGTACGATAAAATAAGAGGAGGAGGATATAGATTTAGGCAAAAAATTTAATTTGAAACAACGGGAGAACCAGCACAAAGCACCAAGTTCTATGGAAGAAATAGTTACTCAGAGTAGTAGAATCTCCACTGGGGAAACAAGTGAATTAATATATAGGGGTAAAGCAGTGGATGCTCGCCTACCCAGAAGGCCAATTAATTTTGGCCATGGTAACATCACTTTTCCCTTGGGGCTTCTTGCTGTCACAAGTGTCGGCCCCAAAGAGGCTATCAACCTAACTTCAATATAAGATCCGATTTCAGGGGTCACGATTACTCCAAGAATGGGCTCCAAAGAGTTAGTATTAAAATCCGAAGAATAACTGCGCAAGAGCAGCGGGATACAAAGAATGGAAAGACTTGGAGCAGAAAAACTCTTTTGCATTGCCAAAAATATATTTACAAGGGACGTCTTTACAAGACTCATTCCCCCGGGAGTACATACACAGAAAGAAGAAAAAAGGGGGAGGGGCAAAGCAGCATAAGGTTTATTCTTCATTGCCACTATCCTCTGAACCATATCGAGGATTCTCATCTGGAGCGATCAAAAGCGCCGACTTTCTCTCCAACTCTCGGGCCTCCTTAATCTCAGCTAAAAGATCGACACCTCTAGTTCCAACCCCCTCCAACGCTTCCCTCCCCGCCTTTGCTCTAGCATGCTTGATAGCCCGAGCCAGTTTCAGCTCGGCCTCTATTGATATCTTACGGGCTATTGATTTGCCGTTGCTGCGTCCTGCAGATAAGTAGCAACTTTTCATTCGATCTCGGACTTGGTCGTAGTCAGCACAGCAACCTCCTTTCGAGAATTTCAAAGAATATCATGGGTCGATGCCAACTCTAAGGCCGCCACTCCATTTTTTTTCCTCAGCTTGAGGATCTCCACATTCTTTTTCCCGTTCTGCGAGGGGAAAGGTAAGCTAGTTAGTATCGGATTATGGGAACAAAGGGAGGATTCACATATGGAAAATACCTGCTCAGCAAGATTAGCTTTTTCTTCGAGTGCTCCCTCCAAAGCAGCCTTGAGCTCGCCTAACTCTTTCTCTTTTCGAGTAGAGTAAGCCTCCGACTCTCGTAGTCCGAAGGTCAGCCTCTTAAGTTCCTTTTCACGGCATGAAAGCTCCTCATGAAGCCTGGAGAGGGCATGATCATATATCTCCTTACACTGCGAAAAAACAAAAGAGTTAGAAGAATGAAGAAAAATGCTTGAGACTAAAGAAAATATGCATGAAAAAGCTATCACCTGCTGCTGGAACCTCTTTGTTACCTAGACAACATCGAGAGCTTAGAGATCGATGTTCTCGGTAACATCATCAAGAATGTTGCCAAGCGCACCTCCCCCTTGGGAGGACCCCCGACTTTGGCGGTATTCTTATCCTGAGCATCCCTTAGCTCCCCTTATGAGAACTGAGGGCCCAAACTGAAACCATCTATGTCATTGATGTCTTCGATGTGCAAATCCTGCCCCTGAAAAGCTTCGAGTCCCTCCCATTCAGGATCAGCGGAAACGGTCCCCCCAGCGAAAACTACACCAAATCCGGTCATGGGATCCAAGACCACATTGATACCCTCTTCATGGGTCTTCGATTCATGGGACTGACCTGAGTCGGTCATTCCCAATTCAGCAGCCTCCGATTGAGGAACCTGCGAGGCTCTCGCGCCTGACCTCGTCCTCCATGCCAACCAGCACTCGCCCTCATCATCATCATCATCCTCATCCTCAGCATCGGGGCATGCTCTAGAAGTTGAAGCCGAGGTCCTAGTAACGTCTAGAGGGTCGCGTGGCTTAGGTTTCTTTGCCACGGGAGGATCAGCAGCCACCTTACCTTTCCTTTTCTTGCCCTTGGCAGGCTCCGAAGACTCTATCTCGCCATAGAGGGCAGCCTCATCCGCATATTCTAACCAAGGCCTGCACGAGTGCAGTGACCGTAACTTATCAGCACAAAAGATAGAGGGAAAAACATAAATCTAAGTTATAGGTGGCAAGGAAGCTTTACCATAATTCTTGGCCACCCACCGCTTCTTAGCCAAGTTAGGCCAATACCGAACAAGATGTGGGAACACGGTGTCCAACTGCTCGATCTATCCCGGCAGATCCGAGACCACTTTGGGATACCAAGTGGTAGCTACAAAAACCAAAAATAGTTCATTCTCTGGAACAAAAATTGAGGATAATCGGATCTATCTCTGGGGGAGGGGATTTAGAGGGATTGACGGGACCCAAAGTGAACGGGTAAGTATATACATGAAGGAAGCCAGCCTTGTGATCTGTTATATTCTCATCGGGGCTGGGAATCTCCACCTCCACTGCCTCCCTCCATCGTAGTCTTTCTTCACCGTCCCTATGTTTGTCACAACACTAATATATCGAGACACGTGTTCACATCAGTCCGGTGTGGATGAAGTTTTATCGATGGTAAAGGCCTTTGACATGTCAAGTTAGGTGGGAGTACATTGTCCCAATGTGGGTATCACTTTGGATTTCCCTTTAGATGTTCGATATGAAGAGGCAACCTCGTTTTTTCGAGGAACAGTCTTGGAGGTTCTAGCCATGATGATGATGAAATTTCTCTAAGAAATTAAGAATAAAGGATGCGAAAGGGGATGGATCTGGCTTTGCAAATTTGAAGATGTTGAGAAAGTAAGAATTATCAAACGATTGGTGCATTTATAGGAGCCGAATGGGCAGCGGAAGGGACGAACTAATAGCTGTTCGTAGGCTTCTCGATAGTCGCATTTGACGGCGACCCTTGCACGGTTGTTTGGGCATAACATTTAATGCTATGATAGGCTGATGTCACAGCGATGATGCCTTCGAAATGGAAGCTCAAAATCATTTCATATCACTTCTTTCTAGGAAACACGGGGACTATCCGTATACGGTGAAATTGGAGGGTCTAATTTCTCGTCATTAAGGCACTTCGGGAGATCGCCTCGACGGCTCCAGGCCGCGGCCAAGTATCCTCCATCGAGGGTCATCGACACTCAACCTCAGGGTAGTAATGATCACAACCATAGTAGAAATGGGGAGTTCCCAAGGGACGTGGCTAGGACTGACAAAGCCTAGTAGACTACCCTAACCCTTAATCAGGGTGTCATCTAGCTGTCCCATCTCCGCTTCTTTGTCATTAATGTATTTTGTACTATGTTGGGATTCTCTTACTATATAAAGGGGATCCTTGTCATTTTGTAAAGGCCTATCGCTTCAGTTGCTGTACACGAAGTATACAAGAACATTCTCTTTGCTCTATAACACATTTTCTTGATATTATTGCTTCTATGTATTATCTTCATTATTGTTCTTCATTTATTGCTAGTCATTGGCCATAAAGATCCTTTGTTGATTTTACTACAACTGTTAGTCATACTTCGACCCCCCTTGATATCTCCCAGCCGAGCTCCGGAATCGACCTCAAGGCCCCCGAATCGAACAAGCTCGAGACCACGATTGTTAACGTATCTGTTTGATTATCACCCTATCTTTAACTCTCATTTTGTTTCTATGTCTCACTTACATAGCATCAACCGCTCAACAACTAGCATAAAAATAGATCACGTATTTTTAGAGTTCCATAATCAAATTTAATTATTATTTCCATTTTTCACGGTAAAAAACCACATACCTCATATCTAGGATGGACCCTCTAAAGTACATCTTTCAGAAGCCCATGCCGACCAGGAAGTTAGCTAGGTGGCAGATACTGTTAAGTGAGTTCGATATCATCTATGTAACTCAAAAGGCAGTCAAAAGACAAGCATTGGCAGACCATCTTGCTGAAAATCTTGTGGGAGGGGAATACGAACCCTTGAAAATGTATTTTCTTGATGAATAAGTATCATTCGTAGGAGAGGACATTACCGAAGCTTACGACGGTTGGAGGATGTTCTTCGATAGAGCTGCAAACTTCAAAGGAATGGGCATTGGAGCTGTTTTGGTATCAGAAACAGGTCAACACTACCCTGTATCTGCAAAGCTCAGGTTTCCATGCACCAACAACATGGCATAATATAAGGCTTACATCATGAGGCTCAATCTGTCCATCGATATAAATATATAAGAACTGCTGGTAATTGTCACAACTTATTTTTATTACCCCGGAAGGGGTATAAGGGAGTTTTTTCAATTAAAGTGACAATCGAAACGAGATTATTTATTTAAGATTCAGAGTTGCCACTTGGGATAGTTTATGGTGTCCTAAGTCACCGGTTCAAATCCCAAATCGAGGAAAGATTTACTCTGTTTTATAGTCCGCGAAACACATAAATTCCGGTAAGGAATTCTATTGACCCGGGAAAAGGTTATAGGCATTCCCGAGTTCTGTGGTTCTTGCACAGTCGCTCAACTATTATTTTTTGGCTCAATTATCTGATTTTAAAGATTTTTAAACCTATATGCATTTTTAAACTTTAAAACCGCTTTTATTTATTTAAATAATTGATTCAAGGTTATTTAAAATACATCGCAAGCCAGGCTACATGAAATGCGCCCATGGTTCACGACACGTTCTATTTAACCTTATTGGAAATTAGGACATGGTCACATGAAATGCACCCTCGTATTTTAATAGCCATGATAATTATATATTTAACGCACCTAAAGAAAACTACAAAGTTCTTTTTTTTAATATCAAAATTATAACATGTGTGAGGGCCATAAATGATTTAATTTGCTTATGGCACATCTCGAATCTATTTCCTTAAGTGATGTCTTGATCTAGTTTTTGAAGGCCATACATTATAGGTCTTGTTCAATATGGCACACCTCAACCTAATTAAAAGGGTCCTATTTAATTAAAGACGTCTAAGGGAATTCGAATTTATTCCAAATTAAAGTTCGATCTACACCTAATAATTAATGAACTCACGCTGAACGAAATCAGGTATTTAGTTATTTGAAAGGCCTGGGCGGGCAGTAGGCCCAATTGTCTCGTGAAAGCTTCCATATCAAAACATAAGGGATGACTGGGCTCTCACGAAGCCTAGAATGCACATATAATCAGCAAAAGGGTCATTTAGCATAACTGGGCCAACGACAAAGGCCCAGTTGCATAATTCATTGTAATTACTTGAAGAAATTACATTTTTTCATGAGAAATCTTGAGATTAAAACAAATACTGACAATTCTTGCAAGTCTTAAATAGATGTAAAACGTATTTTTGATGCCAAATCACATTCTATAATGAAGATGCAACCCCTGATGTTATAATAGCTTATACACAATTTGTCTCATTATTTATAATATAAGAGAATTCATGACTTCTAACCAAACACTATCATGGTTTCAAATAAAAATGCATTTACTAACATGGACTCCAAATGAAAGTTCTCATTCAAACCCATACATATCACTTAGAAATTCAAGCAAAAATCCCCAAGCACTACACTAATTTCAACAGACTTAAATAGATCCAAAAGAAAATGTTTAGTTCAACCTAACCTTATGCTGCAATAATCCCAACAATCCATACATACAAACAAGGCTTCAACCAATTCACAATACCAATAAGCTAAATTAGAGTACATATCTAAAGTTACAGACAAGTTTCAAACCAATAACATATTTGAACAAATTAAGCACATCAAAGAGACTAAACTACTACGGAATTGCATGACCTCAAGAACATAGAACATCATTCAATAAACAACATGTGTCATGAATTCCATCTTGATTACCTGGCTTCAGATTTTTGCACTTCATATGTTAATGAGGTCTAGGAAGTACTGGTTACAGCAAAAACAACAAAGAAAGTAAGCTTGAAAGTTAGAGGAAAATAGCAGCAATAGATCAACAGCACCAATCAATATTAGCTTCAAACTAAACCATTTTCTTCTTGCGAAATGACCAGAAATCAATAAGGAGTTTCCCTTTAACTTTTTTTGAAGAGAAAAGAGTGGAAAAGCTGAAGACTATCACTAGTATCTTTCAGAAAAGTCTCAGCCGTTTTTGGTTCTTTTTTTGGTCTCTAATCTCTGCCCATTTTTATTGAAAGCAAACCTTATATAGAGGACCTTAGGGCAGCAGAATTGATTTCACAGTTTTGTTAATTACCCCATCCCCAATTTTCCTTTTGTTCAAATAACACCCTGAATTTTAAACTCATTTACTGAACTACCCGATCCCCTCTTTCCTGGAAGCTTCCCAATTAGTTTAAGGGAGATTCCCCTTATTAAATTCCCTAAACTACCCCTCAAAGGCTTACTAATTACTTTAACACAACAGACCTTGAACCTTTTTAAACAACTGAAAATCCCAAAACCCCCACAACACTTTGGGCCTTAGTGCTAATGGGCCTGTCTGGATGCAGGGCAGGGCCCAAACCAAACAAAGCCCAAAACAAAGCAATTTTAGGAAGAAGAAGAAGAAAACAACAATAATCCGACTCAACGAAATAAAAAATAACCACAATGAACTAATTCATCAGGACCACAGAATCATAACAAAATTAAACAGATATATTAGAAATAATCAGTGAGGAATTATACGGATTCAAAGGCTTAAAAAAACTAAATCATGTTAAGACGTTTAACGACAATTGACAGACTAAATGAATCTAAGTTCAAGCACAAAGAAAGAAAAGCTAAAATTCTTCATTCTTGAAAGAAAAGGATAAGAAGATAAAGAAACGAAGGGGAACAGATAGATAGAAAAAGGGACCAAGAAAGATAGAAATACCTAATACTATGGGTGGCTAGACGACTTGGATAAAGCAATACCCCGACTTTTTGATTTAAACCGAAATGAGAGTTAATCGACTGTTATTTTGAGAACAAACGACTAACACTCGTTTCTGGCCAAAATTGACTTCAAAGATAGGAGAACATGAACCTAGGCCTTTTGCATGATGAATCAAGGGCAAGAACGGATCTAGGGTTTTGTTTTTAGATTTCAAATTAAGGGAGACTGGTGGAGATTTTGGAGAAATTGACACCGGCCTAGTGTTTGAGGGAGTTTGGGGAGTGTATGGTTGATTTTTAGTGGGATTTAGAGCTTCAACGCTGCCGATGGCGAAATCCGACGAGTGGCAGGCGGTGGTGAGATATGAGGATGAAAGAGAAGCTGTAACAGGGTCCTATGTTATTTTAGGGGTATTCAGACAATTATAAATGAAAAAGGGGGGAACTTTCATGGCCGTTGGATGGACTAAGATGAAGGGCCAGGATCTACTTAACACAAATGAACTCAAAACAACGTAGTATTACCCCCATACTACATCGTTTCAAGGGTCTCATTAACTGAAAGCTTGGACCGAGTGTGGGACTGGGTTTTGGGCCTGGAAATCATTTGGGCTTTGTTGAATTGGCTCTAACAGCCCTTCTGATTCTCTTTTCCTTTTTTCAATTTCCAATTTTTCCTTTTCCTTTTTAAATTAATTTATAAACCAAATTAACTCTTAAATTAAAATAATTTACCAAATTAAGCTAATTATCCATTATAATATTTGCAAAAAATTAATTAACTCCTAAATTAAAAGAACTACAAATTTAAAATTAAAAGGGTAAAAATGCAAAGTGATCCATTTTTTGTGATTTTTTATAAAACAACTAATTTACTATTAACCTAAAAACGTTAAAATAAACCCCAAATACAATGCAGAGTAATTTTTGTATTTTTTATCATTTAAATAAAACAAACGTGCACAGACAAATGCCAATAATTAATAAAAATCCTACAAAAAATCTACGAAATTGAAAATAATGGAAAATTTTATTTTCTTGAATTTATGGGAGTAATTCGTATAGGGCAAAAATTACGTGCTCACAGCTACCCCTCTTTGCTTGGAAACACGAAGAGTTTTCGTGCAAAGATAAAGTGAGCGGATACGAGCGATTTTTGCCCGTTTGAATACTCCGGGGGAATCATTTTTGAAAAAACATGACCGCACCTACTTTCGAGGTTGCCTACATATCCTTGGATATAAAGGAATCATGTCAATGTAGTTCGGGAAGTTTTGGTAGCTGGGACTACCAGGAAGCTATGATTTCACTGTTGCTGCTGATGCTACTGCTTGCTGAACTCCTTATTACACCAAAGCAAAATAATAGAAGCTAGACTAAACTATGATCTATGAATTACTAGAATCCTATCTATATCTTCAAACTTGATCTTGTAGTTCCTGTTTCTTTGTAGATTCGTACTCTCCAGGTGAAATTCCTTTGTTGCTAACTTGAAGTGCATTCTGAAGTGTTTTTCCTTTGTTCTCCAAGCGGACGCTTGATTGCTGAACTTGAACCGTCTTCCTTTGAACAATGCTGCTTTCCCTTTGTTCTCCAGGTGGGTGCCTAATTACCAACATTTGAATTATCTTCCTTTCCTCCGAAACTCGACTTGTTTCCCTTTGTTTTCCAGGTGGGCGCCTGATTGCTGAACTTGAATTGTATTCTTTTCCTCTGAAACTTGAATTGTTTTCCCTTTGTTCTCCAGGTGGGTGTCTGATTACCAATATTTGCACTGTTTTTCCTTGAAACTTGAACTGCTTCCCTTTGTTCTCCAGGTGGGATCCTAATTACTAACACTTGAATTGCTCTCCATTTGTTCTCCAGGTGGGCTCCTGATTACTAACACTTGAATTGCTTTCCCTTTGTTCTCCAGGTGGGCTCCTGATTACCAACACTTGAATTGTTCTTCCCTTTGTTGTTCAGGTGGGCTCCTAATTACCAACACTTGAATTGCTTTCCCTTTGTTTTCCAGGTGGGCTCCTGATTACCAACACTTGAATTGCTTTCCTTTTGTTCTCCAGGCGGGCTCCTGATTTCCAACACTTGAATTGCTTTCCCTTTGTTCTCCAGGTGGGCTCCTGATTACTGACACTTGAATTGCTTTCCCTTTGTTCTCCAGGTGTGCTCCTGATTTCTAACAATTGAATTGCTTTCCTCGGATCTTGATTTGTTTTCCTTTGAACTTCTGCCATATTCCCTTTATTCTCCCGGTGGGTGCCTGATTGCCAAAACTTAACTACTTTCTCTTGAGACTTCTTATCCTTTGAACTGTCTTCCCTTGTTCTCCATGTGGGTGCTCGATTGCTGAACCTTAATTATCCTCTTCTTGAAACTGCTTTTCTTTGACCTGACTTCTCTTCTTTCTCCAGGTGGGTGCCTGATTGCTGAACTCGAACTCTTGAAACTTGAGTTGCTTTCCCTTGTTTTCCAGGTGGGCGCCTGACTGCTGAACTTGAACTGTATTCCCTTGTTCTTTTGATGGGCGCATGATTTCCAAAACTTCAATTGTGTTCCCTTGCTCTCCAGGTGGGCGCCTAATTGCCAAAACTTCAACTGTATTCCTTGATATCGTGGAACCAAGGTTCACCGTCAAGTTCTTCTTCCGCCATGTTACTGTAAGTATGTTGATCCCGGGCCTGAATATGTAAAGGGTCAACATAAGCCTTATCTGGATGATGTAACATCGACGCAAAGGTAGCCAAAACATTGGTAACTTCATTATGGATCCTTGTAATGTGCCTGAATTCTATTGATCGAAATCATTGACAAAGGTCATGCAAACATTGTTAGTATGGTATAATCTTTAAATCCTTTATCTCCCATTCTCCTTGAATTTGGTGTACCAGAAGGTCCGATTCTACCAAGACCAAGACTTAGCCTTAATCCAAAAATACATGCCTTGTACTCAACCATGTTGTTTGTACAGTAGAAACAGAGTTGAGTCGTAATAGGGTAATGATGCCCTATTTCAAAAAGGAGTACAGCTCCTATCCGAACGCCTTTCATGTTAGCATCCCCATCAAAAAAGAGTTTCTAACCGGGATTTTCCTCCTACCTTGTCAATGTGCATTACCTCTTCATCTGGAAAATAAGTCTTCAAAGGTTCATATTCTTCGTCCACTGGGTTCTCGGCCAAATAATCAGCCTTGGGCTTTTATTATCGTCTGAGTCACATATACGATGTCAAAATCTGTGAGCAAGATCTTCCACTTTGCGAGCCTTCCTGTGGGCATGGGCTTCTAAAAGATATAATTCAAAGGATCCAGGCAAGAGATGAGGTAAGTAGTGTAGGATGACAAATAATGCTTCAACTTCTATGCTACCCAAGTCAAGGCACAACATGTCCTTTCAAGGGGAGTATACTTAACCTCAAAAGATGTGAATTTCTTGCTGAGATAGTAGATGGCTTGCACTTTCCTGCCAGTGATGTCATGTTTACCAAGCACACAACCAAATGAGTTATCTAGGACTATCAAGTAAAGAATCAAAGGTCTCCCTAGTTCCGGTGCGACCAACATAGGTGCGTTTGACAAGTACCCCTTTATCTTATCAAATGCTTCCTGACACTCATCAGTCTACTTGACCGCAGCATCCTTCTTCAGCAACTTAAAAATAGGCTCACAAGTTGTCGTGAGTTGAGCAATAAACCTGCTAATGTAGTTCAATCTTCCTAGCAGACTTATCACCTCAGTCTTGTTCTTTGGCAGTGGCCGTTCCTGGATAGCCTTGATCTTTGACGGATCAAACTCAATGCCTCGCCGACTGACTATGAATCCCAATAACTTCCCTAATGGAACACCAAATACGCACTTTGCAGGATTGAGCTTGAGATTTTACCTGCGGAGCCTCTGGAAAAACTTTCTCAAATCTTTGACGTGGTCAGACTGCTTCTTGGACTTTATGATTATGTCATCCACGTACACTTCAATCTCCTTGTGTATCATGTCATGGAATATGGTTGTCATTGCCCTCATGTAAGTTGCCCCAGCATTTTTTAAACCGAAAGGCATGACCCTATAGCAATACGTTCCCCATGGCATGATGAATGCCGTCTTTTCCACATCTTCCTCATCCATTAAGATCTGATGATAGCCCGCATAGCAATCCACAAAAGACCCAATCTCATGCTTGGCACAATTATCAATCAAAATGTGGATATTTGGCGATGGGAAGTTTTCCTTTGGACTTGCCTTGTTGAGATCATGGTAATCAACACACACTCTAGTCTTACCATCCTTCTTTGTCATAGGCACAACGTTGGCTAACCACGTGGGATACCGCGTGACTCGAATGACCTTTAGATCAAGCTTCTTTGTGACCTCTTCTTTAATCTTCACACTCATGTTAGTTTTGAATTTTCTCAACTTCTGCTTAACTGGGGGAAATGCTGGATCAACTAGTAATTTATGGACCACCAAGTTGGTTCTCAAGCCTGGCATGTCATCATACGACCATGCAAAAATATCCTTATACTCAAACAATGCTTTAATTATTTCTTCCCTAATTTACAGTTCAAGATGGACACTTATCCTAGTTTCTCTAACATTATCTGGGTCCCCTAGATTTATTGCTTTCGTATAATTCAGATTAGGCTTGGGTTTTTCTTCAAAATGACTTAGTTCCTTACTAATCTCTTCAAAGGCCTCATCCTCATCATACTGTGATTCATCATCATACTCTATTTCTTGGATTATTATTTTAAAATTAGATTGACTTTTAAGACTGGGCTGAAGATTCCTCATGCATGTCATGTCATTGAAACCAGAATAAATAGAATTGTACAAAAAAGAAAAGAAAAACAAAAATAAACTATGAGGAATGATGGAAAAGGGAAAATGCATTTCATTGAAAATAAAGGATAACAGGGTTTGTATATCAACAAGCGGAAAATAAAAGTCTGAGTCACAACCTTGGAATGACCCAGATAAAAAGGAAAACAAAACAGACTACCAAGACTCCTTCCGGGTAGGGAGAGAAGTGCCTTCCAATTGTTAAGCTTTGCATTCGGCCCGACAAACTACACGTCCGCTTTGCTAGAACCTTCTCCAATTTCCACCATGTTCATATTATCAAACAACCTCTGGAACCTTTCAATTAACTCCTCATCAATGTCAATCACAGCACTTGGGATTGTCATTACTGGGCATTTCATAGCATGGGGCTTGACAAAACACCTTGAGAGACGTGGAATAGGCTTTGGAAGTGCTAACGCCTTCTGTTTCAACCTTTTAGCCTTTTTCACATCTTCCGTTGTAGGTTTGAATCCATGACTGAACGTACCCAAATTCTCAGGGAGGGACACTGGTTGTATGATACCCTGCAGAGATGCACCCAGACCTTTACCGGGCACAATGCCATTTTTCAGCATTTCAAAAGCCATCATGACTGATGCGGAGGCTATCTTCGGAGTTGGAACGCATTTCCCTTGTGGAACCTTCTCGACCGACATTGTTTCAAAGACTTGATAGACCCAAGGCCCTTTGTCATCTTTAACCTCAATGAATGGGACAGAGGCATCACTGTGAGCACGCAAATTATCCTCGCCATTCACGACGATCTCCTATCTATCTCATTCGAACTTGACCATCCAGTGCAGAGTGGATGGGACTGCCTTGGCCGCATGAATCCAAGGTTGACCCAACAGCAAATTGTAAGAGACGACTACATCCAGCACCTAGAACTCCATGGTGAATTCCACTGGTCCTATTGTTAATTCAAGCACTATATCCCCAACCGAGTCTTTCCCTCCACCATCAAAACCTCGAATGCAGATGTTGTTCTTGTGAATCCTCTCATCATCAACTTTCAACTTGTTTAGAGTAAAGAGAGGTCAAATGTTTGCACTGGAACCATTGTCGACTAACACCCTAGTGACCACAAAATTTTCACATTTTACCATAAGGTAGAGAGCTTTGTTGTGTTCAGTACCTTCCACCGGTAACTCATCATCAAAGAAGGTGACCCTGTTCACCTCAAATATTTTGTTGGCGATCTTTTCTAGATGGTTCATTAAAATTTTGTTAGGGACATGAACCTCGTTCAGAATTTTCATCAGGGCCCGACGATGCTCATCTGAGTGGATCAACAATGACAGCAAGGATATCTGAGTAGGCGTTTTTCTTAACTGCTCCACGATGGAATAATCTTGTACCTTCATTTTTCCTAGAAACTCCTCCGCCTCTTCTTAAGTCACTGCTTTCTTTACTAGGATTGGATTATCTCTGGATGTTTTAGCTTTTCTTAACTCTTCTGGGGCAAAGCATCTCCCCGAACGAGTTAATCCCTGGGCCTCATTGACTTCTTCTTTCACTTCCTTTCCCTTTTAGGTCACTATCACCCGTTTATATTTCTATGGGATGGCCTTGGTACTGATTACTGGTAACTGGGTTACAGGCTTAATGATGACAGGATCCATACGGTCACCCTCTATAATTATGATAGGCTTGTTTACCACTTCATGCACAACCACTTTTGACTTTTCTTGCTTTGCTGCAACGTCACTTGGGGATATTTTCTTGACTACCACAGATGGTTCACCGTTTGCCATTCTTAAATTGTTCACTGATCCTTCAACTATTGGTTTTTTAACTGGGTTGACCTTGTTGGACCGAATCATCATGACGGTTTGTGAAGGCTTCCTGGGCTCCCCTCCCTTATGTACTATATCAATCATGTTTGTTTCCTGATGGGTTGGTAATGGGTTCTAGTTGTTGTTGGGTGCCCTGGAGTTTGGAGTTCAATCCAGTTTGTGTCAATGAGTTCCTGGATGGCATTTTTCAGGTGCCAGCACTTCTCTGCATCATGCCCCGAAGTACCAGAACAATATTCACAACTCACGGACTAATCAAGATTCTTTGGAGAAGGGTTTGGTAATTTCGATTCAATTGGCCTCAGCATATCTAACTGCCTCAATCTATGGAATAAACTAGTATAGGACTTCCCCAATGGGGTGAAGGTTTTCTTCCACTGCAACCTCTCGTTTTTGAATGCTGGATTGGGTAGAAAACCTGGACCGACAGGGTTTCGGTATCCTCATGGGGGTGGGTAAGCATTTTGTAGAGCTGGGTAGGTGTTTTGTGGGGTTGGGGCACGCCATTGCGCGTAGGCAGGAGGTTGAGTATATGTCTGGGCATGATGGACAGAAATATGAGGGTTTGGTGATGGGAAGTATTATTGGGGTAGATTATATGGGGGTTGGGTGTAGGTTCGGTGATGGGGTCGAGGCTGGGTATATTGGTGTGATGGGCCCTTGGGTCCAAACCATGATCCTGAATCAATTGTTGCCACATCTTCTTTCTTCTTCTTTCCAATCACTCCCCAGTACCATTCTGAATGGCTTGGGTAGTTGCCTTGATAGCCGAGTAACTCATGATTTTGCTTGATTTAAGCCCTTCTTCTACCATGCCACCCATCTTCACTACCTCGTTGAATGATTTGCCTATGGCCGATATCAAATGACCAAAGTAAGTGGGCTCCAGAGCCTGCAGAAAGTACTCAACCATTTCGCTCTCCTCCATCGGGGGGTTAACTCTTGCCGCTTGTTCTCTCCAGCAAAAACCATATTCCCTAAAATTTTCACTAGGCTTCTTCTCAATCTTAGTTAAATACAAGCGATATGGAACAATCTCGATGTTGTACAGGAAATGACTAGCGAATGCTTGGGCCAAGTCATCCCAGGTATACCATATGTCGTGATCCTGACGAGTGTACCAATCTAATGCCGAGCCACTCGGACTCTAGCTAATGTATGCCATCAGTAGATCATCTTTCCCACAGGCTTCTCTCATTTTACTGCAGAATCCCCTCAAGTGGGCCACCGAGTCTCCATTCCCATCACACAAATCAAACTTCGCCATCTTAAATCCCACAGGCAACTGAATATCGGGAAATAGACACAAATCTTTGTAGGATACGCTCACCTGGCCTCCCAATCCCTGCATGTTTCTGAATGACTGCTCGAGGCTTCTAACCTTCCTGAACATCTCCTCATGCTTTGGGTGTTTAGGTGGTTTCTCAGTCTCAACAGGGAGGTCGAAACGAGGAGTATAGGAGTAAGGCTATAGGGCTTTGAAAGTAGGCTCCGGGGGGTAGTATTTGTTATCTTGGGTTTGGAATAAGGGCTCATTGGATGATTGATAGAGTGTAGCGGGTAGGGGTGCCACGAAAATAGGAGTGGCTGGCGGAGGCGGGTATGTGACTTGTTTGGGTGGTGGTGCTTGTGGTGTTTGGGAAGTGGTGCCTTAGTAGTGGTGGTAAATGGGAAAGCCTGGAGATGAATCAATAGTGGGGGGTTCTTGAGATTGAGCCAGCAGCGGGATGAAAGCAGGGTTGGCGGGGTAGGATGGTGGTGGATGCCCTTTTACCGATGCATGGTACATCTCTGCCATCTGATATATCAGTGTATACAACTCCTCTTTCAGATTAACTTTAGACTCTTCCCCCTCTCTTGACGGGTCAATAACACTTGCATCCAATTCTTGGTTAGCCATGATCAACTTGTCTTTGGACCTGGTGTTGTACGGGTGAGTTGCCAGAATTCCAAACAAACTAACCACCTTCCTGAACTTGATGACTACAACAAACTTGTTAGCGATTAGGGCTTAACAGATTAGGCAACCGCACATTGGGGATGCAATGCACCTAAGCAGTTAACCATTTCTACTATGCATTTGAACGACTGCCTGCGTCATCACGGCTTTCACTAATTTTCATTTTGCAACTTCTCTCATTTTATTCCTGCTTTTCTTTGCTTGATTCTTGTCTTTGTTCACTCATTTTCACTCTCTTGTTTTGCCACTATTTCCCTCCAACAATTTTCTTGTTTTCTCTCTTTTTTCATTTTGTTTCTTTCTTTTTTTTCTTTTCATTTCACGGTTATGATCGAATCCTATGGGGATTGCCTACATATCAATACACCGCATGAATCAGACCAAGTGTGGTTCTGGGAATAAGCGTAAAATAAAATAAATAAGCAAACATTTTGGGATTTTCAAATTTTTCATAAAATAAAAACGTCTTGATTACAATGACTCATCATATAAAATTTAATCATAAAGACTAACCGACTCAAAAAGGGGAACTAACAGAGTCCAACAAAACATGAAAATACAGACTCGAAAAAGGACTAACAGACTCTAGAAGAAAGGTGAAAATACAAACTCGAATAAAAATCATGAATACATTAGTGCCTCAATTGCTCCAGGGGCCCGCGGGACATCTGTCGGTCTTTCCATGGGCCTATGTGCAAGATCCCCTTGAAGACGCTCCAGGTCACTCATTATCTGGCGCATAAAGGTCATTACTGTAGCAAATATGGTAGTTCTAGTCATGCCTTCACATTCATGGCACTTCATGACGATGTAGTCAGCAATTGCTCTAACCCTCCCCCTGATGATACCCTTTTCTTGGAGCAAATGCCCTATTTGCTGAGACCTAGCTTCTAGCACCTGGGTATCACGATGGTTTTGACCCTGCAACTGTTGCATATCTTCCTCTAGCTGGGCCATTAATGCATAGCAATGTTCCCTTTCTGCTTTAAAGTTCTTAGCTTGTTCGGCCATCTCATTTTCGAGGGTAGTTAGCCTTTTCTTCAAATTTGTTACTGTTCCCTCATATTTCCTTTTCAACTTCCATGCTATCTACATCATCCCTCTACGTTCTTCGCTAACTGTGCCCGGGCCCTTGCCAAATTACCCTCGGATTTTTTCCAGATCATCCTCACACTCAGCTATTTTCCTCTTAAGCGTCTTTCATCATTTCGGCTCCTTTCCTGATTTTCAGCAGCTATTTTCATTTTTTGGATATGTGCTCAAAGGGCCTTATTTTCTTGCCCCAATTTCTTCTTTTCCCCTTCATTAGCAGCGGCCTGTACACTTTCGTCAAATTTAAGATCCCGGATTTGTCCCTCCAATTTGCTTATGGTGGCTATGTAGCTTGCCTCTTTTGCCAACCATTCCCATTGCTCCTACGCTCCATCAGTGAATTGTTGGACATAGGGCCTTTTTGTGGGCCGTTCGGGCTCCTGATGGACTTGGGACCTTTTACCGTACCAAGTTGTGTAACTAGGATCCAACTCGCCTATGGACAGATCTCGTACATGAATCTTTGGCTCTAAGAACCTACATTGATGCCAGATCCGACACACCATTTCTTCTGGGAAAACAGCTTTTGGTTCTAGTTCGATGACCTACCGACTCAAATCCTCATCATGTAGGATAGTCTGGTACCTGCCTAACTGGCATAGAACTCTATGCGGGCCATAAGGCTGAATGCTCCGGAGACCCATCATTAGAAGAAAACATACTTCAGCCGACATATAAATGACTTCATTGACTGGGAGCCACCCGAATGGCCATTCAATCTTGTTTGCAGTCAGGGAGCTCAAATGTGAAAACCATGCTTCCGTACCATCCGGAAACACATATCCCTCCACCCGTTGTTCATGTTTTTCAATGCATTTAAGACCGGTCATGCCACAGTTCATGTACCCCAGACGGTGGCAACGGTGTTCCTCCATCCAGAGTTGCAGATGCATATTGTATCATTCAAAAAACTTTCCTCCTTCTCGGCAAACAGTTAGAGCTCGGTAAATTTCCGCCAAGATCATCGGTACAATGGTTCCATTTACCTTTTTGGTCATGAAATCGGCTATTCCCACAAGCCCCAATTCTATGTTTCCATCCTTTCTTGGACAAATTAAAATACCCAAGAATGCCACTATGAAAGCCAATCCCCGCCGAGCTTCCCACTTATCTTTGTTTTCCGAATGAGTAAGGCCGATATTTGGTATCTCAAAACCACAGGGATTCCTGTAACGTCGGTACAAGAAATAGAATGTGCAAAATCCCTTAGCCAAATTTCCGCCTTGAACTTCCCGACTGATGCTTAGAAAATCTAGAAACTTATGAGGAGTCACTGTTCTAGGTGTCACCGGGTATTGATTTCTGAGATTCCCACTAAAACCAGCGTAGCCCGCTATTTCCTCAAGCATAGGAGTTAGCTCAAAATCAGCAAAATGGAACACATTATGTGATGGGTCCCAAAAGGGTATCAAAGCCTCAATTATATCCTTCCTCGGCTTAATATTCAGAAGCCCAACAAGACCGCCCAAAGTTTTTATCACAGTTTTTCTGCTGACTTCTCCCAAATAATTTCACCACATATGTAGTTCTAACGGGATTTCCTTGCGGACTGTGAAAGGTTCATTTTCAATTATGCTCATCCTGCACATTTACTTAAGGTGATTGATTAAAAGACTGTGGTTTACTTTGACTTAAGATAAAAACAACAATTTTCACAAAATTTAAACAAAAACATATTTGCACATACATCCCTTCAGCACCTTAAGAAAGAAAATTTTAAGGCTGTGTTTGTTAATCAACCAAGATTTGAAAAAGGACCCTAGGTGGTTATTCTTGCAAAAACAACCTTCTGGCGCCCTTTTGGGGCATTTTGGATATTTTGGACAAGAACGGCGTCACCTAATTTATTTGTGACAAAAACCGCGACACTTCATATTTTTTGGGTTATTTTTTGCAAAAAAAGAGTTGGACCCGATGAGGGTTGCCTACGTATCCCACATCCAGTGAGAATCAAACTTGCGTAGTTCAGTCAATTTTGACGCAACAGAAAATACAAACTTTTGAAACAGCTTTTTTTTTTCTTCTTTATTTTTGAAAATTTCGGTAGAGTTTTGGGGTATTTTGGACACCGGGTTTTTCACAGGTAGGTAGTTTACTCTCTCTCACCTTAATTTGGTTTTTCTCAATTTTCTCCCTTATTATAGAACTGGTCAACATGCAATATGAGTCAAATAAATGTGTAAGTAGCAGGTAAAATGCATCAGGATGGTCTTTTAATTTCGGGTGCACCTGTCCTAGACGGACCCAACCCCTGTGTTGAGTCCCCAAAGTCAAAATGCACGTGATGCAAACAAGCATTCCTATTAGGGATCCGCATGAGGCTATGTTATACTAGGTTCGAATTCCTGGGTTTATTTTTTCTAGACCTGGCTTACTCGAGCGGACAGCTCGAGCCGAGGGGGAGGCAGCGTACCGGGAATATAGAAGCTTCACCGACTTTGCATATTGTCCGAACCTCATTCTAAAATTGGGATATGACTCTAATAAAAGAGAAGTCACACGAAGTGCACCCTTCCCAAATGATTTAGAAGTCTGAGAGAGAGGAGGGTTTCGTAACAATTTATATACAGTCCAAACAATATCAAAGCGGTAAAAAACGGCAATTAGCACATTAGGCTAAAGCATATAAAAATCAGAAAATAAATAAAGGCCAACTATAACAGATATTCTAAGCTCGAATTATAAACCCAGAACAAGAGATTCTGGGTTCTTGTCCCCAATAGAGTTACCAGAGCTGTCACACCTCCTTTTTATTACCCCTGAAGGGGTATAAGAGAGTTTTTCTAATTAAAGTGACAATCAAAACGGGATTATTTATTTAAGATTCAGAGTCACCACTTGGGATAGTTTATGGTGTCCCAAGTCACCGGTTCAAATCTCGAATCGAAGAAAGATTGACTCTATTTTACGGTCTGTGAAACCCAGAAATTCGGGTAAGGAATTCTGTTAACCCGGGAGAAGGTATTAGGCATTCCCGAGTTCTGTGGTTCTAGAACGGTTGCTCAACTATTATTTTTTGGCTCAATTATCTGATTTTAAACATTTTTAAACCTATGTGCTTTTTTAAACTTTAAAACAACTTTTATTTATTTAAAGAATTGATTCAAGGTTATTTGAAACACATCGCAAGCCACGCTACATGAAATGCGCCCGTGGTTCACGACACGTTCTATCTAACCTTGTTGGAAATTAGGACCGGGTCACATGAAATGCACCCCCGGATTTTAATATCCATTATAATTATATATTCAATGTGCCTAAATCAAATTACGAAGTTCATTTTTTTAATATCTAAATTATAACATGTGTGAGGGCCATAAATGATTTAATTTGCTTATGGCACACCTCAAATCTATTTCCTTAAGTGATGTCTTGATCTAGTTTTTGAGGGCCATACAATATAAGTCTTGTTCAATATGGCACACCTCAACCTAATTAAAAGGGTCCTATTTAATTAAAGACGTCTAAGGGAATTCAAATATATTCCAAATTAAAGTTTGATCTACACCTAATAATTGATGAACTCACGCTGAATGAAATCACGTATTTAGTTATTTGAAAGGCCTGGGCTGACAACAGGCCCAATTGTCTCTTGAAAGCTTCCATATTAAAATACAAGGGACGACTGGGCTCTCACGAAGCCCAGAATGCACATATAATCAGGAAAAGAGGCATTTGGCATAACTGGGCCAACGACAAAGGCCCAGTTGCGTGATTCATTACAATTACTTGAACAAATTACATTTTTCATGAGAATCTTGAGATTAAAACAAATACAAACATACAGACAATTTTTGCAAGTCTTAAACAGATGCAAAGTGTACTTTTGATGCCAAATCACATTCTATAATGAAGATGCAACCCCTGATGTTATAACAACTCATACACAATTTGTCTTATTATTTAAAATATAACAAAATTCATGACTTCTAACCAAACACTAACATGGTTTCAAATAAAAATACATTTACTAACATGGACTCCAACTGAAAGTTCTCATTCAAACCCATACATATCACTTAGCAATTCAAGCAAAAATCCCCAAGCACCACACTGATTTCAGCAGACTTAAATAGATCCAAAAGACAATGTTTAGTTCAACCTAACCTTATGCTGCAATAAACCCAACAGTCCATACATACAAACAGAGCTTCAACCAATTTACAACACCAATAAGCTAAATTAAAGTACCTATCTAAACTTATAAACAAGATTCAAACCAATAACATAACTGAACAAAATAAGCACATAAAAGAGACTAAACTATTACAGAATTGCATGATCTAAAGAACATAGAACATCATTCAACATGTGTCATGAATTCCATCCTGATTACATGGCTTCAGAATTTTGCACTTCACACGTTAATGAGGTCTAGGAAGTACCTGGTTACAGCAAAAACAATAAAGAAAGTAAGCTTGAAGTTTGGAGGAAAACATCAACAATAGATCAACAACAGCAAATAGTATTAGCTTCAAACTAAACCATTTTCTTCTTGCCAAATCACCAGAAATCGATAAGGAGTTTCCCTTTAACGTTTTTTGAAGAGAAAAGAGTGAAAAAGTTGAAGACTATCACTAGTATTTTTCAGAAAAGTCTCAGCCATTTTTAGTTCTTTTTTTGGTCTCTAATCTCTGCCCATTTTTATTGAAACCAAACCTTATATAGAGGATCGTAGGGAAGCAACCCCTTCCCCAATTTTTCTTTTGTTCAAATAACACCATGAATTTTAAACCCATTTACTGAACTACCAATCCTCTCTTTCCTTGAAGCTTCCCAATCAATTTAAGGGAGACTACCCTTATTAAATTCCCTAAACTACACCTCAAAGGCTTACTAATTACTTTAACATAGCAGACCTTGAACCCATTTAAACAACTAAAAATCCCAAAACCCCCACAATCTTTTGGGCCTTAGTGCTAATGGGCCTGTCTGGATGCAGGGGCAGACCCCAAATCAAACAAAGCCCAAAATAAAGTAATTTTCGGAAGAAGATGAAAATAGGAATAATCCGACTCAACGAAATCAAAAATAACCACAATGAACCAATTCATCTGGACCACAAAATCGTAACAAAATTAAACAGATAAATTAGAAATTATTATTGAGGAATTACATGGATTCAAAGGCCTAACAAAACTAAATCATGTTAAGACGTTTAATGACAATTGACAGACTAAACAACTCTAATGTCAAGCACAAAGAAAGGAAAGCTAAAAATCTTCATTCTTGAAAGAAAAGGATAAGAAGATAAAGAAACGAAGGAGAACGGGTAGACAGAAAAAGGGACAAAGAGAGATAGAAATACCTAATACTCTGGGCGGCCAGACAACTTGGATAACGCAACACCCCGACTTTTTGATTTAAACCAAAATGAGTGTTAAACGACTATTCTTGTGAGAACAAACGACTAACACTCGTTTCAGGCCAAAATTGACTTCAAACATTGGAGAACATGAACCCAGGCCTTTTGCATGATGAATCAATGGCAAGAACAGATCTAGGGTTTTGTTTTTAGATCTGAAATTAAGGGAGACTGGTGGAGATTTTGGGGAAATTGACACCGGCCTAGTGTTTGAGGAAGTATGCGGAGTGTATGGTTGATTTTTGGTGGGATTTGGAGCTTCAACGCCGCCAATGACGAAATCCGGCGGGTGGCAGGCGGTGGTGAAATATGATGATGAAAGAGAAGCTATAATAGGGTCCTAGGTTATTTTAGGGCTATTCAGACAATTATAAATGAAAAGGGGGGACTTTCACGGCCGTTGGATCGACTAAGATGAAGGGCCAGGATCTACTTAACACAAATGAACTCAAAACGACGTAGTATTGCCATATACTACGTCATTCCAAGGGTCTCATTGATTGAAAGCTTGGACCGGGTGTGGGACTGGGTTTTGTGCCTGGAATTCATTTGGGCTTTGTTGAATTGGCTCTAACATCCCTTCTAATTCTCTTTTACTTTTTTCAATTTCCAATTTTTCCTTTTCCTTTTAAAATTAATTAACAAACCAAATTAACTCTCAAATTAAAATAATTTACCAAATTAAGCTAATTACCCATCATAATATTTACAAACATTAATTAACTCCTAAATTAAAAGGAGAACTACAAATTTAAAATTAAAAGGGTAAAAATGCTAAGTGAGCCATTTTTTTGTGATTTTTCATTTTTATAAAACGACTAATTTATTAATTAACCTAAAAATATAAAAATAAACCCCAAATGCAATGCAGAGTATATTTTGTATTTTTCATGATTTAAATAAAACAAACGTGCACAGACAAATGCCAACAATTAACAAAAATCCTACAAAAAATCTACGAAATTGCAAATAATGGAAAATTTATTTTCTTGAATTTATGGGAGTAATTCGTATAAGGTAAAATCACGTGCTCACAGTAATCAGTGATTCGGATCTTCTGGTACATCAGGTTCAAGGAGAATGGGCTACAAATAATACCAAAAATACTACCATACTTGCATCACATACACGAATTGATGAGAAGATTCACAAAGATAGAATTCAAACATGTGCCCTGAATTCAAAATGAGTTCGCAGATGCACTGACCACTTTGGCATCAACGATACAACATCTAGACAAGAATTTCATTGATCCCGTCCTGGTGAGAATCCATAATCAACCTTCTTACTGTGCTCATGTTGAAGAGGAAACGGATGGAAAGCCTTGCTTCCACGACATCATGGAATATTTGGCAAAAGGAGAATACCCGCTTGTTGCATTCCAAAGCGGGGGGGGGGGGGGGTATAGAAGAACCCCTGATTTGGGATTGCTAAGGTGTGTCGACGCAAAAGAAGCTTCTAAGATACTTGAGGAGATACATGTTGGGACTTGCGGCCCGCATATGAATGGTTTTGACTTGGCTAAGAAGATTCTTAGGGCCAGTTATTTTTGGATGACCATGGAGACAGATTGCATCCAGTATGTTCGAAAATGCTTCCAATGTCAAGTACATGCCGATATAATAAAAGTGCCGCCAACTGAGCTCAATGCAACAAGCTCACCTTGGCCATTCACCGCCTGGGAAATGGATGTCATCGGTCCGATCAAGCCCGCTGCTTCAAACAGGCACAGGTTTATTCTAGTGGCCATTGACTACTTCACAAAATTGGTAGAGGCCACATCCTACAAAGTTGTAACCAAGAAAGTCGTCACAGAATTTGTTAAGGATCGTATTGTTTGCCGATTCGGAGTTCCCGAGTCCATTATCACTGATAATGCTGCCAATCTCAATAGTGATCTGATGAAAGCCATGTGTGAAACTTTCAAAATCAAGCACAAGAACTCCACAACATACTGATCTCATATGAATGGAGCTGTAGAAGCTACCAACAGGAACATCAAGAAGATACTAAGGATGATGGTAGAAAACCATCAACAATGGCACGAGAAGTTACCCTTTTCCCTATTTGGGTACCGCACTACAGTCTGCACTTCAACTGGAGCAACTCCCTGTGAGCACGTGAATTTTGCCCTATATGAATTACTCCTACAGATTCAAGAAAATAAATTTTTCTCCATTCTTTGCAATTTCGTGGATTTTTGTAAAATTTGTTGTTAATTGTTTGCATTTGTCTGTGCATGTTTATTTTATTTAATTCATTAAAATACAAAATATATTGCATTTGCATTTAGGATTTAATTTTAAATTTTTAGGTTAATTAGCGATTTAGTTGTCTCATAAAAATGATTAAAATCACAAAAATGACTCATTTTGCATTTTTAACTTTTTAACTTTAAATTTTGTAGTTTCTTTCAATATTGGGATTAATTAATTATTGTAAATATTGTTTTGAGTAATTAATATAATTTGGTAGGATAATTTGGTTTAGAAATTAATTTAGGTTTTAATTTTGAAAAGGAAAAGAATTTTCAAAATAAAAAAAAAAAAAGAGAAAAGAGAACTAAAATAAAAAGGAAACAAAATGAAATTGAGAAATTGGATTCCAAGACTCGGAATTGGGCCAGTTATATGCCATGGCCCAAATATTTCCACCCATCCGCCCAATTCCAGTCCCCCTAAACCCGGTCCGTTGTAGCTGGTTCAAAACGTCGTCATTTGGTTCAATCATATCCCAACCGTTGATCTTGCATGATCCAACGGCTGGGAACTTGACTCCCTTTCATATAATAGTGTCTGAACGCCCCCATACCCCTGTCAACCCCCCCTCAGTCTTCTCTTCACCCCTTTGTCTCTCAAAACCCTAGAGCCCGCCACCCCTGAAACCTCTACCATATCCGCCGGCGGCGCCACCTCAGACCAGCCTCCAAACCACACCCTAGAATCCTCTCACCTCCCTCTTCCCAAATCTCTGACCAGCTTCCCTAGAATCCCACCACAAATGCTCGAATGACAGATCTAAATCCAAAATCTAAAAACCTTAAAACCCCCAAATCTACCCGAGTTCACCCGAATAAACCTTCACCAATTTCCCGCTCCCAACACATCCTTGTTTCCCGTAAAATTAGCTCGTCAATGGTGGAGCAGAAGTCCGAAATGCCCTAGGTCTCGCCTTGTGTTCTTTTCTATTTCAGCAAGGTTGAGTGAACCCAAACCGTCATTAATCATTTGTCTTTTGTTAAGGACAATCGATTAATGACCGTCAAAGGTTCACTTTCTTCTTCAAAAGGTTTATTCAAGTTCATGCGGGTTTTTGCTGAAGCAAGTTTGGGATAATCTCTTTGTGTCGATTGTTTTCCATTTGATCTTTTCTTTTGTTTGTTTGTTTATTTTCTGGTTTCTTTCTTCAGAAGATCCGTTTCTTGTTCAATTGCATTACGTCTCTGGTTTTAAGTTCATTAGTTAACTTGTTTGCTAGATTGTTAATAACAACCAGTTTCATAGGGTTTGAGTTGAACTTAGTTTCAATTCGTACGATTTTCTTCTTTCTGCAAGGTTTCATGTTTATATTTGTGAATTAATTCCGAAACTAAGCATTGAGATTGGCCAAGTATAGCTCATCGTCCGCATTAATTCCTGTTTCAAGAGCATTTTTTGAGTTCATATTTATGTGTGAAGGATCTTAGAGTGTAATTGTGTTTGTTGGTTCATTCAAGCATGTTCTAGAATCGTCAGCTTTCTAGTATTTCTGAAAGTTCCATTGTAGGGCTTTGTAGCAGACTAATTCTTTATGATTTAATATGACTCAACAATTGTTTTGAATTTCATTGGTTTTCAATCCAGCTGAAGGTGTCATTTCGTTTGTTTGCTGTTTGTTGTGATTGTGAGAATTCAGAACTTAGGGGGGTAAGTGAATAATTAGGAACTTTAGGAGTAATTTTGAGATTGGTTTGACTTGAAGAATCTTTTAATAACTGATGGGGAAGCTTCCTAAATGGACAGCTGCCCAAAATTGTTAGGGAAAACAGGATGCAAATTGAAAATATCTTAAGGAAATGGACAGCTGTCCAAAAATCAGTTTTAAAAGATGCCCTATGAGGGTATTTTGGGAAAATCTGATTGCCTTGCCTTGGAAGGCAAACAACAGACCCCAGCCTTATAAATGAAGCCTTATTTTCACTCAACACACAGGTTTTACACCCTAGAGATACTGAAAAGAGAAAAAAAATATACTGAATTGGAGAAGTAACTGATTTCCTTCTAAAATTTACTAGAAATGTTGAAAATTGTTTGAATTGGTTTTGGTTTCTTGGTTTTGGCTCTCTGAATCTTTGTTATTCTAGAACTTTCCTGAACATAATTCAAAATTTGTGCATCTGTGTGGAAACCTGGCTCTAATCTAGGTTTAGAAGTTCCGTTTGAACTGCTGGAAGCTGGTGTTTTGGAAGTTTGGGTTGGATTCAATTGTGTAAACACTGTTATATTGCTGCTGATACTGTTCTTCTACTATTGATCCCTCATTTTTCCTATTTTCTTTGTTTTCCAGGTATATTTTGGGAACCATAGACAACATGTGAATGTGAATCTGCACTTTGAATATGAAACACTTGAGATGCAAGTTGTATTTCAAGTTTATTTCTACTATTTCGTCTATTTCCATATTATTAAGTATGTAATCCTATATTATGCATGTTTAGTATAGACCTTTCTCACGTTGCTGAATATCGTAAAGTGAATCTATGTCTACTTGTCGGTTTGATTCTAAGGGAGTATGAGTGTGAGGTTTGGATTCAAATGAATTGAACTTCTCATCATATAGGTTCGAGGTACTGAAATGGTTATTTGGACAATGTGCGCCTTGGAATCACTGTAATAGCTTGTTAATTATACCGTAATCAATAGTGTAATAGTATGTCTTTTCACCTGCGAAATTGTTCTCTTAAAACCAGTTTGTGATTGATTGTTGAACTTACATAAGTTAGTTTGTTCTAGTTGTGCATTCCCATAGTATCCTGTTAGTATGAGGTTTTGGTACCTTTAATTGAGAATTTCAAATTTAGTTTAGTATTTTGTTTAACTGCAGCAGGCTATTTAAATCATGATAGTCTTGGATATTTTTGGTTGACGCCATACTTTCCCTGTCGTCAATTTGGGATTTAGCATGGGCATGCAACAGGCAGTACATCAAGATGGGCCTCTTGGGCTTGTTATGCTACATTGCCGTCTCTTTGGCATATTCCTGGGCCCTTCACGTATTGCTTATCCAGTCGGGCCTGGCCTGTTTGAGGCTATAAGGCTTGCTGTTGGCTTTAGTCTCATCAAATAGTCAAGGGATCAGTTTTTAATATCAACCCACTAAGTATTAAGCTCAATGAACCTTAGATTCAGAATAAAAGATGCGAATTTCTTTAGGTTTTCTAGTTAATTACATCAGCCTTCTTTCGAATCTAAACTTGAGGCGCGCCGTGCCAAATAAAATTTTAAACGCACGACCTTCATTTAATTAATGTGTTTGCTCTTTAGAAACCGAGGCATGCCACTTAACGAAATTCCATGGCCCTCGCACAGTGCAAATGCGTAGTTGCTTTAGGCGCGTATTTAATAATCTACTTTCCTAAACTCGGGTGCACATTTATGTGACCCAAATCCAAATTTCAACGATGTTAAAATATGCCAAAAACCACGGGTGTATTTTTGTGACGTGGTTCGAGACTGAATTTTTAAATAAATAATCCCGTTTCGATTGTCCTTTAATTGGAAAAACTCCCATGTACACCCTCTCGGGGTGTAGCGAAAAAGGAGGTGCCACAGCTCTGGCGACTCTGCTGGGGATCGAACCCATAATCTCTGGTTCAGGGTTCAAGAATTCGAGCTTAGATGATTTGTTATATATGTTATCTAATTTTTATTACATGTTTGGGCCTAATGTGCTAAATGTTGCTTTTACCGCTTTGATATTATCTGAACTATATATAAACTGCTACGAAACCCTTCTCTTCTCTTCTACGGGGATGTGCTCGCTGGTCGAGACTCCTTATTCTATTAGTGTCATACCTTGAAATAAGAAAGAGGCTCGGACAAGTTACTAAGCCGGATGGCCTTTTGGTTCCCGGTACGTAGCCCCCTCCTCGGCTCGAGTTGTCCGCTCGGGTACACAGTCTAGCACACATACCCAGGTTTTTGAACTTAGAATAACTCAGCCTCATGCTGGATCCCTAGTAGGCACGTTTGTTTGCATCACGTGCATTTGACTTTGGAGACTCAACACAGGGGTTAGGTCTGTCTAGGGCAGGTGTACCCGAAATGTAAAGACCATCATGATGCATCTTACTTGCTACTAGTGCATTCATTTTCTTCGGATTTGCATGTTGACCAGTTGATAAGGAAAATTTAGAAAGGTTAATGAGATGGTTGAGAGGGATAAGTGACTATTTTGAAAAACCAATGTCCCAAAACATACCGAAACTCTGCCGAATTTTTTTTAAAAAAGTTGGTTTATTTTTTTAAATTGCCCGAACTACGCCAGTTTGATTCTCATCGGGTGTGGGATACGTAGGCAACCCCCATCGGGTCTGACTGCCTTTTTGTAAAAATAGCCCAAAAAAACAAATTTTTTATTTTTTATGGTTAAGGTGATGCCATTTTTTCAAAAATAGCCGATTGTCCGCAAAAGGACGCTGGAAGGTTGTTTTTTGCAAGAATAGCCACCTTCAGTCTCTTTTTCAATTTTTAGCCGATTAGCGAGCACAGTCTTAAAACCTTTCTCCGGAAGTGCTGAAAGGCCTCATTTGCAAAGCTATTTTTACTTTTGAAATAAAATCTAAAAAAGTGTCAGCTTTGTTTTTGAGTCATTTGAATCGTGATTTTTGCTTAACCACCCTAACAAATGTGCAGAATGAGCACAAGTTAGAATTTGCCAAAAATAATAGTGAACAAGATCCCTTTGGAGTTGCATATGTGGTGGGATGATCTGGGTAAATCGGGACAAGACATGATCAATCTATACTTGGGAGGCCTCACTGGGTTGCTGAAGATTAATCCTAGGGGAGACATCATAAAGGAGTTGGTCATATTCTAGGACCCGACCCACAACGCATTTCATTTCTCAGATTTTGAACTTACCCCAACATTGGAAGAAATAACCGGATATATTAGGGGTCCCAAAGTTCCCTTGAGACCCCAGTACCTGATCGCTCCAAGGGCTATAGCCGTACACAGGTTCCTAGAGTCTTTGAAAATAAGCAGGGGGTTCACAACCCAGACTTGGCAGCTGGTTTTTGTACTTTGCAGTTTATATACAATGGATATGGTCATATAGGGGGTTCAACAAGCCAGAAAACAAAATCTGCAGCAGAGGAAACCACCTTAAGTGGGAAGAACACAAGTGTTTTGCATTTATGTTAGTCTTTTTGGGACTTTTGGTGTTTCCTAGAAAGGATGGGAATATTGACATACGAGTAGTCGGGGTTGTCAGCACTTTGCTTACTCAGGCCAACAGCACCCTTGCACCCATGATAGTAGGTGAAATCTTTCGCGCTCTCACAGCCTGCGAATTCGGAGGAGACTTTTTTGAGCGGTGCAACGTGTTGTTGCAGATGTGGATGATCGAACACATACACCATCGTCCTCAATTTATGAGTTATGGGTCGACAGAGAAAACATGTATGGAGGAATTTTATACGAGGGTTGATGGGATCAGCCTGCCAGAAGGTGTTACAGAGTGGATAGCATGCCTACATTCCATCACTGCAAACCAAATAGAGTGGACATTTGGATGGCTGCCTGTGGATGAGATCATATACATGCCAGCCACTAGACCTCATTTCCTCCTGATGGGACTTAGGAGTATCCAGCCTTATGCCCTATATCGGGTTTTGAAGCAGCTAGGGAGATGCCAAATAGTTCTGAGAGATGAAGATCTTAGTGCCCAAGTAGTCGAGATCGGACCCAACGGTCAGTTTCATGAAGCAGTAGTCCGCCAAATTTGGAGTGAATGTCAATACTGAACAGCAAGTACCTGTGTGCGTGATCGATCGAAGTTTCACCAGAGTACCTGGCTTGGTATAGAAGAGAAATTGAGTTTGGTAAGCCGGCCAAAAGGAATTCGTCGAGGCATCACAAGAACAATGGGCTTGGTTGGCCAAGGAGAATGAGTACAGGGCCACAATAGGAAAGTTGGAGAAACAAGTCAAAGGACTTCAATTCGAGAATAGCTTGCAAGCCGTGGCGGACGAAGGTGAAAAGAAAAAGCTAGCTAAGGAAAATGAGGCTCTTCGATCCCAAATTCAGGAGATGAAAGTGGCGGCAGGGAACCCCGCCCGAAGTGCCAAAGATGAAAAACTTATAGGTAACATGAGGCAAAAAGTGAGTGATTATAGTTTTGATTTGAACAAAGCTGAAAGTGAACTAGTCAGGGATCGAAAACAATTGGCTAAAAATGTGGATGAACGAGCACGCCTGGTTAAGCAGTTGAAAGAGAAGTATGACGATGAGGTCGCGGGGTTAAAGAAAAGAATCGTTGCCGCAGAGAACAAAGTGATCAAGCAGGCGAAAGACTTTAAGACAGAAAGAGAACATTGTTATGCAACATTGGCACAATTAGAAATGGATTTACAACAAGTTCAGATGCAAAATCATGTGGCCAAGCAAACTTTGGAAGCCAGGGCCCAGCAGATCGGGCGTTTGTTAAAAGAAAAAGAATTAGAACCATAGCCGATTACATTGTTGTGAAGTGCCAAGCCTGTGAGGACATGACTCGCACCACCTTCTTCGCGGCAGCGATGACATTTGTTAAACAAATAATAAGTGAATTGGATCGACTTCAAAGGGATCTTGCATATAAGCCGACGGCGAGACTGAATGATGCCTCGCGGGCAGCATTAATGTATTCATGATTTTTCATTCGAGTCTGTATTTCCTTTTCCGTTAGAGTCTGTCAGTTGTTTTGAGTTTGTATTTTCTTTCTGCTGGAGTCTGTCAGCTATTTTCGAGTCTAAATTTTCTCTTGTTGGAGCATGATAGTTTATATTCGGAGTTTGTATTTGGTCTTTGCATCAGAGTCTGTTAGTTTCTTTTAGAGTCTGTTGGTTTTGAGTCTTTGTAATTAAAGCATTTGCTTTTTTATAAAAATTGAAAATCCCAAAATGTTTTATTTTCACAGTTATCTCCCAGAACTACGCTCGGTCTGATTCATGCGGGGTCATGATACATAGGCAATTTCCATAGGATTCGACCATAACCAAAAGAAAAGAAAAGAGGAAAACAAGAGAGAAAAGAAAAGAAAAGAGAGAAAAAATATAAGAAAACCAAGAGAAAGAAACAATGGCAAAAGGGAAAAAGTAAAGGCCAGAATGAAGAGAGAGAAAAGGCGGAAAAGAAAAATTGCAAATGGAAATAAGGAAAAGCCGGGATGACGCAAGCAGCCGATCAAATAAATAATAGAAACGGTTAACTTGTTAGGTGCATTCATTCCCCACAATGTGCAGTTACCAATTTGTTAAAGCCCTAATCACTAACAAGGTTGTTTTTGATATACTGAGTCCAGGCAGGTGGTTAGTTGATTGGCATTCTGGCAACTCACCCATACAACACCCAATCAAAAGACAAGCTGAACATAGCCAACCAAGAATCGGAGACAAGTATTGTTGATCCGTCAAAAGAGGTGGAAGAATTGGATGTTAATACGATGAAGGAAGAGATGTATAAGTTAAAGAAGCAAATGGCTGAAATGTACCAGGCCTAGGCAAAGGGTCATCCTCCACCAGTTTATCCCGCCAACCCTGGTTATATACCACCATCGGCCCAACCTTAGGAGCCTCCCATTGTGAACTCATCTCCAGCCTTTTGCCTCTACCAACAATGTTATGGCACCACTTCCCATACTTCTCAAGATCGACTACCCAAATAAGTCCCATACCGTCCTCCACCAGTCACGCCCGTCTTTGTGGCACCTCCACCTGCTGCATTACATCGGTCTTCCAGTGAGCCTCTACTCCAGACTCACGACAACCAGTATTATCCCCCTGAGCCTACCTTTAAAGCTCCAGAACCGTATTCTTACACCCCTCATCTTGATCTCCCAGCAGAGACCAAGAAGCCACCCAAAAATCCCTAACATGAGGAGATGATCAGAAAGGTCAAAAGCTTGGAACAATCGTTCAGAGATATGAGGGGTTTGGGAGGTCAAGTAAGCATGGTCTATAAGGATTTATGTCTGTTCCCAGATATTTAGTTACCAGCAGGGTTCAAGATGCCTAAGTTTGATCTGTACGATGGTCATGGTGACCTAGTAGCACACTTAAGAGGATTTTGCAGTAAGATGAGAGGGGCAGGCGGATGAGATGAAATATTGATGGCATATTTTAGCCAAAGTCTGAGCGGATCGGCATTGGAATGGTATACCAGACAAGATCATAATAGGTGGTACACATGGGACGATTTGGCCCAAGCCTTCGCCTGTCATTTTCAGTACAATCTTGAGATTATCCCAGACCTCTATCATTGACAAAGATTGAGAAAAAGCCTGGTGAGAGTTTCAGGGAATATGGATTCCGCTGGAGGGAGAAAGTAGCAAGGGTTGACCCTCCGATGAAAGAAAGCGAGATGGTTAATTATTTCTGGCAGGCCTTGGAGCCCACTTATTTCGGTCATTCGGTGTCAGCAATGGGCAAGTCCTTTAATGAGGTTGTAAAAATGGGAGGCATGGTAGAAGAGGGACTCAAGTCTAATAAAACCATGAGCTACTCAGCAGTTAAAGCAACCACCCAGGCCATCCAAAACGGTATTGGGGGTGTACTCGGGAAGAAGAAGAAAGAGGATGTTGCGACAATTGAGTCATGATCTTGGGTCGGATCTAGGGGCCCTTCACTTTACTACAACCAGATTCGAACCTATCACCAAACTTACCACCATACTCCATATAGCCCACCACGACAGTACTACCCACCGCCAGATCACCATTTTTCTATCCATCATGCACAAATATATACTCAACCTCCCCCGCATGCACAATGGCATGTGCTAGTCCCACAAAATTCCTACCCAGCTCCACAAAATACCTATCCACTCCTAAGAGCCTACCGAAATCCCCCTGGAACAAGTTTTAAGCCCAATCAGGGCACCAAGAATGAGAGGTTGCAGAAGAAGAAGACTTTTACTCCATTGGGAGAATCCTATACCAGTTTGTTCTGCAGGTTGAGAAAACTGGGTATGCTGAGTCCGATTGAACTAAAATTGTCATATAATCCCCCGAGGAATCTTGATCACTCCGTGAGTTGCGAATATTGTTTTGGTGCTCTAGGGCACGATACAGAGAAGTGCTGGCAATTGAAAACAGCTATTCAAGAGCTCATTGATACTAATCGGATTGATGTCCAAGCTCCGGAGACACCTAATATCAACCAAAACCCCCTGCAAGCCCATCATGAGACAAATATGATTGAGATAGTGCATAAGGGAGGGGAGCCTAAGAAGCCTTCACAAATTGTCATGATGATTCAGTCCAGTGAAGCCAGGCCATTCAAAGAGTCAACAACTGAGAAGTTTGCGGTCAAGTTGAATGGGGAAAATAGTGAACCATTTGTGGTGGTCAAGAAGGGGTCCTCAAGTGACATCGCAGAGAAACATGAAAGAGCGAAAGTGGTTGTGCCAGGAATGGCGAACAAGCCTGTTGTAATTGTGGAAGGTGCCCGTATAGACCTTGTCATTATCAAGCCGGTAACTCAATTACCAATAGTCAACAGCAGGGTAGTCCCGTGGAATAATTAACGAGTGGCAGTGACTTACAAGGGGAAAGAAGTTAAAGAAGAAGTATGTGAGACCCATTGTTTGACTCGATCGGGGAGATGCTTTTCCCCCGAAGAGTTGAGAAAAGATAAAAGCTCTAAAGACAACCTAGTATTGGCGAAGAAAGCTGTAACTGAGAAAGAAGCAGATGAGTTCTTGAGAAAATGAAAGTTCATGGTTATTCCATTGTGGAGCAGTTGAGGAAGACACTGGCTCAGATTTCATTATTGTCATTATTGATCCATTCAGACGAGCACCGTCGGGCTTTGATGAAGATCCTGAATGAGGCCCACGTTCCTGACAAAATCTCAGTAAACAACTTGGAAAAGATAGCTAACAAGACATTTGAAGTGAACAAAGTTACTTTTTCTGATGATGAGTTGCCCATGGAGGGTACCGAGCACAATAGAGCCCTCTATCTGACAGTGAAATGCGATGACTCCATGGTTACTCGGGTGCTGGTTGACAATGGTTCCAGCGCAAAAATTTTCCCTCTCTCCACTCTGAATAAGTTGAAGGTGTATGATGAAAGAATTCACAAGAACAGTATATGCGTTTGGGGATTCGATGGTGGAGGGAAATATTCAGTCGGGGAGATAGTGCTTGAGCTTACGATAGGGCCAGTTGAATTTAACATGGAATTCCAGGTGCTCGATGTGGCTGTTTCTTACAATCTGGTGTTAGGTCAACCCTGGATTCATGCTGCTAAGGCGGTCCCATCCACTCTTCATCAAATGGTCAAGTGTGAATGGGA
Organism: Nicotiana tabacum; assembly: GCF_000715075.1. Taxonomy (NCBI): domain Eukaryota; kingdom Viridiplantae; phylum Streptophyta; class Magnoliopsida; order Solanales; family Solanaceae; genus Nicotiana; species Nicotiana tabacum. The sequence continues at coordinate 49,090,934 of NC_134089.1, read as the reverse complement.
TAGACAGGAAGTCGTTGTGCACGACGAAGATAATTGGCGTGTTCCTAGCGATGCTATTATTCCGTTCATAGAGTTCGAGGATGACAAGGGGCCATGGGTTTATAAAGTTTTTGACAAAGTATCGGTAGAGAAAATTCCAGAAGGAAAATGCGTTCTAACACCGAAGGTAGCTGCCGCATCAGTCATGGTAGCTACCGAAATGTTGAAAAATGGTTTTGTACCGGGCAAGGGTTTGGGTGCATCTATGCAAGGTATCGTACAGCCAGTTTCTCTTCCTAAAAACTTGGATACATTTGATCTGGGATTTAAGCCCACAGTCGCAGACGTAAGAAGAGCCATAAAAATGAAACAAGAGGCATGGGCCCTTCCAAAGCCGGTCCCGTGTCTTTCAAGATCATTTGTCAGGCTTGGTACCAGAAAGCGCCCAGTAACGATGGTTCCCAATTAAGTGATTGATATGGATGGAAATTTTATTGAAAAGTTCGAGAGGTTATTCGCTGATGTGAACGTGTTAGAGGTTGGAGAGGGTTCGAGTAAGGCAGATGTGCAATTTGTTGGGCCCAGTGCAAAGATTGACAATTTGGAAGCTACTCTTCTCCCCACCAGGAAGGAGTATTGGTAGTTTGCTTTGATTTTCTTTCAGTTTATCTGGATTACTCCAGGGTTGTAAGTCAGATGCTATGTTTCGTCCATTTGGATGTATAAACCTTGTTATCTTTAATTTCAATGAAATGCAATTTCCCTTTTTCTTCCTTCCTGATAGTTTTATTTTTGTTTTTCTTTTCTTCCCTGTACAGTTCTTTTTATGCTGGCTTCAATGATATGACATGCAGAAGGAATCTCCAGCCCAGTCTTAAAAGCCAATCTAATTCTGAAATAGTAATTCAAGAAATAGAGTGTGATGGTGAATCGGAATATGACGAAGATGAAGCCTTTGAAGAGATTACTAAAGAATTAAGCTATTTTGAAGAAAAACTCAAGCCTAACCTGAGTGATACAGAAGCAGTTAATCTAGGGGACCAAGATAATGTCCGCGAAACTAAAATAAGTATGCATCTGGAACCTCAACTCAGGGAAGAGATAATTAAAGCACTGTTCGAATACAAAGATGTTTTTGCATGGTCCTATGACAACATGCCGGGTCTGAGCACTGATTTAGTGGTTCACAAGTTTTCCACTGACCCGGCATTCCCTCCTGTCAAACAGAAGTTGAGAAAGTTCAAAACGGATATGAGTGTAAAGATCTAAGAAGAGGTCACCAAGCAGTTCGATGCCAAAGTCATTCGGGTCACCTGGTATCCCACCTGGTTAGCCAATGTTGTGATTGTGCCGAAGAAGGATGGCAAGACCAGGGTGTGTGTTGATTACCGAGATCTTAACAAGGCGAGTCCCAAGGATAACTTCCCATTGCTGAACATCCATATATTGATCGATAATTGCGCCAAACATGAGATTGGTTCTTTTATGGATTGTTATGCGGGCTACCACCAAATCTTAATGGATGAGGAGGACGCAGAAAGGATGATATTCATCACGCCATGGGGAAAGTAGTGCTATCGGGTCATGCCATTTGGTTTGAAAAATGCTGGGGCAACCTACATGAGGGAAATGACGACCATATTCCACGACATGATACACAAGGAAATCTAGGTTTATGTGGATGATGTGATTGTAAAGTCTAGAAAGCGGTCTGACCATGTTAGAGATCTGAGAAAGTTCTTCCAAAGGCTTCGCAGGTACAATCTCAAGCTCAATCCCGCAAAATGCGCGTTCGGTGTTTCATCTAGAAAGTTGTTGGGATTCATAGTCAGTCGTCGAGGTATTGAATTAGACCCGTCAAAGATCAAAGCTATCCAGGAATTGTTACCCCCAAAGAACAAGACTGAGGTGATGAGCCTGTTGGGGAGATTGAATTACATCAACAGGTTTATTGCTCAACTCACGACAACTTGTGAGCCTATCTTCAAATTGTTAAAGAAAGATGATGCGGTAAAGTGGACAGATGAATGTCAGGAATCATTTGATAAGATAAAGGGGTACTTATCAAACCCACCTGTGTTGGTCCCGCCAGAACCAGAGAGACCTTTGATTCTGTATTTGGCGGTCCTGGACAATTCATTTGGTTGTGTGTTGGGTCAGCATGACATTACCGGCAGGAAAGAGCAGGTCATCTATTATCTCAGCAAGAAGTTCACATCTTACGAGGTTAAGTACACTCATCTTGAGAGGACGTGTTGCGCCCTCACTTGGGTGGCACAAAAGTTGAAGAACTATTAGTCATCTTACACTACTTACCTCATCTCTCATTTGGATTCGTTGAAGTATATATTCCAGAAGCCTATGCCCACGGGAAGCCTCGCAAAGTGGCAGATTTTGCTCACAGAATTCGACATTGTCTATGTGACTCGGACTGCGATGAAAGCCCAAGCATTAGCTGACCATTTGGCTGAGAATCCTGTGGATGAAGAATACGAACCTTTGAAGACTTATTTCCCTGATGAAAAGGTAATACACATTGATGAATTGGAATATATTGCAAAGTCAGGATAGAAACTTTTCTTTGATGGGGCTGCTAATATGAAAGGCGTTGGGATAGGAGCGGTACTTGTTTCTGAAACCGGGCATCACTACCCTGTTACGACTCAGCTTCAGATCTACTGTACTAATAACATGGCTGAGTACGAGGCATGCATTTTGGGTTTAAGGATGGCTATGGATATGGGTGTCCAGGAAGTCTTGATCTTGGGTGACTCGGACCTCCTGGTACACCAGATTCAGGGAGAATGGGAAACACGAGATTTAAAACTCATACCATACTGACAGTGCTTGCAGGATCTTTATCAACGGTTCCAATCAATAGAGTTCAGGCATATTCCAAGGATTCAATGTGAGGTCGCTGATGCTTTGGTCACTCTGGCGTCAATGTTTCACCATCCCGATAAGGCTTATATGGATCCTTTGCAGATTCAGGTCCAGGATTAGCATGCTTATTGTAATGTGGTGGAAGAAGAGCTCGATGGGGAGCCTTGGTTTCACGATATCAAGGAATACATCAGGATGGGGGTGTATCTAGTAAAAGCCATAGGTGATCAAAAGAGAACAATTAGGCAGTTGGCAAGCGGTCTTCAGCGGAGGGGTTCTGTACAAAAGAACTCCATACCTTGGGATGCTGAGATGCATAGATGCTAGGCAGGCTACAGCTATTATGACTGAAGTACATTTTGGAGTCTGTGGACCGCACATGAGTGGGTATGTTCTGGCAAAGAAGATCCTTCGACCAGGTTATTATTGGCTCACCTTGTAGCGAGATGTCATCAGTGTCAGGTGCACTGAGATTTGATTCATTCTCCACCATCTGAATTACATACAATGTCTGCACCATGGCCCTTTGTTGCTTGGGGCATGGATGTCATTCGACCAATCAAGCCAGCAGCGTCCAACGGGCACAGGTTCATTCTGGTGGCCATAGACTACTTCACCAAGTGGGTAGAGGCTAAAACATTCAAGTCTGTAACTAAGAAGGCGGTGGTTGATTTTGTGCACTCAAATATCATTTGCCGGTTTGGGATACCAAAGGTAGATCATTACAGACAATGTGGCTAATATCAATAGTCATTTGATGAAAGAGGCATGTCAACAGTTTAAGATTACACATCGCAATTCCACCCCATATCGCCCCAAGGCAAATGGAGCAGTCGAGGCAGCCAACAAGAATATAAAGAAGATACTTCGAAAAATGGTGGAGGGTTCTAGGCAGTGGCATGAAAAACTGCCATTTGCATTGCTGGGTTATCGCACTACTGTCCGTACTTCAGTAGGGGCGACTCCTTATTTGTTGGTGTATGGCACTGATGTAGTGATACCCGCAGAAGTGGAAATTCCATCCTTTCAAATTGTCGCGGAGTCTAAGATCGATGATGATGAATAGGTCAAAACTCACTTGGAACAATTGAGTTTGATCGACGAGAAAAGATTGGCAGCAGTGTGTCATGGCCAATTGTATCAACAAAGAATGGAAAGAGCATATAATAAGAAGGTGCGTCCACGGAAGTTTGAAGTAGGTCAGCAAGTGTTAAGACGTATCCTTCCACATCAGGTTGAGGCCAAAGGCAAGTTTGCTCCAAACTGGCAGGGGCCGTTCACGTAAGTAGAGTGTTGTCAAATGGCGCTTTGTATTTAACGGATATAGAAGGCAAGTGTGTAGAGATGGTCATCAATTCCGATGCGGTCAATAGATACTATGTATGATTTTCTTTGGTTAATTTATATTTGTTTGTACTTGCCATGTTTTTGAAGATTTGGAATGACGAAGGCATTTTGTTCTGCTATCTAAATACTTTATCCTTTGTTACCCCCCTTGGAGCCTTATTTATTTTCTTTCATACCCCTCTTTTGGGATCCGTAGCAAATATCAGAAACACCAGCATGAAAGATAAGTAAAGGAAGAAGAGAAAAAGAGAAAGAAAAAAAGATAAGAGAAAAAACGAATAAAAAGAGAAAGAAAAGAATGAAAAGAGAAAGGAAAAAAGAAGAAAAACAACAAAAAGAGAAAAAAAAGCAAAAAAGAGAAAGAAAAGAAAGAGAAAAGAGAAAATCACAACAATAAAGTAATTCCTATGCCATGAACTACGTCCGACCTGATTCTTTTTAAGGATACGTAGGCAGCCTCACGGTTCGATCACATCAAAATAAAATCCAAAAGTCCCCAAGCAAGAAACTGGGGCAGAAATTGTAGTTGTTGTAAGAAATCTGATTTCGAAAGTTTCAATTTTGAACATATTCGAATTGTCTTGAGCCTTTGATATCCTTTCTTTTAACCCTATCCAAAAGCCCACGTTACGGTCCATAGAAAAACCTTCCGATCAGTCTTCGAGAAATGCTAAGTCAAGCAAGTGGATGTGATTCATATCAAAGGCAACACTCTGGTCCAAGTAGGAAATATTGAAAATGAGAGAGTCTTATTGGTGAAAACCTTCACGGGCACCATATGGCGACGGGAGCTAAGAGAAATTTAAAATGAGGGAGTCTTATTGGTGAAAATCCTCATGGGCATCGTAAGGAGAAAATGAGTCGAGAGATGAACAAAGGAGAAAGGTTTATTGGAGAAAACCCTTCAGGGCACCGCAAACCGAACAAGGTCAAGGTTTTGGTGAAGAAATCAGGTTATGGAAACTCCGGGGCAGCAAAATATGGCAACTAAAAGTTAATTGGTCGGATAGATTGGGCCGATTAATCTGAAATGCGTGTCATGATCATTGGTGCCAGCTGCTCCACTCAAGTAAGTCTCCTTTCTTTTTCCTTTACAGATAGTCTTCCAGTTTTGGATTTTCTTATCCTTAAATCTGAAAGTCATTGCATTTCATTTTTTTTGGGTTTATTTCTCTAAGATGTTCCCAATGTGAGTTCTGTTAAGCAAATAAGAAGGAATTTCAATGCTCACCACCAGCTTCAAAATTGCAAAGCACAGTGCGACCAGAGTATACCAAAGATAGCATGATGTAAAGTGGGATAAAGTGCCAACAAAAGTTCCATCGGCAGAATGATTTAGTAATTTCATGGGAGATGCAGACGTTCAGTTAAAGGGGTCAGAGGTGTGAAACAATGGTTCGGGTATAGAACACTCGGGTCATCCAAAGTCATGGGGTTTGAAAGTCAGTCGGAAAGTCAAGCGGTTCTTAGCTAGTGCAGAGGAAGCCAATCAAAACAAAGCATGACAGCGGAGAGGTCTTTAGCAAAGAATGCCGTCAACTAATCATCACATTTTAAACTAACAAGATTTTTCTTTGATTTGAAACAGGGGCAGGAAATTTCGTTTGTTTCGGAGAAACCTACCGCAAGGAAAGGCAAGCACCAGACAGGTTTGACCGTAAACTCTCAGGACCTGCCTGGATAATGGGATTTAATTTAAAGTTTTCAGGACCCGCTTGGATAATGGGATTTAGTTTTAAGTTTTCAGGACCCTCTTGGATAATGGGATTTAGTTTTTATGTTTTTAGGACCCTCATGGATAATGGATTTAGTTTTTAAATTTTCAGGACCCTCCTAGATAATGGGATTTAATTTAAATTTTTCAGGACCCGCCTGGATAATGGGATTTAGTTTTACGTTTTCAGGACCCTCCTGGATAATGGGATTTAGTTTTTATGTTTTTAGGACCCTCCTGGATAATGGGATTTAATTTAAAAATTTTAGGACCCTCCTGGATAATGGGATTTAATTTTAAAAGTTCTCAGGACCCTCTTGGATAATGAGATTTAGTTTTCAGGACCCTCCTGGATAATGAGATTTATTTTTAAATTTTCAGGACCCTCCTGGATAATGGGATTTAATCTTAAAAATTATCAGGACCCTCCTGGACAATGGAACTTAGTTAAAATTCAAAACGTTCATGAGTAACAAGATCTAGCTAGGCTCTACCTTGAGGAAATATAAGTTTGGCTTTGAAGTTTTCATGCTTAGGATAAGATTCAATTGGAAATTTTAAGGACCCTCCTGAATAATGGGACTTAGTTTAATACCTCCCTTAGATGCTAAGATTTAGCATAAGTTTCACCGTTATGAAGTTGAATTTAGCTCTGAAATTTTCACCCTTAAGATGAGATTTGATTTTAAATTTCAGGACCCTCATGGATAATGAGATTTAGTTTTAAGGTCTTCATAGATAACAAGATTTAGTGGAAGTCGTACCTTGAGGAAATATAACTTAGATTTAAAACTGTCATATAACTAGGAGTTTTCAGGACCCTCCTGGATAATGGGATCTAGCTTTTAAAATTCTTTGTGATTTTTTAGTAACATGATTCAATTAACACTCACAGATGCGCCTAACACCAAACTGGGGCAGAAGTTTTCTTTATTTTTGTCTATTTTATGGAAATCACACGCCCACCTGAATAACGAGAGAATACATCTCAAGTTTTGGTAATCAGGCGGCCACCTGAAGAACAAGGGAATACATTTCAAGTTTTGGTAATCAGGCGCCCACTTGGATAACAAGGGAATACATTCAAGTTTAGCAATCAGGCGCCCACCTGGAGAACAAGGGAATACATTTTCATGTTTAGCAATTAGGCGCTCACCTGGATAACAAGAGAACACATTGCAAGTTTTGATAATCAGGTGCCCACCTGGAGAACAAGGGAATACATTTTTCAAAGTTCAGCAATCAGGCGCCCACCTGAAGAACAAGGGAATACATTTTCAGTTTAGTAATCAGGCTCCCACTTGGAAAACAAGGGAATACATTTTCTAGTTCAGCAATCAGGTGCCCACCTGGAAAACAAGGGAATACATTTTCAAGTTCAGCAATCAGGCGCCCACCTAGATAACAAGGGAACACATTGCAACTTTTGATAATCAGGCACCCACTTGGAGAACAAGGGAATACATTTTTCAATGTTCAACAATCAGGCGCCCACCTAAAGAACAAGGGAATACATTTTCGGTTCAGTAATCAGGCTCCCTCCTGGAAAACAAGGGAATACATTTTCATGTTCAGCAATCAGGTGCCCACCTGGAAAACAAGGGAATACACTCAAGTTTCAGTAGTCAGGCATTCACCTGGTGAAAGGGAAAACATCTCAGATTACAATTCAAAGTGGTAACAAGAACCACAAGAGCAAGTTTGAAGATATAGATAGGATTTTGTAATGTATAGATCATAGTCTAGTCTAGCTTCTTATTTACTTTATCATGGTGTAATAAGGGGATTCAGTAAGCTAGCAGCAGCAGTAACAATGAAATCACAACTTCATGGTAGTCCCAGCTACCAAACGTTCCTGAACCACGCTGACCTGATTCCTTTTTAGCCAAGGATATGTAGGCAACCTCGGAAGCAGGGTGCGGTCAAATCTTTTAAAGGTGCTTCCCAGGGATTATTCAAACGGGCAAAAATCGCTCGTATTCGCTCACTTTATCTTAGCACGAAAACTCTCCGTGTTTCCGAGCAAAGAGGGGCAGCTGTGAGCACGTGAATTTTGCCCTATATGAATTACTCCTATAGATTTAAGAAAATAAATTTTTTTCCTATTGTTTGCAATTTCATGGATTTTTGTAACATTTGTTGTTAATTGTTTGCATTTGTCTGTGCATGTTTATTTTATTTAATTCAAGAAAATACAAAATATATTGCATTTAAATTTAGGATTTAATTCTACATTTTTAGGTTAATTAGCAATTTAGTTGTCTCATAAAAATGATTAAAATCACAAAAATGACTCATTTATTTTTAACTTTTTAACTTTAAATTTTGTAGTTTCTTTCAATATTGAGATTAATTAATTATTGTAAATATTGTTTTTAGTAATTAATATAATTTTGTAGGATAATTTGGTTTAGAAATTAATTTAGGTTTTAATTTTGAAAAGAAAAAGAATTTTGAAAATAAAAAAAAGGGAAAAGAGAACTAAAATAAAAAGGAAACAAAAGGAAATTGAGAAATTGGATTCCAAGACCCAGAATTGGGCCAGTTATATGCCAAGGCCCAAATTTTTCCACCCATCCGCCCAAGTTCAGTCCCCCTAAACCTGGTCCGTTGTAGCTGGTTCAAAACTGCGCCATTTGGTTCAATCATATCCCAGCCGTTGATCTTGCATGATCCAATGGCTGGGAACTTGACTCATTTTTATATAATAGTGTCTGAACTCCCCCATACACCTGTCAACCCCCCCGCAGTCTTCTCTTCACCCCTTTGTCTCTCAAAACCCTAGAGCCCACAGCCCCTAAAACCTCCACCATATCCTCCGGCGTCGCCTCCTCATACCAGCCTCCAAACAACATCCTAGAATCCTCTCACTACCCTCTTCCTAAATCTCTGACCAGCTTCCCTAGAATCCCACCACAAATACTCGAATGACAGATCTGAATCAAAAATCTAAAAACCCTAAAACCCCCAAATCTACCCGAGTTCACCCGAATAAACCTTCACCCATTTCCCGCTCCAAACACGTCTTTGTTTCCCGTCAAATTAGCTCGTCAATGGTGGAGCAGAAGATCGGAATGCCCTAGGTCTCGCCTTGTGTTATTTTCTGGTTCAGCAAGGTTGAGTGAACCCAAAACGTCATTAATCATTTGTCTTTTGTTAAGGACAATCGATTAATGACCATCAAAGGTTCACTTTCTTCTTCAAAAGGTTTATTCAAGTTCATGCAGGTTTTTGCTGAAGCATGTTTGGGATAATCTCTTTGTGTCGATTGTTTTCCGTTTGATCTTTTCTTTTGTTTGTTTGTTTATTTTCTGGTTTCTTTCTTTAGAACATCCATTTCTTGTTCAATTGCATTACGTCTCTGGTTTTAAGTTCATTAGTTAACTTGTTTGCTAGATTGTTAATAACAACCAGTTTCATAGGGTTTGAGTTGAATTTAGTTTCAATTCGTACGATTTTCTTCTTTCTGCAAGGTTTCATGTTTATATTTGTGAATTAATTCCAGAACTGAAGCATTGAGATTGGCCAAGTATAACTCATCGTCCGCATTAATTCCTGTTTCAAGAGCATTTTCTGAGTTTATGTTTATGTGTGAAGGATCTTAGGGTGTAATTGTGTTTGTTGGTTCATTGAAGCATGTTCTAGAATCGTCAGCTTTCTAGTATTTCTGAAAGTTCCATTGTAGGGCTTTGTAGCAGACTAATTCTTTATGATTTAATATGACTCAACAATTGTTTTGAATTTCATTGGTTGTCAATCCAGCTGAAGGTGTCATTTCGTTTATTTGCTGTTTGTTGTGATTTTGAGAATTCTGAACTTAGGGGGGTAAGTGAATAATTAGGAACTTTAGGGGTAATTTTGGAGATTGGTTTAACTTGAAGAATCTTTTAATAACTGATGGGGAAGCTACCTAAATGGACAGCTGCCCAAAATTGTTAAGGAAAACAGGCTGCAAATTGAAAATATCTGATGGAAATGGACAGCTGTCCAAAAATCAGTTTTAAAAGATGCCCTATGAGGGCATTTTGGGGAAATCTGATTGCCTTGCCTTGGAAGGCACACAACAGACCCCCAGCCTTGTAAATGAAGCCTTCTTTTCCCTCAACACACAGTTTTTACACCCTAAAGCGACTGAAAAGAGAAAAAAATATACTGAATTGGAGAAGTAACTGATTTCCTTCTGAAATTTCCTAGAAATGATGAAAATTGTTTGAATTGGTTTTGGTTTCTTGGTTTTGTCTCTCTGAATCTTTGTTATTCTAGAACTTTCCTGAAAATAATTCCAAAGTTGTGCATCTATGCGGAAACCTGGCTCTAATCTGGGTTTAGAAGTTTGGTTTGAACTGCTGGAAGCTGGTTTTTTGGAAGTTTGGGTTGGATTCAATTGTGTAAACACTGTTATATTGTTGTTGATACTGCTCTGCTGCTGCTGATCCCTCATTTTTCCTATTTTCTTTGTTTTCCAGGTATATTTTAGGAACCATAGACAACATGTGAATGTGAATCTGCACTTTGAATATGAAACACTTGAGATGCAAGTTGTATTTCAAGTTTATTTCTACTATTTCATCAATTTTCGTATTATTAAGTATGTAATCCTATATTATGCATGTTTAGTATAGCCTTTTCTTATGTTGTTGAATATCGTAAAGTGAATCTATGTCTACTTGTCGGTTTGATTTTGAGGGAGTATGAGTGTGAGGTTTGGATTCAAATGAATTGAAGTTCTCATAATATAGGTTCGAGGTACTGAAATGGTTATTTTGACAATGTGTGCCATGGGATCACTATAATAGCTTGTTAATTATACCATAATCAATAGTGTAATAATATGTCTTTTCATCTGCAGAATTGTTCTCTTAAAACCAATTTGTGATTGATTGTCGAACTTACATAAGTTAGTTTGTTCTAGTTGTGCATTCCCATAGTATCCTGTTAGTATGAGGTTTTGGTACCTTTAATTGAGAATTTCAAATTCAGTTTAGTGCTTTGTTTAACTGCAACAGGCTATTTAAATCATGATAGTCTTGGATATTTTTGGTTGACGCCATACTTTCCCTGTCTTCAATTTGGGGTTTAGCATGGGCATGCAACAGGCAGTACATCGAGATGGGCCTCTTGGGCCTGTTATGCTACATTGTCGTCTCTTTGGCATATTCCTGGGCCCTTCACGTATTGCTTATCCAGTAGGGCCTGGCCTGTTTGAGGCTATAAGGCTTGTTGTTTGCTTTAGTCTCATCAAACAATCAAGGGATCAGTTTTTAATATCAACCCACTAAGTATTAAGCTCAATGAACCTTAGCTTCAGAATAAAAGATGCGAATTTCTTTAGGTATTCTAGTTAATTAAATCAGCCTTCTTTCGAATCTAGACTTGAGGCGCGCCGTGCCAAATTAAATTTTAAATGCATTACCCTCATTTAATTAATGTGTTTGCTATTTAGAAACCGAGGTGTGCCATTTAGCGAATTCCATGGCCCTCGCACAGTGCAAACGCGTAGTTGCTTTAGGCGCATATTTAATAATCTACTTTCCTAAAATCGGGTGCACATTTATGTGACCCAAATCCAAATCTCAACGATGTTAAAATATGTCAAAAAACCACGGGTGCATTTATGTGACGTGGCTCGAGACGTGTTTTCATAACGTTGCAATTTTCTTTAAAAAATGAATAAAAGCGGTTAAAACTAAAATTTGCACATAGGTTCACAATTGTTTAAAATCAGATAATTAGGCCGAATATAACAGTTGAGCGACCGTGCTAGAATAACGGAACTCGAGAATGCCTAACACCTTCTCCCGGGTTAAAAGAATTCCTTACCCGGATTTTTGGTTCGCGGACTGTAATACCGAGTCAATCTTTCCTCAATTCGGGATTTGAAACCGGTGACTTGCGACACCATAAATCTCCCAAGTGGAGACTCTGAATTTTTAAATAAATAATCCCGTTTCGATTGTCCTTTAATTGGAAAAACTCCCTTATACACCCTCTCGGGGTGTAGTGAAAAAGGATGTGTGACACTCCCTATTTACTAGTTTATGGCCCCGAAGTTGTCATCCCAGCCGAGGTAGAGATTACTTCCTTAAAGATCATACATGAAGTCGAACTCAGCGATGCAGAATGGATAAGGAGCCACTATGAGCAATTGGCCATTATAGATAGAAAGAGAATGAAGGCAGTATGTCACTGTCAGCTTTACTAGAATAGAATGTCTATAGCTTTCAACAAAAGGGTCAAGCCAAGACAGTTCGCACCAGGTCAAGTAGTGCTGAAGAAGATCTTCCCGCATCAAGATGAAGCCAAAGGGAAATTCTCTCCCAATTGGCAATGTCCCTACATGATTCACTAAGTGCTAACAAGAGGAGCACTCAAACTTGCAGAAATAGATGGAGAAGTCTGGCCAAAACTAATCAATTCAGACGTAGTTAAGAGATACTATGTTTAGATTATTTACATTTCTTCATCTGATGTAATTGAACTATGCTTGACTTGATTCCCCTTAAAGAAGGGATACGTAGGCAGACCTGTAGGTTCGGTCATATCATAATAAAATTTTCATTTTCCCCCAGAATTAGAAACTGGGACAGAATTTTGAGGAGGACCCTCAAAATTCCGGAGCGAGTCCAGCCAATGCCTTCATAGGCTAGAAATTTAGCAATTGATAAGAAACTGGGGCAGAGTTTTGAGAAGGATTCTCAAAATTCTGGAGGAAGGTCAGGAAAGTTCGTCGCACGCAAATGGCGAAGGATTATTTACCAAACTGGGATAGAATTTTGGGGATGACCCTCAAAATTCTAATACGAGAAAGCTGTGATGTCTCGGAAACATGTTACAGTCACTAGTTCATCTAATATTACTTGATATTTCATTGTGTTTTCTCAAAAAACGCTAGTCTCATCAATAAATGCATATTTTCGAAAACTCTATTTCCGTGAAAGCCAGGTGTTACCAGGGAAACTCAAACCAGGCCTCCAAAACGGAGCAGAGCAAAGCCAGTAGAAGAAGGCACGAACAAACCTCGCCTTACAAAATATACAATTTGTCTTTGAGCGCAGGCACATCCGACATAACAGTAGCATTTGCAAATATATACACGCAGCAAAATCACTATCAATCGGGCCACCAGACACCGAATATATCTCCATCTAAGAAATATTCTACTCTTATTTGCTACATGTTCTTTGCATGGGGCTAAGCCCTGCCTCCATATTTTCATAAGGCTAAGAACTGCCATCTATTTGCATGGGACTAAGCCCTGTCCCAAATTTTGCACGAGGATAAGCCCTGCCTCTACATTTGCATAAGGCTAAGAACTACCTTCTGTTTGTATGAGACTAAGCTCTGTCTCCATCTACATGAGGTTGAGCCCTGCCTCCACATTTGCATAAGGCTAAGCACTGCCTTCTATTTGCATGAGACTAAGCCATGTCTCCATTTGCATGAGGCTAAGCACTGCCTCCACATTTTGTATAAGGCTAGGCACTGCCTTCTCTTTGCATGAGACTATGCCCTATCTCAAATTTTGCATGAGGCTAAGCCCTGCCTCCATTTTGCATAAGGCTAAGCACTGCCTTCCATTTAGATGGGACTAAGCCCTGTCCCGAATCTTGCATGAGAATAAGCTCTATCTCCATCTGCATAAGGCTAAGCCCTGCCTCTATATCTGCATAAGGCTAAGCTCTGCCTTCTCTCTACATGGGACTAAGCCCTGTCCCGAATCCCGCATGAGGATAAGCCCTACCTTAATTTTACATTAGGCTAAGCATTGTCGTCCATTTAGATGGGACTAAGCCCTGTCCTGAATCTTGCATGAGACTAAGCTCTGTCTCCATCTACATAAGGCTAAGCCTTGGCTCTATATCTGCATAAGGCTAAGCTCTGCCTTCTCTATACATGAGACTAAGCCCTATGTCAAATCTTGCATGTGGTTAAGCTCTGCCTCCTATTTGCATGAGGCCAATCATCGCCTTTATTTGCCGAGACTAAGCAGTGTCTCTTCGGCACTATCTATTTGCTACTCTTTGGGCTAAGCTCTTCCCCCAACCTCACAAGACTAAGCCTTGTCTTGTTGATTTTAGCATCATATAATTGCAGCTCATTGGCTGAAACATCACCAACTTGTCCAAAGGCGTCATTGTCTAAATGCATCATCCTCATAGCCGGAAGACACCATGCCATGGCCTGAGCATCTCTCAAATTTGCATATCATTATTCAAAGGCGTCATGGTTCAGAGGCACCATTTTTATAGCTCGAGAACATCATTTCATGGCCTGCGAATCTCCTATATCACAATTCATGGCACATGACATCATAGTCTAAGGACATCATATGCACTGCCCAAAGACAATCTTTCATGGTCCAAAGGGAATTTGCATCATCTATATATTCGCATGCATAGTTTTTTAAGTTTTGCAGGTAATCCAGGAAGTAACCATTCTCCAAACAGGAGCAACCTTCGCTCTGGTTTCCGCTCATGACATTTTCAATTTGCCATTCATAACCGATTACCATCAATCACCCACTTACTCTGCGATATCCAACTATCTGCCCTATAATACATCCATTACATTCCAGATTCGCAACCGTAACTTTATCCGACCTCGCCCTTCAGAAAAGAACCTCTTGATGAAACTAACTACCATTCCTATAACAACTCCATCGGCTTCATTCACCGGTGGATCCAGAACTACACATGGCCTGGTTCCTGTAAAGTCAGGGATATGTAGGTAGCTTAGAGACCAGGGTTTGGCCTATATTTTCGAAAACACCCATTCGGTCAAAATTGACCAACATTTCTTTACCCGAAAATTCTTTCATCCTTTCCGGGTAAAGAGGGGCAGCTGTTGATACCCAATTTTCCCTATAATATTTTTTAAAATGCATATATACCTCCAAAACCATGCATTAGCATCAATAAATATTTTTCATAATTTCTGCATTTTTTAAAGGGATTTAATTAATTTATCCCAATAACTTTGTTTATATAAACAATTACTAATTGCATCACAAATGACTTTATAGCAATTTTTTATGGCTCAATATTACTATTTATATTTATACTAAGCTTCAATTATTTCATAAATAGCCACATTTATATTTTTGGGTTATAATTGCAATAACTTTGCAATAATAGCCTATGTATGTCTTATTACATTATTTTACTAGAAAATAGCTTTTTATATTTTTTAAATACTAAGTAATTATTTTAAAAAATTTATAGGCATGGAAACCATTTTTTATAATCTGTTAATTATTTTTAAAAAATTATTTTTTATCAATTAAAGGGTAATTTAACAAATAACCTTTTTTATTTTGTGGACCTAGCCTAATCAAAAGCCCAAATTCTATCCTAACCAGCTCAAGTCTACCCCAGCCCAAACCAATAAAACCCTTTTAATCATGGCCTTGATCACAGAGATCAACTGCTACCATCACCCCTTTCCTTTTTATCTCCAATAACCCCTAACCCTAATTAATTTACACAAAAACAGTCGCTCTAAAAGTCCTCTCCACTCCGTCTCTCTCTAAGACCCAACCTTAACCCTATTCGCCGCCACTTAAAACCAGCCCTATTCCCTCCGATTCTCACTAGATCCATGGATTTCCATGGGTGTTAGAGACCCCTGCGGTCCTCATATTTCCCCTGATTGCTCGATTTTGTGATTTCATGGAAGGAACTCGAAGAGATCTAGTCCAGATCTTGTCCAGAACTCTCCAAGAGTCTGTCTTTGGTCTGTGAGTGCTTTCTATCGATATTTTGCGACTCAAATCTCTGATTTAAAGACCAGATTCTCTTTACCCTTTCTCTTTTCTTCAAAAACCTGTGTTTGGACTTGAATCTGTCCAGATCCTTGTAAATTTGAAGCGATTTTAAGTTCGTCACTGATTTTTCCACAAGGTTCCCTTATTGCTTTTACTGATTAACCAATATTTAAGCACTTTTTAAATACCGTTTTCCTTAAGAATCTTTTGATTCCCTACTTTTAATCAACTCTAAGTATTTTCTAAGATTAGGGTTTCTGCTTCGTCTTTTTTGCAAAGGATTTTCTGAAATTTCTCATGTTTTTGTTTAATCTTTCTACAATGACTATATTCCAGACTTGATTACTTGACTGTTCATTGTTTGATTTCAACAGTTTTTGTCCGTCATTGTTTGAATAATTGACTGATTAGCCTAATTATCTAGGGTTTCACTTGTTTACTAAATTTATTTACCGATTACTGTTTGTTTACCTTAATCTTGAGTTTCTTAATTGACACCTCTTGTCTATTTATAGGTTGATTAACCCTTGATTGATCTTTGATTACCTGTATTGCCTTATTTGTAAAATTAATTATTTGATTTACGATTTTAACCCTAATTGACTGATGAACCTACTTCTTGCCTTAATTGAAATTCAATTAAAGTAATTTATGGTATAATTCCCTAACTTTCTATCCCTATCAAGCTCAATTTATTATTTGATTACTTCCCTTACCTTAATAAACTATCCGTATGGTTCAGGGATTCTTACTGATTCCCTATTTGGGTATGATTTGGATTCTTTACCCTAATTAGCTTTGTTTGCTGTGACCGTTAAGTAACTACCCCTAATTATGGGGCCTATTCCGGATTCCCTTACATGATTTGATTCTATAACTATTTGATTGCCCCTAATTTACTAACTTCTGATTCTCTTTACCTTATTTTCTCTACTCTCTAAGTGCTATATATACTCTCATTATGATTTTTCTAGACACGAACACAATTCATAAAGAAACTCTCACTCACACACATACTCTACTCTGATCTTGCTGCTACTTGTAGTCACTACATTGTTTAGCCGGCTGAAAGCCAAGGTTAGACCACTGAGTTCTGCATATTCTCATCTTCTATTTGCTATATTTAACTGGTATGTCTCCCCTCTTAATATCCTTTCACACATATTGAAGCTATATCTATGTGTTTTCCTGTTCATGGCCCTGACTATTTCTGTGTAACCAAATCTATGCCTTCTCTTGTTTGTTGATCTCAATTAACATGGTTACTTCTATATTTAAACTTCTGTTTTCCTGTATATTGTTGCAATTATCTTGATTACTTCTGTATTTAGGTCTTACTGCTTTAGTTCTTTGTCTTCCCTGTCTACTGCTTTAAGTCAACATGATTTCTCATGTTACTATGCCCTACCCAATGCTATGTAAACTAACCCTTTTTAAACTTATGTGTCTGACGTCTATCACTTCTAATAAGCACCACTAGGTCCTATTGAGTGCTATATTTTCTTGGTGTTAATCAGTATTCTTCTCACCCTATTTTATGTGTTCTTGATTCAGGATTCCTATGTTCCTAACCCCTTCTCCCCTCTTTGTGGAGTTGTTGGTCCTCAACATGCTATATGCCACCTAGTGTTAACTAATGAACTAAGCTAAATCTATGCAATGGGAATCTTTGCTTTGAAACTTTGTGACCATGTTTTCTGCTTGTTGTTTGGTTGCTGAAACATCTGCTTCGAAGTACTGCAATGACTTTGTTTACTTCCAAACTATTTTCTTAAAACTGCTTCTATTTTCAAATGCTACTCCTATTCTTAGAACTCCTAGGGTCTTGCCCCTCTAGTGTAAGCATTGCTTAGGAGTCCCTCAGGCTCTTCTAAACTTTGACACACTGGAGTTGACTTTCCAAACTTGCTCACAAAGGGTTACTTTGAATGTTTTCTTGGTGTGAGAATTGCCCAGGTCCCTGAGGCCCTTGGTAACTTTGACACACCAGGATACTATTGGATGCACTGTGGGGTTATAACACTTTTGGCATTTTGAACGCTTGGTCTGCTAGGTTTATCTTTTGGGCCTATATTCAGGCTCCCTATAGTTGTAGCAATTTCATTTCTGTAATTCATTATTAATGTTGGTCTATAATAATAATTTCTTGTAAATAGATATTGGGGAATTTAGTAAAAGGGAGGGTTACTTATACATATCATGGTTGGAAATGGTAGATACCATGCCTATAGGTTGTTACAATATCTTGTTTATTTATATACCATGCCTATAGGTTGTTACAATATCTTGTCTATCTAGATACCTTGCCTATAATCTGTTACAATGTTTGTTCACTTAGACATCATGGTGATAGGATTCAAAAAAATCTATCCTGTATTCTGATAACATGTCTATAAGTTTGCTGCGATGTTCGCTTAGATACCATGCCTATAGGGGTTTTAAAATTAATCAGTCTTGAGTGAAAAAGATCAAATTCTGCATACTAACAATGTTTAAATCAATGTTAATCATGTTTTAACCGCTGCAATTAGATGCCATGCCTATAGGATTCTAAGACTAGTTTCTGCATTTAGCTTCTAGCATCTGTAAGTCTAAAATCAGTTATTCAGCACCTAGACCAGCATGTCTATAGGACTTAATAAACTCAAACTATTTTAAAATGGTTCGCAAAATTCTGATGGCATTTATATAACATGTGTATAAGGTATTACGGATTCACGCCTAGGCAAGCCTATAGGTAATCAAGGTCTAATAAAAACTGTGAAACTGCTTTGCTTATTGTGACTGCCCAGAATCAACAGGCTCTAAAAATTTAGTAGGCAAACTGAATAGGTCTTTAACACTTTAGCCTTAACTCAACATGCATCTTCTTTTCTTGTCATGCTCACCTAGATATCCTATTCTAGAGCTTTTCTTAAATATCTGAAAGCTATTGTTTGAGACGTCCACTTACTTGCTCTATTTGTGGAGGTAAAATGTGAGCCTTTTAATTGTTCTATCTTCGGTCCAGTCCTATATGTTTTAAATGTCGCCTATAGTTTTCTCATTTTAATTACTGTAAGAGAGTCCATATTCACCTTAACTAGAAGTCTTAAATACCTCCGGACTTTATAAGTAAAGGGACAGTTAGTGCAAGCATAAGATACCTCTTAAGATCGGTGGAATGCTTTAGGCTATGACCAAGGGAGGGTAATTGGGTAGTAAAGGATATGATGACCTGTGCACTAATGCCACGTGCAACCCCTCTATTTGAGGAAAACATACCGGGTATTGTACATTATAGGCTAACGAACCTACGACCTCTCTCACCTTATTTACATATGTGTGTTTAGACTGCCTACCTGTTAAACTTCCTTTGTTTGCATATGCGTGCTTAGGCTGCCTATCTGTTAAATGATTAATTCACATAATTGAGTTCGGCCGGGACCCACTGTTATGGACTGCGAGGGGTGCCTAACACCTTCCCCTCAAGGTTATTTTGAGCCCTTACACAATCTCTGGTAATGCAAACTAGTTATATGAGTTAATTTCTCTAGGTGCCCTAACTCACCTTAATCCGTTAGGTGGCAACTTTTCAAATACCCAATTCCCAAAAGAAACCGAGTTGTTCCCAATGAATGTCGAAACCCGAACTCCGCGAGGAAAAAGGGAGCACGACAATTGGTATGGTTGGACTCATGGTTGAATAGGATTTCAGGTTCTGTGACTTTTGTTGGATTTTGAGACGTGGGCCCCGCGGCCAACTTTGGGCTGATTTTTTACTTTTGATTTATAATGTAGTATTTCCTTATGGAATTGATTTCTTTAGCTCGTGTTGATTGTATCGCATCATTTTTGGCTAGATTTGGGACATTTGGAGACTAACTCGCGAAGCAAGGGTGTGTTGGAGTAGAGTTATGCTCAGATTGATGTAAGTAACACTTCTAAACTTAGCCCTCAGGGTTCAAAACCCTGAATTATGAGTTATATGATTGGTATGGAGGTGACACATATGTCAAGTGATGGGCATGCGGGCGTGCACCATGGGAATTGTGACTTGGTCGATTCCATGGAACTGTATAGTGGATTTATCTTGTTGATATCCGTGTTTTCATCATGTGATAAAGTAATTGAGTTGTCAATCATGCTAGAGATCATGTTTAGGCTATATGCTGATACTGTTGGGACCCATAGTGGTCATTTTTTGCCGTTGACTTATAGATTTCATTACAATTTTAGACTCAATCATGTTCGTTGATTACATATCATATCTCAGTTTCTGTTACTAGTTATTGATGTATCATATCATCATTTTTAGGCTAGTTTCATGACATTGTGAGCCCGTGAGAAAGAGAGAGAGTGTAGAGATTGATGACTGAGTGAGGCTGAGGGCCTGATTATGAGTGACATTTATGGTATCAGGCTACATGTTGCAGTAGGTTTTACTAATTTATGCCTGGATCTAGCTTATGATAGCACTTGGGCTGAAGGAGCCCCTCCGGAGTCTGCATACACTCCCAGTTAGCGTGGTTGATTTATACTGAGGGATGGATCTTCCCTGGACATGGATATCGTCCGAAGAATTTATACCTATATATGGATGTTCCCCATGGGCTGCATTGGCCCTACCTAGTACTGAGTGATTAACTGTCAGTTGATGTATATATTTCTAGGATGGATCATCCATGGGCCGTTGGCCATATACAGTATTGAGTGATTGAGTATTTCGATAGCATGAGTAGGCTTTTATCATGGTGCATCACATACATCATGTGCATTGACATGTAGAAGTAGAGAAGTTATGTTCTTTATATCATGCAAAATTGATCTATCTTACTGTATTGAGTTTAACTATTGAACTTGAAAGAATTTCTATGTTTCTATATTGTTATTTTTTTTATTGAACAGTACCGGTTGAGTTCGTCACTACTTTCATTCCAAAGATTAGATTTGTTACTTATTGAGTTAGTTGTACCCATGCTACACCCTGCACCTCGTGTGCAGATCGAGGTGCTTCTGATCACGGCAGTTGCTGAGTTATGGAGTCCGGATCTTCAGAGAATATCGAGGTAGCTGCTTAGCGTTCGCAGACCTTGACTCTCCCTCCTTATCTTCATTTATGTTTCAGTTCTTATTCTCTAGACGTTGTATTAGACTATATCGCTATATAGATGCTCATGTACTCAGAGAGTACCCCGGTTTTGGGAGAGATTTTGTATTGAATTGCAAATTTTATTCTGCTTTTAAAAAAAGGTTTTTCTTAAATTTAACTGCTTCTGTATTTTTTAATGTTTTTGTTGTGTTGAAATGGTCGAGTAGTTGGCTTGCCTAGTTCTATAATAGGTGCCGTCATGATAGTTTGGTTTTGGTCGTTACAAGTTGGTATTAGAGCCTAGGTTACACAGGTCTCATGATTTATGAGTAGGATTAGTAGAGTCTTGCGGATCGGTACAGAGACGTCTATACTTATCTTTGAGCGGCTGTCGAACCCTTAGGAAACTTCACATTCTTGTATTCTTGTCGTGCAAATATGTTGATTTCGGTAACTAAACTTCTATTATTCTATTTTCTCACAAATGGTAAGGACACGTGCTAGTGCCACGAGAGGGTAATGTCACGATAAGGGCCTTGGTAGGAGCAGAGGTGCTTCTTATACAATAGTTGGGGCCGCACTTGCAGACCTACTAGTCGCTCTAGCTCATAAGAAGGCACCAGATATTGTTGAGCCAATGGGGCCAGCTTATGCACCAACTGCACCCATTGTGATTCCAAGACTTCAAGAGACTTTGGCTCGGACTTTGTCTGTGTGCACCAGCCCTGCTTGGGGGATCTCTGTTTCGGCCTAGATGACTCATCCAATTCACTATGGTACATCATCCGGCTATGGTTCATATAATACTCATCAGGGTCACTCATCTCTTAGTGCATTTCCAGCTTAGAGTTCATCTCATGCACCATCAGCTCAGGGTTCATCTGTACCGGGTCCTTCCAATAGTTATTTTAATTCTCGGGGTTTGTCTCAGTACTAACCTCCATTCACAGGGAGGGGTTGTTTTATGTGTGGAAATTTGGGTCACATCAAGAGGCATTATCCCTGCCTTTTATGAGGTCCATCTCGATAGAGGAGTCAGACTACGAATTTAGCACCAGTTACTTCACCACCCGCCCAGCCTGCTCGAGGTAGGTTTAGGCAGCTAGGGTTGCCCTAGAGGGGGAGGCCGATCACGTGGCGGCCAGACATGATTCTATGCTCTTCCTACCAGACCAGATACCATTACTTTAGACACAATAATCACAGGTATTATCTCAGTATGTCACAAGGATGCTTCTGTATTATTTGACCCTGGTTCCACTTATTCATATGTATCATCGTATTCTTCTCATTATCTGGATATGCCCCGTAAGTCCTTAACTTTATTTGTTCACGTATCTACGCCGGTGGGCGATACTATTATTGTGGACCGTGTATACCGATCATGTGTAGTGACTATTGGGGGATTGGAGACTAGAGTTGATCTCCTTCTACTTAGTATGGTCGATTTTGACGTGATCTTAGGTATGGATTGGTTGTCTCCATGTCATGCTATTTTGGATTGCCATGCTAAGACCATGATGTTGGCGATGTCGGGGTTGCCAACAATTGAGTGGAGAGGTTCTCTAAACTATGTTCCCAGCAGGGTGATTTCATATTTGAAGGGCAAGTGGATGGTAAGGAAGGGTTATTTATCTTATTTGGCCTTTGTAAGGGATGTTGGTATTGATACCCCTACTATTGATTATGTTCCGGTGATGCGAGATTTTCTGGATGTGTTTCCTACAGACCTGTCGGGCATGCCACCCGACATGGATATTGACTTAGTGTCAGGCACTCAGCCCATTTCTATTCCTCCGTATTGCATGGCACCAGCTGAGGTAAAGGAGTTGAAGGATTAGTTTCAGGAACTTCTTGATAAATGGTTTATTAGGCCTAGTGTGTCGCCTTGAGGTACGCTGGTTCTGTTTATGAAGAAGAAGGATGGTACTATGCAGATGAGCATTGATTATAGGAAGTTGAACAAAGTTACAATCAAGAACAAGTATCCTTTGCCATGCATTGATGATCTATTTGACCAACTTCAGGGAGCGAGGTGTTCTCAAAGATTAATTTGAGGTCTGGGTATCACCAGTTGAAGATTCGAGACTCGGATATTCTAAAGACAGCCTTCAGGACCCGTTATGGTCATTATGAGTTCCTTGTGATGTCTTTTGGGTTGATCAACACCCCAACAACATTCATGCATCTGATGAGCAATGTGTTTCAACTTTATCTCAACTCGTTTGTCATAGTATTTGTTGATGATATCCTAGTGTACTCTCGTAGCCAGGAGGAGCATGCCAAGCATTTATGTATTGTGTTACAATGATTGAGGCAGGATAAGCTTTATGCCAAGTTATCTAAATGTGAGTTTTGGCTTCGTTTAGTGGCGTTCTTGGGGCACATGGTGTCTAGTGAGGGGATTAGGGTGGATCCAAAGAAGATATAGGTAGTTCAGAGTTGGCCTAGACCATCCTCAATTACAGAGATTCAGAGCTTTCTTGGGTTGGCTGGTTATTATCGTTGCTTTGTGGAGGATTTCTCATTTATTGCACCGCCCTTGACCAAATTGACCAAAAAGGGTTCTCCTTTCAGGTGGTCGGATCAGTGTGAGGAGAGCTTTCAGAAGCTCAAGACTGCCTCGACCACAACTCCAATTCTAGTTTTGCCTTCAGCTTCAAACTCTTATACAATGTAGTGTGATTCTTCTCCAATCATTATTGGACGTGTTTTGATTCATAATGGTAGAGTTATTGCTTATGCTTTGTGCCAATTGAAGCCCCATGACAAGAACTACCCAGTTTATGATTTGGAATTAGCTTCCATCATTCATGCATTGAAGGTTTGGAGGCACTATCTCTATGGTGTGTTTGTGAAGTATTTACAAATCATCAGAGTCTCCAGCACTTGTTTAAACAGAATGATCTAAATTTGAGGCAGCGGAGATGGTTGGAGCTGCAAAAGGACTATGATATTACTATTCTATATCATCCCGGGAAGGTCAATGTGGTGGCTGATGCCTTGAGTAGAAAGGCAGTGAGTATGGGTAGCCTTGAATTCATTACTATTGGTAAGAGACCGCTTGCAGTTGATGTTCAGGCCTTGGCCAACCAGTTCGTGAGATTAGATGTTTTAGAGCCCAGTCGGGTTCTAGATTGTATAGGTTCTCAGACTTCCTTATTTGATTGCATCAAAGAGCGCTAGTATGATAATCTTAATTGCTTGTTGTCAAGGACAAGGTTCAGCACAGTAGTGCCAAAGATGTTACTATTGAGGATGATGGGGTGTTTAGGATGCAGGTCTGGATATGTATGCCCAATGTAGATGAGTTACAGGTGTTGATTCTTGAGGAGGCCCGTAGTTCACGGTATTCTATTCATCCTGGTTCCGCGAAGATGTACCAGGACTTGAGGCAGCACTATTGGTGGGGGAGAATGAAGAAGGACATAGTGGGGTTTGTAGCTCGATGCCTTAACTATCAGCATGTAAAGTATGAGCATCAGAGATCAGGTGGATTGCTTTAGAGGCTAGAGATTCCAGAGTGGAAATGGGAGCAGGTCACCATGGATTTTGTGGCTGGGCTCCAACGGACTTCGGCGAAGTTCGATGCCATTTAGGTGATTATGGATCACTGACCAAGTCCTTGCACTTCATTCCAGTTGGGAGTAATTATTCTTCAAAACGGTTAGCTGAGATTTACATTCGTGAGATTGTTTGCCTTCCCGGGGAGCTAGTGTCCGTCATTTCAGATCGAGCCATGCAGTTTACATCATTGTTTTGGAGAGCCATACAATATGAGTTGGCTACCCTGGTTGAGTTGAGTACAACATTTCACCCTCAAATGGACGGACAGTCCGAGTGCACTATTCAAATATTGGAGGATATGCTACGCATTTGTATCATTGATTTCAGGGGTTCTTGGGATCACTTTCTACAGCTCGCAGAGTTTACCTACACCAACCGCTACCATTCAAGCATTCAGATAGCTCCGTATGAGGATTTGTATGGGAGATGTTGTAGATCTCAGGGGGGTTGGTTTGAGCCGGGTGAAGCTAGGCTAATGGGTACTGATTTGGTTCTGGATGCTTTGGACAAGGTTAAATCGATTCAGGATCGGCTTCGCACGGCGCAATCCAGATAGAAAAGTTACGCCGATAGGAAGGTTCATGATGTTGCTTACATGGTTGGGGTGAAGGTTCTGTTCAAGGTTTCACACATGAAGGGTGTTATGAGGTTCGGAAAGAAGGGCAAGTTAAGCCCTTTGTATATTCGGCCATTTGAGGTACTTTAAAGGATTGGAGAGGTGGCTTACAAGCTTGCCTTGCCACCTAGTTTGTCGAGTGATCATCCAGTATTTTAGTTCTATGCTCAAGAAGTATGTCGGCGATATGTCTCATATTTTCGATTTCAGCATGGTTCAGTTGGATGGTGATTTGACTTATTTATGTTGAGCTTGTGGCCATTCTGGGTCGGTAGGTTAGAAAGTCGAGGTGAAAGGATATAGATTTAGTGAAGGTCAGTAGAGAGGTCAGCCAGTTAAGGAGGCTACTTAGGAGACCAAGCGGGAGATGCAGAGCAGATATCCACATCTATTTGAGACTCCAGGTATATTTCTAGACACATTCAAGGAAGAAAGTTTATTTAAGAGGGGGAGGATGTAACGATCCAGCCAGTCGTTTTGAGAGTTGTAGCCCTGTTCCCTTATTTACGGCTCATTTTGTGCTTTATAGTGGTTATGTGACTTGCTGGGTTAGTCACTTTGGGTTCAGAGATATTTCGGAATGAATTGAGACGCTTAGTCTCAAGGTTGGAAGCTTAAGTTAAAAAGGTTGACTAGATATTGACTTATTTGTAAATGACACTAGAATGGAGTTTTGATGGTTCCGTTAGCTCCGTTAGGTGATTTTGGACTTACAAGTGTGTTCGGATTGTGATTCGGAGGTCTATAGTTGAATTAGGCTTGAAAGGGCGACAATTTAAAATTTAGAAAGTTTGATCGGGAGTGAACTTTTTGATATAGGGGTCAAATTGGGATTCCAAGAGTTGGAGTAGGTCTGTGGTGTAATTGTGACTTGTGTGCAAAATTTGGGGTCAATCAGACATGATTTGATTGGTTTCGGTGTCTTTTGTAGAAATTTGAAGTTCAAAGTTCATTAGGCTTGAATCTATATGCAATTCGTGTTTTTGATATTGTTTGAGGTGATTTGAGGGCTCGACTAAGTTTGTATGATACTTTGGGACTTGATGGTATGTTTTGTTGAGGTCCCGGTGGCCTCAGGTTGATTTCGGAGGGTTAACAAATCGATTTAGAGTTAGAAGGAATGCTGATGCTCACCAATTCTGATGCAATTGCACCTACGGAGTGGGTATCATAGGTGCGATCTTGCAGAAATGACCAGGAAGGAAGTGGGTAGAGGTCACAGGTGGTAGGTTATTATCGCACCTGCATGGTCGCAAATGCGGCGCATTGGGCGCAAAAGCGGATTGGCTAGGCAACGGGGACTTTGCAGATGCAATCCCGTAGGTGTAAGACTAGGACCGTAGATGTGGTGGGTCGCCGATTAAGTGATTTTCGTAGAAGCACAATTTTGTTCGTAAAAGCGGATGCGTAGGTGCGAGCCCATGCTCCGTAGTTGCAGGAATGCCTGGGTAGTGTTTAAAAATGAGGTTTTCGGGATTTTCCTCATTTTGGACATTTTGAGGTCGGGTTTTGGCGATCTTGAGAATATTTTCGAGGGAATTCTTGAGGTAAGTTCCTTGTACTTATTTTTGATCAATAATTTTGCTTCCCCATTAATTTCCCAGCTAGATTGTGTGGTTTTGAGGTGAACTTTGGGGGTCTGAGGCTAGGTATTTGGAGAGTTTGATTTGGGGATTTGAGTGGCGTTTTAGTGTTGGATTTTGCTAAAATTGGTATGGTTGGACTCGTTTTAGGTTTTGTGACTTTTGTCGGATTTTGAGATGTGGGCTCGAGGGTTGTCTTTGGGCTGATTTTAAACTTTTGATTTATAACTTAGTATTTCCTTGTGGAATTGATTCCTTTAGACCGTGTTTATTGTATCACATTGTTTATGGCTAGATTCAAGACATTTGGAGGCCGACTCGCGAGGAAAGGATGTGTTGGAGTAGAGTTTTGCTCAGGTTGAGGTAAGTAAGACTTCTAACATAGACCTGAGGGTTTGAAACCCCGAATTATGTGTTATATAATTGGTATTGAGATGACTCATATGCCAAGTGACAGGCGTGCGGGCGTGCAGGCGTGCGTCATGAGAATTGTGACTTGGTCGATTCCATGGAACTGTACAATGGGTTTATCCTGTTGATATCCGTGTTTTCATCATGTGATAAAGTTATTGAGCTATCAATCATGCTAGAGATAATGTTTTGGCTCTATGTTGATACTGTTGGAACCCATAGTGGTCGTTTCTTATTGTTGACATTGATTTCATTAAAATTTCGTACTCAGTCATATTCATTCATTACATATCCTATATCAGTCTCTGTTTATATTTATTGATACATCATATTATCACTTTCAGGCTAGTTTCATGACATTGTGAGCCCCTGAGAGAGAGAGAGACTGGAGAGATTGATGACTAAGTGAGTGTGAGGGCCTGATTTTGAGTGATATTTATAGGATCGGGCTGCATGCCGCAACAGGTTTTATTGATTTATGCCTGGATTTTGCTTATGATAGCGCTTGGACTGAAGCAGCCCCTCCGGAGTCTGCATACACCCCCAGTGAGCATAGTTGATTTATATTGAGCGATGGATCTTCCCTGGACATGGATCTTGTCCGAAGTATTTATACATAGGGATGGATCTTC
Organism: Nicotiana tabacum; assembly: GCF_000715075.1. Lineage (NCBI taxonomy): Eukaryota > Viridiplantae > Streptophyta > Magnoliopsida > Solanales > Solanaceae > Nicotiana > Nicotiana tabacum. The sequence continues at coordinate 49,063,368 of NC_134089.1, read as the reverse complement.
CCTAGGCCGGATTGGCTACATATAATATTGAGTGATTGAGTATTTCGAGAGCGGTGAACAGGCTTATATCATGGTGCATCACATATAGCATGTGCATTAGCATGTAGAAGTAGAGAAGTTATGTTCTTCATATCATTCAGAATTGATCTATCTTACTATATTGAGTTTAACTATTGAACTTGAAAATTTGTCTATGTTTCTGTATTGTTATTTCTTTATTGAACTGTGCCGATTGAGTTTGTCACTACTTTCAGTCCAAAGGATAAAATTGTTACTTATTGAGTCACGCTACACCCTGCACCTCGTGTGCAGATCCAGATACTTTTGGTCACTGCGGTTGCTGAGTTGTGGAGTCTAGATCTTCATAGACTATCGAGGTAGCTGCTTGGCATTCATAGACCTTGACTCTCCCTCCTTATCTTCATTTATGTTTCAGTTTTTATTCTCTAGATGTTGTATTAGACTATATCTCTGTATAGATGCTCATGTGCTCGGTGACACCCCGGTTCTGGGAGAGATTTTATATTGAATTGAGAATTTTATTTTGCTTTTAAAAAAAAGTTTTTCCTTAAATTTAACTGCTTTCGTATTTTTCAACGCTTTTGTTGTGTTGAAATGGTTGAGTAGTTGGATTGCCTAGTTCCATGATAGGTGCCATCACGAGGGTTTGGTTTTGGGTCATGACAGGACTCTAATTGTAGCACATACATCCTACCAGATAGAAAGTAAACTCTTCATAGAAACATCATAAGGATCATACAAGCTCAGACCTTCCCATAGGAGATAACCTAGATGATTAGCCTCAAACTGGCATCTCTTTGTGACCCTATCATGGTCACAACCACTATGAAATCACTTAATCTTCCTGAGTCTATACACGTTAACAAGATATAAAAATCCACTTGATTACACAAATGAATAACTGAAAGATGCATCGACACACTCATAAATTGAGATTATACAACACATCAAGACAAAAATCAAGCATCCATAGCCCTTTGTATCCCAAACAAATTGTTCTCGTCACATACAAACCATCTAAGCATAAATCTCGGTCATATAATACTCCTCATGTAGCTATCTCGCAATTCAATGTGCCATCAGTCCCACTCCTAGGGACACTATCAGACATATAAGTCCAAATGTACATACTCACACAACTAAAACTACTGAGCCCAAGCCGTGGTCTAATCCTGGCCTAAAGTCCTCTAGATCGACCTACCTTCACAAAATAGAAAACACAACTCACACCATATCCACAACATCACAAGCTGTCAGTGCACAACTGATACAGAGTGCTCAACATCATATATGAAGGAATGGAAAGAAATCGGAAGATATAAACTTCAAGATGAATCAATCCATACGATAAGGGAAGAAAGAAGGTGAAGTTTCCTAGATGGACTATAGCCTCTCAAAGATACGTATGGACGTCATCATACAGATCAGCAAGACTCTACAACACATTTGCTCATGACTCATAGAAGCTATGAACCCAGAGCTCTGATACCAACTTGTCACGATAAAAAATCCACCAAGTCGTGATGGCACCTAACTCCAACATTCTAGGTAAGCTAAACATAGAATAATACAACTAAAGTGAAGATCATTATTAACAAGGAATAAAAATAGCTGAATTTCATACCAAATCCCAAGGATTGGTAGTACAAGTCATGAGCCACTAAGATTTAAATTTATAAAGATGATATAAAGAATGAACACAAAATCTGTTCGAATATACATAAATAGAAGTTCAATCCAGAGCTATCGAGAACAAGTGGTAGCAATATCCGAAATGCAGGTACATCTTCAATGCCAGTGTCACGCCCCGAACCTGGGGGCAAGACAGGCATCCGGTGCCACACCTAACCTTGCGTACCAACTTGCGACTAAGGGACTCTGAACATATAATGTCATACTTTGGCCATAGGGCCACATTGCAAGACAATTTGCGAAGAAAAATATAAAACTGAACGGAAATTAATGCTGATTAAACATCAATATAATGTTGGGTCGACAAGGCCATCATAACTACTACAACTAACAAACCAACAAAATATACATACAAAGCCTACAAGCCCAACATACTGCACTAACTGATAGGATATGTCTACAAGCCTCTACTAATGGATGTACTATGATCGGAACAAGGCCCCGACCTACCCATAACATATATACATATATACATAAGATGTACACATAACTCTAGACATGGAAACTTCGAAGGATGTGGAGCTTACCAATTAGGCTGAACTTGGGCAACACCTACTGAGGAGGTCTACCCGTCTGTCTGTCTGAACCTGCACGCATGAAATGTAGCGCCGCCAAAAAATGGACGTCAATACAAAATAATGTACCGAGTATGTAAGGAAATAAAATAATTAAAAGCTGAACTGAACTGATAATATGATAACTAAAAGTAACTAGGAGTAAAAGATGACCTAGAGATATACTTAGCTGCTGATACTGACTCAACTCTCTCAACATAGTAAGTAAAATAAATGTCCGGCCCTATAAGGCTCGGAACGTGTAAATGCTGCACCGTAGTAGGCTCGTTCATAGGCGCTCGACCATACTAGCTTTGTATCTCGGCCATTCTAGGCTCGCTCATCAATTCTCGACCACAGTAGGCTTGGTATATAACTTACCATCTGATCAGAGATTGCCCAATAGGGGCTTGCCCACCGATTATAGCTCGATGGTGGTGATACCATAATACTGTATATATATATATATACCCTCTACTCTATTAAACTGGAAGAACATGATAACTGTGATTTCTACATGTTTTATACCCATTCTTACCTAAGCTTTGTGCATGAACTGCCATAAATTAGTCCCAAAATGCTTACAAGTTGCGCTTGATTGCAGGTTTGAGCGACAAGATGAAAAATACCAAAGATCGGCTCAAAAAGGAGTGAAATCTGCCAAGTGTCAAAAGACAACTGAAGTGGGGAACAAAATGACCTGTGCGGTCCGCACTGATATGTCACGCGGCCGCACAGGAGGGTTCAAAGGCTGGGTTATTTCAAGGTCAACCTGCGCGGTCCGCACTGCTTTGCCACGCAGCCGAACAGGATAGTTCAGAGACCATGCAATTTCCAAGTCAAGATGTGCGGTCCGCGCTCCTTTCCACGCAGCCCGCGCCCAAGAGTGTCACAGACTTAGTCATTCAAGGCAAAAGCCCACGCGGCCGCACACCTAATCAGTGCGGTCCACGTGGATGAAGTTCAGAGAGGGTGGATTTGGACCAAAACACCCTACGCGGCCGTGCGTCACATTTGTGCGGTCCGCCTCCCCAGTGTCAGAAGCAAGATATGAAGACCCAAACCCTTACGCGGTCGCGCGTCATTTGTGCGCGGTCCGCGCTAGACCCTCAGGGGTATTTTTGTCCGGTTTTTCTGTGTAGTATAAATAGGACATTTTACATTTTAGAGGAGGAGTTTTTTTTTGGTTTTTATCAGATAGCAGCTGAACTCGAGACTTCATAGTTTTAGCCTATTTTGGGCAATTTATTCAAGTATTAACGTGGATTTGAGTAGATTAACATTGTAGTTAATTATTATGTCAATTTCATCTACTATTTCTTCAATTTATGTTTCTATTATGGCTAGCTAAAACCATTAGCTAGGGTTGTGGTTTAACCCTAGTGTGGGTAACTAATGGATGTGATTGTTTAGTGCATGAATCATGTTGGGTATTTGTTATTTGGATTAATCTTATGTTTTCATTAAGATTTGGTGGTTTCAAACACTAAGTCTAGCATAGTGAGTCTTGACTCTTCTTGAGAAAGAGAGTCTATGACCCCAAGATTAATTCCAACAAGGAATTGGGATGGACCCATGAGAATGGTAGTCCCAATTAACGGGTTAAACCTCGAGAGAGTAATTACCCAACTTGAACCATAAGTTGCTTGGGAAAATTGGCCTACCCAATTGGTCTTGAGAGAGTCAATTGGGAAAATCACTCTCTCTACCGAGAGGTGTGAGAGTGGGTGCAAAAGTGCAACGGTATAGCATAAGTCCCATATTCATCATTCTTGCATTAGGAATCTCTATCCTTTAGTTGACCACCTAGGTACATGCCACGACCCTAGTGCCTTTCTCTATATTGCATACAACTTAGAATCAATATCTTAGCCTAACTTAGCTTTAAACTTGTAGTTGATAAATTGTAGTTGATAATCAAAAGAAAACAAAAAATGTTAGAAGATCAATTAGGAGCTAAAACATAGTCCTAGACCATACAAACACTCAACTCCAAATTGAAGCTCCCTGTGGAAAATTGACCCCGATACCACTATTGGGTAAAAGTATTAGCGCCCACTCTTCCTTAGGTTGAGTCCACTGTGATCACTTTTTGGCGCCGTTGCCGGGGAGCTTTATGGTGTTTGACTATTTGTTATCTAGTTCTATGTTTTGCTTCTTTTTCCTTCTTTTTACTTACTCTATTTGTGTTAATTCACTCAGGTACCAATGGCTTTAAACGCACAAGATGCTATTAATGTTGGAGTGGATGAGGTGGAGAGGTAGAACAAGAGGAGGTTTTACCCCAAGCACAAAGACGGGGTAGAAATGCTAATGCAAATGTTAATTCTAATGACAACATACCAGACCCTCCTCCACCTCCACCAAGTGTGGCACCAAGAGTTCTACCCAATCAAGGGTACACAAGTGCAATAGTTCCTCCCCGAATCCGGGCGGGGAACTTCCAAATCACCAATGTCATGCTCACTTTGCTCGACCAACGAGGGTACTTCACAGGCGCCTCGAACCAAAATGCATACAAGCATTTGAAAGGGTTTGTGGATACTTGTTGGGGGAGAAAGCAGACAAATGTTTCGGAAGATGCACTGAGGTTAAGGCTTTTACCCTTCTCACTTCGGGGGAAGGCATTGGATTGGTTGGAGAGACTCCCAAATCATTCCATAACTACGTGGGATGAGTTAGCCGATAAATTTATTGCCAAGTTCTTTTCTCCTAGTCATATGGCGGCTCTTCGAGATGAGATTCTAGCCTTCAAGCAAGAGCTGACAGAGCCTTTACATGAGATATGGGAGAGGTTTCGGACGATGGTAAAAGAGTGCCCCAACAATGATATGAATGATGTTATGATCCAACAAACGTTCTATCGGGGTATAAACACAACAAACTAGTGCATTGTCAATCAGTTGGCCGGTGGTAATTTTATGAAGCTTCCATACAACGAAGCTTGTGATGTTCTTGATGAAATGGCCGATACTTCTTCGGCATGGCAAAGCCGGGCTAATGTTCCTCAAGGTGATCCTAATGTTATACACTTGCATAAGGAGTTGCATGATCACGGCTAAGCCATTGCCGAACTCACAACAATGAACCAATTGGCTAAAGTGCAACTTCAACAAGTTCAAAATCCGCGCCAAGTCAATGCCATGGAGGGGGTGAATATGATGAAAAGAAGGCAAAGAGGGAAACAACAACCTCAAGAAAATTTTGACAACTATGATGATGGTGGTGGATATTCGAATGAAGGTTTTGATGACCAAAGTGAGGAAGTCCAATATGTCAACAACTACCAAGGGAATAGAGGTAGTCAAGGGAATCAACAATGGAGACCCCAAGGTAATTGGGGCAATCAACAAGGTGGCAATTGGAATTACAATAGCAATCAAGGAGGCAATTGGGGGAACAATAATTCAGGGAATCAAGGTAATTGGAACCGGAACAACAATTGGAACAACAACAATGGTAGTCAAGGTGGTTGGAACAACAATGGTAGATAAGGTAATAGGGTCAAGGCTTTCAAAGGCCCCCAATGTATCAACAAACCAATAACCCGCATCCGTTTCAATCTCAAGGGTCGAGTTCGTCGGGCAATGACATGGGTCGAATAGAAAACATGTTTGAGCAAATGATGAAGAAGAATCATGACTCCGATGCTCAATTGGCCTCCTATAACACTTCAATCCGTAATTTGGAAGTACAACTCGGGCAAATTTCGCAATCTCTCAACACTCGCCCAAAGGGTGCTCTACCAAGTGATACGATAGTAAACCCCAAGGGTGGGCATAATAATCATGTGATGGCGGTTACCACAAGAAGCGGAAGAGGCGGTGATGTGCAAGCCTCAAGAGGTAATCGAGTTGTGGTTGATGAAGAAGAGTTGCAAAATGATGAGATCCCGTTGGTAGTTGAGGATGTTGTTGAACAAAGTGCAAGTGATGATGTGAGAATTGAAATTGATGAGGGTGAGAAGGAGACTCAAGAGGCCGTGAACCCGTCTAGGGAACACGTTATTGATATGCCCAAACCGGTGGTGACAAAATCCAAGGCACCCTTGCCTAGACCTCCTCCACCATATCCTCAAAGGTTGGCCAAGCAAAAAGGTGACAACCAGTTTAAAAAATTCATTGAGATGATGAAGATTTTGACTATAAATATGCCCTTGGTGGAGGCACTTGAACAAATGTCGGGATATGCAAAGTTCATGAAGGACTTGGTTACTAAAACGAGATCGATGGAGTGTGAGACAATCAAAATGACACACCAAGTGAGTTCCATTGTACATTCCGTGGCTCCAAAGCTAGAGGATCCCGGAGCATTCACAATACCATGTACCATTGGAAGTGCCGATTTCGCAAAAGCCCTATGTGACTTGGGGGCAAGTATCAATCTCATGCCATATTTGGTCTTCAAGACCTTGGGTATCGGACAACCTCATCCAACTTCTATGAGGCTTCAAATAACGGACAGGTCAATGAAGCAGCCTTTGGGGATTATTGATGATGTCCTTGTTCGTGTTGTTAAGTTCATATTGCTGGCCGATTTCGTGATCTTGGATTGCGAAGTGGATTTAGAGGTTCCTATCATTCTTGGAAGACCCTTCCTAGCTACGGGGAAGGCCTTGGTTGATGTGGAAGCAAGAGAATTGATCTTCCGTGTTGGAGATGAAAAGGTGGTGTTCCACATGTGTAAATCAATGAGGCAACCAAATAGCACCGAGGTATGCTCGTTTGTTGACATTGTCACGGCGGTGATAGTGGATGACACAAGCGCAATGGCAAATGTTGAGGACCCACTTGAGGCCGTGCTATTGAACATGGATGTTGATGATGATGCTGGAAGGGTGGAGTGTGTGAACGCATTACATGGCATGGGCTCGTATTCTTATGAACTGAGGAAGTTATCTCTTGATCTTGAAAATTGCAAAACTCCACCCACCAAGCCATCTATTGAGGAGCCACCGGTGTTGGAGTTGAAACCACTTCCTCCTCACCTCAGGTATGAATTTCTTGGTCCTAATTTCACTTTGCCGGTTATTCTTTCTTCTTGCTTGACTAACGTGCAGGTTGACGCCACTTTGGCGGTTCTTCAAAAGCGCAAGCGGGCAATTGGATGGACCTTGGCGGATATTTGGGGTATTAGCCCCGTGTTTTTCATGCACAAGATAATATTGGAGGACGCTAGGCCGTCCCTTGAACATCAAAGGAGACTCAATGAGGCCATGCAAGAGGTGGTCAAAAAGGAAGTCATCAAGTAGCTTGACGCCGGTGTGGTGTATCCAAATTCTGACAGTTCGTGGACTTCTCCGGTACAATGTTTGCCAAAGAAAGGAGGAATGACGGTGGTGACCAATGACAACAATGAACTTATTCCTACTCGTACTGTGATGGGTTGGAGGGTATGCATGGACTACCGGAAGTTGAACAAGGTGACTAAAAAGAATCATTTCCCACTGCCGTTCTTGGACCAAATGTTTGATCGTCTTGCGGGCTGGGCTTTCTATTGTTTTCTAGATGCGTATTCAGGCTATAACCAAATTCTCATTGCCCCGGAAGACCAAGAAAAGACAACCTTCACATGTCCTTATGGCACATTCGCCTTCTCTCGAATGCCATTTGGATTATGTAATGCACGGGCGACCTTCCAACGATGTATGATGGCAATCTTCACCGACATGGTGGAGGACATATTGGAGGTCTTCATGGATGATTTTAGTGTGGTTGGGGACTCATTTGTTGAATGCTTGCTAAACTTGGATCGTGTGTTGGCCCGATGCGAAGACAGAAATTTGGTTCTCAATTGGGAGAAATGCCATTTTATGGTAGAAGAAGGAATTGTGTTGGGTCACAAATTTTCAAAAAGAGGGATTGAGGTTGATAAGGCAAAAATTGAGGTTATCTCAAGGCTCCCTCCCCCTACTTCTGTCAAAGGGGTGAGGAGTTTTCTTGGACACGCGGGTTTCTACCGAAGATTCATCAAAGACTTCTCTAAGGTAGTTAACCCGTTGTGTAAATTGCTAGAGAAAGATGCAAAATATGTGTTCGATAAGAGATATATGAAGGCTTTCGAGCTTCTAAAGCAAAAGTTGACAACTACCCCCATCATTACCGCACCAAATTGGAGCTTGCCCTTTGAGCTCATGTGCGACGCTAGTGATGTTGCGGTGGGGGCGGTCTTGGGACAAAAAATCAACAAAATGTTCCATCCGGTGTACTACTCAAGTAAGACAATGAATGAATATCAAAGGAACTACACGGTCACCAAGAAGGAATTACTTGCCATTGTTTTTGCCATGGAGAAGTTTCATCCATACCTTATGGGGGCCAAAGTGATTATTCATACCGATCACGCCGCCCTTAGGTACTTGATGACGAAGAAAGATTCAAAAGTGAGGTTAATGAGATGGGTGCTTCTTCTTCAAGAATTTGATTTGGAGATTGTTGATAGAAAGGGTACTGAAAATCAAGTGGCGGACCACTTGTCTCGACTGGAGGAGGAAGGGAGGCCTTTGGACGTCCTTGAGATAAATGATGCTTTTCCAGATGAACAACTCCTCTCGGTTTCAATGCTAGACATGCCATGGTTTGCCGACATTGCCAATTATCTTGTTACCGGTGTGGTTCCATATGAGCTCTCTTCTAACCAAAGGAATAAGCTCAAGCGGGATTGTTTGGACTATTATTGGGATTAGTCGTATCTTTTCAAAATTTGCACCGATGGTGTAATTCGCCAGTGTGTTCCCGAAGAAGAGCAATTAAGTATTGTGGAAGCTTGTCACTCTTCGCCCTATGGTGGCCATCATGGCGGGGCGAGAACGACGTCTAAAGTGTTAAGTTGTGGTTTCTATTGGCCTTCTTTGTTCAAGGATGCCGGTGAATTTGTGAAAATATGTTATGAATGCCAACGTGCCAGAGGGATTTCGAAGAAAGATGAGATGCCCCTTAACATGATTCTAGAGGTTGACATTTTTGATGTTTGGGAGAGAAACTTTATGGGACAATTCGTAAGTTCTTGTGGCAACACCTACATCTTGGTAGCGGTTGATTATGTGTCGAAATGGGTTGAAACCATAGCTTTGCCAAATAATGAAGCTCGAAGTGTGGTGGCATTCTTGAAAAAGAGTATCCTCACGAGGTTTGGCACTCCACGTGCTATCATCAGTGACGGGGGTTCTCATTTTTGCAATCGGGCTTTTGACTCTTTGCTAGCCAAGTATGGGGTAAATCACAAGATGACCACTCCTTATCATCCTCAAGCGAGTGGCCAAGTTGAGGTGTCCAACCGTGAGATCAAGAGTATTATGTCCAAGACTATCAATGCAAATAGGACCGACTGGTCGAAGAAATTGGATGATGCTCTTTGGGCTTATCGTACAGCTTTCAAGACTCCGATTGGTATGTCGCCGTATCGGTTGGTGTTTGGGAAGGCTTGTCATCTTCCGGTATAATTGGAACATAAGGCTATGTGGGCCCTGAAAAAGTTGAACTTAGAATGGGATGTCGCTGCAAATCTCCGGGTTGAGCAATTGAATGAACTTGATGAGTTTAGGTTTCATGCTTAATCCAACTCGTCCTTGTATAAGGACAAGATGAAGTACCTTCACGACAAGTATGCCTGAGGGAAGGAATTCAAAGTTGGTGACATTGTTCTTCTTTTCAACTCCCGGTTGAGGTTATTTCCGGGCAAGCTGAAGTCTAAGTGGAGCGGCCCATTTGAAGTGGTTTGTGTAACTCCTTTTGGTGCCATTGATCTCAAAAATAAGAATGGTGAAGTTTTTCGGATCAATGGGCATCGTGTCAAGCACTATTTGGGCAAGATTGATGACAGCCACGTGGTGGTACTCATTCATTTGAAATGACTGTGATGGTAACATGCGTCGTGCCGCGACGTTAAATCAGGCGCTTCTTGGGAGGCAACCCATGTCTTTTTCCTTTTCTTTGTTTTTTTGTTGTAGAGTAAGATTTTTGAGCTGATAGTTTGTGAAGTGTTGCAGGGATAATGTTGAACCAGTGCAGGGCAAAAGTGCAAAATGGTCAGTCTCTGAATATTGCCTATGCGGCCGCGCAACAAAATAGTGCGGTCCGCGTAGGTTTGAGCAGCTGAAGGGTTAAGGCCCAGAAGACCCAACACGGACGCATGACATTTTTGTGCGGTCCGCGCTGGAGGACCCAGAATTACATGCTCTCTGACAAAGTTCCCACGTGGCCGTGCACCAAAGCAGTGCGGTCCGCACTGGGATGGCTGAAAGTACCAAGTCTCTGAAGACTTCCACGCGGTCGCCCATCAAAATAGTGTGGTCCGCGTGGATTGAACAAATAATGTGTAGGATGCAAAATCCAGTGCGGTCCGCGTCCTTTTTTGTGCGACCGCGCTGGTAGGTAGGAACTGGGTCCCAGGGCTTTTCTATAAATAGAGGCCTTGGGCCTCATTTTAACCTTTTCGCCAAATTTACACCTGAGCTATTGTTTTCACTGTTCATCAAGACTAATTGTGCACATTCATTAATCCCTGGTAACAACTCTCATTCATTTCAATCATAGTCTAATTTTTGTTTCGTTTAATTGCTTTCTACTAGTGTAACTTCTTACTTTTGTCTTTTTCTTCTTAGTTTAACTGTTAGCTTAGATTTTTGTGTGTTTTAGTTTAATCATGGGCATGGAATCTTGTTAAATAACTGAGTAGGGACACTTAGGACCCAAAAAGGTGAACAAAAATTGGATTTAATTGAACAAACACCCGACTCAGTTAAATTAGCCCTACGCGGCCGCGCAACATTTATGCGTGGTCCGCGTGACTATGGTTAAGAGATTATGAACCTCTTTGCGCGGTCCGCGTGCCATTTATGTGCGGTCTGCGTGAACCCAGCGTGGCCGCGGTCCAAAACAGTATGGACCACCTGTGAAGAGTTTAGAGAGGTCAACATTTGGGTATTTCACCTGCGCGGACCGCGTACCATTTCTATGCGGTCCTTGCTAAACCAACGCGGTCGCGGTCCAAATCAGTGCTGACCGCGTCGGTTTATTCAGAAAAGTATGTGTGGGTGTCAGTATACTGCGCGGACCACGTGCCTTTTGGTGCGGTCCGCACCTCTCTGTCTGTGTCACTGTGTCTGCACTCTTTGCATTCAACTGAACTGTCTACTTCACCTTATGTGCTTCTACTAACAATGTTAGACATGTATTCCTTGCAGACAATGGTTCAAAAATGAGCAGGCAAAGAAAAACAACCCGGGAGAGGTGGTTCCTCCCGAGGGGGGAAAAGCAAGAGGATTGTGAAACTCACTCCTAAAACTAGGGAATTGATAAAGAAAACCCGGAAGATAATCCGGGAAGCTGATAGAGCTGCATCTCATTCCACGGGGAGTGAGTATGCACCTTCACGGAGCATTACCTCGGAGTCTGCCCCCACCTATATGTCCACTTCATTGCAGCTCCGTGATTCCCCTTCACCGGATCATGGTAATGTAGCCTCCTCTAAGAAGCCGGTTAATGTCATCTCGGACTCGTCTGATGAGTCCTTGGCAAGAGAAGAAGAGCAATACTCCACATCTCCCACGGCTTCGTTATCAGGGGATAGTGGAGGGTATGCTGAGGGGGTGAGCCACAGGTCGGGGGGATAGAGCGTACTAGAAAACCGGAGGCATGGGCAGACAGGATTGTTAGTGAGGTTGCTTTCCACAAATTCTGGGAGTGGTGGCCGAAAAGGATACTGATTCCGGAGAGGCAGTTCATAGATGTCGATCTTGTCCCTCTAAACCCTCATATGCAAGCACAATTCCGTACTAGAGAAGGTTGGGTCTTCTTCAAAGAACGTGTTAAGATGGAGAATGAGCATATGGTGAAGGAGTTCTATAGCAATGTCCACCATGTAGTTCGGGACTCAAAAGCAACTAAAGTGAGGGACAAGACAGTTGTGTTTGATGGCAAATCGTTGAATGAATTCCTGGGGTTTGAAGAAGAGGATGAATCGCAATATTTAGAAAAGCTAGCAATGAAAGAGAAAGTTCGTCCTTGGTTGGCCGAGCACTTGGCAGCCCCGGATACAGTCCCAGTCTGGTTGAAAGCACAAGAAAAGATCTTTAGAAACACCCTGAACTTTGAAGCCAAAGGGTGGTTGACTTTCGTGTGTAGTCGACTTGACTTGTCTACACATGATCACTCCATTCCCCTTCCTCGTGCTGTCTTGGTAGCATCTATCATGGCAGGTTTCCCTCTGAATGTGGGTAATATTATGTCTAGAGTGATTTCTACAGTTGGTCAAGAGACCCAAACAAACTACCCCTTCCCAAACACACTCTCTTTGTACTTCAAAGAATTGAAAGTGAAGAAAAAGAAATATGATGTCAAGGTACCTCCGGTGGCCCCGTACTCATGGTATAGTCAGTTGGGTCCAGACAACCCAAAGAGGGACAAGAAGAATGTGGTATCCACTTCCACCGCACCTGGCCAGTCTGAGGAGCCAGCGGTCATTGAGCATCCCAGTGAGCCTTCCACCATTCATGCTACTGATGAGGCATTGCCTCCAGGTCCGTCGTCAACAGTTGGTCCTTCTATTGCAGTTGACCCGGTAGTCCCGTCATCAAAGACTCACCGGTTCACCGCAAACCAGCTCACCCATTCCCTTGCCAGTTTGAACAACTGGATGTCAGCTGCGACATCCAAGTTGTCTACATTGACCACTACTATATAGGCACAGGGAGCACCAGTTACTGTTGAGATTCCTTCCTCCATTGAGGATGCACTGAAGAAGATCCTGGCCAACCAGGAAGAGATGATGGCGACGCAGGATGCCTTGACTAAGGCGGTTGGGGCACATGGCAAAGCGTTGGAGAAATTGGCTCGGGAGCACAAGAAGCTGAGGAAGCAGAAGGCTTCCAAGGAGTCAGTGACACAATTGAGAGTAAATGTGGACAAGCTCATGGCGGATCAGTTGCCAATTGACCTACTATTTGGTGATCTAGTTGTAGAGCCAGCAGCAGCACTATTACAGGAGGAGGAGCAGAGGCCGAGGAAAAAGAGGAAACTCCCTAGCACTAAGGGAGTTGTGATTGAGGTAGCACCGGTTCAAGAGAGTCCCTCCACTGACCCACCAGTTGATGATCCAGTTCTTGAGCAGGCACCTGTCCCAGCAGCAGGCTAGGGACCAGTCTGAGGTTCCCGCCAGTACAGAGGACTTAGGAGGTACTGACCAGCACAGGGTGACGGATGAGGCTTGAGGGGCCTTTTTATATACTTTCTTTCATTTTGGTGCTTATTTTAGTAGTTAGCATTGGGGACAATGCTAGCTTTTATTCGTAGGGGAGTGGCCCTACTATTTTGATTGACTGTTGGATTACTGTATATATTCTTTTACTTTCAGCACATTCGTAGTTGTAGATGGCTTGTATATAACTGTTCATTCTAGATGCTCTTAAACTCTATGTATATATTCATTTCCCCTAGTTGTATATTCTACTCCCCTTTTGTACATATTCATTCGGTTTTCATTTTGGTTTTCTATTTTTCGTTAAAATTTTTCGTTTTAGTTGCAAAGTTAGGCTCGTAGCCTTTTTGTTTTGTTTTGGCGTTTGCAATAAGCCCTTGGTTTTCTTAATGCCACGGTTCTTTCCAAGGGTAGAGTGTTGTGCGAACCAGGTGGCTCTTCCCAATGATAGATGGCGTAATAACCTTCTTAAGGGTTTGAGTCCGTTTTTGATTTTTCTTTTTGATTTTCAAGTTTTTGTAGTTAAGGGTACCTCAGGGAAAGCTTCACTTGGGCCTAGCACATTTGCCTTTGATCCTATGATCAAAGACATTATGTTGTGTTTAGGATGGTGAAAGTTGTGGCCTTGCTCTTGTGTTGACCAAACAATCATCATGTGGTCATTTTGGGCCATTGTGCGCTTGAATCATATCTAAGGTCGTTGTGGGCCCTCGACCCCGTCTTTGGCAATCTTTGAGTGTGTGTAGTGAGAATTTGAATCGTGAGCCCAAGTACCGAGCCGATGGCCTAGAACTTTCCCTGAATGTTTGTTGAGGCGAAATGATAGGTGGAACTTAACTTGAGACATGATTATAGGCTCTCCTTGATCCAAAATGCAAAATTTGAACAATTTCCATGACCTACCAATGAAATAATCCCTAGTTCACCCCTTTTGAGTCTTAAACCTTTTTCTTTCATGAACCAAGCTACAAGCCTATACCAGTTCTTAATGAGACCCTCTTTTGGCACCCAAATCTTCCCTTGAGTAAATGGCAAATGTCTAAGTTTGGGGGGGGGAGACAAGAAAGGCATCAATGTGGTAAAAAGGCACAAAAGCAAAAGAAAAGGAAGGCAGTGAAAAAGAGAAAAAGACAAAAAGAAAGACAAAAATGAATAAGAATCAAAAAGGGAATCCAAGGACAACAAAAAAGTGAAAAAGGTGTGGAAAAGTGGTAAAAAGGAGAAAGGGTTTAATTGCAAAAGAAAGAGTGATAATGTGTCTCTCTAACCCCTTGAAAGAAGTGAATTACTCAATTGAGTCAAGAAAGTGTGCCAAAATAAATCAAAAGAAGTGTTTAAGGGAAGATTGAACCCATTTGAACAAAAACATGTCCTACCTTTACCCAAATCCTTCACAATGACTCCTCAAAAGCCCTATATGATCTTGAGTTGAGGGAAGCCTACATTAGTGGATACTTACATAAGGGGCAAGCATGTGGTACTTAGAGCCGGACTTAGGGCCTTTTCTTTGTGAGAGATGAGAGAGAAGTCCATTCACCTCGATTTGTGTGCAAATACTCTAAAAAGGTGAGGTTCACTTAGGGAAAGTCGAGGATGTGTGAGTTTGGGTTCCACAATGACCAAAGAAATTGAGAAAGGTTCCTTGATGAAATGTGTCAACTCTTGATGCTCTTGTGTCACACTTGATCCCAATTGATGCTTGTTGAGGTTACTTTAGGATAAACATGAATTACTTGGGTGTTTTCCATTGAGGGGTAGGTCTCATTTTATTTGCTTGAGGACAAGCAAAGGTTAAGTTTGGGGGAGTTAACAACTGTGATTTTTACATGTTTTATACCCATTCTTACCTAAGCTTTGTGTATTAACTGCCATAAATTAGTCCCAAAATGCTTATAAGTTGCGCTTGATTGCAGGTTTGAGCGACAAGATGACAAATACCAAAGATTGGCTCAAAAAGGAGTGAAATCTGCCAAGTGTCAAAAGACAACTGAAGTGGGGAACAAAATGACCTGTGCGGTCCGCACTGATGTGTCACGCGGCCGCACATGAGAGTTCAGAGGCTGGGTTATTTCAAGGTCAACCTGCGCGGTCCGCACTGCTTTGCCACGCGGCCGCGCAGGATAGTTCAGAGACCATTCAATTTCCAAGTCAAGATGCGCGGTCCGCGCCCAAGAGTGTCAGAGACTTAGTCATTCAAGGCAAAAGCCCACGCGGCCGCGCACCTAATCAGTGCGGTCCGCGTGGATGAAGTTCAGAGAGGGTGGATTTGGACCAAAACACCCTATCCGGCCGCACGTCACATTTGTGCGGTCCGCGTCCCCAGTGTCAGAAGCAAGATATGAAGACCCAAACCCCTACGCGGCCGCGCGTCATTTGTGCGCGGTCCGCGCCAGACCCTCAGGGGTATTTTTGTCCGGTTTTTCCTATTTAGTATAAATAGGACATTTTACTTTTTAGAGGAGTTTTTTTTTTTGGTTTTTATCAGATAGCAGCTGAACTCGAGACTTCATAGTTTTAGCCTATTTTGGGCAATTTTTTCTAGTATTAATGTGGATTTGACTAGATTAACATTGTAATTAATTATTATGTCAATTTCATCTACTATTTCTTCAATTTTTGTTTCTATTATGGCTAGTTAAACCCATTAGCTAGGGTTGTGGCTCAACCCTAGTGTGGGTAATTAATGGATGTTATTGTTTAGTGCATGACTGATGTTGGGTATTTGTTATTTGGATTAATCTAATGTTTTCATTAAGATTTTGTGGTTGCAAACACTAAGTCTACCGTAGTGAGTCTTGACTCTTCTTGAGAAAGAGAGTCTATAACCCCAAGATTAATTCCAACAAGGAATTGGGATGGACCCATGAGAATGGTAGTCCCAATTAATGGGTTAAACCTCAAGAGAGTAATTACCCAACTTGAACCATAAGTTGCTTGGGAAAATTGGCCTACCCAATTGGTCTCGAGAGAGACAATTGGGCAAAATCACTCTCTCTACCGAGAGGTGTGAGAGTGGGTGCAAAAGTGCAACGGTTATAGCATAAGTCTCATATTCATCATTCTTGCATTAGGAATCTCTACCCGTTAGTTGACCACCTAGGTACATGCCATGACCCTAGTGCCTTTCTCTATATTGCATACAACTTAGAATCTATATCTTAGCTTAACTTAGATTTAAACTTGTAGTTGATAATCAAAAGAAAGCAAAAAATGTTAGAAGATCAATTAGGAGCTAAAACATAGTCCTAGACCATACAAACACTCAACTCCAAATTGAAGCTCCCTGTGGAAAATTGACCCCGATACCACTATTGGGTAAAAGTATTAGCGCCCACTCTTCCTTAGGTTGAGTCCGCTGCGATCAGAATAGAGAATACTGTAACTTATGAGAATAGTATAATTCATATAAATTCGGGAGTATGAACTTCTCTTTATGCCTCGTCATCAAACACATATAGTAATGAGATCATGCCAAAATGAAAAAAGAGCTTAGCCTTAACATACCTTATCAGAATATTTCTAATCACCAAGTTGAACTCGCCTCATCACACCTTAATCTACAACAACAAAAATAATACTATCCTTAGGTTACGAAAGGTACAACTATCGCACAACAAACGACAAGCTCATTTTGTATTAAAACAGGCAGCATCTCCCCTATAATCCTTACTTCCTCCAAATTCAAGATAATACCAAAAACACAAGGACACAACAATAACAACATATATGAATTATTTTCCAGCCTTAAATACAACATAAAATACTACAAAATATCCCAACACACCCTAATATCTTCATGCAAAAAATGACCACCGTAGTAGTATCAAACGACCTAGAAATGTTACAACGAACAAACAACCCACCACCCTACATTTATATGGTGTTTCTCCAAACCCTTACTCCTCAAAAAATCCAAAAATAGTAGAAAAACATGCAGCCTAACAATAACACAAAATAATCCGCTACAAGTGAATAACTCGAACTCACGGCTTCCGATCACCGTCCCGTGAGTTCTTACAAGTATAGAACGACCTACCATGACTTTACAGCAGAAAAAAATTGATGAAAGAGAGCATTAAACTTACCTTATTTTTTGGATAACTCAGCTCTTATGTTGGTTCTTCAAACTCTAGTTTTTACCTCCAATTAGAACTTGAAAGGAAGAGAAAATCAATTAGGGTTTGTGGAAAATTTTTGGGAGGAATTTTGCAAAACTTATGTCTGGTTATTATGCCATATTTTTAGTATAATATATGAAGAAAATATTCCTTTAAAATGTCTCTATGAATACCTAAAATGGCCCATTTTTGGGCTCTCATTTAAGCAAGTAGGTGACACACCTACTTGTCACCAAGCCGTCTGCGCGGTCTCGTAAAAATGCCCATATCTTTCTACTCCGATGCTGTATTGACAAACGGTTTAATGAATTATAAAATAGACTCATAGATATTTAATTTAATGGGTGGAACACCCCATAACTCTAAGTATATTGGGAGAAAGTTGCAGTTACATTTTACCTAAATTTTAGTAAAACCTATGAACGTAACTTGTGATGACTTTCATCGACTTTTGTTTCACAACTCAATTGACTTGAAAACATAGCACACGACTATCATACGACTAACCTAATTCATAACATAATCTCATTATCATGTTAAGCACACTAGTTTCACCCCAAAAGTACATGATGTAACATTCCCAACTTGTCGACTTTCGATGAAACATTGTTTTCTTCAATTCCTTTAGCTTCTGAACCTTCCAACCCTCTTTGTATTTGTTGTTCATAATCATCAATATTTGTAACCTCCAAGGTAACATGATTAACTTATTTATATACTTTCAAATGTTATCTCATTTTGGTCCTACATTAGTTTGATTACGATGTACTTTTACGTATGAAAATATAGGGTGTATAATCATTCCTCCCTTAGGAACATTCGTCCTCAAATGTTTACTCTTGGAGACTTTGGAAAATTTGCTAGTGTCTCCTCCGTACACTAGACTAAAACCAACCTGCACGCAGCCAGAAAACATACTATGCATGCCACGCATGGCCAATGTCTGTAAATAACAACACTTTTCCTTACACAGCCATAAATCATAAATACTGAAAGTCAAAAATAAAATCTTACCTGATGACCTATTAGCCTAAATAGAGCTGTGTTGTAGCTTCCCATCTCGAGCCATATCTTAAGTTTGAAATAGGTGGGGGTATTTAGACTTCATTTCTTCCTCCGTTTCCCACGTCATCTCTTCCACATTCTTGTTTCTCCATAAAACCTTCACAGAGGCTACCTCCTTATTTTGTAGCTTAGGATTTGTCGGTCTAGGATGGCAACAATAGTTTACTCGTAAGACAAGTCCTTCGTCATCTATACATCATTTGTGGGCACCACTCGAGAAAGATCTCCAATGCACTTCCATAGCATAGATACGTGAAAAACCAGATGGACAAACTCCAATTCTGAGTGCAATTCTAACTCATATGCCACTTGAACCGCTCTCTGAGCTGTCAACAGTCGCTCCCGGATAAGCTTTACTTTCTCTATAGCTTGCTGAACCAGGTCTGGCCCATGTAACCCAGATTCTCCAACATCAAACCACCCTATAGGAGATCTGCACTTACGCCCATACAAAGCCTCGTACGGAGCCATCTGGATACTGGAGTGGTAACTGTTATTATATGCAAACTCGATAAGAGGTAGATGTTCATCCCAACTTCTTTTAAAATCCAACACACATACTCGTAACATATCCTCGAGCATCTGAATTGTGCGCTCGGCTTGTCCATCAGTCTGTGGATGAAAAGCTGTGCAGAGATTCACCTGAGTCCCTAGACCTCTCTGAAATGACCTCCAAAAATATGCTATAAACTAGGCCCCATGGTCAAATATAATAGAAACTGGTACTCCTTGTAGTCGCACTATCTCCTTAATATATAACTTTGCATAATCTTCTCCTGTATATGTATATCTTACCGGAAGGAAATGAGCTGATTTTGTGAGCCTATCAACTATCACTCATATGGAATAAAACTTACAATTAGAACGAGGTAAACCCATGATAAAGTCCATGTTTATCGCCTCTCATTCCATGTCGGGATCTCTATAGTTTGAATTAGCCCTCCAGGCTTCTAGTGCTCTACCTTTACCTGCTGGCAACTAGGACATTAGGCGACAAACTCAACAATGTTCTTCTTCATATCATTCCACCAGTAAGCATCTTTAATGTCATGATACATCTTCGTTGACCCAGGATGAATGGAGTACCACGAATAATGTGCCTCTGACATAATCCTGTCTCGTAGCCTTGCAACATCTGGAACGCACAAACGACCCCTATTTCTGAGAACCCCATCTCCCTTGAGCTCTACTTCTTGCTGTGGAACTCGCTCTCTAAACTCGACCAACTCTGGGTCCTCGTACTACCTTTCCTTAACTTCATCTATGAGAGATGATTTTACATTGTTTTGGAGTACAACTCCACCATCGTCGGAATCTACTAACTGAACTGCCAAACATGCCAATTGAATACTCTCTAGTTAATCGTCTTTTCTCGGCTTCTACATCCGCTAAGCTACCCATAGATCGGCAACTTAAGGCATATGCTACAACATTAGCTTTTCATAGATGGTAGAGAATGTTACATCGTAATCTTTCAATAACTCAAGCCATCCCCTTTGTCACAAATTCAACGTTTTTGCTTGAAGATATATTGCAGGATTTTATGATCTGTGAATACATCAACATGAACACCATATAAATAATACCGCCATATTTTAAGTCCATGGATAATCGCAGCTAACTCGAGGTCATGGGTCGGATAATTCCTCTCATGCTTCCTTAATTGCCTTGAAGCATACGAAATTGCCTTCCTATGTTGCATCAGGACACATCCTAACCCAACACCTGAGGCATCACAACATATAGAATACCATCCGGACCCTTTGGAAGTGTTAGAACTGGCGCTGAGGTCAACCTGTTCTTAAGCTCTTAGAAACTCCGCTCGCAAGCCTCCGTCCATTGAAACAAGTTGCTTTCTATGTCAACTTCGTCAATAGTACCGAAAGGGAAGAAAAACCGTCTACAAACCTCCGGTAGTATCCTGCTATGTCTAGAAAGATACGAACCTCTATCGGAGTGGTAGGTCTAGGCCAGGATTTCACAGCCTCAATCTTTTGAGTGTCTACCTTTATACTTTCATCGGATGAAATGTGCCCCAAGAATGCTACAGACTTCAACTAGAACTCACATTTAGAAAACTTAGCATACAATTTTCGATCACGGAGGGTTTAGAGTACCGCTCGCAGGTGGTCCGCATGCTTATCCTTTAAACGGGAATAAACCAGAATATTATTAATAAATACTATCATGAACAAATCTAAAAATGGCCAGAATAGGCTATTCAACAAGTCCATAAATACGGCGGGTGCATTCGTCAACCCGAAGGACATGATAAGGAACTCGAAGTGGCCATATCGGGTCTTGAAGGCTGTCTTCGGAATATATTTCTCCCGAACTCTGACCTAGTGGTACCCCAACCTCAAATATATATTTGAAAAACATCTAGCCCCTGCAACCGATCAAACAAGTCATCTATCCTTGGAAGTGGAAATTTATTCTTAATAGTTACTTTGTTTAGCTGATTATAATCGATACACATCCTCAGCGAGCTGTCTTTCTTCACACAAATAGTACCGGTGCACCCCAAGGTGAGGTACTGGTCCTGATGAAACCTTTCTCCAGCAAATTTTTTAACTGCTCCTTCAACTCTTTCAACTCGGCAGGTGCCATTCTATACAAAGTGATGGATATTGGTTGAGTTCCCGTAAAATCAATTTCTCGCTCTGGAGGAATACCTGGAAGCTCATCTAGAAACACATCTGCGTACTCTTTAACCACTGGAATAGATTGAAGCATAGGTATCTCAGCATTTGCATCTCTAACTCGCACAATATGATAAATGCACCCTTTTACCATCATTTTCCTCGCCTTCAGATATGAAATAAACCTACCTCTGGGTGGCGCTGTATTACATACCCATTCAAGGATTGGCTCACCTGGAAAATAAAATTTTGTTCTTTTGGCTCGACAATAAAATGTGGCATAGAAAGAGGCCAGGCAGTCCATGCCCATGATAGCATCAAAATTCAACATCTCTAGCTTAACTAGGTCGGCTGAGGTCTGCCGACTATAAATTATCACTGTACAATCTTGGTAAACCCGTCTAGAAATAATCGATTCTCCGACCAGTGTAGATACCGCAAAAGCATCACTTAGTATTTCAGGCACTATACCAAACTTCCCCGTGACAAATGGGGTAATATACAATAAAGTAGATCCTAGTTCTATCAAGGCATAAGCATCGTGAGAGCAAATGGTCAATATACCTATGACAACGTGTGGTGAAGACTCCTGGTCCTATCGACCCGCTAAAGCATAGATTCGATTCTGGTTACCGCCTGAACTGGAACCTCTACCTCTACATCGACCTCTACCAGCAAAAGACTAAGACTCGCGCCCTTAAGGATGCACGGACATAGATGATCCTATTGCTGAACTTGATTGTTGTGCCATACCCCAGAATCTCTATTTGGGAAATCACGTATCATATGCCCCGAAAGCCCACATGTATAACAAGCATCAAAACCAGCTTGGGATTAACCAAGTATCCTCTACCATAGATGTCACACCATAGCGTAAATGACCATGTCTGCCCTGAACCTCGTTGTCGCTGCAAGCCCAACGCCCATGAGCTCTCACCTAGTCCTGACTAAGTATAGCGATCATACCTATAATCCCGAAACTGAGGTGGGATAGGCCTAGGTGGCCGTCCGAAGTACTGGGGCCTATAACTCCTCTTAGACTGCTCCTGAGGCCTGGTTAATCTTATCCTCTGTCGCTGCCCTTGCTCAGTCCTCTTTTACCCTGCTGCCGACACCTACCCCTTTCTATATTGTGGGTGAATGCCTAAATTTGTGAGATATCCTTACTATCCTACAATGCAGCGGTGGCATGTGCCTCGGTCAACTCCGCAGCCAACCCTGCTATAAACCTATGAATCCTGTCGCGCATAGTAGCAACTATGGATGGTGCATATTTGACCAATGAGTCAAAATGGAGACTATACTCTCGAACACTCATATTGCCCGTCTTGAGGGCTAGAAACTGATCGACTCGAGCCTGTCGGATATCCCGCAGTAAGTACTGGTCATGGGAGGCATTTGAAAAATTCTCCCAAATAGCTGGAGGTGCATCATGTCCCTCGACCTCTCCCATCCCTCGTACCAAAGGATGGCTATATCTCAGAGTCGAAAAACTGCTAGCTTAACAACCTCTTTCTTTGTGGCATGCATAACCCGAAAGATCCTCTGAAGCTGATCTATGAAATACTGTGGGTCCTCCCTTTGATCTGTCCATGTGAACTCTGGGGTACTCAAAGCAGTAAACTCTCAGAACCTTGAACTCCCAAACCCCTCAAAAGATCCTACACTAGCTGATGCCCTATCATATTGCGGGGTAGCTACCAACTATGTAATCAAATGCACTACACTCCTCAATTTTTGATCTGATGGAAGTGGAGGGGGAATTGGATGTGCAGACTCTCTAGGAATCTCCTTAGGTGGTGGGGGAGCCGGTAATGGCTGAGTAGGGGTCTCGCCTTGGGCCTCATACTGGGCCTCATCTACTGAGGGTACCCTGTTGGTCCCCTCACCTGCTGTTGTATCTCTCCTCTGGCTAGCCGTAGTCTTCCTAGTCACCGTCATTTGTGCATGCAAACACTAACATGCAAGTTTAACTCAAATTTCCTATAACTTAGTTCTATAGAAGGATTTAGATTTGAAAGAAGGGTAACCAACTCCTAAATGCCATGTCATTCCCTGCTTATATAATGTGGTGCACAACACATCTATAAACAAGACCATACTAGACACGGCTTATAGACTCCCTAGGACAGAACTACTCTGATATCATATTTATCACGCCCCGAAATTGGGGGCCGAGACCGGCACCCGGTGCCTCACCTAACCTTGTGTACCAACTTGCTACTAAGGGACTTTGAATATATAATGTCATAATTTGGCTATGGGGCCACATTGCAAAACAATTTGCGAAGCAAAATATAAATTTGAATGAAAATTAAAGCTGAATAAACATCAATATAATGTTGGGTCGACAAGGCCGTCATAACTACTACATCTGACAAACCAACAAAATATACATACAAGGCCTACAAGCCCATCATACTGCGCTAACTGACAGGATATGTCGACAAGGCTCGACTGATGGATGTAGTATGATCGGAATAGTGCTCCGACCTACCCATAACATGTATACATATATATATATATATATAAGATGTAAACAAAACTCTAGACCCGGTAACTCCAAAGGATGTAGAGCTTATCGATCAGGCTGAACTTGGGCAACACCTACTGAAGAGTTCTACCCGTCTCTCTGTCTAAACCTGCACGCATGAAATGCAGCGCCCCCAAAAAAGGGATGTCAATACGAAATAATGTGCCGAGTAAGTAAGGCAATAAAATAACTAAAAGCTGAAACTGAATTGGTAAGATGATAATTGAAAGTAACTGGGAGTCAAAGATGGTCCAGAGATATACTTACCTGCTGATACAGACTCAACTCTCTCAATATAGTAAGTAAAATAAATGCCCGGTGCTATAGGCCTAGAAATACTGCTCTACCGTAGTAGGCTCGCTCATAGGCGCTCGACCATATTAGGATCTGTATCTCGGCCATCCTGAGCTCGCTCATAGGTGCTCAACCCCAGTAGGCTCAATATAAAACTTACCATGTGATCAGAGGTTGCCCAATTGGGGCCTGTCCACCGATTATAGCTCGATGGTGGTGAAAATACTGCAATATTGTATATATATATATATATATATATAGACCCTCTACTCTCTTGATTGGAAGAATACAATACTCAATTGAATATAAGTCCCGATAAGGGAGAATACTGTAACTTATGAGACTAGAATAATTCATATAAATTCGGGAGTATGAACTTCTCTTTATGCCTTGTTATCAAACACATGTAGTTATGAGATCATACTAAAATGAATGAAGGGCTTAGCCTTAACCTACTTTATCACAATATTTCCAATCACCAAGTTGAACTCGCCTCTTCGCACCTTAATCTACAACAACAAAAATAATACTATCATTAAGTTACGAAAGGTACAACTATCACACAACAAACGACAAGCTCATTTTGTATTAAAACGGGCAACATCTCCCATGTAATCCTTACTTCCACTAAATTAAAGATAACACAAACAACACAAGAACACAACAATAACAATATATATGCATTATTTTCCAGCCTTAAATACACCATAAAATACTGCAAAATAACCCAACATACCCCAATCTCTTCTTGCAAAAAATGACCACCGTAGTAGTGTCAACCGACTTTGTAAGTAGTTTGTGGAAAGCGGAATTAATCTTGAAAGTTCTTTTATATTTTCTCCTATATATTCTAAGTATTGGATATCTTGGGTCCTTTGATATTCTTTTATATTTTCTTTTAATAATTTAGATAATAAATTTATATTTTCTAAAGTTTGTAACCATTATTTGAGATATTCGTAGCTGATCATTAATCTGAATATAAGTCTAGTTCATATTATGAGCACGTGATTTTTTCCCTATATATGTATAATTCCAAAAATTCAAACAAAATAATATTCCTTTATTTTTACAATTTTTGTGAATTTTGGTGTCGTTTTGTGTTAATTGTTTGCATTTTATTTGTGTATTTTTATTCATATGAAAATACGAAAATATACATTTGGCATTTGCATTTAGGATTTAACTTCATATTTTAAGATTAATTAGGGGTTAATTTATTTTAGAACAAAATATAAAGAAAATAACAAAAATAGTCCACTTTTGCATTTTTAATTGTTAATTGTTGAATTTGTCACGAAATAGATTTTAAACATTTTTAGGAGTTAATTAGTTTAACTTTGAAATATATTAGGACTCTATTTTTCTTTTTTCATTTTTATAAAATCAAAGAAAATAGACTTTTTCCAATTTTCACCATTTTATTGGATTTTGTAGGATTTCTATTTAATTGCTTGCATTTATCTATGCAAGTTTATTTTATTTAAATCATGAAAAATACCAAAATATCATGAATTACATTTAGAATAAGTTTGTATATTTTTAGAATTAACCGGTAATTATTTTTTTTATAGAAATTCAAAAATCACAAAAAATAGCTCGTTTTTCCATTTTTGTCTTTTAATTTTTAGCTTATTGATTTATCTCTTTTAGTTTAGAGTTAAGTGTTGTTTATAATTTTTATAATTAGATAATTAGTTTAATTTCACACTTTTGGATAATATAGGATTTTTAATTTTTAGGATTTTAATTAATTGGATTTCAAAATCAAAAAGGAAAAAAAAAGAAAAAGAAAAAGAAAACAAAGAAAGGCAAAAAGGAAATTTTGTAGCTCAAAATCGGACTGGGCCAGCTTGAAACAACCCATTTGATTTTAAATCCCTAGTCCATTTTAAAGGCCCTGAACATTGACCTATTAACCTTTTCCCCTCTTTATACCCTAAATCCCTCACATTAAAGAAAAAAAAAAGAGAAAAAATAGGATCAGATCCTTAGACCCAGAGGGAGAAGAGCAACTACGCCCCTGTTCTAAAAGGCCCCTCCTTCTTTTTCACTCACTGACACTAGAGACCCTTTGCAGAAACCCAAGCTTTCTTCCTCCTCACCTCCCACTCACAGCTTACACACGAAAAATCGCTCACCATAGAGCTAGAAACAAAACTTTCAAAAGTTCAAAAAAGAAACTCAAAAAGGAGATCTGAAAATAAGTTTGGGGAATGATTTTCTGGGTTTAAATGCTGTTGAAAGCTTTTAAAGTTGATCTCGCTGTATTGTTGCTGTCGAGTACTACGAATTTTGCTGACATTTTACCAGTTTCATTACTGTCAGTTGATGTTGTCTTGTATTGGAAATTGTTAGTTGAACCCTATCGCTTTGTTTGTTTAAGAGGTAAATTCAAAAGAACCCCTTTGTATCTTGTTATATTTAGTGATGAATGAATTTCTATCTCCGCTTTGAAATCATGTTAAATGTTGATTCATTGTTTGTATTTTTATAATAAGTTTGTTGATTGAATTTTATAATAAGTTTGTTTCTTGGATCTTTCTGTATTTTTTTTATTCGGAAATGCCATTGAGTTGGTTCAAGTGTTTTCACTGTTGGGATTCATTTTAGGCTATTTGAGCAAATGTACTGAGATGTTATTTTTATCATTGATTTTGCCATGTTACTATTATATTTGCTATATCGCCTTGTTTTGATCTA
Source organism: Nicotiana tabacum (assembly GCF_000715075.1). Classification (NCBI taxonomy): domain Eukaryota; kingdom Viridiplantae; phylum Streptophyta; class Magnoliopsida; order Solanales; family Solanaceae; genus Nicotiana; species Nicotiana tabacum. The sequence continues at coordinate 49,036,550 of NC_134089.1, read as the reverse complement.
TGATAATTGTTGTTTCCTTCCCGTTAATTCCATAAAAGGGAGCAATTAATGTGATAATTTAGCATAATTGCTATCATTAACAGTAGCAAAACAAATGCTATTATGGCAATAATATCAATAAATCGTGATTATACTATCATCTCTTGCTTTATGATAAGTATGTCATTTTGTTGAATTACAAATTTGTCATATTCTTCATGGCAGTAGTATTCCAAATTTGTCATATTCTTCATGTCAGTAGTATTTCATGATATAGCCCATATGTATTAACATGTCTTTGTCCTAGAAAAAAGGTGCATATATTATTGGACATGAAAAGAGCTGTTAATTATTAACGTAGGAAAAGAACTCATGCACACGTAGAATGTAATTGTGTGGCCCTCATTTTAAGCAGGAATTGATCCTTAGATTCCGAGATGTGCCATTTAGCAAATTTCATGGCCCTCACAAAGTGCAAACGCGTGGTCTCTTTAGGCGCGTGTTTAATAATATTACTTTCCTAAATTTGGGTGCGCATTTATGTGACCCAAATCCAAATCTCGACAAAGTCGAAATGTGTTGACAATCACGGTGCATTGATTGTGACGTTGTTCGAAACGCGTTTTCACGACATCATAATTCTTATAAAATAAATGATGATCGAAAAAATAGGTTCATAAAATGAGACGAGCCTCACCGAACAAAAATAAATAAATGTGGGGCTCTCAATAAATGGTTGTTAAAACTGATTTGAACTTGGGAGGGCCGTTTAGCGAACTTCACGGCCTCCCCCAGAATAATATTACGTTAGAACCTTTAGGCGCGATTTAATTAAATTACTTCTTTAAACTCGGGTGCGTATTGATGCGACCCAAATCCAAATCCTGACGAAGTCGAAATGTGTTGGCGACCATGGGTGCATTGATTGTGACGTGGTTTGAAACGTGTTTTCACGACGTCGCAATTCTTTTAAAATAAATAAAGATAAAAAGCGGTTTACGAATAAAAAGCACATAAGCTATCATGTATTAAAATCAGATAAAATCAAATACAACTGTTAAGCGACCGTGCTAGAACCACGGAACCCGGGAATGCCTAATACCTTCTCCCGGGTTAACAGAATTCCTTACCCGGATTTCTGGTTCGCGGACTGTTAACAGAGTCATATTTTTCCTCGGTTCGGGATTCAACCGGTGACTTGGGACACCATTAATCTCCTAAGTGGCGACTCTGAATAATTAATAACTAAATCCCGTTCCGATTGTCCTTTAATTGGAAAAACTTTTTCATGCTATTTGCGGGTGTAGTGAAAAAGGAGGTGTGACAGCTCTAGCGACTCTGCTGAGGACCGAACCCAGAATCTCTGGTTCAGGGTTCAGAATTCGAGCTTAGATGAATTGTTGTATTTGATTGTATCTGATTTTCCTACATGCTTTGTGCCGAATGTGCTAAATGTTACCGCTTTGATATTATCTGAACTATATATAAACTGTGCCGACACCCTTCTCTCTTCACCTCCGGGGATGTGCTTACTGGTTGAGACTCCCTGTTCTGTTAGTGTCATATCTTGAAATAAGAAAGAGGCCGGACAAGTTACGAAGCTGGATGGCCTTTTGGTTCCCGGTATGTTGCCCCCTCCTCGACTTGAGTTGTCCGCTCGGGTACACAGTCTATAACACCGACTCAGGATTTGAACATAGAATAACATGACTTCATGCCGGATCCCTAGTAGGAACGGTTATTTGCATCATATTGCATTTGACTTAGGGGACTCAACACAGGGGTTGGGTCCGTCTAGGACTAGCAACCTGAAATGAAAAGACCATCCTGATGCATCCTACTTGCTCTGTACATATATTTGTTTCGAACCTGAATGTTGACCGGTTTCTGAATATCGGGAATGTTGAAAAATTGAGAAAAAAAAGGAAAATAGAAAAAAAATATCAATTAGGGAGTTAATTGATTATTTTAGAAATAAAAAATCAATGACCAATTACTGGCGGAACTCTGCCGAAATTTTGAGAAAAAAAAGGAAAATGTTTTATTTTGTTTTACTAAAAAAAAAGCAAAGAAAAAATAGAAAAAAGAGAGTCTTTTATTTTTGGAAAGTTGGTTGTTGAAAAAGAAAACGATAAGAAAAGTTTTTGTTTTAGTTTGAAAAACACAAGTTGTTTCATTATTTGTTGAAAAAGGAAAGGAAAAAAGAGTCTTTTATTTTTAGTTTGGAAAATAGGTTGTTTTATTATTTGTTGAAAAGAAAAAATAAAAAAAAGGAGTCTTGTTTCTAAAAATAGTTTTTATTCGCTTATGAAATGCCAAAAATAAAAATGGAAAAGAGTCATGTTTTAAAATAGTTCGGTTAATTTGCTCGAACTACGCATGGTTTGATTCTCACAGGGCGTGAGATACGTAGGCAACCCTCATCGGGTCCAACCTCCCCTTTACAAAAATAGCCCAAAAAATATCAAAATTTTAATTTTTGTCATAAATAAACCAGGCGATGCCGTTTTTCCCAAACAGGGCTCCGGAAGGCTGACTTTGCGCAAACAGCCACCTTTGGTCATATTTTGATTCTGACCCTCACAGCCTTAAAATCTTCATCCCCGAGGCGCTGGAAGGTCGTGTTTGCAATACCGGGTCGTTTAATTTAATTTGTAAAAAACAAGAAAAAGAGTCAGTGGTCAAGTGAATACCGTTCAGATTTTGGGTCAAAATTGGCATATAGGGGAAGGAATCTGTCATTTTATTTTTGGGTTTGTATTTCTTTTGATTAGAGTATATGGGTCGTTTGATTTTCGAGTCTGTATTGCATCGTTAAGTTGGTCAGTTTTGTCGTTATTATGAAAATGGAAAATTCCAAAAAATATTTTATTGGCGTTTACCTTTTATTTGCAAGAACTACGCACGGTCTGATTTATAACGCGGTCATGATACGTAGGCAATCTCCATAAGATTCGACCGCAACCAAAAAAAATGAATGGAAAATGAAAAATGGAAAAGAAGAATTGAAAAAAATGGGAAAAGATGTTGTGAATAATGAGGACCGACCCAATCCATTCTAACATGTTTTGTTTTGAATTGTGAAGAAAGTTGAGGTGGTCGGTTGTGGTAAGCTGGAAACACAAGATCCAAGGAAAATAATAACTGACATCGAAGCTGTTACGAGTGCTCAAGAGACTCAGGGTCAGAGGGTTCAACAAGGGTCTACTGTGGTTGAGGAAAATAGAACACTGAAACAACAAATGACCAAATTGCGTCAAGCCTGGGCCAATGGCCAAGGACAGCCTTGTCACGAGTCACAATTTGCTACACAACAAGAACAATACCACTATCCCGAGTACCACTCGTACTCGGTTGATCTTCCTGCAAACATCGAGAAGCCTGCCCGAAAGAGGGTACAGGAAGAAATAACCCAAAGAGTGAAAAGATTAGAACAACGGTTGAAAAACACGCAAGCAATGGCAGGACAAAAGAGTGTTGCCTTCAGAGATCTATGCATGTTCCCCGATGTCCACTTGCCGCCAGGCTTCAAGATCCCCAAATTTGAAAAGTACAATGGACATGGAGACCCCATAGCCCACCTGAAAAGGTATTGCAACCAATTGAGAGGTGTGGGAAGAAATGAAGAATTGCTTATAGCTTATTTTGGGGAAAGCCTCACGGGTGTAGCATCTGAATGGGTTTAGGATCAAGAAACATCTTGCTGGTACGTCTGGGATGACATGGCACGGGCCTTTGTCAAACAATTTCAATACAACATCGACATCGCCCCAGACCATATTTCCCTTTCTAACCTAAAAAAAGAGACCAACTGAAAGTTTCAGGGAATATGCCATCAAATGGAGAGAGCAGACAGCTAGAGCTAAGCCACCCATGGATGACCACGAGTTAATCACTGTCTTTCTACAGGCTCAAGAGCCAGATTATTTTCAATACATGACATCCGCATAGGGTAAATCCTTCCCGGAAGCAATCAAAATGGGAGAAATGGTGGAGAACGGTCTTAATACAGGCAAAATTATAAGTCAAACAGCTCTCAAAGCTGCAGCTCAAGTTGTCCAAATTGAATCTAGTAACACGAATGAGAGGGATGAAGAAATCATGGTGATATCAAGGTCGAGAAGAGGTCCTAGGAGAACATCTCGAAGGTATGTGCAGCCTCATCAGGTTTTCCATAACCCCCCTAAGCATTACTATCCACCTCCGAACCCCTCATACTCGCCACCAAATCACCCAAGAAAGCGAGCACGAGTATCACAAAATCTCCACCAGCCTCCGCAAAATTTTCAATTACCTTGTAACCCACATCCAATAGAAGGGAACAAAAGTTGAAAGATAGTTTTACACCAATAGGAGAGTCCTATGCAAGCTTATTTGAGAAGTTAAAACAACATGACATGATTGCACCCATTCCTCCAAATCAGGTGGACCGACGTGCGAGAAGCTTTGACTCATCTAAAAGGTGTGAATACCACTCCAATGCTCTGGGGCACAATGTGGAAAATTGTCGGGATTTGAAAAGAGAAATAGAAAGGATGATCCAGGAAAATTTGATTCAAGACAGTGGCACCCAGAATATCACACTGCATCCCTTACATGAGGAGGCACACTTGGTGGGGATGATGCCCGGTGACATGGGGTATGAGAATACTCTTGGGAACTTGTTGACTGAAGTTGAAGATACTGAAGCAGATAGTGGTCATGACAATATGGATGCAAAGCTTAGTGACTAAGATGTCGTGCTTGTAATTGGAAAGACGCTCTATTCCTAAATCAGCTGGGGAGGAGCTTTGGTGGTCCATTTGGCTGTCACTTCTATTGTCCGGATTATTTGTAGGGTTGTAATCCGGATATTGTCTTGTGTTCAAACCCTCCTATCCTTTCATTTTTGTCTAGCTTGTTTAGTCGTAGTGGTTTATCTAGGGTTGTCTAGGTTTGTTTCAGTTCATTCTAGGGTTGCAATCCAGTCTGTTTTGTTTTTGTTTTGTTATTCGAACTGTTTCATCGTTTGTCTAATGAAAATTCCGATCTGTTGTTACTCCCAATCATTTTATTTGTTTAGTTCTTTTCTAACTTTTTTGGTTTGCCTTTTGCCGGTTCTAGTGACATGACATGCACGCATAATTCTCAGTCTGATCTTCAAAAGTTGCGAAGCAATGAGACCATTTTGAAAAGGATAAGGACACTTGAGGAAATGAGAACAGATTGTAACATTTTGAGATTGTTTGACGCCCGAACCATGTGAAACTGGGGCAAGTAAAACATAAAAATCCCTATAAAAGCAAGTTGGCTAAATTGACAGGGGGGCGGTCGGAAATGGCCGTCAATTCCGATGCGGTCAAGAGATGATGTGTATGGTTTCTTTATTCTGATTGTACTTGTTTTGTATTTGGCATATTTTGAAGTTTGAAATGACGAAGGCGTTTTGTTCTGCTATCTAAACACTTTACCCTTTTGTCAACCTCTTTGAGCCTTATTTGTTTTTTTTCATACCCCTCTTTCGGAATCAACGACACAATTAAAGAAATGCAAGTGCCGGAGATACGCAAATGGAAAAATAAGGAAAAAGAAAAAAAAAGGAAAAGGGAGAAAGGAAAAGGAGAAAGAAAGAAAGAAAGAAAGGAAGAAAGGAAAAGAAAAAAAAAGAAAAGGGGAAGAAAAGAAAAGAAAAGAAAAGAAAGAAAGAGGAGAAAGAAAAAGAAAATGAAGAAAAGAAAGGAAAAAGAAAAAAAAAGAAAAAAAAAGAAAAAGAAAGAGAGAGAAAGAAAATGGCAACAACGTAGTTTCTATGACGTGAACTACGTTTGACTTGATCCCGAAAGGGTACGTAGGTAGCCTCTCTGAGGTTCAGTCATACCAAAACAAAAATCCAAAAGTCCCCAAGCAAGAAACTGGGGCAAAAATTGTGGTTGTTGTGAGAAGTTGGATTTCGAAAATTGTAATTTTAACCCATTTTGAAATTTTTTTGAGCCGTTTATACCCTTTCTTTCTCACCCATCCAAAAGCCTACATTACGGTCCAAAGAAAGACCTTCAAATCAATCTTTGAGAAATGCCAAGTCAAGCAGGTAAGGTAATTCATGTCAGGGGCAACACTCCTGTCCAAACAGGGAAAATGAAAATGAGAGAATCTTATTGATGAAAGTCCTCATGGGTATCGCAAGGTGATGAAAGCTGAGAGAAATAAAAAATGAGAGAGTCTTATTGGTGAAAACCTTCACGGGCACCTTGAGGCGACAGTAAGTTGAGAGAAAGAACGAAATGAGAGATGTTTGATGGTGAAAACCCTTTGGGCACTACAAGCCGAATAAGGAATGCTAATCAAATTGGGTAAGCGGAGCAATGAAACCCAGTTTCACGGCAAAAAGGACCAACAAGAGCTGAACATCAGATTTGCTTAACAGATTAGGTCGTAGGTGCATGTCAAGGTCATTAGAGTCGGTATCCATATCCGATAGGTTTCTACTGTGTAGTTTTCTTGTTAGGAATCATCTCTTTCTATTGTCCTTTACTCTGTTCCTTTTGTTTTGTTTATTTCCCCTTTCTGAGTCTTTTGGTCGTAACAAGTGAGGAATGACTTCAAAATTGGCCACCAGCTTTCCAATTGCACAAAATGAGGTCACAAGTCAGGAAAAATAACAAGAGCACTCAGCTGGTAATAATCCACATACTTTGGGATCTTTATGAAACACAAAGTTTGGTAGATGTTGGTTCAGAAATAATGCAACAGATAGAGGGTATTGGGATTGAACGGGGAAAAAGGGTATTTCAGTGACATAGATGACGGGGAAAGTGGTTAATCAGTAAACATTCAGGACCTTCAAGAAGAATCAGTTGTCACAAAAAACATATGGGGTCAGATAAGAAGACTAGAAGTAATAATTGAGAGATAGTCGTCAAGAAGGGCGGAAGTTATCAGCCAAGTTTCAAAGATGGTCGGACAACGCAAAACATGGAAAGGAGAAAAGGAAAACCATCCCAGCGGGAGTACCACAACCAACCACCGCACTTTTAAACTGACAGAATTTTCTTTGATTTGAAACAGGGGCATGGAAATGTTATTGATGGCAGAAAGATATGCTACAGGAGGATTATCAAACTGGGGCAGAAATTTTCTGTCGTGTTGAAAATTTTCTTGAAGTCGGGTATTCATCTGAAGAACATGAAGGTCAATACAAGTTTTTTAGTTTTTTTTATTTTTTGAGAGGGGAGTAGTTTTCAGGAAAGAAACACCAGTTTTAAGAAAAATAATTTTCGGAGGATTGAAACGCTGTTTTTAGGGAAATGGTTTCTGAAGAAGGACAACACCAGTATTTAAGGAAGCAGTTCTGGAGGAAGATAATTAGAGGGTAGATAAAACAAGTTTCGAAGGAAAATGGTTAAAAGATAAATAAATCTTAGTCTGATGAATTTTTCACCTAAGATAAAAATCTTAGTCTAATGAATCTTTCACCCAAGATAAAGGCAGAAGTTGGAAAAACGAAAGGAAGGCATAATTTGGGAAAAGATAAAGGAAGAAGTTGGAAAAGAAAGGAGGGCATAGTTTAGATAAAGGCAGAAGTTGGAAAAAAGAAGGGAAGGCGGAATTTGAGGAAAAAGAAAGGAAGACATAATTTAAAGAAGGGGAAAGAAAAAGTCGAAAAAAAAGAGAAAGGAAGGCATAATTTGGGAACAAGAAAGGAAGGAAGAATTTGAAAAGAAAGGAAGTTGGAATTTGGAAAATTAAGAAAGTCGGGATCACACAAAAACGGACCTAGTCTGATGAATTATCTCCTAGAGTCAAAATCTCAGTCCGATGAATCTTCCTACTGAGATCGCACAAAAATGGACCTAGTCTGATGAATTATCTCCTAGAGTCACAATCTTAGTCTGTTGAATCTTTCTCCAAATATGAAAATCTTAGTCTGATGAATTTTTCACCTAAGATAAAGATAAAAATCTTAGTCTGTTGAATCTTTCTCCTAAGATGAAAATCTTAGTCTGATGAATTTTTCACCTAAGATAAAGATGAAAATCTTAGTCTGATGAATTTTTCACCTAAGATAAAGATAAAAATCTTAGTCTGTTGAATCTTTCTCCTAAGATGAAAATCTTAGTCTGATGAATTTTTCACCTAAGATAAATTTTAAATTTTAAGATACATTTCAGTTTTTAAATTTTTAAAAGTTGCATTTCAGTCTTATTAAAATTCAAGTTTTAGTTCTTATTAGTATGTGGTAACAAACACCCAGTTTTCCAAATTGGGGCAGAAAATTTTCTTTGTTTTGTCTATTTTTGTGAAGTCAGGAGCCCGCCTGGATAATAGAGGAATACATCCAAGTTCAAAAGTCAGCAGTCAGGAGCCCGCCTGAAGAACAGAGGTATTACAATTCAAGTTTTAGTTTCCCATTAATTTCTTTGTCTGTTTTGAAGTCAGGAGCCCGCCTGGAGAACAGAGGCATACATTTCAAGTTTCAGAAGTCAGGAGCCCGCCTGAAGAACAGAGGAATACTTTCAAGCGCAACAGTCAGGAACTCGCCTGGAGAACAAGGGAGTACAATTTAAGTTTTAGTTTTCAAATTCTTTGTTTTGTTTAGTTTGGAAGTCAGGAGCCTGCCTGGAGAACAGAGTCAGGAGTCCGCCTGGAGAATAGGATAATTCATTTCGAGCTTTGAAGTCGGGAGCCCATCCGTACAACAAGGGAATACTTTCAAGTCCAAGTCCAGAAGTCGAGAGCCCACCCGTACAACAAGGGAATACATTCAAGTTCAGCAATTTGAAGAAAGGAACAACACCTCAGTTTGTAGTTTGCAATGGCAACAAGGGATTTTACCAAGAGAACACAAGACAACAAGGCAACAAGGAAGTACAAGAACAAGTTTGAAGAACTTAGATAGGATTTTATAATTCATAGGTTATAGCTTAGTTTAGCTTCTTTTATTTTTGACATGGTGTATAAGGAAGGTCAGCAAGCAGTAGTAGCGGCAATCGCAGTGAAATCACAGCTCCTAGTAGTCCCATCTACCAGACACTCCCGAACTACACTGACCTGATTCCTGTTTAGCCTAGGATATGTAGGCAACTTCTGAAGCAGAGTGCGGTCAAACTTTTCAAAATGCTTCACAACGGAATGTTTGAATGGGCAAAAATCGCTCGTATTTGCTCACTTATCTTTGCACGAAAACTCTTCGTGTTTCCGAGCAAAGAGGGGAAGCTGTGAGCACGTGATTTTTACCTTATATATGAATAATTCCAAAAATTCAAACAAAATAATATTCCTTTATTTTTACAATTTTTGTGAATTTTGGTGTCGTTTTGTGTTAATTGTTTGCATTTTATTTGTGCATTTTTATTCATATGAAAATACGAAAATATATATTTGGCATTTGCATTTAGGATTTAACTTCATATTTTAAGATTATTTAGGGGTTAATTTGTTTTAGAACAAAATATAAAGAAAATAACAAAAATAGTCCACTTTTGCATTTTTAATTGTTAATTGTTGAATTTGTCACGAAATAGATTTTAAACAATTTTAGGAGTTAATTAGTTTAACTTTGAAATATATTAGGACTCTATTTTACTTTTTGCATTTTTATAAAATCAAAGAAAATAGACTTTTTCCAATTTTTACCATTTTATAGGATTTTGTAGGATTTCTATTTAATTGCTTGCATTTATCTATGCACGTTTATTTTATTTAAATCATGAAAAATACCAAAATATCATGCATTGCATTTAGAATATGTTTGTATATTTTTAGAATTAACCGGTAATTATTTGTTTATAGAAATTCGAAAATCACAAAAATAGCTCGTTTTTACATTTTTGTCTTTTAATTTTTAGCTTATTGATTTATCTCTTTTAATTTAGAGTTAAGTGTTGTTTATAATTTTTATAATTAGCTAATTAGCTTAATTTCACACTTTTGGGTAATTAGGATTTTTAATTTTTAGGATTTTAATTAATTGGATTTCAAAATCAAAAAGAAAAAGAAAAGAAAACAAAGAAAGGCAAAAGGGCCATTTTGTAGCTCAAAATCGGACTGGACCATCTTGAAACAACCCATTTGATTTTAAATCCCTAGTCCATTTTAAAGGCCCAGAACATTGACCCATTAACCCTTTCCCCTCTTTATAACCTAAATCCCTCACATTAAAGAAAAAAAGAGAAAAAATAGGATCAGATCCTTAGACCCAGAGGGAGAAGAGCAACGGCGCCCCTGTTCTAAAAGGCCCCTCCTTCTTTTTCACTCACTGACACTAGAGACCCTTTGCAGAAACTCAAGCTTTCTTCCTCCTCACCTCCCACTCACAGCTTACACACGAAAAATCGCTCACCATAGAGCTAGAAACAAAACTTTCAAAAGTTCAAAAAAGAAACTCAAAAAGGAGATCTGAAAATAAGTTTGGGGAATGATTTTCTGGGTTTAAAAGCTGTTGAAAGCTTTTAAAGTTGATCTCGCTGTATTGTTGCTGTCGAGTACTACGAATTTTGCTGACATTTTACCAGTTTCATTACTGTCAGTTGATGTTGTCTTGTATTGGAAATTGTTAGTTGAACCCTATCGCTTTGTTTGTTTAAGAGGTAAATTCAAAAGAACCCCTTTGTATCTTGTTATATTTAGTGATGAATGAATTTCTATCTCCGCTTTGAAATCATGTTAAATGTTGATTCACTGTTTGTATTTTTATAATAAGTTTTTTGATTGAATTTTATAATAAGTTTGTTTCTTGGATCTTTCTGTATATTTTTTTTTTCGGAAATGCCATTGAGTTGGTTCAAGTGTTTTCACTGTTGGGATTCATTTTTGGCTATTTGAGAAAATGTACTGAGATGTTATTTCTATCATTGATTTTGCCATGTTACTATTATATTTGCTATATCGCCTTGTTTTGATCTATGATAATTGTTGTTTCCTTCCCGTTAATTCCATATAAGGGAGCAATTAATGTGATAATTTAGCATAATTGCTATCATTAACAGTAGCAAGACAAATGCCATTATGGCTATAATATCAATAAATCGTGATTATACTATCATCTCTTGCTTTATGATAAGTATGTCATTTTGTTGAATTCCAAATTTGCCATATTCTTCATGGCAGTAGTATTCCAAATTTGCCATATTCTTCATGTCAGTAGTATTTCATGATATAGTCCATATGTATTAACATGTCTTTGTCATACAAAAAGGTGCATATACTATTGGAATTGAAAAGAGCTGTTAATTATTAATGTAGGAAAAGAACTCATGCACACGTAGAATGTAATTGCGTGGCCCTCATTTTAAGCAGGAATTGATCCTTAGATTTCGAGACGTGCCATTTAGCAAATTTCATGGCCCTCACAAAGTGCAAACGCGTAGTCGCTTTAGGCGCGTGTTTAATAATATTACTTTCCTAAATTCGGGTGCGTATTTATGTGAACCAAATCCAAATCTCGACAAAGTCGAAATGTGTTGACAATCACGGGTGCATTGATTGTGATGTGGTTCGAAACGTGTTTTCACGACGTCATAATTCTTATAAAATAAATGATGATCGAAAAAATAGGTTCGTAAAATGAGACGAGCCTCACCGAACAAAAATAAATAAATGTGGGGCCCTCAATAAATGGTTGTTAAAACTGATTAGAACTTGGGAGGGCCGTTTAACGAACTTCACGGCCTCCCCCAGAATAATATTACGTTAGAACCTTTAGGCGCGATTTAATTAAATTACTTCTTTAAACTCGGGTGCGCATTGATGCGACCCAAATCCAAATCTCGACGAAGTCGAAATGTGTTGGCGACCATGCGTGCATTGATTGTGACGTGGTTTGAAACGTGTTTTCACGACGTCGCAATTCTTTTAAAATAAATAATGATAAAAAGCGGTTTATGAATAAAAAGCACATAAGCTAGCATGTATTAAAATCAGATAAAATCAAATACAACAGTTAAGCGACCGTGCTAGAACCACGGAACCCGGGAATGCCTAACACCTTCTCTCGGGTTAACATAATTCCTTACCCGGATTTTTGGTTTGCGGATTGTTAACAGAGTCATATTTTTCCTCGGTTCGGGATTCAACTGGTGACTTGGGACACCATTAATCTCCCAAGTGGCGACTCTGAATAATTAATAACTAAATCCCGTTCCGATTGTCCTTTAATTGGAAAAACTCCTTCATGCCCTTTGCGGGGTGTAGTGAAAAAGGAGGTGTGACACATATAAATCTAAGATATCTATTTCTTCTGATAGAATTAGTGTTGTATATCCTTGTTCCATTATGTTAATTATTTCAAAGAAAATAAAATATCGTAAATTTTTCTTCTAATGTCGTTATTAAGTTGGTTCAAGGTATATAATATGAGTATTTTGTAATCATTATTATTATCTAGTAAATAAGTGTGGTTGCTCATAAGATTATTATTTTTCCTTATTCTTATCATGTGTTTACTAAACATATTCCCTCTAACCTCTTTGTTTATCATAGAGTTTATCATTTTTTAATAAGTTATACTGAACAATCTTTTCTGGTCACTACCACGTTTTTCTTGCTTCAATCATTTACCCTAACAGTGCCTCAACTCTGTCTACTGCCCTAAACGGCTTCCTTGCCTACCAGTTTCGACCTTAGGATGTCATAGTCTGGGCTTAACTACTCTCAGCATTATTAGACATGGCAAACTTTCTCAAGATGTTCTTTATAACAGTACTATAACATGATAAACAGTTATAATATTCAAGAGATTATAAGGAATATAAAAGTTTAGTTAGACATGATTATGAATAAACTTACCTGATCTTGTAACTTGTTTGAATGTTCCATAGTTGTTAAAGAGACTCGTATATAACTCAAATATTTCTTATAAGAGAGAGAAGATAAGAGAGAGAAGGTGAGGGTGTGTCCTCTCTTCCTCTGATTTACAAACTATATATAGAAAGCTTTAAACGACTCTTACTGTTTACAAACGACTCTTTACATACTCAAATGACTCTTACTATTCATAATCGTCTTTTCATGAACGACCTTTACTGTTCATGAATATGACTCATACTATATAAATGACTCTTACTATTCATAAACGACTCTTCATGAATGACCTTTTTTTGTTCATGAATATGACTTGTACTATTTACTTTACGACTTTTTACATTGTCTGTTTGCAATAGGTGTCTTCCTCTTTTGTCTTTAGGCTGATATCTTCATTCCAGTTGTGCTTCTGGTACATGATTATCTTCTCCGTTGCATTTTGAACATATATGATCTGGGTATTTGTGCCCTACTAATTTGCAGTATCTTGTCAATAATTCATTGGAAATAAATCCTTTCTTTAGTGCTCTTGTAGTTGGTTGTATCTCTGGTTTTAGTAATGATAAAATTCATTTTTGGACTTCATCCATATCTCCGTGTCGTAGTTCTCTTGAATTCGCATATATCATTAGTTGATCTCTTGAGTAGTAGCTCCAGATAGCATTTTCTTGTAAATAATTGTTGGCTAGTTCTTGGATAATAGTTGCTATTCCAATTATTCTTTTGTTGGCGTAAAAACCTGGTATCTCGATTTTTGGTATTTCTGGTTGTTGTTCTATTTCTTCTAGTATTATCATATCTCATGTCAATCCTATTTTTACAACCTGTATAATAGGTTTTATTTCATCGTATAGTATCTCAGCTGGTGCTGTATAGAATTTTATAAAAAATAGGTTTCCTTTTGTAATTCTTTTAAATGTAATAAATGCTTTATATAGTTCCGGTATTTCACTTATCTCTTCTCCATCATAGGTATATACCGTGCTAAGTAATCCGTAATTGTAACATGTTTTTACTAAATTGGCTCTAGTTTTTGGCCGTGCAATAAGTCTATTATATCCTTGGAGTTTTTGGGTTATATAGTCCTGTGTTGGATCTGTTGTAGTAGTTGCTCTGGGGTTAAGGTTTAGAAATGTTTGGATTTTGTATACATTTTCAATATAGGTCTGTGTAATATGGTTGTATATTTTTTTATTTTGGTGTAGGTTGTTGGCATAGGTTGAGGTTTGTGGTGTCGTAACTATTGTTTCTTTTGGCCTTTTCGGAGTAATTGGTTTATCAAATATGTTGTTTAAATTGACATTGGTATGTGGCTTCTTGTTAACTTGTTTATTTGTACCTGCAGCTGTATATAAGCAAACTTTGTTATGGGTTTTTTGGAGTTTCCCAACGTGTCCTTCTAACTCTGGAAGTTTTGAGTCTTCTGATCGACTTAGCTCCGCATCTTTATAGTCATGCTGCTGACTTGGCTGGCTTTTCTCTAGCTGTTGTAATCTTTTTCCATACCATCCATCTGTAAAGATAGAGTAGTAAGGATTGCAAATAAATCTTTTGTTTCTTGGCTTTCATCAGTTTGGGTACCTTTGTCTTGATAGGTAGTCTGCAATAACATTTTTGTCAGTCCTTATTACTTCAATTGTAAATGTAAAATTTTGTATATTTAATACAAGCCTTCTTATTTCCTTCGTAGTTACTGAATCTTGTACTTTTCGTGTTATCCACCATTTTACTTGTGTATTATCTGTTCTTACAATAAACTTGTTATAAACGATATATGGCTCAAATGCTAACAAACATTTATATAATCCAAATAGTTCTTTCCTATTTATCTCCCATTTTAATTGTGGTTCCGTGTATGATCCTGAATAATATATACAATGGTGTTCAATCTTTTCATTATCATATTTATATTTTAGAACTCCTCCATAGTTGTGGTCACTGGAATCAGTTTCTACTGCGTATGTGAACTGTCTTTTTTCATCTGGAAAATATAGTTTTGGTAATTGTTTACACATATTTTTGATCTTCTTTATATGTATTTTATCTTTTTCGTCAAAATGGTATTCTACATCCTTTTTTAATTTTTTCTGTAATGGTTTTAAGTTTTCTGCTAATTTTGGGATATATTCTCTTACTTGGTTAACTAATCCTAAAAATGATTGTAACTTCTTTTTCGTATCAAGTGTTTCGCTTAAGTTAATTATTTTTTGTACTATATGAGTTTGCATTTTTATTCCATTTTTATCTATTTGTATACCTAAGAATTCTATTTGATTTTTCATTACTTCTGCTTTCTTTTTACTTAAACTAATTCCTGATATTTCTACAATGTGTATGAATTTTCTAGTAGTTTTATATGTTCGTTCTCTGTTCTAGAATATAACAGTATATCATCTATATATATTATGCAATTTTCTAATTGGTTAAAGTAGTTATCCATAAAATGTTGGTATCTACCTGGTGCATTTTTATATCTAAATGGTAATACGTTCCATTCGTAAAATCCTTGTGGTACCGTAAATGCTGTTAACTTTTTATATTCGTCTTCTAGTTTTAAATGGTAAAATCCTGATTTACAGTCAAATTTACTAACATAGTTATATCCTTGTATTTGTCTGATTTTTAGTATTTTATTTGGTATCGGATAATTATATGTTTTCATTTTTGCATTTAAATTTCTATAATCTACAACCATACGACTTTTTCCTCGTTTTTGTTCGCTATGTTATTTACTATAAATGCTGGGCTAGTGTGTTTACTATTACTTTCTTGTATGTCCTTATTGTCTAATAATTCCTGTATATGTATTTTAAATTCAGTTAGATCATTAAAATTGTATTTTAAAGGTTTTTGTGTTATTATACTATTTTCATCGATTAGTTCAATTTTTATATTTGTTTTATGTTTTTCCCAGCCTTGTAAGGGATTATCATTATATAGTAGTTCTAATTTATCTTGGAGTAGTTTTATCTTGTTTATTGAGAAAATGATTATTTCTATATTATGTTTGCTTTGTGTTATATTTTCTAATTTCTGGGTAATTTTCTCACTTCCCTTAATCCAGGGTGCTATTTTTCTCAATTTATTATTTACTCTTTTTGCTCCTATTCTTTGCTTACACGGGGTAGTAAACCACCAATGTGTTTTTGTTATAGTATGTGGGAATAACTTATCTAAAAATGGCATTCCTAATAATATATCTTTATTTGTGAATTCATAACTATATATTTCTTCTATGGTTAATATTTTATCCCATATTTGTATTTTTAGATTCCTTGCTTTGTATGTTATCATACTTCCCTCATTGTTAAATCCTGTTACTACTAGGGGGTTCTTAGCTTTTCCCATTTATTTTCTGGTAGACAATTATGTTTACACATGTTAGCTTCTGCTCCTGTATCCATCATAGGTGTATAATATCCTTCTACTATTATCTTGGCAAGTATATATATTTTTGGCATTATATTAAGGTTCTTTTGATTATTATCTTTTTGTTTTCATAACTTATTGTTAATTGCCTATCTTCTAATTTATAAGGTTTGACCTTTTCTAACCATTTTATTCCTAGTGTAATGTTTTTATCTCCTTGATATATTTTAAAATTTATTAATATTGGTATTCCTCCAATAATTAATTCCTTTTCAGTTGTTTCTTCATTTTTTCTTAATGCTTTTGGTAATTCTGAATTTTGCTGTTCTATTGTTACTATCTCTTGTTCTGGTATTAATTCTCTTATAACATAATTCTCTTCTTGTCCTGTATTTATTAATAGTAAATATTTTCTTTGGTCCATTATTTCTGTTATATAATAATGATGTGGGTTTATTTCTTCTATTTTTTGTTCTATTAATTTTTGTGGAGTTATGTAATCTATTCTTCTTGATGTACTTATTCTTGATGATATCTCTGGTATCTCATTACTTGTTCGTTTTGACGTGCTCAATCTTTCTTTTACTATTTCTAAGTCTTCTTCTATATCCATTTCCTTATAACTATAATCATTGTTGTCTATAACTGATACTATCCTTTCGAACGAATTTTCTATTTTAATTTTATTTATTTTATTTTTAGTTGTTATCTTATGTTTTGTTGTTAAGACATATAGATTTTTACATCTTGCTGTGAATATCTTACTTCCTGGTGCTAGTTCAATTTCAGACATTTTTCAGTATAGCACTAATGATTTATCTATATTTTTATCATCTATTGCCACTGAATAGTTGGCACTTATTATGAATTTAAATTTTTGGTATATTAAGTTACCTCTTACTGCACTTATTATACTCTTTTCTATAGGTTGTACAATTCTATCGTCTGCTATGTATATTTCTATAGGGGTATCTATTCCCTCTCTAAAATATGTTTTTATTAGTATCTCTGTTCCTCCTAAATGTACGTATTTTATTGGGTTTTTTGCTTTTATATCTTGTATTTCTTTATTTAATAGTTTTTTATTTAATATTGGTATTCTTGCTTTACCTTTAATGAATTTACAGTCTATTATATGTTCTCTTTGGCTTACTACATAGTATTCTTCTTTTTGTCTTTTAAACCAATTCTTTATTGTTGGTACTTCTAGTATTTTGTCTATGCTTAGATCCAATTCTTTTCTTTTTATTTGTTCAAATATGGTGGTGTCAAATATTATTTTTTGTTCTGAAGATTGTTCATCTTGGTGTTCTTCTTATTGTATGATTTGTATATCTTTTTCAGTCACAATTCTCTTCGTCTGATTCCTCTATTATATTATTACTTATATCCTTTTCATTTTCTGATAATTCATTTTCTGATAATTCATATATACTGTCTTCACTTCCTAATTCATAATCTATATATTCCATTTGTGTATATTTATCATTGTCTATTATTATTTCGGTAATTTGTTTCTTCTTTGGGTTTTTTGGTAATTTGCAATCTTTAGCTAAGTGTCCTAGCTTTCCACAATTGTAACAAGTACATTCTATTAATTTTTTCTTTTTTCTATATGGTTTTATGTTTGTAATTTTTTACATAATATCTTCCTCTTGGTTTCTTATGCTTATATTTTGATTTATATCTTTTTCTCTTTCCTTCTTTTTTGTAATATTTATCTGTGTAGCTAAATTGGGGTGCTATTCTATTTTTGCAGCATGCCAAATTTTTTACTAATATTTTATCCATTTTGATATTTTTTTATATTTTTCACATAATTCTATAAACCAGTTTTGTAGAAATTTTATTCGAGCTCCTAGAGTATCTGCTAGTTCTGCTTCATTCCAATTTTTTATTATTTTTGAGCTAAAAGGTTCTGGTAATTTGGTAAAATATAATTTTCTTATTTCCTTACTTTCATCCGGACTATATGTTCCTTTATAATAATAGTTTCTAAGTGCACAAGTATATTCGTCTATATAACACATATTACATATTGCTAATTTTGTCATTAAATTTCTATTTGTAGTTTTTTCTTTATTTTGTTCTTCTACTTCTGTTGTCATACTACTAAATTCATTTCTTATTGCTATTTCATATTTATTCAATATATCTGTAACTGTTGTTGCAGCTGTACCATCAAGTTTTTTATTACTTCTTAATGTATCTAAGCTTTCACTTGTTAAATTTTGTAACCATAGTTTTACCGTTCCTATGAGTGTTCTTTCTATATATCCTGGTGTTTCAGCTATTACTATTTTATTATCTATTAGTTGTTTTGAGATATATCCTATCCACAATTGGATTGTTTATTTATATCTGCTACACAATCTAGATCTAAAAAATTACATTGTTTTGTTATCTATCTTGGTGTCCATTTCCTATTTAGCCTTTTATCCCATAAAGTTTTATTCCTATCATATGAATCATAACTTACTCTGTAATAGGTTGGGTTTAGTTGTCTTGAATTTTTTACTCCTGATGTGCTTGGTTTATCCTCGGTCATATCTCCTGTATTTATTTATGGATTTGTTTTTATCTTTTCTGTTTTTTCTATAAGTTCTGTGTACGTCTCACTTGTTTCTGAATAGTCTTCTCCTAGATCTTTGTCGTTATCACTTTGGTCATTTATTTCGTTTATGCTTATATTTGGTGGATTATCCTGTACCTCTTCTAACTGTAATTTAAATTTTTCTATCTCATTTGTCAGTCTTAGCTCTTGTTCTTCTTCTTTACGTTTTTCTTTTTCTTTTAGTTTATTTGTATATAGCTGTTTTAGCATTTCTAATTCTTTTTCTAATTCTGTTATTTTAGTGTTCTTTATTTCCTCTATCCGTTGTATTTTTTCTTTAGCTTGCTGTTGTATTTCTTTAATTTCTCATTTTCTATCTATTTCTTTGTTTTCTTTTGTTATTCTAACCATTGCGGTTAAACTATCTTCTAGTTTTACCGTTTCTTTTTCTAGCATTAAGTTTAGATTATTTCCTATTTTCTTGTATCTTCTTCCTAAGTTGGAAAATATTATTTTTATTTTTAATCATTCTGGATTTTCATATGTTTTTTCTTCTAGTGCGAACTCTTCTTTATTCATCTTTTATTTTTAAGATAGTAAATATATTTGTATTCTAGTTTAGATATTGTATCAATTAATTCAGATAGCCTAGCTTTGTCTATTTTTGTAATACTTAGGTATTCATATTCTAGGTATAGTTTCTTTAGTTTCTTTCTTATTTTCCTTGATTTTTTAGTTATTTTAATATGCCTATTTTCTGTAATTAACTCATTGTTTGTTGGTATTTTTTGCGGATTTGTACTCTTAGTTTCAGTGTTATTTTCCATGATTTTCCTTTTTAGAGTAAATGTTTATTTATCAGTTTCATAGCTCTGATACCAATTTTGAAAAAAATAGGCCTTTAAAAGGCCTCTTTTGATGACCCGAAATGGCCCATATTTGGGCTGGCTCTCATTTAAGCAAGTAGGTGACACACCTACTTGTCACCTAGCAGTCTACGCAATCTCGCAAAAACGCCCATATCTCTTTACTCCGATATTGTATTGATAAACAGTTTAATGAGTTATAAAGTATATTCATATATATTCAATTTGATGGGT
Organism: Nicotiana tabacum; assembly: GCF_000715075.1. Lineage (NCBI taxonomy): Eukaryota > Viridiplantae > Streptophyta > Magnoliopsida > Solanales > Solanaceae > Nicotiana > Nicotiana tabacum. The sequence goes on along the minus strand of NC_134089.1, from coordinate 49,016,771 downwards.
GGAACACCCCATAACTCTAAGTATATTGGAAGAAAATAGCTGTTATATTTGACCCTAATTTTCAATAAAACTTAATAACGTAACTTGTGATGACTTTCATCGACTTTTGTTCCACAACTCGCTTGACTTCAAAACATAACATGAAAATATCATACAACTAACCTAATTCATAACATAATGTCCTTGTCATGTTAATCACCCTAGTCTCACCCCAAAAGTATATGTAATAACATTCTTATCGACTTTCAACGAAACATTGTTTTCTTCAATTCCTTTAGCTTCTGAACCTTCCAACCCTCTTTGTATTTGTTGTTCATGATATTCAATATTTGTAACCTCCAAGGTAACATGACTAACTTACTTTATATACTTTCAAATATTATCTCATTTTTGGTCCTACATTAATTTGCTTATGATGTACTTTTACATATGAAAATATAGGGTGTAAGAGCCAGCATTCGTCATCCACCATAGCTCGGCTCCATGATATTTAAGCAAGGTATAGAAGCATAGTATGAGTAAAACTATCCCTAAGTACTCACTAAGTATCCTAACTAAATTAGTTAAGTAGTGACGAGGTCTCAGGTCAAATATACTCACTATATATAACCTATACAACTAATAAACATATACGTGTACCTAGCCAGAATATCAAAGTCTTAACATGAAATACAAGGACCATCTAATAGTACACATAAAGAGGATGTGCGCAAGTCTCTTAACAACTCAACATATAAAGAAGATATGCATTTAATATCAAATAATACATCAACAATTGCATATAGAAGATATGCACAGACACTAATCCAGTTAAACAACTCAGCATATGGAGAAAATATGCATCCAACATCATTAAATCCTCAAGTTTGCATATAAAGAATATATGCGTAAAATGTCACATAATCCTTCTACAGTTGCATATAAAGAAGATATGCATGTAAACAATGAAATCCCTAGAGAATGGCATATAGAGTGGATATGCATGTTTAGACAAGTCATGTTGCATTGATTGACATATAGAGAAAATATGTACTTTGAATAATTTCCTATATCATGTGGCATGTAGAGAAGATATGTTTTGAAGTGTCATGGGTGGCTTTCTAGCCATGCCCCATGACCCTTTGGACGTGCCCTATGGCGTCCTAGCCAGACTCCTAATGCCTAGCACCATGCGTGGCCTCGTGGTCTTCCCCGCGCCAAGTGACAAGCACACTTGTGCCTATATCGCCCTACTGATAGCCCTCACCAGTGCCCAGCAATAGGCAGATACCAACAACACCACGCATGCAGAATATGATACTAAAGACAAAGGTTGCTGCCAATAAACCTGCTTCAACACTATAGGAATTTAAGTCCTTTTTATTATAAATATAGAGTAGTTTTACTTCTTGTATTTCCAGTATGTCTCCCTGTCTTAGTTATGTCATATCCTGTAACTTTGGTTTATTTTTCTAAACATCATTAGGGAGATCAAGTAATCAAACTTTCAAGCAAACAAACAATTCTCTGTATTGGTGTCTCTCCCCCCGACATAGTATTACCTTTCTGTAATAGTTTTTATTAATGCAATCAAGCTTTCTTTCATTCTCATTCACTTTTCTATTCTCTCAATTGCTCTTGAAATTGGTTTTTCCGTACAGCACTAACAATCTCGTCTAGCATATGGAGTGAACCCCAATTGGTGGATAGTGACCGCACGGACATCGGTTGCTTAGACTTACATCACCTTTCTAAGAAATCTCTGGAAGGCATCACGTAACAGTTAGTATCAGAGCCTAGTATCGACATCGGACGAGAGAACACATTTCCATTAACACTACTTTTGACCATGGTCAATCATGGGGACCATATTGCGGCCCTTGAAGGGATGGTTAACGTATTACAATCCATCGTGAATATAGTGCATGATCTAGAAACCAGCCTAGTACAAAGGTTGGACGACCTAGACCGGCAAACGACAACCACAGAGGTAACCAAAATTTTTGCAAACATTGCGGCCCTTGAAGGTGATATTGCAAATATCAGTCGCGTCTCTAAGGGAGACCGGCACACGACAGCCACCGAGGCAACCAAAATTTTTGGTAAATTCAAGGGCTTCCAACAGGAGCGGACCGAGGATTTAGCCTATAGGGCACAAGAGGCAGACATGGTGACTACTATACAGTAAACCATAGATAACTTGACAGGACAACTCAATATTATCAACGCTACATAGAAGGCCTATTTTGAAGACGTAGAAACCATATTGGGGGTGTTGTGAACCTTGTCCCTATGCCATAAAAGCTTAAGATTACTGAGACAAAACCCTACAATGGGGCTCAGAATGCCAAGGAAGCGGAGAACTTCATCTTCAACATCGCACAATACTTCGATGTCGTGGGGGGAGTTAGGAAAAGCAAAAAAGATAGCAATTGCTACCATGTATCTTTAGGGTAGTGCTAAATTCTGGTGGCGGGTGAAATACGAAGCCACCCGGGTAGGTGAACATACTCCTAAGACATGGGGAGACTTGAAGGCAGTCATATGCCTACAGCTCTTCCCGAAAAACATTGAGTACAATCCGCAAAAAAGCTCCGTGAGCTTTGCCATACCAAGTCAGTTCGGGATTACGTCTGGGAATTTTCCACACTCATTCTAAACATATGGGATATGAGGGACAAAGATAATATATTCACAACTTTGGTAGGTTTGAAACCTTATGCCTGTATGGAGCTGAAAGACAATGGGTAGACACTTTACTCAAGGTGATCCAAGCAATAAAATGCCTTGGGGACTACAAAGTGGATGCTCAAAAGGATAGGCCTCAACCAGTTGTCCGAGGTGGATACATAGGGGGCCAGCCTAGCAATGGTGGCCCTAGAAGAAGTTGGGGGAGATCGGAGTGCAACAAAATCTAAGACTCCTTCCTCAAGAAGCAATGGTGTTGTGTCTCACAATAACGATCAGGGGAAAAAGCCTCCTTCAGGATGTCGTCATTACGGTGGGCCACATTGGAACAATAAATGCCCACATGAACCAATGAATGCCCATCAAACTTTTAATGATGGTAAGGATAATGACACAGATAATACTGACCAGACAGAACCAACATGTTCATCCAATGCACTTGTTTGTTCTATTTCTGAGACCTTAGCGGGAACTCGTGCTGCATTTGTAAGCAGAAGGAGCCATACACAACCACCAATAAAGGGAAAAAGAAGGCAGGTTAGGGGCCTCCTATTAACCAAGAAAAGACCCTAATGTTTGTCAAAATGAAAGTTATTGTAAAGCCCATTCGGGCGATGATAGATATGGGAGCTACTCATAAGTACTTAACCTCAACTCAAGTAGAGCGCCTTGATCTAGTTTTGGGAAAAGGCAGAGGTCATGTCATGGCTCTCAACTCACCGCCTCAACCAGTGGGTGGAATAGCCAAAGGAGTGCTAGTGAAGCCTGGTCCTTATGAAGGAAAACTCAACTTATGTGTGGTGATCATTGATGACTTCAACCAGATAGTTGGATTGGAATTCATAAGCCAAACCGACATCATTCCTATCCTTATGAAGATACGTTATTGATGGTTGGAGCAAACATATCCAAGCCCTGCATTATCCCATGCACAAACATAAAGATGTAGCGCAAAACAGCTCGGCCTTGCAGTTGGTGCCAGGTGCAAAAACACCTGCCCCGATACCTTACAGAATGAAACAACCCGAATTCATCGAGATTTGGAGAAAATTGATGGAAATGCTGGAAATGGGGATCATTATGACCTCTAAGTCCCCTTTGTTATTCTAAAAGAAACATGATAGCATCCTACCACTCTATGTGGATTATCAAGCCTTAAATAAAATCATTACAAAGAATAAGTACCCTATCCCACTAGTAGCAGACCTATTAGATAGACTAGGTGGTGATACAATGTTCACCAAAATAGACCTAAAGACATCTTACTAGCAGGTTCGGATTGTGCAGGAAAATAAACCTAAGAAGACATGTGTGACAAGATTTGGGTCATACGACTTCCTGGTCATGCCATTCAGCTTGACTAATTCTCCAGCCACACTTTGGACCCCGATGAACCAATTTTTCCGAGAGTATATTGACAAATTCATAGTGGTCTACTTGGACGACATTGTTGTATACTGGAAAACACTCGAGGAATACTTTGAGTACATGTGGAAGTTCCTAACTCGACTGCGGGAGCACGAATTGTATGTGAAGCTATCCAAGTGCTCCTTTTCCCAAAATTAGATTGAATTCCTTGGACATGTCATCAAGGAAGGGCGGATCAAGATGGACCAACAGAAGATTCAGGCTGTCAGTGTTTGGCTGCCACTTAAGGATATTTATGTATTGAGGGCATTCCTTCTCATATGCAACTTTTATCGGTAGCTTGTGAAAAATTACGCTCTAATTGTAGTGCCATTGACAAATTCCTAAAGAAAGTCACGCCTTGGGATCGGGGTCCCAGGCGAGCAGAGGCCTTCAATGCATTGAAAGCGGCTATGTCTAGTAGCCTCGTCTTGGCCCTTCCTAATTTGGCCAAGCCATCCTAAGGTAAAACAGATGCATCTGACTATGCACTGGGTGAAGCCTTGCTAAAAGAGGGTCATCTAATTGAATATGAGAGCTTGAAGTTAAAGGATGCAAAATTGCGCTACGCCGCCCCCGAAAAAAGAATTATTGGTGTCATCCATTGCTTATGCTTTTGGAGGCACTATCTTCTAGGAACCCCATTCGTGGTCAAGATGGACAACACAGTTGTTAGTCATTTCATGACCCAACTAAAGCTGAATGGACTATAGGATAGGTGGCAGGAACTCCTAGTGGAATTTCACTTAAACCTAGAGTATCAAGGGGGGAAGACCAACCGTGTTGCTGATGCACTTAGTCGAAGTGCTGACCAAGTATTGGTGTGCGTACTCACCACCCTATGGGGGGGGGGAGTGGACACCACTATAAAAGACCAGATACATAATATACTCACCAAGGATGCTACTGCACAGTATTTGGTCAATTTTGTAGGACAAGGCAAGACTCGCCACTTCTACATGGAAGATGGGTTCTTGAAGGTGAAAGGGAACATAATTTATGTTTCTAAAAAGGAGGATATCTACGAAGGACTCTTATGATGAAATTCCATGATACTTTGTGGGCCGGCCAACCAGGTGAAGAACACACCATGGTGTTGTTGTGCCGTGCTTATTATTGGCCTCAAATGGTTGATGATGTTTCTTAGTATGGGAAGACTTGACTAGTATGCCAGAAAGACAAGTTAGACTGCTTGATACAAGCGAGACTTTTGGAGCCACTGTCTGTTCTAAAGAGACCTTGGGAAAGTGTGTCACTGGATTGCCCAAGGTGATCTTACAACTATCTAGGTTGTGGTAGATCGGTTTTCTAAATACGCTACATTTATGGCAGCCCCAAAATATATATCAGCTTAAGATACAACTTAACTCTTCTTCTCTCATGCTACCAAATTTTAGGGCTTGCCTAAAGACATTGTTGGTGATCGCGACTCTCGCTTCACTAGCAACTTTTGGACTCAGATCTTCAATTGCCTCAGGTCCAAGTTGAGTTATAGTTCAAGTTTCCATCCGCAATATGATGGCCAAATCGGGGGGGGGGGTCAATGGCATGCTGGATGAATACCTCTTCCATTTTGTTACCAAATCGCAGAAGAGTTGGGTGACGCTTCTGGATGCTACTCAACTATTTTTCAATTCACAAAAGAGTTCTAGTACAAATAAAAGCACTTATGAAATTATTACCAGACAACAACCGCTACACTCACACACTGTTAATGCCCCAAACATATTGAATCTCCTCGACCTTCTATCTTCTAGAAGGAATGGAAGCAAAATTTGGAGATAGTGCGAAGCTATCTTGTCAAAGCCCAAAAGCAAATGAAAAAGCATGTTGATCAAAATGTCGCTTTGTTGAATACCAAGTAGGAGAAAAAGCAATGGTGAAAATACCAAAGTGATACTTGTTTGTTGGGGTCCATGACTCTAGCCTATTGCAAAAGTACATTGGACCTTGTCTATTTATAAGCGCATTAGGAAAATGGCATACCGGGTAGATTCCCTAGCCTGGTAGAGGATTCATCCATTCTTTCATGTCAGCCTTCTAAAACCTTGTCGGGAAATAATGGAGGATCCTTCATGGAGCCAATTCACAATACCCAGTATTCGAGGCCCTAATTCAACTAGGGAAAGATGTGTAGAAGCTATTCTTGATGATCGAGCAATTCATGCTTCAAGGAAGATCACCAAGACTTCTTGGTGAAATGGAAGGGTCGTGATAAGAAGGAGAATACATGGGAGAGGTGAACAAACATTAAAGCCTATAAGAGCCTAACCGATGATTATCTTTCAAGTAAGGCGCCAAGGGCATTGCCAACTCAGTGGGGGAGGATGCCATGGGCGGCTGTCCAACCATGCCCCATGAACCCTTGGATGTGCCCCATAGCATCCTGGCAAGACTCCCAACGGACGTGATTCTAGGAGAGGAGGTGGAAGATCTCACCATTAAAATGGCAAAAGATGGAAATGTTCTAGGGAATTGGACTGCTACACCATCCCAGGCTCGTCGAGCACCTGGGTAGCTTTGGCGGACTAGCATGATTTTAAATTTTTTTCTAGCATTTAAGACATTTAGTATTATTATTTTTAAATTTATACTCGAGACGTCGAGTCATGTTTGCCTTGACATTTAAGTTTCAAATTAATGTATTATTTCTCTTTGTTTATTTATGTTACTATGACATGTAATGAGAAATGTAACACAATGAGAGTGATTCATAGGAATGGGAGAATGATATAATATCTGAGTAAATTGTCCGGGAAGTAGAGGATTTTGAGAACAAACCCAAGTCGAACATAAAGGAAATCGAAGTGGTTAATTTTGGGGATTCCGAAACAGTCAAAGAGACCCGCATTAATATCCACCTATCACCAGTTGGCAAAGGAAAAATATATCAGAAGTTTGAAAGAATATGAAGATATATTTTCCTGGTCCTATGACGACAAGATAGGGTTAAGTACTTCCATAGTAGCCCACAAGCTGCCTACCAACCAAATATGTTCACCAGTGAAGTAGAAACTCAGGAAATTTAAGCCAAATATGAGTTTGAAAATAAAAAAGGAGGTTACCAAGCAGATAAATGCCGAGGTCCTTAAAGTGGTCGAGTTTTCGACCTGGTTAGCCAATATTATACCTGTACCAAAGAAAGATGGGATGGTCAAGGTATGTGTTGACTATAGAGATCTAAACCGAGCAAGTTCCAACGGTGATTTTCTACTGCCAAATATACATATCTTGATTGACAACTGCGCCAAGCAGGAGCTCTAGTCCTTTGTTGATTATTTCGCTGGATATCACCAGATCTGGATAGATGAAAGAGACATAGAGAAAATAGCCTTCATCACGCCGTGGGGTGTGTATTTCTATAAAATAATATTGTTTGGTTTAAAGAATATCGGAACTACTTACATGAGACCCATGACTACCTTTTTACACGATTTGATACATAAGGAGATTGAGGTTTATGTGGATAATTTAATCATTAAATCCAATAAGAGCTTAAATCACATAGCAGATCAGAGAATGTTCTTCGACCTCCTCTGGAGATACAACCTAAAGCTGAACCCCGCAAAATGTGCCTTCAAGGTCCCTGCTAAGAAGCTGCTAGATTTTATTGTCAGCTACCGAGGGATTGACCTAGATCCATCAAAGATCAAAGTTATCTAAGATTTGCCGCCGCCTAAGAACAAGAAAGATGTGATGATCTTCTTGGACTGTATCAACTACATCAGCCATTTCTTAGCACAATCGACAGTAATGTGTGAACCAATCTTTAAGATGTTAAAGAACGATGATGAAATAAGTTGGACTGAGGAATGTCAAAACGCTTTCGATAAAATTAAGGAGTGCCTATCCAAGCCTCTTGTGCTGGTCCCACCGGAGCCTGGGACACCTCTACTACTATACTTATCCGTGTTGGACGGATCATTTGGATATGTCTTGGGGCAATATGACGAGACTAAAAGGAAAGAGCAAACCATATACTACTTGAGTCAGAAGTTCACGCCGTATAATGCTTAGTATTTTTTATTGGAGCACACTTGTTGTTCCCTAACATGGATAGCCCAGAAACTGAGGCACTATCTCTGTCCATACACCACATATCTCACATTAAGAATGGAAAATATATTTTTTAGAAAGCTATGCCTACTAGCATGTGGGCAAAGTGGTAGATACTTCTAAGATAGTTCGACATCATTTATGTGACCTAAAAGGTAGTCAACGGGTAACTATTGGCCGATCACCTACAGAAAGCCTTGTGGGTGGAGATTACGAACCATTGAAGACGTATTTTCCCGACGAGGTGGTGTATTTCTTATTGGAATATATCACTAAAGCTTATTATGATTGGAGAATATTCTTCAACAGAGCCGCAAAATTCAAGGGAGGAGGCATCAGTGCTGTCTTGGTATCAGAAACCGGCTAACACTATCTGGTATCCGCCAAGCTCAAATTACCACTAACAATATGGGAGATTATGAGGCTTGCATTATCGGGCTTAGGTTGGCCATGGACATGAACATCCAATAAATATTGGTGATGTGAGATTCAGACCTATTGATACATTAGGTACTCGGTGAATGGGCCACCAAGAATACAAAAATACTACCATACTTGCTGTTTACTGTGAAAATGGTAACAACAATTAAATTTTTAAATGGGATCCTAAAAATACGTGATCTATTTTTATGTTAGTTGTTAGAGCACTTGACGCTAGGGTATGAGGTTTAACGATGAAATACAGCTAAAATGAGATAGTGATCAAACCGAAGGACTTACTACCCGCGCTCTAAACTAGTCGATAAAGGGCCTCGGGGTCGATGGTCGATATCCGGCTCGAGTTATCGGGGGTAATTAGGAATGGGATTACAGTTAAGATATAATTAAAGAAGGCTCTTTATGGCTAATACCGAGAAATAAATAAAGAACAAGTATGAAAACAATAAATGAAAAGAGTGGCCTCGAGCTAATAAGAACGAGCAAGTTAGAGAGAAGAAAGAGAGAGACAGATTAGAGAGACGAAAGAGAGAGGCAGAGATATTATTGATCTTGTGTAGAATATTGGAGCAACAACAGCCCCTTACAAAGTGGTGTGAATTCCCTTTATATAGGAGGGGAACCTGGTTATAGTACAACATACATTAATTATAAAAGCATAGAGATGGGACGGCTATACGTGATACCTCAACACAAGCTCTGGAAAGGCCGGCTCTTGTCAGACTTAGCCACGTGACTTGGGAATTTCCCCTTTTGCTCTAGCCTAATTCGTCTTCTTTAAGTCGGGACTCGACGAGCCCCGAGGGAGGGGATTCGATCGCAACTCCACGTCCTCGGGGTCTCGAGATATTCTTCTGAAGTAGCTTGATAGCAAGAAATTAAGCTCTCTGATTTTGCCGCATACAGATAGTCTCCGCATTTCCCAGAATGAAGCGATGGGAAATGATTCTGACACTTGACTCTACGAGCTTCTCGTGGTGACGTAATACCGATGATGCAACCTATGGTGCGAGTTTTTGCGACAACCAGGATGTCCTATGGACTTGTGTATTTGACATTATTCAATGCACTATCGATTCCCGTTCTCCAAGGCGAAAGTACCGCTGTCAATTTGGTTCTTCAAGAACGTAGTATTTGCGTCCGCCGATTAGTCTTCCAAAGCCTCGATGACCGTGTCATTTCCCATTATAAATGGGGGTGCTCTAGCGTTGTATTTCTAACCAAGTACCTTTATCTACTCATTCGCCCATTTCTCCTTATCATCTTACTCTATTGTTGATCACCATGTTCGGAGTGTACAGCCTCAAAGTCGTCTGGCGTTGTTTCTATAGGCCATGTCATGTCCCTTTGTTGGAGCTCGACTATGCTGTTCTGTTGCTGTTGCGGTTGTTATTGTGTCTGCTGCCGCTGTCCGTATTGGCCTGAGATGACGATAGATGGGGAGTCGATTCTCCCTTTTTGTAGACAGTCATTCGGACTATGCATCGCTGCTCACTCTCCTACCTAGGCCTGGTGTGGCACTTCATCCCTTTGGTTTTTCCTTTCCCAAGGGATAAAATAATACCACCGGTTGTTGAGGCTAGGCCCCGCTGAATCTTCAACCTTTGACTTTGGCGAGCTATGTCTCTCTTATCTACATCCTCTACATCTCCTCCTTTTCCTCTTCTTTATCTTTCCCTCGGTGGGGACCTTCTGTGGGATTGAGCTGGGAACCTAGAGGAGACGGCGGTCGAAGGAATTGTGTTCGAGGATACAAGCTCGAGGGGGCGGCGGTCGAGGATTCTGATACTGGAGAAGGACCCTCGAAGACGAACTAGGCTATTAGGTTTTCAATATGGGTGTATACCCCTTTTGTTTCTACGTAAGAACCCCTTGCGGGCTTTTGTAATTGCATGTAAGGACCCTTCGAGGGCCGTTGTAGCCGATATTTACCAAATATGAAGATGTTTTCTTTACTTCTGCTTTTGATTTTTGTCGTGCCCTTGTATACCCTTGTGCACTCGCAGATATTTTGAATGTATGCTTCTGTTGACGATCGCCAATATTTTTTCCGGCCTTTGGTCGACAGAAATGGCCCCATTCCGAGGTCATCATTTTTCTCAGAATCATGCCCGAAGTGGTCCGGTAAACCTAGATCATAGAGGCCCTCGTGCTTCATAGAAACAAAGCACCGAAGCGAAAGTTGACTTCGGGCGCTCAGAGCTTTTACTTTGAGCTTAGCGTAGATAACCTTTTAAGGTGTTGTAGGCAGGTTTCTGAGGAAGGGGCTATTCTTACTTAGGTGATTTTCTACGCTCAAGCCCTCGTGATCGGGGCTCGAAGTGCTTATTTTTTCTTCTCGAGGGAAACTTCAAGGGTGGTACTACCTCGGAATTAGAAATGATGTAGCTGACCCTATGTGGCCTAACTTCTTCTTGACGGAGATCTCCGGGGTCAGACACTACCTTGGGATCCGTTCCAAGGTCATTGGACTCCTGGGGCTTATCCTGGGTAGGGGAATTGTCATTGTATCCCGCATATACATGGGGCATCTCTCGCTTATTTGGAAGATCCCATTATTTTAGATAGCCATACTTCCGCCTTGGCATCGAGTCCTTTGTTACCTCAACACAAAAAGTGTTGGCGTACGTCCCTACTTTAGTTTGTCAATTCCACCATAGTTATGACTGCTACTTCAGGGCCTGTCTAGCAGAGAGGGGAGAGTTCTACTCCCGGTGCTCAGGATCTGCGGGAGTTTGCTCTAAAGACTATGTCTTCGATAGGAGAGGAACATCTGGAGACGGTAAGGAGAGACTGCGGATGGGGAGAGGGGATAGCGTTGCAGGTGCTTTCCCTGAATGAGAGTATTACGGACTCTACTGATGGATTCTTTAATGTATACTTACACCCTTTCGCACTAGGCCCCATTGATAGGGCCGTTCTTGATTTCTTCCTGAAGTATTGGGTTACTTTGGCACAGATACATTTATCGTTTTGACGAGTGGTGCTGATGATGAGATTCTTTACAGAGAAGGACGGGCTTGAAGTCTCGCTTAGTCACCTCGTCAAGTTGTACCGGCCCTTTCACCATCGAGGCCTGCTAACCCTGCGGTGTTGTTCGCCCACGCCCTTTATTATTGATGATGAGGAAGATGAGGATTAAGAGTGGGTTAGTCGATTCATCTGGGTTCATACGACCGACATTATCCATGTGGAGATCATGCCATTTCCCAGGGGATGGAATTATGCGTGTGACTGGATCGTCTCGCGCTTTCTTAGACTTGCTTATAGCTAAAAATAGTTCAGTAATTGGGTTTCCTCCTTTCCTGCAACAAATTCATGGATGTTGGGCGAAGTTCCTGATTTGCCAGGCTGGGTTCGGAGGTTGGCGACCCATTTGACTTGCGAGGAGCGTAGGTGGCGAGCTACGTCCCAGGGCAGATGGGAAGCGAAACACCAAGGTATGCGCGTATGCTTCTTTTACCTTGGTCTTTGTATGTTTGAGATGACATTTTCCTCTTTCTTTTGAACTGGATGTGCCGTTGCAAGTATCAGGCGGTTCCTTGGGGCAAGGCTGTTTCCCGGAGAAGGGGAGGAGTCGTCGTCCTTCGAGCTAAAGGACGACGATAGAGCTTTTAGCGGGGCTAAACAGGCTCGTGTCTTCTACGAGAGAACATCGCCCGAACCTGCTGTTCTAGAAGTCTTTGGTTCTGGAATGGTGGTTCCTCTAAGTGATTATGCCTCGACTGAGATTGTTTCTTCTAGGGCCGGAAGGGCTGGACCAACAGGATGTGCTCAGCCTTCGAGGAAGTCTGTCGGCTTCACTTCGCGGTGAGTTTCGGCGTAGTCCTTCTGTATTTCGTGTCGTCCTTTTCTTATCGAGGTTTTCTTCTATAGGCCTTTGATAGGCTCAGGTTTAAGCTGCTCCGTCATAGGGCTAGGCTTTGGAAAGCTCTGGATGAGTGTCAGTCCCTTAGGCTCCTCGACGAGGAGAAGGAGGTTGAGTTGATGTACTGGCTATATAAGACGTATCGGAGCTCGAATTATGAGAGCTATTTGATGGAGCATGTAACCTCTCGTAGTACGTGTTTCGCCTTTTTGACCCTTAAGGTTAATCATTTTGCCTATATTAGTTGCAGAAAAAGATGGAGGCTCTAGAGTACCTTAGGGGTGAAGACGACCGAGTTAGGAATGCTTGTGGTGAATCGAGGGCTCAGGTGCAGGTTCATGCTTTAGAGGAGAAGGGTGCCTTGGCTAAAGTTCCCGCCTTCGAGGCCCAACTCCACTTGGCTTGTGACAATGCTTCAGTTCAAGAGGATATGATCGCAAAGCTCGAGGCCGATTACTCGAAGGTCAGGGCTGAGATAATCGATGCTCGAGCCGAAGTAGCATTGAGTTAGACTAAGGCTGATTAGGAGATGGCGATTCATTTGAAAGATGTTACTGATGACCAAGTCGAGTTGAAGCAGGCCCTCCATCGTGAAAGGAGGATCAAGGAATATGTTCGTTGCAGATCCCGAAGTGAGGTACTCGAGGAGATCGAAGCCAGCGGTTTTGTTCTCTCGGAGGATTCGACTCGTGCGTGGGCGGATGAGCGTGATGCTCGGTCACTTCTTGCTGATGTCACGGTGAGCAAAGCTGGGGCTGGTAGGCGTAGCCTTATGGAGTGGAGCTTAGATTTCACCATTTTGACATTTTGTATTTGACATTTCCAGAGCATGTTTGTAGATGGAGAACACACCTTTTGCATATGTAAATAAAAGAAAACTTGAAGCTTTATCTCTTTTGTATCTCTTTTTGCATTGCTTTCAACCAGATGGGCTGGTTTCGATGTTTGGCGGGATCCCTACAAATCCGGAGCTCATTAGACAGTCTCGGAGGCTCTTTCATGCTCGGTCAAGTGCGATTTTTAACATGAGTAGGCGTTAGAGCTTTTGTGTTTTGCCCAGCTATTTTTGGGTTAAGTCTCCAAGTCAGGCTTTGACTTGAGCTTTCCTGACCTTCAATCTCCTATGCCTGCACGGGCGGACGATAACGGTTTTTACGCCTTGCCCTTAGGCATTTGTATTTTAACTATTTTGGGTTCAGTGTCTGAGTTGTGTTGCAACTCGAGCTTAATTGACCCTCAAGTTTTTTGTGCCTGCATGGGCGGATAAAAATGGCTTTTATATGCCATGGGTCGAAGAGACCTTTTAGGTATGTGGCCCTAAGGCTCGTGAAGCTAGTGATAGTGGCTCTTATGATGTGCCCTTAGGCATGTATAGTTAACTATTTTGGATCCGGTCTCTGAATTGGGTTACAAATCGAGCTCATTTTAATCCTCATGTTTTCAATTTTTTAGCTGACGGTAGTGGCTCTTACGCTTTTGGTCGTTGAGACCTTTTAGTGTGTGGCTCTAAGGCTCGTTTGGCTAGCAACAATGGCTCTTACGCTTTGCCCGAGGGCATATGTAGGCTTTGTCTTCCTGTTGCTAAGGTCTTTTTGAAATAATTTTGCATGACCCGTCATTGGTTCAGGAAGAACCTCGATTTCAAGTTGTTAGAGGCGATATTCGAGCACCTCGGAAGGGTTTGCTCGTAGGCTGAGCAGCTCGAAGCTTTGTGATTTGGAGCTAACACTATCGAAGCTCGTTTTCCTGTTGAAGGTAGCCTGTTTTAACCCGTTCTTTTTGAAGTAGATTCGAAGTAATGGTCCGTGATTTTGATAGCGACGGTCGGGTATCCCCGAGTCGGGTTAATTTGGTTGGTGCATCCGTTTTGACCATAGTCATATGGGTTTGGCCGGAGGCATTTTTGATCCCGAGTGATAGTTTAGGCATCTACATCGAGGGTATACCCTTTCAGGAGTCTTACAAATGCGACATATAGCCTAAACTTCAGGATTGAGTTTTATGCCTGTAGTAAGGTCTTACAAAATTTTCATGCCTGTTGAGGTCTTACATGTTTTCATGTCTGTTGAGGTCTTACAGTTTGTCATGCCTATTGAGGTCTTACAGTTTTTCATGCCTGTTGAGGTCTTACAGTTTTTTCCTGCCTATTGAGGTCTTATAGTTTTTATATGCCTGTTGAGGTCTTATAGTTTGTTATGTATAGTAGATCTGGTTAGAACGAGTCTGCCCGGTCGGTGTCTTAAGGCCTCGAGTTTCCCGGTGAATGGCAATTTACGGCAGTCTTTGAGTCATCGAGTTTGCTTAGGCCCGATGACCGTTACTCGTGAGTTCGGAATTGCCTCATTAGGGCCTTATGAGCACGGAGTTCTGACCCCGAGGTCGTGCAGGTGCTAGATCATTGATGCTAAGTCTCCGAGTATTTCAGGATGTACTCGATGGGGGGGGGGGGAATCCTTGCAGCGAGCATGCCGCATTTTCTTTTTTGGAGTACAAGATGCTGAAAGAAATTTTTTAATTGCTTGGTGTAAATACATGTTGTTTCATTGTCGTGAGCTCGGCCCGCGCGGGCGCGGCTCCTTTTACCATTTGGCCCGGTACATGATTTCCTATTAGAACTAGGTATGTCATTCCCGGACCCCTCCGAGCGGATGGCGCCTTCAAGGGGGGTGCCCTCCATCGTTCGGGGTTGAATGCAAAAGAAAGCCTGCGAGCTTGTCGGATCCTCCTTAGGAGGCATGTTGCTCCACTAAGAACGTTTCTGTCGAGACCCTCTTCTGGTCAATGTCCGGTCGAGGGGAAAGAGTGCGACAGGTGCCGTTAAGGCCTTGGGATCTTTGGGTAGAGCTAGCACTTTCGAACGCCCTGGCTGGGTGTCTGCATACAGGTTAGTGTAAAATAACAAATGAGGGAGGCAGTTTGACTTTACCGTAGGATGTTTAGGCGATGATCCGAGATTCGATATGTCCCTATCATTTTGGAGCGAGAACTCTAGTAGAGCCCTCCGCTGTGTTTAATCGGGCTTGGCCGAAGACGTGGTTCGCTTACCCTTTGACTCTTTTAAGAGTGGAGATATTGGTTCCGATGAGGCGTTATGTGATGCGGACTTTTCCTCTTGCCGCGTATTGCTTTCTGCCAACAGTTTTAAATTCTGTCCTTCGTTGGGAGTTTCATTCTTTGGCGAAGAGGGGAAGGTACCATTTTCATGCGGTGTGTTCGTGGCCATCTGAATAAGGCATTCATACCTTGCGCCTCTTTTGATGATACGGGACTTGGCGTTCCGGTCTGCGCCTGCCGCGCTGACCGAGAGAATGATCTTTCTTCTCGTTGTCTCGATTGTCGTGTGGAGTCCGCCAAAGATTCGAGACGTGGGTATGATTTGGTCCATCAGTCTGAGCCGCTCTATCAACCTCAGCCCTACAATGTTTATTGAGCCACCTGAATTCATGAGCATATGTTTTATTTGAAATGAATAGAATAAGGAAGAAGGTTACCAATTTGTCAGTATGAGGCCGCGACAAGGTCTCAATGTCTTTTTTGCTGAATGTGAGGGCGTCCTCGGGAATATATCCTCGGATCCGGTTTTCTCTGATGACGAGCATTTTTACTCTCCTTTTTATGAGTTCTTGGAGGTGTCGTCACTCATCCACTATCGTGGCAATACGTCGTGGCTCATTTGCTTCATTCTTCTTGGTCGCCTTCCTTACTTGGAACTGAACTCGAGACTGATCGCTTGACAGTTCTCGGTGATGATTTCTATTGAGTAGCTCGGTTATTTTCTTCCTGAGCTGGTGGCCATGTTTGGCCCCATGGCCGTGCGTGTTATACAGTACCCACACCAAGCTGCTTCGCTGATGGTGAACACGATGTCTGATACAGTGATATTGAAATTTTATCTTGATGAGCGAGGCACCCTCGCTAGCCTTGTGTCCCTGTAGGATCCGGCTCTATTAACGATTCCTCGAGGATATTGTCCTCGATACATTCTCCGATCGTTGCGAGGTAGATTACGTCTCAGGGTGTCCCTCCTATCTGCAGCGTATGGGCGGTAACTTTCTCTGTTTGGCATTGGTTTCTTTGCCAGCAGCCTGCTTGGGTATGCTGAGCATGAGAGAGCTCCCGGATGGTCATCCATAACCCTAGTTTGTGACTGGTTCCGGATATGGGCATCCGACCAGATCTTTGCTGGGTACCCGATCAAGTTTTGTTTTAACTGCCTTGAAATCATAGGGCTTGGTTTGTTTAGGCTTTGAGTGAAGGCCTGTACCACCCAATCATTCGATATTGGGGGTAATCCCATTCATTCCATCTAGGAATTAAATGCGAATTCTCGCAGCATTTCATTCTCCCATTTGCTCGGTCCTGGATGTGTCGGGCTTTCTCGCCGTTGCTTCGATGGCACTGACGTGTGCCTTTATGGAGGAATTTGCCGGTATGGTAAGTGATTTTATGGGGTCAGGGTTAGGCTATGGTGACGCATCACAACCCCTTTTGGGAGCGCTTCCCCGAACCTTTTTAATAAGACAGACTTGATCTCCTCATCTTTTGTGTCATTACCTTTCACTGCGTACGTACAGGGGTAGGCTATAGCGTGTTCATTAGGGTTGGTGATCTTGTAGCACTTAGGGAGTTCCGGCATTCTGAACTTCTTTGGAATGGTCTTCGGGGCCGCTTCCTAAGGGAGCTGCCTTTGTATGAACTTCTTCGAATCTACGCCCTTGAGGACTGGGGGCGCACCTGATATCTAGTCGACCCTAGAGTTGTAGGTTTTGACCTTCTTATCGCTGGCTGCTATCATTTTCTCACCCGATTCGATCCTTTTAGTGAGATCCTCGAGCATCTTTACTATGTCATGGTCGGCTACCGATCTGTTATTGCTTGATCTCTCGGGTGCTTGTTTGATAGGGGGAGCTATTTCCGGCGCTGCTGTGCTAGGAGTCTTCGGATGGCTTTGTAACTGAGCGATGGCCAACTGTTGCCTGTAACATTTCAAAAATAACACGAAGACTAACTCCCATCCTTCCCGGGCTGGGGTTTTTTGGGCTTCCTATCGGTCGTCATGCCATATACTCTTGTCGGTATGTGAGGGTTCGTCGACCTGCTGTGCATCCTGTGAATCCGTGTAAACTAGAATCGGTCCGGGCATGTTATCAGGATTCTGTGGTGGCGCGCCGACAGCCAGAATAACCACGATGTTTTCCCCGTGGTTTTCGAGGTCATCGTTCTTGACTCTGTTTGCCGAGCCAGACTTTTTGAACTGAAATAAAAGATCTCGAACAAGAAAAACGTGAAAGATAACTTGTGTTTGTGTAATGAAACTAGAAAGAAAATAATTACTATTATTTTTAGCCCCACGGTAACAATAATTAAATTTGTTAGCCTCAAACTGTTTAACGTGAAAATGGTAACAATAATTAAATTTGTAAATGGAACTCTAAAAATACGTGATCTATTTTTATGCTAGTTGTTAGAGCAGTTGACGCTAGGGGTATGAAGTTTAACGATGAAATACAGCTAAAACGAGACAGCGATCAAACCGAGGGGCTTACTACCCAGGCTCTAGACTGGTCGATGACGGGCCTTGAGGTCGATATCCGGCTCGAGTTCGAGGTAAATTTCTGGTATGTTGGCTAAACTACTCTCTTATAATTGAATTCCATAATGTTTCTGCAAGTTTCAAGTATGGTTGGCTCAAGTTCCTAATAAATTGGACTATTCCGAATGAACCTTGTGTCGAAAGATATATATATATATATATATATGTTCAAAATGTGTTTCGGATTTTCTTATTATATTATGTTATCCTTCGGGAACGTGTAGCAACAGCAACCCCTTACAAAGTGGTATGGATTCCCTTTATATAGGAGGGGAACCAGGTTATAGTACAACATACATTAATTATAAAAGTATGGAGATGACGGCTAGACGTGACGCCTCGAAACAGGCTCTGGGTAGGCTGGCTCTTGTCAGACTTAGCCGCATGCCTTGGGAATTCCCCCTTTTGCTCTAGCCTCGATCTTCGTCTTCTTTGAGTCGGGCCTCAAGAGCCCCGAGGGAGGGGACTAGGTCGCAACTCCACGTCCTCGGGGTCTGGAGATATTCTTCCAAAGTGGATTGATAGCAAGAAATTAAGCTCTCTGATTTCGCATCATACATTTGCATTGTGTGCAAGGATTGATCAAGAGATTCACAAATATAGAATTCAAGCATGTTCCCTAGATTCAGAATGAGTTCACAGATGCATTTGCAAATTTCTTCTATAATGTAACATCCAAATAAGAATTATATTGACACCTACCAATAGAGATGCGCAAGCAACGTGCCTGGTATGCCCATGTTGAAGAAGAATTTGATGGGAATCCATGGTTTTACGATATCAGGGCCTATCTGGAAAAGGGAAAGTACTCGGAAAGTGCTACACATACTCAAAAGCACACATTACGGAGGTTAGCTAATCATTTCTTTTGGAGTGGAGGAATTCTATAATGAAAGAATCCTGATATCGGATTGTTAATACGTGAGGATGCTAAAGAAGCATCCAGGATGCTTGAAGAAATAGATGCATGTGATGACCCGAAAGGTCATCACTCGTGTTGAAAGTAAATTCTGTGTTCTGAGGCCTTAAAAACCTCTCTTTGTCTCACCTCAATTTGCTTGCACAGTCCGGGTGCATTTCCAGAATGCTTTTATGTGAAATAAAATAAGGAAATTGGCTTTTAAAATTGAATAAAGCTTATTTTGGTCAACATTCTTGGTAAATAAACCCGAACCCGTGATCTGATGGCTCGTAGGGTCCGTAGTAAAATTTGGTACTTGGGCGTATGCCCAGAATCAAATTCCGAGGTCCCAAGCCCGAGAAATGAATTTTTAAAGAAAATTATTTTCTAGAAAATATAAAGGTTTTTAGAAGTGAATTGATGCATTTTTCTTGATGGTATCAGGCCCGTATCTTGGATTCGGAGCCCGATACAAATTTGAAATAATAATTAAGTTGAATCTGTAAAATTTGGTAAAGATCGGAATTGGTTTGGTATAAAACGGACCTATTGTTGAGAAAATAGTAATTTTGATGTTCTTCAGTGATTCCATGAATTTAAGGTTTAATTCATAGTTGTTGATGTTATTTTGATGATTTGATCGCATGAGCAAGTCTGTATGATGTTTTTGGACTTGCGTGCATGTTTGGTTTAGAACCTCGAGGGCTCGGGTGAGCTTTGGATAGGCTACGGAGTGAAATTGGACTTAGGAGCAAGTGTTGGTATCTGTTATTTTTGCCCAGGTCTCTGATCTCGCAATTGCAAGATCAGGCTTCACAATTGAGAAGTAGACAGGCTTGGTAAATGCGACAAAGTGTTGCAAATACGAACCAAGCCTGGGCAGGCCCTTTTCGCAAATGCGAACACTGGGTGGAAATTGTGAAGCCCTCCCAATCCCAAATGCGATGTTTCCTTCGCAATTGCGAATGTTTCAGGATTTTCCCATGGTCGCAAATGCGACAGATTCTTCGCATTTGCAAAGACAATAGGTCTTGAAGGGTTTTCCAATTGTGAACCCTGGTTGCAATTGCAAACCCTAGATGTAATTGCGACATCTGCGAACAATTAATTTGGACTTAGACGCATTTTTCTTCATTTTTTAAACTCTCTCAAACCCTAAGCTCTCTTGGGCGATTTTCTAAAGAAAAGTTCTTCTCCAAATCAATTGTAAATCGTTTCTAACTCATTTTCTTTAATCTATAACATCTTTTCACATGATTTCAATTCAAAATCAAGGGTTTTCATGGGGGAAATTGGGTGTTTTGGGTAGAGCTTAGGATTTACAAATTTTGGGGATTTGGACCTCGATTTGAGGTCCGATTTCATAAAAAATTATATATTTGAGTCCGTGAATGAATGGGTAATCGAGTTTTGATTAAAACGTTGGGTTTTGACCATATGGGCCCAAGGTCGATTTTTGAATTTTTGGGAAAATCTTTAGAAAACCTATTTCCATGCATTACAATTGATTCGTTTAGCATTTATTGATATCGATAAGTAAATTGTGGCTAGATACAAGCGAGTTGGTGGTGAAAACAAGAGGTAAAGCGGTAGTTGAGGCTTGAATTGAATTCGTGGCATTGAGGTAAGTGTTTGGTTTAACCTTAGCTTGAGGGATTAAGAGTTCTTATTTGCTATGTGTTAATTATTGAGTACGATGTATAGGTGTGGTGACAAGTATCTATACGTCGGTGTCAAGCATGCCTGTGAGTCATATACTATGATTGATGTGACTCCGTTTCGTATTGTTTATGCTTTATATGATGATTTCTGTCGTTGAACAAGACTTGTGGAAGTATTATTGGTAATTGAACTTTGTGGAGCATTTGCTCAAGTTGAGAATTGAGTTGTGAAGTAATGGTGGAAAAGAGAAGAGGTTTATGATATTGTCTCCCTTACCGTGATGTTATTGCTTTTGATATTATCTCCCTTGCCGGGATGTTATTACTCATAATATTGTTTCCTTTGTCGGGATATTGTTATTATGCTATTGTTCCATTGCCGGGATTTTATTATGATATTATTGATTCCCTTGCCCAAATTGCTTTGTGATTGATTGCTTGGGTGAGGAAGAGTGTAAAACACGAAGGGTGATGCCATGCACAATTTTGAGAGTGTTAATGGACGAAGGTTGATGTCGTGCCAATATTGTGAGGTAAAAGCATGAAGGGTGATGTCGTGCTGCACGATGTACCATTGTTGTTCCATGATATGAGTGATAAATGCATGAAGGACAATTCCATTCCATAATTATGTGAGGTAAAAGCACGAAGGGTGATGCCGTGCTAATTATATTGATTCTCATGGCGAGAATGAGAACAAAATCACGAAGGGTGATACCGTGTAGATTATATCGATTCTTATGTTGAGGACGAGAGTAAAAGCACGAAGGGTGATGTCGTGTACTTGTCTTTGATTTCCTATATTCTTGCTTATAGTTGAATTGTCGTGTTCCTTTCACTTCCTTACTGAGATTTTGTTTGTACCTGATATTCCCCGCAGCATGTTTCCCCTTCCCATCTTTAACTGCTAGTTTATATCGTTATTACTTGTTGTATATGATATAACTACACGGGTTTATTTGGTAGTCTTGTCCTAGCCTCGTCACTACTTCGCCTAGGTTAGGCTAGACACTTACTAGCACATGGGGTCGGTTGTGCAGATACTACACTTTGCACTGTGTGCAGATGCCGATGCTTAAGCTTTTGGACCATAGTGAGGTTATTGCCTTCAGTCTATTAGGAGACACAAGGTAGTCCTGCAGGCATCCGCAGGCCTGGGCATCCCCTTCCTATCTAGTTTTTCTTCTCTTCTTTACTATTTCGGAGACAGACATGTATTTATTCGCTCGGACCCTATTTGTAGTATTCTTAGATGGTCTGTGAGATTGTTACACCAGTTCTGGGTGGCTTATGGTTATGGATTTGTATCAGTATTATTTTGAATTATTGTATTTTATTCTTCCGTTTTATTATTTCCGCTATTTATAAAATGTTAACTCACAATTGTTAAGGGATTATAAATGAAAAGGGTAAAATAACTGGAATAATTAGCTTATCTATCTTTCACTAGTAGGCACCATCACGACTCCCGAGGGTGGGAAATCCGGGTCGTGACAAGTTGGTATAAGAGCTCTAGGTTGGTAAGGTCTTACAATTCATGGACAAGCTTAGTAAAGTCTGAGGGATCGGTATGGAGACGTCTGTGTTTATCCCCAGAGGATACAGAGTTAGGAAAAACTTCACATCTATTCTTCTCTGTCGTGCGGTTTTGTTCTCTTATTGCTAAATTGAACCCTCTACTTTTGTTCTTTCACGAATGGCGAAGTAACGTACCGCTTCTTTAGCCAAGTGGTAGCTCAGACCGGTGATGGATCCACTACATCTTCAGATGCCTTGTGGAGGTTGGACAGGTTCACCAAGCTTTTACTACTACTGTTGGTAGTACATCTTCTAAGGATCCTCGGGATTATTTAGATAGATTTCATGAGGTTCTTCGGAACATGGGGATAGTGGAGACCAATGGGGTCGACTTTGCTGCTTTTTGTTTGTCTGGATCCGCCAAGACTTGTTAGAGAGATTATTGTTTGGCTAAACCAGCTTGGTCACCAGCTTTGACTTGGGATTAGTTCTCTCAGCTATTTCTGGAGAAGTTTCTTCCTATCACTCAAAGGGAGAACTATCGGAGGCAGTTTGAGCGTCTCCAGCAGGGTTCTATGACTGTTACTCAGTACGAGACCATATTCATTGACTTGGCCTGTCATGCTCTTCTTATACTTCCCACTGAGAGAGAGAGAGTGAGGAGGTTTATTGAGGGACTTGTTCAGCCTATTCGATTGCAGATGGCTAAAGATACAGGGAGCGAGATTTTTTTTCAGGATGCGGCTAATGTGGCCAGGAGAGTTGAGATGGTTCTATCATAGGGGAATGGTCAGGGGTCTGATAAGAGGCCTCGTCATTCGGGCAGATTCAGTTGTGCCTCATCTGGAGGCAGAGATTCTTTTGGTAGGGGCCATTCTTCCAGGCAGTTTCATTCAGCACTTTAGGCTTCTCACAGAGGTTGCCGTGGTTCTCAAATTCAGTATTCAGATTAGTTGCCCTATAATGCACCTCCGTTCTAGAGTTTTTAGAGTGGTTATTCAGGCTGTTAGGGTCAGTAGTCTCAGAAGCCGAGTGCTTGTTATACTTGTGGCAATATGAGGCATATTTCTAGATTTTGCTCTTGAGCGCCGATCAGCTCTCAACATCAGGGTTCCCGTGCCATGGTTTAGGCACCGAGTGTTCCACCGCCCGCTCAGCCAGCTAGAGGTGGAGGTAGAGGTATTAGAGGTGGAGGTCAGGCCGCTAGAGGTGAAGGCCAGCCAGTAGGAGGCTATCCCAGAGATGTAGTTCATTGTGGTGGGGCCCAGGCCCGATGTTATACTCTTCCAGCCAAGCCTAAGGCTGAGGCTTCTGATGTAGTTATCACAGGTACTGTTCTAGTTTGTAGTAGAGATGCTTCAGTTCTATTTGATCCATGATCTACAAAGTCCTATGTGTCATCATATTTTGTAATGTATCTGGTCATGCCTAGTGATTTGAGTGCTACTGTATATGTGTCTACATTGGTGGGTGATTCTATTGTGGTAGATCGTGTCCATCGTTCATGTATAGTTGTGATTGGGGGTCTAGAGACTCGAGTAGATTTATTACTTTTGGACATGGTTGATTTTGGTGTCATATTAGGGATGGACTGGTTATCACCTTACCACGCTATCTTGGACTATCATGCCAAGATTGTGACCTTAGCCTTGCCGGGTTTACCTCGTTTAGAGTGGAGAGGGACCCTTGGTCATTTTACCTGTAGGGTTATATCATATATGAAGGCTTGGCGTATGGTCGAGAAGGGGTGTTTGGCCTATTTGGCATATGTTCGTGATTCTAGTGCCGAGATTCCTTTTATGCATTTTGTTCCTGTTGTTCGTGAGTTTCCTGAGGTATTTCCTTCAGACCTACCGGGTATGCCACCCGACAGGGATATTGACTTCTACATTGATTTGGCTCCGGGCACTCAGCCCATTTCTATTTTGTCGTATCGTATGGCCCTGCCTGAGTTCAAAGAATTGAAGGAGAGATTGCAAGACTTGCTTGATAAAGGCTTTATTAGGACTAGTGTCTTGACTTAGGTTGTGCTAGTGTTGTTTGGTAAGAAGAAGGACGGATCGATGAGGATGTGTATAGATTACCGGCTGTTGAACAAGGTTACAATCAAGAATAAGTATCCATTTCCGAGGATTGATTATTTGTTTGATTAGCTTCAGGGTGCCAAGGTATTTTCAAAGATTGACTTGAGATTTGGCTACCATCAGTTGAGGATTAGGGCATCCGATGTCCCTAAGACAACTTTCCACACTCGGTACGGGCATTATGAGTTCTTGGTGATGTCATTTGGGTTGACAAATGCCCCAGCAACTTTTATGGATTTGATGAACCGAGTGTTCAAGTCTTACTTGGATTTGTTCATGATAGTCTTCATTGAAGATATTTAGATCTATTCCCGCAGTTGGGAGGAGCATGAGCAGTATCTGAGAGTTG
Organism: Nicotiana tabacum; assembly: GCF_000715075.1. Classification (NCBI taxonomy): domain Eukaryota; kingdom Viridiplantae; phylum Streptophyta; class Magnoliopsida; order Solanales; family Solanaceae; genus Nicotiana; species Nicotiana tabacum. Next base: position 48,992,229 of record NC_134089.1, on the reverse strand, counting down.
TTCTTCAAACTTTGAGAGATAGTCAGTTATGTGCCAAGTTTTCGAAGTGTGAGTTCTGGTTGAGTTCAGTTGCATTCTTGGGTCACATTGTATCAGCAAAGGGTATTCAGGTGAATTCGAAGAAGATAGAAGTAGTCAAGAACTAGCCTAGACCTGCGTCAGCTACAGAGATCCGGAGCTTCTTGGGTTTGGCAGGCTATTACCGTCAGTTTGTAGAGAGGTTTTCATCTATTGCAGCCCCGATGACAAGGTTAACACAGAAGGGTGCCCAGTTTAGGTGGTCAGACGAGTGTGAGGCGAGCTTTCAGAAGCTCAAGACAACTTTGACTACGACACCGGTGTTGGTTTTGCCAATAAGTTCAGGGCCATATACAGTTTATTGTGACGCATCTCGTATTGGACTTGGTGCGGTGTTGATGTAGGATGGAAAGGTCATTGCTTCTGCTTCGCGATAGTTGAAGATTCATGAGAAGAATTATCCAGTTCCTGATTTGGAGTTAGCGACCATTGTTCATGCATTGAAGATTTGGAGGCATTATCTGTATGGCGTGTCATGTGAGGTGTTCACAGATCACAAGAGTGTACAGTATTTGTTCAAGCATAAGGAGCTAAATTTGAGGCAGAGAAGGTGGTTGGAGCTATTGAAAGACTATGATATCACTATCTTATATCATCCGGGAAAGGCCAATGTGGTGGCCGATGCTTTGAGTAGAAAGTCAGCCAGTACGGATAGTCTTGTGTGTATTCCGATAGGTGAGAGACCGCTTGCTTTGGATGTTCAGGCTTTGGCCAATCAATTCGTGAGGTTGGATGTTTCTGAACCCAGCTGCGTGTTAGATTGCACGGTCGCTCGTTCTTCATTATTTGAGCGTATCCGAGATCGGCAATATGATGATCCTCATTTGCTTGTCCTTAGAGACACAATGTGGCACGTAGGTGCTAAGCAGGTTAGAGTTCGAGATGATGGAGTTTTGAGGATGCAGGGTCGTATTTGTGTGTCTAATGTGGATGGACTTCGAGGGTTGATTTTAGGGGAGGACCATAGTTCCCGGTACTCTATTCATCTGGGCGCCGCTAAGATGTATCAGGATTTGCGGCAACATTATTGGTGGAGGAGGATGAGGATGGATATTGTTGCATTTGGGGCTCGGTGTTTGAATTGTCAACAGGAAAAGTATGAGCATCAGAGACCTGGTGGTTTGTTCTAGAAGATTGAGATTCTTGAGTAAAAGTGGGAGTGTATCACTATGGACTTCGTTGTTGGACTCCTATGGACATAGAGGAAGTTTGATGCAGTGTGGGTTATTGTTGATAGGCTGACCAAGTCAGCACATTTCATTCATGTGGCAGTTTCCTATTCATCTAAGAGGTTAGCTGAGATCTATATCCGAGAGATTGTTCATCTTCATGGTGTGCCTGTGTCTATCATTTCTGACCGAGGTACGCAAATTACCTCACATTTTTGGAGGGCAATTCGGCGTGAGTTGGGCATACGGGTCGAGTTGAGCATAGCATTTCATCCTAAGACGGACGGGCAGTCCGAGCGTATAATTCAAATTTTGGAGGATATGCTCCAAGCTTGTGTCATTTCCTTTGGGGGCTCGTGGGATCAGTTATTGCCTTTAACGGAGTTTGCATACACCAATAGCTACTAGTCGAGCATCCAGATGTCTCCTTTTGAGGATTTATATGGTAGGCGGTGTCGGTCGCCGGTTGGGTGGTTTGACCTGGAAGAGGCTCGGTTGTTGGGTATGGATCCAGTATAGGATGCTTTGGACAAGGTCAAGATCATTCAGGATAGGCTTCATGTCACGCCCCCATTTTCCCCTACTCGCGGAGAGAGGTCCGGGTTTTGACATTCCATGGGGTGCTATGACTCATTTCCTATTTGGGAATTGGGTATTTGAAGAGTCGCCACTTAACGGATTATGGTGCGTAAGGGCACCTAGAGTGATTAAATCTTGGGTTGGTTTGCGTTACCAAAGATTAGGTTAAGGGCCCAAGATAACCTCGAGGGGAAGGTGTTAGGCACCCCTCTTGGTCCACAACCATGCGTCCCGACCAAACTTATATTTTTATAAATTAGTCCATACAAATAATTGAATGAAATAGGTGCAGTACATTTGAACAAGTCAAGTAGTGAAATAAAGGTTCAACAAAATATGAACAATAGTTTTAAATAAGGAGAAGGTTAGGGGGTAGTGAGGGGTCCTAGGTTGTTTATCCTACGGGATCACCCCACGCAATGTCCGGTGAACACTCCTCAATGAGGGGCTACACGTGACATTAGCGGGTAGTCATCATATCCCACGTCTACCCTTCCCATCCCCTTATTGATCATGCAAAGCGAGTGTTGGTCAATGATTCCTATTGTGTGCTGCTACTCATCCCTTCTTAATTGTCCCTGAAGGAATTAGGACCTCTTCCTATAGGCAGTTCTAGACATACCCATAAGGCTTAAAGGCAAAATTCTAAGGCGACAGTCAAAGAAAAGTAATTTAGAACTTTCACACAAATGGAGCAATTGAAGGCTCATAGTTTCCTCCGCAAACAAGCATACAGATAAGGTCTTTAGCAATCAAAGTCCTAAAGCAGGATTTCTAAATGAATATGTAGGAATAATTCACTTTCAGATGCAGAAGTCACAACCTATTAGTTGCCTAGGATCTCTTTTAAAAGATCATTAGGATTCAGAAACGTTGAGTGACAGCAATAGCTTCAGAGTAGTGCAAGTTATAAAAATGCCCTAAGGCTTGCCTACATGCATGACTGATACTTATGTTAATGCAAAAACAAGAAAGTTTTGAAATAATCCCTTTTAAACTGACAAGCAGGATACCTAATGGGATTACAACAGTTTTGAAATGACTAATTTTAGAAAAAAGAGTTATGGCCCGGTTTTGAGAAGTAAACTAGGCGAGGTACATTTGATCTATTAGGCTAATTCGAATTACCAGACAGAACTGCAAATTAGATCATGGTATCTAGGCGTATTACTGTTTTTAGTCAACTTGCAATAATATATGAAAGGCTTCCTAAATCGGAATTACACCCTATAGGCATGGTACCTACACTTAAGTTGATTTAAAACATGATGACTTAGAACCTAGAAACATGGTTTCTACATGACAAATGTAGGAATTAAGAACATGGTTTGTATCTGATGCAAGTGACATTAAAAGTAAAGTTCTTACAGGAATGGTTTATATTATGATGCAAATGAGATTGAAAGCGAAACCCTACAGGCTTGCTTCTACTATGCAAATGCAATCAGATTCAACAGGAACAGAAACCCTATAGGCATGTTCTCTAGTGAGTGAGGCAAGTAGATTCGAAATTAAATCCTAAAGCAGGATTTCTACCCAAGTTACCCCATAAAGTATACATCTACCCACCCTTTCACTAAATGCCCCAAATATCTGTTTACAAATTATTACAAGCTAACAAATGAATTAAATAAGTAAAATAAAAATTAAGAAGCTATTCTATAGAGAGCCTGCAATCAGGCCATAGTTACCCAAAGCCTCCAATGGTCTTTCAATCTTTGTTTCTATAGACAAATTAGAATCTAGGTACATCAAAGTTCCCTAAGGATCTCAAGGATCTCGGGCAATGCTTACACCTAGACTTAATAGCCAAGCATTGATTAGTAAAACAGAGTCCAACCACTTCAGGGTAAGACCACACACAACAAGCGAATTAATTCAGTAATCACACATGGGGTTAAGGGGGTTCGGGGATACATATACATTGACTGTAGACAACTGACCCCAGCAGGAGTATTATGACTGGTATGGACATGCTCAGAGATAGTTGGACACTGGCATAATCACAAACCAGTCATGAACACATAGAAGAGGGATAGGGGATTTGGGATTCACAAAGTGGTAAGTGCATAGTAGGTAAAAGAATACAATTGTCCAGGCATGCTTGAATCACACAAATGGAATACATGAATTTAAAGGGAGGGTAATCATATAAGAATGCTTAGATACAGACTTCACAACAAAACCACAAGTAAAAGCAGGCCAGAAATAAAAGAAACTGAAAAAGGAATAGAAATATATTGTTGTTGAGACTTTAAATTAAACTAGGACATACAAGTGAAGATAGATGTAAGAAAAATGAAAGAACCAAGGTTTACAGATGATTAGACTTGGATTGCGGTCGGCTAATAGTAGTAGAATAGCACAGAGTTTTTTAAGTAAGAGAAGGGTTTTTGAAAGCCAAGTCTCGTGTCTTGTTATTGAAAGACTTAGGGTATTTATAGCTTTGAAAATAGGTAGAAAATAAGGTAACAAGTAAAGGTTTAGCACAATTATGGAAGTAATCACAATTAGAATTCAATTAATGCAAATACTCCCCTTTAATCAAGGAATTACAGCTTAAACGGATACCAACAGGGATAATGAAGGAAAGAAAATCAGTTGAGAAAGACTGATTTTTACCGTGTAAGGGGTATTAAAAGTATAGAGCATATGATTGAGTCTAAGTACAGAATACACTAATTAAGGAAAGGATTCAGCAAGAATGAAGCACCACAACAAATAAGTAAATGGAATTAATCAACTTAAACAGTAGAGTAAAATTTTAGGGTTTTATAAGAAAATCTTGCAATCAAACAATAAATTAAGGAAATCACGATCAATCAAGAGGCAGTCATGATTCTGTACTTCAACAACATAAATAGAGAAGAATGAATAGGCATAGCAGACATGCAAGGTCAACCATATTGACAGAAAGAAGCAAGAGATGAGCAAACCAGATGGACACAATCATACAGAAGTGACATGAGTAGGCTAATGACTCAATAGAAAAACCCATTCGAAGCATGGTAACCAACAAAAACTTAGCAAAGTTAAGTAGTCATGGCTAACACACAGAACCAGAGTGAAGAAACCAATCTAACACACAAAAACAGGTAAAGAAGATCAGGCCAACACACAGAAACAAGTAAAGAAAATCTTTAAGAAATTAGGGCTTTTTAATAGAGTTGAGTTAAAAAGCAGTAAGAACGTAGAATCGGTCAAGATAATCAAAGAAAAAGGTTTAATCATAAAGCAATCAGTCGAAATAGGTATAGAAAGAACTCTGAAAATCCTAGTTTCTCAAAAGGGAGTAAAAATGGTTTAAAGTAGAAGATCTTTCAGAATAAAGCTCGAGAATAAGCAAGTCATAGAAGGAGATAGGCTTTAAGCATAAAAATAACATAGATCTGAGAGATTCGGAAGAGAGTTAGGGTTTTAAAAAGAAAACCCAGTAACAAATTAAAGAAACCTATTGAAACTTCACCGATCGTGGCATATAAGGTGTGATTTTTCCCAAAATCACACCGGAGACACATAAGTAACAGGAACAGAAACCCTAGGTCCAAATCGACATGGCCTAGGACCCTTGAGAGCCTCAGAGATAATGAGCAGGGTGATGAGAGACCCATTGGAGGGTTGGGATTGAAATGGTGGTCACCGGAGATTACCGGAGAAGGAGGCGATGAAAAGTGATCAGGGTCAAGTCGAGAGAGAAGAGAGACGAGAACATCTGAGGGCAGAGCCCATAGAAAAGTGATTAGGGTTAGGGGGTCTCTCAGAATTAAAAAGGAAAGGTTGGACGAGGGCAGTTGATCTAAGAAAACAATGATCAGGATTTAGGATGGCTTGGGTCGGGTAGACGCATATAGGATCTGTGTCGAGTGGTTTGGGTGTGAAATTGGGCTAGAAAGGGTCCAATTTTGGCTATTATTGAAAGCCAAATTTGGTTGTTATTTAAATAGCCAATTTCACCTATTTAATTTATAAAAAATAACAGGCAATTTCTGGAAAATAAATTTAAGGTGCCAAAATGATTTGAAATACATAATTAACAATTTAAAAATACGAGATCCAATTTTATGCATATAAAACATAATTAAATCTTAAAAGGTTTAATATTGCAATTATGTGCAATTTAGCTTTAAAAATACTAAATGTAATTGTATAAATATATAAAAATTACATTAGCCATATTTTGGCATAAATATAGAAATTAAATAGATGAATTATCAAAACAATAATTTTGGAAACAATTATTGGGGATTTTATGGATAAAAATGTAGAAAATAAGTCAATTTAATCCCTTAAAAATATGGGAAAAATAATAAAAACCTTGCACATGCTTATATATGCATATATATGCTATTTTGAAGGTATTTATGCATATTTAAAATATATAGGAAAAAATTAGGTATCAATAGTTGCCCCTCTTTACCCGGGAAGGATGAAAGAGTTTACGGGTAAAGACATGATGGCCAATTTTGACCGGACGGGATATTTTGAAAGATAGAGGCTGAGCTCCAATTTCTGAGTTGCCTACATATCCCGGGTTTTATAGGAATTATGCCATGTGTAATTCTGTATTCACCTGCAAAATATGCCGATGAACTTTTGTAAGAACGGACACGAGGTGTGGAAGCGGTTACGGTGAGCATTTAATGCTCGGGACGGTTAGAGGGAACTGCAGTGGGATTGATCCTGCTAGGATAGCGGTTGCTTTCTGATTACCTGCAGATAAAAGATGCTACAAACATATTTGCGAAAATTTAATCATGATGCAAATTCCCTTTGGACAATGAAGGTTGTCTTCGAACGATTAAAGATGACGTCCTTAGATCATGACATCCTTGGCCATGAATTGCTTAATGAGGGATTCGCAGGCCATGAAATGATGTTCTCGGGCCATGAAAATGGTGCCTCCGAACTATGACGCCTTTGAATAATGAGATGCAAATTTTGGGAGATCCTCAGGCTATGGCATGGTGTCTTTAGGCTATGAGGATGGTGCCTTTAGACTATGATGCCCTTGGATAGATTGGCGATATTTCAGCCCATGATATGCAATAGTATGATCTAACAAGACAAGGCTAAGTCTTGTAAGGCTGAAGGCAAAGCTTAGCTCGAAAGAGAAGCGAGATAAATAGTGTTTGGGATAGTGCTTAGTTTCGAAGAAAATTGGAGGCAGAGCTTGGCCTCAGAAGGAAGAATAGTAGCCTTATACAGATTGGAAGGTAGAATGGTAAGGCTTAACCTCATAAAGGTAGAATGGTAGCCTTATGCAGATTGGAAGGCAGAATAGTAGCTTATGCAATGCAGATGTGGGTGGAGGTAGAGCTTAACCTCGGAAAGCAGAATGGTAGATTTATGCAATACAGATGTAGATGGAGGTAGAGCTTAACCTCGGAAGGTACAATGGTAGCCTTATGCAGATTGGAAGGCAGAATAGAAGACTTATACAATGCAGATGCAGATGGTGGTAGATCTTAACCTCGGAAGGCAGAATGGTAGCCTTATGTAGATTGGAAGGCAGAATAGTATCCTTATGCAATGCAGATGCAAGTGGAGGTAGATCTTAACCTCGGAAGGTAGAATGGTAGCCTTATGTATATTGGAAGGCAGAATAGTAGCCTTATGCAATGCAGGTGCGTGTGGAGGTAGAGCTTAACCTTGGAAGGCGTAATGGTAGCCTTATGCAATGCAGACGCATATGGAGATAGAGCTTAACCTCGGAAGGAAGAATGGTAGCCTTGTGTAGATTGGAAGGGAGAATAGTAGCCTTATGCATTGCAAATACAGATGGAGACAGCGTTTAGTCTCGGAAGGCAGAATGGTAGCTTTATGCATGAAATAAGATAACAAATGACAGTAGAGTTTTCTTAGCTTATAGCATGTTGCGGCATTGTGATTACTGGGAACATTGTGACATACAGAACATCACTGGTATGTGCTGATAGCAAATGTTGGTAAGTGCAACAGTTCTGAGAATCGTATTTTGAACCATATCTGTCCCGTGGGCGTACAATATGTCTAATAATGTCACAATCCTAGTGCATGCATTCAAAGAAAAATCGTGAGTTTTGTAAGGAGAAAGGTTAGCTCGTATCCCTGCTGGCTTTGCTTGATTTGTTCGGCTTTGATCTGGTGATACCGTCTATATTATTGGGGTAGCGTTGCTAAACAAGTAGTTTCAATAATAAACATGAATGATTTTGTAAAAGTATGACATAAAATAACTTTTAGATGAACTGAAGACTGTAACGTAGTTCAGGACATTGCAACCTCTCCTGCTACGGAATTTTGAGGGTCCTCAAAATTCTGCCCCAGTTTGATGGGTTGACATTTCTGACTGTTGCTCGTATGGCGATCGGCTGAAATTACTTCGGCATTTTGAGGGTCCTCCTCAAAATTCTGCCCCAATTTCCAATTGCGGGGAAAAATGAAGTTTTATTGCATTACAACCGAACCCATAGGGAGGCCTACGTATCCCCTCTTAAATAGGAATCAGGTCAGGTGTAGTTCAATTTACATCATATAAGGAAAGCATAAAGATTACACATAGTAACACCTGACTGCATCTGAATTGATCGGCTTTGGCCAGACTTCTCCGTCCATTTCTGAAAGTATGAGGGCTCCTCTTGTCAAAACTCGGTGAACCATGTATGGACCCTGCCAGTTGGCAGAGAACTTCTCTTTGGCTTCATCTTGATGCGGAAAAAATTTCTTTAACACCAGCTATTCGGGTGCGAACTGTCTTGGCTTGACTCTTTTGTTGAAGGCTCTGGACATTCTGTTCTGATAGAGTTGACCATGGTAGACTACGTTCATTCTCTTTTCGTCTATAAGGGCTAGTTACTCATAATGACTTTTTACCCACTCTGCGTCGTCGAGCTCAGCTTCTTGTATGATCCTTAGGGAAGGAATTTCTACCTCAGCTGGAATAACAACCTCTATACCGTAAACCAGCATATAGGGGGTTGCCCCGGTTGATGTGCGTACTGTGGTGCAATACCCTAATAGAGCAAATGATAACTTCTCGTGCCACTGTCTGTGAGTCTTTATCATTTTCCTCAATATCTTCCTGATATTCTTGTTGGCGGCTTCTACAACTCCATTCATCTGAGGTCTATAAGCTAAGGAATTCTTATGTTTGATCTTGAAAGTTTTGCACATAGCTTTCATCAAGTCGCTATTGAGGTTGGATCCATTATCAGTAATGATTGACTCTAGAATTCTGAATCGACAAATAATGTGGTCGCGGACAAACTCTGCCACAACTTTCTTAGTCACTACTTTGTAAGATGTTGCTTCTACCCATTTGGTAAAATAGTCGATGGCTACTAGGATAAACCTGTGTCTGTTGGAAGCAGCAGGCTCGATTGGTCCAATAACGTCCATTCCTAAGCGGCGAATGACCACGGTGAGCTTGCTGTGTTAAGCTCGTTCGGAGGTACCTTTATCATGTCTGCATGTACCAAATAGCAGTGGCATTACTGGATGCAGTCCATTTCCATAGACATCCAAAAGTAACCAGCCCGGAGTATCTTCTTTGCTAAGACAAAATCGTTCATATGTGGATCACATGTCCTAGCATGAATTTCCTCTAGTAGCCTGGATGCTTCCTTTGCATCGACACATCTTAATAATCCTAAATCGGGAGTCCTCCTATACAGGATTCCTCCGTTGTGAAAGAAGTTGTTGGACAATCTCTGAATTGAGCGTTATTGAGTAGGATTCACAAGCTCCGGATACTCTCCTTTTGCTAAATATTCCTTGATATCATGAAACCAAGGCTTTCCATCCACTTCCTCTTCAACATGGGCATAGTAAGCTGGCTGATTATGGATTTTACCGGAATGGGATCAATGAAATTCCTATCGGGGTGTTGTATCATAGATGATAGGGTAGCCAATGCATCAGCGAACTCATTCTGGATTGTGGGAACATGATGGAATTCCGTCTTCGTGAACCTCTTTCTTAATTTTTGTACATGATGCAGATACAGGAGTATCTTGGAGTTCATGGTCGTCCATTCCCCACGTACCTGATGTGTAAGCAAGTCTGAATCTCCAATCACTAGCAGCTCTTAAACGTTTATGTCAATGGCCATTATGAGTCCTAAGATGTAGGCTTCATACTAGGCCATATTATTGGTGTAAGGAAATTAAGTTTGGCAGACATCGAATAATGCTGATCGGTTTCTGATATCAGGACTGTTCCTATGCCAACTCCTTTGACGTTTGCTGCTGCGTCAAAGAACATTCTCTAACTGTCATAGGATTCCGCAATGTCTTCTTCTATGAATGATACCTCTTCATCAGGAAAATACATTTACAGGGGTTTGTATCTTCCATCCAAGGGGCTTTTAGCAAGGTAGTATGCCAGTGCTTGTCCCTTGACCGCTTTCTGAGTTACATAAACGATGTCGAACTCACTCAATAGGATTTGCAACTTGGCTAGCTTGCTGGTGGGCATGGGCTTCTGAAAGATGTACTTCAAGGGATCCATTCTCGATATGAGATATGTAGTATAGGCGCAGAAGTAATGTCTCAGCTTCTGAGCTACCCAAGTCAAAACACAATAGGTGCGTTCCAATAGAGAACATTGGGCCTCGTACGGGGTGAACTTCTTACTGAGATAATAAATGGATTTTTTCTTCCTCCCTGTATCATCGTGCTACCCCAGAATGCAGTCGAAAGCTCCATCTAACACTACAAGGTAGAGTAATAAGGGTCTACCTGGCTCGGGCGGGACTAAGACTGATGGTGTTGATAGGTACTCCTTGATTTTGTCGAAGGCCTTTTGGCAGTCATCGGTCCATTTGGTGGTGGCGTCCTTTTTTAACATCTTAAAGATTGGCTCACAGATAACTGTAGACTATGCTATGAATCGACTGATGTAGTTAAGCCTTCCCAAGAAACTCATCACATCCTTCTTGTTCCTTGGTAGTGGTAGTTCTTGAATGGCTTTGACTTTCGATGGGTCCAGTTCTATTCCTTGGTGGCTCACAATAAACCCAAGGAATTTCCTAGCAGGAACCGCAAATGCGCACTTTGTGGGGTTTAGTTTTAGGTTGTATCTCCGTATTCTATTGAAGAACTTCCTCAGATCTTTTATGTGGTCGGTGGCCTTCTTGGATTTGATAATAACATCATCCACATATACCTCTATTTCTTTGTGTATCAGATCATGGAGGATGGCAGTCATGGCCCTCATGTAGGTGGCCCCTATGTTCTTTAAGCCGAATGGCATCATCTTGTAATAGTACATTCCCCACGATGTAATGAAAGTCGTTTTCTCAGCATTTTCCTAATCCATCCACATCTGATGATAACCAGCGAAGCAATCTACGAATTATTGTAGCTCATGTTTGGCACAATTGTCAATCAGGATGTGTATATTTGTCAAAGGGAAGTCATTTTTCAGACTGGCCCGGTTGAGATCCCGGTAGTCGACACAGACTCTAACCTTCACAGTCTTCTTTGACACTAGAACAATGTTGGCTAGCCATGTCAGGTATTCTACTACCCTAAGAACCTAAGCGTTGATCTGCTTGGTGACTTCTTCCTTGATTTTCAAACTCATATCAGGCTTGAACTTTTTGAGCTTTTGCTTTATCTGTGAACACATTGGATCAGTTGACAGTTTGTGAGCCACAAAAGACGTACTCAGACCAGTCTTGTCATTATTTGACCAGGGAAATATGTCGTCATACTCCTTTAGAAATTATGTGTATTCTTTCGTCGCTTTCCTTGCTGTTTTATGCATCTCCCAAGTTGACAATTTCGGTCTCGTCCAGGATGGACCTAGGTCTGTTCTCAAAGTTCTCAACTTCTTTGACAATCTCGTTAGGTATGTCATCTTCTCTGAATCCATGTCTGTTTGTTGTGTTGTCTCATTGCATTTCACAGTCATGTGTTCATCAAGACAAGTAATAGTAATGATGTATTGGTAAAGCAAAGAGAGAAAACGATAGAAATAAATATTAATTAAGAAGAAATACTTTTGATAAATTGAATAACTATTTTGAACATCGAAGATCTTATTGCGTGAATTGATAAATGCGAAAAGAAAATCATTTAGTAAATAAAACAGTCAATAATGCTTGTTTAGCCTTGCAAACCCGAGGCTTGTCGGGCTTTGGTTGTCCTAATGGTCCTATTCTTGTGATGTGCCCCTCTGCTCACAGCCTGTATGGAAGGGCCTTCCTCCCCCTCCTCTTCGAGAATAACTCAACAGTCCATATCACTATCCTCTAGAAACAAGTTCTTCACCGCTGCAAGTGTTTCTTCTTCGTCTGACTGATAAAAATGTTGGCATGTTGGAAGGTCTACTCCAGATGCGATATTAGCTGCTTTAATGGGTAGTAAGGATCGTGCCATGGTGGCGACCAGCTATGGAATTCTTCCCAGGTGTATTCATATCTCAAACCAAAGGTAGTGCCATGTTTCTTGAGTTTTATGGGTTTAGAGATTCCTTGGAGGTTCTGGCCGAGCCCTTTGCCAGGTATGTACCCATTCCAACTCAGTATACTCTCGATTTTGCTATCCCACCATTTGTCTTTGTCGATAGCATTGACCCGCTCAATGTGATGGCATGTTTCTCCACCCAGCTTCCTTCTTCCCTCGATCGCCAGAATGGTCTAGCGACTGTATATAGGGTTGTTACCATCGCTGTGAATGATCACTTCCTGGTGATTCCATTCGAACTTTACTGGCTGATGTAGCATAGATGCTATCCCCAGTAGCATGAATCCATGGCCTTCCTAGCAGCAAGTTGTAAGACGCCGGTACATCTATTACCTGGAAATCGACCTCGAACCAGGTTGGTCCCATCTGCAGGCATAGACTAATCTCACCAATGGTGGACCTCTAAGAACCATTGAAGGCCTTTATATTGATTGCTCCATCATTTATCTCATGCAGCCCTTTACCCAATTTCTTGAGTGTTACCAGCAGGCAAATGTTAAGACTGGAACCTCCATCGATCAGGTTTCTGGTGACAAAATAATCTTCGCATTGCACGGTGATGTGCAGTGCTTTGTTGTGCCCCAGCCCTTCAGGTGGCAGCTTGTCCTCATAAAAGCTGATCTTATGGCTTTCCAGCACTTGTCCTACCATATTAGCCACTTCCCCTCTAGTGATGTCACTTGGTACGTACACTTCATTTAGCACCTTTAACAAAGCATTCTTGTGTGTCTCAGAATTTTGCAGCAAAGAGAGAAGGGATATTTGTGCTGGCGCCTTGTTTAACTGGTCGATGACCGAATATTCCTTGGCCTGTATTTTCATCCAAAGGTCGTCCGGACCTACCTCAATGAGGGGCAGCCGATTGGAGGCCTGCTTGCTTTATTCAGCTAGATGTTCAGGGGTATAGACTCTACCAGTTCTTGTCATACCCTATGCTGCGACAGTTTCTTCAATCATGACCTTGCCTTTCCTTCTCGCCTCGGCTGTATAGTCCCAAGGTACAGTATTTGTATAGAATGGTGGCATGGTTGACATTGCCACAAGGATTGGCGTGGCTATCCTCACTTCGAATGGAACATGTGCCTTGGGTGGCAAGACTGCAACCTCAAATGGTCCAGGTGCATTTGCCGGAGACACGAATTCAACCTCAATTGGTGTCGGTGTCTTTGCGGATGGCGCTACTTCAAACTCAAGAGATATAGACATATTCAACTCAGCGTCCTCAGATGGTAGGATCTGGACTATGATTGGATTGAGAGTAATTGTTGGTTTCTTTGGGTCATCACCTTCTGCGATCAACCCGATTGATCCCTCGGGATCCCAGTCATCTTCTACTTCAATCATGTAGATACCTCCACCCTTATGGTCTGGCAAAGGGTTGTTGCAAACATTTGGAGCGGGCTCATTTGCCAGAATGATCTCGTCATCAATCAAAGACTACATCTTGTCTTTCAAGGAGCGACATTCATCGATAGTGTGCCCTTTCATGTCGGAGTGGTATGTACACGACTTGTTTGGGTTAACCCTCTGAGAAGGATTCTCAGGGGTTGCAGCAGGGATGGGGGTGACATAACCAGCAGCTTTGAGCCTCTCATACAACTGGTCAATGGGTTCAGTGATGGTTGTATATTGCTTTGGAGGTCTGCAATCAAAGTTAGGTCGGAGGTCTAGGGAAATTTTGGCGTGTAGGGGGTGATTGATAATTGGATGGTTGAGCATTATAAGTTTGGTAGACATGAGCGGATTGAGAGTATCTGGGCGAAGTAGGTTGATATGTAGGAGGTGGAGATGACTGATAAGTTGGTGGCAGAGCTTAGTATGAGGGTGCTTGGTAATTTGGGGTTGGCTAGTATGTGATTGGAGGTGTTGGGTAAGCTTGGTATTTAAGGGGAGACTTGGTCCTTTGTGCAACCATCACGGCCCCTACGTCCCTTTTCTTGGACACACCACCGGACTGTAAAGCCTTATTCGTGGATTGCAAGGCTTTGAAATTTGTAACCATACAACGTTTAATACTTTCTTCAATTCTTTCACCTAACTTGATAGTGTCAGAGAACTTGTGGTTCTCAATCATCATCAGCCGTTCATAATACTGCGGGTCCTGAGCCCGGACAAAGAACTTGTTCATTTGCTCCTCTTCTAAGGTAGGCCTAAACTTAGCAGCTTCGGACCTCCAGCGAGTAGCATACTCGCGAAACGTCTCTGTGGGCTTCTTCTTCAAATTCTGGATATAAAACACATCTAGTACGTTCTCTGTATTAAACCTGAATCTGTCCATAAAGTCAGATGACATGCCTACCCAGCTTGACCACTTCTTGGGATCTTGGCTGATGTACCAAGATAATGCATCTCTTTCCAAACCCCTCATGAACAACTTCATGGGGATCCTTCCATCCTTCCCTACTCCAACCAGCTTATCGCAATATGTCCTTATATGGACCCTTGCATCACCCGTTCCATCAAACATTTCGAACTTAGGAGGTTTGTACCCCTTAGATAGTTCGACATCAGGCTGTATGCAAAGGTCCTCATAGTTTAGCCCCTTGATTCCTTTGCTTTCCTCAACTCCCTGAATCTGGACGGTCAATTTCTTAAGTTCCTCGACCAAGTTCCTGATAAGTAGATCAGACTTAGGTGTGCATGAGATAGGTTGGGTGGAGTGTGGCAAGGTCTCCACGTAGATAGGAGTGTTATGGTGGCCTGGTGTATGGGTGTGGAAATGGTCGTTTGTGGAGTTCTGAGGTTCTGGGATGAGTAGTGGAGTGCTGTTTGGGGTATGTAGGTGTTACATTGGTTCTTTGGTGGAGCAACGTGATGGTGAGGCGTGGGATAATTCTGCTGTTTTTGGATATTTTGAGGAGGTGTAGGGTTTTGAGCATTGGGGAAGTTGATATCTAGTGTATTGAGGGAAAATGACAGGTTTGCCAGATTCCGAACCTGATCGAGCTCTTCCTGGAATTTCAACAGTTTCTGTTCAAGTTGTGACACATTCTCGTTAGGAACCCGAATACCCTGGACATCAGTGGCCTTTACCCGTTCAGCTATGTTCTCCTTCCTGATGTTGTATAAATCTTCCATTTTGTACTTACCTTTGTTATTGCCTTTAGAGGGACTAAGAGGAGGAGTGGGTGGAGGGCCCCTGGATCTTATGAAATAAGATGATGATGCCAGAGTGCACGAACTAACCTTTGGGAAGGGGAATAATAAAAACAAAAATAAAACAAAAGGTAGTCAAGTCAGTGAGGATTATAAAAAATATTGCAATATTTAAACATAGAGTGCGGAAATGTAAAGTGTGTCCTAATTTGGGAACCTGTTTGTGCCCGAGGTAGGACTAGCGACAAATAAACTTAGAGAACATTTAATTCTAAATGCCTCATTTTATTGATAAAGAAAGACGAATCCCAAAACGACACTAAATAAGCAAGAAATAAAAGTCTCTAATGGCCATTGGCCTTATTACATTCATAAAGCGAAAAAGTAAATTCCTATCTATTTGGTCCCAGAAGGACCTTCCCCAGATTCGACATCCTTGGCTCCATCGAACAACTTCCCCAATTCGCGAAGTCCCAGCAATAGGTATGCTCTAACTAGATGTCCACCTTCAGTCCCTTCAGCCTTTTGACAGTTTTCAACCCTTTTGAGAAATTTTCCCTTCAGTTCTACTATGCCTCGCTCCAAGTATCCTAGCCTTTTGTTGGCACAGATAGCCATGTCTTTCCATTCCTTAATAGGCTTCTTGTTAGACTCTTGTATCTTGCGGTGTTCTCTCTCACATTCACGGATCTGTTTGCGTAGCTGGTTGTACTTGACTTGTGCCTCGGCCTTCCCATCTATAATTCTATGGCCTTGAACGAACCTTGGCTGTCCGAAACCATCCCAATTGTATTCCAACCAACCCGGATAGAAAGGGGTACAACCGGCATGATATCTTTCTGGCTCAATGGTGTGCTTCTCCATTATGATCTTGCAGTGCACCATGTGTGGGGAATGGCACTCTTGTATGACTTGCTTCCTATCTGCTTGCCTCACAACTCGAAGAGGGATGTAGGGGTATGTTCCTATTAGACCAATCAATATCAGGAAAGGTGCATCTCTGGATCGGGCGATGAACTCCTCTGTCGGAAACCACTCAAACATCCATTGAACCTGTTCTTCAGTCAGATTATCAAAGAGCTCAACCCATTCTTTGGCATTCTCAGGCTGAGCGAAAATGTCGGGGATATAATTCATTCACTTTTCATGGTGGAAAGCAATGTGATCATCCCAGGCCCTTCGCTGAATTGCTTGTCGGTATTAGCCCTTTCGAAGATGTTTCATGAGCCAAAGCTGAAGTAGTAGATTGCACCCTTCAAAGTGTCTCGCTCCTCGTTGACACTTCTCTAAGGCTCGGTATATGTATGCAATGATCATGGGTACAATGCTGAATGTCTGCCCACGAATCCCCTCCATTAGGGTCTTGGTTACCACAGCCAGCCTAGTATGGATTCTCCCTTTCTTCATTGGAAACACGATCAGACCCAGGAAGAAAAACATGAAGACGAATACCCTATGATGGATATGTCCCAAGGATGTGATGGAAAACTCGTCATGGTAGGTACGGTATGATTTGCTATGACTGTACCTTTCATACAGGTAGTTGAAAGGGATGTACGATTCCTTTAGGCATACCAATTCTGCATTCTTCTTCAAACCTAACATTTTTAGGAAACCCTTGCTTGTGCGGTTCTTAGGCATCAGCAAACCCGGGGTTTCCCACACTAGACCGGTCAGTCCTCCTATCTTCTCTAGCAAAGGTGTCATTTCGATGTCCCTAAAGTGAAACACGACCCTTTCATAATCCCAAAATAAGGTAGTAGCTTCTATTATCATGTTGTTAGGCTGGATCTCCAGGAGGGATGGTAGATTACCCAGATATTTTCTGACGAAGGTTTTGTCACTGGAATGTAAATCTTCCCACCAACATAGAAATCTTGGGTGGATATTGGGGACCATGCCAAATCTGGAGATTTTGTGCCTCATATTTCTGCAAGTCAAAAAAGGTTAGGCCCTTACCCCCACCAGACTCGACTGTTTAATATCAACAATTAGCATGAAGCATTTAGTTCTCCAAATAAATGCATAGAACGTGATGATGTCCGTTTGGGTTTAGGGAAACCCAGTGGACTTTGGGACAAGGCTATCTTAAAGGATCATTATGTGGACAACATAACTAACCTGGATATGTATGACCATGATGCATGCGCAATTTAAATAGAGTAAGGTTTCTATGGGGTTTTAGGCTGGTACCCTTGAGCGGACAACTCAAGGGGGAAGGCACGGAACTATCGACTGCACTGCTGATCGACTAGTTTTACCGCAAGTAAGCCTTTCCGAATTTATGGGGGGTAATGATATAGGAAGGGCGCAACCACTCATCAAGCGTTGCTATAGTATTTGTTTTGACCGAGTAGAGTATGATGTGGAGCATGATTTATGCAGCAGTTAATAACATGTAGGCAAGTATTTTCACATTTGAAAAATAAATACAACATTTAAATAATTGAAAAGACAGTTACAAGAAAAGGAAAACAAAGAGACAAGTCAGTTTTAAGGGTAATAAAGAAATCATAAATTCTTAAAAAGAAATAGACAATTAAATTCAAATAAGGAAGGAGGGTACGGGATAAAGCATGCTTGGACTAATTTGTAAAGACAAGTTTGTTATGGTAAGAGCCTAAAAAATATCCCTAGTAGAGTCTTCATGTTGTCGCTCCCCATTTTTCCCCTCCTCGCGGATAGAGGTCCGGGTTTCAACATTCTATGGGGTGCAATGACTCATTTCCTATTTGGGAATTGGGTATTTGAAGAGTCTCCACCTAACGGATTATGGTGCGTTAGGGCACCTAGAGTGATTAACTCTTGGGTTGGTTTGCATTACAAAAGATTAGGGTAAGGTCTCGAGATAACCTCGAGGGGAAGGGGTTAGGCACCCCTCTTGGTCCACAACTATGGGTCCCGACCAAACATATATTTTTACAAATTAGTCCATACAAATAATTGAATCAAATAGTTGCAGTACGTTTGAACAAGTCAAGCAGTGAAATAAAGGTTGAACAAATTATGAAGAAAAATTTTAAACAAGGAGAAGGTTTGGGGGTAAAGAGGGGTCCTAGGTTGTTTATCCTACGAGATCACCCCACGCAGTGTCCGATAAACACCCCTCAATGAGGGGCTACAAGTGACATTAGCGCGTAGTCATCATATTCCACGTCTACCCTTCTCATCCCCTTATTGGTCATGCAAAGCGAGTGTTGGTCATCGATTCCTATTGCGTGCTGCTATCTGTCCTTCTTAATAGTCTAGGAGGGAATTAGGACCTCTTCCTATAGGCAGTTCTAGACATACCCCTAAGGCTTAAAGGCAATATTCTAATGCGACAGTCAAAGAAAAGCAATTTAGGACTTTCACACAAATTGAGCAATTGAAGGCTCATAATTTCCTCCGCAAACAAGCACACATGAAGCACGACTCAACAACAAATAATGTCTTTAGCAATCAAAGTCCTAAAGTTGGATTTTTAAATGATTATGCAGGAATAAACTACTTTCAGATGTAGAAGTCACAACCTATTAGTTGCCTAGGATCTCTTTTAAAAGCTCATTTAGATACAACTTCAGAGCAGTGCATGTTTTGAAAATGCTCTAAGGCTTGCCTACATGCAGGACTGATACTTCTGTTAATGCAGAAACAACCACGTTTTGAAATAATCCATTTTAAACCTACAAGCAGGATATCTATTGGGATTACAACAATTTTGAAAGGACTAATTTTAGAAAAAAGAGTTATGGCATGGTTTTGAGAAGTAAATTAGGCGAGGTACATTTGATCTATTATGCTAATTCGAATTACCAAACAGAATTGCGAATTAGATCATGGTATATTGGCATATTACTATTTTTAGTCAACTTGCAGTAATATATGAAAGGCTTGCTAAATCGGAATTACACCATATAGGCATGGTATCTACACTTTGAGTTGATTTAAAACATGATGACTTAGAACATAGAAACTTGGTTTCTACATGACAAATGCCGGATTTAAGAACATGATTTGTATCTAATGAAAGTGACATTAAATGTGAAGTCCTTATAGGCATGGTTTCTATTATGATGCAAATGAGAAGCAAAACCCTACAGGCATGCTTCTACTATGCAAATGCAATCAGATTCAACAAGAGCAGAAACCCTATAGGAATGTTCTCTAGTGAGTGAGGCAAGAAGATTCGAAATTAAATACTAAAGCAGGATTTCTAACCATTTTACCCCATAAAGTATACATCTACCCACCCTTTCACTAAATGCCCCAAATATTTGTTTACAAATTATTATAGGCCAACAAATGAATTACATAAGTGAAATAAAAATTAAGAAGCTATTCTATCGCGAGCCTACAATCAGGCCATAGTTACCCAAAGCCTCCAATGGTCTTTCAATCCTTGTTTCCATAGACAAATCAGAGTCTAGGTGCATCAAAGTTCCCTAAGGGTCTCAAGGACCCCGGGCAATGCTTACACCTAAACATAATAGCCAAGGATTGAACCAGTGCAGTGTGGAAAGCCAACCTTAGTATGCCAGAGTTCCAAGGGTTCTCAAGGGGATCCCAAGGCAATACACATACTAGAGGGGGCAGAACCTATTAACTAGGAGTAGAGTGAAAGTGTAGGACACATGTTTGAAAGGAGTTTGTTAAAAAACTGAACTGAAAGGTCCATTTTGAAAGCAATTAGTAACAAAGATGGTTGAAAGAAGTTAGATTAGTAAAATAGAGTTCAAACACTTCAGGGTAAGACCACACACAACAAGTGAATGAATTTAGTAATCACACATAGGGTTAAGGGGGTTCGGGGATACATAAACATTGACTGCAGACACCTGACCCCAGTATGAGTATTAGGGCTAGTATGGACATGCTCAGAGATAGTTGGACACTGGCATAATCACAAACTAATCATGAACACATAGAGGAGGGATAGGGGATTTGGGATTCACAAAGTTGTAAATGCATAGTAGGTAAAAGAATACAATTGTTCAGGCATGCTTGAATCACACAAAGGGAATACATGAATTAAAAGGGAGGGGAATCATATCAGCATGCTTAGATACAGACTTCACAACAAAACTGCGAGTAAAAGCAGGCCAAAATAAAAGAAACTGAAACAGGAATAGAAACATGTTGTTGAGACTTTAAATTAAACTAGGGCATATTAGTGAAGATATAGGTAAGCAAAATGAAAGAACAAAGGTTTACATATGATTAGCTTTGGCTTGTGGCCAGCTAATAGTAGTAGAATAACATAGAGTTTTTAAAGTAAGGGAGGGGTTTTTGAAAGCCAAGTCTCGTGTCTTGTTAATGAAAGACTTAAGGTATCTATAGCTTTGAAAATAAGTAGAAAATAAGGTAACAAGTAACGGTTTAGCACAATTATAGAAGTAATCACAGTTAGAATCCAATTAATACAAGTACTCCCCGTTAATCAAGGAATTATAGCTTAAACGGATACCAACAGGCAAAACCAAGGAAAGAAAATCAGTTGAGAAAGACTGATTTTTACCATATAAGGGGTAGTAAAAGTATAGAGCATATGATTGAGTCTACGTATAGAATACACTAATTAAGGAAAGGATTCAACAAGAATGAAGCACCACAGCAAATAAGGAAATGGAATCAATCAACATAAACAGCCGAGTAAAATTTTGTGATTTTATAAGAAAATCTTGCAATCAAACCATAAATTAAGGAAATCAGGATCAATCAAGAGGGAGTCATGATTTTTTACTTCAACATATAAATAGAGAAGAATGAACAGGTGTAGCAGACATGCAAAGTCATCCATATCAACAGAAAGAAGAAAGATATGTGCAAACCAGATGGATACAATCATAGAGAAGTGACACGAGTAGGCTAAGGACTCAGTAGAAAAACCTATTTGAAACATGGTAACCAACAAAAACTTAACAAAGTCAAGTAGTCATGGCTAACACACAGAACCAGAGTGAAGAAAACCAATCTAACACACAGAAACAGGTAAAGAAGATCAGACCAACACTTAGAAACAAGTAAAGAAAATCTTTAAGAAATTAAGGCTTTTTAACAGAGTTGAGTTACAAGGCAGTAAGAACTTAGAATCGGTAAAGATAAACAAAGAAAAATGTTTAATAATAAAGAAATCAGTCAAAACAGGTATAGAAAGAAGTCTGAAAACCCCAGTTTCTCAAAGGGAGTAAAAATGGTTTAAAGTAGAAGATCTTTTAGAAGAAAGCTTGAGAATAAGCAAGTCACAGAAGTAGATAGTGTTAAAGCATAAAAATAACATAGATCTGAGAGATTCAGAAGAGAGTTAGGGTTTCAAAAAGAAAATCAAGTAAAAAATTAAAGGAACTTGTTTAAACTTCACCAATCGTGACATATAAGGTGTGATTTAGCCCAAAATCACACTGGAGACCCATAAGTCACAGGAACAGAAATCGTAGGTCCAAATCGACATGGCCTAGGACCCTTGAGGGCCTTAGAGATGATGAGCAGGGTGATAAGATTCCCATTGGAAGCTTGGGTTTGAAAGGGTGGTCGCCGAAGATGACCGGAGAAGGAGGCGATGAAAAATGATTATGGTTAGGTCGAGAGAGAAGAGAGACGAGAGCATCTGAGGGCGACGCCCTTAGAAAAGTGATTAGGGTTAGGGGGTCTCTCATAATTAAAAAGGAAAGGTTGAACGAGGGTCGTTGATCTAAGAGATCAACGACCAGGATTTAGGATGGCTTGGGTCTGGTAGACGTGTATAGGATCTGGGTCGGGTGGTTTGGGTGTGAAATTGGGCTGGAGAGGGATCCAATTTTGGCTATAATTGAAAGCCAAATTTGGCTGTTATTTAAATAGCCAATTTCACATATTTAATTTATAAACAATAACATGTAATTTGTGGAAAATAATTTAAGGTGCCAAAATGATTTGAAATACATAATTAACAATTTAAAAATACGAGATCCAATTTTATGCATATAAAACATAATTAAATCTTAAAAGGGCTAATATTGCAATTATATGCAATTTAGCTTTAAAAATACTAAATGTAATTGTAAAAAATATAAAAATTACCTTAGCCATATTTTGGCATAAATATAGAAATTAAATAGATGAATTATCAAAACAATAATTTTGGAAACAATTATCGGAAATTTTATGGATAAAAAGGGAGAAAATAAGTCAATTTTATCCCTTAAAATTATGGGAAAAATAATAAAAACCTTGGATATGCTTATATATGCATATATATGCTATTTTGAAGGTCGTTATGCATATTTTAAAATATATAAGAAAAAATTGGGTATCAACACTTCGTACAGCCCTGTCCAGGAAAAAGAGTTATGCCGACCATAAGGTTCGTGATGTGGTATTCATGGTCGGTGAGCGGGTCTTCCTTCGGGTGTCACCTATGAAGGGCATGATGAGATTTGGAAAGAAGGGAAAGCTAAGCCCTATATTCATTGGTCCTTTTGTGATTCTTGATTGCGTGGGAGAGGTGGATTACAGACTTGCGTTGCCGCCAAGTTTATCAGTTGTGCATCCAGTATTTCATGTGTCCATGCTTCAAAAGTATCACGACGATCCATCCCACGTGTCAGACTTCAGCACTGTCCAGCTGGACAAGGACTTGTCCTATGAGGAGGAGCCGGTAGCTATTCTAGACCGGCAGGTTCGTCAATTGAGATCGAAGAGTTTTACTTCTGTTCGTATTTAATAGAGAGGTCAGCCTATTAAGGCAGTGCCCTGGGAGTTTGAGTCAAATATACGGAGCCGATATCCCTATCTTTTCTCTGACTCAAGTACTTTTCTTATGTCCGTTCGAGGACAAACGATTGTTTAAGAGATGGAGGATGTGATGACCCAAAAGGTCATCACTCGTGTTGAAAGTAAATTCTGTGTTCCAAGGCCGTAAAAACCTCTCTTTGTCTCACCACGATTTGCGTGCACAGTCCGACGTGTTTTCGGAAAGCTTTTATGTGAAAACTAAGTAGAATAAGGAAATTGGCTTTTAAAATTGAATAAAGTTGACTTGGTCAACATTCTTGGTAAACGTACCCGGACCGGTGATCCGACGGTCTAGTAGGGTCCGGAATAAAATTTGGGACTTGGTCGTATGCCCGGAATCAAATTCTGAGGTCCCATGCCCGAGAAATGAATTTTTAAAGAAAATTATTTTCTGGGAAATATAAGGGTTTTTAGAAGTGAATTGATGCATTTTCTTGATGGTATCGGGCCCGTATCTTGGTTTCGGAGCCCGGTACAAGTTTGAAATAATAATTAAGTATAATTTGTAAAAAAATTTAAAGATCGGAATTATTTTCTATAAAACGGACCTATAGTTGAGAAAATAGTAATTTTGATGTTCTTAAGTGATTTCATGAATTTGAGGTTTAATTCATAGTTATTGATGTTACTTTAATGATTTGATCGTATGAGCAAGTCCGTATGATATTTTTGGAATTGCGTGCATGTTTGGTTTGCAGCCCCGAGGGCTCGGGTGAGCTTTGGATAGTCCACGGAGTGAAATTGGACTTAGGAGCAAGTTCGTGTATCTGGTATTTTTGCCAAGGTCTCTGATATCGCAATTGCGAGGTCAGGCTTCACAATTGCGAAGTGGACAGGCTTGGTAAATGCGACCCCAGTGTCGCAAATGCGAACCAAGCCTGGGCAGGCCCTTTTCGCAAATGCGAACACTGGGTGGAAATTGCGAAGCCCTCCCAATCGCAAATGCGATGTTTCATTCGCAATTGCGAAAGTGACAAGATTTTCCCATGGTCGCAAATGCGGCAGATTCTTTACTTTTGCGAAGATAACATGTCCTGAAGGGGATCGCAATTGCAAACCCTGGTCGCAATTGCGACATATACGACCAGTTATTTTGGACTTACACGCATTTTTCTTTATTTTACAAACTCTCTCAAACCCTAAGCTCTCTTGCGTGTTTTTCTAAAGAAACGTTCTTCACTAAATCAATTGTAAGTCATTTTTAACTCATTTTCTTTAATCTATAACATCTTTTCACATGATTTCAATTCAAAATCAAGGGTTTTTATGGGAGAAATTGGATGTTTTGGGTAGAACTTAGGATTTTCATATTTTGAGTATTTGGACCTTGATTTGAGGTCCTATTTCAAAACAAATTATATATTTGAGTTCGTGCATAAATGGGTAATCGGGTTTTGGTTCGAACATCGGGTTTTGACCAGGTGGTCCCGGGGCCGATTTTTGAGTTTTTGCGAAAATCTTTAGAAAACCTATTTTCATGCATTAGAATAGATTCATTTAGCATTTATTGATATCGTTAAGTAAATTATGGCTAGATACAAGCGAATTGGTGGTTAAAATAATAGGTAAAGCGGTAGTTGAGGCTTGAATTGTGTTCGTGGCATTGAGGTAAGTGTTTGGTCTAACCTTAGCTTGAGGGATTAGGAGTTGTGTCTTATTTGCTATGTGTTAATTATTGAGTACGACGTATAGGTGTGGTGACGAGTATCTATACGTCGGTGTCAAGCATGCCCGTGAGTTTTATACTATGATAGATGTGACTCCGTTTCGTATTGTTCATGCTTTATATGATGATTTCTATCGTTGAACGAGATTTGTGGAAGTATTATTGGTAATTGAACATTGTGGAGCGTTGGCTCAAGTTGAGAAATGAGTTGTGATGTTATTGTGGAAAAGAGAAGAGGTTTATGATATTGTCTCCCTTACCGGGATGTTATTGCTTTTGATATTATCTCCCTTACCGGGATGTTATTGCTTTTGATATTATCTCCCTTGCCGGGATGTTATTACTCACAATATTGTTTCCCTTGTCGGGATATTGTTATTATGCTATTGTTCCCTTGCCGAGATTTTATTGTGATATTACTGATTCCCTTGCCCAAATTGCTTTGTGATTGTTGCTTGCGTGAGGAAGAATGTACAGTGTCGTGCCCCCTTTTTTCCCTCGGCGGAGAGAAGTCCGGGTTCCGAAGTTCATGGGGGTAATCACTCATTTCCTTTTGGGTCTTGGGTATTTGAAGAGTCGCCACCTAACGGATTATGGTGTGTTAGGGCAGCTAGAGCGATTAACTCTTAGACTAGTTTGCATTACCAGAGATTTAGGGTAAGGGCTCGAAATAATCTTGAGGGGAAGGTGTTAGGCACCCCTCGCGGTCCACAACGGTGGGTCCCGGCCGAACTTATACTTATGAATTAGTCCTTTAACAAATAAGTAGTTGAAATACATAATTGCAAATAAACGCATGTTGGACATTGTATGACTCAAATAATAAGACAAAGAATTTGAACAAGTTGCATATAAAATAATAAAGTATAAACATGGGAATTGGGAAAAGGGGTCCTAGGTTGGTTAGCCTACAGGATTACCCCACACAATGCCCGGTAAACACTCCTCAGTAAGGGGCTGCATATGACATTAGCGCATTGTCATCATATCCCTTTCTACCCAATTCACTCCCCTTGGTAATAGCCTAAAGCGTTCTAGCAACCTTGAAAATGTCCTATGCGTGCACTACCCGTCCCTTCCTTGTGGCCCTGGAGGTATTTTAGGACCTCTACTTTTGGATAGTTCTAGACCTTCCTAAGGTTTTAAAGGATAAAAGTCTAGGCATTAATCAAGAACAAGTAGGACTGCAATTAAAGAGAACAGATTATAGGCTTACAGCCACCTCCACAAATAGAACAAGTAAATGCACGTCTTCAAACAACAGTAAGGTATTTAAGAGAAAATCCTAGAACATGATATCTAGGTGAGCTGGGATTATGCAGTATTGACTTAGAACCAAGTGTAAAAGATCCAATTTAGCTGGCCTTTGGATTTAAACTTGTTGAATCTGGACAGTTTTAAAATAACCAAAGCACAACTTTAGAGTTACAGAATTTAAATCGCACTATAGGCTTGCCCAAATGCAGAATAGTGATGTCCTAAGAGCATGATATCTACGTTGATGCAGCAAAACAGCGAACAATTTTAAACAAATACTTGAGATCCTATAGACATGTTTTCTATCGGTAGTAAATTAAGGTAGTGTTTGAAAACTCATTAAAGAAGCGGACAGTTGATTAAACCAGTTCAAAAGGATCTAACATGGATTAAACTAATTTGTTTAACTAAATTGATTTTAAAGTCCTATAGGCAGGATTTCTGATTTTAATTCTTATAGACATGGTATCTAATTGCTAAGAGCTGATGTTGGAACCTATAGGCACGATTTCTAGTGGAACAAATGTAAATACATGTTGTAACTAAAACTGGACTTAATCACTCTATAGGCATGATATCTAATTATAAAGCCATTTAGATCCTATACGCATGATTTCTAATTATAAAGCCATTTAAATCCTATAGGCATGATTTCTATTATTGAAGCCATTTAAATCATATAGACATGATTTCTAATATTGTGAAAGTAAAGCAAACATAGCAAGTGTATTAACACAATCCTATAGGCATGATATCTACCCGAATTACCCAACAGATATATAGCTACCTAGCCCTTTTCACTAATCACCCCAACGTTGTTTACAAATAATTATTACAGGCCATCTGAATAAATTACATAACAATAAAGAAAAAGAAGAAGTTAACTATAGGGAGCCCGAAGCAGGCCCAAATGACTTCCCCAAGCCTCCAATAGCCTCAAATTCCAAGGTTCCATAGACAGTATCTTCTCTAGGTGTGTCGGAGTTCCCTAAGGACCTCAAGGATCCCCGGGCAGTGCTCACACCTAGACTTCTTCTCAAACAAGAACTAATTTAAGTGCAGTGTGGAAACGCCAGCTCTAACATGCCAGAGTTCAGAGAAATCTCAAGGATCTCAAGGCAGTACACATGCTAGAGGGGCAGAACCTAATAATCTAGGAGTAGTCTGAGAGTGCTTGACATAGTTTTGTTTTGAAAATAGTACAGAGATGACTTCAGAAGTAAGAAAGATTTTTAGAAAAAAGGGAATAAATTAGTGGTAGAAGACAGTTTGAGAAGAGTGACAAACAGCAGACAATCAATTGGTCATAAGAAATTTCAGATTCAGAAAAAGAACACTTCACGAACAGATCTTCATACAGATATGGAGGGATTATGGCACACAAGAATCACATTAGGGGACATGGATAGGGATAGTAAAGACATGTAGTCACAAACTACATACAACACTTAGGATCTTGGAGATTTAATAAGTAGTTTAGAACATAAATAATAGTTGGCCTGTCTTGAACAAGTTTTAAACATATAATATAGACATGCTAAGTAAAGAAGTAAGTTGAGTGCAAAATATGCATTGAAAGGATAGAAATTTAAACATGTTAGGAAAAGAAGTAAGCAAGAAAGGGTGCAGAACTAAAGCATACATTGAACAGGCAGATTTTAAACATGTTGATCAAAGAAGTAGGCAAGGATACAAGTTGTCCCCCATAACTGATGAACCAACACAAGAATGAAAAACACATAGGGTTTGGATTCCAAAACTTAATTAGAGACATACCAGTTAAGGAGAGCAAGACACAAAGTATAGAGCAGTGTAGTGCAATAACTAGCCTTGGCTTACAGCCGGCTAGTTCAATGGAAATAGCAAGTGATAGAAAGAGAAGAAAGCTTTAAGTATAAAAGAGAGTTTTTGAACTAGTGTTCCTTGTTATTGTCGTTGTCGAACTTAAAAGAAGAGGAGGTTTATATAGGAATCAAAACATAACAAAACAAGGTAAGAGATCAATTAAGTAGAAAATCAAGGAAATCACACGTAAATCAGCAGGATCTTCCCTTAATCGAGGGACAGTTCAATCAACGGTAAAACATACTAAGCATTTAAGGAAAAAAATAAAGTAAAGCTTAGGTATAGAACATGTAATTAAGGGTAAATGCACAACAATTTAATTAAGGAAACAAATCAATAACAATCAGTGGATCAACGCAAACAAGGCAAGGAAAAATAATTAAGGCAGATAAATTCAATCAAATTGAGTAAAGACATAAGGATCAAACCTTAGATGGAAAGAGGTCAAATTAAACCAGAAAATAATGGATTCAGAGTAATCAAGGGTTCAGAAAGTCATGAAAGAAGCAGCACGCTTAGCATATAAAATGAGGTAGAGCATGCATAGTCGGGATTTCACACATCTCTAACAAAACTTATGGTTAAACGACACTGGTTCAAAGAGAAACATAAAAGTTTTGCACGAATAGTCAGTATAAACACAAGTTCATAATATTAGTGAAACACTGAACTAAGAAAATTCAGTAGAAGCATACTAGGACAAGTAAATCATGAGAAGTCACAAGAATCCAAGGCAAGAATATAGTCAGAGGTACCAACATCCAGAAACCAAACGAAGAACCCCAAAAAATTAAGGTTTTCAGTACAAACGGGCTAGGGTTGCAGCAGGTTCATAAAATTAGTCAAAATGTGTGAGAGTCAGAAGTTTAAACACAAAGAATCATTAAACAAAGTTTTAAAAAAGAAATTCCGGAAACCCTAATTTTAGAAAAAGATGAAAAATCACTTGAAATCACATGATTCTTGTAAAGAATATAAAGGCTATTGTAAAACACACAAGAAACAAACACAAATCGTCTTAGATCTATATAGATCTAGGAGGTTTAGAAACAAAATTAGGGTTTCAAAGAGAACCATATAGAGATGAAGAAACCTGTTTAGAAAACCATAGATCGTGGCTAATATAGGATGATCTCACTCGAAATCACACCAGAATGGCCTGGAACAGGTGAGAGATGAACCTTAGATGAGAGTCTAGATAACCCTGGTCCCTTGAGGGCCTTAGAGATGGCAAGCGTGACATAAGAGAGGCCATTGGAGCCCTGAGAGGTGGTGAGAGGTCACCGGAGATAGCCATAGATGGGGGTCAGTGAGATCGGGGATTAGGGTTAGCGTGAGAGCATTTTGAGAGCAGAGAGGATTTTAAGGCGGCGGGGTAGGTCATGAAATGAATTAGGTTTGGGGGGTATAGGTTAGATTAAATAGGAATGGGAAATCTTGGACCATTGATCAAAACGATCAACGGTCAGGATTTGGCCGGGTATTGGGTTTGGGTAATTTAATTCAGTACTGGGCTGGCAATTTGTGTTAGGATTAAGGTTGAATTGGGGCTACAATTGAAATATAAATAGGCCATATTTTAAATAGCCATTATAACACTATATAATTTATATTAAATAATAAATGATTTCTTAAAAATAATTTCATGTATTAAAATGGTTTAAAATAGTTATTTAACATGTTAAAAATACAAAAGATCATTTTATGCATCAACAACGTAATTATGCATTAATAGGGTTAATATTGCAAATATAAGTAAATTAGCTTAAAATGTAAATGCAATTATAGAAAATGCACTAAAAATATTTAAACAATATTTTCGCATAAATATAGAATATAGATGACTAAATCACCACAAAAAATAATTTGAAGGATAATTATTGGAATTCTTATAAGTAAAGGGGAAGAAATAAATCAATTTGAAGCCATTAAAATTGTAGACAAATTATAAAAATTCTTATGCATGCTTATATATGCATATATGCTATTTTGAAAGTATATATATGTATTAAAAATATATAGGAAAAAATTGGGTATCAACACCTACCCTTTTTACCCAGGAAGGATGAAAGAGTTTTCGGGTAAAGAAATGATAGCCAATTTCGACCGGACGGGATGTTTTTAAAGACAGAGTCCGAACAATGGTCTTCAAGTTGCCTACATATCCCTAGTTTTACAGGAATCAGTCCTCAATGTGATTAAGTTGATGGTACTTCGGTAGTATTGTGGCACTTTCTTGTTAGATCGACTGCTGATATTCGAGTTTGCTTGGTGGCCCAGAAGAATTTTAGAGTATCTCTCGTGGAATAATTAGATATTAGAGGTGTGTTATGTATTTGGATGGTGGAAATGGGATTGGGTATGGTGATTCATGTGCCATATGGATTTGGAGATGGGGAGTTCTCATATTAAGACTATGTTGTGGTTGTGGGTCGCGTGAATCGGCACTGTTTAGTGACTATCGGGGTTTGCAGAACCAAGCGGATATTTTGTTGCTTGGTATACTAGATTTTGGATGTGATATTGGGTTCAGATTGGTTGTCTCCATGTTGTGTCATTCTGGACTATTGCGCTAAGGCGGCGCTGTTGGCTATGCCGAGAATGCCACGGATTGAGTGGCGAGGTTCGACGGATTATGTTCCTTGTAGAGTGGTTTCATATTTCGAAGACCCAGTGGAGGGCTGGGAAGGATTACCTTCCTTATTTGGGCTCTCGTGAGGGACGTCAGTACGGAGGCTCCTTATATTGATTCAGTTCCGGTGGTGAGGGACTTTTCGGATGTGTTTTCTTGTGCCCGGGCATGTCGCCAGGCAAGGTTGTTGATTTTGATATTGATTTGATGCTGGGCACCATATCATATGACACCAACAGAGTTAAAGGAGTTGGAGGAGCAGCTTCAGGATTTCCTTGATAAGGAGTTCGTTGGCAGGCCAATGTGGATGCGTGTTCTAACTTGAGTCGACTTGGTTGCCTCCGAATTGTATTGTTGAGGTATATGTTGATTCGATTGTTATTGAGCATATTAGTAATCTGGGGAGATCTATGAGTTACCTTTCTATGTTGCGAGGTGTTATGATTTGTTGGTTACAGGCACGTATGGTATGATTCTATTGGGGTTTCATAGTGGAAGTCGAGCGGGAAGAGTATTTGGGTGTTGCTCGATGAATGGAGCATTAGTTATGTCCTTTCAGGTTGTATAATGTTATATCAATTGTTTTCGCTGTGGTTATGATGATTTGCTTTGGTTCTAGACATCAAATTGCGCATGATTGTCGATTTCGAGCATAGTGACTTGAGGTGTTTCATGTGAAGCAATGTTTGGATAGGATTGCGCACCGCAGCGAAGCTATATGGGGGTATGACCTTGCGGGTTAGATTTGTGTGTTATGTTCCTATGATGTGAGATGGGTTCTCAGCCTTGTGTTGTGGTGGTACTGGTAAGTTTGAGGTACAGCTCTTTCATTTGAGTCATTTTCATAATTTTAGTATGTTCGAACTGTTGCTTATTGGTGTGCGTATTGCGCAAGTTATGGCCTTAGCCTGTATTGATGTGTCCTGTCACCAACGTAGTGTGTTGGATTAGGTGAGATCGTTGGGATGATCAATGAATACGAACGTATTCGATTTCAAAATATGGGAAGGATGATATCGAGGTTCGGCTCAGAAAATTTGCTATGGTATTTGCCAAAGGAGAAGTGGCTCCATGAATGGTTGTGGTTATGGCTTACTGTGCGTTTTAGTTATCATTAGCAGTATATGAATGTGTTGGGATGAGACTTTAGTGATAAGAGTTTTTCTACCGGTATTCGGGTGTTTTATGCAGCTGCTGTGATTAGAAGTTATCATTATAAGTGTTTGAGTTATGTGGTATATCATGTAATTGCATTTGAGGTTGCAGGTGTGGTTCATTACAACTTGTTCGGGCTTATTCATAGTATAGATGTGAGATTCTGATCTTGTGGATGATTTCAGAAGTGGAAATGTGGTTCTAAGGTTTATGGGCTAGGTTGGATTGTGGAATTTCAGTTACATTGTGTTATCGGACCTATATAAGATAGGGTGACGTGGGATCACTCCCGGGTATATTTATGGTAAGGTTATTCAGCGATTGGTTGGCTTATGGAAAAACTCTGTGCACGTTCAAGGACGAACGTATGTTTAAGTGGGGGAGGATGTAATGACCTGACCGGTCGTTCTGACCATTTGCACTTTGCTCGTCAGTTCTCGAGTATGACCTGCCCCGTGCGATGTATTATGACTTATGTAATTCATTGGTTTTGGTTTTCAGGGTAATCAGAATGAATTTGGAAGAAACAGTCCTCAGTTGAAGCTTGAAATTTGAAAGATTTGACTTGTTTGTATATGATCTCGGATCGGAATTTTTATGATTTGGTTAACTCTGTTGGTTGATTTGGGACTTAGGAGAGTGATCGGAATGTATTTTGGAAGTCCATGGAAGGTTGAGGCTTGAATTGACGAAATTGAGTTTTTGGCGTTTTCCGGTTGATAGGTGAGATTTTGATATAGAGGTCGTAATGGATTTCCGGAAGTCACAGTAGTTCCGTTGTGTCATTTGGGATGTGTGTGCGAAATTTCAGGTCATTCGGATGTTGTTTGGTTGGGTTTTTGATCAAAAGCGTAATTTAGAAGGTTTTGGAATTCTTAGGCTTTAATCCAATGTAAATTTGATGTTTTGATGTTGTTTTGAGCATTCCGAAGGTTGGAACAAGTTTGAATGAGGTTATGGGACATGTTGGCATCCCGAGGGCCTCGGGTGAGTTTCGGGCGGTCAATTGGACCATTTCATGTTTTGCAAAGTTGCAGAAAATTTCTGTTCAGTGCTGCAGGCATTTGGCCTTCGCATTCGCGAGTAGGCCCTCGCGTTCGCGAAGGTTTAGCTGGTGAGGTGGAGATTTTAGACTTTGCATTCGCGAGGGAGGCTCCGTATTCGCGAAGGGCTGGGTTCGTCGTGTATCGCGTTCGCAAGGGAGGCTCCGCGTTCGCGTAGAGGAAGTGAGCAGCTGGGTTTGAGGATTTATTTGTTCTTCGTTAGCAGAAAGAGAGTCGTGTTCGCGTTGGGTTAGGGAGCCAAGTCTTCGCGTTCGCGAAGTGGTAGGACGCATTCGCAGTGAAGGAAATTTGGTCAAAGTAATTTTGTGCTTCGCGAACGCGAGGCTTTGACCGCGTTCGCGAAGAAGGTTTTTTATGCCTGGGCATAATTATTTAAAAGGGCTATTCCGCGATTTTGAGGCTAAGAACCTCCATTTTTTGGGCAATTTTGAAGGTTGGGAGAGCTAATTAAAGAGGGAATTCAAGAGGATTTCATGGAGGTAAGATTTTTGGTCCCTAAACTTGTTTCTATGATAAATTCTATCATTGTAAGCTTGAAATCCATGGAAAAATCAGTAGCAAAAATGGATAACTAGGGCTTGAGATTAAGAGACCTTTGAGTGGGGATTTGAGGGGCCATTTGAGGTCCGATTTTGATGTTCCTGATATGCATAGACTCGTATGAGGATGAGGATTCCACTGATATTAATTTTATCGGATTTCGAGACGTGGGCCCGAGGGGCCGGGTTTGAGCAATTTCGGGATTTTGATGTAAAATTGGGTATTTTTGAGTGGGCTTCGTTCCCTTTGCATATTTTAATGATTATGTACTGATTGTGACTAGATTTGGAGAATCCGAAGGTCGATTTGTGTAGGAAAGGCATTGCAGGCTAGCGTTTGGACCGGATCGAGGTGAGTAATGATTGTAAATGATGTTCTGAGGGTTTGAAACCCCGAATTGCACATCGTACTGCTATATTGAGGTGAAGCACACACTTGATGACGAGCGTGGGGTCGTACACTATTGGGGATTGTGACCTGGTCCGCCCGATTGATGATTTTACCGCGTATTTGATTGAAAACTATTTGTTATCATCATTATTTGGGTTGAATGCCATATTTGGGCCTAGTGCCAACTATGTGAACCCTTCGAGGATTTTTGTTGATAGTGCCTCACTATTTTGACTATATACTTGAACTCAATCATGTCATTTTCTATTATTATTTTTAAAACTCAGCCGTGTTCACTCAGTTTTAATACTCAAGTGATATTTAAATGATGTTTAGGGCTGAGAAACACTGTTTTACTGTTGCCCGAGAGGCTTATGTGATTTTTGACTGAGTAAGGCCGAGGGCTTGTGTTGTGAGGATATCTTATGGGTCGGGCTGCACGCCGCAGCGGTGATACACTGATATTGATTATGAGGCCAATGGCCTGAGATTGTACGCCACGAGGTGGCTTGATATTAATATGAGGCCGAGAGCCTGTTTATGATGCCACGAGGTGGCTTGATATTGCGCTTGGGCTGTAAGGGCCCCTCTAGGAGTCTGCATACCCCAGTGAGCGCGTGTACCCATTGTGATGTAAGATATAGCCCGAGGGGCTGATATTGTTCTATGTGATAGCCCGAGGGGCTGGTATTGCTCCATGTGATTGTGCCCGAGGGGCTGTACTATTTTGAGATATTGCCCGAGGGGCTGTACTATTCTGAGATATTGCCTGAGGGGCGGATTGGTTGACATTGTGCCCGAGGGGCAAACCTTATGTGCTTATCTTTCTTATTTGCCTATCATGTACCTATTTAATTGTGTATTTGTGCCCGAGGGGAGGATTTCTGAGGTTATCCACACTAATTGTTTTGCATTCATTTGCGTAACTATTGAAAAAGTCATTTTCAAAGAAGTTTAAACAGAGATAAGATGTTTTAAGAGACTTTGCAGCTTCACTGCTTTCTTACAAGTTTTTGAACTGCTTCTATACAGCATCTTGATAGGCCTTACGTGATTTCTTACCATTCAGACTTTAGTTATAATTATTACTCACTGAGTTGGAGTACTCACTTTACTCCATACACCTTGTGTGCAGATTCAGGTATTTATGAACTCGGTAACAGGTATTGGCTGATCGGAGGCAGAGTCATTGGAGTTTAGCAAGGTAGCTACTGGCGTTCGCAACACTGCTTTACTCCCTTTCATTTCATTAGTCTGTGTTTTGTACATTTCGGACTTTTCAGTTATATTTATACCCTAGTAAATGCTCGTCATTTGTGACACCTCGGTATCAGGCTGTGTTTGGGCTGTATTCCACACATTATAAAATCTTTTGCTTAGTCTTTAATTTATTTACTCATGCTTAGACTGTTTATTAATGTTTAACTGTTCAAAAAAAATTGAATTAGGACTAGTTGGCAGGCCTTGTCTTCACGAGAGGCGCCATCACGACCGGGTCCTGGTTTAGGGTCGTGACATCGCCTGACCTGGGGATCAACTCAGGGAACCCAGGGATTACCTTTGGCGGTCTCCCACCATTAGACCAAGCGTCCCACATTTCCAATATGTGGCGACGCAACATCTTATTCTCTTCAGCAGATGTTGATTCTAGCTGCAGAATAGCCGATGCCGAGTTATCCTCAGGACCGATGATTGGTAGATTGCTTGCGGAGGCTATTTGTGCCTTTGAATCTTGTGAAGGAGGGGAGACTAGACTACCAACAAAACCAACCACCAAAACCTGGCTAATTTGCACACCCAACAACCTTGTTAGTTTTGAGACACTTAACAGATAGGAAATCGCACGTTTGGATGCAATGCACCTAAACAGTTAAACGTTTCTACCATGTGTTTGAACGGTTGCATGTTTCTTCCCTGCTTAACTAACTCTCTTTTTCACTCAATATCTCTTTTCTTTTACTTCTGCTTTTTTTTAATCACTTTTGATTTTTTTTTTCATTTTTTCCGCTCTTTTATTTTTTGGCACTCTCTTTTCTTTTTTGTTTTTGTCACTCTTTTTTCCCCTTTTTTCACTCAATTTTTCTTTCTCTCTCTTTTTTTCAATTTATTTTTCACTCATTTAAATTTATGACTATGATCGAATCCGATGGGGATTGCCTACGTATCATGACGCCGCATAAATCAGATCTTACGTAGTTCGGGAAGATTCAGAATGGAGTAAATAAGCTAACTCTTTTTTTTTGGTTTACTTTTATAAAACTCAGACCATGAAAGCAATAAGCAAAAGAAAAATATATTTGATTTTTGATTTTTTTTCTTTTGGAATTTTCTAAAAAAAAATGCTTTAAAAGAAGAAAGGGAAGTTTTTTGATTTTTGATTTTGATTTTGATTTTTCTTTTATTTTTGAAAGAAAGACTTCTAAAAATTCCATTTCTTTTTATTGGAAGTTTGGGAATATCAAAAGTAAAAGGAAAATATTTTTGTTTGAATTTTCATTTGTTTTCTCGTTTTCTAAAGAAGAAAGAAAATATTTTTGGCTTTTGGATGTTGCCTCATAATTTTCGAAAGAGGGACTTTTAAGAAAATGTTTTTGATTTCTGAGTTTTTTTTAATTACGAAAGCACTTCTAAAGAAAAGCGAAAATATTTTTGGACTTTTATTTCTCAATTTTTATGGAAATTTACAAAAGAAAGACTTCTAAAGAAGAAAATAATATTTTTGAATTTTTGTTTATGATTTTTTTGGGAAAAATACTTCAAAATGAAGGAAGCCCGTATTTTGGACCTTGATTTTTTTTCATGATTTCAGTTTTCCGTATGAAAGACTTCAGAAAGAAAGAAACTACTTTTTTTTGAGTTTAAAGAAAACCTTTTTTTTTGCATTTTCAAAGGAAAGATTTCTAAAGAAGGAACTAAAGGAAAATATTTATTGATTTTTTGAAAATTGGGGTCGGAACCGATGAAGTTTGCCTACGTATCTCACATCCGGTGAGAATCAGACCCGCGTAGTTCGGTCGGTTTTGAGAGAACAAGGGAAACATGACACTTGAATATTTTGGCTCATTTTGAAATGACTTTTCTTTTTTAGAATTTCGGCAAAGTTTCAGAATTTTCTAGATACCTACCTCTCACCTTCTTTTTTTTTTAAGCCGAATCAAATAATTGTACAAGTAGCACGTAAGATGCATCAGGATGGTCTTTTTAATTTGGGTACACCTGTCCTAGATGGACCCAACCCTTGTGGTGAGTCTCCAAAGTCAAATTCACATGTTGCAAACAAGAGTTCCTACTAGGGATCCGACATGATGCTGAGTTATTCTAGGTTTAAAACCTGGGTATATTGTTCTAGACTTAGTATACCTAAGCGGACAACTCGAGCCGAGGGGGGCTACGTACCGGGAACGAAAAGGCCATCCGTCTTTGTAACTTATCCGAGCCTCTTTCTAATTCAAGGTATGACACTAATAGAAAGAGGAGTCACGCCAGCGTGCACATCCCCGAAGATGAGAAGAGAAGGGTTTCGTAACAGTTTATATACAGTTCAAATAATATCAAAGTGGTAAAAAGTGACATTTAGCACATTAGGCCCACACATGTAATAAAAATCAGATAATAAATAAATGCCAATTATAATAGTTATTCTAAGCTCTAATTCTTGAACCCTGAACCGAAGATCTGGGTTTTGGTCCCCAGCAGAGTCGCCAGAGCTGTCACACCTTCTTTTTTCCACCCGAGGGGTGTATATAAGGGAGTTTTTCCAGTTTAAGTGACATTAATCGAAATGGGATTATTTAATTTATTTTTTAGAGTCGCCATTTGGAATAGTTTATTTGGTGTCCCAAGTCACCGATTTATTTTAATATCCCAAATCGAGGAAATTTCGACTTTACTTTATAAGTCTGCGAACCAGAAATTCTAGATAAGGAATTCTGTTAACCCGAGAGAAGGTGTTAGGAATTTTGGGGTTCCGTGGTTATAGCACGGTCGCTTAAACTATTAATAATTGGCCTATCATCTGATTTACTACACAGTTTAAAACTATTGTGTATTTTTAACTTTATAACTACTTTTAATTATTTTATGAAATTATTCTGGAACAAGTTACGATTGTCGTACACTTTTTTGTTTGACACACATTGCGGATCATGTCACGGGAATCGTACCCACGATCTACAACATGTTTGATTTATTAAAGTTATTAGAAGTTGTGGCTGGGTCACATAAATGTACCCTCGGATTTGAAAATTAGGTATCACAACTACGTCACCGGGAACCGTACCCGTAGCTATGATGATTTTATTATAAACGCGCCTAAAGCAAGCTACGAATGTTTTAAAAAAAAAGTTTTCTATACTAAGTTATAATATTGATGTGAGAGCCATGGGTTATGGGTTTCATTTGTGGATGACACACCTCAATTTACTTTTAAAAAGTTTTACTCAACTAAAACAAACTATGGATATTCATATTTAAAATTAATTTGAAATTAGATATCACAACTACGCCACGGGAACCGTACCCGTAGTTGTAATGATTTAATTACGTGCCTAAAGCAAACTACGGTGTTCATAATTAATTCTTTCTAAATTTGAGATTAATTGTAAATGTCACGAATTTATAGATAAAATGTGATTATACAAGATAAAGAAAGGAAGCCAACCAAATAAAACTTTGCATTGACATGAATTGACAACAATGCATTCATCGCTCCTATGAGTCTTTTAGCTCATGAAAGACATAAAGGTAAAATTTACAATTTCCAACTTGCAAAAGATCCAAACAAAATATCTCATCCTCCCAAACCACAAAACATCATTTAAAGGCAAAATTCTTAAAATGGATAAGATCAAATTATCCCGAGAATCAAATGGTTTATAAGAGTAATCTGAATTCAACTCAGCATCACTACGTTTTTCTTTAGCAGGATGAAAGTGAATAAAAGTTTCACATTGTAAACACTAGTATAATTACTATCAACTAAAGTCCCAATATAAATAGCAAGAGTTTTATTTGTCATAAGCAAAGATAATACCTTGTAATATCCTTCTTTACTGTACACATAATCCTATTAGCTAGCGGCCGTGAGCTTTTAGCTTTTTGGAATTTTGAGAGTTAGGTTCTCTAGTTAAAATACTTCCATAAAAATGGATTTTCTTATGCCGCAGGATTTCATTTCCCCTAACATATTCTCAATTTACAAGGAAGAAACTATCATTAATCAAACATCTTAAAAAACAATTAGAATCAGTTTAATCCTTAAGCTCACTTTAAACATGAATCATTACTTTTAGGAAGTGAATTCTGTCAACAAACTGTATCAACTTAATCAACAATTACCTAATAGCTTGGACATTTAATTCAAACGTATCTTATAGAATCAAATATTAATCAGAGAAGGAGAATTCAGGCAGATTTGGAAATTAAACATACTAAATCTAGGAGATCCATCACAGGCTTAACATGAACAACACAGATTTCATTCACAAACAATAGAGTATAGGACAACAGGTAAATTTCCAAATACCTATAGCAGAAAACAGCAGAACAGTGACCAAATAACGGTGAAAATAATAAAATCTAGAGCTCAACCAAGCTTAAACAACACAGCATAAGCAGCAGCAGTAGAACCCTTAGTTTCCTCTCAATTTTTTGTCTGATTTTTCTCTAGAAACCTCTCATCCTAGTCGTCCCCTCTCTCTCTATCCTAAGTCTTGCTTGTGTCTCTTTACATATGCAAATCGAGGAATGATAATTATTGATTTTCAAGGTCTTAGGACACAAAATAGATAATTAAATTTAAAGATGATATTTTGGGTCATCACAACATCCTATGGAAGAAAATTGGAGTCGTGACATAAACAGTTGGGATTAAAGGGGCATCAGGTCGGGTGTAGTGTATGTGGGTTGTTTAGTTTTGGGTCTGGGGCATTTGTTTTGGGCTGCAGATGGATCAAAGGGGTAGGCTTAGTGTTTTTGGGATTTTTTTGGTCTGGTTTTAACCTCACATTAGGCCACTATTAAAAATACACAAAAATTAATTAAAAATAAATTATAAAATGGTTAATAAAATGATGAAAAATACTACTTATTAAATTAGCACTTTAAAAATAATATGCCAAATTATAAAATATAAAAATATCATTTTGTCTTAAATAGCATAATATTTATAATTATTAGTAAAATATAGGCCATTATTGCAAAGCAATATGTTTAACGACTCTGCCGGTCGTCTTAAGAATTAATGCCCTGATCCCCTGTTAAATTCTTTCCACGTGTTTGTTTCATCTATTGTGAGTTGCCTGGAGGATTCGTTTTGAATTCGGAGTGTTTTGGTACACTTAGTCCCTAAATGAGAGTTTAAGATTTAGAATTTGGACCGTAGTCAGAGCAGTGTGAAGATGGACTCGGAATGGAATTTTGTTGGTTCTGTTAGCTCCGTTGGGTGATTTTGGGCTTAGGGGCATGATCAGATTGTATTTTGGAGGTCCGTAGCTTAATTAGGGTTGAAATGTCGAAGTCAAATTTTTTAAGTTTCCTGTTCGATAGTGAGATTTTGATATCGGTGCCGGAATGGAATTCTAGAAGCTGGAGTAACTCCATTGTGTCATTTGGGACGTGTGTGCAAAATTTCAGGTAATTCAGACGAGGTTTGGTAGACCTTTTGGTCGTAAGCTGAATTTGGAAGTTTTGGAACCCTTAGGCTTGAATCTGAGGGTGAATTGGTATTCTAGCATTGTTTTAAAGTGTTTTGAAGATTGGTATAAGTTTGAATAGTGGTATTTGACTTGTTTGTATTTTTGGTTGATGTATCGGGGGTCTCGGGATGATTTCGGAAGATTTTCGGAAGAATTGGGAGTTGTTTGGAGCAGCTTCAACTGCTGAACTTCTGTCATAACTGTACCTGCGGATTGGGGACTGCAGGTGCGTGATCGTAGAATCTTGGGAGAAGCCACATATGCAGGCATGCGCTAAAGGACCAGAAGTCGCAGGTGTGAGAGGTTGAGCACACCTGCGAGACTGCAGATGCGGTAAGTGAAGCGCAGATGCGGCCAGTACATTTAAGTGAATTTTCACAGATGCACACCTGGGACCATAGGGGCGGGGTCATAGGTGCGAAGAAATGGCCGCAGGTGCGGAAACCCTGGGCCAGAACTTATATAAGGTTTTTGTCGCTTATTTTAGCCTATTCTTTCACCATTTTTATCCGAGAATTGAGCTTTTTGGGAGGTTTTTGAGAAAGGATTCATGGGAGCTTGAAGGAGGTAAGATTTTTGGAACCCAAACTCTTTTATATGGTATTATTCTACTGATTTGGCAAGGAATTTATGGAAAATCAGGGTGAAAAATTGGGGGTTTAGGGTTTGAAATTGGGTTCTGTTACCAACATTTTTACTTCCATTATAGGTAACGTATTTGGGTTCAAAGCCCTGCGCGTTCTACGTCTGGAATATTTGTGAGACTTCGATTTAGGGATTTGAGGGGTTGTTTGTGGTCCGATTATGATGCATTTGGTATGTACGAGCTCGTGAGAGTGTAAGGATTCTAATTTTGCAAATTTTATCTGATTCCAAGACGTGGGCTCGAGAGACGTTTTGGGCGATTTTCTTAATTCTGTGTGTTAGCTTCGAATTATTTTGTGGAATTAGTTACTTAATTCTACTCTTGTTGTGGATCGCGTTTATCAGTCGTGTTTGGTTTCTCTTAGTGGTTTTGAGACCAGAGCCGATTTATTGTTGCTTAGCATGATAGATTTCGATGTTATCTTGGGCATGGACTGGTTGTCGCCCCATTATGCTATTCTTGATTGTCACGCCAAAACCATAATGCTGGCTATGCCAGTTGTACCGCGAGTGGAGTGGAGGGGTACTTTAGATCACACTCCCAGTAGAGTTATTTCTTTCCTTAAATCTCAGTGAATGGTTGATAAGGGGTGTGACGCGTATCTGGCCTATGTGAGAGATGTTAATGTTGATAACCCTACAGTTGATTCAGTCCCAGTAGTACGGAACTTCCCTGATGTGTTTCCAGCTGATCTTCCGGGTATGCCACCTAACAAAGATATTGATTTTGGCATTGACCTGTTGTCGGGCACTCAACCCATTTTTATTCCTCCGTATCGTATATCCCCTCCTAAGTTGAAGGAATTGAAGGATCAGTTACAAGAATTGCTTGATAAGGGTTTTATTAGGCCCAGTGTATCACCTTGGGGTGCTCTTGCCTTGTTTGTTAAGAAAAAGGATGGTTCTATGCGTATGTGCATTGATTATCACTAGTTGAACAAAGTTACAGTGAAGAACTGGTATCCTTTACCTCGTATTGATGATCTGTTTGTCTAGTTACAGGGTGCACGAATGTTTTCTTAAATTGACTTGCGTTCAAGTTACCATTAGTTGAATATTTGGGAGGCAGATATCCTGAAGATTGCTATCAGGATTCGGTATGGTAATTACGAGTTCCTTGTTATGTCGTTTGGGCTGACCAATGCCCCAGCAGCCTTCATGCATTTGATGCACAGTGTGTTTCGGCCATATCTTGACTCGTTCGTCATTGTCTTTGTTGACGATATTCTGCTATTCTCCCGGAGTCGGGAGGATCATGAGCAGCACCTGAGGATAGTGCTTCAGACTTGGGTTTAGTGGATTTCATGGCATTCTTGGGTCACGTGGTAACGAGTGAGGGTATACAGGGTAGATCCGAAAAAGTGGAAGCATTGAAGAGTTGGCCCAAACCGTCCTCAGCTACAGAGATTTGTAGTTTTCTTGGCTTGGCGGGTTATTACCGTCGATTTGTTGAGGAGTTTTTATCTATTACAGCACCTATGACCAGGATGACCCAGAAGAGTGCTCCGTTCCAGTAGATAGAAGAGTATGAGGCAAGCTTTGAAAAGCTCAAGATAGATTTGACTATAGCCCTAGTATTAATATTGCCTATAGGTTCGGTGTCTTATACTGTTTATTGTGATGCCTCGAGGATTGGCCTTTGAGCGGTATTGATACAGGATGGTAGTGTGATTGCCTACGCGTCCAGACAGTTGAAGGTACATGAGAAGAATTATCATGTCCATTATCTCGAGTTAGCTGCTATTGTTCACGCCTTGAAGATCTGGCATCATTATTTGTACGGTGTTCCTTGTGAGATCTATACTGATCGTCGGAGTTTGCAACATCTGTTCAAGCAGGAGGACCTTAATTTTCCCCATAGGAGATGGTTAGAGATGCTAAAGGACTAT
Organism: Nicotiana tabacum; assembly: GCF_000715075.1. Classification (NCBI taxonomy): domain Eukaryota; kingdom Viridiplantae; phylum Streptophyta; class Magnoliopsida; order Solanales; family Solanaceae; genus Nicotiana; species Nicotiana tabacum. Next base: position 48,949,329 of record NC_134089.1, on the reverse strand, counting down.
GATAAGGCCATTGTGGTGGCCGATGCTTTGAGTTGTCGAGCGGAGAGTTGGGGGAGTTTGGCTTACTTACCAGTAGCGGAGAGGCCCATGGCGATGGACGTTCAGGCCTTAGCCAGCCAGTTTGTAAGATTAGATCTTTTGGAGCCCAGTCTCGTTCTAACTTGCGTGGTCTCTCGATCATCCTTATTTGATCTTATCAAGGAACATCAATATGATGACCCTCATTTGCTCGTCCTGAAGGACAAGGTTCTGCACGGTGATGCCAGAGATGTGACTATTGGTGATGATGGGGTATTGCGGATGCAGGGTCGGGTATGCGTACCTAATATTGATGGGCTTTGGGAGTTGATTATAGAGGAAACCCATAGTTCGCGGTATTTAATTCATCCGGGTGCCGCGAAGATGTATCAAGATTTGAGGCAGCACAATTGGTGGAGGCGAATGAAGAAGGATATAGTTGGGTTTGTAGCTCGGTGTCTCAATATTCAGCAGGTAAAGTATGAGCACCAGAGACTAGTTGGGTTGCTTCAGAAGATAGAGATTCCGAAGTGGAAGTTGGAGCGGATCACCATGGACTTCGTAGTTGGACTCCCACGGACTTTGAAGAAGTTCAATGCCATTTCAGTGATTATGTATTGGCTGACCAAGTCTGCGCACTTCATTCATGTGTGTACTATCTATTCTTCGGAGCAGTTGTCGAAGATTTATATCTGAGAGATTGTTCAACTACATGGTATTCCAGTTTCCATCATTTCAAATAGAGGTACTCAGTTCACATCACGGTTCTGTAGGGCCGTGCAACATGAGTTAGGTACTCAGGTAGAGTTGAGCACAACATTTCACCCCTAAACGGATGGACAGTCCCAACGCACTATTCATATTCTTGAGGATATGCTCCATGCGTGTGTGATGGAGTTTGGAGGTTCTTGGGATTAGGTGTTACCACTAGCGGAGTTTGCATACAACAACAGTTATCAGTCCAGCATTCAGATGGCACCGTATGAAGCCTTGTATGGCAGGCGGTGTAGATCTTCGATGGGTTGTTTTGAGCCGGGTGAGGCTAGATAATTGGGCACAGACTTGGTGCAGGATGCTTTTGAGAAGGTTAAGGTGATTCAGGATAGACTCCGTACAACCCAGTCCAGATAGAAGAGTTACGCGAACCGGAAGGTTCGTGATGTTTACTATATGGTTGGAGAGTGGGTCTTGCTTTGGATTTAGCCTATGAAGGGCGTTATTAGATTTTGGAAGAAAGGGAAGTTGAGTCCGAGGTTTATTGGTCCATTTGAGATATTGAGACGTGTTGGGGAGGTTGCTTATGAGCTTGCCTTACCTCCCAGCTTGGAAGGAGTTCATCCGGTATTTCATGTTTCGATGCTCCAGAAGTATCAAGGCGATCCGTCACACGTATTGGATTTCAGTTCAGTCCAGTTAGAGAAGGATTTATTTTATGTTGAGGAGCTAGTGGCAATATTGGACAAGCAGGTTCGGAAGCTGAGGTTAAAGAACGTTGCATCAGTGAAGGTTCAATGGTGGGGTCAGTCGGTCGAGGAGGCGACCTGGGAGGCCGAGCAGGATATGCGGAGCCGTTACCCTCATCTTTTCACTACTTCAGGTATGTCTCTATGCTCGTTCAAGGACGAACGAATGTTTTAAGAGGGGGAGGATGTAACGACCCGACCGGTCGTTTTAAGAATTAACCCCCCAATCCCCTATTAACTACTTTCCCCATATTTATTTCTGCTATTGTGAGTTGCCGGGAGGATTCATTTTGAATTTCAGAGTGTTTTGGGAAACTTAGTTCCTAAATGAGAGTTTAGGATTTATAATTTGGACCGTAGTTGGAACAATGTGAAGACGGCCTCGAAATGAAATTTTGTCGGTTCCATTAGCTCCGTTGGGTGATTTCAGGCTAAGGGGCATGTTCAGATTGTGTTTGGAGGTCCATAGCTTAATTAGGCTTGAAATGCCGAAAGTCGAATTTTTGAAGTTTCTGGTTCTATAGTGAGATTTTGATATCGGGGTCGGGATGGATTTCAAAAGTTGGAGTAGGTCCGTTGTGTCATTTGGGACGTGTGTGCAAAATTTTATGTAATTCGGACAAGGTTTGATAGACTTTTTGGTCAAAAGTGAAATTTGGAAGTTTTGGAACCCTAGGCTTGAACCCCGAGGGTGAATTGGTGTTCCGCCGTTGTTTTAAAGTGTTTTGAAGATTGGTATAAGTTTGCATAGTGGTATATGACTTGTTTGTATGTTTGGTTGATGTCCCAGGGCCTCGGGATAATTTCGGAAGAATTGGGAGTTGTTTGGAGCAGCTTCAGCTACTGAACTTTTGTTATAACTGCACCTGTGGATTGGGGACCGCAGGTGCGTGATCGCAGAATCGTGGGAGAAGCCGCAGATGCGGCCATGCGCTAAAGCACCAGAAGTTGTAGGTGCGAGAGGTTGAGCGCACCTGCGAGACCGCAGATGCGGCCAGTGCATTTAATTGAATTTTCATAGATGCGCACTTGGGACCGCAGGTGCGAAGAAATGACTGCAGGTGCGGAAACCCTGGGCCAGAACCTATATAAGGTTTCTATCGCGATTTTAGCCAATTCTTTCATCATTTTTATCCGAGAATTGAGCTTTTTAGGAGGTTTTTGAGAGAGGATTCAAGGGAGCTTCAAGGAGGTAAGATTTTTGGAACCCAAACTTGTTTATATGGTATTATTCTACTGATTTAACAAGGAATTTATGGAAAATTAGGGTAAAAAATTGGAGGTTTAGGGTTTGAAATTGGAGACATCGATTTAGGGATTTGAGGGTTGTTTGTGGTCCGATTTTGATGCATTTGGTATGTATGATCTCGTGAGAGTGTAAGGATTCTAGCTTTCAAATTTTATCTGATTCCGAGACGTGGGCCCGGGGGACTTGTTGGGCGATTTTCTTAATTTCGCATGTTAGCGTCGAATTAATTAGTGGAATTAGTTACTTGAAGTTATATTTATATTATACAATAGATTTGAATAAAATTGGGCCATTTGGGGTCGGGTACTCGTGGCAAGAACGTGATTTCGAGTTGATTTAGCCAGTTCGAGGTAAGTGGTTTGCCTAACCTTGTGTGTGGGACCTCCCCTTAGGATTTGGTATTGTTGTTATATGAGTGCCGTGTACGTGAGGTGACGAGTACGTACACGTGCTAATTGTTGAAAATCCCATTTCCATTAAGCTAATACCATATTTTCTTCTTGTAATTTTAGCAAATACCTGTACTTGAAGCCTCTTGTTAAGATTAGGAAATCATGCCTATGTGACTTAATTGTCTTACCTGCCTTAATTGCCTACTTGTACTTTGTGCAGCATGTTAGGGTAGAAATTCCTGTCTAATTGTTGAATAGAACTGTATACTTTCTGAGATGTATGCGTGTTTACTTTGGGACTACGGGACGATATCCCGGGAGATCCCCCCTGTTTGTTTACTTTGGGACTATGGATCGGTATTCCGGTAGATCCTCCTGCACATTTATATTTAGGACTATGCGACATCACCCAGTAGATCCCCTGTTTATTTAGTCTGGGACTACGGATTGGTATTCTGGGAGTTTCACCTACATATTTGTGTTTCGGACTATGGGACGATATCCCGGGAGATCCTTCAGACATTTACGTTTGGGACTACTAGACGATATACCGAGAGATTCCCTTTTGCTATTTATGTGTACTGAGTTAGATTCTGTCTGTGATTTTACTCGTTATAGATTGTTAGCATTTTAATCATGTTGCCAAATTCTATATTGTTTTACCTTGTTTTTCATCTATAATCAGTATGGTCATGACCTTCCTCGTCACTATTCGACCGAGGTTAGTCTTGACACTTACTGAGTACGCTGTTGTATACTCATGCCTTTCCTGCACATGTTTTTCGTGTGCAGATCCAGGATCTTCGGCTCAGCCATACCATCAGTGAGGCGAGGCGATCTTCAGAGACTTCGAGGTATATCAGCCACGTCCGCAGATCGAGGAATCCCTCTCTATTCTCCCCTCTAGTTTTAGCTCTCATGTATTTACTTTTGTTTAGACATTCTGGGCTTAGAACACTTGTAGTTATTTATTAGCTTGTGATTTCATGAGATTTCGGGTTTTGAGAGTTGATTCAGTTTGAGAGTTTATACTTGTATATGCCGAGCGACATCTTAAATGTTTTATTTGTTGTTATTCCGCAGTTTTTGGCTAGTTTTTATCTTTCGTTTCTTTTTCCACAAATTGTTAGGCTTACCTAGTTGTAGAGACTAGGTGTCGTCACAACAGTTCACGGAGGGCGAACTTGGGTTGTGACAATATGTAAATGGTATAAAATACAAATATAATTGTATGAAATGATCTAAAATACTATAAAATATGCATAAAAATATTAATAATTTGTTTGGTCCACTAATAACTCTGAAATAATTTCACGGGAATAATTAGTCAACATTTATCAATTAAAAATTCTAGAATCAAAAAAATATTTATAATATGAATAAATATTATTTGTATAAAACTTCCATGATAATAATTTGATAAAAAGTATTATGAAGAAGATAGATTAATATTTAAAATATGTCATGGAGTGGTAATGCAAGGAAATATTATTTAAAATATGTAAAAATACACTATAAAATATACGAGCTAAGTGAAAAATATGAGGAACAAATTGAGTATCAATAGCTGCCCCTCTTTATCCAAGAATGATGAAATAATTGTCGGGTAAATAAATCAAGATGATGATCAATTTTGTTCGAATACATGAGAATGGGATATGAGATGTCAAAGATATGGGGGTCGAACCCTAGTTCTTGTGCTTCCTACATATCCCTAGTTTTACGGCAATTAGGCCACGTGTAGTTCCGGATACATTGGGAGAATGAGACGATGGAATCATTGTGGAAAGATGACATGCTTTAAAGAATGATTTTCTCTAGATAGCGCGGTATCATGAATAGTTGGTATCACAGATGGAGAATATAAATGACAATAATGCATAATCAATATTTACGGATGAGTGAAGTGATGTAATCGGGACAACTATGAAAAAGGAAAGGTACGATTATTGTCCGACAGTTACTTGGAGATATTAAAAGAATGTGAATGTCCGGCAATCACTATCATACAGTGTCATCAAAACATGATCCAGACATGTGATGCTGCCTAACGCACTTGCTAGGAAAGCCAAATATAACAACAATAGATCATAATAACAGAAATAGTAAAAATATTACAAGTCTAATGCCAATAAAGTAAATAACTACATCAAAATACAATAATCTCCCAGAACTGGTAAATACAGTGTCATGAGCACTAAATAGAAGTGCAAGTCTTGAATACAAATAACAATACTGTTTGAATGAAAATAACACTATTGAGGAAAATAGACGCCATGTCTGTGGTCAAGATGCAGCTGTACCCCATCTCTCCAAAGCCAAACATAGCAACAAGCCTTAGCTACTGATGGCTCGGGCCAATACATGTATCTAAATTCATGAAGCACATAACGAAAAGGGGAAAAGGCCAAAATTGTACCTCTACTATTGAAAATTATCCACGTTAATACTCCGTTCTACTTTCCGGCTAAAATAATACATGTTGTTACTAAAGTAGGAGAATTTGTACCTAAATCTAACGGACCTAATACGTGGCAACCGGGAACCCCATAATAATGTGCCAACTAGGTTTTTTTTACCCGCCCCACTTTATAATAACTCCCCTTCATAACAATTTTAGTAGAATAAAAATAGGGTTCATGCACAAATTCCCCAAATTCTCTTTATTCTCCTTTGCTCGACTCTATCCTCTCATCTTCATCAATGTCGCAGAGCAGTACTTCTTCTCAGAGAAGGTGTCGATATGGTATTATTGTGGACCCACTCTCGAACGCGAAGAAGGAACCTAGAACTGACTGCTGCAAATTTTTTTGCAATTTTCTATGTTCCAAAAATGACCCGTTGGGCATCCGAAACACACCCGAGGCCCCCGGGACCTCAACCAAACCTACCAACATATCCCATAACTTCATTCAAACTTGCTCCAACCTTCGGAATGCTCAAAACAACATCAAAACACCTATTTTCCATCGGATTCAAGCCTAAGAATTCCAATGAAGTGTCTCCACCGTTCACGAAGCTGGGAGTTCTATACGTACACGTTCGCGATGGCTTTCCCGCGTTCACGTAGGAGGGGGAAGTTTTGAATCGCGTTCGCGTCCTGTGTATCGTTCGTGATGAAGAAATCTGGGTCCAAGTGTAATTTTTCCTCGCGAACGCGAGGGGACTTCCGCGTTCGTGGAGATGGAATTAGCTGGGCAAAATATTTAAGTTCAAAATCGAGGGTTTAGCCATTTTTGTGTAAACTAGAGCTTGGGAGCCCGGATTTGAGTGAGGTTTTGATGGTTGAACTCATTTACTTTTATTCTCTCGCCAATCTCGACAGCACGCAATACGTCTACAACCGGACAAGAGATGGAGCCTCCAGTGGCAGCTACGACTAGGGGCAGAGGTAGAGGCAGAGCTCAGTCTAGATCTCGAACATCATCACCTATTGTAGAGCCTCAGGTGGATTAGAAGTGGAGGTTCCAACTCAGACGGTACCTGTTGGACCAGTTCAGGTTCCGGAAGGATTCATAGCTACTCAAGTACTTCAGGATGCTCTAGTCCATTCGGTGATTCTTATGGAGGGTGTGGCCCAAAATGGTGTATTTCCAGTGGCACCAGCCATCTCAAAAGCTGGGGGAGGGGCATAAACTCCCACTACTCCCACTCTGCGGCAGACAGCTCCCTAGAATCATGCTCCAGTAGCTCATCCAGTTGGGGTATTTTAACAAGTTATTACAGCACTAGCCGATGATAGGTCTGCTTTGTCTTCTCAGGATTTGCAAAGATTGGACAAGTTTACCAAACTATTTCCAGTCCATTTCAGTAGTGCACCTTCTGAGGACCTACAGGATTATCTGAATCGCTGCTATGAAGTATTGCAGAACATGGAATAGTTGAAAGCAGTGGGGTTGATTTTGGTGTGTTTCAGATGATAGGTTCCTCCAAGAGGTGGTGGAAAGATTATGTAATTACTCAACCAGTTGTTATTCCGACTGAATATGCAGACATATTGAGAGATCACCTAACCTTGGCGTCTGGTTGATTTATATGAGTTATGAAGGTCAACATTATGGATTATCGGATGTTGTGACTTATGACTTCATGCCAAATGGGGTAGCTCAGTAGTGTTGAGTCAACATAGCAAGAGAAAAAATTGGCCACCAGTATTTGTGGCAAGCCTATGAAGAGCGCAGACTAGACAATGTAACACCACCTACTTGGCTCAGTTCTTAGAAATGCTTTTGAAAGAGTTGTTTCCCAGATTCTCTATAATGTCTGGCACACATGGTTTGAACGGTTGTGTCGGGTCACCATGATGGTGTTAGAAATGTCATTAGGTTCAATAAGTTAGCCGTCATACTCCTACTTTGGCTCCTATAATCAGATAGCGAGTCTATAGACTCATTAAAGGACTCAATTATGATCTTGAAATTTTGCACGACTCGGGAGCTACAGGTTGATATTTCACTTCGGCTAGTGGTAGAAATTTCCAAAATGTTAGAATGTGTTCGGGATAAGGAAAAGAGGAAGGTAAGGAGTCCAAGAGGTCTCGAGGTTTTGGAGGAGTTGGTGGATTCTACTATACAACTATAAATCATTATGGCCGGGGCTCGGGCAGTCGGCCAGCCTAGTCAATATATCTGATTACTCGGGGCGCTCCAGTATGTTCTTTTAGTGCACTACCGACGCGAGGTTCGTAAAATAGTTATTCTAGTTATCTAGTACAGACTCAGTATGAGCAGTCGGACCCTCAAAGGGATTGTTATGAATGTGGTGGTACTAGGCACATCATGAGAAAATTGTCCTAGACTTGGGAGAAATATATTTCATAAAAGCACTCAGGCTACGTGCCCTATTGCAGTTACTACTCTATTTACATGACTAGCCAGAGGTAGGGGTTCAAATGTTAGAGGTGGAGGTGATACCCCTAGAGGTGGAGACCCAATCCATTGATGTATTTTTTATAGTACGGCTGAGGTCGCTATACCAGACGGTGTCGTTACAAGTACAGTCTCGAATTATTATAAATTAACAATTTCCTTAACTTGATTCTGAATATAGAGGCGAGTCCTCCTATTATGCTCCACTCATGAGTGAGCTTCGTAATTCTAAGATCAAATTATGTGAGTACTCCTGTTAGGATATTCTATGGAGATAGTTATGTCTATCATTATGTGTTGTGATTTTATTAAACGGAAAATATTTTGAAAGAAGAAAATGGAATATTTTGATTGGCACGATGTGCATAATACATGTGATCAGAACTGAGGATGAGATCCTCGCATTTTAATATAATGTGAAATATTTAAACCGGGCTACAAGCTGCGGCGGATGTTATATAAGGACGAGGTCCTTGTGGTGAATTTTTTTATGTGTTTAAATGCTCCCTTTGTGAAACTAAAATTTGTCCTATAGTACTTACAGGGAGTCATGCCTATTAGGCTTATTTGAAAATTCTTGTATGAATACCTTTGTGCATAATTAGCCAAATTTGTATTGTAATTATTGAGTTTTAACCTACGAGGTGAGTGCCCCGGTGATGTAAATTGTGACTTGTTAATTTGGGTAAGTAATTATGAGGTCCTCATGCCTCGTTGTTAGTAAAGTGGTGGTTTGAAACGATATTTTATTAACAAGAGGTTAATTGGCGATGTTGTAATCTATTATGAACAACAATTAAGACTAGAGGTATGGTTATGGTCATACATATGATGCGTTTTATGTCAAGATATCATTGTGATAATGTCGTGTTTGTAATGCGGAGATTAGTGTTATCGATGTATACTTTATGGTGCTTTGTTGGGTTGTGGATATGTTGTTAGGAGTTGTTTTGTTGTTACTCTAACAGGTGGATAGGCCCAATTACAGGGGAGACTCTGCCAAAATTTTTGAAAAATTTGGGAGTTAGAAAAATTTGGGACATTGAGATGTGCAAAGAAAGAGATAAGTTACATTAGGTGTTTGAGGACGAATGGCCCTAAGTCGGGGAGAATGTAACACCTCGTATTTGATGGGAGCATAGGCACGAGTTGCTATAGCCAGTCGAGACTAATATCGTGTGTTGATGTGAAAATTGGACCTTTCTAGAAATGATTAAAGTGTAAGAAATTTGGTCTTAAAGTTTACAAATATGGATGTAGGAAATAATCTTTATTGAAATGGTGTTTTCGGACTTATGTCGAATGCGTTAATGTAGGATCAACCGTGAGTATTTGTGTAAAAGTAAAATCATCAATTTGGTAACCTGAGAATTATTCTTAGCACGTTCGAGGGCGAACGTTTGTTTAAGAGGAGGAGAATGTGATGACCCAAAATGTCATCTTTAAATGTAATGATTATTTTTATGTTCTAAGACCTTGAAAATCAATAATTGTTATTCGTGGACTTGCATGTGCAGTCTGTATAATTGTTCGGAAAGTTTTTATGTGAAAAATAGATAAAAATATGAAATAGAGCTTTAAAACTCATGTGAGTTGACTTTGGTCAACATTTTGAGAAAACGGACCCAGATTAGTGTTTTAATAGTTCAAGTAGATCCGTATCATGTTTTGGGACTTAGGCGTATGACCAAAATCGAATTTGGAGGTCCCTAGCTCAAGTTATAGCCACTTAACGAAAACTAGAAATCTTAAGACTAAAGGTTCCCAAAGTTTGACCATGGATTTGACTTTATTGATATTAGACTCTGATTGAGATTCCGAAAATTGGAATAGCTCCATTATGTGAATTATGACTTGTGTGCCAAATTTGATGTCATTCCGAATTCAATTGATATGTTTCGGCACAAGTTTTTTAAATTGAAAAGTTTGCAACTCATAAGTCCGAATTGAGGTATGGATTCTAATTTTGATGTTATTTGACGTGATTTGAAAACCCGAGTAAGTCTAAATCATGTTACGGGACTTGTTCGTATATTTGAAAAGGGTCCCGAGTGAATCGGGTGACTGTCGGGGTGAATTTTGAGCGAGTTCGGACATTTGAACACTCTGAAGTTGTTCCAGATCGTGGGGCGCGCGGACCACACATTTTGGAGTGTTGTAGCACTAGAATAGGTGTGGAACGCTTCAAAATTTCGCGGACTCGGCCCAATTTTCGCGGACCAGGGAATTTTGTCTGCGGCCGCGGTCATGATAAATCTGCAAGTTGTTGGTCCAATTTTGGAAGCTCTTATCATTTGATCTGCAAGGAATTTTGAGATGATTCAAAAACAAAATACTAGCCTTTTGAATCTAGTTCCCAGAAATATATTATAATAGACATTTGGAAATCCGTTGACAAAGTTATGGTTAGAATGCCGAAACCTCGCATTTCAACCCCTAAAAAGGGCGTGGCCACACCATATTTGCGCGACTGCGGAGTGGGTTACACGGCCGTGTTAAAAATGTGCGGACTGTGCATTGGAAGGTCAGTGGGTGTCCTATAAATCCGAGATTTAGGTTATTATTTCATTTTGGGACTTTAGGAGCTCGGTTTGAGACGATATTTCGTGGGGTTTCCCAGAGATTCATTGGGGTAAGTAATTCTAACTGAACCTTGGTTCACATACATGAATATCATTGTTTTAATCATTCAATTAGTATTTTGAGATGGAAATTTGGAAAAACATTGTTGAAACTTCTTAAACTATGATTTTATGATCCGAAGAGCGATCCGATGTCGGAATTTAATAATTTTTGCATGGTTGAACTCGTATTAGAACGTGTGTTCGGATTTCGTAATTTTTCATTAGGTTCAAAAAAGTGGGCCCCACATTGAATTTTGGTTGACTTTTTCAACTGTGACTTAAATTAAGTCTCTCTCAAATTGTGAATAATTTCTAAAGCTTTAATTGATTTGCTGGCCAATAATTTGATAGCTTTGATTTGTATGGATGTTAATTCAAAAGGAAAAGCCGTGATCAAGTAATCACTTGAAATGTGAAACAAGGTAAGTATCGTGGTTAACCTTGACTTGAGGGAGTAGAACTCTTAAATTATTTGTTAAGTGAATTCCACGTGTACAACGTATAGGCAAGGTGACAAGTGCATATACGTTGTCAAATTAATTGTTTGCATAATTTTTCTAAAAATCACAAATTGTTTTAAATCATGAATTAATTGTTACTTGGTATTTTGTAATTATTTCTTTTTTGATCATGTTATTTATATTTAGACTAGTATTGTTACTTTGATCGCTTTTATCATGTTTACGGATTTTTTGGTGATAATTGAGTAATGAATTCACAGTTGAGCTTGATATTGTATAACCATATATTGAGGTAAGACTTGTTGTTGATATTTCTATCTCTCCGATAATAGTGCTTATAAAGAGTGTTAAAGCACGAAGAGTGATACCGTACAATATTTTGTTGAGCGAGTGTTAATGCATGAAGGGTGATGCCGTGCCATATTGTGAGTGTTAATGCACGAATGAAGGGTGATGCCGTGCCATATTGTGAGTGTTAATGCACGAAAGGTGATGGCATGCCATATTATGAGAGTTAGAGCACGAAGGGTGATGCCATGCCATATTATGAGAGTTAAAGCACGAAGGGTGATGACGTGCCATATTATGAGAGTTAATGCATGAAGGGTGATGCCGTGCCATTTTATATTCATTATCATGTTAGGAAGAGTGTAAATCATGAAGGGTGATGCCGTGCCATTTCTTATTTATTATATGGTGAGGTTGAGAGTAAAAGTACGAAGGGTGATGCCGTACATGTTCCTTTATTGTTTTACTTGTTATTATTGGAACAAGGTATCCTTGCTCAATATTATGCCTTGAATTCATACTTTAACTGCTACATGCTTATGTGAACTTGTGTGACTTAATTGCTACTTGACATTTAGCATACTAAATATTAAATTGCCTACTGTAATGACCTGACCGGTTGTTTTGAGCTCTAATGCATTGTTTGGAAATTTGAGGCCATGAGTAGCTTCACTTCAGGCATTATGACTTGCACGCATAGTCGAAATTGAATTTCGGGAAGTTCGGAGTTGATTTGGAAATAAAATTCTCGTTTCAGAAGCTTTAAGCTGAAAGAATTGACTATGTTTGATTTTTGATTAAACGACCTCAGAATTGGGATTTAAAGGTTCTAACAGGTTCATATGATGAATTTGGACTTAGGTGTATGTTCGGATCGGGTTCTAGATGACCCGTGAGCATTTAGGCACCTATTGTGGAAGTTGGCATTTTGGAAGAATTTCATAAATTTGGGTTGTAGTGCATTTCAATGTTATCGATGTCCGTTTGGGACTGCGAGTCTGGGAATAGCTCCGTATGGTGATTCTAGTATTGGAAGCGCGTACGAAAGTAGATTCGGAGGTCCGTAGGTCATTATGTGAAAGTTAGAAATTTGAAGATTTTTGAGAAGTTTGATTGGAAGTAGACTTATTGATATCGGGGTCAGATTCCAATTCCGGAAGTTGGAGTAGGTTTGTAATGTCGAATGTGACTTGTGTGCAAATTTTGAGGTCAATCGGACGTGATTTGATAAGTTTCGACAACGAATGTAAATGTTTGATGTTCTAAAGTTTATTAAGCTTGAATTCGGGTGCAATTCATGATTTCAATGTTGTTTGATGTGATTTGAGGCCTCGCGCAAGTCCGTGTTATGTTATGGTACTGATTTGTGTGATTGGACAGGGCCTCGGGGGCCTCGGGTGTGTTTCGGGGTGGTTTCATATTCTTTCAAGCAATTTTGCAATAGCTGATGTTGGTGTATGGTGTTGTTCTTCGTGTTCGCGAAGAAGGATTTAGCTTCAGGGACTTTGTTCTTCGCGTTCACGAAGAGATCCTCGCGTTCGCGAAGAAGGAAATCTCTGTTGCACAGGTCTAACTTCGGAGGCTCATATCTCGCAATCTATAAGGAATATGGAGAGGATCTAAAAATAAAAGTTGTAGAACTTTGTGTCTAGCTTTCAGAAAAGTAAACCATTTAGCATTTGGATTTGTGTACAAAAAGTTATGGCTGTTACACTACGTGCTGTATGGGAAGATGAATAAGAAATTTGTGTTGCATAGGGCTTACTTTGGAGGCTTATATCTCGAAATCTATAAGGAATTGAGAGAGGACCAAAACATGAAAGCTGTAGATCCTAGTGTCTAATACTCAAAAGTTAAACCATTTATCATTTTGAGTTTGGTTAAAACGTTATGACCATTATACTAGAGACTGTCTGAGAAGAGTTTGGGAATAGCTTTCGAGAAATGTTTTCATTGCGAAAGCGATGGTAGGCCCGCGAACGCGAAGATGGGTTGCCTGGCAGTATATAAGTTTGCAAAAATGGGTTTGGCTCATTTCATCTCATTTCCTCCATGGGAGACGACCTAGGAGTGATTTTGGAGGTCCATTTTCATCATCTATGTCAAGGTAAGTGATTCCCACCAATTGCAAGTTAATTATGTGGATTATATCTAGATTTTAACATGGAAAATCATGGGAAACTAGTGGAAATTTGGAGTTTGAAGAAAAACCTAGAAATTTATATTTTTCGAATTTGACCATGAAATTGGACATGAAACTTGGAATAAATTATATATTTGAGTTCGTGGTGTTATGGGTAAAGTTTATCTTCGAAAATTTTTGGAATCCGGGCATGTGGGCCCCAGGATAATTTTATTGACTTTTCAAGCGTAGTTGGAAATTGTTGTAAATAGGATTATAATGGGTATTTGAGTATATATTAATGGGTTTGCATAATTATTAACTAGTTTTGGAGCGTTGGGCATCGGTATGAGTCGTCGGAAGGGCTTGGGAGCCGATTATGGAATTTCGGAGCGATGCAAGTCTCCTTTCTAACCTTGTAGGAGGGAATTAACTCTATAGTTAAAATAAGTAAATATGTGCTCCTTTTTGTGGGGGCTACGTATGCGCGAGGTGACGAGAGTTCGTGGGTAGCTACTATTCTGCTTAAGTCCGGGTAGTCTAGGACCCAAAAGCATGCTTTACTTGCCGTACTTGTAATTTTATTGACAATTTAAAAGGCTTAAATCATATCGAACATGGTAAATAAATTACTAAAGGGATAAATATCAATTTCTTGACTGTTAAAAGAGAAGTTGTCATTTCCTTGGGTAATTGTTTCCCTGATGATGTCTTGATTGAATGTTTGAATGTGTGTATCTATGCGTACCCACGTCGCATGTATGATTCGCGAGCGGGGTAATTCTTTTAATTATATTTGACTGCGTCGCATGTATGATTTGCGAGCGGGATAATAGATGCATCTATGGTTCACACCATTCAATCCTCTAGCAATGCACAGTTTAAATATTATGTTGGATTACGTCATATGACCACGACATGATTTGCGCATGCTTGTGTTGCTTGCCTTGAAATTATAAACAATGATATTGCCTCCTTGGCTTGAGATAAATTGATAATTGAGGAATTATGAACTTGGAAATCTCTTATTATCAAAAGGATTGTTTGCTTGCTACATGATTCCCTTGAGTTTACTGCTGTTTTTAATAATTCCACAACTGGTTATATTATTGGACCACTAGTAAGCGTCGAAGTCGACCTCTCGTTACTACTTGTTCGAGGTTAGACTGGCTACTTACTGGGTACACGTTGTTTTTGTACTCATACAACATTTGTTGCGCATTTTTGTTGCACAGGTACATGTATGTCTATTGGCCTCGTTGGGCGCAATGGCATGGTTGATACGAAGACTTAGGTGAGCTCATCTCTCGAAATGACACGCAACCAGCAGAGTCTCCTTCAGAGTATTATACTTTCTTTTCTGTCCAATTTGTATTCCGGACAACTATTGTATTATATTTTATTTCCTAGAAATTGCTCATGCACTTGTGATACCGGGTTCTGGGATGACTATGGGATTATTCAGTATTTAAATTTGTTAAAGACACCATTATTTTCTCGATTAAGTTCATTATTTATTGCTTAATGTAAGAAAAAGAAATGATTTCAAAAATACTAAAATGTGGAATTTATTTAACTTCTTGGTGTTGTCTTGCCTGACAAGTGGTGATCCGACGCCATCACGACCCTTAATGGCTTTTGGGTCGTGACACTTATTTCCTCCTAAATTTTTACAATTAAATGCTACTTGTCATTATTTGTTTCCTAAATGAATCATAATTATTATGTACATTGTTGTCTTATGATTTCGTATTAATTGTTGCATTTGTTGGAGTAATTTCATTTGGAATAACTATTAATTTATACTATGGGAGCTGGTTGCACGCTGCAATGGAATTGAATATGAATATATTATGGGATCGGGTTGCACACCGCAATGGAATTGAATATGAATATATTATGGGATCGTGTTGCACATCGCAATGGAAATTGTTTAAGTAATAATTATTTATGACTCCCGAGTTGGCTTCGATTGTTGATATGAGTTAACTGTTTTATTTCTATTCATGTCTTCTATTATTGTTATTGTTATTATTATTGCGTAGAGGTTGATGTAAGTGACCAGCCTTAGCCTCGTCACTATTTCGTCGAGGTTAGACTCGACACTTACCAGTACATGGTGTCGGTTGTACTGATACTACACACTGCACTTTATTGTGCACATACTGGAGTTGGTCCTAGCGGCGCACATTATACTTGCTCGGATTCTGCTATTAAGAGGATACTTGAGGTATAGCTGCATGGTGTCCTCAGTTATGAAGTCCCCTTCCACTTTATCATAGTTGTGTATTTCTTTCAGCCAGCTTTATTTTCATTCATACCTTTATTGGTATTATTTTAGTAGCTCGTGCACTTGTGACACTAATTTTGGGATGGTTTTTATACATGGCTTATGGGTCATCACTTGTTTTAAATGTTAATTCTGCATTTTGATGCCTTAAAAACCTCTTTCGGCATTACCTTGATTTGTGTGCCCAGTACGGGCATGTAGCCGGAAAACCAATATGTGAAAATTTGTGAAAATGATAAAATTTGGATATAAAACGAATTAAGTTGACTTCGGTCAATATTTTGGGTAAAGAAACCCGGACACGTGATCTGATGATCCCGGAGGGTCCGTAGCAAAATAGGGGACTTGGGCGTATGCCCGGAATTGAATTCCGTGGTCCTAAGCCCGAGAAATGAATTTTTAAAGAAGATTATTTTCTGAAATTATTTATGAGATTTGGAAATGAATTGTGATTAAAATTTGATGGTATCGGGCCCGTATTTTGGTTTCGGCGCCCGATACATGTCTTATATGTGATTTAAGATAAGTCTGTGAAATTTGATAAGAAATAGACTTGAAACGACGTGAATCAGATCATTTTTGAGAAAAATGGAAAATTTGAAGTTCTTGAGAAATTTCATGATTTTGATGCTAAATTCATAGTTGTTGATGTTATATTGGTGATTTGAATGCACGAGTAAGTCCATAGGGTGTTTTTGAGGTAGTGTGCATGTTTGGTTTGGAGCCCCGAGGGTTCGGGTGAGTTTCGGATAGGTCTCGAGAGGTTTTTGAACTTAGGAAAATTGCAGAATTTGTTGTCTGCTGGTGTCCAGGTGTTTGTGCTATGTGATCACATAGGAAGGTTCGCGATTGCATAGTGTAAATTTCAGGGGTCCTATTTTGTGCTATGCAATCGCATAGGTCCTTTCGCGATCGCGTAGAGTAAATTCTGGGAGGTCTATTTTTGTTCTATGCGATTGCATTGTTTCGACCGCTATCACAATGAGTTAAGCCAAGCCTGGGAAGCGAATCATTTTCTTCTATGTGATTGCATAGACAAGTCTGCGATCGCAATGCCCAGTCCCCCCTTACCCTATGCGATCTCATACCATTGTCCGCGATTGCAGAGAACAATTTCGCCTAGTCATTTAAACAGAAACAGAACATACGGGATTAAACCAAATTTCATAACTTCTTCTTCCAAAATCCAAATTGGGCGATTTTTGAAAGAAAACTTCACCACAAATCCATAGATATATAATCGTAGACTCATTTTCTTCAATTTCCATTAACACCTATTAGATTTCTAGGCTTAAATCATGTTCTTAAGGGTAGAAAATTAGGAATTTGGGTAGAGTTAGGGCTTTTTGTATAAATGGAATTTAGACCTCGTTTGAGGTCGGATTTTTAAACTAATTACATATTCGAGCTCGTGGGTGAATGGGTGATCGGGTTTTGGTCCAAACCTCGCGTTTTGACAAAGCGAGCCCGGGGTAAATTCTTGACTTTTTTGGAAGAATGATAGGGAATCTATAATTAAGCATTGGAATTGAATTGTTTAGCATTTATTGATGTTATTAAGTCGATTATGTCTAGATACAATTGATCTAGAGCCAAATTCTAAAGGAAAAGCGGTGTTTGAGGCTTGAGTTGGCCGTGGAAGTTCGAGGTAAGTTTTTGGTCTTACCTTAGCTTGAGGGATTAGGAGTCGAGTCCTATTTGCTATGTGGTATTTGTCGAGTACGACTTATAGGCATGGTGACGAGTATCTATATGTTGATGTCAAGCATGCTCGTGAGTCCTGTATTGTGATTATTATGGTTTCATTGTATTATTGGACTGGTTATCACCTTATCATGCTTTCTTGGACTGCCATGCCAAGACTGTGACCTTAGCCTGACCGGGTTTACCTCGTTTAGAGTGGAGAGGGACTCTTGGTTATTCTACCCGCCGTGTTATCTGTTATATGAAGGCTCGGCGTATGGTCGAGAAGGGGTGTTTGGCCTATTTGGCCTATGTTTGTGATTCTAGTGATGAGGTTCAATCTATTGATTTTGTTCCCGTTGTTCGTGAGTTTCCTGAGGTATTCCCTACAGACCTGCCGGGTATGCCACTCGACAGGGATACTAACTTTTGCATTGATTTGGCTCCGGGCACTCGTCCCATTTCTATCCTGCCATATTGTATGGCCCCGCATGAGTTGAAAGAGTTGAAGGAGCAGTTGTAAGACTTGCTTGAGAAGGGTTTCATTAGACCGAGTGTTTCGCCTTAGGGTGCGCCGATGTTGTTTGTTAAGAAGAAGGACGGATCGATGAGAATGTGTATTGATTACCGGTAGTTGAACAAGGTTACAATCAAGAATAAGTATCCATTGCTGAGGATTGATAATTTGTTTGATCAGCTTCAGGGTGCCAAGATATTCTTGAAGATTGACTTGAGATCTGGCTACAATCAGTTGAGGATTAGGGCATCTGATGTCCCTAAGACAGCTTTTTGCACTCGGTACGAGCATTTTGAGTTCTTGGTGATGTCATTCAGGTTGACAAATGCCCAGCAGCTTTCATGGATTTGATAAACCGAGTGTTCAGGCGTTATTTGGATTCATTCTTGATAGTCTTCATTGATGATATTTTGATCTATTCTCGCAGCTAGGAGGAGCATGAGCATCATCTTAGAGTGGTTCTTTAGACCTTGATAGATAGTCAGTTGTATGCTAAGTTTTTGAAATATGAGTTTTGGTTGAGTTCAGTTGAATTCATGGGTCATGTTGTACCAGCAGAGGGTATTCAAGTTGATCCGAAAAAGATTGATGTAGTCAAGAACTGGCCTAGACCAGCATCAGCTATAGAGATTTAAAGTTTCTTAGGATTGGCAGGCTACTGTCGTCGGTTCGTGGAGGGATTTTCATCTATCACAGCCCTAATCACTAGGTTGACCTAGAAGGGTGCCCAGTTAAGATGGTCGGACGAGTGTGAGGCGAACTTTCAGAAGCTCAAGACAGCTTTGACTACAGAACCAATGTTGGTTTTGCCCCTAGGTTCAGGCCTTATATAGTTTATTGTGATGCGTCTCGTATTAGACTTGGTGCGGTACTGATGCAGGATGGCAAGGTCATTGCCTATGCTTCACAGTAGTTGAAGATTCATGAGAAGAACTATCCGATTCATGATTTGGAGTTGGCAACCATTGTTCATGTGTTGATGATTTGGAGGCATTATTTGTATGGTGTGGCATGTGAGGTGTTTATGGATCACAAGAGTCTGCAGTATTTGTTCAAAAAAAGGAGTTGAATTTGAGGTAGAGAAGGTGGTTGGAGTTGTTGAAAGACTATGATATCACCATCTTATATCATTCGGGGAAGGCCAATGTTGTGGCCGATGCTTTGAGTAGGAAGTCAGCTAGTATGGGCAGTCTTTCTTATATTCCGGTCGATGAGAGACCGCTTTCTTTGGATGTTCAGGCTTTGTCCAATCAGTTCATGAGGTTGGATGTTTTTTATCATAGTCGTGTGTTGGCTTGCACGGTCGCTCGTTCTTCCTTGTTGGAGCGTATCCGTGATCGGCAGTATGATGATCCCCATTTGTGTGTCCTTAGAGACACGGTGTAGCACGGAGGTGCCAAGCAGGTTACTTTAGGTGATGGTGGAGTTTTGATATTGCAGGGTCGAGTTTGTGTGCCTAATGTGGATGGACTCCGAGAGTTGATTTTAGAGGAGGCCCACAGCTCCCGATACTCTATTCATCCGGGTGCCACGAAGATGTATCAGGATTTACGGCAGCATTATTGGTGGCAGAGAATGAAGAGGGATATCGTTTCATATGTGGCTCGGTGTTTGAATTGTCAGCAGGTTAACTACGAGCATCAAAGTCCTGGTGGTTTGTTCCAGAAGATTGAGATTCCTGAGTGGAAGTGGGAGCGTATCACTGTGGACTTTGTTGTTGGACTCCCACAGACTCAAAGGAAGTTTGATGTAGTGTGGGTTATTATTGATAGGCTGACCAAGTCAGCACATTTCATTCCTGTGGCAGTCTCATATTCTTCCGAGAGGTTAGCTGGGATCTATATCCCGGAGATTGTTCGCCTTCATAGTGTTCCCGTGTCTATCATCTCGGACCGAGGTACGCAGTTTATCTTGCATTTCAGGAGAGCAGTTCAGTGAGAGTTGGGCACACGGGTTGAGTTGAGCACAGTGTTTCATCCTTAGATGGACGGGCAGTCCGAGTGGACTATTCAGATTTTGGAGGATATGCTTTGAGCTTGTGTCATTGACTTTGGTGGCTCGTGGGATCAGTTTTTACCTTTACCTGAGTTTTCCTACAACAACAACTACCAGTCGAGTATCCAGATGGCTCCTTTTGAGGATTTGTATGGTAGGCGGTGTCGGTCGATGATTGGATGGTTTGAGCCAGGAGAGGCTCGGTTTCTGGGTACGGATCTAGTGCAGGAGGCCTTGGACAAGGTCAGGATTATTTAGGATAGGCTTCGTATAGCTCAGTCCAGGCAAAAGAGTAACGCCGACCGTAAGGTTTGTGATTTGGCATTCATGGTCGATGAGCGGGTATTGCTTCGAGTGTCGCCTATGAAGGGCGTGATGAGATTTGGGAAGAAGGGCAAGCTTAGCCCTAGGTTCATTGGGTCGTTTGAGATTCTTGATCAAGTGGGAGATGTGGCTTACAGACTTGCGTTGCCACAAAGCTTATCAACCGTGCATCCAGTGTTTCATGTGTCCATGCATCGGAAACATTGCGGCGATCCATCCCATGTGTTAGATTTCAGCACTGTCCAGTTGGACAAGGACTTATCTTATGAGGAGGAGCCGGTAGCTATTCTTGACAGGCAGGTTCGTCAGTTGAGATTGAAGAGTTTTCCTTCCTTCGTGTTCCGTGGAGAGGTCAGCCCGCCAAGGCATCGACCTGGGAGTCCGATTCCGATATGCGGAGCCGTTATCCTCATCTTTTCCCCAACTCAGGTACTTCCTTCTTCTGTCTGTTCAAGGACGAACGGTTGTTTTAGAGGTGGAGGATGTGATGACCTTGGGTCATCACTTGTTTTAAAAGTGAATTATGCGTCCCGAGGCCTTAAAAACCTCTTTTGGTATCACCTTCATTTGCGTGCGTAGTTTGGGCGCGCAGCCGGAAAACCAATATGTGAAAATCTGTGAAAAATGATAAATTTTGGCTATAAAATGAATTAAGTTGACTTCAGTCAATATTTTGGGTAAACGAACCCGGACCCATGATTTGACGGTCCCGGAGGGTTAGTAGGAAAATATGGGACTTGGGTATATGCCCGGAATCGAATTCCGAGGTCCCAAGCCCGAGAAATGAATTTTTAAAGAAAATTGTTTTCAGAAATTACTTATGAGATTTGGAAATGAATTGTGATTAAAACTTGATGGTATCGGGACCGTATTTTGGTTCCGGTGCCCGATATAGGTCTTATATATGATTTAAGATAAGTCTGTGAAATTTGGTAAGAAACGGACTTGAAACGACGTGAATCGAATTGTTTTTGAGAAAAATGGAAAATTTGAAGTTCTTGAGAAATTTCATGATTTTGATGGTAAATTCATAGTTGTCCGTGTATCATTTGTGAGGAAAGAGTGTAAAGCATGAAGGGTGATGCCGTGCAGTTTATGTTGATTCTTATGGTGAGGACTAGAGTAAAAGCACGAAGGGTGATGCCGTGCACTTGTCTTTGATTTTCCTGATTCTTGCTAATAATTGAGTTATGTTGTCCTTTACATTTATTTACTGATTTTTTGTTGTTACTTGATTTTATTTCGATGTTATAGATTCCCTTCCTTTATTTGCCTTGTGTTTGTTGCTTGGGTGAGGAAGAGTGTAAAGCACGAAGGGTGATGCCGTGTATTATTTTGGTGAGAAAGTGTTAAAGCACGAAGGGTGATACCGTGTATTGTTTTGGTGAGAAAGTGTTAAATCACGAAGGGTGATGTCGTGCGCTTGTCTTTGATTTCCTGATTTTTATTGGTAACAGAGTTACGATTTCTTTACATTTACTTGTTTGTTTCCTGTTGATACTTGTTGTACCCCGCAGCATGATTTTCCCTTTTTATTTTCAATTGAACTGTGGTAATCCTCATATTTATTTGTTGTTCTTCTTTTATTACTCGATGTTACCCCGCAACATGCTTCCCCATCCCATACTTGACTGTATATTACTGTTCTTCTTTTCTGCTGTATATAGTTAAATTGCATAGGTTTATTTGGTAGTCTGGTCCTGGCCTCGTCACTACTTCCCGAGGTTAGGCTAGGCACTTACCAGCACATGGGGTCGGTTGTGCTGATACTACACTTTGCACTTTTTTGCAGACCCCGGTGTTGTAGACTTCAGACCGTAGTAAGATTGCTGTTTCTTGTTCATCAAGCGACCCGATATAGTCCTGCAGGCGTCCGCAGGCCTTGACTTCCCTTCAATCTGCTATTCCTATTTCTTTCATGTATTTCCAGAGATAGTGTTGTACTTACTTCTTTCAAACCTTTTTTGTAGTACTCTTAGACCATCCGTGAAGCTGTGACTCCAGTTCTTGGTAGTTTTGTTTAAACAGTGGTATTGGATTCATGTTTAGATAATTTATTGTTTTCTTCCGCTTATCCTAAATTTCCGCTGTTTACACATTATTGTTTTACAAATGTTAAAGAGTATAAAACGGGTATAAAGGTAACTTGTTCAATAATTGGCTTTGCCTAGCTTTTACGAGTAGGCGCCATCACGACTTCCAAGGGTGGGAAATCCATATCGCTATTATTATGGATTATTCACTTTATTTCAGAATTTATTTCCGCATTTATTTCTTTGTTATTAATTAATTTAAAATTGTTTAAAATGGCTAATATTATTCTAACGTTGGCTTGCCTAGCAAGTGAAATGTTAGTCTCCATCACGATCCCGAAGGTGGGAATTTCGGGTCGTGACAAGTTGGTATTAGAGCCCTAGGTTACTTAGGTCTCACGAGTCACGAGAAAGAAATTAACCAATAGAACTATTAAACATAAACCATATATTTCAATATAAATCCAACAATCCCAACATGATACAGTATCCTAAAATCGGTAGTACAAGTTATAAGCTCCACTGAGTTCTATAGGAAATTTCTAAGTACAACTGTTCTGAAAAATAAATAAACTGTACAAAATAAACTTCAGAAAGTGACTCCAAGGCCTACGATCGTGATGACAAGTATACCTTCAGTCTCCACATCAATGACCGATCAACTAGCTAACAATCAACAAACTCCAAAGTACCTGGATCGAGAAAAATGTGCAGAAAGCGTAGCATGAGTACACCACGACGACACCCAGTAAGTATCAAGACTAACCTTGGTGGACTAGTTACCATGGACAGTCAAGACACCTACTAGACTTAATAACATGTACAAGTATGAATGTTGAACTAATAGGGAACAATATCAATATAAAGCTAAGCATGGTAAAATAACAAAACAATACTTGCAATAGAAAACTAGAAGCAACAATTAGCAACAAGGCATAACAGGTTATAACATCATAGATTAAGATGAATGCAGTTTAAGTCTGGTGAAACCAAGTAAAGGAAAAAAAGTAACAACTCAATAAGAACAACCGCTTTCACACAAGATTTATTCAAGAGTTTCCCTGAGGCACCACACCTTATAATCACAAATCACGAGTCGCAATTTACGAACCCTAATCACTTGGCATCTTGTACCCACATTACAAATTACAATCGCAAGGACAATTCACATGCTGCATGGACAACTTATGTGCCAGTACCATAAATACCTCTTATCTGCATATACAACTCTCATGAGATAAGGGAGTGACAAAACCTCATATCCGCACGGAAAACTCACGTTCCACTAATTACAATAACTTATAACCTCTTGAACAACTCACGTTCCACTAGTATAACTCTCACACAGAAGGAAAGTAACCGAGAATACATGTGAACAATCAATAAACATGTCACGCCCCGAACTTGGGGGGAGGACGCGAGACCGACACCCAGTGCCTTACCTATCCTTGCGTACCAACTTGCAACTAAGGGACTCTGAACATATGATGTCATACTTTGGACATGGGCCACATTGCAGATAACTGCGAATGCTGACTAAATGTCAATATAAAATTGGGTCGACAAGGCCACATAACTATTACAACTGATAAACCAACCAAATATACATACAAGGCCTGCAAGCCCAACATATTGCACTAACTGATAGGATATGTCTACAAGCCTCTACTAATGGATATACTATGATCGGAATAGCTCCCCAACTTACTCATAAAATATATACAATATTATACGAGATGTACATAAGGTGCTAGACCCGGAAACTCCGAAAGGCATGGAGCTTACCGATCAAGCTGAACTCAGGCAACACTTATTGAAGAGGCCTACCCATCTATCTATCTGACCTACATGCATGAAATGTAGCGCCCGCAGAAAAGGGACATCAGTACGAAATAATGTACTGAGTATGTAAGACAATATGCTGAAAGCTGAAACTGAACTGATAATATAATAACTGCAAGTTGCTGGAAGTCAAAGATAATATGAAGATATACTTACCTGCTGATACTGACTCAACTCTCTCAATATAGTAAATAAAATAGTTGTCCAGCCTTACAAGGCTCGGTATATATATAACTGCTCTGCCATAGTACGCTCGCTCATAGGTGCTCGGCCATACTAGGCTCTGTATCTCGACCAACTAGGCTGGCTCATAAGCGCTCGGCCATAGTAGGCTCGGTATATAACTTACCATCTAATCAGAGGTTGCCCAATAGAGGCCTGCCCATTGATTATAGCTTGATGGTAATGAAAATACTTTTAACTATATATATGTAACCTCTCTAATTATTTGATCGGAAGAAGGAAATACTCAACTGAATATTCAGTCTCGATAAAGAGAAAATGGTAACTTACAAAACTAGGAAAATATATGTAATTTGCGAGACTAGCAAAATATTTTACTGGGATACGAATTTTTCTCTATGTCTCGTTATCAAACTTGTGTAATTACGATATCATGATAAAATGATGGAAAAGCTTAGACTTAACATACCTATTCCTGAAATTATTTGAACGAATTTGCTTCCGCGAAATTTACACTGGATTTCCTTGAAATTGGAATGAAATTGGCTTGGTGTTGAAATTTTTGGACGAATTAATCTGTTTGGAATGAAGCTTGGTCATTTTGGATGAAGCTTGGAACGAAATATTCTACTTCAAAGTTCTTGGTTTTAAAACCAAGAACAAATTTTGTTGGCTTGAAATGAAGACTCCTTAGCTTCTTATCTTTTTTTAATTTAGAAAGAATTCCTTGTTGCTCCTTTCTGAAAGTGACTAACGTCACTTTTGTATCCCTTTGTTCTAAGACTTGGACAAGTATTATACTTGTGGATAATAATCATTTCCTAGGTGGGCACATAGCTTAATTAGTTTCTTAGTCATTTCATGTGTTGCCACATATCTTTTGGAGTATAATTAATTAAGTTTTATCCACTTATTTGTTAACCGGGTAATGTCCTGTTATCCGGTAATTAATTAATTACCCGTATAATTTAAAAAATTTCTCAACTTAATTAAATACTACTCTCTTTTAACATACCTTGTACACCTTACTAGCATGGTCATGTAGTACCTTGTATGGCACTAGTCCATAAATATCGAGTATTTTAGCTCAGGCATAATTTTTTCCAATAGGCTAAATTTGGACGAAAATTCATTTTCTTTGACTTGCTTCCCCTATCACCTTTACCAATTTACTCATCACTTGTTTGAAATAGCATAATCCTTATAATCTCCAAATAATCTTTTCCTTGGATTGATGTCAATTACCTTGCGACAAATTCAACGTAAAACTGCAGGGTGCAACATTGTCGTAACTTATTACTGTGAAATGTAACATCATCGTAATGTAATATTGTAGGGTGCAACACTATCGTAACTTAATACTGCGAAGCGTGGCATCACTGTAATGTAATACTGCGCGGCATAACATCATCGTAATATATTACTGCAGAGGGTAGCACCATCGTAATATTTTACTACAGAGCATAACATCGATGTAATATTGCGGGGCGTAACCTTATTCCCCCCTTAGGAACATCATCCTCGAATGTTGGCTTATGCACTTTTCATTTTCATAACTTATATCTTCCGAATAATTTAGAGATTCCCTTGCAATCAAGGCGAGTGTTCTGTGAATGAGTCCAAAGTCCATGGCATTCCCTCCTAAGGCATCCTTCTCACACCACAACTTGTAGTGGGAATCCTTCCAACCTCATAACTGTTGCTACCTTTCATCACACAGCCTGTACAATTTTGATCTTGTAAGTGTGTCCAATCTCTAGGCTTCATATGTAGAACTTGATAAAATGTCCCTTTCGGCATATATGAGTATACTAAAGTTCTTCGCTCGGTACTTTGTTGAATTCACGAATATTGCTATATCTCATCGAATATTGCTGTTGATACCCAATTTTTCCCTATATAATTTTAATATGCAAAATACTTTCAAAATAGCATGTATATTCATATATAAGTATGTCCAAGTGTTTTAGTATTTTTCCTAATTTTTAAAAAAGATTTTTTAATCAATTTATTGCCCTATTTTAACAGTACAAAAACCAATAATTGTTCCTTGAATTATCATTTTGGTGATTAACTTATTTTATTATCATATTTATACAAAAATAAACCTAAGGTAATTTTTCACATTTTTAAATATTTATTTGGTATTTTTAAAGCTAAATTGCACTTAATTGCAATATTAGCCTATTTTAAGATTTAATTGTGTTTATAATTATAAAATTGATTCCATTATTTTTAATTTAATATTTGTAAATTATTAGTTAATTTTGTGCCTTTAATTTGTTTCTAGAAATTATTTACTATTTTTTATAAAATAAAAAGGGAAAAAGTGGCTATTTAAAATTTAGCCCTAACTATTTCGATTCAAGACAAATCATCCTCCCCAATTAACCCAATTTCAAACCCCAAATGGAATGACCCAGTTTCAATTTAACCCGCCCCTAACCCATTTATTTTACCCGCCCGGCCTTTCCTTTTGATCCAGGCCATTGATCATTTTGATCAACGGCCACAATTCCCCCTTTCCTTTTTTAATTCACAAACACCCCCAACCCTAATTCATTTCACCTAACCCGCTGCCCTAAAACCCCTCCCCTCTCTCAAACTCTCTTGAAAATTCCCTAACCCTAGACGCCTCTCACCATCTTCAACCTTGAAACCACCGGAATCTATGGCTTCTCAGGCCATGAGAGCCCTATACTCACCTCCCTTTGCTCTTATACACTTGATACTTGAAGATTGGAGGTCTAACCTCGAAGGTTTTCACCCAGGCCTCTGTCGATTCAAGGTTCCACGGCCCTCTCCAGCTCTGTTCCGGCATTCCATGGTGGTTTGAGCCTGATTCTGACCTCTCCGACTCATATCAGTGACCTTTCAAAGACTTTCTCATATCTAGGGTTCTTCTGAAACCCCTACCTTTCTAAGGTTTCTCCGATTTCTTTATATCCGTTGTGTATCTATGCTCTCTTTGAGTTTTCAAACAATTTCCCTAACTTTTTTTTCAAAAATGACTTTCAAAATCGTTTCTTTTTTGATCTAGGGTTTTCTGAGAAAATGTTAAAGTATTTTCTGACTTTCTTTTTCCTTTATGTGTATTTTCTTCTACTGCGATCTTGTATTTTTTACCATGTTCTTATATGTTTATCTTACTGTGTTTTCCTATATGTTTTTCTACTGTACTTTTCCGGTGTTCTTGTGTTCTTCTACTATATTTTCCTACTAAGTTCTTAAGTTACTTTATTTGCCTTCTGCTGAGCCCTGTTTAAGTTTCTTCTAGCATGCTTCTTTTACTGTTCTTATCAGTATTTTCCATTATGTTCTTTGAATCCTTCTACTGTGTTTGCATGTTACTTTGCTATCATGTTTTCTCATGAGTTCTGTTGTTGAAAGAAGCATGAAGAAGTTTCAGTTCTTTTATGAAACTTCTAAATAGGTTTCGATTCAATTGCTTTCCCTCTCATCTTTGCTTTGTGATTTGCCCTAGCTAGGGTTTTTATTTCAAAATATCCCTAATTCTTTGAGATTGACTTTGAATATCTGAACTGAGTTTGGACTTCCTTGTTTGCATATGATTCTGACCCTTTTGCTAAACTCTTCTTCACTAAATTTACAATGGCATGACAATTTTCTTTCATGCTCACATGCTCCTTATATATGATCAACCTCCCTCTAAAGTGACTTTCAAATTTTGTGATTAGTTCGTACTTCCCTCTGATTTTGGTCTGATTGATTTCCTTAAAATATTTGCTGATTTTCCTTAAGTTAAAACCTTTCCCTTCTTTCTGACCGGTTCATTCATAACAAAGTCTTAGACCCTCTGATTTACTGGTTGTTAATTGATCTTCTTACCTTATTTTCACAAACCGTGTATTATCAAAACCCTATCCTTAAATGACTTATATATTCACCCCTAATTGTCTACTTTGTACAAAGTGTTTGATTAATTCCTTTCCTTAAATGGTTTTACCCGTTTGAATATGAATCCCTTAATTAAGGGAAACCTTGTGTAATTGATTGTCAATCAATTCTTTAACTATTTCTTACCTTAATTTTTCCTGATTTCTACACTATAAAAGGCACAACCCTCTTTCACACACTAGACATTAGAATCCTTCTAAACTCATACGCTCTCACAATAACATTCTCTTCTTGTCTGCATTGTGGCCTGTCTGCAAGACCTACTGCTTTTCTTTGCTTGTTCTCGTTGAAACTAGTATGTCCTAATTTAAGTTTCAGCATCATCACAATGTGTTCATTTAATGCTTTCTGTATCCATGTCTACTTTACTACTTCTGCAAAGTTGAATATTTAACTAGCATGTTAATTTCTTTTGCCTATTTCTGCTGTGAATCCCTACCCCTGTTTCCCTTTATGTGCTTTGAGTTATAGTTTAAAACATGACAATATACAAGTTATTGTTCAAGGTTTGAGCTTAATCCCTTAGGGGATCCTAACCTCTAAAATAATGTTTTCTAACAGGCTTGTGGGGTGTGCCAGCATTTCCCATTGCTGGGTATGCCCACTAGCCTGTCCTTGCCTCTTTGCCACTTCCCCTTTCCCCGTCTCAGAACTCTGCACTTACACTCACTCTTAGCTTCTAAGTTCTGCCCCCCTTCTATGAGCCTTGCCTAGGGACCTCGAGTTCCTTCTAAACTTGGACACTTGAGGGCTGGCCCTTCCACACTGCAGTATGACTTAATACTGCAATACATTTGGATGAGAGCACTGCCCGGAGTCCATATGAGGCTCTTAGGGAGCTCTGACACATCCAAATGAGAGAAAGGCTTTGGATCTTGATCTTGGGAGTTGGTTTACTTCATACTTCAGACAGGAAGTCTGAATCAAGCTCTCCTTGGTTGTAATTTTCAGTTTTCGGATGTATTTTCTCTATTTTATTTTTGGAATGTAATAACTTTGTAATAAACTTTTGGGGTGATTAGTGAAAAGGGAGGGGTAACCATGCATGCAAGGGGTAGATGTCCTGCTCATAGGGTTTTCTGCACTTTTGCATTTATACAGATACCCTGCCTATAGTTTCTGCACTTCTGCATTCATGTAGATGTGCTGCTCATAGGGTTTTCTGCACTTCTGCATTTATACAGATACCCTGCCTATTATTTCTGCACTTCTGCATTCATGTAGATGTCCTGCTTATAGGGTTTTCTGCACTTCTGCATTTATATAGATACCCTGCCTATAGTTTCTGCACTTCTGCATTCATGTAGATGCCCTGCTCATTGGGTTTCTGATTTCTGCATTCACATAGATAACTTGCCTACATGCTTATTAATTTCTGCATTCACATAGATAACTTTTCTATAGGAATTTCTGCATTTCTCCATTCATGAAGATAACCTGTCTTTATGAATTTCTGCATTCATGTAGATAACTTGACTATAAGAACTTCTGCATTCCTATTTAGATACCATGACTATAAGAATCTCTACATTCGTATATAGATACCATGTCTATAGGATGCACATGCATGTAGATAATATGCCTATAAGTCCTTTCTGATTCTTACGTACTCGCATCTCATTAGGCAAACATGTTATAGATTTTAACAACTAGTGAAATCAGATATCGCGTTCGTAATAAAATGTAGCTCCTAGATAACGTGTTTTAAGTTAACAAATACATAAAAAGCATACCTATAGGGGTTCTAATCAAATCTGAATTGCTTCACTCACTTGTAAGTTTAAACTGTCCGTAGTAATGCATTATCGATTGCAGAACTTGAATTCTTCTAACCTATCCTTAATCCGTTTAGCTATTCATTTCTGAAATAAGTAGATAGTATGTCTATAGGTCTTTATCTCACACTTAGGCAAACCATAAGGTAAACTTGTCAGATTCTTATTAACTACAACCAGCAGGCAGGCCTGATTCAGATTTCTTATCTGAAATATGTAATAAATCAGTCTACCTCAACCTTTTAAGTTTTAATTAGACCCTAAATAGTATGTGCAAGACATGCTAAACTATGTGCTTTTCTTTGGTTTTAAGGAGGTTTGTTTGAGCCTTATTCGTTTATGTGCTTTCTCCCTAAACTTGCTACGTGTATTTTGTTTGTCGCCTTAGAATTTTGCCTTTGAAACTACAAAGCCTAATACCCCTTCCCTTTAGGATTAGTAGTGCTAAGTGCCTCCGGGGCTGATAGGAATGGGACGGGTAATAGCATGCAATAAGTAATCGAGGCCAATCTGCGCTTTAATACCTTAATAGGGTTGGAAGGGTAGATATGGATATGATGATCACACGATAATATCTCGTGTAGCCTCTCATTGAGGAGTGATTACCGGATGTTGTGTGGCGTGATCTATATTATTTATAAACCTAGGACCCCCTTTTCCTTTACTTGTTTATTTCATTGTTTACTTTCAAACTATTTGCTCAAAATTCAGCTTTTCTTTTTTTTTTCTTTTAATTTCACCTATTTTAACCCTTATGTGAAAATCCCTCTTATTTTATGTCTTAGTCGCCTTCGTGTTATTTGTACTGAAAGTCACAACCGTAGCCTGGCTGGGAACCACATTAGTGGATTCTAAGGGGTGTCTTACACCTTCCTCTCGGGATAATTTCAAGCCCTTACCCAATCTCTGGTTTCCTAAATCAAATTCTTCCTAGTGTCCTAATGCACTCAAATCCTTAGGTGGCAACTGTTCAATCCAAACCCAATTTCCGAAAGGGAACGAGTTTTCCTCCCAAATGTCATGAACCCGCTTCCGCGAGGAAAAAGGGGGCGCGACAGCGTGGCGACTCCGCTGTGGATATCTTTTAGGCTTCTACCATTTCAAGCTATTACTATGACTTTACATTTCTTATGTGCCTTATTTATTTAATACCTTTAAGCATTTAATTCCCTCTTCTACTGCAAAAAAAACTAACTTATCTCTTATTTTTTCCCGTGTTTCTTTCACTTCTTTCCTTTACTGCACTCCTTTATTACTGTTTTAAATTATTGTAATTATTACTTTATGAACGTGCAAATACGTGACAACTAGTTTTAGTTATTGCATATGCATGTTTCCAACATCATATTCCACTCGTGCCAAACAAATACCATAACATCGCTTATAATGAGTGGTTGCGCTCTTCCGATATTATCACCCTTTAAATACGGCAAAGGCGTATTTGCGGTAAAACTAGTCGATCAACAGTGTAGTCGACAGTTTCGTACCTTTCCCTCTTGAGTTGTCCGCTCAAGGGTACCAGTCTAAAACCCCATAGAAACCTTACTCTGTTTAAATTGTGCAGGCATCATGGTCAAAACTAGCCGAGTCAGTTATGTTGTCCGCATAATGACTCTTTAAGATAGCCTTGTCCAAAGTCCACTGGGTTTCCCAAAAACCCAAACGGACACTATCATGCTTTGTGCATTTATTTGGAGAACTAAATGCTTTTATGCCAATTATTGGTATTTAATAATCGAGTCTGGTGGGGGTAAGGGCTTAACCCTTTTGTTTTGCAGAAAATGAAGGACGAGGTCCCCAGTTTCGGAATGGTTAGCACGCCCCCACTTTTGCTAGACTTGTGGAGGAGTCTTCTATCAGATGGACAAATCAATGAGTGGAAAGAGAGGGCCGCTAGAGCTAGAAAAAAGTTAGAATATCTGGAATACAGTCTGCTGGAATTAGAAGGAAAAGTGAGGGAGAGAGTCGCCGACTGCCAGAACGATGAGGGAAACGAAGGAGAACACATGGCCAAGGCATTTTTACTGGTGAACCTACGCGAACTGGAGGATTTGATCAACGAGAGAATTCAACCTGAGGAAGGTCCTTCTGGGACCAAATACATAGGAGTATTCTTTTGCTTTATGAAATGTAATAAGGCTGATGGCCACTAGTGATATTTATTTCCTGCTATTTATTATCGATTTGGGACTCGTCTACTTTTTATCAATAAAATGAGGCATTTAGCATTATAAGTTCTCCAAATCAATTTGTCGCTAGGCCTACCTCGGGCACAACGAGGTTCCCAAATTAGGACAGGATTTACATTCTTGCACTATGTGTTTAAATATCGCAACACTTTCTTATAATCCACACTGACTTGTTACCTTTTTTGTTTTTACTTTTGTTTTATTTATTCCCCTCCCCAAAGGTTAGTTCGTGCACTCTAACATCGTCATCATATTCCACAAGATCAAAGGGTCCTCCACCCACTCCTCCTCCTAGTCCTATCAGAAGAAAGAAAAAAGGAAAGATGGAAGATTTGAATAACACCAGAAAAGAAAACTCAACTGAATGGGTAGATGTCACTCATGGTGCTCGTGTCTCTAAAGAAAGTGCATCCCAACTCGAGCAGAAATTGTTGAAATTTCAGGAGGAACTTGATCAGGTTCGGAATTTGGCAAACTTGTTACTTTCCCTCACCACTCCAGATATCAATTTTCTAAACCCTCAGAACCCCACGCATCCACGAAACATCCCAAAACCACAAAACCATCCCGCTCCTCACCACCACCGCAATAATTGGCACACTCCACTACTCATCCCAAAACCTCTGAATTCCATAAATGATCATTTACACTCCCACCATAACACCCCTATATATGTGGAAACCATGCCACACTCCACCCAACCTGTCTCAAGCACACCCAAATCTGATGATAAAGACATACTCATCAGGAACCTGGTTGCGGAACTCAAGAAATTAACTAGTCGAATTTAGGGTGTCAAAGGAAGCAAGGGGATTGAAGGGTTGAACTACGAAGATCTTTTCATACAACCGGATGTCAAACTGCCCGAGGGGTACAAACCTCGTAAGTTCGAGATGTTTGATGGTACAGTGGATCCGAGAGTCCACTTGAGAACATACTGCGACAAGCTGGTCGGAGTAGGGAAATACGAAAGAATTCACATGAATCTTTTCATGAGGAGTTTGAGAGGAGATGCTCTGTATTTGTACATTAGTAAAGACCCGAAGAAATGGTCAAACTGGGTGAGTATGGCGTCCGAATTTATGGACAGATTCAGGTTCAATACAGAAAATGCACTAGATATGTTCTACATTCAGAACCTAAAGAAGAAGCCCACAGAAACATTCCGCGAGTATGCCACTCGATGGAGATCAGAAGCTACTAAGGTTAAACCTGCTTTAGAGGAAGAACAAATGAACAAGTTTTTCGTCCGGGCTCAGGACCCGCAATACTATGAAAGGCTGATGTTGATTGAGAGCCTGAAATTTTCAGATATCATCAAGCTAGGGGAAACGATCGAGGAAGACATCAAAAGTGGTATGGTTACGAACTTTGAAGCTTTGCAACTACCAATAAGGCTTTACAGTCTGGTGGTACGTCTAAGAAAAGGGACGTAGGTGCCGTAATGGTTGCACAAAGAGCCAAATCCCCTATCAAATACCAAGCCTATCCGATACCTGCACTCACATATCAGCCTACCCCGAATTACCAAGCACCCTCACCCTCTTACCAAACTCTACCACCTACTTACCAATCACCCCCACCTCCTACATAACAACCTACCTTACCCAAATATTCCCAACCCGCACATGTCTACCAAGCCTACAATGCTCAGCCATCCCACTATCAGTCACCTCCCATACGTCAAAACTTTCCTAGACCTCGACCAAATTTTGATCGCAGACCCCCCAAACAGTATACCGCCATTGCTGAACCGATTGACCAGCTGTATGAAAGGCTCAAACCTGCTGGTTATGTCACCCTTATCCCTGCTATAACCCCTGAAAACCCTTCTCAGTGGGTTAATCCAAATAAATCCTATGCATACCATTCCGGCATAAAAGGGCATACCATTGATGAATGCCGCTCTCTGAAAGACAAGATCCAGACTTTGATTGATAACAAGATCATTGTTGCAAAGGAGCCTACTTCGAATGTCCGCAACAACCCTCTATCAGACCATAAGGGTGGAGGTGTTCACATGAATGAAATAGTGGATGATTGGGATCCCAAAAGGTCGATCGGTTTAATCACAGAAGGTGACGAACCAAAAAAGCCAATAGTCACCCTTAATCCGATTGTAGTCCAGACTTAACCTTTTGGGGATGCCGAGGTAAACATGTTTGTACCACTTGCGTTTGAAGCACCACCCCCCTTCAAAGACGTCAACACCAATTGAGGTTGAGTTTGGGTCCCCAGCAAATGCACCCACATCGTTTGAAGGTGCGGTTTTACCCTCCAAAATACGTGCTCCGTTCGGAGTAAAGGTGCCCATTCTAGTAGCAATGCCGGCTGTAACACCATTCCATACAAATACCATACCTTTGGATTACACAACCGAGGCGAGAATAAAGGGGAAGGTCAAGTTCGGGGAAGCCGTTGCGGCACAGGGTATGACAAGAACCAACAAGGTTTATACTCCGGAGCATTTAGCTGAGTCGAGTAAGCAGGCCTCTGGTCAGCCGACCATCACTGAAACCGGGCCCGACGATCTATGGAGAAAGATATAAGCCAAGGAATAATCAGTCATTGATCAGCTGAACAAAACACTAGCACAGATTTCTATCCTAACTTTGCTACAAAGTTCCGACGTACGTAAGAATGCCTTGTTGAAGGTGTTGAGCAAGGCATATGTACCAAGCAACATCACCAGAGGATAAATGACAAACATGGTAGGGCAGGTATTAGAAAGTTACAAGATCACTTTTCATAAAGATGAGCTGCCACCAGAAGGGTTGAGTCACAACAAAGCGTTGCACATCACCGTGCAATGCAAAAATTATTTTATCACTAGGGTCCTGATTGATGGAGGGTCCAGCCTCAATATTTGTCCGTTGGTAACACTCAGAACATTGGGAAAGGGTCTGTATGAGATCAAGGACAGGGCCATCAACGTCAAAGCTTTCGACAGTTCCCAAAGATCCGCCATTGGGGAAATCAGTTTGTGTTTGCAAATGGGGCCTACTTGGTTCGATGTCGATTTCCAAGTAATAGATGTGTCGGCATCTTACAATATACTTTTGGGATGGTCGTGGATTCATTCCGAGGGGGCCGTAGCATCAACACTGCATTAGGCGGTGAAATTTTAATGGAACCACCAAGAAGTGATCATTCATGGCAACAGTAGCAATGCCATATACATTCTCCAAACCATCCTAGCGATTGGAGGAAGGAGAAAGATAGGCGGGGAAACCTATCACCACATCGAGTGATTCAATGCCGTTGACAAAGACAAATGGTGGGACAACAAAATTGAAAGCATATTGAACTAGAGTGGATATGAGCCTGGCAAAGGACTTGGCAAGAACCTCCAAGGAATCGCTAAGCCGATCAAGCTGAAGAAACATGGCACTACTTTCGGTCTGGGATATGAGTACACCTGGGAGGAATTCAACCACTGGTATCCACCATGGCGCGGTCCTTACTATCCACTAGAGCAGCCAATACCACATTTGGAGCAGACTTTCCAACCGGCCAATGTTATCTATGGGTCAGAAGAAGAGGAAGCACTAGCAGCTGTGAAAAACTTGTTCTTAGAGGACAATGACATGGATTGTTGTGTTATTCTCGAGGAGGAGGGGGAGTAAGGCCCTTCCATACAGGTAGTGAGCAGAGAAGAATGCCTCAACAATTGGACCATCAGAACCACCAAAGCCCAGAAAGCCTCGGGGTAGCAAGGCTGAACAAAGCATCATGCACTATCTTTTATTTTTACTAGTTGATCTTCCTTTCGCATTTTTGAATTTTCAAAATAAGATCTTCCAATGTTCGAAACAGTTATGGAACTTATCAGAGAATTTCGATTTCCTTACAAATCTTACTCTTATTATTTTTCTCTCATTATTTTACTTATACAGCATTACTATTACCTATCTTGATGAACCGATGACTGTGACATGCAACAAGACAACACAACAAGCAGACACAGATTCAGAGGAAGATGAAATACCAAAAGAGATTGTTAAGAAAGTTGAGAATTTTGAGAACAGACCTAAGTCCAACCTGGACGAGACCGAGTACATCTAAAGAAACTCGGATTAGCGTTAATTTGTCACCATCAGAAAAGGAAGAATAAATAGAATTTCTGAAGAAATATGAGGACGTATTCGCCTGGTCATATGATGACATGATTGGTTTGAGTACATCTATTGTAGCGCACAAACTACCAACTGATCCGACATGTCCACCTATAAAACAGAAGCTCAGAAAGTTTAAACCCGACATGAGTCTGAAAATCAAGGAAGAAGTCACTAAGAAGGTCAAAGCTAAGGTTCTCAGAGTAGTAGAATATCTGACATGGCTAGCCAACATCGTGCCAGTACCGAAGAAGGACGGGAAGATCAGAATCTGTGTCGACTACCGGGATCTCAACCGGGCCAGTTAGAAAGACGATTTCCCCTTGCCAAACATACACATCCTGATTGACAATTGTGCCAAACATGAGTTGCGATAATTTGTAGATTGTTTCGCTAGGTATCCTCAGATATTGATGGATGAAGAAGATGCTAAGAAAACAGACTTCATTACGCCATAGGAATGTACTGCTACAAGATGATTCCATTCGGATTGAAGAATGCAGGGGCCACCTACATGAGGGCCATGACTACTATCTTCCATGATATGATACACAAGGAGATAGAGGTGTATGTAGATGATGTTATCATCAATTCCAAGAAAGCCACTAATCACATGGGAAATTTGAGGAAATTCTTCAATGGACTACGAAGGTACAATCTAAAACTGAATCCCGCAAAATGTGCATTCGGGGTTCCTACTGGAAATCTACTTAGGTTTATTTTTAGTCGCCGAGGAATAGAATTGGATCCATCAAAGGTCAAAGCTATTCAAGAACTGCCACCGCCAAAGAACAAGAAGGACATGATGAGTTTCTTGGGGAGACTTAACTACATCAGCCGATTCATAGCACAATCTACAATTATCTGTGAGCTGATCTTTAAGATGTTGAAGAAGGACGCCGCTACCAAATGGACTGATGATTGACAAAAATCTTTTGACAAAATCAAGGAATACCTATCAACACCACCAGTGATGGAGCGTTCGGTTGTGTTCTGGGGTAGCATGATGAAATAGGGAGGAAGGAGCAGACCATCTATTAGCTCAGTAAGAAGTTCACCACGTATGAGGCCTTGTATTCACTATTGGAGCACACCTGTTGTGCTTTGACTTGGGTAGCTCAGAAGTTGAGGCACTATTTCTGTGCCTATACCACGTATGGATCCATTGAAGTACATCTTTCAGAAGCCCATGCCCACTGACAAGCTAGCCAAGTGGCAAATCCTGCTGAGTGATTTGACATTGTCTACGTAACACAGAAAGCAATCAAGGGGCAGGCATTGGCCGATCATCTCACCGAGAATCCTGTGGATGGAGAATACAAACCCCTAAAGACGTATTTTCCTGACGAGGAGGTATCATTCATTGGATAATACATTGTAGATTCCTATGATGGTTGGAGAATGTTTTTCGACGGAGCAGCAAATTTCAAAGGAGTTGGCATAGGAGCAGTCCTAGTATTAGAAACTGGCCAGCACTATCCAATGTCTGCTAAACTCAGGTTTTTGTGCACCAGCAACATGGCCGAGTATGAAGCCTGCATCTTAGGGCTCAAGAAGGACATTGACATGAACATCCAAGAGTTTCTAGTAATTGGGGATTCAGACTTGCTTATACATCAGGTCCGAGAAGAATAGGCCACCAAGAACTCCAAGATACCCCCTTATCTGCATCACGTACAGGAGTTGAGAAAGAGGTTCACAAAGACAGAGTTCCAGCATGTTCCCAGAGTCCAGAATGAGATTTCCGATGCATTGGCTACCCTATCATCCATGGTAAAGCATCTAGATAAGAACTTTATTGATCCCATTCCAGTAAAGATCCACGATCAACCAGCTTATTGTGTTCATGTTGAGGAAGAATTGATTTCATGATATCAAGGAATACTTGGCGAAAGGAGAATACCCAGAGCTTGCAAACGCTACTCAGAAGTGCACACTTTGGAGGTTATCTAATAATTTCCACAGCGGAGGAATCCTGTATAGGAGGACTCCTGATTTGGGATTGCTAAGGTGTGTCAACGCAAAGGAAGCATCCAAGATACTAGAGGAAATTCATGCTGGGACCTGTGGTCCACATATGAATGGTTTTGTCTTAGCAAAGAAGATACTTCGAGCTGGTTACTTCTAGATGACTACGGAGACGGATTGCATCCAATATGTCCGAAAGTGCCACCGCTGCCAGATACATGCAGACATGATAAAGGAGCCTCCAAATGAGCTTAATGCAATAAGCTCGTCATGGCCGTTCGCCGTCTGGGGAATGGATGTTATCGGACCAATCGAACCCGCTGCATCAAACGGACACAGGTTTATCCTAGCAGCAATTGATTATTACACCAAATGGGTTGATGCAGCATCTTACAGGGCAGTGACTAAGAAAGTCGTGGCAGACTTCATCCGCGACCGTATCGTGTGTCGGTTCGGAATTCCAGAGTCAATCATTACTGATAATGGCTCTAACCTCAACAGTGATTCGATGAAATCCATGTGTGAAACCTTCAAGATAAAACACAAAAAATCTACAGCTTACAGACCTCAGATGAACGGAGCGTAGAGGCCACCAACAAGAATATCAAGAAGATACTAAGGAAATGATGGAGAAGCATAAGCAGTGGCACGAGAATATCTCATTTGCTTTATTGGGATATCGCACCACAGTCCGCACGTCAACCGGGGCAACTCCCTATATGCTGGTTTACGGTATAGAGGCTGTTATTCCCGCTGAGGTAGAAATTCCTTCCCTAAAGATCATACAGGAAGCTAAACTCAACAATGTAGAATGGGTGAAAAGTCGTTACGAACAACTAGCTCTTATAGACAGAAAGAGAATGAATGCAGTTTACCATGGTCACCTTTATCAGAACAGAATTTCCAGAGCCTTCAACAAAAGAATCAAGCCGGGACAATTCACACCGGGGCAGCTGGTGTTAAAGATTTCCACATCAAGATGAAGCCAAAGGCAAATTCTCTCCCAACTGGCAGGGTCCGTACATGGTTCACCGGGTTCTGACAGGAGGAGCCCTCATACTTGCAAAAATGGATGGAGAAGTTTGGCCAAAGCCGATCAATTCAGACGCAGTCAAGCGATACTATGTGTAACCTTTATGATTTCCTTATATGATATAATTTGAACTATGCCTGACATAATTCCCGTTTAAGAGGGAATACGTAGGCAGCCCTATGGGTTCGGTCACAATTCAATAAAATTTCCATTCCCCCCGTTATTGGAAACTAGGGCAGAATTTTGAGGAGGACCCTCAAAATTCCTCCTTAAAATTCTAAAGTCGTTATCATTAACTACCGTCAGAAGCAACAACCCAATAAACTGGGGCAGAATTTTGAGGAGGACCCTCTAAATTCCGGAGCAAGAGAAGTTGCAATGTCTTGAACCACGTCGCAGTCGTCGGTTCATCTAAAGATAACTATTCTTAATTATGTACTTATGTTATGTTTTTACTAAATCATGCATGTTTATTGCCAAAACTGCCTTGTTTAGCAACACTACCCCAATGATACATACAGTATCGCCAGATCAAAGCCGAGCAGGTCAATTGCTTGCCCTCTCATCTTTGCTTTATGATTTGTCCTAGCTAGGGTTTTTATTTCAAAAGATCCCTAATTCTTTCAGACTGACTTTGTGTCTCTGAACTGAGTTTGGACTTACTTGTTTGCATATGATTCTGACTCTTTTGCTAAACTCTTCTACACTGAATTTACAATGGCATGGCAATTTTCTTTCATGCTCACATGCTCCTTATATATGATGAACCTCACTCTAAAGTGACTTTCAAATTTTGTGATTAGTTCGTACTTCCCTCTGATTTTGGTCTGATTGATTTCCTTCCTTTGTTTGCTGATTTTCCTTAAGCTAAAACCTTCCCCATATTTTTGACCCGGTTCATTCATAACAAAGTCTCAGACCCTCAGATTTACTGGTTGTTAATTAATCTTCTTACTTTATTTGCACAAACCGTGTATTATAAAACCCTATCCTTAAATGACTTTTATGTATTCACCCCTAATTGCCTACTTTATACAAAGTGTTTGATTAATTCCTTTCCTTGAATGGTTTTACCCATTTGAATCTGAATCCCTTAATTAAGGGAAGCCTTGTGTAATTGATTGACAATCAGTTCTTTAACTATTTTCTTACCTTATTTCTTCCTGATTTCTACACTATAAAAGACACAACCCTCTTTCACACACTACACATTATAATCCTTCTAAACTCATACTTTCTCACAATAACATTCTCTTCTTGTCTACATTGTGGCCTGTCTGCAAGATCTACTGCTTTTCTTTGCTTGTTTTCGTTGAAACTGGTATGTCTTAATTTAAGTTTCAGCATCATTACAATGTGTTTATTTACAGCTTTTTGTATCTATGTCTACTTTATTACTTCTGCAAAGTTGAATATTTAACTAGCATGTTAATTTCTTTTGCCTGTTTCTGCTGTGAATCCCTACCCTGTTTCCCTTTATGTGCTTTGATTTATAGTTTAAAACACAGAAATATGCAAGTTATTGTTCATTGTTTGAGCTTGATCCCTTAGGGGATCCTAACCTGTAAAACAATGTGTTCTAACAGGCTTGTGGGGTGTGCCAACATTTCCCATTGCTGGGTATGCCCACTAGCCTGTCCTTGCCTCTTTGCCACTTCCCCTTTCCCCTTCTCAGAACTCTGCACTTGCACTCACTCTTAGCTTCTAAGTTCTGCCCCCCCTTCTATGAGCCTTGCCTGGGGACCTTGAGTTCCTTCTGAACTTGGAAACTTGAGGGTTGGCCCTTCCACACTGCACTATGACTTAATACTGCAATACATTTGGATGTGAGCACTGCCCGGAGTCCATATGAGGCTCTTAGGGAACTATGACACATCCACATGAGAGAAAGGCTTTAGATCTTGATCTTGTGAGTTGGTTTACTTTATACTTCAAACATGAAGTCTGAATCAAGCTCTCCTTGGTTGTAATTTTCAATTTTTTGATGTATTTTCTCTATTTTATTTTTGGAATGTAATAACTTTGTAATAAACTTTTGGGGTGATTAGTGAAAAGGGAGGGGTAACCATGCATTCAAGGGGTAGATGTCCTGCTCATAGGGTTTTCTGCACTTCTGTATTTATACAAATACCCTGCCTATAGTTTCTGCACTTCTGCATTCATGTAGATGTCCTACTCATAGGGTTTTCTGTACTTCTGCATTTATATAGATACCCTGCCTATAGTTTCTGCACTTCTGCATTCATGTAGATGTCCTGCTCATAGGGTTTTCTGCACTTGCATTTATACATATACCCTACCTATAGTTTCTGCACTTCTTGCATTCATGTAGATTTCCTGCTCATAGGGTTTTCTGCACTTCTATATTTATACAGATACTCTGCCTATAGTTTCTACACTTCTGCATTCATGTAGATGTCCTGCTCATAGGTTTTCTGTACTTCTACATTTATATAGATACCTGCCTATAGTTTCTGCACTTCTGCATTCATGTAGATGTCCTGCTCATAGGGTTTCTCATTTCTGCATTCACATAGATAACTTGCCTACATGCTTATTAATTTCTGCATTCACATAGATAACTTGTCTATAGGAATTTCTGCATTTCTGCATTCGTGAAGATAACCTGTCTTTATGAATTTCTACATTAATGTAGATAACTTGACTATAAGAACTTATGCATTCCCATTTAGATACCATGACTATAAGAATCTTTGTATTCGTATATAGATACCATGTCTATAGGATGCACATGTATGTAGATAATATGCCTATAAGTCCTTTCTGATTCTTGCATACTCGCCTATCATTAGGCAAACATGTTATAGGTTTTAAGAACCAGTGAAATGAGATATCACATTCGTAATAAAATGTCGTACCTAAATAACATGTTTTAAGTTAACAAACACATAGAAAGCATGCCTATATGGGTTCTAATTAAATCTGAATCGCTTCACTTGCTTGTAAGATTAAACTTTCAGCAATAATGCATTATGGATTGCAGAACTTGTATTCTTCTAACCTATCTGTAATCTGTTTACCTCTTCATTTCTGAAATCAGCAGATAGCATGCCTATAGGTCTTCGTGTAACACTTAGGCAAGCCATAAGGTAAACTTGTGAGATTCTTATTAACTACAACCAGCAGGCAGGCCTGATTTAGATTTCTTATCTGAAATATGTAATAAATAAGTCTGCATCAACCTTTAAAGTTTTAATCAGACCCTAAGCAGTATGTGCAAGACATGCTAAACTATGTGCTTTTCTTTAGTTTTAAGGAGGTTTGTTTGAGCCTTATTCGTTTATGTGCTGTCTCCCCAAACTTGCTACGTGTGTTTTGTTTGTCTCCTTAGAATTTTGCTTTTGAAACTACAAAGCATAATACCCCTTCCCTTTAGGATTAGTAGTCCTAAGTGCCTCCGGGACTGATAGGAATGGGACAGGTAATAGCATGCAATAAGTAATCAAGGTCAATCCGCGCTTTAATACCTTAATGGGGTGGGAGGGGTAGATATGGATATGATGACCACATGATAATATCTTGTGTAGCCCCTCATTGAGGAGTGATTACCGGATGTTGTGTGGGGTGATCCATATTATTTATAAACCTAGGACCCCCTTTTCCTGTACTTGTTTATTTCATTCTTTACTTTTAAACTATTTTCTCAAAATTCAGCTTTTCTTTTGTTTTCTTTAATTTCACCTATTTGTAACCCTTATGTGCACCCCTCTTATTTGATGTCTTACTCGCCTTCATGTTATTTGTACTTAAAATCACAACCGTAGCCTGGCCGGGAACCACATTAGTGGATCCTGAGGGGTGCCTAACACCTTCCCCTCCGGATAATTTCAAGCCCTTACCCAATCTCTGGTTTCCTAAATCAAATTCTTCCTAGTGTTCTAATGCACTCAAGTTATTAGGTGACGACTCTTCAATCTAAATCCAATTCCCGAAAGGTAACGAGTTGTCCTCCCAAATGACATGAACCCGCTTCTGCGAGGAAAAAGGGGGCGTGACAACGACCCAGCCAGTCCTTATAAGAATTAACACCCTGATCCCCTATTAACGGCTTTCCTCGTGTTTATTTCTGCTATTTTGATTTGCCGGGATGTTTGGTTTTAAGTTTCGGAGAGTTATGCGATACTTAGTCCCTATATGAGAGCATAAGCGTTGGAAACTTGACTGTAGTTAGAATAGTATGAAGACGGTCTCGGAATGGAAATCTTGTAGTTCTATTAGCTCCGTTGGGTGATTTTAGGCTTAGGAGCGTGTTCAGAATATGTTTTGGAGGTCCGTATCTTATTTAGGCTTGAAATGCCGAAAGTTGAATTTTTGAAGTTTCCGGTTCGATAGAGAGATTTTGATCTGAGGGTCGGAATGGAATTCTGGAAGTTGGAGTAGCTCCGTAGTGCTGAATGTGACGTGTGTGCAAAAATTTAGGTCATTCAGACGAGGTTTAATAGACTTTTTGATCAAAAATGTATTTTTAGAATTTTTGGAATTCTTAG
Organism: Nicotiana tabacum; assembly: GCF_000715075.1. Lineage (NCBI taxonomy): Eukaryota > Viridiplantae > Streptophyta > Magnoliopsida > Solanales > Solanaceae > Nicotiana > Nicotiana tabacum. The sequence goes on along the minus strand of NC_134089.1, from coordinate 48,905,471 downwards.
GCTTGATCATATGAGAAATAGGTGTTGTGATGTTGTTTGTGCATTCCGAAGGTTGGAACAAGTTCTAATGAGGTTATAGGATATGTTGGAATGTTTTGTTGAGGTCCCAGGGGCCTCGGGTGAGTTTTGGGTTGTCAATCGTACCATTTCATGATGTTTGGAGTTGTAGAATTGCAGGTTCAGCTGTTGCAGATTATTACTCTACGCGTTCGCGAGTGGTACCTCGTGTTAGCGAAGATTCAGTGGAATATGGTGAAATTTTAGCCTTAACATTCGCGAGGAAGGTTCTGCGTTCATAAAGGGTTAAATGTTCGTGCATCGCGTTCGCGAGAAGGGTAGCGCGTTCGCATAGAGTAATTCGTCAGCTGGGTCTGAGGTCGAGTTTGTTCATCGCGTTCGCGAGAGAGGGAGCGCGTTTGCGAAGGGTAAGTCTGATAAATCCACACGTTCGCGAGTGTCTTTGTCGCGTTCGCGTAAGAGTATTTTGGTCAAAGTCATTTTTGTGATTCGCGAACGTGAGGTGTTAACCGCGTTCGCGAAGAAGGGAATCCCTGGGCAGATTTAAAACCCAAAATCGAGGGTTTGAGCCATAATTCATATTTTGGACTTGGGAGCTCGGGAGAATGCGATTTTTGAAGAGATTTTCACCTGGGCGATTTGGATTTGGGCCATTTGGAGTTGAGTACTCGTGGAAAAAGCATGGTGTCGGGTTGATTTTGAGCCAGTTCGAGGTAAGTGGCTTGTCTAACCTTGTGTGGGGGACCTTCCCCTTAGGATATGATATATTTGATAATTGAAATGCCTTGTACGTGAGGTGACGAGCGCGTACTGGAGCTAATTGTTGAAAATCCGGTTTTTCCTTAAGTATTTCAATTGAGTTCTTTTTCCTATTTTATTCTACTTGCGAAATTAGCCTGTTGTTAGTTTAGAAAAGCATATTTAGCTGACTTAATTGCATATTTACTTAAACTACCTTAATTGCATTATATGAAGCATGTTAGGCTAGAATTAACTGTTTACTTGGTACAAAATTCAGCTTAATTGGGTGTTCTTGTGTTGCTGCTGTGTGTTTTTACTTTGGGACTACGGGACAACATCTTGGGAGATCCCCTGCATGTATTTATGATCTGAACTGCGGTGCAGGATACCAAGAGATCCCTGACACGTATATTGAGGATACTAAGAGATCCTTAGCATAAATTGAGGATACCAAGAGATCCTCGGGATACCAAGAGATCCCTAGCATAAATTGAGGATACCAAGATATCCTCGGGATACCAAGAGATCCCTAGCATATATTAATGATAACAAGAGATCCTCGGGATACCAAGACATCCCTAGAATATATTGAGGATACCAAGAGATCCTCGGGATACCAAGAGATCCCCGGCTATCACCCTTGTTATGAGTGGTACTTCCTGGTGTTTGCCTTTATTTCTGTTTTCCGTTATTATACTATTATTATCGTGTATAGATTCTTATTGTAGATTCTCAATTGTACTGCTTATCTTATCATGTCATCTTTATATTTATTTAATCTCAGTAGGGCCCTGACCTTCCTCGTCCCTACCCAACCGAGGTTAGGCTTGGCACTTACTAAGTACCGCTGTGGTGTAGTCATGCCCCTTCTGCGCATGTTTTTCATGTGTAGATCCAGGTATCGCTACTCAGGCCTATCATCCTTGAGGAGTCGATTGCTCTAGAGACTTCGAGGTACATCTGCCACGTTCGTAGACCGAGAAGTCCCTTTCTATTCTTGCTTTTAGAATTTAGCCCTTCTGTATTTTTTTTGTTCTTATTAGACATTCTAGAGTTAGAGCTATGTAGTATTGATCTTAGCTTATGGTTCGTGGGTCTCCGGGTCTTGGATTTACATATTGATATTGAGAGTTAAACAGGGTGTATGCCGAGCAACATATTTAAACACTATTATTACTTTATTCCTATTTTAAATTGTTTTACTTCCGCAAATTTTGGTTTTCTTCCACAATTTAGGTTTATCTAGTCGTAGAGACTGAACCGGGGTCGTGACAAGTTGGTATCAGAGTTCTAAGTTTATAGAAGTCATTGATCACAAACCGGTTTATTAGAGTCTCGCTGATTGGTACGGAGACGTCTGTACTTATCTACGAGAGGCTATGTAACTGTTAGGAAAATCTCACTTCATTTGATTTCCTTGTCGTGCAATATTTTGACATCACAATTCTAAACTTCTATATTCTATTCTCTCACAGATGGTGAAGACACATGCTACCCGAGATGATCAGGCACTCGCACCCCCTACTACAGCCATTAGAGTCCAGGGTCGGGGTAGAGGCTGTGGAAACACACATGGTGCAGCCAGAGCACATGCGCGAGCTGCTGCCGAGGTACCAGCAGCAGTTCCAGCCGGAGTCCAGGCGCCTGACACGCCTACTTCTACCACTACTCCAGCTTTTCAAGATACTTTGGCATAGTTCATAAGCATGTACACCACTCTGGATCAGGAAGGGTTGCTTCCCCTTGCTACAGCTACATCTCAGGCCAGAGGAGGATCACAGACTCCCGCCGCCTGTACTCCTAAGCAGCGAGTGCATGTTGAGTAGGTCCCTAAGATTATTCCTGTACCACCTGCAGTGCCAGATCAGCTCGATGACAGGGCATTGGCTTTTGAGGAGGAGAAACTAAGGCTTGAGACGTTCAAGAAGTACAAGCCTCCTGTATTCAGCGGTCTAGCATCGGAGGATGCTCTGGGATTTCTAGATGAGAGTTACCGCATTATCCGTACCATTGGTATATCAAGATCGAGCGGGGTTTCCTTCACTACTTTCCAGCTTTGAGGATCCGCGTATGAGTGGTGGCGCACCTATGAGTTAGACAGTTTGGATGAGGATGCTTCACTGACTTGGACTTAGTTTTCAAATCTGTTCCTAAGAGAGTATGTTCTTCAGAGCCTCAGGGACGCATGGCGTGCAGAGTTTAAGCATTTGCGCCAGGGTACTATGACTGTCTCAGAGTATGTTGTTTGTTACACTAGTTTGGCTAGGCATGCACCAGCTTTGGTTTCTACTGATCGCGAGAGGGTTCGCCGGTTTATTAAGGGATTTATTCCCAGCATCAGATCTAGCATGGCTCGTGAGTTGGAGATGGATATTTCTTATCAGCAAGTGGTGAGCAATGCTCGGAGGATTGAGGGTATGCATGCTAGGGAAAGAGAGGAGGGAGGCCAAGAGGTCTCGAGAGTCGGGCAATTATTCTGGTTCCCGTACCCAGGCTGTAGGTCGTCATGGTAGGGGCTATATGAGTCACCCTGTTCATTTAGGTCTTCCAACAACCAGTAGTGCTCTAGCTCCTCCTAGGCCTCAAGAGCCTTATTATGCACCTCCGGCTTCTAGCGCGCCTCGTGCACGGGGTGCTTTTAGAGGTCAGTCCAGTAGACCTGGCCCAAGCCAGTCACAACTGCCACGTCCTCCCAGAGCTTGTTTTGAGTGTGGTGACACATGCCACGTGTTGAGGGATTTCCCTAGACTTGGGAGGAGTGCACCTCCAAAGACTTCTCAGCCATAACATGCCCCGCAGAGTTCCCAGGCTATGATTACAGCTCCAGTTGCTACCCCACCTGCTCAGCCAGCTAGAGGTGGAGGTCGGGGAGGTAGAGGTCGCCCTAGAGGGGGAGGCCAAGCTAGATACTATGCCCTTCCTGCCTGTACCGAGGCTGTTGCATCCGATTCTGTCATCATAAGTATTATATTGGTTTGCCACAGAGATGCATCGGTTCTATTCGATCCAGGCTCTACTTATTCTTATGTGTCTTCTTATTTTGCTCCGCATTTGGGTGTATCTCGGGATTCTTTGAGTTACACTGTTTATGTTTCTACTCCTATAGGATATTTTCTTGTTATGGACCGCATTTATCAGTTGTGTTTGGTTGCTCTTAGTGGTTTTGAGACTAGAGCCAATTTATTGGTTCTCAGCATGGAAGATTTTGACATTATCTTGGGCATGGACTGGTTGTCGTCCCATTATGCTATTCTTGATTGTCACGCCAAAATCGTGATGCTGGCTATGCCAGGTATACCGCGTGTTGAGTGGAGGGGTACTTTAGATCACACTCCCAGTAGAGTTATTTCTTTTCTTAAAGCTCAGTGTATGGTTGAGAAGGGGTGTGACGCGTATTTACCTTATGTGAGAGATGCCAGTAGTGGTACCCCCTCAGTTGATTCAGTTCCAGTAGTACGGGATTTTCCCAATGTGTTTCCAGCTGATATTCCAGGCATGCTGCCTGATAGAGATATTGATTTTGGCATTGATCTATTGTCGGGAACTCAGCCCATTTCTATTCCTCCGTATTGTATGGATTATCCTGAGTTGAAGGAGTTAAAGGATCAGTTACAGGAATTGCTTGATAAGGGTTTTATTCGGCCCAGTGTATCACCTTGGGGTGCTTCTATCTTGTTTGTGAAAAAAAGAATGGTTTTATGCGTATGTGTATTGATTATCACCAGTTGAACAAGGTTATAGTGAAGAACCGTTATCATTTGCCTCGCATTGATGATCTGTTTGACCAGCTTCAGGGCATACATGTGTTTTCTAAGATTGATATGCACTGAGGTTACCATCAGTTGAAGATTCGGGAGCTAGATATCCCGAAAACTGCTTTTAGGACTCGGTATAGTCATTACGAGTTCCTTGATATGCCATTTGGGCTTACCAATGCCCCAGCAACCTTTATGCATTTGATGCACAGTGTGTTCCAGCCGTATCTTGACACGTTCGCTATTGTTCTTATTGATGATATTCTAGTGTATTCCCGGAGTTAGTAAGATCATGAGCAAAACGTGAGGACTATGCTTCAGACTCTGAGAGAGAAGAAGTTATATGCTATGTTCTCGAAATTTGAGTTTTTGTTGGATTCTGTGGCATTCTTAGGCCACATGGTATCGAGTGAGGGTATTCAGGTGGATCCGAAGAAGATAGAGGCCGTGCAGAGTTGGCCCAGACCATCCTCAACTATAAAGATCCGCAATTTCCTTGGCTTGGTGGGTTACTACCGCCATTTTGTTGAGGAGGTTTCATTGATTGCAGCCCCTATGACCAGATTGACCGAGAAGGGTGATCCATTCTAGTGGGTGGAGGAGTATGAGGCGAGCTTCTAGAAGCTCAAGACAGCTTTGATCACAACCCCAATTTTGATACTGCCTAAAGGTTCGGGGTCTTATACGGTCTATTGTGATGCCTCGAGGGTTAGGCTCGGAGCGGTGTTGATACAAGACGGTAGGGTGATTGCCTATGCATCTAGACAATTGAAGATACATGAGAAGAACTACCCTATTCATGACCTTGAGTTAACTTCCATTGTTCACGCACGAAAGATTTGGCGCCACTATTTATATGGGGTTCCTTATGAGATTTATACTGACCATCGAAGCGTACATCACTTGTTCAAGAAAAATGATCTAAATTTGCACCAGAGGAGGTGGTTAGAGTTGCTGAAGGACTATGACATCACTGTTTTGTATCACTCGGGCAAGGCCAACATGGTGGTCGATGCTTTGAGTCATCGAACGGAGAGTTTGGGGAGTTTGGCTTGTTTACCAGCATCGGAGAGGCCTATGGCAATGGATATTCAGGCCTTAGCCAGCCAGTTTGTGAGATTGGATCTTTCGGAGCCCAGTCGGGTTCTAGCTTTTGTGGTTTCTCGGTCTTCCTTATTTGATCGTATTAGGGAGCGACAGTATGATAACCCTCATTTGCTTGTCCTCAAGGACAAGGTTCAGCACAGTGATTCCAGAGATGTGACTATTGGCGATGATGGGGTATTGAGGATGTAGAGTCGGATTTGTGTACCTAATTTTGATGGACTTCGAGAGTTGATTGTAGAGGAGGCCCATAGTTCATGGTATCCCATCCATCCGGGTTCCGCAAAGATGTATCAGGACTTGAGACAGCACTATTGGTGGAGGCGGATGAAGAAAGAATTAGTTGGATTCGTAGCTCGGTCTCTCAACTGTCAGCAGGTGAAATATGAACACCGGAGACCAGGTGGGTTGCTTCAGCAGATAGAGATTCCAGAGTGGAAGTGGGAGCGGATCACCATGGACTTTGTAGTTGGGCTCCCACGAACTTTGAGAAAGATCGATGCTATTTGGGTGATTGTGGATCGGCTGACCAAGTCCGTTCACTTTATTTCTGTGTGTACTACTTATTCCTCAGAGCGGTTGGCGGAGATTTATATGCGGGAGATTGTTCGTCAGCATGGTATTCCAGTGTCTATCATTTCAGATAGAGGCACTCAATTCACATAACGGTTCTAAAGGGCTGTTCAACATTAGTTGGGTACTCGAGTGGAGTTGAGTGCAACATTTCACCCTCAAACGGCAAACAGTCTGGGCGTACTATTCAAATTCTTGAGGATATGCTCTATGCGTGTGTGATCAAGTTTGGCGGGTCTTGGGATCAGTTCTTTCCATTGGCGAAGTTTGCTTACAACAACGGCTATCAGTCCAGCATTCAGATGGCACCGTATGAGGCTTTATATGAGAGACGGTGTAGATCCCCGGTGGGTTGGTTTGAGCTGGGTGAGGTTAGATTTTTGGGCACAGACCTGGTTCAGGATGCTTTGGAGAAGGTTAAGATGATTCAGGATAGACTCCGTACAACTCAGTCCAAACAGAAGAGATACGCGGACTGGAAGGTTCGTGATGTTTCCTATATGGTTGGAGAGCGGGTTCTGCTTCGGGTTTTGCTTATGAAGGTGTTATGAAATTCGGGAAGAAAGGAAACTTAATTCCAAGATTTATTGTCCCTTTTGAAATATTGAGGTGTGTTGGGGAGGTTGCTTATGAGCTTGCCTTACCTTCTAGCTTGGCCGGAGTTCATCTGGTATTCCATGTTTCGATGCTCCGGAGGTATCATGGTGATCAGTCGCACGTGTTGGAATTCAGTTCAGTCCAGTTGGACAAGGATCTATCCTATATTGAGGAGCCAGTGGCAATATTGGACAGGTAGGTTAGAAAGCTGAGGTCAAAGAACATTGCATCAGTAAAGATTCAGTGGTGGGGCCAGCCAGTCGAGGAGACGACCTGGGAGACCGAGCAGGATATGCACAGCCGTTACCCTCATCTTTTCACTACTTTAGGTATGTCTTTATGCTCGTTTGAGGATGAACAAATATTTAAGTGTAGGAGGATGTGACGACCCGGCCGGTCGTCTTAAGAATTCATGCCCTGATCCCCTATTAACTGCTTTCCCCATGTTTATTTCTGCTATTTTGATTGCCAGGATGTTCGGGTTTAAGTTTTGGAGAGTGTTGGGACACTTAGTCCCGAAATGAGAGCGTAAGTGCTGAAAAGTTGATCGTAGTCAGAACAGTGTGAAGACGGCCTCAGAATGGAAATCTGATGGTTCTGTTAGCTCCGTTGGGTGATTTCAGGCGTAGGGGCGTGTTCGGATTGTGTTTTGGAGGTCTGTGGATAATTTAGGCTTGAAATGCCGAAAGTTGAATTTTTGAAGTTTCTGGTTCGATAGCGAGATTTTGATCCGAGGGTCGAAATGGAATTCAATAAGTTGGAGTAGCTCCGTAGTGTTGAATGTGACATGTGTGCAAAATTTCAGGTCATTTGGATGAGGTTTGTTAGACTTTTTATCGAAAGCATATTTTTAGAGTTTTTGGAATTCTTAGGCTTGAATCTAATGAGAAATAGGTGTTTTGGTGTTGTTTTGTGCATTCCGAAGGTTGGAACAAGTTTGAATGAGGTTATAGGATATGTTGGTATGTTTGGTTGAGGTCCCGGGGCCCTCGGGTGAGTTGAGGGTGGTCAATCAAACCATTTCATGAAGTTTGGAGCTGTAGAATTGCAGGTTCAGTTGTTGCAGATATTTACTCTTCGAGTTCGTGAATGGACCCTCATGTTCGCGAAGATTCAGTGGAAGATGGTGAAATTTTAGACTTCGCATTGGCGAGGAAGGCTCCGCGTTCGCGAAGGGATGGATGTTCGTGCATCGCGTTCACGAGAAGTGCAGCGCGTTCGCATAGAGTAATTGGTCAGCTGGGTCTGAGGTTGAGTTTGTTCATTGCATTCGCGAGAGAGGGAGTGCATTCGAGAAGGGTAAGTCTGAGGAAGCATCGCATTCGTGAGTGTCTTTGTCGTGTTCGCGTAAGAGGATTTTGGTCAAAGTCATATTTGTGCTTCGCGAACGCAAATCATTGACTGCGTTCGCGAAGAAGGGAATCCCTGGACAGATTTTTAAAACCCAAAATCAAGGGTTTGAGCCATAATTCATATTTTGGACTTGGGAGCTCGAGAGTTTGCGATTTTTGAAGAGATTTTCACTTGGGCGATTTGGATTTGGGCCATTTGGAGTTGAGTACTCGTGGCAAGAGCATGGTGTCGGGTTTATTTTGAGCCAGTTTGAGGTAAGTGGCTTGTCTAACCTTGTGTGAGGACCTTCCCTTTAGGATATGATATATTTGATAATTGAAATGCCTTGTACGTGAGGTGACGAGAGCGTACTTGAGCTAATTGTTGAAAATCCGGTTTTTCCTTAAGTATTTCAATTGAGTTCTTTTTCCTATTTTATTCTACTTGCGAAATTAGCCTATTGCTAGTTTAGAAAAGCATGTTAAGTTGACTAAATTGCTTATTTGCTTAAACAACCTTAATTGCATTACGTGAAGCATGTTAAGCTAGAATTAACTGTTTACTTGGTACAAAATTCAGCTTAATTGGGTGTTCTTGTGTTGCTGCTGTGTGCTTCTACTTTGGGACTACTGGACGACATCCCAGGAGATCCCCCCAAGAGATCCCTAGCATAAATTGAGGATACCTAGAGATCCTCGGGATACCAAGAGATCCCTAGAATAAATTGAGGATATCAAGAGATCCTCGGGATACCAAGAGATCCCTAGCATATATTGAGGATACAAAGAGATCCTCGGGATACCAAGAGATCCCTAGCATATATTGAGGATACCAAGAGATTCTGGGATACCAAGAGATCCCCGGCTATCACCCTTGTTATGAGTGGTACTTCCTGGTGTTTCCCTTTTTTTTTATTTTCCGTTATTGTACTCTTATTATTATGTATAGATTCTTACTATAGATTCTCAATTGTACTGCTTATCTTATCCTATCATATTTATATTTATTTAATCTCAGTAGGGCCCTGACCTAACTCGTCACTACCCAACCGAGGTTAGGCTTGGCACTTACTGAGTACCGCTGTGGTGTACTCATGTCCCTTCTGATACATGTTTTTCATGTGCAGATCCAGGTACCTCTATTCAGGACTATCATACTTGAGGAGGCAATTGCTCTAGAGACTTCGAGGTACATCTGCCGTGTCAGCAGACCGACAAGTCCCTTTCTATTCCTGCTTTTAATATTTAGCCCTTCTATATTTTTTTCTATTCTAATTAGACATTTCGGAGTTAGAGCTATGTAGTATTGATTTTAGCTTATGATTCGTGGGTTTCCGGGTCTTGGATTTACGTATTGGTATTGAGACTTAAACAGGGTGTATGCCGAGCGGCACATTTGAACACTATTATTACTTTATTCCTGTTTTAAATTGTTTTACTTCCGCAAAATTTGGTTTTTCTTCTGCAATTTAGGCTTACCTAGTCCTAGAGACTAGGTGTCATCATGATGGTTGCTCTCATTGCTTATTCCATATGTATAAATTTAAGTCCATTAATGCTTTCTCATTACTGCTAGTCTTTAGAATGATAGCCTAATTTCATCTCATACTTTGTGACTTTTGTCCATCCATTGTTGATTTACCTTAATATTGATCTACAATATACCACTGATAACTTGAAACTTTTTACATAATACTTTGCCCCTCGGGCTTACGTTACCTCAAGGAATATTCGAAGTGATTCTTATAATCGTAGTTCATAGTGTCTCAATGTGATTCACCTTATGGGGGTACCCTAAATTCATGCCACCAGTGAAATCTTTTCTCCTTCTCTTCTCTTTTCTTTTTTTTCACATCAGTATTCAAACGAAGGCCCAAATGTCATCCTTTATCTGTCACAATTATACCCTCATTATATTACCAGGTCAGCATTTCATTCCTTCTAAATGCTATTAATCTTAGACTCCTTTGAGTTCATTAAGGCTATAGTGAACTTTGTATAACATAGAGAAACTGTCTACTTTTCTTGTTTTCATGGGCTTAATCCTAAAGACTTATCCATTCTCGTCAATTTTTTCACTTGCCTTTCCTCATCCTTAGTCATGTTTCCTTAAAACTTTGTCGATCTACCATTAGCTTGCAACCTATACATATCCATTTATAAACTTTCCTTCAACTTGCTTGCACCATAGGTTTCCTTATGTTATTCTGGAATGTCAAGCGAGACATCACATCGTCTCCAAGTTTTCTCTCTTTTCTTAACTAGATCTCTCAGTACTTAGAAACCATAGGCTGGAAGACATGCCGCCAATGATGCCGCTATCACTCTCAGTTATTGGATCCCCGTGCTTATAGCCTTCTATCCGAAGTATGGACTATTCACGAACTTCTGCCTTTGAGTATCTCGTATGTTGTTCACCCTTACCTTACTTACCTTAAAATCTTACATCGTATCTTCTATCTCTTTTATGACCTCCCTTCTACCTAGGTGTAATTCACGTCCATAACGTGACACTCTATTATAATACTCGCACCTCTGGTACATACACAATCCGGTAGGAGCTTCGTACTGACTTCTTATGAGGCTGGTACTTCTTCTAACAAGCTTCCTTATAGAGCCATTATAGATTATGGTTGTTGTGTTATTTCTCTTGAACATCTGACATTAAGAGTGATTCTATCATGTTCTCAAGCACAACTTCTATAATTTTTCTAGGTCCAATAATCAGACTCCTTATTTACTTGGGTGATGTAATTCTTTAGTTTCCTCTTCCTTCTGATCAGCCTTTACATAAGCTTAAGCTATCTTCCAATATGTGGCTCATGATACCTTAGCCTTTCATGGTCATTATGGAATATACATGATACAATCTTGTAACAATTCAGTCCTTTATCTATGCCTTGGGCTCAATTCTTTCTTTTAACTTATATTGGAGTCTTTTATGGTTGTATGATTGTCAACAAATATGCTTCCTCGATAATGCTCCAAAATCTTGAGTGTATCCATAACTTACTAACTCCGGATCATTAATCGAATAATACTTTCATTCCATCTTAGGTTTTTTTTTCAACGTAAGATATTACTTCTCCTGGTCTTCCTTCCCCCTTAATGCGTCCATACTTAGCTTATCTTAGTTCCCACACTTGCCAGAGTTTTCATACAACTCATATAATCTTAAATATTACTTTTAAGTTTTACTTCCCGCTCATTATCCACGGTAGGTGCCACTTTCCTTTGGAATGCTTACAATGTTGTTGCGATATTGTTGTTACATGACCATTTCCTCTTTAGGTCGTTGTGCTTAGGTTGAAGCCTTCTTTTTTATCTCCTCAGCAAGTCTTTCGTTGTAGTACTTAGGGAGAACCCTTGACCCTCGTAAAGTTGTAAGCTTATTACGGACCTTTGATATCTTTCCTTGCATATAATTATCCATAGTTGCTTACCTCAGCGCCCTTGTGCTTGTACGATTGCTTTTGGATTGATATTTTTACTATCTTCCCAGTGGCACTCTCCTTTATCCCCGTAATACTCATACGGTACCTTTTACTACCCGACTCCTATTTGAATATATCTCAAGTATTATAATGACATTAATGCGAGGCTGAATTCTCCATGTTGGGGTTTACTACATTCAATTTCAATAATCTGTTGATTTGTTCGTAACTTCTTGTCTAGTCATGACTAGGCTCTTTCTGAATCCACTACTAATTACTCATCGGCCCATACTCATATCCATATTATGCGTAATATTTCTTGGGTTATTCCCTTGTCTTAACTTACCTTATGTGCTGGTTCCTTATCTAGAGATAACATCTCGGGCAGAAATCCTTACTTACCTTTTTTTTGACGTTGTGCTTACACAATGTTCTAGAATCATAGCATATTTGTAACATTTGGATAAGTGTAATCTCATCCCTTCTTCATTTTTTATTGCATTCTTTCTTTATCATTCTATATTCCCCCCTTTAGGGGAGTACTAAGACTTGGAGCCATGGCGACCTGCATATGGATGTTTTTCCTCTTTATCTTTGATGTCCTTTCACATCATCAATAACCCTCACTCTCCTTGCAGTGATCCTTCTAAACCAAGGATAACAAAATTCTTCAATCACGATGGTGCACTTAGTGTAACTATCACATACAGTCCCTTAAGCTTAACTTTGCTCACCTCGCTTGCTTTAAGGAAGTGTTTTCCTGAATGACCATTCCCTGAATTTCTCATGAATCTTCTTCTATTGTCTATTCTTTTATCACCGGAATGAAATATGAACTCTCATGATGCCGAGTATTATCCCATCACTCTATCCCTGGTTCATATTTAGTTTATCTTGTTCACCAGCCCATACTGATTTCTATTATTCTGGGCTCTAACTTTTACTTCTGGTAGTTGCGTTGGAGTCACGAAATCATTTCTCGAAGTGAAGATACGACTTTATGGCCTATATTCTTTTGTTGTCTCAAGGCCCGTCATCTCTCATCTTTTCCTTTACTTGACTCTAGACTCGGTAATACCGTCATCTATTTGGCCTACCGTTGTCATCCATATATCACATATTTCTCTTAATGTTTCATTAGATCTTTTCTTATTTATTGCTAACCTTTTTGTCTATAACTTTATTCTGAAAACTTTAACAAGATATTCTTTTGCTTTTTAGGTCCCCTTTTCTCCATCCACAGGCTCTTCGGGTTGCCTAGCATTATCTCTCTACTAGGGACGAGAGTCATACTAAGGTAATATTTATCCCTTCAAGGCTTATAGTGCATGTCTTAGTAGTACTCATATCTGGCTGCACTATTTTAGAGCACACCATCTAGGTGTCTCATAAAGAGATTTATTAGCACATTTGCAATACCCTTCGGAAATATCAACTGACACAATCAATTCATCCATCATATATTCTTATACTACTTTTGTTAACCCCTATAGGGCATATCTGGAATGGGTGCGGCCAATTGTATATACCTCTGTTACTATTGAATATAACTCAAAAAGCTTATATTCATCTGCCTCAATTATAAACGTTGTTAACGTTCATTAACTGGGTACTTCATATCCTTTTTCACCTTGCTCCATTTACTTGCTGAAACTTATACTTATCTATTTAATCTCTCATTGTCCATCACCATAAAGATGGATAGGCATTCTTGCCTTAAGGCTTCTTATCAGGAAGCTTACACCTTTCAGTACACCAATGATCTGCTAAAGACCTCATATTTACTTATCGTAGGCATCATACAAAAATCCAATTCCTCTGACTCAGCTCTTCCACAACTATCTCTCTTTCCAACCTTCTTTCCGGATGTAGGCATCGCCTTATTACGAATAAAATAGATTTTCAGAATTTAAATTCTTATATGTGAGCTCTACCACACAATCTAGACTAAGAAGAAAGAGTGACAATCCTAAATGCCCTGTAGCCTCCTGCTTATAAGTGTGGTGCACCACACACCCATAAATAAGACTCCACTAGACACGACTTGTAGACTCCCTAGGACAGAACTGCTCTGATACCACTTTTGTCACGCCCCGAACCTGGGGGGCGAGATCGGCACCCAGTGCCTCACCTATCATTGCGTACCAACTTGCAACTAAGGGACTCTGAACATATGATGTCATACTTTGGCCATGGGCCACATTGCAAGATAACAGTGAATGCTGACTAAATGTTAATATAAAACTGGGCCGACAAGGCCGTCATAACTGTTACATCTGACATACCAACCAAATATACATACAAGGCCTGCAAGCCCAACATATTGCACTAACTAACATGATATGTCTACAAGCCTCTACTGATGGATATACTATGATCAGAATAGCCCCCTGACCTACTCATAACATATATACAATATTATACAAGATGTACATAAGGCTCTAGACCCGGAAACTCCGAAAGGCATGGAACTTACCGATCAAGCTGAACTCGGGCAACACTTATTGAAGAGCCCAACCCGTCTGTGTGTCTGACCTGCACGCATGAAATGCAGCGCGACCAGAAAACGGACGTCAGTACGAAATAATGTACTGAGTATGTAAGGCAATATAATGAAAGCTGAAAGTGAGCTGATAATATAATAACTGCAAGTAGCTGGAAGTCAAAGATAATATGAAGATATACTTACCTGCTAATACTGACTCAACTCTCTCAATATACTAAATAAAATAGTTGTCCGGCCCTATAAGGCTCAGTATATACATATAAATGCTCTGCTATAGTAGGCTCGCTCATAGGCGCTCGGCCATACTAGGCTCTGTATCTCGACCAACTGGGCTCGCTCATAAGCCCTCGACCACAGTAGGCTCGGTATATAACTTACCATCTGAACAGAGGTTGCCCAATAGCGGCCTACCCATTGATTATAGCTCGATGGTAATGAAAATACTTTTAATACTGTATATATGTAAACTCTTTGCTCTTTTGACCAGAAGAAGGAAATACTCAACTGAATATGCAGTACCGATAAGGAGAATATGGTAACTTACAAAACTAGGAAAATATATGTAATTTGCAAAACTAGCAAAATATACGTAAATTCCGAGATACGATTTTTTTCTCTATGCCTCATTATCAAACTTGTGTAATTACGATATCATGCTAAAATGAAGAAAAAGCTTAGCCTTAACATACCTGTTCCTGGAATTATTTGAACGAATCTGCTTCTGCGAAATTTACACTGGATTTCCTTGAAATTGGAATGAACTTGGCTTGGTGTGATGACCCGGCCAGTCGTCTCATGAATTACCATTGCGTTTTTCCTATTTTAGCTTCTTTACGCTTCGTTATTCGTGTTTTATTTGATCGGGTTAATTAGTTCGAGTTCGGAGAGGATTTGGTAAGAAATGAGACACTTAGTCTCTTTTAAGAAGGCTTAAGTTGGAAAAGTCAACCGGATGTTGACTTATATGTTATAAGGATCAGAAGTGAGTTCTGATGATTTAGTTAGCTTCGGGAGGTGATTTCTGACTTAGGAGCGCGATCGAAATTGGTTTTGGAGTTGTAGAGAAGATTTAGGCTTGAATTGGCGAAATTGATATTTTAGCAAATTCCGGTTGATAGATGAGATTTTGATATTAGGGTTGGAATGGAATTTCGAGAGTTGCAGTAGCTTCGTTGTGTCATTTGGGATGTGTGTGCAAAATTTTAGGTCATTCGGACGAGATTTGATAGACCTTTTGATCGAAAGCATAATTTAAGAGTTCTTGGAGTTCTTAGGCTTGAATCCTATGTTAAATTGGTGATTTTATGTTTTTGTAAGTGTTACGAAGTGTTGAACAAGGTTGAACAATGCCTTGGGATGTGTTGGTACAATTAGTTTGAGACGAAAATCATAGCCATAGCAGGTCCAGAAGGGTTGCAGGCCCCGGAAATCACCCACGCGGTCCGCACAAAAATGAGTGCGTCCGTGGTGAGTGCTGTGCAGACCGCACAAAAGTGGCAGCGGCCGCGGTAGGTGTCGCGCGGACCGCACAAAAGGGGGCGCGGCCGCGGTGAAGAACCTTCCCGCTGGTCCAACTTCGGAAGCTCATATCTTTTGATCTACAAGGAATTTTGAGGTGATTCAAAAACGAAAGTTGTAACCCTTTGTGTCTAGTTTCCAGTAATTTAAAGATATTACAATTTGGACATCTGTAGCAAAAGGTATGGCCAAAATACTAAAGCCTATCACTGCAGAGGAAGGCATGTACGGTCGCGGTTGTTTTTGCGAGGTCGCTTTGGTGCGGCCCGCGGAAGCTGAAATATGAGGGGTACCCTATAAATACGAGGTTTTAGGTTTTATTTGATATTTTGACCTAGAGAGCTCGGATTTTCGCGATTTTTCAAAAATTTTTTAAGAAATTAATCAGACTAAGTGATTCTAACTCAGATTTGGCTAGAATACATGAATCTATCATCGAATTCATCATTTAATTCATGATTTGGGATGGAATTTGGGAAACATTTCAAAAATATAAAATGATGATTTGAAGGACCAAATGGTATCGGAATTGGATAATTTTGGTATTGTTAGACTCGTGAGGGTATGAGGATTCTGAAAATGTAAATTTTACCCGATTCCTCGACGTGGTCCCGGGGCTCGGGTTTTGCTAATTTTTGGATTTTGATATTTTTCGAATGTTTTCGCTTGGATTTGTTCCTTTGGCATATTGTGACGTATTCGTTCAGATTTTGGATAGATTCGGAGCGCGTGGAGGCCAATTCGAGAGGCAAAGGCGTCGTGAGCTAGAGAATTAGCAGGTTCGAGGTGAGTAATGAATGCAAATGATGTCTTGAGGGTTTTAAACCCCGGATTGCACATCTTAGTGCTATATTGAGGCAAGATACGCACTGGATGATGAGCGTGCGGTCTTTTACTATTAGGGATTGTGACTTGGTCCATCCCAATTGATGATTTTACCGCGTATTTAACTGAAATTCATTTGTTATCATCATGACTTGGGATGATTGCCATATTTGGGCTTCGTGCCAACTATTTGAATCCTTCGGGGATTTTTATCACTGTTCCATCACTGCTTGACTTATTATTTGAACTCAGTCATGTTGATATCTAGTGTTTTACAAACTCAACCACTTTTACTCAGATTTGAAACTTAAATGATATTTGTACACCATGTTTTGGGCTGAGAACTACTATTTACTAATGCCCAAGGGGCTTGTGATGATTTTTAGACTGAGTGAGGCCGAGGGCCATAAGTGAGGATATGCTGAGTGGTATGAGGCCGAGGGCCTGAGATACTTTATATGCCATGAAGTGGTTTGAGTGATGTGAGGCCGAGTGTCGAGTGATGTGAGGCTGAGTGTCGAGTGATGTGAGGCCGAGTGCCGAGAGATGATGCCACGAGGTGGCTTGATATAGCCCTTGGCCGTAAGGGGCCCATCCGGAGTCTGCACACCCACAATGAGCGCGGGTACCCATTATGATCCTAGATTGAGCCCGAGGGGCTGATACTGTTCTGAGTGATTGATACTGAGCCCAATGGGCTGATGTTGTGCTGAGAGTCAGCCCGAGGGGCTGATACTGTCTGTGTGATTGATACTAAGCCCGAGGGGCTGATACTGTGTTGAGAGTGAGCCCGAGGGGCTGATACTATTTTGAGCGATTTATACTGTGCCCGAGGGACGGATTTCTACTTGTTATTTACCTGTTAAATTACCAATTTTACTTGTTTTAAAAAGGAATATCGTTTGATTTCTTCACTGATTTACTGCTTTAAGTGATTTTACTGCTTGATATGGAATGCTTTGTGCCTTTACATGTTTTCATACTTTCAGCCATTATTTATAATTATTACTCACTGAGTCGGAGTACTCACATTACTCTCTGCATCGTGTGTGCAGATTCAGGCATAGCAGAGTCCGCACCTGAGCGCTGATTCCTTCAAGGCTAGGCAGTGATTTGGAGTTACGAGGTAGCTGTTGACATCCGCAGCCCCTTGTCTCTCTTATCCTCTATCATTTATGTTTTCTTCAAACTGTTGTATCAGATTCCGTACTTTGTAGACCTATAGAAGATTCTGTAGTAGCTCATGACTTGTGACACCCCGGTTTGGGCTGTGTCGGGATGGTTTCCACTATTGTTATCGTTAAAGTTTTCGCAACCTATGGATATTATATTATGTTTAATATTGTTTATGATAATTAACTGCTTAAAGAGGTGTCCCGTTTTGGTCTTGTCGGCCTTGTCTTCACGAGAGGTGCCATCACGACTGGGTTCGGGAATTGGGTCGTGACAAGTTAGTATCAGAGCCTAGGTTACATAGGTCTCACGAATCATGAGCAGGTTTAGTAGAGTCTTGCGGATCGGTATGGAGACGTCTGTATTTATCCTCGAGAGGGTGCAGAACCTTTAGGAAAAACTTCATATTCTTGAAACTCTTGTCGTGCAAACTTGTTGGTCCGAGTACTAAACATCTATTATTCCATTCTCTCACATATGTTGAGGACGCGAGCTACTGGATGAGGTGGGAGACCACCAGTGCCACCAGTGGAGGCCACCAGAGTCCGTGGACATGGTCGTGGTTGCGGTAGAGGCAGAACAGCAAGGGCAGTACCTGTAGATCTACCGGCTGCCCTAGCTCCAGATCAGACTCCAGCTATGGATGCTCCAGCAGCACCAGTTCAGGCACAAGTTGTGCCCATTGTGATTCCGGGTCTTCAGGAGGCCTTGGCACAGATCTTATCTGTTTGCACTGGCCTGGCTCAGGTAGTTTCAGTCATTACAGTAGCAGCTACATCACAGGCCGGTGGAGGCAATCAGACCCCCGCTGCTCGCACACCTAAGCAGGTAGTGCAGGGACTACAGACACCGGGGGCACCTCCAGCTCAGCTAGTTGCACCAGCTCAGGAGTTTTTTGTGCCAGTTATGCCGGATGATGAGCAACGTCATTTTGAGAGGTTTGGTAGACTCCAGCCTCTATCATTTAGTGGTGCTGAGGGCAAGGATGCCCAGGGTTTTCTTGATAAGTGTCAGCGGATGCTCCGTACAGTAGGGATTCTTGAGACTAGCGGTGTGGCATTTACCACCTTTTAGTTTACTAGGGATGCCTTTACATGGTGGGAGGCATATGAGAGGCGTAGGCTGGTTGGAGCAGCGCCCCTTACTTGGCAGCAATTCTCCACTCTCTTCTTGGAGAAGTATGTACCGCAGTCTCATAGAGACGAGCTCCATAGATAGTTTGAGTGTTTGCGACAGGGGGATATGACTGTGTCACAATATGAGTCGAGGTTTTCTGAGTTGGCTCGTCATGCCATTTGGATGGTTCTGACAGATCGTGCTAGGATTAGGAGATTTGTTAATGGACTTAACTATTATCTCACTATTCTTATGACCTGAGAGAGGGTGTTGGGTGCTACGTTCGAGGAGGTGGTCGATATCGCTCGTGAGATTGAGAAGGTTCGCCGTCAGGATCGAGATGAGAGGGAGGACAAGAGGCCTTGAGGATCTGGAAGTTAGAGTAGTTCTCCTTCGAGGGGTCAGTTTTAGCATGGTAGAGGCCGTTCTTTCAGGCCTGCTCAGTTAGCTCGCCCAAGTTATCGTGGGGCATCTTCGGGTCATGGTTATCACGGTACTCAGCAGGGCCAGTCATCACTTAGTGCCCTCCCACCCCAGGGTTCTTCGATACCGAGTGCATCAGTTGGTCACTCTGGTGTGTGGGGTTCTCTTCAGTCCCCTTCTCCAGCACCTGGGAGTTTTTTTGAGTGTGGAGAGTTTGGACATGTGTGGAGGCAGTGTCCTCGTCGTATTGCTAGTTCATCTCAGCAGAGGGGTCAGCCCTCGACTTCTGCTCCAGTTGCCTCACCACCCGCCCAGCTATCTAGGGGTGGAGGTCAGGTAGCCAGGGGTCGCCCCAGAAGGGGAGGTCGATCAGGGGGCGGTCAGGCCCATTTTTATGCACTTCCCGGAAGGCCAGATGTTATTGCTTCAGATGCTATCATTACAGGTATTGTTTTAGTGTGCCACAGAGATGCCTCTGTATTATTTGATCTCGGTTCCTCCTTTTCTTATATGTCATCATACTTTGCTTGTTATTTGGGTACGCCCCGTGAGTTTCTTGCTTTACCTGTTCATGTATCTACCTCGGTGGGCGATACTATTTTTGTAGACCATGTGTACCGATCATGCGTGGTGACCATTGGGGGTCTGGAGACCTGAGTAGACCTATTGCTATTGAGCATGGTGGATTTTGATGCCATTTTGGGCATGGATTGGCTATCTCTGTGTCATGCTATTCTAGACTGCCATGCTAAGATAGTCACTTTGGCTATGCCGGGTGTACCGCGGATTGAGTGGCATGGTGTGACTGATTATATTCCTAGCAGAGTGATATCTTTCTTGAAGGTCCAACGTTTGGTTGGGAAGGGTTGTCTTTCATATATAGCATTTGTGAGAGATGTTGGAGTTGACACTCCTAGTATCGATTCTGTCCCAGTTGTGAGGGATTTTCCCGATGTGTTTCCTCCAGACCTGCCGGGCATGCCACCGGACAAGGATATTGATTTTTGTATTGACTTGGTGCCGGGCACTCAACCCATTTCTATTATGCCATATCGTATAGCACCAGTAGAGTTGAAGGAATTGAAAGAACAGCTTCAGGAACTCCTAGATAAGGGGTTCATTCGACCTAGTGTGTCACCTTGGGGTGCACCGGTTTTGTTTGTGAAGAAGAAGGATGGCACGATGAGAATATGCATTGATTATAGGCAATTGAACAAAGTAACAATTAAGAACAAGTATCCTTTGCCTCGCATTGATGATTTATTTGATCAGCTTCAGGGAGCGAGGGTGTTCTCTAAGATTGATCTCCGTTCGGGCTATCACCAGTTGAAGATCAGGGATTCAGATATTCTTAAGACTGGTTCAGGACTATATATGGTCACTATGAGTTTCTTGTCATGTCTTTCGGGCTAACCAATGCCCCAGCAGCATTCATGCATATGATGAACAGTGTATTTCAACCTTATCTGGATTCATTTGTTATTGTATTCACTGATGATATTCTGGTGTACTCGCGTAGTTAAGAGGAGCATGCAGAGCATTTGAGTGTTGTATTGCAGAGATTAAGGGAGGAGAAGCTTTATGCAAAATTCTCCAAGTGTGAGTTTTGGCTCAGTTCAGTGGCTTTCTTGGAGCACGTGGTGTCCAGTGAGGGTATTCAGGTTGATCCGAAGAAGATAGAGGTGGTTTAGAGTTGGCCCAGACCGTTCTCTGCCACAGAGATTTGTAGCTTTCTTGGGTTGGCAGGCTATTATCACCAGTTTGTTTAGGGATTCTCACCTATCGCATCGCCCTTGACCAAGTTGACTCAGAAGGGTGTTTCATTTATATGGTCGGACGAGTGTGAGGAGAGTTTTCAGAAACTCAAGACAGCCTTGACTACATCTCCAATGTTGGGTTTACCATCAGCTTCAGGTTCATATACCATGTATTGTGATGCTTCGAGAGTTGGGATTGGGTGTGTATTGATGTAGGAGGGTAGAGTTATTGCTTATGCTTCTCGTCAGTTGAAGCCCCATGAGAAGAACTACCCTATTCATGATTTGGAGTTGGCTGCCATTGTTCATGCATTGAAGATTTGGAGGCATTATTTGTATGGTGTATCTTGTGAGGTATTCATCGATCATCGCAGTCTTCAGCATTTGTTCAAGAAAAAGGATCTTAATTTGAGGCAGCGGAGATGGTTGGAATTGCTTAAGGACTATGATATCACTATATTGTACCATCCGGGAAAGGCCAATATAGTGGCCGATGTGTTGAGCCGAAAGGCAGTGAGCATGGGGAGTTTGTCATATATTCCAGTTGGGGAGAGACCCCTTGCAATTGATGTTCAGGCCTCGGCCAATCGGTTCGTGAGATTGGATATTTCGGAGCACAGTCGGGTGTTGGCATGTGTGGTTTCTCGGTTTTCCTTATATGATCGTATCAGAGAGCGCCAGTATGATGATCCGCATTTTCTTTTCCTTAAGGACAGAGTTCAGTATGATGATGCCAAAGATGTGACCGTCGGTGATGATGGTGTGTTGAGGATGCAGGGCCAGATTTGTGTGCCCAATGTGGATGGGCTTAGAGAGTTGATTCTGGAGGAGGCCAATAGCTCGCGGCATTTTATCCATTCGAGTGTTGCAAAGATGTACCAGGATTTGAGGCAGTACTATTGGTGGAGAAGAATGAAGAAAGATGTTTTGGGATTTGTAGCTCGGTGTCTCAACTGTCAGAAGGTAAAATATGAGCATCAGAGACTGGGTGGCTTGCTTCAGCAGATGGTTATTCCCGAGTGGAAGTGGCAGAGAATTACTATGGACTTTGTGGTTGGACTTCCTCGAACTTTGAAGAAGTTTGATGCTATTTGGGTGATTGTGGATCGGCTGACTAAGTCCGCGCACTTCATCCATGTATGTACTACCTATTCTTCAGAGCGGTTGGCAGCAATTTATACCCGGGAGATTGTTCGGTTGCATGGTGTTCCGGTCTCCATCATCTTAGATAGAGGTACTCAGTTTACTTCCTAGTTTTGGAAATCTGTTCAGTGAGAGTTGGGTACTCAGGTGGAGTTGAGCACAGCTTTTCATCCTCAAACGGACGTACAATCCGAGCGTACGATTCAGATATTGGAGGACATGTTGCGTGCTTGTGTTATTGACTTTGGAGGTTCATGGGATGAGTTTCTACCACTTGAAGAGTTTGCTTACAATAACAGCTACCAGTCGAGTATTCAGATGGTTCCAAATGAGGCTTTGTACGGGAGGCGGTGTAGATCTCCGGTTGGTTGGTTCGAGCTCGGCGAAGCTAGACTATTGGGGACAGATTTGGTTCAGGATGCCTTAGAGAAGGTGAAAGTGATTCAGGAGAGGCTTCGTACAGCGCAGTTGCGTCAGAAGAGTTATGCGGATAGGAAGGTTTGAGATGTGTCCTACATGGTTGGTGAGAAGGTCTTGCTGAAGGTTTCGCCCATGAAGGGTATTATGAGGTTTGGGAAGAAAGGCAAGTTGAGTCCGCGGTTTATTGGGCCTTTTGAGGTGCTTCGGAGGATTGGGGAAGTGGCTTATGAGCTTGCGTTGCAACCTAGTTTGCCGAGTGTGCATCCGGTATTTCATGTTTCTATGCTCCAGAAGTATATCGGAGATCCATCTCATGTTTTGGACTTCAGCACGGTTCAGTTGGATGATGATTTGACCTTTGATGTGGAGACAGTAGCTATTTTGGGTCGTCAGGTTCGAAAGTTGAGGTCAAAAGGTATAGCTTCAGTGAAAGTGCAGTGGAGAGGTCAGCCCATGGAGGAGGCTACCTGGGAGAGCAAGCGGGAGATGCAGAGCAGATATCATCACCTATTCGAGGCTTTAGGTATGTTTCTTGACTCGTTCGAGGACGAACGTTTGTTTAAGTTGGGGAGGATGTGACGATCCGGCCAGTCGTCTCATGAATTACCGCTTCGTTTTCCCCATTTCATCTTGTTTACGCTTTGTTATTCGTGTTTTATGTGATCGGGTTGATTAGTTCGAGTTCGGAGAGGATTTGGTAAGAAATGAGACACTTAGTCTCTTTTAAGAAGGCTTAAGCTGGAAAAATCAACCAGATGTTGACTTATTTGTTAGAAGGCTCGGAAGTGAGTTGTCGATGGTTCAGTTAGCTTCGGAAGGTGATTTTTAACTTAGGAGCGCGATCAGAATGGGTTTTGGAGTTGTAGAGAAGATTTAGGCTTGAATTGGCAAAATTGATATTTTGGCAAATTCCAGTGATAGGCGAGATTTTGATATAGGGGTCGGAATGGAATTCCGAGAGTTTCAGTAGCTTCGTTGTGTCATTTGGGATGTGTGTGCAAAATTTCAGGTCATTCAGACGAGATTTGATAGACCTTTTGATCGAAAGCTTAATTTAAGAGTTCTTGGAGTTCTTAGGCTTGAATCATATGTTAAATTGGTGATTTGATGTTGTTGTAAGCGTTCCGAAGTGTTGAACAAGTTTGAACTATGTCATGGGATATGTTGGTACAATTAGTTTGAAGTTTCAGGGGATCCGGGTAGGTTCCAGGATGTTTTAGTGCGAAAATCATGGCCGTAGCAGGTCCAGAAGGGTTGCAGGCCCTGAACTCACCCACGCGGTCAGCACAAAAATGATTTCGCCCGAGGTGAGTACTGTATGGACCGCACAAAAGTGGGCGCGGGTGCGGTAGGTGTCGTGCGGACCGCACAAAAGGAGGTGCGGCCGCGGTGAAAAACCTTCCCGCTGGTCCAACTTCGAAAGTTCATATCTTTTGATCTACAGGGAATTTTGAGGTGATGCAAAAACGAAAGTTGTAGCCCATCGTATGTAGTTTTCCGAAATATAAAGATATCACAATTTAGACATCTGTAGCGAATTTTATGGCCAAAATACTAAAGCCTATCACTGCAGAGGAAGGCTTGTGCGTCCGCGGTTGTTTTTGCGCGGACCGCACTGGCTTGTGCGCCACGTGGTCGCTTTGGTATGGACCGCGTAGGCTGAAATCTGAGGGGTACCCTATAAATACAAGGTTTTGGGTTTTATTTGATATTTTGACCTAGAGAGCTCGGATTTTGGCGATTTTTCGAAGGTGTTTTAAAAAATTCATCGGGGTAAGTGATTCTAACTTAGATTTGGCTAGAGTACATGAATCTACCATCGAATTCATCATTTAATTCATGATTTGGGATGGAATTTAGGAATAAAATTGGGAAACCTTTCAAAAATATAAAATAATAATTTGAAGGACCAAATGGTATCGGAATTGGATAATTTTGGTATGGTTAGACTCGTGAGGGTATGAGGATTCTGAAAATGTTAATTTTACCTGATTGCGAGATGTGGGCCCGGGGCTCGGATTTTGCTAATTTCGAGATTTTGATATTTTTCAAATGTTTTCGCTTGGGCTTTGTTCCCTTGGCATATGTGACGTATTCGTTCTGATTTTGGATAGATTCGACTCGCGTGGAGGCCAATTCGAGAGGCAAAGGCATATTGAGCTAGAGAATTAGCCAATTCGAGGCGAGTGATGATTGTAAATGATGTCTTGAGGGTTTGAAACCCCGGATTGCACATCGTAGTGCTATATTGAGGCAAGATACGCGCTGGATAATGAGCGTGGGGTCTTTTACTACTGGGGATTATGACTTGGTCCATCCAGATTGATGATTTTACCGCGTATTTGACTGAAATTCATTTGTTATCATCATGATTTGGAATGATTGCCATATTTGGGCTTCGTACCAACTATTTGAACCCTTCAGGGATTTTTATCACTGTTTCCTCACTGCTTGACTTATTATTTGAACTCAGTCCTGTTGATATCTATTGTTTTACAAACTAAGCCACTTTTACTCAGATTTGAAACTTAAATGATATTTCTACATCATGTTTTGGGCTGAGAACTACTATTTTAATAATGCCCAAGAGGCTTGTGATGATTTTTGGACTGAGTGAGGTCGAGGGCTATATGTGAGGATATGCTGAGTGATATGAGGCCGAGGGCCTGAGATACTTTATATGCCATGAGGTGGATTGAGTGATGTGAGGAGATGCTGAGTGATGATGCCACGAGGTGGCTTGATAATGATGCCACAAGGTGGCTTGATATAGCGCTTGGGCTGTAAGGGGTCCCTCCGGAGTCTGCACACCCACAGTGAGCACGGGTACCCGTTATGATCTCAGAGTGAGCCCGAGGGGCTGATACTGTGCTTAGAGTGAGCCCGAGGGGCTGATACTGTTCTGAGTGATTGATACTGATCCCGAGGGGCTGATACTTTGCTGAGAGTGAGCTCGAGGGGTTGATACTATTTTGAGCGATTGATAATGTGCCCGAGGGGCAGATTTCTACTTGCTATTTACTTGTTAAATTACCTATTTTACTTGTTTTAAAAAGGAATATCATTTGATTTCTTCACGGATTTACTACTTTAAGTGATTTTATTGCTTGATATGGAATTTCTTTGTGTCTTTACGTGTTTTCATACTTTCAGCCATTATTTATAATTATTACTCACTGAGTTGGAGTAATCACATTACTCCCTGCACCGTGTGTGCAGATTCAGGCATAGCAGAGTCCGCACCTGAGCACTGATTCCTTTTAGGCTAGGCAGTGATTTGGAGTTACGAGGTAGCTGTTGACCTCCGCAACCCCTTGTATCTCTTATCCTCTATCATTTATGTTTTCTTCAGACTGTTGTATCGGATTCCGTACTTTGTAGACCTATAGCAGATTCTGTAGTAGCTCCTGACTTGTGACACCCCGGTTTGGGCTGTGTCAGGATGGTTTTCACTGTTGTTATCGTTAAAGTTTTCGCAACCTATGGATATTATATTATGTTTATTACTGTTTATGATAATTAACTACTTAAAAAGGTGTCCCATTTTGGTTTATCTATCCATATCTTCACGAGAGGCGCCATCACGACCGAGTTCGGGAATTGGGTTGTGACACTTGGTGTTCAAATTTTTGGACGAATTAATCTGTTTGGAATGAAGCTTGGACGCTTTGGATGAAGCTTGGAACAAAATATTCTACTTCAAAGTTCTAGGTTTTAAACCCAGGAACAGATGTTGTTGGCTTGAAATGAAGACTCCTTAGCTTCTAATCTTTTTTTAATTTAGAAAGAATTCCTTGTTGCTCCTTTCTGAAAGTGACTAACGTCACTTTTGTATCCCTTTGTTCTAAGACTTGGACAAGTATCATAATTGTGGATAATAATCATTTCCTAGGTTGCCACATAGTTTAATTAGTTGCTTAGTCATTTCATGTGTTGCCACATGTCTTTTGGAGTATAATTAATTAAGTTTTATCCACTTATTAGTTAATCGGGTAATGTCATGTTACCCTGTAATTGCAATTACCCGCATAATTTAAAAATTGTCTCAACTTAATTAAATACTACTCTCTTTTAACATACATTGTATACCTTACTAGCATGGTCATGTAGTACCTTGTATGTCACTAGTCCATAAATACCGAGTATTTTAACTCGGGGCATATTTTTTCCCAACATGCTAACTTTGGACGAAAACTCATTTCTTTGACTTGCTTCCTCTATCACCTTCACGAATTTACTCATCACTTGTTTGAAATAGCATAATCCTTATAATTTTCAAATAATATTTTTCCTGGACCGATGTAAATTACCTTACGACAAATTCAATGTAAAATACTGCAGGGTGCAACATTGTCGTAACTTATTACTGCGAAATATAACATCATCGTAATGTAATATTGCTAGGTGCAACACTATCGTAACTTAATACTGCGAAGTGTGACATCACTATAATGTAATAATGCAAGGCATAACATCATCGTAATATATTACTGCAGAGGGTAGCACCATCGTAATATTTTACTGTAGAGCATAATTTCGACGTAATACTTCGGGGCGTTACAAAACATCAAGATTTATCATTTTAAACTGATATGAGTAATTAATTATGTGTATGCTTGTGCAAGTGTTCTATCACAACTTGAGTCAACAAGTAAGAGAAGAGATATCGAATGACATAGAAAACAACACAACAAAACATAAAATGTATAACTCACACAAGGTAGGCACACCACTACATTAATATCATCACTATCATTGCCCCCAAGGCCATCAGAAGTCAACACAAATTATCTCCGATATATCCCACCTTGTCTCTCCACATGTGTAACAATAGAGTAAATGCCCGCCTTGTCTCGCCACACGTGCATAATAATATTCCCCCCTTGTCTGACCACATGTACAAACCTACACACACACTCATATATATATATATAGTCTGCCTTGTCACGCTGCAAGTGCAATTATCAATAATAATAGCACGGACAAATCACATACGAACACGCTGACAATCCTCTCAACGATATTATATGTGCCAAAAACATAACAACACAATATAATGACTTGTACCACATGTGCCCATATGCCACAACATTTCCTCAAAACAATTCTAATACTAGAACCACACATAGCCCTCGGCTCGACAACACAGATTACAACAATAACAACAACAATAACACGAGAGTACGATAAGTAAATCAACACAAGCATTACAAAACACAAATAAATGGAAGAACACGCATCTAATGAAAAACACAACAAGTGATAATGATTTCCACTCAACAATGAAAGAGATAGTGTGTAATAATGATATCAACTGGGAGTAACTCAACAATAGGAGAGATAACATGTAACAATAATTCCAAATAAGAATGACCCAACGATAAGAGAGAAAACATGTAACAATGATTCTAAATAAGAATCACTCAACAATCAGTGAGGCAACATGTAACGACGATTCCAAATAAGTACAACTCAACGATAAGTGAAATAACATGTAACTACGATTTCAAATAAGGATAAATCAACAATAGAAGAGATAACAATAACTTCAATATAATCATCTACGGAAGATATACGTGGAAATAAAAGAGGTAACAACTTCAATTAAGGCATATAATAGTATATTGGCGAAATGGCCTCCTGGCCACTTAAACTTGTACCGGATTTTAAAGCCGATATATAAACTTTTGACTTTCCCATTTTAGCACCTCAACTCAACCAGTTGAATATAAATAAACCCCTTCTTTAGAGCGTGTAGCTCAATTGCCTGACAAAAAGAACACGTCAAATACTAAAGCCATTTATTATTTTACACGTGTCATCAGGGGTCCTATTTTTTTATAATTAATTTATCAAAATTTCCTTCTTATTTTATTTCTTTCATTATTCCTTATACAAATTTTTGAAAGAGCTTCTCTTATTTACAAAGACGTCGCAGGAGCTTCGCTAATTTGAAATTGCTTTCCTTCTAAACCTTTTAGTTCCGAGGGCTTATTATAGAAATGCCACAGGAGCTTTGCTTGTTTACGATGTGACTAAAAGGCACACTTTCGAGCGACTATCGAGTTGGCTTGAAGATATACTGCAACAACGCGACACGACAGTAATAGTGGTGTGAATAACTGAGTGTGACGCAGGAGAAAATATTAGGACTGTTAGTGCAAAGGAAGGCGAGAAATTCGTGAATAGTAATGGATGTTTGTTTATTGAAGCTTATGCTAAAAGGGCGGTGAATGTGGCAGCAGCGTTTGATAAGACGACGGAGAGAATATGTTAGAAGATGGGATATGGGGATGTTGAGGAGGTGGATGAAGCTCTGGGAATTAATACTTGGAATTGGAAAGGGTTTAGGATTGGAAAGAACACAGGGGTAAAGGAAATTTTGCAGGGATGGGGGAAGTGGGTCTGATTTATTATCTTTCTTTTTAATTTTATTTTCTGGTTTTAGATTTTTTAAATCAAAACTATTGTAGTCATGCGCGTAATTTTCGTGACTTGCACCCACTTTGTCCACATTATCTCCGTCACTGCCACATATGCATGGTCAACAGTCAAATAGATTTATTAATTACCGGATACATGAGTTTGAGTGTTCAAATGGGAACAATGTAACTTCATATATCGGCTTTAAAATCTGGTACAAGTTTAAGTGGCCAGAAAGCCATTTCGCCTAGTATATTTTTCAGTAAAGGTAGAACATGAACCAATCAACTATTAATGTGCTGTTTCACCTCTTAGATATCACTTCCTAAGATGTTATTTAGAGACTCTCACTCTTTATCAGTTGTAATATTAGGAATCCGATGTGCATATGTTCTTGCTTAAATTAAAAGTCATTTAGATAACAGGTTAACATAAGTTGTCGCTTGTAATCTTTGTAATCTTGTTGGTTGTTAAAAAAAAAGGTTTGCTTCTAATTTTTGGGCTCTGTCTGTTGTGCCATGTTTGGTATTGGGTCTGAAGCACACTGTCAGTGTGATCTTTTGCACCTAGAGTTTGGGCTTATCATCCACTTGAAGTTCTAAGTCTATTTGAAGGCCTAGATGTGTTATTGGGTTATTTTTTTACTTGTATTGGGCCTGCAGATATTATTTGGTCTGTAGTAATTTATAAATACTAATCATGGGGAGACAATACAAAAGCAGCCTAGGGTTATTTAATTATCCCATAAATGGGTATAAAGCATGCCTATAGGATCAAATAACTTTACATGCTGCTTGTCTATCATGCTTATTTTTGCGTATTACTTGTTAATAGATATCATGCCTATGGGACC
The DNA here is from genome assembly GCF_000715075.1 of Nicotiana tabacum. Classification (NCBI taxonomy): domain Eukaryota; kingdom Viridiplantae; phylum Streptophyta; class Magnoliopsida; order Solanales; family Solanaceae; genus Nicotiana; species Nicotiana tabacum. The sequence continues at coordinate 48,875,761 of NC_134089.1, read as the reverse complement.
TTCAACTTTGCCTATCCCACTTTGAAATCGTGAATTTAGGACCTCAAACAATTGGCAACTAGAAATTGCCTACGTGATTTACAATATCGTTTAGAAAGCATGCCTATAGGACCTATTATGTGTTCACTCATTTGACTCTTTACTACTAAACATAGAAATCATGTATTAGGATTTAATACTTATCATCATTTCTATAGGATTCAATCAATCAGTTCAACTATTCGTACTACTAACTATGTTTTTACCACTTCACGCCTAAAAAATCATGATTATAGGATCCATAAATAAGACTTGTATCACTTAATTACTGCACTGCCTAAAAAATAGTCCAAGACCCGATCATTTAGGGATTCTACCTATAGGACTTAAATAATGAGATCTGCATTATTAAATTAGGCGTGTATTAATCATGAACTTGATAAACTCACTGCTGACCATCTACGTTTTCAAATAGAAATCATGTTTTAGGTTTAATCTTATTCAACAGTGCGTATTAGATGATGAGTGACAGAATTAGTCTCACGACTAGATGAGCATGTTCATTGATCAATTCACTTATCAATTCTGCGATTGATATTCTACTTGTGGAGGTAAACATGAGGCCTTTATGCTAAATATGCTTTTGTGCAATCCTATTTGTGCCAACTAATTGGCGCTTAGTCTTTTAATTTTGAGCAACCTAGTATGTGTCTAGAACTACCTCTATAGTGTTTCATTACCTCCTGGACCATATCCATGGGACGGGTAGGCACGTATAGGCTACGTTTTAGAATTGAATTAGTGCGCATTAGGTGAAAAACTTAAATAAGTAATCGGGTAGATGAAAATAATAATCTATGCTCGCTAGATAATATGAGCAACCATTTCACTTTAAGGTTACGAAGTATTATTTAGGTTGCACAGGGAGATCTTTTAGGCTAAAATATTTTGGACCCCCATTGTGTCTAACTGCCTATATATGTTTTTGTACTTAGTATAGTTAAGGTATGTACTTTTGTAAGTTGGTTAAACATCTTTGTAATTGAAGGTTATATGTGACAATCCGGCTGGTCGTTTCATGTATTGTAGTCCCGTTTCCCCATTTATCATTTCATTTATGTTCATTTATGGTTATGTGACTTGTCGGGGATGGTAGGATTGGTTCCGAGGAAGTTTTAGAGTCAATCGGGACAGTACGTCCCAATGTGAAAAGCTTAAGTTAAAAGAGTTGACCAAAGTTTAACTTTTGTGTAGACGACTCCGGAATGGAGTTTTAAAGGTCCGATAGTTTCGTAGAGTGATTTTGGACATAGGACTATGTAAAGAAATTGATTTTGAAGTATAGGTTGTTTTGGCTTGAATAGGCAGATGTTGGAAAATTGAAGGCTTGGCAGGTTGAGAGGTTTGACCGAGAGTTGAACTTTTTGACACTAGGATCTCATTTTGTTCCATGATGCTATGGAGAGGTCAAGGTGATTTAGGAATGGCTTCGTATGATGCAGTCCAGATAGAAATGTTATGCTTATAAGAAGGTTCGTGATGTTGCACATATGGTGGGTGAGAATTTTTTGCACAGAGTTTCACCCACGAAAGGTGTGATGAGTTTTGGAAAGAAGGGCAAGTTAATCCCTTGATATATTGCTAACTTTGAAGTGCTTGAGAGAGTTGGAGAGGTGGCCTACAAGCTTGCATTTCCACCTAGTCTATCGGGTGTTCACCTAGTGTTTCATGTTTCTATGCTCCGAAAGTATTATGGTGACTCGTCACATGTTTTGGACTTTAGATGTTACATCTCTCGTTATCATACGTTAAAAGTTTCATCTTCAGTTAATTGGCATAGACTCGGTGATGAGATCATCTTGATGTAAATATATTTACGCTATTTATAACAAGCAATAAAGAAGTGTCATGAAGGATAAAGGGGTACACGAATTAAAGAACGCGAGTTTCGTTGAATGCGGCCAATTTGGGATAAAGTATGAGTCGAGCATAATACCCGATAATTATGGACTAGTACCATGCAAGGTACTATATGACCATGGTAGTACGATGTATAAAGTATATTAAAAATAAATAGAATTTTAAGTAATTTGAGATAATTTTTAAATTATGCAGGTAATTGATTAATTACCGGATAACAAGACATTACCCAGTTAACTAATGAGTGGATAAAATTTTAAAAATTACACTTCAAAAGAAACGTGGCAGCCCCCTTTTAAAGTAAGGTGGCTCATTATCCATCTTTACATGTGTCAAGTGGCAAGAAAAGACATTTTACGAGTCTTATCAAAATAATACTTGATTATAATTAAGCATTATACATAAAGTCATTCCTTAAGAAGCATTCTGTCTTTGGTTAAGCATTATCCATAAAGTCATTCCTTAAGAAGTATTCTTGGTTCAAACAAAGACGTGAGAAGCAGAAACAATTTCGTTTCAAATTTCAAAGAATCCAAAAAAATTTCGTTCAACATATTTCACAGGAGCAGAAGATTCATTTCGTTCAAATAATTAAAGGAATAGGTATGTTAAGGTCATCCCTTCTTTCTTTTGGCATGGTCAAAATTATACTGAAGAAACGAGCAAACACACAGTTTCCATAAATTACTCTATTCATTGAGATACTAGGGTTGTCTATATTCTTTATTCCCCATGATAATTATTATTATTTTCTATTCATGGGTTTCAGAATAATGCGCAGTTGAAAAAAAAGTTTATCGGGAAGGAATATTGAGATTTTTACGTATTTTTCATGCATTTAACCATTTATGCATGTGCATTGACCCATTACCAGATGGTGTTATATACGTGTATATATATATATATAAATATATGTATATGGGATATGGGAAATGGTTATGGCACCACCACCTGATCAGCTGGTATATGTTGATGATGTTGCCCACAGTGGTCGAGACGATATGATGGGATGCCCTCAGTAGCTTGATGATATAATGTACACCCATACCTATGCATGGCACGACATTTATATGCACGTGCATGACATTATAAATATTTTAGAATTTATAAAGTTATTCAGATTTAAAGACGTGTTTCTATATTCCATGTTTCAACTATGTCTTTTACGTACTAATTTTCATGCCTTACATACTTGTTTATCGTGAAAATGGTAATAATAATTAAATTTGTTGATGGGACTCTAAAAATACGTGATCTATTTTTATGCTAGTTTTTAAGCAGTTGATGCTAGGTATGTGAAGTTTAAAGACGAAAAACAAACTAAAGTAGAGTTACAACCGAACCGAGGGGTTGGCTACTCGGGCCTCGGACTGGCTGATGAGAGGCCTTGAGGTCGATGCCTGAGCTCAGACTCGAGCTATTGGGGATAATCGGGAAGGGGCTAACATTTAGGAGATAATTAAATGAGGCTATTTATGGCTAATAACAATCAATAAATGAAGAACAAGAATGAAAGTAGTAAGCAATAACAATAGTGTCAGGAGGATATGTTAGAGAGAAAAGAAAGAGTTCTTGTATAGTTCATGTAGAATAGTTAGAGCACCAGCAGGGGCCTTACAAAATGGCAAGGATTCCATTTATATAGGGGGGAAATCCCAACATAGTACAAGATACATTAATGATAAAGAAAGAAGGATGGGACAGCTAACTAGCTTCATGATGCAGGCACAAACCAGCTTTTAGACTAGCCTAATAGACTCAACCGGCCCCAGCTACATTCTTCGAAAACTCCCCATGTACGTTGGGGTCTCGACAAACATTATCTCCAGGCCGGGTGTCGATAGATCTCGAGGGGGGGTATTTGGTCCGTGGTCTCGAACCTCCGAGGTGACCTCCCGGAATGCCTTATTAATGTGAAATTGGTTCCCTCGATTTCACCATATATAGAAAGTCCCTGCGTTTCTTAGAGAGAAGTGACAAGAAATGATTTTGAAATCCCACTCTACGGGCTTCCCATAATGACGTTTGGTAATGATGCAAGCTTCCATGATCAAAACATTTCGTCGTCTCGCTTTTCCAGGACCGTTCAATGCGTTGCGGTTTCTCATTCTTCAGAGCCATAATGCCATCATCGATTCAGCTCCCATGAACGCATTGAATATGCCTGTCGTTACGTTTTTCAAGGGCGATAATAGCGTCGTCGGTTACGTTACCCCTCTTTCTATACATGGGGGTCTCCTGGGATCAACTTTCTATCCAAGTATTTTTCCATACCTATCCATTCCTCCTTTCTCTCTATCTTTATTCTTTGTCGTTCACCATGTTTGGGGTCCATGGACTCAGGATTTTATGGCGTTATCGAGCATGCAACGGCCTATATTCTGGACTTTCTTCGGTCGAGCGAGATTACGTTGTTTTAATGTTGTTGTTGTTATTGTTATCATCTTTGTCGGCTCGGGATGATGAAGTAGAGGATCAATTTCCTCCGACCCGAGGAAATATTTGGATTATACACCGTTGCTCAAGAAGGGGCTTAGATTATACACAACTGCTCACCCTCCTCCCCCGGCTTAGCGCATTTCACCCCTTTTGGATTCCTTAGGGTGTGGCGGCACTGTCTACTAACTATCGCCTCCCATACCGGGGTAACGTCTCAAGAAGTTGCTTTACAACAATAGCCTGGCGAAATCCATACTAGCCAGATTTTTCACCCAACCACTTCTTCATTCCTTCCTGCCTTTTCCGTGTCACTTTGCTCTTCTCCATCGCTTTCCGCTTCGTTGTCTCTCCTTTTGAAGCTGCCATTCTGGGGAATCGAGATAAGACTCCCGAGGGGATTTTGCTTAGAAGATGTTGTCTTTGAGGACTCGTGCTTGAGGAGATGATATCAAAAATGTTGCTATTGAGGACGCACCTTTGAGAATAGGCTAGGTTCTTAGGCTTTTATTGTATGTACATCCTTCTGCTTCTTTGTTCCCGTGTAAGGACCCCTTGTGGGATTTTGTAATGGAATATTTCATGAATACAAAGATTTTTCCCGATTTTTCCTCGATGCTTGCTATATTCTTTTATGTTTGTGGAGACTCCGAATGCATGACTCTGTCTATCGCTGCTAGTACCTAAGCCGGGTGTGAGTATACCTTTCGGACTTTGGTTGATAACAACGGCTCCACGCAGAATCCCTTGCGATCCCTTGGATCGAACCTGAATAAGGTCGATAGACTCGAGTCGTCGGGACCTCAACTTCGGGTAAAATGAGAATAATGTTTTGGCCCTTAATATCATGATTTACTAGTTAAACTCTGTGGTAACCTTTGAGAAGAAATTTGCTTGGGGGCCCGTAGGCTGGGCTGCCTTTGATCTATTGAGGGCAGTCCCCGAGCGGAGATTCGTTCAAATTTGGAGCACCTGGAAATACGCTCTCAACTTAGTGTGAATAGCCTTATGGTGCTGTAGATAGATTTTGAAAGAGGGTTTGTCCGATCTTGGATGGTACTCAGGGCCCAAGCCTATACAGGTGGAGTTCAAATGCTTATTTCCTTGGATCTTGATTCCATTTTGACAAAAATTCCCCGAATTCAAGGTTCTCCTTTGGCGAAGGCGTCATCGGCTATCTAGAGCCTTGCCTTGTCTTGATGGAGGTCCTTGAGGTCGGGTACCACCTTGGGACTGGTGATGGTGCTATTGGCTTCTTGGAGCCTAACCTCGTTATGATGGAGGTTTTTAAGGTTGGGAACCACGTCGGGACTGGAGAGGGTGTTCTCGGCTAGTGTTCCTAACCGGCTTTGAGGCAGACGAATCGTCGCCATTTTTTTCCACGCAACAATAGGGTTGTTTCTACCTTTTTGGGGGTTACCCTATTTTAAGCAATTGTCTTTCTCTTTGTGTGCTAGGCCTTCGGCACTCCAGCACTAACACGTCTGCACATCTCCCCGCTTTTTTAGTTCTCTAATTTTGTGACCGGGAGGGGAGAGCCCCACCTCCAGTCTTTGGGACCATCGAGGTCTGCTGACTTTGTGGTGTTGATTGACTATGCCCTTCGTTGTTGTTGTCAAGGAAAATGGAGACCGGGTATGGATGAGTCGCTTCGTCTGGGTGTGGACCGCTGACATTAGACCTGAGGATCTCATGCCATTTACTGAGGAATAAATCTATACTCGTAAGTGGTGCATCTCGTGCTTTATCAGTTCTGTCTATAGAGAAAGTTGGTTTCGTAATTATGCCTTCTTCTCTTTCTCTGCAGCGGTTTCATGGATGCCGAGCGATGTTCATGATCTGCCGGACTGGGTCTGAGAATTGGCGACCCAGTCGACCTATGAGGAATGCAAGTGGCGAGCTTTGTCCCGGGGCAGGTGGGAAGCGAAATATCTTGGTGAGTGTTGTGCTATTCCTTCCTTGCTATCACTTTGCTTTTCCATTGACGGCATTTCGGGAGATACTGGAGCACTCTCATTCAAGGCCGAAGGGACTGGATTGGCATGAGTGCATTCGGCCTTCAAGGAAGCCCAGTGGCTTCACTTTGCGGTGAGTTTCAGCATAGGTTTTTCGAGCTTTGCGCCTTCCTTTCCTTATTGAATTTTCTTTTGCAGTCATCCGACAAGCTCAAGTCCGGGCTGCTTCGTTATGATGCCAGGCTATGGAAAGCCCTGGATGAGAAGAGGCCCTTGAGGCTCATTTGTGATGAAAAAGAGGTCGAGTCGGTGCATTTTGTAGTGTAAGGCGAGCCAGAACATAAACTGCGAAAACCACCCAAAGAAGCGGGTAGCTTTCTGTCCCGGATGCATATGCATTCCGCCTTCTAGCTTCAGGGGCTGACACTTAGTTTATTTCAGTTGTAAAAAAGGATGGAGGCCCTGGAATGCCTTTGAGGTGAAGTTTGTCGGGCCAGGTGTGATCATGATGAAGTTGAAAGCTCAGGCAGAGGCTCAGGCTTTAGGGGGATGAATGCTCTGGCCAAAGTTCCTGCTTTTGAAGCTCAACTTTGCCTAGCTCGCGACAGTGCTTTGACTGAGATAGAAATGTTTGAAGAGCTCGAGTCCAAGCTTCCAAAAAGTCAGGGTTGAGGTCGTTGATGCCCGGGCAGGCTGCAATGAGCCAGACTGAGGCTGACCAGGATATGGCGATCTATTCAAAGGATGCTGCAGATGCTCAAGCCGAGCTGAAAAGGATCCTCAGTCATGAAGAGGGGATTGAAGAATATGCTCGTTGCAAGTCCACAGGAAAGACCCTCGAGGAGACACTAGATCGGGGTTTCGCCCTCCCGGAGGAGCTGGCGCTAGTGAAGGCGGATGAGCGTGATGCTTGATTGCTTTCATCCGAAGCCGAGGAAAGTGAGGATGATACCGGCAGGCCGTAGCCCCCAGGGGAGGGCATTGATTTTGTCATCTGTATATAACATTTCCAAAGCATGTTTGTAGCTGGAAGTTGCATATCTTGCATGTGTATTAAAGAAAACCCTGCGGTTTTACTTCTTTCGCATCTCTCTCTGCCCTGATCTTGGCCAAGCGAGTTGGTACTTGCATTGGTAGGAATCCTTAGATTTTTGGTATGGACTTGAGACTCATTAGGCAGGCCCGGAGGCTCTTACGCGCTCGGTCGATGCTACCTTTAGTGTAAGTTGGCGTTAGAGCTCTTACGCTTTTGCTCAACTATTTGGGGTTTAGTCTCCGACTCGGGCTTCAACTCGAGCTCATTCGACCCTCAAGCTTTTGTGTTTGCATGGGCGGGCGACAATGGCTCTTATGCCTTGCCTTTGGGCGTTTGTATTTTGACTATTTTTGGTTCAGTCTCCGAGTCGGGTTTCGACTCGAGCACAATTGACCCTCAAGTTCTTTATTCACGTGGGCTGGCGACAATGGCTCTTACGCCTTGGGTCAAAGCGACCTTTTAAATGCGCAGCCCTGAGGCTCGTTAAGTTGGCGACAACAGATCTTATGCTTTGCCTTTAGGCATGTATAGTTAACTGTTTTGGGTCCGGTCTCCAAATCGGGTTACGACTCGAGCTCATTTTGACCCTCAATTGTGGTAATGATTACGTGATCTATTTTTATGCTAGTTGTTAAGCGGTTGATGCTAGGTACGTAAAGTTTAAAGACGAAACACGAACTAAAGTAGAGTTACTATCGAACCAAGGGGTTGGCTATTCGGGCCTCGGACTGGCCTCGAGGGGCCTCGAGGTCGATGCCTGAGTTCGGGCTTGAGATATCGGGGATAATCGGGAAGGGGAAAATAGTTAGGAGATAATTAAAGGAGTCTCTTTATGGCTAATAACAAGCAATAAATGAAGAACAAGAATTAAAGTAGTAAGTAATAGAAATAGTGTCGGGAGGATATGTTAGGGAGAAAAAAAAGAGTTCTTGTATATTTCGTGTAGAATAGTTAGAGCAATAGCAGTGGCCTTACAAAATGGCAAGGATTCCCTTTATATAGGAGGGGAATCCCAAGATAGTACAAGATACATTAATGCTAAAGAAAGCGGGATGTGATAGCTGACTAGCTTCATGATGTAGGCGCAGACTAGCTTTTAGACTAGCCTAATAGACTCAACCAGCCTCGGATGCATTCTTCAGAAACTCCACATGCCCGTTGGGGTTTTAGCCAACATTATCCCCAGGCTGGGTGTCGATAGATCTCGAGGGGGGGTATTCGATCTATGGTCTTGAACCTCCGAGGTGACCTCCCGGAATGCCTTATTAAAGATAAATTGGTTCCCCCAATTTCACCATTTACATACTCAGTACATTTTTCGTACTGACGCCCTATTTCACGGGGCCTGCGTTTTATGCCCGCAGGTGCAGGTAGGCAAGCTGACGGTCCCCCTTCTTAGGATTCCTGATCAGCAAGAGTTGGCATGCTCCACTTGATCTGGAGCTGCTTTTGATATTAGTATGATATGTTTGTATATATATATATATATATGGGTATGATGTGGCTTAGTCCCGTCTTTGTACAGTTATGTTTCTATTAGAGGTCTGTAGACAGTATGTCTAGTTGGGTTATATGTGGCCATGTCGGTTTTCAGTTTTGGATGTATAGTTGTCTATAGCAGCCTTGTCGGTTCACCTACTGTATTCTGTATGTATACGTATATAAGCCTTATTGGCAGGTCTCCTTCATGTATGTTATTTTTTGTAATTCAAAAAATATTATTCAGGTTCATATCTTAGACGCATGCTTAGGGGTGTTGGACAGGTAGGACTCAGACACCCATCACGGCCCATCGGTTTGGGTCGTGACAAAAGTGGTATTAGAGCAGTTCTATCCTAGGGTTGTCTACAGACCGTGTCTAGTAGAGTCCTTTTTATGGGTGTGTTGTGACCACACTAATAAACAGGAGGCTACAGGACATATAGGATGTTATCCTCTCTTCTTATCATAGATCGTGCAATGTAAGAATTCATGTTCCTAACGATATGTTACATTCTCAGCGATGCCTCCAAAGAGTACGGTTGCCTAGAAGGGAATGTTCGTTGCTGGTGAGACTACTAGTCGAGAGCCACAAGTTACCAGGGCTCGGGGAGAGTCTCATGGTGAGGTTCCATCTCAGACTTCACATACCCTGCCCTTTCCAAAAGAGCTCCGAGGGGCACCAGTTCCAGCACCCGCCCATGTACATTCAGCACCTCAATCAGATACACCGAGTCAGGAGATGAGAGATATTATTCTGTTATTGACCCGTTTAGTAGCTGCATAGGCTCGACGACAAGAAGTAGGTATTGGTCATGCAGATAGGTCTGTGAGTGCGAGGGTTCATGACTTTATTAATTTAGACCCTCCGGTATTCACTGGAGCTGATCCAAACAAGGACCCTCAGATATTTATTGATAGAATGCAGAGGACGTTAAGGGAAATGAAGGCCACTACGACTGAGTCAGTTGAGCTAGTTTCCTATAAACTCCTAGATGTTGCAGTTAATTGGTATGAGTTTTGGGAATTGTCCAGAGGTGAGGATGCCCGTCCAGCAGTATGGTAGGAGTTTACAAAAGCCTTTCTTCATCATTATCTACCACCAGTGTTGATAGGTTCTTGACCCTTCGGTAGGGTAACATGAGTGTTCGGGAGTATATTCTTCAGTTTGATTTGTTGGCTAGGTATGATCCCACTATTGTATCTAATATGGAGGATCGGGTCCACCGGTTCGCGATGGGATTAGAGCCGCACTTGCTTAACGATTGTATGTTGGTCTCACTTCAGCCAAAAATGGATATTTCTCGTATTCAGGCATACGCTCAGGGTGTAGAGGAGCATAAACAGAAACAAAGGGTCATTCGTGAGCATGATAGGGCCCAGAATAAGTGAGCGAGGTCTTCCGGTCCTTCTGGTGAGTTTCAAGGTGGCAAGATATAGCAGTACCCGAGGTATCCAGCCCAGCCATCGGCTAGCGTGCCCTCTCAGTTCGCGTTAAAAGATTTGGTCGTTCCTCATATTCAGAGTCTGGTTAGAATTTCAGGGCCTTCGGTTCTCAGTATAAAGGTGAGTCAAATCAGATGAGGCCGTCCTTGCCACGATGTGCTCAATGTGGTAAGCAGCATACTGGGCAATGCCGTTTGGGATTAGGTGTTCGTTATACTTGTGGTTATCCAAGCCATGTTATGAGGGATTGTCCGATGAGATGTGATGCAATCATAGCTTAGACATCGGGATCTATAACTGGTTCATCATCATCAGTACGGCCCTCTAGGCAAAGTCCACAAACACCAATGAGACATCGGGATCTTATTTACCATTCAGGAAGAGAGATATAAGCAATTTGAATTACCTTCAACAGTAATATATGTACGTACAATCGGCTACACCTATCTCATTCATACCCTATGGGAGCTAGCAGATATGGTTTAAGAGAAGGATAGGATAGTAGGATCCGGCTGGGGTTAGAGTAAACCAAAATGATGAATGGATGGTTTGCGTTAGTTGACATTTTCGAAGGATATTACCAAGGTGCTCATAGATCTCCTTGTGAGACACCCAGGTGATGCACTCTAGAATATTACAATTAGATGTGAATACTAGCATGATCAAAACATTCTGAAGATAGGCACTGAAAGCCTGGAAGAGATAAATATTACCTTAGTGTGACTCTCATCCCATGTAGAACGAGGAGGTTGAGCAACCCGAAGAGCCGATGAATGAAGCAAGGGGAGATAAAAGCGAAAGAATATCTTGTTGAAGCTTTCAGAATAAAGTGATAGACAGAAATGTTAACAGGAAATAAGAAGAGAGCTAATGAAGCATTAAGAGTAAGGGGAGCTAATGATGACAGTATTACAAAATCTATAGTCAAATGAAGAAAGAGACGAGGGGTGATGGGCCTTAAGACTACAAAAGAATATAGGCCATACAGTCATATCCTCATCTCGAGAAATAAGTTCACAACTCTACCATTATTAATAGAAGGAAAAGTTAGACCCTAGAGTAATAGAAATTAGTATGGGCTGGTGAACAAGATAAACTAAACATAAACTGGGAACTGAGTGATTTGACAATAGTCAGCATCATGAGAATTTCGGATTGCATTCCGGCAATAATAGAATGGACAACAGAAGAAGATCCATGATGAATTCAGAAAATGGTCATTCAGAGAGACGCTTCCCTAAAGCAAGCAATATGAGCAAAGTTAAGCTTAAGGGATTGTATGTGCCAGTTACACTAAGTGTCACCATCGCAATTAAGGAATTTTCTTATCCTTGGTATAGAAGGATTATCACAAGGCGAGTAAGGGTCATTGATGATGTGAAAGGACGCCAAAGATAGAGAGGAAAAATATCTATAGGGAGGTCGTCATAGCTCCAAGCCTTAGTACTCCCCTAAAGGGGAATATATGGAATGATAAAGGAAGAACGCAATAAAAATGTGAAAGGGATAAGATTGCACTATCCAACTGTTATAGATATGCTATGATTCCTGAATGTTATGTAAGCACGATGTCAAAAAAAGGAAATAAGGGTTCCTGCCTGGGATGTTATTAATAGATAAGGAGCCAGTACGTGAGGTAATTTAAGAAAGGAAATAACCCAATAGTGATTACGTGGAATATGGATATGAGAATGGACCAACGAATAGTTAGTAGTTGATTCAGGAAGAGCCTAGTCATGACTAGAGAAGAAGTTACAGACAAAAGTTAATCGACGTAAGTTCGGGAATGAGATCATTTTGATATTATATGCATTATGCTATTTCCAAAAAGTTATGAGTAAATTTGTGAAGGTGGGAGGGAAGCAAGTCAAAGAAAATGAATTTTCATCCAAATTGGCATATTGGGAAAAAATACGGGACGAGCGATAAAACTCGATATTTACAGACTAGTACCATATAAGGTACCATATGACCACGATAGTATAATATATAAAGTATATGAAGTATTTTTAAAAAAATAGAATTTTAAGTAATTTGTGGGAATTTTTAAATTATGCGGGTAATTGATTAATTACCGGGTAAAAGAACATTATCCAGTTAACTAATAAGCGGATAAATAATTAATAAATTAACCCCCACAGATGGCAAGAAGCCACAAAGCCTAGAAATTGACTAAGTAGTCACAATTCTAGGTGGCTACTTAATAATAACTCAATGTCTTAGAAAGACTTATACAAAATTTATCCAAATCTGTATTCAAGTTTCATTTTATTGTGTTTAGCCTAATTTAATGCCTTTGACATCATTAACGTTACTTTGGCTTGAAGCAGAATCAATTGTTCGTCCACACTCTTATCTTAGCCAAAAAATTTTAATCGAAATTTCCAAAAGCAACCAATTTCGTTTATAAAAATTTTCAAGCAGAATTTTAGTCTGAATATTCAAGCATAGGTTTCGTTCATACTTCGCAGAAGCAGAAAGCATCACTTCATTCAAATAATTCGAGGAACATGTATGTTAAGGCTAAGCTTTTCCGTCATTTTAGCATGATATCGTAATTACTCAAGTTTGATAACGAGGAATAGAGAAAAATTCGTATCCCGGAATTTACGTATATTTTGCTAGTCTCGAAAATTACATATATTTTTCTAGTTTTGTAAGTTACCATATTCTACTTATCGGGACTGCATATTCAGTTGAGTATTTCCTTCTTCCGATCAAACGAGCAGAGAGTTTACATATATACATTATTAAAAGTATTTTCATTACCATCGACCTATAATCGATGGGCAGGACTCTACTGGGCAACCTCTGGTCAGATGGTAAGTTATATACCGAGCCTGCTGTGGCCGAATGCCTATGAGCGAGCCTAGTTGGTTTAGATACAGAGCCTAGTATGGTCAAGCGTTTATGAGCGATCCTACTACGATAGAGCAAATATATATGTATGCCGAGCCTTATAGGGCCGGACAACTATTATACTCACTATATTGAGAGAGTTAAGTGAGTATCAACAAATGAACATATCTTCAGATTTTTCTAGACTCCCAATTGTTTTCAGTTATTATATTATCAGTTCAGTTTCAGCCTCAGTATATTTCCTTACATAATCGGTATAATGTTTTCGTACGGACGTCCCTTTCTGGGGGCCGCTGCATTTCATTTGTGCAAGTTCAGATAGACGGACGGGTAGACCTCCTCAGTAGGTGTTGCCCGAGTTCAGCTTTATTGGTAAGCTCCCCTTCTTTCTGAGTTGTTGGGTCTAGCAGTGTGGTGTATATCTTGTGTATATATGTATATAGGTTATGGGTAGTTCGGGGCCTTGTTCCGATCACAGTACATCTATTAGTAGAGGCTGGTGGACATATCATGTCGGTTAGTGCATTATGTTGGGCTTGTAGGCCATGCACGTATATTTTGTTGGCTTGTCAGTTGTAGTAATTATGTCGGCCTTACCGGCCCAGCTTTATGTTGACATTCGTCAGCATTAGTCTCCATTTAGTTTTATATTTTGTATCGCACATTTTTTGGTAATGTGGCCCATAGACAAAGTATGACATTACATGTTCAGAGTCTCTTAGTCGCAAGTGGTACGCAAGGATAGATGAGGCACTAGGTACCGGTCTTGCCCCTAGGTTCGGGACGTGACACTTATAAGGTCAGACAACTATTTTACTTACTATACTAAGAGAGTTGAGTCAGTATCAACAGATAAACATATCTTCAGATTATTTGACTCTCAATTACGTTCAGTTATTATATTATCAGTTCAGTTTCAGCTTTCAGTTATTCTGTTGCCTTACATACTCGGTATATTATTTTGTACTGACGTCTTTTTTGCTAGGGATGCTACATTTCATCCTGCAAGTCCTGATTGACAGTTGGACAAACCCTCCCAGCAGACAGAGTCAAACAACAGCTTGGTTGGTAAGCTCTACTTCCTCGGTGTTACCAGGTCTAGACCTTGGAGTCCATTTTATATATACAAGTTTGATGGGTAGGTCGAGGCCCTGTCCCAAAATGGTACATTATGTTATCTCTAGAGGCTTGTAGACGAGTCATGTATATTATGTATATCAGTAGATGTTCATGGCGGCTTCGTCGGCCTAAATAGTTATATATACCACCTTTTGGGTATGTTTACCCCACAAATGTAAGAGGCGTTATTTTTAGACGATTCAAAATATGGCTTCATCGGCCTAAGTCGAGGGTTACCCCTTCAGAGTTCACTATTACAGAGTGGTACACTCAGGACGAGTATGGCACTGGGTGCCGGCCATGCCTCTTTAGGTTTGGGGCATAACAAACTTGGTATCAGAGCCGTTCTGTCCTAGGGAGTCTACGAGCCATCTCTAGTAGACCCTCGTTTATGGATGTGTTATAAACCACATTATATAAATAGGAAGCTACAAAGAATTTAGGAGCATGTTACCCTTCTTTCAAATCTACATCGTGTTATAGAGCTGAGTCAAAAGAGTTCGAGCTAAGACTTATGTTTGCTAACTATAGAGATGCATGCAATATGAAAAATTACAGCTAACCAGAGGTCTAATACATCAGTAGGTAAGGGTATTAGTAAAGAGACAATTCTTGACGATGTGGCCCTGTTTGATGCCCTATTAGATCGTGCATACCAGAAAATGCACTCTAGAATAGTACAGTTAGATATGAATACTAGAACGTTCAAAAATATCAAAAGACATGTAGTGGCATCCTAGAAGGGATAAATATTTACTTTAGTATGACTTCCACCCCTAGTAAAAAGAGAATAGCAGGAAACCCGAAGAGCTAGTGAGATGAAGCAAAGAGAGATAAACGTGAAAGAATGTTTTGTTGAAGTTTTTAGAACAAGGTAATAAATAGAGATATTAGTAGGAGAATAAGAAGGGAGTAAATGAAGCATTACGAGTAAGATGTGATAAAAGGGTGGTAACAGTAAATCATAATATGACAGGATGATATAGTCTATAGTCAAGTAAAGGAAAAGACAAGAGGTGACATACCTTGAGACTATAAAATAGTATAAGCCATAAAGTCATTCTCCTTTCGAGAAAATGAGTTGGCGACTCCAACATAATTACCAGAAGGCTAAGTTAGAGCCCCCCCCCCCACCTTCGGAGTAATAGAAATCAACATAGGCTAGTAAACAAGAAAAAAATCATATATGATTTAGGAACCAAAGGATTCGATAATAGTCGGCATCATTTCAGAAATCATTTCCCGGAAGTGATAGAATGGACAACAGATGTGACGACCCAAGGGGTCATCACCGTAATTCTTCCTTGTTCCGTGCTCCCGAGGCCTTGAAAACCTCGCTTTTAGTTGCCTCGATTGGCGTGCGCAGTTCGGGCGCGTAGCCGGAAAGTTTTTATGTTAGAATATGTGAATTATGTGAAACATTTGATGAATTTTGGTATTAATATGCATAATGTTGACTTCGGTCAACATTTTGGGTGAACGGACCCGGACCTGTGATTTGACGGTCCCGGAGGGTTTGTAGAAAAATATGGGACTTGGGCGTGTGCCCGGAATCAAATTCTGAGGTCCCAAGCCCGAGAAATGAATTTTTGAAAGAAATTGTTTTTTTGAAATTTGATATGAAAATTTGAAATGAAAAGGAGTTAGAAAATATAGGTATCGGGCTCGTATTTTGGTTCCGACGCCCGGTACAAGTCTTAAATATGTGTTAAGCACTATCTGTAAAGTTTGGCTAAAAACGGACGTCATATGACGTGTTTCGGACTAAAAATGGAGAATTTGAGTTATGAAAGTTGAAGAAAAGAAAATCATGTTTTTGAGGCTTGATCCTATGTATATAATGTTATTTTGGCGATTTGATCGCACGAGTAAGTCCGTAAGATGTTTTTAAGGTTGTGTGCATGTTTGGTTTGGAGCCCTGAGGTCTCGGGTGAGCTTTGAATGGGGCCCGGGAGGTCTTGGACTTAAGAAAATGCAGGTTCAGGTGTTGCAGACACCAGCGCGGCCGCGGTCATTTCCGCGCGGTCCGCGCTGGAGCCGCGCGGTCGCGATGCATTTTTGTGCGGTCCGCGTGGTTGAGTCTGAGGGCTAGGGTTTTAGGTTAGCTAGCGCGGCCGCGCACCAAAACAGTGCGGTCCGCGCTGGAAGGATTCAGAGAAGCCCCACTTTTCTCCCACTCGGCGCGGCCGTAACACATTTTTGTGCGGTCCGCGCCAGGTCCTCAGAAAGGTATACAAGTTCGGAAATCTCAGTCATTTTTCAATTTTCAAAAAAACCCAAAACCTAAGAGGCGATTTTCCAAACAACTTTTCTTCTCCAAAACGATTGGTAAGTGATCTCTAACTTAATTTCTTTATCCCTTAACATCTTTTAATATAATTTCAACTTCAAATCAAAGATTTTCATGGGGAAAATTGGGTGTTTTGGGTAGAATCTAGGTTTTCTACAAATTGAGAAGTTGGACCTCAATTTGGGGTCCGATTTAAAAACAAATCATATATTTGTATTCTTGGGGGAATGGGTAACCGGGTTTTGGTCCGAACCTCGAGTTTCGACCACATGGGTCCGGGGGTATTTTTGACCTTTTTGGGAAAAACCTTGAAAAATCTATTTTCATGCATTGGGGATGATTCATTTAGTAATTATTAATGTGATTAAGTAACTTATGACTAGATCCGAGCGGATTGTTGGTGGAATCAAGAGGTAAAGCGATACTAAAAGCGTGAGTTGAGTTTGGAGCATTTGAGGTAAGTGTTTGTTCTAACTTTGGCTTGAGGGAATAGGATTAGGATGATATTTGCTACTTGCTATTGTGGAGTACGGTGTATAGGCATGGTGACGGTTATCTATGCACCAGAGTCTAGCATGATCGTGAGTCTTGATTGCTTTTAATTCGAATAATGTGACACAAGCTCCTTGTTTATTTGATAAGTTTCATATAATATGAACGGTTGAGGAAGAATGATTTAAAAGGAGAATGTGTTGTGAATACTCCCTTACCGGGATGTGTAGACTGATATATTTATTCTCCCTTGTCGGGATATTTTGGGCTGTTAGTTGTACCCTTGCCGGGTTAAAGGTATTGAGTTGTTATTCTCCCCTGAAGGGGTCTACTATATGAAGTCAGATATTATGAACTATAATATGGGATCGTGTGGCACGCCGTCCACTTATATATGATATTATGGGATCGTGTGGCACGCCGTCCACTTATATATGATATTATGGGATCGTGTGGCATGCCGTCCACTTATATATGATATTATGGGATCGTGTGGCACGCCGTCCACTTATATATGATATTATGGGATCTTGTGGCACGCCGTCCACTTATATATGATATTATGGGATCGTGTGGCACGCCGTCCACTTATATATGATATTATGGGATCGTGTGGCACGCCGTCCACTTATATATGATATTATGGGATCGTGTGGCACGTCGTCCACTTATATATGATATTATGGGATCGTGTGGCACGCCGTCCACTTATATATGATATTATGGGATCGTGTGGCACGCCGTCCACTTATATATGATATTATGGGATCGTGTGGCACGCCGTCCACTTATATATGATATTATGGGATCGTGTGGCACGTCGTCCACTTATATATGATATTATGGGATCGTGTGGCACGCCGTCCACTTATATATGATATTATGGGATCGTGTGGCACGCCGTCCACTTATATATGATATTATGGGATCGTGTGGCACGCCGTCCACTTATATATATATATCATGGAAACCGGAGTTTCTTCTATTTATTTCCGATATTTCATTTTTATCTGTTACTCCACGATAACATGTCCCCTCCCAGTTTTACTTCGTATTATCTTGTTATTGTTTCCTTGCACTTGTTGTATATATATCTGTACAGGTTAACTGTGGTAGGTACTGTCTAGCCTCATCACTACTTCGCCGGGGTTAGGCCAGGCACTTACCAGCACATGGGGTCGGTTGTGCTGATGCTACACTCTGTGCATTTTTGGTGCACAGATCAGGGAGCAGCTTACGGACCGCAGCAGTAGGACTTCTGGGAGCTATCTTT
The DNA here is from genome assembly GCF_000715075.1 of Nicotiana tabacum. Classification (NCBI taxonomy): domain Eukaryota; kingdom Viridiplantae; phylum Streptophyta; class Magnoliopsida; order Solanales; family Solanaceae; genus Nicotiana; species Nicotiana tabacum. The sequence continues at coordinate 48,857,477 of NC_134089.1, read as the reverse complement.
AGTCTAGGGACTCTCGAAGTAGCCTAGCTGGCGTTCGCAGGCCGAAGTCCCTTTCCGTGTTTTTTTTTGTTTGTTTATCTCGTATCAGACAAACATGATGTATTTTCCCTTCAGACATTGATTGTAGTATTCTGTAGTAGTCCGTGAGCTAGTGACACCAGACTCTGGGTAGCATTTTGTTTCAAACTTCCGCACTTTTGGTTTTTATTTGCTTTAGATTTAAAGTCTTCCGCTTAGATTTTGTCTCGTTTATTATATTGTTTAAAAGAAAGCAGGAAAGGTGTTTTGAATATTTGGCTTGCCTAGCTCCGATAGTAGGCGCCATCACGACACCCGATGGTGGGAAATCCGGGTCGTGACAAGTTGGTATCAGAGCTCTAGGTTACTTAGGTCTCACAACTCACGGACAAGCTCAGTAGAGTCTGAGGGATCGGTACGGAGACGTATGTATTTATCCCGCAGAGGCTACCGAGTTAGGAAAACTTCACCTTGTTCATTCTTGTCGTGCGATTCTGGTTCTCAAGTACTGATTGTCTTTCCACTCTGTTATTTCGCAGATGGCGAGGACACGTGCTTTCTCTTCTACCGCGCAACAGCCTGATCCCCCAGCAGCAGCCCCTATTAGGGGCAGAGGGCAAGGACGAGGCCGTGCCCACATCTCAGGCTGGGGGAGGAGTTTAGACTCCCGATACTCGTACTCCAGAGCCGGTAGCTCCTCAGGCTCAGGTTCCAGCAGTTCAACCAGTTGTGGCAGCCCAGCCAGGTATTGCGGCTCAGTCCAGTGATGGTGCGGCTATGTCCGCGGATGCTTTGTGGAGGCTTGATCGTTTTACCAAGCTCTTCACTACTACATATAGTGGCACTCCCTCAGAGGATGCTCAAGATTTCATATTCAGCTATAATGAAGTTATACAGACTATGGGCATTGTAGAGACCAATGGGGTCGACTTCGCCACTTTTCGCCTGGCAGGATCCGCCCAGACTTAGTGGAGGGATTTCTGTTTAGCCAGGCCAGCAGGGTCGCCATCATTGACCTGAGATCAGTTTTCAGAGTTATTTCTGGGGAAGTTTCTTCCAGTTACTCAACGAGATGCTCTTCGCAGGTAGTTTGAGCGTCTCCAGCAGGGTCCTATGACGGTCACCCAGTATGAGACCTGGTTCATTGATCTTGCTCGTCATGCCATTGTGATACTCCCCACGATAGGGAGAGGGTGTGGAGGTTTATTGATGGGTTGGCCCAGCCGATCCGTGTTCAGATGGCCATGAGTGCCGGTAGTGAGATTTCATTTCAGGAGGCGGCAGATGGTGCCCGCCGGATAGAGATGGCACTTGCTCAGGGAGGTGGTCATGGGTCTGATAAGAGGCCCCGTCATTCTGGTAGATTCAGTGGTACCTCGTCTGGAGGTAGGGATTCTTATGGTAGAGGCCATCCTTCGAGGCCCTTTCAGTCAGCTCTCCAGGCTTCTCATGGTACACCAGGTGGTCATGGTTCTCAGCCGCAGTATTCTGACCAGCAGCTCTTCAGTTCACAATCAGCACCTATCAGTGCACCACCACTTCGTTATTCTCAGCAGCCGATGGCTTGTTATACTTACGGCGATTTGAGTTACATTGCCAGATATTGCCCTCGAGTTTCCAGCAGCTCGCAGCAGCAGGGTTCTCGCCCGATGATCTAGGCACCAGTTGCCCCACAGCCTGCCCAGCCATCTAGAGGCGGGGGTAGAGGACATAGAGGTGGAGGTAGAGGTTTTAGAGGTAGAGCTCATACCGTTAGAGGTAGGGGTCAACCAGCAGCAGATCGTCCCAGGGATATGATTCAGGGAGGTGGGCCCCAGCCCTGTTGTTATGCTTTGCCAGCCAGGCCAGAGGCTGAGTCATCAGATTTTGTGATTACAGGTACTATTCCGGTCTGTGATAGGGATGCTACTGAGCTATTTGATCCCGGATCTACGTATTCATATGTGTCGTCCTATTTTGCACCCTATTTGGTTATGCCTAGTGACTCGTTGAGTATTCTTGTTTATGTGTCAACACCGGTGGGGGATTCTATTGTGGTCAACCAAGTTCATCGTTCTTGTATCGTAGTGATTCGAGGTCTTGAGACCCGTGTTGTTTTGTTGCTTTTGGACATGGTCGACTTTGATGTTATATTAGGGATGGATTAGTTATCCCCGTACCATGCTATCTTGGATTGCCATGCCAAGACCGTGACCTTAGCCTTACCGAATTTACCCCGTTTAGAGTGGAGAGGGACTTCTGGTCATTGTACTCGCAGTGTTATATCGTATGTGAAAGCTCGGCGTATGGTCGAGAAGGGATGTTTGGCCTACTTGGCGTATGTTTGCGGTTCTAGCACGGAGGCCCCTTCTATTGATTCTGTGCCCGTTGTTCAGGAGTTTCCTGAGGTTTTCCCTTCAGACTTGCCGGGTATGCCGCCCGACAGGGATATCGACTTTTGTATTGATTTGGCCCCGGGCACTCATCCCATTTCTATCCTTCCATATCGTATGGCCCCGCCGGAGCTGAAAGAGTTAATGGAACAACTGCAGGACTTGCTTGAGAAAGGTTTCATTAGACCCAGTGTTTCTCCTTGGGGTGCGCCGGTGTTGTTTGTTAAGAAAAAGGATGGTTCGATGAGAATGTGCATCGATTACCGGCAATTGAACAAGGTTACAATTAAGAATAAGTATCCACTGCCGAGGATCGACGATTTATTCGACCAGCTTCAGGGTGCGAGGGTGTTTTCAAATATAGATTTGAGATCTGGCTACCACCAGCTGAGGATTAGGGCGTCTGATATCCCTAAGACAACATTTCGCACTCGGTATGGGAACTATAAGTTTTTGGTCATGTCATTTGCATTGACTAATGCCCCAGCAGCGTTTATGGAGTTGATGAACCGAGTGTTTAAACCTTATTTGGACTTGTTCGTGATAGTCTTCATTGACGATATTCTTATATACTCCCGCAGTCAGGAGGAGCATGAGTAGCACCTCAGAGTGGTCCTTCAGACCCTAAAGGATAGTCAGTTGTATGTTAAGTTCTCAAAGTGCGAGTTTTGGTTGAGTTCGGTCGCATTCCTGGGTCATGTCGTATCAGCCGCAGGTATTCAGGTAGACCCGAAGAAGATAGAGGCAGTCAAGAACTGGCCTCGACCAGCTTCAGCTACAGATATTCAGAATTTCCTGGGGTTAGCAGGTTACTATCGTCGGTTCGTGAAGGGGTTTTCATCCATTGCAGCCCCTATGACCAGATTGACCCAGAAGGGTGCCCAGTTCAGGTGGTCGGACGAGTGTGTGGCGAGCTTTCAGAAGCTCAAGACGGCTCTGACTACGGCACCGGTATTGGTTTTGCCCACAGGTTCAGGGCCATATATGGTCTATTGTGATGCGTCTCGTATTGGGCTTGGTGCAGTGTTGATGCAGGAAGGCAAGGTCATTGCTTATGCTTCGAGGCAGTTGAAGATTCACGAGAAGAATTATCCGGTTCATGATCTCGAGTTGGCAGCCATTGTTCATGCCCTGAAGATCTGGAGGCATTACTTATATGGCGTGACGTGTGAGGTTTACACTGATCACAAGAGTCTTCAGTATCTGTTCAAGAAGAAAGAGTTGAATTTGAGGCAGAAGAGATGGTTAGAGTTGCTAAAGGATTATGATGTTACTATCTTATACCATCCCGGGGAAGGCCAATGTGGTGGCTGATGCATTGAGCAGGAAGTCCGCCAGCATGGGTAGTCTTGCTTATATTCCAGTCAGCCAAAGATCGCTTGCTTTGGATGTTCAGGCCTTGGCCAATCGTCTTGTGAGGTTGGATATTTCTGAGCCTAGCAAAGCGTTAGCTTGCACGGTTGCTCGTTCCTCACTATTAGAGCGTATCCGCGAGCGGCAGTTTGAGGATCCCCATTTGTGTGTCTTGAGAGACACGGTGCAGCGTGGAGGTGCCAAGAAAGTAACCTTAGATGATGATGGTGTATTGAGATTGTAGGGGCGAGTTTGTGTGCCCAATGTTGATGGGATTCGAGAGTTGATCTTAGCAGAGGCCCACAGTTCTCGGTATTCTATTCACCCGGGCGCCGCGAAGATGTATCAGGATCTGAGGCAGCACTATTGGTGGCATAAGATGAAGAAAGACATCGTTGCGCACGTGGCTCGATGTTTGAATTGTCAGCAGGTTAAGTACGAGCATCAAAGACCTGGTGGTCTATCTCAGAGGATTGCACTTCCCGAGTGGAAGTGGGAGAGGATTATGATGGATTTCGTTACTGGACTTCCGATGACTCGGAAAAAGTTTGATGCAGTTTGGGTCATTGTTGATAGGCTGACCAAGTCAGCGCATTTTGTTCCTGTTGCAGCCACCTATTCGTTCGAAAGGTTAGCCGAGATTTATATCAGGGAGATTGTTCGCCTTCATGGGGTGCCGCTATCTATCATTTCGGATCGGGGTACGCAGTTTACCTCGCATTTTTGGAGAGCGGTTCAGCGAGAGTTCGGCACCCAGGTTGAGTTGAGTACAACATTCCATCCCCAGACGAACGGTCAGTCCGAGAGGATTATTCAGGTTCTTGAGGACATGCTCCGAGCCTGTGTCATTGATTTTGGAGGCTCGTGGGACCAGTTTTTGCCTTTAGCAGAGTTTGCCTACAACAACAGCTACCAGTCTAGCATTCAGATGGCTCCGTACGAGGCGTTGTATGGTAGGCGATGTCGGTCTCCAGTTGGATGGTTTGAGCCGGGAGAGGCTTGATTATTGGGTACGGATCTGGTTCAGGAAGCCTTGGACAAGGTTAGGATTATTCAGGATAGACTTCGTACAGCTCAGTCCAGACAGAAGAGTTACGCAGACCGCAAGTTCAAAGATGTTGCCTTCATGGTTGGTGAGCGGGTATTGCTCCGTGTATCGCCTATGAAGGGCGTGATGAGATTTGGGAAGAAGGGCAAGCTCAGCCCTAGGTTCATCGGTCCATTTGAGATTCTTGATCGTGTGGGAGAGGTGGCTTATAGACTTGCCTTGCCACCTAGCTTGTCAGCTGTGCATCACGTGTTTCATGTGTCTATGCTCCGGAAGTATCGCGGAGATCCATCGCACGTGTTAGATTTTAGCACTGTCCAATTGGACATGGATCTGTCATATGAGGAGGAGCCGGTGGCTATTCTAGACCGGCAGGTTCGACAGTTGAGGTCGAAGAGTTTTCCTTCGGTGCGTGTTCAGTGGAGAGGTCAGCCTCATGAGGCATCGACCTGGGAGTCCGAGTCCGATATGCGGAGTCGTTATCCTTATTTATTTCCCGACACAGGTACTTCTTTCTTTTGTCCGTTCGAGGAGGAACGGTTGTTTTAGAGGTGGAGAATGTGACGACCCAAGGGGTCATCACCATAATTCTTCCTTGTTCCGTGCTCCCGAGGCCTTGAAAACCTCGCTTTTAGTTACCTCGAATGGCGTGCGCAGTTCGGGCGCGTAGCCGGAAAGTTTTATGTTAGAATATGTGAATTATGTGAAACATTTGATGAGTTTTGGTATTAATATGCATAATGTTGACTTCGGTCAACATTTTGGGTAAACGGACCCGGACCTGTGATTTGACGGTCCCGGAGGGTTCGTAGAAAAATATGGGACTTGGGCATGTGCCCGGAATCAAATTCTAAGGTCCCAAGCCCGAGAAATGAATTTTTGAAAGAAATTGTTTTTCTGAAATTTGATATGAAAATTTGAAATGAAAAGGAGTTAGAAAATATAGGAATCGGGCTCGTATTTTGGTTCCGACGCCCGGTACAAGTCTTAAATATGTGTTAAGCACTATCTGTAAAGTTTGGCTAAAAACGGATATAATGTTATGAAAGTTGAAGAAAAGAAAATCATGTGTTTGAGGCTTGATCCTATGTATATAATATTATTTTGGCGATTTGATCGCACGAGTAAGTCCGTAAGATGTTTTTAAGGTTGTGTGCATGTTTGGTTTGGAGCCCCGAGGGCTCGGGTGAGTTTTGAATGGGGCCCGGGAGGTCTTGGACTTAAGAAAATGCAGGTTCAGGTGTTACAGACACCAGCGCGGCCGCGGTCATTTCCGCGCGGTCCGCGCTGGAGCCGCGCGGTCGCGATGCATTTTTGTGCGGTCCGCGTGGTTGAGTCTGAGGGCTAGGGTTTTAGGTTAGCTAGCGCGGCCGCGCACCAAAACAGTGCGGTCCGCGCTGGAAGGATTCAGAGAAGCCCCACTTTTCTCCCACTCGGCGCGGCCGCAACACATTTTTGTGCGGTCCGCACCAGGTCCTCAGAAAGGTATACAAGTTCGGAAATCTTAGTCATTTTTCAATTTTCAAAAAAACCCAAAACCTAAGAGGCGATTTTCCAAATAACTTTTCTTCTCCAAAATGATTGGTAAGTGATCTCTAACTTAATTTCTTTATCCCTTAACATCTTTTAATATAATTTCAACTTCAAATCAAAGATTTTTATGGGGAAAATTGGGTGTTTTGGGTAGAATCTAGGTTTTCTACAAATTGAGAAGTTGGACCTCAATTTGGGGTCCGATTTAAAAACAAATCATATATTTGGATTCGTGGGGGAATAGGTAACCGGGTTTTGGTCCGAACCTCGAGTTTCGACCACGTGGGTCCGGGGGTATTTTTGACCTTTTTGGGAAAAACCTTGAAAAATCTATTTTCATGCATTGGAGATGATTCATTTAGTAATTATTAATGTGATTAAGTAACTTATGACTAGATCCGAGCAGATTGGTGGTGGAATCAACAGGTAAAGCGATACTAGAAGCGTGAGTTGAGTTTGGAGCATTTGAGGTAAGTGTTTGTTCTAACTTTGGCTTGAGGGAATAGGATTAGGATGATATTTGCTACTTGCTAATGTGGAGTACGGTGTAGAGGCATGGTGACGGTTATCTATGCACCGGAGTCTAGCATGACCGTGAGTCTTGATTGCTTTTAATTCGAATAATGTGACACAAGCTCCTTGTTTATTTGATAAGTTTCATATAATGTGAACGGTTGAGGAAGAATGATTTAAAAGGAGAATGTGTTGTGAATACTCCCTTGCCGGGATGTGTAGACTGATATATTTATTCTCCATTGTCGGGATATTTTGGGCTGTTAGTTGTACCCTTGCCGGGTTAAAGGTATTGAGTTGTTATTCTCCCCTGAAGGGGTCTACTATATGAAGTCAGATATTATGAACTATAATATGGGATCGTGTGGCACGTCGTCCACTTATATATGATATTATGGGATCGTGTGGCACGCCGTCCACTTATATATGATATTATGGGATCGTGTGGCACGTCGTCCACTTATATATGATATTATGGGATTGTGTGGCACGCCGTCCACTTATATATGATATTATGGGATCGTGTGGCGCGCTGTCCACTTATATATGATATTATGGGATCGTCTATATGAAGTCAGATATTATATATGATATTATGGGATCGTGTGGCACGCTGTCCACTTATATATGATATTATGGGATCGTGTGGCACGCCGTCCACTTATATATGATATTATAGGATCGTGTGGCACGCCGTCCACTTATATATGATATTATGGGATCGTGTGGCACGCCGTCCACTATATATATATATATATATCATGGAAACCGGAGTTTCTTCTATTTATTTCCGATATTTCATTTTTATCTGTTACTCCCCGATAGCATGTCCCCTCCCAGTTTTACTTCGTATTATCTTATTATTGTTTCCTTGCACTTGTTGTATATATATCTGTACAGGTTAACTGTGGTAGGTACTGTCTAGCCTCGTCACTACTTCGTCGGGGTTAGGCCAGGCACTTACCAGCACATGGGGTCGGTTGTGCTGATGCTACACTCTGTGCATTTTTGGTGCACAGATCAGGGAGCAGCTTACGGACCGCAGCAGTAGGACTTCTGGGAGCTATCTTCAGTCCAGGGACTCTCGAGGTAGCCTAGCTGGCGTTCGCAGGCCGAAGTCCCTTTCCATGTTTTTTTGTTTGTTTATCTTGTATCAGACAAACATGATGTATTTTCCCTTCAGATATTGATTGTAATATTCTGTAGTAGTCCGTGAGCTAGTGACACCAGACTCTGGGTAGCATTTTGGTTCAAACTTCCGCACTTTTGTTTTTCAGTTGCTTTAGATTTAAAGTCTTCCGCTTAGATTTTGTCTTGTTTATTATATTCTTTGAAAGAAAGCAGGAAAGGTGTTTTGAATATTTGGCTTGCCTAGCTTCGATAGTAGGCGCCATCACGACACCCGATAGTGGGAAATCCGGGTCGTGACAACAGAAGAATAACCTTTATAGGTCATTAAGGAAGACGATTCCCTGAAAAAAGAACTGTGAGCAAAGTTATGCTTAAGGACTAAGTGTGCCAGTTACACTAGTTGTCACCCACACGCGTAAAAAATTCAGTTATCCCTGTTATAGAAGGGTTACTGCAAGGCGAGGAAGAGTCAGTAAAGATGTGAAAAGATGCGAAAGATAAAAAGGTAACTGTGGACTAGTAAAGTAAGAATGCGGCAAAAATGCGAAAGGAGTGAGTTGTGTCACGCCCCAAACTCGAGGAGCACGATCGACCCTCAACTGAGTGAACCCGGTTGAGTAAGCCTATTAGATTCTTTCTACCCAAACTCACACATGAATGAAGAGATGATATATTCTCATTAATTAAACAATAAGGAGATCATGTATACAATACCAAATCATTTCTATTTAGTTACTTCATTTCTAAAGTCTCAAAATACACACACTTTCATAGTCTGAGATGGAACAAGTGATTCAAACATAAGATGAATTATTTGAATTTCTCCAACACCAATATACAACCCACACTATGTCTACTGAGCCTTTAATAGATATAGAAGATTATAATGATAGTGCCGGTAACAAAGCCCCGGCTATACCTCAAAACACAAAGTACATGAGGAATAAGAGATACATGACCCCGAAATGAAGTGGGGCTCACCATTCAGCTGAAGAGGGTGTACCGCTATCACTAATCAATGCCATCTGTTGTGGAACCACCTGCATCCATTGAAGATGCAGTGCCCTGACAAAAGGAGCGTTAGTACATATGGAATAGGACTAGTATGTAAAGTTAACTATCCTCTTTAAAAATAGGATGCCAACATAAAAGGGAACACCATGGAAACAACAATCAACAATAAATGATATCAAATTTCCAAGTTAAAGCATAATAATTTCTAAAATATGAAGATAATATATTTTTTTGGTTGGCAGATCTTTAGCACCGATATACCACCGTTCACAATACCAATATCACCGTACTTTTAGCACGGAGCCCGATCACGATCCGATAGGCTAGCTCGTCTCATCCGAGACATCAACCACAATCACAATTTCAATTATAATTTACAACACAATCACCACCATGTGTGCGGCATGGTGTCCGATCACGACCCAATCGGGTAGGACATCTCAATACAATGCCGTGTGGAATGACATAATCATTTTCCAATCAATCATCTCATCCCAGTTAAGGGGAATAATTTTGTCACATCAATCTCATCCCAAACAAGGAGAATAATTACAATCCACTCCTACACCGGTATGTATGGTTTCGGGGTTATGTTATTTCAATCTACCCTTCCTCGTTAACTATAAATACTCCCAAAAGTATTTTTTATTTTCTTAGAAAGGAAACAACAATACAAATGCATTTACCTCATAACCTTATACTATATATAGCCTCATTAGCACTTTCAGCACCTTTCAACATCATTATTTCATTGGCTCTCTTGGCCATACATATCATTCTTCATTCATGGAACAATGATTGTATTTCATATTCCACACTTGAATTTCTTCTCTTTCATGGATCATCATTATAAATATCAACGAATAGAATATTCCGAAAATCACAAATTTAGGTTCATTAGTAATGAAGGATTTAAGCACAATGGATTTCATTCCAAGAAAAAGAGAAAAATGATTGGCAATAGAAGCACAAGTTAAACTCATAAACAAGTAACACGTCATTTATTCGTGAATAACGTTTCCCCAACAAGGGCAATACACAATTTCAACTCACGAATATGTAAGAATGCAAAACACATCGAAACACAAAGCATTAGTTAAAAAAGCAACATATGGGCATCATTTTAGTACATAAGCTTTTAGGCAATTCTATTTTTCAAAGTCAACTTGGAACAATTGAATCAAAGCTCATATCATAATATTTCTCACTTCATCTCATTCCATTACCACTAGCGACAAGTATAACTTTCATTCTTGGCATGTTGTCCACACTTTTTATCCCCAATTCACTTATTTAATTTTCAAGCATCTTTATAAATTATCAACAACAATATATTTTGAATCAAGACTTTAGGTACATATATGAATAATTAAGAGTCATAAATATATTGAGATTTTCCCACACAATTTGGCATCATAATCTTCATTTGAAACACGACTCAAAGACATCGCATTTTAATACACATATCATTCTTGAACACATTCCCAAAGGATAACATAATGTGATAGGAACATTCCAAACGCGTTTTGAATAAATAATTCTCGACACTTTGCTTATTCAAGACAATCAAATTTATTGGGAATAACTCGGAACATAGAATAAGGAACTTGAGACAATCATAATTGAAACTTACGGGAACATCGTGGAATTCAATTCTAAGAGAGTAGTTTAGCCAACATACCTTGTTTGAGCTTTTCTTAAGTTACTACAATGCCCAAACACTTCTAGCAATAACAATCTATAGGAAGATAGCAAAAATCAATTAACAATTAGAAGGATTCCTGGGGTGTAACTCTCTTAGGAATTTTGTCAAACACCTAGCATACAAAATAGATCACAAGACTCTACAATGGTAATCTCTTCCCCCTCAATCAATTTCGACAATAAATTACCCAAAATAGTTCATTCATCCCACATACTACAAACTAGTGTCACATGTATGGCCTATTTCCAGTCGCACAATAGATTTGAATTCATAACCTCTTGCATGAAAGCTTAGGAGTAGGGCTTACCTAGAAAGATGATGATCCAGTGATTGGCTTACTTGATTCTTGAAGATTGGTGCAAGATTGGATGATTGAGATGTTAGGTTTTGTTACACCCCATGTTTTCGTACGTAAAAGTGCACCATAAGTAAATTGATGACAACGCGGAAATGAGATATTACATTCCGCATTTTCGTACGTTAAAGTTTTATCGTACGTTAATCGACGTAAGTTCGGGAATGAGATTATTTTGAGATTATAAGCATTATACTATTTCAAATAAGTGATGAATAAATTCGTGAAGGTGAGAGGGTAAGAAAATTGAAGAAAATGAATTTCATCGAAGTTTGATATTTTGGGATAAAATACGACTTGTGCTAATATACCCGGTATTTATGGACTAGTGTCATACAAGGTATCACATGGCCATGATAGTAAGGTGTATAAAGAATATTAAAAGTAAGTAGTATTTTAAGTAAGTTGAGATAATTCTTAATTATGTGGATAATTGGTTAATTATAAATTTTTTATGGGAAATTAACATGTAATTGGAAATTTGTGGATAAAGTTTGGTGGATAAATTTGGATGAACCAACGTGGCAACAAGATTGACTAAAATAAGTGACTCTTATATCACAAAACAAGGAGTCATGTTAGGAGCCTTTAGGCCAAAGATTAGTAATCCTAGTGGGACCCACACCTAAGGGATGGATGTAACCCTTCTAATTCACCCAAAATACTTTGCTCTCATATAACTAAATTAGGAAGGAAAGCTTCAGCAAGGTTATTGAATTGCAATAGCAACGTAGTGGTTTCAGACACTTCATACGAAGACAATTTTATACTATATGGCATGAGATTTTGCAATTTTAAGGAGTACAGTGCAATCTTTCTCAAGAATATCGTACGAATTTTCTCTACTTCTATCAGTCGTTACGTGTTTTATCACAAAAGATGTGTGATAGAGGGATTGTCAAGAGAATCGGCTCAGGTATGTTAAGGCTATCATTTCTTTCGTTAGGCATGATCTATATGACACAAATGAAACGAGCAAATGCACAACTTCCATAAATGACTCTATTCATAGATGTATTAGAAATGCCTATGTTCTTGAATTCTCATATGTCTTATTATTCCATTGTCTATTCATGGGTCTCAGAAAATATGTAAATTGATTTTGTGATATTAATCAGAGACATAATGGTCTTATGACACTCCGAAAGATTTTATTGACGTACTTCTCATGCATTGCATTCTTTTACATTGACCCATGACAAGATGGCATTATATATATATACATACACACACACACACACACACACACACATGGCGTTATATATGCATATATTATATGTATATGGGATATGGGAAAAGGTTATGGCATTATATACGCACCACCACCTGATCAGCTGGTATACGTTGATGATTTGCCCACAGTGGACGAGATGATATGATGGGATGCTCTCAGAGGCTTGATGATATTATGAACACTTGTACCTATGCACGACATGACATTCGTACGTATATGCATGGAACTATAAGTATTTCATGATTTACAGAGTTATCCAGACACATAGGTTGAGTCATTTACTTTATATTTCTTCCATGTCTTTTACGTACTTATTTACGTGCTTTACATACTCGGTACATTATTTGTACTAACGTTCCTTTTGCCCGGGGACACTACATTTCTTTCCCACATGTCTCGATAGACAGGTCGAGAGTCCTCCAATTAGGCGATCAACTCAGCGGAAGATGTTGGTGCACTCCATATGACGCTTGTAGACAGATGTCATGTACGTAAAAGATTGTATAGCCTTGTTGTCCTATGTACAATGTACGAATGATTATTTTTGTCTTAGAGGCTCATATGTCTTATGTATAAGTTGGTATAACACGTTGTATTCCACTATTTCACGGTAGCCTCTCCGGCTCAGTCATCTATGATAACATGATACAAAAAGATACATTATGTTGGTACTCGGTTGAGTAAGGTACCAGGGTGCCCATCGCGGCCCATCGATTTTGGTCATGACAAAAGTGGTATCAGAGCAGTTCAGTCCTAGGGAATCTACAAGTCATGTCTAGTAGAGTCTTGTTTATGGGTGTGTTATGTACCACACTTATAAGTAGGAGGCTACAGGGAATTTAGGACTGTTACTCTTTCTTCTTACTCTAGACCGTGTGGTAGAGCTCATTTATAAAAATTCAAATTCCGAACTTCTATTTTATTTGTAATAAGACAATGCCTACATTGAGAAAGACAATCGATAAGAGATATAGCTATGGAAGTGTTGAGTTAGAGGAACTCGATTTTGCATCTTGCTTATGATAAGTAAATATGAGGTATTCAGCAGATCATGTGTGTACTGAAAGGTGTAAGCCTCTTAATAAGAAGCCTTAAGGCAAGAATACCTATCTACCTTTATGGTGAAAGACAATAAGAGATTCAGAAGATAAATACAAGTTTCAACAAGAAAAATAAGCAAAATGAATAAGGCTACTAAGCCCTCAGTTAATGAAGGTTAACAGTGTCTATAATTCAGGCAGAGGAATATAAGCTTTTTGAGTTATATTCAACAGTAACAGAGGTATGTACAATTGGTCACACCCATTTCAGTTATGCCTTATGGGGGCTAACAGGTATAGTTAAGAGAAGGACGAGATATCAAGATCCGACTGGGGTTAGGGTAACCCAAATTGGTGAATGGATTGCTTACGTTAGTTGACATTTCCGAATGATATTGCAAATGTGCTAGTTGATCTCCTTATGAGATACCCATATGGTGCACTCTAAAATAGTACAACTAGATATCGGTACTACAAAGATAGACACTGGAATCCTGGAAGAGATAAATATTATCTTAGTATGGCTCCCGTCCCTAGTAGAGAGACAATGTTAGGCAACCTGAAGAGCCAATGGATGGAGCAAAGGGGAGTTAAAAGCTAAAGAATATCTTGTTGAAGTTTTCAGAATCAAGTAATAGATAGAAATGTTAGCATGAAATAAGAAGATAGTTAATGATGTATTATGAGTAAGATGTGATACATGGATGACACCAATAGATAAAAAATGAAAAATGACAGTATTACAAAGTCTAGTCAAATGAAGGGAAATACGAGAGGTAACAAGCCTTAAGACAACAAAAATGTATAGGCCATAAAGTCATATACTCATTTCAAGAAGTAAGTTCGTGACTCTAATGTGATTACCAATAGGAAAAGCTAGACCCCAGAATAATGGGGATTGGTATGGGCTGGTGAACAAGATAAAGTAAACATGGATTACTAGTTTTTTGATTTGATAATGATCGACATCATGAGAATTTCATACTTCTTTCTGGAAATAATAGAATGGACAACAAAAGAAGATTTATGATAAATTCAGAAAATGGTCATTGCGGCAGACACTCCCCTAAAGCAAGCAACGTGAGTAACTTTAAACCTAAGGGACTGTCTGTTCCAGTTATACTAAGTACCACCCTTGTAAGTAAAGAATTTTGTTATCCTTGGTACAAAAAGATTACTACAAGGAATGTAAGGGCCATCGATTATGTAAAAAGACGCCAAAGATGAAGAGGTAAAACATATATTGGTAGATCATCGTAGCTTCAACTCTTAGTACTCCCCTAAAGGGGGGATTATGGAGTGATGTGGCGTTAAGTCAGAATTAAGTGGTTCTAGTAGCTATAAAATGGTAAATGAAGAATGCAATAAAATTAATAAAGAGATGAGGTTGCACTTATTCTAAACCTACAGATAGGTTACGATCCCAGAACATTATACAAGTACAACATCAAAGAGAGGAGGTTAAAGTTCCTTCCCGAGTTGTTATTGATATATAAGGAGACAGTACGAGACATAAGTTAAGACAAAAGAAATAACCCAAGAAATATTACGCAGAATATTATTATGCGAATGGGCCAACGAGTAGTTAGTAGTTGATTTAGGAAGATCCTAATTATGGCTAGACAAGAGGATACAGACAAATCAGCAGATTGTGCAAGATAAACATAGTAAAACCCAACATGGAGAATTCAACCTCGCAATAATGTCATTATAATAATTGAGATATATTCAAATAGGAGTCGGGGTAGTTAAAGGTACCGTAACGGGGATAAAAGAAAGTGCCACTAGGAAGGTAATCAAAATATATGTTCAAAAGCAATTGTACAAGCACAAGGGCACGGAGGTAAACAACTACAGATGATTATAGGCAAGAAAAGACATCAAAAATGTCCGTAATAAGCTCATAGCTTTATGAGAGTCAAGAGTTCTCCCTAAGTACTACAGTGAAGGACTAGCTGAGAGAGTAAGGAAGAAAGGCTTTAACCTAAGCTCTGTGACTTAAGGAGGAAATGATCTTATAACAACAGTCTCATAACAACATTGTATGCACTCCATAAGAAAATGGCACCTACCGTGGCTAATGAACGAGAAGAAGAATCAGAAGTGATACTAAAGATCACTTGAGTTGTATGGAATTCAATATGTGTTGGCACTAAGGTAAGCTAAGTATGCATGCAACAAGGGCAAGAAAACCAGGAAATTATGGGCATTGTGATTGAGAACATTGCATGATCACACTTAATATCATAGATACAAAAGAGAAAGTACAACAACCATATTATATAACAGCCCTACAGTGAAACTAGTTGGAAAAGTACCAGCCTCATAAGGAATCAGTACGGAGCTCCACCGGATAGTGTATGCACTAGAGGTGCAAGTTTTATAATAGAACTTCAAATTATGGACATGAATTATACTTATGTGGAAAGGAGTTCATGAAAGAGATAGAAGGTACGATGCAAGGTTTTAAGGTAAGGTAAAGAAATAGTTAATAATGTAATTCTGAGAGATAAAGGATGACATTTTGGCCTTCGATTGAGTAATGATCTAACAAAGAAAAGAAAGGGATCTCACTAATTGGACATGATTAAAATACCCACATAAGGTGAATCACACTGGGATTCTATAAAGTATGGTTATGGAAGTATAGTATAACCCCTAGGTAGATCAATCTAATTACTCCAGATTCACCAACAAGATGCGAACCCTAGCGGTGGTGTTACATAAGAGATCAAGTTATCGGTGGTAGATGATGGATCAACATTAAGGTGAATCAACAATAGATGGATAAAAGCTCGACAATATAAAATGAGATTAGACCATCAGCTTTAAGGATAAGCAACGAGAGTAACCCGATGATGGTTGCAGACCTCGATAACGATAAATCAAAGTAAGAGTTATGGCATAATATGACCTATGTAGATGCAGTAAAGTCATACGAATGGATAACCAGGTTTATGAAGTAAGATATAGCCATCTTCGCAAGTTCTACAATGTACCGAGCGAAGAACTTCGGTATACCTATAGATGACTAGAGAGGCATCCTATTAAGCCTTGTATATGTTTACAAAGTAAGGCCTAGTGATTGGATAAAAGCTGGAGGAAAAAGGAGAGAAGAGTCGCATAGGCACACTTACATGATCAGAGTCGTACAGGCTGCATGACAGAGGGTAGCAACAGTTACAAGATTGGAAGGATTCTGAATACAAGTCTTGGTGTGAAAAAAGAGGACTAAAGGGTGGGGGTGATGCCCTAGCCTTTGGATTTATACAAAGAATAGTTTCCTAAATTGCAAAAAGAGTATTAAAGTAGTCGCAAGAGCTATGAGTTTTGAGAATGATAAATGCATCAGTCAACATTCGAGGGCGAATGTTCCGAAGGGGGAAGGATGTTATACCCCATGTTTTCGTACGTAAAAGTGCAACATAAGTAAATTGATGACAACTCGGAAATGGGATATTACATCCCGCATTTTCGTACATTAAAGTTTCGTCGTAAGTTAATCGATGTAAGTTCGGTAATGAGATTATTTTAAGAATATAAGCATTATGCTATTTCAAATAACTGATGAGTAAATTCGTGAAGGTGAGAGGGCAAGAAAAAATCGAAGAAAATGAATTTCGTCAAAGTTTGACATTTTGAGATAAAATACGACCCGAGCTAAAATACCCGGTATTTATGGACTAGTGCCATACAAGGTACCACATTGACATGATAGTAATGTGTATAAAAAATATTAAAAGTAAGTAGTATTTTAAGAAATTTGAGATAATTCTTAATTGTGTGGATAATTGGTTAATTATTATTTTTTAATGGGAAATTAACATGTAATTTGAAATTTGTGGATAAAGTTTGGTGGATAAATTTTGATAAACCAACGTGGCATCAAGATTGACTCAAATAAGTGACTCTTAGATCACAAAACAAGGTGTCATGTTAGGAGCCTTTAGGCCAAAGATTAGTCACCCTAGTGGGACCCACACCTATGGGATTGATATAATCCTTCTAATTCATCCAAAACACTTTGCCCTCGTATAACTAAATTAGGAAGGAAAGCTTCAACAAGGTTATTGAACTGCAATAGCAACATAGTGGTTTCAGACACTTCATACGAAGACCGTTTTATACTATACAGCGTGAGATTTTGCAATTTTAAGGAGTACGGTACAATCTTTCTCAAGAATATCGTACGGATTTTCCCTTCTTCGATCCACCGTTACATGTTTTATCACAAAAGATGCGTGTTAGAGGGATTTTCAAGAGAATCGGCTAAGGTATGCTAAGGCTATCCCTTCTTTCATTTGGCATGATCCATACGATACAAATGAAACGAGCAAATGCACAACTTCCATAAATGACTCTATTCATAGAAGTATTAGAAGTGCCTATATTCTTGAATTCCCATATATCTTATTATTCCATCGTATATTATTGGGTCTCAAAAAATACGTAATTTGATTTTGTCATATTAATCAGAGGCATAATGGTCTTATGACACTCCGAAAGATTTTATTGGCGTACTTCTCATGCATTGCATTCATTTACATTGACCCATGACAAGATGGCATTATATACGGGTATATATATGTATATATATATATATATATATGGGATATAGGAAAGGTTATGACATTATATACACACCACCACCTGAATACATCAATATATCCCAACCGCCATTGTGGGTCCCATAGAGAGATACTTGGCGCAGTCTCGCAAAAATGCAAATATCTCTCTACTCTGATGTCGTATTGACAAAAGTTTTAATAATTTAAAAGATAGTATCATAGATCATCAATTTTGTAGGTAGATCACCCCATAATTTGAAGTAAATTGGGAGGAAATCGCATCTACATTTGACCCAAGTTTCAGTACATTTATGAATGTAACTTGTGATGACCTTTTCCAATATTTGTTCCACAACTTGCTTGACTTAAAAACATAACAGACGAATATCATATGTAACGACCTGACCGGTCGTTTTGAGCTTTTGCATTTCGCTCTCCAGTTCTCGGGTATGACTTGCCCCGTGTAATGCAATATGACTTATGTAAATCATTGGTGTTGGGTTTCAGGTTAATCAGAATTTAATTTGGAAGAACAGTCTCAGTTGAAAGCTTAAAATTTGAAAGGTTTGACCATTATTTGACTTGTTTGTGTATGATCTCGGATTGAAATTTTTATGATTTGGTTATCTCCATTAGGTGATTTGGGACTTAGTAGCATGATCGGAATGCATTTTGGAAGTCCGTAGAAGGTTTAGGCTTGGATTGGCGAAATTGAGATTTCGGCGCTTTCCGGTTGATAAGTGAGATTTTGATATAGGGTTCGGAATGGAATTTTGAGAGTTGCAGTAGTTTCGTTGTGTCATTTGGGATGTGTGCGCAAAATTTCAGGTAATTCGGACGAGATTTGATAGACTTTTTGATCGAAAGCATAATTTAAGAGTTCTTGGAGTTCTTAGGCTTGAATCCTATGTTAAATTGGTGATTTGATGTTGTTGTGAGCGTTCCGAAGTTTTGAACAAGTTTGAACATTGTCATGGGATGTGTTGGTACAATTGGTTTGAAGTTCTGGGAGTTTCGGGTAGGTTCCGGGATGTTTTAGGCCAAAAATCATAGCTATAGCAGGTCCAGAAGGGTTGCAGGCCTTGGAACTCACCCGCGTGGTCCGCACAAAGAGAAGTGTGGCCGAAGTATGTGCTGGGTGGACAAAACAAAAAGAAGTGCGGCCGCGGTAGGTGTCATGCAGACCGCACAAAATGGTGTGCGGCAGCGGTGGGGAACGATTCACTGGTACTGCTTCGGAAGCTCATATCTTTTGATCTACAAGGAATTTCGAGATGATTCAAAAACGAAAGTTGTAGCCCCTTGGCCATCTGTAGAAAACGTTATAGCCAAAATACTAAAGCCTGTCACTGCAGAGAAGGCTTGTACGGCCGTGGTTATTTTTGCGCAGACCGCGGTTGATTTTGTGCGGCCCGCAGAGGCTGAAATCTGAGGGGTACTCAATAAATACGAGGTTTTTGATTTTATTTAATATTTTGACCTAGAGAGCTCGGATTTTGGCGATTTATCGATGATTTTTCAAGAAATTCATCGGGGTAAGTGATTTTAACTCAGATTTGGCTAGAATACATGAATCTATCACTAAATTCATCATTTAATTCGTGATTTGGGATGGAATTTAGGAAGAAAATTGTGAAACCTTTCAAAAATGTAAAATGATGAATTGAATGACCAAATGATATCAGAATTGGATAAATTTTGTATGGTTAGACTCGTGAGATTATGAGGATTCCAAAAATGTAAATTTTACCCGATTTCGAGATGTGGGCCTAGGGCTCGGGTTTTGGTAATTTCGGGAATCGTGCACTTTGTTGATTGTTTTCGCTTGGGCTTTGTTTCCTTAGCATATTGTGACGTATTCGTTCTGATTTTGGATAGATTCGATGCTCGTGGAGGCCGATTTGAGGGGCAAAGGCGTCTCGAGCTAGAGATTTAGCCGGTTCGAGATGAGTAATGATTATAAATGATGTCCTGAGGGTTTGAAACCCCGGATTGCACATCGTAGTGCTATATTGAGGCAAGATACGCGCTGGATGATGAGCGTGGGGTCTTTTACTACTGGGGATTGTGACTTGGTCCATCTTGATTGATGATTTTACCGCGTATTTGACTGAAATTCATTTGTTATCATCATGATTTGGGCTGATTTCCATATTTGCACTTCGTGCCAACTATTTGAACCCTTTGGGGATTTTTATCATTGTTTTCCTACTGATTGACTTATTATTTGAACTTTTTCCTGTTAATATCTACTGTTTTGGGCTGAGAACTACTGTTTTACTAATGACCAAGGGGTTTGTGATGATTTTTGGACTGAGTGAGGACGAGGGCCATATGGGAGGATATGCTGAGTGATATGAGGTCGAGTGCCTGATATATTTTATATGCCATGATGTGGCCTGAGTGATGTGAGGCCAAGTGCCGAGTGATGTGAGGCCGAGTGTCGAGTGATGATGCCACAAGGTGGCTTGATATAGCACTTGGGCTGTAAGGGGCCCCTCTAGAGTCTGTACACCTACAGTGAGCGCAGGTACCCATTATGATTTGAGAGTGATCCTAAGGGGCTGATATTGTTCTAAGTGATTGATACTGAGCCCGAGGGGCTGATACTGTACTGTGAGTGAGCCCGAGGGGCTGATACTGTTCTGAGTGATTGATACTGTGCCCGAGGGGCGGATTTATACTTGTTATTTACCTGTTAAATTACCTGTTTTACTTGTTTTAAAAAGGAATATCATTTGATTTCTTTACTAATTTACTTCTTTTAGTGATTTACTGCTTGATATGGAATTGCTTTGTGCCTTTACGTGTTTTCATACTTTCAGCCATTATTTATAATTATTACGCACAGAGTCGGAGTACTCACATTACTCCCTGCACCATGTGTGCAGATTCAGGCATCGCAGAGTCCGCTCCTGAGTGCTGATTCTCCCAGTTCAGGCAGTGATTCAGAGACTACGAGGTAGCTGTTGGCATTCACATCCCCGTGCCTCCCTTATCTTATCATTTTCATGTTTTTAGAACTATTGTATCGGAATTAGTGTTCAGTAGACTTGTATCTGGATTTCTTAGTTACTCATGCCTTGTGACACCCCGGTTTGGGCTGTGTCGGGATGGTTTCCATTGTTGTTATCATTAAATTTTCACAATCTATGGATATTATATTATGTTTGTTACTATTTATGATAATTAACTACTCAAAGAGGTGTTCTGTTTTGGTTTGGCTGGCCTTGTCTTCACGAGAGGCTCTATCACGACCGGGTTCGGGAATTGGGTTGTGACAAATTGGTATCAGAGCCTTGGTTACACAGGTCTCGCGAGTCATGAGCAGGTTTAGTAGAGTCTCGTGGATCGGTACATAGACGTCTGTATTTATCCTCGAGAGGCTGCAGAACCTTTAGGAAAACATCACATTTTTGAATTCTAATCGTGCGTCCTTGATTCTGCTTGAAAAGTAACTCTTGAATTCCTTCCACGCGTTCGTGTGCATGTATGAGTGCTAAGTATCATATGTGCCTTGATGGCTTGTGACTCCCTGATCGAGGGGCGAGATGTGTTCTCTATGTTGATGTTGGGCAAGTCTGGAGGAGTTGAGGCCGAATCTTTGCCTATAGCTTGAGCACCGAGGTGCTGATTGTGTGAGCAAGTATTTTAAAATGTATATGTTCGGTATTGTCCCTACTAATGGAAGTGATGGCTGGATAACTATGTGATGAGTATGTTGGTACTATGAGATGTATCCACATGATTTGGAAGCGACGAGAAGGTCTGCTAGAGGATAGAAGAACTATTAGGTGCTTGAATTCCATCTTGATTCGAGGTATAGCCCCAGTTATGGGCGTGTGAAGGATCTTTTCATGTTTCCCAATTGTGAGTAAAGTAAATTTCATGTTGCGGTATAAGTTCAGACTCAGGAAGACTAAATGACTGCGTATAGATTATGACGGTAGAAGGTATATAGAAATGTTAGTTAGAGGCAAAGCAGGTGGGTTGTCTCCTGCGAAATGTTCTAAGGTTGTACGATCCTTACGTGTCTGTTAGAAGATCTCATTTCCGAGTGAAGGATATGTGTTGCAACTTAAATTGGGTCTCTTAGAGAGCGGGTGTAACTGTTGCGAGAGTGGAATGCGAGATTTGCAGAAGAGTTAAAATTCTAGATGATCTGTGTTTTCACATGCTTATAAAAGATTTGAGTTTAATCTCACTATGGTATCATGGCATCAATAGAGTATAATCGTTCTGAGTTATTGAGTGTGTGCTGATCTATGGCTTCGAGCCAAGTGGGGGAGCTTTCTATTGATTAGGCGATTGCACGGTTAGGTGCTATGTTGGTTCCAGTTTGAGGCATGCTGGTGAATCAGTTATAGATTGCGGAAATTGAGACCAAGGATGGCTCTAGAAAAGGAAAATTTTGACGAGGATTATATTATGCTTCATAGGTGTGTGAGAATCACATGATGTTTTGAGTTGTTATTAGCAAGAATGCTCGGTGCATAGAGCAGAAAGTTGCTTGGTTGTATTGGGATGAGGTTACATTCTGCGGTGTTGGAGTGCCAATGAGGCACGGGTTGTTCGGTTCATTTGATCAGACTAATTGCAGTTTGAATAGGGTGAATGACTCTCGAGAATGGTTCTAATGTGTTCAAGATTCTACATGTAGCAATTGGGTATTTTAAAGTTGCATATGTGGTTAGGAACTGAGTTTTCATTTGGAAGATGTCAAGACTTGTGGTACTTTATACATTAACTTTGGGATTCTATATATCAGTATTAGGAAGGTAATGGTTACAGATTCACAAGAAGTCCTTTCGGGGTAGGTATTTTGAACGTGGTGCTTTTGAAAACATTTAAGAGAGTACTTAGCGGCTTATGAGCCTTAGACAGTGTGGTTTCATGCTTGGGACTCGCGCGGTGAGTCTGGGTTGAGGAATTGTGGCGTTGTAGCAAGAAGAAGTTCAAGCTAACGGTAGGTCAGAGGGAAACTTGAATAGATGGGATAGCGTGGTAGTATGCCAGATCGGTATGGTAAGGATATGATAAGTTCCTTTGGTGTTTTCGAGGTAACGAGTCTCTGTAGGTGTTTTGCGGTCATTCTTTTTGGTTTTAGTAACATGTGTAGCTCGGTTGAGTTAGAAGGATTCAGTCCTGATGAGTTAGTGTTGTGCAAAAGGAATTTAGGGAGTTCTAGATGGTTTCCACCACAGTTAGAAAGGTATATTTTTCCTATTGGCATGAGGAGCATGGGATGCATAGTGATTTCCTTCTAGATGGGATCAATGGAAAGTTCTTGACTAGTGGAGTACGTAGATGTTTGTGACTCAGAAGGGAGATAAAGTTCTCATGTTATCCTAGGATGGTATGGTATATGCGGTGTGTTGTGGAGGATTGGTATTTGCGTGTGTAAGGTTACAGTTTAGTCTTGAATGGAAAGTCATAAAATTCTTAGGCAGCACGGGCAGTTTCAAATGATTAGAGAAATGAGCTTCGGATGATTAGGGGGATGATCTCCAGATGATTAAAGAAATGGTATTGCTAAATGGGAGTGATTTGACGAGGGTTTATGTTTCAGAAGAGGCAGTGTGATTAACTTGATGGTGCTTCGGTAGAATTGCGACACTTTCTTGTTAGATCAACTGCTGACATTCAAGCTATGTTGTGGTTGTAGGTCATGTGTATCGGCACTGTTTAGTGACTATTGGGGTTTGAAGACCCGAGCGGATCTTTTGTGCTTGGCATGTTAGATTCTAGATGGGATACTAGGTTCAGACTGGTTGTCTCTGTGTTGTGTCATTATGGACTATTGTGTAAAGGCGGCACTATTGGCTATGTCGGAAATGCCATAGATTAAGTGACGAGGTCCGTAAGATTATGCCATAGTGGAGTGGTTTTTAATTTCGAAGGCCCAACGGACGGTTGGGAAGGATTGTCTTTCTTATTTGGGCTTTCGTGATGGATGTCAATGTAGAGGCTTCTACCATTGATTCAGTTCCGGTGGTGAGGGACTTTACGGATGTGATTCTTGTGGTCGGGCATGTCGCCGGGCAGGGTTGTTGATTTCGGTATTGATTTGATGTCGGGCACAATATCGTATGGCACCGACAGAGTTAAAGGGGTGGAATGAGCATCTTCACCTTGATAAGGAGTTCGTTGGCAGGCCAATATGGATGTGTGTTCTAACTTAAGTAGGCTTAGTTGGCTCTGAATTGTACTGTTGAGGGATGTATTGATTCGAGTGTTATTTAGCTTATTAGTAATCATGGGAGATCCATGAGTTACCTTTCTGTGTTGCGAGATATTATGATTTGTTGGTTATGGGCACATATGGTGCGGCTCTATTGGGGTTTCATAGTGGAAGTCAAGCGGGAAGAGTGATTGGGTGTTTCTCGGTGAATGGCATATCGGTTATGTTCTTTTGGGTTAGTATGGTGTATGTTATTTGCTTCACCGTGGGTATGATGATTTTCTTTGGTTCTAAACATCGAATTGTGCGTGTTTGTCGATTTTGAGCAATGTGACTAAGGTGGTTCATGTGGAGCAGTGTTGGATAGGATCGCACATCACAACGAAGTTATGTAGAGGTATGACCTTGCACGTTAGATTTGTGTGTTCTGTTCCTATGATGTGAGAAGGGTTCTCGTCCTTGTGTTGTGGTGGTACTAGTGAACTTGAGGTTCAGCTCTTTCATTTGAGTCATTTTCATGATTTGAGTATGTTCAGACTGTTGCGTATTGATGCGTGTATTGTGCAAGTTGTGGCTTAGGTCTGTACGGATGTGTCATGTCACCAGAGTAATGTGTTGGATTAGAGGAGATCGTTGGGGATCACTAATAAATACGAACGGATGCAATTTCAGCATGTTGGAAGGAGTATCAAAGTTCGGTTCGGAAATTTGCTGTGGTCTTTGCTAAGGAAGGAGTGGTTTCATGAATGGTTGATCTGGGAAATGGTTATGGCTTACCGCGTGTCTTAGTGATCATTGTCAGTATATGAAAGTGTTGGGATGAGACTTTAGTTGATAAGAATTTTTCTATCGGTATGCAGATGTTGTGTGCAGTTACTGTGGTTAGAAGTTATCACTACAAGTGTTGAGTTATGTGGTATATCATGTGATTGCACCGAAGATAACATATATGGTTTGTTACAGCTTGTTCAGACTTATTCACAGTATAAATGTGAGATTCTGAACGTGTTGATGATTTTAGAAAAGGAAATGTGGATCTATGGTTTATGGACTAGGATGGATTGTGAAATTTCAGTTATATTGTGTGATCGAACCTATGTGAGATAGGGTGAAGTGGGATCACCCCCGGGTATATGCATGGTGAGGTTATTCAGCAATTGGTTGGCTTTTGGAACAACTCTGGGCATGTTCGAGGACGAACGTATGCTTAAGTGGGGGAGGATGTAACGACCCGATCAGTCGTTTTGAGCTTTTGCATTTCGCTCTCCAGTTCTCGGGCATGACTTGCCCCGTGTAATGCAATATGACTTATGTAAATCGTTGGTGTTGGGTTTCAGGTTAATCAGAATTTAATTTGGAAGAACAGTCTCAGTTGGAAGCTTAAAATTTGAAAGGTTTGACCAATATTTGACTTGTTTGTATATAATCTCAGATTGGAATTTTTATGAGTTAGTTAGCTCCGTTAGGTGATTTGGGACTTAAGAGCGTGATCGGAATGCATTTTGGAAGTCCGTGGAAGGTTTAGGCTTGGATTGGCAAAATTGAGATTTCAATGCTTTCCGGTTGATAGGTGAGATTTTGATATACGGGTCGGAATGGAATTCCGAGAGTTGCAGTAGTTTCATTGTGTCATTTGGGATGTGTGTGCAAAACTTCAGGTCATTCGTACGAGATTTGGTAGACTTTTTGATCGAAAGCATAATTTAAGAGTTCTTGGAGTTCTTAGGCTTGAATCCTATGTTAAATTGGTGATTTGATGTTGTTGTTAACATTATGAAGTTTTGAACAAGTTTGAACGATGTCATGGGATGTGTTGGTACAATTGGTTTGAAGTTCCGGGAGTTCCGGGTAAGTTCCGGGATGTTTTAGGCCAAAAATCATAGCTATAGCAAGTCCAGAAGGGTTGCAGGCCTCGGAACTCACCCGCACGGTCCGCACAAAAAGAATTGCGGCCGCGGTATGTGCTGTGCGGACCGCACAAAAAGAAGTGCAGCCGTGGTAGGTGTCATGCGGACCGCACAAAATGGTGTGCGGCCGTGGTGGGGAACGATTCGCTGGTCCTACTTCAGAAGCTCATATCTTTTGATTTACAAGGAATTTAGAAATGATTCAAAAACGAAAGTTGTAGCCCTTCGTGTCTAGTTTCCAGAAAGGTAAGATATCGCAATTTGGACATCTGTAGAAAACGTTATGGCCAAAATTCTAAAGCCTATCACTGCAGAGGAAGGCTTGTGCAGCCGCGGTTGTTTTTGCGCGGACCGCACTGGCTTGTGCGGACCACGGTCAATTTGGTGCGGCCCGCGGCGGCTGAAATCTGAGGGGTACTCTATAAATACGAGATTTTGGGTTTTATTTAATATTTTGACCTAGATAGCTCGGATTTTGGCAATTTTTCGAAGGTTTTTCAAGAAATTCATCGGGGTAAGTGATTTTAACTCAGATTTGGCTAGAACACATGAATTTATCACTGAATTCATAATTTAATTCGTTATTTGGGATAGAATTTGGGAAGAAAATTATGAAACCTTTAATAACGTGAAATGATGATTTGAAGGACCAAATGGCATCGGGATTGGATAATTTTAGTATGGTTAGACTCGTGAGGGTATGAGGATTTTGAAAATATAAATTTTACCCGATTCTGAGACGTGGGACCAGGGCTCGGGTTTTGGTATTTTTTGGAATCGTGCCCTTTGTTGATTGTTTTCGCTTGGGCTTTGTTTCCTTAGCATATTGTGACGTATTTGTTCTGATTTTGGATAGATTCGATGCTCGTGGAGGCCGATTTGAGGGGCAGAGGCGTCACGAGATAGAGATTTAGCCGGTTCGAGATGAGTAATGATTATAAATGATATCCTAAGGGTTTGAAACCCGGATTGCACAACGTAGTGCTATATTGAGGCAAGATATGCGCTTGATGATGATCATGGGGTCTTTTACTACTGGGGATTGTGACTTGGTCCGTCCCGATTGATGATTTTATCGCGTATTTGACTAAAATTCATTTGTTATCATCATGATTTGGGCTGATTGCCATATTTGGTCTTCGTGCCAACTATTTGAACTATTCGGGGATTTTTATCACTGTTTCCTCACCGCTTGACTTATTATTTGAACTCAGTCCTATTGATATCTACCATTTTACAAACTCACCCATTTTCACTTAGATTTGAAACTTAAATGATATTTCTACATCATGTTTTGGGTTGAGGACTACTGTTTTACTAATGCCCAAGGGGCTTATGATGATTTTTGGACTGAGTGAGGCCGAGGTCCATATGTGAGGATATGTTGAGTGATATGAGGTCGAGTGCTTGAGATACTTTATATGTCACGAGGTGGCTTGAGTGATGTGAGGCCGAGTGCCGAGTGATGTGAGGCCGAGTGCCGAGTGATGATGTCACGAGGTGGCTTGATATAGCGCTTGGGCCGTAATGGGCCCCTTCGGAGTCTACACACCCATAGTGAGTGCGGGTACCCATTATGATCTGAGAGTGCGCCCGAGGGGCTGATACTGTTCTTAGGTATTGATACTGAGCCCGAGGGGCTGATACTGTACTAAGAGTGAGCCCGAGGGGCTGATACTGTTCTGAGCGATTGATATTGTGCTCGAGGGGCGGATTTTACTTGTTATTTACCTGTTAAATTACCTGTTTTACTTGTTTTAAAAAGGAATATCATTTGATTTCTTCACTGATTTACTTCTTTTAGTGATTTTACTGCTTGATATGGAATTGCTTTGTGACTTTACGTGTTTTCATACTTTCAGCCATTATTTATAATTATTACGCACAGAGTCGGAGTACTCACATTACTCCCTGCACCATGTGTGCAGATTCAAGCATCGCACAGTCCACTCCTGAGTGCTGATTCTCCCAGTTCAGGCAGTGATTCGGAGACTACGAGGTAGTTGTTGGTGTTCACAACCCCGTGCCTCCCTTATCTTATCATTTTCATGTTTTTAGAACTATTGTATTGAAATTAGTGTTCAGTAGACGTGTATCCGGATTTCTTAGTTGCTCATGACTTGTGACACCCCGGTTTGGGCTGTGTCGGGATGGTTTCCACTGTTGTTATCGTTAAATTTTTGCAATCTATGGATATTATATTATGTTTATTACTATTTATGATAATTAACTGCTCAAAGAGGTGTTCCTTTTTGGTCTGGATGGCCTTGTCTTCACGAGAGGCGCCATCATGACCGGGTTCGGGAATTGGGTCGTGACAAATAAGAATTGAATAACTCATAACATAACCTCTTTATCTTGTTAAGCATCCTAGTTTCGCCACAAAAGTACACGTTATAACATTCACAATTTGTCTACATTCGACGAAACTTATTTTCTTCAATTTGTTTAGCTTTTTAGCCTTTCAAACCTCTTCATACTTGCTATCCATGACCATAAAGATTTTTAATCTCCAAGGTAACATGATTAAATTGCTTTATGTACTCTCAAAGAATATCTCATTTCTAAGCTTACAACGCTTATCAGTCTCGTAACCTATAGCTCTTACAAATACTTTAATGATGCCCTTTCCATCTAGGCAATTGTTCTATGAATAAATCGAAAGGCCAAGGCATTCCCCCCTTTAGGCCTCTTTCTCATACCACGATTTATTGTTGGAATTCTTCCAATCTAGTAATTGTTCCTATCTTATGTCATGCAGCCCGTATGACTCTGTCCTTATATGTGTGCCTATGTGACTCTTCTCTCCTTTTTCCTTCAGATTTTAGCCAATCTCTAGGCCTCACCTTATGAATATATACAGAACTATGACAAGCTATACCTCTAGGAATCTATATGTGTACTGATGTTTTTTGCTCGGTACTTTGTCGAACCTACGACTATTGCTATATCTTGTTTCATAGCCTCGGTTAGCTATGCTTATGGCTTTACTATATCTAGGTAGCTTATACTATACCACAACACTTACTTTGATTTATTATGGCCAAGGTCTGTTTCCCAACTCCAGGTTACTCTCTCGCTACTTATCCCACTACCTCAACTTCTATCTAATTATTTCTCAAGGATTACAATGTCGTGTCTAAGAGATAGAATTCCTTATGCTAGGGTTCATAGGTTTATCTTGCACGATCTACTAATTTATATGTATCCTCTTATCTAGCCATAACAAGGTTCTTGCTGAATCAACTACTAACTACCCGTTGATCTATTTTCATATCTATATTCTACGTAATTTCGCTTGGGTTGTTTCCTTTGTCTTAACTTACCTCTCGCATTGGCTCCTTAAGTATCAAATGTTCATTCGCACTTATTTATCAATAACATCCTTGGAGGGAACCCTTACTGCATCTCCCCGTCATCGTGTTTGTATAATATTTTGGAGTCATAACATATATGTAGGATTTGAATAAATGCAACCTATAAGGCCATAGAAAATTTTGCTAAAGAATTTAAGGTTTTGTGGTGCCGAGGTAGGCTCATGTGTTTGAAAATTATAAAAAACGAGCCATGGTGAGAGTTTTTGGGTTGTATGTAGCACCCCGGGAAAAAAAATTCAAAGTATTTAAGTGCTATTAAGAAAGTTGATGTGTGCTAATTATATTATTTTGTGTGCAGACGAGGATTATTAATATGATGGATATCAATTGTACATGATAAATAGTGTTCAAGGTATATTATAAGTGATATGGGGTCTAAGGAGAGGCCTACGTCTAAGTCAAGTTGGAAAAGTACATGATGGACTAACGTTCCACATGAGTACGCACAAGACCACACTTTAGACGAGCATGTCTACATATATGTAAGGTTTTATATGATTCAAAACCTATCAAATGAAAGATCTTCGAGTCTAGTTTCTAACTCTTTAAAGCGTTCCTCGTTTGGACACTCCTACAAAAAGTTATGCCCAAATTACCAAAAGCTGGCAGAATGTGATTCTACGGCCAATTGTGCTACCGCAAAACAATTATGCGAACCACAAAAGTTTTCTGCAAGCCGCAAAATGGTCACAGACCTATCTAGTGCAGCTTATTTTTGGGCATCAGTTATGTGGTCCATTGTGCAACTCACATAACCGTTCTATCATCCATTTTGCGACCGTAGACATGAGTTCGGAGGGTCCATTTTTGTATTTTCATAACCTGACCTCATTTTGATAAATAGGCTTTGGGCTTATTTTGGGGCAATTATTTGATGATTTTAGAGAGAGAGAGATGGAATAGAGTATTAGAGAGAGAAGGAGGAAACCTAACATCCCAAACATCCAATCTTTCACCAATCTTAAAGAATCAAGGAAGGCAATTACTAGATCATCATCTTTCAGGGTAAGCCCTACTCCGAAGCTTTCGTGCCAGAGGTTATGAATTCAAATATATTGTGGGGTTGGAAATAGGCCATGCATAGGACACTAGGTTGTAGTATGTGGGGTTAATGGACCATTTGGGTTGTTTCTTGTTGAAATTGGTTAAGGGATAAAGGGATTACTATTTTAGAGTCTTGTGATCTATTTTTCATGTTAGGTGTTTGACAAAATTCCTAAGAGAGTTACACCTTGGAAATCCTTCTAATTATTAATTGATTTTTGTTATCTTCCTGTAGATTGTTATTGCTAGAAATGTTGGGGCGTTATATTAACTTAAGGAAAGCTCAAACAATGTATGTTGGCTAAACTACTTTCTTAGAATTGAATTCCATGATGTTAGCGTAAGTTTCAAATATGGTTGTCTCAAGTTCCTTATTCTATGTTCCGAGTTGTACCCAATAAATTTGATTGTCCCGAATAAGCGACGTGTCAAGAATTATGTATTCAAAATGTGTTCTGAATGTTCATATCACATTATGTTATCCTTTCGGAATGTGTTCAAGAATGATATATGTATTAAAATGCTATGTCTTTGAGTCGTGTTTCAAATGAAGGTTATGATGCCAAATTATGTGAGAAAATGTCAATATGATTAAGACTCTTAATTGTACATATGTATACATAATGTCTTGATTCGAAATATATTGTTGTTGATAATTTATAAAGATGCTTGAAAATGAAATAAGTGAATTGGGGATATAAAGTGTGGCCAACGTGCCAAGAATGAAAGCTATACTTGTGGCTAGTGGTGCCAATGGAATGAGATGATATGAGAAAGATTATGATATGAGCTTTGATTCAATTGTTCTAAATTTACTTCCAAAAATAGAATTGCCTAAAAGCTTATGTACTCAAATGATGCCCATATGTGGCTGTTTTAACTAATGCTATGCGTTTCGATGTGTTTTGCGTTCTTACATATATGTGTGTTGAAATTGTGTATTGCTCTTCTTGGGGAAAAGTATTTCAAGAATAAATGATGTGTTACTTGTTTATGATTTTAACTTGTGCTTCGATTGCCAATCATTTTACTCTATTTCTTGGAAAGAAATCCATTGTGTTTAAAGCCTTCATTACTGATGAACCAAAAGTTGTGATTTTTGGAATATTCTATTCGTTGATATTTATAATGATGATCCATGAAAGGTAAGAAATGAAAGTGTGAAATATGAGATACGACCATTGTGCCATGAATAAAGAATCATATGTATGGCCAAGAGAGCCAATGAAATAATGATGTTGATAGTTGTTGAAAGTGCCAATGAGGCTATACACGGTATGAAAGGTTATGAGGTAAATGCATTTGTATTAGTGTTTCATTTCTAAGCAAATAAAAAAAAATTTGGGAGTATCGATAGTTACCGAGGAAGGGTAGGTTAAAATAACCTAACCCCAAAACTACACGTGTCGGTGTAGGAGTGGATTGTAATAATTCTCCTTATTTGGGATGAGATTGATATGATAAATTATTCCCCTTAATTGGTATGACATGATTGATAGAAAAAGATTATGTTGATCCACATGGCACTGTGGTGAGATGGCCTAGCCGATTGGGTTGTGATAGGACACCATGCCGCACACATGGTGGTGTTGAAATTGTGATTGTGGTTTATGTCTCGGATGAGACGACCTAGCCGATCGGGTCATGATCGGACTCCGTGCTAAAAGTAAAATGGTATTGGTATTGAGAGTGGTAGTATATCAATGCTAAAGATCTCCTAACCAAAAACCTAATAATATTATCACCATATTTTGGAAATTATTATGTCATAACTTTGTAATTGGATATCATTGATTGATGATTGTTGTTTCTATGGGCTTCCCTTTTCTGTTAGCATTCTATTTAGAAAGAGGACAGTTATATTTACATGCTAGTATTGTTCCATAGGTACAAATGTCCCTTTTGTCGGGGGCACTGCATCTTAACAAAATCTTGAATCACAAAATATAGCTTGTACCTACTCTTTAAACGAGACACATTATTTGTGAGTCCACTCTATCACCAATTCTCTTATTTACAAACTCTTGTGGAATCGAGCTCTATAATTATGTCCTTGAATTGAGTTATAACTCTAGGATTAATACTTTCCACTTGCTTTCCTACATTCTCAACAAGGGACTATTCCTGATGAATTTCTTATAGAAATTTTTGACTCAAATGGATAACTTCTGGTTACTTATGCCTATGCACGCACCACCATAATATTTGCCTGTGTGGTATCAATTCTAATGTAAAGCAGCCTAGTGTTGAGATCCTTCTTGAGCCATTCTTTTTCTCTCTGATGTATGTGGATCACTTTTTTCCTTTGTGTATATTGTCATGAATCCTTTTGACCGTCTAGTAACATGAGAGCATATTGATTTGAAAGACAAGTTTGTCGTATCTCTAGTCCTCTCACATAAGATCAACTATTGGCAAAGGTTAAGCTGTGAGAATGATAATAATCTCACAAGTATTCAACGTCTTTTTCATCCTCATGGGTTTGTGTCCTAGATCCCTTGTGTCAAATACGATTAAGAGCATAATGCAATTTCGTGTATCTTGAAACCCATATCACATTTAGGGTGCTAGAATATTCTCATTTCGAGATAAACTAATTTTCCCTACATTCCAAGAGTCGACTGGTGTCAGATACATGGCTATCTCTCTTTGAGGCCTACTATTGCCAAACAAGGCACATATGGAATGAAACAATTGTTGTTGTCCTTTTCATGACTCATATCCTTCCAAGAATAACTGACGCTAATGTCTTTATCCTTCCTGTTATGCCTCTCATACATCACATGTCTAAAATGACTCACTTCTGATATACCTTAGGATCATGTACATGGTTACCACATTATCAATTCCTACTAGGAAACATAATGACTCGTTTGTTGAACCAATGATGTCAACACAACGAATCATCATTTCAGAGCTAATGGTAGTGAGCTTTATGTCTCTTAGGATATAACCTCCTGAAATGCTGTGCTCAGCACATTAATGGATTATTGGATAATTCTAACCAATCGCAAACCTCGTTGTTCATCATTATTGTAACATATGGGGGTTGAAGGTTCAAAAATGTCAAAGAAGAAGCATCATCCTATGATCAAATATATTGGATAGGAAGTTATATGGTCATATTCAAGCTAGCACATCTTAGAGTAATTATTGAAGGTCGCCAAAGATTTAGTTTTAGTGTCCGACATAGGGATATAGAGTTGAAGAAAGTGAACATGTTATTCTCAAGATTTTCTCTTGTAGTATATTGGGTGAATTGTTAAGGAAGGTAAAGTAGGTGTAGTCACATTAGGCCTTATGAAATCTTGAAGAAAAGAGGCCAAACTATGAGTATGATGTTTCCAAATTATTGTCCTCAGTGTACCCGGTGTTTCACCTGTCTATGTCTAAAGAGGTAATTGGAAAACCTTTGTATATCATTCTGGTGGGGTTATTGAAGGTGAAGTTAATGGATAGTTAGGTTATGAGACGTACCTAATTGCCATCATTGTTAGATAAGTCTGGAAGTTGGGATTGCCTAAGTTAATGTGCTATGGCGAAGTCTGTAAGTCAAGAAGGTCACCTTGAAGGCCGAAAATGTTTTGGAAAGAAAATATTTTTGCTTGATTGTATAGCAATTGATTTTTATTTGAAAGGTACTTTCTAGGTGTTATGATTTAAATAGGTGCATCTTATGTCCAAGTATCAATTTTGATAATATAATGCTTGTAATGTTGAGATTACTCTTGTAGATATACATTGTGATGCTTTCTCGAGCTGTGGATGTGTTGTTAGGATAGTTTTGATGATTCTCTGGCAGGTGGATAGGCCCAATTACAAAGGAGACTCTGCAGAAATTTCTGAAAATTTTGGGAGTTAGTCAAAATTTGGGGACTGGAGGTATGTGAGAAAAAAGATATATTATGTTAAGTTCTTGGGGCGGACTCTACTTCTCATTCGAGGACGAATGATCCTAAGCGGGGGAGAAAGTAAGGACCCAAAAAATTTAACTAAAGAATTTAAGGTTTCGTGGTGCCGAGGTAGGCTCATGTGTTTGAAAATTTTAGAAAATTAGCCACGGTGCGAGCTTTTGGGTTATACGTAGTACCCCGGGAAAAAAATTCGAAGTACCTAAGCGCTATTAAAAAAGATGATGTGTACTAATTATATTATTTTGTATTTAGACGAGGACTATTAATATGATGGATATCAATTGGGCATGATAATAAATATATTTACCGTAAATATGGTAACAAAAATTAAATTTGTAAATGGGACTCTAAAAATACATGATCTATTTTTATGCTAGTTATTAGAGCAGTTGATGCTAAGAGTATGAAGTTTAACGAAGATATACAAGCTAAAATGGAACAACAATCAAACCGAGGGGCTTGCCGCTCGGGCTTTGGACTGGTCGATGAGGGGCCTCGGGGTCGATATCCCGTTCAATCTCGAGCTATCGGTGGTAATCACGAGAGGGATAACAGTAGACTATAATTAAAGAAGACTCTTTATGGACAATATCAAGCAATAAATGAAGAACAATTATGAAAGCAATAAATGCTAAGAATGGTCTCGAGCGAGTAAGAGCGGGTAAGTTAGAGAAAAGAAAGAGAGAGAGAGATATTATTGATCTTGTGGAGAATAGTTAGAGCAACATCAACCCCTTACAAAGTGGTATGGATTCCCTTTATAAAGGAGGGGAACCCGGTTATGGTACAACATACATTAATTATAAAAGCATGGAGATGGGACGGTTAGACATGACGCCCCGACAAAGACTCTGGGTAGGCCGACTCTGTCAGACTTAGTTGCATGTCTTGGGAATTTCCCCTTTTTCTCTAGCCTCGATCTTTGTCTTCTTTGAGTCAGGCCTCGACGAGCCCCGAGGGAGGGAACTCGGTCGCAACTCCACATCCTCGGGGTTTCGAGGTGTTCTCCTGAAGTGGCTTGGTAGCACAAAATTAAACCCTCTGATTTAACCGCATACAGATAGTCTTCGTGTTTTCCAGAACGAAGCGATGGGAAATGATTCTGACACCTGACCCCACGAGCTTCTGGCAGTGATGTCATACCGATGATGCGACTTGTGGCCTGAGTTTTTGCGACAACCGGGATGCCCCCTGGACTTGTGTTTTTGACATCATTCAACGCACTGTCGATTCCTATTCTCCAAGGTGAAAGTACCATCGTCGATTCAACTCTTCAAGAATGCAGTAATTGCTTCCGTCGGTCAGTCTTCCAAAGCCTCGATGACCATGTTGTTGCCTCCATAAATGGGGGTGCTCTGGTGTTGTTTTTCTTATCCAAGTACCTTCATCTGCTTATTCGCCCATTTCTTCTTATCATCTTCCTTTATCATTGAACATCATGTTTGGGGTTTGTGGCCTCAAGGCCGTTTGGCAGAGCTCCTCGTAGGCTGTGTCGCGGCCCTTTGCCAGAGCTCGACTATGTTGTTTTGTTATTGCTGCGGTTGTTATTGCGTCTGTTGTCGCTGTCCTTATTGGCCCGAGACGATGATAGACGGGAAAATAAATTTTCCTATTTTGTAGAAAGTCATTCGGACTATGCACCGCTGCTCACTCTCCTACCCAGGCCTGGTGTGGCACTTCATCCCTTGGGTTTTTCCTTTCCCAAGGGATAAAGTGGCACCCTCGGTCTTTGATTCTGGGGCCCGCCGAATCTTCATCCTTTGGCTTCGGCGGGTTATGTCTCTTTTCTCTACCTCCTTTGCATCCCCTCCTTTTCTTCTTCTTCATCTTTTCCCTCGACGAGGCCCTTCCGTGGGATTGAGCTGGGAACCTAGAGGTGATGGTGGCTGAAGGAATTGCCTTCGAGGATGCGAGCTCGAGGGGGAGACACTCGAGGATGCTGATACGGAGATGGACCTTCGAGGATGGACCGGGTTCTTAGGTTTTCATCACATGTACATCCTTCTGCTTCTCCATTTTCGTGTAGGGATCCTCTGTAGGCTTTTGTAATCATATAAGAGGGCCCCTCGAGGGTCGTTGTACATGAATATGCAAGAATATAAAGATACTTTCTTGATTCCTGTTTTTGATACTTGCCCTATTGTTGTATGTTCTTGTGCACCCCGAGGCTGTTGAATGTTTTCCTTTGCTTCTGCCTTTGATTTTTGTCGTGTTCTCGTATACTCTTGTGCGTTCGCGGAGATTTTGAATGTATGCCTCTGTTGACGATTGTTGATATTTTTATGGCCTTGGGTCGACAGGAATGGCTCCTTTTCAAGCTCATCGTTTTTCTCGGAATCCAGCCCGAAGTGGTCTGATAAAGCTAGATCATCGGGGCCCTTGAACCCCATGGAGATAGAGCACCGAAGCAAAAGTCGACTTCGGCCGCTTGGAGCATTTACTTTGAGCTTGGTGTAGATAACCTTTTGAGGTGTTGTAGGCGTGCTTCTGAGGAAGGGGCTATTCGTGTTTAGGTGATTGTTTGTGGTCGATCCCTCATGGGCAGATCTTGAAGTACTTATTTTTATTTTTAGAAAGGAAAACCACGAGGTCGGATACCACCTCGAGCTCTATGATGGCGCTGAAAGTTTTTCGGAGCCTGACTTCTTTTTGATGGGGGTCCTCGAGGTCGAGCACTACCTCGGGACTGGAGATGATACAGTTGGCTCCTTGAAGCTTAACTTCTTGTTGATGGAGGTCTCTGGGGTTGGGTACAACCCAGGGATCTGTACCGAGGCCGTTGGCCTCCCAAGGCTTACCCTAGATAGGTAAATCGTTGATGCTTCCCATATATATGTGTGGTGGCTCTTGCTTCTTTGGAAGATCTCATTATTTTAGATAGATATTCTTCTTCCTTGGCATCGGGTCCTTCATTTCCTTAAGCTCAAAAGTGTTGGTGTAGGCCCCTGATTCAGTCTGCAAATTCTACCATAGCCATGGAAGCTACATCAGGGCCGGCCCGGCAGGGAGGGGAGAGTTCCACTCCCAGTGCTCAAGATCCGCGAGAGTTTACTCTAAAGACTATATATTTGCTAAGAGAAGAACATTTGGAGGAGGTTAGGAGATACTACGGATGGGGAGAGGGGGTAGTGTTTCAGGCATTTTCCTCGGATGAGAGTATTGCGGACTCCGCTGATGGATTCCCGAACATATACTTATACCCTTTCGCACTAAGTCCCCTTGATAGTGTTGTGCTTGACTTCTTCCTGAAGTATCGGGTTACTTTGCCGCAGATACATCCATCGTTTTTGCAATTGGTGCTGATGATGCGATTCTTTGTGAAGAAGGACGATCTTGAATTCACACTTAGTCACCTCGTCAGGCTGTACACCCTTCGTTGTTGATGATGAGGTAGATGAGGATCAAGAGTGGGTCAGTCGATTTGTCTGGGTTCGATCGACCGATATTATCCCCGTGGATCTCATGCCATTTCCCGAGGGATGCAATCACGTGCTTGAGTGGAGTGTCTCATGCCTTTTTAGACTTGCTTATAGCGAAAACCAGTTGAGTAATTGTGTTTCCTCCTTTTCTGTAGCAACTTCATGGACACCGGGCAAAGTTCCCGATTTGCCCGGCTGGGTTTGGAGGTTGGCGACCCATTCAACTTGCGACGAGCATAGGTGGCGAGCTGTGTCTCGGGGCAGGTGGGAAGCGAAACACCAAGTTATGCGCATATGCTGCTTTTATCTTTGTCTTCGTGTGTTTGAGATGACATTTCCCTCTTTCTTTTGTACTATCTTTGCCATTGCAGGTATCGGGGGATTCCTTGGGGCGAGGATGTGTTCCTCCGGAGAGGGGAGGAGCCATCGGCCTCCAAGCTAAGGGACGATGGCAAGAAACAAGATTTGCACTCGCAGTGCGATGGAGCTTTTAGCGAGGCTAAACGGGCCTGTGTTTTTTAGGAGAGTGCATTGCCCGAGCCTGTTGTTCCCGAAGTCTTTGGTTCCGAAGTGGTGGTTCCTCCGAGTGATTATGCCTCAACCGAGGTTGGTTCTTCCAGGACCCAAGGGGTGGGACCAACAGGAGTGTTCTCGGCCTTCGAGGAAGTCCGCTGGCTTCACTTCGCGGTGAGTTTCGGCGTAGTCCTTCTGGATTTCGTGTCTTCCTTTCCTTATTGAGTTTTTCTTCTGTAGGCCTTTGATAGGCTTAGGTCTAGTTGCTCCGTCATGGGGCTAGGCTTTGGAAAGCTCTGGATGAGGGTGAGTCCCTTAGGCTCCTCAGCGAGGAGAAGGAGGTTGAGTTGATGCACTGGCGATGTGAGGCATATCGGAGCTCGAATTACGAGAGCTATTTGATGGAGCAGGTAACCTCTTGCAGTATGCGCTTCACCTTTTTAACCCTTAAGGTTAATCCTTTTGCTTATCTTAGTTCAAGAAAAAGACGGAGGCTCTGGAGTACCTTAGGTGCGAAGCCGACTGAATTAGGCATGCTTGTGGTAAACTCAGGGCTCAGGTGCAGGCTCAAGGTTTAGAGGAGAAGGGTGCCTTGGCTAAAGTTTCCGCCTTCGAGGCCTAACTCCGCTTGGCTCATGATAATGCTTTAGTTCAAGTGGATATGATCGCGAAGCTGGAGTCCGATCTCTCGATGTTCAGGGCTGAGATAATCGATGCTTGGGCTGAAGTAGCATTGAGTCGGACTAAGGCTGATCAGGAGATAGCGATTCATTTGAAGAACGCTACTGATGCCCAAGCTGAATTAAAGTGGGCCCTCGATCGTGAAAAGAGGATCGAGGAATATGTTCGTTGCAGATCCTGAAGAGAGGTACTCGAAGTGATTGGTGCAAGGGGCTTTGTTCTCTTAGAAGAGTTAGCTCGAGCGAGGGTTGAGGAGCGTGATGCTTGGTCACTTTTTTCCAATGTCACGAAGAGCGAAACTGGGGATGGTAGGACGTAGCCTTTTGGAGCGAAGTGTAGACTTCGCCATTTTGTATTTGATATTCGCAGAGCATGTTTGCAAATGGAGAGTGCACCTTTTGCGCTTGTAAAAAAGAAAACTTGCAGCTTTATCTCCTTTGTACCTCTTTCCGCATTGCTTTTGACCAGGTGGGCTAGTTTAAGAGTTTGGCGGGAACCCTTAGATTCGTAGTACGGCTCTGGAGCTCATCAGGCAGGACCAGAGGCTTTTGTACGCTCGGTAGACACGGTCTTTAGTGCAAGCTGGCGTTATAGCTCTCCTGCTTTGCCCAGCTATTTCGGGCTGAGTCTCTGAGTCAGGCTTTGATTCGAGCATACCCGACCTTCAATCTCCTGTGCCTGCATGGGCGGACGATAACGTCTCTTGCGCCTTGCCCTTGGCATTTGCATTTTAACTATTTTGGGTTTAGTCTCCGAGTCGTGTTACGACTCGAGCTTAATTGACCCTCAAGGTTTTTGTGCCTGCATGGGTGGTTGAAAATGGCTTTCATATGCCTTGGGCTGAAGCGACCTTTTAGATATGTGGCCCCGAGGCTCGTGAAGCTGCGGCGGTGGCTCTTACGCTATGCCCTTAGGCATGTATAGTTAACTATTTTGGATCCGGTCGCCGAATCGGGTTGCGACTCGACCTCATTTTAATCCTCAAATTTTCAATTTTATTTAGCTGGGGGCAGTGGCTCTTATGCTTTTGGTCGTTGAGACCTTTTAGTGTGCGGCCCTGAGGCTCGTTTGGCTGGCGACAATGGCTCTTAAGCTTTTGCCCATGGGCATATTGTAGGCTTTGTTTTCCTCTCGTTAAGGTCTTTTTGAAATAATTTTTCCTGACCCGACGTCAGTTCGGGAAGAACCTCAATTTCAAGTCATTAGCGGCGATGTTCGAGCACCTCGGAAGGTTTAGCTCGTAGGCTGAGTAGCTCGAAGCCTTGTGATTTGGAGCTGATATGGTTGAAGCTCGTTTGCTTGTTGGGGGTAGCCTGTTTTAACCGGATCTTTTCGAAGCAGATTCGATGTAATGGCCTACGATTTTGTTAGGGACGGTCAGGCGTCCCCGAGTCGCGTTAATTTGGCTAATGCAGCCGTTTTGACAATAGTCATATGTGTTTGGCCGGAGCCATTTTTGATCCCGAGTAATAGTTTAGGTGTCTACATCGAGGGTATGCCCTTTCGGGAGTCTTACAAATGCGACATATAGCCTAAACTTCAAGATTGAGTTTTATGCCTGTAGTAAGGTCTTACAAAGTTTTCATGCATGTTAAAGTCTTATAGTTTGTCATGCCTGTTGAGATCTTACAGTTTGTCATGCCTATTGAGGTCTTACAGTTTGTCATGCATGTTGATGTCTTACAGTTTTTGTCGCTATGTAAAATAGATCTGGCTTGACTGAGTCTGCCCGTTCGAGGTCTTACAGCCTCGGGTTTTCGAGTTTGCTTAGGCCCGAAGACCGTTAGTCGTGAGTTCGAAATTTCCTCGTTGGTGCTTTATGAGTCCAAAGTTCCAACCCTGATGTCGTGCGAGTGCCAAATTGTTGACGCCAAGTCTCCAAATATTTCAAGGCATATTTGGTGGAGGGAATCCTTGTTGTGAGCATGCCAAAATTTTCCTTTTTGGAGTACGAGATGCTGAAAGATATTCTTTAATTGCTAGACGTAAATACATGTTGTTTCGTTGTCGTAAGCTCGGCTCGTGCGGGCATGGTTCCTTTGACCGTTTGGCCCGGTACATGATTTCCCATTGGGACCTCGTTTGTCCTCTCCCGGTACGGGGTTGATTGCGAAGAAAGTCCGATAGCCTTGTTGAATCCTTCCCAGGAGGCATGTCGCTTCCCTAAGAACCTCGTTGGCGAGACCCTCTTCGGGATAGAAGTCCGACCGAGGGGAAAGATTGCCACGGGTGTTGTTAAAGCTTTGGTATCTTTGGGTAGAGTTAACACTTCCGGACGCCCTAGCCGAGTGTCTGCATGCAGGTTAGTGTAAAATAACGAAGGAGGGGGTAGTATTACCTTAGAGCGGGGTGCACAAGTGATGTTCCGAGATCCGGTATGTCCCTGCCGTTATAGAGAGAGGACTCTAGTATAGCCATCCGGTGTGTTCAATCGGGCTTGGACGAAAACATGGTTCGCTTACCTTTCGATCTGCTGCGCGTCTTGCGAACCCGCATCCACTGGAATCGGTACAGGTGCATTATCTGGGTTCTGCGGTGGTGCGCCAACAACTGGAACAACCACATCATTTTCACCGTGATTTTTGAGGCAGTCGTTCTCAACCATGTTTATCGAGCCAGACATTTCGACCTAAAATCAAGAGATCTTGGACAAGAAAAGTGTGAAAGATAACTTGCGTTTTTGTAATGAAACCAGTAAGAAAATAATCACTATTATTTTTAGCCTCACGATGGGCGCCAAACTGTTTACCGTGAAAATGGTAACAACAATTAAATTTGTAAATGGGACTCTAATAATACATGATTTATTTTTATGCTAGTTATTAGAGCAGTTGATGCTAAAAGTATGAAGTTTAACGAAGAGATACAAGCTAAAATGGAACAACAATCAATTTGAGGGACTTGCCGCGCGGTCTTCGGACTGGTCGATATGTTGCCTCGGGGTCGATATCTAGTTCGAGCTCGAGATATCGAGGGTAACCGGGAGAGGGATAACAGTTAGACTATAATTAAAGAAGGATCTTTATGGCCAATATCAAGAAATAAATGAAGAACAAGTATGAAAGCAACAAATGCTAAGAATGTTCTCGAGCGAGTAAGAGCGGGTAAGTTAGAGAGAAGAAAGAGAGAGAGATATTATTGATCTTATGGAGAATAGTTTGAGCAACATCAGCCCCTTACAAAGTGGTGTGGATTCCCATTATATAGGAGGGGAACCCGGTTATGGTACAACATACATTAATTATAAAAGCATGGAGATGGGACGGTTAGACGTGACGCCTCGACACAGGCTCTGGGTAGGCCGGCTCTGTCATACGTAGTCGTATGTCTTGGGAATTACCCCTTTTGCTCTAGCTTCGATCTTTATCTTCTTTGAGCCGGGCCTCGACGAGCCCCGAGGGAGGGGTCTCGGTCGCAACTCCACGTCCTCGGGGTCTCGAGGTGTTCTCCCGAAGTGGCTTGTAGCAAGATATTAAGCCCTCTTATTTCACCGCATACAAAATATACGAGGTATATTATAAGTGATGTGGGATCTTAGGAGAGGCCTACGTCTAAGTCAAGTTGGAAAAGTACATGATGGACTAAAGTTCCACATGAGTACGCACAAGACCACACTTTAGACGAGCATATCTACATATATATAAGGTGTTGTGTGATGCATAATCTATCAAATGAATAATCTTTGAGTCTAGTTTCTAACGCTTAAACCATTTGTAATTGGGACACTCCTACAAGAAATTATGACCAAATTTCCAAAAGTTGGCAGAATGGGAATTTGTGGTCAATTATGTGATCGCAAAACAATTGTGCAAACTGCAAAAGTGGTCTGCAAGCCGTAAAATGGTCGAAAACTTGTCCAGTACAGCTTAGTTGTGAGCATCAGTTTTGCGGCCCATTGTGCGACCCGTATACTCATTCTGCCGTCTATTCTGCGACCGCAGACCTGAGTTCGGAGGGTCCATTTCCTATTTTCGTAACCCGACCCCATTTTGATAAATAGGATTTATGGCTTATTTTGGGACAATTATCTGATGATTTTAGAGATAGGGAAGATAATTTTAGAGAGAGGAGGAAACCTGTCACGACCCGAATCGATGGGCCGCGACGGGCACCCCGGTATCTTATTCAACCGAGTACCAACATAACGTATATTTTCGAATCATGCTATCATAGATGACTAAGCCGAAGAGGCTGCTGTGAAATAGTGGAATACAACATGTTATACCAACTTATACATAAGACATATGGGCCTCTAAGACAAAAAGAACCACTCATACATTGAACATAGGCCGACAAGGTTCTTTTACATACATGACATCTATCTACAAGTCTCTAAGTATACATAATTGTCATAAAGGTCAGGACAGAGCCCCGCCATACCAAACAATGCACATCTAAATCAAACTGACCAAACAAGCAACTCTGAGCAAATAGAGTGCACCAACATCTTCTGCTGAGCTGATCGCCTACTTGGAGGACTCTCGACCTATCTATCGAGACCTGTGGGCATGAAACCCAGTGTCCCCGAGCAAACGGGACGTCAGTATGAATAATGTACCGAGTATGTAAAGCATACAAATAATGTATTGAATAAATATTAGACGCCTCAACCCCGTTTTAACTCATTTTTCTTCAGTATCATCATACCCTAGTCACTTAAAAAAAACTCTCTAAAGGTTCTCTCATGATCCAAGACCCAAACAAAGGTGAAACAACACAAATCAAGTGTCGGGAATGCCATCGCGCTAGTAAGTTTCGTGTTCTTCATGTTGTTACTGATTTTTGGGTGGTTCCAGTGCGTATGGCAGGTTGTTTTAAGTCGTTTAAGTTCTGTAAAACACTATCCTAAGGTTTTCATATCAACCCTAGTTTATTTCAATTCTTGCAAATGGAAAACACCATATTTCAACCTCAAAAGTTAGTTCTAGTGAAGAACAACACCTCTTTGAGGTTGTGTTGTCATTCAGGATAGTTGTGGGTTGTGTTTGGCTAAAATTTCAAGTTGTTGCTACTGGTTAAGGTGATTATAATTTAATACTAATTGTGCTTAAGATTGCTTGTATGTTTGATAAGTTGTCAGGATGATAAACTATAAGATAATACTTGGATTAGCTTAAGTCACTTCTATGGTGTTGTATTGCCATTGAGGGCTGTTGTAAGCTAAATATAACTCGGGTTTCAACTTGAAGCTACTGTAGGATGTATTTGTATTATGTTCTTGTACGTGCTTAAGGTTATATTGATGTTGATTAA
This sequence comes from Nicotiana tabacum, assembly GCF_000715075.1. NCBI lineage: Eukaryota > Viridiplantae > Streptophyta > Magnoliopsida > Solanales > Solanaceae > Nicotiana > Nicotiana tabacum. Next base: position 48,813,304 of record NC_134089.1, on the reverse strand, counting down.
GTTAAATGGATGGACAACACATGAACTAGTGAATAAAGTTGCTAATTAAAGATAGTTGGAGTTGTGGATTCTTTCCTTTGTTATAATTATGTGATGTCATGTTAATGATGTAGTTAGGTCAATGTAAGAAGTCTATAAGGGGTGATAATGGGGTTGAAGGGTACTGAAGGGATTCAATTCGAGCTTGCCGCTCGTTGTGATATGTTGATGATGTAACGCCCTGAATTTGAGGGGCATTACAAAAGTAGTACAAAGTAGTTTTGTCCTAGGGAGTCTACAAGCCGTGTCTAGTAGAGTCTTGTTTATGGGTGTGTCATGCACCACACTTATAAGCAGGAGGCTACAAGGCATTTAGGACTATCACTCTTTCTTCTTACTCTAGATCGCGTGGTAGAGCTCAGTTGTAAGAACTCAATTTCCTAAACTCTGTGTTATTCATAATACAATGATGCCTACATCTAGAATGACGATTTGTAAAAGATTGCATGTGTCTATGGATGAGTTGAGTTAGAGGACCTCGATTCTGCATGATGCTTATGATGAGTAAATATGAAGTCTTTAGCAGATCATGTGCGTACTTAATGGTGTAAGTTTTAAGGCATGAATATCTATCCACCCATATGGTAGAATGAAATGAGAGAATCAAAAGGTACATGTTTCAACAAGTACAAGAAGCAAGGTGAAAAAGGGTACAAGGTACCCAGTTTGTAAGGATAAGCATTATCTACAATTCGGGGAGTGTTTACCGTAAAAATGGTAATAACAGTTAAATTTGTTGATGGAACTCTAAAAATACGTGATCTATTTTATGCTAGGTTGTTAAGCAGTTGATGCGAAGTGTGTGAGATTTATAGGCGAAAAAGAATTAAGAAGAGAGTTACAATCAAACCGATAGGTCAGTTATTCAGGGCCTCAAGCTTGTCGATCCGGAGCCCCTAGGTCGATTCCGAGGCTCGAATTCTAGCTATCGCGAATGATTGGGATAGGGCTAACAGATACAAAATAATCAATGAAGGCTCTTTATGGGCAATAATAAGTGATAAATGATGAACAAATAAGAGCATAAAAAATGAAAGCAACAATATCAAGAGAGTATATGAGAAAGCAAAGAGAATGTTTCTTATATTTCTTATGGAGAAATTGGAGCAACAGAGTGTACAAGAATGGTCGGGATTCCCCTTATATAGGAGGGAAATCATAACATAGTACATAATACATTAACTACTCGAAAACTGGGATAGGACAGCTAGATATGATGTCTTGACGTCCTACGTTGGGTCTAGAATAGCCCGCCAGGCTCTGTCAGTCTTAGCTAAGTGTCTTGGGAACTTCCCTCTTTTATAATGTAGCCGTTGGTCTATACTTCCCTGAGACTGGGCCCCGATGACCCTTGTCAGTGAGCCTCGAACCTGGTCTCGAATCTCGAGAAGCACGTTCACGGGGCACCATAATGACGAGAAAATTGGACACCCCCAATTTTACTGTACACAGATAGTCTCTACATTTCTTAGAGTGAAAGTGATAAGAAATAACACTGAATTTCTTCCCCCTCTGATTCTCTCGTAACGACGTTATTCACAAGGTGCCAAGACACGAAGCACGCGCAGCCCCTGAAGATTTTTGCATTGACTATGGCAGTTGGCTGTCTCTTGGCCTTTTTCAATGCGCACGTGGGGCTCTATAAATACTCCCTTTCTAATTTTCCATAACTCATTGTATTCCCAAACCTCAGAAAAGGTTCGTTCCTCCTTCGATTTCATTTTTTCTTAGGAACACAACTCTCCTTCTTCTTCCGAAAATTTCTTGAAATGGCGAAAACTTCCGCCTCCACTTTTCAATAGGTTGTCGCCTCCTCCTCTTCGCTCTTATCTCAAGGTGAAGTTATGAAACCTCCTCGTGCGGAGGAATGTGTTCCAGGGTCTTTCACAATGGCTTCTGATTTTCGGGCTGAGAGACCTTCTTCGAAGCTGGGGCACAGCGAGCCCGTGACTCAGTATATAAGCTCGATAACAGACATCGGAAGAGTGAAAATTGATTTTCGCTGGGGTAACACAGTGCTTGTTGAGATCCCTTCTTCTTCGGAGGATATTATGACACACAAGACAGGTTTCCTCAGTGTATACACCTACCCGTTTACTCTAGCGCCGGTGGGGCCATCTTTACCCTCGATCGACCCCGTGATTCTCAACTTCTGTCAACGATGCCAAGTGACTCTTGGCCAGATTCATTCTTTATTCTGGCGCATTGCTTACATGATTAGGTACTACGCGACCATGATCGGGGAGATGCCCTTCACCCTTGACCATCTGATCAGGATGTACAGCCCCTGTCTCTTCTGTGGGGGTCTAATGAAGCTCCACTGCCAAGCCCCGAGGTCCCTCTTTTCCTGCACCGAGGAGCTTGGAAAGGAGGGATGGATAAGCCAGTTTGTCCGAGTGAGGACTTATGATCTGATCCCGGCGGAGAAGATGTCATTCCCTGAGAGGTGGAAAGCGAAGCGTAAGTATACACGTTACCTTTCCTTCACTTGCCTTTCTTCGGCTATGTTCCTTTAAGAACTTAATATATTATATATTTTTCTTTGTTACTGGAGCCGCAGCAATTTACCCCGGTGCGGTTTCGGACCTCCAGGATTGGGTAGGTCGTCTGTACTCGACCTGCCTGTATGCTGAGCGAGTGTGGAGTGATTTATCCTAATCCCAGTGGGGAGCGAAAGATCATGGTGAGCCTCAACCCTTGCAGTAATCATCCTTTTCGACTTAAATCGCTACTGGCAGTGCTTCCGTTCCCTACGCTTACCTCTTTCTTTTGTGTAGGTTTGGGGGAAGTCCCCTTGATGAAGGGAGCTTTACTCGACGGGGAAGGCATTTTGGTACCCCATAAAGTGAATAAAAGACAAGGGGATCCGTTAGACGGACCTTCCGAATCTAAGAGGATCAAGGCAGAAGAGACTAAGGCTGACTCGATAGACCTAACCCCAAAAACGGTGGGAAACCCTCGAGTTGAGGGTGAGGAGGAAAACAGCTTCTTGACGATGCCCAAAGGAGGGATACACCTAGCCAATCCTAGGGCCGTAGAGATGATAGCTTTCGAGCCGAAGACTGATGTCAATGCGGCCCCACTTTATATCGGAGAGACAATTGAGGGAGTATCGAGTTCTACCCTCGAGCTGGTCGGTGGTCAGAGTTCTCCTTGATATGAGGTGCCTTCGTTAGGTGGTTTGGAGGGGCCTAGTCCAGGGACCCCGAATAGACAAGGGATGGCCCTGGCTAACCTTTCTAGCGTTGTGGTCGTGATTGGTTCTCCGTAGGGAACGACCCTGATGCGGGAATGCCTGCCAAAGCCAGAGATGTGCCCAAAAGGACCCCAACCATTTCTGAGGGAGTTCCTAAGGTAGATGCATCCCTCGTCTTTGGTGAAATAAGCCGGCTTTGCAAGCAGGTAATGTATGCTTTACCAGTCTGTTTGCTCGGGACGCGGTTGCCTCGACCTTTTTCCTTCTAACTCATCTTTTTTGTGGCTTTATGCCAAGAAGCTTTATGATCAGAATTTCACCCAGTATCAGGTCGAGGTGACTCGCCTCGAGCATGAGAAGGCTCTCTTTACTAAGTAGGTTACCTAGTCCTCGTTTACCTTTATCTGAATGTTTTGCCAGATCCCAGTGTTTTAACATCTCGAATCTAATTTGTGTAGTTTGAGAAGGAACGCGCCCTGCTGAGGCAGGAGCTTCGAGCCAGAGACTCTGAAGTCTCTGAACTCAAACGGCGAGAAAGAGAGGTATCTTCCGAGAGGGATGCTCTATAGAAGAAGTTGACATTAGTTGGGCATCAACTTAGTAAGGCGAGAGAGGATAGTGGAGAGTACAGAGGCCTCCATTGCGAGCTAGTGGCTGCATTATCCAGGATCAAGACTGAAGCCGAGGTGCTTATATCTTTGTATGGAGAAGATGCCATTGCGACAAGTGCCCAAGACGGAGGGGGCCCGAGGGGACCGAGCCGAGGTTGACTCGGGCAGTAGATATATGTGTGGGAGATATCATTTTGCCTGTTGTGTTCGAGAGAATGGAGACCCCGGAGTAGAGAGATGCTGCTTTGCTTGCTTTTGAGGGTGCGTCGAACGATGGCTCAGAAGGTGACAAAAGAGAAGGCGGAGCCCCCGAAGGGGAGGGGGCCATCTAAGAGAGGCCGCCGAAGGACCCGTAGTTGTCGGGATTCAATCTTTGGTGGAGACACCAGAGACATCCCTTTCGATGGTATTATGATTCTATTTGGTTCTCTCTTTGTAAGGGTTTTTTCAAGACTTGTAAACATCCCGCTGGAGGTTATAAGAAGGGATTTTATTTTTTGTTCCTCCCTTGCCTTTTGCTTTTCGGAAATTCTATGTGATGTTCTTTGACTTTTGATACACGGTCCTGTCTTTGGGTTAGACCCCCGGGCTTTACTCTCATCGATACTAGTGATAGTGACTCGTACACACTGAGTCGGTTACTTCTTAGAGTAAGCTGGCATTTGAGCTCTTGATTTTTCTTCCCGGGCATTTTTATTAGGTCGAGCTCAGTCTCCGAGTCAGATCTCGACTGGAGTTCATCTAACCCTCGAGTTTTTAGGATTTTGAGATTGACCTTGGGCTTTTGCGTGTTGGGTTGGAGCGACCTTATGTACGGGTGTCCCTGGGGCTCATCAGGCTGGCGACAATGGCTCTTACACTTTGCCCTTAGGCATATGTAATTAACTGTTTTGGGTTTCAGTCTCCAAGTTGGATTTCGACTCGAGCTCAATCGACCCTCAAGTTTTCGATTTTGCTTGGGCTGACGAGAGTGGCTCTTATGCCTTGGGTCGAAGCGACCTCTTATGTGTGCGGCCCTGAGGCCTATTAGACTGGCGACAATGGTCTTACGTTGTGCATTTAGGCATGTATAGTTAACTATTTTGGGTCCGGTCTCCGAATTAGGTTATGACTCAAGCTCATTTTGACTCTCAAGTTTTTAGATTTCAAGCTGGCGACAGTGGCTCTTACACTTTAGGTCGATGCGACCTTTTGTGCGTATGGACCTAAGGCTTATTAGGCTGGCGACAATGGCTCTTATGCGCTTAGTCGATGTGACCTTTTATGTAGGTTTTATTTTCCTCTCGTTAAGGACTTTTGAAGTAATTTTTGCCTGACTCGTTGTTGGTTCAGGAAGAACCTCGATTTTGAGTAACTTGTGGCGATGATCGAGTACTTCGGGAGGTTTGGCTCGGAGGCAGAATAGCTAAAAGCCTGTGATTTGAAGCTGATATGGTTGAAGCTCTTTTTCCTATGTCGAGTGTAGTCTGTTTAACCGGTTCTTTCCGAAGTAGATTCAGAGTAATTGAAGGCCTGTGTGGGCTGGTGATAGTGGCTCTAATGCCTTGTAACGACGGTCAGGCGTCCCCGAGTTGTGTTAGTTCGGCTGGTACAGCCGTGTGACAAGGGTCACTTGTATTTTGTCGAAGCCTTTGAGTCCCGAGTGAAGTAGTTTCGGCATCTATATTGAGGGTATGCCTTTTAGGGGTCTTACAAGTTCGATATATAGCCGAAACTTTGAGATCGAGTTTATGCCTTTGGTAAGGTCTTACAATTTTTTCATGTCGTTGAGGTCTTATAGGTTTTTCATACCGTTGAGGTCTTACAGTTTTGTTACTTGGTACACGTATGGTTCATGCCTTGCTTGAGGTCTTACAGCTTTTTTATGCTGTTGAGGTCTTACAGATTTTTTCATGTCATTAAGGTCTTACAGATTTTTCATGTCGTTGAGGTCTTACTGTTTTTTTGCCGTTGAGGTCTTACATATTTTTACAAGACCGAGTCTGCCCACCCGAGGTCTTATGGCCTTTGGTCTAGACAAGTCGATGGAGGTGGCGCTTGATGGCAGTCCCCGAGTCGTCGAGTGTTTCTTGACTTGAGAGCCATTATTTGCAAACTCTATATTGCCTTATCGAGGCCTTGCAGCTCGGAGATTCTGACCCTGGGGTCATGCCATTTTGGAGATATCGGCGCCAGTCCCTGAGTGTTCGGGCATTTTTGTCCTTGGAGATATTTCATGATTTTCGTGATGCCTCGTTTAGTGCTTATGACTTTGAAGTTCCGACCCTGGGGTCATGCGGGTATCGGATTGCTGACTCTAGTCTCCAAGTGTTTGGGACATTTTCGACAGAGGAGTCCTCTTTGCTGAAATGTCGAGTTTCTTTTGATGCGTGAAGTGCTTTGATGAAAAGTGTTCTTTGATTACCTAGTACAAGTACACATGTTTCTGTCGTTAAAAAGCTTGGCGGCTATATATGGGCATGGTTCGTTCGACCGTTTGGCCCCATTTGGGATGACTTGGCTTTCCTGAGTAGACGACCCTCCAGGGAGGGGGCCCTCCAGTATTCGAGGTGGATCTAAAAGAAATCTTGAATATTTGTTGAGTCTTCTTCAGGCGCCGTATGGCCGTTGCCTCATTAAGAACCTTGCCGGTAAAACCCTCCGAGGGACAAAATCTAGCCGAAGGAAAAGAGTGCAACAGATGCTCGAGGATGTTCTCAGAATTTTCCACTGGATGCCCTAGCAATAATATCATTTTAGCATAGATATGTTCTAGTTGCTTGGAAGTTGTTCGCCCTCCATGGTGCCAAGCTTTTAAGACCCTTTGCCGACTACCCCAAGGACGCGGTACGGCTCTTCCCAATTTTGGCCCAGCTTCCCTTCATTAGGTTTTCAGGTGTTGAGGGTGACTTTCCTTAAAACCAAGTCCCCAATTCTAAAATATCGGAGGTTTGTTCTCCTATTATAATACCTTTCGATCCATTGCTTTTGGGCGGCCATTCGGACCAGCGAGGCTTCCCGCCTTTTATCCAGCAATTTAAGGGCCATTATCATAGCCTCGTCGTTCGAGCTCTAAGTGGTGTGTTGGACTCTGGCGCTCAACTCCTCGTCCTCCACTAGGATAAAAGACTCGGTGCCGTATACTAGAGATAAAGGTATTTCCCCTGTGCTCGATTTTGAAGTTGTTCGGTATGCCCACAGCACCTCTGGCAATATTTCTCTCCACTTTCCCTTGGCACTCTCCAATTTCTTCTTTAATTTTTGGATGATGGTTTTGTTTGTGGACTCGGCCTGGCCGTTCGCACATGGGTGGTAGGGCGTTGATAGGATCCTCTTGATTTTGTGATCCTCGAGGAACCGTGTTACCTTGCTCCCGATGAATTGTTTCCCGTTATCACACGTTATCTCATAAGGAATCCCGAATCGGCACATGATGTCGTACCAGATGAAGTTGATGACTTCTTTTTCCCTTATTTTTTCAAAGGCATGCGCTTCCACCCATTTGGAGAAATAGTCAGTCATAAATAAAATCAATCTAGCCTTACCTGGTGCCATTGGCAGGGGTCCAACGATGTCCATCCCCCACTTCATGAACGACCATGGCGATAAGACCAAGTGCAGCCGTTCACCGGTTTGTTGAATCATCGGGGCGAATCTCTGACATTTTTCACACTTTCAGAAGAATGCTTTGGTGTCCTTTTCCATGCTATCCCAATAGTAGCCTGCTCTGTTTACCTTTTGGACCAGTGCATCGGCTCTGGAATGATTTCCGCAGATGCCCTCGTGAATTTCCCGGAGTACATAATCTGTATCCCTCGGCCCCAATCACATGGCTAGGGGGCCATCAAAAATCCATATGTATAAGGTCATGTTTTCATCGAGAGAGAATCAGGCTGCTTTATTTCGCAGGGCCCTCGATTCCTTCGGGTCCTTGGGCAATTTTTCGTCTTTCAAATAATCAATGTATTTATTTCTCCAGTCCCATATTAGACTGGTGGACTTAATCTCCGCATGAATTCCTCGTTTACTGATTTAGATAGCTGGACGACAGCCCCGGGGAGTAGGTCACCTTCCTCGACAGATGATCCCATGTTTCTGTGGGCATCTGCGTCGCTGTTCTGCTCTCTAGGTACATGGACCAAAGTCCATTCTTTGAAGCGACATAATGCGACTTGGAGTTTGTCCAAATATCTCTGCATCCTGTCCTCTCAGACCTCGTAGCTCCCATTCACCTAGCTCTCTACTAAGAGTGAATCGCATTGATTTGATGGTCTCGGCTCCCAAGCTTTTGGCCAGTTACAAACCTGCAATCATAGCCTCATACTCGGCCTTATTGTTAGTCAATATTGCAGTTTTTATGGTTTGCCTTATCATGCCACACGAAGGTGGCTTTAGGACTATACCTAGTCCGGAACTTCATACGTTTGTGGCACCGTCAGTGAACAGGGCCTATACCCCAGAAGACGTGCCTAATTTCAGTAAAAGTTCCTTCTCTACCTCGGGCACGAGAGAGGGCAAGAAATCGACTACAAAGTTTGCAGGAATTTGGGACATGATGGCTGCAGGTTGATACTCGTTATCATACCCCCCGAGCTCAATGGCCCATTTGGCCAATTGACCTGATAGCTCGGGTTTGTGAAATATTCTCCAGAGGAGGTATGTTGTTAGAATACAAATGTGCATTGGAAATCGGGTTTCATTTTTCGCGATGCACTTATTAATGCGAGAGCCAATTTTTTGAGGTGAGGATACCTAGTTTCAGCATCCCCTAGGGTCCGACTTACGTAATAAATAGGGAATTGTGTACCTTGCTCTTCTCGAACTAGTATGCAACTTATCGCTATCTCGGATACGGTCAAGTATAGATATAGTTTTTCATCCACCTTTGGTGTGTGGAGCAGAGGTGGGCTAGTCAGATATCGTTTCAGCTCTTCTAATGCGCGTTGGCACTCTAGAATCCATTCGAAGTTGTTCTTTCTTTTGAGTAAGGAGAAGAAATGATGGCTCCTGTGGGATGACCTGGATATGAATCTGTATAGGGCCGCTATCCAATCCGTTAGCCGTTGCACGGCCTTTACATTGTTTACCACCATGATTTCCTCGATAGCCTTGACTTTATCAGGTTTAATCTCGATCCCCCTGTTTGATACCATATAGCCTAGGAATTTGCCCGAACCTACTCCGAAGGCACATTTCTCGGGATTGAGCTTCATGTGTAACTTCTCAGGATGTCGAATGTTTCCTGCAAATGAGTTAAATGGTCCTCTATGCACAGGGACTTAACTAGCTCGTCGTTAATATAAACTTCTATGGATTTCCCTATTTTACTGTCAAACATTTTACTAACTAGACGATGGTATGTAGCCGCTGCATTTTTCAGTCCGTATGGCATTACATTGTAACTGTATGTACCATACATTGTGATGAACTAAGTCTTCTCCTTGTCTTCGGGGTTCATCAGAATTTGATTGTGCCCCAAATAGGCATCGAGAAAGGTGAGGGTCTTGTGGCCGGCCGTAGCATCGATCAAACGGTCGATGTTGGGCAACGGGAATGAATCCTTAGGACACACCTTAATTAAGTCTTTATAGTCTACGCATATCCTTAACTTATTTCCCTTTTTGGGTACCACTACTATGTTGGCCAACCACTCAGGGTATTTTACCTCCCAAATGGACCCTATTTTAAAGAGTTTCATTACCTCATCCTTGATGAATGCGTGTTTAATCTCGGACTAGGGTCTTCTTTTTTGCTTCACCGGTTTAAATCTGGGGTCCACACTCAGTCGGTGGGAGGTTATTTCTGGCGGGATACCTGTCATGTCTAAGTGGGACCATGTAAAATAGTCGATATTATCGATAAGAAATTGAATAAAAAATTTCCTGAGTTCGGTGGTTAATCCCCTTCCCATATATACCCTACGATCAAGGAGGTACTCGATCAAAACAGCTTGTTCTAGATCTTCGATTGTCGATTTCGTTACATCCGACTCTTCGTGGGTAACGAAGGTTCGAGGAGCAAGGAAATCTTCTTCGTCATCCTCGGGAGTCTGTATGCTCCCAAACTCGTTCGAGGTCGGGAGTATGAGGGTCGACTCCCTCTGGTATATCGCAAAGATTTCTTTCGCTGCACGTTGTTCTCTATATATATTTATTATGCCATCCTTTATCGGAAATTTAATCATCTGGTACAGGGTTGACGGTACAGCCCTCATGTTGTGTATCCACGGCCTGCCAAGCAATGCATTATACCTTATGTCTCCATTGATGACTTGAAACTTTGTGTTCTAAATCGTGCCGGACGTGTCGACTGGGAGGGTGATTTCTCCTTTTGTGACTTCGCCAGCCATATAGAAGCCGTGGAGGACCCGAGAGGCAGGTATGATCTGGTCGAGTAACCTGAGCTGCTCCACTACCCCTGACTTGATCATGTTTACCGAGCTGCCTGGATCCACGAGCACACGTTTAACTCAGACGCTATTTAAAATAAATGAGATTACCAGCGCGTCGTTGTGCGGTTCTGTCAAGGTCTCGAGATCTTCTTCGCTGAACGCGAGGGTGACTTCGGTCACGCAGTCTCGGATTGGCCCTTCTGTGGCGGCGGATAATTTTTCCCACTTGATCATGGGTCCTTGGGGAATGTCGGCCCCTCCAATAATCATATGAACAACGTGCTGAGGGGTCTCTTTTTGGGCCCAGGCTGGAATAGCCACAACACTTTCTCCCCGGTCTCCCAGGTAGTTGTTTTCACTTCTATCTGATGAGTTAGGCATTGCAAACTGATATTGAAGACCTTGGACAAGAAAAAGCGTGAAAGATAACTTGTGTTATGTAGTAAAACCAGCACGAAAATAATTACTATTATTTTAAGCCCCACGATGAGCGCCAACTGTTTACCTTAAAAATGGTAATAACAATTAAATTTGTTGATGGGACTCCAAAAATACATGATCTATTTGTATGCTAGTTTGTTAAGCAGTTGATGCTAAGTGTGTGAGATTTAGGGCGAAATAGAATTAAGAAAAGCGCTACAATCAAACCGATAGGTCAGTTATTCAGGGCCTCAAACTTATCAATATGGAGCCGCGAGATCAATCACGGGGCTTGGATTTGAGCTATAGCGGATGATTGGGATAGAGTTAATAGATACAAATTAATCAATGAAGGCTCTTTATGACCAAAGATAAGCAATAAATGATGAACAAATAAGAGGATAAGAAATGAAAGCAACAATATCAAGAGAGTATATGAGAAAGCAAAGAGAATGTTTCTTATATTTCTTGTGGAGCAATTGGAGCAACAGAGTTTACTAGAATGGTCGGAATGCCCCTTATATAGGAGGGGAATCATAACATAGTACAAAATATATTAACTACTCAGAAACGGGGATAGGACAACTATATATGATGTCCTGACATCCTACGTTGGGTCTAGAATAGCCCACCAGACTCTGTCAGTCTTAGCCAAGCGTCTTGGGAACTTCCATCTTTTCTAATGTAGTCGTTGGTCTGTATTGCCCCAAGACCGGGCCCTGATGAACCTTGACAGTGAGCCTCGACCTTGGTCTCGAACCTCAAGAAGCACGTTCGCGGGGCACCATAATGACGAGAAAATTAGACACCCCCAATTTTACCATACACAGGGAGAGAGATATAAGTATTTTAAGTTACCTTCTACAGTAACAGGTGTATGTACAATCGGCCACACCCATCTCAGTGATGCTCTATGGGAGCAAACGGATATGGTTTAAGAGAAGGACAGGATATCAAGATCCGGCTGGGGTTAGAGTAACCCAAAATGATGGATGGGTTGTTTGAGTTAGTTGAAATTTCCGAAGGATATTACAAAGGTGCTAATAGACCTCCTTGTAAAACACTCAGATGGTGCACTCTAGAACATTACAATAAGATTTGAAAACTAGCATGACCAAGAAAATTCAAAAGATAGGTACTAAAATCCTGGAATGGATAAATACTACCTTAGTGTGGCTCCCGTCCCTAGTAGAGTGAAAATGTTGAGCAAACCGAAGAGTCAATGAATGAAGAAAGGGGAGCTAAAAGCAAAAGAATATCTTGTTGAAGTTTTCAAAAGAAAGGGATAGGCAGAAATATTAGCAGCGAAATAAGAAGAGAGATAAGAAGGCATTATGAGTAAGATGTGATACATGCATGACAACGGTAGATCAAAAGATGACAATATTACAGAGTCTACAATCAAGTGAAGGAAAATATGAGAGGTGATAGGCCTTGACGTAACAGAAGAATATAGGTCATAAAGTCACATGTTTATTTTGAGAAATAAGTTCGCAACTATAACGCAATTACCAAAAGGAAAAGTTATACTTAGGAGCAATAGAAACCAGTATGGATTGGTGAACAAGATAAGCTAAATATGAATTAGGGACGTGGTGATTTGATAATAGTCGCCATCAAGAGAATTTCAAATTTATTTTGGCAATAATATAATGGAAAATAGAAGAAGATTCATGACAAATTCAGAGAATGGTCATTCAGGCAGACGCTTCCCTAAAGCAAGCAATGTGAGCAAAGTTAAGTTTAAGGAATTGTGTGTGCCAGTAACACTAGGTGTCACCATCCTGAATAAGGAATTTTGTTATCCTTGGTACATAAGGATTACCGCAAGGCGAGTAAAGGTCATTGATGATGTGAAAAGATGCCAAGGATGAAGAGGTAAAACATCTATAGGTAGATCGTCGTAGCGCTAAATCTTAGTACTCCCCTCAAGGGGGGAATATGGAGTGATGTGTCATTAAGTAAGAATTAAGAGGTTCTTGTAATTATGGAATGGTAAAGGAAGAATGCCATAAGAAAAAAATGAAAAGGGATGAGATTGCACTTATTCAAAGCCTAAAGATATGCTACAATTCAAGAACATTATGCAAACACGATGCCAAGGAAATGAAGTAAGGGTCCTTGCCCGAGATGTTATTAATAGATAAGGAGCTAGTGCGAGACGTAAGATAAGACAAAGGAAATATCCCAATAAAGATTACGTGAAATATTGACATGAGAATGGGCCAACGAGTAGTTAGTAATTGATTCGGGATGAGCCTAGCTATGGCTAAAAAGGAGGTTAAGACAGGTTAGCTGATCGTGCAAGATAAACATAGTAAAACCCAAAACAGTGATTTCAGCCTCATAGTAAGGTCTTTGTAATACTTGAAAAATATTCAGATAGGAGTTGGGGTAGTTAAAGGTACCATATGAGTATTATGGGAATAAAAGAGAGTTCCACTAGGAAGATAGTCATAATATCAGTTCAGAAGCAACCTTACAAGCAAAAGGGCGTAGAGGTAAGTAACTACAGATAATTATAGGCGAAGAAGAACATAAATTTTTTATTGGGTATACGATGTGATAAGCTCGAAGCTTTACAAGAGTCAAAAAGGTCTTCCCTAAGTATAACAGCGAAAGACTAGATAAGGAAATAAAGAAAAACGATTCAACCTAAGCACAATGACCTAAAGAGGAAATGGTCTTGTAATAACCGTCTCACAACAACATTGTATGCACCCCATAAAAAAGTGGCACCTATCGTGGCCAATATGTGTGGGCACTAAGATAAACCGAGTATTTGTGCAACAAGTGGCAGAATGACCAGGAAAAGCAATTGCTTGCATTTAAAGAATGTTGAGAAGGAATGAAAGGAATTATTCTATCAATAATCAAGAAATTATTACATTATGAATGCACCTAAGATCTCGGGGTATTACGCAGCATATATATTGACAATCATATAGTCGTAGAAGACTCTGGTATAAGTTAAAAGAAATAATTGAGTCTAGGTTATTGACAAAGGATTGAATTGTTAGATGAGGGTGTCACGGATATTCCATAGCATCCATGAAAGGCTAACGTAATAACTAGCACCATGAGCCACAAATCGGAAGATAGCATAAGCCTACATAGAGGTTGATTAGAGGGAAGAGGAAACTAAAGAGCTACACCAACTAAGTAAATCAGGAGTCTGATTATTGGACTCAGAAAATTATAGACCTTATGATTCAGAACATTGCAGGATCACTCTTAAATATCAGAGGTACAAGAGAGATAGTACAGTATCCATATACTATAAAGGCATCAAAAGAATATCACCCTCATAAGAAGTCAGTATGAAGCTCCTACCGGATTGTGTATGCACTAGAAGTGCAAGTATTATGATAGAGCTTCAAGTTGTGGATATGAATTATACCTATATAGAAGGGAGGTAATAAAAGAGGTAGAAGATGTGAGGCTAAATTTTAAGGTAAGTAAGGTAAAGGTGAACAACGTATGAGATACTCAAATATAGAAGGTTATGGATAGTCCATATTTTGGATGGAAGTCTAGAAGCACTGGGATTCGGTATCTGGGAATAATAGCGGCATTGTCAGTGGCATATCTTCCAGCCTATGGTTTCTAGGTATCGAAAGGTCTAGTTAAAATAATAAAGAAGAGTTTGAGATAATATGATATCTCATTTAATGTTCTAGAATAATATAAGGAAATATATGGTATAAGCAAGTTAAAGGAAGGTTGTGAGTAGTATAAATGAATATGTGTAGGTCGCAAGCTAAAGTATGGTAGAGCAACAAGGTTTTAGAAAGACAATAGTAAGGATAAGAAAATGTGAGTGAGAAGGTGACGAGAATGGATAAGTTCTCGGGATTAAGCTCATGAAAATAAGAGAGCTGATGGTTTCTCTAAGTTATAGAAAGCTCACTATAGCCTAAACAAACTCAAAGGAGTCTAAGACTAGTAGCTTTTAAAATAGATGGAATGATGCCCTAGTAGTAGAATAAGGGTGTAATTATGATAAATAAAGGATGATGTTTGGGCCTTCGATTGAGTAATGAGTTCATAAAATGTATAAGATTAAAATACCCATGTAAGGCAAATCACATTAGAATGACTATAATATGAAATAGGGTTATGGAAGTACAGTATCGCCCCTGGTGGGTCAAGAAAAATTACTTCAAATAATCCTCGATGCAACGCGAGCCCTAGTGATTACATATGAAATTCCAAGTTATCAGTGGTAAATTGTAGATCAATATTGATATGAATCAACAATGGATGAACAAAAGTCACAAAGTATGAGACGAGATTAGGTTGTCACTATTAAGATGAATAGTAATGAGGGAGCATTAAAGGACTTAGCTTTACGCATAAAGGATAAGCAACGAGAGTAACATGGAGTTTGGTAGCAAACCTCGGTAGCGATAAATCGAAGTAAGAATTATGGTATAGCATGGCCTACTTAGATGTAGTAAAGCTAATGACGTCCAGAGGAACAACTTGACATAATTTTGTATATGTTTACAAAGTGAAACCTAGAGATTGGCTAAAAGCTGGAGGAAAGAGAGGAAAAGAGTCGCATAGGCGCACATACAAAGTTAGAGTCTTACAGGCTGCATGATAGAAGGTAGCAACAATTATGAGATTAGAAGGATTCCGACTACAAGTCGTGGTATGAGAAAGAGGCTTAAAAGAGGGAATGTCATGGCCATTAGGATTATTCACAAAATAGTTGCATAGATAGCAAGGAAAGTACTGAAGTATTCAGAGGACATAAGTTATGAAAATGATAAGTACATCAGTCAATATTCGGGGACGAATGTTCCAAAGGGTGAAATGATGTTACATCCCGCATTTTCGTACGATAAAGTTTCGTTGTAAGTTAATCGACGTAAGTTCGGGAATGACATTATTGTGAGATTATAAGTATTGTACTCTTTCATACAAGTGATAAGTAAATTCATGAAGGTGAGAGAGTGAACGAATCAAAGAAAATGAATTTCGTCAAAATTTGTCATTTTGGGGTAAAATACTATTTAAGCTATAATACCCCGTATTTATGGACAAGTGTCATACAAGGTACCATATGGCTATGATAGTAAGGTGTATAAAGTTTATTAAAAGTGAGTAGTATTTTATGTAATTTGAGATAATTTTTAATTATGTAGGTAAATGATTAATTATTAAATTAGTGGGGAATTAATAAGTGGATTACGGAGTAAGTGGATGGTTAATCAAGGACTTTGATAAAGACCAAGAAATCAAACGTGGCAGCAACACCTTGTTCAAATTATGACTATTATATTATGAGCAAAAAGGTGGAATATTTGAGTAATAAGTGGCTTAGTCATACCATTTCAAGATTAACACCTCTCAAATTCTAAAGAAGGGTCTTATATAAAATTAGGCAATGGACAAGAATTCAACAATACAACAATTGAAGAATTCAAGAATTCAAGCAACATAATTTATTATCCTAGCAACATGAAGCAGCTTCAATCTTTTATACAAAGACTGCGTAATGTTATAGCAACGTGATTTTGCAATTCTAAGGGAATACGGTGCAATCTTTCTCAAGAATATCATACAAATTTTCCCCTCATTCGATCCGTCATTATGTGTTTCATCGCAAAAGGGGTGTGTTACAAGAATTGTCAAGAGAAAATGTCCATGTATGTTAAGGCTAAACCTTTCTTTGATTTTGGCATGTTCTAGTAACTATGTGTGTTTGATAACAAGACATAAAGAGGAGTTCATATTCCTGAATTTACGTATATTTTACCAGTCTCATAAGTTACAGCATTCTCCCTTATCGGGACTTCATATTCAGTTTAGATTTGTCTTCTGTCAGTCAAGAGAGCAGATAGTCTATATATATACAGTATTACAGTATTTTCACCACCATCAAGCTATAATCGATGGGCAGGCCCCTATTGGGCAACCTCTGATCAGATGGTAAGTTATATACCGAGCTTAATGTGGCCGAGCGCCTATGAACGAGCCCAGTTGGCTGAGATACAGAGCCTAGTATGGTCGAGCGCCTATGAGCGAGCCTACTATAATAGAGCAGTTATATATACCAAGTCCTATAAGGCTGGACATCTATTTTACTTACTATATTGAGTGAGTTGAGTCAGTATCAGCAAGTAAGCATATCTTTAAATTATCTTTGACTCCTAGTTACTTTCAGTTATTATATTATCAGTTCAGTTTCAGCTTTCAGTATATTGCCTTCATACTCGGTACATTATTTCGTACTGACGTCCCTTTTCTGGGGGCTCTACATTTCAAGCGTGCAGGTTCTGAAAGACAGACGGGTAGACCTCTTCATCACCTTGATTAGTAAGCTCTATGACCTTTAGAGTTATCGGGTCTAGCACTTTACGTACATCTTGTGTATATATGTATATATGCTATAAGTAGGTTGGGGCCCTGTTCCAATCACAGTACATCCATCAGTAGAGGCTTGTAGACATATCCGGTCGGTTAATGCAGTATGTTGGGCTTATAGGCCTTTTATGTACATTTTGTTGGTTTGCCAGCTGTAATAGTTATGACGGTCTTGTCGGCCCAACTTTATATTGATATATAGTCAGTATTCGCAATTGTCTTGCAATGTAGCCCATGGCCAAAGTATGACATTATATGTTCAAAATCCCTTAGTTACATGTTGGTACGCGAGGTTAGGTGAGGCACCGGGTTCCGGTCTCGCCCCTCCCCCCCCCCCCAAAAGTTTGGGGCGTTACAGATGACTTGTTAATTAAATATTCTGAACCCTATTGTTGGTGTTGTTCTTATTGTATTATTACTCTGGTTGTTGTTGTTATATGGTATTGGATGAGGCCCTTGTTACAAGAGAGATGCTGCTTAAATTTACATAAAACGAACTACTATCTTAAGTTACAGACTTAACCTTTATTCAGCACTGATTTTGAATCACCTTATGCTATGGTAGAATGAGTTATGTTGTTTGAAAAGGTTCTTGGAAGCTATTAAGGACTCAATGAGGTTAAGGTATGTTAACGCTAAACCTTTCCTTCATTTTGGCATGATCACATGACGATATGTGTTTGATAACGAGACATAAAGAGAAGTTTGTATTTCTGAATTTATTCATATTATCCTAGTCTCACAAGTTACTACAGTATTCTCCCTTATTGGGACTTTCTATTTAGTTAAGTATTGTCTTCCTCCAGTCAAGAGAGTAGAGGGTCTATATATATACAGTATTATAGTATTTTCACCACCACCGAGATATAATCGGTGGGTAGGCCCTTATTGGGCAACCTCTGATCAGATCGTAAGTGATATACCGAGCCTACTATGGAAGAGCGCCTATGAGCAAGCCTAGAATGGCCGAGATACAGAGCCTAGTATGGTCGAGCGCCTATTATCGAGCCTACTATGACAGAGCAGTTACACATACCGAGCCTTATAAGGTCGGACAACTATTTTACTTACTATATTGAGAGAGTTGAGCCTTATAAGCATATCTTTAGATTATCTTTGACTCCTAGTTACTTTTAGTTATTATATTATCAGTTCAATTTCAGCTTCTAGTTATTTTGTTGCCTTACATACGTGGTACATCATTTTGTACTGACGTCCCTTTTGTTGGAGACGCTGCATTTCATGACTGCAGGTCCTGATTGATAGTTGGACAGACCCTCCCAACAGACAAAGTCAAACATCAGCTTGGTTGGTAAGCTCCACTTCCTCGGAGTTACCAGGTCTAGACCTTGGAGTCCATTTTATATATACAGGTTTGATGGGTAGGTCGAGGCCCTGTACCGAATTGGTACAGTTCAGTTATCTCTAGAGGCTTGTAGACGAGTCTTGTATATTTTGTATATCAGTAGATGTTCTTGGCGGTTTTTCCGGCCTACACAGTTATATATATATATATATATATCAGCTTTTGGGTATGTTTACACCATAGATGAAAGAGGCGTTATTTTCAAATAATTCAGAATATGGTCTCATCGGCCTAAGTTGAGGGTTACCCCTGTAGAGTTCACAGTTACAGAGTGGTATGCTCGGGCTGAGTATGGTACCGGGTGCCGGCGACGCCTCTTCAGGTCTTTGGACGTGACAGAAACCTCTCTAGTTTAATGAACTCAATGAAGTACTTCTCGGGTCTTCTCACCTAAGCTCCCAGCTCATCTAAGAAAGCTTCCATTGAACACACTCTCCAGTAAGATGGATCAGGAATGCACACGACTCCTCTTGTCCACAGGGTTCTTTCTAATGCCGCATCCGCTCTTCATGACTCCCAATTATGTTACTGGTTCCTACAAAGTAGCCTATGGTGGGTTCCCTCAGGAAGAAATATTCTATTTCCCATACTTGTAGCAGCAAGTTTAAAGCTTGAAGAAATCATAACCGCTGGAGCATGTTGATAGAGCCCGAAACATTTTTGCCAGAAGCATCAGGACAAGAATTACCCTCAGATTTCCTTGTAATGTGGCTAAAACCATGGGAAAACATTGATATTTATTCTTCCTCTTCGCTGATCAGGTTACCCAATAGTGCAGGAGCAAAGGTTATGAGTCGAATGCTCTCAAAGGTCGTTTGTCATACAAAAATTCTTCCCGGTACCTGACATAACCCTCTAGGTGCCGAACCATTAAAACTATCGGTCCAAGCTTATGCATCCATCTTCAACACTCCCCAAGTGCCGGTGGTCCTTCAATCCTAAAGCATATAGGAACCTATGACCTGGTATGATACTGGTAGTATGGTGTTTGTCTAACAAATGGCTGTTCCGTAAAGCTAGGGACTTCCTCGAGTGTGGAAGTCATCTCATAACTAATGAAATTGAAAATTGCCTAGGCGGGGTCCAAGAATTCAATTAGCAGCTTCATGAGTACCATGTTTTCCCGAACATGCATCAATGCAGCTCCCGAGTGCGTTTTGATTTTATCTCCATGTGTCTGCCGGATGTTTCTCCACCACCGCTTCAATCTAATGGTTTGGGGGGGGGGGGGGGGGCTTCTATGACCATAGCAATGTTCGGGCGGTTACGATTAATTTCCATCTAGCATGTAGAAAGATAAAGAAACCAAGTAAATTTTATTGCTACGAATCGTTTGTGATCCGGCTCTGTTATTTTTAGCATGCTATCTGTTAATTCCAGATCAGTGCAGCGTATGGTTATTTTTGTGCTAGAAAAGCATGCTTAGTACCTTTCAGCTGCCGATATCTTTTGATTCTTGATATTCATGACATTATTCACTGTTCAGTTCTTATTTTGTTGTTATATCCGTATGGTAAGTATTCATAAGCATCTAGCATCACTACTACTTCTTCAAGGTTAGAGTTGATACTTACTAAGCATCGACTGTGGTGTACTCATACTTTCCTTCTGCGCATATTTTTGCGCCGATCCATGGGTCGGTCCTACAGCAGATTCCTGATTGAACTGGGAGATATCAAGGAGACTTTGGGTGAGCTGCACTTTACGGATATATCTCGCGGTTCTGGAGTCCCAGTTCCTTTATTTATTTCAATCTATTTGTATTTAAGACACCATGACATGTATACAGACTTGATTTCACTCTTGTAGCTTCCTCAGGTACTTGTGCCACCTAGTCTTGAGGGCGCAATGTGTTAGCCGTATTTAGGCCGTGCTTGGGTTTTATCAGATACTATCACTTTTTCGAGTGATTCCAATGTTTTATTGCTACATCTCTCTGTAAAATAATAAAAATGGACTTTATTTGTTGCTTGTAAGTGTGCTTGCTTAGCAAGGTCGGCTAGGAGCCATCACGACCTTGAGGTGGAATTTTCAGTCGTGACAAACTAGTACTTTAATAAAAAGTTACTTATTAAACGAATCTAAAATTTAAAAGTTAAGCTTTACAAAAATATCTATAACACAAACCTCTCCACAATCTACAAAATTCTATCAACTCTCTCTTTCCTTTGGTTTTATGATTGCCTTTATTAATATAATTTATTTGTTATTATTTTGTCAGTTTTTATTTATAAAATTATAGTTTTATAACATATATTTTAGGGTTTAGCTATATCTTGTGTCGTTTGATTTTAAAAAAATTGTATATCCATTAATTTTAAAAAAATATTGACTTTTTTAAAATTTGAACATCTTTGACGAGATTCTTAGCTATCCAACTGTATATCGCAACTATCTGCTACTTACACTTTTAATCATATTACTTATTATAATATATTATATTTATACACATGATTAATAGTATAACCCCACTGGAATTGTGTTTAGTGTGCAAATATAAAGAACGCCAACAGAAAGCCTCTGCATTTCACTGTAAATAAGAGTTAGAGTTGCAGTTGTAGACATGAAGACATGTAGTGATGAAATATAGTTTCTTACTGACCCATTGGATCAATTTCTTAACATATCTTACCTTTGATTAATTACATGATTGGTAGTAGACATTTTAAATGTGTCGCCTAAGAATCCGAAAGAATTGGTACATCCAACCCGAAATATTAGGCACAGATTAGTAGCTTAGGACATTATAAAACTCTTTGAAAATTGTTACTCAACAGACGAGTGATAAGAGCATTCTCTAACCTCGTGTTTTTTTATTTTTATTTGATAATTGTTGGGTCCGATCAACTTATGTGTACATTAATTAATTTTATTTGATATCTGCTACCTTACCTATTTAATACTCACCTTAAATAGGTTTGTGAGTTTGTCGAAGGATCAATGTGGTGTTAATACCTTTTTCCCTTTGGACTCACCCTTTTAATGTTGTGAATTGACCTTTATCGACTATGGTAGCTTGAAAAAAAAGCTAAACTTAACATTCTTTATGTATTAATTTTTAAGTGTCCTCTTGTTCAAAATCAAGTCATCCCGAGTTTATAATTAAAATTATCTATTTTACCTTTCATTAGGGATAGTTAATCTCATGATTGTAATATAACTTATCCTACTTTTAGCTAATACCTCTAATCGAACATAGGATTACTATGGAGTTATATTGAGAGTGTATAAAGTGTTAGGATCTAAATAATCAGGTGTCATGCAGAAGCTAGTAAAAATATTTTAAACGACGATAAATCATACAACAAAAGTGAAACATACCAAAAGAGACACAAACATTTAACGTGGTTCAGTCAATTGATCTACATCCACGACGAAGATGATCAATCCATTATATAAAATAGAGTACAACATATTGAGAGAACAACTTCACAAAGAGGCAAACACAAGTAGTAGGCTAACACTTATCCCGAAATTCTCTTCCTAAACAATACTCTCAAACCCTATAAGGCTACTTTGTAAATACTACGGGCCTCCACATTTGTCTCCACTATTCAAATTAAAGATCATGATGTTAGGAACATTCAGTCAAAATTTTAGCATGATCCACGGTGAAAGAATCGGGAAACGTGATTTAACGCAAGCAAAATGAACACTTTTTCTTCTCTCTTATCTCTTAATGGAAGCTCTCTCAGAAGCCACTCTTTTGTGCTAAAGTCTTTCAAGAACTTACACAAATGAACAAGAAAAAATTCTCCAAGGTTTCTCTATTTATAGATAATGAGTAGTGCTTTCTCTTAAAGCCAAAACCAACTCCAAAGAGAAATAATAATTGTTTACCTCGAAAATGGTAATAATAATTAGATTTGATTTTGTGGTTCTAAAAATATGTGATTTATTTTTATGCTAGTTGTTAGGCAGTAGATGCTAAGTGTGAGACTAGAAAATAAGATAAGAGCTTGAAAATAGAATACTATGCAAACCGAGAAGTCGAGGACTTGGGCCTCGAGCTGGCCTATACTGGGCCTCGGGGTTAAGCTAATGAGTTTGAGTTAGAGATGGCCGATGAAGGACTAGCAATTCTAAGAGCTTTAATGAGGGCTCTTTATGATCAATGATGAGTAATAATTGAAGAACAATCAATGAAAACACAATAAATGTAAGCAGTGTAATAAATATAAGCAACGAAATCGAGGGAGAATATGTTTGAATTAGAGAGCAGAGAATGTTCTTGTTCTTGTATTGAATATCATGTGTGCAAAAAAAACAAGGGTCCCCTTTATATTAGAGGGGGAATCTAAACATAGTACATATGCATTTATTACAAAGGTATGCGGCTGGTACAACCCTTTAATGCCACGGTACGGGCTTGTGCTAGTCAATAGGCTTGGTCAGCTTTAATCACGTGACTTCGGAGTCTCCCACTCGTTCATCGTAGTCGCCGATTTGCTCTGCCCCGAGGTCAATCATACGGAACCCTCTGGGTCGAGCCTCGAACTGGGCCTCGGGCCTTCTGAAGACGGGCTATGGGATGTGATAATGATCATAAAATCGGGCTTTCCGATTTTAGCCGTATACAACAATCAAATTCAAATCTAAGTAGGAATGGAAACCAAAAGAAAATAGAATTTGGTCATTGGGACTTTAGATGTACAACATAGGCATGGCCCAACAAACTCTACCTCTATCAAAGGGGCCAAATTTGTCTTCAATCAGAGGAGTTATTGACCTGCTTCATGCCTGCCAATTTTCTGCAAAACTCATGCTTATCTGCAACCATCACTTTTATTAGCGTATCTGAAGGATTGTCATCAATGTGTATCTTCTCAACCTCAAATAATTTCTCTTTTACTTCTATTATTATCCAATGATACTTTCAATTTATGTGTTTCGTCTGATAATGAAAAGTGGAGTTCTTGGTGAGACATATAGCACTATGATTATTAATAAACTCCTTCATCCATAATAATTTTTTGGCACTTCAGTGACATCAATTCATTCGGCTTCTGTAGTGGATAGAGCTATGCACTTCTGTAATCTAGATTGATAAGAAACAGCCCCCTTGCAAAGGAGATCAAATAATCGAAAGTGGATCTTGAATCATCGTGATTGCCTCCTAAATTAGAGTCTATGTGACAAACAAGTTCAAGCTTGCCACTACCAAAGCACAACTTCAAATCTGCAGCACCTGTCATGACCCAAACTGAAGGGCCACGATAGGCACCCGGTGCCTAACTCAACCGAGTACCAATGTAACATATATTTCTTATCATACTATCATGGGTAAATGAGTCGGAAAGGCTATCATGAGATAAATATAATTAAACATAAGAGAATACTTGACATATGATGACCCAACAAGGAAACAAACCTTTCTGAAACAGTCCATTAAAAACAATAACATCTCAAACTATTTCAAGTCTCCTCTTGAAGTATTTTCTCAAATAATGGGACCAACACACAAACAACTTCAAGAATGTGTAGTAGGATGTTATACTCATCTTAATAAGTACAAAAAACATGAATTTTCAGCCAGGCACAGCCCTCAACAATACTCAATGACACCACAACACTATAGGTGTTGTATTCTCTTCTTGAATCATCTTTTGGTGTTCAAGTTGTTGTGTAAACACTTGTAGTTTGCCTTAAATATATATATATATATAAAGGAGGGACTGATTATTACTTTAATCAACAAGAACAAGATGAAACTAAGGTTACTTACCTTTGAAGAACCCTCCAAAACAGCCACAAGATGAAGAACTATGATCTAGCAAGCACCACGGGATTTCTAGCATTAGATTCATATTTTTATATTAGGTTTTAACCCTAGAGTCATGGAGAAACCCTTAGAGAGAATTTAGGAGCATTTATGAACTGTTTTGGATGAGAAAAATGAGTTAAAACAACTTATAATTGACATAAATGCAAGCTGGAGTTTTACACCGACTTTGTGGGTCCCATGGGAGGTGCTTATGTAGTCTTGCAAAAATAGAAATATCTCTCCAGACTATGTCATATCTACAAACAGTTAAATATGTTAGAAACTAGAATTATAGGTCTTCAATTTGGTAGGTATATCACCCTTTAATTCCAATTAGATTTGGACAAAATCTCAGCTACATTTGACTTAATTTTCAGCACATTTATGAATGTAACTTGTGATGACATTTGCCAACTTTTGTTCCACAACTCGCTTGACTTCAAAACATAGCACACGAATATCATACGACTATAACAACTCATAATATAACCTCCTTATAATGTTAAGCACCCTAGTCTCACCCTAAAAGTACATGTTATAACAATCCAACTTGTCGACTTGCGACGAAACTTATTTTCTTCAATTCGTGTAGCTTCTAAGACTTCTATCCTCTTGGTACTTGGTATTCATGATCTTAAATATTTGTAACCTCCACGGTAACATTATTAACTTACTTTATGTACTTTTAAAGACAATCTCATTTTTGAGCATACATCAATTGACTTATATGTACTCTTACGTATGAAAACATGGGGTGTAACAATACCTTTCAGATACCTTAATATCTATTTTACTGCATCCCACTGTTTCTTTCCAGTATTAGAAAGGAATCTACTAATATTACCAATGACATGTACAACATCTGGTCTAGTACAAACCATAGCATACATCAAACTACCAATAATAGAAGTGTAAGGAATATGAGACATCTCTTTTTTCTCTTTATCAGTAGAGGAGCTCTAACTAATACTCAGTTTAAAGTGTTTGGCAAGACGGATACTATCCACTTTTGCATATGTCATATTGAACCTCTTGAGTACCTTATTGATCACAAGGCATCCTTTATCACATAAATGAGGGCAATCCTATTAAATACAAGGACCACAGTCCTATCATTGATCACATAAATTATTTTCAAAGCGTACTTGATCAGCTATCTAGAATGAGAGTTAATTTTGATGATGAGGTACAAGTACTTTGACTTCTTAATATTCTTCCAGACTCTTGGGAAACTCTTCGTATTTTTTGATAAATTCAGTTCCTGGTGGTAAGTTGACCATGGAATATGCTAAGAGTGGTGCATTGAACGAGGAAGTAAAGAGAAAATCTCAGGGTTCATCCTCACAAATAGATACTTTGGTTACGAAAAACTGGGGGCGAGATAGAACAATAGGTTCGAGGAGAAGAGATAAAAGCAAAACTAAGTCAAGGGCCAAGTATAAAAATTATCCCTGCAACCACTGTAGCAAGAGAGGACATATCAAAAAGGTTCTGCCACAAGTTGAAGCAAGACATTAGAGAAGGAACAAAAGTTTAAAATAACGAGAATAATGTTGTTGTTATTGTTTGAGATGACCTTCTTTTTTATTATGAATAAAACATCATTAATTTGGTATCCCATTAGACGAGATAGATAGTAGATTCTAGAGCTACCTCACATGTCACACCAAGAAAAGACTTTTTCTCATCTTATACTCATGTTGACTCTAGAATATTGAAGATGGGCAATGCCACTGAGGTTAAGGTATTTGGTGTTCGCACAATGCATTTGAAAACTAATAATGGTTTAATGTTAATTGTTCAAAATGTCAAGCATGCTCTAGACTTTCCTTTCAATTTGATCTCCGCAGGAAGATTAGATGATTAAGGTTATTATAATACCCTCTCTAATGGGCAATGGAAGCTCACCAAGGGCTCATTAGTAGTGGCTCGAAGAGTTAAGTCTTCTCATTATATGTGACATAGGGCTCTATTCTTAATGACACCATAAATTTGGTGGAAAGTGACACTTTATCATAATTTTGGCACACAAGATTGAGTCATATGAGCAAGAGGGGGATTATGTGTCTAGCTAAGAAATTTTATTTTCTGGAGTAAAACAAGCAAAGCTGAAAAGGTGTGTCCATTATTTTTATGGCAAACAAAAAAATGTTTCCTTTCATAGCCATCCTCCTTCAAAAAAGCCCTAATTATTGGAGCTAGTACACTTTGATTTCTGTGGTCCTTTTAAAGTAAAGTCAAAAGGCGGAACATATTACTTTGTGACCTTTATTGGTGATCATTCTCACAAGCTCTGGGTATATCCTTTAAAATCCAAAGAAAAAGCACTTTGGCGTATTCAATGAATTTCAGTCCGTAGTTGAGAGATAGACGAGGGAAAAATTTAAAATATAATCGCATTGAGAATGGTGCTGAATATTTTGGTCCTTTTGATAAATATTGCAAAGAATAAAGGATTCGTCATCAGAAAACTCCTCCCAGACACCTCAATTGAATGATTTGGTAGAGAGGATAAATAGAACTCTACTTGAGAGAGTTAGATTCTTGCTTTTCTATTCTAAACATCAAAATACATTTTGGGCTAAAGCACTTAACACAGTTTCTTATGTTATCAATGTATCCCTCAATGTTGTT
The DNA here is from genome assembly GCF_000715075.1 of Nicotiana tabacum. NCBI lineage: Eukaryota > Viridiplantae > Streptophyta > Magnoliopsida > Solanales > Solanaceae > Nicotiana > Nicotiana tabacum. The sequence continues at coordinate 48,786,529 of NC_134089.1, read as the reverse complement.
TTGGATGGTGATATCCAAACATAGTTTTGTTTGACAAAGATGTTTCTTATGATCGATCACCTGAGATTGTTTAGGTGTAAAGCTTATGTGCATGTTCCTAAAGATGAGATATCGATGTTGGATGTCAAAACAAAGTAGTTAATCTTTATTGGTTACGGTCAAGATGAATTTGGCTATTGTTTTTATGATCTAGTTGATAATAAACTTAATAGAAGTCGTGATGCAGTATTCATTGAAGACCATACTATTGAAGATATTGATAAAGCTGAAAAGGTAGATTCTCAAAGTAATGAGAGCTTAGTTGATATTGATCTTGTTTGTATTGATAAGGAACCTATTACACATGAAGGAACCCAAGACAGTAATAAAGATAGTATTCAAGATCAAAATGATCATCACGGTGTTAATTTTATGGATGCTCCAATTGATGAAGTTATGATTGACCAGCAACCAATTCCTGCGCAAGTAACTACTTTGAATGCTCCTGAAACCTCTCTTAGAAGATGTACAAGGGAGAAGCAAATATCCATGTGGCTACCCTCTTGATGAGTACGTAATTTTGACAAATATGTGAGAACTTGAGAGTTATGATGAAGCCATACAAGATACTCACAAAGATTAGTGGATGGAAGCCACATGGAAGATGAGATGAAGTTACTCCATGATAATGGCACAGATGAGTTAATGAAATTGTCGAAAGGTAAGAGAGATTTATCAAACAAATGGATATTCGGAGTAAAGAAAGATCAACATGTATTTGTGCCTAGATACAAGGCGTGGTTAGTTGTTAAAGGTTTTGGCTAGAAGAAGGGATTCGACTTTGATGAAATTTTCTCCCCTATTGTGAAGATGTCTTCTATTCATATGGTTCTAGTCTTAGCCGCAAGTCTAGATTTAGAGGTTGAGCATATGGATGTAAAGACTACCTTTCTTCATGGTGGTTTAGATGAGGCAATTTATATAAAGCAGCCTAAGGGTTTTGTAACTAAGGGAAATTAATTCTTTGTCTGCAAATTAAAAGAGAGCATGTATGGATTGAAACAAGCTCCAAGGTAATAGTATTTGAAGTTTGAATTTGTCATAGAAAAACAAAGGTATAAGAAAATTTCTTAATCATTGAGTACTCTTCCAGAAGTTTTCTGATGATGATTTTATTATCTCATTGCTTTATGTGGATGATATGTTTATTGTTTGCAAGAAAAATCCAGAATTGCAGTCCTTAAGAAGCAGTTGCGCAAATTGTTTGCATTGAAGGACGTGGGGCCAACAAAGAAAATTTGTGGTAGAGATTTGGAGATGCGACTTGTTGATGGTTATGGGAAAAAGGTGGATCAAGTTTATTATGTCAGCAAACATTCAGGCCAATAGGGAGAACTGTTAGGTGTTTTTCCTGATTTTTTTTACCATATTTGTATTTTTCAATTCCTTGAAGGAAGTGCAACATATTTACCATAATTTCCATTAAGGAAAAGGAAAACCTAATTATGGTAAATATGTTATATTTCCCTCAAGGAATAGGAAAATACAAATATGGTAAGAAAATCAGGACAATCACCTAACAATTTTCCCCCTTTGGCTGGATTTTTTGACAAAATAAACTTGATCCACCATTTCATATAACCTTCAATGGATCGCATCCCAAAATTTCTAACACAAATTTTGTCTCAACATGAGTAGCACTTCGGTTAAACTTCTCAGAGAAAAATTATGATTACCGTCAAATAGGTTGCGAATAGAGCTAAACCTACCTATATGAACATGTATTGAACCTCTCTCTGATACCACTTAATATAAATCAAAATAATCTGGTGTCATGCAAAAAGTAGCAAAGCAAACCTTAAACGATGATAAATCAAACAACAAAAGAGAAATGCACAAAAAGAGACATGTAAGGACCCGAATGATCATTTTGAGAAATTGCATTATGTTTGATAGTATGAGGTCATGAGTAACTTCATATTCTATATTATTACTTATGTGTATCGCTTGTTTTTGTTTTCGAGCGGTTTGGGATGGATTTAGAAAAATGATTGTCAACTAGGAAGCCTTAAGTTGGAAAAGTTGTCCAATTTTGACTTTTGTCTATTTGACCCTGAAATGCTATTTTGATGATTCCAATAGGTTCGTATGGTAATTTTGAACTTAGGTATATTCCCATAATTGAATTCGGGGGTTCCTAGGTTGATTTAGCTTGTTTTGCCGAAAGTTGGCAATTTAAAGGTTTTGAAATTTCCTAAGATTCACAATTATTTGATTTTATGGTATCGGGTTCGGATTTTGGTTTTGGGACATGGAATAGGTTTGTTTCATCATTTGGTAATTGTATGCAAAATTGGGTGTCATTCCGAGTTGGTTTGGTAGGAATCAAACGCATGCTTGTGCTTCTAGCGATTCTTGAGTTCATTGTAATTTTCTATATTTGTTTGTGTCCAATTCGTGGTTTCGGATGTTATTTTTGTTATTTGATCATGTGAGAGAGTTCTTATGATATTTTTAGACCTGAATGGATATTTGTGTGGAACCCTAGGGGCTCGTATGAGTTTCAGATGCGTTTCGAATTTGTTTGGTCATGTTTCATAGTTAATGGTGATGGGCAGATGTTGCAGGTCTTGCAAATAAGAGACACTGTTCGTATTTGTGAACCTCAAATTTGCGAGGTTGGAATCACTATTGCGAACCTTGGATCACATTTCCTAGTCTTGGGGAATTGTTTTGATTAATGTCATGTTGGCTTGTATCACCTTTATTCTGCATTTATATTAAACTCTACTTCAAAATATCATGTTTGTCTGCTTAATTGTTGTAAGTGATCGGCTTACCTAGTTTTAGACACTAGGTGCCATCAAGATCCTTAAGGTGGGATTTTGGGTCGTGATAAGTTGGTATCAAAGCTCTAGGTCCATAAGTTCTATGAGTCATGCAGATCGGTACGGATATGTCTGTAATGATCTTCGATAGGCTACGAAACTATTAGGAAATGCCACTTCTATCATTCCTTATCATGCGGTATTGATTCAGCTTGAAGAGTATATATTACATTCCCTTACACCCACCCGTATATGATGTTACACACTCGATATTATCAATACATCAAAAGACTGTGATACTGCGGAGGTACTTTGAGGGGATACAACTTGATCATTGTGTCGATGTGTTGTCTAGACTGAGGATGCAGGTGTGTTGGTAGACCTATCAGTTGTTCATGTATAGGATGTAGGGGATTCTTGTATTTGGTTAGTGAGTACGAACTTGGGAGGATTTAATTGATTGCCTAGTTGTTGTGCTCATGGTAAGGTCATGGGGGATGTTGATTTGAGGCTAGTCAGTAGTATTTGAGGTTATGTGTTTTATATGGGGCTTCTATTCAGTGGAAGATATATATTATCATCTAGGGCACTTGAGGAAGTTGGCATGATTGTCGTGAGGATGAATATGCGCTTAGTGGATGATTTGAGGAATCTTAGGATTGGTGTTGCACGAGCTTATGAAGGATGGTATTGTGGATTATTAGATGTTATGTCCTATGGCTTCGCGCAAAGTGGGGAAGTCTGCTATCGACAATCAGACTACGCGGTCATGTATTATATTAGTTTTGGTCTGGGTATATTTGTGGTTTGGTTATGACTTGAAGAGGGGCCAACTTCGAGGTTAGTGCGGGGAAGGAAATTTGTCAAGTGCATGATGTATTATACCTTTGGGACGTATGGACAACTTGGAATGATTCAGGTTTGATATTTGTGCTGGATGTAGTATATGCGGAGAGGGGATTCACTCGGTTGCTTAAAGGTAGGGTCACTTCATTAGGTGTTGGTGTTCTAATAGAACAGAAGTCATTTGGCTCGTATTGGCAGTGTATTTGAGATTGGAACATAGTGGATGACTCTCAACAAGGTTAAAACAAGTTTTAGATTCATATGTGGTATTTGTGAATTCCTTGAATTGTATATGTCTAAGATCTGAGATTTGCATGGGATGGTGCCGATACATGCAATATTTTTGTATCATTATTAATTCTACATTTTAGTGTCAAAGAGATTGGAGAAATAACTTCAAATTCACATAAGGTCCCTTCATAGTAGGTTTCTCGGTTGCGGCATTACTTGGTGCTTTAGAGGAAATACAATGGATTATGGGCTTCGGATGATGTGGTTCGTGCTAGAATATACTGTGGTCAGCTTTGGTTTAGGATCATAATATACTAGCAAGTAGAAGTGTTAACTTGAGGGCAAATCGAGGAGAATTTGAAGAAATTAGTCAGCTTGGAGATGTTGGGTCAGCATAGTATAAAGGTAAATGGTTCCTTTGGTGTGATGATGTTTTACCGATATTTTGTGGCAATACTCTTGAGTTTGCCAGCCTGCATGACTTGGTTTAGTTGGGGAAATTTAGTTCTGATGGCTTAGTTATGTGCATACGAGGTTTGAAGAGTTCTTGATAGTGTCAGCCACGGCTTCAGCCGAATTTCTGCTACTAGCATAAGGAATATATTGCGTGTTGTGTTTTTCTTTTTTTTCTCCTGGATGGGATCACGGGTCCTTGGTAGCATGGATGGCTTCAGATGCTTAGATGAATGCTACCATTATCTGGTACCACCAGAGAAGGATGTGTATTTCTCATGGGATGATCGTGTATGAGGAACGTTGTAGTCATTTGAGTACTGTAGCTGGGATCGGATATAGAGATTCTGTTATTTTAGGGAAGGTATGATAAGAGGTTTACGACTAATTGTATGCATTTTGGATATGTTATAGTGGTATTTTCGGAGGGTATCTACCTATTTATGAAGGATCAGTACTGATTTGCAGGCCAGTGGCAGGCCTAAGGAGAATGTGTATTCTACATCGGGTCGGATTTGATTACTTAGCACAACTATGGTGGAGGGGTGTGTCACCAGTGGTAGGTGATATTATTTGTGTCCTGATAGGTTCCATGTGCTACTCTTCTATGCCAATATGGGTTATGAGACTATTGATTATTTACACATATGATGTCGTTCTGTTTGGGCCTGTAGGCAAATTCGAGCGAGATGGTTCTTGGGGTGTTATATGGTTGGTGGCGCCTTGGTTATGGTTTTTCTACCGGAGGTGTATAGTGATATCCGTTTCTCCATGGTTATGGTCATGCGCTTCGCATTTTGTTGATTGGTATCCATATGGTTGTTGATTTTGAGTATCATGGCTTGAGGTAATCCATGTGGATCGGTATTTTGATTGGGTCATGCATCACAGTAGAGTTATGTTGGGATGTGATTCATTTGCTTATTTTGTCTGCTTGTTTCTCCTTTGTGTTCTGGGTTTATAACAATGAGCTTTGTGGTGCTATTTGTTGAACTTGCGGGACGGTTCTCACATTTCCATTCTCTTTCTATTATTGGGTATATTTGAGTTATTGTTCGCTAGTGCATGAATTGCATGGTATGTGGCACCAGGTGGTATTGGTGTAACATATCGGCCGAGTAGCTTGTACTGGATGAGGTGAGGATATTGGACGTAAAATAGGTGCTATCAGATTTTATTAAGGTATATTTGGAAGAGTAATGTCACTAGTCAACTTAGATTTTGGCTAAGGTTCTTGGCGAGTAAGAAAGCTCCATGACTTTCTGATCTGATGGGTAGTTATGAGTATTTATGTTTTTCTTTCATTCTTAGCAGTGCACGAATGTCTACAACAAGGTTTTAGCCGATATAAGATATGTCGTCAGTACTAGGTTTGTCATTGGGCAGTTATTATGGTTGGAAGTTATTGTAACGAGAGCTTGAGTTATGTGGGATATCATGTGATTATAACTTGTATATGTTTATGGCTTGACGCGGCTTGATTCAGACTTATACAATGTATAGATACGAGAATCGGGTCTTATAATGAATTCTGAATGTTGGAGATTGGGTTCTAAGGGTTGTGAGCTAAGGTTACGGTAAAGATCTTGGGCTATATTGTGTTGTTAGACTTATTTGGATTGGGATGATGTGATGTCACCCAGGGGCATGGGTATGGTGAGTTTATTCAGCAATTTGATGGCTTTAGAACATTTTTTGGTACATTCATGGACAAACATATGTTTAAGTAGGGGAGAATGTAACAGCCTGACCGATCATTTTGAGCAATTGCATTCGGTTTGGTGGTTTGAGGTTACGATTAGCTTCATGTAATGTATTTTGACATGCATGTATCGTTGGTTTTTGTTTTTCAACAGTTTAGGATGGATTTGGAAGAATGATTCTCAACTAGGAAGCTTTAAGTTGGAAGAGTAGACTAAGTTTGACTTTTCTGTATTTGACCCCGGAACGGTGTTTTGATGGTTTCAGTATGTTCTTATGGTGATTTTGGACTTAGGCATAGGTCCGAAATTGAATTTAGAGGTTCCTAGGTTGATTTAGCTTGTTTTGTCGAAAGATGGCAATTTAAAGGTTTAGAAATTTCTTAGCTTTGACCATGGTTTGACTTTATGGCTATCGGGTTGGGATTTTTTTTCCTGGATTTGGAATAGGTCTGTTTCCTCATTTGGGACTTATCTGCAAAATTTGATGTCCTTCCAAGTTGGCTTGAAAGGAATCAGACGCATGGTTGTGTTTCTAGCGATTCTTGAGTTCATTGAAATTTTATGTGTATTTTGGTGTCCGACTTGTGGTTATAGATGTTATTTTGGTGATTATATCATACAACCAAGTTCGTATGATATTTCTAGACATGTACAGATGTTTGATGTGGATCCCGAAGGGCTCGGGTGATTTTTGGACTCATTTCGGATTGATTTGGTCATGATCATAGTTGCTGGTGTTGGGCTGATGTTGAAGGTCTCGCAAATGAGAGACACTTTTGCCATTTACAAGGTGGGAATCGTATTTGCGAGGTGGGCTGGAGGACTACAGAGTTCGCTTTTTCGAACTTTGGATCGTATTTGCGATCTGGACTCCTAGACAGGGACAGTCATATTTGCAATCAATTGATTGTTTTTGCGGAAGGGGAAGACTTTGAAAATGCAAAGTCCTTGTCACATTTGTGGCATCCCTTGAGTTCAACATGCATAACTTTTGCGATGCATTTACGACATTCACAATTGAACAAAAGGTTAGGATTTCGGGGCTTAGCTTCATTTATCACAGTTTTGAGCCCTAGACTTGGTAGGAGGCAATTTTGAGGAGAGATTTTCATACCAAATTATTGGGTAACTGATATTGATCCCTTTTTTATTACATAACATGACTATTTATGAGATTAACATCAAAAGAATTAGAATATAAGAGATTTTCTTGGGGATTTTGACTATATTTTGAAAAATTAAAATTTAAATTTGAGAATAGAATTGGACTCGAATTTTAAATCAAAACACATTGATGCGCATGTAGAAAGATAAGGGAGGTCCTTATGCATGTGGTGCAAGTCAGGATAAATACTTCCTTTTGATGTACAGTTGACGAGATAAGAGAGATAAAGCACATGAAGCTATTTTGGGAAAAATATTTTTAAAAAGTGAAGCTGATGTGGCCTCTTAAGGATGATATATAATGATATGTGGCACATTATAGTGACTCTTATTGTTATTTTTGTATTGGAACATTTTGTGACTTCTTATGTGGGTCATGCATTTTACGTGATTTGATGCGTTGTTTCAATGCAGGGATTCAAGGTAGAGCTGCCTTGTTCATCGTAGACCCTTAGAGTCCTTTCCTTACACTTATATTGTCTACTCTCTATCCGAATAGTGTTGTATTTAGGGATATTTTTATGTATTCAATTAGAGCTTGTGACTCTGTACTACCTAGTCTTGGGGAATTATTGTGATTATTGTCATGTTGGCTTGTATCACTTTTATTTCGCATTTATATTAAACTCTACTTCAATATATCATGTTTGTCTGCCTAACTGTTGTAAGTTATCAGCGTAGCTAATTTTAGCTACTAGGTGCTATCGATCACGACCCTTAAGGTATGATTTTGGGTTGTGTCAAGACACAAACATTTCATGTGGTTCAGTCAATTGACCCACATCCACAGTGGAGATAAGCAATCAATTATATAAAAAGAGAATGGAAAATATCGAGAGAACAACCTTACAAAGAGGCACATACAAGTGACAACATAACACTTGTCTCACAAATTCTCTCTCTGAACAAGACTCTTATACCCCCTAAGTACTATATTGTGGATGTTAATGAATGACAAGGAAGTATCCTCAATATATAAAAGACTACCCTTTTTCTCTTATAAAAAGAACTAGCCAAATATAGGAGATTACTAATTTTCATTTAAAAAAGAAAAAAATAATTATGGTAAATATGTTGCACTTCCTTCAAGGAATAGGAAAACACAAATATAGTAAAAACAAATTTCTAAGATAAAGGCCTTTGATATCATTTACTTCAGACATGACTCATCTTTCTACAACAACAACAATAACAAACCTAGTGTAATCTCATAAATAGGGTCTGAGGAGGATAGTATGTACGTAGACCTTGCCCCTGCCTTATAAAGATCGAGAGGCAATTTTCAATAGACCCTCGGGTCAGGGAACAATGGAGATAAAATAAAATAGCCAAGTAGAAAAAATGGCAATAACAATATAATATGGTAACGAGCACAAATGACACAACATGTAATAATAAATAAACATGATAAGATAATACAAAAATAGTCCTAGTACTACGGGTAAGGCTATGAGGAACACACTACTATCAGTCAACCTACAACCCTAATCCTCGGCCTGCACACCTTCTTATCGTTGGTCATATCCTCGGTAAGTTGAAGCAACAACATGTCCTATAAAACTACTCTCCACAATACTTTTTAGGCCTACTACTTCCCTTCCTCAGACCCGTCATGGACAACCCCTCACACCTACTGACCGGAGCGTCTATGTCTCTCCAGTTCACATGCCAGAACAATCTCAACCTTGATTCCCACAACTTGTCCTCAACAAATTCCACTCCTACATTGTCCTTTTATAACTTCATTCTTAATCATGTACTTCCTGGTATGCCCACAGATCTATTTCAACATGTGCATTTCAACTACTTTCATCTTCTAGACAAAAGACTTGTTGACGAGCCAGCACTCAGCCTCATATAACATAGTCGGTCTAACCACCACTCTGTAAAACTTGCCCTTAAGTATAGGTGGCACATGCTTATCACACAAAACCCCCCAAGGCGAGCCTCCATCTCATCAACCCCGCTCCAATGCGAGGAGTAACATCCTCATCAATCCCATGTTGCCTTGAATAATAATCCCAAGATACTTGAAACTATCTCTTTTGGAGAAGACTTGAGTATGAATCTTCACTTTTATTTCATCTTCATGCATCTCATCGCTGAACTTGCACTCTAAGTACTCAATTTTTGGCCTACTCAACTTGAAAACCTTTAAACTCCAACTTCTGTCTCCAAATATCCAACTTCTCCAAAATAGCATATGCCATGGCACTTCCCCTTGTAAGTGTTGCGTAAGCACATCTAATGCTAAGGCAAACAAAAATGGGAAAAGAGTTGATCCCTTATGCAACCCCATCTCCACAGGGAAATAATCTGAGTCTCCTTTCGTAGTCCTTAGCCTTCGCTCCCATGTACATGTCCTTAATCACACTAATGTACGCCACCGAGACACTGTTAACCTCATATATCTCAGTAGAACCGCTCTTGGGACTTTCTCATAGGCCTTCTCTAGATCAATGAATACCATATGTAAGTCCTTCTTCCTCTCTCTATACTACTCCACCAATCTTCTCACAAAGTGAATGGCTTCTGTAGTAAATAGGCCCGGCATAAATCTGAACTGGTTCTCGAAAATAGTATCACAATGTCGCACCCTTCTCTCCACCACCCTCTCCTAAACTTTCATAATATAACTCAATAGTTTAATACCCCTATAGTTATTACAGTCTTGAATGTCACATTTGTTTTTATACAATGGGATCATCAAACTCCACCGTTGGTCTTCGGGCGTCTTCTTCATCATGAAAATTACATTAAACAAACCAGTAAGCTACTCCAAGCCTGAATGACCCACTTCTTTCTAAAATTTCACTGGGATCTCATCCTGCTCGGTTTCCTTACCCTTGCTCATCTTCCACATAGCCCCCTCAATCTCCTCACTCCTAATACGCCTACAAAAACCAAAATCCCTCTGACTCCCTGAGTTTTCCAACTCACCTAGCATGATGTTCCTTTACCCTCCATCATTCAAGAGTCTATGGAAGTACTCCTGCAAGCGACGCCTGATACGCGCATCTTCTACCAGAACCTTACCCTCTTCGTCTTTGATGCACCCCACTTTGTCAGGTCCCGAGCCTTCCTCTCCCTAATCTTGGGTAACCTGTACATATTCCTGATGCCTTCTTTTGCCCCAAGATCCTCATACAAACGCTCAAAATTTGCGGTCTTAGCCGCCATCTTTGCCTTTTTCCTTGCCTCTTTCCTGATTTGTCTTTCTAAATGAACCTAAATTTAAAATATTTGCCCCTTCGTGCTAATAATTATCGAAGATGTAAATTATTATCCCTCTCCTTGTACGAAAATGCATGAATCGCTTTGATACGTACTCTTCAAGGTACATAGGAAGAAGAACAACTTTCCCCATGATGAAGAATGAAATAACGGAGGATAAAGAAAATCTAGTCTTATTTGGACAAGAAAAAATTTATATGTATAGACTAGCAGTATATATTTCTTTTTGCATGTAGTATGCCTTACAAGGGATTTGAATTTCCACAACAATAAAGTCATAATCAAGAAGTGGCACTTCATTGATACCACATACCAATAGGACAGAGTTGCTAATAATTTCATACATTGATATTATTAAGAATCCCTTTTTAAAAACGTGGAAAGCATATGAATTCAAAAGCTGGAACACCCTCCCAAATACTACCATGGATCCACCACCCTATGAATTCCAATACACAATACCACGCAAACCCCCAAATATTGTTCACGAAAAACCTATTCCAAATGAATTAATGAGCAAATCTTCTTTCAAGGAAATGTTAATTGCTTCTGACCCAATGAACTTTGCCCCAAACCTAGGACAATCCGACATGGATCTGATAAAAATTTCTAGAGAAGAGGAAACGTCCATGCACTCATCAATCTCCAGTGCACGAGACATCAAACAAATCCCTCTAATTTAAGAAGACATGCAGCGTATTTATGATCCATGGAAATGCTCTATCATCGTTAAATTGGTAGGGAAACGTATATTACACCAATATTTAAAAAAGAAGATCAAGAACTTTGGCATCGAACAGAGGATTTATCCCTAATAGACCTTGGAGAAGACTACTACATTATCAAATTCAAAAAAGGGGAAAATATGGAGAAAGCCATCCATCAAGGTCCATGGTTAATCAATGACCATTTTCTATCTATTACAAAATGGAAACCAAACTTGTGGCCATAAAGGAAAAACTAACCACCTCAGCAGTATGGATTAGGCTTCCCCATCTACCAACAGAATTTTATGATACAAGAATTCTAAAAAAAAATTGGAAATGCAATTGGACGTTTACTAAAAATTGATGTTTGTACATCAACCACTCTGAGAGGTCGTTATGCAAGAATTTGTGTAGAAATTCTATTAGAAATCCCAGTGCAACCTTTTCTTTATATTCGTCTTCATAAACAATACATTTACTATGAAGGAGAAAACTTTCTCTGTAAAAAATGTGGAAGACTTGGACACACGGTGAGACATTCTAGCTATGTGCTAAAATCCTCAGAGAACATAAATTCAGCTAAGGAACGAGCCATTACAACAACAGAGAACTCAAAGGAAGAATGGAAACTGTCTCATTTAGTTAAGGAAGAAAACAAGGTTAAAAAGATCCTCGCCCAACTCTCACAAATTGAACCAACAACTCCAAAGGCCCAGGTTTCTCTGTTAATCTCTTCAATGCTAATACAGGTAAATTCTTGAATACCCAACTATTACAATACAAACCTAATGAATCCTCTAATTACCAACAACAAAGTAAGAACCCGGTCACTATGAGCATAGATCAAACCACCTTGTCTATGAAAAATCATTTTTCCATCCTGGAAAGTAAGCAAATGGTTTCAGGAGATACCACCAATGTTTTAATTAACAATAAATTAAAAAATATTAATACAAGTGCATGTGAATACTTGTCCTCTCAAAACAAGGACTTAGCCATGCTGGATATATTAACGGAAAATAGGAAAATAAAATCCATGCAAAATGACACCCAAATGGATGAAAATAACCTTCCTACTAATAATAACCCTACAAACCCTATTAAGAAACTAATCCAAATATTTGGTAATAATCCTCCTTTAGACAATGCAGATGAACAAAATCTTTCCCTTAGATATGGAAACATACCCACTCCTGAGCGTGTAAGCCAAATGGCAACTCAAACTAATAAAAATGGATAAATGTCTTATACCCTAGAGGAAGAAACAGATACTATATCCATGAAGTATCCTCATATAAGACAAGTCATTGGGCAACCAAAAGTCATGCACTCATCACCTATCATTACCCTAACCCCCTATCAATCCCATTCTATTAGTAGCTCCATCCTACGCCTGCTACCATTGCCTTAAACTCTCAATCCCCCATTAAAAATGCCAAGACTACCTTCAACCCTAAGAACAAGGAACAGACTTATCCAAATCCTACGCCAACACAGAACACAAACCATGGAGAACCTACCACTCTTTCCCCTACTAGAGAACCCACAAATAATGTATGCCCAACCTCCAAAGGAACATGATTACTAACCTGCCTCGTGGATGGAACTAGGTCTAACAGGCCATGCAATCTCCTTCAATATCCAAATCAATGGGCAAGAGGTTATTGTGATACTATACAACACTCAGTACCTAGCTCAGCTAGCAATAGAGGGCATGAGACTTGCCATGAACAACTACCTAAATCAAATGTGGCTAAACAACATTCTCCAACCACTGATGCCTTCTTTGAAACCTCAAATGGTTCATGCAATGATGAATCATTAGAATCAGCCACCACAGTTCAACCCAATTCACCCACAAAATGCTCCACTAGACATGCCCTTCTTTCCAACAAAGATGTACACCCATCTGAACCTATATTCCTACCATAGGAGATCAATCCAGTACCCCAAGAACAACCACATCTCCCATGCAGCAACAAGCTCCACCTCCACAAGATCAAGAAAACCAAATACCAGGACCAGTAGAAGCAACAATGGAGGAGGAGGAACCCATCAACCTAAACTTAGAGCGAGTCCTAGAGTTCTCAAGTCTAGACGGGATAAAGGTATTTCTCTTCAGGGAGATGCAAGAGAAGAGGCATGTGCTCAGTTGCCAACTAGCACTCTTCAAGTGCACGATGGACATTAGACCACCTCAGGATCCAACAGTGGGCAACAGAGCCATGATCTTAGTACCATCCCTGAGAAGGAATCTTGTGTTTCCAGGAGGGATCAGGGAGAACGGGGAACCAGCAAACTCAACCATTAATCAAGCCATGAATCATCCAACCAACAACATTATATGGAAAATAAGGGGAGGAAACAATGAAAATTTTAGAAGAAATTTTAGGGAAATGGTTGATACTCATAGACGTTGTATGGTAATTCTTCTAGAAACAAGAATGGGGGAATTATGCATATTTGCTTAATGATTTTGGATTTACGGAGATGATAGAGGTTCCAGCAGAGGGTCAATCAGGAGGCATGATAATGATGTGGAACCATGAAGTAGTCAGTGTCCACAATGCAGTCCGCAGAAACCAAGAGATCCATGCAACAATAGAGGTATTACCTATTCGTAAAAACTGGTTTTTTCTTCAATTTATGCTAGTACTAATGTCAATAACAGAAACTTGATGTGGGATAACATAGAAAATATAAGTAAGACCTATAAAGGACCTTGGATAGTAGGAGGTGACTTCAATGACATCTTAGATCAAACGAAAAATTTGGGGGGAAACATATCAAAGATAGTAGAGCTAGTTTTATATGGTCTAAGCTAAACAGCTGCAAGTTAATAGATTTAGAATTCAAAGGGTGTAACTATACTTGGTCCAATAATAGACATAAGAACAAGGGTCTCATTATGGAACGACTAGATAAAATTTTAGGAAATGAAGAATGGATTGAATTATTCCCAAAAAGATCTATAATTCACTTACCCAAAATTCACTCGGACCATAATCCTTTATTAATTGAATTAATTCCTAAAAATAGGTTGCACCATAATGCACCCTTCAGACTACAAACCTTTTGGTGCAAGCATCCAGAATTTCAAACAATAGTCAAAAATAATTGGCTAAGGAATGATTACTTGAAAGGTAGCCAGAACTTTATAGAAAAAGTTAAGACTTGGAAGAATAATACCTTTGGGAACATCATGGGGAAAAAGAGGAAGCTATTGGCTAAGCTTCAAGGGATTCAAAATTTCAATAGTTACACTACTAATATTTTGCTTCAACAATTAGAACAAGATTTAAAAAGGGAATACAATGATATCCTAAAAATCGAAGAGGATTATTGGAAGTTAAGGTATAGAATTCTTTGGCTAAACGACAGCGAAGCAAACACTAGATTTTTTCATATTTCTGCTACAAATAGAAAAAGAAGAAACAAAATTAATTTCTTCAAAGATGATAATGGAAACTGGATTAATGAACACCCCCAAATTATGTCACATGTTCTTAAGTACTTTACAAATACATTCACAACCTCACACTCCTCAACTAAGTGGACTACCCCACTAGAAAGTCCTTCTTTATATCCTAAGCTAGACCTAAAATCTTTAGACACACCCCAACTAGATATTGAAATTTAAAAGGCTATATACTCTTTCAAACCCTTTAAGGCCCCAGGACCGGATGATCTCCATCTATTCTTTTTTTAGAAATATTAGAAAATCATAGGGCAGTCGGTAACTAAACTTTGTCATGACATATTCAACACCCAAGAAGTTCCTAAAGATATCAACAAGACCTACATATGCCTTATACCAAAAATTCTCAATGCCAATAATATTATGAATTTCAGACCAAGTGGTCTCTATAATACTATCTACAAAATTATTACAAAAATTCTTGCAAATAGACTAAAACATTTCCTATAACATTTAATAAGACCTTACCAAGCAAGTTTTATGAAAACTAGAAGAGCTGCTGATAATGCAAACATCATCCAAGAAATAGTTTCCAAATTACAAAAAATGAAAGGCAAACAAGGCCAAATGATTCTGAAAATTGACCTAGAATAAACTTTTGACCATTTGGAATGGTCTTTTGTTCACCGCACTCTGGAATATTTCTATTTTTCCCTAAATTCTGTAAGTTTTTACTAAATTGCATCTCAACAAGTAGTATTGTTGTTCTAGTGAATGGATCTATCACAAATTTCTTTAAGCCTAGTCGTGGAATAAGACAGGGAGATCCCATTTCACCCTATATCTTCATTCTCTGCCTAGAAATGTTAACCATTTATATAAACCACCAAGTTGATACTAGAAATTGGGATCCAATAACCTTAGGAAAAAATTGCCCTAGTTTTTCTCACGTTTTTTTTTGCTGACGACCTTACCGTAATAGCAAAGGTAAATAATAAGTCATGTCATGCCATTAAGAATGGCCTAGAACTTTATTGTAACCTATCAGGTCAATGTATCAATAGCACAAAATCAAAAATTCTCTTCTCTAAAAATTGTACCCCCTCCCTTATTAATTATACTTCTAATAAACTAGGTATAAAGAAATGTGATAACTTTAATACCTACCTAGGTTTCCCAATTCTGAATAATTGTCCAAGACCTAGAGACTTCCAGTTTATTATGGACAATATGAGAACTAAGCTAGCATCCTGAAAATTAAAATTCATTAACATAGCAGGTAGGAATACCCTAGCTCACTCGTGCCTCAACTCAATTCTCAATCACTATATGCAGTACACCCTACTTCCTAAAAATATCCTTAACAAAATTGATAAAACTCAAAGGGATTTTATATGGGGTAGCACCATTGAAAAAAGGAAAATACACCTTGTTAACTGGACTATTTTATGTCAACCAAAAAAAAATGGAGGCTTAGGCATTCATAGTGCTATTTCAAAGAACTTATGCATATTAGCAGGTCTTGAATGGAGAATTCTTACAAATGCTATAGTCTCTTGGGCCCGTTTAATTATCACCTCTTATAGTACAAACAGAGGTAAAAATAGAAACTTTTTCACCTGGAAAAGTATCCAAAGAGGTTGGGATATTTACTCTAAAGGTATCACTTGGTCACCCCACTACCTTTTCAACATGAACATATGAGAAACCAACTAGATATCTAATATGGGAAACCATAGGAAAGAAATTACAGGTCCTCTATCTACATCTGACCTCTCAGTAAAAATAAGAGATATATTTTACAAAAAAAAAACTTGGTAATTGATAATTTAACTCTCAACCTTCCTAATAATATCAAGGAGAGCATGTCTAAAACAAAAATTCGCAACAAAGGCCCTACCAATGACATCCCTATATGGTCCTTAAATACAAAAGGTTTTTTGACAACAAAATCTTGTTACACACTAATAGAACCTCCTTTAATCAATCAATTAGATTTCTCCTAGATTTGGAACCTAAATTTCCCTACTAAAATTAAATTCTTCTTGTGGCAGTGTCTTTATAATAGATTACCTTGCCGGAAATATCTCTCACAAATTGATATGAACATTGACCCCTTGTGCCCTATATGTAATTGCCAAGAAGAAGAGTCTATAATTCACATTTTCCTTCGATGTCAAGCGGTAAATTCTTTTTGGGAAAACCTTGTGTGGGATAAGTCTTATAAGAATAACAACATGCATTGGATCCTTCAAGTAAAAGACTTAGATTTCCCCTTTGCAAATAATCTCCTTAACTGGAGTTCCTTCTTCCCATTCGTCGTTTGGCATATTTGTCTCAATAGAAATAATAACAATCAAAACAATACAGATTATCCTATTAATATTAATCATATCATCCAAAAAGCAACAGAATTTTTGCTACTCACTGAAAAAAATCCCTAACACATCTACCAAAATCCCCATACAGATCAAATGAAACAAACCACCTAGAGGGTGGTTTAAAGTCAACATCGATGCTAGTTTTAAAAATCATAACGAAAAAAGTGCAATTGGAGGAGTAATCAAAGATACCTGTGAGAATTGGATAGTTGGATTTGCTAAATCTACCCGGCTAATGGCTCACTACAAGTAGAAATGAAGCCACTAGTAAATTGAGGGGCTCAAAACAGCACAAGAATGGAGAATGTTTCCGCTAGAGATAGAGACGGACTCCACAAAGGTGATTCATTCAATACAACAAAGGAACAAATTATATAACAACATTGTTGATAAATGCAGGTTGTTCATGCACCAGCAGAAGGTGATACTCCAACACACCTTCAGGCAAGGGAATAGGATTGCACATCACTTGACAAAGAAGGCAAGGCAGAAAGGGAACAAGTTTTTGTATTACCACCATGTTATGTAGACTCTTTTGTGGAAAGTGACCAAAAGGAACTCTATGTTTGTATTAAGATTTTATCTTATGATGCTTGTAATATCCTAGCAAGCTTAGGAAATCAAAGTGTCCTTAGTGACACAAACTATGAATGCTATGTACGAAACAAGTAGTTATTAATATACAATTTCCTGTTTGGTCAAAAAAAAAAAAGAATTTCCACAATACCCGTCAATATAACTCTCATGTTTTTAAAACAGACAATGTCACAACCCTACAAAAAAAAAAAAAAAAAAGACACTCAATAGTGTTGTTATGAAGAGAAGGAAGACGTAAATTTTTAAAGCTTCTCGAAGCAGTAATTTATGGAACTACATGTCAAGTTTAACCATGTTCAAATTGCCGACTTTACACAAGTACAATTGTCTTGCCTCATCCCCAAGTGTCTTCAGAAAAAGTAAAAAAGTATGAATGAAGTAAAAAAAAGTACATAAGGAGTGAGAAAGAAAAATTTGGTTGCCGACTACTTTAGTAGAGCAACACCTAAAAAATTTAATTCCTACCCCTTACCCTTTCTTTCAATGTTGCCAATTCCGAGAATACTAATGTACCCTTTCTGCAGCTTTCAAAACTCCATAGTCTCTCTATGGATGGCAACTACGTAAGAATTGGCCCCAATCATCTTCAAACTTCAAGGGATTCTTGTATTAACTAATAATGTCACATTATAGACCCATCTTAATTAAAATACTTTAACAACGCAACTACTATTGTTATAATAACGTAATGTATATAAAATAGGGTAGAGGGGAGATATTTTTGTGGATGTGACTTTTATTTTGTTCACTACCTAAGCTTCAGACTTTAAAATAACATAAATTGATATATTCAACCGACATTTAATTTTCTAATTATTAAACGTCATCTCTTCTTAAGTTCAACAAGAGAAGACGTGTGCAGTCCTCATGGTCGGTTAAGAAATAAAACATTACTACTCCTACGATTGGTCAACTTCCCTTGTAATCTTGATTGAATGTTATTATTTTGGAAATGATGCCTTCCAAATTAAAATTAGGTAAAGATACACCTATTCTCACGACCCAAAAATATATTAGGTTTGTGATAACACCTAACCCGACTCGCTAGATAAACCAACATTTATAACCAACCAAAGCAACACAAGTGAGGGATGATTTGCTGTCATAATATAGACAAAACATAAATAACCCCCAAATCATCAGCCAAATCTGGAAAACACTACAACATACTTTCAAATACGGTAGTACGAAGTCATAAGCTGCTAAGATTAAATAAAATTGAGTATAATACAAGAGTATTGTCTAGTTAAAAAAACACAGTGTGAAATAAAGGAAGGGGACTTCATAAGATGCTAGACCTTCATAGCAGCTCACCGCGAGTCTCCAATGGCCAACTACAAGGCAACCTCCTGGACACCACTAGGATCAATATCGGAATCTACACAAAATATGCAAAAGTATAATACGAGTATAAAAATTAATGTATACTCGATAAGTATTTAGTTTAACATCGAAGAAGTACTGACGAGATTTTGACAAGAAAATGATACTCACCTTTACCACCTGAAAAGTTCATAACAACATGGAATCTCAGAAAAATAATCAAGAACAACATATATAGTAAGGTTCACTAATCAGAGATAGGATATGTATGCTTCTTAGAACAAGATAACCAAATCATAATTCAATTGCAATATTCGCATATAAAGATGATATGCACCAAGTAAAACCAATATGAAATCTCCTACACGAGTTTAGGATGTTTAGGCATCTTCAAGACTCAATCACAAATAATATTCATCACATCCAATGTGCCCAACATAATCCAGCATATCTCATGTAGTCCAATACGATACGCGTATCACCTGCTCTTATAGGGCTCAATATAAATTAGGTGATCACTTGACTCCAGAGAGGGACGAATCTATATCCACGCGCTTCACGAAAATTTATCGTGCAATAACATATCAATATCATAATAATTGCACGGCATAAACCATTCCTCCATTACAATATCATTCCACTCATAATGTCCCACTGTTCCATAATAATATTAATTTGTGTTTAGATCTCCATCTCTAATGTATCTATATTATATTAAAAGTGGGAAGCCCTTAATTAAAAAGTTGAATTACTAAAATATCCTTCTTAAAAACTTAAATATCCTACTTATAATTATAATTAATAATAATAATAATACTAATTAAGAAGAAAAAAACTGATTTAATTTGAAGTGTCCTTTCTAAAAAGTTGTGTCTTTTTAGAAAAGCAACTAACTATCGTTTCTCTATTCAACCATTTATTTAAGTCTTAAGAGCAAAGCATGAAGATTTCGAGCAAACAACGAAGTAAGGAAGTGGGAGCACCGATAAGATATTATCTTTGGTTTGGCCCTTCCAAATGGTTTCATCGGTACAATATTCTATGGAACAACATAAACAGCACGTGAGTTTTTATATTTTTTTCCCCTCAATTTAAAGAAAAGAATAACTAACATATCTATTACCAACGCTTTTGACCATTTCAAAACATAATACGGCTTCTGAAAAAAGTAGTATATAAAATTTCGAGGATTACATGTAAAAGATTATAATTAGAACTAGAAATAAAATTTAACTTTTGTGCATTAACAATATAAAACTTTTTACACTTTTTGATCTCTTAAAAGTAAATTAACATAAGTAATTAGTGAGAATAACAGCTTGTTTGGATGGTTGTTACCAATTGTATCGTATCGTATTGTTACTTTAAATACAATGTTTGTTTTGATTGTTACTTAAATTTTATTGTATCGTATCGTTAAATCTATCGTTACGTAACGACGAAATGTGTCACTTTATGTAACGACCGATTTGGTGTGGTCGCATCGTTTCCTTGTGTTTTTCTCTCAATCTCACCCTTCATTATTATTAAATAATTTTATTTTATCATTTACCCTACCTTTTTATATACCATCTCATAATTTTTCTTTATAATATTGCAAGTTTATTCATCATATTACTGGTGCATGATACCATGAAACGACGACAAAACGACACAATCCATCCAAATATTGTATTCATCAAACGATACAGTATAATACAATACAATACAATACGATACATTATGAAACGATACGTAACAACCATCCAAACAAGCTATAATAGAATTCAAATGTTAAGTTGTATTGATAATATAATTTTTTTTTATAGACATAGTTAAATTCCTATAAATATTGTGAATTCATGATTGAAAATTAGAAATTAGAAATATAATATGAAAAATAAAATAAATTAAAGAGCATAGAGAGATTATTGGTAGTTAGATATCATAAAAGTAGAAAGAGAAATATAAAAATAGAAACTAATTTTATTTAAAGTGTCCATTCTAAAAAAAGAATCATATCTATTTAACTAGTTTCGCTGGCAGTCAATTGATAACATAAAAAGAATAGTTATTATTTTGGCTTTCTGATACTTCTTTTTGGTCGGTTATACAAAACAATATGACTTTAGTCGGTTATACAAAACACATGGATGGAGAGGAATAAAAGAAGATTTCAGAATAAGTGTATTACATATGCAGAAAGAGTTCGAGAAATAGCTTTGCAGCTGCATATCAAAGGCCAGAACAGGAGCAAATGGAAGTCAATGTTAGAACAATTAAATAGATATCCTAGTGGAAACAATGTATAAATCACGAAGAGATTAGGAAAAGTACATAACTATAATTATGAGAATAGAAAGACTGTAAAGGATCTAGCTTTAGAGTCCTGTGGGCTAGCGGATATAAATATTTCCATTGGTTAAATACAAAATTTTAATTTGACCAAAATAAAATAAAATATGACACTCCTTAACTTTTATGCCAATCCATCTTGAGAGTTAGACGTGTGTATTGCTATTTTTTTTTATTGAATCTACTACTCCAACTCTAAAAAATTTTCTTCTTCTTATTGGGTTGAGTAAAAGAAAAATAAAATTATTTCCATGTCTATGTATAATTATGTGCGTGTGCACGTGCAATCCCATATATATGTACATATATATTCATATATGATACATTTTGTGACAAAAATATTTATATTTACTTTAATGCTAAAGTGAAATTATCTTTAAGAATGACATGTGAAAAAATATATTACATCAACATTTGAAAGAAAATAATGTAATTATTAAGTTTTTCTATCACTAATAATATCTATATCTTTATAAATGTATATCATAAAATTGATAATAATATACTAGCTATTCTAAGGAAGAAATACGATGAACGAAATATATACATAAATAATAGTTTCTTTCAATAATAACTTCTTGATATGTATGTGACTGTAAAAAAGAGGCTACAATTTCTTAAAAACAAGACAAAAACTTTAACACGTGAAATATTTACAACTACAATTAATGTTAAAATATCTAAAAATAAGGAAACGATGAAGATGAATTTTGATATACTAGAATAACTAATATTGTTCGAACATCACTTTGTTGCATTGAGTTTTATCCTCAATACAATAATAACAATATATGTGCAACAACACATATAATAAACCATAAATAAATAAGGCGGAATACCCTAAAATCACATTAAAGTTGGCATGAATTATTAGTTACACTGCTAAACTATTCGCGGTCTTAATTACCCCCTGAACTTGACTATTTGACGGTCATTACCCCCTTGGACGTTGTTGTGGCGAAGAGTATGGATATATTCTCTCCTAAACGCTTGAAGTAAAGAAAAATTTAAAAAACAGCTTTCCAGTAGGTTATTTTTTAACCGTTAATTGACACACAGTCATATGTAATAATTTATTTGTTACAATTATGTATTTTTTTTTGCTTCATCTTTATATACAATGTGTTTTTACCCCAACTTTTAGTCCTTTTTATTTCGTCTATAGATATAATGTCTATTTTTTCCAACAGTGTGTTTTTTTTGTGGGCAAAATTTATGAAAATTTAGGTTGGAACTCCATCATTATAGGAAAATAAAACTCTAACTAAAATAATAGAGTACTAATTGTGTATTTCTTGTTATTTTTCTTTAGATATAATGGTTATTTATTTGAACGGTATATTTTTATTGTCGAGTCAAATCAGTAAGTTTATTTTACTACATGTCCATTATCTTTTACCACATCAAGAAGGTATAGACAAAATAAAAAACTTATAATAGTGTATTTCATATTTCTTATTTAGATGTAATGACTATGTTATTTTAACTGTGTATTTCTTTTTTCGGGAAAAATCTGTGAAAAATGCTTGCTTCAAGCTCTATAATTTTTAGCTAAATAATTTTTTTAGCCAAAATAGTAAAGTTTAAGCTATGTATTTTTATATTTTCTTTAGATGTCATAACCATTTATTTTAACCGTGCATTTCTTCTTTTCCAGGTCAACTCAAAAAAGAAAACAAACTAAAACTTCATCATTTTTAGCTAAATAAATTCTTTAGCTTAAATAAAGAAGCTCTCGCCAAGTTTTATTATAACTTTTACTCCAAAAATATTATCTAAAAAAGTACTATACTTAAAAAGGTAAAATATATATTTCATTGTTCAAATATGCCAAATGGTCAAGAAAAAACCATGTGGGAGGCAAGTTCATGCCACTATCCTAGGATGAGATTATTTAGGAGATAACAACTATTGAATAACCAAGTCTAAGGGTAATTAAAATTACGAATAGTTCAAGAGTGTAACTAATAATTCGTGTTAAGTTTATTGGTGTTTTAAGATATTTTGCCAATGAATAACCAAGTGAGAAAAGGGGTTACCAATTCAGTTGATTGTGTACAAGAACAAACTATGATAGTGACCGAAATAGCAACAAATACTACTAAAGTAACGTCTCCTTCACCCCAAATTTAAACTTTAGTTATTTATATCAATACGTCTAGATGATATCCAATCATTTTTATCTCGATAAACAGGTCACCACATGATGATTTACATTGATTATTCACATAAACTTATACTACATTTCTTTTGAAGTTTTATTTTAATATTATTAATACTATATATTTTACCATATTATTTTACTACAAAAGTTGACATACACGTACAACGCATGTGTCGAGAAACTAGTACTACATTAAAAGTGGGAAGACCTTTAGTCAATTGTTAAATTACAAAATTATCCTTTTAAATAATTTAAATACTTTACTTATTAAAAAATGAAATAAAAATAAAATACTCCCCAGCCAACATTCATACACTTTCATGAACAGTCCCAACAATTCTATTCACAACCTTATTTTCTTTTACCGGTGATTAACTTATATTCAACACTAAATTGTCATCACAACTGTAATATACATATATATTGGCATCTTCACGTGGATTCCTGAGCAACCAAAGAATCCATATTTATGCTATGATTTCATAAGGTGGTAGATTCATTTTTAACAACCTTATTTTTTGTCTTCAACGTTGTTCGGAGAATCCAAGACGTTGATACTGCTTCAAGAAGGTAATAATCTTTTTGATCTCTTATGATTTAATTCTTTTTCATGTGTTCCCTTGAGGCATAATATCACCACTATTTCGATATAATATCTAGATACTTTATATGAAAGAAACAATAAGTGTCATACTTTCTCATTAATAAAACTGGTTAGACGAGCCGAAATCAACAAACAAAAGTTAGTTTCGTGTAATATAGAACTGGAACTTGATTCTTATCCTTCTAAGGGTAAATGTAAGGATTAACATCTATGATATATTTAGCTATTATTTTTTTGTACTAATTAAAGAGGAAAACTTGTGTGATAAGTGTGTTTTTTCACTCAATTTTTTTATCTCATTCGAGCATTTAGGATTTTGGACAAACACTCCTATTTGTATATAATTAGCGTGTGTGAATCATTTTTCATCTGATTAAAAAGACTCATGTTTACATATAATATCCTCAACTTTTACGTGTACGATCTTGCTAATTTGAGTGAGTTTTGCATAGAAAAAAAAAACATAAATGTAGCATAAAGGTAGAAAATAAGGAAAAAGAACTAATACCAAGTAAGGTAGTGTCACGACCCCAGTTCGCCCTCCGTGAACTGTCGTGACGGCACCTAGTCTCTACGACTAGGTAAGCCTAACAAATGCGGAACATAAATGAAAATTGCGGAAAAAATAATCAAAATCAAAATAACTGAATGGAAACAATAGTTATAATGCCGCTTGGCATATGCAACGCGACATTCTCAAAACCAAGTACACTATCCCAAAACCCGGAACTCACGGAAACACAAGCCTTTGGAATATCTAACAGTCTAACTCCAAAATATCTAACAAGAAGGAAAATACAGAAGAGCAATGTTTAACAGCTAGAATAGAAAGGGACTTCTCGGTCTGCGGACGCGGCAGATGTACCTCGAAGTCTCTAGAGCAGTCGTCTCCCTCAAGGATGGTAGGCCTGAGTAGCGGTACCTAGATCTGCACATGAAAAACATGTGCAGGAAAGGGATGAGTACACCACAGCGGTACTCAGTAAGTGCCAAGCCTAACCTCGGTTGGGTAGTGACGAGGATGGTCAGGGCCATACAAAGGTTAAATAAAATAATAAGGTCAACAGTATAGAACATAACAGTGTAAATAAGTACAACAGTGAAATAACACAAGATGTACAGAACAACAACGACCATACAGAAACAAGGTAAACACGGAAAGAAAATACAGCCCAGCACCAATGATAACGATCGGGGATCTCCTAGGATACCGTCCTGTAGTCCCATATGTACATATCCAATGGATCTCCCGGGATCCCATCCCGTAGTCCAACTCATAGTGCGCGGGGATCTACCGGAATCCCGCTCCATAGTCCCAAATATAAATACCCAGCACTGGGGGAATCTACCGGGTGCATTCCCGTAGTTCCATATAACTATGCAGGGGGATCTAACGGAATCCCATATCCGTAGTCCCAAGGTAAACAGACAAGGGGGAGCTACCGGAATCCCACTTTCGTAGTCCCGAAATAAATACACAGCAGCAACAGGAAAATATATAGAAATGGAAATATTTCATATGAAGGCAACAAACGATTCTAGCCTAGCATGCTGCACAGAATTCAAGTAAAGCAGGTTGAACAAATAAAGCAATTAAGTCACTTAGACATGCTTTCCTAAGCTAACAAAAGGCTTAATAGTGCAAGTAATAGAAACAGGAAAGGAAACATACTAATAATTACTTAAAGAAAACCGGATTTCCAACAATTAGCACAAGTACGCACTCGTCACCTCACGTACAAGGCATTTCAATTACCAAATATACCAATCCTAAGGAGAAGGTCACTCACACAAGGTTAGACAAGCCGCTTACCTCGAACCGACTCAAAATCAACCTGAAACCACGCTCTTGACATGAGTACTCGACTCCAAATGACCCAAATCTATTCAATTCGATTTCATAATGTAAATAACACTTCAAGTAACTGATTCTACAATTAAATTCTAAGCTAATATGCGAAATTATGTAAAATGACCAAAATACCCCTCGGGCCCACGTCTCGGAGTCAGGTAAAAATTATATTTCCAGAAACCTCGCACACTCATGAGTTCATGCATACAAAAATTACCCAAATCGGACCTCAAATGGTCCCTCAAATCATTACTCAAAAGTCTCCAACACTAAGCCCTAGTTTCCCCAAATTTTCATCCTTAATTTCCATGATTTCTAGCTCTAATCTGTGAAATGATAGCATAGGAACGAGTTTTAGGTCTAAATTCCTTACCTCAATGAAGTTCCCTTGAAATCCCCCTTTCAAATCATCCCAAAAGCTCCCAAGCCGTGATAAAAATGGTGAAATAAATCTCAAAGTCGCGGAACCCCTTTTAAAATAATCTGCCCAGCAGTTTATGCATCTGCGGCCTTGGGACCGCTTCTGCGATCCCGCATGTGCGGAACAAGGTGTCGCATCTGCGACTTACACTTAAGGTCCAATTTTCGCACTTGCTATTTCTCGTCCGCAGGTGCGGTACCGCTTCTGCGGTTAACTACCCGCATCTGCGGAAGATGCTGCTTCTCCACAACTCCGCTCCTGCGATCGCATCGCCGCACCTGCTGAACCCAAACCGCAGGTGCGGTTATGACAGCACCAGCAGCTGAAGCTGCAACTTAAACTCCAAAATTTCCTCAATCAAGCACCCAAATTCATCCCGATGCCCCCGAGACCTCAACCAAAGGCACCGTCAAGTCACAAAACACTACCTAAACTTGTATCAATCCTTAAAACACTCAAAACAGCATCAAAACCTCGAATTAACCAAGGCTTTATGCTTAAGAACTCCAAATTTTCTCAAACTACACTTTCGATCAAAAAGTCTAGCAAACCTCGTCCGAATGACATGAAATTTTGCACACACGTCACATTCAATGCTACGGAGCTACTCCAACTTCCGGAATTTCATTCCAACCCTCGGTTCAAAATCTCACTATAAGACCAGAAACTTCAAAAATTCAACTTTCGGCATTTCAAGCCTAAATTAGCTACGGACCTCTAAAACACAATCTGAATGCACCCCTAAGCCCAAAATCACCCAACAGAGCTAATGGAACCATCAAATTTCCATTCCGAGTCGTCTTCACACTGTTCCGACTACGGTCAACTCTCCAATACTTAAGCTCTTATTTAGGGAATAAGTGTCCCAAAACTCTCCGAAACACAATACCGAACATCCCGGCAAATCAAATTAGTAGAAATAAACTTGGGGAAAGCAGTTAATAGGGAATCGGGGCGTAAATTCTTAAGACGACCGGCCGGGTCATCACATCCTCCTACACTTAAACATTCGTTCATCCTCGAACGAGCATAAAGACATACCTGAAGTAGTGAAAAGATGAGGGTAACGACTACGCATATCCTGCTCGGTCTCCCAGGTCACCTCCTCGACCGGCTGGCCCCCCACTGAACCTTTATTGAAGGCAATATTCTTTGACCTCAGCTTTCTAACCTGCCTATCCAATATTGCCACTAGCTCCTCAACATAGGATAAATACTTGTCCAACTAGATTGAACTGAAATCCAACACATGCGACGGATCACCGTGATACCTCCGGAGTATCGAGAGATAAAATACCAGATGAACTCCGGCCAAGCTGGGAGGTAAGGCAAGCTCATAAGCAACCTCCCCAACATGCCTTAATATCTCAAAATGGCCAATAAATCTCGGACTCTACTTTCCTTTCTTCCCGGATCTCATGATGCCCTTCATAGGCGAAACCTGGAGCAGAACCCGCTCTCCATCCATATAGGAAACATCACGAACCTTCCGGTCCGCGTAACTCTTCTGGCTAGACTGGGCTGTACGGAGTCTATCCTGAATCACCTTAACCTTCTCTAAAGCATCCTAAACCAAGTCTGTGCCCAATAGTCTAGCCTCACCTGGCTCAAACCAACCCAGCAGGGATTTACACCGTCTCCCATATAAAGCCTCATACGGTGCCATCTGAATGCTGGACTGATAGTTGTTGTTATAGGCAAACTCTGCTAATGGCAAGAACTGATCCCAAGACCCTCCAAACTCAATCACACACGCACGGAGCATATCCTCAAGAATCTGAATAGTGCGCTTGAACTGTCCGTCCATCTGAGGGTGAAATGATGTACTCGACTCCACCTGAGTACCCAACTCATGCTGAATGACCCTCTAGAACCGTGATGTAAACTAAGTCCCTCTATCTGCAATGATGGACACTGGAATACCATGTAGATGAACAATCTCCCGGATATAAATCTCCGCCAACTGCTCCGAGGAATAAGTAGTACACACATGAATGAAATGATCGGCCTTGGTTAGCCGATCCACAATCACCAAAATAGCATCGAACTTCCTTAAAGTCCGTGGGAGCCCAACTATAAAGTCCATGGTGATCCGCTCCCACTTCCATTCCGGAATCTCTATCTGCTGAAGCAATCGACCCGGTCTCTAGTGCTCTTACTTCACCTGCTGACAGTTGAGGCACCGAACTACAAATCCAACTATATCCTTCTTCATCCGCCTCCACCAATAGTGTTGTCTCAAATCCTGATACATCTTTGCGGCACCCGGATGGATGGAATACTACGAACTATGGGACTCCTCTAGAATCAACTCTCAAAGCCCATCAACATTGGGTACACAAATCCGACCCTGCATCCTCAATACCCCATAATCATCAATAGTCACATCTGTGGCATCATCGTGCTGAACCTTGTCCTTGAGGACAAGTAAATGAGGGTCATCATACTACCTCTCCCTGATACGATCAAATAAAGAAGACCGAGAAACCTCGCAAGCTAGAACCCGACTGGCCTCCGAAAGATCCAATCTCACAGACTGGTTGGCTAAGGCCTGAACATCCATCGCCATAGGCCTCTCCGATGCTGGTAAATAAGACCAACTCCCCAACTCTCTGCCTGGTGACTCAAAGCATCGGCCACCACATTGGCCTTGCCCGGGTGAGACAAAATAGTGATGTCATAGTCCTTTAGCAACTCTAACCACCTCCTCTGGTGCAAATATAGATCCTTTTGCTTGAACAGGTGCTGCAAGCTCCGATGGTCAGTATAAATCTCACAGGGAACCCCGTATTAATAATGGCACCAAATCTTCAGGGCGTGAACAATGGCACCTAACTCAAGGTCGTGAACAGGGTAGTTCTTCTCATGTATCTTCAATTGTATGGATGCGTAGGCAATCACCCTACCATCCTGCATTAACACCGCTCCGAGGCCAACCCTCGAGGCATCACAATAGACCGTATAAGACACTAAACCTGCAGGCAGTATCAAAATTATGGTTGTAGTCAAAGCTGTCTTGAGCTTCTGAAAGCTCGCCTCACACTCATCCGTCCATTGAAACGGAGAACCCTTCTGGGTCAACCTGGTCATAGGGGCTGCAATCTATGAAATCCCTTCCACAAAACAATGGTAGTAGCCCGCCAAATCAAGGAAATTGCAGATCTTGGTAGCTGAGGATGGTCTAGGACAACTCTGCACGTCCTCTATATTCTTCAGATCCACCTGAATACCTTCACTCGATTCCACATGGCCTAAGAATGCCACTGAATCCAACCAAAACTCACATTTTGAGAATTTAGCATATAACTTCTTCTCTCTCAGAGTTTGAAGCACAGTCTTAAGGTGATGTTCATGATCTTCTCGACCCCGGGAATACACCAGAATGTCATCAATAAAGACAATGACGAATGAGTCAAGATATGGCCGGAACACACTGTGCATCAAATGCATAAAGGTTGCTGGGGCATTGGTCAGCCCAAATGACATGACAAGGAACTCGTAATGGCCATACCGAGTCCTGAAAGTAGTCTTCGGGTTATCTAGCTCCCGAATCTTCAACTAATGGTAACCTGAGGGCAAATCAATATTAAAAAACACTCGTGCACCCTGAAGCTGGTCAAACAGATCATCAATGCGAGGCAAAGGATAACGTTTCTTCACTATCACTTTGTTCAACTGGCGATAATCAATACACATACGCATAGAACCATCCTTTTTCTTCACAAAAAGACAGGAGCACCCCAAGGTGATACACTAGGCCGAATAAAACCCTTATCAAGCAATTCCTGCAACTGATCCTTTAACTCAGGAGGATCCATACGATACAGAGGAATAGAAATGGGCTGAGTTCCCGGTAATAGATCAATGCCAAAATCAATATCTCTATCAGGCGGCATGCCCGGAAGATTAGCTGGAAACACATTGGGAAAGTCCCGTACTACTGGAACTGAATCAATTGAAGGCTTATCAATATTGACATCTTTCACATAAGCTAAATACGCGTCACACTCCTTCTCAACCATACACTGAGCTTAAAGAAAAGAAATAACTCTACTGGGAGTGTGATCTAACGTACCCCTCCACTCAACACGTAGTATACCTGGCATAGCCAGTGTCACGATTTTGGCGTGACAATCAAGAATAGCATAATGGGGTGACAACCAGTTCATGCCCAAGATAATATCGAAGTCAACCATACTGAGTAACAATAAATCAGCTCTAGTCTCAAAAACACTAAGAGCAACCAAACACGACCGATAAACGCGGTCCACAACAAGAGAATCTCCTACAGGAGTAGAAACATAAACAGGGGAACTCAAAGAATCCCGAGATACACCCAAATGCATAGCAAAATAAGAAGACACATAAGAATAAGTGGAGCCTGGACCGAATAAAACCGATGCGTCTCTGCGACAAACCAGTATAATACCTGTGATGATAGAATCAGAGATAACAGCCTTGGTACGGGCAGGAAGGGCATAGTATCTGGCCTGGCCTCCCCCTCTAGGGCGACCTCTACCTCCCTGACCTCCACCTCTAGTTGGCTGAGCAGGTGGGGTAGCAACTGGAGCTATAACCATAGCTTGAGAACTCTGTGGGGCACGCTGTGACTGAGAAGTCTATGGAGGTGCACCCCTCCCAAGTCTGGGGCAATCCCTCACCATATGACATGTGTCACCACACTCAAAACAAGCTCTTGGAGGATGTGGTAGATGTGACTGGCTCGGGCCAGGTCTGCTGGACTGACCTCTGAAAGCACCTCGCACAGGAGGCGCGCTAGAAACTGGAGGTGCATAATAAGGCTCCTGAGGCCTAGGAGGAGCTGGAGCACTACTGGCTGCTGGAAGAGCTGAATGAACATGGCAACTCATATAACCCCTACCATGATGACATGCAGCTGGAGCACGGGCACTAGAGAAATGGCCCGGCTCTCGAGACATCTTGGCCTCCCTCTCATCTCTCTCCCTAGCATGCATACCCTCAATCCTCCTAGCAATGCTCACCACCTGCTGATAAGAAATATCCATCTCCAACTCACGAGCCATGCTAGATCTGATGATGGAAATAAGGCTCTCAATAAACCGGTGAACCCTCTCGTGGACAGTAGAAACCAAGGTTGGGGCATATCTGGCCAAGCTGGTGTAATAGACTACATACTCAGAGACAGTCATAGCACCCTGGCGTAAACGCTCAAACCCTGCGCGCCACCCGTCCCTGAGGCTCTGAGGAAAATACTCCCTCAGGAACAGAACCAAGAACTGAGTCCAAGTCAACGAAGCGGCCTCGTTTGGACTGTCTATCTCATAGGTGTGCCACCACTCATAGGCGGCTCCTCGAAGATGGAAGCTAGTGAAGGAAACCCCACTCGATCTTGATATACCCATGGTACAGAGAATGCGGTAACACTCATCTAGAAATTCGAGAGCATCATCTGATGCTAGACCACTGAATACAGGAGGCATGTACTTCTTGAACCTCTCAAGCCTCAGCTGCTCATCCTCGAAAGCTGCTGCCCTATCCTTGGGCTGAACTGGTACTGTAAGCGGTATAGGAATAATCTCAAGGACCTGATCAACATGCACTCGCTACTCAGGAGTTCGGGCGACGGGAGTCTGTGCTCCTCCTCTGGCCTGAGACATAGCTGCAGCAAGGGGAAGCAACCCTGCCTGAGCCAAAGTGGTGTACACGCTCATGAACTGTGCCAAAGTCTCTTGAAGAGATAGAGTAGTAGTAGCAGTAGGCGTGTTAGGTGCCTGGACTTCGGCTGGAACTGCTGGTAGTACCTTGGCGGCAGCTCGCGCAGGTGCTCTGGCTGCACCACGTGCGCAGCCTCGGCCTCTACCCTGGCCTCTAACGGCTACAGTATGGGGTGCAGGTACCTGATCATCTCGGGTAGCACATGTCCTCACCATATGGGAGAGAATAGAAGACAGAAGTTTAGAATTGTGATGTCAAAATATCGCACGACAAGGAAATCAAAGGAAGTGGAATTTCCTAACAGTTACATAGCCTCGATCTCGTAGATAAGTACAGACGTCTCCATACCGATCACCAAGACCCTAATAAATCGGATTGTGATCCATGACTCAGGTGAACACAGAGCTTTGATACCAACTTGTCACGACCCCAGTTCTCCCTCCGTGAACTGTCGTGATGGCACATAGTCTTTACGACTAGGTAAGCCTAACAAATGCGGAACATAAATGAAACTTGCGGAAAAAATACTCAAAACCAAAATAACTAAATGGAAACAATAGTTATAATGCCGCTCGGCATATGCAATGCGACATTCTCAAAACCAAGCACACTATCCCAAAACCCGAAAACTCACAAAAACACAAGCCTTTGGAATATCTAACAGTCTAACTCCAGAATATCTAACAAGAAGGAAAATACAGAAGAGCAATGTTTAACAGCTAGAATAGAAAGGGACTTCTCGGTCTGCGGACGCAACAGATGTACCTAAAAGTCTCTAAAGCAGTCACCTCCCTCAAGGATGGTAGGCCTGATTAGCGGTACCTAGATCTGCACATGAAAAACATGCGCAAGAGAGGGCATGAGTACACCACAGCGGTACTCAGTAAGTGCTAAGCCTAACCACGGTTGGGTAGTAACGAGGAAGGTCAGGGCCCTACTAAGGTTAAATAAAATAATAAGGTCAATAGTATAGAACAGAACAGTGTAAATAAGTACAGCAGTGAAATAACACATGATGTACAGAACAACAACGACCATACAAAAACAAGGTAAACAAGGAAAAGAAATACAGCTCAGTACCAATGATAACAATCGGGGATCTCCTAGGATACCGTCCTGTAGTCCCATATGTACATATCCAATGGATATCCCGAGATTCCGTCCCGTAGTCCAACTCATAGTGTGCGGGGATCTACCGAAATCCCACTCTGTAGTCCCAAATATAAATACCCAGCACTGGGGGAATCTACCAGGTGCATTCCCGTAGTTCCATATAACTGTGCAGGGGGATCTACAGGAATCCCACATCCGTAGTCCCAAAATAAACAGGCAAGGGGGAGCTACCGGAATCCCACATCCGTAGTCCTATGGTAAACAGACAAGGGGGAGCTACCAAAATGCCACATCTGTAGTCCCAAAATAAATATATAGCAACAACAGGAAAATATACAGAAATGGCAATATTTCATATGAAGGCAATAAGTGATTCTAGCCTAGCATGCTGCACAGAATTCAAATAAGGCAGGTTGAAGAAAGAAAGCAATTAAGTCACTTGGACATGCTTTCCTAAGCTAACAACATGCTTAATAGTGCAAGTAATAGAAATAGGAAAGGAAACATGCTAATAATTACTTAAAGAAAATCGAATTTCCAACAATTAGCACAAGTACGCACTCGTCACCTCACATACAAGGCATTTCAATTACCAAATATACTAATCCTAAGGGGAAGGTCCCCCACACAAGGTTAGACAAGCCACTTACCTCGAACCGGCTCAAAATCAACCTGAAACCACGCTCTTCCCACGAGTACTCGACTCCAAATGACCCAAATCTATTCAATTCGATTTCATAATGTAAATAACACTTCAAGTAACTGATTCTATAATTAAATTCTAAGCTAATACGTGAAATTATGTAAAATGACCAAAATGACCCTTAGGCCCACATCTCGGAATCGGGTAAAATTTATATTTCCAGAAACCTCACACTCTCACGAGTTCATGCATACCAAACATACCAAAATTGGACCTCAAGTGGTCCCTCAACTCATTAATCAAAGGTCTCCAACACTAAGCCTTAGTTTCCCCAAATTTTCACCCTTAATTTCCATGATTTTTAGCTCTAATCCATGAAATAATAGCATAGGAACGAGTTTTAGGTCCAAATTCCTTACCTTAATGAAGTTCCCTTGAAATCCCCCTTTCAAATCATCCCCAAAGCTCCCTAAGCCGTGATAAAAATGGTGAAATAAACCCCAAAGTCGCGAAACCCCTTTTAAAATAATCTGCCCAGCAGTTTACGCATTTGCGGTCCCACATGTGCGGAACAAGGGGTCGCATTTGCGACTTACTCTTAAGGTCCAATTTCCGCACATGCGATTTCCCATCCGCTTCTGCGGTACCGCTTCTGCGGTTAACTACCCGCATATGCGGAACCTGCTACTTCTCCACAACTCCGGTCCTACGATCATTGAGCCGCATCTGCGATGCCGCACCTGCGGAACCCAAACTGCAGGTGCGGTTATGACAGCACCAATAGCCGAAACTGCAACTTAAATTCCAAAATTTCCTCCGTCTACCACCTGAATTTATCCCGAGGCCCTCGGGACCTCAACCAAAGGTACCATCAGGTAACAAAATACTACCCAAACTTGTACCAATCCTTAAAACACCTAAAACAACATCGAAACCTCGAATTAACCAAGGATTTAAGCCTAAGAACTCCAAATTTTCTCAAAATACGCTTTCGATCAAAAAGTCTAGAAAACCTCGTCCGAATGACCTGGAATTTTGCACACACGTCACATTCAACACTACGGAACTACTCCAACTTCCGGAATTTCATTGCGACCCTTGGATCAAAATTTCACTATTAGACCGGAAACTTCAAAAATTCAACTTTCGGCATTTCAAGCTTAAATGAGCTACGAACCTCCAAAATACAATCCGAACACACCCCTATGCCCAAAATCACCCAATGGAGCTAACAGAACTATCAGATTTCGATTTTGAGGTCGTCTTCATACTTTTCTAACTACCGTCAACTCTCCAACACTTAAACTCTTATTTAGAGGCTAAGTGTCCCAAAACTCTCCGAAACTCAAAACCAAACATCCCGGCAAATCAAACTAGCAGAAATAAACTTGAAAAAGCAGTTAATAGGAGATCAGAGCGTAAATTATTAAAACGACCGGTCGGGTCATCACATGTAGTAAAAAGAACAAAAAAGTGAGAAAATAGTCAAATGCAATGGACTATTCATATGCATAGATAACTTTTTACAAAAATATCTATACACTTTCTTTCTATAGTAGTATTTCTTACATTGAAATATACTATGAACTAATTAGATTTTTGAAAGTGGTATTTGTCATTAGTAGTGTTTTTAGATTTTTGGAAGTGGTATTTGTCATTAGTAGTGTTTTTACAGTGATATATACTATGAACTAATAGATTTTTGAATGTGGTTTGTCAAAAAAAAAGTACTATTGTTGGATGCCAATACATGTATCAATTTTAGTATAGTTCTTATATTAAAGTAACTTGTAGTATTTTTCTTATATAAAAGTAACTTGTTCTACCATAACTACATCCAAATTTTGTTTTATATTCTTGCCTTTAATATTTTGATCCATAATTCTTTTAGTACTTTTATTCTTATTGATTTTCATATATTATCTATCTATATTTATATATAAAGACAAATATTCAGTCAAGAAAGACGTCAGAATTTTATTTTGATAATATTATATTTACAGAATCACACGGGTATTGCATGACTCGAGATATATGTGCAAACGCACGTGTCAAGAAACTAGTAATATATAAATATGCTTAGGAGATAATAAATAACATGCATGTGTTCATGACATAAAGTATTACTACAGTTAAAATAATTGTACTAACATCTCCATACTAGCCCATCATACCCAAATAAGTTGAGTGTGAACATATGAATGCAGCCTCAACCGAAGATATCAACCTGTGCCTTTGAGTTGAGGCTGCTGGCAGTGCAGAACGTGTTTAAAGGAAGTCATGTTTAAAGGGGTAAAACTAGGAGTTTATAATATGCTAAGGAAGTCATGTTTAAAGGTACTCGAATCATATAAAATTCGTATGTTATTTTTTGAAGTCAAATAAATTGTAAAACAAAAGTCGAAAACGTTATCGTAAGATACGTTCATAATCTTTCTGAAAATTGGGTCTAATGTCACTGAGCTTTTCATTCAATTACTCTGAGTTAAAGGGTGATAACTCGCCAAATTGAATATATATGAGTCTTATTTCCAACACATTAAATCATTCGTGGATACGACATCAGAGTAGAGAGATATGCGTATTTTCATGAGACTGCATAGGTAGCCATTACGCGACCCACCTATGCGGTGCAAGCTTATCCTTTTGTTATAAAAACGGGGGACACCCTTATCTCTCTCACTTTTCAGCTAGAGCACACTCATATCTCCCAAAAGGCTCTCTAAGACCTCTCAAAGGTTTAAGGGTGATTTCTAAGGTAAACCACCTACGTCTAACATCAAGAACCCTGTAAAAATAGCGGAAAGTGCTTCTATCGTGTTGTTGTCGCATTAAGGTTCTTTTATAGGGATGATCTTTGGTCATTTTTTCCGACCATACTTTACCCCCACACTCGAATCCAAGTGATTATATCAAATTTTGGCCATCAAAAAATAGTTCTAGTGAAGAACAACACCTCATTGAGGATTGTTGTGAGTTGCGTTTGGCTGAAATTTCAAGTGTATTATACTGGTTAGGTATGTGTAATACTCTACTACCTGTGATTGAAGTTTTTTTTATGTTGGTTGCATTATTTAAGCAAGATACTATAGGAGGATACTTGATATAGTTTGAGATGTTATTGTTCTTAATGGATTGTTTTGGAAGGGTTGTTCCCACGAAATTTAAATTGTTGAACCTTGGAAAATAAATTGTTTATGATTTTGTTATTATGAATGTTGATATCCAATTTTTCCCTATAATATTCTTTCAAATGCATGTATGCCTTCAAAACTATACATTAGCATCAATTGACATTTTTTAATAATTTCTACATTTTTTAGGGATTTTTTATTATTTTATCCCTGTATTTTATTTATATAAATAAGTATAAATTGCATCAAAATGGACTTTATAACAATTTCACAGCTTAATATTTCTATTTATATTTATATTAGGCTCAAATTATTGCACAAGTAGTCACATTTTACATTTTGGGTTAAAATTGCAATAACTTTGCAATTATAGCCCATGCATGCATTATTATATTGTTTTACAGAAAAATAGCTCACTGTATTTTTGTCACGACCCAATTTAGGATCATGACCAGGCGGAGCAAGTGCCCCCGAGTAAACCTCATCGGTAATTTATAGAAAATTGGACAGAGTTTTCCCTGTTTTAGGACTATCCAAAAATAAATCTGTCTTAGAATCAACAACACAACCAACCTTTATCGACCAAACAAGTTATAATCCTCATCCATGAAGTATTTCCAACACAATAATACTAACTTCATCTCCAAGTATACGATAGGAAAGTCTAATACGAGTCACAAGTCTATATCAATAAAAGAATACTTATGACACTCATGAAAATGACTATGGAGAGACTCTAAGAGTTTTAAGAAATAGGCTATAACAAATAAATAACAATCTTTGCCCACGCAAGTAAATGCGGGGCTCACCAGGAACTGTGAACTCGTGTACTCTAATTAACGGAATCCTCGCCTGCGTCTACTGCTGTCTCTGTAAAAATAATAGCGGGGAGTGAGTCGCTAGCTCAGTGAGTAATAATATTTAACCACAACCATTTTTAATAGGGGACAAGTCAGAAAATATGTTTGTGTAGTAATCAGAAAATATCATGAATAAACGCCCTTTTTCATAGATAATAAACAATAATCACTCTCACCATGTGTTTCATGTAACAAAAAAACTTAATTTAACAATTCGGTAATAAACTCGGTAAGCACTGTGTCATATCAATTCTTTATGTTTGGGAGGTTTCCAAGAAAGGATCATGTAATCTGTATCACTATATGGACCCCTTCGTAAAAGGAGTCAACTTTAACGGTAGGTCCCTACTCGAGGGAAAACTGTAACTGTATGCTAGTTCTACCTTCCCACTAACGAGAGCTATAACTGTACTCGGTAACCGATAAATACAAGGTGCACCAGGTCTAACAAACCCGCCGTTAGCTACGAGATCCTTCAAAGTCTCCTCCCATTTATACTCTTTCTTGTAAACAGTAAATAC
The DNA here is from genome assembly GCF_000715075.1 of Nicotiana tabacum. Lineage (NCBI taxonomy): Eukaryota > Viridiplantae > Streptophyta > Magnoliopsida > Solanales > Solanaceae > Nicotiana > Nicotiana tabacum. The sequence continues at coordinate 48,748,322 of NC_134089.1, read as the reverse complement.
TCGTACAAAAGCATTTTTAAAATAATAAAGGGCATATCATTTCTTACCAAATCTTGTAATTTTATTTCAGTAACGATAATCATGTCTCAAGTAACAGTAAAATATGTCTAGTAACAGTGAAAATAATTCAAATAACTGTAACATCTCAAGTAACGGTAAAACATATCTAGTAACGGTAAAAACGTTTAGCTTAATTGGTAAACATCTCAAGTAAACTGTTCGGTACCATATCAAGTAAAGGACTTATCGCACATGCAATTTTAAAATATTCAGTAACACATTTTACTTTCAAAATAAGGTATAAACCATGCAGGTTATGAAAACACAAATTGCGGTAAGATTACTACTCACAGTACTACTGTCTAAATACGATGCATGCCACCTCGAGTAGTCCATAAGACTCCTTTCAATCAATCTATAATCACATCATATCGATCTCGTGTTAATTTCCTTGTGCATGCTAATTCATAACTAGATTAGAATACTAAACCCTCTAGGGTTAATATTTGAAAATCAATTCGTCAAATTTTATTTATCTGTTCTATGAGAAATTCAACTAATCCATAATTTAGCTAACCCATATTATATAAAAGTCAAATTCATGGTCATGAGTTAGAGAACTACCTTTCAAATCTTAGTTCTCTATATATTCGTTACCCTGCGTGAGGCGTTACTGAAGAAGAGCCAAGAATTTCCCTTGTTTCTTTATTCTTACGATCGTGCTGCCAAAATTCCTTTTTCAAACTCCCTTCAATCACGTCTCCTCTAATTGCCAAAGAAGGCTTGTGAAAGCTTCTTGAAAAGATGATCTTCATAGCTTTTTAAATCTTTGGTTCTTCCCTTCTTTCTTCCTATTGTTCTTTTCTTTCTTCATAATTTTTTTTCCGTCCTTTGTATGAATCTGCGTTGAGTACTCCCCGTGTTCCTTTACTCGAAAGAGAGGCACCACTCTCACATTAATTTTTTTTGGTCTCCAAAAGTGGCTGGTTAAAACTTTTTCCCTAAATCTCTTTAACCTATTTCCCTTCCCCTGATTCTATATACGTTTCTGATGGTCTAAGGCCCACTTGTACTTTTTTTTTTAATTTTCTTTTATAGTAATTAGGTAAATGCTCTTATTTTAATAAGGGGTATTACATCTCCCCTCCTTATGAAATTCGGTCCCCGAATTTAAAACAAGTGCATACATGGCATAGCTTTTTTCGAGTTCCTAGGGAATCTCTTCAAGACTTTCACAAATAAAATTTCTTTTTACCATAACTTTCTTACATGCTTATAGATTAAAGTCACTGGCTCCTTCTCATATTATAACTTTTGATCAAGCAATATAGTCGGTGTATCATGTGCTTAAGAGGAATCTGATATATATTTCTTAACATAGAGACATGAAATGTTGGACGAATAAAAGACAATTAAGGAAGAAGCGCCAAACGATACTCCATAGCTCCCACTTGGTCAAGTATCTCATATAATCTTATAAATACTAGATTCTTCTACCTTCTTTTTTCGATTTGCACCACCCCTTTCATAGGGGAGACTCGTTGTGACGACCCAGCCAATTGTCTCATGAGTTACCACTCTGTTTCCCCCATTTCTGCTTCTTTATGCTTCGTTATCTGTGTTTTGTGGTATCGGGTTGGTTGGATCAATTCCGGAAAGGATTTGTCAAGGATTGAGACACTTAGTCTCTTTAGAGTGAGTTTAAGTTGGAAAAGTCGACCGGATGTTGACTTATGTGTTAGAGGGATCGGATGTGAGTTCCGATGGTTCGGCTAGCTTCAAGAAGTGATTTGTGTCCTATGAGCGTGATCAGAATGAATTGTTGAGATTCGTAGTAGAATTAGGCTTGAATTGGCGAAGTTGATATTTTGGCTATTTCCGGTTGATAGGCGAGATTTTGATGTAGAGTTCAGAATGGAATTTCGAGAGTTACAATAGTTCTGCTGTGCTATTTGGGATGTGTGTGCAAAATTTCAGGTTATTCGGATGTGATTTGGTTGGGTTATTGATTGAAAGTGTAATTTGGAAGATTTTAGAAAGTTTGGCTTGAATCCGATGTATTTTGGGTGATTTAATGTTGTTCGAGGTGTTTTGGTGATTGGAGCAAGTTTGAATAAGGTATTGGAATATATTTGTGCTTTTGGTTGAGGTCCCAGGGCCTTGGGGTGATTTCGGGTGGTTAACGTAGAAGTTGAGATGTTATTGCAGCTGTTGAAATTGCTACTTCTGGTGTTTTTGCACCTACGGTTTGGGGACTACAGGTGCGGCGTTGTATGTGCGAGAGAGTGGCCGCAAAAGCGGATTATGGGGATTTGTCAGGGACCGCAGAAGCGGCTAAGAGGACCGCATCTGCAGAGTCATATATGCGGATGTGGCCGGTTAAGTGATTTCCGTAGAACGGAATAATGACCGCAAATGCGGTACCACAGATGTGGTTGAAGGACCGCAGATGCGGAAAGGCCTGGGCAGAACATATAAGTTATTTCATTTCGCGAAATTGAGCTATTTCACCATTTTTGAATTTGCCCTTGGAGCTTTTTGGGCGATTTGAGAGAAGGATTTCAAGAGATCTTCGTTGAGGTTAGCAATTCGGATAAAACCCGTTCCTATACTATTATTTCATGAATTATAGCTAGAAATTATGGGAATCAAAGATAGAAATTGGGGAAAACTATGGCTTGGAAAATTGGACTTTTGATTGGGGATTGGAAGGGCCATTTGGGGTCGGATTTGAGAAACTTTCGATATGTATGAACTCGTGGGAAGATAAGGAATCTATTAATGTAAAAAATTCTGAATTTTGAGATGTGGGCCTGGGGGGTCGGGTTTTGCTAATTTCGGGATTTGTGTCCTTTATTGATTATTTTTGCTTGAGCTTTGTTCCCTTAGCATATTTTGACATCCTCATTCTGATTTTGGATATATTCGACGCGCGTGGAGGATGATTCGAGGGGCAAAGGCGTTGCGCGTTAGAGATTTGACCGGTTCGAGGTGAGTAATGATTGTAAATGATGTTCAGAGGATTTGAATCCCTGGATTGCACATCGTAGTGCTATATTGAGGTGAGGCACACACTTGATGATGAGCGTGGGTTCGTGCACTATTGGGGATTGTGACTTGGTCCATCCCGATTGATGATTTTACCGCGTATTTGATTGAAAACTATTTGCTATCATCATTATTTGGGCTGAATGCCATATTTGGGCCTAGTGCCGACTATTTGAACCCTTTGGGATTTTTATTGATATTTCCTCACTGTTTTGACTTTATACTTGAACTCAGTCATGTTATTTTCCACTGTTTTACTACTCAACCATGTTTACTCAGTTTTAATACTTAAATAACATTTTAAATGATGTTTGGGCTGAGAAACACTATTTTACTATTGCCCGAGGGCTTGTGAGGATTTTTGACTGAGTAAGGCCGAGGGCCTATGTTGTGAGGAACCACTGATACTGATTTGAGGCCGAGGGCCTGAGATATGTATGCCATGAGGTGGCTTGATTGATATGAGGCCACGGGCCTAGTTTGATGCCACGAGATGGCTTGTTATTGTGCTTGGGCCGTAAGGGGCCCTTCTAGGAGTCCGCACACCCCCAATGAGCGCGAGTACCCATTGTGATGTGAGATTGAGCCTGAGGGGCTGGTATTGTTCTGAGATGTTGCTCGAGGGGTGGATTTATTGATACTGTGCCCGAGGGGCAAACTTCTATTTGTTTACTTTACCTTAACTGCCTGTCAATTACCTGTTTACTTGTTGAAAAAGGATTGTTACTTAAACTTTTCACTAGTTTACTGCTTAAAAATGGTTTTACTGCTTCATTATAAAATGCTTTGTGCCTTACGTGTTTTATTACTTTCAGTCGTTATTTACATTTATTACTCACTGAGTTGGAGTACTCACTTTACTCCCTGCACCCTGTGTGCAGATTCATGCGTAGCTGGTACCACTCCCGAGTGCTAATACCTCTAGCTTCAGGTGGACATTCGGAGTTCAAGAGGTAGCTGTTTGCATCCGCAGCCCCGTGTCTCTACTCCTTTATCACTTCTATCCCTTCCGAAACAGTTGCACTAGTTTGTTGACTTAATGGATTTGTATTATGACTTATAGATGCTCATGACTAGTGACACCCAGGTTAGGGCTGTGTATGGGTGTTCTTCCACGTATTTATGTTATCATTGTCATTTAAGATTTATTTTATCATGTTTAGACCGTTTCTTATATGTTTAACTATTAATAATTGCAAAAAAATGGGAAGTGTCGGTTGGCCTTGTCTTCACGAGAGGCACCACCACGACTGGGTCCGGATTTGGGTCGGTCTGACGAGTCATGAGCAGGTTTAGTAGAGTCTCGCGGATCAGTATGGAGACAACTGTATTTATCCTCGAGAAGCTGCAGAACCTTTAGGAAAGATTTCACATTCTTGAAATTCTTATCGTGCGAGCTTGTTAATCCGAGTGCTAAACTTCTATTATTCTATTCTCTCACAGATGGTTTGGACACACGCTACCGGACAGGATGGACGACCCCCAGTACCACCAGCTATGGCCACCAGAGGCCGAGGACGTGGCCGTGGTAGGGGTAGAGCAGCTAAAGCAGCACCTACAGATCCACCAGCTACCCCAGTTCAGGATCAAGTCCCAGTTATGGACGCTCCTGCAGCACCAGCTCAGGCACCAGTTGTGCCCATTGTGATTCCGGGTCTTCAGGAGGCCTTGGCTCAGATCTTATCAGTTTGCACTGGCCTAGCTTAGGCGGTTTCAGCCACTACAGTCACAACTTCTTCTTAAGCCGAGAGAGGTAATCAGACTCCCACCGGTTGCACACCTGAGCAGGTCATGCAGGGACTTCAAACACTAAGGGAGCATCCATCTCAGCCGATTGCAGCTGCTCAGGACTATGTACTTCCTATCATTCCAGAAGATGAGCAATGTAGGTTAGAGAGATTTGGTAGGCCTCAACCTCCGACCTTCAGCGGTGCAGAGGGCAAGGATGCCTAGGGATTTTTGGACAAGTGTTAGAGGATACTTCGTACAATGGGTATTCCGGAGACCAACGGGTCGCTTTCACTACTTATCATTTTTCAGGAGCTGCTTTCACTTGGTGGGAGGATTTTGAGAGGCGTAGGCATGTTGGTGCAGTACCCCTTACCTGTCAGCAGTTCTCTATTCTCTTTCTGGAGAAGTATGTGCCACATTCTCGCAGAGAGGAGCTGCGTAGACAATTTGAGTGGTTACGTCAGGGGGAGATGACCGTGTTGTAGTATGAGTTGAGGTTCTCCGAGTTAGCTCGTCATGCCATTTGGTTGGTTCCTATAGATAGAGCGAGGATTAGGAGGTTTGTTGATGGTCTTACCTATCAGCTCCGTATTCTCATGACCAGAGAGAGGATGACTGGTGCTACTTTTAAGGAGGTTGTGGATATTGCCCATGAGATTCAGACTGTTCGTCACTAGGAGCGAGAGGAGAGGGAAGCCAAGAGGCCTCGAGGATCTCGCAGTTATAGTGGTACTCTTTCGAGAGGTCAGTTTCAGCACGGCCGAGGCTGTCCATTCAAGCATGCTCAGCCTACTCACCCAGGTTATCATGGGGCATCATCGGGTCATGGTTATCATATTTACCAGCAGGTCCAGTCATCACTTAGTGCCCTTCCAGCTCAGAGTTCGACCCGTGCTCCATCAGTTCAGGGCTCTTCTATGCCGAGGGCATCTGCTAGTCACTCCGGTGAGAGGGGTTCCCTTCAGTCCCCTTCTCTAGCACCTGGGAGTTGTTATAAGTGTGGCGAGATGGGTCATATGTGGAGGCAGTGTCCTCGTCATTTTACTTGTTCATCTCAGCAGAGAGGTTAGTTATCGGCTTCAACGCTAGTTTCTTCCCCCCACCCACCCCGCCAGCTAGGGGAGGAGGTCAGTCAATTAGGGGTTGCCCTAGAGGGGGAGGTCGATCAAGGGGTGGTCAGGCCCGTTTCTATACACTTCCAAGCAGACCCGATGCTATTTCTTCAGATGCTGTCATTACAGGTAATGTTTTAGCCTACTACAAAGATGCCTCTATATTATTTGATCTCGGTTCCATCTTTTCTTATGTGTCATCATACTTTTCTCGTTACTTGGGTACGCCCCATGATTTTCTTGCTTCACCTGTTCATGTATCTAACCCGGTGGGCGATACTGTTGTTATAAACTGTATGTACTGGTTGTGTGTGGTGACTATTGGGGATCTGGAGACCCGTGTGGATCTTTTATTATTGTGTATGGTGGATTTCGATGTCATCTTGAACATGGATTGGCTATCTCCGTGTCGTGCTATTCTGGATTGTCATGCTAAGACAGTTACATTGGCTATACCGGGTGTGCCATGAATCGAGTGGCGAGGTGTGACTGATTATATTCCCAATAGAGTGGTCTCATTCTTGAAAGCCCAGCGTATGGTTGGGAAGGGTTGTCTTTCGTATCTAGCCTTCGTGAGGGATGTCGGTATTGAGACTCCCAGTATTGATCTGTTCCAGTTATGAGGGATTTTCCCGATGTGTTTCTTGCAAACCTGCCGAGCATGCCACCAGACAGGGATATTGATTTTGGTATTGACCTGGTGCCGGACACTCAGCCCATTTCTATTCTGACATATCGTATGACACCAACGGAGTTGAAGGAGTTAAAGGAGCAACTTTAGGAACTCCTTGATAAGGGGTTTATTCGGCCTAGTGTGTTACCTTGGGGTGCTCCAGTTCTATTTGTGGAGAAGAAGGATGGCACTATGAGAATGTGCATTGATTATAGGCAATTGAACAAAGTAAAAATTAATAACAAGTATCCTTTACCTTGCATTGATGATTTATACGACCAGCTCCAGGGAGCGAGGATGTTCTCCAAGATTGATCTCCGTTCAGGTTATCAACAGTTGAAGATCAGAGATTAAGATATTCTCAAGACAACTTTCAGGACCCGATATGGTCATTATGAGTTCTTGGTGATGTATTTTGGGCTGACCAATGCCCCAACAGCGTTCATGCATTTGATGAACAACGTGTTCCGGCCTTATCTTGATTCGTTTGTGATTGTCTTCATTGATGATATTCTGGTGTATTCACATAGTCAGGAAGAGCACACAGAGCATTTGAGAATTGTGTTGTAGAGATTGAGGGAGGAGAAGCTTTATGCAAAATTCTCCAAGTGTGAATTTTGGTTACGTTTAGTGGCTATCTTGGGGCACATGGTGTTCAGCGAGGGTATTCAGGTTGACCCGAAGAAGATAGAGGCGGTTCAGAGTTGGCCCAGACTGTCCTCAACCATAGAGATTCACAGCTTTCTTGGTTTGGCTGGCTATTATCGCCGGTTTTTTCAAGGATTCTCATCTATCGCATCGCCCTTAACCAAGTTAAATCAGAATAATGCTCCATTTGTATGGTTATACGAGTGTAAGAAGAGCTTTTAGACGTTTAAGACAACCTTGAACAGAGCTCCAGTGTTGGTTTTGCCATCATCTTTAGGTTCATATACTGTGTATTGTGATGCTTCGAGAGTTGGGATTGGTTGTGTGTTGATGCAGGAGGGTAGAGTTATTGCTTATGCTTCTCGTCAGTTGAAGCTCCATGAGAAGAACTACCACATTCATAATTTGGAGTTGGCTGCCATAGTTCACGCATTGAAGATTTGGAGGCATTACTTGTATGTCATATCTTGTGAGGTGTTCACTGATCATCACAGTCTTCAGCATTTGTTCAATCAAAAAGATCTTAATTTGAGGCAGCGGAGATGGTTGGAGTTGTTTAAAGATTATGATATCACTATACTGTACCATCCGAGAAAGGCCAATGTGGTGGCCGATGCTTTGAGCCGAAAGGCAGTGAGCATGGGGAGTTTGGCATATATTCTAGTTGGGGAGAGACCTCTTGCAGTTAATGTTCAGGCCTTGGCCAATCCATTTGTGATGCTAGATATTTCGGAGCCTAGTCGGGTATTGGCTTGTGTGGTTTCTCAGTATTCTTTATATGATCGTATTAGAGAGCGCCAGTATGATGATCCGCATTTGCTTGTCCTGAAGGACAGAGTACAGCATGATGATGCCAGAGATGTGACCATTGGTGATGATGGAATGTTGAGGATGCAAGGCCGGATTTGTGTGCCCAATGTGGATGGGCTTTGGGAGTTGATTCTAGAGGAGGCCCAGAGCTCATGGTATTCTATTCATCCAGGTACCGCGAATATGTATCAGGATTTGAGGCAGCTCTATTGGTGGAGAAGAATGAAGAAAGATATTGTGAGATTTGTAGCTCGGTGTCTCAATTGTCAGCAGGTGAAATATGAGCATCAGAGACCGGGTAGGTTGCTTCAGCGGATAGATATTCCCAAGTGGAAGTGGGAGAGGATCACTATGGAATTTGTAGTTGGACTTCCACGGACTTTGAAGAAGTTCGATGCTATTTGGGTGATTGTGGATCGGCTGACCAAGTCTGTGCACTTCATTCCTGTGTGTAGTACCTATTCTTCAGAGTGGTTGGCAGAGATCTATATTCGGGAGATTGTTCGGTTGCATGCTGTCGCAGTTTAGATCATTTTGGAAAGGGGCACTCAGTTTACATCACAGTTTTTGAGGTCTGTGCAGTGAGAGTTGGGTACTCAGGTTGAGTTGAGCACAACTTTTTACCCTCAGACAGACGGGCAGTCTGAGTGCACTATTCAATATTGCAGGACATGTTGCGTGCTTGTGTCATTGATTTCGGAGGGTCATGGGATCAGTTTCTACCACTTGCAGAGTTTGCTTATAACAACATCTACTAGTCGAGTATTCAGATGGTGCCATATGAGGCTTTTTATGGGAGGCGGTGTAGATCTCCATTTGGTTGGTTCGAGCCCGGTAAGGCTAGGCTATTAGGGACTGATTTGGTGGACGATGCTTTGGAGAAAGTGAAGATGATTCAGGAGAGGCTTCGTACAGCGCAGTCGAGACAAAAAAGTTATGCACACCGGAAGGTTCGAGATGTGTCCTACATGGTTGGCGAGAGGTTCTTTTGAAGGTTTCACCTATGAAGGGTGTTATGAGATTTGGGAAGAAAAGGAAGTTGAGTCCTCGATTCATTGGGCCTTTTGAGGTGCTTCGGAGGATTGGGGAGATGGCTTATGAGCTTGATTTGCCACCCAGCATGTCGAGTGTGCATCCGGTATCTCATGTTTCTATGCTTCGAACGTATATTGGGGATCCGTCTCATGTTCTGGATTCAACACGGTTCAGTTGGATGATGATTTGACGTATGATGTGGAGCTAGTAGCTATTTTGGATTGTCAGGTTCGAAAGTTGAGATTAAAGGATATAGCTTCAGTGAAAGTGCAGTTGAGAGGTCGGCCCATGGAGGAGGCTACCTGGGAGACCGAACGGGAGATGTATAGCAGATATCTTCACATGTTTGAGGCTTCAGGTACGTTTCTTGACTCGTTCGAGGATGAACGTTTGTTTAAGTTGGGGAAGATGTGACGACCCGACCAGTCGTCTCATGAGTTACCGCTCTGTTTCCCCCATTTCTGCTTCTTTATGCTTCGTTATCTGTGTTTTGTGGTATCGGGTTGGTCGGATCGAATCTGGAAAGGATTTGGCAAGGATTGAAATACTTAGTCTCTTTAGAGTGAGTTTAAGTTGGAAAAGTCGACCGGATGTTGATTTATGTGTTAGAGGGCTCAGATGTGAGTTCCGATGGTTTGGCTAGCTTTGGGAGGTGATTTGTGGCTTAGGAGCATGATCAGAATGAATTTTGGAGGTTCGTAGTAGATTAGGCTTGAATTGGCGAAGTTGATATTTTGGCGATTTCCGGTTGATAGGAGAGATTTTGATATAGGAGTCGGAATGGAATTCCAAGAGTTGTAGTAGTTCCATTGTGTCATTTGGGATGTGTGTGCAAAATTTCAGGTCATTCGGACGTGGTTTGGTTGGATTTTTGATCGAAAGTGTAATTTGGAAGATTTTAGAAAGTTTGGCTTGAATCTGATGTGTTTTGGGTGATTTAATATTGTTTGAGGTGTTTTGGTGATTGGAGCAAGTTTGAATAAGGTATTGGAATATGTTTGTGCTTTTGGTTGAGGTCCCGGGAGCCTCGGAGTAATTTCGGGTGGTTAACGGAGAAGTTGAGATGTTATTGCAGCTGCTGAAATTGCTGTTTCTAGTGTTTTCGCACCTGCGGTTTGGGGACCGTAGGTGCGGCGCCCATGTGAGAAAGAGTGCCCGCAGAAGCGGATTATAGGAATTTGTCAGGGACCGCAGAAGCGGCTAAGAGGACCGCATCTGCGGAGTCGCAGATGCGGAAGGATGATCGCAGATGCGGATGTGGCTGGTTAAGTGATTTCCGTAGAAGCGGAATAATGACCGCAAATGCGGTACCGCAGATGCGGAAAGGCCTGAGCAGAACATATAAGTTATTTCATTTAGCAAAATTGAGCTATTTCACCATTTTTGACTTCGGCCTTGCAGCTTTTTAGGCGATTTGAGAGAGGCATTTTAAGAGAACTTTGTTGAGGTAAGGAATTTGGACCTAAAACCCATTCCTATGCTATTATTTCATGAATTAGAGCTAGAAATTATGGGAATCAAAGGTTGAAATTGGGGAAAACTAGGTCTTGGAAAATTGGACTTTTGATTGGGGATTTGAAGGACCATTTGGGGTTGTATTTGAGAACTTTTGATATGTATGAACTCGTGGGAAGATAAGGAATCTGTTGGTGTAAAAATTTCTGAATTTCGAGATGTGGGCCCGAGGGTCGGGTTTCGGCAATTTTGGGATTTTTGTCCTTTAATGATTATTTTCACTTGGGATTCGTTCCCTTAGCATATTTTGACGTCCTCGTTCTGATTTTGGATAGATTCGACGCGCGTGGAGGCCGATTCGAGGGGCAAGGGCGTCGCGAATTAGAGATTTGATCGGTTTGACGTGATTACTGATTGTAAATGATGTTCTGAGGGTTTGAAACCCCGGATTGCACATCGTAGTGTTATATTTAGGTGAGGCACATGCTTGATGACGAGCGTGTGGTCATGCACTATTGGCGATTGTGACTTGGTCCGTCCTGATTGATGATTTTGCCGCATATTTGATTGAAAACTATTTGCTATCATCATTATTTGGGATGAATACTATATTTGGGCCTAGTGCCAACTATCTGAACCCTTCGGGGATTTTTATTGATATTTCCTCATTATTTTGACTTTATACTTGAACTCAGTCATGTTATTTTCCACTATTTTACTACTCGATCATGTTTACTCAGTTTTAATACTTAAATGACGTTTGGGCTGAGAAACACTGTTTTACTATCATCCGAGGGGCTTGTGAGGATTTTTGACTGAGTAATGCCGAGGGCCTATGTTGTGAGGAAACACTGATACTGATTTGAGGCCGAGGGCCTGAGATATGTACGCCACGAGGTGGCTTGATTGATATGAGGCCGAGGGCCTAGTTTGATGCCACAAGATGGCTTGTTATTGCGCTTAGGCCGTAAGGTGCCCCTCTAGGAGTCTGTATACCCCCAGTGAGCGCGGGTGCCCATTCTGATGTGAGATTGAGCCCGAGGGGCTGGTATTGTTCTTAGATGTTGCCCAAGGGGCGGATTTGTTGATATTGTGCTCGAGGGGCGAACTTCTATTTGTTTACTTTACCTTAAATTCCTATCAATTACTTGTGCACTTGTTGAAAAACGATTGTTACTTAACTTTTTCACTGGTTTATTGCTTATAAATGGTTTTACTGCTTCATTATAAAATGCCTTGTGCCTTACGTGTTTTCTTACTTTCAGTCGTTATTTACATTTGTTACTCACTGAGTTGGAGTACTCACTTTACTCCCTTCACCCTGTGTGCAGATTCAGGCGTAGCTGGTACCGCTCCCGAGTGCTGATCCCTCTAGCATTAGGCGGACATTTGGAGTTCACGAGGTAGTTGTTAGCGTCCGCAACACCGTGTCTCTACTCCTTTATCACTTTTATCTCTTCTCAGACAGTTGTACTAGTTTGTTGACTTAGTGGATTTGTATTATGACTGATAGATGCTCGTGACTTGTGACATCCCGATTACGGCTGTCTATGGGTGTTCCTCTGCGTATTTATGTTCTCATTGTCATTTTGGATTTATTTTATCATCTTTAGACCGTTTCTTAAATGCTCAACTTATAATAATTGGAAAAAAATGGGAAGTGTCGGCTGACCTTGTCTTCACGAGAGGCGCCCTCACGATTGGGTCTGGGTTTGGGTCGTGACACTTGTAGGATCAATGGGACTCTAAATATAAACTCTAAGTTTATTTTTCTCTTATCTGCACAAGTGTTTTGTCTACTTTGTGATGTGAGCAATCTTTGCGTGAATCAATTGAACTTATCAATCGTTTCTTATACCAAGTCTAGTCCTGATACATTTTTTCTATAAGTATACCTTAGAGTCACCAGCATAAAATAATCTGATAAGAGAATACCGCCTTTTGTACAAGGTTTTATATGGATCCCTTTGCATGATTCACTACAAGGTCTTGTTATAAATAAACTCAGGTAAAAAGGTAGATAAGTATCGCAACTATCCCAAAAAAGAAGAATGCAAGCTCTCAAAGTATTCCCCAAGATCTGTATACAACAAGAACAACAACCAATTATAATCCCACTAGTGGGGTCTGAGGAGGGTAGTCTGTACGCAGACCTTACCCCTACCCTGTGATAAAGAGGTTGTTTCCAATAGATCCTCAGAATCCTTCTCTCCAAGAACTCCCACCTTACTCGTGGGGTGACTCGAACTCACAACCTCTTAGTTGGAAGTGGAGGGTGCTTACCATTAGAGCAACCCACCTTGCCGCCGCAAGATCTATATAGTACGCCCAAATTACCATCCGCCAGCGGATAAAGTGCATTATAAGGATCCCCTTGTGTACCCGATGCTTCTTGGAAAGATTTTCAAAAGCATAAAGTACATTGCGATTTTCTATCAGAAATAGTGGACAATATAACCCCATGGAGTCGGACAATTTTCATTGATGTATATCTTATTGTAAGAAAGGTTTGACTAGCAAGAAGTGTGTCTACTATGTAACCAATTTACACTTTTCCAAGTATAGTTATAACCTCTAATTGTTTGAGGTAGTTCTGTCATAAAATTCACTATAATTCTATTGCATTTCTACTTTGGATCTCGAGTTGATATAGAGGCCCTCCAAGTCGCACATGTTGGCCTTGACATTCTAAGAAGTCAAATAGTCAAAAACAAGTTAAAGATTTTTTTTCTTTTCTCAGAATTATAATTTTCTTCTAGTCATGGTACATCTTATTGGACCCCGAATGTACAATGTATCAAGAGTTATGAGCTGCTCAAGAATAACTCTTATTAACCCATCTATATTTTTGGTACACATAGTCGGTTACCTAGTCGAAGAATACATTGAATATCAATAGTCATATCCTTATTATTATTTTTAACTAGCTAGGACGCCATCTCGATATTTACATAATCTCTCATCTTCATATTTAGTGGACTTAATATGCTATACTAGCGAAGACTTTGATTTAATACAAGCCAACAGTGTCTCTAAATTCTCTATTACTAAATTTAATACATGTACACTTTAGTCTCTATATATGTTTAGTCAAAGGTCTTTCTAGTAGAATTTATGTGCCAAACTACCCATATTTTCTTTTTTGGTTCAATGAATCAGCCACAACATTAGGCTTTCTATGATGATACTAAATGGAAAAAGGGAAAAAAACATAGTCATTGAGCAATTCCATCCACCGAGATACCGAAAATTGAGATCTGCTGAAAAATATACTTCAAGCTCTTGTGGTCAGTATAAATATTACATGTTTCCATTATTAGTAATGCCTAACATCTTTAATGCCAAAATCAATGCAACCAACTCCAAATCATGAGTAGGATAGTTTTTCTGTGCTTCTTCAATTATCTTAAAGTATAAGCTATAACACGATCATTTTCATGAGAATACATTCTAATCCCACTCTTGAAGCAACATAAGATGTCGTGCGTCCTCCAGAACTTGATGGTAAGTCTAATATTGATATGGTTGTCAAACATGTTTTGAGTTTATGAAAGCTCTTGTCACATTACTCTATTTACTGGTACTTTGCATTTTCCTGCGTTAACTTGGTTAGTGGTGTCACGATTATTTTGGAATAATCCTGCATAACTACCTGTAATAGTCTGACAAGCCTAAGAAGCTTCGAATATTTGTAGGAGTAGTGGGTATTGTCTATTTCTGAACTGCTTCTATCTTTTTAGGATCCACCACAATCTCATTTTTAGACACAATATTCCCGAAGAATGCCACTAAGTCTAGCGAAACCTCACACTTAAGAACTTGACATAAAGCTGATTATCCTTCAATTTCTTGTAGCACAATTTTTGGGTGTGATCACCGTGTTCTTCACGATTACGAGAATATACCAGATCATCATCGATAAATAGTATAACATATCTATGCAGAAATGGGTGAATGCCCGATCATTAAGTCTAAGAATGCAGTTGGAGCATTGTAACAAGAAAATTCTAATCGTACTAATTTCGGAATATTGTCTTAGGAATATCTTTCTATTTGATTATAAGAAATCGATTAAGCAAGTCATCTATATGGGGTGATGAGTACTTATGGTTACTATTTCCTTATCCAACTGATTTTAGTCGTTGTACATCTTAAAGATCTATCTTTCTTCTTTACGAACAATACTTGTGCACCCTAGGGGATACATTCATCTGACAAAACCCTTATCTAGCAAGTTTTGTAATTGTTGCTTTAGCTATGATGGTGTCATACGATATGGTGGTATTAATATTAGTTGTGTGTTAGGATGTAAATCATTACCAAAGTCTATTTCATGTACTGATGGTAGTCCTAGCTCACGAATATATTAGAAAATTACCTCAATATTGGACACTTTTTTTTCAAAACTAAGTATTTCTTCTCCGGTGCCCCTTAACATAGCTATGAGACTGAAACAACTTTTCTTCCGTAATCGTTGACCTTTCATAAAAGAGATAACTTTATCAATCTCTAGAACTTTGACCTCTCTTTAAAGATAAGACTGGGTTCAGTAGGAAAATAATATATTTCTACCCATCAATATGTCAAATAGACCGCATCAAGTACAATCGGGTAAACTAGGGTATTCCTACTCCTAACTCATATCTGAAAAGCTGTATACACATGTTCAATACAGTTCTCTCACATATTTAGTGCACAAACGTGGATGCTTAAGATATCAATTTATTCTTAATTTCCAACTCCTTGACCTATATTCAAATCCCTACTGAAAGGTTTCAAGTCATGCCTTTCTTTCATAAAATTCTTGTTTGCATGCCTATCATGACCACATTTTAATTTCTATATTTAATATTTCTTTTTGGCCAAGTTCAACTGCCACATAATATATTAGATTCATCAAGTGTGGGGTTAACTTCTCGTTTAGAAGGTTAGCCATTCTTCACCAACATCTAAACTTGAGATGTTGCATGTCAAACTAAGAATGACTTATGTTGGTACATCATCATCTAAATAAATTACTTAAACTATCTAACAAGCAAGCTCACATTACAAACTGCCAAGAAGGAACTAATTCATAAATACTTTAGTGAAATCGTCACTAAATTAGATGTGCCGCTCTTGTTGGCATCCCAAATAATACGGTATCATTTCATGTATTCACCATGTTCTCTAGTCTGTAAGTTGCTTGTTCCATAGACCTCTCCATAAAATATCCTATAGCTCGTAATGTGGTTAGTATATTACCAAAAACAATTAAGGATCCTCTGAATTCAACCTTGGGGACTTTATTAAGAATACTTCTCTGTTTCCTACCATCTTCTAGGTGCAGGAGGATTTTGGAGCCCTTTTCTGTTGCATATGATTCTAATGTCTATACATTATATACATCAAGGTCTCAATCTTCCTTTTTCATGGAGGTAAGTATCTTTGTAATCTTCTATTGCTATAGTAATTGACCGGTACAAATTTTTCGGAATGAACTCTATTACACATCTTACCGGTATGAAAGCTCCTCATTAGTAACACAATGGACCTTTTATTGGCATTGTATACTACCTTTGTCGCATTCATTTGCTGGGAGATGATTGCCTATCCATTGGCAACATTTGATATCTTGAAACCTATAGCCAAATTCTATTTGGTGAATGGTCCAAGACATATAAGAACAGGATAAACGGTTACATATTCAGTTATTTGACCTTAATCGCTACACAAGTACATGGGAATAAGAAAGAAAGACAAGACATATCCTATCACGCCCTCACAGAATCACGATTATGGGAATGGCCGACTACATAACTATAATTGAGATTCTACTACCGACGTGTGCTCCATTAGTCACATAAATAACCTAGGGCTCTGATAACAACTTTGTCATGACCCAATTTAGGATCATGACCCGGCTCAGGAGCAAGTGCCCCCAAGTAAACCTCATCGGTAATTTATAGAAAATTGGACAGAGTTTCCCCTATTTTAGGACTATCCAAAAATAAACCTGTCTTAGAAATTAACAACACAACCAACCTATATCGACCAAATAAGTTATAATCCTCATCCACGAAGTATTTCCAACACAATAATAATAACTTCATCTCCAAGTATATGATAGGAAAATCTAATACGAGTCACAAGTCTATATCAATAAAAGAATATGACACTTATGAAAATGACTATGGAGCGACTCTAAGAGTTTCAAGAAAGAGACTATAACAAATAAATAACAATCTTTGCCCACGCGAGTAAATACGGGGCTCATCAGGAACTGTCAACTCGTGTACTCTAATTAACGGAAACCTCGCCTGCGTCTACTGCTGTCTCTGTAAAAATAATAGCAGGGAGTGAGTCGCTAGATCAGTAAGTAATAATATTTAACCACAACCATTTTTAATAGGGGACAAGTCAGAAAACATGTTTGTGTAGTAATAAAAAAATATCATGAATAGATGCCCTTTTTCATTGATAATAAACAATAATCACTCTCACCATGTGTTTCATGTAACAAAAAAAATTAATTTAACAATTCAATAATAAACTCGGTAAGCACTGTGTCATATCAATTCTTTATGTTTGGGAGGTTTCCAAGAAAGGATCATGTAATCTGCATCAATATGTGGATCCCTTCGTAAAAGGAATCAACTGTAACTGTATGCTAGTTCTACCTTCCCACTAGCGTGGGCTATAACTATACTCGGTAATCGGTAAATACAAGGTGCACCAGGTCTAACAAACCCGCCATTAGCTACGGGATCCTTCAAAGTCTCCCCCCATTTATACTCTTTCTTGTAAATAGTAAATACTCGTACAAAAGCATTTTGAAAATAATAAAGGGCATATCATTTCTTATCAAATCTTGTAATTTTATTTCAGTAACGATAATCATGTCTCAAGTAATAGTAAAATATGTCTAGTAACAGTGAGAATAATTCAAATAACTGTAACATCTCAAGTAATGGTAAAACATATCTAGTAACGGTAAAAACGTTTAGATTAATTAGTAAACATCTCAAGTAAACTGTTCGGTACCATATCAAGTAAATGACTTATCCCACATGCAATTTTCAAATATTCGGTAACATATTTTATTTTCAAAATAAGGTATAAACCATGCAGGTTATGAAAACACAAATTGTGGTAAGATTACTACTCACAGTACTCCTGTGTAAATACCATGCCTGCCACCTCGAGTAGTCCATGAGACTCCTTTCAATCAATCTATAATCACATCACATCGACCTCGTGTTAATTTCCTTGTGCATGGTAATTCATAACTAGAATAGAATACTAAACCCTCTAGGGTTCATATTTGAAAATCAATTCGTCAAATTTTATTTATCTGTGCTATGAGAAATTAAACTAATCCATAATTTAGCTTACCCATATTATATAAAAGTCAAATTCATGGTCATGAGTTAGAGAACTACCTTTCAAATCTTGGTTCTCTATATATTTGTTCCCTTGCATGAGGCGTTACTGAAGAAGAGACAAGAATTTCTCTTTTTTCTTTATTCTTACGATCTTGCTGCCAAAATTCCTTTTTCAAACTCCCTTCAATCACGTCTCCTTGAATTGCCAAAGAAGGCTTGTGAAAGATTCTTGAAAAGATGATCTTCATATCTTTTTAAATCTTTGGTTCTTCCCTTATTTCTTCCTATTATTCTTTTCTTTCTTCATAATTTTTTTTTCCGTCCTTTGTATGAATCTGCGTTGAGTACTCCCCGTGTTCCTTTACTCGAAAGAGAGGCACCAGTCTCACATTAATTTTTTTAGTCTCCAAAAGTGGCTAGTTAAAACTTTTTCCCCAAATCTCTTTAACCTATTTCCCTTTCCCTAATGCTATTTACGTTTCTAATGGGCTAAGGCCCACTTGTACTTTTTTTTAAAATTTGCTTTTATAGTAATTAGGTAAATGCTCTTATTTTAATAAGGGGTATTAGAATTTTTAAGATATTGAGTAATTATTTTGAAGCATTTCTATGCATGAAAATTATTTTCTGTAAGCTGTGAATTATTTTATAAAGTATTTTTATCAATTAAATAGGTATTTAACAAATGGCCCTTTTTATTTCAGACCTAGCCTAATTAAATGGCCCAATTTCAACACCAAATCCCTAACCCACTAAGACCAGGCCCAAATCGAATTAAAACCTGGAACCCAAATCTTTCAATCCTGGATGTTGATCACAGAGATCAACGACCATCGTTCACTCTTACCATTTTTAACTCGAATGACCCCTTAACCTAATTCATTCTTACCAAACAGCCGCCCTAGAATCCTAATCCTCTCCGTCTCTCTGAGACCTAATCCTAACCCTAGCCTCTGCCACCCAAAAGCAACCCTAAGCCCTTTGATTCCTATTTGATTCATGGATTTCCATGGTTGTTTGAGACTTCTACTTGTCTCCTACGTCTTCTGGTTGCTCGTTCTTGCAATCTCATGGAAAGACCTCGAATAGATCTAGTCTATATCTTGTCCAAGACTCCTAAGAGTCCACCTATGGTCTGTGGGTGCTTTTCTATCGATGTTTTAAGGTGCAAATCTCTGGTTCCGGGCCAGATTCTCTTTACCCTTTCCTTTTTATTCAAAACCCTAATGTTTAGACTTGAATTTGTCCAGATCTTTGCAGATCCGGAATGATTCTAAGTTCATCACTGATTTTTCCTTTAAGATTCTCTTATTTCTATACTATTAACCGATTTTTAGCAATGTGTTACGAAGGGTTTTTTTTTCCTTGTTATTTATTGTCTGAATCTCTGCATATTTGAAGTGTTTCAAGTTTCCATGGTTGTTTTCTTTAAGGGTCCTCTGATTTTCCCACTGTTAATCAACATCAATTATTTTTAAATTAGGGTTTTTGGCTTTGCAAAAAGTTTTCTGAGATCCTTATGTATTATTTAATCTTTCTCGCATGATTTTGTTTCTGGTTCAATTATCTGACTATGCATTATTTGATTTCAAACTCTTGTCCGTTATTGTTTGAATAATTGACTGATTAGCCTAAATTATCTAGGGTTTCATTTGTTTATTGAAGTAATTTACTGATTTCTGTTTGTTTCCCTTAATGTCGAAGTTCTTAATTTGTGCCTCTTGCCTATTTATGGGTTAATTGACCCTTGATTGGTCTCTGATTACCCGTGTTGCCTTATGTGTGAAATTGATTACTTGATTTAAGGGTTCTAACCCAAAGTGACTTATAAACCCATTTTTTGCCTTATTTAAAATTCAATCAGAGTTATTTATGGGTATAACTTCCTAATTTTTTGTCCCCTATCAAGCTTGATTGATTACTTGATTACTTCCTTACCTTATTTTACAATATTTACATGCATTGCCTTATTTACTTACACTATTAGACTCTAATAAATGCACTATTGTTCTACCTCTCAGACACGAACAACAATTCATAAGCACACTCATACACAAATTCTGCTCTCATCTCTCTGCTAATTGTGTTCATCCGTTTGTCTAGTCGGCTGAAAGCCAGGACTAGACTGTTGAATCCTGCTAATTTACTTTCTTCTTCTGCTTCCCTAACTAGTATTCTCTCACTTTAGTATCATGCAAAACTCTGTATGAATTTAATTTATGTACTTTCTATTCCCAGCATGTCTCTTTGATGTTACTAAACTAGTAGGATCTTCTATATCCGTTTGTCTATCTTTAACTAATCTGATGTGCTTCATGCTTCTTGTTCTTAGTCAGCATATGTACTACCATTCAATTAGGTTGCATGCTTCCTGCTCTTCGACTTAAACTGCATGATTCCTTATAATTATCATGCCCTTCTTCTATCTTGATCGAACCTATATGTCTACTGCAATCACATGTTTGCTTCTATGTTGACTGCAATAACATGCCTACCTCTGTCTGATTGAATCTATGTGTGTCCTGCTCTCAATCTGTTTGTTCTTGCTTTAGGTAGACTTCTGTGTTTCCATATGAACTAGACTCATGCTTATTTCCTATGACCAATATGACTCCCTAGCCCTACAATCCCTCTGTATGTGATTGAATGCTCACCTAGTAACAGCTAGTAAGCTAATTTGAAACTCTCAGTTACCCTATTTCTTATCCGACTGCTGGGACCTTTGTTTGAGTTGCAGTGATTGAATGACCTTATTTTCTCTTTACATCCTAGATTCCAAAATTATTTTCTAAAAATTATCTCCTGTTTTCAACTTCTACTCTTAGAATACCTAGGGTCTTACCCCTCTAGTGTAAGCATTACTTATGAGTATCTGAGGCTCCTCTAAACTTTGACACACTGGAGTTGGCTTTCCAAAACTTGCTCACAAAGGGTTAATTTAAAAGTTTCCTGGTGTGAGCATTGCCCGGGGTCCCTGAGACCCTTTGGGAACTTTGACACACCAGGATTCTGTTGGGTGCACTATGAGATTATGGCATTTGTAGACTGGTTGAAGACCTGGTCTGCCAGGTGTATCTTTTGGGCCTATATTCAGGATCCCTATAGTTGTAGTAATTCCACTTCAGTAATTCATTATTAGTGTTGGTTTGTAATAATAATTTTTTGTAAACAGATATTGGAGAAATTAGTAAAAGGGAGAGACTCTTATATATCTTTTGTGGGAATCGAGTAGAAACCATGCTCATAGGATTGTTATGATTGCCTACATGTATTAGATACCATGCTCATAGGACTGTTATGATTATTTGTATGAGTTAGAACCCATGCTTACAGGATTGTTATGCGCATTAGAAAATATGTTAATAGGATCACTACACTATCTGTTCTAAATTTCCATTCTGCATTCTCATACTTGCATTAAAAAATCTGGTTCTTAGGTCATTTATCAATTATGCCTTAATAATCACTTTCACTAACTTTCCTATGTGCATTAGAGATCATGTTTCTAGGATTTTTACTGCATTTGCTTAAAACCATACCTATAGTTTAAACACTTAAAAAATCAGTTGTCACCTAGCCTATAAGGAATAAGCATAAAAAACAATCTCAACACTTAGACATCATACTCTTAGAGATGAAAATGTGAAACCAGTTCTTTAACGCATGTGATCATTCTTCAGCACCTAGACAAAATATAGGTCCAATAAAAATAAAATCTAGCTGCCCATTACTGATTCAGAATTATGGTGATTATTAATGTCTAGATGACATGTTACTGCCAATCCACACCTAGGCAAGCCTATAGGTAATCAAAGTTTAATAAACTGTGAAACTATGCTTTGCTTACTTGTGACTGCCCAGACTCAACATGTTTTAAAATCAGTAGGCAAACTGATTAGGTCTTTAACACTTTGTCTTTAACTCAATAATGCATATTCTCTGCTTGTCATGTTCACCTAGATATCCTTTTCTAGGGCCTTTCTTAAATATCTGAAAATTGTTGTTTGAGACGTGCACTTACTTGCTCTATTTGTGGAGGAATAACGTGAGCCTTTTAATTGTTATATCTTTGGTCCAGTCCTACATGTTTTGTTTGTCACCAAGAGTTTTCTCCTTTTAATTACTGTAGGAGGGTCTAGATCCACCTTAACTAGAAGTCTTAAATACCTCCTGGACTATATAGGTAAAGGGACAGGTAGTGCACTCGTAGGATACATCTTAAGGTTGCTAGAACGCTTTAGGATATGACCAAGGGAGGGGGGTAATTGGGTAGTAAAGGATATGATGACCCATGCACTAATGCCACGTGTAACCCCTCTAATTGAGGAAGGCTTACCGGGTATTACAGATATGATCCCATAGGCTAACAAACCTAGGACTTCCCTCATCTTATTTATATATGTGTGCTTGGACTGCTTATTTTTTAAACTCCTTTATCGTACATATGTGTTTAGACTGCTTATCTGTCAAATTTTCTCTATCTTATATGTGTGCTTAGACTATCTAATTGTTAAATGACTAATTCACATAAATCAAGTTTGGTCGGGACCTACCATTGTGAGGGGTGTTTAACACCTTCCCGTCGAGGTTATTTCGAGCCCTTACCCAAGTCTCTGGTAATACAAATTGATTTTCATTAGTTATTTGCTCTAGGTGCCCTAACACACCTCAAATCCATTAGGTGGCGACTCTTCAAATTCAAATACCCAATTCCCAAAAGGAAATGAGTTGTTCCCCCATGAATGTCAAAACCCAGACTCCGCAAGGAAAAAGGGGGCGCGACAATGAATATATTGTGCACATGTCGAACTTGTTGTTGGTACTATGAATAAGAAGAGAAAGGACAACATAACAATGGAAGATTGTACTTGCTGTTAGTGCCGGATTGTTGGGATGTTTGGGGGTGAATTAGGATATGAATAGGAGGTTATATGTCCTACAATTGTACTTAATATCACGTTGGACTTCTTGTTAAGTAAACTAATAAATGACTTTGGGGTTAAAGGGTTCAAACGAGATTCAATTCGAGCTTGTCGCTCGTTGTGTTAATTGGTAGTTTTGTTAGTGATGTATTGTGCCCTTGTTATTGTGTACATTAAAGTATATCTTGACCTCCTTTAGGTTTTACTTTGGTGTCAAGGAAACAAAGGTATTATAAGACTAAACTATTCCTTTATTTTGGCATGGTCCTGTAACTAAACGCATTTGATAACGAGACATAAAGAGAAGTTCGTATTCTTGAATTTATGTACATTATCCTAGTATCGTAAGTTTTTGAATTCTCCCTTATTGGCACTTTATATTCAATTAAGTATTGTATTTTGTCATTCATAAGACCAGAAGGTCTACATATACACAGTATTACAGTAATTTCACAAACACCAAGCTATAATCGGTAGGCGGGTTCCTATTGGACAACCTCTGATTAGATGGTAAGTTATATACCTAGCCTAATATGGTGGAGCGCCTATGAGCAAGCCCATAATCACAAATTAGTGATTTAGATACTGAGTCTAGTATGGCCGAGCGCCAATGATCGAACCTACTACGGCCAAGAAGTTACTGATACCGAGCCTTATAGGGCTGGATTACTATCTTACTGACCATATTGTGAGAGTTGAGTCAGTATCAGCATATAAACATATATTCAAATCATCTTTGAATCCAAGATACTTTCAATTATTATAGTATCAGTTCAGTTTTAGCTTTAAGTTATTTTATTGCCTTACACACTCGGTACATTATTTCGTACTGATGTCCCTTTTTCGGAGATGCTGCATTTCATATCCAGTCTGATAAATAGCCGGATAGACCTTATTAGTAGATAAATTGAGACATCATCTAGATTGGTAAGCTCCACTTCCAAGGAGTTACCATGTCTAGACTTTAGAGTCCATTTTGTATATACAGACTTGATGGGTAGGTGGGGACCCTATCCTAACCGTTATGCAATTCTGTTATCTCTAGAGGCTTGTAGACGTATCCTGTATATGTTGTATGTCAGTATTGTGGCCTTGCCAGCCTTGTGAATATGTTTAGTTTGGTATTGCTTGTTGTAGACATTTATGACTGCCACGCCGGCCTGTATAGTTATGTATATGAGATTTCGGGTATGTCTATCCCTAAGATGAGATAAATGTTATTTTCAGATGATTCAGAATATGACCTCGTCATCCTTGATTGGTATTGTCAGCTTGACGGTAGTCCTTGTCGTCCTTGTCGCGCCCCCTTTTTCTCGCGAAATCGGATTTATGATTTTTGGGAGGACAACTCATTCCCTTTGGGAACTAGGTTTGAAGAGTCGCCACCTAATGATTAGGGTGCATTAGGGCACCAAGAGAGATTTGATTTGAACAACCAGAGATTGGATAAGGGCTTGAAATTATCCCAAGGGGAAGGTATTATGCACCCCTCAAGATCCACTAGTGTAGTTCCCGGCCAAACCATTGTTGTGACTTTAGTTACAAATAACACGTAGGCAAATAAGAACTTCAAACAAGAGGGGGTTCTGACGTAATGGTTATAAAATAGGTGAACTTAAAAGAACTAAAAGAAAAGCTGATTTTTGTTAATGAAAATAGTTTGAAATTTGAGAATAAACAACGAAATAAATAAATAATGGAAAAGGGGTCCTAGGTTTGTAAATAATATGGATCACCCCACACAACATCCGGTAATCACTCCTCAATGAGGGGCTACATGAGATGTTATTGCATGGTCATCATATCGATATCTACCCTTTCCCACCATGTTGAGGTATTAAAGCATGGAATGATCTCGTTTACTTATTGCAAGCTATTACCCACCCCAATCCTATCAGCCCCGGAGGCATTTGGGACTACTAATCTTAAATGGGAGGGATATTGGGCTTACTTGTGGTTTCGAAAGGTAAAAATACTAAGGCAACAAACAAAACATATATGGCAAGTATGGGGAGGCATATAAACAAATGAAAAGGCTCAAATAGACCTACTTTAAGCAGATAAAAGCATGTAGTTAGCATGACTTACAAATACTGTTTAGGGTCTGATTAAACTAAAAGGATCGAGGCAGACTGATTTATTACATAGTTTAGATAAGAAGCCCGAATCAGGCCTGCCTGCTGGTTGAAGCATATAAAATCTGATTCAGTTTATAAATTTTCACCCTATGACTTGCCTAAGTGTTAGACAAAGACTCTATAGGCATGATATCTATTGATTCTAGAAACAATGAAGTAAATATGAATACATACTTATTTAGGAAAAATTGTCTGTTATTAAAGAAAGTCGAGTTTTAGCAAAAGAGCATGCGTCATTGTTACTGGTTTTAGAATTATAAGCGAGTGAAGCGATTTAGATTCGATTAAAGCTCCTATATGCATGCTTTCTATGTGTTGTCAATTTTTGACACTTTTATAAACATAGTAAAAAAGCAGAAATCCTATAGGCATGGCATCTAGATGCTGAATTTCGTTTAAAGCCTATGAACATGATATCTAATTGTGGTTGATTATTTAAGACCTATAAACATGTTTGCCTAACGAGGAATGCATATGCAAGATTCAGAAAGAACCTATAGGCGAGATATCTATATGATATGCAGAAATTTAGAAATTCCTATAGGCAGGATATCTATATGATACGCAGAAATTCAGAAATAACCTATAGGCAAGATTCCGATAGACATGGTATCTATACATGAGAATGCAGAAATTCTTAGAGACATGGTATCTATATGAGAATGCAAGATTCCTATAGACATGGTATTTATGCGAGAATGCAGGAATTCATAAACTCCTATAGGCAGGTTATCTACCCTTTTTTGCATACATAGTTACCCCTCCCTTTTAACTAGCCATCCCCGAGAGTTTTATTACATAGTTATTACAGCCCCGAAAGAGTAAAGTAAAGAATAAATACAATCAGAAAAAGTACAACCAAGGAGAGCCTGATTCAGACTTCCTATCTGAAGTATGAAGTAGACCAACTCCAAAAGATCTTATTTCAAAGCCTTTCTCCTATTTGGATGTGTCAGAGTTCCCTAAAAACCTTATATGGACTCCGGGCAATGCTCACACCCAAATGCATTATAGATGAAGACATAGTGCAATGTGGAAGGGCCAGCCATCAAGTGTCCAAGTTCAGAGGGAACTCAAGGTCCCAAGGCAAGGCTCACAAGAGGGGGGCAGAACTTAGAGACTAAGAGAGGGTGCAAGTGCACAATTCTGAAAAGGGGAAAGGGGAAGGGAAAGAGTTTACATTAATACACATATGGGTATAGGGAATGGGGAGATGGTAAGGAGGCAAGGATAGGCTAGTGGGCATACCCAACGATGGGAAATGCTAGCACACCCATAAGCCTGTTAGAATACATTGTTTAGAGGTTAGGATCCTCTAAGGGATCAAGTTCAATCCATAGACAATAACTTGCATATTGCATGTTTTAGACTATAACTCAAAGCGCATAAAGGGAAATAGGGAGCGATGATTCATAGTAGAAACAGACAGTAGGACATAAGCATACTAATTTAAATGTTGAACTATACAGAAAGCAGTAAAGTATACATGGATACAAAGACTATAAATAAACACATTGTTGTGGTGCTGAAGCTAAAATCAGGACATACCAGTTTCAAAGGAAACAAACAAAGAAAAGTAGTAGGTCTTGTAAACAGGCCACAATGCATATAAGAAGAGAAAGTTATAGTGAGAGAGTATGAGTTCAGAAGGATTCTGATGTCCCCTTTGTGAAAAAGGGTCGTGCCTTTTATAGTGTGAAAATCATGAAGAAATAAGGTAAGAAAATAGTCAAGGAACTGATTGTCAATCAATTACACAAGACTTCCCTTAATTAAGGGATTCAGATTCAAATGAGTAAAAATAATTTATGGAAAGAAAAATGAATAAGTACTTTGTGCACAACATGCAATTAAGGGTAAATACATAAAGGTTATTTAAGAACAGAATTTCTGAAATACGCGATTGCACAAACAAGGCAAGAAAATCAATTAACAGCCAGTAAATCAAAGGGCAGGGATCTTGTATGAATGAACCGAGTCAAAAAGATGGGAAAGGTTTTTTAACTTAAGGGAAATCAACAAACAATGGAAAGGGAATCAATTAGACTTACTTAGATGCAATTTGAATCAATCACGAGTTGAAAGTCTTCTTAGAGGAAGATTCATCACATATAAAGAGCACATAAACACGTTGAGTTGAAAGAAAATGTTGTGCCATTACAAAAATCAATAGAAAAATCCAGTGAAGAAAGAGTTTTAGAAGAGTTTAGCCAAAGGTCAGAATCATATGCAAACACGAATGTCCAAACTCGGTTCAGAGACTCGAAGTTGGTCTGAAAGAGTTAGGGGTTCTAAAATAAAAACCCTAGTTCAATTATATCACATAATCAAACTTGGCAGAACCCCCGAATTATAGGATTTCCACCTTGAATCAAGTACATAGATAAGAAGGCAAGTAATCAAAACAGGCTCAGAGATTTCAGTTTTATGAAACCTCTTGCATGTTTCTTTCAGCAGCAGAAACTCATGAGAAAACAATGATAACAAGTAACACGTAGAACATAGTAGCAGAATTCAAAGAAAAATAGAGTAAAAGAAGCTAATACGAAATATAATAGAGAAGACTGATAAGAACAGTAGAAGAAGCATGCTAAGAAATTTTAGAAGAAACTTTAAACATAGCTCAGTAAAAGGAACTTAATAAGGAAGCTTAAGAACTTAGTAAGAAAATATAGTAGGAGAAACATATCAGAACACAGTAGAGAAAGCATACAGTAGAAAAGCATTCGAGAACATAGTATAGGAACCCAGTAGAAGAAGCACATAAAAACATGGTAGAAGAAAATACAAGAACCCAGTAGAAGCAAATACACAGAAAAGGAAAAAGAAAGTTACAAAACACTTAAATACTTTCAGAAAACCCTATATCGGAAAAGAAAGATTTTAAAAGTAGTTTTTTGAAAGAAAAGTCAGGAAAACGTTTAAGACCTTAAGGAAAGCATGGATCTGGAATAGATCCAAGGGAATCGGAAAAACCTGGAAGGGTTAGGGTTTCAAAAGAACCCTAGAAATGAGAAAAGGCTTTGAAAGTCACCGATATGAGTCGGAGAGGTCAGGATCAGGCTCAAACAACCATGGTACACCGGAGCAAGGCTGGAGATGGCCGTGGAACCTCGAATCGACAGAGGTTTGGGTACAAACCTTCAAGGTTAGGCCTTGAATCTTCAGAGATCAGGTGTGTAAGAGCAACATGAGGTAGGTATAAGACTCTCAAAGCCTTGGAAGCCATGGATTCCGGTGGCTTCAGGATGGAAGCGATAAGAGGTGGCTAGGGTTCTAAGAAGACTAGAGAGAGTTTGAGAGAGTGGAGGGTTTCAGAGGCGGCGGGTAGGTGAAAATGACTTAGGGTTAGTAGGGTTGGTGAATTAAAAAAGGAAAGGAGAGAATGTGGCCGTTGATCATTTTGATCAACGGCCTGGATTATACGGGGAGCTAGGTGGGTTGAATTTAACTGGGTCAGGGGCGGGTAATTTTAGGAATTGGACTGGGGTTCAATTGGGGTAGAATTTAGGCTAAAATTGAAATAAGTAGGGCTAGTATTTAAATAACCACTTATCCCTTATTTATTTTATAAAAATAATAAAATGATTTCTAGAAATAAGTTAAAGGTACTAAATTAATTAATAATATATAAATATTAAATTAAAAATACTGAAATCAATTTTATAATTATAAATGTAATTAAATCTTAAAATAGGCTAATATTACAATTATACGCAATTTGGTTTTAAAAATACTAAATAAATTTGTAAAAATATGCAAATATTATACTAGCTATATTTTAGTATAAATATGAGAATACAATAAATGAAATACCAAAATGATAATTTTGGGGATAATTATTGGGTTTTTCTTGATAAAATAGGGCAGTAAATTGATTTAAAAATCTTTTAAAAAAATGATATACTTATATATGCATATACATGGTATTTGAAAGGCATTTTGCATATAAAAAATATAGGAAATAAATTGGGTATCAACAACTGCCCCTCTTTACCCGGGAAGGATGAAAGAGTTGTCGGGTAAAGATGTGATGGCCAATTTGACCGAACGGAATGGTTTGAATAATTTGACCGAGCTCTAGCTCCTGATTTGCCTACATATCCCTGGTCTTACAAGAATCAGGCCATATGTAGTTCAGGATCCGTCGAAGGAATATGCCGATGGAGATTTTTCAAGACGGACGCAATATTTGGGTTGGGATGGATGGTTAAAGTCTA
Source organism: Nicotiana tabacum (assembly GCF_000715075.1). Taxonomy (NCBI): domain Eukaryota; kingdom Viridiplantae; phylum Streptophyta; class Magnoliopsida; order Solanales; family Solanaceae; genus Nicotiana; species Nicotiana tabacum. The sequence continues at coordinate 48,719,166 of NC_134089.1, read as the reverse complement.
ATAGGGCTGCGGGAACTGGAGCGGGATTGCTCCTATTGAGACGACTATTGCTCACCGGTTTACCTACAAATAAGCAATACAAGTGTATATTGTGCGTAAATTTAAACGTGATGCAAGTTTCCGTCGGATCATGAATGTTGTCTTTGGACGGTTAGGATGACATCCTTAGACCATGACGTCCTGGGCCATGAAGCATATGATAAGGGAGTCGCAAGCCATGAAATGATGCTCTCGGGCTATGAGAATGATGCCTCCGAACTATGACTCCTTTGAATAATGATATGCAAAGGATAAAAGGGGTCCTCAGGCCATGACATGGCATTCCCGGGCTATGAAAATGGTGCCTCCTAACAATGACGCCTTTGGATAGATTGGCGATCTTTCAGCCCATGAGATGCAGAAGGTGGCGATCTATCAGCCGATGCAAGATATAAATGAAGTGGCAATCTTTCAGCCGATGCAAGATGTAAATAAAGTGGCGATATTTCATCCATGCAAGATATAAATGAAGTGGCGATCTTTCAATCCATACAAGATGTAAATGATGTGGCAATCTTTCAAGCATGTAGAATGTAAATAAAGTGGAGATCTTTTAGCCATACAGATGGAGGTAGAGCTTAACCTCAGAAGGTAGAATGGTAGCCTTATGCAATGCAAGGAATACAGATGGAGATAGAGCTTAGTCTCGGAAGGCAGAATGGTAACCTTATGCAATGCAGAGAATGCAGATGGAGACAGAGCTTAGTCTCGGAAGGCAGAATGGTAGCCTTATGCAATGTAGAGAATGCAGGTGGAGACAGAGCTTAGTCTCGTAAGGCAGAATGGTAGCCTTATGCAATGCAGAAAATGCCGGTGGAGGTAGAGCTTAACCTCGGAAGGCAGAGTGTTAGCCTTATGCATGAAGTAAAAATGGCAAATGGCAATAGAGTTTTCTTAGCTGATAGCGGATTACGGTTGTGTGCGGATAGCAGTTGCGAGCAAGTGCAACGGTTCAGAGAGGTGTATTCCTGAACTTTGTGAGTGAGCGTATGGTATATTTGATGATTTTACAACTCAAGTGCCAGCATCTAAAAAATATCGTGAGTTTGTAAAGGGGGAAAGGTTAGTTCGTATCCCCGCTGGCTTTGCTTGACCTGCTCGGCTTTGATCCAGTGATACTATATATATTACTGGGGTAGCAATACTTGACAAGGCAATTTTAGTAATAAACATGCATGATTTAGTAAAAGCATAACATAGATACATAATTAAGAATAGTTTTCTTTAGATGAACCGACGATTGCGACGTGGTTCAAGACATTGCATCTTCTCTTGCTCCGGAATTTTGAGGGTCCTTCTCAAAATTCTGCCCCAGTTTACTAGGATGCTGCTTTTGATAGCCGTTAATGATAAATGGCTGGAATCGACTTCGGAATTTTGAATTTTATTGAATTGTAACCGAACCCATAGGCCTGCCTACGTATCCCCCCTTAAAAGGGAATCGGGTCAGGCGTAGTTCAAATTATATTATAAAAGAAAGCATAAAGGTTACACATAGTATCACTTGATTGCGTCTGAATTGATCGGCTTTGGCCAAACTTCCCCGTCTATTTCTGCAAGTATGAGGGCTCCTCCTGTTAGAACCCGGTGAACCATGTACGGACCCTGCAAGTTGGGAGAGAATTTCCCTTTGGCTTCATCTTGATGCGGAAAAATCTTCTTTAATACCAGCTGCCCTAGTGTGAATTGTCTTGGCTTGACTCTTTTGTTGAAGGCTATGGACATTCTATTCTGATAAAGCTGACCATGGCAAACTGCATTCATTCTCTTTCCGTCTATAAGAGTTAGTTGTTCGCAACGACTCTTCACCCATTATGCATCATCGAGCTCATCTTCCTGTATGATCCTTAGGGAGGGAATTTATACTTTGACGGGAATGCCTGTTTCCGTACCATAAACCAACATGTAGGGGGTTGCCCCAGTTGATGTGCGGACTGTGGTGCGGTACCCCAATAAAACAAATGATACCTTCTTGTGCCACTGCTTATGCTTCTCTATCATTTTCCTTAGTATCTTCTTGATATTCTTGTTGGCGGCCTCTACAGCTCCGTTCATCTGAGGTTTGTAGAATTCTTGTGTTTGATCTTGAAGGTTTCACACATGGATTTTATCAAATCACTATTGAGGTTGGAGCCATTATCAGTAATGATTGACTCTGGAATTCCAAACCGACACACGATACGGTCCAGGAAGAAATCCGCCACGACTTTCTTAGTCACTGCCCTGTAAGGTGACGCTTCCACCCATTTGGTGAAATAATCAATTTCTACTAGGATAAACTTGTGCCTGTTTCATGCGGTAGGTTCGATTGGTCCAATAACATCCATTCCCCATGCGGTGAACGACCATGGTGAGCTTGTTGCAGTAAGCTCATTTGGGGCACCTTTTTTATGTCTGCATGTATCTGGCAGCGGTGGCATTTTCGGACATACTGGATGCAGTCCGTTGCCATAATTATCCATAAGTAACCAGCCCGGAGTATCTTCTTGGCTAAGACAAAATCGTTCATATGTGGACCACAAGTCCCAGCATGGATTTCTTCATGTAGTTTAGATGCTTCTTTTGCGTCGACACATCTTAGCAATCCTAAATCAGGAGTCCTCCTATACATGATTCCTCCGCTGTGAAAGAAATTGTTGGACAATCTCCGAAGTGTGTGTTTCTGAGTAGGATTTGCAAGTTCTGGGTATTCTCCTTTCGTCAAATATTCCTTGATATCATGAAACCAAGGCCTACCGTCTGCTTATTCCTCAACATGAGCACAATAAGCTGGCTGATCATTGATCTTTACCAAAATGGGATCAACAAAGTTCTTATTTGGATGTTGTATCATGGATGATAGGGTAGCCAATGCATCAACAAACTCATTCTGGACTCTAGGAACATGCTGGAACTCTGTCTTTGTGAACCTCTTTCTCAACTCCTGTACATGATGCAGATAAGGGAGTATTTTGGAATTCTTAGTTGCCCATTCTTCTCGGACCTGATGTATAAACAAGTCTGAATCTCCAATTACTAGCAACTCTTGAATGTTCATATCAATGGCCATCTTGAGCCCTAAGATGCAAGCATCATACTCGGCCATATTGTTGGTGCAGGGGAACCTAAGTTTGATAGATACTAGATAATGCTGACCGGTTTCTGATACTAGGACCGCTCCTATGACAACTCCTTTGAAATTTGCTGCTCCATCGAAAAACATTCTCTAACCGTCATAGGATTTTGCAATATCTTCTCCTATGAATGATACCTCTTCATCAAGAAAATATGTTTTCAGGGGTTCGTATTCTCCGTCCACGAGATTTTCAACAAGGTGATCTGCTAGTGCCTGTCCTTTGATTTCTTTCTAAGTCACGTAGACAATGTCAAATTCACTAAACAGGATTTTCCACTTGGCTAGCTTGCAAGTGGGCATGGGCTTTTGAAAGATGTACTTCAAGGGATCCATCCTTGATATGAGATATGTAGTATAGGCACAGAAGTAGTGCCTCAACTTCTGAACTACCCAAGTCAAAGCACAACAGGTGCTCTCTAACAGAGAATACCGAGCCTCGTACGAGGTGAACTTCTTACTGAGGTAATAGATGGCCTGCTCCTTCCTCCCTGTTTCATCATGCTGACCCAGAACGCAATCGAACGCTCCATCCAATACTGCGAGGTAGAATAATAGAGGTTTACCCAGCTCGGGCGGGACCAAAACTGGTGGTGTTGACAGGTACTTCTTGATTTTGTTAAAGGCCTTTTGGCAGTCATTAGTCCATTCGGTAGCGGCATCCTTTTTCAACATCTTAAAGATTGGCTCACAGATGATAGTAGATTGTGCTATGAACCGGCTGATATAGTTGAGTCTTCCCAAGAAGCTCATTACGTCCTTCTTGTTCTTTGGCGGTGGCAGTTCTTGAATAGCTTTGACCTTTGATGGATCCAGTTCTATCCCCCGACAACTCACAATAAACCCAAGTAGTTTTCCGGCAGGATCCCCAAATGCACATTTTGCAGGATTCAGTTTCAGGTTGTACCTTCTCAGTCTGTTGAAGAACATCCTCAAATCTTCCATGTGATCAGTGGCTTTCTTGGACTTTATAATGACATCATCTACATACACCTCAATCTCCTTGTGTATCATATCATGGAAAATAGTAGTCATGGCCCTCATGTAGGTGGCCCCTGCATTCTTTAACCCGAATGGCATCATCTTGTAGAAGTACATCCCCCACGGCGTAATGAAAGCCTTTTTCTCAACATCTTCTTCATCCATCCAGATCTGATGATATCCAGCGAAACAATCTACAAATGATTGCAACTTTTGCTCGGCGCAATTGTCGATCAGGATGTGTATGTTCGGCAAGGGGAAGTCGTCCTTTGGACTGGCCCGATTGAGATCCCGGTAGTCGACACAGACTCTGACATTCCCATCCTTCTTCGGCACCGACACAATATTGCCTAACTATGTCGGATATTTTACTACCCTAAGAACCTTAGCTTTGCCCTGCTTAGTGACTTCTTCTTTGATCTTCAGACTCATATCAAGCTTGAACTTTTTGAGCTTCTGCTTTATCGGTGGACATGTCGGATCAGTTGGCAGTTTGTGGGACACAATAGATGTTCTCAGACCAGTCATGTCATCATATGACCAGGCGAATATGTCCTCGTATTCTCTTAGAAATTCTGTGTACTCTTCCTTTTCTGACGGTGATAAGTGAACGCTGATTCGTATTTCTTTGACATTTTCTGCATCTCCTAGTTTAACAATCTTAGTCTCGTCCAGGTTGGACATTGGCTTGTTCTCAACTTCTTTAATAATCTCTTCTGATATATCATTTACCTCTAATTCTATGTCTGTTTGTTGCGTTGTCTCGTTGCATGTCACAACCATTGGTTCATCAAGATAGGTAATAGTAATGTTGTATAAATAATGTAATGAGAGAAAATAATAAGATTAAGATTTGTAAGGCAACTGAAATGCTTTGATAAATTTCATAACTATTTTGAACATTGGAAGATCTTATTGCGAAAATTTAAAATGCGAAAGGAAAATCAACTAGTAAAAATAAAAGATAGTGCATGATGCTTTGTTCAGCCTTGCTATCCCGAGGCTTTCCAGGCTCTGGTTCCAATTGTTGAGGCATGCTCCTCGGCATACGGCCTATATGGAAGGGCCTTCCTCCCCCTCCTCATCGAAGATGACACAACAATCCATGTTGTCACACCTCCTTTTTACCTACACCCCCGGAAGGGTATAAAGACAAGGGAGTTTTTCCAATTAAAGGACAATCGAAACGGGATTTATTTATTTATTAAATTCAGAGTTGCCACTTGGGATAATTTATAGTGTCCCAAGTCACCGGTTTTAATCCCGTATCGAGGAAAAGATGACTCTGTTTAACAGTCCACAAACCAGAAATCCGAGTAAGGAATTCTGTTAACCCGGGAGAAGGTGTTAGGCATTCCCGAGTTCCGTGGTTTTAGCGCGATCGCTCAACTGTTATATCCGGCTTAATTATTTGATTTTACACCGCTTTTAATTATTTATAAAGAAGATTGAACGTCGTTAAAACACGTCTTTGGATCGCGCCACATGAAATGCACCCGCAATCCTAAACATATTTTATTCAATATTTTAATATTTGATTTGGGTCAGATGAAATGCACACCCGAGTTTAGGGAGGTAAATTATTAAAATAGCGCGCCTAAAGCAACTACGCGTTTTCAACTTTGCGAGGGCCATGGAAAATTCAACTAAATGGCACACCTCGATTTCTAAAGAATTAAAATTAATTAAGCAAGGGCCATGGGTTTAGAGATTTTATTTGGCATGGCACACCTCGATTCCGATTTTTAAAGGAAACTCAAACTGAGCTTTTGAGGGCCATAAACTATATCTTACTTACTATGGCACGCCTCAAATCTAATTGCCTAAAATTATTATTTTTCAAAATTATGTGGGCCATAGACTATTGGTGTTATTAATATAGCTCACCTTAATTATTTTAAGGGCTTAATTATTTAACACTCAATGAGGTTAAAAGTTCCCTATGGTCATTTAGTTAACAGTCAAAGGCCACAAATGGTCTTCCCCTGTGAAGTCCAAAACCAGGAAGGCTAGCAAAAGAACTGGGCATGACTGGGCCGCAATTATGACCCAAATCATATTCGAAAGAAGCTGTCAAGCTTGGGCCCACAAATTAGCCCAATTTCAAAACCTCAACAGGTCTGAGTGAAGAACTCAGTGTCGAGTCCCTGCAGGCCAAGAACCAGCGACATTAAACAACAAAAAATGAGACCAATATGTGTGCAAACAACCTCTGGGCTCATTTTTCTTAGCAGCAAGCAATGACAATGGAATTCTCATCATGGACAGCATGTTTAATTTAATTTTAAACTTGTACCACTATGAGTAATGCATTTTGACTTTATCCCATTATAGAAAACTCTTACATATCTAAACAAGTCCAAAATTTATTCTCAAACCAATGCATACATCCAATTACCTCGATTACCCAGAGATTGATGCCAATCAGACCAGTATTCATAAAATTTTACTCCCACAAAGAAAACAGACACCCCTTTTAATCGAATGCATTCTAATTCTCAAATAAAACTAAATGGTAAGCTAGACATCAAAAGGGTCTAACCACATGCTTGAACATATGCATAACAAATAGTGAATGGCTTAAATCACAGTTCGTATACACAAGATCCCAAATGTCCTAAACTACTTACACACCAATCAAACCATCAGACCATGTGTTTTCATCACAAATGAAATGCAGCATGAGTTTTCTAGAGAATAACACACTACTGCTATATTAAAATGGACAGGTCAGACTAAATACTATTACAATATACCACCAAACTCCAGAAATTCTAAGTAAACAGCTAATATTGATGATTAAGGAAAAAGAAGTATTCATTCATGGGATCTTCATTTAATTATAGCTCTCATACTTGCATTTCATCTCCTATAGAATCAAGGAATATATGGAATTAAACGAAATAAGAAAAAGGGAGAATCAACAGTAATGACAGTAGGGAATCAGTAGCAGGTTCCAGTAACAAAAGCAAACAAACAAAACATTTTCAAGACCCAGAAATGAAGTACTGCAGCCCAGAAACCAGTCTCAAACACACAACTAAAACAGCTTACCTCAAGACCAACCTCAATGACTAAGTTTCAAACCATTTCTAAGTTCAAAAAATCTGGAAAATCAATTCAGGAAGAAGAGGATTTCAGATTACAAAGCTAAAACTCAATGAAATAGTATTTTCTGCAGAAGTTTCAGCCGTTTAGTTGTTTTTCAGAATTTTCATTCTCTTTCAATCTCTTGGGTCTCAAGTAACTATGCCTTTATAGGCAAGTTACTAGGGCAGCCTTAGGGTTTTTTTTCATTTTTTGTCCTTTCTCAGTTTTCCTTTTTGCATGTTAGTCCCTTATTTTCTGACTTGGTATCCAAGCAAAGCTATTTTCAGCTTTCTAGGAAGCTTCTTGGGTGGTTACTTGAGAGATTCTCTTAGTCTATTGCTCCAATTACCCCTAAGTGCCCTGAAATTTACCTTGGACCAAATGGAGTCAAATGAACAAAGACCAAGACCCAAACTTGTCCAACAGGCAGGCTTCCAAATTTGGGCCCTCACTCAATGAGCTGAAACTGACCAAACCCTAAATCCAATCCGAAACAAACTTAAAGAGAAGGCAGCCCAAATCGAAACTGAGACGGCCCAATTAGCAATTATTTGACTACCAAATAACACAGAACAATTAAACTTTAGACTAAATGGTTTACTAACTAACAATTTGACAACTAACCTAACAGGACTCCGGCTACTCATGCATTAATGAATAAATTCCGGAACAAATGAGAATGATTCGAGAAGAGGAGAAGAAACAGAAAATTTGATAACAAACGAGGGACAGATTAAACCAAAAGAAAGAAAGAAAAAACTACCTGAGCAAAGTTCGAAAAATAAAAGGGAAGCCTGGGTCTTCAGATCCTCAAATTTTCCGGCCAAATCTAGGTTAATCGTGTGCTCTTACGAAGAACACATGAATAAACTCAGATTCGGCACGAAATTTTGCCAAAACTCGACTTGGGATGTCTGGGGCTCGTTTCTGATCTAAGATTCGAGGGGCTGGGGCAACATTCGAGGGAAACAGAGTGGGGATTCGGAACGAGGGGGTCAGGGTGGTTCAGTGGTGTGATTTTGGTGGCGTTTGGAGGTGGCGCCGCCACCAGAGGCCGGGGATTTGGGGGTGGCTCAGCTAGGGTTTCGGGTATTCTGGTGGGGGTGTTGAGAAGAAGGGTTTTGAGGGGGGGGGAGGAACAGATTTCGGACACTTAAATATTCCCAAGGCTTCAGTTCTAAGCCGTTCGATCAAGGGGAGATCAACGACTCAGATCAATACTGATCGAAACGACGTCGTTTCGTATGGGGGGGATCCAGACCAGGTCAGGCGTGGGTTGGGCTCGGTATTGGATAGTTTCCATTTGGGCTGGGACGGTTGGGTTGGGTTTGAGCCCAGATTTAGGTCTTCTCATTTATTTCTTTTTCTTTTTCAATTTCACAATTCTTTTTCTTTTCCCAAAAAATTAAAATAAATCCTAACTTAATTAATAATAATTTTAAATAAATTAACCTACCCAATTAGATTAATCACTCATCATGGTATTTACAATATTTAATTAACTCCTAAATTTAAAGAAAAATTAGACAATTCAAAATTAAAAGTAAAAATGCAAAATGAATTATTTTTGTGATTTTCATTTTTATAAAACAAACTAATTTGCTAATTAATCTAAAAAATATAAAATTAAATTCTAAATGCAGATGCAACATATTTTTGTATTTTTTATGAATTAAATATAATAAACGTGCACAGACAAATGCGGATAATTAACAGAAAATGCCACGAAATCCAACAAAATTGCAAACACTGAAAGAAATTATTTTGTTTTGAATTTGTTGGAATAATTCATATAGGGCAAAAATCACGTGCTCACAGCTGCCCCTCTTTACTCGGAAACACGAAGAGTTTTCGTGCAAAGACAAGTGAGCGGATACGAGCGATTTTTGCCCGTTTGAATACTCCGTGGGAAGCATTTTTGAAAAATTTGACCGCACCCCGCTTCCGAGGTTGCCTACATATCCTTGGCTAAAAAGGAATCAGGTCAGTGCAGTTCAGGAATGTCTGGTAGCTATGACTACCATGAAGCTGTGATTTCACTGCTGCTGTTGTTGCCGCTAATGCTTACTAAACCCCTTATTACACCATGTAAAAAATAAAAGAAGCTAAAACTAAGCTATGATCTATGCTTTACAAAATCCTATCTAGATCTTCAAACTTGATCTTGTGTCTCTTGTTGCCTTGTTGCCTTGTATTCTCTCGGTAAAATTTCGTTTGTTGCCACCTTGAATTGTAAACTGAGATGTTTTCCCCTTCTTCAGGTGGGTGCCTGACTGTTGAACTTGATATGTATTCCCATGCTCTCCAGGCGGGCTCCTGACTGCTAACTTGAAATGTATTCCCTGCTCTCCAGGCGGGCTCCTGACTTCAACATAGGCAAAACAAAGAAATATGTTCTGCCCTAGTTTGGTGGCTGGGCACAGATGTAAGTGTAAAATGGATCACATTACCAAATATTGATAATAACTTGAAAGCTAAAACTTGAATTGTACTCCCTTGTTCTCTAGGCGGTATCCTGATTGCTGACTTGAAAGTATTCCCTGCTTTCCAGGCGGGATCCTGACTTCAACTTGAAATGTATTGCCTGCTCTCCAGGCGGGCTCCTGACTACTAACTAGAAATGTATTCCCTGCTCTCTAGGCGGGCTCCTGACTTCAAGATAGACAAAACAAAGAATTTGAAAGCTAAATTTTAATTGTACTCCCTTGTTCTCCAGGCGGGCTCCTGACTGCTGCATTTGAAAGTATTCCCTGCTCTCCAGGCGGGCTCCTGACTTCTAACTTGAAATGTATTCTCTGCTCTCTAGGCGGGCTCCTGACTTCAAAATAGACAAAACAAAGAATTTGAAAGCTAAATTTAAATTGTACTCCCTTGTTCTCCAGGCGGGCTCCTAACTGCTGCATTTGAAAGTATTCCCTCATCTCCAGGCGGGCTCCTGACTGCTGAACTTGAATGTCTTCTGTTCTCCAAGTGGGTACCTGATTTCAACAAAATAGACAAAAACAAAGAAAAAATTTCTACCCCAGTTTGGTAACTGGGCACATATGTGAGTGTTAAACCGAATCATATTACCAAATATTACTAAGAATTTGAAAGCTAGGTCCCATTATGCAGGGGGGTCCTGACAACTCTTAACTGAATGACAATTTTAAATCTAAGTTGTATATTCTACATGTGTGACTTCTGCTAAATCTTGCTATCTAAGAGAATCTTTAAACTACTCCCCATTATCCAGGAGGGTCCTGAAAATCAAAGGTCAAATTTTATCTTAAGGGTGACAACTTTCATGTATGAATTATACTATCCTACAGTAAAGTTTACGCTAAATGTTGTTATCTAATTTAAATCTTAAAGCTAAGTCCCATTATCCATGGGGCTCTTGGAAACTCCTAATTGAATCCTATCTCGAACATGCAAACTTCTAAGCTAACTTATATTCTTTTGGGATACATTTATGCCAGATTATGCTATTTCTGAACTTTAAACTAGGTCCCATTTTCCAGGAGGGTCCTGAAAGTTTATGGTCAAACCTGTTTTGGTGCTTACTTTTTTTCCCTACAGAGAGTTTCTCCGAATCAAACGAATTTTCTGCCCCTGTTTCAATCAAAGAAAATTTTGTCAGTTTAAAATGGTGGTTAGCTGATGGCATTCTTGCTGAAGATCTTTCTGCTGCAATGTTTTGTTCTAACTGGCTTCCCCGAACTGGCCTTGAACCGCTTTGACTTTCTGACTGACTTTCACACCCCATGACCTTTGACAAACCGAGTGTTCTATACCCATGCTGTTGTTTTACCTCTAACCTTTTTATCTGAACCTTTGCATCTCCCATGACATTACCAATCCATTCCACCGATGAAACTTCCGATGATTACTTGTACCCCTCTCTTACATCATGTTATTCTTAGTATGCTTTGACCACTCTGTGCTTTGCAATTTTGGAAGTTGGTAGCAAACTTTGAAATCCTTTTTACTTGATTTTAACAAGACTGACATTGAAACATCTTTAGATAAATACCCAAAAGAAAATGAAATGCAATGAATTTGCGGGTTAAAGATAAGAAGAATCCAAAACCAGATCACTGCTACAAAAGGGAAAAGAAAAGGAAACTTATCTGAGTGGAACAGCTGGTACCAATGATCATGACATGCATTTCGGATTAATCGGCCCAATCTGTCCAACTAATCAACTTTCAGTTGTCGTACTTCGTTGCCCCGGAATTTCCATGTCCTGATTACTTTACCCAAACTTTACCTTGTTCATCCTGTGGCGCCTTGAAAGGTTTTCACCAGCAGACCTCTTTCATTCGTTAATCTCTCAACTCACTTTCGCCTTACGGTGCCCGTGAGGGTTTTCACTAATAAGACTTTCTCATTTGAATTTCTCTCAACTCCCGTCGTCTTACGGTGCCTGTGAAGGTTTTCACCAATAAGACTCTCTCATTTTTATTTTTCCTGCTTGAACCAGAGTGTTGCTCTTGACATGAATTACTTTTACCTGCTCGACTTGGCATTTCTCAGAGACTGATCAGAATCTCTTTCTTTGGACCGTAATGCGGCTTTTGGATAGGGTTAGAAAGAAAGGGTATAAAAGGCTCGAAACAATTCAAATGGGTTATAATTACAACTTTCGGAATCAGGTTTCTCACAAAACCACAACTTCTGCCATAGTTTCTTGCTTAGGGGCTTTTGGATTTTGTTTGATGAGACCGAACCGTGAGGCTGCCTACGTATCCTTAAAAGGAATCAGGTCGAACGTAGTTCATGTCATAGAAATTACTTTGTTGTTATGATTTTCTTTTCTCTTTCTTCTTCTCTTCTTTTTACTCTCTTGCTTTTCTCTTTCTTCTTTTTTTTCCTCTCTTGCTTTTCACTTTCTTCTTTTTTTTTCTATCTTCTTTTTCTTCTTTTGCTTTCCTCTTTCTTTCTCTTTTCCTTTCTTCCTTTTCTTATCTTTCATGCTTTTGTTTCTGATATTCGCTACTGATTTGGAAAGAGGGGTAAGAAAGAAAATAAATAAGGCTCAAAAGGGGTGACGAGGGATCAAATGTTTAGATAGCAGAACAAAACGCCTTCGTCATTTCAATCTTCAAAATATGGCAAATACAAACAAGTACAATCAAACAAAGAAATCATACATAGTATCTCTTGACCGCATCGGAATTGATAGCCATTTTCACACATTTCCCATCTACATCTGTCAAATATAGCGCGCCATTGGACAACAATCTAGTTACAACAAATGGCCCCTGCCAATTCGGGGCGAACTTTCCTTTTGCTTCAGCCTGATGAGGCAAGATACATCTCAACACTAACTGACCCACTTCAAACTTTCGTGGACGTACATTCTTGTTATATGCTCTCGCCATTCTCTGTTGGTACAATTGGCCGTGGCATACTGCTGCCAATCTTTTTTCATCAATCAGACTTAATTGCTCCAAGCAGGTTTTGACCCATTCAACGTCATCAATTTCTACCTCAGCGACAATCCGAAGCGATGGGATTTCAATTTTTGTGGGTATTACTGCCTTCGTGCCATACACCAATAAGTAAAGAGTAGCCCCTACTGAAGTGCGAACAGTAGTGCGATAACCCAATAATGCGAAAGGTAACTTATCATGCCATTGTTTGGACCCTTCCACCATTTTTTGAAGTATCTTTTTTATGTTCTTATTGGCTGCCTCGACTGCTCCATTCGCTTTAGGGCGATATGGGGTGGAATTGCGATGTACAATCTTAAACTGCTGACATGTCTCCGTCATCAAATGACTGTTGAGATTAGTGCCATTGTCCGTGATGATTACCTTCAGAATCCCAAACCGACAGATGATATTTGAATGCACAAAGTCGACCACTACTTTCTTGGTCACAGATTTGAAAGTTTTCGGTTCAACCCACTTAGTGAAATAATTAATGTCTACCAGAATAAAACTGTGTCCGTTTGATGCTGCTGGCTCAATTGGCCCAATGACATCCATTCCCCAAGCAACAAAAGGCCATGGTGCAGACATTGTATGTAATTCATATGGTGGAGAATGAATCAAATCTCCATGCACTTGGCACTGATGACATTTACACACAAAACTGATGCAATCCCGCTCTATAGTGAGCCAGTAATAACCTACTCGGAGAATCTTCTTTGCCAGAACGTACCCACTCATATGCGGTCCACAAACTCCGGAGTGTACCTCGGTCATGATAGCTGTGGCCTGTCTAGCATCTATGCATCTTAGCAATCCCACATTGGGAGTTCTTTTGTACAATACCCCTCCACTGAAGAAAAATCCACTTGCCAATCGTCGAATTGTTCTTTTCTGGTCACCTGTGGCATGTACCAGATATACCCCCATCCTGATGTATTCTTTAATATCATGGAACCATGGCTCCCCATCCAGTTCTTCTTCTACCATATTACAGTAAGCATGCTTATCACAGACCTGAATCTACAAAGGGTCCATATAAGCCTTATCTGGATGATGTAACATTGACACCAGAGTAGCCAAAGCATCGGCGACTTCATTATGGATCCTTGGGATATGCTTGAATTCTATCGACTAAAACCATTGACAAAGATCATACAAACATTGTCTGTATGGTATGAGTTTCAAATCCCGTGTTTCCCATTATCCCTGAATCTGGTGCACCAGAAGGTCCGAGTCACCCAAGACCAAGACTTCCTAGAAACCCATATCCACAGCTAACCTCAAACCCAGAATGCATGCCTCGTACTCAGCCATGTTGTTGGTACAGTAAAAATGAAGCTGAGCCGTAACAGGGTAGTGTTGCCCTGTTTTAGAAATAAGTACCGCTCTTATCCCCATGCCCTTCATGTTTGCTGCCCCTTCAAAGAAAAGTTTACATCCCGGCTTCTTAACTTGCTCCAACTCATCAATGTACATCACCTCTTCATCGGGGAAATAAGTTTTCAAAGGTTCGTAATCTTCATCAACCGGATTCTCGGCCAAATGATCCACCAAAGCCTGCATTTTCATTGCAGTTCGAGTCACGTAGACAATGTCAAACTCTGTGAGCAGGATCTGCCACATTGCAAGTCTTCCTGTGGGCATAGGCTTTTGGAAGATATACTTCAATGGATCCAAGCGAGATATGAGGTAAGTAGTGTAAGATGACAAATAATGTTTTAGCTTCTGCGCCACCAAGGTTAGGGCGTAACATGTCCTCTCAAGCTGAGTGTACTTGACCTCATACAGTGTGAATTTCTTGCTGAGATAATATATGTCCTACTCCTTCCTGCCAGTGATGTCATGTTGACCCAATACGCAGCCGAATGAATTGTCCAAAACCGTCAAATATAGAATCAACGATCGCCCTGGTTCTGGCGGGACCAACACGGGTAGATTTGACAAATACCCCTATATCTTATCAAACACCTCCTGAAATTCATCTGTCCACTTGACCGCAACGTCTTTCTTTAGCAACTTGAAGATAGGCTCACAAGTTGTCGTGAGTTGAGCGATAAACCTACTGATATAATTCAATCTTCCCAACAAACTCATCACCTCGGTTTTTTCTTCGGAGGTGCCAATTCCTGGATGGCCTTGATTTTCGATGGGTCCAATTCATTACCCCGGCGGCTGACTACGTACCCCAACAACTTTACAGACGGCACCCCAAAAGTGCACTTTGCCGGATTGAACTTAAGATTGTACCTGTGAAGCCTTTGGAAGAACTTCCTTAGATCCCTGACATGGTCAGACTGCTTTCTAGACTTCACGATCACATCATCCACGTACACCTCGATTTCCTGGTGTATCATATCATGGAATATTGTTGCCATTGCCCTCATGTAGGTTGCCCCAGCATTCTTCAAGCCAAATGGCATGACCCGATAGCAGTACGTTCCCCACGGCGTGATGAATGCCGTCTTTTCTGTATCTTCCTCGTCCATTAAGATCTGATGATAACCCACGTAACAATCCACGAAAGAACCAATCTAATGTTTGGCACAATTATCAATCAAGATATGGATGTTCGGCAATTGGAAATTGTCTTTTGGACTCGCCTTGTTGAGATCCCGATAGTCAACACACACCCTAGTCTTGCCATCCTTCTTCGGCACAGGCACAACATTGGCTAACCAGGTGGGATACCGGGTGACCCGAATGACTTTGGCATCAAACTGCTTGATGACCTCTTCTTTGATCTTTACACTCATATCCGTTTTGAACTTTCTCAGCTTCTGTTTGACAGGAGGGAGTGCCGGGTCAGTGGGAAACTTGTGAACCACTAAATCAGTGCTTAGACCCGGCATGTTGTCATAGGACCATGCAAAAACGTCTTTGTATTCGAACAACGCTTTAATTATCTCCTCCCTGAGTTGAGGTTCCAGATGGACACTTATTTTAGTTTCACGGACATTTTCTTGGTCCCCTAGATTAATTGCTTCTGTATCGTTCAAATTAGGTTTGGGATTTTCCTCAAAATGACCTAGTTCCTTACTAATATTTTCATAGGCCTCATCATCCTCAAATTCCAACTCGTCATCACACTCAATTTCTTGTATTATTATTTCAGAGTTAGATTGGATTTTAAAACTAGGCCAAAGATTCCTCATGCATATTATGTCATTGATATCAGCATAAAAAGAACTATACAAAAGAAGAAAACAAAAATAAAATTAGAAGAAATGAAGGAAAAGGAACAATTGCATTTCATTGAATATAAAGATAACATGGTTTTAACACATCCAACTGGACGAACATAATATCTGAATTACAGACCCTGGAATAATCCAGACAACTAAAAGAAAATCAAAACCCACTACCAAGACTCCCTCCGGGTAGGAAGAGGAGTAGCTTCCCAGTTGTTGACTTTTGCACGTGGTCTCGCGAATTGCACATCTGCCTTGCTGGACCCTTCCCTAGCCTGAACCATGTTAACCTCGACGAATAACATTTCGAACCCCTTCTCCAAGTTTCCATCGGCACCAATCAGTGATCTAGGAACTTTTGACAACAGTTGCTTCCTGATACCCGGCCTGACGAATGATCTGGACAGACGCGGGATAGGCTTTGGCAATGCCCATGCTTTCTGCTTCATTTTTCTAGGTCTTCTCATGTCTGCAACGGTAGGCTTGAACCCCAGACCAAAAGTATCTAGATTCCTTGGAAGAGAAACTGGCTGCACAATACCTTGCAGAGATGCACCCAAACCCTTGCCCAGTACGAAACCATTTTTCAATATTTCAACAGCTACCAAAACTGATGTCGCAGCCATCTTTGTAGTTGGAACGCACTTTCCTTCCGGAATTTTTTCTACCGATACTGTGTCGAAAATCTGATAAACCCATGGTCCCTTGTCATCGTCAACCTCTATGAATGGAACAATGGCATCGTTGGGCACACACAAGTTATCTTCGTCGTGTACAACAATTTCCTGTCGATCCCATTCAAACATGATGATTTGATGCAGAGTAGACGGGACTGCTTTGGCCACATGGATCTAGGGTCGTCCCAATAACAGATTGTACGAAACAGCCACATCGAGCACCTTGAATTCCATAGTAAATTCAACTGGACCTATTATGAGCTCACGCACTATGTCCCCGACTGAATCCTTCCATCCACCGTCGAATCCCTGAACGCAAATATTGTTCTTGTGAATTCTTTCGTCCTCCACTTTCAGCTTGGTCAATGTGGAGAGAGGACAAATGTTTGGGCTAGACCCATTATCAACCAGTACCCGAGTAACCACGGAATCTTCGCACTTCACCGTCAGATAAAGGGCTCTATTGTGCTCAGTAGCCTCCACGGGCAACTCATCATTAGAAAAAGTGACTCTGTTTACCTCAAATATCTTGTTAGCGATCTTTTCCAAGTGTTTACTGAGATTTTGTCAGGAACGTGAGCCTCGTTCAAGATCTTCATCAAAGCAAGATGGTGTTCATCTGAATGGATCAATAATGACAACAATGAGATCTGAGCTGGTGTCTTCCTTAATTATTCCACAATGGAATAGTCTTGCACTTTCATCTTTCTCAGAAATTCCTCTGCTTCTTCCTCAGTCACCGCTTTCTTCACCAACATTGGATTATCTTTTGAGGACTTAACTTTTCTCAACTCTTCGGGGGCAAAGCATTTCCCTAATCGAGTTAAACCATGAGTCTCACACACTTCTTCTCTAACCTCTTGTCCTTTGTAAGTCACGGTCACTCGTTCATAATTCCATGGGACTTCCTTGTTTTTAACTATCAGTAATTGAGTTACCGGTTTGATAACGATAGGATCTGCGGGGGCGCCCTTCACAATTACCACAAGCTTGTTCGTCATTAATGGCACAACCACTTTTGCTCTTTCATGTTTTCCTGCGACGTCACTGGAGGAACCCTTCTTGACCTCCACAGATGGTTCGTTGTTTGCCCTGTTTAACTTGATCACAAACTTCTCACTTGTTGACTTTTCAAATGGCCTGGCTTCACTATCCCGAATCATCATGACGGTCTGCGAAGGCTTCTTAGGCTCCCCTACCTTATGCACTATCTCAATCACATTTGTTTCATGATGGGCTGGCAAGGGATTCTGATTGATATTGGGCGCCTCTGGATCTTGGACCTCAATCCGATTGGTGTTAATGAATTCTTGAATAGCTGTTTTCAATTTCCAGCATTTCTTTGTGTCATGTCCCGGGGCCCCTGAACAATACTCACAACTCACCGAGCGGTCAAGATTTCTGGGAGGGGGATTCGGCAATTTGGCCTCGATCGGATACAACATACCCAACTGTCTTAGTCTATGGAACAGACTAGCATATGATTCTCACAGTGGACTGAAAGTTTTTTGCTTCTGCAACCTCTCATTTTTAAAGGCTTGGATGGGTCTAAAACCCGTTCCAGGAGGATTTCTGTGGGCTTTTGGGGGTAGGTAGTTAGTTTGTGGAGCCTGGTATGGGTTTTGTGGAGCTGGCGCACGCCATTGTGACTCAGCAGGCGGCTGGGTATAGGTTTATGCGTGATGAACAGAAAAATGGGGATCTAGCGGTAGGTAATAGTGTTGTGGTGGGTTATATGGAATGTGGGGGTAAGTTTGGAGATAGGGTCGGGACTGGTTGTAATAGCGGGGAAGGTTCCTGGATCCAACCCAAGCTCCCGACTCAATTGTCGCAACGTCCTCCATTTTCTTCTTCCCGAGCACACCCCCAGTACCGTTTTGAATGGCCTGAGTGGTTTCTTTGATCGCTTAATAACTCATGATCTTGTTGGACTTAAGTCCCTCTTCAACCATGCCTCCCATTTTCATGACTTCATTAAAGGATTTACCTACTGCTGACACTAAGTGACCGAAATAAGTGGGTTCCAAAGCCTGGAAGAAATAATCAACCATCTCGCTTTCTTTGATCAGAGGGTCAACCCTCGCCGCTTGCTCTCTCCAACGGAATCTATATTCCCTGAAGCTCTCACCGGGCTTCTTATCAATCTTCGTCAATGACAGACGGTCTGGGATGATTTTGAGATTATACTGAAAATGACATGCGAAGGCTTGGGCCAAATCGTCCCATGTGTACCACCTGCTATGATCTTGTCTGGTGTACCATTCTAGCGCCGACCCACTCAAACTTTGGCTGAAATACGCCATCAGCAATTCATCTCTTCCGCTTGCTCCTTTCATCTTGCTATATAATCCTCTTAAGTGTGCTACTGGGTCACCATGCCCGTCATACAGATCAAACATGGGCATTTTGAACCCCGCTGGCAACTAAACATCTGGGAACAGACATAAGTCCTTATAGGCTACACTAACTTGACCTCCCAGCCCCCTCATATCTCGGAATGATTGCTCTAAGCTTTTGACCATTCTGATCATCTCTTCATGCTCGGGATTTTTGGGCGGTTTCTCGATCTCTGCCGGGATATCAATATGAGAAGTGTAAGGATATGGTTCTGGAACTTTGAAGGTGGGTTCAGGGGGATAGTACTGGTTGTCATGAGTTTGGAACAGGGGTTCACTGGAAGATCGGTGTAATGTAGTAGGTGGAGGTGCCACAAAAATAGGTGTAATTGGTGGGGGAGGGTACGGGACTTGTTTGGGTGGTGGAGCTTGAGATGTATGGGAAGTGGTGCCATGTCATTGTTGTTAGAGGGGAAAAGCTGGAGATGAGTTCACAATTGGAGGCTCCGGAGGCTGGGCTAATGGTGGGATATAAGCAAGATTGGCAGGATAAACCGGTGGTGGATGCCCCTTCGCCCAAGCTTGGTACATTTCAGCCATCTGCTACTTCAGCTTATACATTTCTTCCCTCATCACATTAACGTCCATTTCTTCCACCTCTTTCGATGGGTCGACAATACTTATTTCCGGTTCCTGGTCGACCATATTCAGCCTGTCTTTCGATCGGGTGTTGTGTGGGTGAGTTGCCAGAATGCCAGTCAACTAACCACCTGCCTGGACTTAATACATCAAACAACAACCTTGTTAGCGATTAGGATTTAACAGATTGGTAACCACACATTAGGAATGAATGCACCTAAACAGTTAACGGTCTCTATTATGCATTTGATCGGTTGCATGCGTCATTCCGGCCTTTTCTTACCTTCGATTGAAAACCTCCCCCTTTTCTTTCTATTCCTTTTGTTCTCTCTTTGTTTCTATTCTCTATTGATTTTCTTATTTTCTCTCTTTTCTTTCTTGTTTTTCCGCTCTTTTCTTTTCTTTACTCTCTTGTTTTTCCTCTTATTTTCTTTATCTCTTCTTCTTTTTTTATTATTTGGTTATGGTCGAATCCTATGGAGATTGCCTACATATCATGACCCCGTATGAATCAGACCAAGCGTAGTTCTTGTAGATAAGTGCGAAATAAAACATTTTTGGGATTTTCAGTTTTCATAAAATAAAACAACAAATGCTTCCATTACAAACTCAAAACTAACAAATTCCAAAAGACTAACAAATTTTGATGCAAAGATGAAATACAGACTCCGAAAATAGACCTCATACTCCAACAGAAGAAAATACAGCCTTGAAAACAACTTGACAGACTCTAGCAGAAAGAAAATACAAACTCAACATGACTAACAGACGCTAACCAAGGGAAATGCAGACTCGACCGGAAAAATCATGAATACATCAATGCTCCTGGTGCCCGCGGGACATCATTCGGTCTCGCCGCGGGCCTATATCCTCACAAATCTGGCACTTCATAACGATGTAGTCGGCAATGCTTCTAATTCTCTCTCTTATGGCGCCCTTTTCTTGTAACAAATGCCCAATCTGCTAGGCCCTAGCTTCTAAAGTCTGCTCAGCCGCATGGTTTTGCTCCTGAAGTTGTTGCAAATCTATTTCTAATTACGCCAATGCTGTATAACAACGTTCACTTTCAACTTTGAAGTCTTTGGCCTGTTATCATTTTGTTTTCCATGGCAATGACCCTTTTCTTTATCCCTGCGACCTCATCGTCGTACCTTTCTCTCAATTGCTTAACCAGGCGTACTCGTTCATCTGCGTTTTTAGCCAATTGCTTTCGAGCCTTGGCTAATTCACTTTCTGTTTTATTCAAATCAAAATTGTAGTCATTTACTTTCTTCTTCAGGTTAGCTATGAATTTTTCATCTCTGTCGCTTCGGGCTGGATTTTTTGCCGCTACTTTCATTTTCTGAATTTGAACTTGAAGGGCCTCATTTTCTTTGGCTAGATTTCTCTTTTCTCCTTCATCCGCCGCGACTTGCAGGATATTCTCGAATTGAAGTTCTCCGACTTGCTTTTCCAATTTGCTTATGGTATCCCTATACTCATTTTCTTTGGTCAGCCAGTCCCATTGCATCTTTGTTCCGTCGGTGAATTGTTAGACATGGGGTCTCTTTGCAGGCCTGTCAGGTTCATACTAAACTCGGGATCTTTTATTATACCAAGCAGTGTAACTAGGCTCCACCTCGCCTCTGGGTAGGTCTCGTACTTGAGTATTAGGCCCTAAGAATCTGCACTGATGCCAATTCCGGTGCACTTTCTCTTCTGGGAAGGAAGCTTTTGGATCTAACTCAATGACTTGCTGGGTCAAATCTTCATCGTGTGGGATGGTCTGGTATCGGCCCAACTGATGTATGAACCTATGAGGAGAATAAGGCTGGATACTCCGAAGACCCATCAACAGCAAAAAACACACCTCAGCCGACATATAGATTACTTCGTTGACCGAGAGCCACCCAAATGTCCATTTGATCTTATTTGCGGTCAAAGATCTCAAATGAGAATGCCATGCTTCTGTTCCATCCAGAAATTCATAACCCTCTACTCGCTTTTCATGTTTTTCAATGCATTCAAGGCCAGTCATACCGCAATTCAAGTATCCAGGATGGTGGCAAAGGTGTTCCTCCATCCATATTTATAACAGCATATTGCACCCTTCAAAGAGCTTCGCTCCTTCTCGACAGAGAGTGAATGCTCGGTAAATTTCTGCCAAGATCAGCGGCACTATAGTCCCATTCTCCTTTTTCATCATAAAGTTGGCTATCCCTACTAGCCCCATCTCTATGTTACCGTCTTTTCTCGGGCAAACCAAGATACCCAGGAATGCCACTATGAAAGCTAATCCTCTCCGAGCTTCCCACTTGTCTTGATTTCCAGCGTGAGTAAGACCGGTATCTGGCATTTCGAAACCGCGGGGATTCCCCTAACGTCGATACAGAAAGTAGAAGGTACAAAATCCTTTGGCCAAATTTCCGTCACGGATGTCTCGACTGATGCTTAACAAGTCCAAAAATTTGTGAGGGGTCACTGTTCTTGGTGCTACAGGGTATTGACTTCTGAGATTCCCTTCAAAACCGGCATAGCCTGCTATCTTTTCTAGCGTAGGAGTTAACTCGAAATCCGCAAAGTGGAACACATTATGTGCTGGGTCCCAAAACGGTATCAAGGCCTCAATCACATCTTTTCTGGGCTTAACCTTCAAAAGACCAATTAGACCGTCCAATGCTTTTGTCACAACTTTCCTGTTGGCGTCCCCCAAATCATGCCACCACATATGTAGCTCCAAAGGGATCTCTTCACGGACTAAGAAAGGTACATTTTGATTTGTGCTCATCCGGCACATTTATTAAGGTGATTTTAATTAAAAGAAAATTATGACTCATTTTGACTTAAGAGAAAAGACCGTTTTCAAAATTTTCCACAAAACATCCGGCCTTGCCAACACGACCTTTTAGCACTTCGAAAACGAAGATTTTAAAGCTGTGTCGGCTAACCAGTCAAAACCTTTAAAAGTGACCAAAAGTGGTTGTTCTTGCAAAAACAGTCTTTCGGCGCCTTTTTTAGGGACATTCGGCTATTTCTAACAAGAATGGCATCACCCTGATTATTTTCAAATTAAAGTAGAGTTTTTTGGGCTTTTGGGCTATTTTTGCAAAAAGGAAGTTGGACCCGATGGGGGTTGCCTAAGTATCTCACACCCTGTGAGAATCAAACTGACGTAGTTCGGGCAAATAAAACAAACTAATTTTGAAAACAAGACCTTTTTTTCATTTTATTGGCAAAAAAAACTATTTTTGAAAACACCAACTTTTGTTTTTCCTCTCTTTTTTTTATTATTTCATTGGCAAATAAAACTATTTTTTTGAAAACAAAACTTTTTTTTTCTAAAAAATTCGGCAGTGTGTCGACACTATTTGGACATTGGTTTTTTTTCAAAGAAGGCGATTAACTCTCATACTACTATTTCTCTTTCCTCGACTTTTCCCAATATTCATAAGCCGGTCGGCATGCAAGTCCGAAGCAAATGAATGCACAAGTAGCAAGTAAGATGCATCAGGATGGTCTTATTTATTTCGGGTGCACCTATCCTAGACAGACCCAACCCCTATGTTGAGTCTCCAAAGTCAAAATGCACATGATGCAAACAAACGTTCCTACTAGGAATCCGGCATGAGGTCTTGTTATACTAGGTTTAAATCCTTGGTTTATTGTTCTATGTCGGGCTTACCCGAGCGGACCGCTCGAGCCGAGGGGGGTCAGCGTACCTGGAATAGAGAAGTTTCACCAGCTTTGCAACTTGTCCGAACCTCGTTCTAAATTTGGAATATGACTCTAACAAAAAAGAAGTCACACGAAGTGCACACTTCTTCATGATTTAGAAGACTCAGAGAGAAGAGGGATTTCGCAACAGTTTATATACAGTTCACGGAATATCAAAGCGGTAAAAGCAATCAATTAGGACATAAAGTTCAAATCATGTAACAAATTCAGATAATGGATAAATCCACCTATAACAATTATTCTAAGCTCGAATTTCTTGAACCCTGAACCAAAGATTCTGGGTTCGATTCCCCAACAGAGTCGTTAGAGCTGTCACACCTCCTTTTTAGCTACACCCCCGGAAGGGTATAAAGACAAGAGAGTTTTTCCAATTAAAGGACAATCGAAACGGGATTTATTTATTTATTAAATTCAGAGTCACCACTTGGGATAATTTTATGGTGTCCCAAGTCACCGGTTGAATCCCAAATCGAGGAAAAGATGACTCTGTTTAACAGTCCGCGAACCAAAAATCCGAGTAAGGAATTTTGTTAACCCGGGAGAAGGAGTTAGGCATTCCCGAGTTTCGAGGTTTTAGCACGGTCGCTCAACTGTTATATCCGGATTAATTATCTGATTTTAAAAACACTTTTAAACCTATGTGCATTTTAACTTTAAACCGCTTTTAATTATTTTTAAAGAAGACTGAACGTCGTTTAAAACACGTCTTTGGATCGTGCCATATGAAATGCACCCGCAATCCTAAACATATTTTATTCAATGTATTAAGATTTGATTTGGGTCACATGAAATGCACACCCGAGTTTAGGGAGATAAATTATTAAAATAACGCGCCTAAGGCAACTACGCGTTTTCAACTTTGCGAGGGCCATGAAAAATTCAACTAAATGGCACACATCGATTTCTAAAGAATTAAAATTAATTAAGCGAGGGCCATGGGTTTAGAGATTTTATTTTGCATGGCACACCTCGATTCCGATTTTTAAAGGAAACCCAAACTGAGCTTTTGAGGGCCATAAACTATATCTTACTTACTATGGCACGCCTCAAATCTAATTGCCTAAAATTATTGTTTTTCAAATTATGTGGGCCATAGACTATTGGTGTTATTAATATAGCTCACCTTAATTATTTTAATGGCTTAATTATTTAACACTCAATGAGGTTAAAATTTCCATATGGTCATTTAGTTAACAGTCAAAGGCCACAAATGGGCTTCCCGTGTGAAGTCCAAAACCAGGAAGGCTTGCAAAAGAACTGGGCATGACTGGGCCGCAATTATGACCCAAATCATATTCGAAAGAAGTTGTCAAGCTTGGGCCCAGAAATGAGCCCAATTTCGAAACCTCAACAGGTCTGAGTGAAGATCTCAGTGTTGAGTCCCTGCAGGCCAAGAACCAGCGACATTCAACATCAAAAAATGAGACCAATATGGAGAGCATTCAACAACCTCTGGGCTCGTTTTTCTTAGCAGCAAGCAATGACAATGGAATTCTCATCATGGAGAGCATGTTTAATCTAATTTTAAACTTGTATCACTATGAGTAATGCATTTTGACTTTATCCCATTACAGAAAACTCTTACATATCTAAACAAGTCCAAAAATCATTCTCAAACCAATGCATACATCTAATTACCTCGAGTACCTAGAGATTAATGCCAATCAGACCAGTATTCATAAAATTTTACTCCTACAAAGCAAACAAACACCCCTTTTAATCGAATGCATTCTAATTCTCAAATAAAACTAAATGATAAGCTAGAACTCAAAAGTGTCTAACCACATGCTTGAACATATGCATAACAAACAGTGAATGGATTAAATCACAGTCCGTATACACAAGATCCCAAATGTCCTGAACTACTTACACACCAATCAAACCATCAGACCATGTGTTTTCATCACAAACGAAATGCAACATGAGTTTTCTAGGGAATAACACACTACTGTTATATTAAGGAAAAAGTAGTATTCATTCATGGGATCTTCATGTAATTATAGCTCTCATACTTGCATTTCATCTCCTATAGAATCGGGGAATACCTGGAATTAAACGAAATAAGAAAAAGGGAGAATTAGCAGTAATGACAACAGGGAATCAGCAGCAGGTTCCAGTAACAAAAGCAAACCAACAAAACATTTTCAAAACCCAGAAATGAAGTACTGCAGCACAGAAACCAGTCTCAAACACACAATTAAACTAGATGACCTCAAGACCAACCTCAATGACCAAGTTTCAAACCATTTCTAAGTTCAAACAATCAGGAAAATCAATTTAGGAAGAAGAGGATTTCAGATTACAAAGCTAAAACTCAATGAAACAGTATTTTCTGCAGAAGTTTCAGATGTTTAGTTGTTTTTTTAGAATTTTCATTCTCTTTCAATCTCTTGGGTATCAAGTAACTATGCCTTTATAGGCAAGTTACTAGGGCAGCCTTAGGGGTCTTTTTTTCATTTCTTGTCCTTTCTTAGTTTTCCTTTTTGCTAGTTAGTCCCTTATTTTCTGACTTGGTATCCAAGCAAGGCTATTTTCAGCTTTCTAGGAAGCTTCTTGGGTGGTTACTTGAGAGATTCTCTCAGTGTATTGCCCCAATTACCACTAAGTGCCCTGAAATTTACCTTGGACCAAATGGAGTCAAATGAACAAAGACCCAGACCCAAACTTGTCCAACGGGCAGGGTTCCAAATTTGGGCCCTCACTCAATGAGCTAAAACTGACCAAACCCCAAACCCAATCCAAAACAAACTTAAAGAGAAGGCAGCCCAAATCGAAACTGAGACGGCCCAATTAGCAAATATCTGACTACCAAATAACACAGAACAATTAAACTTCAGACTAAATGGTTTACTAACTAACAATTTGACAACTAACCTAACAGGACTCCGGCTACTCATGCATGAATGAATAGATTCCGGAACAAATGAGAATGATTCGCGAAGAGGAGAAGAAATAGAAATTTTAAAACAAACGAGGGACAGATTAAACCAAAAGAAAGAAAGAAAGAAATACCTGAGGTTAATAAAAGGGAAGCCTGGGTCTTCAGATCCTCGGGTTTTCCGGCCAAATCTGAGGTTAATCGTGTGTTCTTATGAAGAACACACGAACAAACTCATATTCGGCACGAAATTTTGCCAAAACTCGACTTGGGATTTCCGGGGCTTGTTTCTGATCTAAGATTCGAGGGGCTGGGGAAACATTCGAGGGAAACAGAGTGGGGTTTCGGAATGAGGGGTTCAGGGTGGTTCAGTGGTGTTATTTTGGTGGTGTTTGGAGGTGGCACCACCACAGGAGGCCGGGGATTTGGGGGCGACTCAGCTAGGGTTTCGGGTGTTCTGGTGGGGGGTGTTGAGCAGAAGGGTTCTGAGGGGGGGGGACATATTTTGGACACTTAAGTACTCCCAGGGTTTCAGTTCTGAGCTGTTCGATAAAGGGGAGATCAACGGCTCAGATCAATATTGATCGAAACGACGTCGTTTCGTTTGGGGGGGATCCAGACCGGGTCAGGCGTGGGTTGGGCCGGGTATTGGGTAGTTTCCATTTGGGCTGGGACGGTTAAATTGGGTTTGATCCCAGATTTAGGTCTTCTCATTTCTTTCTTTTTCTTTTTCTTTTTCAATTCACAATTCTTTTTCTTTTCCCAAAATTAAAATAAATCCTAACTTAATTAATAATAATTTTTAACTAAATTAACCTACCCAATTATATTAATCACTCATCATGGTATTTACAATAATTAAATAAATCGTAAATTTAAAGAAAAATTACACAATTCAAAATTAAAAGTAAAAATGCAAAATGAATTATTTTTGTGATTTTCATTTTTATAAAACAAACTAATTTGCTAATTAATCTAAAAATATAAAATTAAATCCTAAATGCATATGCAACATATTTTTTGTATTTTTCATGAATTAAATAAAATAAACGTGCACAAACAAATGTGAATAATTAATAGAAAATGCCACGAAATCCAACAAAATTGCAAACACTGAAAGAAATTATTTTGTTTTGAATTTGCTGGAATAATTCATATAGGGAAAAAATCATGTGCTCACACATGTCATCATCTTCTAGGAACAAATTCCTCACTGTTGCCAGTGCTTCCTCTTCTTTCGACCCATAGATAACATCTGCCGGCTGGAAAGTTTGCTCCAAATGTGGTATTGGCTACTCCGGTGGGTAGTATAGACCGCGCCATGGTGGCGACCAGTTGTTGAATTCCTCCCAAATATACTCGTATCCCAGACCGAAAGTGGTGCCATGTTTCTTTAGTTTGATAGGCTTGGAGATTCCTTGGAGGTTCTTGCCAAGTCCCTTGCCAGGTTCATATCTGCTCCAGTTCAATATGCTTTCAATTTTATTGTCCCACCATTTGTCTTTGTTTCCCCGCCTATCTTTCTTCTTCCTCCGATCACTGGGATGGTTTGGCGACTGTATATGGGATTGCTACCATCGCCGTGAATGATCACCTCTTGGTGATTCCACTCAAACATCACTGCCTGATGTATCGTTGACGCTAAAGCCCCAACGGCATGAATCCACGGACGTCCCAATAACAAGTTGTAAGATGTCGTCACATCTATTACTTGGAAATCGACATCGAACCGAGTAGGCCCCATTTGCAAGCACAAACTAATTTTCCCAATAGTGGACCTTTGGGAACCGTCGAAAGCTTTGACGTTGATGGCCCCGTCCTTGATCTCATGCAGCCCCTTTCCCAATGTTGTAAGTGTTACCAACGGACAAATATTGAGGCGGGACCCTCCATCAATCAGGATCCTAGTGATAAAATAATCTTCGCATTGCACGGTGATGTGTAGCGCTTTGTTGTGACTCAACCCTTCTGGTGGCAGCTCATCTTCATGCAAAGTGATCTTGTGACTTTCCATACCTGCCCTACCATGTTTGCCATTTCTCCTCCGGTGATGTTTCTTGGTACATATGCCTCACTCAGCACCTTCAACAAGGTATTCTTATGTGCATCGGAACTTTGCAGCAAAGCTAGGATAGAAATCTGTGCCGGTGTTTTGTTCAGCTGATCAATGACTGAGTATTCCTTGGCTTGTATCTTTCTCCAGAGATCATCGGGCCCGGTTTCAGTGATGTTCGGCCAACCATAGGCCTACTTACTCGACTCAGCTAAATGCTCCGGAGTATAAACCTACCGGTTCTTGTCATACCCTATGCCACAACTGTTTCCCCGAACTTGGCTTTCCTTTTCCTTTTCGTCTCGGTTGTGTAATCTCAAGGTATGGAATTTGTATGGAACGGTGTTACGGCCGACATTGCTATTGGAATGGGCACCTTTACTCCGAACGAAGCATGTATTTTTGAGGGTAAAATCGCAACTTCAAACGGTGCGGGTGCATTTGCTGGAGACCCAAACTCGACCTCAATTGGTGTTGGCGTCTTTGCAGGGGATGGTGCTTCAAACTCAAGTGGTACAGACATGTTTACCTCGGCATCCCCAGAAGGCTGAGTCTGGACTACAACCGGATTAAGGGTGACTATTGGCTTTTGTGGTTCGTCACCTTCTATGATTAAACCGATCGATCCTTTGGGATCCCAATCATCCTCTATTTCAATCATGTGAGCGCCTCCACCCATATGGTCC
Source organism: Nicotiana tabacum (assembly GCF_000715075.1). NCBI lineage: Eukaryota > Viridiplantae > Streptophyta > Magnoliopsida > Solanales > Solanaceae > Nicotiana > Nicotiana tabacum. Next base: position 48,690,353 of record NC_134089.1, on the reverse strand, counting down.
AGCAGAGGGTTGTTACGGACATTCAGAGTAGGCTCATTTGCCATAATGATCTTGTTATCAATCAAAGTTTGGATCTTGTCTTTCAAAGAGCGACATTCATCAATGGTATGCCCTTTCATGCCGGAATGGTATGCACATGATTTATTTGGATTGACCCATTGAGAAGGGTTTTCAGCGGTTATAGCAGGGATAAGGGTGACATAACCAACAGCTTTGAGCCTTTCGTACAACTGGTCAATTGGCTCAGCAATGGCGGTATACTGTTTGGGGGGTCTGCGGTCGAAATTTGGTCGAGGTCTAGGAAAGTTTTGACATATGGGAGGTGATTGATAGTGGGATAGCTAAGGATTGTAGGCTTGGTAGACATGTGCGGGTTGGGAATATCTGGGTGAAATAGGTTGATATGTAGGAGGCGGGGGTGATTGGTAAGTAGGTGGTGGAGTTTGGTAAGAGGGTGAGGGTACTTGGTAATTCGGGGTAGGCTGATATGTGAGTGGAGGTATCAGATAGGCTTGGTATTTGATAGGGGATTTGGCTCTTTGTGCAACCATTACGGCACCTACGTCCCTTTTCTTGGACATACCACCAGAGTGTAAAGCCTTATTTGTAGCTTGCAAAGATTCAAGTTTGTAACCATACCACTTTTGATGCATTCCTCGATCCTTTCCCCTAGCTTGATGATGTCGGAAAATTTCTGGCTCTCAATCAACATCAGCCTTTTCATAGTACTACGGATTTTGAGCCCGGACCGAAAACTTATTCATTTGTTCTTCTTCTAAAGCCGGTCTGACCTTAGCGGCTTCTGATCTCCAATGGGTAGCATACTCGCGGAATGTTTCTGTGGGCTTCTTCTTTAAATTCTGGATATAGAACACATCTAGCGCATTTTATGTGTTGAACTTGAACCTGTCCATAAAGTTAGACGCCATACTCAGTTTGACCATTTCTTCGGGTCTTGGATACGTACCAAGACAGAGCATCTCCTCTCAGACTTCTCATGAAAAGCTTCATGCAAATCCTTTAGTCCTTCCCTACTCCGACCAGCTTGTCGCAGTATGTTCTCAAGTGGACTCTCGGATCCCCTGTACCATCAAACATCTCGAACTTAGGAGGTTTCTACCCCTCGGGGAGTTGGACATCCGGTTGTATGCAAAGATCTTCGTAGTTTAACCCTTAAATCCCTTTACTTCCTTCGACACCCTGAATTCGACTAGTCAATTTCTTGATTTCCGCAGCCAGGTTCCTGATGAGTGAGTCTTTATCATCAGACATGGGTGTGCTTGAGATGGGTTGGGTGGAGTGTGGCATGGTCTCCACATAGATGGGGGGTGTAATGGTGGGCGTGGAAATGGTCATTTGTGGAATTCAAAGGTTCAGGGATGAGTAGTGGAGTATTGTTGGATGTATGGCAAGTATTGTAGTGGTGGTGAGGAGCCGGGTGGTTTTGTGATTTTGGGATGTTTTGTGGAGGCGTGGGGTTCTGAGCGTTTGGAAAATTGATATCTGGAGTGGTGAGGGAAAATGACAAGTTTGCCAAATTCCGAACCTGATCAAATTCCTCCTGAAATTTCAACAGTTTCAGCTCGAGTTGGGATGCATTTTACTTTGGAGACCTGAGCACCATGAGTGACCTCTACCCGTTCAGTTGAGTTTTCCTTTCTGGCGTTGTTCAAATCTTCCATCTTTCCTTTGTTCCTGCTTCTGATAGGATTAGGAGGAAGAGTGGGTGTAGGGCCCTTGGATCTTGTGGATTATGATGACGATGCCAGAGTGCACGAACTAACCTTTGGAGAGGGGAATTAAAATGAAAAATAAAACAAAAGGTAACAAGTTAGTGAGGATTATAAGGAAAAGATGTTGCGATATTTAAACACATAGTGCAAGAATGTAAATCGTGACTGTTGATACCCAATTTTTCCCTATGTATTTTTATATACAAAATACTTTCAAAATAGCATGTACATATAAGCATGCCAAAAAGTTATGGTATTTTTCCTAATTTTTAAAGATTTTAAAAACAATTTATTTTAGCAGTACAAAATCCATAATTATTCCCAAAATCATCAATTTTGGTGAATAATTTATTTTATTCCCATATTTATACTAAAAAATAGTTAAGATAGTTTTTGCGTATTTTTTACAAATTTATTTGGTATTTTTAAAACTAAATTGCATATAATTGCAATTATAGCCAACTTTAAGATTAATAGCATTTTTATTGTAAAATTTGTTCCAGTATTTTTAAATTGATATTTATATATTATTTGTTGGCTTAGTACTTTTAATTTATTTTTAAAGTCATTATTACTATTTTTATAAATAAAAAGGAAAGACTTGCTATTTAACATTCAGCCCCATTTCGTTTCAATTTTAGTCCTTAAATTGACCCGATCCTAACCCCAACCGGACCAGCCCAGTTCCAATTTTAACCCAACCCTTGACACATTTTCAGACCTGCCCGGCCTCCCCTTTAATCCTGGTCGTTGATCATTTTGATCAACAGCCGTGATTCATTCTTTCCTTTATTAATTCCCATACCCCCTAACCCTAACTCATTTGTATCAAAGACGCCGCCTTTGAACTCTCTTCATCCTCCAAATCCTCTCTAGCCCACCCCCGAAATCCTAATCGATTCCCACCTACTTCTCTCATGTTTCCACCGGAATCCATGGAATTCCTGGCCATGGATGGCCTGTGCTCACTCTCTCTCACCATTAAACCTAAGCCACTCAAGGTTTGAAGGCCGATTTCAATGGCTCCCTTTATATCTGTCTCAGATCTGTATGATCTATGGCCTCTCCGGCCATTTTCCGGCGTTTTCGAGCAATATGAGTCTCTTCGACTCAGGATCTGACTTTCCTCAAGACCTTCTCATTCTAGTGTCTTATATGTTGTTTTTAAGCCGTCTAAGGTTCTATACTTCATTATTTTTCTTAGATATGTGCCATGCCTGGTCTTTACTTGACTTCTTAAGGTCTTTCCCCAAAATTTCCTTTTCAAAATCATTCAAATTCGATTTTTAGGGTTTCTGGAAAGTTTCTTTAAATGTTTTCTGACTCTTTTATTCTCTCTTTATGTGTGTTTATACTCGTATGTTTATTTCTTATTATGCTCGAGTTTGCTCTCTTTTGTTTCTTTTCTGATTAAGAAAGACCTTTTTGTTATTTTTGTCACTCTCATGCTCATATGTTAACTCGGTTTGTTGTTCCTCATTCTTTGCTATATGTGTTTAAGTTTGAGCTCTTTGATTTTGTTTCACCTTACTAAATTTTGGTCATGTTCCTGCTAAGCATGTTTTTACCTGCTTTGTTTAAAACTTGTAGCCTCTCTTTCTTCTGAATTCATTTGTGTATGTTGCCTCTCACAAGCCTTTGAACGGGGCTTCTAAGCCTCTCTCAATAACTTTGATTTCTCACCTCTGATTCTATTTGAAACCCTAAAGATTTGGGGATTTTCTTTGATAAGTGGCACTAGGGTTCCACTTTGGGACCCTAGGTTTGCAGACTCACTATGAGCCTGTAATCGAACTTGAATCCTTTTGTTTGTGACTCTAAAACTTTCAGTAACTCTTTTCTAGGGTAAACGACTTTTTTGTTTGATTTAGGTGCTTTATATCTGAGAAAAACTCCTCTTTCAAAAGGTTTTCACAACCAAGTGATTGATTCTGAAATCCCTTTAATAAGGCTAATGATTCCTTACTGATTTCTTTCGATTTAACCTCCTTTACCCTACTGGCTGTTTATTTTTGATCTTTTTGTGTAGAAATTCTATGATTGTGATGTTTTCTTTAAATACATGGTCTCATGTATTCCATCTGTAATTCGGTACCAATGATTGAATTATTTCTATACTTATATGATTCTTTCCTTTATTACCTTGATTCCCTGTGATTACAATTGGATCCGGGATCCTTTTAATTGATTTTCGAACTGATGCCCTATTTTTACTTTATAAAAACACTATTATTCCAACTTTCCTTAATTAACCACTATGTATTTGACCTTATTTATGCACTATGTGGTTTCTCTGTCCTAATCAGCCATATTGAACCAATTTCTTTCCTTATTCTGTCTTGACTAACCGTTTGAACTAGACTCCTTAATTAAAGGATTCCAGTTGTCTTAATTGACACTAATTGATTGCTATTTCCATGTTTGTGCATCCTTTGCCTATGTATTATTTGTTTTCAAAACTATATAAAGACCTAGTCTTCCCTCTTTACACACACTGAAATACACACGAACAAAAACACTTCTAATTACTTACTGTCTTGCAATACTGTTTGAATTCAATACTTGGCTTTGCTTGAGATCTTTTGGAACTACTTTGTTTGCAACTTGGCTCTCTCAAGGCTACTGTTTTCTTACTTATTTTCCTTTGAAACTGGTATGTCTTTTATTTAATTTTCTGCCTCACCCCTATGTGTTCACTCTACAGTTTCAGACTTTTTGTTTACTTTACTGCTCATGTTCAATAATTTGTGCTAAATATTTTTCTTCCTTGCTTTTGTTTCTGTTATAAATCCCTACCCATATTCCCTTCTATATGCCTGAGTTAAGGTCTTGGTCTGACAGTATCCTAATTACTGCCTAGGCCATAACCTGATCTACAATGGATCCTAACTCTCAATGTTTGAATAGCAGGTTGGTCAGGGGGTGTGCCACCATTCCAATTGTTGGGCATGACCACCAGCCTGCCATGTCTCTCCCTGATTCCTTTCCCCCTGTGCACTTACACTTATTCTTAGACTCTTAAGTTCTGCCCCTCTCTTATGATCCTTGCTTTGGGACCTTGAGTTCCCTCTGAACTTGGACATCTGAGGGCTGGCATTTCCACACTGCACTATGTTCTTAATTCTATGATGTTTTGGGTGTAAGCATTGCCTAGAGCCCCTTTGAGACTCTTGGGAACTTTGACACACTCCAAATATGAGAATGTCTTTTGGAAATCTGATCCTGAAAGTTGGTTATCTCATATTGTTGGACTCCGAGTCTGAATTAGTCTGTTTAGATGTAGCTGGAACTTCTGATGTAATTTTACTTATCTTTCTGATTCACTCGAGTCTGTAATAATTTGTAATAACTATGGGGTGTATAGTAAAATGGGGAGGGTCTCCCATGTTATACATATGGGGTAGATATCATGCTTTAGGTTATATTTCTGCAATCACAACATATTTCGTTTATATATTAGCATTTAGAAATTCTGCCTATAAGATTGCTTAATTATGCATTTAGAAATTCTGCCTATAAGATTGTTTTATCATGCATTTAGAAACCCTGCCTATAAGTCTTTATAACTTCTGCATTACTTCATTAAGAAAACATGCCTATAAGTCCTACATTTCTGCATTTTAGAAAACATGCTTCTAAGTTCTGCATCTTAGAGATTATGCCTATAGTTTCTGCATATAGAAAACATGCCTATAAGTTTTTCTGCACTTCTGCATATACCCGTCGTTAGGCAAACAATCTTAGGCTTAATAATAACCAATCCATTCTAGATATCATGGCTATATGGTTCTTGCATTTATGTAATTTTTTTAGAAAACCAATGACACTTAGAGATCATGCCTATAGGAATGAATCAACTGAACCAGTCACGTTCTAAATTTAAAACTAGTCTTAAAGTCTGCAGATCCTTTTTTATAAAACCAGCAAACTTTTTCCTTAAAATCAATACAGCTCTATTAGATGTCATGCATATAGGCCTCACTTAGGCAAACTATTAGGTGATTAATTAACTATGTCAGTCCTTGATGACTACATCTAGACAAGGCTAATTCGGACTCCTCATCTGAGAAATATGTGATAAATCAGCCTATCTCGTGCCTTAATTTAATTCAGACCATAACGAGTACTTGTAAGTCATGCTAAATAATTTGCTGCTTTGAATGAGGAGGCCTACTTGAGCCTTAACTTCTATTTGTTCCCCCTTTAACTGCTATTTGTTATTGTTTGTCGCCTAAATTTTTATCCTTTTGAAAACTCTGGAAAAGCCCCAACTCCCTCCCCTTTAGGGTTAGTAGTCTCAATGCCTCCGAGGCTAATAGGATCAGACGGGTAATAGCATGCAATAAGTAACGACACCATTCTGCGCTTTACTACCTTAACGGGGTGCGAAGGGTAGATATGGATATGATGACCGATGCGCTAATACAATGTGTAAACCCTTTTTTGAGGAGTGATTACCGGGTATTGCATTGATGTGATCCATATTGTTTGTAAACGTAGGACCCCCTTTCTTCTTAACCTGTTTTATTGTCCGAACTATTTCCTTAAAATTTCTGCTTTCTTTATTCTCTTCAAACTTTCAATTTGCTTGCAATAATATGTGAAAATCCCCTTCTATTTGAGTCCCTTAATTGCTTATTTGATTATGTGAAGTCATAAGTGTTACATGGTCGGGAATCACACTAGTGGATCTTGAGGGGTGCCTAACACCTTCCCTTCGAGATAATTTCTAGCCCTTACCCAAACTCTGGTTCTTCAAATTCAAACCCTTCTTAGTGCCCTAATGCACTTAATCATTAGGTGGCGACTCTTTAAATTCCAAAACGCAATTCCCAAAAGGGAACGAGTTGTCCTTTCAAATGTCACAGGCCCGATTTCGCGAGAAAAAGGGGGCGCGACAGCGTGGTGACTCTGCTGGGGATATTTCTTTTAGGCTTTTACTATTTCATGTTATTTGTGACTTTACTGCTTCTTTATTGTCATTATTTAATGTCTTTATTTCTCTTCTATTACGAACCTGACTTGGCTCCTTGTTTCTTTTCTTTAATGCTTTCCTTCAATACTGTTGTAATTATGAGCAATTATTGTAATCATTACTTTATGAACGTGCAAATACATGACAACTTGTAACTACTTATTCAACATCATATTCTACTCGTGCCAAACAAAATACCATAGCAACGCTTATGATGAGTTGTTGCGCCCTTCCGATATCATTACCCCCTAAATTTGGCGAAGGCGTATTTGCGGTAAAACCAGTCGATCAACGGTGTAGTTGACGGTTCCGTGCCTTTCCCTCTTGAGTTGTCCGCTCAAGGATACCAGTCTAATACCCTATAGAAACCCTACTCTATTCAATTGTGCATGCATCACTGTCTAAACCTAGCCGAGTCGGTTATGTTGTCCACATAATGACTCTTTAAGATAGCCTTGTCCAAAGTCCACTGGGTTTCCTTGGAACCCAAACGGACATTATCATATTCTGTGCATTTATTTTGGAGAACTAAATGTTGCTTACGCTAATTATTGGTTTAAATAGTCGAGTCTGGTGGGGGTAAGGGCCTAACCCTTTTTTGTTTTGCAGAAAATAGAGAGCGAAGTACCCAACTTCGGTATGGTTAGCACACCCTCACTCTTGATAGCTTGGTGGAGGAATCTCCCATCAAGTGACCAAATCAATGAATGGAAAGAGAGGGCCACCAAGGCTAGCGAAAAGCTGGAATATCTGGAATACAGTCTGCTAGAATTGGAAGGAAAAGTGAGGAAAAGAGTCATCGATTGCCAGAACGCTGAGGGAAACGAAGGAGAACGCTTGGCAAAGGCATTTTTACTGGAGAATCTGCGCGAACTGGAGGATTTAATCAACGAGAGAATTCAACCTGGGGAAGGTCCTTCTGGACCAAATAGATAGGATTCTTTTCTTTTTGCTTTAAATGTAATAAGGCCAACGACCATTAGTGAAATTTTATTTTCTGCTATTTTAGTGTCGTTTTGGGATTCGTCTTATTTTTTATCAGTAAAATGAGGCATTTAGTATTATAAGTTCTCCAAATCAACTTGTCACTAGGCCTACATCGGGCATAACGAGGCTCCAAAGTAGGACATGATTCATATTCTTGCACTATATGTTTAAATACTGCAACGTTTTTCTTCTCATAATCCGCACTAACTTGCTACCTTTTTTGTTTTTACCTTTTGTTTATTCCCCTCCCCAAATATTAGTTCTTGCACTCTGGCATCGTCATCATACTCCACAAGATCTAAAGGCCCTTCTGAACAAAGCACCATGCATTATCTTTATTTTTTCGCCACTTGACTTTCTTTCCGCATTTTTAAAATTGAAATAACAGCTCCAATGTTCAAAACAACTATGAAATTTATCATAGCATTTCAGTTTCTTATAAATCTCGCTCTTATTACTTTTTATCGTTTACTTTATTTACACAGTATTACTATTACTTATCTTGATGAACCGATGATTGTGATATGTAACGAGACAATGCAACAAACATATATAGACTCGGAAGAAGATGATATACCAGAAGAGGTTGTTAAAGAGGTTGTGGATTTTGAGAACAGACCTAAGTCTAACCTAGACGAAACTAAGATTGTCAACCTGGGAGATGCAGAAAATGTCAAAGAAACGTGCATCAGTGTTCATCTGTCCCCATCAGAAAAGAAAGAGTACACGAAATTTCTAAGGGAATATGAGGACATATTCGCCTGGTCTTATGATGACATGACTGGTCTCAGTACATCTATTGTAGCTCACAAACTGCCAACCGATCCGACATGTCCACCAGTAAAACAGAAGCTTAGGAAGTTCAAACCTGACATGAGTTTGAAAATCAAGGAAGAAGTCACCAGGCAAGTCAAAGCCAAGGTTCTCAGGGTAGTAGAGTATCCAACATGGTTATCCAATATTGTGCCAGTGCCGAAGAAGGATGGGAAGTTTAGAGTTTGTGTCGACTACCGGGATCTCAACCGGGCAAGTCCGAAAGATGACTTCCCCTTACCGAACATACACATTCTAATTAACAATTGTGCCAAGCATGAACTGCAGTCGTTCGTTGATTGTTTTGCTGGATATCATCATATATGAATGGATGAGGAAAAAGCGGAGAAAACGACTTTCATTATGCCATGGGGGATGTATTGTTACAAGATGATGTCGTTCAGGTTAAAGAATGCTGGGGCCACCTACATGAGGGCCATGACTGCTATTTTCCAAGACATGATACACAAAGAGATCGAGGTATACGTAGACGACGTCATCATCAAATCTAAGAGAGCCAATGACCACATGGAAGATCTGAGGATGTTCTTCAACAGACTAAGAAGGTATAACTTGAAGCTAAATCCTGCCAAATGTGCATTCGGGGTTCCTGCTAGAAAACTACTTGGGTTCATTGTGAGTCATCGAGGAATAGAAGTGGATCCGTCAAAGGTCAAAGCCATCCAAGAATTGCCACCACCGAAGAACAAGAAAGAGTTTATGAGTTTTTTGGGAAGACTTAACTACATCAGCCGGTTCATAGCTCAATCCACTGTCATTTGTGAGCCAATCTTTAAGATGTTGAAAAAGGACGCCGCTACCAAATGGACTGATGATTGTCAGAAATCCTTCGACAGAATCAAGGAATACCTGTCAACGCCTCCAGTTTTGGTCCCGCCCGAGCCGGGTAGACCTCTATTACTCTACCTTGCAGTATTGGATGGAGCTTTCGGTTGTGTTCTGGGGAAGCATGATAAAACGGGAAGAAATGAGCAGGCCATCTATTATATCAGCAAGAAGTTCACCTAGTACGAGGCCCAATATTCTCTATTGGAACGCACCTGTTGTGCTCTGACTTGGGTAGCTCAGAAGTTGAGACACTATTTTTGTGCCTATACCACTTACCTCATATCAAGAATGGATCCTTTGAAGTACATCTTTCAGAAGCCCATGCCCATTGTCTAGCTAGCCAAGTGGCAAATCCTGCTAAGTGAATTCGACATTATTTACGTGACTCAGAAGGCAATCAAAGGACAAGCACTGGTAGATCATCTTGCTGAAAATCTCGTGGATGGAGAATACGAGCCTCTAAAAATGTATTTTCCTGATGAAGAGGTATCTTTCGCAGGGGAAGATATTGCAGAACCCTATGATAGTTGGAGAATGTTTTTCGACGGAGCAGCAAACTTCAAAGGAATTGGAATAGGAGCGGTCCTAGTATTAGAAACCGGCCAACATTATCCGGTGTCTGCCAAGCTCAGGTTCCCATGCACCAACAACATGGCCGAGTACGAAGCCTGCATCTTAAGGCTCAAGATGGCCATTGACATGAACATTCAGGAATTGCTAGTGATCGGAGAATTCAGACTTGCTTATACATCAGGTCCGAGAAGAATGGGCAACAAAGAACTCCAAGATACTCTCTTATCTGCATCATGTACAAGAATTGAGGAAGAGGCTTACAAAGACAAAGTTCCAACATGTTCCTAGAGTTCAGAATGAGTTTGTCGATGCATTGGCTACCCTATCGTCCATAATACAGCACCTAGACAAGAACTTTATTGATCCTATTATGGTAAAGATCTATGATCATCCAGCTTACTGCCCTTATGTAGAAGAAGAAGCGGACGAAAAACCTCGGTTTCATGATATCAAGGAATATTTGATGAAAGGAGAATATCCAGAACTCGCAAATCCTACTCAGAAACGCACACTTTGGAGATTATCTAACAACTTCTTTCCTAGCGGAGGAATCCTATATAGGAGGATTCATGATTTGGGGTTACTAAGGTGTGTCGACGCAAAGGAAGCATCAAGGCTATTGGAGGAAATTCATGCAGGGACCTGCGGTCTGCATATGAACGGCTTTGTCTTAGCCAAGAAAATACTCCGAGCTGGTTATTTTTGGATGACTATGGAAACGAACTGCATCCAGTATGTCCAAAAATGCCATCGCTGTCAGATACATGCAGACATGATAAAGGTGCCTCCAAATGATCTTACTGCAACAAGCTTGCCATGGCCATTCGCCGCTTGGGGAATGGATGTTATCGGACCTATCGAGCCTGCCGCATCAAACGGGCACAGGTTCATTCTAGTGGCAATTGATTATTTCACCAAATGGGTTGAAGCAGCATCGTACAAAGCAGTGACTAAGAAAGTGGTAGCAGATTTTGTCCGCGACCGCATTGTTTGTCGGTTCGGAATTCCGGAGTCAATCATCACTGATAATGGTTCCAATCTCAACAGTGACCTGATGAAAGCCATGTGTGAAACCTTCAAGATCAAACACAAGAATTCTATAGCTTACAGACCTTAGATGAACGGATTTGTAGAAGCCGTCAATAAGAATATCAAGAAGATACTAAGGAAGATGATAGAAAAGCATAAGCAGTGGCATGAGAAGTTATCATGTGCCTTATTGGGATACCGCACCACAGTCTGCACATCAACCGGGGCAACTCCCAATATGTTGGTTTATGGTACAGAAGCAGTCATTCCCGCCGAGGTAGAAATCCCCTACTTAAGGAGCATAAAGGAAGCCGAACTTGACAATGCATAATGGGTAGAGAGTCGCTACGAGCAGCTAGCTCTTATAGACAGAAAGAGAATGAATGCAGTTTGCTACGGTCAACTCTATCAGAACAGAATGTCCAGAGCCTTCAACAAAAGAGTCAAGCCGAGACAGTTTACACCGGGGCAACTGGTATTAAAGAAGATTTTCCCACATTAAGAGGAAGCCAAAAGGAAGTTCTGTCCCAACTGACATGGTCCATACATGGTTCACCGGGTCCTCACCGGAGGAGCCCTCATACTTGTAGAAAGGACAGTGAAGTTTGGCTGAAGCCGATCAATTCAGATGCAGTGAAGCTATACTATGTGTAACTTTTATGCTTTCCTCATATGATGTAATTTGAACTATGCCTGACCTGATTCCCGTTTAAGAGGGGATACGTAGGCAGCCCTATGGGTTTGGTCATAATTCAATAAAATTTTCATTTCCCCCCGCTATTGGAAACTGGGCAGAATTTTGAGGAGGACCCTTAAAATTCCGAAGTGATTTCATCCATTCGATGCAAGCAGCTGTCGGAAGAAGCAGCCCAGTAAACTGGGGCAGAATTTTGAGGAGGACCCTCAAAATTTCGGAGCGAGAGAAGTTGCAGTATCTTGGGCCACTTCGCAGTCGTCGGTTCATCTAAAGAAAACTATTCTTAATTATGTATTTATTGTTACATTTCTTTACTAAATCATGCATTTCTGTTACCAAAGTCGCTTCGTTTAGCAATGCTGCCCAAATGATACGCCCAACATCATCAGAATGGAGCCGAGCAGGTCAAGCAGAGCCAGCGGGAATACGAACTAACCTCCCCTCTTTACAAAACTCATGATTTTTCTATGAATGCAGGCACTTGAGTTGCAAAATTATCAAATATACTATACACTCACGAGTCTCACATTGCTCGGAAATATAACTCTCAGAACCGTGGCACTTACTCTCAGCTACCATCTGCACGCAGTTCTCCCAATAGACACAGTATCCCCAGCAGTCGCAATATCTCGATCCGCTATCAGCTAAGAAAATTCTATCATCATTTTTCCCTTTTTACTCCTTTGCATAAGGCTACCTTTCTGCCTTCCGAGGTTAAGCGCTACCTCCATCCGCATTTCTCTATTGCATAAGGCTACCTTTCTGCCTTCTGAGACTAAGCATTGTCTCCATCTGCATTTCTCTGCATTGCATAAGGCTACCTTTCTGCCTTCCGAGGTTAAGCTCTACCTCCATCTGCATTTCTCTACATTGCATAAGGCTACCTTTCTGCCTTCCGAGGTTAAGCTCTACCTCCATCTGCATTTCTCCACATTACATAAGGCTACCTTTCTGCCTTTCGAGACTAAGTATTGTCTCCATCTGCATTTCTCTGCATTGCATAAGGCTATATTTCTGCCTTCCGAGACTAAGCTTTGTCTCCATCTACATTTCTCTGCATTGCATAAGGCTACCTTTCTGCCTTCCGAAACTAAGCTCTGTCCCTATCCTGCATGGCTGAAATATCGCCACTTTATCACTCTTGCATGGCTGAAATATCACCACCTTTTATTTACGTCTTGCATCGACTAAAATATCGCCACCTTTTATTTACGCCTTTTATCGGCTAAAATATCGCCACCTTCTGCATTTCATGGGCTGAAAGATCGCCAAATTGTCCAAAGGTATCATTGTTCAGAGGCACCATTTGCATAGCCCGAGAGCGCCATGCCATGGTCTGAGGACCCCATTTTATCTTTTGCATATCATTATTCAAAGGCATCATAGTTTGGAGGCATCATTCTCATAGCCTGAGAACATCATTTCATAGCCTGCGAATCCTTTATCATACGCTTCAAGGCCCAGGACGTCATAGTTCGAGGACATCATCCTAACCGTCCAAAGATAACATTCATGGTCCAATGGGAACTTGTATCACGTTTAAATTTATGCACAATATACGCTCATTTGCAGGCAAACTGACTAGAAACGACTGTCTCAGCAGGAGAAATCTCGCTCCAGTTCCCGCAGCTTATCAGACTCCAACCATCCTTCTCAACCTGAACATCGCGTCCGCTTTTCGAAATCTCCACCGGCATATTCCGCCAATGGATCCTGAACTACATATGGCCTGATTCCTGTAAGACCCAGGATATGTAGGCAGCTCAGGAATTAGAGCTCGGTCAAAATTCTTCAAATCGTTGCATTCGGTCAAAATTGGCCATCATATCTTTTCCCGACAACTCTTTCATCCTTCCCGGGTAAAGAGGGGCAGTTGTTGATACCCAATTTTTCCCTATGTATTTTTATATACAAAATAATTTCAAAATAAAATGTACATATAAGCATGCCCAAGAGTTTTGGTATTTTTTCCTAATTTTTAAAGATTTTAAAATCAATTTATTTTAGTAGTACAAAATCCATAATTATTCCAAAAATCATCAATTTTGCTGAATAATATATTTTATTCCCATATTAATACTAAAAAATAGTTAAGATAATATTTGCATATTTTTTACAAATTTATTTGGTATTTTTAAAACTAAATTGCATATAATTGCAATTATAGCCTACTTTAAGATTAATAACATTTATATAATTGTAAAATATGTTCTAGTATTTTTAAATTGATATTTATATATTATTTGTTGGCTCAGTACTTTTAATTTACTTTTAAAGTCATTATTACTATTTTTATAAATAAAAAGGAAAATTGGCTATTTAACATGTAGCCCCATTTCATTTCATTTACAGCCCCATTTCATTTTCAATTTTAGCCCTTAAATTGACCCGATCCTAACCCCAACCGGAACAGACCAATTCCAATTTTAACCCAACTATTGACCCGTTTTCAGACCCGCCCGACCTCCCCTTTAATCCTGGTCGTTGATTATGTTGATCAACGGCCGTGATTCGTTCTTTCCTTTTTTAATTCCCATACCCCATAACCCTAACTCATTTGTGTCAAATATGCCGCCTTTGAACTCTCTTCATCTCCCAAATCCTTTCTAGCCCTCCCCGAAACCCTAATCGATTCCCACATACTTCTGTCATGTTTCCACCGGAATCCATGGCATTCCTGGCCATGGATGGCCTGTGCTCACTCTCTCTCACCATTAAACCTAAGCCATTCGAGGTTTGAAGGCCGATTTCAATGGCTCCCTTTAGATCTGTCTTAGATCTGTAAGATCTATGGCATCTCCGGCCATTTTCTAGCATATTCGAGCAATATGAGTCTCTTCGACTCAAGTTCCGTCTTTCCTCAAGACCTTCTCATTGTAGGGTCTTCTTTGCTATTTTTAATCCGTCTAAGGTTCTATACTTACTTATTTTTCTTTGATCTGTGCCATTCCTGGTCTTTACTTGACGTCTTAAGATTTTTCCCCAAAATTTCCTTTTCAAAATTGTTCAAATTCGATTTTTAATGTTTCTGGAAAGTTTCTTTAAATGTTTTCTAACTCCATTGTTGTCTCTTTATGTGTGTTTATACTTGTATGTTTATTTCTTATTATGCTCGAGTTTGCTCTCTTTTGTTTCTTTTCTGATTATGAAAGACCTTTCTGTTCTTTTTGTTACTCTCATGCTCACATATTAACTCGGTTTGTTGTTTCTCATTATTTGCTATATGTGTTTAAGTTTGAGCTCTTTTATTTTGTTTCACATGGCTAAATTTTGTTGATGTTCCTGCTAAGCATGTTTTTACCTACTTTGTTTAAAACTCGTAGCCTCTCTTTCTTCTGAATATGTTTGTGTATGTTTGCCTCTCACAAGCATTTGAAAGGGGCTTCTAAGCCTCTCTCAATGACTTTGATTTCTCACCTATGATTCTATTTGAAACCCTAAAGATTTGGGATTTTCTTTGATAAGTGGCACTAAGGTTCCACTTTGGGACCCTAGGTTTGCAGACTCACTATGAGCCTGTAATCGAACTTGAATCCTTTTGTTTGTGACTCTGAAACTTTCAGTAACTCTTTTCTAGGGTAAACGACTCTTTTGTTTGATTTAGGTGCTTTATATATGAGAAAAACTCCTCTTTCAGAAGGTTTTCACAACCAAGTGATTGATTCTGAAATCCCTTTAATAAGGCTAATGATTCCTTACTGATTTCTTTCGATTGAACCTCATTTACCCTACTGGCTGTTTATTTTTGATCTTTTTGTGTAGAAATTCTATGCTTGTGATGTTTTCCTTAAATACATAGTCTCGTGTATTCCTTTTGTAATTATGTACCAATGTTTGTATTATTTCTTTACTTATATGATTCTTTCCTTTATTACCTTGATTCCTCGTGATTACAATTGGATCCAGGATCCTCTTATTTGATTTTCGAACTGATGCCCTATTTTTACTTTATAAATACACTATTATTCCAACTTTCTTTAATTACCCACTATGTATTTGACCTTGTTTATGCACTATGTGGTTTCTCTGCCCTAATCAGCCCTATTGAACTAATTGTTTTGCTTATTCTATCTTGACTAACCGTTTGAACTAGACTCCTTAATTAAAGGATTCCAGTTGTCTTAATTGACACTAATTGATTGTTATTTCCATGTTTGTGCATCATTTGCCAATGTATTACTTGTTTTCAAAACTATATAAAGACCTAGTCTTCCCTCTTTACACATACTAAAATACACACGAACAAAAACACTTCTGATTACTTACTGTCTTGCAATACTGTTTGGATTCAATACTTGCCTTTGTTTGTGATCTTTTGGAACTACTTTGTTTGCAACTCGGCTCTCTCAAGGCTATTGTTTTCTTACTTATTTTACTTTGAAACTGGTATGTCTTTTATTTAATTTTCTGCCTCACCCCTATGTGTTCACTCTACAGTTTCAGACTTTTGTTTACTTTACTGCTCATGTTCAATAATTTGTGCTAAATATTTTTCTTCCTTGCTTCTATTTCTGTTATAAATCCCTACCCATATTCCCTTCTATATGCCTGAGTTAAGGTCTTGGTATGACAGTATCCTAATTACTAGCTAGGCCATAACCTGATCCACAATGGATCCTAACTCTCAATGTTTGGCTAGCAGGTTGTTCAGGGGTGTGCCAGCATTTCAATTGCTGGGCATGACCACCAGCCTGCCATGTCTCTCCCTGATTCCTTTCCCCCTGTGCACTTACACTTATTCTTATACTCTTAAGTTTTGCCCCTCTTTTATGAGCCTTGCTTTGGGACCTTGAGTTCCCTCTGAACTTGGACATCTGAGGGCTGGCATTTTCACACTGTACTATGTTCTTAATTCTGCGATGTTTTGGGGTGTAACCATTTCCCAGAGTCCCTTTGAGACTCTTGGGAACTTTGACACACTCCAAATATCAGATGGTCTTTTGGAAATCTGATCCTGGAAGTTGGTTTATCTCATATTGTTGGACTCCGAGTCTAAATTAGGCTGTTTAGATGTAGCTGGAACTTCTGATGTAATTTTACTTATCTTTCTGATTCACTTGGGTCTGTAATAATTTGTAATAACTATGGGGTGTATAGTAAAATGGGGAGGGTCTCTCATGTTATGCATATGGGGTAGATATCACGCTTTAGGTTCTATTTCTACAATCCCAACATTTTTTGTTTATATATCTGCATTTAGAAATTCTGCCTATAAGATTGTTTCATCATGCATTTAGAAACCCTGCCTATAAGTCTTTATAACTTCTGCATTTAGAAAACATGCCTATAAGTCCTGCATTTATGCATTTTAGAAAATATTCTTATAAGTTCTGCATCTTAGAGATTATGTCTATAGGTTCTGCATATAGAAAACATGCCTATAAGTTTTTCTGCACTTCTGCATATACCTGTCGTTAGACAAACAATCTTAGGCTTAATAATAACCAATCCATTCTAGATATCATGTCTATAGGGTTCTCGCATTTATGTAACTTTTTTTAAACCAATGACACTTAGAGATCATGCCTATAGGAATGAATCAACTGAACCAGTCCCATTTTGAATCTAAAACCAGTCTTAAAGTCTACATATCCTTTTTTTATAAAACCAGCAAACTTTTTCCTTAAAAGCAATATAGCTCTATTAGATGTCATGCCTATAGGCCTCACTTAGGCAAACTATTAGGTGATTAATTAACTGTGTCATTCTTTGATAACTACATCTAGATAAGGCTAATTCGGACTCCTCATCTGAGAAATATGTGATAAATCAGCCTATCATACGCCTTAATTTAATTCATACCATAACCAGTACTTGTAAGTCATGCTAAATAATTTGCTGCTTTAAATGAGGAGGCCTACTTGAGCCTCTAGTTGTTCCCCCTTTAACTGTTATTTGTTATTGCTTGTCGCCTAGATTTTTATCCTTTTGAAAACTCTAGAAAAGCCCTATCTCCCTCCCCTTTAAGACTAGTAGACTCAATGCCTCCAAGGCTGATAGGATCGGGACGGGTAATAGCATGCAATAAGTAACGGCACCATTCTGCGTTTTACTACCTTAACGGGGTGGGAAGGGTAGATATGGATATGATGACCGGTGCGCTAATACCACGTGTAACCCCTCTTTTGAGGAGTGATTACCGGGTATTGCAATGATGTGATCCATATTGTTTGTAAACCTAGGACCCCCTTTCTTCTTAACCTGTTTTATTGTCCGAACTATTTCCTTAAAATTTCTGCTTTCTTTATTCTCTTCAAACTTTCAATTTGCTTGCAATAATATGTGAAAATTCCCTTCTATTTGAGGCCCTTAATTGCTTATTTGATTATGTGAAGTCACAATTATAACATGGCCGGGAACCACACTAGTGGATCTTGAGGGGTGCCTAACACCTTCCCCTCGAGATAATTTCTAGCCCTTACCCAAACTCTGGTTTTTCAAACTCAAACCCTTCTTAGTGTCCTAATGCACTTAATCATTAGGTGGCGACTCTTCAAATTCCAAAACCCAATTCCCAAAAGAGAATGAGTTCTCCTCCCAAATGTCACAAGCCTGATTTTGCGAGAAAAAAAAGGGCGCAACAGTGTCCTAATTTGGGAGACTGGTTGTGCCCGAGGTAGGCCTAGCGACAAATTGATTTGGAGAACTTAGAATACTAAATGCTTCAATTTATTGATAAAAGTAGACGAATCCCAAAACGATACTAAATAACAAGGAATAAATGTCACTAGTGGCCATTGGCCTTATTACATTTCTTAAAGCAAAAGGAAAACATTCCTATCTATTTGGTCCCATAAGGGCCTTTCCCAGACTCGGCATTTTTGGCTCCATCGAATAACTTCACCAGCTCGCGAAGTCCCAGCAGCAGGTAGGCTCTGGCCAGGTGTCCACCCTCGTTTCCTTCAGCATTCAGGCAGTCCTCGATTCTCTTGAGAAAATTCCTTTCCAACTCCACTAAACCTCGTTCCAAGTATACCAGTCGTTTGTTGGCACTGACAGCCATGTCTTTCCACTCTTCAATCAGTTTTTGGTAGGCTTATTGAATCTCACGGTGCTCGCTTTCACATTCTCGAATCCTCTTACGTAGTTAGTTGTATTTGACCAGTGCTTCAGCCCTTTAATCGATGATTCTGTGACCTCGAACAAACTCGGGTTGGCCCAGGCCATTGTGATTATCCTCCAGCCAGCCTGAATAGTATGGGGTGCAGCCAGCATGGTATTGGTCCGGCTCGATGCTATCTCTTCCTAGAAAGAGTTTGCAGTGCCACGTATGCTGAGCTTGGCACTTGTAAGAGCTATCATCGTCCTGGAAGTCAGCCTGGAAGTGACTCATCTTGTCGACCCTTGGTATAACCTGCTTCCTTCCAGCCTGTCTCATAGCTCGGAGAGGGACATAAGGGTAGGTTCCTCTCAAACCAATCAGTATCAGAAATGGTGCGTCCCTGGATCGGACGATGAACTCTTCAGTAGGGAACCACTCGAACATCTATTGTATTTGATCCTTAGTTAGATTTTCAAATAGTTCTACCCACCCCTTGTCATCTTCTGGCTGAGCAAACATGTTGGGCATGTAGTTCATTCGCCTTGGCTGATGGAAGGCTATATGATCGTCCCCGTCTCTACGCTGAATCTCTTGTCGATATTCACCCCTTTAAAGATGCTCCATGAGCTAGAGCTGGAGTAGCAAGTTGCAGCCCTCGAAGTGTTTGGCTCCTTGTTGACACTTTTCCAAGGCCCGGTATATCTCTGTGATGATCATGGCCACTATGCTAAATGGTTGTCCACCAATTCCCTCCATCAAATTTTTGTGACCATGGCTAGCCTGGCGCGGATCCTTGCTTTCTTCATTGGAAACACCATCATCCCCAAGAAGTAGAACATGAAGACAAAGACCATTCAGTGAATATGCCCCAACGATGTAAGGGCGAACTCATCCGGATAAGTACAGTAGGATTTGCTGTGACCATACCTCTCGTACAAATAATCAAATGGAAACGTTGGACTCCTTCAAACATGTCAAGTTTGGATTCTTTTTTAGGCTCATCATTTTGAGAAAACCTCTACCCTTGCGATTTTTCGGCATTAACAAACCCAGAGTCTCCCATGGTATACCAGTCAATCTTCCTTTTTCCTCTAGTAGGGGTATCATCTGAATCTCCCTGAAACGAAACACAGACCTATCACAATCCCAGAACAGACCTACCTACGTATTTCCGAACAAGATTCTGATCACTGGAATAAAGATCCTCCAACCATCTTAGCAACCTTGGGTGGATGTTAGTGACCATGCCGAATCTGGGGACTTCGTGCCTCATGTTTCTGCAAGACAAAAGGGTTAGGCCCTTACCTCTACCAGACTCAACTATTAAATATCAATTATTGTCATAAGACATTTAGTTCTCCAAATAAATGCACAGAACGTGGTAGTGTCCATTTGTGTTTTGGGAAAACCTAGTGGACTTTGGACAAGGCTATCTTAAAGAGTCATTATGTGGACCACATAACTGACTTGGCTAGGTTTGACCATGATGCATACACAATTAAACAGAGTAAGGTTTCTATACAGGTTTTAGACTGGTACCCTTGAGCGGACAACTCAAGAGGGAAAGGCACGGAATCATCGACTACACCGTTGATCGACTGGTTTTACCGCAAATATGCCTTTGCCGGATTTAAAGGGTGATAATATCGGAAGAGCGCAACTACTCATTATAAGCATTTCTACGGTATTTGTTTGGCACGAGTGGAATATGATGTTGAAAATATGCTTATGCAATAACTAAAACAAGTTGTCACGTATTTGCACATTATGAAGTAATTACAGCAATTCTTCATAATTTAAAGAAGTAATAAAGGAAAACAGTAAAGGAAAGCAGTAAAAGAAATAAAGGAAAGAAACAAAAGACAAGTTAGTTTTGTAATAGGAGAGGGAATTAAATACTTAAAAGCATTAAACAAATAAAGACATATAGAGAAGCGTAAAGTCACAATAATAGCCTAAAATGGTAAAAGCTTAAAAGAAATCCCCAGCAGAGTCGCCATGCTGTCGCGCCCCCTTTTCTCGCAAAATCGGGTTTATGACATTTGGGAGGACAACTCATTCCCTTTGGGAACTGGGTTTGAAGAGTCGCCACCTAATGATTAGGGTGCATTAGGACACCAAGAGAGATTTGATTTGAACAACTAGAGATTGGGTAAGGGCTTGAAATTATCCCAAGGGGAAGGTATTAGGCACCACTCAAGATCCACTAGTATGGTTCCCGACCAAAACATTGTTGTGACTTTAGGTACAAATAACACGTAGGCAAATAAGAACTTCAAACAAGAGGGGGTTCTCACGTAATGGTTACAAAATAGGTGAAGTTAAAAGAATTAAAAGAAAAACTGATTTTTCTTAAGAAAATAGTTTGAAATTTTAGAATAAACAACGAAACATATAAATAAAGGAAAAGGGGTCCTAGGTTTGTAAATAATATGGATCACCCCCATACAACATCCGGTAATCACTCCTCAATGAGGGGCTACACGAGATGTTATTACGTGGTCATCAAATTCATATCTACCCTTTCCCACCCTGTTGAGGTATTAAAGCGCGGAATGGTCTTGTTTACTTATTGCATGCTATTACCCGCCCCAATACTATCAGTCCCGGAGGCATTTGGGACTACCAATCCTAAAGGGGAGGAATATTGGGCTTACTTGTGGTTTTAAAAGGTAAAAATACTAAGGCGACAAACAAAACATATATGGCAAGTATGGGGAAGCATATAAACAAATGAAAAGGCTCAAACAGACCTCCTTTAAGCAGAGAAAAGCAAGTAGTTAGCATGACTTACACATATTGTTTGGGATCTAATTAAACTTAAAAGATCGAGGCAGACTGATTTATTACATAGTTTAGATAACAAGTCCGAATCAGGCCTTCCTGCTGGTTGTAGCATATAAAATCTGATTCAGTTTATAAACTTTCACCCTATGGCCTGCCTAAGTGTTAGACGAAGACCATATAGGCATGATATCTACTGATTCCAGAAACAATAAAGTAAACATAAATACATACTGATTTAAGAAAAATCGTTTGTCATTAAAGAAAGGCGAGTTTTAGCAAAAGAGCATTCGTCATTGTTACTGGTTTTAGACTTATAAGCGAGTGAAGTGGCTCAGATTCAATTAAAGCTCTTCTAGGCATGCTTTCTATGTGTTGTCGATTTTGGACAATTTTATAAGCATAGTAAAAAATGCAGAAATCCTATAGGCATGGCATCTAGATGCTGAATGTCGTTTAAAGCCTATGAACATGATATCTAATTGCGGTTGATTATTTAAGACCTATAAACATGTTTGCCTAATGAGGAATGCATATGCAAGATTCAGAAAGAACCTATAGGTAGGACATCTATATGATATGCAGAAATTCAGAAATTCCTATAGGCATGATATCTATATGATATGCAGAAATTCAAAAATAACCTATAGGCATGGTATCTATATGGGAATGCAAGATTCCTATAGACATGGTATCTATACATGAGAATGCAGAAATTCTTAGAGACATGGTATTTATATGAGAATGCAAGATTCCTATAGACATGGTGTTTATACGAGAATGCAGGAATTCATAAACAATAGGCAGGTTATCTACCCCTTTTTGCATACATAGTTACCCCTCCCTTTTCATTAGCCATCCCCGAGAGTTTTATTACAATGTTATTACAACCCCGAAAGAGTAAAGTAAAGAATAAATACAATCAGAAAAAGTACAACCAAGGAGAGCCTGATTCAGACTTCCTATCTGAAGTATGAAGTAAACCAACTCCAAGAGATCTTATTTCAAAGCCTTTCTCCCATTTGGATGTGTCAGAATTCCCTAAGAGCCTCATATGGACTCCGGGCAGTGCTCACACCCAAATGCATTATAGATGAAGACATAGTGCAGTGTGGAAGGGCCAGCCCTCAAGTGTCCAAGTTTAGAGGGAACTCAAGGTCCCAAGGCAAGGCTCACAGGAGGGGGCAGAACTTAGAAACTAAGAGAGGGTGCAAGTGCAGATTCTGAAAAGGGGAAAGGGGAAGGGAAACAGTTTACATTAATACACATAGGGGTATAAGGAATGGGGAGGTGCAAAAAAGGCAAGGACAGGCTAGTGGGCATACCCAGCAATGGGAAATGCTGGCACACCCATAAGCCTGTTAGAACACATTGTTTAGAGGTTAGGATCCTCTAGGGATCAAGTTCAATCCATAGACAATAACTTGCATATTGCCATGTTTTAAACTGTAACTCAAAGCACATAAAGGGAAATAGGGAGCGATGATTCATAGCAGAAATAGGCAGAAGGACATAAGCATACTAATTTAAATGTTGAACTCTACAAAAAACAGTAAAGTAGACATGGGTACAAAGACTGTAAATAAACACATTGTTGTGGTGCTGAAGCTTAAATCAGGACATACCAGTTTCAAAGGAAACAAACAAAGAAAAGTAGTAGGTCTTGTAAACAGGCCACAATGCTGACAAGAAGAGAAAGTTATTGTGAGAGAGTATGAGTTCAGAAGGATTCTGATGTCCCCTTTGTGAAAAAGGGTCGTGCCTTTTATAGTGTGAAAATCATGAAGAAATAAGGTAAGAAAATAATCAAGGAACTGATTGTCAATCAATTACGCAAGACTTCCCTTAATTAAGGGATTCAGATTCAAACGGGTAAAAACAATTGAAGGAATGAAAAATGAATAAGCATTTTGTGCACAACATGCAATTAAGGGTAAATACATAAAGGTTATTTAAGGACAGAATTTCTGAAATACGCGGTTGCACAAACAAGGCAAGAAAATCAATTAACAGCTAGTAAATCAAAGGTCAGGGATCTTGTATGAATGAACCGAGTCAAAAAGATGGGAAAGATTTTTTAACTTAAGGGAAATCAGCAAACAATGGAAAGGGAATCAATCAGACCTATTTAGAAGGAATTTGAATCAATCACGAGTTGAAAGCCTTTTTAGAGGATGATTCATCACATATAAAGAGCACACAAACACGTTGAGTTGAAAGAAAATGTTGTGCCATTGCAAAAATCAATAGAAAAATCCAATGAAGAAAGAGTTTTAGAAGAGTTTAGCCAAAGGTCAGAATCATATGCAAACACGAATGTCCAAACTCGGTTCAGAGACTCAAAGTTGTTCTGAAAGAATTAGGGGTTCTAAAATAAAAACCCTAGTTCAATTAAATCACATAATCAAACTTGGCAGAACCCCGAATTCTAGGGTTTCCACCTTGAATCAAGTACATAGATAAGAAGGCAAGTAATCGAAACAGGCTCAGAGATTTCAGTTCTATGAAACCTCTTGCATGTTTCTTTCAACAGCAGAAACTCATGAGAAAACAATGATAGCAAGTAACACGCAGAACATAGTAGCAGAATTCAAAGAAAGATAGAGTAGAAGAAGCTAATACGAAACATAATAGAGAAGACTAATAAGAACAGTAGAAGAAACATGCTAAGAAATTTTAGAACAAACATTAAATAGAGCTCAGTAAAAGGAACTTAATAAGTAAACTTAAGAACTTAGTAAGAAAATATAGTAGGAGAAACATATCAGAACGCAGTAGAGAAAGCATACAGTAGAAAAGCATACGAGAACATAGTATAAGAAAATACAGCAGAAGAAGCACGTAAGAACATGGTAGAAGAAAATACAAGAACCCAATAGAAGCAAAAACACATAAAAGGAAAAAGAAAGTTAGAAAATACTTATATACTTTCAGAAAACCCTAGATCGGAAAAGAAAGATTTTGAAAGTAGTTTTTTCAAAGAAAAGTCAGGAAAACATTTAAGACCTTAAGGAAAGCATGGATCTGGAACAGATCCAAGGGAATCGAAAAAACCTCGAAGGGTTAGGGTTTCAGAAGAACCCTAGAAATGAGAAAGGCTTTGAAAAGTCACCGATCTAAGTCAGATAGGTCAGGATCAGGATCAAATAACCATGGTACACTAGAGCAAGGCCGGAGATGGCCGTTAAACCTCGAATTGACAGAGGTCTGGGTACAAACCTTCAAGGTCAGGCCTTGAATCATCAGAGATCAAGTGTGTAAGAGCAACAGGAGATAGGTATAAGACTCCCAAAGCCTTGGAAGCCATGGATTCCGGTGGCTTTCAGGGTGGAAGCGATAAGAGACGGCTAGGGTTCTGAGAAGACTCGAGAGAGTTTGAGAGAGTGGAGGGTTTCAGAGGTGGCAGATAGGTGAAAATGACTTAGGTTAGTGGGGTTGGTGAATTAAAAAGGAAAGGAGAGAATGTGGCCGTTGATCAATTTGATCAACGGCCTGGATTAAACGGGGAGCGGGGCAGGTTGGATTTAATTGGGTCAGGGGTGGGTAATTTTAGGAATTGGGCTGGGGTTCAATTGGGTTTAATTGAGGTAGAATTTAGGCTAAAATTGAAATACGTAGGGCTAGTCTTTAAATAGCCACTTTCCCTTATTTATTTTATAAAAAATAGTAAAATGATTTCTAGAAATAAATTAAAGTTACTAAATTAATTAATAATATATAAATATTAAATTAAAAATACTGGAATCAATTTTGTAATTATAAACGTAAATAAATCTTAAAATAGGCTAATATTGCAATTATCCGCAATTTGTATTTAAAAATACTAAATGAATCTGTAAAAATATGCAAAACTCATACTAGCTATATTTTAGTATATATATGAGAGTCCAATAAATGAATTACCAAAATAATAATTTTGGGGATAATTATTGGATTTTTCTTGATAAAATAGGACAGTAAATTGATTTAAGAATCTTTAAAAAAAGGTATACTTATATATGCATATACATGCTATTTGAAAGGAATTTTGCATATAAAAAATACAGGAAAAAATTGGGTATCAACAGTCCTGAGTTAAGGGATACCTCTCCGAAGTTCACTGTTATAGAGTAGTACGCTCGACCGAGTATGGCACCGGATGCCGGCCACATCTCCTCAGGTTTGGGGCATGAAAAATGGCTACTTTCAAAAAATGTTTCTTCAAATCAAATAAAAAAGGTCTATTTCCCACATAGTTCCTTGGTAAAATCAATGATTCTCTTCTCAAAGTATTAGAGAGAGCCTTTTATCAATCTTTGGAGGCACCCTTTGTTACTATTGGACAAATTTCTCCTTTAGTTTTCTTCTTGTTCTTTGCCATAAGTATCTCTCTTATAAAGATTATTCTAGAATAAATGATCAATAGTTATGAGAGGTGCACTGGGGGTGAGTAGAAGCAAGGTTATTAGACACCTCCGGAAAGCTCGACCAGAACCCCACGTGTAAGTTTTGCTACATGTGGCTCGTCCATGATAACTTCTTCAGATTTGTGTGAACTGGCAGACCTCTTACTAAATAGGGATGATCCCTCTACCATGAGCGAATCTTTTGCACCTATTAAGGATCGTTGACACTATCTCGTAACATGTTATAAGCCTAAACATAATTTCTAGCATGAAGAGATAGGCTCACATAGTCATACAATCAAATAAAGCATTAGTTAAGATATTCACAAAACATAACAAGGCATAAGAAAGCCTAAAACCACCCCAAACATGATATGGAATTAGTGTACATATATACACTTGTCACCTCGCATATTCGCCACTCCCAAATTATGTTGCATGTAACACATAAGTCTAACTTGAATAATATTCACTCTTAACAAGATTAGACAAGAGACTTGCCTTCTTTTGTGACAACTTTAATCCTCAAATACTGCTTTTCCCTTTTGAAATTCTTCTTCGAATTTCCCAAATCTATCTCATAAAAACCTCCTCATGTGGACAAAATCTCCATACTCATAACAACCCCTAGAGGGCTAAGGCTGCTGAACCTAGATCTACCCCTGATGACCTGAATATTCATTAGAAGACCCCTGAATAGACATAGCACGATAATAACTCACTCGGAGAGCACTGAAAGATGATGGAACTGGAGTGCTGAAAGATCATCGAGCCACTTCACCACGGGCTACCTACTGTCCAGAAAGAACTGGCCTACCATGATGGCCTATACTAAACTACCCCATCTCTAAACGAGGTAACACTGAAACTACCATAATGATGAGGAATTTATCCCTCATCATGGCCTCTCTTCCCTTACGATGAATATGCTCGATCCTTCAAGCTATCTCCATAGCCCGGTGGAAAGTAGTCCTAATTTCTGACTCTCGAGCCATAGAAATCCTGATTATATAAGTAAACTCCTCAATGAATCCCCTCACCTTCTCTGCCTCAGTGGGAATCAAGAAAGGTACATGACGGGACAATTATGTGAATCTCACCTCATACTCAGTCACAATTAGGAGATCCTACTCAAGATGCTAAAACTCACCTCTCAACTCAACCTGCTGGCCTACCCAACTCAAAAGTGTGCCACCATCTCCTAGCATCCCCTCTTAGCTAAAATGCAGTGAAGTCCAACTTATTGGACTCTACCAAGCCAAAATTGCGAAGTATCTGATGACATATATCTATAAAATCATGTGTATACTCTGAGGCATCACTATCAATATGAGGAGACGTCACCTATAAGACCTCTCTATCCTCTTCTGCTCGTCGGCGGACATGGAAGGCACGCTCTGGGGCCTAGCTACTACTAGAGGAATATCATCCCAAACTGATAATACCCTCGGCATCTGACATCACTACAACTTGCTCCGGAGTACGAATAACCGGGGTCTAACCTCACCCTCCAGCCTGAGATTTTGCTAGGTCACTTGAACTTCTCCAACCCGAGTCAAGGCATCAATAAAACTAACCATCTTGGCTATAGCCTCATAGAATACCGGTGTAGCAACAAAACCCTATGGATGTTGAGTGGGTACTTTCACTTTCATGATTGTATTCCAAGCTGAGCGTAAGCTCCTTATGAACTAATTTCACATCATAGGCCTAGTTGATGTTAAAGGTGGCTCCCTAGTCAATGCTATGCATGCTTCCTCGATAACTTCTTGTTTAATCAACTAAACTATAGAAAATCAATCTGCTAATGAAGGTTATAGATTTGTTCATGAGGAAGAGACTTAGAATATTGTAGCATGTTATACTTATTGTGGCTGATTAATCTTCCAATATCCTAGTTTCAACAGCTCTCGTTCATGCACATCTTCTCTTTTTTTATCGTGCCTCTAGTAAGTTAGAGATAGAGTTTAAAAAGTCAAATCTTTGATGATTATATCATCTATGATTGAGTTGCAAAAAATTTAAGATCGGTATCCTCCATCTGAACCAAATTCTTCCTAGTTAAAGAATCTTTTTCTAGTAGCTCTAAACAATTAGGAGATTCTATACGGGGTTTTGCTTCTGGAGAGATTATGTTTGGTCCCGTTTATGGGGTAAAGTCAATACATTCTAAGTAGAAACATAGGGTTGTTAATCTCATCAAGATAATTGATCTCATACCAAATCCCATCCTCAGAATCATGTTTTCGAGAAAATACAAGAAATCTAAGTTATACAAGTAAATAGATCTATTCAATTTAAGGAAAAAATATGATTGGGTAGATGATAAAATAGAATCATGGGTTGCAAAAAATTATTCAATTAAGGATGAAGAAAGAAAATTCTTGGTTCCATTCTCCACCTTAACAACAGAATATAGGAGTGATGAAATTTTTATCGAGTTTGACTCATAGTAATCATTTGTCAAAGATGACTCTGTTTATCAAATGACTAAACAACCTGGAGCAATTACTTACAATACTTAGTTCAAATTCATAAACAACATCTAATTAATTCTAAGTTTAGTCCAACCATATTAGTATAAAGACGAATAACCTTGCAAAGACTATTCGGAAAAAATTCTACAGGCGTGAAGCATCGTAAGCCTACGCTGAGGAAGCGTACCATAGGGAGGAAAGGGAGATCACACAGTGAAAGAGCCAAGGGAGACCGGGTTATTTAAGATAAATGGAAGGCTTTTCCCTTTAGAGAAGGCCATATGGAGTAAAGGGAAGTGGAGAATTCTTGGAAAAAGAAGGAGCGAGAATATATAAAATAGAAAATGAAATACAAAAAATTCGATGAATAGATAGAGTCAATGGTAGAACAAACAACGCTACCTACACGCAAATTAGTTTTCGAGGTTGAGTAGTCTAAATTTCACTATAGGATTTGCGAATGAATGTTGGGCTAGGCCACCACGAATGGCTTGAGCCACACACAAGAAGACCCGTACGTACGATTTTTGGGGGATCCGGTCAAAAAATTGGATGATGCCCACATGACTAAAGGGACGTCTAAATTAATAGACTATGAAACTTATCTTCAAACTTTACCTTATTATGATTTTCAAAGGGCGATCACAGGGTTACTGAATGAAGTCCTTTGTTTCTTTTGTTAATGCTGGCCCACAGCGAGCCAGAGCTGACTAAGTGACATATAGAATATGGCAACGGTAACATCATTTCATATAAGGAGATAATAGATGGAGCCAATGACTCTCTAAGACTAACATATCCACAACAACAACCCTGAGCGGCAGTCAACCAAGGGCGTAAATGTGAGATGCTAGTGGAATGATCGGCTTGATAAAAGCTAGGGATGTTTCCTTCCTACCGCATCCTTCCTTGTATTTTGGAGATATAACTAACGTGCACTAAAAATGAATAGGAACTGGATTGATCTTTTCTATAGTAAGCGTCCAAGTATAAATGCACACTCACACGAGTTATAGGGGCATTCGGTGGAACCGATGAGCCACACCTTGCTTCTATATAGATGGGTGGGATAGAGGGATTGTGGTACCTTCTGCCTACCCTTCCTCGTATATTTTAAGAACCATGTGATGGAAAGTAGGCATAAGAGAAGGTGGTCATCACACGGAATCACACCACTTACTTGAGCAATGTGAGAGACTAAGGAATGTGTCGAATAAACTCCCCTGGGGCCGAAAGAATAATAGACAAATATTTACTTAGATAGGGATTTGATTGGTATTTTTTCTTAGTGATTTCAAAGAGAGCGCTTAGATATGTTATAAAAATGGAAGGTGGAAGTCTCGAATGGTGAATAGAGGCGACTCAGTATAGAAAGAATGAAAAATTGTCAAGGATGACTTCGTTGTTGGCAGAATGAAGGGCTAAATAGAAAGAGTGATTCCTTGATCCGGTATATATTTCCATCACCTCGGGAAACAGGTTGAGATAGATGATATCACATTTTCCCATCTTCCTTGCTGGTGGGGCAATCTTCTCTTATGGCCTTTACCCTCTACCCCAAAATACAGAACCAAGCCTGATGGTAGGCTATAATCTTGTATTTTAGTCGCTAATTGCACTATAATTTACTACACTTTAATTGAATTTGATCTTTAATCGTTAGCATTTTGCACTAATTACATGTTTTATGCCTCGTAGGAGTGATTCTGAGTGATGTAGATGTTATGGAACTAACTCGAGCTATTTGGAACGTTGAAGTCTAAGTAAAATACCAAAGGAGTAAATCGGGATCGTGTTCAGGGGTCGAGGACCAAGTCTGGATGTCAAAAAGCGAGTGAAAAAGATTCACTCTGGAGAAGTCCACAGCCGCAGTGCGTGGGGCTGTGCGTGGTGCGCCGTGGCTGCCCAAATTCTGCTACTAGTCAAATTTTATGCTCTCTGATAATCCCCACTGCAGACCCTCCTGGCACGTCGCCCCATGCAGTGCGCCTGTGCATTTTTACATAGTAAAATCCTATTTTGGCTAGAAGAAGGTGGTTTTATTTGGGCCCAACCCTACTTAGTATAAATACATGTAAACAAATATTATTTTCGAGACTTTTGACACATCTTAGACCTAATGAAGCTAAATAGGAGGTGGAGAAGCAAAAGCACAAGGAATTCGTCATTCAATCCTCACTCAAGACAAGAGTTTGGATCGTTTATGTTTTCCTTTAACTTAAACATATTTGTGATGAATTGCTTTATATCTATGCAGTAGTTCTCTATAAGGTTTGATGGACTTGGTGTATTGATATTTGTTTGTGGATTATAACTCTACTTTTATGTATTGAATCATTTTAGATGTTTTAATCATTGCATCTATATTCACTTGTTCTTGTAATCGAGAAACGCATAACTTATTATATTTTTGCATTCTATTTTAATGGTTGAATTCATTAATTCTTCTTAGTAATCAAAAGAGTTTATTTGAATTGTTGATTAACCCTAGTTAGGAGGATAATCGAGAGAGGTTCTCCTAAAGACCAATCCACTACGAATTCTTGCATATCTTCATGTGCTTAAAATTGGTTCATCTTATGAGGTTGAGACTTAATCGAGAGAGGAGATTCTACTAAACGTTTGAACTAATAATCAAGTGAATTCTAAAGACTTTCTTGAACATTAGAAGTGAATTAACTAGAGTTAGATCCTAAACAATTATCTTGCACCTATCCTATAAACCATATATTCTCCCAATTGATAACCTTGTTTCCTCATTACTTGTGTCGATTGTCATTAGCCAATAGTTTAGACTCTTAGTAAATTTTAGTCTTAATCATAAAACTCTCAATTGTTGATCATCTTGGATAGTAATCTAGCTACAAACTATCATAATAATGTTTTAACTCCAATCCTCATTGATACGATATTATATTTTACGATGTTCGACTAGCGAGTATATGTATGTGTGTGTTTTGCGCTACTCAAATTTTGGCATCATTGTCGAGATTGACAATCAATAATGTTTGTAATAATTTGTATTGCTAATTCAGGAATTTTCTTTTTATTTTATTTTTCTCTTTTTAAGTTTGGGGTTCTTTAATTGTGCATAGGTGACAGGATTGATTAATGCGTGACTCGATCTTCTGGGAAAGAATTGCAACAATACGAACTAAAAATCAAGAAACATCTGCAACTGTTGAGGAAGGAAAGAAATCTCCCGGAGAACATAGACAAGGTTAGGGAATCCTCAACCAAAGAAAAATATAGCTGGACATGATGATAATGTTGATTTGGCTACGAGGGAGGCAGCCCAACTCAGAGAGAAAACTGCAAGGAATGCCAAAGAAGCAACACTTAGAGATGCGCAAATTGCTTTCAAAGAGGAGAGGGCTCGGAGAATGGCTCAGATTAGCCTTTGGGTGCAGACCAGTTCAGAAACATAGCTCTCGGCCAAGGGAGACCAGTTAGTGATTATGCTAGATCAGTCTACAACCAAGTCTTATCAAGTGTGAAACCACCTCTAGTTGAAGCAAGGGTTGTTTCAAACCCTTCAGAATTGTTTTGTCTTCAGAGGAAAGCAAAGCGAAAATCCAAACAATCCTCTAATGGACTTTGAGGAGATCATGAACACCTTTTAACACAATGATGTGTCACAAGATGCAGTTTACTTAAGAGTATTCCCCTTCACAATCAAAGATGATGTGAAGCATTGGCTTCGAAGCTTACCCCAATGATCAATTAGAACATGGGAGAAGATGACCAGAAAATTTCTTGCTAAATATTTCTCCTCAGCAAATACGGGCAAGTTTAGAAGAGAAATCCATAACTTCTGCCAGAACAAGATGGAAACTGTGTTTGAAGCTTGGGAGAGTTTTAAGGAGATAGTGCAAAAGTGTCAACACTGCGGAATTGAACTCTGGATGCAACTCTAGAATTTTTTGGATGGATTGGCACCGGCCTTACGTAGAACATTGAGTAATGTAGCTAGAGGCCCATTGATGAAAAAACTACAAAGGATAAAGTCGCAATTCTAGATGAGTTATATGAAGATGCTAATTAGTGGACCTCTGAAATTACTGAAAGAAGAAGATCAACTGGTGTTCACCAAGTTGATGCTAACACATCTGTGCAGGTACAACTTGATGCCATGGCCAAAGAAATGAGAAAGTGAATGTTGTAGGTAATTATAACTTCAATGCAATGGGTCAAAAGCACCCCGGTTTTTCATGGAGTTCACCTAGGGGTACAGTAAATTCATGGAAACAAAACAACCCTGGATTTCATGGATAAAGAGCCCTAGGCTTCAAAAATCAGCAGAGGCAACCGTTTCATCCTAAACAGCCGAATCAGCCTGGTTTAGGAGATTTGATGAAATCATTTATTTTCAAGATAGATGAAACATTAGATGTTCATGGTATAGCTATCAAAGAACTTGGAAAAGTTTTGTGAAACTTGGAGTGACAAGTGGGACAAATTTCAACTATATTGTCTGCGAGAATCCTAGATATTCTGCCAACTAATACTGAGAAGAATCCTAAAGAAACGGTAAATGATGTGACCTTGAAAAGCGGGCAAGTGTTGAAAGAACCCACTCCAGTCCAAAAAGAGGTGATACCTAAAAAAGTGGGGAGGAGCTAAAAATTGAAGCTGATAAGAAGAAGAAAGGCAACAAAGGAGTTCAGAAAAAAGAAGAAGGAAGAAACTTCAAGAAGGGAAGAACAATGTGTGAGCGAGCATATGCCTGCTCTACCATTCCCGCAAAAGCTCTATAGAGAAAAGCTGGACAAGCAGTTTGAGAGATTTTTAGATATGCTAAGATGGGTTAATGTAAATTTTCCATTCACATAAGTGCTCTCACATATGCCAGCTTATGCCAAATTCTTGAAGGACATCCATGTAAAGAAGAGAAAGATAGAAGAGACCTCAGTGGTCAAGCTCATAGAGCATTGCAGTGCAGTCTTGCAAAACAAACTCCCACTAAAGTGTGGAGATCCAGGGAGTATTACTATACCATGCTCTTTAGGAACTCTTAACTATGATAAATCTTTATGTGATTCTAGTGCCTCAATTAATCTAATGCCTTTGTCAATTTACAGGAAACTAGAAAATGGAATTAGAGAGATAAGGTCTACAGCAATATTGTTGCAGCTGGCAGATAAAAAAAATAATACCCGAGGAGATAGAAGATGTCTTAATATGGTTAGATAAGTTTGATTTTCTGGTAGACTTTATAGTCGTGAAGGTGGAGGAGAGCAAGGAGATACCCCTCATCATAAGAAGACCATTCTTAGTAACGGGTAGAGAAATATTAGATATACATTAGAGAAAGCTCATGCTTAGAGTGGGCGAGGAGACGGTGACTTTTGAGATGAGTGTAGAAAAAGGGGTGAAAAAGGAGAAGCTAGCTGCAAGTGTAGAGTGTAAGATGAAGGGAGTGAAAGAGAAGGCTGCTGCTATTGAGAAAGATAAGTGTGGAGTGTACCCCAAGAAGGCGGAGAAGAAATTGTCGTCGTGGATGTGTACACTAGTTCGGGCACGTGGAATGGATCTCGACTTCGACTCAAACCCGACTAGATATTTAGGTAAGTCTCCTCTACTTTATGCTTTTTAATTGTGTGTCACGGGGACATGCCATAACTTAAAGTGTGGGGTGAGGTATATTTGTATATTGTATGTATATTAGTTTTAGTTTTCTTTTTGTTAGTTCGAGTAGTTAGAGATTGAAAAAAAACATAAAACATTTCAAATTTTCGACTTTTCTCGGTGATGGATATCATATCGATAGGTTTTCTTTTGTAGGTAGTGTAATAATTCCCCCTTGCTTTTTCTTTGGGTCGCGTATTTTTTCAAGGGTTTTATTTGAACCGGGTGTAGTTAGTTTTTATTTTGTAGGAGCAGAAGTAGGAAACTTTGTGCTGTGATTTAAATTGAAGCAATATCACTTGACTCTATTATGCCTTGCGAATAGTGAGTGCTTTAGTTGTGATGCTTAGGCTAAGTTTTTGACTCTCCCAATTGATAACCTTCTTTGTTCTTACTTGCGTAGATTTTCATTATCCAATAGTTTAGACTCTTTGTAAATTTTAGTCTTAATCATAAAACTCTCAATTGCTGATCATCATGGATAGCAATCTAACTAAGGATACGATATTATATTTTATTATATTCGACTAGCGAACATATTTAAGTGTGTATTTTGCGCTCATCAAAGCCCTTTCTAATCCATTCTTTTCTGCATGTAGGGAGGATCTAGAGTGTCTACCCCTCCCACTCAAGGTTTTTCATCACCCCACAAGCACCAAAAACATCCTTTTGCACTTCATTCGATTTTCCTCCACAAACGCACCACATAGGAGCCTTACCCATATTTCAAAGGCGCTACTTCGATTCCAGCGCTCGTCCTCCAATACCTCCCCCCCCCCAACTTCTATTGCATCACTTAAAACTTATTTCAACAAAGTACCAAAGTGGTTGTAAGAACAATATGTTTTGGTTACTAGCAAAGGCTTCCCAAAGTGACCAGCTTTCTACACTAGTTGTTGCCTCACGCTGCCATATTTTCATATTATTGGATAGCATGGCATGGGGCTAAGATAACTCAAGTGGGAGAGGTTGTGTTAAGGGTGACCCTATTCTACAGTTCATAGAGCACTTGTGTATGTGATACAAGTGGACGTCTACAAAAAAGCTGTAATAAAATTTGTTCATCCTTCCATCGAAGACCTTATCTATGTAAATATGACTGCCCAAGGACACACTCATTTTTCAGCCATAGAGAGACTTTTGAATTGCAAGGTACCATTACCAGCTTAGTATATACAAGTCTTATTTCATAAAATAACTCAAATTTCAAATCATTCACTTGCTTTAACTACTCATTCTATGGATGAAGGAGCATCAACTATGTTCATATGCAAATTTTGAATAGCGGGAGAAATCGTTGGAATTCTATGAAAGACTCTCGGGAGCCAGGATGCAAGCGAGTTTCATACGACTAGGTGGAGTGGCACAAGATCTACTTCTTGGCTTATGTATAGATATTGATTCATTAACACAATAATTTGCCTTTCGTATCAAAAAATTAGAAGAGATGTTAACAGAAAACTATATCTTGAAACAACGATTAGTAGATATTTATCACGACCCAAAACCACCAACCGATCATGATGGCGCCTAACTGATTTGCTAGGAAATCCAAACATAATAATAGCGAAACAAGATAATAGAAATAACAAAAAATAACACAATTCTAAAGCTAATAATATAAAATAACTACGTTGATATATAACAAATTTTCCAGAACAGATAAATACAAAGTCATGAGCTTTAAAACGGAAGTACAAAGTAAAATACTGTCTAAATGAAGGCAACATTACATAAATGAAAAGAGACGCCAAAGACTCCGGTCAAAATGCAACTCTACCTCGTCTCTTTGTAAATCCTCAGCTACGGGTCAGAGCTATCTACGACTCGACCTGGATCTGTACACGACATGTACTAGGGAAGTATCATAACTAACCTCGGTGAGGTTTATGAACTATACTCGCCAATAACCTATATAGTTCATAAACCTCACAAGTACACAACAAACAATAATATCAAGTCATAAATTACAGTTAAAGCCTCCTCGATGCACAAGATAACGAAAAATGCTCTATTTCAGTTAATCAATCTGGCATATAGAGAAGAAATGCAAACAAGGGATGTATGCATTCCTGATCTAATATATGGAGACAATATGCGAATAAAACATGTATACATCCAAGGAAACTTCAAGTAGAGAAGAAATACAATAACAACAACACATACTGGCCAGTTTTCCTCTTAACGCATGTACACCATCAAAGGAGAAACATTAGAGGGTAACCAATAGGGGATGGATACATATCCACACGCTGCATGGATAACTCACGTGCATATATAACTACCACATGGACAACTCACGTGCTAACATAACTTAAATCTACACGGACAACACACGTGTTATCAACACATTCCATATAACACAAAAGGCAAATATGGAATACATGTACATGAACAACGAACATCAGTTTACTTACTCATGAACTAATATAAGTGACATGCTAATGTGTAGGCATGTGCAAAGTGTGCTACCACAGTTCTAGTCAGGCGATTAAGCCACAAGAATAGCAACTAACACGTTAGAACAAGAGATAAATCAACAAATAATCTCTAACATGATCCAAATACCTCATGAATGGAATACAACATAAGAAATATGATAACATGAAGCTTAACAATCAATTCAAGGCATATACTAGCCTAATCACTACCTCGAGCATGGATAATGCCCCGGTGTATGCACATGGGCTCAATCCCCTCACATGTGCACAACCCATAGTGTGTAGCTATCATTAATAACTTAGGCAACTCATACCTCAACCAAGTTTAGGTAAGTTACTTAGCTCAAGTAATATACAAATTCAACCAAAAAAGTCAACCATAGGCCCGCATCCCACAACCCAACAAAACTCACAAATCCCGAACACCCAATCTAATACGAGTCCAAATATGTGTGCTTTATCTAAATCCAAACTCAAATCGACCCCCCCAAATCATCAATTTTTACTCTCCAAAACCCCCCAAATTCCACCTTAAATGCATATAAACTAGGTGTAATGATCCATTGGTAATCAATATTTAACACAAAAATTAAATAAAGTGAACTTACCCCTTAAATTGTATTGAAGATTTCTCTAAATATTGCATCTAGCCGAGCTCCACAACTCCAAATAATAAAACATTACCAAACCCTCGATATATAATAGACTGCCGAGCGATTCCCCATTTGTGGTCCAAAATATCGCATTTGTGATACTCCATTATCCAGATGTGTGAATTACTTATTCCCCAACCAACCACATTTGCGGTCCTCCTTTTGCTTCTGGGGAACCACATCTACGGTCCAACTATCGCATCTACGGGAATCCTTTTGCCTCCGGCCCAGTCTGCTTCTGCGACATCACATCTGCAACCACAATCCCACAGATGTGAAAACACCAAACTCAGCAGTCTATAGCAATGCCAACATAACTCATAGTGATCCAAAATCAATCAGAAACACAGCCGAGGACCCCGGGACCGCGTCCAATCATGCCAACCAGTCCAAAAACTAAACACGGACGCTCTCGAGGTCTCAAATAACACCAAACAACATCAAAACCACGAATTACATCTCAACTTAAGCCTAAAGAACTAACACAAATTTCCAAATTCAAAACATAGGCCGAACATGCCTAAATAACTCAGAATGACAAATTTTTCATGTAACTCCCAAATGACACAATAGATCCAATCCAACTCCCGGAACTACAATCAGAACCAGATATCATTAAAGTCAACTCTCCGTCAAACCTATGAATCTTCCAAACCTTCAACATTCCAACATTCGCCAAATAGAACCAATGCAACCTAGGAACTTCCAAATCTAAATCCGAACATATGCCTAATTCCAAAATCACCATACAAACGTATTGGAACCATCAAACACCATTATGGGGTCATCTACACAAAAGTCAAACTCCGATTAACTCATACAACTCAAGCCTCCAACCAAGGGACTATGTGTTCCAATTTAATCCAACACTCCCCTGAAACCAAACCAACGACCCCTGCAAGTCGCATAATTAGAAATACACATAAGTAAAGAATCAAATGGGGGAAATGGGGCTAAAATACGCAAAACGATCGGCCGGGTAGTTACATTCTCCCCCTCTTAAACAAACTTGCATCCTCGAACGAGTCTACAATCATACACGGGGTTTCAAAAAGGTGAGGCTATTTGCTATGCATCTCTTGCTCGATCTCTTAAGTAGCCTCCTGGACCGGCTGACATCTTTAATGAACCTTCACCAATGCTATATTTTTCGACCTCAACTTTCAAACCCGCCGGTCTAGATGGACACCGGCTCCACATCATAACTTAAATCCTCGTCAACTGCATAGTGATGAAGTCAAATACATGTGAGGGATCCCTATCACTTCCGGAGCATGGAAACATGAAACACTAGGTGAACTCCCGATAAACTAGGTGGCAGGGAAAGTTTGTAGGCCACCTCTCCAAATCTCTCTAGTACCTCTAAAGGACCAATATATCGAGGGCTCAACTAGCCCTTCTTCTCGAACCTCATCACACCCTTCATGGGTAAAACTTTAAGTAGAATCTTCTCATTCACTATATATGCCACATCATGGGCCCTCCTGTCTGCATAACTCTTTTGCATATGTTGCGTTGTACGCAGCTACTCCTGAATCAACTACACCTTCTCCAAAGAATCACGGACCAAATCAGTTCTCAACAACCTAGCCTACCTAGGCTCAAACCAACCAGCTACAGAACGACATCTCCTAACATATAAGGCCTAATAAGGAGCTATCTGGATACTTGACTGATAGTTGTTGTTGTAGGCTAACTCTTCTAATAGTAGAAACTGGTCCCATGAGCCCCATAATCAATTCCACAAGCTCGTAACATGTCCTCAAATATTTGAATAGTACATGCAGACTGATTGCCTATCTAAATGCCATGCTCAGCTCGACCTGTGTGCCCAACTCACGCTATATTGCTCTCCAAAATGCGATGTAAACTGAGTTCCTTGATCTGAGATAATAGACATGTGCACACCATGAAGGCTTAATCTCTTGAAGATAAATACGAGCCAACTGCTCTGAAGAGTAGTTTGTCACGACTGTAATGAAGTCTGCCGACTTGGTCAGTCTGTCCACAACGATCCACACTGCACCAAAGCTCATCAAGGCCTGTGGAAGCCCAACTACAAAATCTATAGTGATATGCTCACTTCCACTCCGGAATATCTGGCCTCTAAAGTAAACCACCTAGTTTTTTATGCTTATACTTCACCTACTGATAGTTCAAACACCAAGAAACATACTCAACAATATCCTTTTTCATCCTCCGCCACCAATAGTGGTGCCTCAAATCATGAAACGTCTTCGTGGCACCCAGATCAATGAAATACCACGAATTATGGGTCTCCTCAAGTATCAAATCTTGCAACCCATCAATATTAGGCTCACAAATCAAGTCCTGAAGCCTCAAAACCCCATCATCACTAATAGTAACCTCCTTAGTATCATTGTGCTACATTGTGTCCCTTAGGACAAGTAAGTAGGGATCATCATACTGATACGTCTTAATGCACTCATACAAGGACAACCGTGATACAACATAAGCAAGAACCCTGCTAGGCTCCATGATATCCAACCTCACGAAACTGTTGGCCAAAACCTTAACATCTAAAGCTAACAGTCTCTCCTCAGCTGGGATAAAAGCAAGACTATACAATCTCTCCGCCTTCCTACTCAATGCATCAGTCACCACATTGGCCTTCCCCAAGGACAAAGAATGATTATATCATAGTCTTTTAGTATCTCTAACCACCTCCGTAGCCACAAGTTTATATCCTTTTCCTTGAATAAGTGTTGGAGACTTCTATGATCCATGAACACATCACAAGACACACCATAAAAATAATGCCTCCAAATCTTGACCGCGTGAACAATGGCTACCAACTCAAAATCGCGTACTAGGTAGTTGATCTCATGGGGCTTCAACTGATGCAAAGTATAAACAATCACTCTACCATCACGCATCAACACACACCCAATGCCAACCCATGAAGCATCACAGTAGACTGTATAAGAACCTGATCCTGAAGGCAAAACAAGAACTAGAGTGGTATTTAGGCCGCCTTGAGCTTCTAAAAGCGCTCTACACACTCATCTGGCCACCTGATTAGGGCACCCTTCTGCATCAATCTAGTCAATGGGGCTATTATAGATGAAAACTCCTCAATAAAATGGCAATGATTCCTACCAAACTAGAGAAAACTCAGAATCTCTATAGAAGTTAACGGTCTAGGACAAGTCTAAACTGCCTTGATATTCTTTGGATCCACCTTAATCCCCTCACTAGACACCACGTGACCCAAAAATGCCACTGAGTCTAGCTAGAACTCAAACTTGGAGAATTTAGCGTATAGAGTATTCTCCCTCAAAGTCTGAAGCACGATCCCCAAGTGTTTCTCATGCTCCTCCTAACTGCGAGAATATACTAGTATATCATAAATGAAGTATATGATGAAAGAATCCAGATATGGCTAAAATATTATGTTCATCAAGTGTATGAAAGTTGATGTTGGAATTAGTCAGCCCAAAAAACATCATCAAGAACTCATGGTGCTCATAACGGGTTCTGAAAGCTGTCTTAGGAATATATGAAAACTTGATCTTCAACTAATGGTACTCCGATCTCATGTCAATCTTCGAGAATACCCTATTACCCTGAAGCTGATTAAACAAATGATCAATACGCGTTAGTTGGTACATTTTCTTGATAGTAACCTTGTTCAACTACCTATAATCAATGTGCATCCTCATAAAACCATCTTTCTTCTTCATAAATAGTACCCGCGCACCCCAAGGTGACACACTAGGCTTGATAAAACCCTTATCAAAAAATTTCTGTAACTGCTCCTTCAATTCCTTCAACTCTATTGGTGACATAGGATATGATGGAATGGAGATGGGTTGAGTGTCGTACCACAAATCAATACCAAAATCAATATTCTCGTCGAGTGGCATGATTGGAAGGTATCCAGGAAAAACATCTGGGAACTCCCTCACTACAGGAAATGACTCAACAATAGGAGTTCAACATTAGCATCCCTCACGAAGGCCAAATACGCAAAATACCCCTTCTCAACCATCTGTTGAGCTTTCAAATATGAAATCACTCTATTAGGAGCACGACCAAGAAAACCTATCCACTCCAACCTAGGAAATCCCGACATCGCCAATGTAATGTCTTAGCATGACAATCAAGAATAACATGGTACGGAGATAGCCAATCCATACCCAAAATTACCATAAAATAAACCATGTTGAGCAACAATAGATTTACTCAAGTCTCATAACCCCCAATAGTAACCACATACGTTCGATATACACGATCCACCATAATAAAATCGCCTACCGGAGTAGATACACAAACAAGCTTATATAAAAATCACTGAAGCACAATAGTAAGTGGAATTGGGGCCAAAATAAAGTACTAAACAACATCGTCAATACCATAAAGAACGTGGCCCATACACAAAACAAAATGATGAGCAAAGTGGAAACAATTGAGAAAAAGGTGGAGCAAACATCGTCTCACAATGCAGGACTGATCAAAGCCTTAGAACTAAGGCTAGAAAATTTACAATATGAGATTTGTTCGCCAGGAACTTCACTTTTTTAATTTTTCCAAAAACAACAAAAGAAGACGATTTCCATCAAAGAACAAATTCAACTTTTGAGAAATGACCACTTTGAGCCACAAAATACACTAGTTTTCCCCTCAAAACCTACCTTCTTCCCTATATCGCCACAAGCATATTCCCCACCTAAGTTGGACTACACCTTTTCTACTTTTCCACCTACCTCACAAAATCCAATCTCTTTCACCCAACCCTTAAAATAAGAACATGATTTTGATATTGCAAAAATGGTTTGGGAAAGGAAAGATGCTCCTTCGGCACAAAAACAAACCAAGAAAAGGCGAGATCATGGTGAAAGTTCAAAAGGGTCTAACCCCAAAAATCTGATGATTTCTGATCAGAAGGCTCCAGACCTCTATGTCTCCCAGCAAAGAAATATATCAGAAGAATATACCCCATGGTTAGAATCTCTAAATTTATCAGACGATGAAACAATGGAAGATAGCTCTCAATCAAGCAATGAATCCACAACAAACTCTTCCGAAGATGATGATCCCCTAATATTTGTAAACCAGCTAAGAGACCTCGAGATATCTGAAGTAGATGAGGAACAACAAGGCATGATAGATGAACCAATCCCATAAAGAAGATATGAGCCCATAGCGTCAAAACCAGTTGGAACTGGTTTCCACACTTTCACCTTAGATGACGTCAAGGTTTCAAAATGGCCTCAAAGGATCCAAGACTTCTATAGTTGGATGGTGACCAAAAATTTGGTGGAACGAGAAAAGTATATTATCCCGTCAGAACTTACTTCACGATTCTCGAGAATCCTCAAAGATTGGTGGAACTCACTTGGAATTCAAGACAAAAATACTTTTCTTACTTCCCAAGAATTTGCCTTCAACATTAGGATCCTACATGAAGTTTTCTGTGGAGATACTGGCCAAAGATAGGAGAAAATGCAAAGACAACTCTTCGAGATGAAGTGTGTGTCATTCGACAGAAATGACATTGACAGGAATTTTCAAAAAATGGGGAAGATATACTTCGAGATCGGTGAAGACATTAATCTAAAGCAAGCCTTTGTCTCTTCCCTTCCAAAGTTGTTGGCAAGCCTAACTATGACCATCATTAAAAAAAGTATCAGTCCATAACAATCCCACAAATTGGTTACATTAGGCAAGCTACTTTCGTCCCATTGGATGACATTTGTATGAAGCTTTCTGCCCTAAAACAAATTATCCAACACAATCCAGCACTTGACGAAGCATGCCGCAAATCTGATCTAATCACCGGATCAAGATGTTCCTGCCACACATCTAGGAGACAGAGAGGATTTAGGAGGTTTAGATGGCCAAGAATCCCAAAGGGGAAATCAAGGTACAAGAGACGCACAAAATATTTCAGATGTAGAAGGCCAGGAAATTTTCATAAGAAAAATAGATGTTTTATTTACAACAAGATTGGATATTTCGCTAAAAACTGTCCCCAATCAAGAAGATCTGTCAAACTCCTTGAAGAGATTGAATATTACACTGGCATATATCTCGAAAAAGAGGAGGACCTTGAATCTATATTCTCTGTGGATGATGAACCTAGTGAAGA
Source organism: Nicotiana tabacum (assembly GCF_000715075.1). Classification (NCBI taxonomy): domain Eukaryota; kingdom Viridiplantae; phylum Streptophyta; class Magnoliopsida; order Solanales; family Solanaceae; genus Nicotiana; species Nicotiana tabacum. Next base: position 48,647,175 of record NC_134089.1, on the reverse strand, counting down.
AACTTTATTCTCTCTTGATATCTATGAAGATCAAGGCAATGATCACTACCAAATTTCAGAACCAGTGATCGAAGCTCGAGAAGAAATCAATGCTCTTGTAGTTGTTCCTCAAGTAGAACTCAAAGTTTATTCATCCAAATGGGATAAACCAACTCGAGTTATTGCTTTCATCGACACTAGAGCTGCTTCCTCACTCATAAATCCTGATATTCTCCTTGAAGATCAATGGGTGCCACACATTAAGGATTTTAACACTTACTCAAATGGAATTCTGACTACCACTGTCATCACAACGCATCCGGTCACAATTGATTTCTTTCAAGGATTGAAGTACAAAACCAAGCTGATAGGGTCTGATGTACCAGGAAAAGATCTTATTGTTGGATTCGACATTTACAGACAACTTAAAGATTAACTCCAGATCAAGGCTAATGGGATAGCTTTTAAAATGCAGTTTAATCCTCATTCTGAGATTCCAAGGCTATTCCAAATCACCAATGATGAACAAATCAAAGAGATTGAGCAAAATCGCATTAAACATTCATGTGCTGAATCCCACAAGGATTTCATGAAGAAAGGGAAAATCTTGTTATGGAAAAACAAAGAGTTTTTATCAAGCTCCCTTTCAAGAAAAATGAAAATATCAATCCAATAAAATCTTGCCATTCAGGCATGAATCCAAATCATCTTCAGCCTGCAAAGAAAAAATGCGACAAACTTTTGGAATTTGATCTAATAGAGCTGTCGGATTCACAATGGGCATACAAAGCATTTTATGTCAACAAAAAAGTTGAGCAGACAAGAGGAAAACTCAGGTTAATCATTAATTACCATCCACTTAACCATTTCCTCCGAGATGATAATTCCCCATCCCAAATAAACTCACTCTTTTCTCCCACTTAGCCAATGCCAAATATTTTTTGAAGTAATTTAAAATTTGGATTTTGGCAATTGGGAATCCACCCTGAAGAAAGACCTAAAATGGGATTTTGCATCCCCGATCATTACTTCCAATGGAAAGCCATGCCCTTCGGGTTGAAAACTGCACCCTCTTTATTCCAAAAGGCCATGATAAAAATATTCCAGCTCATCCTCCTTACCTCTTGAGTTTACATTGATGACATCCGGTTATTTAGTAATACATTGGAGGAACATGTCAACTTGCTTCGTCAATTTGAGGCATTGGTAACACAGTACGTAATCATGCTCTCAGCAAAAAATATGGTTCTTGCTCAAAAAGAGATTGATTTTCTCGGAATGCATTTTGTCCAAAGTGCATATAGTCCAGGATCCCATATATGTCAGGAACTACTCATGTTTCCAGATACCAACCTCACAACAAAGTAGATACAACAGTTCTTGGGTGTCATAAATTATGTAAGAGATTTCATCCTAAATATCTCCACATAAATTTCTCGGCTCATAGAGATGCTCAAGAAAAATGCTCCATAAGGGGGAAAGAAACAAGATGAACCAGTCAAGGAAATAAAGTAGATATCTAAAAATGTCAAGTCCCTCTATATCCCTTCAGATGGAAAGAAGATACTGCAAACTGATGCCAGCAATGAATATTGGAGTGTTGTTCTATTTGAAGAAAAAGATGGCCAGAGGAAAATATGCGGATACACTAGTGGAAAGTTCAAAGATGCTGAGCAACATTATCAGTCCACTTTTAAGGAAATTCTTGCAGCGAAGAATGGAATCAAGAAATTCAATTTCTTCCTTATTCATACAGAATTTCTAATAGAAATGGATATGAAGGCCTTCCCAAAGATGATCCAGATAAATGCAAAAATTATTCCCAATCCTTATATTCTCAGATAGGCTCAATGGTTCTCCCATACAAGTTTCAAGTCAAGCACCTGAAAGGAAAGGATAATATTCTCGAGGATTTTCTAGCCCGACCGGAAGAATTCTCAAAGAGATTTTCCACAGTGAAGATGATGTCAAAGCAAAAATTAATTTGCCACATCTTCATGCTTTCAAATGTACCAGGAACAAGCCCATTGAAATCCGCCGGAGTTGTTCAACCTCATGGATCCCTTTGATCCATCAATTTTAATGGATATAAGAACTTATTATGAGCTCCAAGTTTTCCGACAATATGGAGGATCCATTCTTAAGCCTTATGGAGTCAACCCAGAATATTTATAGCACAAGCCAAGGATTTTCCCTAAGAACTATTATGGTTTTTCTGGTACCTATGCCATCACTATTATATTTTCATGGAATTCAAATGCAACGTCTTCATGGATTTTGATAACATTGAACCAGCTCTTAAAGTATTTTTATTGTGGTTAAAACCTAGAAGATATTGGATAAAATATTTCAACGATTCCTACACAGCAAAGGTATTCATGTTCCATAGGCCAGTGAAGATTATTAATGGAAAAGTCCAGGCGCAAGTAGAGGCATCATTCTGGTGGAAATTTCCCGTGTCCATTTTATTAATGGAAGAAGAATATAGTGAGGCACAAAGAATCATTTTCCTGCAAAATAGGTGCATCCCGAGAGAGATATGACCAAAAGATTGGGCAAGTTGGAATTATACCAGCACTCATCCTCACTAGGAAAGAGTCCGGGAAGCAGCCAAAGATATCAAACTCCATACGAAGTAATCCAAGAAAAGATCACTCTCGACATCTCCAGATTAAGATTGCAGATTACATCTCTCAATCCAAAGGAGAAAGAACACAGCGAATAAGGACTGTCAAGTTCCAGGAATTACTACACAAAGTTTTTGAAAAGATGCCTAGAAGACAGCCCTAGAATCAATGAAGGATAATTATCTAAATCCCTACTAATCCTACATTATCTACCAAAAACCCCTCAAAAATCATCTACCCATACCAAGACAAATTTCTACATCCTTCCATACTATCCAGGCCCCACTTCCACTTGCTTTCACATGCTTCCACACGCTTCGTCACATACAACACCTTACTTTCACATGCCATCACATGCCCCCACATACTTTCATATGTTATACCATGTATATTTCACCCCTTTCACATGTTTTCAGGAGCTTTTTAGTTGTTTTGCCTAAAGTCCTTCACATGCCAAAAGGGACCCACTTGTAGATAAGTTTGCCATGTAAGATAGGTTTATTTTATAATGTAAGTTTGCCTTATAGTAACCTCCTAGTCCTATATTAAGGAGGCCTTGTAGTAGTTGGAAGATCATCTTGTAACCTTTGTAAATCTTTTGTGATATATTACATATGAGTGCTTTCTAAATTTCCCTCTTGTTCTTTCTTTCGAATGGATGGAAAGGCCGGTCCATGTATGAAAATAGATTAAGAATACTCTAAGAAAGTTAGCTTATTGTAGTATGAAAGTTTTTTGAGTTATAACCAGCTAACGTTGGTTATAGTACAAAAGTTTTCTGAGTTGTGTAGCTTGGCAAACTGTCCCTTATGGGTTATTGAAACCAGACCCTTTGTAGGAAAACTTTTGCGACTATAAGCAAATTAACTGTTTGTGTAGCTTGGCAAGCCGTCCCTTATGGGTTGTTGAAGTCAGCCCCTTTGTAGAGAAACTTTCGTATCTATGATTTAGTTTGCTTTAACAACAGATGTGATCACGGCGTCAGAAAAATATGCCTCTCACCTAGAAAGAAATGCATAGCAATAGGCTTGACCACCACCTAACTAACCTCCCCCTCTAGGGTGATGTAGAACTGATTGAGCCCCACTCACAGATAGCTGCATGGGTAGTTTACAATTGGTGATGGAACCACAGTTTGTGCGCTTGTGTTGCACTACTCAGAAGTCTAGGGCAATCCCTCTTGAGATGACTTAAGTCTAAACACTTGAAACAACCCCTCCTCTGTTGTTACATCCCGCATTTTGTACGTTAAATTTTTGTCGTAAGTTAATCGACGTAGACTCGGAGATGAAATTATCCTGAGGTTGTAAGCATTTATGCTATTTATAACAAGCAATAAGTAAGTTACGTGAAGGTTAAAGGGTAAATGAATCAAAGCAAATGAGTTTCATTGAAGGTTGTCGATTGGGATAAAACATGGTCCAAGCTACAACCCCCTTTATTTACGTACTAGTGTCGTACAAGGTACCACATAACAACGATAGTAGGGTACATAAAATGTATTAAAAGTTAGTAGTATTTTAAGTAATTTGAGATAATTTTTAATTATGTGGGTAATTAGTCAATTATTGGGTAATGGGATATTACCTAATTAATTAATAAATTGTTGCATAAAACCCCCCCCCCCCCCCCTCCAACAATGTGGCAACACCCCCATCCCATTTAAGTGACTCTTACGTTCTTGCATAGATGGCAAATTTTGAGGATTAGGTGTCTTAGTCTTCTACTAAGTGGGCCACACCCACTAAAACCTTTCCTACATTAGTAAGATGTTTTATTCCTTAATAACAAAAGAACAAGAATCAAGAATTGAGTCTCTTATGTAAATAGAGTGGGCTGGTCGTGAGTCCTTCAGAAAGCAAAATATTTCCATACCAAATATGAATAACATCGTTTGTTGATTCCGTACCAATGGGATAAAGCGTGAATTGCAAATTGTAAGAGAGCACGGTACAATGTTTCTCAAGAGAATCGGTTCAGGTATATTAGGTCTACCCTTTCTTTTCTTTTGGCCTGATCTAAGTAACAATACGTAAACATAATGTTATTTCATAAATGGTTCTACTCTTAGTAATTAAGAAGGTCTACGTTGTTTATTCCTGTAAAAGGATATTCAAAGCATGCCTAAGTATGTTCCTAACTCTCTATTAAGGTGTTCAATAAAGATATTAATATTCATGATGGTATTATATGCATCATGTTTTACCACCGAGTTACTACCGGTCGGGCAGTTACACATTTACCAGCGAGCTACGAGCAGTCAGGCAGTCATGCATTTACAATCGAGCTACAGTCATTCGGGCAGTCATGCATTTACCACCGCTCTACGTTCGGTCAAACAGTTACCACAGATCGGTTGGGCAGTTAACATCACGAGAATGATGTAATCAGAACTATTATATTGTAGTTTTATTTATATATACGAGATGTGTCTTATTCTGTATGTTATGGCCCTCAATGGAAAGTTAGAGGTTATAAGTTCACACTTATCCCTCCCCGAGATAGTATTATATTATTACATTTCATTTTTGCCTTACATATTCGGTACATTCCTCGTACTGACGTCCCTTTTACTAGGCTCTATGTTTCTTAGAATATAGGTGTAGATAGGCGAGGTGGGGACCATCCTCTGTAGGCTGCCTCCAAATATCAGCTTTTGGTTGGTGAGCTCCACTTCTTCCTAGAGTACTGCCGAGTCATATTCTATATATGTAATTTTGTTTTTTGAGAATGTCGGGAACCATATCCCGACTTATATATTATGGTCCTGTTTTCTTAGAGGTTTTGCAGACAGTATCCTATATATGGTTTTAGGTATGACATGTCAATGGCCTTGTCGGCCCCTTGTATCTATATAAATATTTTTGAATTAGTTATGTGAGTTAAGTTCCAATATTGATAATTATATATATAGATGTGGCCTATCATGGCCCGTGACGAGTCTTATAGTAAATAGGAATAAGGTACGTGGTGCTCGATTGAGTAGGCACGGGGTGACCATCGTGGCCCTCCAATTTGGGTCGTGAGAAAAGTGGTATCAGAGCAAATTTGTCCTAGCGTTGTCTGCAAACCGTGTCTAGTAGAGTCTTGTTTATAAATGTGTTGTGCACCACGTTGTATAAACAGGAAACTACAGGGCATTTAGGGACCGGTTACCCTTCCTTCTTGATATTAGATCATGCAATAGAGCAGAGTCATAGGGAATAAAGCCCTTAACCTTTGACTTGTTTTATATATACAACAATGCCTATGACCAGGAAAGCTACATCTAGTCAGAAGGGTAAAGCGGCGGAGATAAGGGCATGAGTAGAGCACCAATGTCTAGTGAGGCTAAAGTAAGGCCCCGAGGGGAAGTATGACACCCTCACATAGTTCTCCGATTTCTCTAGCACTCGGGGAGATAAGGAGGAACCCAGTGCCTCAACTTATTGCTCATGATGAGGATATGGACATGAGGAGTGCAGTACGGTTGTTGACCAAACTGGTATCTGCTCAAGCTCAATGCCAGGTAGGTACAGGTGTTGGTTATGCTGGTAGGGTTATTAGCACAAGAGTTTGAGACTTCATCAACCTGGACACTCTAATGTTTACCGGATCCAACAACAATGAAGACCCACAAAACATTATTGATAGGATACAGAGGACTTTAAGGGTGATACATGCATCAGACACTGAGCAAGTAGAGTTAGCCTCTTACCGATTGTGGGATGTTGCGGTTCAGTGGTATGAAACTTGGGAATTGTCTAGAGGGACAAATGCACCTCCAGCGGTATGGGAAGAGTTCTCAGGGGCTTTCTTGCCTCATTACTTGCCGGCAGAGATTCGTCAGGCAAGGGTAGACAGGTTCTTGACTCTTAAACAAGGGAATATGAGTGTGTGGGAGTATAGTCTCCAGTTTGATTCCTTGGTGAGGTATGCCCCCTCGATTGTGGATGAGATGAGTGATCGAGTGCATCGGTTTGTGGTAAGACTTGGGCCGCACCTAATTAATGAGTGTTTTACGGCCGCTCTGCTTGATAGTATGGATATTTCCCACATCCTGGTTTATGCTCAGAATTTGGAGGATCAGAAACGACAGCAATATGATAATCGTGATGAGGGTCAGCATAAGAACTCTAGGTCTACTACACAACCTGGGGATTTTCTGGGGCATCCTATGCTACCATATCCTATTAATAGTTTCCAACAGTTGCAGAGGCCGCGTTGTGAGGGATCTATCTATTCTGAATCAGGTCAGGGCTTGAAAATTTTGGGTTTTCAAAATTGGAGGATTCAGCGCGGATGAGGGCGCCTCCTCCGTGGTGCAGTCAATGCGGTATATTTCATTCTGTACAATGTTGTCAGAGATATAATGTATGTTATACCTGTGGAGACCCTAGTCATTACATGAGGGATTGTCATATGAAGGACAGAAGAGGAATGGCTCAGCCCACCAGATTTATAACAGTCTCTTCCTCTTCAGTACGCTCTCTAGAGCGAGGCCCTCAGGCATCAACTGGTAGAGGTTGAGGTAGGAGTAGAGCATCTAGCTCTGGCGGTAGCTAGAATCGCATGTTTGCTTTGGTAGGTCATTAGGACCCAGAGGCTACACTGGATGATGTGTCAGGTATTGTGACTAAGGGTAATGTTCGATCTTATTAACGCAAATTGCCCAGTTAATATGATTAACATAAGAGTGAGTTATCATTATGTCTGAAGGGGTGAGGGAAACCAAGGCTATCTTGAAAGCAAAGTAAGGACTTGAGAATAGTGGACTAAGGGAGAAAAAGACTCTGATAGCTCTAACGCCCAAGGGAGGAAACAATAGATAGTACGCAAGATTTTGGGAAAGTTAGTATAATGGGATAGAAAGTTATGAACCCGGTTATTAATATTACAACTAGAAGGTGCCAGGGACTAGAAGATAGATTAACACAAACGTAAGGGAAATGGATAAGGAAGTAGTTTTATGGAGGGGCGATATCCTGACCCTGTGAGAGCCTGATATTTGTTTCATTGGAGTATAGCCCGAGAAGATATATACATTTATAATTGATTAGTATGTTATGTACATCTTGCAAGTTTAACATTCGAGGACAAATGTTTCTAAGGGGGAGAAGGATGTTACATCCCGTATTTTGTACGTTAAAGTTTTGTCGTAAATTAAACGACGTAGACTCGGGGATAAGATTATCTTGAGCTTATACACATTTATGTTATTTATAAGAAGTGATAAGTAAGTGACGCGAAGGTTAAAGAGTAAACAAATCAAAGAAAATGAGTTTCGATGAAGGTTGTCAGTTTGGGATAAAATATGATCGGAGCTACAATACCTGGAATATATGTACTAGTGCCATACAAGGTATCACATGACTACGATAGTAGGGTACATAAAGTGTATTAAAAGTGAGTAGTACTTTAAGTAATTTGAGATAATTCTTAATTATGTGGGTAATCGGTTAATTATTGGGTAATGGAATATTACCTAATTAATTAAGAAATTATTGGATAAGATTAACCACCCCTCCCCTCCCCCCCCCACACCACGGAAGCACCCCCATCCCATTTAAGTGACTCTTTAAGTTCTTGCATAGATGGCACATTTTGAGGATTAGGTGGCTGTCATCTACTAAATGGGCCACACCCACTAAAAGCTTTCATACATTAGTAAGATGTTTTATTCGTTAATAACAAAAGATCAAGAATCAAGAACTGGGTCTCCTATGTAAAGAGAGTGGGCTGGGCGTGAGTCCTTCAGAAAGCAAAATATTTCCATACCAAATATGGATAACGTCATTTGTTGATTATTTAACAATGGGATAAAGCATGAACTGCAAATTCTAAGAGTTCACAGTACAATCTTTCTCAAGAGAATTGGTTCAGGTATATTAAGGCTACCTTTTCTTTCTTTTTGGCATGATCCAAGCAACGATACGTATTCATAAATGGTTATACTCTTAGAAACTAAGAAGGTATATGTTGTTCATTACTGTAAAATGATATTCAAAGCATGCCTAAGTATATTCCTAACTCTCTATTAAGGCATTCAATAAGGATATTAATGCTAATGATGGTATTGTATGCATCATCATTTACCACTGAGCTACGGCCGGTTGGGCAGTTACACATTTACCACCAAGCTATGGCCGGTCGGGAAGGCATGCATTTACCATCGAGCTATGGCCGGTCGGTCGATCATGCATTTACCACCGCACTACGGCCGGTCGGCCGGTTACCACTGATCGGTTCGACAGTTAACGTCACGAGAATTATGTAATCAGAACTATTATATTGTAGTTTTATTTATATATACGAGATAGGTCTTATTATATATGTTATGGCCCTCAGTGGCAAGTCCGAGGTTATAAGTTCACTCTTATACCTCCCCGAGATAGTATTTTATTATTACGTTTCATTTCTGCCTTAAATACTCGGTACATTCTTCGTACTAACGTCCCTTTTCATGGGGTGGTGTCTTTCATGCCATGCAGGTCTAGATAGGCGAGGTAAGGACCACTCACTGTAGGCTGCCTCTAGATATCAGCTTTTGGTTGGTGAGCTCCACTTCTTCCTGGAGTATTGCCGAGTAACATTTTACATATGTTATTTTGTTTTATGAGAATGTCGGGAACCCTGTCTTGATTTATATATTATAGTCATATTTTCTTAGAGGTTTTGTAGACACTGTCCTGTATATAGTTTTAGGTATGATATGTCAACGACCTTGTCGGCCCCTATGTATCTATATAAATCTTTTTGAATTAGTTATGTTAGTTAAGTTCTAATATTGTTAATTATATATATATATATATATATATATATATATATATATATATATATATATATATATATATATATATATATATGTGTGTGTGTGTGTGTGTGTGTGTGTGTGTGTGTGTGTGTTATAGTAAATAAGGATAAGGTACGTGGATCTCGGTTGAGTAGGAACCAGGTGCCAGTTGTGGCCCTCCGATTTGGGTCGTGACATCTGACGAGACTACTGACCCTACAACTAACCCCGATAACCCAAATAGCTGTCTGAGGAACCTTGAGCAGACACAAAGAACAGAATGAAATTTTTATTGGTAGTGCATTGAATGATGGCTGAACTGGGCGAGAACTATACAAGTTGTGGCTAACTGAAGAACCACGGAGAATCTGATGAACTGCCTGAGCAGGTCTAAAAGGATGACCTTTGTTGTGATATGATAGGCCTCCAGATAAGGCACCACCAAAACCATACGTACCACGAGGCCACATGGCTTCCCACTCCTCTCTCTCTCAAGCCTGCGAACATGCTCCAAACATCTAGAAATCTTAACCACTTGTCAAATCTAGCATTTTTCTCGGGCTCTCAATCCATACCATATCATAGACCATAGTTGAGGCCATCAATGAACCTCATGATCCTCTCCCTCTCATTAGAGACCAAAAATACTATGTCACATGCCAATTCGATGAGTCTCTTCTCATACTGAGTCACAGTCAAGCCCTTTTGGCATAGATGCTCAAAATTCCTATGCATCTCTTTTATGCGAGTATTTGGAAAAATTTCTCTAAGAAGAGAACTGAGAACCGATGCCGTGTGAGTGGTGTTGTGCCAGTAAGCCTACTAGACACATAAGTCTGTCACCACCTATAGGATGAGTTGAAAAGTAATGAGTCGACTCCATTGGAGTCCACAATACTTGATTTGCGAAGAATCCCATGACACTAATCAAGAAGACCCTGAGCATCCTCCGACTCTCTTCTATTGATGAAGTATCTAAAACCACTCCAACCTCCTCTGCTCCTAACAAGTCAAAGAAGGTCTACCTCAGCCCTAACAGCAATTATTGGTTGAACTGGCAACACCCCTAGTGTCTGATAACTCTGAGCTAGCTGCTCGGGTGTATGAGCGTCGGGAATTTGGACTCCTCCCCTAGCTTGTGATGTAGCTGGTGCACTTGGAATCATGCCCGCCTAAGCCAAGCTCGTGTGAACACTCAAAAGCTTGGCCAAAGTCTCCTATAAACTAGGCATAGAAATAGGTACACCCGTGTCTGAGTTGGTCCCACCGGCTCAACACTATTTGGAGCCTTCTCCTCCACTAGAGCAACTAGTGGCTCCACAAATGCTACTCCAGCTGTAGCATGTGCTCCACATCGCTCCCGGCCCCTCGTGGCCCTGCCTGGAGGCAATGATGCCCGTCCATTTGATCTGGCTGAACGTGTCCCCGCAATCCATGAGAGAATAGAAGAGTAAAGGTTCAAACTTCATAAGTTAAAAGAAAGAATTGAGTCCAGGTCACAGACAAAGGATTCAATTGTTAAAAGATTATATCATGGATATTCCATAGCGTCCATGAAAGGATAAAGTAATAATTAATACCCTGAGCCACAGATCGGAAGATAGCTTGAGTCTACATAAAGGCTGAGAGAGAAGAGGAAACTAAAGAGTTACATCAGCTAATTAAATCAGGAGTTTGATTATAGGACCCAGATAATTATAGAAATTGTGATTGAAAACATTGCAGAATCACTCTTAATATTAGAGGTACTAGAGAAAGAGTACAACCATATTCTATAACAGCTCTACGATAAAGCCAGTTAGAAGAGTACCAGCCTCATAAAGTCAGTATGAAGCTCCCACCGGATTGTTTATGCACCAGAGGTGAATGTATTTTAGTAAAGCTTCAAGTTGTAGATGTGAATTATACCTATGTTGAAGGGAGGTTATGAAAGAGATTGAAGATACGATACAAGATTTTAAGGTGCGTAAGGTAAAGGTGAAGAAGGTACGAGATACTCAAGTGCAGAAGGTTGTGACTAGTCCATAATTCAGATAGAGGACTAGAAACACTGGGATTGAGTATCCAGAAATGATAGCAGTGTTGTCAGTTGCATATCTTCCAACCTACGATTTCCAGGTACCGAGAGGTCTAGTTAAGAGAGTAAAGAAGAGTTATAGACGATGTGATGTCTCGCTTGAGGTTCCAGAATAAAATAAGGAAATCTATGGTGCGACCAAGTTAAAGGAAGGTTGCGAGTAGTGTTAATAGATATGTGTAGGTCGCAAGCTAAAGTATGGTAGAGTGACAAGGTTTTAGGAAAATAAGAGTAAGGATAAGAAAAGGTGAGTGAGAAGGTTTATAGAAAGCTCATGAAAACAAGAGAGTTGATGGTTTATGTAAGTTATAGAAAGCTCCCTATAGCCTGAATGAACTTAGAGGAGTCTAAGACTAGGAGCATTTAGAAGAGATGGAATGCTGCCCTGGTAGTCGAATGAAAGCGTAATTGTTATAAATGATAAGAGAGTGACTTTTAGGCCTTCGATTGAGTCATTATTCATAGAGAAGGGATTTCATGAATTGTGCGGGATTAGAATACCCTCCATAAGATGAACCATATTGGGAAGCGATGAAATCCGATAATTGAAGTATAGTATCGCCCCTAGGTTGATTAGGCAAATCACTTCAGATGTTCCCCAATGAGATATAAGCCCTAGTGACAATGTGTTACGTAAGAGGTTTCAAGTTATCATTGGTAGATTATAGATAAAAATTGAGGTGAATCACAAATAGATGGATAAAAGTTCCAAAGTATGAGATGAGATTAGGCTGTCACTCTTAAGATGCACAACAATGAGGAAGCATTAAAGGACTAAGATTTATACATGTAGGATAAGCAACGAAAGAGTAACCTGGAGTTAGGTAGTAGACCTCGACAATAATAAAACCAAAGTAAGAGTTATGGTATAGTATGACCCACCAATATACAGTAAAGCCATAAGGATAGATAACTGAGTCTATAAAACAAAATATAGCAATAGTCGTAAGTTCGACAAAGTACCGAACGAACAACTTTAGTACACCTACAGATGCCCATAGGGAGAGCTTTTCATAGTACTGCATATGCTAACAAAGTGAGGCCTAGTGATTGGCTAAAAGATGGAGGAAAAAAGGAGAGAAGATAGCATAGGCACATATACAAGGACAGAGTCATACAAACTGCATTATAGAAGGTAGCAACAATTATGAGATTGGAAGAATTTCGACCATATGTCATGGTGTGAGAAAGAGGCCTAAAGGGGGGAATGCCCTAGCCTTTGGATTTATTTAAACAACAGTTGACTAGATGGCAAGGACAATACTAAAGTATTCATAAGAGCTATCCGGTTATGAGACTGATAAGCGCACTAGTCAACATTCAAGGATGATGTTCCAAAGGGGGGGGGGAGATAATGTTACACCACATGTTTTTGTACGTAAAAGTACATCGCAAGTCAATTGATGTAAGCTCAAAAATGAAATTATCTTTGAAAGTACATAAAGTAAGTTAATAACGCTACTTTGGTGGTTACAAATATTAGAGATCACGGATAACAAGTAACAAGAGGGCTGGAAGGCTTAGAAGCTAAATGAATTGAAGAAAATAAGTTTCATCGAAAGGTGACAAGTTGGGAATGTTATAACGTGTACTTTTGGGGTGAGACTAGGGTGATTAACATTATAAGGAGGTTATTTTATGAGTTATTTTAGTTGTATGATAGTCATGTGTTATGTTTTGAAGTCAAGCAAGTTTTGGAACAAAAGTTGGCAAAGGTAATCACAAGTTACATCCACAAATATGCTGAAAATTAGGTCAAATATAGCTAAGCTTTTCTCCCAATATACTTTGACTTATGGGGTGATCCACCTACCAATTTGAAGTTCTATAAGTCTAGTGTCTAAATCATAAAACCGTTCATCAATAAGACATCGTATTAGAGAGACATTTGCATTTTTGCAAGACTGCGTAATCATTTCCCTTGGAACTCACAAAGTCGGTGTAAAATTCAACCTTGTATAAAAGTCAATTCTAAGTTGTTTTAACTCTTTTTTCTCGACCAAAGAAGTTACTAGACCCTCCTAGATTCTCTCAAAGGTCCCCTCCATGAGCCTAGAGAGAATCCAAAGATAAACCAAGCATGTTCGATGTAAAGAATATTGTGGTTACCATTAACTCCATTTCCTTCTCGTTATGATGACTTAGGCAGTTACTTGTTGTTTAGGTGAGTTAAAGAACAAAGGGTTCTTGGTATATTTGAGTAATTTCATCTTCCATAACCTAATCTTAAGTTTGTACAAGTGTTCGGTTGAAATTATCTGGAGGATTCTTGAAGAAACTAGTAACTATGAAACTTGAAGTTGAGCTATGTTATGTGGGGTGTTTTTACATGTTTTAAGATACTAAATGAAATTGTAAAGCCATGGATATCATGGTGAGGATGAGGGTAAGTGAAGATGAATATCATTGTGCTAGAACATGTTGAATTGGAGCTACAAAATACCCTATGAAGTTATGCATATAAGTTGTTCGATAAAATGACTAAATGAACTTCCCTATAGAATATGAAGTCGATATTGATACCAATCCTTTGTATGATATAGATTACCATCCGTAAGAGGTGCAAGGACTTGTGCAACAGTTGCAACTTCGTTGACAAGGTATGTTAAGGCTATCCCTTCTTTTCTTTTGGCATGATCCATATGATACAATGAAACGAGCAAACACGCAACTTTCACAAATGACTTTATTCTTAGAAGTACTAGGGTTGCCTATGTTCTTGATTCCCCATATGTCCTATTATCATATCGTTTGTCCATGGGTCTCATAAATACATATGGTGATAAAATTTATTTGTGATATTAACCGAAGGCATATTGATCTTATGGCATTCGTAGAGATCTTATTGACTTACTTCATTATGCATTGCATTCAATTATACATGTATATTGACCAATGACCATATGGCGTTATATACACATATATTATATGTATATAGGGTATGAGAAAAGGTTATGGCGTTATATACGAACCACCACCTGATCAGCTGGCATACATTGATGATTTTGCCTACTGATGCGGAGATTATATGATGGGATGCCCTCAAAGGCTTGATGATGTTACGTACGCATATACTTATGCATGGTATGACATTTAAATGCATATGCATGACATTATAAATGATTCATGATACACAAAACTATCCAGACTTATAGGTTGAGTCCTTTACTCCATGTTTCTTTCATGTCTTTTATATACTGATCTTTATGTCTTACATACTCGGTACATTATTCGTAGTGACGTCCATTTTACTGGGATGCTAAATTTCATGCATGCAGGTCTTGATAGACAATTAGATAGACCTTCCTAGTGTCACACCTCCTTTTTCCGCCCCCGAGAGGGTACAAGGGAGTTTTTTCCAATTAAAGGACAATCGAAACGGGATTTGTTTATTTATTTTAGAGTCGCCACTTGGGAGATTTAGGGTGTCCCAAGTCACCAATTTAAGCCCGAATCGAGGAAAAGAATGACTCTGTATTACAGTCCGCGAAACAGAAATCTGGATAAGGAATTCTGTTAACCCGGGAGAAGGTGTTAGGCATTCCCGAGTTCCGTGGTTCTAGCACGGTCGCTCAACTGTCATATTTGGCATAAATATCTGACTTTTATACAATTATGAGCTCATGTGCAAATTTTATCTTTTTACCGCTTTTATTATTGTTATTATTATTTTTACAAGAATGTGAACATTGTTTAAAACATGTCTTTAGATTATGTCACATGAAATGCTCCCGCAATCCGGAACACATGTTTATTCAATGTTTTGGGATTTGGATTTGGGTTGCATGAAATACGCACCCGAGTTTAAGAAGATAATATTATTAAATACGTGCCTAAAGCGACTAGCGTATCATTATTTTGGGTAGGGCCGAGAAATTTGCTAAACGGCTCCTCCCGAATTCTAAGCAATTAAATGTACATTTATTGAGGGCCCCGCAATCTATACATTTTATTAAGCGAGGCTCATCTCATTTATTTTAAATGGACAAATCTTAAAGCGACTACATTTTTCTATGAAAATTAGTCTCTAAAATAAAGAAAGAAAATCCTAATTAATCACTAGCTTTTATTTTATTTATTTAAGAAAGCATGACATACTAATTGCTAGATTAATACAAATATTGATGAAAAGGAATTTTATTTAAAAAAAAATCAAAATTATAAATAAAATAAAAATTTGACAACTAATATTCAAACGAATCAAATACAGCTAGATTAAAACTCAGCATTGTTATAAAAAACAAACTATTGAGATTAATTATTCACAACCATTTGAAACTAGATTTTAACCATAATTACTAAAAAATTTTAGAAAGTCTTTTAGACTTAAACGAAGTTTCTAATCTTGCCTGAACTCAAATGCCTTAATGCCTAATTTTCGAAAATTAATTAAAATTCATGCCTTAACTAAATTTAGCTACTTATTCATGATTAACCTACTGTTGATAATTTTGAAACCTTCATAACTAGTGAATTAACCCGTTTTGCCAAACTGATTCATTAAAGACTAACTTATGTTATTTTTTCTTATTTCAATTATTATTCAGTAATACATGAAATAGTTTAAATACAATCGATAAAAGGAAATAAAAATGATATTAAAACTTCAAAATTTCATTCTTCATATGTATTCATGCTTCCACATTATTAGCTTTGCAATAGCAATTATTACAGTCGTGTACCTGGTATTGGAAACAAAAGAAGATGAGAATCAGCAGCAGTAATAACAATACAGCACAACAACAACAGTCCAGCAGCAGTAACAACCCAGGAACAGAGTTTGCAAACCAGTGGAGCAGTAATCCCAAAAAAAACAAAAGCTTCAAGCTTTGATGAAACAACAATTAATTCTGATTTCAAACAATGAAAGAAGGCAGAAGATTTTTTTTTTAGTTTTTTTTTTTATTTTGAAAGTTTAAATATTTTTCGGAATTTTCTCTCTCTTAAATGTTCAGCCCTTTTTTCTCTCTCTTATTTTCTTTTTGTTCTTCTGTGTGTTTTTGTGTTCTGTCTCTTTTTATTCTCTTATTTCAGATTCTTTTTTCTCTCGTTCTCAATCTGTGTTCTGTGTCTCAAAATCTGATTTAAGACCTCTCTATTTATCCCCAACCCTTTAATCAATTAAAATCCATCACTTTCTCCTACCAAACTCATTATCTTCCCACTCATTCCCCACTATATTAAACTAATATATCAAACCAACCCATTATATTTTGTCCCTCATGCCTAACATAAATAATTACCATATTCCCTCCACTACATTTTGTCTTGTCCCCCATTCAATTAAACAATTATATCAAAACCCACCCCATTACATTTTGTCCCCCATGCTTAACATAAAGAATTACAAAATGTTTAATTACCAAACTACCCCTCCAATCTTATTGCAATTACCATTTTACCCCCCGAATGTATTGCAATTTACCAAACTACCCCCATCAGCTATAACAAATCAATTAAACAAACTCAACCAAAATATAGTCAATATGACCAATTTCTACATAAATTCAAACAACAAATCTCATGAACATGATTTCTTCAACATTTCAACAACAAATCACATGAACATGATTTCTTCAACATTTCAAAAACAAATCACATGAACACAAATTGAACAACAAAGAACAACTAAAATTTGATTGAACAATATTTTTAGCAACAAACAAACCTATTTTCAGATTCAACAACAACAACAACAACAAACAAGTATATTTAGATTTCTAAATTCAATAATATTGAACTTAAAATTACCTCTAACAACATTACAACCAACAATTCCTATATTAAACTTCAACAAGATTATAAGACAAATTCAAGAAATAATCATAAATGATAAACAAGAAATCAAACTATACAAATTTCGGATTCAAGATCAACCCAACAAAGTATGACCATGAATGAATCTATTTTTAAAACAACAAACATGACGGATTCACATGATTTAAACAATGTTAACAATTTCTGAAAATACATAAAACACATGAAACAAATTGAAGAAATAATTAATTTAAACTTCAATTTGAATCTAACAAACATTAAACTAACAATTCCTTTTTTACAAAAAATGAATAAAATTAACATGAAATAATGAAAAACAACTAATTAATTTTCCATTTGAATCTGAAAATTAAATTAACAAAACACATGAACAAACTAAAAATTAATTCAAACGATAGGCATGAACAAAACAAGGATCGAACATTTATCAATTTTTACTTCGAAAAATATAAAAACGAAATAAACTCAAAAAATAAAACTCAAAAACCAACTAACCGGAAATGAAACGACAACAACGACCGATCGACGATGAACTCGTATGTACTGTTTTTACGACCTCAACCGAAACTCGAACAAACGAGATGGTTTGAACCTCGTTTTCGGACTGGATTGAAACAGCTGCAATGGGGTTTGTTTGGATGCAACGAAGAAGAGAGCAGAAGCAGCTGGCCATGGCGAGCTGTAGCAGCTTGACGAGGCAGCTGGAATGGAGCGGGGTCGAGCTCTAGCTCGAAGAAGATGAAGTGAAGCAGCAACGCCGGCAACAGCAACTCGGAGGAAGCAGCATCGCGGCAGCAGCAGCGGCATCATGGCGTCGGCTGTGTAGTTGTCCATGGCAACGATAGTCATTTGGACATGAAGACAACGGAACTGGGGACGATGGATGCTGGTTTGCTGCTGGGCGGGGTTATGGGTGACGGACTGTTTAGGCGGAACGAGGAAGAAGATGACCGGAGCTCAACCAATAACCATGGGAGCTTGACGTTGGAGAAGAAATAGAAAAGAACCGTTTGGACGTGAATGAACAGAAGTGAAGAAGAAAAAGATGACGACGGGGCAGCCATGGGAGTTTGGTGAAGCTTGGAGAAGAAGAAGATGATAGGGAGGGGGTGTCGGATGGTTTAAGTCTAGGGTTTTCTTCTTTTTTTTTTTTTGTAAAAATGAAAAATGAAAATGAAGAGGGGGAGTTGGGTTGTTGGTACTGGACTGGGTCGACCCAGTTCGAAATGGACTGGGTCGTTTGGGAAGATTGGGTCATTTTTTGGGCCTGTGGCTTGAAATCAAAGAAGAGGCCCAATTCCGACTTTCTTTATTTTTTGTTCTCTTTTCCTCTTTTATTTTTCTTAAACTAAATTATAGAAATACTTAAACTATTATTAAGAACTAAATTAAGTTATAAAAGCGCAACTTAACTCCCCATAACAATTAACGCACAATTAAGTAATAATTAAGCATAAAATTGTATATTTGGACATTAAATGCTAAAAATGCAAACGATGTCTATTTTTGTAATTTTTATTTTTTGTAAAACAAACTTAATTACTAACAATTGTAGAATTAAATCCTACATGCAAAATGCGACATATTTTTGTATATTTTTTATTAATTTAGCAAATAAACATGCAAAGACAAACATAAAAATACCACAAAATATCACAAAAATTGCACACCAAGAAAAATTATTTTATTTTTGAATTTTTTGGGAGTAATTCTCATATAGGGCAAAAATCACGTGCTTACAGCTGCCCCTCTTTGCCCGAAGACATGAAGGGTTTTCGTGCAAAGATAAAGCGAGCGATTTTTGCCCATCCGAGTACTCCGTGTGAAGCATTTTTTTTTAAAAACGATTTGACCGAACCTTTGCTTCAAAGGTTTCCTACATATCCTGGGCTAAACAGGAATCGGGTCAATGTAGTTCGGGAAGTTTTGGTAGTTGGAACTACTGTGGGACTGCAATGTTACTGTTGTTGCATGCTATTACTACTGCTTACCGATCTCCTTGTTGCACCGTGCTTAAAAGAAAACAAGAAGCTAGGCTAGACTTCAATTTGTTCTTGTTGCCTTGCTTTCTTGTCTGCTTGCATTTTTTCCGGTTCTTTTCTTCTTTTTGACACATGCACTTGAGTTTGTGCTGGGACCTCTTGTTGCAACCTTCTGCTTGCCGGTGCTGGGGAATTTTATTGTTTCCTACTGGGGATTCCTATTGTAACCCTCTGTTTTATTGTCCTCTGACTTGATCTTGAAATGCATGCCTCTGTTGTATGGGCGGGCTCCCAAATTCAATACTTGAAAATTAAAGACTGAAATGTATGCCTCTGTTATCTGGGCGGGCTCCCAACTTCAACGCTTGAAATGTAAATACTGAAATGTATGCCTCTGTTATCTGGGAGGGCTCCCAACTTCAATGCTCAAAATATAAAGACTGAAATGTATGCCTCTGTTATCTGGGCGGGCTCCCAACTTCAACGCTTGAAATATAAAGACTGAAATGTATGCCTCTGCTATCTGGGTGGGCTCCCAACTTCAATGCTTGAAATGTAAAGACTGAAATGTATGCCTTTGTTATCTGGGCGGGCTCCCAACTTCAACGCTTGAAATATAAAGACTGAAATGTATGCCTCTGTTATCTGGGCGGGCTCCAAACTTCAACGCTTGAAATATAAAGACTGAAATGTATGCCTCTGTTATCTGGGCGGGGCTCCCAACTTCAACGCTTGAAATATAAAGACTGAAATGTATGCCTCTGTTATCTGGGCAGGCTCCCAACTTCAATACTTGAAATATAAAGACTGAAATGTATTCCTCTATTCTATGGGCGGGCTCCCAACTTCAATGCTTGAAATGAAAAGACTGAAATGTATGCCTCTGTTCTATGGGTGAGCTCCCAACTTCAACAACAACTTTAAAAATAAACGCCATTCCTCTCTTCAGGCGGGCTCCTGACTTCAACCAATAAATCACCATTCTGTTCTTCAGGGGGGCTCCTGACTTCAACCACTAAATCGCCATTCTATTCTTCAGGGGGGCTCCTGACTTCAACAACAAATCGCCATTCTATTCTTCAGGGGGGGATCCTGATTTTAACCAATAAATCGCCATTCTATTCTTCAGGGGGGCTCCTGACTTCAACCAATAAATCGCCATTCTGTTCTTTAGGAGGGCTCCTGACTTCAACCTATAAATCGCCATTTTGTTCTTCAGGGGGGCTCCTGACTTCAACAACTTTTTCAAAAAATGCCATTCTATTCTTCAGGGGCGCTCCTGACTTCAACCAATAAATCGCCATTCTATTTTTCAGGGGGGCTCCTGACTTCAACCAATACATCACCATTCTGTTCTTCAGGGGGGCTCCTAACTTCAACCAGCAAATCGCCATTCTGTTCTCCAGGGGGGCTCCTGACTTCAACAACTTTTCAAAAAATGTCATTCCTTTCTTTGGATGGCAAGATTTCAACAACCCTTTTTTTAAAAACGCCTTTCCTTTCTTCAGGTGGGCTCCTGATTTCAACCAATAAATCGTCATTCTGTTCTTTAGGGGGGCTCCTGACTTCAACCAATAAGTCGCCATTCTATTCTTCAGGGGGGATCCTGACTTCAACCAATACATCGCCATTCTATTCTTCAGGGGGCTCCTGACTTCAACAACTTTTCAAAAAATGTCATTCCTTTCTTTGGATGGCGAGATTTCAACAACCCTTTTTTTAAAATGCCTTTCCTTTCTTCAGGCGGGCTCCTGATTTCAACCAATAAATCGCCATTCTATTCTTCAGGGGGGCTCCTGATTTCAACAACAACTTTAAAAATAAAATGCCATTCCTTTCTTTAGGTTGGCGAACTTTTTTTTTTTTTCAAATTCAAACTTTTTCTTTTTTTCAAATTATCCTAGGAGAAAATTCATTAGACTAGATTTTGATCCTAGGAGAAGATTCATCCGACTAAGATTTTATTATATTATCTTGGGAGAAAGATTCCATCGGACCAAGATTTTGACTCTAGGAGATAAATCGTCAAACTAGGTCCATTTTGTTGTGATCTTAGGAGAAAGATTCATCGGACTAAGATTTGATATCTTAGGAGAAAATTTCATCGGACTAAGATTTCTATCTTAGGAGAAAGATTCATCGGACTAAGATTTGATATCTTAGGAGAAAAATTCATCGGACTAAGATTTGATATCTTATATTGGGAGAAAAAATTTCATCGGACCAAGATTTCTATCTTAGGAGAAAGATTCATCGGACTAAGATTTGATATCTTATCTTGGGAGAAAAATTTCATCGGACCAAGATTGTATCGGGAAAGAAATTCATCAGATTAGGACTTTTATCCTAGGAGGAAAATATAAAGATCAATGATTTGAGAAACTTACCTTCGTAATTTCTTCTTTTCTTTTCTCCTTCCTTCGCGCTGCTTTGTTCTTGCTTGCTGGGGATAATACCACTGTGGGAGTCTCCTTTCTTCCCCTCCTTCAAATTCAAAATTTTTTTTGGTTTTTTTTTTGTTTTTTTTTTTATTATTTATTTTCTCTCAACACTGGTGGGGATAAAAGTGTTATATTTTTGGGATAACGTTGTTGAGGATAACGCTGCTGGGGAATTTTATCCCTTCAAATCGATGCTTCATTCTTCTGGAAGCTACTGGGGATGATAATGGCTTTTGCTTTTTCTAAACACCAGTTTCATCTCTTTGTTCTGTCTGCTAGGGAACAAATTCCTCCATTGAAACTTATTATATTGGGGGCAACACTGGTTCAAAGACCACTTCCCTTGAGACTGGTGTTATCTTTATTCTTCTTCGAATGGGTACCTGATTTCCAGAAAATTTTCTAACTGAAAAGAAAATTTTCTGCCCCAGTTTGACAATCTTTCTTGTGGCATACATTTCCGTTATAAATGCCATTTCTTTTACTTGTTTCAAATCAAACAAAATTTGTTAGTTTAAAATGCGGTGGTTGGTTGTGATATGCCTACTGGGATGGATTTTCCCTTTCTCCTTCCCTGCTCTGCGTTCCAAAACTTGTTGGGAATGATATTATTTGCTGGGGATAATTCTTTTCTACTGGGGATATCCCTCTTCTTTCGTGGCATGACTCGGAAACTTGCATTTTCCCGACCTTTTAGTCTCGCATGAATTTCCCAAATCATGCTTATTGCTCTCCTTGTTTTTTCCACGGGCTCTGGTCTTGAGGTTTAATAACCTTTGATTTCGGCAAGGATATCCCTCTTGACACTCGTCAATCCTTTTGTTGGTGATATCTTTTTTGACACTGGCCTCGCGCTTGTTCCTTCCTGACTATACCACTTGGATGTACTAGTCAGATCTCATCCTGCATAATTGGAAAGCTGATGGCCTATTTTGAAGTCATTTCCCACTGGTTCTGACCAGACAGACTCTACTGGGGAATTTTCTATGAAAGGAGAAAGATAAAAAGGAACAGAATAAATGACAAAGGAAAAAGATGACTCTTTAACACAAGAAACTATAAATAAAAACCTATCAAACGCAGACACCGACTCTAATGGTCATGACATGCATATGTGGCCTATTCTCCGTCGTCAATCATCTTTCAAGACCTTCAATTGGCAATTCCCCATTTGATTCTTAATCTTATTCGACTTGTAGTGCCCGAAGGGTTTTCACTATCAAGCCTCTCTCATTTTGGTTTTTCTCTCAGCTTTCATCGCCTTACGGTGTCCGTAAAGATTTTCACCGATAAGACTCTCTCATTTGTATCACTTTCCAGCTGGGGATTTGGAGTGTTGCCGGTATGACTCTTTCTGCTAGAGATTAAAGTCCTTTCTGCTGTAGAATAGAATGTTATGTTCGCCGGTAAGACTCTCATTTGTCTGACTTGGCATCTTTTCCAGACTGGTCAGAAGGTCTTTCTTTGGACCGTAATGTGGGTTTTTGGACATGCTTAAAAGAAAGGGTATTAAAGGTTCAAAAACAAATCAATTTGAGGTTCAAAATTACAACCTTCAGAACCAATTTTGCTTACCACAAGCGCAACCCTTGCCCCAGTTTCTTGTTTAGGGATTATTTATTTATTATTATTATTATTTTTTTACTTTTTATTACACCATGCACACCATGCACACTATGCACATTGTGCACCCTATGACCGAGCCGTGAAGCGCCTACGTATCCTCTTTGAGGAATCAGGTCAAACGTAGTTCCCAATTCCTCTTTTTCTTCTGACTTTCTTTTGTTTTTTTTTGTTATCATTTTTCTCTTCTTATTTTTTTCGTTTTTTTTGTTGATTTTTTTTTTACCTTCCAGGCCCGTATTTCCTAGTCATTGCTATCGATTCCGAACGAGGTGTATGAAAGAAAATAAATAAGTCTCAAAAAGGGGTAACGAAGGATAAAGTGTTTAGGTAGCAGAATAAAATGCCTTCGTCATTCCAGTCTTCAAAACATGCCAAGTGCAGACAACACAATTGAACATAGATTTATAGTCTCTTCCGATGGTGCTGGACTTGACAATTATGTTAACATTTGCTTTTCATTTATCATTTCTAAAGCACCATTGGGCGACACTCTTACTCTTATTATCATGAACGACCCTCATGCCAATTTGGCGAATCTTACTTTTAAACGGTTTTCTTTGTGCTTTACTTGCCCCAGTTCCACATGACTCGGGCTTCAACTAATCTCAAACCGTTCTTATTTCCTTTAAATGCTTTGATCACCTTCCTAGGGTTTTATGATTAACTTTAAAGACTAGGCCCAAACTGTGTGCGCATGTCATGTCACGAGAATCGGCGTTGAATAAAAATGATAAAAAGACCCAACAAAAGATGACGGGAAATAATAAAAGACCGGTTTTCGTATTAGACTACTGGCGAAATGGGTTGAATAATAAAACAAACAAAACAACCAGAATAAAATCCTAACACAGCCTTGACAAAACTTAAACAAACTGATATGACAAACTGGAAAGATAAGAAGGTTTGACACAAGACAATATTCGGATTACAACCCTAAGAATAATCCGGACAACAGAAATGACAACAAAATAAGACACCAGCAGCTTCTCTTTGGCTAACCAAGGAACGGAGCGTCCTCCCACTTTATCAAAATTGGTATCTTTAGCCACTGAGTTTTGCATTAGTATTGTCCAGACCATTTCCAACTACGATATTATCAATCTTAGTCAACAAGTCCCAATAGGATTCGAGTGCTTCTGTTATCATGCATGATCCCCGCAAAGTGTGCTTCTGGGTCTTGTATTTCCGACTTACCACAAACCAACCACCTTCTTTCTTTGTGATTCAAAACAAAACAGGTTAGAATGGACTCAGTTGGTCCCCATTATTAACAACATCTCTTTTTTTCATTTTTCTTTTGTTTTCGATTTTTTTTTCATTTTTTTTCATCATTTGTTGTGGTCGAATCTTATAGAGATTGCCTACGTATCATGACCCCGCATGAATCAGACCTTGCGTAGTTCGGAACAATAAAAGATAAACAATACTAAACACATTTTTTTTTCAATTTAAAACAAACTGGGTTTCAAAGGTTTGAAGATGACCTACAAACTTGAAAATCCAACAACCCACATATTCTAATTAAAAGATTTATAAACTCAAAAACAAAAGGCAAGCTTCCTTTCCCCGTTTGACAAATGCAACCAAACGGCTTTTTTTGCAAATGTGGCCCCTTCCAAATCTCACAAGAATTTTGAGGCCGGGGAGGATTATTTCGACACTTTACAAACTTGTCCGTTCTTTTACGAAAATAGCCTTTCGACAACTGAAAGATACTCTAAGGCTATTTCGGCATGAACGGTTTAAGACGCGGCCGAAGCTGGCTCGGCTTATTTTGACCAAATATCCAAACGGAATTCACCTGACCGTTGACTCTTTGTTTTTTTTTTCAAATTACAATAAAAATCGGGTGTTGCTAACACGGCCCTTCAGCGCCTCGGCCCTTTAACACGTGGGTCAACTGGACCAAAAATCCTAAACATGACCCAAAAGGTGGCTGTTTATGCAAAGTCAGCCTTCCGGCGTCCCTTTCAGGAACATTCGGCTATGTCTTGATAAAACAGCGTCACCCGACTTTTTTATGACTCTTTTTATCATTTTTCAAATTAGAAAACTCAATATTGCAAACACGGCCTTTCAACGCCACGGGGACGAAGATTTTTAAGGCTGTGTGGGTCAAACGGACCAAATTTTAAAAAAATGACCCAAAGGTGGCTATTTATGCAAAGTCAGCCTTCCGGCGTCCCTTTCGAGAACATTCGGCTATGTCTTGATAAAACAGCGTCACCCGACTTCTTAAAAATTTGACATATATATATATATATATATATATATATATATATATATATATATATATATATATATATATATATATATATATATTTTGCTATTTTTGCAAAAGGGGAGGTTGGACATCACCCGACTTATTTATGACAAAATTAAAATTTTGACATATTATTTTTTGTATTTATTTGTTTTTGGCTATTTTAGCAAAAAGGGGGGGTTGGACCCGATGAGGGTTGCCTACGTATCTCACATCCGGTGAGAATCAAACCCGCGTAGTTCGGGCCAACTAACCGAACTATTTTAAAACAGGATTTTTTTTCTTTTTCAGCAACAAATAACAAAACCACTTTCAAAGCACGACTCTTTTCATTTTCATTTTGAATTTTTCAGAAACGAATAAAAAAAATTATTTTAAAAGTAAGACTCTTTTTCATTGTCATTTTCAGGGGAAGACAAACTATTTTCCTTTATATATATATATATATTTTGAAAAATAAGACAAAACAACGATTTTTTTTTTCTAAATAAGACAGAACAACGATTTTTTTTTCTTTCTATTTTTTCTTTGCTTTTAATAAAACAAACTAATAAAACATTTTTTTTTCATTTTCTCAAAATTTCGGCAGAGTTTTGACAGTATTTGGGCATTGGTTTTTTTTTTCAAAAATAAACAGTCAATTCCCTAACCGCTATTTCTTTTTTTTTTCAATTTTAAAATATTATTCCTGATATTCAAAAGTCAGTCAACACACAAGTCAGAATCAAATAAATGCGCAAGTAGCAGCAAGTAAGATGCATCAGGATGATCATTTTTATTTTTTGGTACACCTGTCCTAGACAGACCCAACCCCTGTGTTGAGCCTCCAAAGTCAAATGCACGTGATGCAAACAAACGTTCCTACTAGGGATCCGGCATGAAGCTGAGTTATTCTAAGTGAAAAACCTGAGGCATATTGTTCTAGCCCTGGCTTACCCAAGTGGACAGCTTGAGCCGAAGTGGGGGCAACGTACTGGGAGCACGAAAGTCTACCCGGCCTAGTTACTTGTCCCAACTTCGTTTTATTTGGTATGACTTCTAACAGAAAGGTGGGCCACGCGCACGTGTACACCATAAATTCAGAAGACTCAGAAAGAGGAAGGGTTTCGTAGCAGTTTTATATACACAATTCAAATAATATTAAAGCGGTAAAAGCATCATTCAGCACATTAAGCATATATCATGTAAAAATCAGATAATAAATAAAGCCAACTATAGCAGTTATTTTAAGCTCGAATTCTTGAACCCTGAACCAGTGGTTCTGGGTTTTTTTAAAACTGTCGCCAGAGCTGTCACACCTCCTTTTTCCGCCTCCGAGAGGGTACAAGGGAGTTTTTTTCAATTAAAGGACAATCGAAACGGGATTTGTTTATTTATTTCAGAGTCGCCACTTGGGAGATTTATGGTGTCCCAAGTCACCAATTTAATCCCGAATCGAGGAAAAGAATGACTCTGTATTACAGTCCGCGAACCAGAAATCTGGATAAGGAATTCTGTTAACCCGAGAGAAGGTGTTAGGCATTCCCGAGTTCCGTGGTTCTAGCACGGTCGCTCAACTGTCATATTTGGCTTAAATATCTGATTTTTATACAATTATGAGCTCATGTGCAAATTTTATCTTTTTACCGCTTTTATTATTGTTATTATTATTTTTACAAGAATGTGAACATTGTTTAAAACATGTCTTTGGATTACGTCACATGAAATGCTCCCGCAATCCGGAACACATTTTTATTCAATGTTTTGGGATTTGGATTTGGGTTGCATGAAATACGCACCCGAGTTTAAGAAGATAATATTATTAAATACGCGCCTAAAGCGACTAGCGTATCATTATTTTGGGTAGGGCCGAGAAATTTGCTAAACGGCTCCTCCCGAATTCTAAGCAATTAAATGTACATTTATTGAGGGTCCCGCAATCTATACATTTTATTAAGCGAGGCTCATCTCATTTATTTTAAATGGACAAATCTTAAAGCGACTACATTTTTCTATGAAAATAGTCTCTAAAATAAAGAAAGAAAATCCTAATTAATCACTAGCTTTTATTTTATTTATTTAAGAAAGCATGACATACTAATTGCTAGATTAATACAAATATTGATGAAAAGGAATTTTATTTAAAAAAAATTCGAAATTATAAATAAAATAAAAATTTGACAACTAATATTCAAACGAATCAAATACAGCTAGATTAAAACTCAGCATTGTTATAAAAAACAAACTATTGAGATTAATTATTCACAACCATTTGAAACTAGATTTTTACCATAATTACTAAAAAAATTTAGAAAGTCTTTTAGACTTAAACGAAGTTTCTAATCTTGCCTGAACTCAAATGCCTTAATGCCTAATTTTCGAAAATTAATTCAAATTCATGCCTTAACTAAATTTAGCTACTTATTCATGATTAACCTACTGTTGATAATTTTGAAACCTTCATAACTAGTGAATTAACCCGTTTTGCCAAACCAATTCATTAAAGACTAACTTATGTTATTTTTTCTTATTTCAATTATTATTCAGTAATACATGAAATAGTTTAAATACAATCGATAAAAGGAAATAAAAATGATATTAAAACTTCAAAATTTCATTCTTCATATGTATTCATGCTTCCACATTATTAGCTTTGCAATAGCTAGTATTACAGTCGTGTACCTGGTATTGAAAACAAAAGAAGATGAGAATCATCAGCAGTAATAACAATACAGCACAACAACAACAGTCCAGCAGCAGTAACAACCCAGGAACAGAGTTTGCAAACCAGTGGAGCAGTAATCCCAAAAAAACAAAAGCTTCAAGCTTTGATGAAACAATAATTAATTCTGATTTCAAACAATGAAAGAAAGCAAAAGATTTTTTTTTTAGTTTTTTTTTATTTTGAAAGTTTAAATATTTTTCGGAATTTTCTCTCTTAAATGTTCAGCCCTTTTTTCTCTCTCTTATTTTCTTTTTGTTCTTCTGTGTGTTTTTGTGTTCTGTCTCTTTTTATTCTCTTATTTCAGATTCGTTTTTCTCTCGTTCTCAATCTGTGTTCTGTGTCTCAAAATCTGATTTAAGACCTCTCTATTTATCCCCAACCCTTTAATCAATTAAAATCCATCACTTTCTCTTACCAAACCCATTATCTTCCCCCTCATTCCCCACTATATTAAACTAATATATCAAACCAACCCATTATATTTTGTCCCTCATGCCTAACATAAATAATTACCATATTCCCTCCACTACATTTTGTCTTGTCCCCCATTCAATTAAACAATTATATCAAAACTCACCCCATTACATTTTGTACCCCATGCTTAACATAAAGAATTACAAAATGTTTAATTACCAAACTACCCCTCCAATCTTATTGCAATTACCATTTTACCCCCCAAATGTATTGCAATTTACCAAACTACCTCCATCAGCTATAACAAATCAATTAAACAAACTCAACCAAAATATAGCCAATATGACCAATTTCTACATAAATTCAAACAACAAATCTCATGAACATGATTTCTTCAACATTTCAACAATAAATCACATGAACATGATTTCTTCAACATTTCAACAACAAATCACATGAACACAAATTGAACAACAAAGAACAACTAAAATTTGATAAAACAATATTTTTAGCAACAAACAAACCTATTTTCAGATTCAACAACAACAACAACAAACAAGTATATTTAGATTTCTAAATTCAATAATATTGAACTTAAAATTAACTCTAACAACATTACAACTAACAATTCCTATATTAAACTTCAACAAGATTATGAGACAAATTCAAGAAATAATCATAAATGATAAACAAGAAATCAAACTATACAAATTTTGGATTGAAGATCAACCCAACAAAGTATGACCATGAATGAATCTATTTTTAAAACAACAAACATGACGGATTCACATGATTTAAACAATGTTAACAATTTCTGAAAATACATAAAACACATGAAACAAATTGAAGAAATAATTAATTTAAACTTCAATTTGAATCTAACAAACATTAAACTAACAATTCCTTTTTTACAAAAAATGAATAAAATTAACATGAAATAAACATGAAAAACAACTAATTAATTTTCCATTTGAATCTGAAAATTAAATTAACAAAACACATGAACAAACTAAAAATTAATTCAAACGATAGGCATGAACAAAACAAGGATCGAACATTTATCGATTTTTACTTCGAAAAATATAAAAATGAAATAAACTCAAAAAATAAAACTCAAAAACCAACTAACCGGAAATGAAACGACAACAACGACCGATCGACGATGAACTCGTATGGACTGTTTTTACGACCTCAACCGAAACTCGAACAAACGAGATGGTTTGAACCTCGTTTTCGGACTGGATTGAAACAGCTGCAACGGGGTTTGTTTGGATGCAACGAAGAAGAGAGCAGAAGCAGTTGGCCATGGCGAGCTGTAGCAGCTTGACGAGGCAGCTGGAATGGAGCGGGGTCGAGCTCTAGCTCGAAGAAGATGAAGTGAAGCAGCAACGCCGGCAACAACAACTCGGAGGAAGCAACATCGCGGCACAGCGGCAGCAGCAGCGGCATCATGGCGTCGGTTGTGTAGTTGTCCATGGCGACGATAGTCGTTTGGACATGAAGACAATGGGACTGGGGACGATGGATGCTGGTTCGCTGCTGGGCGGGGTTATGGGTGACGGACTGTTTAGGCGGAACGAGGAAGAAGATGACCGGAGCTCAACCAATAACCATGGGAGCTTGACGTTGGAGAAGAAATAGAAAAGAACCGTTTGGACGTGAATGAACAGAAGTGAAGAAGAAAAGATGACGACGAGGCAGCCATGGGAGTTTGGTGAAGCTTGGAGAAGAAGAAGATGATAGGGAGGGGGGTGGCGGATGGTTTAAGTCTAGGGTTTTCTTCTTCTTCTTCTTCTTCTTCTTCTTCTTCTTCTTCTTTTGTTTTGTTTTTGTTTTGTAAAAATGAAAAATGAAAATGAAGAGGGGGAGTTGGGTTGTTGGTACTGGACTGGGTCGTTTGGGAAGATTGGGTCATTTTTTGGGCCTGTGGCTTGAAATCGAAGAAGATGCCCAATTCCGACTTTCTTTATTTTTTGCTCTCTTTTCCTCTTTTATTTTTCTTAAACTAAATTATAGAAATACTTAAACTATTATTAAGAACTAAATTAAGTTATAAAAGCGCAACTTAACTCCCATAACAATTAACGCACAATTAAGTAATAATTAAGCATAAAATTGTATATTTGGACATTAAATGCTAAAAATGCAAACGATGCCTATTTTTGTAATTTTTATTTTTTGTAAAACAAACTTAATTACTAACAATTGTAGAATTAAATCCTACATGCAAAATGCGACATATTTTTGTATATTTTTATTAATTTAGCAAATAAACATGCACAAACAAACACAAATAATTATCTAAAAATATCACAATTGCACACCAAGAAAAAAATCATTTTATTTTTGAATTTTTTGGGAGTAATTCTCATATAGGGCAAAAATCACGTGCTTACACCTAGTAGACAGAGTCAAGCATCAGCTGGGTTGGTAATCTCCACTTCCTTAGAGTTACCAGGTCTAGACCTTGGAGTCCATTATATATATATATATATATATATATATATATATATATATATATATATATATATATATATATATATATATAGAGAGAGAGAGAGAGAGAGAGAGAGAGAGAGCCATGATATAGTTCAGTTATCTCTACAGGTTTGTAGACGAGTCATGTATATTTTGTATATCAGTATTGTGGTCTTACCAGCCCTGTGTACATGTTAGTTTTGTATTGCTGGTTGTAGACATTTATGGTGGCCTTGTCGGCCTTGATTGGTATTGCCAGCTCGTAGGCAGGCCTCATCGGCCTAAGTTAAGGGTTATTCCTCCAGATTTCATAGTTACAGAGTGGTACGCTCAGGCTAAATATGGCACCGGGTGCCATCCACGCCTCCCCAGGTTTGGGGTGTGACAGTAACAATATTAGCAAGTTTAGATTAAAACCTAGGTTATCCTTCTCCCTCCATAACCTTTTCTCCTCAACTTCATAAGATTTTGATGAAACTCTCCAAGATTCGAGAGCTTTCTCATAAGTCTTTCCATCTCACTTGCACGGTTCAATTCCATTACAAGCTTGGCATGTTCTTCAACCAACTAATTAAAGTGAATTCCTTTCTCATCCAGTCACGCCTCGAGAATCCTTTCCACATAATTGGCCTTATTCTCCTTCATCTTGGCCTTTAATTTATTGAGTTGTTCCATAGCCAATGTTGCCTGAAATTCAAAAATCACCTTCTCAGTGTGAACCTTCCCAAACTTGGACACCCAAACCTCGATATCACCTCTTAGTTTTGACACCAACTCTTCTTGAAGTAAATACCTCTTCATAATCTGAGTCGAGACCAAATTCGCCTACACAAAAGAAAGAGACTTAATATGATATCGATGCTAAGAAGGGCGTTTTCAACAAAGACAAAGAAGGTGAATCTAAAAACATAATCGAAAGGTACAATACAATACATCATTGATATGACTACATCAGAGTGATCTCTCTTTTTCTCTTCCTCCAAAGGGCCAACCAGTTCCTTCAACCACATAACTTCCCTTTCGAGAACTCAAGTAAATCTATTCCCCTAGGGACTTTGATTGTATTCGATGTTTGCCAACATCAGACAAAGGTCCGACATAGAAGGGACATAAGATTTTCTCAAAACATCTATCAAGGACGACAACTAGTCCAAAAAAAATTGTGGTTCCTGCCACACAACCCAGAAATATCATATATGTATCTCCAAGACTGATCGATTACGGGAGAAGAAGATAATACCTTTTTGACCCACTCATTGATATTGAGGACTTTAGGGTATGCAGAATAGCTAATGTTTGAAGAATAAAAGATCACATAGAAAGCAAAAAATAAAAACACAGAAAAGAAGGCAATGTGCTTACGCTGATCATTGCACCTCTTTAGAAATGATCCATCTACGGACTGAATAAGTTCATGTGTTGAAATTATCAAAAGCCTATTATACCACTCTCGATCATAGCCATTTTTAATATCTACCAAGGATCGCTTCCTCAGATTAAAAGAAAGAAAATACCTCCCCAAAAATCTTTGGAGAATAGAGATGAAGAAAATGTCGGAGAGAAAAGTTAATCTTAGCCAAGTTTGTCAATAATCGAAGTCAAGCCAGCAATCTCCAAATACCAGGGCCAACTTGAGCAACACGGATATTAAAGTTTCTAACGAAATCAAAAATCACAATGTCAATAGGAGTATAAAACTCTAAGTAAATGAATATGTACACACATAAGAGAAACCATCTCGACAACTGGTGATCCGCTTCTTTTCTAAAAGAAATAGAACTTTGACTCAATCACCTCAATGATACTCTTTCCGAAAGAGATGAATATGCTCTAAACAGACAAGAGAAGGAAAATTATTCACATGGGCATTCTTTCCCTAATTCCCCTTGTGTATTATCCCATTAGTTCCCATTGGCCTCAAAACCCAATTGTTTGGAAAGGATCTCTTGCACAATAAGTTCAACTTCATGATTGATTTTCTTACTCTTAGAAGACTTATGGGTCTTCTCCCTCCCTTGGATTTTTACGGAGTTTCATCTTTCTAAGGATTGGCGGCAACCTGACTCAATGGTCGGAGTTTTTGCCGCTACTAAGTCGAGATTTTGAGAATCCAAGACCTCCAAAGAATTGATTGAAGCGACAACGAACTCAAGACCAGTTGCAGACATAGAAAGAAAGTAGGTAGAAGAAGTTGAATTAAAAGAGGAAGAAGAGGATCCCATATATAGGCAGGAAAGCCAAAATTTTCAAACCCTACAATGAAGCATCGTCAGTTCAGAGCAAATCAACCAAACGCGCAATCATCATAGTCTTGAAAAGTGCTATCAAAAATGCCGCCAGGATTCGCCACATGAAATGAGCATTGAAAGAAGACTGCACATTCACTTTAACCAGAGTTCATGTCACTTTAATTTCTAGATATGAGAATCAAAATGTTATTTTCTTCCCATCAATAGAAGGAAATAATCACAGCTAAACCTCCGGCCAAAATTCTACTTCCCAAAAATTCTCCAAAGAATGTACGAAAAGTGTGGAAGAACGACTTGGCACGTGGCCCACTCGACAAATGACACGTGTCTAGACGACATCATTAGCTTTCAACAAAGTGGATCACGAAGTCGGAATATAAAATTTAAGCCTGACAACCGAAGATACGTAAAGACTCCCCCAAAAAGGAACTCATTAAGATCGTCTCTAATGCAACCCTGTTTTTGACGCCAAACTCTATTTTGGTGTAAGATTTGATGATTTGGTGTTCCAACCCAACGCCATTTTTTACATCATTTTTGTATGTGAATAGCATTACACCAAATTTAGTATAATACTATTCATCAGCACTATTACTATTCATCAATATTTTATTATTATGTTTTATTATATTACACTTTTAATTTAACATATTATAAATTTTGTAATTACTTATACTTTCTATGTAATATCTTTATAATATTAATTTTCATATATTTTATTTTTATATAAAATTATAAATCAATTTTATTATAAGTTATAATTGTATAAAAATATATATAACAATCAAAAAAATAAAAACGTGCAAATCTGAAATATAATATGTTGTTAATAAATAACATAAAAATAAATATTTAATACAGTAGCGACTGGCACAGATTAAAATTAAAAATATATTAAATAACATGATGGGATGAGAAAATTACAACAATAATTTAGTACTTTAGTCGCTTCCAGATCCACCAATATTATTAAATAATTGAGTGTATGTGGCAGAAGATTGTTGTGGTTGTGGGTGTTGAAATTATTGACTTCTTTTAACCATTATTCATTTTTGTTCTTGTCGAGTAAATTCATAAATATTTGGATCATAAATAGAATCTAAATTTGACAATAAAATTTTGTTTTCTTCTTTAAATTCTTTTAGTTTCAAAGCTCTATCTTTTATCTCCATATCTCGCTGTCTGTCTACACTTGACTTTGCCAACAACTCAACAAGCCGATTGTTTTCTGATTAGACTCCTACAGCTGAAATGGTAGTAGTTGAAAATTATCAATTTGAACAATTTTTAGCTTGGCACAAAAAAAAAATAAAGGAGAAAGATGCTCATTTTGCACTTCGTAATGCATTAATAGAGCATTTATAGGAACAACAGTTGAATATTTTTGTAGAAATTAAACTAAATTTTACAATAATATAATATTTATTTAATTATGTCTATCAATGATTTTATTTTTATTTTTATTATCCAGTAATATGTATAATGTATGATATTTGCTTAAGATATATATTATTTAAAAATTTATGATATAAAATAATTTAATTTTAAATTGTTATATAAAAAAATATGAATTATACGGGATGAATATGTAAAAGAAAAAAGAAAGGATTTGTTTTATGAAATAAAAAAATAATTTTAAATAACAGAAAATAATATAATATAGAAGAGAGAGGAGAATATAAAAGGGAAATTCATTTTTGGTGTAAAAAAAATGAAATGGGTTGGAGTTAATTTTCACCATTTTTGTGTAAAAAAAAATGATGCAAGGGTTGGAGATGCCCTAAATTGTGGATGTGTCCTAGACTGTCCGACGAACTCACAAACATATGCACTAACCGCTCTACGGGAAAGGCAAGAAATCATCAGGGTCCGCAATGTCGGAATTCAATACCAACGCGATGGTTACGAGACTCGGCATTAATTCGTCAGTTACTCCAGAATCCAACAGACGGAAGGTGGCAGAATAAATGTCTGTAACGAACGTATAATTCTGGGAAATGGCTGCCAAAGCGAAGTCCTATAAGTTTCAAGGATGTAGTCATTATTAGACCCTTCGGAATTTGTATCATCGAGAGAATACACTACTCATCGTTATTCTATATATTTTCATACCTGTTCTATATATTTTCATCCCTGTTCTATAGTCTAGAATGATGGAGTCCTGACAAATCAGTCCCAGAACAAGTTGTTGCAAGGATTACTGAATAACAATAGTCTTTCTTTGTTTTCTCATTATTTCATAGTTCATACTTTACTTATTTGACTGCTTAGCTGTTTTTGGATAGAATCGTTTGCTTAAGGCCTTACAAATATAAATTTTATTGATTTAATTTAATAAGTAAATTTTAGGTTGAACAATTATTAGGAGAGAGTGAGAAGCAATTATAGTAAAGTACTTCCAGGGTTTATTTATAAATTCGATGTTTAAATACATGTGTTTGAATACGGTCAAAATCGGGCTTGCCCTTTGTGTGACTGATCGAGACTGGAACATAATCGGTCAAGGTTTGACCTCGTGTTATATCGAACCACAGCGCAAAGTTAGATCGTCGAGCTCGTGACCTAGAGACAGATCAAGATCGAGACCGAACAAGATAGAGACTGAGCAATATCGAGGAAAACTTACCGAGCCAAATAATGAAAAAACGAAATATCCACAATCGGGCAATGCTCATGGCAGAAATATCGCACGTATCAAGAAGAGGCCGATTAATTAGCTAATCATGAGATTTCTTACCTCATATAGAATTGTATCAAGAGTAGATTCCCCTACTGTATAAAGGGAGTCTGATCATTTGTAAAACGGATGATTCTTACGCAATACAAAGCAATACACTGTCATTTTCTAGCTTTTATTACCTTGTTACTCTGTTCATAATTGAAGCATCTTTTGGTTCAAGGTGACTAAACTCGAGGACCAAGGCTATTCAATTTGTGTGCTTTGCATTTATTCTTTTATCATCAATTTCAATATTAATTTATTCTTCTTAATTTGTACTAAGTTATATCATGTATCCTTAAAACCGCGTATAAATTTAATTATTATCCGATTTTAGGGTAAACAGTTTGGCGTCCATCGTGGGGCTAAGGATAATGGTGATTACCTGGTACAAACTTCCGTGACACACACTACTTTACACTTGTTCTTTAAAGTATCTTTGATTACGTGACAAAAAAAGGTCAAACTCTCAGTCAACACCTCTACACGTTGACAATGATTTCGGCCACTACGGCGAAAATGATAACATATCACCAGGGAAAAATGACCCTCAGTTGGCCTCGATGGTGTTCCAGCTGTAGATCCAATCGACGTCAGTTCACATGTAGCCATCAATGGAAATTTGGTCGTCAATCCCGAAGACAGCATCTGTGGGGATGCTCGATCAACTGCTCAAAGCGCACGTGGTGGTGAAGATGGCGGGATTATCCTGTGGGTGATCATCGAAGTGTTGCAGGCTCAGCAAGCAGTAATAGCCCAGCTCTAAAACCAGAATCACACATCGAGCAGGGTCGAGCTCGAGCCGTCCCAGGAAGTTGTACATAGGGTCGAATCGATTTCAAGAAAATCGAGCGAGAAAGAGTCGAAGATCAACCCTGCGATCATAAAGATGCTCGAAGAATTGACAAAGCGAATTGAGTCGGGAAAAACGAAGATCGAGGCAAACGACAAGAAGGTGGAAACTTATAACTCCAGGGTCAATCAAATCCCAGGGGCACCACCAATATTGAAAGAACTGGATTCCAAAAAGTTTTGCATGCTTGAGATTCCAGAGTATAATAGAATGACCGGTCCGAATGAGCACATCACCTCTTACACGTGTGCTATCAAAGGGAATGATCTAGAGGATAACGAGATCGAATCTGTCTTGCTAAAGAAGTTCGGGGAGACCTTGTCAAAGGGAGCTATAATATGGTACCATAATTTGCCACCTAATTCTATTGACTCATTTGTTATGCTTGCAGATTCTTTTGTAAAGGCACACGCTGGGGCCATCAAGGTCGATATCAGAAAGGACATTTCAAGGTAAGGCAAAAGGACAACAAAATGCTCAGAGAATTTTTTTCTCGATTCCAAATGGAACGGATGGACTTTCCACCGGTCGCTGATGATTGGGTCGTTCAAGCTTTCACTCAAGGACTTAACATTCGAAGCTTAGTGGCTTCACAAAAATTGAAGCAGAATTTAATAGAATACCCGACTGTTACTTGGGTCGATGTGCATAATCGATATCAATCAAAGATCAGGGTTGAGGACGATCAACTTGGGGCTCCTTCAGGGTCCGTTTATCCCAATAGACCCGTCGATAGATTCAAGAGGGATATTGACCGAGAACCAAGGTCGAACAGAGATCGACATCAGCCGTATAATGGAGATCGTAGAGGCAGCAGATCTGGACGAAATTCTACACGAAGTGAATGGAGAAATGATTGAGGTTAGAGCTCTCGACGACTCATGAGAAATAACGGCATAGAAAGACCTATTGGACCCAAAGCGGCACCAAGATGTTAAGAGTATAACTTTAATGTGGATGCAGCTGCAATCATATCAACTATCAGGCGCATCAAAGAAACTAAGTGGCCTCGACCTTTACAAACTGATCCAACACAAAGGGATCCCAACCAAATATGCAAATATCATGGCACACATGGCCAAATGAAGTAGGATTGTCGACAATTGAGGGAAGAAGTAGCCTGGTTGTTTAACAAGGGTCACCTTCAATAATTTCTGAGTGACCGAGCTAGGAATCATTTCAGAAATAGGGATTCCAATAAATAAAGTGAACAAGATAATCCCTAGCACGTCATCCATATGATCACTCGGAGAGATCGATGTTCCTTAAGGCCCGACAATAAAATGCACCAAAGTATCAACAACAAGAGAAAAACGGACTCAAGATTACCTACCAGAAGGGACTCTATCTTTCAACGACGAGGATCCAGAAGGAATCATGCAACCCCATAATAATGCACTGGTAATATCTATACTTATGAATAAAACTCGAGTTAAACGTGTGCTAATTTATTCAGGTAGCTCGGCCAACATCATCCGATCGAGGGTCATAGAACAACTTGGCCTATAGGACCAGATCGTACCTGCGGCCAGAGTGCTAAACGGATTCAGCATGTCTTGTAAAACCACAAAAGGAGAAAAAACGTTGCTGGTAAACATAGTCGGCACCACCCAGGAGACCACATTTTATGTAATCGAGGGGGAAATGAGATACAACATCATCTTCGGGAGACTCTGGATCCACAACATGAGGGTCGTGCCCTCGACCCTTCACCAAGTATTAAAATTTCCAACACTAGAAGGGATAAAGACGGTTTACGAGGAACAACCTGTCGTAAAGGAGATGTTTGTCATTGATGAAGTAATTCCACTATCAACACTCTCATCGACAAATGACTCAGGTCCGAAAGTGAAAAGGGAAGCCAAATAGCAATCATCGATGACAAACTCGACCCAATCAGACAAGCAAGGGATTGACGAAGACGATGATTACGGGGTTCCTTGATCCTTTATAGCTCCCAATGATTTCGATGCTACCAAATCAATGATCAAAGAGCTGGAGCATGTGATGCTTATCGGATATCTACCCGATTGAAAGGTATAACTGGGCACGGGGTTAACTCCCGAGCTCAAAAAAAACTAGTTCAATTTCTTATAGCTAATATGGATTGTTTTGCTTGGTCCCATCTCGATATGATAGGGATCATATTGGAGATCACTACTCACTAGTTGAGCTTAGACGTGAAGTTCCATCCAGAAAAACAGAAAAGGAGACCCTAGCCTAAGATCAAGTATGCCTTTATCGAGGACAGGGTAACTAAACCCTTTAAAATAGGGTCCATCCGGGAGGTCAAATACCTGGAATGGTTAGAAAATGTAGTGGTAGTTCCTAAAAAAAAGAACAAACTAAGAATGTGTGTGGATTATAAAGATTTAAATAAGGCATACCCTAAAGATTCTTTCCTTTTGCCTAACATCGATCGCATGATCGATGCCACGGCCATCCACTAGATTCTCAGTTTTCTCGATGCCTACTCCGTGTACAACCAAATACAAATGAGCCCGGAGGATCAGGAAAAGACCTCTTTCATCACAAAGTATGGCACATACTGCTATAAGGTAATTCCATTTGGATTAAAAAATGTCGGTCCCACTTACCAACGACTA
The DNA here is from genome assembly GCF_000715075.1 of Nicotiana tabacum. NCBI lineage: Eukaryota > Viridiplantae > Streptophyta > Magnoliopsida > Solanales > Solanaceae > Nicotiana > Nicotiana tabacum. The sequence goes on along the minus strand of NC_134089.1, from coordinate 48,607,607 downwards.
GTAAACATAATGATCAAAGAACAAATAGGAAAAAGCATGGAAGTTTATATTGGTGATATGTTATTTAAGTCCCAATGAGCAGAGGACCATTTAAAGCATTTGTAGGAAACCTTTAGTATATTGAAGAAATACAACATGAAGCTAAATCCAGAAAAGTGCGTTCGAGGTTGGATCCAGTAAATTTCTCGGATTTATGGTATCCAATCGAGGGATCGAGATTAACCCCGACAAGATCAAAGCTATCGAGGATATCACAGTAGTTCATAATGTGAAGGTTGTACAAAGGCTAATCGGGCGTATTGAAGCCCTGGGGCGATTCATCTCGAGGTCGTCCGATAAAAGCCATCGATTTTTCTCATTGCTGAAAAAGAAAAACAACTTCACATGGACCACGGAATGCCAACGGGACTTAGAAGAACTTAAGCGATATTTATCGAGCTCGCCATTGCTTCACACACCGAGGGCAGACGGACGACTATACATGTATCTAGCAGTATCGGAAATAGCGGTAAGTGGAGTCCTAGTCCGGGAAGAACAAGGTACACAAATTCCAATTTATTATGTTAGTAGGAACTTAGGTGAGGCCTTGCTAAGTGCCTCTAGAAAACTGAAACCATATTTTCAGTGCCATCCTATATGTGTTGTGACAATCTACCCTTTACAAAATATAATGCATAAACCTGAACTCTCTGGGCGATTGGGCTAATGGGCTATAGAAATCAGCGGTTACGATATCGAATATCAGCCCCGAATAGCCATCAAATCCCAAATATTGGCAGATTTCATGGCCGACTATATGTCGGCCCTAATACCTGTAGCCAAAAGAGAGTTGTGGGTAAACTCGGGAATGTCTTTGGGAATCTGGACCCTCTTTGTGGACGGCACCTCAAACGTAAAAGGGTTCGGACTTGGCATCATTCTAAAGCCACCCACAGGCAATATAGTTAGATAATCTATTAGGACTGTAAAATTGACTAACAACAAGGCCGAATATGAAGCCATGATTGCAGGTCTCGAACTGGCCAAAGGCTTAGGGGTGGATGTGATCAAATCTAAGTGTGACTCCTTCCTTGTAGTAAACCAAGTTAACGAAATATTCGATGTCAGAAAAGAACGAATGTAAAGATACCTAGACAAGTTACAGTAACATTACATCAATTGAAAGAGTGTACTTTGCAACATGTGCCTTAAGATCAAAATAGTGATGTCGATACCCTTGAAAACTTAGGATCGTCGTTCAAAGATGACGAACTCAAGTCAGGGGGGAGTTGTATAACTCATGAGGTTGGTAGTAGAGGAAGGTCGCGCCGAAATAAACTCAACAAGCTTAACTTGGGATAGGAGAAATAAATACACAGAGTATTTGAAGACAAAGAAACTTCCCTCAGACCCAAAGGAATCGAGGGCCCATATCATATGTCGGTTCGGGATAACATCCGAAATTGTATGTGATAATGGGAAACAGTTTATCGGCAGTAAAGTGACCAAATTTCTTGAAGACCATAAGATCAAAAGAACCTTGTCAACACCTTATCCCCTAGTGGGAACGGACAAGCCGAATTGACCAACAAAACATTAAGAAAAGGTTGAATGACTCTAAGGGAAAATGGAAAGAGGTCCTGCCCGAAGTTCTTTGGGCATATTACACAACTTCAAAGTCCAGTACCGGGGCTACCCCATTCTCATTGGTTTATGGCACTAAATCTCTAACATTGCTCGAAGTCGGGGAGCTGAGTATCAGATTCTGTTATGCAATAAAGGAATCGAATGATGAGGCCTTGAATATGAGCCTGGTGCTATTGGATGAAAGGTGTGAAGCTGCCCTTGTTCGATGGGCCGCCCAAAAGTAATGGGTGGAAAGGTATTACAATCGAAGGGACAAGATTCGATACTTCAATGTCGGGGACTTAGTACTAAGGAAGGTCACATTAAACACCCAGAATATGAATGAAGGGAAATTGGGTCCGAACTGGGAAGGGCTATACTAGATTCTAGATATCAAAGGGAAACAGAGAACAACTATTGAATAATTGGAACGTAACTCATCTTAAATGATATTACTGCTAAGGTACAACCCCATTTCATTTCTTTCTATTTTTGGACTAACATTTGCAAGTGGTCGACAAGGAACAACATGAAGTCTTTAGATCTGAAAGCATGTGTTGCATTCTTTCTCCCTTGAACCATTTTTGTCCCAATTGGGTTTTTTGGCAAGGTTTTAAACTAGGCAACAATGGATCATGATAACTTAAAATCAAAGGCCGATCATGAATCAGTGTCAAAGATAACACTAACAGTATCCAAGGTTCCTCTACAATCAACCTCTAATACTTGAGGGCATCACCTTTGGATATCAACTTCATCACCTTTGGATATCAACTTTTTGCGAGGAAATTACTTCACAATAGAAGGGTCTCGATAGGTAAGATTTACTCTGAGGGCTAAATCGTCAAACAAACTGTGTCGACATAGGTTGCTTGAGCCCTGGCATAAAATATGTACGCATGTATAAATATTTTTCACAAGAATAAAGAGAAGTACTTTCAATCCAATTATCTTATGTCTTAGAAACATTTCCACTTTACAATTTTGTACTTTCGATCTCTTAAGGAAACAAGCTCAAGGGTTGATTGTAACCAGAGTTTGGATGATCACTCCCATACTCGGGGACTGTCATCCGGAAAACAAACTCGAACAAATCAAACTATTAATCATCGGGGGAATAAGACCTCTTAGTCTACCCTCGAATTTTAAAGGCCACGGCCATATCCACTTGGGAACTATTATCTTAGGCATGTCTGGATAACTCGGGAAAACAAGCTCATTGGACTACGCCCTAATTAAAAGGATACCGCTGCATTAACATGGCTTGGAGACGTCGGAGAACCGTAACAAAAAATAGGCCTTCAAAATTTTCATAACCAGTTTTAAAGACAACCCTCGGCGAACTATAGTCTAAGTTACTTACTTTGGGAGAAGATTCCTGGTAATCCCGAACCCCCAAGATGACTCAAAAATAAAAATAATTTAAAGGCAGGGTTGTTCGTACTTACACAACCTAAGCTATTTTATGCTAAGGCATTTCGACATTTCTGAATACAAGTAATAGAGCGAAGGAAAAATTTGAAAGACAAAAGGGAAAAGAAAGCCTTGTATATATTTGCCCAATAGTCTTTTACAGAGGCCAAAATGGCTTGATTCAAAAATTTACAATGGCTAAAACGGGATCAAAAATATGCAAAAGTAAAACAAAAAATATAAAGGCCTAAGCGGCCTGGTCTTCATTGGAGGCAACATCTCCGCCCTCGGGATCTTCCCCACCTTCAGACTCACTTAAACTCAGTGAGTCTTCATCGGGAAAGGCATCTTACAAGCCCTGGCTTCTTCTACTTTAGCGTTCTAGAGTTCAACTAGTATATTGAAGCCCTGAACATGGACTCCCCCGAGGGCTTCCCTTCGAACTTGCCATTTTGCATGATCCACCATGCTTTTGGCCTGCGCTTGGATGGCCTCGATGTCGACCTTAAATTGGGCAACTTTAGCATCGGCTTTGGTGTTGGCCATGGCCACCTCAAAGTTGGCCACCTCAAATTCATTGCCAAATTTGCCTTATCAGATAGCCAACAATTGGGACTGGTGCTCTTCAATTTTATTGACCTATACCGAGGCCTTCTCTCTTGTAGCTTGGAGCTGGATCTCGGCCGACTCTAGTTGTGCTTGGGAAGCTTCCCTTTCCGAAGCTATGATGTCCATGTTTTTCTTGAGGAATACCCTTTTAAAAGAAAATAAGGAGCCCCTTCGGAGTCTGCACACACCCCCGGTAAGCGCAATTTATTTATATTGAGGGATAGATCTTCTCTGGTCATGGATTTTGTCCGATTCATTTATACCTGGGGATGGATCTTCCCCATGGGCTGGATTGGCCCTACCCATCACTAAGTGACTGTCTGTCAGTTGATGTATACATTTCTGGGATGGATCTTCCCTGGACTGGATCGGTCATATACAATACTGAGTGATTGAGCATTCCGAGAGTGTGAGTACACGAGGCTTTCAGCATGTGCACCACATACAACATGTGCATTGGCATGTGGACGTAGAGAAGTTAGATTCCTCATATCAATCATAATTGATCTATATTACTCGTATTGAGTATAACTGTTGAACTTGAAAGCATGTCTATGTTTCTGTATAGTTATTTGTATATTGAACTATATCAATTGAGTTCATCACTACTTTCAGTCCAAAGGTTAAATTTTAACTTATTGAGTTGTTGTACTCATGCTACACCCTGTAACTCGTGTGTAGATCCGGGTACTTCCAATCACGGCGGTTTCTGAGTTGAGGAGTCCAGACTTTCGGAGACTATCGAGGTAGTTGTTTGGTGTTCACAGACCTTGACTGTCCTCCCTTATATTCATTTTACATTTTAGTTTTATTCTCTAGACGTTGTATTAGAGTATATTCCTATGTAGATGCTCATATACTTGCTGACGCGCCAGTTTTAGGAGAGATTTTGTATTGAGATTACGTTTTCCTTATTTGCTTTTAAAAGGGTATTCCTTAAATTTAACTGCTTTCGTGTATTCCTCCTTACATGTCTAAACCATATAATCCTTACTTCCCGCATCTTACCCTCAATAGTTGTCATACCCACCCTGTCCTGAATAACTTCACTCATAATTATAAAGATCCAGGTGATCATTTTGAGAGTTGTAGCCTCATTCCCCATGAACTGCTTATTTTGGGCTATATAACTATTATGTGACTTGTTGGGCTAGTCGGTTCGAGTCCGAAAGCATTTCGACATTAATTGAGACACTTAGTCTCAAGGTTGGTAGCTTAAGTTGAAAAGGTTGATCAGATGTTGACTTATGTGTAAACGACTCCTGAATGCAGTTTTGATTGTTCCGTTAGCTCCTTGGATGATTTTGGACTTAGGAGCGTGTCCGGATTGTTATTTGAAGGTCCGTAGTTGAATTAGGATTGAAATGGAGAAAGTTGGATTTTAGAAAGTTTGACTAAGAGTGGACTTTTTGATATTGAGGTCGGATTGGAGTTTGGTAAGTTGGAGTAGGTCCGTGGTTTCATTTGTGACAAGTGGGCAAAATTTGACATCAATCGGATATGATATGATAGGTTTTGGCATCGTTTGTAGAAGTTGGAATCCTTAGTTTCAATATGCTTCAATTGGGGTGCGATTTGTGTTTTTGATGTTGTTTGAGGTGACTTGTTGGTGTGCTGGTTGAGGTCTCAGGGGCCTCAGGCTGATTCTAGAGGGTTAACGAATCAAAAGTTGAACTTGAGTGGCTGCTGAAGCTGGACTCTTCTAGTGTCATCGCACATGCGGAGCATTGATTGCAGGTGCAGGGTGAGTTGTACAAATGCGAGGTTTGGACGGGTGTGAGTAGGTGTGGGCAGGTGCTAAGGATTTCATGCACCTGCATGGCTGCAGTTGCGATGAGGTGAACGCAGATCCAGAAATAGAGGGGAGAGCTGGGTCCACAGAAGAGGCTCGGTGGCTCGAAGAAGCGAGTCCGCAAGAGCGTAACCATGGACCATAGGAGTAGAGGAAACTACAGAATCCGCATTTTTGTTGCTTCTGTGATGCCACAGATGCATTTAAGTTTCCGCAGAAGTGGAAAGGCAGAACAAAACATATAAATTCAAGGGATCACAATTTTTCTTCATTTTGAACATTTTATGCTCGGTCTAAGCAGATTTTTAGAGGGTTTTTGAGGGATATCTTGAGGTAAGTCTCTTGTGCTCATTTTTAATCAATAATCTTATTTCCCCATTGATTTGCCCAACTAGATTGTGTGATTTTGAGGTGAAATTTGGAGTTTGAGGCTAGGGATTTGGAGAGTTTAATATGGGGATTTTAGTGATGATTTGATATCGGATTTTGGTAAATTTGGTATGGTTGGACTCGTGATTGAATGGGCTTTTGGTTTTTGTGACTTTAGTGGAATTTTGAGAAGGGGACTTGGGGGCTGGCTTTGGGCCGATTTTTGACTTTTGATTTATAACTTAGTATTTCCTTATGGACGCACATGCTAAGTGATGGGCGTGCGGGTGTGCACATGCTAGAGATCATGTTTAGGCTATATGCTGGTACTGTTGGGACCAATGGTGGTCGTTTCTTGTTGTTGACTTATTGATTTTATTGAAATTTCTTATTGAGTCATATTCATTTGTTACATATCATATCTCAGTCTCTGTTGCTATTTATTGATGCATCACATCATCATTTTTGGGCTAGTTTCACGACATTGTGAGCCAAAAAGAGAAAGACTGGAGAGATTGATGATTGAGTGAGGCAAAGGTCCTGGTCGTGAGTGACCTATATGTGATCGGGTTACACGCTGTAGCATGTTTTATTGAATATGCCTGGATGTAGCTTTTAATAGTACTTGGGCTGAAGGATCCCCTCCAGAGTCTGCACATACCCCTAGTGAGCGCAATTTATTTATATTGATGATGGATCTTCCCTGGACATGGATCTTGTGTGAATCATTTATACCAGGGGATGGATCTTCCCTATGGGCTGGATTAGCCCTACCCATTACTGAGTGACTATCTGTTAGTTGATGTATATATTTCTAGGATGGATCTTGTCTAGACTGAATCGGTCATATACAGTACTGGGTGATTGAGCATTTCGAGAGCGTGAGTACATGAGAGTTTCAGTATGTGCATCACATACAACATGTGCATTGGCATGTAGACATAGAGAAGTTATATTCCTCATATCAATCAGAATTGATCTATCTTACTCGTATTGAGTTTAATTGTTGAACTTGAAATCATGTCTATGTTTCTATACTGTTATTTTTATATTGAACTGTACCGGTTGAGTTCATAAATACTTTCAGTCCAAACGTTAGATTGTTACTTATTGAGTAGATGTACTCATGCTATATCATGTAACTTGTGAGCATATCCAGGTGCTTCCGGTCACGGCAGTTGCTGAGTTGAGGTGTCTGGACTTTCGAAGACTATCGAGGTAGCTGTTTGGCGTTCGCTGACCTTGAATCTCCTCCCTAATCTTCATTTGATATTTTAATTTATTCTCTAAATGTTTTATTAGACTATATTCCTATGTAGATGCTCATTTACTTGGTGACGCCTCGGTTTTAGGTGAGATTTTGTATTGAGATTATGTTTTTCTTATTTACTTTTAAAAGGGTATTCCTTAAATTTAACGTCGGTGGTCGATACTATTATTGTGGAGCGTGTATACTATTCGTATGTAGTGTCTATTGGGGATTGGAGACTATCATGGATCTCTTGTTGCTTAGTATTGTTGATTTTGACATAATCTTGGGTATGGATTGGTTATCTCCATGTCATGCTATTTTGGATTGTCACGCTAAGACCGTGACGGTGGCGATGCAGGGGTTGACAAGGATCGAGTGGAGAGGTTCCCCAGATTATTTTCCCAGTAAAGTGATTTCATATTTGAAGGATTTTGGTGATGATAACCCTACTATTGATTCTGTTCTGGTGGTGCGAAATTTTTCGGATATGTTTCCTGCAGACCTGTTAGGCATACCGCCTGATAGGGATATTGACTTTGGTATTGACTTGACGGGAACCCAACCCATTTTTATTCCTCCATATCGTATGGCACCAGTTGAGTTGAAGGAATTGAAACAGTAGCTTCAAGAACTTCTTGATAAGAGGTTTATTAGGCCTAATGTGTTCCATTGGGGTGCACCGGTTCTATTTGTGAAGAAGAATTATTGGTACTATGCGGATGTGCATCGACTATAGGCAGTTGAAAAAAGTTACAATCAAGAACAAGTATCCTTTGCCGTGCATTGATGATCTATTTGACTAGCTTCAGGGAGCGAGGGTGTTCTCTAAGATTGATGTGAGGTCTGGGTATCACCAGTTGAAGATTCGGGACTCGAATATTCTAAAGATAACATTCAGGACCCGGTGTGGACATTATGAGTTCCTTGTGATGTCCTTTGGGCTGACCAATGCCCCAACAATGTTCTTGCATCTGATGAACAATTTATTTCAGCCTTATCTCGACACGTTTGTCATAGTATTCATTGATGATATCCTGGTGTACTCTCGTAGCCAGAAGGAGCATGCCCAGCATTTGATGGTTGTGTTGCAGCGGTTTAGGGAGGAGAAGATTTATGCCAAGTTCTCCAAGTGTGTATTTTGGTTTAGTTCGGTGGCGTTCTTAGGTCATGTGGTGTCGAGTGAGGGGATTAAGGTAGATCCATAGAAGATAGAGGCGGTTTAGAGTTGACCTAGGCCGTCCTCAGCTACGGAGATTTAGAGCTTTCTTGATTTAGCTGGTTATTATTGTTGCTTTGTGGAAGGTTTCTAGTCTATTGCATCGCCCTTGACCAAATTGACATAAAAGGGTGCTCCTTTCAGGTAGTCAGATGAGTATGAGGAGAGTTTTTAAAAGCTCAAGATTTCCTTGACCACAACTCCAATTCTATTTTTGCCTTTAGCTTTAGGCTCTTATACAGTGTATTGTGATGCTTCTCGAATTGGTATTGGGTGTGTCGTGATGCAGGAGGTTAGATTGATTGCTTATTCTTCATGACAGTTAAAGCCTTATAAGAAGAACTACCCTATCCATGATTTGGACTTGGCTGCCATCGTTCATGCATTGAAGATTTGGAGGCACTATCTCTATGGTGTGTCTTGTGAGGTATTTGCAGATCATCAGAATCTCCAGCACTTGTTCAAGCAAAAGGATCTAAAATTTGAGGCAATGGAGATGGTTGGAGCTGCTAATGGATTATGATATTACAATTCTATATCATCATGGGAAGGCCAATGTGGTGGCCGATGCCTTGCGTAGGAAGGCAGTAAGTATGGGTAGCCTTGCATTCATTCCTATTGGTGAGAGACTGCTTGTAGCTGATGTTCAAGCCTTGGCCAACCAATTCATGAGATTAGATGTTTCGAAGCCCAGTCGAGTTCTAGCATGTGTGGTTTCTCAGTCTTCCTTATTTGATCGCATCAGAGAGCGCCGGTATGATGATCCTCATTTGCTTGTCCTCAGGGATAAGGTTCACCATGGTAATGCCAGAGATATTACTATTGGGGATGATGGGGAGTTGAGGATGCAGGGCCAGATATGTGTGCCCAATGTAGATGGGCTACGTGAGTTAATTCTTGAGGAGATCCACAGTTCGCTATATTCCATTCATCCAGGTGCTGCGAAGATGTACTAGGACTTGAGGCAACACTGGAGGAGAATGAAAAAGGATATAGTGGGGTTTGTAGCTTGGTGCCTCAACTGTCAGAAGGTGAAGTATGAGCAACAAAGACCGGACGGATTGCTTCAGAGGTTAGATATTCTAGAGTGGAAATGGGAGCAGATCACCATGGATTTTGTAATTGGGCTCCCACGGACATCGAGAAAGTTCGATGCTATTTTGGTGATTGTGGATCGGCTGACCAAGTCCGCACACTTCATTCCAGTTGGGACTACTTATTCTTCAGAGCGGTTGGCTAAGATTTACATCCATGAAATTTTTTGCCTTCACGGTGTGCCTGTGTCTATCATTTCAGATCGGGGCATGCAGTTTACATCACAGTCTTAGAGGGCCGTTCAATGAGAGTTGGACACCCAGGTTGAGTTAAGTACAACATTTCACCCTCAAACAAACGGACAGTCCGAGCGCACTATTCAGATATTAGAGGATATGCTAGGCGCTTGTGTCATTGATTACAGGGGGTTCATGCGATCAGTTCCTACCACTTGCGGAGTTTGCCTACAATAACATCTATCAGCTGAGCATTCAGACGGCTCCATGCTTTGTATGGGAGACGATGTCCATCTTCGGTGGGTTAATTTTTGCCAGGTAAGGCTACGTTATTGGGTATTGCCTTGGTTCAAGATGCATTGGATAAGGTTAAATTGATTCAGAATCAGCTTCACACTGCACAGTCTAGATAGAAGAGTTACGCCGATAGAAAGGTTCGTGATGTTTCTTACATGGTTGGGGAGAAGGTTCTACTCAAGGTTTTACCCATGAAGGGTGTTATGAGGTTCGGGAAGAAGGCAAGTTGAGCCCTCAGTTTATTGGGTCGTTTGAGGTACTTTAGAGGATTGGAATGGTGGCTTACAAGCTTGCCTTACCACCTAGTTTGTCGAGTGTGCGTCCATTATCTCATGTTTCTATGCTCCGAAAGTATGTCGGTGATCTGTCTCATGTTTTGGGTTTCAACACGGTTCAGTTGGATGGTGATTTGACTTATGATGTAGAGCCAGTGGCCATTTTGGGTCGGCAGATTAGAAAGTTGAGCTCAAGGGATATAGCTTTAGTGAAGGTGCAGTGGAAAGGTCATCTAGTTGAGGAGGCTACTTAGGAGACCGAGCGGGAGATGCGAAGCAGATATCGACACCTATTTGAGACTCCAGGTACGTTTCTAGACCCGTTTGAGGATGAATGTTTATTTAAGATGTGGAAGATGTAAACAACCGACTAGTCATTTTGAGAGTTGTAGCCTCGTTCACCCATTTACTGCTTATTTTGTGCTTTATAGCTGTTATGTCACTTTCTGGGGTAGTCGGTTCGGGTCCGGAAGGATTTCGAAACGAATTGAGACACACAGTCTCAAGGTTGGTACATTAAGTTGAAAAGGTTCACCGGATGTTGAATTATGTATAAACGAATTTGGAATGGAGTTTTGATGGTTTTGTTAGCTCCGTTAGGTGATTTTGGACTTAGTAGTGCGTCCGGATTGTGATTTGGAGGTTCATAGTTGAATTACCCTTGAAATGGCAAAAATTGGATTTTTGGAAAGTTTGACCGGGAGTGGACTTTTTGATATCAGGGTCAGATTGGAGTTCCGGAAGTTGGAGTAGGTCTATGGTATCATTTGTGACTTATGTACAAAATTTAAGGTCAATCGAACGTAATTTGATATGTTTTGGCATCGTTTGTAGAAGTTGGAATTCCTTAGTTTCAATATGCTTGAATTGGGTGTGATTTGTGTTTTTGATGTTGTTTGAGGTGATTTGAGGGCTCGACTAGGCTCATATCATGCTTTTGGACTTGTTGGTATGTTTGGTGAGGTCCTGGGGGCCTCGGGTTAATTCCGGATGGTTAACGGATGAAAAGTTGAACTTGAGAGGTTTCTGAAGCTGGAGTTTGCTGGTTTCATTGCACCTGCGGAGCTTTGATCGTAGGTGTGAGCTCCAATGCGCGGGGAGAGTTGTGAAGATGCGAGGTTTTGAGGGGTGTGAGCAGATGGTCGCAGGTGCGAAGGATTTCCCGCATCTGCATGGCCGCAGATGGGGCAAGGTGAACGGAGAAGCAAAAATAGATAGGAGAGTTGGGTCCGCAGAAGCAGCTTGGTGGCTCGTACAAGCGAGTTTGCAAGAGTGTAACCATGGACCATAGGAGTGGAGGAAACTGCATAAGTGGGAGTTTGATTGCTTTGCGACGCTACATATGCGGTTAAGTTTCCGCATAAGCAGAAAGGCTGGGCAAAACATATAAATTCAAGGGTTTGCAATTTTTGAGGTTTGAGGCTAGGGATTTGTAGAGATTAATTTGGGGATTTGAGTGATGATTTGGTGTTGGATTTTGGTAAATTTGGTATGGTTGGATTCTTTGTTGAATGGGCTTTCGGGTTTTGTGACTTTAGTCTAATTTTGAGAAGTGGGCCTGGGGCCGACTTTGGGCCGATTTTTGACTTTTGATTTATAACTTAGTATTTCCTTATGGAATTGATTCCTTTAGACCGTGTTGATTGTATCGCATTATTTGTGGCTATATTCAAGGAATTTAGAGGTCGTTTTGCGAGGCAAAGGTGTGTTGGAGTAGAGAGTTACTTGGATTGAGGTAAGTAACACTTCTAAACATGGCCCTGAGGGTTCAAAACCCCGAATTATGTGTTATATGATTGAGCTGACGCACATTCCAAGCGACGGGCGTGCATCGTAAAAACTATGACCTGGTCGATTCCATGGAACTGTATAGCTGATTTATCTTTGTTTGCCCAAGTAAAGGAGAGTTTTGAAGATTGACAAAGGAACTCAGACATGGACCAGGTCCATCCTAGTGAAGCATAGATATGGTCAACTCAAGTGTTTACCTTGAAAATGGTAATTACAATTAGATTTGATTTTATGGTTCTAAAAATACATGATTTATTTTTATGCTAGTTGTTTGGAAATAGATGCTAAGTGTGAGCCTAGAAAATAAGATAAGAACTTGAAGGCAGTGTGTTAGGAAATCCGGGTAGCTGAAAATCGGAGCCTCGAGCTGGCCTATACGGGGCCTCGAGGTCGAGCTAAGCGTTAGGCTGTGAGCGGCCGATGAAGGACTAACAATCCTAAGAGCTTTGGTAAGAACTCTTTATGATCAATAATGAGTAATAAGTGAAGAACAATTAATGAAACATAATAAATGTATGTAATAGAATCAAGGGAGAATGTGTTTAAGTTAGAGAACAGAGAATGTTCTTGTATTTTGAATGTTGTATCATGTGTGCAAAAAATAACAAGGGTCCCCTTTATATAGGAGGGGGAATCCTAACATAGTACATATGCATTTATTACAAAGATAAACGGCTGGTACAACAATTTAATGCCACAATACGGACTTGTACTATTCTTATAGACTTGGTTAGCTCTAACCACTTGCCTTGGGAATCTCCCACTCGTTCATCATAGCCGCCGATTTGCTCTGACCCAAAGTCGAGCACATGGGACTCTCGGGGTCGGGCCCCAAACTATGCCTCGGGTCTCCTGAAGATGGACAATGGGATGTCATAATGATCATAAAATCAGGTTCTTCGATTTTAGCCGTATACAGATAGTCCCCGCATTTCTTAGAATGGAATGATATGAAACGACTTTGACATCGATCTCCTCGAGCTTCTCACGATGACGTCATGCTTATGACGTAAGATTTTGTGATAACTAAGACGTCCCATCAGTTCATCTTTCCAGAAGAATTCAATGCACCGCAGATTTATTTTCCCAAAAGCGATGATATTACTGCCGATCTATTTCCCAAAAAGCATTGATCCCGCCTGTTGATACGTTTCCCAAAGGCATTGATTGCATCATTGGTTACGCTATTGTCTTTCTATAAATGGGAGTTTTCTTGAACCAAAACTCCGTCTAGTCATTCTTCAATAGCCTTTAACTCTTTTCTTCTCTTCATCCACATCCAAACTCTATTTTTCATGTTTCAAGCCCGTGATCGTAAGGTCACACGGCAGCGGTCTCGGCAGTCATGCTATGGCCCTTTCTTAGAGCTTTTCCCCACTGAGTGAGATCGTACTAGTTTGTTGTTGTTGTTGTTGCTGGCCCGAAATAATGAGAGAGGGGCTTCTACTTGTTCCCGCATCAGAGGATTTGTGGACCGTGAACTGCTGCTCATCTCTCTTAACTTCAACCTGGTGTGGCGCTTCGCTCCCTTTGATTTCCTCATCTATTGCTGCTTTGGAGGAGACTTTCAATGACGTCGAACTGAAGATCAAAATGGGATCCCCAAAGAAAGGGTTCTCGCAGATATTGCTTCCGAGGATGTACCTCCGAGAGTGGATTAGACTTTTAGTTGCGATCTTTTGCTTCTTTGTTTCTGTGAAAGGACCCCTCGTGGGATTTTTTATTCATCATTTATTAATACAAAAATGTTTCTGAATTTGTCTTCGATTTTTGCTGGATTTCCCTTTGTCAGCGTTTGTATAGAATCTAAGCATGTGACTTTACCGATCGGTCCGAATACCGGACTCGAGCATAGGTATTCCCTTGGTTCTTGATTGGTTAATATGATATTACCTGAAACCCTTTGCCATTCCCCGAACTAAGTCCGGATTGACTTAATATAAACTTAGGCCGCCAGAACATCCGACTTTGAATTTAGTAAGAGTGGGGCATCGAATTTTAGAACAAAACTTATCCTTTTTAGGCCCCGTTGATAGTCCTCGAGAGACGGAGTTGCTTTGTCACCTGAAAATAAAGATAGCCTACAGCCCTCGGGCCTTTTCAAATAGTCCCCGAGTGAGAGTTTACTTGAACTCAGGTGGCCTTGAAAACTTGCTTTGAAAAATGAAGACATCCCTAAGGTGTCATAGATAGACCCTGAATGAGGATACGCTCGAACTCTGATGGTCCCGGGCAAAATTAGCCGATATAGCGTTTAAATTGATCTGAAGGATAAAATAGCCTTGAGGCTTTATTAATAACCCTCGAGTGGGAACTGACTCGGACCTAGAAAGATCCTCGCGATCGGGCACCATCTCGAGTCTAGGTTTATGTGGGTAGCTTCTTAGAGCCCATTATTATAGTAACAGAGATCCTTGAGATCGGGTACCATCTTGAGGCTAGGTTGATGCGGGTGTCTTTGATCCCTCGAACGTTTTACGACAGCATCAATCGTATGACACATTCATGAAATGATCAAGGTAATCCCACCGGTACAACTCCCCGAAAGTGATAATGGCCTAGTCGGAATTAATTGGCCTTTAGAGTAGGCGGACAGTCGCTGCTTGCTCTATAAATAAGTTTGTTTCCTTCCTTTTAAAAGATTCCGCTATTTTGAGCTGCTATCCCTCTTCATACAGTTCTTCTTCCTCGCTTCAGCTCTTTCACCTCTTTAATTCGAAGCTTTCGCCTAAGTCCTCATTTCCCTTCTCTTGTTCCACCACAGTTGTGGCTGCCACGCCCAAACCTGTTCACCCCGAAGAGGAGAGTTCCACGTCTGCCTCCCACTCGGTTGGTAGTATGCCGCCAACGTCCAGTGAGCTAACCCCGAGAGGCTTTATCTCAAAGAGGGACATACGTTAGAGAGGCTTCCCAATGTTCAGGGCCACTGGGAGTATGCAGAGAGGTTCATTTCATCAATAGGAGAGGGATACCTCGAGGCAATGAGGAGAGACTACTGATGGGGAGAAGAGGTGGTATTGCAGGTACCTTACATGGAAGAGAGCATCATGGCTCATGTAGAGGGGTTTTTGAACGTATACACGTACCCCTTTACGTTAGGCCCTCTTGATAGAGTTGCGCTCGACTTCTGCCGAAGATATCAGGCTGTCCTGGCATAGGTTCACCCGTCGTTCTGGAGGGTAGTATTGATGATGAGGTTCTTTGTAGAGGAAGTCGGCCTTGAGTTCACCCTTAGCCATCTCATTAGGCTGTATCGGCCCTTTTATCATAGAATCCTGATAACTTTGCGAGTGTCGATCCACCAGGCCCTTTGTTGTCAATGATGAAGAAGATGGGGACCGAGGGTGGATGAATCGATTTGTCCGAATACGGACTGTCGATATTATCCCCGTGGAGTTCCTACCATTTCCTAAGAAATGGAATGTCACACATAAGTGGTACACTTATGTTTTTATCATTTCTGCTCACGGTGGAAATAGATTCTGTAAAGCTTTCCTTTTCTTTTTTGCAGCAGTCCCGTGATGCCATACGAGGTCCCTGACTTGAAGGATTGGGCTTGGAAGTTGGCAGCCCGCTCGACCTATAATGAATGTAAGTGGCGAGATCTGTCCAAGGGTAGAAGGGAGGCAAAACACCACGGTACGTGTTATATGGTTTGTTTTCTTTGAAAGGTACTTTCTTTTATGTGTATTAACTCCATCATCATAGGCATTGGGGAATTTTCTGAAATGATTTCGTGCCCCCCCCCCCCAGAGAGAAGGAAGGATCGTTGGCTTCGGGACAGAGGAATAATAACAAAACGGCAGGAACCCTCGCAAGGTGAAGGTGCTCATAGGGAGACAAGTCCTGCCCGGAAGCCCAGAGAAGATGTCTCGGCTTAGTCTGCAACAGCTGAGGCTTCTGCCTTAGAAATATGGTTCCTCTTTTGCCGCCGTCTTCTTTTCCCATCGAAGGTACTTCGAGGGACAAGGATTTTCTACTGTCGTCTTCTTTTCCTGTCGAAGGTACTTCGAGGGTGTTAGAGGCCAGGGGTCATCTAACTCAAGAGAGGTCTCGAACGATCAAATTCCTATTAGGAGTGGTTCTACTAAGGCTGATGAGACTAGGTCAGTAGGTGTGTGTTCAACTTTTGAGGAGGCTCAATGGCTCTATTAGGTGGTGAGTTTTGGCCGATTATATTGGGTTTTCAGTTTTGCACTTCCATTTCCTTATTGAGCTCCTTTTTTGTAGGCCTTTGACAAGCTTAAGTCCGAGCTGCTTTGCCGTGAAGCTAGGTTGCGAAAAGCATTGGACGGGGAAGAAACCCTCAGGCTTCTTTGTGACAAAAGGGGAGAGGAGTTGGTATACCCACGGTATGAGGCGAATCAAAGCCTGAACTATGAAAGCCACCTTGAGAAACAGGTAACCTTTGCTCCGAGGGAATGCATGCTTCTTTTTCTATCCTCTGAGATTAATATTTTGATACTTCAGTTGCAGAGCAAGATAAAGGATCTGGAATGCCTTTGGGGCAAGGTTGGCTAGGCCATGTATGAGTGTAACGAGATAAGGGCTCAGATAGATGCCCATATTGTGGCCAAGAAAAATGCTTTGGCCAAGGTTTCTACCCTCGAGGTGCAGCTCCGGAACGCCTATGAAAATAGCTCGGTTCAGATAAGCAAGATTGTAGGGCTCAAGTCCGACCTTTTGGACATGAAGGCCAAGGTCGCGGATGCCCGGGCTGAAGCTGAAGAGATTCGAGCTAAGGCCGACAAGAAAGTGGTTGTCTATTTAAAAGATGTTGCCGAAGCTCAGGCTGAGTTGAGAGGTGCATCCAATCGAGAGAGCAGAAGCAATGAATATGCCCGGTGAAAATCTCGGAGGGAAACCCTTGAAGAATTCACGCTAGGGGCTTCGATCTCTCGAAAGAGATAGCGCCTCCAAGGCAAATGAATACGATGCCAAATTCCTCGTATCTAATATCGAAGATAATGGAGAAGAGGCCGATGGAGCCACAGTCCCCAAGGGGAAAGTAGACTAGGCTTTTTCTTTTTGATTCTTTGTACAGGGCTCTCAGAGAGCTTTTGCAAATGTGTCCTTGCATTGTTTCATATATGCATATACAAAGAAACCTTTCGGTTTTCTCCTTCAATGAATTTCCATTTGCTTGAGTATGTCTTTCTTTGTTTTGAATTTATACGTTCGTCGATGATTGGCCAGGTGAACTGGGTTTCGAGGTAAAACCCTTAGGTTTGCAAATCGGCCATGAGGCTTGTTGGGCTGGCTCGTAAGCTCTTACGCATTTGCCCTTAGGCATTTTTAATTTAACTGTTTCGGGCTCAGTCTTCGAGTCGGATTTTGACTCGAGCTCACCGACCCATAAGTTTTTTAATTTTAAGCTAGCTCTTAGGCTGTTACGCGTTGGGTTGGTACGACCTCTTAATATAGGTTGTCGTTTGGGCTCTTACGTGTTGGGTCGGTACGACCTCTTAATATAGGCTGGCATCTGGGCTCTTACGCGTTGGGTCGGTACGACCTCCTAATATAGGCTGGAGTCTAGGCTCTTACGAGTTGGGTTGGTACGACCTCTTATGTAGGCTTTATTTTTCCCTTGCTAAATACTTTTTGAAATTTTTATGTTCGCCCGAATATGCGATGGTTTGATAAGAACCTCGATTGTGAGCTGTTATGCAACGATAAATGAGCACCTCAGACTGTTTCGCTCGATGACTTAATTGTTTTGAAACCTGTTGTTCAAAGCTAATATGATCGAAGCTCTTTTGTTTATGCCAAGACTATCTAGATTAACTGGTTCTTTTCGAAGTATTTTCAAAGTGATTCTAAGGCCTATGATTTTATAGCAACGGTTGGGCATCCCCGAGTCGCATGAGTTTGGCAGGAGCCTTGTGACCGTAGTCATTGCGTTTGGCCATAGCCTTTCAGTACCCGAGTGAAGTAGTTTCAGCATTTACATCGAGGTTATGCCATTTTAGGGGTCTTACAAGTTAAAATGTATAGCCTTAACTTTAAGATCAAGATTTATGCCTTTTGTAAGGTCTTATAATTTTTAACATGCCTTACTTGAGATCTTATAGATTTGGTTACTTTGTACAAGGGTAACTCATGCCTTGCTTGAGGTCTTACATTTTCTAGTATTGCCACATGGAGGGCTTTCGGGCTCGATGTTGCCCGCTTGGTGTCTTATGGCCTTGAATTTTTTATAGCTCGATGGGATGATTGTCAACGATAGTCCCCGAGACGTCGAACGTTTCTTGGCTCTAGAGCCGTTATTTGTAAACTTGGTGTTGCCTCATTGAGGGCTTACGAGTTTGAAGTTTTCGACCTGGAGGTCATATGGCTTCGAGTTTTTGATGTCAGTACCCGAGTGTTCGGGAGACTTTTTTGGCTCTAGAGCCATTTCTCGTAAAAGTAGCATACTTATTTGAAGTGCAAAGCGTTTTGATGGAGGGAAAACATTCTTTGATTACTTGGTACAAGTATACATGTTTTCGTCGTCAAGGGTTCAATTATTCCATACGGGCACGGTTCATTCTACCGTTAGGCCCGATACATCATTTTCCTATCGAGACCTGTTTTGGTTCATCTTTACTTCTTTGAGAAGGTGATCTTCCGAGGTGATGCTCCCCAATGTTCGAGGTTGATTGAAGAGAAGCCTTGAATACTTGTTAAGTTCTCCCTAGATAGCATATAGATGTTGCCTTGTTAAAAACCTTGCCGACAAAACCCTTTTTGGGATAAAATCCGATCGAAGGAAAAGAGTGCAACGTATGCTTTGAAACCTAAGGTCTTCAAGATGGAAAACGCTTCGACTGTTCTGATCGGACACCTGCACAAGGGTTGGTGTAAGGTATCAATAAAAAGGGAGACGGTTATACCTTAGTGGTGATGGCGCTATGAGCCTCAATATGCTTCAAATGTTTGCTCCGGGGACGCGACACGGTCCTTTGCTTGTTTTATTTGGGTGTAGCCAAGAATGTGTCTCATGATTGCTACTTCACTATTTGCTTATCCTTTGGCTCCTTCGATGTTGAAGGCGTCGATGCCGGTGCCACATCGTGCACCACGAACATCTCTCTTGCTGCATGTTGTTCCCCATTCCGTCCTTCATTGGAAACTTCATCAGTTGATGAAAGGTTGATGGTACGACTCTCATACAGTGTATCCATGGCCTTCCGAGCAAGGCGATGTACCTCATGTCTCCTTCGATGACATGAAATTTGACATTTTAGGTCATGCCAACCACGTTGACCTGGAGGGTGATTTCCCCTTTCATTGTTTCGCTCGCCATGTTGAATCTGTTGAGGACTCAAGAGGCAGGCACGATATGGTCGAGCAGTCCGAGCTGCTCCACCACCCTCGACCTGATAATGTTGGCTGAGTTACCTGGATCCACAAGCAAATGCTTAATTTGAAATGTATTCACACAAAAAGAAATTACCAAGGCATCATTATGAGGTTGAGACAGGGTCGTGATGTCCTCGTCGCTAAATATGAGAGCATCTTCAGGTATATAACTCCGAGTTCACCTCTCCCTAGTGATGGATATTTTTGTTCTTTTGACAATGGGTTCCTGCAAAATGTCGATTCCTCCAACGATCATGTGGATGACATGTTGCAGCTCATCTGTTTCATTTTTCATGTTCGCCTCTCTTTCCCGGAACTGACTTTTGGCTCTGTCGCTAAAGAACTCTCGAAAGTGCCCTTTGCTGAGTAGCCGGGCTACTTCTTCTCGGAGCTATCTACAATCTTTGTTCCTATGACCGTGTGTGCCGTGGAATTTGCACACTAAGTTAGGGTTCCTCTGCGACGGATCTAATAGTACAGGTCTTGGCCACCTCGTGTCTCTGATTTTACCAATGGCAGATACGATGTCCGAAACATCAACGTTGAAGTTGTATTCAGACAGGCGGGTTGCCTCTATATGTCCTATGTGTCTGTCAAATCCGGCTCTACTTACGAGTCCCCAAATATTCTGACCTCAATCCGTCCTTCTATCATTTTGGGTTATGTTACCCCTCGGGGCATTTCTTCTATCTTCGGTGTATGGTTGGTACCCTTCTTTGTTTGGCCTTGGTTCCTTTGCCGAAAGCCTACTAGGATATATTGAGCCCGAGGGGGCTCTTAGTTGGTCGTCCTCGACCCTGATCTTTGATTGGTATAGGTTGTGGACATCCGACCAAGTCACGGGGGCATATTCAACCAAATTCTACTTCTGCTATTTTGAAGCCACTAAGCTTCGTTCGTTCAAGCCTTGGGTGAAGGCCTGTACTGCCCAGCCATTTGAGACTAGTGGTAATTCCATTCGCTCCATTTGAAAGCGAGATACAAACTCCCGTAGCATCTCATTTTCTCTTTGTTTGATTTTGAAGACGTCGGATTTCCTTGTAGCCACCTTGATTGCTCCGGCATGTGCCTTTATGAAAGAATCTATCGGCATGGCAAATGAGTCTATCGAATTTGGGGCTAGGTTGTGATACCACATCATGGCCCCTTTCGAAAGTGTTTCTCCGAACATTTTTTAGCAAGACAGATTCAATCTTGTCATCCTTCAGGTCATTGCCCTTCACCGCACAAGTGAAAGTGGTAACGTGCTCGTTGGGGTCCGAGGTTCCATTGTACTTCGAAAGTTAGGGCATTCTGAATTTCTTCGGGATGGGCTTTGCAGTAGCATTTTGTGGGAATAGCTTTTGTACAAATTTCTTTGAATCTACACCCTTTAGGATCGGGGGTGCGCCCGAAATTTGATCGACCTTTGAATTGTAGGTCTCCACCATTTTGTCATTAGGTTCTATCATCTTTCGCCTGACTCGATCCTCTTTGTAAGGTCCTCGAGTATCTTTATAATAGCGGGGTCAGCTGCTGACCCGTTGTTGCTCGATCTTTCCGGTACCTGTTTGGCTCGAGGAGCTGTTTTTGGTGCTGTAGTGCTTGGAGTTTTTTGGTGTCTTTGTAGTTGAGCAATTGCTAGCTATTTTGCCTACAATATTTCAAAAATGGCATGAAGGCTAACCTCTCGTTCCTCCCGAACTGGGGTTTTCTAAGCCTCTTGTTGGTCTTGTTGGCATATACTTCTATTAGTGTGGGAGCTTATATCAATGTGTTGGGCGTTGTGTGACACCACATCTACGGGAATTGGTCCTGGAGCATCCTCAGGGTTTTGTGGTGGTACACCAATACCTGGAACAACTACACCATTCTCTCCATAGTCCTCAAGATCGTTGTCTTCATGTGCGTTCATTGAGTTAGACATTTTGTCCTGAAATCAAAGATTCTTGGACAAGAAAAAGTATGAAAGATAACTTGCGTTATGTAGTAAACCATCAAGAAAAAAATCACTATTATTTTTAGCCCCACGGTGGGAACCAAACTATATACCTTAAAAATGGTAATCACAATTAGATTTGATTTTGTGGTTCTAAAAATACGTGATTTATTTTTATGCTAGTTGTTTGGCAGTAGATGCTAAGTGTGAGCCTAGAAAATAAGATAAGAGCTTGAAGGCAGTGTGTCAGGCAATCCGGGTGGCTGAAAATCGGGGCCTCGAGCTATCCTATACGGGGCCTCGAGGTCGAGCTAAGCGATAGGCTGTGAACGGCCGATGAAGGACTAACAATCCTAAGAGCTTTGATAAGAGCTCTTTATGATCAATAATGAGTAATAAATGAAGAACAATTAATGAGACATAATAAATGTAAGTAATAGAATCAAGGGAGAATGTGTTTAAGTTAGAGAACAGAGAATGTTCTTGTATTGAATGTTGTATCATGTCATGTGTGCAAGGGTCCCCTTTATATAGGAGGGGGAATCCCAACATAGTACATATGCATTTATTAGAAAGATAAACGGCTGGTACAACAATTTAATGCCACAATACGGACTTGTACTATTATTATAGACTTGGTTAACTCTAACCACTTGCCTTGGGAACCTCCCACTCGTTCATCATAACCACCGATTTGCTCTGCCGTGAGGTCGAGCATAGGGGACCCTCAGGGCCGGACCTTGAGCTATGCCTCGGTCCTCCTAAAGACGGGCTATGGGATGCCATAATGATCATAAAATTGGGGTCTCCCATTTTAGCCATATACATCAAGCATGTGAGATTCACGTAAAGGAGATAAACCTAACTTACCAGAAGTGATATCTCCTGATCCTGGTCGAAAAGGTTGCACATTGGATAAGGAGAAAGACTCCTTACGCAAATAGAACACGGTTTAAGAGAAGGGTAGAGTTAGAGGTTGAGATCAACTAGAACTCTTCCACCAAGGAAGAGTAGCATCAAAATTCTAGTTAATCTCTATTTACTAACTCCATAAATATCAGCATTGTTCTCTTTTACAGGCAACACACATAAGCAGAAGTTAAACGTGAATTGAGAGAAAAATAGCAAGGCAATTTTGCAAGCAAGTTGTGTGTGATTAAAGCGTGCAAACTTGAAGCTACTTGAACCAGATAGAACCACCAGTTCCAAGTGTCTGTCTTTTATTTCTAGTTCAATTGCACTAGGTGTTTTCATATTGTACCTTTCAGCTTATCTAGAAGCAATTGTATTAGGTACTCAGAGTTTGCAAGTTAGAGTTAAGTTGAAGTTGTCGCAACAGTTGAGGCTGTGTGCTACAATGGGATTAGAGTTAATCCTAGGTTTACAAAAGAGTTTTTGTAAATGCAGTCTTTGGCTTAGTGATTTTAGTGGAGAGTTTGGGAAAACCCTACTGGAAAGTAGTTCGTGGTTTTTTCACCTTTTGAGCCAGGTGTTTTCCATGTAAGATCTCTGTGTTCTTTAATTTATGTACTTATTATTCTGTAATAGTAGTAGTTGGAACATATAGAAGAACCAGGGCCTTCTATAATCAGGTTAAGCGAAATATTGGGCACCACACAATCCCCACCCCCCTTGTATGGTATTGAATTATAAAACATCAATCGGTATCAGAGCAGGTTATCCTTGAAGAGGCTAACACCTTAGGAACAGATCAAGATGAGTGTACCACCTAGAAACTTGGAAGGACAATCCACTGCTTGGCCTCCACTCTTCAATGGCCAGTACTACTCCTGGTGGAAAATAGGATGAGAGATCACATCATCGGAGAGGATTCTGAATTATGGGACATCGTTACTGATGATCCCTTGGCTACCATGAAGAAAAATGCTGAAGGATGGATGTGCCAAACACTAGAGTTGACTGCAATGCTGAGGACTTGAAGAAGTTTGAAAAGAACGCTAAGGCCAAGAAATGGCTTGTGTGTGGACTTGGTCCGGATGAATACAACAGAATTCAACGCTACACTACTGCTAAGGAAATTTGGGACACTCTGCAAGTGGCTCATGAAGGAACTCCTCAAGTGAAGAGATCAGGAGGAACCCTGCTGTATTCTCAATATGAGAATTTCACCATAAAGGAAGGAGAAACCATCCAATAGATGTATACAAGGTTCACAACAAATGAACTTTTGTCTCTTGGAAGAACTATCCTTGAAGAAGACAAGGTTGAGAAAATTCTAACAAGGGTTTTTCCAATTACTTGGGAAAGGAAAATCACTGCTATTCAGGAATCAAAGAACATTACCACTCTCAAGTTGGATGAGTTAATAGGAAATCTCACTGCCTATGAACTAAGAAGGCAAACCATGAAGATGGATGCTCCCAAGAAGGAAAGAATCCTGGCTCTTAGAATCGCTGAATGTGCAGATCTAGATGAGGATGAAATGGCTATGATCACGAGGGATTTTAAGAAGTATCTAATGAGAGGAAATGGTTCTTCAAGAGGTGCAACTTATAATGAACAAAGGGTCCCTGAGAAACATACCAATGAAGGTTGTTACAAATGTGGTAAGACTGACCACATGATCAAAAACTATCCTCAATGGGAAATTGAATGGAAGCAAGAAAGGGCTGAATGACGAAACAGGAAGAAAGAACAGGTTCATTCCAATAAGAACAAAGGATCATCAAAGGCTATGCTTACTGCTTGGGGAGAAAGCTCAGATAAGAATTTAGAAGATGAAGATGGAGATGAACAAGAACTTATGTCCATTGGAGAATCAGATGATGAACCAGAGGTAAGTGTGATTCATCTCAAAGACAAGATTAAATTTATGTCTAAAGAAAGGCTATCTGAGTTACTGCTAGATTTCATTGATGAATCTGAGGTCATAAACAATAAAAAGGAACAGTTTTCTAAGGAATGAGTAATCTTGAAAGCTAAGTGCAAAAATCTAGAACTTAGGGCTAGTGAAAGTGATAGTAAAAATACTGAGTGGAAGAACCACGTTCTTGAACTTGACACCACTGTATTAGAGCTTAGATCTGAATATTTGAAATTAAAATTAGGAACAGGTAAAAAGAAAGTTGATCGCATGTGGTGACCCAAAATGTCATCTTTAAATTAAATAATCATCTCGGTATTTTTAAGACCTTAAAAGAGGTATCAATAATTCCTCGACTTGCGTGCGCAATCCGTTAATTTTCCGGAAGGTTTTATGTGAAAATGGATTAAATTGTGAACTAGAGCTTTAAAACTCAACTAAGTTGACTTCGGTCAATATTTTGAGAAAACGAACCCGGATAAAAGTTTTGACCATTCCGGTAGTTCCGTATCGTGATTTGGGACTTGGTCATATGCCCGAAATAGAATTTGGAGGTCCCTAGATTAAATTATCGTCATTTAACGGAATCTAGAAATCTAAGATTAATGATTTTTTAGGTTTGACCGGAGAGTTGACTTTTTGATATCGGGGTCGGAATCTAGTTCTAAAAATTTTCCTAGCTTTGTTATATCATTTATGACTTGTGTACAAAATTTGAAGTCAATCGGACTTGATTTGATAGGTTTTTGCATCGAATATAGAAGTTGGATGTTCTTAGTTTCATTAGGCTTGAATGGGGGTGTGATTCACGATTTTAGCATTGTTTGATGTGATTTGAGATTTCGACTAAGTCTGCATTATGTTTTAGGACTTGTTGGTGTATTTTGTTGAGGTCCCGAGGGCCTCGGGATTTCAGAAGGTTAACTGATATAAAAAGGTTGCTGAATTTTCTTTTACAGCATGTGAACAGTACCGTATACAGTACCCCATGAACAGTATCGTGTACAGTACCCCGTGTACAGTAACCCCCGAATTCTAGACAGAATGTTTATTTCTGAAAATGGGACTTTGTCCCATTTTCCATTTTTGTCAAATTGGAGCTCGGGAAGAGGCAATTTTCGGGAGATTTTCAGAGAAAATAACGGGGTAAGTGTTCTTAACTTAATTTTGGTTAGTTTACCCGAATTTATTACTAGTTTTGGTATTAAATCTATGAATTTAGTTGGAAGAGTTTGAAAACTCTCTCGGATAGATTTGAGGATTTGAGGGTCGAAATGTTATCGAAATTTAGTAATTTTGGTATGGTTAGACTCGTGATTGGATGAGGTTTCATATTCCGTAATTTTTGTCGGGTTCCGAGACGTGGGCCCCACGGGCAAATTTTTAGTGCAATTTCGGATTTCTAATGGAAAATGTAGAATTTCATATGGAATTAATTCCTATAATTTTAATTGACTGAATCGAATTGTTTATGACTAGATTTGAGAATTTCGGGCACGAATTCGCGAGGCAAAGGCTTGTTGGAATTTTGAATTGGTTGCAAAGCGAGGTAAGTGTTTGGTCTAACCTTAGCTTGAGGGATTAGGAGTTGTGTCTTAATTGTTACATGTTAATTGTAGAGTACGACGTATAGGCATGGTGACGAGTATCTATACGTTGGTGTCAAGCATGTCCGTGAGTCTTGTATTATAATTGTTATGACTCTGTTGTGGTTTATTGTGCTTCATATGTTATTATCACCATTGTTCCCTTGCCAGAAAGTTTGTTTAATATTATTGTTGCCTTGCCAGGATGTTTGTTTTGATAGTATTGTTCCCTTGCCGAAAAGTTGTTATATTGCTCTTGTTCCCTTGTCGGGATTCCTTGTGATTATTGTTGGCTTGTAACTGGGAGCGGGTGGTACGCCTACCACAAGATATATAATGAAATGGGAGCGGGTGGTACGCCTACCACAAGATATATAATGAAATGGGAGCGGGTGGTACGCCTACCACAAGATATATAATGAAATGGGAGCGGGTGGTACGCCTACCACAAGATATATAATGAAATGGGAGCGGGTGGTACGCCTACCACAAGATATATAATGAATGGGAGCGGGTGGTACGCCTACCACAAGATATAATGAAATGGGAGCGGGTGGTACGCCTACCACAAGATATAATGAAATGGGAGCGGGTGGTACGCCTACCACAAGATATAATGAAATGGGAGCGGGTGGTACGCCTACCACAAGATATAATGAAATGGGAGAGGGTGGTACGCCTACCACAAGACATAATGAAATGGGAGCGGGTGGTACGCCTACCACGAGATACATGAAATGGGAGCGGGTGGCACGCCTGCCACGAGATATATGAAATGGGATCGGGTTGCACGCCTGCAACAAGATGTGAAAAGAAAGTGAAATATGCTTTTGTTTCCCTTATTATTGTTAGTGATTGGATTTTGATTCCTTTATAATTCTCTTGATATTCTTTTTTACTTTTTTTTTATATATGTTCAATACTCCAAATTTCAACAATTGTTACATTTTTTTAACTCAATTGATTTCTCAACTAAATTTTTCTTAAACCGTTTGAGGTTGTACTTTACAAAAAAAAAAGGAATTTCTACTATGTTTTGATTTATTGATTTCTCGTATTAAAGGTGAAGGATTCATTCGATGTTTTACTTTAATTAAAAAGGGTATCTTCTTTATCAAATGATTTCTAAAAATAACTTCATATTTTCTTGTTGATTTCCTAATTGGGTTGGAAGTTGTACTCTACTTTATGTTAAGTGAATGAGGCATCACAAGGTGACATTTACTCGAAATAATTATATTCGAAAGATGCTTATTTGAAAGATATTTTATTTAAAGGAAATATATTCGATATATATTCATTGAAAAGCATATTATCTTGGAGATTATTACTTGAAGGATTTATAGGTGAAAGATTTATATTTGAAGGACTTGATGAATTGATTGCACTTGTATCTATTATTTGTTGAGAAACATTTATGGTGTTGTTGTGGCCTGCTATTTACATCACTGGATGGTCATTGTTTCCATCATTGTTATCTGCTTCCTATTATTTTTGCACGTTATATTGCACAGGTTTATTTGGTAGTATGGTCCTAGCCTCGTCACTACTTCGCCGAGGTTAGGCTTGGCACTTACCAGCACATGGGGTCAGTTGTGCTGATACTACACTCTGCACTCTTTTTTGCAGATCCCAGTGTTGTAGACTTCGGACCGCAGTGAGATTGTTGTTTTCTTGTTCATCAGGCGATCCGAGGTAGTCCTGCAGGCGTCCGCAGGGCTTGGCGCGTCTCCTTCTATCTACTATTCCTTTTTCTTTCATGTATTTCCAGAGACAGTATTGTATTTATTTCTTTCAGACCTTTATTTGTAGTACTCCTAGACAGTCTGCAAAGTTGTGACACCAGTCTTGGGTAGATTTGTTATGGTTTGGTATTAGCAGTATTATTAAATCTCTACAATGCAGTCTTCCGCTTATTCAATTCTATTGTTATCTAGCTGTTGGCTCTTAACCGTTATCGGATTAAAAATGGAAATAAGGTAGATATTTCAATTGGTTGGCTTGTCTAGCTTTCACTAGTAGGCGCCATCACGACTCCCGAGGGTGGGAAATTCGGGTCGTGACAAGTTGGTATCAGAGCTCTAGGTTACATAGGTCTCACAATTCACAGACAAACTTAGTAGAGTCTGAGGGATCGGTACGGAGACGTCTGTATTTATCCCCTAGAGGCTACAGAGTTAGGAAAAGTTTCACTCTCATTCTTCTTTGTCGTGCAATTTTGTTCTCTCATTGCTAAATTGAAACCTCTACTCTTGTCCTTTCACAAATGGCGAGGTCACATGCCGTTTTTTCAGCCAAACAATGTCACAGACCGGTGATAGATCAATTACGTTTTTGGAGACTTTGTGGAGGCTGGATAGGTCTCACCAAGCTCTTCGCTACCACTTTCAGTGGTGCATCTTTTGAGGACCTGCGGGATTATCTTGACCGCTGCTATGAAGTATTGCAGAACGTGAGAATAGTCGAAAGCGATGGGGTTGATTTTGCTATGTTTTAGATGACAAGTAGAGGTAGTGGAAAGATAATGTATTTACTAGACCAGTTGTGGCTCCGACGGAAGATGTAGACGTATCAAGAGATCACCTAATGAATCATGTTGGGGTTCAACGTACCTTGACATCTAGTTGATTTATTTGAGTTGTGAAGGTAAAATATTGTGGATTATTGGATGTTGTGACCTATGGCTTCGTGCCAAGTGAGGGGAGTCCACTATCAACGATCAAATTGCGGGGTCATGTGTTATACCAATTTTGGCCTGAGATGTATTTATGTGGTATTGAAAGGTTTTCCAAAAAGCTGTATATGATTAAGAGTTGATAATTGAATGGGATGATGATGAGACTTGAGATATTCCCTCGTCCTTAATAATTCTACATTTCATTATCATCGGGGTCATGGAAACATATTCAGTATACTCGTAGTGCTTAAGTTAATCACAACACTCACGTGGGGTAGTCATCTTTTAATGTACGGTTATTTAAGTTATCCGGTACAGACTCAGTAGAAGCAGTCGAACTGCGGATGGGTTGTTATGAAAATGGTGATACTAGGAACATCGTGAGAAATTATCCTAGACTTGGGAGAGACATATTTCATCAAAGTACTCAGGCTACGTATCCTATTGCAGTTACTACTCCACTTACATGACCAACCATAGGTAGGGGTCAGGATATTAGAGGTAGAGGTGAGACTCCTAGAGGTGGAGACCCAGTCCGTTGATATATTTTCTATGGTATGGCTGAGCTTGCTACACCAGACGGTATCATTATAAGTACGGTCTCGAATTATTATAAAGTCAAATTTCCTTAACTTGATTCGATTTTGAGTATCGACGAAAGTTCTCCTATTGTGCTCCACTTATGAGTGAGCTTTGTAATTCTTAAAACTACATATGTGAATAATTCTGTTAGGAGATTATATGGAGATAGCCATGTCTATCGTTATGTGCTGGTCACTAAAAATGGTTGTGAGGCTAAAAGTGACTTTTATGAATCAATTCGATGAGTTTAATGTAATTTCTAAATAATTGATTTTAGTTGTAAATTATATGCCCTACCGGTATGAGGGATCATTGTATGTTGTGATTTTGTTTAGCCAAGATTATTTGAAAGAAGGAATAAAGGAAATGGAATTTAGTTGGCACAATGTGCAAAATACTTGTGATTCAGAGTTGAGGATGAGATCCTCACATTTTTATATGAGATGAAATATTTAAACCGGGCTACAAGCTGAGGTGGATGTTATATAAGGACGAGGTCCTGATGGTGAAAATTTTATGTGTTTAAATTATCCTTTTGTGAAATTAAAATTTGTGCTATAGCACTTGTAGGGAGTCATGCCTATTAGGCTTACTTAAAAATTCTTGTATGAATATTTCTGTGCATAATTTGCCAAAATTGTATTGTAACTATTGAGTTTTAGCCTACAAGGTGAGAGCCCAGGTGGCGTTAAATTGTGACTCGTTACTTCGGGTAAGTAATTGTAAGATCTCCACGCCTTGTTGTTAGTAAACTAGAGGTTTGAAACGAAATTTTGTTAACATGAGGTTAATTGGCGATGTTGTAATTTATTATGAACAACCATTAAGACCAGAGATGTGGTTATGGTCATAAATGTGATGCATTTTATGTCAAGATATCATTATGATAATGGCGTGCTTGTAATGCAGAGATTAGTGTTATTGATATATACTTTGTGGTGCGTTGTTGGGTCGTGGACATGTTGGTAGGAGTTGTTTTGGTGTTACTCTGACAGGTGGATAAGCCCAATTACAGGGGAGACTCTGCCGAAATTTCTGCAAAATTTGGGAGTTAGAAAAATTTGGGATATTGAGATGTGCAAAGAAAAAGATAAGTTACATTATTTGTTGGAGGACAGACTCTACTTCTCATTTGAGAATGAATGACCCGAAGTCGGGGAGAATGTAATACCCCGTATTTGATGGGTGCATAGGCACAAGTTGCTATAGCCTGTCGGGACTAATATCGTGTGTTGACGTAAAAAAAAATCGGACCTTTCTAGAAATGATTGGAGTGTAAGAAATTTGGTCTTGAAGTTTACGAATATGGATAAAGGAAATGATCTCAATTGAAATGGCGTTGTTGGACTTATGTCGAATGCGATAATGTGGGATCAACCGCGAATAATTGTGTAAAAGTAAAATCATCAATTTGGTAACTTGAGAATAATTCTTAGTACGTTTGAGGACGAACGTTTGTTTTAGAGGTGGAGAATGTGATGACCCAAAATGTCATCTTTAAATTAAATAATCATCTCGGTATTTTTAAGACCTTAAAAGCAGTATCAATAATTCCTCGACTTGCGTGCACAGTCCGTATAATTTTCCGAAAGGTTTTTATGTGAAAAATGGATTAAATTGTGAACTAGAGCTTTAAAACTCAACTAAGTTGACTTCGGTCAATATTTTGAGAAAACAAACCCGGATAAAAGTTTTGACCATTCCGGTAGTTCCGTATCGTGATTTGGGACTTTGTCATATGCCCAAAATAGAATTTGTAGGTCCCTAGATTAAATTATCGTCATTTAACGGAATCTAGAAATCTAAGGTTAAAGATTTCTTAGGTTTGACCGGAGAGTTGACTTTTTGATATCGGGGTCGGAATCTAGTTCTAAAAATTTTCCTAGCTTTGTTATATCATTTATGACTTGTGTGCGAAATTTGAATTCAATCGCACTTGATTTGATAGGTTTTTGCATCGAACATAGAAGTTGGATGTTCTTAGTTTCATTAGGCTTGAATGGGGGTGTGATTCACGATTTCAGCATTGTTTGATGCGATTTGAGATTTCGACTAAGTCTGTATTATGTTTTAGGACTTGTTGGTGTATTTTGTTGAGGTCCCGAGGGCCTCGGGTGGATTTCAGAAGGTTAACGGATATAAAAAGGCTGCTGAATTTTCTTTTACAGCATGTGAACAGTACCGTGTACAGTACCCCATGAACAGTACCGTGTACAGTACCTTGTGAACAGTATCGTGAACAGTACCCCGTGTACAGTACCCCATGAACAGTAAAAACGCGTTAATAGTAATCCCCGAATTCTGGACAGAATGTTTATTTCTTAAAATGGGACAAATCCCATTTTCCATTTTTGTCAAATTGGAGCTCGGGTTTTGGTATTAAATCTATGAATTTAGTTGGAAGAGTTTGAAAACTCTCTCGGATAGATTTGAGGATTTGAGGATTTGAGGGTCGAAATGTTATCGAAATTTAGTAATTTTGGAATGGTTACACTCGTGGTTGGATGAGGTTTCATATTCCGTAATTTTTGTCGGGTTCCGAGACGTGGGCCCCACGGGCAAATTTTTAGTGCAATTTCGGATTTTTAATGGAAAATGTAGAATTTCATATGGAATTAATTCCTATAATTTTTATTGACTGAATCGAATTGTTTATGACTAGATTTGAGAATTTCGGGCACGAATTCGTGAGGCAAAGGCTTGTTGGAATTTTGAATTGGTTGCAAAGTGAGGTAAGTGTTTGGTCTAACCTTAGCTTGAGGGATTAGGAGTTGTGTCTTAATTGCTACATGTTAATTGTAGAGTACGACGTATAGGCATGGTGACGAGTATCTATATGTTGGTGTCAAGCATGTCTGTGAGTTTTGTATTATAATTGTTATGACTCCGTTGTGGTTTATTGCGCTTCATATGTTATTATCACCATTGTTCCCTTGCTAGGATGTTTGTTTGATATTATTGTTGCCTTGCCAAGATGTTTGATTGATATTATTGTTGCCTTGCCAGGATGTTTGTTTTGATAGTATTGTTCCCTTGCCGGGATGTTTTTGAAATATTATTGTTCCCTTGCCGGAAAGTTGTTATATTGCTCTTGTTCCCTTGCCGGGATTCCTTGTGATTATTGTTGGCTTGTAACTGGGAGCGGGTGGTACGCCTACCACAAGATATATAATGAAATGGGAGTGGGTGGTACGCCTACCACAAGATATATAATGAAATGGGAGCGGGTGGTACGCCTACCACAAGATATATAATGAAATGGGAGCGGGTGGTACGCCTACCACAAGATATAATGAGATGGGAGCGGGTGGTACGCCTACCACAAGATATAATGAAATGGGAGCGGGCGGTACGCCTACCACAAGATATAATGAAATGGGAGCGGGTGGTACGCCTACCCCAAGACATAATGAAATGGGAGCGGGTGGCACGCTTGCCATGAGATACATGAAATGGGATCGGGTTGAACGCCTGCAACAAGATGTGAAAAGAAAGTGAAATATGCTTTTGTTTCCCTTATTCTTGTTAGTGATTGGATTTTGATTCCTTTATAATTCTCTTGATATTCTATTTTTAATTTTTTTTTATATGTTCAATACTCCAAATTTTAACAATTGTTACATTTTTTTAACTCAAATGATTTCTCAACTAAATTTTTCTTAAACCGTTTGAGGTTGTACTTTACAAAAAAAAGGAATTTCTACTATGTTTTGATTTATTGATTTCTCGTATTAAAGGTGAAGGATTCATTCGATATTGTACTTTAATTGAAAAGGGTATCTTCTTTATCAAATGATTTCTAAAAATAACTTCATATTTTCTTGTTGATTTCCTAATTGGGTTGGAAGTTGTACTCTACTTTATGTTAAATGAATGAGGCGTCACAAGGTGACATTTACTCGAAAGAATTATATTCGAAAGATGCTTATTTGAAAGATATTTTATTTAAAGGAAATATATTCGATATATATTCATTGAAAAGCATATTATCTTGGAGATTATTACTTGAAGGATTTATAGGCGAAAGATTTATATTTGAAGGACTTGATGAATTGATTGCACTTGTATCTATTATTTGTTGAGAAATATTTATGGTGTTCTTGTGGCCTGCTATTTACATCACTTGTTGGTCATTGTTTCCATCATTGTTATCTGCTTCCTATTATTTTTGTACGCTATATTGTACAGGTTTATTTGGTAGTCTGGTCCTAGCCTCGTCACTACTTCGCCGAGGTTAGGCTAGGCACTTACCAGCACATGGAGTCGGTTGTGCTGATACTACACTCTGCACTCTTTTGTGCAGATCCCAGTGTTGTAGACTTCAGACCGCAGTGAGATTGTTGTTTTCTTGTTCATCAGGCGATCCGAGGTAGTCCTGCAGGCATCCGCAGACCTTGGTGTGTCTCCTTCTATCTACTATTCCTGTTTCTTTCATGTATTTCCAGAGATAGTATTGTATTTATTTCTTTCAGACCTTTATTTGTAGTACTCCTATACAGTCTGTGAAGTTGTGACACCAGTCTTGGATAGATTTGTTATGGTTTGGTATTAGCAGTATTATTAAATCTCTACAATGCAGTCTTCCGCTTATTCAATTCTATTGTTATCTAATTGTTGCCTTTTAACCGCTATCCGATTAAAAATGGAAATAAGGTAGATAGTTTAATTGGTTGGCTTGCCTAGCTTTCACTAGTAGGTGCCATCACGACTCCCGAGGGTGGGAAATCCGGGTCGTGACATCACATACATCTCACCTTAGAAGAAAACCTAGGAAAAATAAAGGATGAGTTGTACAGAAATGATGAGCAAATAAGAGTCCTAAAAGAAGATCTAGGCATGGTTAAGCATGAACTAGACAAAACATGCAAATGCAATAAGTCCTCTGATGCACTATCATGACTACAAGAACATCATAGTAGCAATAAGAGAGGACTTGGCTATGGGACCCCTGCAATGAAGTGGGATCCTAAAAGTAAGTACATCACACTTCCTGAGAACAAAATCTGCACACATTGTGGTAAGATTGGTCACAACCAAAGTGAATTTAATGCAAAAGAAAAGGCCAGTCAAAAGAACAAAACCTTTGTTCAAGGGAAAAATAGGCTGCCAGGATGGGCTACTTGATAGATGGCTTGAAATATAGCCTAATCAGTGTATAACCACTTTGTGACAGAGGTAACTTGGTAGCATTCACCTCTACCAAATGTTTTATGATAAATCTTACCACTGACAAGATTATTTTGCAGGGAAAAAGAGTACACAATATATACATTATAGATCGGTTCACTCTTTCAGAAAATGAATTCACTTGCTTAAGTGTGTTGGACAATGATCCCCTCCTTTGGCATAAAAGACTTGGACATGCAAGTTTAAGTCAACTCAACAAATTATTCTCCAAGGACCTGGTGATAGGGCTGCCTAACATCAAGTTTAAGGAAGACAAAGTCTGCGAGGCTTGTGCAAGGGGGAAGCAGGTAAAATCCTCTTTTAAAAGCAATAATATGGTAAGCAAGACTAGGTCGATGGAACTGGTTCATATGGATCTCTGTGGTCCAATGAGAACATTAAGCAGAGGTGGTAAAAAATACGTGATGGTGTTTGTTGATGATTAATCTAGGTTTACTTGGACATTGTTTTTAACATCTAAGGATGAAGCATTTGACATGTTTACTGCCTTTATTAAAAAAACTCAGAAACAACTAGGTAATCAACTTGCATCAATTAGGTCTGATCATGGAGCTAAATTTAAAAATGCTAAGTTTGCTGATTTTTGTGATGAACATTGCATAGATCATAATTTTTCTACCCCTGGGACTCCAGAACAAAATTGAGTAGTTGAAAGAAAGAATAGGACACTTGAGGATATGGCTAGGACTATGCTTCTTTCTAGTAAACTACCCCATAGCTTTTGGGCA
Organism: Nicotiana tabacum; assembly: GCF_000715075.1. Classification (NCBI taxonomy): domain Eukaryota; kingdom Viridiplantae; phylum Streptophyta; class Magnoliopsida; order Solanales; family Solanaceae; genus Nicotiana; species Nicotiana tabacum. The sequence continues at coordinate 48,572,874 of NC_134089.1, read as the reverse complement.
AAAGTTGTAAACACTGCATGTTACATCATTAATAGGTGCATGACTAGACCTCTTGTAGAGAAGACTCCCTATAAGTTACTTAAAGGGAGAAAACAAAATATATCCCATCTTATGGCATTTGGATGCGAGTGCTTTGTGCACAACAATAGAAACGACTCCCTAGGTAAGTTTGATCCTAGAAGTGATGAGGAAGTATTCTTGGAATATTCTTCACAAAGCAAAGCTTATAAAGTGTACAACAACATAACTATGTATGTAGAAGAAAATGTACATGTAGTTTTTGATGAAACTAACATTCTTTCTGAGAGACAAGAACATGAAGATGAAGTTATTGGGTTGGTAAAAGGGTTAAATAAAGTCACAACCTAAGCTGAAGCTGCACCATAAGAAGGAACAGGTTCTTCCATCCAGGGCAACTTGATAGAGGGAACTGACCAAAGAAGAATTGAATCTAATTCCCAAATGGAACATGTCCATAAGCAAGTTCCTCAGCAACAAAACATGGGAGAAACATCAAACATAAACTAGTTGGTTGTGAAACCTTACAAGTATCAAAGTTCTCATCCCATTGAGAACATAATTACTGATCCAACTTCTGGAATCAAAACTAGATCTCAATTAAAGAATTTGTGTGCTTTTGATGCTTTCTTATCTTTTATTGAACCTAAAAATATTGCTAAGGCTTTGCAGGATGCAGACTGGGTAAATGCAATGCAAGATGAACTCAATCAGTTTGAAAGGAGTCAAGTTTCGAATCTGGTTCCAATACCGAAGGACAGATCAGTAATTGGCACCAAATAAGTCTTCAGACACAAACTTGATAAAGATGGAACTGTTACAAGGAACATGGAAAGGTTGGTGGTTCAAGGTTATAGCCAGGAGGAAGGCATAGACTATAATGAGACATTTTCTCCAGTTGCAAGGTTGGAAGCATTAAGACTCCTCATAGCCTTTGTTGTATACATGGAATTTACTCTTCACCAGATGGACGTCAAGAGTGCCTTCCTAAATGGCTACTTAAAGGAAGAAGTGTTTGTAAAACAACCTCTAGGGTTTGAAAGCAAGGAGTGTCCCGATCATGTATACAAACTAGACAAGCACTCTATGGACTCAAGCAGGCTCCTAGAGCATGGTATGAACGACTATCCAAATTCCTGCTTGAACATGGCTACAAGAGAGGTAAAATTGATACCACTCTATTCTTGAGGGAAAAATGTAAGGATCTTCTTGTAGTACAAATATATGTTGATGACATAATTTTTGGGGCAACCACTGAAAAACTAAGTAAGGAATTTGCTAAACTTATGGGGAGTGAATTTGAAATGAGTATGATGGGTGAGCTTAATTTCTTCTTAGACTTACAAATTAAACAAAACCCAAATGGAACCATGATCCATCAGCAGAAATATGCAAAAAAGTTGATTAAGAAGTTTAAAATGGAAGAATCAAATGAAATAGACACTCATATAGCAACAACCACAAAATTGGACATAGATGAACCTGGTTTATCTATTGATTAGAAGTTGTACAGGGGTATGATTGGTTCACTTTTGTATCATACTGCTAGTAGACCTGACATTGTTTTCAATGTAGGGCTTTGTGCTTGATTTTAAGCAAATCCAAAGGAATCCCACTTGACTACTGTCAAGAGAATATTAAGATACTTGAAAGGCACTATTGACCTTTGTCTTTGGTATCCAAAAGGTAGTAACTTTAACCTTGTGGGATATGCTGACGTTGACTATGCAGGCTTCCTTATGGATAGGAAGAGAACCTCAAGTATGGCACACTTCCTTGGTTCATGTCTTGTGTCATGGGCTACTAAAAAACAAAATTTAGTGGCCTTATCCACTGCTGAAGCTGAGTATGTTGTTGCTGCTTCCTGTCGTGCTCAATTGATGTGGATCAAATAGCAGTTGATTGATTTTGGTATTGAAGTTGGTTACATCCCTATTTTTTGTGATAACACTAGTGATATTAGTATGACTAAGAACCCGATTCATCATAAAAGAACTAAGCACATAGATGTTAGACACCATTTTTTGCGGGACAACTATAAGATAGGACTGAAAACTATAGAATTTTGTGCTACTAGTAAATAGATTATTGACATCTTCACAAAAGCACTGAGTAGAGATCACTTTGAAAGGAACAGGTTAGAATTAGGGATGATTAAGATCACCTAATGGGACCAGTTCAGGATGCACAATGAAAAAAAAATTAAAAAAAAAAATTGGTTAGAAAATTTGGAACTTGTGTAAATATCTAGATTAATATTTGCTCATTCTCATACTATAAATAGTATACTCCTGTGACATGTGTTGATATGACTCACTGATCTCTAACAAAATTTTCTCTATTTTGGTAAATTTAGGCATGATCAACAAGATTCTTAGTGAAGAACGTGGTTCATCAGTACTGGTTCATCTGAATAGCAAGGTATGTTTTCTACACTCTGCACAATTAGAAATATTAATATTTAATTCATGAGTAGAGTCCTACCTATGTTCAAAAACGTCAGAAAAACCTATCCTTTTGAGTTTGAACTAGTTCTGTCTCTATCAGAATCCTCACCGCATAAAATGCCTAGAATCTATTGAAGCTTAACCGCTCATTCAACCTAAAATTTCAGGTTGATTTGACTTCTAATTGACTATAAAAGCTATTAGACATTAATTAACCCTCTCTCTTTAAAAATAGTCATCACCATCACTGCCACTCTCATAATTCTCTAAATCGTCAAGTCTCTTTCGTTTTCTACTCTTCTCTCTTCCAAAAACACAATTCAAAAATCATCTTCCAGAATTAGCAAAGATGGCCAACCCTCAAGATAACTCAGGCACTCATCAACCACCTACACCCTCGGATTCCTCTACTACTCTTCAACCTAGCACAACTCCCCAACCTAGAACAAGGCGGGTGAAGATGCTTGCTCGCAAAACTGTGGCTACACGTTCTCTTTCAAAGAAACTAAATGCCAAATTAAAGGCTAGTCAAGCCCAAGATTCTGAAAATTCTGATGATTCCTTCAAGTCTGTGAGTGAGGGGGAAGGACCTGGGTCTTCTAATTCTGAAAAAGGGTAAAATTCCCCTTCTGAGGTACGTTATGTGCTAGTTGAAAATTTAGAAAATCGTTTTGTTCTGGTTGGGTCTGTTATGAATGTGGAAATGTCTGAGTCAAGAAGGAGAGGAGGTAAAAATAAAAGTGAAAAAGAAAAGGAGAGTGAGGGTGTGAGTAGTTATGTGAAGGGAAAAGGGAAAGAAGTTGTTGATTCCTCACCTACTTATAAAAGGTTAGACCGGCTATCTGTGGGGCTGAGCATGAAAATATGGTAGAGAGTAGCAAGAAAACAGGGGGAAGTGGTTCAGGGGAGGTTGCTAAAGGGCTGGTCAATCTCAGTTCACATGAAGATGAACCCGGTTCATCTATTGAGGAGACCCTAGAAGACCTTTTAAAGAAAGTGGGTGCGAGTTAGAACCACAAGAAAAGGATAACCCCAACACCAAAAGCTCCCAGCACTGCAAAAACTACCAAGAAAAGGAAGGCTACTTCTCCAACAACTGCCGAGATTCCTCTACCAAAAGAAAGGGCCACAAGGAGTAAGTTGAAGTAGAGTGAGGATGAGTTACAAAAGACTTTGGCAGAAAGCAAAAAGAAAAGAATGGACAAAGGGAAAGCTAAGGTTGCAGAGCCTGATGAGGCTGTTGATGTGGATGTGATGGACCCGATCCATCAAGATGAACATGTGACTGTGGATGTGGAGGTTCAGATCCCTAAGCCAAAGAAAACCAAGACTTCTTCAAAGAAGTCTTCACCTGTTTCCAAGGCTGTTGAACCTTTTTCTTTGTCTAAAAGAACAAGGTATGCTGTGAAAGCTAAGCAAGTTAAGATTACTGAGTAAGAAGATTGGAGTGGTGAAGAAGAGGGTGAATATGACTATGAACAAGATAAGCTTTCCAAGTTTGGAAAACGAAAAATCTTGAAGGGTAGACTGTTTAAGGATTTGGAGGAACTAGGGATGGTTCGACTGGTTGATGCTCTAGCTGTTCAAGGCTAGAAGGACATGGTCCTTCAGTTGGATGACAAGCTAGTAAGAAAAGAGGTTATTGAGTTTATGGCCAATGTAGAGGTTAAGGATGGCAGAGTTACCAGTCAGGTGAAAGGGGTTCAAGTGTTGTTTGATGCAAAAGAGCTGGGTGAAATCCTTGACATTCCTTCTAAAGGGTATGATGGCTACACAAGGAAAAGATTGCCATGTCTGGACTCCCTTTCTACTACCCTTGCCATTACTAGGAAATTTTGTGATGTCCTAAAAGTGAACGAGGACAAGGTTGTGCATAAAAGTGAGATGAAGCCTTGTCACAAAGTCCTATTTGAATTTGTCAACAAGTGTTTGCTGCCTAGGCAGGAAAGAAGACTCATTACTAACTACATGGACTTGGTTTTGATGGAGTGTATTGAAAATGGAAGGCAAATCAACTGGCCTGTGTTTATGATCAAGTTTCTTGATAGGGTTATCAATAGCTCCAATGCCCATGCTACTCCTTATGGGTTTATCTCACTACTGTGCTTGATCATTGCAAGGTGCCACTGAAGAAGTGGGACATGGCCACAAGAAAAGACTATTTTGGAATCAACACTTTGATTGCTTATGTCTATGAGGTTAATGCCATTCCCAATGCACCTGGTTCATCTAAAAAGACACATATCAATAGCAAGGTCAGAGCTCTAGTGTAGGAGAGTGGGGCAAACGATGCTGAGATAGCTAGATTGAAGGCTCGTTTAGTAGAGGTTTAATCTAAGAGATGCTCTCAAAACTGAGCTCACAAAGGAAAATGAGAAGAATGATGGCATTCTTCAAGACATGATGCACCTTCTCCAAGACAAAACCCAACACTCTAGCTCCTCCAAGCCTTAATTTCTTTAGCCTTCACTTTGCCTAGACCTTTTAGTGACCCAGATTAGGGATTTTTCTTGTTTTGCTCATGTTTTGATTGTTTTTGTTTCTTTTTGTGGATTGTGGCAAAATCTTATTCTCTATCAATAAAGTTTGCTATTTTTGCTCTTGTTGACTGTTTATATTTCCTTGATAGTTTGAATATGTTTGGTTGATTACTGATGATTAATCCATGATTACACTTGCAACTGCCCCAGTGGCCATGAGTAATTATTAAAATTCTGGTAATCACACTGTGTTTATGCAACTTTTCGATGATGCCAAAAGGGGGAAGAGATATTGTGCTTTATATTCAGAATAAGTGATGTTTATAACCTAATGAACATGTTCCTTGATGATAAGTAACAAAATTTCTAACTTTGCATTGATGAATAAGCTGAGTTCTGATAGGGCCTAAGTGAGTGAAAAGTACAGAGTTTGTTATCATCAAAAAGGGGAAATTTGTTAGCCCAAGTGAAGGAGAGTTTTGAAGATTGATAAAGGAACTTAGACATGGACCAGGTCCATCCTAGTGAAGCACAGATATGGTCAACTCAAGCATGTGAGATGCACGTGAAGGAGATAAACCTAACTTACCAGAAGTGATATCTCCTGATCCTGATCGAAAAGGTTGCATATTGGATAAGGAGAAAGACTCCTTACTCAAAGAGAACTCGACTTAAGAGATGGATAGAGTTAGAGGATGAGATCAACTAGAACTCTTCCACCAAGGAAGAGTAGCATCAGTATTCTAGCCAATCTCTATTTACTAACTTCATAAATATCAGTGTTGTTCTCTTTTACAGGTAACACACATAAGTAGAAGTTAAACGTGAATTGAGAGCAAAATAACAAGGCAATTTTGCAAGCAATTTGTGTGTGATTCGTGCGAACCTGAAGCTACTTGAACCAGATAGAAAAACCAATTCCAAGTGTTTGTCTTTTATTTCTAGTTCAATTGTAGTAGATGTTTTCATATTATACCTTTCAGCTTATCTAGAAGCAATTGTATTAGGTACTCAGAGTTTTCAAGTTAGAGTTAACTTGAAGTTGTCGCAACAGTTGAGGCTGTGTGCTACAACGGGATTAGAGTTAATCCTAGGTTTGCAAAAGAGTTTTTGTAAATGAAGTTTTTGGCTTAGTGATTTTAGTGGACACTTTGGGAAAATCCAACTGGAAAGTAGGTCGTGGTTTTTTCACCTTTTGAGCCAGGTATTTTCCACGTAATATCTCTGTGTTCTTTAATTTCTGTAATTATTATTCCGCAACAGTAGCAGTTGGAACATATAGAAGAACCAGGTCCTTCTATAATCAAGTTAAGTAAATAATCGGGCACCACACAAATCACCCCCCTCCTTCTTGAGTGGTATTGAAGTATAAAAATCAATCTTGCTGATATCCGTGTTTTCATCATGTGATAAAGTAATTGAGCTGTCAATCATGCTAGAGATCATGTTTATGCTATATGCTGGTACTGTTGGGACCCATAATGGTCGTTTCTTGCTGTTGACTTATTGATTTCACTGAAATTTTATAATTAGTCATATTCATTCATTACATATCATTCTCTATTGCTATTTATTGATACATCACATCATCATTTTTGGGCTAGTTTCACGATATTATGAGCCAAAGAGAGAGAAAGCCTGATCGTGAGTGACATTTATGGGATCATGCCGCACGCCGAAGCATGTTTTATTGATTATGCCTAGATCTGGTTTATTCTAGTGCTTAGGCTGAAGGAGCCCCTCCGGAGTCTGCACACACCCCTAGTAAGCGGGATCGATTTAAATTGAGGGATGGATCTTCCCTGGACATGGATTTTGTCTGAATCATTTATACCATGGGATGGATCTTCCCTACGGGCTGGATTGGCCCTACTCAGTACTGAGTGAATCTCTGTCAATTGATGTATATATTTCCAGGATAGATCTTCCCTGGGCTAGATCGGCCAGATAAAGTACTGAGTGATTGAGCATTATGATAGTGTGAGTACACGAGGCTTTCAACATGTGCATCACATACAGCATGTGCATCACATACAGCATGTGCATTGGCATGTAGATGTAGATAAGTTATATTCCTCATATCAATCAGAATTGATCTATCTTACTGGTTGAATTTAACTGTTGAACTTGAAAGCATGTTTATATTTCTGTACTGTTATTTTTATATTGAACTATACTATTGAGTTCGTCACTACTTTTAGTCCAAAGGTTAGATTTGTTACTTATTGAGTTGGTTGTACTCACGCTATGCCCTACACCTCGTGTTGAGGCGCAGCAGTTGACTGGGCATCTAGGGGTAAAGCATGATTTCGGTGTGGGCCCCAAGAGAGACCCCCTAGAGCCAGAACACAGGCGCCAACCTTCGCTCTTATTCCGCACAATCAAAGAAAAAATTCGTCTTCTCAAAGTCCATACATGTACCAAAGAGACCAAACCTTGGGAAGGCATCACCTATGTTGCAGATCCAGGTTCTTTCGGTCACGGCAGTTGCTATGTTTAGGAGTCCGAACTTTCAGAGACTATCGAGGTAGCTGCTTAGCATTCGTAGACCTTGACTCTCCTCCCTTATCTTCATTTGATATTTCAGTTTTATTCTCTAGACATTGAGTTAGCCTATATTCCTATGTAGTTGCTATTGTAATTAGTGACACCCTGGTCTTGGGAGAGATTTTTTTATTGAGATTACGGTTTTCTTATTTGCTTTTAAAAGGGTATTCCTTAAATTTAAATGCTTCCGTATTTTATAAAGCTTTTGATGTATTGAAATTGTTGAGTAGTTGGCTTTACTAGCTCCACAATAGGTGCCATCACAACGGGTTGGCTTTGGGTCGTGACAATAATCCTATCTAACCTTATGTGCCAACACATCCATCTCAACATCCTCATCTCTACTACCTTCATCTTCTAGACACGGAAGCTCTTGACTGGCTAAGACTCAGCCCCATACAACATAGTCAGTCTGATACGCTCTATATAGCATACCATTAAGATTTGGTGGCACCTTCTTGTCACAATAAACACCGGAAGGATATTTCCATTTCATTCATCTCGTCCCAACACGATGTGTGACATCTTAATCAATATCCCCACCCCCTGTATAATAGACCCAAGGTACTTAAAACTTTCCCACCTAGGGATGACTTGTGAATCCAGCCTCACCTACCCTTCCACTCCTTGAGCTGCACCACTTAACCTATACTCCAAGTATTATGTCCTAGTCCTTCTCAACTTGAAACTTTTATACTTTAGGGTTTGTATCTACACCTCTAACCTCACGTTAACAACATATCACATCTCCTTAATCTAAATAATGTCGTCTATAAATAATATGCACCACGGCACCTCCCCATGGATGTGGCGAGTTAGTACATCCATCGCCAGGAAAAAAAAAGGGTGAGTTCCGACCACTGGTGCAACCTATCATGATCGAAAACTGGTCCGAGACCCTTCACACTATCCTCACTCGGGTCTTCGCTCCATCATACATGTCTTTAATCGCCCTAATGTAGGCTACATGTAAACTTCTAGCCTCTAAACATCTCCACAACTCCTCCCTTAACACTTTATCGTAAGCTTTTTCTAAGTCAATAGACACCATATGCAATTCCATCTTCCTCTCCGTATATTGTTCCATCAATAACAAGGTGAATGGATTTTGTAGTCGAACGCCCCGGCATAAACTCAAACTGGTTCCTGGAAATAGATACACTACCCCTCACCCTTAGCTCCATCACCCTCTACCAGACCTTCATAGTATGACTATGCAGCTTAATACCCTGAAAGTTATTGCAACTTTGGATATCACCCTTATTCATGTACAAGGAACCATCATGCTCTATCTCACTCTTTGGGAATCTTTTTCGTCCTAAAAATGACATTAAATTACCTAATGAGCCTCTCCAAGTCCGCTCAGCCCACATTCTTCTAAAACTCCATTAGGGTGTCATCTAGCCCAATCGCTTTGCCCCTGCTCAGCTTATGCATAGCCCCTTAAACCTCCTCAAATCTAATTCACCTGCAATATCCAAAGCCACAATGAATCTCGGAGGATTCCAAATTAACCAGAACAATATTTTTGTCCCCTCCTTGTTCAAGAGACAATGGAAGTATGTTTTCCATCTCCATTGGATATGCGCCTCATCTAACAAAACTCTACATTCTTCATCCTTGATGCAATTTACTTGGTCCAAGTCACGGGCCTTTCTCTCTCTCGCCTTGGCTAGCCTAAACAACCTTTTATCCCCATCTTTACCCTCAAGTTCTTCATATAAATGACTAAATACTGCAGTCTTATCCGCTATAACTGCTAAGTTCTCCTCCTTCTTACCCAACTTATACCGCTCCCTATTTGACCTCTTCTCATCCTAATCAATGCTTTCCCCTAGCTTCGGGTACACCACTTTCTTGGTGTCCACCTTCCCTTCGACCTCTCCATTCCACCACCAGTCTCCGTTATGACTACCAGTGTAACCATTCGAGACCCCTAAAACCTCTCTGGCAGCTTCCCTAATGCACTGCACTATCGTGGTCCATATAATGCTCACATCCCCACTGCTCCTCCAAGCCCCCCATAGTCAACAACTTAAACCCCAGCTCATGTGCTTTGTCTTAAGTCAAAGCTCCCAACTTGATCCTAGGTTGGCCATGCACTTCCATCTTCCTCGTTATCTCGAGGTCCATGACCAGGAGCATATGAAGGTGAGGTTCTCACTTGGGATGACCTTGCAATCCGTTATGGACCTCGAGATCATGAGGTTCTCACTTGAGATGACCTTTCAGATCCCTTCCGAGAAACAACACGAATTGATTGGGCTACAGAAATGGATTCGTGTTGTTTCTCGGAAGGGATCTGCCGTTTTCTCTTGAATTTTGGAATTGAAGTAGCCGTCTTTTTTGCTTTTTCTATGGGAGGGGATCTAGAATTAGGTCTAGATTTGGGGAAAGTGCCCTTTTAAAGAGAGGGAATTAGGGTGTATTTTAGATATGAGGGGATATTGGATTTTGGGTAGTGGGCTAGGCGAATTGGGTTAAGTTTTGGGCCAATTTGAGCCATGACTTAGACATTTGGACAAAGCAAGACTTTAGTAGAAATAGTCCAAATTAAAACTTCTTTTTTTGTTTTGTGATTTTGATAAAAATACTACTCCTAAACTTGAATAGCAAGATAAAAATATTAATCACTCAAAATTTACTTGACAAACTAATATATTTTTGGAAAACTTTTTTTCTTTATTTGTAAATGAAGATAAAGTTTATATTAAAAATGTCACTCCTTTTTTTCAATTCTTTTCAATTTTCTTAAGAAAAGGAGAAATAAAAGCTAAAATATGTAGATTAAACTTAAAATATATTTACCTACTAAAAGTGATGAAAAACTCAAATATAATCAAAAATTAGGTGCTCACACGTGCTAGATTTGACACAAACAAAACCACATGCTTTCAAAACAATGAGACTACTAATTAATTCATATTTCATTATCACAATTAACTGCGACAAATAATAATATAATAAAAATAATCAACTGAGTAATATTTTATTTTACGTAGGACGGTCCAACTGAGTGCAAAGAGCATGTGGCCAGTGTATAAGAAAATGAGAGTAAACATATTATGTCCATGTACAGAATTATACTGCAATCTAGGATCAAATTAATGAATTAGAGGTTAGGAAAAATTCACATAAAATGCATAATCATACTAATAATTGTTCATCTATAACGGGCAAAAGAATCATTCTTGAATAATGCAAGACCTTGCATAAATTATACTTCCTCTGTTCACTTTTACTTGTTCATTTTAAACTTTGCACATCATTAAGAAATAATAAATGAAGTGCATAATTTACCATGATACACATATTAATATATACATATTTTTAATAGATTTGAGAAAAATAATTTGAAATGAGTAATTAATATTGTGGGTATAACAGGAAAAAAAGAAATTGTCTTTTCTTAGTATACTAAAAGGGACAACTAAAAGTGAATTTTTTTTTTTTAGAATATTGGACAAGTAAAAGCGAACAGTGGAAGTACTACAAAGAAATAAATAATCAAACTACTTCCTCCGTTCACTTTTACTTGGCACGTTTATACTTTTCATGCCCCTTAAGAAATAATAAATAAAGTACATAATTTACCATGATACCCATATTAATTGATGTATATTTTATTGGATTTGAAAAAATAATTTGAAATGAGTAATAAATATTGTGGGTATAACAGGAATTTTTTTTGTTCTGTTAATATACGTAAAGTGACAAGTAAAAATAAAAATCTATTTTTAATATACATGCCAAGTAAAAATGAACGGAGGGAATACAACTTATTTCTTTCATCCACCTTATTTACTTTAGGAATGACGAGTAGTAAAGTACGTGTAGCATCATCCCCAAAACAAACGGCTTTTCTTAGCATCCGAAGCTTCTATAGCGAGATTTTTACAGCAATTGGTATGGATTTCTCCATTCAGCTAGCGGGGCAACTATTTGAATGTCATGACCGAAATCTTAATCATGAGATCGTGATGGCATCTAACATTGCTTACTAAGAAAGAAGTAATAGGGTGGGGACATATAAAAGGGGCAATAATCGGCACAATAAGCTAAGTATCACCAAGTAAGTCTCTTTCCGAACTAAGCAACGAAACTGCCAAGTTAAATTCACAATCCAAGCATCAAGAAAAACAATTAAGTCTACAAATTGCACGGCATCACCATTCGTGATTTTGCTCTCATCCTCACCATATAATATGAATAAAGAATGTGCACGGCATCACACTTTGTTCTTTTACTCTCATCCTCATATGATTATGATAATAGCAAGCAATTGCACGACATCACCCTTCGTACTTTAAATTCATGTTCACTCAAACAAAGATTTCAATATTAAAACAATGAACGACAATATCCTTTGTGTTTTTCACTCTTTCTCACCAAGCAATTACAACAATACAATACCAAGCAAGGTGGGAATCAATCTAATTTCAATAACGACATTTGAATACGACTCAACCAACAACTTCCACGTTCTCATCACCCAAAAATGGACTAGAAGTTCACAAGGCCAAGGTGGAAGCAACTGAGAAGTTGCCCCAACTGAGGTCTATGAAAGGAGTCTGTAGTTTCTTGGAACAAGCATGTTTCTACCTTCACTTCATTTATTAATTTTCTAAAAGTTCATCTCCTTTCTTCAGGTTTCTTGAGAAGGATGTTGTTAGATCATGTTTTAATGATGCAAATAATATATATGTGTAGGAAATCAAGTTCAAGAAGTAAAGAAAACTGCTGGAATGGTTCATGATGTACAAGAAAAGAAATTAATCAGCATATGATCAGCAAATCCGGATTGGTCTCGTAAATCTGGGCGCAATCTAATCAACGAATCAATCAGCGATAACAATGATTAGCTGAGCTGGAAAAAATCAAATACACCTTGGACAAAGGCACGAATCATGGGCAGAATCACGGAAGACTAAAGGATACGAAGAGATCTGGGAAGTGACCACATTTGGAAGATCCAACAATCAAGAAGAAATCAAGTGAAGCAATCCTCTGAAAGCAATCAAGAGAAGCAACGACTCATTCGTTATTCTTGGAAAGAATCAATTCTTTCCATGGATCAAATCTCTTGGGTTGTCAAGCCTCTGCCATCCATCAAAGTATTTATACACCCTTGTAAACCCTAGCTTAGTCATACTTTGATCAAACCAAATCACTCTCTTCATTCTACTGCAAACAAGCATTGTAGTTCACTAAGATCTGTTGTGTAACAAGTCGGGGATAGAAAGAGAGCACACAACTGGTGAGGCATTGTATCAAAAATGAGTACTAGAGAAACTGAGCGATATACACCACATCTGTACTCAAAGGAAACTCATTTACTAAAGAGAACTCCCTTGCAACCCAAGGGGACTAGATTAGGATTCACATTGAATCCGAACCCGTATAAAAATCCCGGTGTTTTTAATTCTTGCAATTATTTTCTGCATTTTACCTTCCATTACCATATCTGCTAAATTATCATATTCAGTCGACTACTCAAGTTATAAGTCAACTTATAAGCAATTAATTTTAAGTATTCACAATTCACCCCCTCCCCCTCTTGTACTTTCAGATGTGTCTTTCAACTTTGATGATGCTTTTCTGAAAGTATTAAAGGAGTTGAAGCAGAAGTTGGTAAGTGCACCAATTATAGGGGTTCTGGACTGAAATGAGTTATTTAAGCTAATGTGTGATGTAAGTGATAATGCAATTTGAGTCGTCTAAGTTATAGGAGAAGCTAGGTGTTCCACTTCATCCATTATGCAAACAAAACACTCACTCTTGCTCAGGTGAACTACGCAATCACTGAAACAAAGTTGTTTGCAGTTGTTTGGGTGTTTGACAAATTTCAAAGATACCTAGTGGGAACAAAAGACATCATTTACACCAACCACTCAGAATTACTAGTTTTCAACAAACTACGTTAAATCAAGTTAGGGACTTCCTAATTCGATTCCGAGCATACGCCCAAGTCCCAAATCATGATACAGACCCACCAGGAATGTCAAAACACAGGTTTGGGTCTGTTTATAGAAAATACTGACCGTAGTCAACTCAAATGAGTTTTAAGGCAAAATTTCACATCTTCTTAGATTTTTCATATAAAACTTCTGGAACAAGACACGGACTGTGCATGCAATCGAGGAAGACTAAACGGAGATAATCAAGGTCTCGAAACACAAAAATAAAGGACAAAATTGAAATGACCTATCGAGTTATCACAAGGATGAGATTTATTTTCTCAAGCAGTATACAAATTAGTTGGTGAGAAGGCGTGTGCTACAGAAGGAGATGCAAGAGATCCTACATGACTACCATGTATCAACCTGTGATGGGCATCATGGAGCTGATAGAGTTGTTTCAAAGGTACTACAATCAGGTTTCTACAACCTAAGTTGTTCAAAGATGTAAATGGGTTCATGAAGAAATGTGATAGATGCCAAAGAACTAAAACGATTAAAAGGAGGCAAGAGATGCCACTCCAAGGCATTCTCGAGATAGAGATTTCGATGCATAGGAGTTTGACTTCATAGGACCCTTCCCGTACTCCAATGGTAACAAATACATATCGGTGGACGTCGACTCTATGTCTAAGTGGGCGGAGTCCGTTGCTTTTCCTACTAATAATGCAAAAGTCATGGTGAGCTTTGTGAAGAAGTTAAGGTAGTGGCGAGATTTGGAACTCTGCGTGCTTTGATCAAGGATGGAGATACTCACTTTTGTAATAAACTGTTGGGAAACAACTTAGCTAAGTATGGGGTGAGACACAAGGTCGCAACTTCCTATCATCTTCAGACTAGCAGTTTAGTCAAGGTGTCAAACAGAGAGATAAAGCAGATTTTTAAAAAAATAGTAAGTGTGAGTAGAAAGAATTGGGCCGCGAAGCTTGATGATGCTCTATGGGCATACCAAAATACTTACAAAACTCCTATAGGGGCTCTCTATACAAGTTGGATTTTGGAAAGTCGTGCCACTTGGTAGTGAAACTTGAGCACATGGCCTATTATGCAATCAAGAAGTTGAATTTTGGCCCACGGTTAGTAGCTGAGAAAAGAATGTTGCAACTAAACTAGCTTGATGAATTTAGGTTTTGTGCCTATGAGAACAATAAGTTGTATAAAAAGAACCAATAGATATTAACACAATAATATTCAACATCGTGAGTTTGAACCAGGTCAATTGATTTAGTTCAATTCAAGGTTGAGATTATGTTCGCATAAGCTCAAATCGCATTGGTCGGGTCCATTTAACATGGTTAGATTCACTCCTCATTGCAAAGTTGAGCTGCACACTTTGAAAAAAAGAAAGACACTTTTGGTAAACAAGAAAAGAGAAAAGCATTAGCGCGGTGGTGACTTTAATCGTCAAAATTCAAAGGCCATATTTGCATGCAACTAAGCGAGGACGTGTTTTCGAGTTGTGCAGGTGTGAAACAGTGTAAACATATAAGGTTTGAGGTAAAGGAAACATGGAAATGGACAAAAGTGGCCAATTCTGCAAAGCTAAAAAACTACCCAACCTTCAGCTCGTTAGGGTCTCTCATGTCACGAGAACCTTGAATGAGAAAATGCCTAACCTAAACATAAGAAACAGTGGCATAAGGGGCATGGTGAGCCCCTATCACGTGAACTTTCATTCTCTTGTCCGGCGTCCTCGCATTGTATGAGACCTTGGCGATGTGTAAGGTTTAAATAAAAAAACTTAAATCCCTTCTCCCTTCCCTTACTCTTCAAAACAAGCACTCCTCCCTCCCCCCCCCCCCCTCTCTCTCTTTCCCTCTTCTTCTCACTCTATCCCTGACCGCTGATGCAGTTCCATCTCCCCTCCATACTCAAAGACAATTGGTAAGTTTATCTCTCCACCTCATTTCTTCATGCTAGCAGTCCCTTCCCTCATTCCCTTAGTTAGCTTTTGTTTTCTTCTTTCTTTTGTTCCCCTAGTTTCGTACATCATGTAGGTTGTAAAGCTTCAGGAAATTGGGGGATAAAAAGGGTCTTGATCGATTCGTTATTGATTCCACTGAAGTGAAAAACTACAATTACCACAACCTCACTTAAATTTGGAGGGGTGGTTAATGTTTCAAAAGAGTCAACACAAGCAAAAAAACAAATTATACACGTAACATGTTCGATAAAATGCCTAATCAATATTTTCAATTGGTTTTGCGACGTCTGAGTAGTGAGCCTACTTTCTATGGAAATAAGAGGATACCTTAAGTGTGGTGTGTCCATTTTTTCTTTGAACTTAAAGTGCATTTGGTTTTTTACGAGTGTCAACCCACGACCAACTTAGGCATGACTAGCGCGTCACCTTTGCCCACTTGGTTTTATCTTTGCAAAATGTATGTATTTGTGTACAAATAGGTTGTAATAGTCACTCCTGCCAAACTTTGCACACTTATGCTCAACAGCTAAGTGTGGGGTGCGATGCGCACCACTACAACGTGGAATGCAAGTTGAACTAATATGGATTCATTTCTCTTTTCTGGTATAAATGGCAATCTCTAAGATACCAACTCGTAGTCACATGGTGGGGGAAAATGGTAAATCTCTCCCCCAAGGAAGTTGTCCAGTATGAAGAATGCACAGTCAAAGGCAAATAAGGAGGTGAAAGCTAAGCAATAGCATGATACAAGACCAGGTGGAACTACTACGGTGGATACTGAGCAACCCGTGTAAAAACATCAAAGGAAACTATATTCATGGCCGTCTAGGCCAAGAGAAGCTCCATTCTAAATTCGAGAAAGAGATTCAAAGCTGCCTCCATCTAGAAGAAAAAGAAAAGGGAAAGGCAAGGCATAAACAGTGGTTTAGTCAGAGTCTGATTTTGACTCGTCTGATGATGAGATGGTTGTTCCACCACCAAGAGATGTTGTGGAGCCTAGTTCTCTGGTTAACAAATTTGTATGGGAGAAGAGGTTTATGAGCGAGCATGTATGGAAGCTATGGGGAAGTATAAGTTAAAAGTAGGTGATTCCTTAATTGCTAGAGAGGCTGTTGAACTTAAAGGCCATTAATAACACTTCCTCGAATATAGTGATGGGGATAGAGAAGAGAGGATGTTTACATTTTTCTTAAGGACCAAAGGGAAAGCCTAACTTCATTCTCGTGCGGAAGTTATATGCTAATAGGGACCCGAACCAAGGCGACATTGTATGGCTTAGCGTGTTGGAGGTGGATATTTTAGTTGTCGCTGAATATAGGTACCATTGAGTCCACAATCTTGCAGTGAAAATTAGTAAAGGAGAGAGCAAAAACCCGAGTTTCCATGCATGCTTGAGATGATGTGTGAGGATCCGAGTAGTGAAAAATGGAGCAAGAGACAAGCTTTGGCAAAAACATACATGAACAAGAAAGCCCGAGCTTGGTTGAATTGGATATGCAGCAGATGGATACCAGTAACACAAAAGACAATTTTGATTGAGGACTGTGTATTTCTAATATATGCTTTGATGTCAAGTATCTATGTGAACATTAGAGAGGTGATGAGGAGTCATATGGCCAGGACTTGCAAGAACATGTAGTGGGGACTTTACTTCATATGTAGTGTCCAAGAAAGAGATATGAGTTGTTACATAAGAAAGAGAAGTCATTTCATATGTAGTGTCCAAGACCCGAATGAAGAGAACCTCCAAAATAAAGCAAAGAGGAGCGTATCGTTGTTTTGGAGGATGAGCTCTGATAGTTGACAGTGGATTTATAGGCACGGGATTGTGCTTTATTGGCTATAGCATAAACTAGGGACAAGTGGATACAGTTGCAGTTTGACTACATGCTCGTCATCATTAAGAAGATATTGTTGAAGTAAGCATTAGTGTGCAGATAGAGCCAAAAGAGCTACATAGGTTGGAGACGAGTGTTGCTGATGAAACTCTTGCAGACGAGTTGGAAAAAGTTATGGCTACTAAGGAGCCGACTAAGGCCAGAGTGGAGGTTGTTGCAACTAGACACTCTCCTGATAGGGGTGATCTGTTTGAGGTCGTTGACATATTTAGAGTCACACTTGAAGATCCAGAAGCATGGGAGACTAAGGTTCAATACTAGTCCTCGCTGCAGCCGGAATTCATGTAAAGGAATATCTATTACCCACTCGACTTTTGTTCTTTTCATTTGTATTTTTTAATGATAGTGTGCAACTGAGGATAGTGCACAGCTTAAGTGTGACGACCCGACCGGTCATTTTGAGCTTTTGCACTTTGCTCGTTAGTTCTCGAGTGTGACCTGCCCCGTGCAATGTATTATGACTTATGTAAATCGTTGGTTTTGGTTTTAAGGTTAATCGGAATGAATTTGGAAGAAACAGTCCTCAGTTGAAGCTTGAAATTTGAAAGGTTTGACCAAGATTTGACTTATTTGTATATGATCTCGAATCGGAATTTTTATGATTTTGGTTAGCTCCGTTGGGTGACTGGGGACTTAGGAGCATGATCAGAATGCATTTTGAAAGTCCGTGGAAGGTTTAGGCTTGAATTGGCGAAATTGAGGTTTTGGCGTTTTCTGATTGATAGGTGAGATTTTGATATAGGGGTCAGAATGGATTTCCGGAAGTTGCAGTAGTTTCATTGTGTCATTTGGGATGTGTGTGCAAAATTTCAGGTCATTTGGGCATGGTTTGGTTGTGTTTTTTATCGAAAGCGTAATTTAGAAGGTTTTGGAATTCTTAGGCTTGAATCCGATGTGAATTTGGTGTTTTGATGTTTTTTTGAGCGTTCCGAAGGTTGGAACAAGTTTGAATGAGGTTACAGGATATGTTGGAATATTTGGTTGAGGTCCCGAGGGCCTCGGGTGAGTTTCGGGTGGTCAATCGGACCATTTCATGTTTTGCAAAGTTGTAGAAAATTTCTGTTCAGTGCTGCAGGCATTTGGCCTTCGCGTTCACGAGTAGGCCCTCACGTTCGCAAAGGGTTAGTTGGTGAGGTGGAGATTTTAGCCTTCGCGTTCACGAGAGAGGCTCCGCGTTGCGAAGGGCTGGGTTCGTCGTGCATCGCGTTCGCGTAGGGGAAGTGAGCAGCTGGATTTGAGGATTTATTTGTTCTTCGCGTTCGCGGAAAGAGACGCGTTCACGTTGGGTTAGGGAGCCAAGTCTTCGCGTTCGCGAGTGGTAGGACGCGTTCGCGATGAAGGAAATTTGGTCAAAGTAATTTTGTTCTTCGCGAACGCGAGGCTTTGACCGCGTTCGCGAAGAAGAATTTTTATGCCTGGGTAGAATGATTTAAAAGGGCTATTCCGCGATTTTGAGGCTAAGTACCTCCATTGTTGGGCGATTTTGAAGCTTGGGAGAGCTAATTGAAGAGGGAATTCAAGAGAATTTCATGGAGGTAAGATTTTTGGTCCCTAAACTTGTTTCTATGATGAATTCTATCATTGTAAGCTTGAAATCCATGGAAAAATCAGTAGCAAAAATGGGTAACTAGGGCTTGAGATTAAGAGACTTTTGAGTGGGGATTTGAGGGGCCAAATGAGGTCCGATTTTGATGTTGTTAATATGTATAGACTCGTGTGAGGATAAGTATTCCATTGATATTAATTTTATCGGATTTCGAGACGTGGTCCTGGGGGGGGGGGGGGCGGGTTTGAGCAATTTTGGAATTTTGATGTAAAATTGGATATTTTCGAGTGGGCTTCGTTCCCTGTATTGATTGTGGCTACATTTGGAGAATCCGGAAGTCGATTCGTACGGGCAAGGAATCGCGAGCTAGAGTTTGGACCGGATCGAGGTGAGTAATGATTGTAAATGATGTTCTGAGGGTTTGAAATACAGGATTGCACATCGTAGTGCTATATTGAGGTGAGGCACATGTTTGATGACGAGCGTGGGGTCGTTCACTATTGGGGATTGTGACCTAGTCTGTCCTGATTGATGATTTTACCGCATATTTGATTTAAAATTATTTGCTATCATCATTATTTGGGCTGAATGCCATATTTGGGCCTAGTGCCAACTATGTGAACCCTTTGGGGACTTTTGTTGATATTGCCTCATTGTTTTCTTGAACTCAGTCATGTTATTTTCTACTTTTTTTTTCAAAACCCAACCATGTTCACTCAGTTTTAATACTCAAATGATATTTAAATAATGTTTTGGGCTGAGAAACACTATTTTATTGTTGCCCGAGAGGCTTATGTGATTTTTGAATGAGTAAGGTCGAGGGCCTGTGTTGTGAAGATATCCTTTGGGTAGGGTTGCACGCCGCAGTGGTGATACACTGATATTGATTATGAGGTCGAGGGCCTGATATTTGTACATCACGAGGTGTCTTGATATTGATATGAGGCCGAGAGCCTGTTTATGATGTCATGAGGTGGCTTGATATTGCTCTTGGGCCGTAAGGGGCCCCTCCAGGAGTCTGCACACCCCCACTGAGCGTGGTTATCCATTGTGATGTGAGATATAGCCCGAGGGGCTGATATTGTTCTATGTGGTAGCCCGAGGGGCTGGTATTGATCCATGTGATTGTGCTCGAGGGGCTGGTACTATTCTAAGATATTGCCCGAGGGGCAGATTAGTTGACATTATGCCCGAGGGGCGAACCTTATGTGCTTATCTTTCTTATTTGCTTGTCGTGTACTTGTTTAATTGTGTATTTGTGCCCGAGGGGCGGATTTCTGTGCTTATCCGCACTAATTGTTTTGCATTCGTTTGTGTAACTGTTGAAAAAGTCATTTTCAAAGAAGTTTAAAGTGTGATAATATGTTTTAAGAGATTTTTCAGCTTCATTGCTTTCTTACTGGTTTTTAAACTTCTTCTATACATCATCTTGATAGGCCTTGCATGATTTCTTACCATTCAGACTTTAGTTATGACTATTACTCACTAAGTTGGAGTACTCACTTTACTCGCGGCACCTTGTGTGCAGATTCAGGTATTTCTGAACTCGGTAGCGGGTATTGGCTGATCGGAGGCAAAGTCATCGGAGTTTAGCAAGGTAGCTGCTGGTGTTCGCAGCACTGCTTTTCTCCCTCTTCATTTCATTAGTCTGTGTTTTGTATATTTCATACTTTTCGGTTGTATTTATACCCTAGTAGATGCTCATGACTTGTGACACCCCGGTATCGGGCTGGGTTTGGGCTGTATTTCGCACATTATAAAATCTTTTGCTTAGTCTTTAGTTTATTTACTCATGCTTAGACTGTTTATTAATGTTTAACTATTTAAAAATTGAATTGGGACTAGTTGGCTGGCCTTGTCTTCACGAGAGGCGTCATCATAATCGGGTCCAGATTTAGGGTCGTGACATTAAGTTTGGGGGTGTCAAAATGAGTTTTGATTAGCTTGTACTAAACTGATACTTTTAATCTATGTATTGCACCTTTTTTAGATATATGTATTGATCATGACTTGAGGTCACTATAATTGTAAAATATTAGTATAACCTTTCTATTGGCTTAATCTCGGGTGTATTTAAATTACTGTTCTTTTCTGAGGATGCCAATTTTTACTTGAACTGGATACTTTTATGTAGATTTTTAAAATATTTTTAAAAATGGACTTTTTCGACATTGGCCATACTAGAAAGATTTCTTGAGAGTTTAAAGTCTAAATAAAAGTACAATTTTTTTTTTTTTACTTTTAGAACTAACCATTAGAATATAAGAACTAAAGTGTCTATGCTATTTGACTTATGTTATATTGGGGTTTAGGATTGGATCATATAAACTGAATACATTCTTCATGAATTTAGGAATTGTATGCATTGATAATATGTGTGACTTTATTTTGATGCTTAGGTTCGCTTTTTTGACTCCTTTGAATCCTTTTTATGTACTTGACCTATATGAATTCTGCTTATTTGCTTTGACTTAGAGTCAAATTTGAACTGCCTTGAGTGTTTCATGTGCAATGTGTGATGTCTGATGTAAGGACTAGATTATATACTGTGTTATCCCTTGTTAGTGTTATACCCTGTATTTTCGTGCATGAAAATATACCATAAATATATTAATTAAAGAGAGCTCGAAAGTGAGATGTTACGTCCTGCATTTTTGTATGTTGATGTTTCGTCGTAAGTTAATCGACGTAAGATCGTGAATTAGATTATTTTGGAATTGTAAGTATTATTATTTTTCAAACAAGGAATAAGTAGATTCATGAAGGTGAAAGGGTAAGCAAATCAAAGAAAATAAATTTCGTCAAAGTTTGAAATTTTGGGATAAAATACGGCTTGAGCTTAAATACCCGATACTTATGGACTAGTACCATACAAGGTACCACATGACCATGATAGTAAGGCGTATAAAGTATATTAAAATTGAGTAGTATTTTAAGTAAGTTGAGATAATTCTTAATTATATGGGTAATTGATTAATTATTGAGTAATGTGATATTACCTAATTAATTAAAGATTACTAGAAAAAGATTTAACCCCCAACAAGGGAGTTACATGGCATCCACCAAACCATATGACTCTTAACTTATGGTAGAGTAAGGTGGCAAGAGCTAAATCATTTGGATTATGTGGTGGATGGATAAAACATATCTCTAACTTCCATAAAACCATGGACAAAACATATCTCTAACTTAAGAGATATGGTTGGATAAGAAACGTGAATCATAACTCTTTCCAAAGGAATCTAATGATTATTCAATGTAAATGTTGTATGTTACAACCGAAATTCATGTAAGCAATGCCTCAGGACCTTCAACAATTTAAATTAACGTAAGATTTTGCAATTCTAAGGAAGTACAGTGTAATCTTTCTCAAGAGAATCGACTCAGGTATGTTAAGGCTATCCCTTCTTTCTTTTTGGCATGATCCGTACGATATAAATGAAATGAGAAAATGCACAACTTCTGTAAATGACTTTATCCATAGAAGTATTAGAGGTGCCTATACTCTTGAATTCCCATGTGTCCTATTATTTTATCATTTGTTCATGGGTCTCAGAAAAATACGTAAACTGGTAAGGTTTATTTCATGATATTATTCAGAGGCATAATGGTCTTATGACGTACCGAGAGATTTTATTAACATATTTCATATGCATTTCATGCAATTATACATGCATATTTACCCATGACCAAATAGCGTTATATACCCATATATATATATATATATATATATATATATATATATATATATATATATATATGTATATGGGATATGGGAAAGGTTATGGCGTTATATACGCACCACCACCTGATTAGCTGGTATACGTTGATGATTTTGCCCACAGTGGCCGAGATGATATGATGGGATGCTCTCAGAGGCTTGATGATGTTATGAATGTACCTATGCACACGCATATGAATGACACTATAATTATTTTATGATTTACAGAATTATCTAGACATACATGTTGAGTCATTTACTCTATATTTTTTCCCATGTCTGTTATGTACTTATTTACGTGCCTTACATACTCGGTACATTATTCGTACTGACGTCCCTTTTTCCTAGGGACGTTGCGTTTCATGCCCGCATGTCCCGATAGACAGGTCGAGAGCCCTCCAAGCACTCAATCAGCTCAGCGAAAGATGTTGGTGCGCTCCATTTGCTTCGGAGTTGCTTGTTTGGTTAGTATGATTTAGACATGTATTGTTTGGTATGGCGGGACTCTGTCTCGACCTTTGTGAAGATTATGTATTCTTAGAGGCTTGTAGATAGATGTCATGTATGCAAAAGATTGTATGGCCTTGTCGGCCTATGTTCACTATACGAGTGGTTATTTTTGTCTTATAGTCACGTACGTCATATGCATAAGTTTGGATTACATGTTGGATCGTCCAATGTCGAGTATTTCTCCATGTTCTATAGTATTTATCTCATGACAGCCTCTTAAGCTCATTTACCTATGATAGTATGATACGAAAGATACGCTACGTAGGTACTCGGTTGAGTAAGGTATCGGGTGCCCGTCGCGTCCCATCGGTTTGGATCATTACAAAAGTGGTATCAGAGTAGTTTGGTCTTAGGGAGTCTACAAGCTGTGTCTAGTAGAGTCTTGTTTATGGGTGTGTCGTGCACCACACTTATAAGCAGGAGGCTACAGGGCATTTAGGATTGTCACTCTTTTTTCTTATTCTAAATCGTGTGGTAGAGCTCAGTTGTAAAAACACAATTTCTAAAACTCTATCTTATTCATAATACGACGATGATTACATCCAGAAAAATGATTGGTAAGAGATATAGCTGTGGAAGAGTTGAGTCAGAGGAACTCGATTTTTGCATCATGCTTATGATGGATAAATATGAGGTATTCAGCAGATCATGTGTATATTAAGATGTGCAAGCTTCTTAATAAGGATATCTAAAGCAAGAATTCCTATCCACTAGGGTGAAAGCAATGAAAGAATCAGAGGGTACAAGTTTCAACAAGCAAAAGAAGCAAGGTGAAGAGGGGTACGAGGTACATAGTTAGTAGAGATGAACATTATCTACAATTCAAGTAGAGAAGTATAAGCATTTTTGAGTTACCTTCAACAATAATATATGTATGTACAATCGGCCAAACCAATCCCGATGATGCACTATGGGAGCTAACAGATATGGTTTAAGAGAAGGACGGGATACCAGGATCCGGCTGGGGTTAGAATAACCCAAATGGTTGATGGATTGTTTGCGTTACTTGACATTTCTGAAGGATATTGTAAATTTACTAATAGATCTCCTTGTGAGACACCCAGATGGTGCACTCTAAAATAGTACAGCTAGATATGAGTACTATAAAGATGGGCACTGGAAGCCTTGAAGGGATAAATATTACCTTAGTGTGGCTCACATCTCTGGTAGAAAGAGAATGTTAGGCAATTCGAGGAACCAATGGATGGAGTAAGAGGGGATAAAAGCAAAAGAATGTTTTGTTCGAGTTTTTAGAATAAAGTAATAGACAGAAATGTTAGCAGAAAAATAAGAAGAGAGTTAATAAAGCAGTATGAGTAAAATGTGGTACATGGATGACAACGGTAGATCAAAAAATGATAGTATTACAATGTCCATAGTCAAGTGAAGGGAAAAACCAGAGGTGACAGGCCTTGAGACAACAAAAGAGTATAGGCCATAAAGTCATATCCTCACTTCGAAAAATAAGTTCATGACTCCAACGCAACTACCGAAAGGAAAAGCTAGACCCCTAGGATAATAGAAATCGGTATGGGCTGGTGAACAAGATAAACTAAACATGAATTAGGGACTGGGTGATTTGATAATAGTCGGTATCATGAGAATTCCATATTTTGTTTCGGCAATAGTAGAATGGACAACAGAAGAAGATTCAGGAGAAATTCGGAGAATGGTCATTCAGGAAGACGCTTTCCTAAAGCAGGCAATATGAGCAAAGTTAAGCTCAAAGGACTGTATGTTTTAGTTACACTAAGTGTCACCATCGCAATTAAGGAATTTTGTTATCCTCGGAATAAAAGGATTACCGCAAGGCGAGTAAGGGTCATCAATGGTATGAAAGGACACGGAAGATAAAGAGGTAAAACATCTATAAGTAGGTTGTCGTAGCTTCAACTCTCAATACTCTCCCAAAGAGGGGAATATGGTGTGATGTGGCGTTAAGTAAGAATTAAGTGATTTTAGTAATTATGGAACGGTAAAGGAAGAATGTGATAAAAATGAGTTTGCACTTATTCAAAGCCTATAGATATGCTACGATTCCAAAACATTATGAAAACACAGCGTCAAGGAAAGGAAGTAAGCATCTCTACCCGAGATGTTATTGATAGATAAAAAGCCAATGCGAGACGTAAGTTAACCTAAAGGAAATAACCCAAGAATGATTACAAGAAACATTGATATAAGAATGGGCCAACATGGAGAATTCAGCCTCGCTGTCATGTCATTATAATAATTGAGATATATTCAAATAGGAATCAGGGTAGTTAAAGGTACTGTATGAGTGTTATAGAGATAAAATAAAGTGCCACTAGAAAGACAATCAAATATCAGTTCAGAAGCACCCTACAAGCACAAGGTGAGGAGGTAAGTAACTACAGATAATTGTAGGCGAGGAAGGACATCAACAATTTTATTTGTATACGATGTAATAAGCTCGCAACTTTACAAGAGTCAGAGGGTCCTCCCTAAGTACTACAATGAAATAATAGCCAAGGAAATGAGAAAGAAGGTTCAACCTAAGCATAGTGACCTAAAGAGGAAATGGTCTTGTAACAACAGTTTCACAACAACATTGTACATCCTCCATAAGAAAGGGGAACCTACCGTGGCTAGTGAATGGAAAGTAAAATCAAAAGCAATATTCGAAGATCATATAATTTGTACAAAAATTCCGGCATGCGTGAGAGATAAGATAAGCTAAGTATGCACCCAACAAGGAGGAAGAAAAACCAGAAAAGGTAATGGCTTACATTTAAAGAAAGTTGAGAAGGAATGAGAGGAATTATTTGATCAATGATCCAGAGATAATTACATTATGAATGCACCTAAGATTTCGGGATATTATGCAGCATATATGATTGGCAATAATATAGTCGTAGAAGACTTTGATATAAGTCAAAAAGAAATAATTGAGTCCAGGTTATAGACAAAGGATTGAATTGCTAAAGGATTGTATCATGGATATTCCATAGAGCCATGAAAGGCTAAAAAGTAATAACTAACACCATGATCCACAGATCAGAAGATAGCTTAAGCCTACATAAATGTTGATTAAAGGGAAGGGGAAACTAAAGAGTTATACCAACTATGTAAATCAGGAATTCGATTATTGGACCTAGAAATTACAGAAATCGTGATTGAGAACATTGCAGGATCTCTCTTAATATCAGAGGTTCAAGAGAGGAAGTACAACAACCATATTCTATAACAGCCCTACGATCAAGCTAGTTGGAAAAGTATAGGCATCATAAAAAGTCAGTATGAAGCTCCCACCGGATTGTGTATGCACGGTGTTATAATAAGATCTTCAAGTTATAGCTGTGAATTATACCTATGTGGAAGAGAGGTCATGAAAAAGATAGAAGATATGATGCGAGATTTTAAAGCAAAGGTAAGCAACATATGAGATACTCAAAGGAAAAAAATCGTTAATAGTCCATTCCTCGGATAAAAGGCTAAAAGCACGGGGATCCAGTATCTTGGAATAATAGCGGCATCATCAGTACCATATCTTCTAGCCTATGGCCTAGGTATCAAAAAGTCTGACTAAGAGAATAAAAAAGAGTTAGAGACGATGTGATGTGTCGCTTGACGTTCCAAAATGACATAAGGAAATTTATGATGAAAGCAAGTTGAAAGGTTGCAAGTAATATAAATAGAGGTGTAGGTCGCAAGCTATTGTATGGTGAAGCGACAAGGTTCTAAAAGACAGGAGTAAGGATAAGAACAGGCGAGTGAGAAAGTAACAAAATGGATAAGTCCTCAGGATTAAGCCCATGAAAACAAGAAGAGCATATGGTTTCTCTAAATCATACAAAGCTCACTATACCCTGAATGAACTCAAAGGAGTCTAAGACTAATAACATTTAAAAGAGATGGAATGTTGCCATGTTAATAGAATGAGGGTGTAATTGTTATAGGCAAAGGATGTCATTTGGTCCTTCGATTGAGTAATGATCTGATGAAGAAAAGAAAGGGATCTCATGAATTGGACAGGATTAAAATACCCACGCAAGGTGAATCACATTGGGATGCTGTGAGATACGGTTATGAAAGCATGGTATCGCCCCAGGTGGATCAGTCTAATCATTTCAGATGTTCCCCGAATAAAACGTGAATCATAGCGGCAGTATTAAATAAAAGGGTAAGTTATCAGGGGCAGAATATGGATCAAAATTGAGGTTTATCAGGACCCGGATTTTCCACCCTCGGGAGTCGTGATGGCGCCTACTGATGTGAGCTAGGCAAGCCAGTTATTGAATAGATTACCTTTATCCATTTTTATACCTTTTAGCATTTGTATAGTTATAACGTGAAAACAACGGAAATTTCAATAATGCAGAAGAAATATAGTGAAATATCTTAAATATGAATCTAATACAACCGTTTAAGACTTAATTACCCAGAACTAGTGTCACAGTACCACAGACGATCTAAGTGTGCTAAATACAAAGTCTGAAAATAAAAGATGCACTGCTTCTGAATCAAAGATATGAAACAGGAAATAAAGGATAGAAGAGACGCCAGGACCTGCGGATGCCTGCAGGTCTACCTTGGATCTTCACATGGACTAAAGGTAGCCACACAAATGCTATGGTCCAAGAGCTGCTCCGGAATCTGCACATAGTGTAGAGTGTAGCATCAGCACAACCGACCCTATGTGTTGGTAAGTGCCTAGCCTAACCTCGGCGAAGTAGTGACGAGGCTAGGACCAGACTACCAAATAACCTGTGCAGTCGTATAATATACAGCGGAAAATAAAACAGAAATAAACAAGTTAGGATAGGAGGGGGTACATGCTGCGGGGGTATATCAATGTCAATAGTAAATCTAGAGTAACAGCATAAGAACAACTTAGATCTCACAACAAAACAATAAGAGACTTGTACCCAATCTATAAACACTTTGTATCTGTGAGCACGTGATTTTTGCCCTATATGAATTACTCCCATAAATTCAAAACAAAATAATTTTTTCCATTGGTTTGCAATTTCGTGAATTTTCGTAGCATTTTTTGCTATTGTTTGCATTTTTCTATACATGTTAATTTTGAAACAAATACAAAAATATGTTGCATTTGCATTTAGGATTTAATCCTACACTTTAGGATTAATTAACAAATTAATTGTTTTATAAAAATGGAAAATAAAAAAAATAGATTATTTTTGTTTTTTAATTTTAATTTTGAATTTTGGTAGTTTTTTCCTTTAATTTGATTTTTAATTAATTATGGCAATTATTAATTAAGGTTAATTAATGCAATGTGTTAGGGTTAATTGTGATTTAGAAATTAGTTTATATTTTATCTTAGTTTTAATTTGAAAGAGGTTAAAAAAAAGAGAAAAAAGAGTTGGAAAATAAAAGGAATTAATTTGAAAAAGGGAAGAAAAGAAAAGCAAGAAGAGGGAAATCAGTTGGGCCAATTCCAATTCCATCCGTCCAGGCCCAAGCAATTTGATAGTCAAACCCGCCCCAATTCCAGCCCAAACACGCTCCCTACCCGGTCCAATCTCCACCATAATCAAAACGACACCGTTTCAGTTACCTTAATCTGGACCGTTGATACCATGTGATCAGACGGCCGGGAACTAGGGTGGGTTTAATATAAATATGTCTGAACTCCAACCCCCCCTCTTTCACTCGTCTCTCTCACACACCCCCTATCAGAGACTCCCTATGAACCCTAGAAGCCGCCCATATTCCTCCACCGCTTTAGGGTGGCGGCACCACCTCCAAACACCACCAAAATTACACCCCGGAACCCCCATTGCTTTCTCTATCTAAATCCCTAACCCATGTCCTTCGAATCCCTCTAGTTTGGCTCGAATGTTGGATCAAAAATCAGATCCAAATCCTAATTTCCCCAAATCACTCAAAAATCAAGTTCCATAGTCTTTGGCCTTCCTTCATTGTGATTTCATGGTTAATTTCCCAAAAACTTTGCTATTGATCCCAAGTCACGAATCTGCAACAAGTTTTCGAGTGGTTTTCAAGCTTCGAATTAGCCGAAAATAAAGGCTAATTAGTTGTTCTTGTCAAGAACAATTGATTATTCTCAATTTCCGGTCCTTTCGAGATAGTCCCGGCCATTGGTTTCAATTCAGTGAGATTTTCCCCTTAATACTATTCTCAGGTATAGCTTTATGCCTTTATAGTTCTGAGATTTGTGTTCTTTCTCTTTTCCTCTTCCATGTTTAAGTTTACCTCTGCTTTGTAAAACCCGGCCTAGTGTAGTTTAGTTCCTTTCTGTCTTTCTCTTCTTTTGATTGTTTCTGTCCTCAGATTTCAGTATTATTAATCATTGGTTATTGAGATTTCAGACTTTCGTTTCAGTTAAATTAGGTGTTCAAAGCTGTTTAAAATCATGTTGGTTTAATTGAAATTGGTTTTGCGGATATTTCTTCTATTAAAATGCTTGAGCATGTCTCAGTTGGCTTAAATAATTTTATGAAGTTCACATTATAATTGGTTCATGGCAAGTTTGTTTTTCAACTTTTAAATTGTTCAAAGTTTCTGAGTTTTTGAAATTTGTTTTGATCCGGTTAAGGGCTTTATGTTTGAGTGGTTTTGTTTGTTAGTCTTCAGGGATCCATAAGGGGTTAATTGTAAGTATAGAAACTTAAAGGGGGGTCTCAAAAATGGGGGCAGGGATTGTAATAACCAATTGGTCTAAGGTCAGTTTAGGGATTTAGAGTATGAAGGAATCCATTTTTGTTAGGATAGAAGGTTCTAAAGAATAGGATAAGAGCTAAAAGTTTCAGATATTTTTAAAAAAGGGTAAAAAGGTAAAAAAAATAACTAAGGAGGGAAGGGTAAATAGGGAATTGGCTAGCTGTACTAGGGTTGTCTTAGGCATGCCTATATAAGCTCTCTTTCCATTCATTGTAGAGGGCAGAAAAAAGAACACTGAAAAAAATACTGAAAGCTAAACGGCTGAATTCTTTTGGAAATTCTGCAATTCATACATTTCATTGTAGAAGCACTATCTAAATTCAGTTTGTTTGGATCCCTGACTTCTTTTGTCTAGCTAAAATACCTAAAGAGTTTTCCTAGCTGCACTTCTGGCTAATAAATAGCTTGAGTTTTTTGGTTTGAAGTTGGTTTTTGCATTGGTTACTTCATTACTGTTCCATTGGTTGTTCTTGAGTTGAATTTGCTGTCTCATTGACTGATTCTGGGGTTTTTTCTGTTGTTTTTCTGTTGATTCTGCACCCTTCTGTTTTTCTTTCGACTTCTAGGTATTCACCACATCTTTTAATGTATGAGAAAGGATGAGCTTGAAGTTGGATTGATCAAGCTGAAATATGTAAAGAGTAGTTTTAAATGTTATTTCTGCACTTTTGGAGCAATTGATAGTTGCATTTTAGTTTGGTTTTCCCTATGTGGACATTTGATTGTTGTTTGTTGTTGTTTAATTCCCCTTGAATTGTGAGAGTCCAAATAGCCATTTCAATGTAGATGAGTTGCTGTGAAAAGGACATGTAATTTGTTTTAGGACTTTATTTCGCCTACCTTTTCTTTTGAGGTCTTGTAGTCTGATTACCCTGCTTAGCTTCTGCTTAGTTCATCATGTTTTAACTGTTGTGATGTTTGCTTTCTGTTGAATGGCTCAAGAGTGTTTGGGATTTTAGTATGTGTAGATGAACCACGAGAATCAGTACAGTAAGCTTCAGTAGATTTAAGCTTGTTTCAGGTTCATCTAAATTTATTTAAATGATATGTGTAGATGCTTGATGAGAGTACATGCTAGAAAACATTCCCATTTAATTAACATTTGAGTTAGAAATGATAAGCTGCATTATACCTCAAAATGACAAGGAATTATGTATAGGTTTGTGGTCACATATTCTCATAAGATGGCATCAGAATGCATATTGCATTTTCCTTTCTCTTTAGTTACAAAGGTTGGCCAACGTTTGCTTCATTTCAAGGTCTTTTCATGAAAGTTTTGATTTATCTCGTTTAATTGGAATTAGTCACGATTTAGTTTCCAACCTGCCAGTCAAGTTTGCGTATTGGGCTTCATGAGAGCCTAGTAGGGCCCAAACAATGTCTTGGTTTTGCTACTTGGTCCATTTAAGCTCAGATTGGGCTCTGGAGTGTAATATCAAAGGTTCCCCTCCTCTGAAGGGAATTGATGTCGAACCCCTGCTTCCCAGCATAGGTTGTGAGCCGAACTTGGGTTTATTTTGGTTTTGAGCCCAAGGAATTTTCAACGAAGGAAATTGTTTACATTTTATCATTTGGGTTGTTCGTCGCTGGTATTGACTGTCAAATTTTGGTTTAATAGTTTCATAAGATAAATAAAATCTCAAATCTTCTAATAATCAAGTCTCTTAAATTAGTGGAGGTGTGCTATATTAGGTAACACAAATAGCTTGTGGCCCTCCGAGTTTAGTTTGAATTCTTTTTGAAATTGGAATTGAGGTGTGCTATGCCAAACAAAATCTCAAAATGCATGGCCCTCACTTAGTTAATATTTTAATCCTTAGAATTCGAGGCGTGCCATTTAGCGAGTTTTCCTTGGCCCCCGCAAAGTTGAAAACGCATAGTTGCTTTAGGCGCGTAATTTAAAATTACCTTCTTAAACTCGGGTGTGCTATTCATGTGACCCAAATCCAAATCTTAACAATATTAAATAAAATGTGTCTTAGACTGAGGGTGCATTTCATGTGGCACGGTCCAAAGACATGTTTTAGATGACGTTGAAATCTTTCTTAAAATAATTAAAAGCGGTTTAAAGTTAAAAATGCATATAGGCTTAAAACATGTATTAAAAATCAGATAATAGGCCAATAATAACAGTTGAGCGACCGTGCTAGAACCATGAAATCCAGGAATGCCTAACACCTTCTCCCGGGTTAACCGAATTCCTTACCCGGATTTTTGTGTTCGCGGACTGTAAAATAGAGTCAAACTTTCCTCGATTCGGGATTTGAACCGGTGACTTGGGACACCATAAAATTATCCCAAGTGGCGACTCTGAATTTTGATAAATAAATAATCCTGTTTCGATTGTCACTTTAAGTTGGAAAAAACTCCCTTATATACCACTTTACGGGGGTGTAGTAAAAAGGAGGTGTGATAGTATCAACAATTATTGCGCAACCCGATCCATATCATTTATCACTATTGCGGTGTGCAACCCAATCCACATATAATATTGTTGCGGCGTTCAACCCGATTCAAATATATCATTGTTGCGGCGAGCAACCCGATCCAAATATATCATTGTTGCGGCGTGTAACCCGATTCACATATACAGTCAACAACAATCATAGAAAGAGTCCTGGCAAGGGATCAATAAAGAACTACACTATCCCGGCAAGGGAATCAACAGTATAAGTAACATCATCCCAGCAAGGGAGAAACAGCTATAACCAAACTTGTTCCAACATCTAACTACCTCAGCTAACACTAATACACAGTCGTAAGTAATCTCCACGAGAATAATCACGATCCTTGCTCAATATAGAGAATCATCAACTTAAGCATCTGTAGTATTATTTAAGAACCCAATAATTTACAATTCAAGATTCACGGTCATGTTCGACACCAACGTATAGATACTCAGCACCATGTCTATACGTCGTACTCAACAAGAAACAAGTAGCAAATAGGACACAACTCCTAATCCCTCAAGTTAAGGTTAGATCAAACACTTACCTCGAACTTCCACGGTCAACTCAAGCCTCAAACACCGCTTTTCCTTTTGAATTCGGCTCCAAATCAATTGTATCTAGACATAATCGATTTAATAACATCAATAAACGCTAAAAAATCTAATCCCATCTTTCTTTCCAAAAAGTCAAAAATTGACCCCCAAGCCTGCTTGGTCAAAACACAAGGTTCGGACCAAAACCCGATCAACCATTCACCCACGAGCCCGAATATATAATTAGTTCCACAATTTGACCCTGAAACGAGGTCTAAATCACAATTATACAAAAAGCCCTAACTCTACCCAAATCCCTAATTTTCTACCCTTAAGAACATGATTTAAGCCTAGAAATCTAATGGGTGTTAATGGAAATTGAAGAAAATGTGTCTAAGATTACATAGCTATGAATTGGTGGTGAAATCCTCTTTCAAAAATCGCCCAATTTGGAGTTTGGTAGAAGAAGTATGAAATTTTGATTAAATCCCGATTTGGCTTCTGTTTTAAAATCATTGGACAGGCCTTCATCGCATTCGCGATAGGCCTCTCATGTTCGCAAAGAGTTGGGCCTAAGTGACCTTCACGTTCGCGACATTGGGCTCGCATTCACGGAGCTTTGACTCCTCGAGCCTTGGCGTTCGCGGGCCAATGGCCGCGTTCGCGTAGCACAAAATTCCTTTCGCCCTCCCCAGGCCCAAAGGCCTTCGCGTTCGCGATAGCAGGTCCGCGTTCGCGAAGGGAAACAACCCCAAGGCTTCGCGTTCGCATCCTATGTCTCGCGTTTGCATAGAAGGAGATTTCCTTCTGCCTGACTAACCCTTCGCATTCGCGAGAGTCCATCGGCGAACGCGAAGAAGAACACAACAACACACCAGAAAACTGAAAACCTGCAATCTTTTCCAAGCTCAAAACCTTCTGAAACCCATCGGAAGCTCACCTTAGCCCTTGAGGCTCCAAACCAAACATGTACACTAACTCAAAAACATCATACGAACTTATTTGTGCGATAAAATTACCAAAATAACCTCTTAATCAACGAATTTAGCATAGAAATCTAAGAAAATCTTCAAAACATTCAAAGTAGGAATTTTCACAACTACGGGTCCGAATCACCTCAAACGACTTCTGTTTCTTACCAAATTTCACAGAATCATCTTATTTCACATATAAGACCTATAACGGGCTTTGGAACCAGAATACGGGCCCGATACTATCAAATTCTAAATGCATTTCATTTCCAAAACTCATAGAAATTTCCAGAAAATAATTTTCTTTAAAAATTTATTTCTCGGGCTTGGGACCTCGGAATTCGATTCCGGGCATACGCCCAAGTCCCATATTTTTTCACGGACCCTCCGGGACCATCCAATCACGGGTCCGGGTCCATTTACCCAAAATGTTGACCGAAGTCAACTTAAATGCATTTTAAGTCAAAATTTCAACATTTTCACAGATTTTCACATAATAGCTTTCTGGCTATGCGCCCGGACTGTGAACGCAAATAGAATTGATGCTGAAAGAGGTCTTTAAGGCCTTAGAATGCAGAATTCATTTTAAAAACAAGTGATGACCTTTTGGGTCATCACATTCTCCACCTCTAAAACAATCGTTCATCCTCGAACGGGCATAAGAAGGAAGTACCTGAGTCGGGAAAAAGATGGGGATAACGGCTCCGCATGTTAGACTCGAACTCCTAGGTCGATGCCTCAGCAGGATGACCTCTCCACTAAACACGAACAGAAGGAAAACTCTTCAATCTCAACTGACGAACCTGCCGTTCTAGAATAGCTACCGTCTCCTTCTCATAAGACAATTCCTTGTCCAACTGGATAGTGCTAAAATCTAATAAGTGGGATGGATCGTCGTGATACGTCTGAAGCATGGACATATGAAACACTAGATGCATGGCTGACAAGCTCGGCGGCAATGCAAGTCTATAAGACACCTCTCCCACTCGATCAAGAATCTCAAACAGGCCAATGAACCTAGGGCTAAGCTTGCGCTTCTTCCCAAATCTCATCACGCCCTTTATAGGCGACACTCGAAATAATACCCGTTCACCGACCATGAAAGCCAAATCTTGAACCTTGCGGTCTGCATAGCTCTTTTGCCTGGACTGAGCTATACGAATCATATCCTGAATAATCCTGACCTTGTCCAAGGCATCCTGAACCATATACGTACCCAACAACCGAGCCTCTCACGGCTCAAATCATCCAACTGGAGACCGACACTGCCTACCATATAAAGCTTCATAAGGATCCATCTGAATACTCGACTGGTAGCTGTTGTTCTAGGCAAACTCTGCTAAAGGCAAAAACTAATCCCACGAGCCTCCGAAGTCAATGACACAAGCTCGGAGCATATCTTCCAAAATCTGAATAGTCCAGTCGAACTACCCGTCCGTTTGAGGATGAAATGTTGTGCTCAACTCAACCCATGTGCCCAACTCTCGCTGTACTGCTCTCCAGAAATGCGAGGTAAACTGCGTACATCGGTCCGAAATAATAGACTCGGGCACACCATGAAGACGAATAATCTCTCGAATATAGATCTCAGCTAACCTCTCGGAAGAATAAGAAACTGCCACAGGAATGAAATGCGCTGACTTGGTCAGCCTATCAATAATAACACATACTGCATCGAACTTCCTCTGAGTCCATGGAAGTCCAATAACGAAGTCCATAGTGATCCGCTCCCACTTCCACTCAGGAATCTCAATCTTCTAGAACAAACCAAGGCCTCTGATGCTCATACTTAAACTGCTGACAGTTCACACACCGAGCCACATATACAACGATATACTTCTTCATTCTTTGCCACCAATAGAGTTCCAGGAGATATGGGCCTCTTCTAAAACCAACTCTCGAATACCATCCACATTAGGCACACAAACTCGACCCTGCAATCTCAAAACTCCATCATCACCTAAGGTAACCTACTTGGCACCTCTGTGCTGCACCATGTCTCTAAGGACACACAAATGGAGATCATCATACTACCGATCACGGATATGCTCCAATAAAGAAGAACGACTGACTATGCAACCTAACACCCGACTGGGCTCAGAAATATCCAACCTCACGAACTGATTGGCCAAAGCCTGAACATCCAAAGCAAGCGGTCTCTCAACAACCGGAATATAAGCAAGACTGACATACTAGTTGACTTCCTACTCAAAGCATCGACCACCACATTGGCCTTTCCTGGATGATATAAGATGGTGATATCATAGTCTTTCAATAACTCCAACCACCTTCTCTGCCTCAAATTCAACTCCTTTTGCTTGAACAAATACTGCAGACTCTTGTGATCCGTGAACACCTCACACGCCATGCCATACAGATAATGCCTCCAAATCTTCAACGCGTGAACAATGGCTGCTATTCCAAATCATGAACCAGATAGTTCTTCTCATGAATCTTCAACTACCGCGAAGCATAGGCAATGACCTTGCCATTCTGCATCAAAACTGTACCAAGTCCAATACGAGATGCATCACAATAAACTGTATATGGCCTTGAACTTGTGGGTAAAACCAACACCGGTGACATAGTCATAACTGTCTTGAGCTTCTAAAAGCTCGCCTCACACTCATCCGACCATCTGAACTGGGCACCCTTCTGGGTCAACCTGGTCATCGGGGCTGTGATAGATGAAAATCCCTCAACGAACCGACGATAGTAGCCTGCCAATCCCAAGAAACTCTAGATCTCTGTAACTAATGCTGGTCTAGGCCAGTTCTTGACTACCTCAATCTTTTTCGGATCAACCTGAATACCCTTTTCCGATACAACATGACCCAAGAATGCAACTGAACTCAGCCAGAACTCACACTTCGAAAATTTAGCATACAATTGACTATCCCTCAGAGTCTGAAGAACTACTCTAAGGTGATGCTCGTGCTCCTCCCAGCTGTGGGAATATATCAAGATATCATTAATGAAGACTATCACGAACGAATCCAAGTAAGGCTTGAACACTCGGTTCATCAAATCCATAAAAGTTGTTGGGGCATTTGTCAACCCGAATGACATCACCAAGAACTCATAATGCCCGTGCCGAGTGCAAAAAGCTGTCTTAGGGACATCGAATGCCCTAATCCTCAACTGATGGCAGCCATATCTTAAGTCAATCTTCGAAAATACCTTGGCACCCTAAAGCTGATCAAACAAATCATCTCTTCGGAAATGGATACTTATTCTTGATTGTAACCTTGTTAAACTAAAAGTAATCAATACACATTCTCATCGATCCATCCTTCTTCTTAACAAACAACACCGGCGCACGCTAAGGCGAGACATTGGGTCTAATGAAACCCTTCTCAAGCAAGTCTTGCAACTGCTCCTTCATCTTTTTCAACTCAGGCGGGGCCATACGATACGGCATAATAGAAATGGGCTGAGTGCCTAGAGACAAATCAATGCAGAAGTCAATATCCATGTTGGGTGGCATACCCGGCAGGTTTGAAGGAAATACCTCAGGGAACTCACGAACAGGCACAGAATCAATAGAAGGAACCTCGACACTAGAATCACGAACATATGCCAAATAGGCCAAACACCCCTTCTTGACCATACGTCGAGCCTTCATATAAGAGATAACACTACGGGTAGAATGACCAGGAGTCCCTCTCCACTCTTAATGAGGTAAACCCGGCAAGGCTAAGGTCATAGTCTTGGCATGACAGTCCAAGATAGCATGGTAAGGTAATAACCAATCTAGCCCCAATATGACATCGAAATCAACCATGTCCAGAAGCAACAAATCTACACGAGTCTCAAGACCCCTAATCACAACTATACAAGAGCAATGGACTCAATCTACCATAATAGAATCACCCACCCGTGTAGACACATATACATGGGCACTCAAGGAATTACTAGGCATGACCAGATACAGTGCAAAATAAGATGACACATAGGAGTATGTAGAACTTGGATCAAATA
The DNA here is from genome assembly GCF_000715075.1 of Nicotiana tabacum. Classification (NCBI taxonomy): domain Eukaryota; kingdom Viridiplantae; phylum Streptophyta; class Magnoliopsida; order Solanales; family Solanaceae; genus Nicotiana; species Nicotiana tabacum. The sequence continues at coordinate 48,535,219 of NC_134089.1, read as the reverse complement.
AAACTGAAACATCTCGGCCACAAACCAGAACAGTACCTGTGATAACTGCGTCAGAAGCCTCAGCCTCAGGCATGGCTGGAAGAGCATAACATCGGGGCTGGGCCCCACCACCCTGGACTTCATCTCTGGGACGGCCTGCAGCTGGCGGGCCTCCACCTCTAGCGGTCTGAGCTCCGCCTATAGCACCTCTACCTCCACCTTGAGCACCTCTACCCCTACCTCTAGCTGGCTGGGCGGGCTGTGAAACACCTGGTGCCTGAACCATAGCACGAGAACCATGTTGTTGCGACTGAGTACCCACCAATCTCGGACAAGCCCTACTGATATGACCATACTCACCATACTCGAAACATCTACCTGAGTGTTGCGGCTGAGGAAACTGAGACTGACCCTAGCGACCTGAATGACCACCCCAAAAATTCTGGAGCGGCGGTGCACTGATAGGAGCTAGTGGTGCACTGTAGGACTACTGATCAGAATGCTGCACATGAGAACCACAACCACCTGAAGTGTCGTGAGAAACCTAAAGTGCTGACTGAAAGGGCCTAGGAGGATGGCCTCTACCATACGAATTCCTACCTTCAGACGAGGCACCACTAAATCTGCCTGAATAACGAGGCCTCCGGTCCGACCCATGACCACCTCCCTACGATAGAACCATCTCAACTCTACTTGCCACATTGGTCGCCTCCTGGAAAGAGATCTCACTTCCTGCCTCCCTAGCCATCTGAAGACGAATCGGCTGAATAAGCCCGTCAATGAACCTCCTCACCCTCTCTCTCTTGGTGGGAAGTATGATAAGAGCATGATGAGATAAGTCGATGAATCTGTTCTCATACTGGGTAACAGTCATAGACCCAACTAGAGAAGCTCAAACTGCCTCTGATAGGCCTCTCTCTAAGTGATGGGGAGAAACTTCTCCTGAAATAGCTTAGTAAATTGCTCCCAACTAAGGCTGGTGATCTGGCTGGTCTAGCTAAACAAAGTCTCTCCACCAAGTCTTGGCGGATCCCAACAAGGAAAAGGTAGCAAAATCAACCTCATTGGTCCCAATTATCCCCATGTTCCTGAGAACCTCATGACAACTGTCTAGATAATCATGGGGATCCTCAGAAGATGCACTGCTGAAAGTAGTAGTGAAGAGCTTGGTGAACCGATCTAACCTCCATAAAGCATCGATAGACATAGGTGCTCCATCACCAGTCTAAGCTACCATACCCGGCTGAACTGCTCCAACTGGCTGAACTACTGGAGTCTGAAATTGGGGAGCTTCTTGCTTCGGAGTGTGAGTAGCAGGAGTCTAGGCTCCTCCTCCAGCCTGAGAGACAACTGGGGCTACAGGAAGCAAGCCTGCCCGGGTGACACTCTCCATAAGGCCCACTAGACGGACCAGAGCATCTTGGAGTACTGGGGTAGCAATAAACACCTCTGGGACCTGGGTTGGGCCCACCGGAACTGCTGGGGCTGGAACCTCATCATCAAAGTCAACCTGAGGCTCCGCCGCTGATGCTGCTGCTCTGGGCTGAGCTCTGCCCCTGCCTCGGCCTCTAGCACAACCTCGGCCTCGCCATCTGCTCCTCGTGGGAGCTGCTGCTGGGGGCTCGAGAGCAGACCACAGTAACGAGAAATTGAGGTAAGAGTTATGGTATAGTATGACCTACGTAGATGCAGTAAAGTCATATAAATGGATAACCAGGTCTATGAAACAAGATGTAGCAATATTCGTAATTTCAACAAAGTACCGAGCAAGGAACATTAGTATACCTACAAATGCCCGGAGGAAATTTTATCAAGCTCTGTATGTGTTTGCAAAGTAAGGTCTAGATATTAGCTAGGAGCTAAAGCAAAAAGGGGGGAAGAAGAGTCGCATAGACGCACTTACAAGGTCAGAGTCATACAGGTTGCATGACAGAAGGTAGCAACAGTTACGAGATTGGAAAGATTTTGACCACAAGTCGTGGTATGAGAAGGAGGACTAAAGGGTGCAATGCCCTGGCCTTTGGACTTATTCACAGAACAGTTGCCTAGATGGCAATAGGAGTACTAAAGTATTTGCAAGAGCTGTGGGATATGAGAATGATAAGCGCATCAGTCAACATTCGAGGCAGAATGTTCCAAAGGGGGGAATGATGTTAGACCCCATATTTTCGTGCATGAAAATACACCATAAATAAATTAATTAATGAGAGCTTGGAAGTGAGATGTTATGTCCTACATTTTTGTACGTTGATGTTTCGTCGTAAGTTAATCGACATAAACTCGGGAATGAGATTATTTTGGAATTATAAGTATTATTCTATTTCAAACAAGGAATAAGTAAATTCATGAAGGTGAAAGGATAAGCATATCAAAGAAAATGAATGTCGTTAAAGTTTGACATTTTGGGATAAAATACGGCCTAAGCTAAAATAGACCGGTATTTATGAACTAGTATCATATAAGGTACCACATGGCCATGATAGTAAGGTGTATAAAGTATCTTAAAAGTGACTAGAATTTTAAGTAAGTTGAGATAATTCTTAATTATGTGGGTAATTAGTTAATTATTAGATAATGTGATATTACCTAATTAATTAAAGATTACTAGATAAAGATTTAACCCCCAACAAGAGAGTTACATGGCATCCACCAAACCTTATGACTCTTAACTTATGGTAGAGTAAGGTGGCAAGATCTAAATCATTTGGATTATGTGGTGGATGGATAAAATATATCTCTAACTTCTATAAAACCATGGGCAAAACATATCTCTAACTTAAGAGATTTGGTTGGATAAGAAACTGTCAAGACCCCAGTTCGCCCTCCGTGAACCATCGTGGCGTCACCTAGTCTCTACGACCAGGTAAGTCTAACAATGCAGAAAACAAACCAATTTGTGGAAGAAATAATAAAAAATCGAAATAGTGAAATAAATAGTGTTTAAAAATGTCGCTCGGCATACACAATATCAGCTCTCGAAAACTAAATACATTTACCAAAACCCAGAATCTCATGATCACAAGCCTTTGAATATCTACAAGTATCTAACTCCAGAATATCTAACAAAGGAAAGAAAATACATAAGGCCTAATACTTAAAAGGGAGAGTAGAAAGGGAATCATCGGTCTGCGGACGTGGCAAATATACCTTAGAGTCTCTACATGTGCCTCGTCTCAAGCGTGATAAGTCTGAGTGGAGGTACCTGGATCTGCACATGAAAAACATGTATAGAAAGGGCATGAGTACAGCACAGCGGTACTCAGTAAGTGCCAAGCCTAACCTCGGTCGGGTAGTAACGAGGAAAGGTCAGGGCCCTACTGAGATTAAATAAAATATAAGGTATGACACCATAAGATAAAGCAATACATTTGAAAGATAATAATAAGAATTAAATACAGGATAACAAGGATAACAACAACTGAAACAGAGGCACAACAGTCACAAGGAATACCACTCTTCACAAGATAATAACCGGGGATCTCTTAGTATCCCGAGGATCTCTTAGTACCCTCAATATACGCCAGGGATCTCTTGGTATCCCGAGGATCTCTCGGTATCTTCAATGTATACTAGGGATCTCTTGGTATCCCGAGGATCTCTTGGTATCCTCAATATATGCTAGGGATAACTTGGTATTCCAAGGATCTCTTAGTATCCTCGATATACGTGTTGGGGATCTCTCGGTATCCCGCACTTCAATTCAAATCAAATACGTATAGCGGATCTCCCGGGATGCCATCCCGTAGTCCCAAAGTAGAGTACACAGCAATAACACAAAGAATACTCAATTAAACTCATCTTCATACCAAGGTAAAACAGGTAATTCTAACCTATCATGCTTCACATAATACAATTAAGGTAGTTTAAGAAAATAAAGCAGTTAAGTCAATTAAACATGCTTCTCTAAGCTAACGGCAGGCTTAAATTTAAAGTAATGTAGGCAGGAAAGGAAAAACACAATTAAAGCTACTCTAGTGAAAATAGGATTTTCAACAATTAGAACAAGTACGTACTCGTCACGTCACGTACAAGGCATTTCAACTATCACAATACAATCCTAAGGGGAATGTCCCCCACACAAGGTTAGGCAAGCCACTTACCTCGAACCAGCTCAAAATCAACCTAAAACCACGTTTTTGCCACGAGTACTCGATTCCAAATGGCCCAAATCTATTCAATTCAATTGCACAATATAAATAACAATTCAAGTAAATGATTCTACAAATAAATTCTAAGCTAAGATGCGAAATTAGGTAAAATGACCAAACTTATATCTCGAAATAGGGTAAAATTTACATTTTCTAAAGCCTCATACTCTCACGAGTCTACACATATCAAGAACACTGAAATCGGAGTTTAATTGACCCCTCAAATACCCATTTTAAGGTCTCTAAATCTCAAGCCCTAATTACCCATTTTACACTGATTTTCCCTAATTTTCACGACTAATTAGACCTTTAATCACATATAAATGAGTTATGAAATCAAAAATGTTACCTCCAAGTGATTCCCCTTTTGTTTTCTCAAAAGCTTCAATCCCGTTCTAAAATGGTGGAAATATGAAGAAGGGTCGCGGATGGGCTATTTAACTACTGCCCAGATTTAACCCTATGCGATCGCGACCAACTCTATGCGATCACATAGAGCAACTCCATCACCCCACTACCACTCCAAGTCCTTCTATGCTAACGTAAAGGTCCCTATGCGAACGCAGGACCAACACTACTCACCCTATGCTATCGCACTCCTACCTTCGCGATCGCGATTCACAAAAATCGCCTGGCCTCAACTTACTTTGCGCGATCGCGGATGGACTCACACGATCGCAATGAACAAATCACTGCTGCTAAAATACCAGAAAACCAGCAATCTCCCAAAGACCAAAAGTGCCAGATTGAGCATCCGAAATACATTCGAGGACCCCGGGACCTCAACCAAATCTACCAACATATCCCATAACATCATTCAAACTTATTCCAACCTTCGGAACACTCAAAACTACATCAAAACACCAATTTAGCATCGGATTCAAGCCTAAGAACTTCAAAAACTCGTAAAATACACTTTCGATCAAAAGGTCTATCAAACCTCGTCTGAATGACCTGAAATTTTGCACACACGTCACATTCAACAATACAGAGCTACTCCAACTTCTAGAATTCCATTCCGACCCTCGGATCAAAATCTCACTATCGAACGGGAAACTTCAAAAATTTAACTTTTGGCATTTCAAGCCTAAATTAGCTACAGACCTCCAAAACAAAATCCGAACACGCTCCTAAACCCAAAATCACCCAACGAAGCTAACGGAACCATCAGAATTCCATTCTGAGGTTGTCTTCACACTGTTCCGACTACGGTCAAATTTCCAAAACTTAAGCTCTCATTCAGGGTCTAAGTGTCCCAAAACTCTCTGAAACTCCAAATAAATCCTCCCGGCAACTCACAATAGCAGAAACAAACATGGGGAAAACAGTTAATAGGGGATCGGGCAAAAATTCGTAAAACAACCAGTCGGGCCGTCACATCCTCCCACACTTAAACATTCGTTCGTCCTCGAACGAGCATAGAGACATACCTGAAGTAGTAAAAAATAAGGGTAATGGCTGCGCATATCCTGCTCGGTTTCCTATGTCGCCTCCTCGACCGGCTGACCCCACCACTGAACCTTCACTGATGCAATGTTCTTTGACCTCAGCTTTCTAACCTGCCTGTCCAATATTGCCACTGGCTCCTTAACATAAGATAGATCCTTGTCCAACTGAACTGAATTGAAATCTATCACATATGATGGATCGCTGTGATACCTCTGGAGCATCGAAGCATGAAATACCGGATGAACCCCTGCCAAGCTGGGAGGTAAAGCAAGCTCATAAACAACCTCCCCAATACGCCGCAATATCTCAAAAGGACCAATAAACCTCGGACTCAACTTCCATTTCTTCCCAAATCTCATAACGCCATTCATAGGCGATACTCGAAGCAGAACTCGCTCTCCAACCATATAGGAAACATCACGAATCTTCTGGTACGCGTAACTCTTCTGTCTGGACTGGGCTGTACGGAATCTATCCCGAATCACTTTAATCTTCTCCAAAGCAACCTAAACCAAGTATGTGCCCAATAATCTAGCCTCACTCGGCTCAAACCAACCCACCGGGGATCTACACTGCCTACCATATAAAGCCTTATATAGTGCCATCTGAATGCTGGACTGATAACTGTTGTTGTATGCAAACTCCGCCAATGGCAAGAACTGATCCCAAGACACTCCAAACTCAATCACACATGCACGGAGCATATCCTCAAGAATATGAATAGTGCGCTCGGACTGTTCGTCTATCTGAGGGTGAAATGTTGTACTCAACTCCACCCAAGTACCCAACTCATGTTGAACGGCCCTCCAGAACTGTGATGTGAACTGTGTACCTCTATCTAAAATAATGGAAACTGGAATACCATGCAGACGCCAATCTCCCGGATATAAATCTCTGCCAGACACTCCAAAGAATAGGTAGTACACATAAGAATGAAATATGTGGAATTGGTCAGCCGATCCACAATCACCAAATGGCATCAAACTTCCTCAAAGTCCGTGGGAGCCCAACTACAAAGTCTATAGTGATTCGCTCCCACTTCCACTCCGAAATCTCTATCTGCTGAAGCAACCCACCCAATCTCTGATGCTCATACTTCACCTGCTGACAATTGAGGCACCGAGCTACAAATCCAACTATATCTTTCTTCATACGCCTCCACCAATAGTGCTATCTCAAATTCCAATACATCTTCGTAGCACCCGGATGAATGGAATATCGCAAACTATGGGCCTCCTCTAGAATCAACTCCCGAAGTCCATCAACATTGGGTACACAGATCCGACCCTGTATCTTCAATACCTCGTCATCACCAATAGTCACATCTCTGGCATCACCATGCTGAACCTTGTCCTTGAGGACAAGAAAATGAGGGTCATCATACTGACGCTCCCTGATACGATCAAATAAGGAAGACAGAGAAACCACGCAAGCTAGAAACCGACTGGGCTCCAAAAGATCTAATCTCACAAATTGGCTAGCTAAGGCCTGAACATCCATCGCCATAGGCCTCTCCGATGCTGGTAAACAATCCAAACTCCGCTATCTCTCTAGCCGGCGACTCAAGGCATCAGCCATAACATTGACCTTGCCTGGGTGATACATATAGTGATATCATAGTTCTTCAGCAGCTCTAGTCATCTCCTCTGGTGCAAATTATGATCCTTCTACTTGAACAGATGTTGCAAGCTCCGATGATCAGTATAAATCTTACAAGGCATACCGTACAAATAATGACGCCAGATCTTCAAGGTATGAACAATGGCAGCTAACTCAAGGTCATGGACAGGGTAATTCTTCTCGTGTTCCTTTAATTGTCTAGACGCGTAGGCAATCACCCTACTTCCCTGCATCAATACCGCTCCAAGGCCAATCCTCAAGGCATCATAATAGACATTATAAGACCTCAAACCTGTAGGCAATATCAAAACTAGGGTTGTAGTAAAAGCTGTCTTGAGCTTCTGAAAGCTCGCCTCACACTCTTCCGTCCACTAGGACAGAGCACCATTCTGGGTCACTCTGGTCATAGGGGCTGCAATCAATGAAAAACCCTCCACAAAACGATGGTAGTAACCTTCCAAGCTAAGAAACCTATGGATCTTTGTAGCTGAGTATGGTCTGGGCCAACTCTGCACTGCCTCTACTTTCTTCGGATCCACCTGAATACCCTCACTCAATACCACGTGGCCTAAGAATGCGACGGAATTCAACCAAAACTCACATTTCGAGAACTTAGCATATAACTTCTTCTCTCTCAGAGTCTGAAGCACAGTCCTCAGGTGCTGCTCGTGATCTTCCCGACTCCGGGAATACACCAAATGTCATCAATGAAGATAATGACGAACGAGTCAAGATATGGCCAGAACACACTGTGTATTAAATGCATAAAGGTTGTTAGGGCATTCGTCAGCCCAAATGACATAACAAGGAACTTGTAATAACCATACCGAGTCCTAAAAGCAGTCTTCGGGATATCTGGCTCCCGAATCTTCAACTGATGGCAACCTGAGCGCAAGTCAATCTTAGAAAACACTCGTGCACCCTGAAGCTGGTCAAACAGATCATCAATACGAGGAAAAGAATAATGGTTCTTCACTTTAACTTTGTTCAACTAGTGATAATCAATACACATACGCATAGAACCATCATTTCTCTTCACAAATAAGACAGGAGCACCCCAAGGTGATACACTAGGCCGAATAAAACCCTTATCAAGCAATTCCTGCAACTGATCCTTCAACTCCTTCAACTCAGAAGGAGCCATACGATACAGAGGAATAGAAATGGGCTGAGTGCCCGGCAACAGATCAATGCCAAAATCAATATCTCTATCAGGCGGCATGCCTGGAAGATCAACTGGAAACACATCAAGAAAATCCCGTACTACTGGGACTGAATCAACTAAAGGGGTATCAATACTTACATCTCTCACATAAGCTAAATACGCGCCACACCCCTTCTCAACCATTCGTTGAGCCTTAAGAAAGAAATAACTCTACTAGGAGTGTGATCTTAAGTACCCCTCCACTAAACATGTGATACACCTGGCATAGCCAGCGTCACGGTTTGGGCATGACAATTAAGAATAGCATAATGGGGCAACAACGAATTCATGCCCAAGATAATATCAAAATATACCATGTTGAGTATCAATAAATCGGCTGTGGTCTCAAAACCACTAAGAGCTACCAAACACGACCGATAAATGTAGTCCACAACAACAAAATCTCCCACATTAGTAGAAACATAAACAGGGGTACTCAAAGAATCCCGAGGTACACCCAAATATAGAGCAAAATAAGAAGATACATAAGAGTAAGTGGATCCTGGATCAAATAGAACTGATGCATCTCTATGACAAACTAGTATAATACCTGTGATGACAGAATCGGAGGCAACAACCTCAGTACAGGCAGGAAGGGCATAGTATCGGGTCTAGCCTCCCCCTCTAGGGCGACCTCTACCTCCCCAACCTCTACCACTAGCTGGATGAGTAGGTGGGGTAGCAACTGGAGCTGTAACCATAGCTTGAGAACTTTTCGGGGCGCGCTGTGGCTGAGAAGTCCAAGTCTAGGGCAATCCCTCACTACATGGCATGTGTTACCACACTCAAAACAAGCTCTGGGAGGACGTGGCGGTTGTGACTAGCTTGGGCCAGGTCTGCTGAACTGACCTCTAAAAGCACCCCGCGCAGGAGGCACGCTAGATACCGGAGGTGCATAATAAGGCTCCTGAGGCCTAGGAGGAACTGGAATACCACTGGCTGCTGGAAGAGCTGAATGAACAAGGCGACTCATATAACCCCTACCATGACGTCCTGCAGCTGAGGCACGGGCACCAGAATGATAGCCCGACTCACAAGACCTCTTAGCCTCCCTTTCCTTTGTCTCTCTAGCATGCATACCCTCAATTCTCCTAGCAATGCTCACCACCTTCAAATAAGAAATATCCATATCCAACTCATGAGCCATGCTAGACCTGATGTTGGGAATAAGCCCCTCAATAAACCGGCGAACCCTCTCGCGAACAATAGAAACCAAGGCTGGTGCATGTCTAGCCAAACTAGTGTAACGGACAGCATACTTTGAGACAGTCATAGCACTCCTGGAACAAATGTTCAAACTCTATGTGCCATGCATCTTTGAGGCTCTGAGGAACACTCTCTCTCTCAGGAACAGGTCTGAAAACTGAGTCCAAGTCAGTGAAGCAGCCTCATCCGGACGATCTAACTCATAGGTGCACCACCACTCATAGGCGGCTCCTCGAAGCCACAGACATCTACGTACTCAACTAGTCAAGAACTTTCCATTGATCCCATCACGAAGAAAAATCACTATACATCACATGCTCTGCATGCCTATAGAAAATATACATCTCCAAACCGCAGTAGAAATCCTCAAGGACTCTCCGAATTCCATTTGCACAAATTCAACTGATCCTTCTACTAGACCAAGCTAAGCAAGCCATCAAAACCCAAGAGCATTGCTGCAAAATACCTGTAAGAACTCATTACCTCGAACACACACAAGGAGTTAATCATATCCTTACCATACTGATCCGGTCTACTATCAAGCTGCTCCATCTATCTAAACTTCCTTCTGATTCATCTTCAACTTGAAATTCCCTCTTGCTATAGCACCATAATTATTCAACCCAGGCTTACCACACAAGATCCAAGCATAAAACCACACTGTCTATAACCCATAAGCCGCTGACTACTCTCTCAAATATTCCAAAAAGCATTACATTCGAAATACTTCATTCTAAAGAACTTCCTGTGGATCTAAATCTATTACCTCCTAATATTAATACATAGAATCCCACAATTAATATAGAAAACACCACAAGTCTTGACGTCTTCCAAGGAAAACTCAGTTTCTATTAATAAGTACAACTTGAAAGCCTCCAATTATTGCATGTAAAATTTGAACACAATAGGACCATTCTCTAGAGGCATCCACTCTACTCAACCGCAGTTAGATTGATTAAACGAACCGAACAACCTGTGCTTCATTTGTGCTCCGACACTGCAGAATGTGACCTTGTTTCAATATAACCAAGCAACTTCCTTGTCTATGCACCGAGCATTCCTTACCAACCACAACTCAAGTCATTCCCCGATTCTCGTACACCCATAAGGCATAACATAACATTTATTGAAATTTCCTTTACTCGAGCCATAACTGATTAACAAATACGCCTCAAACTGGAACCATTAGAGCACATAACCGTGCAATCAACTATTCAATAGCGGACTCCCCACTTGGCTCAAAGCCATAGATCAAAACACGCACCATAACTTATAACGCATATACTTTATTGTTTCCATAATACCATAGTGAGATTAGACTCAGTCTTTCATAAGCTCTTGAAACACCGACCATCGGGTACTTTAACTCTATGTAAATCTCGCATTCACTCTCGTAACAGTTAAGCCCACTCTATCAAGTGACCCAAATTTAAATTTCAACACATATGTTTCACTTGTGAATGAGATCTTCTAACAGACAGCATAAGGATCACACAATCTCAGAACACCGCAGGAGATAACCCGCCTGCTTCGCCTCACTATAATATTTCTGTATACCTTCCACCGCCATACATATTACACAGTCACTTAATTTTTCCTGAGTCTAAACTCGTACCGCAATTAGAAATTTACTTCACTCCAACTAGAAGACATGAAAAGATTCTTCACGCGCCCATAACTCGGGGCTACACATCCAACCACAATGGAAATCAAACACTTAATAGTTCATCTATCATCCATCAGACCCTCATCGTAACTTTCAAGTCATATAGATACCTATCACAGTACCAACATACTCATCATATAGTTGTTAACCACCACTTCTACTAATAGGGACAATACCGCACATATAAGTTCAAAACACTTGCTCACACAATCAGCACCTCGGTGCTCAAGCCATAGGCAAAGATCCGGACTCAAGTCCTCTAAACTGGCCCAACATCAAACTCACAGAGATCATATCTCGCCCCTCGATCAGGGAATCACAAGCCACCAAGGCATATCTGATACTGAGCGCTCATGCACACATACGAACGCGTGGAAGGAATTTCAAGAGTTACTTTTCAAGCTGAATCAAGGACGCACGATAAGAATTCAAGAATGCAAAGTTTTCCTAAAGGTTCTGCAGCCTCTCGAGGATAAATACAGACGTCTCCATACCGATCCGCGAGACTCTACTAAACTAGCTCATGACTCGTAAGACCTATGTAACCTAGGCTCTGATACCAACTTGTCACGATCCAATTCCCGAACCCAGTCATGATGGCGCCTCTCGTGAAGACAAGGCCAACCAGACCAAAATGGGACACCTCTTTAAGCAGTTAATTATCATAAACAATAATAAACATAATATAATATTCATAGGTTGCGAAAACTTTAACGATAACAATAGCGGAAACCATTCCGACATAGCCCAAACCGGGGTGTCACAAGTCATGAGCTACTACAGAATCTGCTATAGGTCTACAAAGTACGGAATCCGATACAACATTCTGAAGAAAACATAAATGATAGAGTATAAGAGAGACAAGGGGCTGCGGACGTCAACAGCTACCTCGTAACTCCAAATCACTACCTATCCTGGAAGGAATCAATGCTCAGGTGCGGACTATGCTATGCCTGAATCTGCACACATGGTGCAGGGAGTAATGTGAGTACTCCAACTCAGTGAGTAATAATAATAAATAACGGCTGAAAGCAAGAAAACACGTACATGCACAAAACATCCTATACAGAAGCAGTGAAATCACTTAAAACCAGTAAATCAGTGTAGTATCAAATGAAATCTCTTTTAAAGCAATTAAAACAGATAATTTGGCAGTAAATAACAAGTAGAAATCTGCCCCTCGGGCTCAGTATCAAAATACAAGTAGAAATCTGCCCCTCGGGCACAATATCAAAATAACAAGTAGAAATTTGTCCCTCGGGCACAGTATCAGTCACTCAGTACAGTATCAGCCCCTCGGGCTCACTCTCAGAACAGTATCAGCCCCACGGGCTACCTCACAATCACTCATATCAGCCTCTCGGGCATAGTATCAATCACTCAGCATAATGGGTACCCGCGCTCACTGTGGGTGTGTAGACTCCGGAGGGGCCCCTTATGGCCCAAGCGCTATATCAAGCCACCTTGTGGCATCATCACTCAGCATATCCTCATATCACTCAAGCCACTATGTGGCATATAAAGTATCTCAGGTCCTCGGCCTCACATCACTCAAGCCACCACGTGGCATAAATAGTAACTCAGGCCCTCGGCCATATATCACTCAGCATATCCTCACATATGGCCCTCGGCCTCACTCAGTCCGAAAATCATCATAAGCCCCTCGGGCATTTGTAAAATAGTAGTTCTCAGCCCAAAATATCATTTAAAAATATCATTTAAGTTTCAAATCTGTATAAAACAATAAGTATCAACAGGACTGAGTTCAAGTACAAGTCAAAACCGTGAGCAAATAGTGATAAAAATTCCCGAATGATTCAAATAATTGGCACGAAGCCCAAGTATGGCAATCAAGCCAAAATCATGATGATAACAAATAAGTTTCAATCAAATATGCGATAAAATCATTAATCGGGATGGACCAAGTCACAATCCCCAGTAGTAAAAGACCCCGCGTTCATCATCCATCGCGTGTCTCACCTCAATATAGCACTACGATGTGCTAATCCGGGGTTTCAAACCCTCGGGACATCATTTACAATCATTACGCACCTCGAACCGGCGAAATTTCTAGCTCGCGACGCCTTTGCCCCTCAAATTGGCCTCCACGTGCGTCGAATCTATCCAAAATCAGAACGAATACATCACAATATGCTAAGGGCGCAAAGCCCAAGCGAAAACAACAAACTAAGGGCACGATTCCCGAAATTACCAAACCCGAGCCCCGGGCCCACATCTCGGAATCGGGTAAAATTTACATTTTCAGAATCCTCATACCCTCATGAGTCTAACCATACCAAAATTATCCAATTCTGATACCATTTGGTCCTTCAAATCATCATTTTACATTTTTGAAAGGTTTCACAATTTTCTTCCCAAATTCCATCCCAAATCACGAATTAAATGATGAATTCAGTGATAGATTCATGTATTCAAGCCAAATCTGAGTTAAAATCACTTACCCCGATGAATTTCTTGAAAAACCTTCGAAATATCGCCAAAATTCGAGCTCTCTAGATCAAAATATTAAATAAAACCCAAAACCTCGTATTTATAGGGTATCCCTCAGGTTCAAGCCTCCGCGGGCCGCACCAAAACGACCGCGGTCCGCGCAAGCCAGTGCGGTCCGTGCAAACATAACCGCGGCCGCACAAGCCTTCTTCTACAGAGATAGGCTTTAGTATTTTGGCCATACCTTTTGCTACAAATTGCAATATCTTTACCTTTCTAGAAACTAGATACGAAGGACTACAACTTTTGTTTTTGAATCATCTCAAAATTTCTTGTGGATCAAAAGCTATGAGCTTCCGAAGTTGGAACGACGATCTACAGATCTTCATGACCACGGCCGCGGTCACTTTTACGCGCCCAGCACTAAGCCAGCGCGCCCAGCGCTAATTCTACCGCGGCCAGCGCTAACAATTCTGCCCCCATCCATTTTCTAAGTTCTGAAATGTCCTTACTCGCTCAAAACTCACCCGAAACACACCGGAGCCACCAGACCTCAACCCAAACATACCAACACCTCCCATAACATTATTAACACCTAGTCAAGTTTTTGAATCACTCCGAACAACATCAAAACACAAAATCAACTTCGGATTCAAGCCTAAGAACTCCAAGAACTCTTAAATTATGCTTTCGATCAAAAAGCCTATCAAATCTCGTCCCAATGACCTAAAATTTTGCATGCACATCCCAAATGACACAACAAAACTACTGGAACTCTCGGAATTCTATTCCGACCCCTATGTCAAAATCTCACCTATCGACCGGAAAGCGCCGAAATCTCAATTTCGCCAATCCAAGCCTAAACCCTCCATGGACTTCTAAAATGCATTCCGATCACGCTCCTAAGTCCCAAATCACCTAACGGAGCTAACCAAATCATAAAAATTCCCATCCGAAATCAAATACACATAAGTCAAATTCGGTCAACCCTTTCAAATTTTAAGCTTTCAATTGAGACTGTTCTTCCAAATTCATTCTGATTAACCTGAAACCCAATACAAATGATTTACATAAGTCATAATACTCCACACGGGGCAAGTCATGCCCGAGAACTGGCGGGCGAAATGCAAAAGCTCAAAGCGACCGGTCGGGTCGTTACAGGACCCAACCCCTGTGTTGAGTCCCCTAAGTCAAGTGCACATGATACAAAAGAGCATTCCTACTACGGATCCGGCATGAAGCTGAGTTATTCTAGGTTCAAAACCTAGGTATGTGTTCTAGACTCTGTACCCGAGCGGACAACTCGAGCCGAGGAGGGGGCTACGTACCGGGAACCAAAAGGCCATCTGGCTTAATAACTTGTCCGAGCCTCTTTCTTATTTCAAGGTATGACACTAACAGAATGGGGAGTCTCTACTAGTGAGCACATCCCCGAAGATGAGAAGAAAAGGGTTTCGTAACAGTTTATATACAGTTAAGATAATATCAAAGAGGTTAAAACAACATTTTGCACATTAGGCCCAATCATATAATAAAATCAGATAATAAACAAAGCCAAATATAACAATTCATCTAAGCTCGAATTCAAAACCCTGACTTAAAAGTTCTGGGTTTTTTGTCCCCAGCAGAGTCGCCAGAGCTGTCACACCTCCTTTTTTACCTACACCCCCCTGGAAGGGTGTATATAAGGGAGTTTTTTCCAATTAAAGTGACAATCGAAACAGGATTATTTGTTTATTAAATTCAGAGTCGCCACTTGGGATAATTTTATGGTGTCCCAAGTCACCGGTTCAAATCCCGAATCGAAGAAAAGATTGACTCTGTATTACAGTCCGCGAACACAAAAATCCGGGTAAGAAATTCTGTTAACCCGGGAGAAGGTGTTAGGCATTCCCGAGTTCCGTGCTAGATCGCTCAACAATTATAATTGGCCTATTATCTGATTTTAGTACATGTTTTAGCCTATGGTTCCATTTTAACTTTAACCGCTTTTATTCAATTATTTTTAGGAAAGATTCAAGGTCATCTAAAACACGTCTTGAACCACGTCACATAAATGCACCCGCGGTCCACGATACATTTTATCTAACATTGTTGAGATTAGGATTTGGGTCACATAAATGCACACCCGAATTTAGGAAAGTAATTTAAATTACGCGCCTAAAGCAACTACGCATTTTCAAGTACGCGAGGGCCATGGAAAATTCAATTAAATGGCGCACCTCGATTTCTAAAGGATTAAAATTAATTAAGTGAGGGCCATGCATTTGAGATTTTGTTTGGCACGGCACACCTCGCTTTAAATTTTTAAAGTAAAAAACTTAAATTAAGCTTTTGAGGGCCATAAACTATATCTTACTTTATGGAACACCTCGAATCTAATTATCTAAATCTTCACGGCCCAAGACAATTTCACAAAAAAAATCAATCATATGGCCACAACATTTAATTTTAAGCTTAATCAACTAACCTAAATAGATTTCTTAACAATCACGTGATCAATTCAACTTATCCCTCAAAAACATTGAATCAAATAAGCAAATCAAAATAAGAGAAAAACAATCTGCTTAACATATATAAAACGAAGAAGCCTACTAATATACTACTAGTGTCTAATCAAGAGATGCTTCAAATTTAAAATCCAGTGAAGTTCCACTAACAAAACATTCAACTATATTATGAAGTCTTCCCCTATATATATCCACTCATATCTCCAGGATAAGAATATGAAACCTTGGGAAGAAGAAACTGCATTAGAGGAGTACATCGCCGAAGTGAAGATATATGTTGAATTGAGTTGTGTTACATGTCATATACATATGGACCTTCTTATATTTTAGTGATTTTGATCTGTTCAAACAACCACCAAATTCATATAACAAACATATCATTTAACTGGAGAAAGAAAAAAAGAAAAAAAATCAGATCAATCATAATATCGAACAATAGATAAACATGGACCTTTTATTAACTTGCAAAATTTTGCGGCAGCTCCGAACGATATACAACGACGAGCACGCCGTGGCTGAAAATGAGCAGGTGTTAACCGAGGCTCTACACTTCACTCGATCGCAAAACTATGCCGGCAACCTTGACAGAACTCGAACTCGAATGGTATCAATTTTGAGCTGTTGTTTTGAGCATTTTTAGCTGATTTTGGGGGCTGGATTGGACTGGTTTTCAGAATGTTTTTTAGAGTGCGTTTAATGGTGATTAGCGGCTGGATTTTGGCGGTGAAGCTAAGAGGAGATGAGAGGAAAATGGCTGGGAATGGGCCTTTGCCGTTCTTTCTATTTTTTTCAATTCTCTTTTTGCATTTTTTGGTTACTTTTCGTTCCCCATCTCTTAGAATGCCTAGGTCCTAGCTCCAGATTCTTTTTGATTGAGAAGTTTTGCTGGTGTTTTTTTTACGATGGAGGAGAATTGGAAATAGCAGCTGCCGTTTTCTTTGGGCGTAGGTCTTAGTGTCCTCCCCTCTTTTGGCTGATTAGCCTTAGCTTTTATAAGTGTAGGGTCTAGGGTTATATTTTTGTGTTTTTTGCTCATTAGTCCCTAGGTCTTTTGTGTGTTAGGTCCTTAGGGTCTTCTTTATTTGTTTTCATTTCAAAGAAGAGTCTAGAAGGGTCCCTAGGCTTAATGCACTAATCCGAATTGGGATAAGAACTGGGCTCTAAAACTCTTAAAATTGTGATCCAACGCCTTAATTGACTCCTTTTAAAATAAGATAAATATACTACATATTGCAGAAGCTGACATGAAACTATTATATATTTCTTGTATTTTCAAGATTATGTAAAGATAAAAATA
Source organism: Nicotiana tabacum (assembly GCF_000715075.1). Taxonomy (NCBI): domain Eukaryota; kingdom Viridiplantae; phylum Streptophyta; class Magnoliopsida; order Solanales; family Solanaceae; genus Nicotiana; species Nicotiana tabacum. Next base: position 48,517,689 of record NC_134089.1, on the reverse strand, counting down.
AGGTACTATTTTTTGTATATTTTTTATTTGAATTTATGAAAGATACATAAGCTAACATATTTTTATAATTTTCTATTTTTATGACGAAAATATAGTAAAGAAGTCAAAAATAGTTGAAATAACTATATTAGGTATAAATTAAATATTTACGTGCTAAAATATGAAAAATCTTGGGGAGGGTCAAAAATCACATGTCTACACCTGCAGGTATAGATAATCAGTTTGACGAACCTTCATCGTAGATGAGACTAGTATTCAACGAATGATCGGTAAGACTCCATCTCATTTAGAGTGCAGCCGAGTCTATAAGTCACATGTCAGAGTTTTTCTACAGACATATGGGTAGGATGGTACCCTATCCCATTTTATGTCAAATAATCTTAGAGGCTTTGTAGACATAGGGTTACTATGTACAGTATGTTAGAGTCCTTGACGGCCCATATGTATTCATGTTTTATGAACGATGGTTCATTGATATAATATTTGCCCACTTATAATTTTACATTACGAGTTGTGGCCATGCAGAGTTTTGGGACACTTAGTCCCTGGATAAGAGCTTAAGTTTTGGAAATTTAGCTGTAGTTGGAACAGTATGAAGACGGGCTCAGAATTGAATTCTGATGGTTCTGTTAGCTCCGTTGGGTAATACCGAAAGTTGAATTTTTGAAGTTTCCGGTTTGATAGTGAGATTTTGATCCGAGGGTCGGAATGGAATTCCGGAAGTTGGAGTAGCTCTATAGTGTTGAATGTGATGTGTGTGAAAAATTTCAGGCCATTCGGATGAAGTTTGATAGACTTTTTGATCGAAAGCGTATTTTGAGAGTTTTTGAACTTCTTAGCCTTGAATCTGACGCTAAATTGGTGTTTTGATGTTGCTTTGAGCATTCTGAAGGTTGGAAAAAGTTTGAATGATATTATGGGGTATGTTGGTAGATTTGGTTAAGGTCCCGGGGGTCTCGGTGTATTTCGGATGCTCAAACTAGCACTTTTGGTCTTTGGGAGATTGCTGGTTTTCTAGTATTTTAGCAGCAGTGATTTGTTCATTGCGATCGTGTGAGTCCATCCGCGATCGCGTAGAGTAAGTTGAGGCCAAGCGATTTTTGTTAATCGCGATCGCGAAGGTAGGAGTGTGATCGCATAGGGTGAGCAGTGTTGATCACTGCGCTCGCATAGGGACCTTTGCGTTCGCATAGAAGGACTTGGAGTGGCAGTGGGGTGATGGAATTGTTCAATGCGATCGCATAGAGCTGGTCACAATTGCATTGTTTTGAGGAAGTTGCCTTATGCGATCGCATATGTTTAAATTTGGGCAGTATTTAAATAGCCCATCCGCGACCCTTCTTCATTTTTCCACGGGATGGAAGCATTTGAGGAAAAAAAGGGGGAATCACTTGGAGATAACATTTTTGACTTCATAACTCGTTTATATATAATTAAAGGTCTAATTAGTGGTGAAAAATTAGGGAAAATCAAGGACCTTAAAATGGGTATTTGAGGTCTAATTAGTGGTGAAACGTTAGAAAAAATTAGAGACCTTAAAATGGGTATTTGAGGAGTCAATTGAACTCTGATTTCAGTGTTCCTGATATGTATAGACTTGTGAGAGTACAAGGATTTTGAAAATGTAAATTTTACGCGATTTTGAGACGTGAGCCTAAGGGGCATTTTGGTTATTTTACCTAATTTCGCGTATTAGCTTAGAATTTATTTGTAGAATCAATTACTTGAAGTTTTATTTATATTATGCAATTGAATTGAATAGATTTAGGCCATTTGGAGTCGAGTACTCATGGCAAAAGCGTGGTTTCGGGTTGATTTTGAGCTGATTCGAGGTAAGTGGCTTGCCTAACCTTGTGTGGGAGACATTCCCCTTAGGATTGGTGTTGTGATAGTTGAGATGCTTTGTACGTGAGGTGACGAGTGCGTACTTGTGCTAATTGTTGAAAATCTTGTTTTCACTCGAGTAGCTTTAATTGTGTTTTTCCTTTCCTGCCTACATTACTTGAAATTTAAGCCTGCTTTAGCTTAGAGAAGCATGTTTAATTGACTTAACTGCTTTATTTGCTTAAACTGCCTTAATTGTATTATGTAAAGCATGCTAGGTTAGAATTACCTATTTTACCTTGTTATGAAGTTGAGTTTAATTGAATATTCTTTGTGTTATTGTTGTGTACTCTACTTTGGGACTACGGGACGGCATCCCGGGAGATCCCCTATACATATATGATTTGAACTGAAGTGCAGGATACCTAGAGATCTCCAGCACACATATTGAGGATACTAAGAGATCCCTAGTATATATTAAGGATACCAAGAGATCATCGGGATACCAATAGATCCCTAGCATACATTGAGGGTACCGAGAGATCCTCGGGATACCAAGATATCCCTGGCGTATATTGAGGGTACTAAGAGATCCTCGGGATACTGAGAGATCCCCGGTTATTATCTTGTGAAAAGTGGTATTCCTTGTGATTGTTGTGCTCCTGTTTCAGTTGTTGTTATCCTTGTTATCCTGTATTTAATTTTTATTATTATCTTTCAAATGTACTGTTTTATCTTATGTTGTCATACCTTATATTTTATTTAATCTCAGTAGGGCCATGACCTTTCCTCATCACTACCCGACTGAGGTTAGGCTTGACACTAATTGAGTACCACTGTGTGTACTCATGCCCTTTCTGTACATATTTTTCATGTGCAGATCTAGGTACCTCCACTATGACTTATCACGCTTGAGACGAGGCACTTGTAGAGACTCCGAGGTATATCTACCGCATCTACAAACCGAAGAGTCCCTTTCTACTCTCCCTTTCAAGTATTAGCCCTTCTGTATTTTCTTTTTTTTGTTTGATATTCTGGAGTTAGATACTTGTAGACATTCAAAGGCTTGTGATCATGAGATTTCGGGCTTTGGGAAATGTATTTAGTTTTTGAGAGTTGATATTGTATATGCCGAGTGACATTTTTAAACATTGTTTATTTCACTATTTTGGTTTTTATTATTTCCTCCGCAAATTGGTTTATTTTTCGCATTTTAGGCTTACCTAGTCATAGAGACTAGGTTCCATCACGATGATTTACAGAGGGCGAACCGGGGTCGTGACAAGTTGGTATCAGAGCTCTAGGTTCGTAGGAGTCATGAATCACAAGCCAGGTTATTAGAGTCTCGCTAATACGTACGGAGACGTCTGTACTTATCTACGAGAGGCTATGTAACTGTTAGGAAAATTCCACTTCATTTGATTTCCTTATCATGCGAGATTTTGATATCAAAGTTCTAAACTCCAGTCTTCTATTCTCTCACAGATGGTGAGGACACGTGCTACTCGAGATGATCAGGCACCCGCGCCCACTACTGTAGTCATCAGAGGCCGGGGCCGGGGTAGGGGCTGAGGACGCGCACGTGGTGCAACCAGAGCACCTGCGCGAACTACCACCGAGGTACCACCAGCAGTTCCATCCAGAGTCCAGGAACCTAATACCCCTACTGCTACTACTACTCCAGCACTTTAGGAAACTCTAGCACAGTTCATGAGCATGTACACCACTTTGGCTCAGGCAGGGTTACTTCCCCTTACTGCAACTACATCTCAGGCCGGGGGAGGAGCACAGACTCCTGCTGCCCGCACTCCTGAGCAGCAAGTGCATGTTGAGCAGGTTCCCGAGATTATTCCTGTACAGCCTGCGGTCCGAGATTAGCCTGAGGATAGGCCAGCGGTTTCCAAGGATAAGCAGCTGAGGCTTGAGAGGTTCAAGAAGTACAAGCCTCATGTATTTAGTGGTCTAGCATTGGATGATGCTCTATGATTTCTAGATAAGTGTTACCATATTCTCCGTACCATATATGCGATATGTAGTGGAGGATCGAGATTAGTGTGTGTAAGGTTCAGTTCAGTTCTAGAAGGGAGTTCATAAAACTCTTAGGCAGCGGGTAGTTTCAGATAATTAGAGAAATGAACGTCAGATGATTAAGGAAATGATTTGACGAGATTATATGTTTCATAAAAATAAAAGCAATGTGATTAAGTTGATGGCACTTCGGTAGTAGTGCGACACTTTCGGGCTAGATCGACTGCTGATATTCGAGTTTGCTTGGTGGCATAGAAGAATTTTAGAGTATCTCTAGTGAGGTGACTGGGTATTAAATGTGTGTCATGTATTCGGACGGCGAAGTTGGGATCGGATGTGGTGGTTCATGTGCCGTCTGGATTTGGAGACAGAAGTTCTTATATTCAGGATATGTGTGGTTGTAGATCGTGTATATCGGCACTGTTTAGTGACTATAGGGGTTTGGAGACCCAAACGGATCTTTTGTTACTTGGTAGATTAGATCTTAGACGTGATATGAGGTTCAGACTGGTTGTCTCCATGTTGTGTTATTCTAGGCTATTGCACTAAGGCGGCCCTATTGGCTTCGCCGGAAAATACCACGAATTGAGTGGCAATGTTCGATGGATCATGTCTTATTAGAGAGATTTTTACAATTCGAAGGCCCAGAGAACGGCTGGGAAGGATTTGCCTTTCTTAATCGGGCTCTTGTAATGGGAGCCAGTGTTGAGGCTCCTCATATTGATTCAGTTCTATTGGTGAGGGACTTTTCGGAGGTGTTTCTTGTGGCCGGGCATGTCGTCGGGAAAGGATGTTGATTTCGGTATTGATTTGATGTCGGGCACTATATCGTATGGCACCGGCAGAGTTAAAGGAGTTGAAGAGCAACTCCAGGATTTTTGTGATAAGGAGCTCGTTGCAGGTCAATGTGGATGCGTGTCTTAATTTGAGTCGGCTTGGTTGGCTCTGAATTGTACTGTTGAGGAGTGTATTGATTCGATTGTTATTGAGCTTATTAGTAATGTGGGGAGATCCATGAGTTACCTTTCTATGTTGCAAGATGTTATGATTTGCTGGTTATAGGTACATGTGGTGCGGTTCTATTGGGGTCTCGTAGTGGAAGTCGAGCGGGAAGAGTAATTGGGTGTTGCTCGGTGAATGGTGTATCGATTATGTCCTTTCGGGTTTGCATGGTGTATGTTATTTACTTCACCGTGAGTATGATGAATTGCTTTGGTTCCAGATATCAAATTGTGTGTGGTTGTCGATTTCGAGCTAGTGACTTAAGGTGGTTCATGTGGGGCAGTATTGGATAGGATCGCACATCGTAGCGAAGTTATGTGGAGGTATGACCTTAGGGTTAGACTCGTGTGTTTTGTTCCTATGATGTGAGATGGGTTCTCAGCCTTGTGTTGTGGTGGTACTGGTGAGCTTGAGGTACAGCTCTTTCATTTGAGTCATTTTCATGATTTGAGTATATTCGGACTGTTGCGTATTGATGTGTGTATTGTGCATGTCACCAGAATAATGTGTTGGATTATAGGAGATCATTAGGGATCATTAATAAATATGGACGAATATGATTTCAGCATGTTTGAAGGATAGTATTGAGCTTCGATTCGGAAATTTGATGTGGTATTTGCCAAGGAAGAAGTGGCTTCATGAATGGTTGATCTGGAAAATGGTTATGGCTTACCGCATGTCTTAGTGATCATTGGTAGTATATAAAAGTGTTGGGATGAGACTTTAGTTGATAAGAGTTTTTCTATCGGTATACGGATGTTGTGTGCAGCTGCTGTGGTTAGAAGTTATCACTACAAGTGTTGAGTTATGTGGTATATCATGTGATTGCACCGGAGATAGCATATATGGTTTGTTACCGCTTGTTCGGACTTATTCACAGTATAAATGTGAAATTCTGATCGTGTCGATGATTTTAGAAGAGGAAATGTGGTTCCATAGTTTATGGACTAGGATGGATGGTGAAATTTCCGTTATATTGTGTTATCGAACCTATGCGAGATAGGGTGATGTGGGATCACCCTCAAGCATGTACATGGTGAAGTTATTCAGCAATTGGTTGGCTTTTGGAACAACTCTTGGCACGTTCGAGGACGAACGTATGTTTAAGTGGGGGAGAATGTAACGACCCGACCGGTCGCTTTGAGCTTTTGCATTTCGCCCGCCAGTTCTTGGGCATGACTTGCCCCGTGTGGTGTATTATGACTTATGTAAATCATTTGTGTTGGGTTTCAGGTTAATCAGAATGAAGTTGGAAGAACAGTCTCAGTTGAAAGCTTAAAATTTGAAAGGGTTGACCAAAATTTGACTTATGTGTATTTGATCTCGGATGGGAATTTTTATGATTTGGTTAGCTCCGTTAGGTGATTTAGGACTTAGGAGCGTGATCGGAATGCATTTCAGAAATCTGTGGAAGGTATAGGCTTGGATTGGCGAAATTGAGATTTTGGCGTTTTCCGGTCGATAGGTGAGATTTTTATATAGGGGTCGGAATGCAATTCCGAGAGTTCCAGTAGTTTCGTTGTGTCATTTGGGATGTGCGTGCAAATTTCTGGTCATTTGAACTAGATTTGATAGACTTTTTGATCGAAAGCATAATTTAAGAGTTCTTGGAGTTCTTAGGCTTGAATCCGAAGTTGATTTTGTGTTTTGATGTTGTTCGGAGTGATTAGAAAACTTGACCAGGTGTTAATGATGTTATGGGAGGTGTTGGTATGTTTGGGTTGAGGTTTGGTAGCTCCGAGTGTGTTTAGGGTGAGTTTTGAGCGAGTACGGACATTTCAGAACTTAGAAAATGGATGGGGGCAGAATTGTTAGCGCTGGCCGCGGTAGAATTAGCGTTGGGCACGCTGGCTTAGTGCTGGTCACGTAAAAGTGACCGCGGCCGCGGTCATGAAGATTTGCAGATCGTCGGTCCAACTTCGGAAGCTCATATCTTTTGATCCACAAGGAATTTTGAGATGATTAATAAATGAATGTTGTAGCCCATCATGTCTAGTTTCCATAAAAGTAAAGATATTGCAATTTGGACATTAGTAGCAAAGGTTATTGCCAAAATACTAAAGCCTGTCACTGTAGAGGAAGGCCTGTGCAGCCGCGGTTGTGTTTGCGCGGACTGCACTGGCTTGTGCGGACCGCGGTCATTTTGGTGTTGCCCGTGGAGGCTGGAACCTGAGGGGTACCCTATAAATACGAGGTTTTGGGTTTTATTTAATATTTTGACCTAGAGAGCTCGGATTTTGGCGATTTTTTGAAGATTTTTCAAGAAATTCATTGGGGTAAGTGATTTTAACTCAGATTTGGCTAGAATACATGAATCTATCACTAAATTGATCATTTAATTCGTGATTTCGGATGAAATTTGGGAAGAAAATTGTGAAACCTTTCAAAAATGTAAAATGATGATTTTAAGGACCAAATGGTATCGGAATTGGATAATTTTGGTATGGTTAGACTCGTGAGGTATGAGGGTTCTGAAAATGTAAATTTTACCCGATTCCGTGACGTGGGCTCGGGTTTTGGTAATTTCGTGAATCGTGCCCTTTGTTGATTGTTTTCGCTTGGGCTTGCACCCTTAGCATATTGTGATGTATTCGTTCTGATTTTGGATAGATTCGACGCCCGTGGAGGCCAATTTGAGGGGCAAAGGCGTCGCGAGCTAGAAATTTCGTCTGTTCGAGGTGAGTAATGATTGTAAATGATGTCCTGAGGGTTTGAAACCCCGGATTCGCACATCGTAGTGCTATATTGAGGTGAGACACGCGTTGGATGATGAGCGCGGGGTCTTTTACTACTGGGGATTGTGACTTGGTCCATCCCGATTGATGATTTTACCGCATATTTGATTGAAACTTATTTGTTATCATCATGATTTTGGGTTGATTGCCATACTTGGGCTTCGTGCCAATTATTTGAATCCTTCGGGAATTTTTATCACTATTTCCTCACGGTTTTGACTTGTACTTGAACTCAGTCCTGTTGATACTTATTGTTTTACAAACTCAGCCACTTTTATACAGATTTGAAACTTAAATGATATTTCTAAATGATATTTTTGGCTGATAACTACTACTTTACAAATGCCTGAGGGGCTTATGATGATTTCCCGACTGAGTAAGGCCGAGGGCCATATGTGAGGATATGTTGAGTGATATGAGGCCGAGGGCCTAAGTTACTATTTATGCCACGCAGTGGCTTGACTGATGTGAGGCCGAGTGATATGAGGTCGAGGGCCTGAGATACTTTATATGTCACGTGGTGGCTTGAGTGATGTGAGGATATGCTGAGTGATGATGCCACGAGGTGGCTTGATATAGCGCTTGGGCCATAATGGGCCCCTCCGAAGTCTGCACACCCATAATGAGCGCGGGTACCCATTATGCTAAGTGATTGATACTATGCCCGAGGGGCTGATATGAGTGATTGTGAGGTAGCCCGTGGGGCTGATACTATTCTAAGAGTGATCCCGAGGGGCTGATACTGTACTGAGTGACTGATATTGTGCCCGAGGTGCAGATTTCTACTTGTTATTTTGATATTGTGCCTGAGGGGCAGATTTCTACTTGTATTTTGATACTGAGCCCGAGGGGCAGATTTCTACTTGTTATTTACTGCCAAATTACCTGTTTTAATTGCTTTAAAAGAGATTTCATTTGATACTACACTGATTTACTGGTTTTAAATGATTTCACTGCTTTTGTATAGGATGTTTTGTGCCTGTATGTGTTTTGTTGCTTTCAGCTGTTATTTATTATTATTACTCACTGAGTCGGAGTACTCACATTACTCCCTGCACCATGTGTGCAGATTCAGGCATAGCATAGTCCGCACCTAAGCATTGATTCCTTCCAGGCTAGGTAGTGATTTGGAGTTACGAGGTAGTTGTTGACGTCCGCAGCCCCTTGTCTCTCTTATCCTCTATCATTTATGTTTTCTTCAGATTGTTGTATCGGATTCCGTACTTTGTAGACCTATAGCAGATTCTGTAGTAGCTCATGACTTGTAACACCCCGGTTTGGGCTGTGTCGGAATGGTTTCCACTGTTGTTATCGTTAAAGTTTTCGCAACCTATGGATATTATATTATGTTTATTACTGTTTATGATAATTAACTGCTTAAAGAGGTGTCCCGTTTTGGTCTGGCTGGCCTTGTCTTCACGAGAGGCGCCATCACGACTGGGTTCGGGAATTGGGTCGTGACAGGTCCGTCTAGGATAGGTATACCCCAAAAAATAAAAGACCATCCTGATGCATCTTATGTGCTACATGTTGCATTTATTCAAGGGTAAAAAGGTCATTTGGCGGACCAATGATAGTTGAGGGTAGATGAAGAAATGAAAAAAAACAATGAAAAAAAAAAGAAGAAAGAAAAAAAAAGAGGGTGAAGTGTGAAGATAAAGCGAGTGGGGCCTAATTATGTTTTCTGTTACATTTGTTAAGAAAAAAGAGCTTGAAAATTCAAAAAAAATTGTACTTTTTCATCATATTTCAAAAATCAAAAATCAAAAAAAAAGGAAAAAGAAAATTAAAAAAAGAGTTTACATGTTTCATCATTTTTCAAAAAAAAAGAGAAAGAAAAGACGAAAAAATATATTTTCTCTAAATTAGTTGTTATTTTTATTTCGCCCGTATCCAATCTTTCCGAACTACACATACCTGATTCTCGTCTTTCGGGGCTTGATACGTAGGCAACCCACATAGGGTCCGCTCTTCCTAGTAAATCTTAGGTTCTTGGCTTTGCGGGGTCTTAGCCAAATTTTGCACTTCTAACCACTTTTTGGCCAAATAAGTCATTTTGCAAAAATAGCCTCAATCATGTCTTGCATGTGTCTAGTAGGGAATGTTATTGTCTCACATAGTGTTGGTTTAAGTTTTCTCATACAGGTGTGGATCCACTTACCGGAGTTTGAGCATGACAGATACCCCAGGACCACCGCATTCAGGAGTTGCTTAAGGAGATTTTTTATATTTGTTATTTTTATTTTATTTTTATGTTTTGAGTATGTTTTTTTATGTCGTCTTTTACTTTCTAGTTTTGTATAGCAATGACGAGTTTTTTGTTATTGTACTTTTATTTTGTATTTGAAAAGGTGTGGTGTAACTCAAAAATCCAAAAAAAAAGATATTTTGCGTTTTTATATTTCCGTTAGAATTTTCTTTTAGAAATACTACTCCTATAAATCAAGAAGAAGAAAAAAAAGTTTGAGGTGGTTTTATTTTAGGAAATTAGTATCTAGAAATTGTTTTTTTTTTAAAAAAATTGCTTTTATACTTCCCTTAGTATATTAGGACCAAAATTCAAAAAAAAAGAATTTTCTTTTAGTACCTCTTTAAAAATTTCTTTAAGGCATTAATTCCAAAATCCAAAAAGATTTTCTTGTGAGGTGCTTCTTTGGGAAATTAATGAAAGATGAAAAAAAATCTTTTTATTTTCATTAGAACTTTAGGATATTGTACATAAAAAAAAGCATATTTTATCTTTTGTTTATCATTAGAATTTTTCCTTTAGGCAATTAAAATTGAAATCCAAAAACATTATGTTTTATCTTTTTCATTGTTTGCTTTGAAATCTTACGTCAGGATATCAAATGAAGATTCAAAATATTTTTCTGTGGTTTATTCCTTAAATTTCCTTCATAAAAAAAAGAATCAAAAAATATTTCTCTTTTAGAATTTTTCCTTGATAATTTCTCATAGAGTATCTGTTTTAAAAAAGAAAGGAAAAAAAAGAAAAGAAAAGAAAATGAAAATGTTAGTTTGTTTACTTTATTCCCGATCTTCCAGAACTACGCAAAGATCTGATTCATGCGGCGTCATGATACGTAGGCAACCTACATAGGGTTCGATCGAATCATTTTTTTTACTGTTAAAAGAAAAGAAAAAAAGGAAAAAAGGAAAAAAAAAGAGAAAAAAAGAGATGAAATTGTGGGATGTGAGAAATGAGAGGAAAGAAAAGAGTGAAATTAGAAAAAAAAGGAAGGAAAATGATCAAGCAAGTGCTAGAAAAGCAAAGAAAAGAGAGGATTGAAATGAACAAATTGGGATGATGCCAACTGACCTTCGTACCCTCGAAGTCATTTTAGAACCGATAACTGTGGCTAGGTTCATTGCACATAAAGTGAGATTATCTTATGTTAAATGCCCTAACGCTAACGTGATGGCTTCATTTTGTTATATTCATAGCAGAAGGGTGGTTGGTTTGTAGTTTTAAAGTGGTAACTCTTCTCTACAACATAAAGTCAAAAGGCAATGGCAGACAACAACAGAACTGAGTTGGTTGATACCGGTGCCCGAAAGCAGTTGGTTGAATAGGACAATGGGTTGGTTGAAGAGGTAAAGATGTTAAGACAACACATGGCAGACATGTATCAGGCTTGGATGACTGGGAAGGCACCACCCCCGCCACCACCTAGCTTCCTAGATGCTGCCCTTACCCAAACTCCGGACCCAATGCCAGATGATCCTCCATACTCTCCAGATCCACCTGCTCCTCACAGCTTTCCCAACCACCCTAGTAGCTCCATCACTCATCCGCCAACTATATTTTCCCAAAAGTGCCCTCCTGTCACATCCACTATCCCCGACAATGAACACCCACTCAAAGCTCATGATGCCCAACATTACCCCTCAGTGATTGCCCACAAGGTCCCCAACTCATACAAGCAAGGCCCGCGGGATGAGCTTCATGTTGAAAATGAAAAGTTCACAGGAAGAGAAGAGCGATATGGGATATCTAGGAGGCTAAAAGGCATAGAGCAGTCCTTGGAGAACAAGTAAGGAATGGGAGACCAGGGTAGCATGCCTTACAAAGAACTGTCTGTGTCCCCTGACGTTCGCCTTTCCACGGGATTTAAAGTGTTTAAATTTAACTTGTATGATGGGCGTGGGGATCCGGTAGCCCATTTGAGGATCTTTTGCAGTAAAATGAGAATTGTTAGCGAGAAAGATGATTTGTTGATGGCGTATTTTGGTGAGAGCTTGACTGGGGCAGCTTTGGAATGGCATAATCATCAAGATGTTGGTAAGTGGCCTACATTGGGTGACATGGCTCAAGATTTTGTTCGATACTTTCAATACAAATCGGGCGCTACCCCAGACCTCTCTTCCCTATCTAGAATGGAAAAGAAGCCGAAGGAAAGCTTTAGGGAGTTTGGGCTCAGATGGAGGGAGCAAGTTGCTCAAGTCAGTACCCCGATTGGTGAAAAAGAAATGGTTGAGCTTTTCCTACAAGCCCAGGGGCCCACCTACTTCAATCATTTGATCCTGGCCTTGGGTAAGCCTTTCAATGATGTGTTAAAAATGGGGGAGATGGTAGAAGAGGGAATCAAGTCAGGCAAAATCATGAGTTATTCGACATTGAAAGATACTACGAAAGACATTCAGAACGTCCTAGTAAGTTTGTGTAGAAGAAAGAGAAATAGAAAAGATGATCTGATGGGCCTTCCTGCTTAACACTTCCAACCTCGACATCATCCTTGTGGATATCCTTGTGCACCAAATGATCCTCCCCAATGCTACTTCTCTCCACAGAACTCCCAAAGTCATACATCACTTTCCCAGTACCATGTCCACAATGCACCACCATATGCTCCACACCCACAAGGCCCGCGATGGCCTATACCACTTCCCCAAATGTCTTACCCGCCCCCACGAGCCTACCGAAACCCTCTTGGATCAGGTTTCCGGCCCAATCAAGCATTTAAGAACGAGAGGTTGCAGAGAAAGAAAACCTTCACTCTATTGGGAGAGTCATAAAACGGTTTATTCCAGAGGCTAAGGAAATTGGACATGTTGAAGCCGATTCAGATAAAAATGCCAAACCCTCTTCCAAAGATGTATGATTTTTCTCAAAGGTGCACATATTGCTCAGATGCCCCGGGGCATGATATAGAGAAGTGTTGGCATCTGAAGAAATCAATTTAGAAGCTTATTGATGCAGGTGACATTGTCGTGCAAAATCCAGATGCAGCAGACACTAGCCAAGGTCCATCGCCTGTGCGTAATGAGACGCATATGGTGGGTATGATTTATTTTGAAAAGGAATATGAGAATTCTTCTGAGATCCTCAGAGGTCCACGTGCTACGAAGCTTTCAGCGCTATCAGAGGTTGATCCTAAGAACGAGCAGGCACAGGGAACCCAAAAGATATTTGTTAAGAACATTGTGATGGAGACTTGTAAAGGTCCTAGTATTGTTGATGCAGAAGTCAGTGGCTAAGATGCTGAGTTTGGTGGGTGGAAAGACGCTCTTTTCTTGGTTAACCAGGGAGGAGGTTTGGTGGTTTATTTGGTTGTCATTTCTGTTGTCCGGGTTATTTCCAGGGTTGTAATCCGGATATTGTCTTATGACTCAAACCCTTCTATCCTTTTATTTTGCCTAGTTGTTTAGTCATAGCAACTCGTTGTCGCACCTCCTTTTTACCGCGCCTGCGGGGGCTCGTGGGAGTTTTCTCCAATTAAAGGACAGTCGAAACGGGATTTGTTTGTTTGTTTCAGAGTCGCCACCTGGGAATTTTAAGGCGTCCCAAGTCACCGATTTTAATCCCTGAATCGAGGAGAATATGACTCTGTTTGTTATTCTGCGAACCAGAAATCCTGAGTAAGGAATTCTGTTAATCCCGGAAGAAGGTGTTAGGCATTTCCGAATTCCGTGGTTCTAGCACGGTCGCTCAACTATTTTTATTATTGGCTTAATTATCTCGATTTTACTAAATACATTTTTATTGCATGATTTTGTTACCGCTTCTATTTAGATTGTTTATAATTAAAGACCCTTCTTCGAATCGAATCACGCATACGTATATTCGTTATTATATATTGTATATTTTTAACGTGAGGAATCGTGTCACGCGTACGTGTACACAATAATATTGATTATGTTCGAAATTGTGTTTTGAATAAAAATTAAGAACATTCGCCTTTCTTAAATGGTTAAATAATGAACTGCACATCTCGGGTTTAATTTAACATTATCTGAGGAAACTCTTTATTAAAAGTATGCTCGAAGTTGCGCGCACGCATAATTCAAATTGCCTTAAGAAATAATTTAGGCCACGCGAACGTATCCCTAATTTCACAAGATATTTTTGATAAAGTTCTTTTACAAATTGTTATTATGTATTGACCGCGAGCCTTATTTCACACATATGAATCATATACCTCAAATTTTAAAGAATTAATGAAAAAAGCAAACAGACAATATGTAACTAGAACTAACATTTTTTTTTCCGTGGATACAACATTAGGATGTCCACAAATCGAATCGCATGTAAAATTGGGAAAGAACTTAATATGATAAACAAATTAATAGTTTCCGAAGAATCTTTATTGTTTCATTTAAGGCGAACTCTACTTCTATATATCTTTAACATAAAATGCTACAATTCGCTTATAAATCTCATATCCTTCTCATATATTAGTTTTAGTCCAAAGTTACAATTGTTTGGTTAATGTTGGCGATGGGAGATAAAAGTCAAGTTGATAAGAAAAAGAAATATTATACGAACTGATTCAATAAAATTGCTTTACATGCAACATAGTTGTACGTCTGAACCATTCACAATATTCTAACGTCGTAACGAGCTATATCAATTCACCTTTTACTTGTGGTTATACACATACCCGTCATCTTACCATATATGAAAAATACAACCAACATCATTTTAACCTTATTTAACAACAGAGGTTAGTAATGTAGTTTTCTTGATATTTCTACATTATTCTTTACTTAGCTAACAATATCACAAGCTCGAGTTGAGGGCTAACTTTCTACCATGTTTCCCATCTTAACAATTCGAACATAACTACACTTAATGAAAATTTGAAGTAAATAACTTTATTACAACATTTATGCGAATTTCAAAAAAAAGTAACAATTACGTCAAACAAACTACTATATTAGTTAACTGAAACAAAACTAAAATTTAAACTAAAGAACTTAGATGAGTAGAAGACAGAAATATAATTCCAAACTTCATTTATTTGGCAAGGTTGAAGCTTTTCATGACAGGAGTTTACAGATATGTACCTGGAAATAAGGGTAGAAGAAGTAAATTTCAGCAGTGACAGCAGCACAAAATCAGCAGAATACCAGTATTTCCACAGATTTGAGCAACAAAACAGGACCCCAAGAACCCAGATACATAGGAGCAAAGCTTCTTAAAGAATTTCAGATTTTAAAACCAAGCAGTATCAACAAACAGACCCGGACAGATTCCAGAAAAAACAATGTTTCAGATTTTCCTTTTCCTTTTCTATTATCTATTTCAGACTCTATGTGTATATGAGTGCTCTATTTTCTGTTTTCTTTTTCTAATTTTTTTCTTCTTTCTTTTCAGATTTCTGTTTTTGCTTCTATGTGTTTTTCCTCTCTTAATTTCTGTCCAGATTTTCTCTCTGTCTCTCTCTCTCTGTATATGTATTTCTGTGTGTAGTAAAATCTATATCTCTCTCTCTTAAAATCAGATCCTTCTTTATAAACAGATCCCTGTATTTATACAGGTCTGCCCCTTTTCCTTTCAGTGCTGCCTGGACCCCCTTCTTTTTTTAAAAATCAGAAAATCCCATTAAAATCTGCTTTTACTACTTTAAATCTCATTAAGTGATCTTATCCTGATTTTCAGCATTCCCATTACCCTTTGTTTCCCATTATTACATTAAATTATATCCATTACACTCCACTATCAGCACATTACTATTATCAAATTACCCTCATTGTTTTATTCCTCAAATACCCCTGAAATCCTACTGTAATTACTGTTCTTAATACAAAATCAGAACAGATTCTACACTCTGTTCAAACAGCTATAACCAATCCTATTAACATTATCTAATCAATCTCCTAACACAATTGTATCTAATCAACCCTTGTAAACTTGAATTCAAACCCCACATCACAATAACATTACACTGAATTCAGCATAACAATTCAAACTGAACTTCAACATTGAACTAAGATCAAACAAACACAGGAGCATTGTCAATATACTGACAATGCCCTGAAACTCAATGTTCAGAAATCAACATACACACATCATTCATCTGACAGATTCATTGAAATATAATCAAGGATGATTTAACTGACGAGTATTAATTAAACTGATTATTTACAACAATTGTCAACAAACAACCGATAAACAGATTATTTCAAACAGCATTTTCAGAAACAGGATTCTATAATATAACTACTCGACGAACTTAATCGAGTCGATTACTCACATTGTAAATAATCACAACCAACAGAAACAGTTTCACATTTTGATCAAGTAAGCGGGTAGGAGACAGAATCACAGAATTAAATTAACAAAAAATATGAAAAATTACACAGGTTACTGAAACACAATACATGTAGGAAACAAAAGAAAAACAGGAAAAATACCTCTGAATCTTTAAATTTACCCGGACTCAGACTCAACTTGGATTCGAACCTTTTTGAGGCTGAACAGACTTTATTCGAAGTATTCTCAATTGAGAATACCTCGATTAAAGTCTCTTAAACCTCAATCCTTCACTTAAATTGGAAAAATTCCACGATTGGAAATTTTTAGGGTTTCAGATTCTTTGATTTAGGGTTCGACCAATTCTGGGCAGATTCGAAGGGAACCAAAGATGACATAAGGGTGAGGGAGGCCTAGGGGTCATTTGGTGTTAGTTTGGAATGAAACTGGGTGAGTTCATGTTTGGCTCGAACCTTCAAAAGAAGATTCGAAGAGCTCTGAGGTGATTCGAGCCAAACCAACACCAGATCCATAGCTAGGGTAGTTAGGGGAAGCTACAGTGTTAATTTGGAGACCATCGGAGGTGGTTGAGTTTTCAGACCAACCTTCGATTTAAGATTCGAAGAGTTGGGGCCTGATTTGAAGGAAACTAACCCTGGATCCGTAAAGAGGGGATTGTGAGGAGTCGAGGGTGTTAAGGTGGTGACCGGCGGCGTTGTTGCCGCCGGGTTTCAGGCAATGGGCTGATTTATGACTTATTTTCCTATTTTCATTTCCTAATTATTAAAATCCTAATTAAAATTATAAAAACAAAAATTACTCTTACAAAATATTAATTACTTTTTAACAAATGTTAACACATAGACAAAACATTAATTACACAATGACATAATTAATGACCAAAATAAGGTAAATGCATATTTTTGTGATTTTCTTTTAATTAACTCTTAAATGCATAATTAAATCCTAATTATGCATGCAACATGTGTTTTTATTTTATTTTTCATTTTAACAAACAAAGTAGACATTTACGGACATAACACAAATATTTAATAAACGCCACACAAATTCTAAAAATTGCACACTAAGCAAAAATTGTTTGTTTTTTTTATTTTTTTTAATTATTTTGGAGTAATTTTCGTGAGGCAAAAATCACGTGCTCACAGCTGCCCCTCTTTGTGCGGAAACTCGAAGAGTTTTCGTGCAAAGATAAAGTGAGCGGATACGAGCGATTTTTGCCCGTTCAAATACTCCGTGGGAAGCATTTTTTGAAAGATTTGACCGAACCTCTGCTTCAAAGGTTTCCTACATATCCTTGGCTATAAAGGAATCAGGTCAATGTAGTTCGGGAAGTTTTAGGTAGCTGGGACTACCGTGGGACTGTGATGTTACTGCTGTTTTGTGCTGCTTTTACTGCTTCCTGACCTCCTTATTACACCTTGCTTTAAAGGTAAAACAAAAGCTAAACTAGACTATGGTATATGAATTACAGAATCTTATCTAGATCATGCCCTTGCGTTTCTTGTTGTCTTGATGTCTTGGTGACTTTTGGGCATCTTTTGCTTCTGACTTGTTCCGCATTTCCTTTCATTGTGCCTCGTATTTCCTTTATTTGTTTGGGACTCTTGTTGTTTCTTGCTGGGGATTTGGTTGGACTCCTCTGCTTTATTGACTTTACGTGTGCTCCTTTCTCACATGGGCGGGCTTTTGACTTCAACCCGTAATGTCAAACTACATTTCCATTCTGTTCTTCAGGTGGGCGCCTGACTGCTGATCCTTCAATTGTATTCCCTTATTCTCTAGGTGGATGCCTGATTGCCTCTTCGATTATTCATCCTCATTCTCCAGGTGGACGCCTGATTTCTTCTTCAATTCTTCATCCTCATTCTCCAGGTGGACTCCTGACTTCTTCTTAAATTTTTCATCCTCATTCTCCAGGTGGACGCCTGATTTCTTCTTTAATTCTTCATCCTTATTCTCCAGGTGGACGCCTGACTTCTTCTTAAATTTTTCATCCTCATTCTCCAGGTGGACGCCTGACTTCTTCTTAAATTCTTCATCCTCATTCTCCAGGTGGACACCTGATTTCTTCTTCAATTCTTCATCCTCATTCTCCAGGTGGACGCCTGATTTCTTCTTCAATTCTTCATCCTCATTCTCCAGGTGGACGCCTGATTTCTTCTTTAATTCTTCATCCTCATTCTCCAGGTGGACGCCTGATTTCTTCTTCAATTCTTCATCCTCATTCTCCAGGTGGACGCCTGACTTCTTCTTAAATTTTTCATCCTCATTCTCCAGGTGGACGCCTGATTTCTTCTTTAATTCTTCATCCTCATTCTCCAGGTGGACGCCTGACTTCTTCTTAAATTTTTCATCCTCATTCTCTAGGTGGACGCCTGATTTCTTCTTTAATTCTTCATCCTTATTCTCCAGGTGGATGCCTGACTTCTTCTTAAATTCTTCATCCTCATTCTCCAGGTAGACGCCTGACTTCTTCTTAAATTCTTCATCCTCATTCTCCAGGTGGACGCCTGATTTCTTCTTCAATTCTTCACCGGGTGTTTCTTGACACAAATGTTGTTTTTGCCCCTGTTTCAAATCAAAGAAAACTTCGTTAGTTTAAATCAGGGTAGTTAACTGGGGAATTCTTGCCGACGGTGGGGCTTCTCTTCATCTTGTTTTATTGCCTTGGAATGGTTGAAAAGACTATTTTGTCCTTGTAATTGATCCTTGACTATAGGATCCCCAACTGTATGTTTTCCTTCAAACCCTTTTAACCGTAATCATATGTCTCTCCTCACATTGCTGATCCACTTTTGATTCCACTTTTCTTCCACCCATATCTTATTTTTTTATCATATTACCTCCTGCCCATCATGGCCGTATTTCTGTCCTATGCAACCTTGAATTTTGGTAGTATACCTTGACATTCCTTCTTATTTGTTTGGAATAAAACTCATCTCAAAAGCTTTAGAAGTAAGATTATTAGTGACGAAAACATGACGATTTCGACAATCTAAAAATGAAAAGAAAAATCCAAATGTGGATGACTGTTGGAGAAAGAATAAAGGACTTATCTGGTTGGAGTCACTGGAACCAATGATCATGGTATGCATTTTGGATTAATCAACCCAGTCTTTTTAATCAATCTCCTTTCAATTGTTTCATTTTGTTTTCCCAAAATTTCCATAACCCAATTTTCTTTTGCCAATTTACAAACCTTATTTGGGTTGCTGTATCTAAAAGAGTTTTCACCGGCAAACCTTCCTCATTTGTTTATTTCTTCATCCCTTTTCGCCTTATGGTGCCCACGAAGGTTTTCACCAATAAGACTCTCTCATTTTACTTTCTCTCAACTTTCGTCGTCTTATGGTGCCCGTGTGGGTTTTCACCTATAAGACTCTCTCATTTTTACTTTATTTTCTTGTTTGGACTAGAGTGTTATGAACCATCTTCATTTGCTCGATTCGGCATTTTTCTAAGATTGATCGAAAGGTCTTCTTGGTATGTGGTTGGAATGGAAAGGTATCAAAAGTTAAACAGTTTTGATATGGGTTTAAAATTACAACTTTTGGAATCCTTTTCATATTTCCAATACAATTTCTGTCCCAGTTTCTTGATTGGGGTCTCTTGATGTTTCTTTTTGTGCATATCGTGCACCCTATGACCGAGCCGTGGGGTGCCTACGTATCCTTCTTTGAGGAATCAGGTCAAACGTAGTTCACTACAATAATAGTGATTTTCTAATTTATTTTTCTCCCTTTTATTTTTCATATTTGATTTTCATTGATTCCAAGAGAGGGTAGGAAAAAAAAAACAAATGTGGCTCAAAGGGGAAGCAAAGGGTATAGTGTTTGGATAGCAGAACAAATTGCCTTTGTCATTCCAATCTTCGAAATAATGCCAAATACAAACATTCAAAAAGTTATGCATAATATCTCTTTACCGCATCAGAATTGATAGCCATGTCTATGCATTTTCCTTCGGTATCTGTTAAACATAGTGCACCATTCGATAATACTCTGGTCACAATGAATGGTCCTTGCCAATTCGGGATAAATTTGCCTTTTGCCTCAACCTAATGTGGAAGAATACGTTTCAGCACATGTTGACCCACTTCAAACTTTCGGGGACGCACCTTTTTGTTGTATGCTCTTGCTATTCTTCTTTGATACAATTGGCCATGACATACTGCGGCCAATCATTTTTCATCAATCAAGTTTAACTGTTCCAGACGGGTTTTGACTCATTCATCATCATCAATCTTAGCTTCGGCGATGATCCGAAGGGAAGGAATTTCAACTTCTGCAGGAATTACTGCCTCAGTGCCATATACCAACAAATAAGGAGTTGCTCCTACTGAAGTGCGAACAGTAGTGCGATATCCCAACAACGCAAATGGTAATTTTTTGTGCCATTGCCTTGAACCTTCTACCATTTTCCGAAGTATTTTCTTTATGTTTTTGTTGGCTGCCTTGACTGCTCCATTCGCCTTGGGCCGATATGGGGTAGAGTTGCGATGTATAATCTTAAACTGTTGACATACTTCCCTCATTAAGTTACTGTTAAGATTAGTACCGTTATCTGTGATGATCACCTTTGGGATTCCGAATCGACATATGATATTTGAGTGGACAAAATCGACCACAACTTTCTTGGTCACTGATTTGAATGTTTTGGCCTCAACCCATTTGGTAAAATAATCAATGGCTACCAGAATGAACCTGTGCCCATTGGATGTTGTCGGATCAATTGGTCCAATCACATCCATGCCCCAAGCGACGAAGGGCCATGGTGCCGACATTGTGTGCAACTCGGATGGTGGAGAATGAATTAAATCCCCGTGTATCTGGCATTGATGACACTTGCGCACAAAACTGATACAATCTCGCTCCATGGTAAGCCAATAGTAACCAGCTCGGAGAATTTTCTTTGCCAATACTTACCCACTCATGTGGGGTCCGCAAACTCCCGCATGCACTTCAGACATAACGGCCGTAGCTTGTCTGGCATCTATGCATCTTAACAATCCAAGGTCTGGTGTTCTTTTATACAAAACTCCTCCGCTTAAGAAGAATCCATTTGCCAATCGCCTAATGGTTCTCTTTTGATCCCCTGTGGCTTGTGCTGGATATATCCCCATTCTGATATATTCCTTGATGTCGTGGAACCATGGTTCACCGTCAAATTCCTCCTCAATACTATTGCAGTATGCATGCTGATCGTGGACTTGAATGTGCACTGGATCCATATAAGCTTTGTCTGGATGGTGTTACATTGATGCCAGGGTAGCCAATGCATCGGCAACCTTATTATGGATCCTTGGAATATGTCGGAACTCCACTGATTGAAACCGCTGACAAAGATCATGTAGACATTGTCGGTATGGTATGAACTTCAAGTCTCGGGTTTCCCATTCTCCTTGAATTTGATGTACCAGAAGATCTGAATCTCCCATGACTAAGATTTCCTGGATACCCATGTCTGCGGCTAGCCTTAACCCCAAAATACAAGCTTCATATTCAGCCATATTATTGGTGCAATAAAATCGTAGTTGAGCCGTAACAGGATAGTGATGCCCTGTTTCAGAAATGATTACAGCTCCTATCCCGACTCCTTTCATGTTAGCGGCCCCATCAAAGAAAAGTTTCCAGCCAGGTTTTTCAATTTGCTCCATCTCATCGATATGCATTATTTCTTCATCGGGAAAATAGGTTTTCAATGGCTCGTATTCCTCGTCGACCGGGTTTTCGGCTAAATGATCGGCCAATGCTTGGGCTTTCATCACAGTCCGAGTCACATAGATGATGTCGAATTCTGTGAGCAATATCTGCCACTTTGCAAGTCTCCCCGTTAGCATAGGCTTTTGAAAAATATATTTCAACGGATCCAGACGCGAAATGAGGTAAGTAGTGTAGGACGACAAATAGTGTTTCAACTTCTGAGCTACCCACGTTAGGGCGCAACATGTCTTTTCCAGATGAGTATACTTAACCTCATAAGCTGTGAATTTCTTGCTAAGGTAGTAGATGGCCTGTTCTTTTCTACCGGTGAGGTCATGTTGCCCCAATACACAACCAAATGAATTTTCCAAGACCGTCAAGTAAAGAATCAGAGGTCTTCCTGGCTCTGGCGGGACTAACACGGGTGGGTTCGACAGGTATCCTTTTATCTTATCAAACGCCTCTTGACACTCATCGGTCCATTTGACCGCAGCATCCTTTTTCAACAATTTGAAAATAGGCTCACAGGTTGTTGTGAGCTGAGCAATGAACCTGCTGATGTAATTCAACCTCCCCAACAAACTCATTACTTCAGTTTTGTTCCTTGGAGGTTGCAATTCTTGGATGGCTTTGATTTTTGATGGGTCTAGCTCGATGCCTCGCCGACTGACTATGAATCCCAGCAATTTTCCAGATGGAACTCCAAATGCGCATTTGGCAGGGTTAAGCTTGAGGTTGTACCTGCGAAGTCTTAAGAAGAATTTCCTCAAATCCCCAACGTGGTCGGCCTGATGCTTTGATTTTATGATCACATCGTCCACGTATACCTCAATCTCCTTGTGTATCATATCATGAAACACTGTGGTCATCGCTCTCATGTAGGTTGCTCCGGCGTTCTTCAAACCGAATGGCATTACCCGGTAGCAATAAGTTCCCCATGGTGTGATGAATGCCGTCTTTTCTGCATCTTCTTCATCCATTAGAGTTTGATGATACCCGGCATAACAATCCACGAAAGATCCTATCTCATGTTTGGCACAATTATCGATCAAAATATGGATATTGGGTAATGGGAAATTATCTTTCGGGCTTGCTTTGTTGAGATTGCGGTAGTCGACGCATACTCTAATTTTGTCGTCTTTCTTTGGCACAGGAACGATATTAGCTAACCAAACATGATATCGAGTGACTCGAATGACCTTTGCTTCCAACTGTTTGGTGATTTCTTCCTTAATTTTCACACTCATATCAGGCTTGAATTTTCTCAGCCTCTGCTTGACAGGAGGCACCATTGGATCGGTGGGCACTTTGTGAACCACTAAATCAGTGCCCAAGCCCGGCATGTCGTCATATGACCATGCAAAAACATCTTTGAATTCTATGAGTACTTTAATTAACTCTTCTCGGATCCTTGGTTCAAGATGGACACTTATTTTAGTTTCCCGGATATTATTTGTGTCCCCTATGTTGATGTCTTCGGTATCACTCAGGTTAGGTTTGGTTTTTTTCCTCAAAGTGAATTAACTCTTTACTAATCTCTTCAAAAGCCTCATCTTCATCATATTCTGATTCATAATCACAATATATTTCTTGAATTATTATTTCAGAACCAGATTGATTTTTAAGACTGGGCTGAGGATTCCTCATGCATGCCATATCAATAGAGCCAGCGTAAAAAGAACTGTACAGAAAAAGAAGAAAAGGAAAAGAAAACTATCAGGAATGATAATGAAAAAGGAAACTGTATTTTATTGGATGATGAAAGATAACAAGGTTTGCACACTTCAAACAAACTGTAAGATAAGCATTGGGATTACAACCCTGAGGTAACCCAAACAAACTGAAGGAAAATCAAAAATAAACTACCAAGACTCCTTTCGAATGGGGAGAGGAGTGGCTTTCCAATTATTAAGCTTTGTTTCTGGCCCAACGAATTGAACTTCTGCGTTGCTACAACCTTCCCCGCTTTCCACCATATTCACATCGTCAAACAATTTCTCGAATCTTTCAATTAATTCCTCCTCAGGATTGACCAGGGATTTAGGAATTGTTGTTATCGGGCGATTTTTAGCACCGGTCTTGACAAAAGACTTTGATAGATGTGGGACTGGTTTTGGAAGAACCCATGCCTTTTGTTTCAGCTTTCTGGCCCTTTCTCACGTCGGTCACAGTGGGTATGAATCCCAAACCAAATGTTCCCCAGTTCTCGGGGAGAGATACTGGTTGTATAATTCCTTGCAAAGATGAGCCCAAACCTTTGCCGGGTATAAGACCATTTTTTAACATTTTATAGGCTACCATGACTGATGCCGAGGTTATCTTTGGATTCGGAAGGTACTTCCCCTCTGGAATTTTCTCTACCGACACTGTGTCGGATACTTGGTATACCCATGGTCCCTGGTCATTTTCTATTCCCTAGACTGGTACAATGGCACTGCTGTGAGCATTTAAACTTTCTTCCCCATGCACAACTATTTCTTGATGATCCCATTCAAACTTGACCGCCTGGTGTAGTATTGACGGGACTGCTTTAGCAGCATGGATCCATGGTCGACCCAACAATAAATTATAAGAAACAGTTATGTCCAGTACTTGAAACTCCATCGTGAATTCAACTGGCCCTATTGTCAGTTCCAACACTATGTCGCCAAATGAATCTCTGCTTCCACCGTCAAACCCCCGTACGCAAATGCTATTCTTTTGGATCCTCTCCTCTTTGATTTTCAATTTGCTTAAAGTGGAGAGAGGGCAGATGTTTGCACTTGACCCGTTGTCAACCAATACCCGGGTTACTACGGAGTTTTCACATTTCACGGTGAGGTAAAGAGCTCTGTTGTGCTCAGTCCCTTCCACAGGCAATTCATCATCAGAAAATGTAATTCTATTCGCCTCAAAGATTCTGTTGGCTATTCTTCCCAAATGATTTATAGAGATTTTATCAGGAACGTGAGCCTCATTCAGAATTTTCAACAAAGCCAGACGGTGCTCCTCTGAATGGATCAGTAATGACAATAATGAAATTTGAGCGGGCGTCTTCTTCAGTTGATCCACAACAGAATAGTCATGGAGCTTCATTTTTCTTAAAAACTCTTCCGCTTCTTCTTCCGTCACAGCTTTCTTTATTGGTGTTGGATTATTTTTAGTTTTTCTTAACTCTTCGGGAGTAAAACATCTTCCCGAACGAGTCAAGCCTTGCACCTCACAGACTTCTTCCTTGACTTCTTTTCCCTTGTACATTACAGTCACCCGTTCATAGTTCCATGGAATGGCCTTGTTGTTGATCACTGGTAGCTGGGTTACAGGTTTGATAATAACCCGATCTATACGGGCTCCTTCCACGAATACAATGGGTTTGCTGGCAACCCCTGGTACTATCACTTTCGGCCTTTCTTGCTTTGTGGCTACTTTGCTCGAAGATCCCTTCTCGACTACCACAGATGGTTCATCACCATTTCTGTTCTGCTTAGGTACCGACTTCTCCTCTGTTAACTGCTTATCCGGCTTGGCTTCATGAGACCTGATCATCATGACGGTTTGTGATGGCTTCTTTGTCTCCCCATCAACCTGTACTATTTCTATCATATTAGCCTCCTGATGGGCTGGCATTGGATTTCTGTTGATATTGGGAGCTTCGGGGGTTTGAACCTCGATTTTATTAGTATCAATCAGCTCTTGTATTGCATTTTTTAAATGCCAGCATTTTTTCGTATCATGGCCTGGTGTACCGGAACAATACTCACAGCTAATGGTGTAGTCCAGATTCTTTGGAGGAGGATTGGGTAACTTAGATTGTATTGGTCTTAGCATGTCCAGCTGTCTCAGCCTGTGGAACAGACTAGTGTAGGATTCTCCCAACGGAGTGTAGGTTTTCTTTTTCTGCCCCCTTTCACCCCTGAATACTGGACTAGGTCTGAAACCTGGTCCGGAGTGGGCTCGCGGATAAGGGTAGGTACTTGGTATGACAGGAGCACGCCAATTAGCGTGAGCAGGTGGATGATTGTATGCTTGTGCATGGTTGATGGAAAAATGAGGTTCCGAAGGGTGATAGTAGTGTTGAGGTGAATTGTGGTGGTGAGTTGATTGGTGAGGTCTATGTTGATTATAGTAAGGAGGTGAACCTCTGGATCCCGACCAAACTCCTGAATCAACTACCGCTGCTTCCTCCCTCTTCTTTCTTCTGATTCCTCCTACCCCGCCTTGAATAGCTTGAGTAGTCGCCTTAATAGCCGAATAGCTCATGATTTTATTTGTCTTGAGGCCTTCTTCCACCATACCTCCCATCTTCACTACTTCGTTGAATGATTTTCCTACTGCTGAAACCAAATGGGCATAGTAAGTTGGTTCCAAGGCTTGAAGGAAGTAGTCTACCATTTCACTCTCCTTCATAGGAGGATCCACTCTTGCTGCCTGTTCTCTCCACCGGAAGCCATACTCTCTGAAACTTTCATTGTGTTTTTTCTCAAATTTTGTCAAAGATAGTCGATCTGGGATAATTTCTAAATTGTATTGGAAATGGTATGCAAATGTCTGTGCCAGGTCATCCCAGGTGTACCATCTCCCATGGTCCTGGCGTGTATACCACTCCAAAGCTAATCCGCTTAAACTTTGACTGAAGTAAGCCATCAATAATTCGTCCTTTCCCCCAGCTCCTCGCATCTTGCTGCAGAAACCTCTTAAGTGGGCTACTGGGTCGTCGTGCCCATTGTATAGGTCAAATTTAGGCATCTTGAATCCAACTGGTAATTGTACATTTGGGAACAAGCACAAATCTTTGTATGCTACACTGACTTGCCCACCTAACCCTCGCATGTCTCGGAACGATTGTTCTAAGCTTTTGACCTTTCTGAACATCTCTTCTTGTTCAGCATTTTTGACTGGCTTGTCAATTTCAGTTGGGAGGTCAAGACGAGGAGTAGATGAATGGATTTCGGAGGCTTTGAAAGTAGGCTCTTAATATTGGTTGTCCTGGGCCTGGAATGTAGGCTCACTAGGAGATTTGTGGAATGTAGCTGTGGGAGGTGCCATAAAGACAGAAGTTACAGGTGGAGGAAGGTACGGAACTAGTTTAGGAGGGGGAGATTGCGGTGTCTGAGAGGTGGTGCCTCGATAGTGTTGGTAGATGGGGAAATTTGGGGATAATTCAGTGGTAAGATTATCCTGAGTTTGGGCCATTGATGGAGCAGGGTTAGTTGGGTAAGATGGGGGTGACTGCCCTGTAGACCAGGCCCGGTACATCTCAGCCATTTGCTGCTTGAGTTTAAACATCTCTTCTTTCATTTTCCCAACATCCATCTCCTCTAGCTCAATACCTGTGTCAACATCTGGGATAGACATACTTTCGGGTATTGGTCCTTTTGATCTCGTGTGATAATGATAATATGCCAGTATACTCTTTAGAGAAACTAACTGCTTGAATTCTGGAAATGAACAAACTTGTTAGTTTTGAGAGTTTAACACATATATAATTACACGTTGAGATGCAATGCTCTTAGACAAATAACCCATTTCTATTATGCATTTGCTTGGCTGCTTGTGTCATCCTAGCTTTTCTTGGTCTTTTATTGTTGTTTACTCTTATTTTATTTTATTTTCTTATATATATTTTTTATTGTGGTCGAATCCTATGTATCATGCCCCCGCATGAATCAGACCTTGCGTAGTTCGGACATAAGGCAAACACTTTTATTTATTCTTGAAAATAATACAAAGATGGAACAGACATTACATTTGAAAACCTTATAAGAAAAATGGTTTGGAACACACACACCCAAATCAAAATAAAAGACACAACTCTTAACATCTCTCAACATGCTCCACTTTCCACTTTTGTTGTCAATCAATGGATTATATGCTCAATGTGGGGCTTGACCTGGATGACCTCCCAGCGTACGATACATTCTTTCTAACTCCGTTGCCAAATGACGAGCCAAAATAGGTGCATGTTCTATAAACCTTTCATAATCCATCCCTTGGCAGTTCACATAACTTCGAGAGGTGTAAACCGCTAAATCATGGATTTGTGCCGTGAAATCTTGGAGACGTTGCTCTTGGTTTTGCAGTTGTTGTTAGCGAGTGGTGGCTATATCTCTGATACGGTCCTCACGATCTAAAGCTGACTCTAACTGAGCTCGGAGTCTGGCCAGATCGAGTCTTGCCTGTGCCCTTTCTCTGTCGATGTCCGCATGTTGATGTTCTCTGTTGTATCTTCTCGCCTCTTCCAGTTGTGCCCGAAGTTGGTCTTCTGAACGTATCCAATGGTCTTTTTCCTTCTTGAATTGTGCCCTGTCTTCTTCGGATTGCCTTACTTGGCGTTCCTTATTAGATCTGGCTTCTTCGTTTAATTGTTGGATTCTTTCTTTAGCTTTGCTCAACGCCCTTTCGTTTTTTGCAAGAATGGAATCATAATCTTGCATTCTTTCAAAAAGATTGGCGATGGTTTTTTGATCCTTCCAACTCCTCATTGGTGTTTCAGAAGCTTTTTTCATTTTTTGAAATCGAGCGTGAAGATTTTTATTCTCACAGGCTAGACTCTTCTTCTCGCCTTCGGCTTCTTGTGCTTGCAAATCTTTCTCCAGACTGAGGCTCCTCAGATTTTCCTTTAGGGCATGGATAGTTGCTTTGTACCCTTTTTCCTTTTCTCCCCAAATCAACCGCTCTTGGATTTTATCATTAAAGGTTTGAACATGGGGTCTTTTGTTGGCCTTCTTAGCTCGGGTTCTGGTACATCGTCCACGCGAGACCGTTTCTCAAACCACCTTGCATATCCTGGATTTATCTCGCCCCTTGTAGTGTCTGGGACTTGAGTATCACTTTTCAAGTATCGACATCCATTCCACATCTGTTGAATTAGAGCCTCGGGAATAGTGGCTTTAGGGTGTAATTCGATTACTTGCATACTCAAATCTTCATCATTAGGAACTACTTGGTATCTCCCTAGTTGTCTTAGAACTCTTAGTGGCGCATATGGCTGGATGCTTCTCAATCCCAATAGTAGCAAATAACTATTTGAGGTTGACATGTGTATCACTTCCCTCATCGGGAGCCATCCCAAAGTCCACTCAATTTGATTTGCCGTTAAAGCCCTTAGATGAGATACCCAGGCTTCTATCCCTTCTGGGGACTTATAATCTTTTATTCTTTCCTCACAACTCTCGATGAAATTATCATTTCTTGGCCCATACTGTATGATCTTGGGCTGATGTTGGAGATGTTCAATCACCCACATTTGCAACAAAATTTTGCATCCTTCGAAGACTTTTGCCCCTGTTTTTCATAAAGTCAACGCCCGATAAATGTCTGAGAGAATGATCGGGACAAGAGTGTGATTTTCCTTGGTGGTGAGGACCTGTACAACTTTCGCTGTGCGAATATCAATTGTTCGCTCTTTGTTTGAGAAGACCATGATTCCTAGAAAAGCCACCATGAAGGCGAAGCGACGGTGAATCTGCCAGGTGTCTTTGTTTTGCTTGTTAGTAAGGCCTTTCTCATGAATTTCAAATCCATCTGGCTTTCCGAACCTTGAATACAAGAAGTTGAAAGAACAACATCCGTTGATGACATTGCTTTTCCTGATTTGACTACTGATGTTCAGAAGACCGAAGAATCGATGTACCGAGGGAGCCTTTGTGAATATCAGGTTTTGATTTCTTAGACTTCCGTCAAAACCAGCATATCCAGCTATCTCTTCTAATGTAGGAGTAAGCTCGAAATCAGAGAAACTAAAGACATTGTGAACAGGGTCCCAAAAAGTTACTAACGCCGCAATCAGATCATCACGTGGTTTAACTTTCATAATATCTGTGATATTTCCCAAATGCTTAATGACCCACTTTTGACCATCTTCGCCTAACTCATACCACCACATTTGAAGCTGAAATAGAAACTCCTCTGTATTCGTGGACTTTTTGTGGTGCTCATTTTGTATCTGAAATTTAATTTTAACAAAATCAAGACTCATTTTGAAAATATACACTCAAAATAAAAAAAAAATCATTTTATTTATTTAACACTTTTTTTTCAAGATTTAAAACTATTTTTTGGGAATTTTCTAAAACAACCAATTTTATTCCTCGGCTCTCACAATGATTTCAATTAAGCTGGTCAACAAGCAAATCCGAGGCAAATGAATGCACAGGTAGCAAATAGGATGCATCAAGATAGTCTTTTCATTTTGGGTTCACCTGTCCTAGACAGACCCAACCCCTGTGTTGAGTCTCCAAGGCCAAATGTACATGATGCAAATAGACGTTCCTACTAGGGATCCGATACATGGCTGAGTTATTCTAGGTGAAAAACCTGAGGCATATTGTTCTAAACCTGGCTCACCCAAACGAACAGTTTGAGCCGAAGTGGGGGCAACGTACCGGGAGCACGAAAGTTTACCCGGCCTAGTTACTTGTCCCAACTTCGTCTTATTTGGAATGACCTTTAACAGAAAGGTGGGCCACGCGCACGTGTGCACCATAAATTTAGAAGACTCAGAAAGAAGGGGATTTCGTAGCAGTTGTATATATTCACAAGTCAAATAATATTAAAGCGGTAAAAGCAACATTTAGCATATTAAGCATAAACGTGTGAAAATCATATAATAAATAAAGCCAACTATAACAGTTATTTTAAGCTCGAATTCTTTAAACCCTGAACCAGTGGTTCTGGGTTACAATTTTCACCACTATTATCCCCAGCAGAGTCGCCAGAGCTGTCGCACCTCCTTTTTACCGCGCCCCCGGGGGCGCGGGGGAGTTTTCTCCAATTAAAGGACAGTCGAAACGGGATTTGTTTGTTTGTTTCAGAGTCGCCACCTGGGAATTTTAAGGCGTCCCAAGTCACCGATTTTAATTCCTGAATCGAGGAGAATATGACTCTGTTTGTTATTCTGCGAACCAGAAATCCTGAGTAAGGAATTCTGTTAATCCGGAAGAAGGTGTTAGGCATTTCCGAATTCCGTAGTTCTAGCACGGTCGCTCAACTATTTTTATTCTTGGCTTAATTATCTCAATTTTACTAAATACATTTTTATTGCATGATTTTGTTACCGCTTCTATTTAGATTGTTTATAATTAAAGACCCTTCTTCGAATCGAATCATGCGTACGTATATTCGTTATTATATATTATATATTTTTAACGTGAGGAATCGTGTCCCGCGTACGTGTACACAATAATATTGATTATGTTCGAAATTGTGTTTTGAATAAAAATTAAGAACATTCGCCTTTCTTAAATGGTTAAATAATGAACTGCACATCTCGGGTTTAATTTAACATTCTCTGAGGAAACTCTTTATTAAAAGTATGCTCAAAGTTGCGCGCACGCATAATTCGAATTGCCTTAAGAAATAATTTAGGCCACGCGAACGTATCCCTAATTTCACAAGATATTTTTGATAAAGTTCTCTTACAAATTGTTATTATGTATTGACCGCGAGCCTTATTTCACACATATGAATCATATACCTCAAATTTTAAAGAATTAATGAAAAAAGCAAACAGACAATATGTAACTAGAACTAACATTTTTTTTTCCGTGGATACAACATTAGGATGTCCACAAATCGAATCGCATGTAAAATTGGGAAAGAACTTAATATGATAAACAAATTAATAGTTTCCGAAGAATCTTCATTGTTTCATTTAAGGCGAACTCTACTTCTATATATCTTTAACATAAAATGCTACAATTCGCTTATAAATCCCATGTCCTTCTCATATATTAGTTTTAGTCCAAAGTTACAATTGTTTGGTTAATGTTGGCGATGGGAGATAAAAGTCAAGTTGATAAGAAAAAGAAATATTATACGAACTGATTCAATAAAATTGCTTTACATGCAACATAGTTGTACGTCTGAACCATTCATAATATTCTAACGTCGTAACGAGCTATATCAATTCACCTTTTACTTGTGGTTATACACATACCCGTCATCTTACCATATATGAAAAATACAACCAACATCATTTTAACCTTAGTTAACAACAGAGGTTAGTAATGTAGTTTTCTTGTTATTTCTACATTATTCTTTACTTAGCTAACAATATCACAAGCTCGAGTTGAGGGCTAACTTTCTACCATGTTTCCCATCTTAACAATTCGAACATAACTACACTTAATGAAAATTTGAAATAAATAACTTTATTACAACATTTATGCGAATTTCAAAAAAAAGTAACAATTACGTCAAACATACTACTATATTAGTTAACTGAAACAAAACTAAAATTTAAACTAAAGAACTTAGATGAGTAGAAGACAGAATTATAATTCCAAACTTCATTTATTTGGCAAGGTTGAAGCTTTTCATGACAGGAGTTTACAGATATGTACCTGGAAATAAGGGTAGAAGAAGTAAATTTCAGCAGTGACAGCAGCAACAAAATCAGCAGAATACCAGTATTTCCACAGATTTGAGCAACAAAACAGGACCCCAGGAACCCAGATACACAGGAGCAAAGCTTCTTAAAGAATTTCAGATTTTAAAACCAAGCAGTATCAACAAACAGACCCGGACAGATTCCAGAAAAAACAATGTTTCAGATTTTCCTTTTCCTTTTCTATTATCTATTTCAGACTCTGTGTGTATATGAGTGCTCTATTTTCTGTTTTCTTTTTCTATTTTTTTTCTTCTTTCTTTTCAGATTTCTGTTTTTGCTTCTATGTGTTTTTCCTCTCTTAATTTCTGTCCAGATTTTCTCTGTCTCTCTCTCTCTGTATATGTATTTCTGTGTGTAGTAAAATCTATATCTCTCTCTCTTAAAATCAGATCCTTCTTTATAAACAGATCCCTGTATTTATACAGGTCTGCCCCTTTTCCTTTCAGTGCTGCCTGGACCCCCTTCTTTTTTTAAAAATCAGAAAATCCCATTAAAATCTGCTTTTACTACTTTAAATCCCATTAAGTGATCTTATCCTGATTTTCAGCATCCCCATTACCCTTTGTTTCCCATTATTACATTAAATTATATCCATTATACTCCACTATCAGCACATTACTATTATCAAATTACCCTCACTATTTTATTCCTCAAATACCCCTGAAATCCTACTATAATTACTGTTCTTAATACAAAATCATAACAGATTCTACACTCTGTTCAAACAGCTATAACCAATCCTATTAACATTATCTAATCAATCTCCTAACACAATTGTATCTAATCAACCCTTGTAAACTTGAATTCAAACCCCACATCACAATAACATTACACTGAATTCAGCATAACAATTCAAACTGAACTTCAACATTGAACTAAGATCAAACAAACACAGGAGCATTGTCAATATACTGACAATGCCCTGAAACTCAATGTTCAGAAATCAACATACACACATCATTCATCTGACAGATTCATTGAAATATAATCAAGGATGATTTAACTGACGAGTATTAATTAAACTGATTATTTACAACAATTGTCAACAAACAACCGATAAACAGATTATTTCAAACAGCATTTTCAGAAACAGGATTCTATAATATAACTACTCGACGAACTTAATCGAGTCGATTACTCACATTGTAAATAATCACAACCAACAGAAACAGTTTCACATTTTGATCAAGTAAGCGGGTAGGAGACAGAATCACAGAATTAAATAAACAAAAAATATGAAAAATTACACAGGTTATTGAAACACAATACATGTAGGAAACAAAAGAAAAATAGGAAAAATACCTCTGAATCTTTAAATTTACCCGGACTCAGACTCAACTTGGATTTGAACCTTTTTGAGGCTGAACAGACTTTATTCGAAGTATTCTCAATTGAGAATACCTCGATTAAAGTCTCTTAAACCTCAATCCTTCACTTGAATTGGAAAAATTCCACGATTGGAAATTTTTAGGGTTTCAGATTCTTTGATTTAGGGTTCGACCAATTCTGGGCAGATTCGAAGGGAACCAAAGATGACACAAGGGTGAGGGAGGCCTAGGGGTCATTTGGTGTTAGTTTGGAACGAAACTGGGTGAGTTCATGTTTGGCTCGAACCTTCAAAAGAAGATTCGAAGAGCTCTGAGGTGATTCGAGCCAAACCAAAACCAGATCCATAGCTAGGGTAGTTAGGGGAAGCTACAGTGTTAATTTGGAGACCATCGGAGGTGGTTGAGTTTTCAGACCAACCTTCAATTTAAGATTCGAAGAGTTGGGGCCTGATTTGAAGGAAACTAACCCTGGATCCGTAAAGAGGGGGTTGTGAGGACTGGGCTGTGAGGGGGGGTAATTTGGTTTGGGCCTAGATTTTGGTCCGGGCCTGATTTATGACTTATTTTCCTATTTTCATTTCCTAATTATTAAAATCCTAATTAAAATTATAAAAACAAAAATTACTCTTACAAAATATTAATTATTTTTTAACAAATGTTAACACATAGACAAAACATTAATTACACAATGACATAATTAATGACCAAAATAAGGTAAATGCATATTTTTTGTGATTTTCTTTTAATTAACTCTTAAATGCATAATTAAATCCTAATTATGCATGCAACATGTGTTTTTATTTTATTTTTCATTTTAAAGTAGACATTTACGGACATAACACAAATATTTAATAAACGCCACACAAATTCTAAAAATTGCACACTAAGCAAAAATTGTTTTTTTTTTTTTGAATTATTTTGGAGTAATTTTCGTGAGGCAAAAATCACGTGCTCACACTCGTTTAGTGTTGTCTAGGTTTGTAACCCCAGTTTAGTTTGCTTATTTTGTTGTTCAAATCCTTTCACCAGCTGTCTAATGCAATTTTCTATTTTCTGTAACTGCTAGTCATTTTTGTTTAGTTCTCTTTTCTTTTATAGTTCTTTTCCTGTTGACTATAGTGACATGACATGCACGCATAATTCTCAGCCTAGTTTTAAAAGTCAATATAGTCATGAAGCAATTTTGAAGATGTAAGGACATGCGAGGGGAAATAAGCGAAGGTATTTTGAGATCACTTCAAGCCCGAATTGTGTGAAACTGGGGCAGATAGAACATAAAGAAACCCTATTCAAATTCATCCTGCTTCATCAGATCGAAGCTAAAGGCAAGTTCACCCCAAATTTGCTAGTGCTTTGTATTTAACAGATGTAGAAGGCAAATGTGTAGAAATGGCTATCAATTCTGATGCGGTCAAAAGATATTATGTATGATTTCTTTGGTTTAGTTGTGTTTATTTGTACTTGGCATGTTTTGAAGATTAGAATGACGAAGGCATTTTGTTCTCCTATCTATACACTTTATCCTTTGTTACCCTTTTTGAGCCTTATTTATTTCTTTTTCATACCCCTCTTTTGGAATCAGTAGTAAAGTTCAGAAACGCAAGTGCAAAATGTAAGTAAAGGACAAAGAGAAAAGAGAAAGAAAAGAAGGAAAAAGAGAAAAGGAAAAGAATGAAAAGAGAGAGAAGAAAAAGAAGAAGAAAGAGAAAAGAAAAAGAAAAAAAAGAGAAAAAAGAGAGAAGAAAAACAACAACAAAAAGAAAAGGAAGGAAAGAAGAGAAAAGAAAAAGAAAAGAAAAATCACAACAAACAAAGTAATTCCTATGACATGAACTATGTTCGACCTGATTCCTTTTAAGGATATGTAGGTAGCCTCACAGTTCGGTCCCATCAAAATAAAAATCCAAAAGTCCCCAAGCAAAGAAATTGGGGCAGACGTTGTGGTTGTTGTAGGAAATCTGATTCCGAAAGTTGTAATTTCGAACCCATTTGAATTGTTTCGAGCCTTTGATACCCTTTCTTTCTAACCCTATCCAAAAGCCCGCATTATGGTCCAAAGAAAGACCTTCCGATCAGTCTTCGAGAGATGCCAAGTCAAGCGAGTAGAGGTGAATCATATTAGGGGCAGCACTCTGGTCCAAGCAAGGAAAAATGAAAAATGAGAGAGTCTTATTGGTGAAAACCCTCACGGGCACTGTAAGGCGATGGAAAACCGAGAGAAATAAAAAATGAGAGAGCCTTATTAGTGAAAATCCTCACGGGCATCGTAAGGCGATGAAAGCTGAGAGAAATAAAAGATGAGAGAGTCTTATTGGTGAAAACCTTCACGTACACCTTGAGGCGACGGTAAGTTGAGAGAAAGAACAAATGAGAGAAGCTTGATGGTGAAAACTCTCTGGGCACTACAAGTCAAATAAGGATTGTGAATCAAATTGGATAATTGGAGCATTGAAGCCCAGTTTCACGGTTTAAAGATACAACAAAAGTTGAACATCAGGCTTACTTGACAGAATAGGCCACAGGTGCATGTCATGGTCATTAGAGTTGGTATCCATAACTGATAGGTTTCTACTTTGTATTTTGCTCGTTAGGAATCATCTTTTTCCATTGTCCTTTACTCTGTTCTTTTTGTCTTGTTCACTTCCTCTTCCTGAGTCTGTGTGGTTAGAACAAGTGAGAAATGACTTCAAAATTTGCCACCAGCTATCCAATTGCACAAAATGGGGTCTGGCTAACCAATCAAAATGTCATAAGTCAGAAAAGAACAACAAGCGCATTGAGCTGGTAATAATCAACATGCTTTGGGATCCTTTTGAAATACAAAGGTTTGGTACATATCAATTCATGAACAATGCAACAAGATGAAGGGTGTTAGGTGAACGAATCAAAGATATTTTCGGTGAAACACAAAGGTTTGGTATATATCAATTCATGGACAATTGTCACGACCTGGATTTCCCACCCTCGGGAGTCATGATGGCGCCTACTAATGTGAGCTAGGCGAGCCAATTCTTAACTGCTTACTTCATTAATAATTACTTCTTTTAACAATTATCAGTGATAACATGAAGCAACGGAATTAAATAATTAAACGGAAGACTTAAATTATAGACGACGAAACAATAATGCGAGAATCAACATATGCCTCGAAGTGCAGGGATCAAAATTTCTTTCACATGCTTGTTACAATATATTGAAAATCATCATTAAGGCATGGAAGATACAAGAAAATCAGAGTATCCGCAATATAAGGACTCACGGTCATACTAGACACCAACATATAGATTCTTGCCACCATGCCTATACGTCGTACTCGATAATTAGCACGTAGCAAATAAGACTCAACTCTTAATCCCTCAAGCTAAGGTTAGACCAAACACTTACCTCGAAGCTTTGAACACCACTCAAGCCTCAATTATAGTTTTACCCCTTGATTCCACCACCAATCCGCTAGAATCTAGTCACAAGTTACTTAATTACATCAATAAGTGCTAAATGGATCAACCCCAATGCATGAAAATGAGTTTTCCCAAAGTTTTACTCAAAAAGTCAAAATCACCCCCGGGCCCACGTGGTCGAAACCCGAGGTTCGGACCAAAACCCGTTTACCCATTCCCCCACAAATTCAAATGTATAATTTGTTTTGAAATCGGACCCCAAATTGAGGTCCAAATCCCCAATTTTTAGAAAAACCTAGGTTCTACCCAAAACACCCATTTTCCCCTATGAAAATCTTTGATTTTAAGTTAAAATCATGTTAAAAGATGTTAAGGAGTGAACAAAATGAGTTAGAAATCACTTACCAATTGTTTTGGAGAAGAAATGTTATTTAGAAAATCGCCTCTTATGTTTTGGGGTTTTGAAAAGTGTAAAAATAACTGAAATTCATGTGTATTTATACCCTTCTGAAGCCCCCTGCGCGGACAGCGCTAAGCCGACCGCGGCCGTACAGCACCCACCACGGACCGTGCAAAGCTGACTGCGGCCGCGCTGGCCCTTCCTGAAGACCTGCGGATCTTTGCCCCGCGCGGACCGCGCAAAGCTGACCGCGGCCGCACAGCACCCACCGCGGCCGCACGCAATTCCTCACGGGCCGCGCTAAAGGGTTCAGAGGCCTGCAATATTTTCCTGAACCTGCAACATCTGATCTTTTAAGCCTACGGCATCCCGGAACCTACTTGAAACTCACTCGAGCCCTCGAAGCTCTAACCCAAGTATTCGTGTGGTCAAATCATCAATATAACATCATGAACATCGAATCAATCCTCAAGATCAATGGAATTTCTCAGATTTCCCTTTTAATCATCAATTCCCCAATTTGGGTCCGGATCGCGTCAAATGACGTCCGTTTTTAACCAAACTTTACAAGAGTGATTTCAAACATCTATAAGACCTGTACCGGGCGCCAGAACCAAAATACGGGCCCGATACCATAGTCTTCTAACCAAATTTCATTTCCAATTTCCTTAATTACTTCAAGAAAACAATTTCACTCAAAAATTCATTCCTCGGGCTTGGGACCTCGGAATCCGATTCCGGGCATACGCCCAAGTCCCATATTTTCCTACGGACCCTTCAAGACCGTCAAATCATGGGTCCGGTTCCGTTTACCCAAAATATTGACCGAAGTCAAATTTATTTATTTTCATTTTAATATCAAAACATAGCATTTTTCACAAAATTTCATATTTAAGCTTTCCGGCTACGCACCGGGACTGCGCACGTAAATCAAAGCAACCCCAAATGAGGTTTTCAAGGCCTCGGAGACACAGAATTCAATTAGAAACCGGTGATGACCCCTTTGGGTCACCACATTCTCCACTTCTTAAACAACCGTTCGTCCTCGAATGGACAAAAGAAGGAAGTACCTGAGTCGGAAAATAGATGAGGATAACGGCTCCGCATGTCGGACTCGGACTCCCAGGTCGAAGCCTCAGGGGGCAGACCTTTCCACTGAACACGAACAGAAGGAAAATTCTTGGATCTCAACTGACGAATCTGCCGGTCTAGAATAGATATCGGCTCCTCCTCATAGGATAAGTCCTTGTCCAACTGGACAGTACAGAAATCTAACACGTGGGATGGATCACCGTGATATTTCCGGAGTATAGACACATGAAAAACTGGATGCACGGATGATAAGCTAGGCGGCAATGCAAGTCTATAAGCCACCTCTCCCACTCTGTCAAAAATCTCAAAAGGACCGATAAACATACAGCTAAGCTTTCCCTTCTTCCCAAATCTCATCACCGATACCCGCTCACCAGCCATAAAAGCCACGTCTCGAACCTTGCGATCTGCATAGCTCTTTTGCCTAGACTGAGCTATACGAAGCCTATACTGAATGATCCTGACCTTGTCCAAGGCCTCCTGAACCAGATCCGTACCCAACAACCGAGCCTCTCCCAGCTCAAACCATCCAACCGGAGATCGACACCGCCTACCATATAAAGCCTCGTAAGGAGCCATCTGGATACTCGACTGGTAGCTGTTGTTGTAGGCAAACTCTGCTAGAGGCAAAAACTGATCCCACGAACCTCCGAAGTCAATAACACAAGCCCAGAGCATATCCACCAATATTTGAATAGTCCGCTCGGACTGTCCATCCATTTGAGGATGAAATGTTGTACTCAACTCAACCTGGGTGCCTAACTCTCACTGAACTGCTCTCCAGAAGCGCGAGATGAACTATGTACCTCGGTCCGAAATGATAGATACCGGCACACCATGAAGGAAAACAATCTCCCGGATATAGATCTCAGCTAACCTCTCGGACGAATAAGAGACTGCCACAGGAATGAAATGCGCTGACTTGGTCAGCTTATCAACAATGACCCAAACTGCATCGAACTTCCTCCGAGTCAGCGGAAGCCCAACAACGAAATCTATAGTGATCCGCTCCCATTTCCACTGGGGAAGCTCAATCCTCTACAAAAAACCACCAGGCCTCTGATGCTTGTACTTAACCTGCTGACAATTCAAACACCGTGCCACATATGCCACAATATCTTTCTTCATTCTACGCCACCAATAATGCTTCTGCAAATCCTGATACATCTTCGCGGTGCCCGGATGGATAGAGTATCGGGAACTATGGGCCTCCTCTAAAATCAACTCTCGAAGCCCATCCACATTAGGCACACAAACTCGACCCTGCAATCTCAGAACTCCATCATCACCTAAGGTAACCTGCTTGGCACCTCCACACCGCACCATGTCTCTAAGGACACACAAATGGGGATCATCAAACTGCCGATCACGGATACGCTCCAATAATGAAGAACGAGCGACCGTGCAAGCTAATACTCGACTAGGCTCAGAAATATCCGACCTCACAAATCGATTGGCCAAAGCCTGAACATCCAAAGCAAGCGGCCTCTCACCGACTGGAATATAAGCAAGACTGCCCATACTAGCTGACTTTCTACTCAAAGCATCGGCCACCACGTTGGCCTTTCCCGGGTGATATAAGATAGTGATATCATAATCCTTCAACAACTCCAACCACCTCCTCTGCCTCAATTCAACTCCTTTTTTGAACAAATACTGAAGACTCTTGTGATCAGTGAACACCTCACATGCCATGCCATACAAATAATTCCTCCAAATCTTCAATGCGTGAACAATGGCTGCCAACTCTAAATCATGCACTGGGTAGTTATTCTCATGAATCTTTAACTGCCTCGAAGCATAGGCAATGACCTTACCCTCCTGCATCAATACTGCACCAAGCCCAATGCAAGATGCATCACAATAAATGGTGTAAGGCCCTGAACCTGTGGGCAGGACTAACACCGGTGCCGTAGTCAGAGCTGTCTTAAACCTCTGAAAGCTCACCTCACACTCGTCGACCATCTGAACTGGGCACCCTTCTGAGTCAACCTGGTCATCGGGGCTGCAATGGATGAAAACCCCTCCACGAACCGATGATAGTAGCCTGCCAATCCCAAGAAACTCTGAATCTTTGTAGCTGATGCTGGTCTAGGCTAGTTCTTGACCGCCTCAATCTTCTTCGAATCAATCTGAATACCCTCTGCAGATACAATGTGACCCAAAAATGCAACCGAACTCAAACAGAACTCACACTTTGAAAAATTAGCATATAATCGACTATCCTTCAGAGTCTGAAGAACCACTCTGAGTTGTTGCTCGTGCTCCTCCCGGATGCGGGAATATATCAAAATATCATCAATGAAGACGATCACGAACGAATTTAAATAAGGCTTGAACACTCGGTTCATCAAATCCATAAAAGTTATTGGGGCATTTGTCAACCCGAATGACATGACCAAGAACTTATAATGCTCACACCGAGTGCGGAAAGCTATCTTTGGGACATCGGATGCCCTAATCCTCAACTGATGGTAGCCAGATCTCAAGTAAATCTTTGAAAATACCTTGGCACTCTGAAGATGATCGAACAAATCATCAATCCTTGAAAGTGGATACTTATTCTTGATCGTGACCTTGATCAACTGTCGGTAATCAATGCACATCCTCATCGAACCATCCTTTTTCTTAACAAACAACACCGGCGCACCCCAAGGCGAAACGCTGGGTCTAATGAAACCTTTCTCAAGCAAGTCCTGTAACTGCTCCTTCAATTCTTTCAATTCAGGCGGGGCCATATGGTATGGCGGGATAGAAATGGGTTGGGTGCCCGGAGCCAAATCAATGCAAAAGTTGATATCCCTGTCAGGTGGCATACCTGGCAGGTCTGAAGGAAAAACCTCAGGAAACTCCCGAACAATAGGCACAGAATCAATAGAGGGGACCTCCGCACTAGAATCGCGAACATAAGCCAAATAGGCCAAGCACCCCTTCTCGGCCATACGTCGAGCCTTCATATACGAAATAACACTTCGGGTAGAATGACCAGGAGTCTCTATCCACTCTAAACGGGACAAATCCGGTAATGCTAGGGTCACAGTCTTGGCATGCCAATCCAAGATAGCGTGGTACGGGGATAACTAGTCCATCCCCAATATAACATCGAAATCGACCATATCTAAAAGCAACAAATCAACACGAGTCTCAAGACCTCCAATCATTAGAATACAAGAACGATGAACTCAATTGACCACGATAGAATCACCCACCGGTGTAGACACATAAATAGGCATACTCAATGAATCACTAGGCATGACCAGGTACGGTGCAAAATAAGTTGACACATGCGAATATATAGACCCCGGATCAAATAACACTGAAGCATCTCTATCACAAACCAGAATAGTACCTATAATAACTGCATCTGAAGCCTCAGCCTCGGGCCTAGCTGGAAGGGCGTAGCATCGGGGCTGGGTCCGACCACCCTGAACTACCTCTCTAGGACGGCCTGCTATTAGCTGGCCTCCACCTCTGGCGGCCTGAGCTCCACCTCTAGGACCTCTACCCCCACCTCTAGCACATCTAATCCCACCCCTAACTGGCTGGGCGGGCGGTGGAACACCTGATGCCATTACCATCGCACGAGAACCTTGATGCTGAGAGTTACCTGGTGCTCGAGGGCAAAACCTAGCAATGTGACCCAGATCACCACAAGTGTAACAAGCCCTCAGCTGCTGAAACTGTTGGCCTTGTCAACCTGAATGACCACCTCGGAAGCTCTAAAGCGGTGGTGCACTGATAGGAGCTGGTGGTACACTGTAAGGCT
Source organism: Nicotiana tabacum (assembly GCF_000715075.1). Lineage (NCBI taxonomy): Eukaryota > Viridiplantae > Streptophyta > Magnoliopsida > Solanales > Solanaceae > Nicotiana > Nicotiana tabacum. Next base: position 48,475,548 of record NC_134089.1, on the reverse strand, counting down.
GCTGATTAGAATAATGCGTCTGAGAACCACGACCACCTGAAGTACCATGAGAGACCTGGAGAGCTAACTCAAAGGGCCTAGGAGGATGGCCTCTACCATATTAATCTCTACCTCCAAACGAGGTACCACTGAATCTGCCTGAATGACGGGGCCTCTTATCCGACCCATGACCACCTCCCTGTGACAGAATCATCTCAACTCTGCGGGCCACATTGGCCGCTTCCTGGAAAGTGATCTCACTCCCGACCTCCTTGACCATCTGAAGATGAATCGGCTGAATAAGACCATCAATAAACCTCCTTACCCTCTCTCTCTCTTGGTGGGAAGTATGACAAGAGCATGGCAAGCTAGATCGATGAACCTGGTCTCATACTGGGTGACCGTCATGAAACCCTGTTGGAGGCGCTCAAACTACCTCCGAAAGGCCTCTCTCTGAGTCACGAGTAGAAACTTCTCCAAAAACAACGTTGTGAACTACTCCTAAGTCAAAGATGGTGAACCGGCTGTTCTAGCTAAGCAATAATCCCTCCACCAAGTCTTGGCGGATCCAGACAGACGAAAGGTAGCAAAATCAACTCCATTGGTCTCAACGATCCCCATATTCCGAAGAACCTCGTGACAACTATCCAGAAAATCCTGGGGATCCTTAGTAGATGCATCGCTGAATGTAGAAGTGAAGAGCTTGGTGAACCTATCCAGCCTCCACAAAGCATCGGCGGACATAGCTGCTCCATCGCCGGTCTGAGCTACTACACCCGGCTGGACCGCCACGGCTGGTTGAACTGCTAGAATCTGAACTTGGGGAGCTACCTGCTCTGGAGTGCGCATAGTAGGAGTCTGAGCCCCTCCTCCAACCTGAGAAGTGGCTGGTGCTACTGGAAGCAAACCTGCTCGGGTGACACTCTCCATGAGGCCCACCAATCGGACCAGAGTGTCCTGAAGAGCTGGGGTGGCAATGAACCCCTCTGGGACCTGAGCTGGGCCCACTGGAACTACTGGGGCCAGAACCTCCTCCTCAAAATCAACCTGGGGCTCTGCCACTGGTGCTGCTGCTCGGGGCTGAGCTCTGCCCCTACCTCGGCCTCGCCCTCTGCCCCTAATGGGAGCTGCTGCAGGGGGCTCGGGCTGCTGAGTAGTAGATGAGGAAGCACGTGTTCTCGCCATCTGCGAAGAACAAAGTATAAGTTCAATTAGCATTTGAGGAACAAATCCACACGACAAGAAAGAACAAATGTTAGATTTTCCTAACTCTATAGCCTCTGGGGATAAATATAGACGTCTCCATACCGATCCCTGAGACTCTACTAAGCTTGTTTGTGAATTGTGAGACCTATGTAACCTAGAGCTCCGATACCAACTTGTCACGACCCGGATTCCCACCCTCGGGAATCGTGATGGCGCCTACTAATGTGAGCTAGGCGAGCCAATCCTTAACTGCTTACTTCACTAACAATTACTTCTTTTAACAATTATCAGTGATAACATGAAGAAACGGAATTAAATAATTATGCAGAAGACTTAAATTAAAGAAGACGAAATAATAATGCGAGAATCAACATATGCCTCTACCCAAGAACTGGTGTCACATTACTCACGAACTTCTAAGAGTACTAAATACAACTGTTTGAAAGAAAAAAAAATATAAGTTGTTTTGTCTCGAAATACAGGAGATAATAGACTGGAATAAAAGATAGAGGAGACGCCGGGCCTGCGGACACCTGCAAGGCTACATCGGTGTCTCACTGGACAAAAGGCTGACCCCCGCGCTACTGCTGCTGCCCAAGACCTAGATCTGTGCAAAAGAGCACAGAGTGTAGTATCAGCACAACCGACCCCATGTGCTGGCAAGTGTCCAACCTAACCTCGGCAAAGTAGTGACAAGGCGAGGACTAGACTCCAAATAGACCTATGCGATTCATATACATATATATATACAGCGGAAAAGAGATACAGAAATAACCAATCAATGTGGGAGGGGGAAACATGTTGTGGGGAGGTAACAGTTTCAAATAGAAATCCTCAATAACAAAAAGAACCAGCAAAGCCAGGATATCAACAAGAATCAAAAGTCAACAATTTGCACGGCATCACCTTTCGTGCTTTTACTCTCATTCTTACCAAAACAATACACGGCATCACCCTTCGTGCTTTACGCTCTTCCTCACCCAAACAACAATCACAAGGCAATAGGATAAGGGGATCTATAACCTCGAAGTAAATCAAATAACAACAAGTAATGAAAGAAACAACATAACTCGAATATCAACAAGGTATCAGGAATCAACAAATGCATGGCATCACCCTTCGTGCTTTTACTCTCGCCATCACCAAAACAATCATATAATAAAAATATGCACGGCATCACTCTTCGTGCTTTTACTCTCTTTCCTCACCATATAATCAATAAAATCGGCACGGAATGGTACATCGTGCGGCACGGCATCAGCCTTCGTGCTTTACACTCTTTCCTCACAATAGCAAACAATGCACGGCATCACCCTTCGTGCTTTAACACTCTTCCTCTCCCAAACAACAATCACAAACAAAGGAGCAAGGGAGTAGACAAATAATGGTAGAAATCCCAGCAAGGGAATACAATTAAGTAGCTAAATCCCAGCAAGGGAACACAATTAAGCAGCTAAATCCCAGCAAGGGAACAATATCAATGTTCTTAGCTTCCCGGCAAGGGAGATAATCAACAAAACAAAAAACATACCGGCAAGGGAGCAATTTAATAATTCTTTCTCTTTCTTTCACTTTCACTTCTCATCTCACTTTACCACCTGAGCCAATGCTCCATAGGGGTTCAATCATCTCGTATACTTTCATAATTCGTATTATAACTCGAGCCAACACTCCTCGAAGTGCAGGGATCAAAATTTCTTTCACGTGCTTGTTACAATATATAGAAAATCATCGTTAGGGCATGGAAGATACAACAAAATCAGAATATCCGCAATATAAGGACTCACGATCATACTAGACACCAACGTATAGATACTCGTCACCATGCCTATACGTCGTACTCGATAATTAGCACGTAGCAAATAAGACTCAACTCCTAATCCCTCAAGCTAAGGTTAGACAAAATACTTACCTCGAAGCTTTGAACACCACTTAAGCCTCAATTATAGCTTTACCCCTTGATTCCACCACCAATCTGCTCGAATCTAGTCACAAGTTACTTTATTACATCAATAAATGCTAAATGGATCAACCCCAATGCATGAAACTAAGTTTTCCCAAAGTTTTACTCAAAAAGTCAAAATCACCCTCGGGCCCACGTGGTCGAAACCCGAGGTTCAGACCAAAACCCGTTTACCCATTCCCCCACAAATCCAAATGTATAATTTGTTTTGAAATCGGACCCCAAATTGAGGTCCAAATCCCCAATTTTTAGAAAAACCTAGGTTCTACCCAAAACACCCATTTTCCCCTATGAAAATCTTTGATTTTAAGTTGAAATCATGTTAAAAGATGTTAAGGAGTGAAGAAAATGAGTTAGAAATCACTACCAATCGTTTTGGAGAAGAAATGTTATTTAGAAAATCGCCTCTTATGTTTTGGGGTTCTGAAAAGTGTAAAAATAACTGAAATTCACATTTATGTATACCATTCTGAAGCCCCCTGTGCGGACCGCGCTAAGATGACCGCGGCCGCACAGCACCCACCTCGGACCGCGCAAAGCTGACCGCGGCCACGCTGGCCCTTCCTGAAGACCTGCAGACCTTTGCCCCACGCAAAGCTAACCGCGGCCGCACAGCACCCACCGCGGATCGCGCAAAGGCAACCGCGGCCGCATGCGATTCCTCGTGGGCCGCGCTAAAGGGTTTAGAGGCCTGCAATATTTTCCTGAACCTGCAACAACTGATCTTTTAAGCCTACGGCATCCCGGAACCTACTCGAAACTCACCCGAGCCCTCGAAGCTCTAACCCAAGTATGCACACTACTTCAAAAACACTCTACGAACATATTCGTGTGGTCAAATCATCAATATAACATCATGAACATCGAATCAAGCCTCAAGATCAATGGAATTTCTCAGATTTCCCTTTTAAACATCAATTCTCTAATTTGGGTCCAGATCGATTCAAACGACGTCCGTTTTAACCAAACGTTACAAGAGTGATTTCAAATATCTATAAGACCTGTACCGGGCGCCGAAACCAAAATACGGGCCCAATACCATAGTCTTCTAACCAAATTTCATTTCCAATATCCTTAATTACTTCAAGAAAACAATTTCACTCAAAAATTCATTCCTCGGGCTTGGGACCTCGGAATTCGATTTCGGGTACGCCCAAGGCCCATATTTTCCTACGGACCCTCTGAGACCGTCAAATCACTGGTCCGGGTCCGTTTACCCAAAATGTTGACCGAAGTCAAAAAAATCATTTTAATATCAAAACTTAGCATTTTTCACAGAATTTCATATTTAAGCTTTCCGGCTACGCGTCCGAACTACGCACGCAACTCGAAGCAACCCTAAATGAGGTTTTTAAGGCCTCGGAGACACAGAATTCAATTAGATACAGGTGATGACCCCTTTGGGTCATCACAACAATGCAACAGATGGAGGGTGTTAGGTGAATGGATTAAAGGTATTTTCTGTGATAAGATTGACAGAGAAAGTGGTTAACCAATAACAAACAAGGTCTTCCAAGTGGAAATCAAAGTTATCATGGCAAGTGAAGGAGCAATAGACCTCAAGGCCAATGCCAGTAGGTTAAGTCAGGAAAGAACAGCATGCACATTGAGAGGACGGTAATTGACGTGCTTTGGGATTCATGTGAAACACAAAGGTTGGTAAATGTCAGTTCATGAGTAATGCAAAAGATAGAGGGTATTGGGTCTGAACGGAGAAGAGGTATTTTCTGTGATAAGGATGACAGAGAAAGTGATTAGTCAAGGAACAAGCAAGGTCTTTGAGTAAAAATCAGTTATCATGAGAAGTGAAGGAGAAACTGCCCTCAAAGTCAAGGCCACAAACCAACCACCATATTTTTAAACTGACAAGATTTTTCTTTGATTTGAAACAGGGGCAGGAAATTTTGGTTGTTTCGGAGAAACCCTCCGTAGGGGAAAGCCAAGCACCAGACAGGTTTGACTTTTGATTTGCAGGACTCGCCTGGATAATGGGATTTCATTTGAAGTTTCAGGACCCTCCTGGATAATGGGATCTAGTTTTTAAATTCTCAGGACCCTCCTGGATAATGGGATTTAATTTAAAATTTTCAGTACCCTCCTGGATAATGGGATTTAGTTTTTAAAATTTCAGGGCCAGCCTGGATAATGGGATTTAGTTTTAAGTTTTCAGGGCCCTCCTGGATAATGGGATTTAATTTTAAAATTTCAAGGCCCTCTTGGATAATGGGGTTTAATGTTAAAAATTCTCAGGACCCTCCTGGACAATGGGACTTAGTTAAAATTCAAAACGTTCATGAGTAACAAGATCTAGCTAGGCTCTACCTTGAGGAAATATAAGTTTGGCTTTGAAGTTTTCATGCTTAGGATAAGATTCAATTTGAAATTTTAAGGACCCTCCTGAATAATGGGACTTAGTTTAATACCTCCCTTAGATGCTAAGATTTAGCATAAGTTTCATCATTAGGAAGTTGAATTTAGCTCTGAAATTTTCACCCTTAAGATGAGATTTAATTTTAAATTTTTAGGACCCTCCTGGATAATGGGATTTAGATTTTCAATTTTAGGACCCTCCTCGATAATGGAATTTACTTTTAGGTGTTCAGGACCCGCCTGGATAATGGGATTTAGTTTTAGGTGTTCAGGACCCGCCTGGATAGTGGGATTTAGTTTTAAGGTTTGAGGACCCTCCTGGATAATGGGATTTAATTTTTTGTTGTTAGGATCCTCCTGGATAATGGGATGTAGTTTAAGACTTTCTTAGATAACAAGATGTAGCAGGAGTAACACCTTTAGAAGATATGATTTAGGTTTTTAAAGTCGTCATTTAACTAGGAGGTTTCAGGACCCTCCTGGATAATGGGATTTAGCTTTCAAATTCATAGAGATATTTGGTAACATGATTCAATGCGCCCAGCATCAAACCAGGGCAGACGTTTTCTTTGTTTTATTTATTTTGTTGAAATCAGGCGCCCACCTGGAGAACAAGGGAATACGGTTCAAGTTTTTGGCAATCAAGCGCCCACCTGGAGAACAAGGGAATACGGTTCAAATTTTTGGCAATCAGGCGCCCACCTGGAGAACAAGGGAATGCAGTTCGAGTTTTGGCAATCAGGCGCCCACCTGGAAAACAAGGGAATATATTTTCAAGTTTCAGCAATCAGGCGCCCACCTGAAGAACAAGGGAATATATTTCAAGTTCAGCAATCAGGCGCCCACCTAGAGAATAAGGGAATACATTTCAAATTCAGCAATCAGGTGCCCACCTGGAGAACAAGGGAATACATTTCAAGTTTTGGTAATCAGGCGCCCACCTGGAGAACAAGGAAATACATTTCAATTTCAGCAATCAGGCGCCCACCTGGAGAACAAGGGAATACATTTCAAGTTCAGTCAGGCACCCACCTGGAGAACAAGGGAGTATAGTCCAAGTTTTAGGTTTCAAGTTCTTAGTGATATTTGGTAATATGTCAAACTCGGGTAGAAGTTTTCTTTGTTTTATTTATTTTGTGGAAATCAGTGCCCACATGGAGAACAAAGGAATACATTTCAAGTTTTGGTAATCAGGAGCCCACTTGGAGAACAAGGGAATACATTTCAAGTTCAGCAATCAGGCGCCCACCTGGAGAACAAGGGAATACATTTCAAGTTCAGTAATCAGGCACCCACCTGGAGAACAAGGGAGTATAGTCCAAGTTTCAGGTTTCAAGTTCTTAGTGATATTTGGTAATATGTCAAACTCGGGTAGAAGTTTTCTTTGTTTTGTTTATTTTGTGGAAATCGGCGCCCACCTGGAGAACAAGGAAATACATTTCAAGTTCAACAATCAGGAGCCCACCTGGAGAATAAGGGAACACAGAATGTTTCACTAACCAGGCGCCCACCTGGAAAACAAGGGAAGACAGTTCAAGTTTCAAGGGAAAGTAGTTCCGAAGGAAGATAGTTCAAGATTTGGCAATCTGGCACCCACATGGAAAACAAGGGAATTCACTTCAGAATGCAATTCAAGTCAGCAACAAAAGAAGCTCACGGCTAGAATGCGAGTCAATAGTCCGAGGTGATCAATAGAATTTAGTCACAAGAAAGAAAAAAAACAACAAAGAGAAAGGCAAGAAATTAATCCAAATGCAGAAGTTGATGAAAGATGTGGGTTGCTGAAGATATGGCCAGGGTCACAAGCATTGCATACCTAGTCTTGATCCGAAAAGCTGAAAAAGGCTGAACTAGCACCTACAACTAGCAAGCGTCAAGGTTCAAATCTAAAGTCTGCATGAAGAACCATTCAAGACTCAAGATCAAACTTAAGGAGACTTACAGATAGGAATCTTATAACTCGTAGTTGATAGGATTAGCTAGTCTTTTTCATGTTTTGATTTTTGATGTAATAACAGGATCGCGGACCGGAACCTCGGCGGAACGGCACCTCGACCGGCTGTCCACCTCGACATACTCCATCATCTCACTCACCTCTGAACTACATATGGCCTGATTCCTTTATAGCCAAGGATATGTAGGCAGCTCAGATACCAGGGCTCGGTCACATTTCCATTTTCTCTTAGTTTTGGTCACTTTAAATAAGGATCGGGTCAAAATACCTGTCTAGTCATTCTTTGTCTGAAAATGCTTCGCGTTTTCAGTCAAAGAGGGGCAGCTGTAGACATGTGATTTTTGACCCTCCCCAAGATTTTTCATATTTTAGCACGTAAATATTTAATTTAGGCCTAATATAGCTATTTCAACTATTTTTAACTTCTTTACTTTATTTCGTCATAAAAATGGAAAATTACAAAAATATGTTAGCTTACGTATCTTTCATAAATTTAAATAAAAATATACAAAAAATAGTACCTTATTTTTATCTTTACATAATCTTGAAAATACAAGAAATATATAATATTTTCATGTCAGCTTCTGCATTATGTAGTATTTTTATCTTATTTTAAAAGGAGTTGATTAAGGTGTTGGATCACAATTTTAAGAGTTTTAGAGCCCAGTTCTTGGCCCAATTCGGATTAGTCCATTAAGCCTAGGGACCCTTCTAGACTCTTCTTTGGAATAAAAAATAAATAAAGAAGACCCTAAGGACCTAACACACCAAAGACCTAGAGACTAATGAGCAAAAAACACAAAATATAACCCTAGACCCTACACTTATAAAAGCTAAGGCTAATCAGCCAAAAGAGGGGAGGACACTAAGACCTACGCCCAAAGAAAACGGCATCAGCTATTTCCAATTCTCCTCCATCGTCAAAAAAACACTAGCAAAACTTCCCAATCAAAAAGAATCTGGAGCTAGGACCTAGGCATTCTAAGAGATGGGGAACGAAAAGTAACAAAAAAAAAAGCAAAAAGAGAATTCAAAAAAAAAACCAGAGACAACGGCAAAGCCCCATTCCCAGCCGTTTTCCTCTCATCTCCTCTTAGCTTCACCGCCAAAATCCAACCGTTAATCACCATTGAACGCACTCTAAAAAACATTCTGAAAACCAGTCCAATCAGCCCCAAAATCAGCTAAACACGCTCAAAACAACAGCTCAAAATTGATACCATTCGAGTTCGAGTTCTGTCAAGGTCGCCGACATAATTTTGCGATCGAGTGAAGTGTAGAGCCTCAGTTAACACCTGCTCATTTTCAGCCACGGCGTGCTCGTCGTTGTATATCGTTTGGAGCTGCCGCAAAATTTTGCAAGTTAATAAAAGGTCCATGTTTATCTATTGTTCGATATTATGATTGATCTAATTTTTTTTTCTTTTTTTTTCTTTCTCCAGTTAAATGATATGTTTGTTAAATGAATTTGGTGGTTGTTTGAACAGATAAAAATCACTAAAATATAAGAAGGTCCATATGTATATGACATGCAACACAACTCAATTCAACATATATCTTCACTTCGACGATGTACTCCTCTAATGCAGTTTCTTCTTCCCAAGGTTTCATATTCTTATCCTGGAGATATGAGTGGATATATATAGGGGAAGACTTCACAATATAGCTGAATGTGTAGTTAGTGGAACTTCATTGGATTTTAAATTTGAAGCATCCCTTGATTAGACACTAGTAGTATATTAGTAGGCTTCTTCGTTCTATATATGTTAAGTAGATTTTTTTTCTCTTATTTTGATTTGCTTATTTGATTCAACGTTTTTGAGGCATAAGCTGAATTGATCACATGATTGTTAAGAAATCTATTTAGGTTAGTTTATTAAGCTTAAAATTAAATGTTGTGGCCATATGATTGATTTTTTTTGTGAAATTGTCTTGGGCCATGAAGATTTAGACAATTAGATTCGAGGCGTGCCATAAAGTAAGATATAGTTTATGGCCCTCAAAAGCTTAATTTAAGTTTTTCCTTTAAAAATTGGAAGCGAGGTGTTCCGTGCCAAACAAAATCTCAAATGCATAGCCCTCACTTAATTAATTTTAATCCTTTAGAAATCGAGGTGCGCCATTTAATTGAATTTTCCATGGCCCTCACGAACTTGAAAATATGTAGTTGCTTTAGGCGCGTAATTTAAATTACTTTCCTAAATTCGGGTGTGCATTTATGTGACCCAAATCCAAATCTCAACAACGTTAGATAAAATATGTCGCACCTCGATTCAAGACATGGTTCAAGACGTGTTTTAGATGACGTTGAATCTTTCCTAAAAATAATTGAATAAAGGCGGTTAAAGTTAAAATGGAACATAGGCTAAAACATGTACTAAAATCAGATAATAGGCCAATTATAATAGTTGAGCGACCGTGCTAGAACCACGGAACTCGGGAATGCCTAACACCTTCTCCTGGGTTAACAGAATTCCTATGTTCGGGGACTGTAATACAGAGTCAATCTTTTCCTCGATTCGGGATTTGAACCGGTGACTTGGGCACCATAAAATTATCCTAAGTGGCGACTCTGAATTTAATAAACAAATAATCCTGTTTCGATTGTTACTTTAATTAGAAAAACTCCCTTATATACACCCTTCCATGGGGGTGTAGGTAAAAAGAAGGTGTGACAGCAGGTATGAATGCAGTGTCCCCAACAAAAGGTCATCAGTACGAATAATGTACTGAGTATGTAAGGCATGTAAATAAGTATCTACGGGACATGGAAGAAAACGTGGAGTAAATGACTCAGCCTGTAAATTTGGATGGCTCTGTAAATCAAAATCATGAAATATCTTTAATGTCATGCATATGCATATAAATGTCATTTAATGCATAGGTCTATACGTACATAACATCATCAAGCCTCTAAGCGCATCCCATCATATCATTTCAGCCACTATGGGCAACATTATCATCGTATACCAGCTGATCAGGTGGTGGTGCGTATATAACGTCGTAACCTTTTTCCCATATCCCATATACATATATTTACATATATACGCGTATATAACGCAATCTGGTTATGGGTCAATGCACATGAGTATACCAGTTGATCAGGTGGTGGTGCGTATATAACACCGTAACCTTTTCCCATATTCCATATACATATATATACATATATATACGCGTATATAACGTTATCTGGTCATGGGTAAATGCACATGCAAATAAGTGCAATGCATGAGAAGTACATTAATAAAAATTCTCGGAACGTCAAAAGACCATTATACCTCTGATTAATATCATTTTACAGGAATAAATAATATATACATCCTTAATTGCTAAGAGTAGAAATACTTATGAAATAACATTACGTTTACGTATTATTGGATCATGCCAAAAGAAGGAAGGATTAGCCTGTCACGACCCAAAAACCAACTCGATCGTGATGGCGCCTAACGTGAAACTAGGCCAGCCGACACAACTCCCGAATTAAAGGTTAATCAATATAATTCATTTTAAGCTTTTAATTTATCCAAATATCTCATAATGTAATTTTAAAGGAACAGTGCAGAATAAATATACAAGCCCGACATCAGGGCGTCACAAGTCATGAGCATCTACTAAGGTCTGAATACAACAAGACTCTAAGAATATACTAAATAGAGTCTAAGGAAGACAAGAGAGAGAAAAGTAGTGCTGCGAACGTCGGGCAACTACCTTGCTAACTCCAATGACTCTGCCACTGAGCAATCAACACCCACTACCGGGTTCAGAACTACATGAATCTGCACACAAAGTGCAGGAAGTAATGTGAGTACACCAACTCAGTAAGTAATAAAAGTAAATGAAAGCTGAGCAGTAAGAAAATACGTAAGCCACGTCATAACACTACATCAAATGCAGTACCTTTCCAAAACAGTACAGAAATCATTTACTTCATAAATCAAGCTCAATTTCAGTAAAACCTTTTAAAACAACTTTCAATAGTTTCAAACGAGTGATAAAATAGTGAGTAAAATGATGGAAAACATAAACAGCCTCTCGGACAAAACATGTACCATGAACCGCCCCTCAGGCATAATATCAACAGAACCAGCCCCTCGGGCTACCTCACAATCACTCGTAATCAGCCCCTCGGGCATAACATGAACCAAAAACCGCCCCTCTGGTAAACATGGATCAAGAACATGCTCTTTGGCTTCAATATGAAACAACAACAGCCCCTCAAGCTACAACATATCACTCACACTGGGTACCCGCGCTCACTGGGGGTGTACAAACTCTAGGAGGGGCCCTTTACCTCCCAAGCGCAATAACACGCCATCTCGTGGCATAATCAAACAGGCTCTCGGCCTCATATCAAGCCACATCATGGCGTAACAAATCAGACCCACGGCCTCATAATCATAAATCGGTACCACACTGTTGCGGCGTGCAGCCTGATCTCACAATATCCTCACAACACAGGCCCTCGGCCTCACTTAGTCAGAAATCTCTCAAGCCACTTGGGCAACAGAAAAACATGATGCTCAGCCCAAAATATCATTTAAAATATTAAAAACGGAGTGAAAATGGCTGAGTTATGAAACAGTAAGATACAGCATGACTGAGTACAAATATGAAGTCAAAATAGTGAGGAATAGTAGTAAAAATCCCTTAAGGGTACAAAACAGTTGGCACGAGGCCCAAATATGGCATTCAGCCCAAAACATGATAATACTTTCCAAAACACAATGATATCCAACTAGTTTTAATCAAATACACGACTTAACAGTCGGACGGGACAGAATAAGTTATAATCCCCAACGGTGCACGACCCCACGCTCGTCATCTAGAGCGTGCGTCACCTCAAGTAGCACAATGATGTAAAATCCGGGGTTTCATACCCTCAAGACAACATTTACAATGATTACTTACCTCTATCCGGTCCAAACTCTAGCCTGTGATGCCTTCGCCCCTCGAATCGACCTTCGGATGCTCTAAATCTATCCAAAAATAGGTTTATACCATCAAAATATGTTAAGGGAACAAAGCCCACTCGAAAATAACCAATTTATATCAAAAGTCCCGAAATTGGCCAAACCCGGCCCTTGGGCCCACGTCCCGGAATCCGATAAAAATTACACCAATAGAATTCTTACAATCTCACGAGTTTGTACATACCAAAAACATCAAAATCGGACCTCAAATGGCCCCTCAAATCCCCAATTTACACTCTCTAATTCCAAGCCCTAATTTCCCAATTTTTGGCTTTAAATTCCAAAAATTTCATGTTTAAACAGGTAAGAATCAACATATAATTAAGTATTGAGTTCAAAAATCTTACCTCCAAGTGTTCCTCTTTGATTCTTTCTTCAATCCTTCTCAAAAAGCTCCAAAATTGCTCAAAAATGGTGAAAGATAGACCAAAAATCGCAAACATGGCTATTTATACATTCTGCCCGGGCCAAAAATTCCTTCTTCGCGAACGCGGTCAAAGCCTCGCGTTCGCGAAGCACAAATAATTCATAGCTCAAATTTCCTCTTACGTGAACGTGAACACTACTATCGCGAATGCGATGCCTTACTCAACTTAGCCTACGCGAACGAGTTTCTTCAGTAGCGAACGCGATGCTTTAGGGACTGGTGCCCAAGTCTGCTTCACCCTTCTACGCAAACGCGAACCATGCCATGCGTTCCGATGCACAATCAGACTCAACCTTCGCGAACGCGGGACCAACATCGCGAACGCGAAGGGTAACTAGCCTGCCTCAATCAACATCTCTTCATGAACGCGAGGGCCCTCTCGCGAGCATGAAGAGCAAAACTCCGCAACACTGATCTGAAGAAATCTGCAACTTTCAAAACAAGAATTTGATCCGTTTAACCACCTGAAACTCACCCGAGGCCCTCGGGACCTCAACCAAACATGTCAACATATCCCATATCATCATTCAAACTTGTTCCAACTGTAGACATGTGATTTTTGGCCCTCCCAACGATTTTTCATATTTTAGCATGTAAATATTTAGTTTAGGCCTAATATATTTATTTCAACTAATTTTGACTCTTTTACTTTATTTCGTCAAAAAAATTGAAAATTACAAATATATTTTAGTTTATGTATCGTTCATAAATTTAAATAAAAAAATAGTACTTTATTTTTATTTTTATATAATCTTGAAAACACAAAAATAGTTTCATGTTTTAATATAGTTAGTTTAATTAATTAGGATTAGTTTTATATTTTTTATATTAAATGGTATATTTAGAAGGAAGAGTTAGTTTTGAGTTGGTTTATCTCATTTTAATCTTATAGTCCATTTTTAGTCTTTGGCCCAATTTTAAGGCACAATAATACCAAACTCATACCCCTTAACCTAAAAACTCTCTCTATATAACCAAAAATTAGACCTAGACCTAGACGACCCTAGACCTAACACGCCTAAAATCTCCAGCCGTAGGACCCTAGTCTTCTCCATCACCAAAAACTCAGTTGAAGCAACATCAAATCCTTCCATTAAATCACAAAAACACAACCATGTAAAGAACCGAGTCCGAAACCAAAATGTGGTTCTTTTGGACTCAAAGTACACAAATAGGTGGTAAAAAAAAGTTACATTTTTATATATAGCGCCACATTACCTGGCGTTATACATTAATAGTAAGGGCACCGTTAATGTATAGCGCCAGGTATGGTGGCGCTACACTGTAAAATCTGACACGCCCAGGTATAGCGCCATAATACCTGGCGCTATACATACATCATTAATGTATAGCACCAGGTATTGTGGCGCTATACATACATTTTTTAAATCCCTTCCGTCTTCTTCGTCGATTCATCCTCCATTATTTTAACCTTCCCCTCTCTTCTTGGTCCCCCACCCCATACCCGCTTCTGCCCTCATTTTTTAAAATAAAATTTTTGGGTCCCCCCGACACATAAAACTTGAAGAATGTAGGTCCCACATTCGAGTAAAGCTTCGTGTTATTGTTGATTCACACTTCCGGAGTCAAAATTTCAATCTTTTTGCTTTCCAAAAATTCTAAATTGAGGTATTTCGATTTATTTTAAGTTGAAACATTTATAATAATGCATATTATTTGATTTGTATGTGTTCTATTTCGGTTTGTATTTTTTTTTCGAAACTAGCATGTTAAATTTATCCGGAGTTAGTGTTTTCTAAAAAAATATAAATTTGCAAAATAAATTTGTCTGTTAATATCCTGATTTATATATATGTGTTTTCATGCCGTTTTGTGTTTTATTTGCAATTAAATTTATTTGTTGTTTATGGTTAGTTTAGATTATTGTTTAGCGTAGTAAAATCTAGACCTTTTTAGCGTAGTAAAACGTAGACCCTTTTAGCGTAGTAAAATTTAGAGCCTTGTAGCGTAGTAATGTGTAGTATTTTAGCTTAGAATTCCTTTTGTTTAAGTATCTTATACTGGTTGTTGAAAATGCAAACTTTGTACAATTAAGTTAATAATTGTATAAAAACCCATATATATAAACACACACATACACACACACACACACACACACACACACACACACACACACACACATATATATATATATATATATATATATATATATATATATATATATATAATTTGTACAATTAAGTTATTAAAAAATATGAATTTAAATTATAATAAAAACACATAATTATTAATGATAGTTTGGTGTCACTAGTCCTCAAAATATCGAGCCCTGAACCCATATATATATAATTTGTACAATTAAGTTATTAAAAAATATGAATTTAAATTATATTAAAAATACATAATTATTAATGATAGTTTGGTGTCACTGGTCCTCAAAATATCGAGCCCTGAACCCATATATATATATATATATATATATATATATATATATATATATATATATATATATATATATATATATAATTTGTACAATTAAGTTATTAAAAAATATGAATTTAAATTATAATAAAAACACATAATTATTAATGATAGTTTGGTGTCACTGGTCCTCAAAATATCGAGTCCTGAACCCATCCATATATATATATATATAATTTGTACAATTAAGTTATTAAAAAATATGAATTTAAATTATAATAAAAATACATAATTATTAATGATAGTTTGGTGTCACTGGTCCTTCAAAGTATCGAGCCCTGAACCCATATATATATATAATTTGTACAATTAAGTTATTACAAAATATGACTTTACAGTTGACGACATGGACGCGACTATACATCCCTGCCCTCGGACGTTGGATCTATTAGCCCTACAGCCCCAGCATAGATCCGAGTATATATGGGACGGACAGTTGCTTACGCAGACTTTTCGGGCTAGGAGAGTGGATCTATTGTGGGAGTTTTTGAGTCCTTCCCGCGTTCTACATCCCCGTGTGGTCCATTACCTGGAGGAGATGGGATTATATAAGATTATTAGGATTGGCCGGATACAGCTCGACTATGCTTTGATCATGGCCTTGATTGAGCAGTGGCGACCGGAGACGCACACTTTCCATTTGCCCATCGGCGAGGCCACCATCACACTCCAGGACGCTGAGATTTTATATGGCATGTCCGCTGATGGCTTGCCAGTTTTACTACCTGCGACTATGAGATATTATTCGCGGCAGGCATATTGGGATATGCTGCACATGCTCACGGGTTTCATGCCAGAGGACGAGGTGGTAGCGTCTGGGTCCAGTCGTCTACAGTTGGTCCCTATTAGAGACCACCTGGTGCATATCCACCATACTATCACCGACGAGTCAGCGGAGGTGGATGTACAGCGATATACGAGGCTGTTGTTGCTCCTTCTATTTGGGGGGGTCTTGTTCCCCAACACTTCGGGGAACCTAGTGAGCCTCCGTTTTCTGCATCATATTGCCCGGTTCGAGGATACAACCATCTACAGCTGGGGTGGTGCTGTCATCTCATATCTGTACAGGCAGATGTGTCGGGCTTGCATCGGCACACAGAGAGACGTTGGTGGCTTTCTGCCGCTTCTACAGCTGACAAAATATTCAAATAATATGTCTATTAGTTACAATTCTACCTAGTTATAGTTAATCGTATACTTTACGTCAATTTTGTATGTTAGGTTTGGGTCTGGGAGCGATTTCTGCAGTTTCAGCCGCCTCTACAATAGCTACCGGCTAATGTAGAAATTTCGCAACTCCCTCTAGCATGTAGGTGGGTTATGCGTCGTACTCTTGCACGAGAGTATGATGCCCATCATAATCTCCCCCTCTGTAGGGATGTGTTGGATCTGCTGGAGGACGCACAGGTGAATATCTAACTAAACTTACTTGTTATAGATTAACTTAGTGTTGTGCATACTAACGGTTTGTGTTCTTATTTGATAGTTCATATGGACGCCGTACAGCGATGAGGTGATAGGTACCCTGCCAGCGTATTGCACGTTCGGCCGACATATTTGGAGGGCTTCTGTCCCACTCATATGCCTCAATATTATCAAGCACCATGCCTCCGAGCGGGTATTTCATCAGTTTGGCCTGCCACAACCTATACCGGCTCCGCCTACATGGCATATTTTACATTATGAGAGGGATGATCGGTCCAAGGCGGACGACACATTTATGGCATGGCTTAACGAGCAGTTGGGTACTTGGGACAGGCGAGGGGACTTGACCCCACCTCTGCAGCACTTTCCTATTCAACGTTATATGGCATGGTACCGCACTGTTTCCCGACTTTTTATCGGGAACCCAGTTCATCAGGAACACGGTCGGTACGTCCCATACGCCGAGAGACACGAGGCCCTGGTATGTTTTCTGTTATTATTAGTTATATACCTGTAATTTAGTGCCAAATATGTAGTTTATATTTTTTACTTTGTACAGACGATTGGATTGCATACCGTCTATCATATGGGTCAGCAGATGCAGAGTCATGTCCATGATCCTGTGGCCATGCAGGAGTATAGTCGTCGATTCATGGATGTGGCTTCCCAGACACTGCAGCGAGCCCGATCGGATCAACGTTTGGCACACGAGGCTGATTATATGGACCCAGCGCAGTACTATCAAGGTCGTGGTATCCCACGAGATGGTGGTGGCCGACGCGCTGGTGGTGTCGGACGACGTGGTCGTGGGCGGAGAGGAGGTGGTCCCCACCAAGGGGGCGTTGAGGCTCCTGCTACTGATATGGCAGGTGGCATGGATGAGACGGACATGCCGTCTTACAGCCTTGGAATTTATCGCACTCCAATGCCATCGTAGGTGACCCCATCGGGTCAATTATTGATCATGGGCTCGGATATTCAAGGAGTGGATTGAGGGAGATACTTCCCAGGCCCGTCTACCACTGTTGAGGATTGACCGACCTGAGATTTTTATAGTGGGCGTCGACTGAGTTATGGCTCCACATCACATGCGCAGGTACGAATTTATTAGTATTGAATTTGAATTTGTTTTAACTGTAACTTATTTATTTTCTTTAACTTTATTAATTTCCTTTTTAAGGCTTCATGCGATGCAGCGACAGATGACTACATTCAAGATCTAGAGACGATGATGGTAAGACAATATAAATTGTTGTGAATTGTTATGTAGTTTTCTATACTAAGTTTCATATTATTATGTAGCCTTCTACTGGAGCTGACAGCACCACCGATACAAGTCATCCTGCGCCGCATCCGGCTATAAGGAGACGACTTGATGATGATGATCCTGATAGCGTACCCGGGCGGGAGGGGATGCGCCTCAGGCCAGTGGCTGCATTGAGACACACCGGATGCGGGACACATTGACATGGTGTAAATAATATTTTTGTATACATTAACAACAATATTTAATCGAATATGCGCATTACTTTTTTTAGTTCTCCATTCGTTTGATAGTTTCATAAAATAAAATTTAGTACAACACAAGCACTTAAACTTAACTTCCACTTCAATTAAAATAAAATTTAGTGCAACACAAGCACTTAAACTTAACTTCTACTTCAATTAAAATAAAATTTAGTACAACAAACAAGGAAAACATTACTACAATACAAACACAATCACAAACACAAACATAGCAGGCCAACATAATAAAAATACATGAAAAATGGAAAATACACTAAACACATACATGCCAATGTTTAGCCCCGGTTGCTATTTATTCTCCGCTCCAACCACTTAAATCATTCTTCCAGTTGTTCTTTTTGTTCTTCTACCTCTTTCAGTTTTGCCTTCACCTCCGCAAGTTCCAGTTTATATTTTTTTTTATTTTCCTTTTGTGCTTCACAATTCCATTGTGTTTTCCATTTTTTTTCTCCCACCTCCTTCAGGTTCGCCCTCAAGTCTGCAATAATTCTATTGCTTTCTTTTTCATGTTCCCGTTGTCTTAAACACATATTATGAAGAAACTGTAGTTGTTCTCTGTAACATTCCTGATAACATGGTTCATCAACCCATTCCTGAAAATCACAAATAGGTTCGCCGGGAACCTTGTAAAACTGGTTCATACAGTGCCAGTAGCGGCGTCTAACTTCACCACCGTCCCAACAATTTTGCATCAAGAATGTTTTTTCACAGTTGCACTTTAGTGGACGAAGAGGTTGAGCCATTTGTGTAATATTTGTTTTAGTGAAAAAAACCCTTACTTTTAATAAAATATTTGTTTTTAGTAAATTTTGAGCACACAAAATAACTACAATGAGCTCGTTATTTATAGGCGAGACAACACACACATAACGTACTATCTAATGGCGCTATACTTTGCGTGTTAAATATCATGATGTTGACAAGATAATTTTATGTTAGTTGGTCAGCTTTTTCAGTTCGACAAGACAACACACACATAACGTACTATCTAATGGCGCTATATTTTGCGTGTTAAATATCATGATGTTGACAAGACAACTTTATGTCAGTTGATCAGCTTTTTCAGTTCGACAAGACAACACACACATAACGTACTATCTAATGGCGCTTACTTTGCGTGTTAAATATCATGATGTTGACAAGACAACTTTATGTCAGCTGGTCAGCTTTTTCAGTTCGACAAGACAACACACACATAATAAATATACAGATAATTTTATTAAATTATTATTTAAATAGATAAAATGGGAAAGTACAAATCATAGTTAACAAACATAATTTTATTTCATAAATCTTGCAACATAGACATAACAACTAATTATTACAACATCAATTCATGGGTAGTTAGGTACACTAGAAGAACACCCACCACGAGCTTGATTAGTTTTGCCACCCAAACCAGCTGAAGGACATTTACGACAGTTGTGTCCTATTTGCGAGCATATACCACATTTGCGCGCATAAACGGTGTCACTAACATCCATTTGGTTCCGTATATGCGTTCTCTTCTGCACCTGTCTTTTACGCAAATAAGACTTGTTACACACCATTTTAAATGGTTCCGGAGGCCAATAATGCTCAGCACTCACGGGCTGCAACTGACCACTATATGTGTTTAGGTACTTGGAAACACTATATTGTTGATCAACATAGTTGGTCTCCGCATAACGAACACGTTGAAAACACTTGATGGCATGTGAGCAAGGCATGTGGTAGATGGACCATTTCCCACAGGAGCATAACCTTACTGATTCATTTAAGGTATGTACATTATTACCCCGATTATTATGGATAGCGATGCGAACTTCAAAAATACCTCTTTCGTTATCATACTGCAAAAATGAATGCCAATGTGCTCGCCGTCTGTATTTCTCAAATCTCTGCATCGGCACTGGCATAAATTCAACACCTCTCTCCATCAATTCCATTGCAGTTGCAGATCGTTCAACAAACCTCTCTGCCATCTGCTTGAACGACATCCGCACCATGGCTGTGACAGATAATCCTCTTGCCGACTTCAATAACCCATTGAAGGACTTTGACACGTTTGTAGTAAGAATTCCCCATTGTCTGCCACCATCCGCATGCAACGTCCACTTTTCAGGGTCATGTCGCATTAACCAACGATAGGCTGCCTCGTCTTCTTGCCTGATAGAATCCATATGCCTCCGGAATTTATGCTGTTGGTGGTCTGTTGCTGCCATTCACATCAAATCATGTAGATCCTTGTTGGGATGTGCCTTCTGGAAATTGGCCTTAAAGTGCCTCACATAGTAACGGTGGTATGCATAAGGTTCTTTCCATGCAGGCAAGTTCTCCACAGAACTTAAGATACCACTATGCCGATCAGATATTAGACAAATACCTGAACGCTATTTGACAACGTGCTCTTTCAGGTGGTTCAAAAACAGCGTCCACGACTCTGTGCTTTCATTGGCACAAACAACAAAAGATAGAGGAAATATCTGTCCATTAGCATCCACTACCACGGCTATCAATAGCTTGATATCGTACTTTCCATAGACATGAGTTCCGTCTATGGATATTATGGGCTGACAATGCAAAAATCCATCAATTGCTGGCTTAAACGCCCAGAACATGTAATTGAATATGTATTATGGTGTTCCCAAACTCTGCTCAAGCTTCCATTCAACAACTGTCCCGGGGTTAAAGTGCTGCAGTGCGGCCATGTACTTTGGCAGAGATGCAAATGACTTATCCCAATTACCGTACACAATTTCAAACGCTCGTTTGCGCCCGAGAAATGCCTTTCTTTTCTAATGATATGGCCATATTCCTGGTGGACTGATTTAATGTACTCTTTGATTGTATACCTTATGAACGCTTCGAGGTGCGGAATAAGTACAAGAGAAATCAAGTCAATATCCAAGTTGAAGTGATTCCCGTTGAATGTGTCCATTTCGCATGTGTGGGTGAGAATGTATTTACCCACTTTCCACATATCAGTCTTCTTCTTGGTCGCACGCACATTCCAATTACATGGCCAAAACCACCTGCGGCAAACAACCTTGTATACCATCGGACTTGACTCTCATACCTGCATCTCACGACACTCTTTTACGTTGTTCAATTTACAAGCCCTGCTTAAGCGTGCTTTATCGGGAAAAAGCATCCCCTTTGCAAGCACCGTTGGTCTAGACTCATCCCACATTGCTATTCGGATTTCATCAAAATCCTTTGTGAGAGCTTCCACATCCGGCACGGTTGGCAAGTTATCAATGTAAGGAATCTCCCTTGAATGAAACGGCACTTCGGACTCGTACACTCTTCGTCTAGGAGGGTCTCTCTTCAAATCAGGTCATTCCTCCTCATCCTGCTCATCACCATCCTCACGAAAAAAGGGTGTCTCGTCTCCGGATTCATCGACATTGTTATCGTAATCACTGTTTTGTTCCTCACTCTGTGCATATGTCAAATCCCGATGTAATACGTCGTTTTCGGTCAATTGAGTGAGTACGGGTGGTTCAACTTACTCGTTTTCACTGCACAACCAACAAAAATATAAGCTACTGAATTAATAAATGCTTTCCATATGGCTATATCACTTCACTTACAAGTCGTAATGTGATGAAATTCTATGATGGACGTTTTCAATTAGGTGATGACTACCGGATGGGCCACTTGTAAAATTCATATCCGGCTGGTATCCCCTATAAAATATATGAGTGTTAATACAAATTCAATACGCCAAAAATATACATAATTAACACAAATGAAAATTGAAGTTTACCACTCGTCTTGTGAATTATGGAAAACAGGGTATAAATTATTTTCTCGCTGCTCATTCGCCGGCGGTGATAAGTTTAAATCAAGGAAAACTCTTTCATCCGGAACCTGTCCGGCAAAAACTGCTCCAGAATAATCACCCGATGACTGGGGATTATCTCTACTACGAACAACCTCGTTTTTTGGAACGGCTTCAACCTTCACGTACATCTCCAACATTGTGATTACAAGAAATTCCCGACATTCGTCTGGAGTCCTCAGAAAATCACTTAAAGTTTCATCATCGTCGATGTTAAACTCCGAGTAAAAAGCAACCCCTTGCGGAGTGACGGAATACGGATATCTTCCAGTTACTTTAAGTATCACTGAACGTTTCCTCACACTCATTTTTTTGTATAACAACGATATCAATTTATCGTACTCTATTGTAAGTGGCAATTTAATATGACACTGAGCAGGTAAACTGTAGCCCACGGAGTTATTCTTTATCACAACCTCACCCCCCAATATAATGAAACTCTTATTCTACGTTCTTCAAACATAATGAAAAAATGTTGGAGAATTTAACAACAATAAACGTTTCAACAAGAGTTAAAAAAAATTTGAATGAATTTCTATACAATCCTAACCTCTTTATATAGGAAATGGCTAGCCGAATTTTTTTTTTATATATAGGTATAACGCCCAAAAAGTTGACACCCAAAAAGTTGTCTTTTTTCCCCACTTATTTATGTATTTTGAATCCAAAAGAACCACAATTGGGTTCCGGACTCGTAAAGAACCTTCTCATTGTCAAAGAGGTCACCTCAAACCCAGCAGCAATCAACCCCAAATCAGCTGCAGAATCTGGCTTCATCTCCAGCCCACAAACACATCAAAACTAAGCCAAAAATCAGTAAAAACGACCACAGATCTGTCTCGAAATCACCCCAAAAACACCTTCAAAATCCAGCTCTAAAATAGCCAAAGACGAACTCAAAACCTGCCGGAGTTTAGTCGAGTTTTTCTGAGTCGACTTCGAGTTTTTCCGGCATCCGGCGAGTGGGTATTGACAGAGATTCGATCGAAGAGGTCTGTTCAAGATATGGCTAGTAGCTATTGATTTTTGTATGTGAAATTTCATTATAAATTGAAGAAAGTGTCATGTTGAGCTTTTTCTATGGCAAGAAATAATAAGCTACTGCCAACGAGTCCAAGAATGATTCTAAGTTTTCAGCTAATGAGTAAGTGCTTGCTTTAGTTCTCTTCTGGGCGCAATTCAAGAAACGTGAATGGCCCTTGAGATGAAGATTTCATGAATGAACTACTCTTTGGATTCGGTAGAAAAATATTGGGATCTTATGACTATGGACACACCCATAAAGTTTTGATTGAGGTTCGTTTCTTCTTCTTTTTTTTCATTTTTTCTTTTTGTGATTTTATTTGAATGCTTTCTGTCCCAAAAGGAACATTATTATTTGGTCATGAAAAATATTTTTCACTATGAATAAATATCATGTACGGTAGAATGAAATGGTTGAGTAAATGAATTTACATTGAATGTTTAGATTAATTGAATTTTTTGGGGGGTCGTAGATCTACAAAAACAAAAAAGAAAGAAAGTGGTTTTGATTATTCCAGGGGATATGAAACACCACTCTATGTATAACTTTCTGTTATGATACAGTTATTATTTGTGAATTTTGTATAATTTTTTTTTTCTGTTTTTTTTCCACTTTTTCATACTTATCGAAATCATCTCTGGTTATTAATTTTAGTACTTTTAGTTCTTAGAAAATTGAGGTGTCGAAGTATTTTAGCTCTCCGAATATCGTAGTTTGCTTTAGGTGCGAATAATAAATCATCGTGACTATTATACGGTTCCCGTGGTATAGTCGTGATACCTAATCCCCAATTCGAGTGTGCATTTCATGTGACCCGACAACTTCGAATAATAATAAAATAAATATGTCGCAAATCGCGAGTGCATTTCATGTAACGCAGTTTGCAATGTATACCAAAACGGCAAGTGTACGACAATCGTGACTTATTCCAGAAAATAAATCCATAAATAAATAAAAACGGTTATAAGGTTAAAATGCACAATAGGTTTAAAGCATGTAATTAATCAGATAATTAGACTAATATTAATAGTTTAAGCGATCGTGCTAGAACCACGGAACCCGGGAATGCCTAACACCTTCTCCCGGATTAATAGAATTTCTTACCCAGATTTTTGTGTTCGCGGACCATAAATAAGAGTCAACTTCCTCGATTCGGGATTTTAAACCGGTGACTTGGGACACCATAAATTATCCCAAGTGGCGACTCTGATTCTAATAATTAATCTCGTTTCGATTGTCACTTTAATTGGAAGAAACTCACATATAACGCCTTCCAGGGGCAAAAGGGAGGTGTGAATAACTGTTATAGTTGGCTTTTATTTATTATCTGATTTTTTATGTGTTTGAGCCTAATGTGCTACTTGTCATTTTTTACCGCTTTGATATTGTTTGAACTGTATATAAACTGTTACGAAACCTTTTTCTTTTTGAGTCTTCCAAATCATCTGGGAAGTGTGCACTTCGTGTGACTTCTCTTCTGTTAGAGTCATATCCCAATTTTAGAACGAGGTTCGGATAAGTTGCAAAGCCGGTGAAGCTTCTGTATTCTCGGTACGCTGCTCCCCCCGGCTCGAGCTGTCCGCTCGGGTAAGCTAGGTCTAGAACAAATAAACCCAGGTTTTTAAACCTACAATAACATAATCTCATGTCGGATCCCTAGTAGGAACGTTTGTTTGCATCATGTGCATTTTACTTAGGGGACTCAACACAAGGATTGGGTCCGTCTAGGACAGGTGTACCCAAAAAATAAAAGATCATCCTGATGCATTCTATGTGTTACATGTTGCAATCTTCGAGGGTAAAATGGGTCATTTGGCGGACCAATGAGGGTTGAGGATAAATAATAAAAAAAAAGGTGAAATATATAAAAAAAAAAATAAAGCAAGTAGGGCCCAGTTATATTTTCTTCCACATTTTTTTAAGAAAAAGACAAAAAAAACAAAAATGAAAAAAAAAATCCAAAACGATTTTGCACTTTCCCCACCATTTTTTCAAAAAAAAAAGGAAAAAGAAAATCCAAAAAGAGTTTTTATGTTTCATCATTTTTCAAAAAAAATAAATATATTTTCTCTAAGTTATTTGTTTATTTTATTTCCAGCCTGTATCCAATCTGTCCGAACTACGCATACCTGATTCTCGTCTCTCAGGGCGCGATACGTAGACAACACACATAGGGTCCGGTCTTCCTAGTGAGTCTTAGGTTTTTGGCTTCGTGGGGTCTCATCCAAATCTTGCTTTTTTAGCCACTTTTAGCCACATAGGTTAATTTTAGAAAAATAGTCACAATAATGTCTTGCATGTGTCCAACAGGAAGGGTTATTATCTCACATAGCATTCTAGGTCTTTAACTTTATTTGGTCTTAATTTTCTCATAGAAGTGTGGACTTACTTATCGGAGTTTGAGCATGACAGACCCCAAAGACCATCTGGTCAGGACCGTCACCGGGGAGTTGCTTAAGGAGATTTTTATTTTATTTTATTTTTATGTTTTGAGTTTAATTTTTCTTTTTATATCGTCTTTTACCTTCTAGTTTTGTACAGTAATGTTGAGTCTTCCTATTGAAAAAAGATGTGTAATAAATCAAAAATCCAAAAAAAAGAGATTTTGCGTTTTATATTTCTGTTAGATGTTTTCTTTAGAATACTAACTCTAGAAGTTAAAAAAAAAATCTTTGTGGTTTTCCTTTGGAAATTAATATCTAGAACTCAAAATAAAAATTGCTTTTATATTTCCTTTAGTATATTAAGACTAAAAATTCAAACAAAGAGTATTTTCTTTTAGTAACTCTTAAAAAGTTTTCTTTAAGATATTAATTCCAAAAATTCAAAAAAGATTTTCTTTTGAGGTTTCTTTGGTAAATTAATGAAAAATGAAAAAAAATTCTTTCATTTTTATTAGAACTTTAGGATATTGTACATAGAAGAAAAAAACATACTTTATCTTTTGTTTATCTTTAAAGTTTCTTCCTTAGATAATCAAAAACTGAAATCCAAAATAATTTTTTTATCTTGTTTATTTCTCGTTTCAAAATACTTTTTCAGGGATATCAAATGAAAATTCAAAATATTTTCTTTGGTTTATTCTTTAGATTTCCTTCATAAAAAAAATATCAAAAAATATTTTTCTCTTCTAGGGGTTTTCCTTAATAATTTTCCATAGAGTATTTATTTCAAAAAAAAAATATGTTCGTTAAGCTTGAGTTTTGAATAGGTTATAGAACATTAAGTCTAGAAAATTCAAAAAAAAGGAATTTGCTTCTTTTATTTCTCTTTTCTCATCAGAGCAGTCATTAAGATAAAAAAGAAAAGGAAAAAAGAAGAAGAAGAAGAAAAAAAGAACATTAGTTTATTTAGTCTATACTCGATCTTCCCGAACTACGCAAAGATCTGATTCTTGCGGCGTCATGATACGTAGGCAACCTACATAGGGTTCGATCGAATTATATTTTTATTATTTTATTAAAAGAAAAAGGAAAAAAGAAAGAAAAAAGAAAAGAAAAAAAAAGAGGTGAAATTATGGAATGTGAGAAATGTGAAGAAAGAAATGAGTGATAATTAGAAGAAAAAAAGAGGAAGGAAAATGAGCAAGCCAAGAAATGTTAGAAAAGAAAGCAAAGAGAAGATTGAAATGAACAAATTAGGATGATGCCAAGTGACCTTGTGGCCCTCAAAGTCATTTTTGAACCGTTAATTGTAGCAAGGTGCATTGCACACAATGCGATATTTGCAGCTGTTAAATGCCCTAATGCTAACGTGATGACCTCATTTTGTTCCTTTTGTTATCTCTATTGAGCAGAAGGGTGGTTGGTTTGTGGTTCTTAAGGTAACTCAACCATACAACACAAAGTCAAAGAGCAAGGTAGCCATGACTAGCAAAGACCTGGACACAAGAGTTGTTGACCCGTCGAGGGAGTTTGTGGAGTCGGAGTCTAAATTGAAAAGGGAGGTCCAAATGTTGAAATAGCAGATGGCAGAAATGTATCAGTCTTGGATCAGGGGGCATCCTCCACCTTCATTCCTCACTAACTACACTAAACACCCTGCAACTATCCCACCACTATCACAAATCCAGCTCCTTACTGCTGCTGATGTCTACCTACAACCTTTTCACACTCCACCCGCCAAAACCACCTCATATCCCGCTCCTTTGGCTACTCATACTTTTGTAGCTCCTCCTCCAGCTACTTTTCCTCGATCCTCTAACGAGATTGTGCTCAAAGTCCCCGATGCCCAACACTATGCTCCAGAACCAACTTTCAAAGTCTCGGATCCATATTCTCACACTCCTCATTTTGAGCCTCCTGGTGAAACTGAAAAGCCTGCTAAGACAGTGGAGCAAGATGAGATATCCAAGAAGATGAAAATCTTAGAGCAGTCTTTAAGAAACATGCAAGGGATAGGGAGCCAGATGAACATGGCTTACAAAAACTTGTGCTTGTTTTCTGTTGTCCAACTGTCTGCTGGGTTTAAGATGCCAAAGTTTGATTTGTATAACGGGCATGGAGATTCTGTGGCCCATTTGAGAGGTTAGTGTAGTAAGATGAGAGGCGCCGTTGGGAAAGACAAATTATTGATGGCATATTTTAGTTCTGAGTGGGGCAGCTCTGGAGTGGTACACCCCCCAAGATGCTAACAGGTGGTTCACGTAGGATAATATGTCTCAGGCCTTTTCCAAGCACTTTTATTACAATATAGAAATTGCGCAGGATCGCATGTGCCTTTCCAAGATGGAAAAGAAGCCTAATGAAAGCTTTAAGGAATATGGGCTCAGATGGAGAGAGCAAGCTGCTAGAGTCAATCCTCTGATGGAATAAAAGAGATGGTCGAGTACTTTCTTCAAGATCAAAAGCCAACTTACTTTGGGCATTTGATCACGTCTGTGGTAGGCCTTTTAATGATGTGGTAAAAATGAGAGAAATGGTAGAAGATGAGCTCAAGTCTAGCAAGATCATGAGTTATTCTACTTTAAAAGCCATAACACAGTCAATTCAGAACGACCCAAGAAGCTTGCTGGGTCAGAAAGAACATGATGATGTTGCCATGGTTGTCTCAGGATCAGGACATGGTTCAACGGGTCAGCCTCACCAATATACTAAGCCTCAACCCCAACCCCAAACCTATCCCCGAGCTCCACATAATCCACCTCAGTATCATCCTCCGAACAATGTCCGGTCATTTGTCCAACCACTAGGTCACGCCCTATGGCGAGTGCCAGCACCGCATAATGTATCCTTGCCTTCACAACATTTTCGAGCACCCAACAACCCTAGAAAATAGGGGCAAGGAGGGGAACAAAGGCAAAGAAATAGTTTCACGCGAATCGGGGAGTCCTACACAAGCTTGTTTGAAAAGTTAAAGCATTCTGGCCTGATTGAGCCGATCCTCGGCTATACTCCAGACCCATATGCAAAAGGTTTTGATCCTACTGTACGATGCATGTACCACTCTAATGTCCAAGGGCATAGCATTGAAGATTGTCATTCTTTGAAAAGGGAAATAGAAAGAATGATTCAAGAAGGGGTAATTGTGATCAATGACAGTGACAGGGAGCATGCGAATCCTCTTGGAAACTTGCTGACTGAAGTTAATGATATTGAAGTTGTTAATGGTCTTGGCAATATTGATGTGGAATCCAGTGGCTAAGATGTCGTGCTTGGTAATTGGAAAGACGTTCCATCTCTAGGGAAGCTAGGGAGGAGTCTTGGTGGTTTATTTTGTTGTCATTTCTGTTGTTCGGGTTATTTTCAGGGTTGTAATTTGGATATTGTCTTGTGACTCAAACACTTCTATTCTTTTATTTTGCCTAGTTTGTTTAGCCATAGTAGTTCGTTTAGTGTGGTCTGGTTTTGTTCCAGGGTTGTAACCCTAGCTTATTTTACTTGTTTTGTTGTTCAAACCCTTTCACCATCTGTCTAATGCAATTTCCTGTTTTCTGTTATTTCTAGTCAGTGTTTGTTTAATTCTCCTTCCCTTTTATAGTTCTTTTCCTGTTGACTCTAGTGACATGACATGCACGCGTAATTCTCAGCCTGGTCTTAAAAGTTAGTTTAGTCATGAAGCAATGAAACAACTTTGAAGATGATATGAACATTTGAGGGAAATAAGTAAAGGCATTTTGAGATCACTTCAAGCCCGAATTGTGTGAAACTGGGGTAGATAAAACATAAAGAAACACTATTGAAACGCATCCTGCCGCATCAGTTTGAAGCTAAAGGCAAGTTTGCTCCAAATTGGCAGGGGTCGTTCATTGTAACAAGAGTGTTTTCCAATGGTACTTTATATTTAACAGATATAGAAGGCAACTGTATAGATATGACTATCAATTCTGACGTAGTCAAAAGATATTATGTATGGTTTCTTTGGTTTGTCTAATTGTTGTTTGTACTTGGCATATTATGAAGATTGGAATGACGAAGGCGTTTTATTCTGCTATCTAAATACTTTATCCTTTGGTACCCATTTGAGCCATATTTATTTCCTTTCATACCCCTCTTTTGAAATTAGTAGCAAAATTCGAAAACGCAAAAGGTAAGTAAAGAAGAAAAAGAGAAGAAGATAAGAGAAAAGAAAAAGAAAAGAATGAAAAAGAGTGGAAAAAAAAAAGAAAAAGAGAAGAAAAAAAAAGAAAGGTAAGTAAAGAAGAAAAGGAGAAAAAGAGAAGTGAAAAGAGTGAAAAAAAAGGAAAAGAAAAAAGAGAAGAAAAAATAAAAAGGGTTAAGTAAAGAAGCAAAAAAGAAAAGAAAAAAAAAAGAGAGAAAAAAGTACAAAAATAAAGCAATTCCTATGTCATGAACTATGTTTGACCTGATTCCTTTTTAAGGATACGTAGGCAGCCTCACGGTTCGGTCCCATCAAAATAAAAATTTAAAAGTCCCCAAGTAAAGAAACTGGGGCAGAAATTGTGGTTGTTGTAAGAGATCTGATTCTAAAAGTTATAATTTTGAGCCCTTTTAAGCTGTTTTTGAACCTTTATGATACCTTTTGTTTCTAATCCTATCCAAAAGCCTACATTACGGTACAAATAAAGACCTTCCGATCAATCTTTGAGTAGTGCCAAGTCAAGCGAGTTAGAGGTATGATTCTCATCAGGGGCAACACTCCGTTCTACACAAGGAAAACAAAAAATGAGAGAGTCTTATTGGTGAAAACCTTCACAGGCACCATAAGGCGATAGTAAGTTGAGAGAAAGAGCAAAATGAGTGAGGCTTAATGGTGAAAACCCTTCGGGCACTACAAGTCAAATAAGGACCGTGAATCAGATAGGATAATCGGAGCATTGAAGCCCAGTTTCACGACGAAGAGGTAAAACAAGAGTTGAACATTAGACTTGCTTGACAGATTAGGCCACTTAATCAAAAGGTGCATGTCATGGTCATTAGAGTTGGTGTCCACATCTGATAAGTTTCTACTTTGTAATTTTCTTGTTAGGTATCATCTCTTTCCATTGTCCCTTACTCTATTCCTTTTGTCTTGCTTACTTCCTCTTCTTGAGTCTGTTTGGTTAGAACAAGTGAGAAAGGACTTTAAAATCTGCTACCAGCTTTCCAATTGCACAAAGTGGAGTCTGGTTAGCACATCAAAGCGACATAAGTCAGGAAAGAGCAGTATATGCACTAAATGGATAACAATCTGCGTGCTTTGGGATTCACGAGAAATGCAAAGGTTCGGCAAATGTCAATTTATGAGCAAAATGCAACAGATAGAAGGTATTGAATTTGAATGAATCAGAGGTGTTTTCTGTGATAAGGGTGACAGAGAAAGTGGTTAGCCAGTAAGCAAGCAATGTCTTTCAAGGTGAAATCAAAGTTATCATGGGAAGTGAAGGAGTGATTGCCCTCAAAGTCAAGGCCACAAACCAACCATCGTATTTAAACTCACAAGTTTTCTTTGTTTAAAATAGGGACAAAAGCTTTGTTCATATCAAAGCTTGGAAGATTGAATTTTTCAAGTGTAATGCCCCAATTCTGCTTACGCAAAGGCTATTGAGAAGCTCATACATCACCCCTAGGAGAAACACTTCCTAGTTTATATTTTCAAGTTATATTTCTGTTTTAGGAGACACACTTCCTACATTGAGTTTTTCCCTAAAGAGATGCACTTCCTAGTTTGGATCATATGAGTTTGAGTCATTGAGGTTTTACCCCTAGGAGAAACACTTCCTAGTGTGTGTTTTCAAGTTATATTTCTGTTTTAGGAGACACACTTCCTACATTGAGTTTTTCCCCTAGGAGACGCACTTCCTGGTTTGAATCATTAAAGTTTTACCCGTTAGGAGATGCACTTCCTAGTAGGGGTCTTTCAGATTATACTTGTTAAGTGACGCACTTCCTAGGTTTGGTCACTTAAATTCATTCCTAGGAGACGCACTTCCTAGTTTGAGCCATTGAAGTTTCACCCCTAAGAGATGCACTTCCTAGTCTGGGTCTTTCAGGATACACCTGTAGGAGACACACTTCCTAAATTGAGAGTTCATTCATAGGAGACATACTTCCTAGTTTGGTTCATTCAAGTTTCACCCCTAGGAGACGCACTTTCTAGTTTGGTTCTTTTATGATACACATGTAGGCGACGCACTTCCTAAATTGAGAGTTCATTCATAGGAGACACACTTCCTAGTTTGAGCCATTGAAGTTTCACCCTTAAGAGACGCACTTCTTAGTTTGATTCTTTCAGGATACACCTGTAGGAGACACACTTCCTAAATTGTGAGTTCATTCGTAGGAGATGCACTTTCTAGTTTGAGCCATTGAAGTTTCACCCCTAAGAGACGTACTTCTTAGTCTGGGTCTTTCAGGATACACCTGTAGGAAACACACTTCCTAAATTGTGAGTTCATTCATAGGAGACGCACTTCCTAGTTTGAGCTATTGAAGTTTCACCGCTAAGAGACGCACTTCTTAGTCTAGGTCTTTCAGGATACACCTGTAGGAGACACACTTCCTAAATTGAGAGTTCATTCACATGAGACGCACTTCCTAGTTTGAGCCATTAAAGTTTCACCCCTAAGAGACGCACTTCTTGGTCTGGGTCTTTCAGGATACACCTGTAGGAGACGCACTTCCTAAATTGAGAGTTCATTCATAGGAAACACACTTCATAGTTTGAGCCATTGAAGTTTCACCCCTAAGAGACACACTTCTTAGTCTGGGTCTTTCAGGATACACCTATAGGAGACGCATTTCCTAAATTGAGAGTTCATTCATAGGAGACGCACTTCCTAGTTTGAGTCATTGAAGTTTCACCCCTAGGAGATGCACTTCTTAGTCTGGGTCTTTCAGGATACACCTATAGGAGACGCACTTCCTAAATTTAGAGTTCATTCTTAGGAGACGCACTTCCAAAATTGAGAGTTCATTCTTAAGAGACGCACTTCCTAGTTTCAGCCACTGAAGTTTCACCCCTCAGAGACGCACTTCATAGTTTTGGTCTTTCAGGATACACCTGTAGCAGACGCACTTCCTAAATTGAGAGTTCATTCATAGGAGACGAATTTCCTAGTTTGAGCCATTGAAGTTTCACCCCTAAGAGACGCACTTCTTGGTCTGGGTCTTTCAGGATACACCTGTAGGAGACACACTTCCTAAATTGAGAGTTCATTCACAAGAAACGCACTTCCTAGTTTGAGCCATTGAAATTTCACCCCTAATAGACGCACTTCTTGGTCTGGGTTTTTCAGGATACACCTGTAGGAGACGCATTTCCTAAATTGAGAGTTCATTCATAGGAGACGCACTTCCTAGTTTGAGTCATTGAAGTTTCACCCCTAGGAGATGCACTTCTTAGTGTGGGTCTTTCAGGATACACCTGTAGGAGACGTACTTCCTAAATTTAGAGTTCATTCTTAGGAGACGCACTTCCTAAATTGAGAGTTCATTCTTAGGAGACGCACTTCCTAGTTTGAGCCATTGAAGTTTCACCCCTCAGAGACGCACTTCTTAGTCTTGGTCTTTCAGGATAAACCTATAGGAGACGTACTTCCTAAATTGAGAGTTCATTCATAGGAGACGCACTTCCTAGTTTGAGCCATTGAAGTTTCACCCCTAAGAGACGAACTTCTTAGTCTGGGTCTTTCAGGATACACCTGTAGGAGACGCACTTCCTAAATTGAGAGTTCATTCATAGGATACATACTTCTTAGGTTGAGCCATTGAAGTTTCACCCCTAAGAGACGCACTTCTTAGTCTGGGTCTTTCAGGATACACCTGTAGGAGACGCACTTCCTAAATTGAGAGTTCATTCATAGGAGACACACTTCCTAGTTTGAGCCATTGAAGTTTCACCCCTAGGAGACGCACTTCTTAGTTTGGATCTTTTAGGATACACCTGTAGGAGACGCACTTCCTAAATTGAGAGTTTATTCGTAGGAAATGCACTTCCTAGTTTGAGCCATTGAAGTTTTACCCCTAAGAGACGCACTTCTTAGTTTGTGTCTTTCAGGATGCACCTATAGGAAACGCACTTCCTAAATTGAGAGTTCATTCATAGGAGACGCACTTCCTAGTTTGAGCCATTGAAGTTTCACCCCTAAGAGATGCACTTATTAGTCTGGGTCTTTCAGGATACACCTGTAGGAGACGCACTTCCTAAATTGAGAGTTCATTCATAGGAGACGCACTTCCTAGTTTGAGCCATTGAAGTTTCACTCTAAGAGACGCACTTCTTAGTCTAGGTCTTTGAGGATACACCTGTAGGAGACACACTTCCTAAATTGAGATTTCATTCATAGGAGACGCACTTTCTAGTTTGAGCCATTGAAGTTTCACCCTAAGAAACGCACTTGTTAGTCTGGGTCTTTCAGGATACACCTGTAGGAGACGCACTTCCTAAATTGAGAGTTCATTTGTAGGAGACGCACTTCCTAATTTGAGTCATGGAAGTTCCACCCCTAGGAGACGCACTTCCTATTCTGGGTTTTTCAGGTTATATTTTTATTTTAGGAGCATTTCCTAAATTGAGATTTCACCCCTGGGAGACGCACTTCCTAGTTTGGTCCATTCAGGTTTTATTTTCAGCAGACGAATTTGCTAGTCAAAGTTTTTTGGTTTTACTCATAGGAGATGCACATCCTAGTTTAGTCTTTAGTTTATTCTCATCATTGCATCAATAGTATAAGTGGTTTACAATATTGGTTAGCACTCACAGATGTTCCCAATATCCAACTGGGGCAAAAAAATTTCTTTTGTTTTGTCTGCTTTGTTTTAAACAGGCATCCACTTGGAGAACAAGAGATAACAACTCAAGTTTCAAAGGAAAACAGTGCGAGTTTAGCAATCAGGCGTCCACTTGGAAAACAAAGGAAAATGGTGCGAGTTTCAAGGGAAAACAGTTCCAAGTAGCAAGAGAAGATGGGTTGAATGTCTGCAATCAGGCGCTCACCTGGAAAACAAGGGAAAACAATTAAACTTTCAGAGGAAAGGAATATAATTCAAATGTTGGTAATCAGGCGTCCACCTGGAGAACAAAGGGAAAGCAGTAATGTTCAAAGAAAGACGATTCAAGTTCAACAATCAGGAGCCCACCTGGAGAACTAGGGAAACAAGTCAAATTTCAAGGGAAAAGCAGTGCAAGTGTTGGGAATCAAGCACCCACCTAGAGAACAAGGAGAAGCAATTCAAGTCAAAGAAAAACATGCGCAAGTGTTGGAAATCAGGCACCCACCTGGAGAACAAGGAGAAACATGTCAAGTTTCGAGGAAAAGCAATTCAAGTTTTGGCAATCAAGCGCCCACCTGGAGAGCAAGGGAATACAGTAAAAGTTTTGGCAATCAGGAACCCACCTGGAGAGCAAGGGAATACAGTTAAGTTTTGGCAATTAAGTGCCCACATGGAGAGCAAGGGAATACAGTTAAAGTTTTGGCAATCAGGCGCCCACCTGGAAAGTAAGGGAATACAGTTAAGTTTTGGCAATCAGGCGCCAACTTGGAGAGCAAGGGAATACAGTCAAAGTTTTGGCAATCAGGCGCCCACCTAGAGAGCAAAGGAATACAGTTCAAGTTTTGGCAATCAGGCACCCACCTGGAGAACAAGGAAAGCAGTCCAAGTTTCGAAGAAAGACAGTTCGAGTACTGGCAGTCATGCGCCTACCTGGAGAATCAAGGAATTCACTTCAGAATGCAATTCAAGTCAGCAACAAAAGAAGCTCGTGGTAAGAATACGAGTTAACAATCCGAGGTGATCAAAGGAAGTTAGTCACAATCCAAAAAAAGGCAAGAAATGAATCCAAATGCAGAATTTGATGAAAGATGTGAGTTGCTCAAGACATGACCGAAGTCACAAGCATGGTATATCTGGTTTTTATTCGAAAAGCTGAAGAAGAATGAACTAGCACTTTCAACTAGCAAGCATCAAGGTTCAAATCCAAAGCCTGTATGAAGAACCATTCAAGACTCAAAATCAAGCTTCAGAAGACTTATAGATATGAATCTTGTAACTCATAGTTGACAGGCTTAGTTAGTCTTTTTCATTTTTTGATTTTGATGTAATAACAGGACTGCGGACCGGAACCTCGACGGAATGGCACCTCGATCGGCTCTCCACCTCGGTATACTCCATCATCTTACTCACTTCTAAAATACACGTGGCATGATTCCTTTATAGACAAGGATATGTAGGCAGTTCAGATACTAGGGCTCAGTTACATTCTCTTTCCTCTTAGTTTTTGGTCTCTCTAAATAAGGGTCGGGTCAAAAACCCGAGTCCGAAACTGAAATGATGCCTTTTTGGACATAAAATACGTTTATACAGTTAAAAAAAGTTACATTTCTACATAAAACGCAGTATAATGCTGCGTTTTACTCCAATTTGGGCCCACCAAATTAGTGTTCTGTAGGACTGACATAAATAATTTGTTTTTAGTGTAAAACATATTATAATACTACGTTTTACTGAAACATAGTATTATACTGTATTTTACACTAATTTTTGGGCCCACAAATAAGTGTTCTGCGGATAACCGACATAACAATAATTCAAATACATAAAACGTGGTATTATACTGCATTTTACATAAAAACATTCAGCACCCCAAGCTAGGACTTGCCTTATTTAAAGGCGTTAGAATTTTATGAAAATCCATTCAAAACTTTCCTTCAAACATCCGTTCATACTTCTCTTCTTCTTATCAAACATTTTTTATAGTGTTTGAAGAGCCAAAAATAAGGGTTTCATTATATTTGGGGGGGGGGATGAGGTTGTGCCGGAGAATAACTCTGTGAGGTATAGCTCACCTCCTCAGTGTCATGTTAAATTGCTGCTTACAATGGAGTAAGATAAAATGGTATTGTTGTTACGTAAAAAAATGAGTGTGAGGAAACGTTCGGTGAACCTTAAAGTAACCGGTAGATTTCCGTATTCTGTGACCCCGCAGGGGTTTGCTTATTATTCTGAGTTTAATATCGAAAATAATGAAACTCTTAAAGATTTTTTGCGGATTCCGGATGAATACATGGAATTTATTGTAATAAAATTATTGGAAATGTACGTCAAGGTTGAAGACATCCCAATAATGAGGGTGTGCATAGTAAGGATAACCCAAGTCATCGGGTGGTTATTCTGGAGCAGTTTTTGCCTAACAGATTCCTGATGAAAGAGCTTGCCTTAATTTAAACTTGTCACCATCGGCGAATGAGCAACTA
The DNA here is from genome assembly GCF_000715075.1 of Nicotiana tabacum. Classification (NCBI taxonomy): domain Eukaryota; kingdom Viridiplantae; phylum Streptophyta; class Magnoliopsida; order Solanales; family Solanaceae; genus Nicotiana; species Nicotiana tabacum. The sequence continues at coordinate 48,438,802 of NC_134089.1, read as the reverse complement.
CAAAATAATTTTTCGACTTTATATAATCCACAAGACGACTGGTAAACGTTAATTTTTCTACGCTTTAGCGATGTTTATTTTATGTTTAAATTTGATTTGTATTAACACTTATATTTTTCATAGGGGATACCTTCCGGATATAAATTTTACAAGTTATAACCCCGCTCCTAGTTGTAATATGTGTAGTTCTGGCGTATTGGACCGGTGGTCCATTCAGGAGTCATCACCAACAAAAAAATATCCATCATGGAACGTCAACACAGTACTTGTAAGTAAAGTGATATAGCTATATGCAAAGTATTTATCTAGTTGAGTAGCTTATCATTTTCTTCTTTTTGTGCAGTGAAAATGAGCAATTTGATGTTCCTAACCTCACACAGTTGCCCATAGACGACGTATTGACTCGTGATTTGGCAGATACGCAGAGTCAGAAAAATAATAGTGATTATGACAATAATGCCGATGAGTCTGGAGATGACACACCCTTCCTTGATGAGGGTGATGACAAGGAGGAAATGGATGCCGAACCTGAGCTAACGAGGGAGCATGCTCCTCCACCTCCCATTAGACCAAGAGTGTACGAGTCACACGTGCCGTTTCATGAGCGGAATATTCCCTACCTTGATAATCTTCCAAGTATGCCGGACATGGATTCCCTCACAAGGGATGATGACGAAATTCGGTCAACAATGTGGGATGAGTCTAGACCAACGGTGCTGGCAAAAGGCATGTATTTCCCCGATAAAGCTTGCCTAATCAGGGCTGTAAAAATCTACAGCATAAGAGAGTGCCGTGAGATGACGGTAAGGGAGTCAACTACGGAGGTATACAAGGCTGTATGCCATAGAGACTTTATGGGTTGTCACTAGATGTTTCATGCCAGCAAGAAGAAATCAGGGCTATGGAAAGTGGGTAAATTTATTAGTACCCACAGATGTGAAATGGACACATTCAATGAGAATCACTTCAACCTGGATGTAGACTTGAATTCTCTTGTCTTGATTCCATATTTGGAAGTGTCCATTAGGTTCAAGATTAAGGAGTGTATTACAGCCGTCCACCAGGAGTATGGTTGCACTATAACCAAAAGAAAGGCATATCTCGGTCGCAAACGTGCTTTTGAACTTATTTATGGCGACTAGGATAAGTCTTTTTTATCTCTGCCCAGGTACATGGCCGCACTGCAACACTTTAACCCCGGGACTGTTGTTGAATGGAGGCCTGAGCGGAGTCCGGATAGACCCAAATATATTTTCAACTATGTGTTCTGGTCATTTAAACCAGCAATTGATGGTTTTGTGCATTGTCGTCATGTAATTTCCATAGACGGTACTCATGTCTATGGAAAGTATGATATTAAGCTTTTGATTGCAGTTGTAGTAGATGCCAACGGACAAATATTTCCACTAGCTTTTGCCATTTTTGCCAACGAAAGCGAAGAGACGTGGACGTTTTTTTTGAACCACTTGAAGCAGCACATTGTCAAACAGTGTTCAGGTATTTGTCTAATATCTGATCGACATGGTGGTATTTTATGTTCTGTACTGCATTTGCCTGAATGGCAGGAAACCTATTAATACCACCATTACTGTGTGAGGCACCTAAAGGCAATTTCCAGAAGAAATATCCTGACAAGGCCTTACATGATTTAATGTGGATGGCTGCAATTGAGCACCAACAGTGCAAATTCATGAGGCGCATGGAAGCGATCCGGTAGTTAGATCCACGAGCCTATACTTGGCTGATGGGACATGAGCTTCACATGTGGACATTGCATGCTGATGGCGGCAGATGATGGGGAGCCCTGACTACAAATGTGTTGGAGTCATTCAACGGCTTGTTGAAGTCTTCCCGTGGATTGCCTGTCACTGCCACGGTCTGCATGACATTCAAACAGATTGCGTAGAGGTTTGTTGAAAGGCATGGAGTTGCATCGCCATTGATGGACAGGGATGTTCAATTTATGCTAATACCAATGAGAAGATTTGAAAGGTACAGGAGGCAAGCACATTGGCATTCATTTTTACAGTACGATCACGATCGGGGGTTTTTGAAGTTAAGACCGCTATCCGCAGACACCGGGGAATAATTTACAAACGGCGAATGAAGCCAGCGGGTTGTGTTCATGTGGGAAATTGACCATCTACCACATGTTGTGCGCACATGTCTTGAAGTGTTTTCAACAAGTTGGTTTAGGGGCAACCAACTATATTGATAGGCAATACAGTGTTGCTGCATACGTAGACACGTATAGTGGGCAGCTGCAGCCATTGAGTGCTGAGCATTATTAATCGCCGGAATATTTTAAAATGGCGTGTAACAAGGATTATTTGCGCAAGCTGCAAGTGCAAAAGAGAATGCTTATACGGAACCAAATGGATGTTGGTGACACCGTTTATACGCGTAAATGTGGCATATGCTCGCAAACAGGACACGATCGTCGTAAATGTCCTTCCGGTGGTGTGTGTGGCGGTGGTAATTTAGCTCCTGGTGTAAGTTCATCGAATGTACCCAACTATCAAGGATACACCTAGTCTTTTGTTATTGTATTGTTTTTTGTAATACGTGTCTGTACTTGTGTATGTTGCAACATCTATCAGATAAAACTATATTCCACAATCTTGTTACATCTTATTTTTTAACACGACCTTTTGAATTAGGATGCTGATATGGTTGTTCAAATATTCAACTTATTGGTGTTAGTAAAGAAGATCAATCTAAAAATTAAAAAAAAAACCTATAAAATCAAGACATCCTTTATTATCCTTCTTAAAATTTAATATGTAAAGCCTGGTATAATACTACGTTTTGTGAGTTGTCTTGTTGTTCTAAAAAAAGCTGAACCGACTGCGAAAAAGCTGTTTCATTTCAAAAAAAATTTAATATGTAAAGCGTGGTATAATACTACGTTTTGTGTGTTGTCTTGTCATTCTGAAAAAGCTGAACCGACTGCGACAAAGCTGTTTCGTTTCAGAAAAGTTTAATATGTAAAGCGTGGCATAATACTACATTTTGTGAGTTGTCTTATCGTTCTGAAAAAAGCTAAACCGACTGCGAAAAAGCTGTTTCGTTTCAGAAAAATTTAATATGTAAAGCGTGGTATAATACTACGTTTTGTGTGAAATCTTGCCTATAAATAACGGGCACATTCTAGTTATTTTCTATGCTTAACAATAACCAATAGCAAATATTTCCATAAAACCAAGGTTTCTCTTTACGCTTTAACAAATATCTCAACCCCTTTATGTCCCAAGGTGCGAGTGCGGCAAAAAATGCATGATGCACGATTGTTGGGAAGAAGCTGGACGGCGCTACTGGGCATGTATGAACAAGTTTTATAGACAGCCTGACAAACCTACATGCAATTTTGAGGTATGGATTAATGAACCCTGTGAGCAGGAATACTACAAACACAAGTTGTATTTTCTTCATAATTTGTGTACGAGGTACCGGGAAAGAGAGCGCCAATCCAAGCAAGAAGTTGAGGAGTTGAAGGTGAAACTCAAGGAGGTGGAAGAAGAAAAAAAAAAGCTGGAAGACCAACTCATGCGATTGGAGCAGAAAATACTAGGCAGCCGTGACTAAATAATGACATGTACGTGTTGAGCGTAGTAGTGTATCTTTATGTTTCCCTTGTCATGCGTTTTCATTAGTTGTACTGAATTTATGTTTTGTTAGGTTTGCTATGTTTGTGTTTGTGTTGTACTGTTAAAATAAAATTGTTGTTCAAATTCTGTTAAAATAAAATTGTTGTTAAAATAGAATTGTTGCCATTATTTACATAATGTAGTATTTACACAAAATACAAACAAAAATTAATCAATGAGTCCCGCAACCTGTGTGCTTCAGTACAGCCGCTGGCCTGAGTCACGTCCCCCGTTGCCCAGGTACACTATCAAGATCATCATCATCAAGTCGTCTCTTTAGGTGAGGATGCGCAGCAGCATCGATAGTACAACTACCAGGATAGGTAGAAGGGGCCATCGGGCCGTAAGCAACCTACAAAATAATTACTAAGCTTAGTATATGAAAATGTATATTAGTAATGTACGTGTTAAGTCAAAAACATTTTTTTACCATGGTCTCGTCGGCCTCCTGAGTATAAGCATCTGTGGTGTCCTCATCATCGCATACAGTGGCCTCCGTGATGGGCTAGGACAAAGCCTTAATAAGAAAATTAAAAATCAATTTATGGCAAATTATTAAGGAAAAGAAAACAAATTGAAATTTTACAATAATAAAAACATACCTGCGTCTGTGGCAGATCCGCATCAACCGCCGGGGATGAGGCATAACTCAACCTGCGCCCTCCATCCACGTCTCGGGTCCGCCGATCCTCATCTACGGTAGATGGGCCTGAAAAGAACTGGTCTACATCTCCGTCGAATATACCCGTGATCAACAATGGATATAACGGGGTGAACTGCGATGCTAGCAAAGACAACTGAAGGCTGTACGACGGCATGCTGCTGGAAGGCTCATCTAGCCGAGGGAAATAACTCGGCTGATCATCTCCAAGATCCTTATCTCCAAGATCCTCAATAGGTGGGTCGACAGGTGCCTCAACACCCCCTTACTGGGGACCACCTCCTCGCCGCCCCCGCGACCCCGTGGGGCACCCCTACCTCGTGGGACAGCCCTGCCTCGTAGGGTAGTCCTGGCTCGTGCCCGACCCCTGCCTCGTGAGACAGACCTACCCCGATAGTGCTTCTCTGGCACCGCATACTCAGCCTCGTGATCCAACCCCGCGCCCTCTCTGGCTCGCTGCAGGGTCCGGAGAGCCATCTCTTCCACCCGCCTACCATACTCAACGACTGCAGCATTGTCGCCATTTTGTTGCATCTCCTGTCCCAACTAGTAGAACATGTGATGCCCAATAGCCTGCACAACATTTAAAATATTAATTAAATAACGCTATATCATAATTATAAGACTTATCCCACAAAAACATACCAGTGCCTCATGCCTCCCGGCGTCTGGTGTGTACCAACCGCCAAGTACATGAACAGGGTTCCCAATCATCAGTCGGGTGAAACGGAGGTACCATGACGTATAGAGCTCAATAGTCGCCTCCTGGATCTGTGAAGGTAGTGGCGGAATCAAGCCCTCTCGCTGGTCCCAAATATGGACCTACGCCTCTAGTCATCCTACAAATTCGTCGTCCACCCTAGAACGATCATCCCGCTGATAATGTGTAGCCACCCATGCAGGCTCCCTCGGTATAGTCTGGGGACGGTCAAACTGGCGAAGTACACGCTCTGTGGCATGATGCTCCACCACATCGAGGCACATCATCGGGACGGAAGTGTTCCAAAGCAGTCGGTCGACCGAGCAATAATCGGGCAGATCAGCTAGCAACTCTTTGCTATATGACGTCCAGATGAACTATCAAACAATAACATAAAAGTGAGTATGCAAAACACAAGTGAATTTATAACAAGTAAGTTTAGGTACATATTTACCTGTCCGGCCACCAGCATATCTAACACATCGCTGACAAGGGGGAGATTATGATGAGCATCACTGCCTCGGTAGTTCCCATGCCGGAGAACCCACCTCATAGCTAGAGGGAGAAACAGAGGTGATACACCCGACTCTAGTGGTGGTAGAGGTGGTTGCAACGGTAGGATCCGCTCCCAGGCCCAAACCTAAGATAAAAGGTTGATGTAAAACTTAAGAGTCATTTGACTATATAGAATTCGAAGTAATGAAAAGAGTATTCGAAAATGTTGTCACCTGCAGAAGCGGCAGAAAACCACATATGTCCACCTGGGTGCCCATGCTAGCCCGGCACATACTCCTGTACAGGTATGCTAGAACAGCAGCACCCTAGCTATACTGGGGTAACTCATCTAACTGCTGCAGATGATGTTGAAAGTGCAGACTCACTAGATTTTCCGAAGTGTTCGGGAATAAGACACCCCCAAAAAGAAGGAACAATGCCAACCTCATGTACCGGTCAATATGGAGATCCTCTGTCTCGCTGGTAATGTCGGGGTGCAATACCTTCATATGTTATCTGATAGCTATCACAGAAATGCGACTGCCCCCTCTAACTGCAGCCTCACCCTGTGGTCTGAAACCAGTATACTGCCCCAGCAAATCCAAATACTGGGGATGCGTCATAGCTCTCATATACTGGGGCAGTGCAACGGCCAGTCCATCAACACGCAGCCCATACAAAACCTGAACATCCTGAAGTGTGATGGTGGCCTCTCCATTGGGCAGGCGAATATTGTGCATCTCCGGTTGCCACCGCTCTATCAACACCGTGATGAGAGACTAGTCGAGCTGCATCCGCCCAATCTCAAAAATCCTAAGGAAGCCCGTAGCACGCAGGTGATGGACTGCGCAAGCATGGAAAGCTATCTCCCTAAAAAAGTCCCACAAGTCGTCCAGTCTCCTGGCGCAGAGAGTCCGATTCAATACATGTCCCTCCCATACATAGGCGGACATATGGTCGCCCTGTAACACTAGTATCTAATTCGCGGCTGGTCCAGGATGCACAGGCGGCAAGTCCATGTCGTCTACTGTAATTTAAACAATATTAATTGTGTGTTTGTGTTATAATAAATTAAATAATTAATTATTTAATTGGACAGAGTAATTATCTATGGGTTCCAGGCTCGATATTTGAGGCTCAGTAGCACCAAGCTATCCTTAATTATTATATGTGTCAATTTCAATATTTTTAAAATTTTGTTAGTTTAATAAATTAAATAATTAATTTTTAATTAGATAGAGTAATTATTTATGAGTTCCAGGCTCGATATTTGAGGCTCAGTAGCACCAAGCTATCCTTAATTATTATGTGTGTCAATTTCAATATTTTTAAAATTTTGTTAGTTTAATAAATTAAATAATTAATTATTTAATTGGACAGAGTAATTATCTATGAGTTCCAGGCTCGATATTTGAGACCCAGTAGCACCAAGCTATCATTAGTTCTTTTGTGTGTCAATTTCAATATTTTTAGAATTTTGCTACTTTATAAATTAAATAATTAATTTTTAATTGGACAGGGTATACAACTATGAGTTCCATGCTCGATATTTAATTTGACAACATATATTAATTTGTTAGTTCTGTAAGTTTAATTTATAAATTAAATAATTAATATTGTAAAGTGAAATTGGATAAAGTTTGTAGTTAGTACATACTTAAACTACAGAGGCTCTACGCTAAAAGGCTTTATATTTTACTACGCTATAAGGCTATATATTTTACTACGCTAAAAGGCCACTATTCTTTAAGCAAATAAATAATCTAAACTAAATAAAAACAACAAAAATATGAACATAACTTTCACGAAATTACATATAACACAGTAAAATATATTTGTGAACAATTTCATTAACAATAAAAATTATTTCTCAAGTTTTAACTATTTTTTTAAAACACTAATAATTTAATCCGGGTAAAAATAACATACAAATTTAATCGCAAACATAACACAAATCAACGTGGAAACACATTCAAGAAAACAAATATGCATATGCTCTACGAGTTTCGACATAAACTAAATCGGAACACCTCGATTTATGTTTTTTGAAATATCGAAAATTTGAAATTTTAACCCCGAAAGAAGGAATCCAAGGCTTGGGTTGTATGCGGGACCTACGCTCTTCACTTTTTTTTGTCGACTGGTTCTGTCGTGGGGAAGAAGGAGGGGTTATATGTTTTTATAGGAAAACACAGTATAATACTACGTTTTCCTTAAACGTAGTACTATACTACGTTTTCCTATAAAAAAATTAATTTTTTAGTAAAACGTAGTATAATATTGCGTTTTACTTTAACGACTAACTTTTCATTAAAGTAAAACGCAGTATTATACTGCATTTTATGTAAAAATGTAACTTTTTTTAATTGTATAAACGTATTTTATGTCAAAAAATCCATCATTTCAGTTTCGGACTCTCAAAATCCTGTCTAGTCGTTCTTTGTCTGAAAATACTTCGTATTTCCAATCAAAGATGGCAACTGTAGACATGTGATTTTTGACTTTCCCCCAAAAAATTCATATTTTAGCATGTAAATATTTAGTTTAAGCCTAATATCTTTATTTCAACTAATTTTGAATCTTTTACTTTATTTCGTCACAAAAAATGAAAATTATAAAAATATTTTAGTTTATGTATCTTTCATAAATTTAAATAAAAAAATACCCCTCTGTTTCAATTTATGTGAACCCATTTGACTCGGCACGGAGTTTAAGAAAAGAGAGAAGACTTTTAATCTTGTGGTGTAAAATGAGGCACATATATTTTGTGTGGCTATAAATCATTGTGTAAAGGTAAATTGTTTTCAAATAAGGAAAGAGATCATTCTTTTTGGCACGGACTAAAAAGGAAATAAGTTCACATAAATTGAAACGGAGGGAGTAGTACTTTATTTTTATATAATCTTGAAAACACAAAAATAGTTTCATGTTTTAATGTAGTTAGTTTAATTAATTAAAATTAATTTTATATTTTTTATAATAAATGATATATTTAGAAGGAAGACTTAATTTTGAGTTGGTTTATCCCATTTTAATCTTATAGTCCATTTTTAGTCTTCGACCCAATAATACCAAACTCATATCACTTAACCTAAAAACTCTCACTATATAACCAAAAATTAAACCTAGACGAAGACGAGCCTAGACCTAACACGCCTAAAATCTCCAGCCGTAGGACTCTAGTCTTCTCCATCACCAAAAACTCACTTGAAGCAACTTCAAATCCCTCCATTAAAAATCACAAAAACAAATCCATGTAAAGAACCCTTCTCGTCGTCAAAGAGGTCACCTCAAACCCAGCAGCAATCAACCCCAAATCAGCTGCAGAATCTGGCTTCATTTCCAGCCCACAAAACACATCAAAACTAAGCCAAAAATCAGTAAAAACGACCACAGATCTGTCTCGAAATCACCCCAAAACACCTTCAAAATCCAGCTCAAAAATAGCCAAAGACAAACTCAAAACCTGCCGGAGTTTAGTCGAATTTTTCTGAGTCGACTTCGAGTTTTTCCGGCATCCGGCGAGTGGGTATTGACAGAGATTCGATCGAAGAGGTCTGTTCAAGATATGGCTAGTAGCTATTGATTTTTGTATGTGAAGTTTCATTATAAATTGAAGAAAGTGTCATGTTGAGCTTTTTCTATGGCAAGAAATAATGAAGCTACTGCCAACGAGTCCAAGAATGATTTTAAGTTTTCAGCTAATGAGTAAGTGCTTGCTTTAGTTCTCTTCTGGGCGCAATTCAAGAAACGTGAATGGCCCTTGAGATGAAGATTTCATGAATGAACTACTCTTTGGATTCGGTAGAAAAATATTGGGATCTTATGACTATGGACACACCCATAAAGTTTTGATTGAGATTCGTTTTTTTTTTTCATTTTTTCTTTTTGTGATTTTGTTTGAATGCTTTCTGTCCCAAAAGGAACATTATTATTTGGTCATGAAAAATATTTTGTACTATGAATAAATATCATGTACGGCAGAATGAAATGGTTGAGTAAATGAATTCACATTGAATATTTAGATTAATTGAATTTTTTGGGGGTCGTAGATCTACAAAAACAAAAAAGAAAGAAAGTGGTTTTGGTTATTCCAGGGGATATGAAACACTCTATGTATAACTTTCTTTTATGATACAGTTATTATTTGTGAATTATGTATAAATTTTTTTTCCACTTTTTCATACTTCTTGAAATCATCTCTGGTTATAAATTTTAGTACTTTTAGTTCTTAGAAAATTGAGGTTTTAGGGTTTTAGGTCGTAGGGTTCAGGGTTTAGGGCGCGAATAATAAATAATTGTGACTATGGGTACGGTTTCCGTGGCATAGTCGTGATACCTAATCCCTAATTCGGGTGTGCATTTCATGTGACCCGACCACAACTTTGAATAATAATAAAATAAACATGTCGCAAATCGCGGGTGCATTTCATGTAGCGCGAAGTGTACGACAATCGTGACTTGTTCCAGAGAACAAATCCATAAATAAATAAAAGCGGTTATAAGGTTAAAAATGCACAATAGGTTTAAAACATGTAATTAATTAGATAATTAGGCTAATATTAATAATTTAAGTGACCGTACTAGAATCACGAAACTCGGGAATGCCTAATACCTTCTTCCGGGTTAACAGAATTTTTTACCCGAATTTCTGTATTCGCGGACCATAAATAAGAGTCAACTTTCTCGATTCGGGATTTTAAACCGGTGACTTGGGACACAATAAATTATCCTAAGTGGCGACTCTGATTCTAATTATTAATTCCGTTTCGATTGTCACTTTAATTGGAAGAAACTCCCCTATACCGCCTTTCGGGGGTAAAAAGGAGGTGTGACACGAACCTTCGGAAAGCTCAAAAAAACATCAAAATACTAAAATCACATCGGATTCAAGCCTAAAAATTCCAAAAACTTCCAAATTTCACTTTCGATCAAAAGGTCTATTAAACATCGTCCGAATGACCTGAAATTTTGGACACGCGTCACAAATGATACAACGGACCTACTCTAACTTCCGGAATTCCATTCTGACCCCTATATCAAAATCTCCTTTATCAACCGGCAAACGCCAAAATCCTAATTTCGTCAATTCAAGCCTAAACCTTCCACAGACCTCCAAAATACATTTCGATAACACTCCTAAGTCTCAAATTACCTGACGGAGCTAACCAACTCATAAAAATTCCAATCCGAGATCATATATTAACAATTCAAAACTTGGTCAAACCCTTCAAATTTTAAGCTTCAGACTGAGAAGTGTACTTCCAAATTTATTCTAATTATCTTGAAAATCAACACCGACGATTTACATAAGTCATAATACATTACACGGGGCTAGCCATGCCCGAGAACTAGTGAGCGAAGTGAATAAGCTCAAAACGGCCGGTCGGATCGTTACATAGCCTTAACATACCTCGATTAGGAAAAAATCTGTGTGATATTATTGCTTGAATTCTTGTTGAAGAAATATCACATTACTAATTTGTCTACCATTTTATGAAGAAGAACAAGCCATTTTAGTAAGCGTTATCTGGGAGTAGAGATTTTGAGGCAAATGTCTTTATATTTATCATACTTTCTCACTGTTCACCGGAAAAGGCCAGTTCTTATACCTACACATTCTAATTAGAAGTTTTGAAATATTACTTTAGCCATTTCTTATCCAAAAAGAAAGAAAATAAGAGGAAGAAGTTGAAAAGAGGGATAGAAATGACAATGGTCAAGTGTGGTCTAGCATCTCTATCACAACTTCTGCGCACGACTTGAGTTCTAATAGTGAAATTTAATTCAATCTCTACTTTTCTAAACTAGCATCTTTTCTCTTTACACGTGTTAAAGAACTCCAAGAGCATTTTTTTATATTCACGTAATATAGGTTAGATTCCTATTAAAATTGTAAGTGATGACTTAGGTATCAACCCTCTTAAAGTGCCATCTTACAAATTTTCATTTAAAAGTCATCTAATGACTATTATAAGGCTGCCACGTTCGGGGGTCTAGACTTATCCAAAATTTTATAATTAACTAACTAATATTCTACAAAAATTATTAATTAACCAATTATTCACATAATTAAAAATTATTTTAAACTACTTAAAATACTACTTACTTTTAAAACACTTTATATAACTTAATATCATGGTCATATGATATCATATAAAATAAATACATACACTATTATTTCATTATCCATGTAAAAATACATATATTTTCTCAACTTATAAGTTTTCTAATCTCATATAAAGAGTAAAATTTTTGTACTCTTAACTCTTAAAATGGTAAAAAGATAATCTTCTTTTCTTGTGAGAAAATAATTTCTATCTTTACAATAAAGAAAATCTCATAAACATTCTCATAATTTTTGTATAATTGAAAATAGTAATATTAATAACTATATAAAATCATTTTTTTCAAATCTCTTTTATAAAAAATGTTCCACTCAAAATACCATATCAATATATATATATATATATATAATGGTATCAAAGTTGTTAAACTTACGAGGTCTTAGAATAACATAGTCACAAATCATTTATAACCTCATGAATGGTCTTAATCCCTTCAAGCTCATATGGATTACTACGACTCATCCTAATATGAAAGTACGGGATGTAACAGTGTGAAATCCGGGTCGTAACAAGTTGGTATAAGAGTTTTAGGTTGCTTAGGTCTCACAATTCATGGACAAACTTAGTAGAGTCTGAGGGATTGATACGGAGACGTCTGTGTTTATTCCCCAGAGGCTACAGAGTTAGGAAAAACTTCACATCTATTCTTTCCTGTCTTGCGACTTGATTTCTCAATGCTAATTGAACTTCCACTCTGTTCTTTCATAGACGGTGAGGACACGTACCGCTTCATCAGCTGACCAGCAGTCCGAGCCCCCAGTAGCAGCTCCTGCGAGGGGCAAAGGCTAAGGCCGTGCTATGGGCAGAGGCAGAGCTCAGCCCAGAGCTCGAGCAGCAGCACCAGCGGCGGAGCCTTAGGTTGAGTTTGATGATGAGGTTCCAGCCCAGATAGTTCCAGCAGTACCAGCTCAGGTCCCAGAGGGGTTCATCGCCACCCCGGTACTTCAGGATTTTCTGGTTCGACTAGTGGGCCTTATGGAGAGTGTTGCCCAGGCAGGCTTATTTTCTGTAGCACCACCCGTCTCTCAGGCTGGGGAAGAAGCCCAGACTCCTGCTACTCGCACTTCGGAGTAGATGACTCCCCAGTTTCAAACTCCAGCAGCTCAACTAGTTAGGGTAGTTCAGCTGGGTGTTGTGGCACAGACCGGTGAGGGGCTAGCTATATCTGCTGATGCCTTGTTGAGGTTGGACATGTTTACCAAGCGTTTTACTACTACTTTTGGTGGTACATCTTCTGAGGATCCCCAGGATTATTTGGACAGCTGTCATGAGGTTTTACAGAACATGAGGATAGTGGAGACTAATGGGGTCGACTTTGCTGCTTTTCGTCTGTCTGGATCCGCCAAGACTTGGTGGAGGGATTATTGTTTGGCTAGGCCAGCAGGGTCACTGGCTTTAACTTGGGATCAATTCTCTCAGCTATTTCTGGAGAAGTTTCTTCCTATCACTCAAAGGGAGAACTATCGGAGGCAGTTTGAGCGTCTCAACCAGGGTTCGATGACTGTCACTCAGTGCGAGACCAAATTTATTGACTTGACCCGTCATGCACTTCTTATACTTCCCACTGAGAGAGAGAGAAAGTGAGGAGGTTCATTGAAGGACTCATCCAACCTATTTGATTGCAGATGGCTAAAGAGACGGGGAGCGAGATTTCTTTTCAGGATGCAACCAATGTAGCCAGGAGAGTTGAGATGGTTCTATCACATGGGAGTGGTCAGGGGCCTAACAAGAGGCCTCGTCATTCGCGGCGGTTCAGTGGTGCCTCATCTAGAGGCATAGATTTTTTTCGTAGGGGCCATCCTTCCAGGCCGTTTCATTTAGCACTTTAGGCTTCTTACGGTGCGTTAGGTGGCCGTGGTTCTCATATGTATTATTCTGATCAGTTGCCCTATAGTGCACCACCAGCTCCTACCAGTGCACATCCACTCCAGAACTTTTAGGGTCGTTAGCCCCAGCAGCCGAGAGCTTGTTATAATTGTGGTGAAATGAGGCATATTGTTAAATTTTGCCCTCGAGCACTGAGTAGCTCTCAGCATCAGGGTTCCCGTGCCATGGTTCAGGCACCGAGTGTTCCACCGCCCACTCAGCCAGTTAGGGGTGGGGGTAAAGGTGTTAGAGGTGGAGGTCAGGCCACTAGAGGTGGAGGCCAGCCAGCAGGAGGCCGTCCCAGAGATGTAGTTCAGAGTGATGGGGCCAAGCCTCGATGTTATGCTCTTCCAGCCAGGCCTGAGGCTGAGGCCTCCGACGCAGTTATCACAGGTATTGTTCTGGTTTGTAGTAGAGATGTTTCAGTTCTATTTGATTCAGGATTTACATACTCATATGTGTCATCTTATTTTGCACTATATTTGGTCATGCCTAGTGATTCCTTGAGTGCTCCTGTATATGTGTCTACACCGGTGGATGATTCTATTGTGGTAGATCATGTCCATCGTTTATGTATATTTATGATTGGGGGTCTTGAGACCCGAGTAGATCTATTACTTTTGGATATGGTTGATTTTGATGTCATATTGGGGATGGACTGGTTATCACCTTACACGCTATCTTGGACTGTCATGCCAAGATTGTGACCTTAGCCTTGCCGGGTTTACCTCGTTTAGAGTGGAGAGGGACTCCTGGTCATTCCACCCGTAGGGTTATCTCATATATAAAGGCCCAGCGTATGGTTACCACAATCTCGTGATTCTAGTGCCGTGATTCCTTCTATGGATTTTGTGCCTGTTGTTCATGAGTTTCCTGAGGTATTTTCTTCAGACCTGCCGGGTATTCCACCCGACAGGAATATTGACTTTTGTATTGATTTGGCTCCGGGCACTCAACCTATTTCTATCCTGCCATATCGTATAGCCCCGACATAATTGAAAGAACAGTTGCAAGACCTGCTTGATAAAGGCTTTATTAGACCTAGTGTCTTGCCTTGGGGTGCGCCGGTGTTGTTTGTCAAGAAGAAGGACAAATCGATGAGGATGTGTATAGATTATCGACAGTTGAACAAGGTCACAATCAAGAACATGTATCCATTGTAGAGGATTGATAATTTGTTTGATCAGCTTCAGGGTGCCAAGGTATTTTCGAAGACTGATTTGAGATCTGGCTACCAACAGCTGAGGATTAGAGCATCTGATGTCCCTAAAACAGCTTTCCGCACTTGGTACAAGCATTATGAGTTCTTGGGGATGTCATTCGGGTTGACAAATGCCCTAGCAGTTTTCATGGATTCGATGAACCGTGTGTTCAAGCCTTACTTGGATTCTTTCGTGATAGTCTTCATTGATGATATTTTGATCTATTCTCACAGCTGGGAGGAGCATGAGCAGCATATGAGAGTGGTTCTTCAGACTTTGAGAGACAATCAGTTATATGCTAAGTTTTCGAAATGTGAGTTCTGGTTGAGTTCAGTTGCATTCTTGGGTCACGTTGTATCAGCCGAAGGCATTTAGGTGGATCCAAAAAAGATAGAGGCAGTCAAGGACTGGCCTAGACCCACATTAGCAATAAAGATCTAGAGTTTCTTGGGTTTGGCAGGCTATTACTGTTGATTTGTGGAGGAGTTTTCATCTATAGCAGCCCCGATGACCAGGTTGACCTAGAAGGGTGCCCAGTTCAGGTGGCCGGACGAGTGTGAGTCGAACTTTCAGAAGCTCAAGATAGCTTTTACTACGTCGTTGGTGTTGGTATTGCCTACAAATTCAGGGCCATATACAATGTATTGTAATGCATCTCGTATTGAACTTGGTGCGATGTTTATGCAAGATGGCAAGGTCATTGCATATGCATTGCGACAATTGAAGATTCATGAGAAGAATTATCCAGTTCATGTTTGGACTTAGCAGCCATTGTTCATGCGCTGAAGATTTGGAGGCACTATTTATATGGCATGTCATGTGAGGTGTTCACGGATCACAAGAGTCTACAGTACTTGTTCAAGTAGAAGGAGCTAAATTTGAGGCAGAGAAGGTGGATGGAACTATTGAAAGACTATGATATTACCATCTTATATCATCCCGGGAAGCCCAAGGTAGTGCCCGATGCTTTGAGTAGAAAGTCAGTCAGCATGGGCAGTCTTGCATATATTTCGGTCATTGAGAGACCGTTTGCTTTGGATGTTCAGGCTTTAGCTAATCAGTTCGTGAGGTTGAATGTTTTTTAGCCCAACCGTGTGTTAGCTTGCACACTCGCTCGTTCTTTATTATTTGAGCGTATCCGAGATCGGCAGTGTGATGATCCTCATTTGTATGTCCTTAGGGACACAGTGCGGCACGGTGATGCCAAGCAGGTTACATTAGGAGATGATGGAGTTTTGAGGATGCAGGGTCGAGTTTGTATGCCTAATGTGGATAGACTTTGAGAGTTGATTTTAGAGGATGCCCATAGTTCCTGGTACTCTATTCATCCGGGCGCCGCTAAGATGTATCAGGACTTGCGACAACATTATTGGTAGAGGAGGATAAAGAAGGATAGTGTTACATACTTGGCTCGGTGTTTGAATTGTCAACAGGTAAAGTACGAGCATTAGAGACCTTGTGGTTTGTTCCAGAAGATTGAGATTCCTAAGTGGAAGTGGGAGTGTATCACTATGGACTTCGTTGTTGGACTCCTACGTACTCAGAGGAAGTTCGATGCAGTGTGGCTTATTGTCGATAGGCTGACCAAGTCAGCACATTTCATTCCTATGGCACTTTCCTATTCTTCTAAGAGGTTAGCCGAGATCTATATCTGAGAGATTATTTGTCTTCATGGTGTGCCCGTGTCCATCATTTTTGACCGAGGTACACAGTTTACCTCACATTTTTGGAGGGCAGTTCAGCATGAGTTGGGCATACGGGTCGAGTTGAGTACAACATTTCATTCTCAGACGGACGGGTAGTTCGAGCGTACTATTCAGATTTTGGAGGATATGCTCCGAGCTTGTGTTATTGACTTTGGAGGCTCTTTGGATCATTTCTTGCCTTTAGCGGAGTTTGCCTGCAACAACAGCTACCAGTCGAGCATCCAGATGGCTCCCTATGATGCTTTATATGGCAGGCGGTGTCGATCGCCGGTTGGGTGGTTTGAGTCGGGAGAGGCTTGGTTGTTGGGTACGGATCTAGTACAGGATGCCTTAGATAAGGTTAAGATCATTCAGGATAGGCTTCGTACAGCTCAGTCTAGGCAAAAGAGTTATGCCAACCATAAGGTTCGTGATGTGGCATTCATGGTCGGCGAGCGGGTATTGCTTCAGGTGTCGCCTATGAAGGGCGTGATGAGATTTGGAAAGAAGGGCAAGCTAAGACCTAGATTCATTGCTCCTTTTGATATTCTCGATCGAGTGGGAGAGATGGGTTACAGACTTGCGTTGCCATCGAGTTTATCAGTCGTGCACTCAGTGTTTCATGTATCTATGCTTCGGAAGTATCACGGCAATTCATCCCACGTGTTAGACTTCAGCACAGTCCAATTGGACAAGGATTTGTCCTATGAGGAAGAGCCAATAGCTATTCTAGATCGGAAGCTTCGTCAGTTGAGATCAAAGAGTTTTCTTTCGGTTCATGTTTAGTGGAGGGGTCAGCTTGTTAGGGCAGCGACCTGGGAGTCCGAGTCTGATATGTGGAGCCGAAGAAACATCGCAATTGCGAAGATGGGCTGGGCAGAGAGACCTTCGCATTTGCGAAGCTCAATGTTGCAAATGCGACCTCAGCAGGTACCGCAATTGCGAACGGTAGTTCGCATTTGGGAAGAAAGCAGGGCAGGCCTACCTTCGCATTTGCGAAGCCTAGGCTGCACTTGCAAGTTCGCATTTGCGAACCTGACATTACAAATGCGATATCTGCACCTGTGCAAATTATAACTTAGACGAAATTTCTTTGTTTTTCAAACTCTCTCAAACCCTAAGCTCTTTTGGGCGATTTTCCAAAGAAAAGTTCTTCTCGAAATTATTAGTAAGTCATTTCTAACTCATTTTCTTCAATCTATAACATCATTTTACATGATTTCAATTCAAAATCAAGGGGCTTCATGGGGAAATTGAATGTTTTTGGGTAGAACTTAGGATTTTTAAATTTTGGGGATTTGGACCTCGATTTGAGGTCTTATTTCAAAACAAATTATATATGAGTTTGTGGGTAAATGGGTGATCGGGTTTTGATTCGAACCTCGGGTTTTGACCAAGCAGGCCCGGGGTCAATTTTTGACTTTTTGGAAAAATCATTAGAAAACCTATTTTCATGCATTAGAATTGGTTTATTTAGCATTTATTAATATCGTTAAGTAAATTGTGTCTAGATACAAGCGGGTTGGTGGTAGAATCAAGAGGTAATGCGGTAGTTGAGGCTTGATTGTGTTCGTGGTATTGATATAAGTGTTTGGTCTAACCTTAGCTTGAGGGAATAAGAGTTGTAGTCTTATTTGCTGTGTGTTAATTGTTGAGTACGACGTATATGTGTGGTGATGAGTATCTATACATTAGTGTCAAACATGCCCGTGAGTTTTATACTATGATTGTTGTGACCCGGTTATGTATTGTTAATGCTTAATATGATGATTTCTAATGTTGAACAAGGCTCATGGAAGTATTCTTGGTAATTGAATACTGTAGAGCATTGGCTCAAGTTGAGAATTGTGTTGTGAAGTAATTGTGGAAAAGAGAAGAGGTTTATGATATTATTTCCCTTGCCGGGATGTTATTGCTTATGATATTGTTTCCCTTGCCGGGATGTTATTGCTTATGATATTGCTTCCCTTGCCGGGATATTATTGTTATACTATTGTTCCCTTACCGGATTTTTATTGTGATTTTATTGATTCCCTTGCCCGAATTACTTTGTGATTGTTGCTAGGGTAAAGAAGAGTGTCGAAGTACGAAAGGTGATGCCGTGCATGATATTTGTGAGTGAGTGTTAATGCACAAAGGGTGATGCCGTGACGATATTGTAAATGTAAAAGCACGAAGGGTGATGTTGTGCTACGATATGAGTGATAATGCACGAAGGATAATGTCGTGCCATGATTATGTGAGGTAAATGCACGAAGGGTGATGCCGTGCCGAATATATTGATTCTTATGGTGAGAACGAGAGTAAAAGCATGAAGGGTGATGTCATGCACTTGTTATTGTTCTCCTTATTCTTGCTTATAGTTGAATTTTGGTGTTTCGTATGCTTCCTTACTGAATTTCTGTTTGTACATGATATTCCCCGCAACATGTTTCCCCTTCCCATCTTTAAATGCCAGTTTCTGTTATTATTACTTGTCGTATATGATTTAGTTGCATAGGTTTATTTGGTAGTCTTGTCCTAGACTCGTCATTACTTCGTCGAGGTTATGCTCGACACTTACCAGCACATGGGGTCGGTTGTGCTGATGCTATACTTTGCACTATGTGCAGATCCCGATTCTGGAGCATTTGGACTATAGAGAGGTTGTTGCTTTCAGTCCAGAGGAGACTTGAGGTAGTCATGCAGACGTCCACAAGCCTTGGCGTCCCCTTCTATTTGTTCCATTGTGTTTTTATGTATTTCAGAGATAGATTTGTATTTTTTATTCAGACCACTGTTTGTAGTATCCGTAGAGGGTCCGTGACATTGTGACACCAATTCTGGGTAGAGTTGTATGTTGGATTCTGTATTAGTATTTGGTTAAACTATTAGACTTCGTCTTCCGCATTTTTGTTTATTATGATTATGCCTTTATTGATCACATATTAATTCGCAACTGTAAAAAAGTTAAGGAAAAAGGGTGATAAAATCTGTAATACTCGGCTTGCCTAGATTTCACGAGTAGGCGCCATCACGACTCATGAGGGTGGAAAATCTGGGTCGTGACAGCTATGGCGTTATATACGCACCACTACCTGATCAGTTGGTATACATTGATGATTTTACCCATAGTGGTCGAGATGATATGATGGGACGCCCTTAGAGGTTTGATGATGTTATGAACACCATGTACCTATGCACGACATGACAATCATACGCATATGCATGACATTATAATTATTTCATGATTTACAGAATTATCCAGACATATAGGTTGAGTCATTTACTTTATATTTCTTCCATGTCTGTTATGTACTTATTTACGTGCCTTACATACTCGGTACATTATTCGTACTGACGTCCCTTTTGCCTAGGGACGTTGCGTTTCATGCCTACAGGTCCCGATAGACAGGTTGAGAGCCCTCCAAGTTGGCAATCAGCTCACGGAAGATGTTGGTGCGCTCCATTTGCTTCGGAGTTGCTTGTTTGGTTAATATGATTTAGACGTGTATTGTTTGGTATGACGAGACTCTGTCCCGACCTTTGTGAAGATTATGTATTCTTAGAGGCTTGTAGATAGATGGCATGTACATAAAAGATTATTTGTCCTTGTCGGCCTATGTTTAGTATACGAGTGGTTATTTTTTTCCTTATAGGCTCGTACGTCATATGTATAAGTTTGGATTATATGTTGGATCGTCCAATGTCGAGTATTTGTCCATGTTCTATTGTATTTATCTCACGACAACCTCTCAGGTTCATTTACCTATGATAATATGATACGAAAGATACGCTACGTAGGTACTCGATTGAGTAAGGTACCGGGTGCCCGTCGCGACCCATCGGTTTGGGTTGTTACAAAAGTGTTATCAGAGTAGTTTTGTCCTAGGGAGTCTACAAGCTATGTCTAGTAGAGTCTTGTTTATGGGTGTGTCGTGCACCACGCTTATAAGCAGGAGACTACATGGCATTTAGGATTCTCACTCTTTCTTCTTATTCTAGATCGTGTGGTAGAGCTCAATTGTAAGAACTCAATTTCTTAAACTCTATCTTATTCATAATACGACGATGATTACATTTAGAAAGACGATTGGTAAGAGATATAGCTGTGGAAGAGTTGAGTCAGAGGAACTCGATTTTTGCATCATGCTTATGATGGATAAATGTGAGCTATTCGGCAGATCATGTGTATACTAAGATGTGCAAGCTTCTTAATAAGAATGTCTAAGGCAAGAATGCCTATCCACTAGGGTGAAAGCAATGAAAGAATCAGAGGGTACAAGTTTCAATAAGTAAAAGAAGCAAGGTGAAGAGGGGTACGAGGTACATAGTTAGTAGAGATGAACATTATCTACAATTCAAGCAGAGAAGTATAAGCATTTTTGAGTTACCTTCAACAATAATAGATGTATGTACAATCATCCACACCAATCTCGATTATGCAGTATGTGAGCTAACAGATATGGTTTAAGAGAAGGACGTGATACCAGGATCCTATTGGGGTTAGAATAACCCAAATGGTTAATGGATTGTTTGCGTTAGTTGACATTTCTTAAGGGTATTGTAAATGTGCTAATAGATCTCCTTGTGAGACACTTAGATGGTACACTCTAAAATAGTACAGCTAGATATGAGTACTACAAAGATAGGCACCGGAAGTCTTGAAGGGATAAATATTACCTTAGTGTGGCTCCCATCCTTGGTAGAAAGAGAATGTTAGGCAATTCGATGAACCAATGGATGGAGTAAGAGGGGCCAAAAGCAAAAGAATGTGATGTTCGAGTTTTTAGAATAAAGTAATAGACAGAAATGTTAGTAGGAAAATAAGAAGAGAGTTAATGAAGCAATATGAGTAAAATGTGGTACATGGATGACAACGGTAGATCAAAAAAATGATAGTATTACAAAGTCTATAGTCAAGTGAAGGGAAAAACAAGAGGTGACAGGCCTTGAGACATCAAAATAGTATAGGCCATAAAGTCATATCCTCATGTTGAAAAATAAGTTTGTGACTCCAACGTAACTACCGAAAGGAAAAAATAAACCCCCAGGATAATAGAAATTAGTATGGGCTGGTGAACAAGATAAACTAAACATAAATTAGGGACTGAGTGATTTGATAATAGTCGGCATCATGAGAATTCCAGATTTTGTTCTGGCGATAGTATAATGGACAACAGAAGAAGATTCAGGAGAAATTCAGAGAATGGTCATTCA
The DNA here is from genome assembly GCF_000715075.1 of Nicotiana tabacum. NCBI lineage: Eukaryota > Viridiplantae > Streptophyta > Magnoliopsida > Solanales > Solanaceae > Nicotiana > Nicotiana tabacum. The sequence goes on along the minus strand of NC_134089.1, from coordinate 48,417,219 downwards.
GGAAGACGCTTCCCTAAAGCAAGCAATATGAGCAAAGTTAAGCTCAAAGGACTGTATGTTTTAGTTACACTATGTGCCACCATCACAAGTAAGAAATTTTGTTATCTTCGGTATAAAAGGATTACCGGAAGGAGAGTAAGGGTCATCTAAGGTATGAAAGGACGCTGAAGATGAAGAGGTAAAACATCTATAGGTAGGTTGTTGTAGCTCCAACTCTCAGTACTCCCCTAAAGGGGGTAATATGGTGTGATGTGGCGTTAAGTAAGAATTAAGTGATTCTAGTAATTATGGAATGGTAAAGGAAGAATGTGATAAAAATGAGATTGCACTTATTCAAACCCTATAGATATGTTACGATTCCAGAACATTATGCAAACACAATGTCAAGGAAAGGAAGTAAGCGTCCCTGCCCGAGATGTTATTGATAGATAAAGAGCCAGTGCGTGACGTAAGTTAACATAAAGGAAATAACCCAAGAATGATTACAAGAAACATTGATATAAGAATGGGCCAATGAGTAATTAGTAATTGGTTCGGGAAGAGCCTAGTTACGGCTAAACAGGAAGTTAAAAACGAGTCAACAGATCGTGCAAGATAAATGTAGTAAACCCTAATATGGAGAATTCAGCCTCACTGTCATGTCATTATAATACTTGAGATATATTCAAATAGGAATCGAGGTAGTTAAAAGTATCGTATGAGTGTTACTGAGATAAAAGAAAGTGCCACTAGAAAGACAATCAAATATCAGTTCAGAAGCACCCTACAAGCACAAGGGTGAGGAGGTAAGTAACTACGGATAATTGTAGGTGAGGAAGGACATCAACAATTTTATTTGTATATGATGTAATAAGCTCGTAGCTTTACAAGAGTCAGAGGGTCCTCCCTAAGTACTACAATGAAAGAATAGTTGAGGAATAAGAAAGAAGGTTCAACCTAAGCACAATGACCTAAAGAGGAAATGGTCTTATAATAACAATTTCACAACAACATTGTACATCCTCCATAAGAAAGAGGAACCTACCGTGGCTAGTGAACGGAAAGTAAAATATAAAACAATATTCGAAGATCATATGAGTTGTACGAAAATTCCAGCATGCATGAGAGCTAAGATAAGCTAAGTATGCACCCAACATGGGGAAGAAAGATCAGGAAAGGTAATGACTTACATTTAAAGAAAGTTGAGAAGGAATGAGAGGAATTATTCGATCAATGATCCAGAGATAATTACATTATGAATGTACCTAAGATTTCGGGATATTATGCAGCATATATGATTGGCAATAATATAGCCGTAGAAGACTTTGGTATAAGTCAAAAAGAAATAATTGAGTCTAGGTTATAGACAAAGGATTGAATTGCTAAAGGATTGTATCATGGATATTCCATAGAGCCATGAAAGGCTAAAAAGTAATAACTAACACCATGAGCCGCAGATCGGAAGATAGCTTAAGCCTATATAAAGGTTGATTAAAGGGAAGGGGAAACTAAAGAGTTATACCAACTATGTAAATCAGGAATTCGATTATTGAACCTAGAAATTATAGAAATCGTGATTGAGAATATTGCAAGATCACTCTTAATATCATAGGTACAAGAGAGGAAGTACAACAACTATATTCTATAAGAGCCCTACGATAAAGCCAGTTGGAAAAGTACAGGCATTATAAAAAGCCAGTACGAAACTCCCACCGGATTGTGTATGCACAGTGTAATAATAAGAGCTTCAAGTTATGGCGGTGAATTATACCTATGTAAAAGAGAGGTCATGAAAGAGATAGAAGATATGATGCGAGATTTTAAGGCAAATGTAATCAACGTACGCGATACTCAAAGGAAGAAGATCATTAATAGTCCATTCCTCAGATAAAAGACTAAAAGCACGAGGATTCAATATCTAGGAATAATAGCGACATCGTCAGTACCATATCTTCCAGCCTATGGCCTAGGTATCAAAAAGTCTTACTAAAAGAATAAAAAAGAGTTAGAGACGATGTGATGCCTCGTTTGACGTTCCAAAATGACATAAGAAAATCTATGATGCAAGCAAGTTGAAAGGTTTCAAGTAATATAAATAGAGGTGTAGGTCGCAAACTATTGTATGGTGAAGCGACAAGGTACTAAAAGACAGGAGTAAGGATAAGAATAGGCGAGTGAGGAAGTAACAAAATGGATAAGTCCTCAGGATTAAGGCCATGAAAACAAGAAGAGCATATGATTTCTCTAAATCATACAAAGCTCACTATACCCTGAATGAACTCAAAGGAGTCTAAGACTAATAACATTTAGAAGAGATAGAATGATGCCCTGTTAATAGAATGAGGTTGTAATTGTCATAGACAAAGGATGGCATTTGGGCCTTCGATTGAGTAATGATCTGACGAAGAAAAAGAAAGGGATCTCATGAATTGGACATGATTAAAATACCCACGCAAGGTGAATCACATTGGGATGATGTGAGATACGGTTATGAAAGCATGGTATCGCCCCAGGTGGATCAATCTAATCATTTCAGATGTTCCCCAATAAAACGTGAATCCTAGCGGCAGTATTACATAAAAGGTTAAGTTATCAGGGGCGGATTATGGATCAAAATTGAGGTGAATTAATAATAGATGGATAAAAGTTATAAAATTTGAGAGGAGATTAGGCCGTCATTCTTAAGATGAACAGTAATGTGGAAGCATTAGAGGACATAGATTTATATATATAGGATAAGCAATGAAAGTAACCTGGAATTTGGTAGCAGACCTCAGTAACGAGAAATCGACGTAAGAGTTATGGTATAATATGACCTACGTAGATGCAGTAAAGTCATATAAATGGATAACCAGGTCCATGAACAAGATGTAGCAATATTCATAATTTCAACAAAGTACCGAGCAAAGAACTTTAGTATACCTACAAATGCCCAAAGGGAATTTTATCAAGCTCTCTATGTATTTGCAAAGTGAGGTCTAGAGATTTTTTTTAAACCCCTCCCAAATTAGGAGGATCTACAGTATTTTCACACTTCTCTTCCATGGTGACTCGAACCCAGGACCTAACGGTCGTAGGTGGAGGTGCTTTTATCAACTGAGCAAGCCTCACTTGTTAGGTCTAGAGATTGGCTAGGAGCTAGAGCAAAAAAAGTGAGGAAAGAAGAGTTGCATAGGCGCACTTACAAGGTCAGAGTCATACAGGCTGCATAATAGAAGGTAGCAACAGTTACGAGATTGGAAAGATTTTGACCACAAGTCGTGGTATGAGAAAGAGGACTAAAGGGGGCAATGCCCTAGCCTTTAGACTTATTCACAGAATAGTTGCCTAGATGGAAAGTGGAGTACTAAAGTATTCGCAAGAGCTATGGGATATGAGAATGATAAGCGCATCAGTCAACATTCGAGGACAAATGTTCCAAAGGGGGGAATGATGTTAGACCCCATATTTTCGTGCATGAAAATACACCATAAATAAAATAATTAATGAGAGTTCGGAAGTGATATGTTATGTCCTGCATTTTTGTACGTTGATGTTTCGTCGTAAGTTAATCGACGTAAGCTCGGGAATGAGATTATTTAGGAATTATAAGTATTATTCTTTTTCAAACAAGTAATACGTAGATTCATGAAGGTGAAAGAGTAAGCAAATCAAAGAAAATGAATTTCGTCAAAGTATGACATTTTGGGATAAAATACGGCTTGAGCTTAAATACCCGATACTTATGGACTAGTACCATACAAGGTACCACATGACCATGATAGTAAGGCGTATAAAGTATATTAAAATTGAGTAGTATTTTAAGTAAGTTGAGATAATTCTTAATTATGTGGGTAATTAGTTAATTATTAGATAATGTAATTTTACCTAATTAATTAAAGATTACTAGATAAAAATTTAACCCCCAACAAGGGAGTTACATGGCACTACACCAACCTTATGACTCTTAACTTATGGTAGAGTAAGGTGGCAAGATCTAAATCATTTGGATTATGTGGTAGATGGACAAAACATATCTCTAACTTCCATAAAATCATGGACAAAACATATCTCTAACTTAAGAGATACGGTTGGATAAGAAACGTGAATCACATCTCTTTCCAAAGGCATCTAATGAGGATTCAACGTAAATGTTATATGTTACAATCGAAATTCATGTGAGCAACGCCTCAGGACCTTCAACAATTTAAATTAACGTGAGATTTTGCAACTTTAAGGAAGTACGGGGTAATCTTTCTCAAGAGAATTGACTCAGGTATGTTAAGTTCATCCCTTCTTTCTTTTTGGCATGATCCGTACGATACAAACGAAACGAGAAAATGCAAAACTTCCATAAATAACTTTATCCATAAAAGTATTAGAGGTGCCTATATTCTTGAATTCCCATGTGTCCTATTATTTTATCATCTGTTCATGGGTCTCAAAAAAATACGTAAGCTGGTAAAGTTTATTTCATGATATTAATTAGAAGCATAATGGTCTTATGACGTACTGAGAGATTTTATTAACATATTTCATATGTATTTCATGCATTTATACATGCACATTGACCCATGACCAGATGACGTTATATACGAGTACATATATGTGTATATATTCACATATATATATATATATATATATGGGATATGGGATATGGGAAAGGTTATGGCATTATATACGCACCACCACCTGATCAGTTGGTATACATTGATGATTTTGCCTACAGTAGCCGAGATGATATGATAGGATGCCCTCAGAGGCTTGATGATGTTATGAACACATGTACCTATGCACGACATGATATTCATACGCATATGCATGATACTATAATTATTTCATGATTTACAAAATTATCCAGACATACAGGTTGAGTCATTTACTCTATATTTCTTCCATGTATGTTATGTACTTATTTATATGCCTTACATACTTGGTATATTATTTGTACTGACGTCCCTTTTGCCTGGGGATGCTACGTTTCATCCCCGCAAGTTCCGATAGACAGGTCGAGAGCCCTCCAAGTAGGCAATCAGCTCAGTGGAAGATGTTGGTGCGCTTCATTTGCTTCGGAGTTGCTTGTTTGGTTTGTATGATTTAAACGTGTATTGTTTTGTATAGCGGGACTCTGTCCCGACCTTTGTGAAAATTATGTATTCTTAGAGACTTGTAGATAGATGTCATGTACATAAAAGATTGTATGGCCTTGTCAGCCTATGTTCAGTATACGCATGGTTATTTTTGCCTTATAGGCCCGTACGTCATATGTATAAGTTTGGATTACATGTTGGATCGTTCAATGTCGAGTATTTCTCCATGTTCTATTGTATTTATCTCACGACAGCCTCTCAGGCTTATTTGCCTATGATAGTATGATACGAAAGATACGCTACGTAGGTACTTGGTTGAGTAAGGTACCTGGTGCCCATCGCGGCCCGTCGGTTTGGGTCGTTACAGTTAGTCTAGAACTTTCCCCGTGTGTGAACCTATCACGACCCAAAATCTCAACCTGTCATGATGGCACCTAATACACTTACTAGGCAAGCCGCTAATCACATAACGTTGTCACACCTCCTTTTTACCACCTGAGAGGTGATATAAGGGAATTTTTCCAATTAAAGTGACATAAATCGAAATGAGATTATTTATTTATTTTTCAGAGTCGCCACTTGGAATAATTTATGGTGTCCCAAGTCACCAGTTTATTTTAAAATCCCAAATCGAAGAAAATTCGACTTTCCTTTTGAAGTCTGCGAACCAGAAATTCTGAATAAGGAATTCTGTTAACCTGAGGGAAGGTGTTAGGCACCCCCGGATTTCGTGGTTCTAAAATGGTCGCTTCAACTATCATAATTAGCCTATTATCTGACTTTAATACATGTTTTAGCCTATGGTATGACTTTAAATTATTAACCGCTTTTTAATTAATTTTAGGAAGAACAACGTTATCTAAAACACGTCTTTGAACCACGCCACATGAAATACACTCGCGGTCTGCGACATATTTTATTTAACGTTATTGAGATTTGGATTTGGGTCACATGAAATGCACACTCGAGTTTAAGAAGATAATTTTAAATTACGCGCCTAAAGCAACTACGCACTTTAAAGTTTGCGAGGGCCATGGAAAATTCACTAATGGCACGCCTCGATTTCTAAAGATTAAAATTAATTAAATAAGGGCCATGAGCTTTGAGATTTTATTTGGCATGACACGCCTCAATTTATTTCAAAAGGTTGTACTCAACTAAAGCAAACTACGGATGTTCATGATTATTCTCCTAAACCTAATTTGAGATCATGTGACAAACTCAAAAAATTTATAGAGATGACTTGTGGATAAATGCGCAAAAGATTAAGCTTAATTTAAAGCTTGCTTGAACCAATGATGCAATAAAGCTTATTAACGTACTGCACTTTTATAGGTATAAAGGTGTTTTGAATTTCCAACAAAGAAGATGGAAAGAAAAATAACTGGATGACATCCAAACTCTTGACTTTGCATTTCAACCAAGATAGAGGAAGTTAAAACCACAAAATAGGAACGGGACAGAAGGTGAAAAGCTCTGTACAAATCTCCAAACAACTTTACAAACAACTTTACGTAACCCACAAGTTCTACGTAGGCTTGAAATTGTATTACTAACATCCAAGTTGAGAAGCCCTTTTTTATTTCTCAAGTGAAATTCCAGTTAAATAAATTAAATCCCACCATGTTTGGCCATCATTTGACCTACTTGAAACTTCTTCAACAGAAAAGTTAAGAAATGTCTATTGCTCGTCAATTTCATAGCAAAGCCAACAAAACATACTTGAGGGATGACAAAAAGTTGAAATAAATACCCCCAATAAATGCCCAAACAACAAGTCCTACCAAATAAAAAAAACACTTTCGTACAAGTACATAGTACCATAAGAAAAATTAGCAAGAAACTGTAATAATTCACGAAAAAAAAACAGAGAAAAGCAATACCCGGAAATGGGAAAATCCAACTTTCCTTTACAGATTCCTCAACTAAGGATCAATAAATTAATCAAAAGATTAGCAGGACTTTTCAGATAAACTATTCATTCCAAATTAACAATCAAGAGCCATTGACCACTTTTAATCAGTCCAATTTCGTTCCAAACTTCCAAAAATGCAGCAGCAATGGAATAAGGAATCCAAAATAAAAAGAGAATATAATCATAAGTACAAAATCAAACAGAACTCATATTTCCTCGTATGCCGTATTTCATTTGTTCATTCACAAATCTGTTCATAGCAAACAACCCAAAGATAAACTCTACTGAAATTTCGCATCAAATTGGCATAATCCAAACTCTTCTTCAACATAAGTGTGTTTTACATTTAAACTTCGGAGAAGTACCTGTAAAAGTTGAGTCTAGAAGCAGAAGAAACCAAATAAAGACCAAACGGGCATATTTGAGCTCAGCAGAGGATCACAGCAACAAACACATCATTTTTACACCAAAGTAATACCCAGAAATCAAAAATGGAAGCCAGCAGCAAATAAACTTGACCAATTGCGGAATTCCCTTTCGCTTTTACTGCTCTTTCGCGAGAATGAGGTGGGAGTGACTGAAAGTCCGTGTGTTTGTATGGGGGAAAGGCACTGGGTTCATCAATGAAAGGGTCCGATTTATTGGTTATGAGCAGAGAAGCTCGTTTCTCTAATCTAAAGGGGAAAGGGGTCTGTTTTCGTTGCTGAAATGAGGGATGAGGAAGAAGGTCCAAGGGCGCCGATAGAGTCTTTCATTTGGAGAGATCCGCCGTTTTTTTTTAGATTTCTCAGGTGTGAGCGATGTCCAAATATCTGATGTTCTCTAGCTCTTAGGTAAAAATGGTGAAAGTTTTTTTTACATCTCTGTTGGAGATGAGGAACGAAGAAGAAGGAACAGGGGAGGGGACTTTTGCGCCGTTTTTGATATATCCCTGCCTCCTTGATTTAGGTCTTAGGGATCTATTTAATATGAAGGGAAACGGGTCGGGCAAGTGTGTTTGGGCTTGGGTCAAGGGAAGTTTTGGATCAAATCTGGGCTGGGTGAGAATTGGCTCAATTTCACAAGACAAACCCTTTTCCAATTCTTTCTTTTATTTTCTAATTTTTCCTTTTCTTTTAATTAAAATCCTACAAATTAAAAATCCTAAATTATCCAAAAGTGTGAAATTAAACCAATTAGCTAATTATAAAAATTTATAAACAATACTTAATTCTAAATTAAAAGAGAAAAATTAATAAACTAAAAATTGAAAGACAAAATGTAACAACGAGCTATATTTTTTGTGATTTTTAAATTTTTATTAAACAAATAATTACTGATTAATTCTAAAAATGTAGTAACAAATCCTAAATGCAATGCAACATATTTTTGTATTTTTCATTAATTAAAAAAAATTAACATGCACAGACAAATGCAAGCAATTAACAAGAAATGCTACAAAATTGCAAACAATGAAAAAATTTATTTTGTTTTGAATTTGTGGGAGTAATTCATATAGGGCAAAAATCACGTGCTCACAAACGTCTAAACAATTGGATGGAATATGCTTTAATAGACTCAACATCAGAAAAATCTCATAAATATACGATAAAAGTAACTGAAACTCTACTACAACCATCCCAAAACCTGGTGTCAACTAGTACATGAGAACTACACATCTCAACACAAAATAAACTCTAGTAAAATTTTCTGAATAGTAGAGCAGTACTGAAGAAAATAAAAGGAAGGAGAATCAAGGTTCGTGGGCATCATAGAAGCTACATCAAAGTCTCCGAGCAAGTACTAGCACCAATCTAGCAATCACCGCATCTAGATGTATTTGAATCTACACACGAAGTGCAGAGTGTAGTATGAGTATAACCGATATAATGTGCTCCATAAGTATCGTAACTAACCTCGACGAGGTACGAGAAGCACGAATTATAGAAGATGCTATCTATAACCTGTACAGTTTCATCATTTTAAGGAGTACAAAACAATAATGAAATCAAGTCATAAAGTACTGAATGAAGCATCTGTGTGTGTATGTGTACAGTTTCTCAATTACTCTACTCTGTCAATGTTCAGCATATAGAGATGATATGTAGATGAATTAGGTAAATAATCACGAAAATTGCAAGTAAAGATAAAATGTAAAATCCAATCAAACACTAGTTAGATTTCCTGAACCCTTCCAATTCCATACCAAACCACTGATCAGATTTCCTCAATATATGCATGTACACCATTAAGAGAGAAACATGAGAGGGTGACCCTAGGGGGATGGGTCCTTATCCACACGCAAGCATCGCCGATTCAACGTGCTACTAGCCCGGCATAGTCACATGCTCAATAACAAAATCCGCCCGGCGTGGTCACAGGCATAACAGTACAATCTGTCTGGCATGGTCACGGATATAACAACACTAAGGCTGGCATGTGGGCTGGTTTAGCCCGGGCCCGGCCCAGAACCGTAAGCCCATATGGATAGTGGGCCTAAATGGGCCTAACCGTTTAAACCCGGGACCAGGTGGGATGGGCTGCTAATGGATATGAAATCCCTAGAATTGAATGTTAAGCTTTAAGCTATGATGTTTCGCACATTTGTAACATTGTTGCGAACTATTTGAGCCATGTTTCAGGCTACATAGAGGTTAATCCCTGAATGAACTTGATAAAATGCTACTCTGTAATGAAATTGCTGATTTGAGCTATAATAGCAACCTTGCACTTGCCTACACTTTAGCATGTCATTTATACACATCTAGGAGCATCAGAAATGTTATTCATTATTCACATACATGTATTCTTGTTTATTTGCTCCTATGTGATTTGATTGGACGGGGTGCCTATGACCACGCCAGGTGGATTATGTTGTTGCGCCTATGACCACGTCGGGGGGATGGTGTTGTTGCGTCTATGACTACGCCGGCGGATTATGTTGTAAGGGTGTAATATGGGCTAGGCCCGGGCCTAAACTGTCCTAAGTGGGCCCGGGCTTCGTGGGCCTGGCTTAAAAGATCCTAGGCTTCGTATGCTTTTGGTAAGAACCAGACCGGGACCAGGACCACGAACTAATGGTCCCGAGTTAAGTGGGCCAGTCCCGGGCCTATATGGGCCCAACGGTTCAATTTTTTATTTTTTTAAAATTTGTTATCTAAGGCAATTCCTTGTAAAAACTATATTATAGAATTGTGAATTCAAATTTAAATACAAAAATATTGTAAAGAGATATTCAAAGCAATGCATTATAATTTTATTATAGCATTATCAAAATATATCAATATCTTTCTTAGTCTTCTTCCCCCCATGGAATGAGCACAACATTGTGCTAATACCACCATTGAGAAGAAAAAGAAACTAATCAAGATGTGCCAAAATACAAGTTACATATTAATTTTACATGCTATCTCTTACAAATTTCATAAATCCTTCAAGGTTCGGAGGAATTTTCGTTGGTGGTGGCGGAAAAGAAGCTTGTTCATCACCACTTCCGGGCGAAGATCCATCCTTCACAATTTCAGCTAGCATTTCTTCGTAAGCTTCGTCTACCTCTTGTTGTGATTCAGCAAGTCCAAAATTTCTTCTTTCTAAATGGATCCAATCTCTGAAAAGTACTGATTTTTCCAAGCTCTCCCTCATAGAGGCTCTATAATCACCGAGTTGAAGTATTGCTTGACTGAAAGCGCTTTCCGATGCCACTATTGAAGCTTGAATGGTTAAAATGTCTCGGGCCATCCTGAAAGAATCGGAAAGTATTTTTCTTTGTCCTTCCACCATTCCAAAATATTAAAGGAGCCGTCGGGATTCACTTTCTCAATTCCCTGTGACAAATAAACTTCAAGCTCATTTAGTTGTGAATAATCACTAGTAATAGAACCTTGAGAACCCCTGAACCCGACCCAAGCAATAAGTGTTCTTACTCCCGCAGTTCTTTTAGATGATGAAAAACTAGAAGAAGAAGGAGTTGGAACATTTGGTCTAGCATTATCTATTGCAATTTGATAAGCACTATAAATAGTTTGAGCATTTATTTTACTCACGGGCTTTTTCAGGGAATCGACCCAACCCAAGCATGGATAATTACCTCCGGCGTTAGCACATGGGCTCCAACCTTACACATGTGCGCACCCATAGCACGTGGCTATCATAAATAATTCAGGCAACTAGTGCCTCAACCAAGTTTAGATAAGATACTTACCCCAAGCAAACCAAGTCACACCGCTACCAAGTCCCTCACGCGCATATCAACCTCCAAAAGACTCGAATCTAGCCAAAATAACATAATACTATCAATAAAAGCCATAGGAAGTGATTCCAAAAGATAAAGCTTCGGTTTTTAACTCAAGTCAAAAATTCAACCCCGGTCCTGCACCTCGGAACCCAACCAAATTCACAAATTCTGAACGCCCATTCAATTTCGGGTCCAATTATACCAAAATCATCTAATTCTAACCACAATTCGCCCCTCAAATCCTAAAATTTCACTCTCCAATAACATAGTCCAAAAATCCCCAAATTCTAACTTAGATTCATGAGAAATAGGTGAAATAAGCAATACCTATTCAATGTTTATGGACAAAAGTAATTAAAAATCACTTACCTCTTCAATCTAGGTGAAAACCTCTCAAAAATCGCACTAGTCCAAGTTGAGCCCTAGATTGTCACGACCTAAACCGAAGGGCCGCGACGGGCACCCAGTGCCTTACTCAACTGAGTACCAACGTAACATATCTTTCTTAACATACTATCATGAGTAAATGAGCCAAAAAACTCGTCATGAGATAACAAGAATAAAACATAAGGGAATACTCAACATATGAAGACCCAACATGATATACAAACTTATATATGTGACACACGGGCCTATAAAGCCGACATGACCATTTGTAAACTCAAAACACAGGCCGACAAGTCCATACAAGTATCTATACACCTGACATTTGTCTACAAGCCTCTAAGAGTACATAAAATCATAAAGGTTGGGACAAGGCCCCGCCATACCAATCAATACATATCCAAAGCATACTAACCAAATAGGCAACTCCGGAGCAAGTGGAGTGCACCAACACCTTCGCTGAGCTGATAGCCTACTAGGAGGACTATCAACCTATCAATCGGGACCTGCGGGCATGAAATATAGAGTCCCCGGGCAAAAGGGACGTCAGTACGAATAAAGTACCGAGTATGTAAGGCAGGAAAGTATAAACAAGAACAGTAATGTAAAGAGAGATAGATGAGATACAACCTGTAACATCTGAGTGCCTCTAGGGGCTACTGATATGAAATGCATAATACATATATATACATAAACTTTTTAAAACATTCGCCTTCGTGGGCATAATCATCATCATATCGTACCTGGCCTCAAAGAGGACTCAGTAAAAGCGTATCCGATCATCATAAGGCTCAGTAGAATTGTACTCGGCCACGTGGAGCTCGGTAAACCCAACTGATCAGTGTTGAGCAAAGGTTAAGTCTATAACTTAAGCTAATAGCTCGTTTACGTAAATTTGGGCAGCATCTTCCTTGTAACAAGGGCCTCCTCCAATATATATACCAACAATAATGACCAGAGCAATCCATCAATACATAATTATCAATATCAAGACACCATATAACAACAACAAGTCACAACTACATTACGACGAGCGGCAAGCTCCGATTGGAATCCGTATACCCCTTATCAATCCTTATAGACTTCTTACTTCAACATAAAAGTATCATTAACATGATAATGAAGTCATTAATCAATGATTCCAGCCTTATACCATATATTTATAACAACGAAAATAATCCACAACTTCAACTATCCTCAATTAGCAACTTTATTCACTAGTTCATGTCTAGCCCATCCATTTAACTTAATCAACATCAAGATAACCTTAGGCACAAGCAAAGAACACAATATACATACCTCCTACAGTAACTTCAAGTCAAAATCCAAGTTATATTCAGTTTACAACAACCCTCAATAGCAATACAACACCATAGAAGTGACTTAAGCTAATCCAAGTATTATCTTGTAGTTTATCATCCTAACAACTTAACCAACATACAAGAAAGCTTAAGCACAATTAGTAGGCTGTTATACTCACCTTAGAAAGCAGCAACAACTTGGAATTTCATCCAAATACAGCCCACAACAATCCTCAATGACAACACAACCTCAAAGAGGTGTAGTTCTCCACTAGAACTAAGTTTTGATGTTGAACTATGGTGTAATCACTTCAAACCCTTGTGGTATATGTTTAGGGGGGTTAGGAGAAGTTTGGAGACGAATTTTAGTTGAAAAATGAGCAAAAATAGGCGTCCAAATAGTTTATAAATTGAAGTAGGTCAACCACCGCCTAAGTGGGTCCCATTGGGAGCTGTTTGCGCGGTCTCGTGAAAATACGAATATCTCTCTACTCCGATGTCATATTGACAAACGGTTTAATGAGTTAGAAACTAGACTCGTAGATCTTCAATTTGGTAAGTAGAACACCCCATGATTCCAAGTATATTTGGAGAAATGCTTAGATACATTGGACCTAAATTTCAGCAAATTTATGAATGTAACTTGGGATGACATTTGCCAACTCTTGTTCCACAACTTGCTTGCCTTCAAAATGTAGAAAATGAATATCATACGACTAAAATAACTCATAGAATAACCTCCTTATCATGTTAATAACCCTAGTCTCACCCCAAAGTACATGTTATAACATTCCAAACTTGTCGACTTTCGACGAAACTTATTTTCTTCAATTGGTTTAGCTTCTAAGATTTCCAACCCTCTTGGTACTCGTTATTCATGATCTTAAATATTTGTAACTTCCAAGGTAACATGATTAACTTACTTTATTTTCTTCCAAATATAATCTCATTTCCGAGCTTACATCAATGACTTATGACGTACTCTCACGTATGAAAACTTGAGGTGTAACATAGATACATCGGATCTTTTGAGATTCTTCAGAGAGTGGATAAGGTGGCTTACAGGCTCGCATTGCAACCTAGTTTGTCAGCAGATCATCCAGTATTCTATGTGTCCATGCTCCGGAAGTACCACAGTGATCCGTCTCATGTGCTAGATTTCAGCTCTGTCCAGTTGGACAAGGATTTGACTTATAAGAAGGAGCCGGTTGTTATTCTAGTCCGGTAGGTTCACCAGTTGAGATCAAAGAGTTATCCTTCAATTTGAGTGCAGTGGAGAGGACAACTCGTCGAGGCAACTACTTGTGTATGTGGTAAGACCAGGGGCCCGATTTCCCCATATTTAGGTCGCCTTACGGACATGTTTCTCGAGGTTTGAAGTCGAGGTCGAGACCCACCCTCGGGAGTCGTCAGGTTCCGGCCCCGGGGGGCAGTGCGCACTAATCGCTATAATAGGGAGAAGGGAGTTCCCAAGGCACGCAACTGATATTGACAGAGCCTAATGCTATCTAGTTGTTCCATACCTCTACCTTTATAATTGATGCATTTTGTACTATGTTGGGATTTCCCCTCCTATATAAGGGGGATCCTTGGCACTTTGTAAACTCTGTTGCTCCAACAATTCTACACGAAATATAGAAGAACTCTTTCTTTTCTCTCTAACATATTCTCTCGGTATTATTGTTCACGGTTATTGCCTGCATACTTGTTCTTCATTTATTGCTTGTCATTGGCCATAAAGAGCCTCCCTTAATTATATCTTGACTGTTAGCCCCTTCCCGATTATTCCTGATAGCTCGAGCCCGAGCCCAAGCATCGACCTCGAGGCCCCTCATCGGTTAGTCCAAGGCCCGAACAGCTAACCCCTCGGTTTGATTATAACTCTATTTTAGCTCACATTTCACCTTTTATCTTCGCATATCTAGCATCAACTGCATAAATAACTTGCATTAAAATAGATCACGTATGTTTAGAGTCCCATCAACAAATTTAATTGTTATTACCATTTTCACGATAAACAGTTTGGCACCCACCGTGGGGCTAAAAATAATAGTGATTATTTTCTTGCTGGTTTTGTTACACAACGCAAGTTATCTTTCACACTTTTTCTTGTCCAAGATCTTCGATTTCAGGAAACAATGTATGGCTCGGTGAATAGAGGGGAGAACAACAACCTCGAAAACCATAAAGAGAAGGACATGAATACTCCAGATGTAGGTACACCACCACAAAACTCAACCCGGGCAGAAGGGGAAACTCTCTGACATGACGTCCATATGATTATTGGAGGAACCAATGTTCCCCAAGGACCCATGTTCAAACGGACGAGAACATCCACCAAAAAAGAGGGACCGACCCGAAACCGCATGCCCAAAGACACCCTCACGTTCAGCGAGAAGGACCTCGAGGCCATGATAGAACCGCACAACAACGCACTGGTGATCTCGTTTCTTTTAAAGAATACTAGGATAAAGCGCGTGCTCGTGGATCTAGGCAGTTCGGCCAACATAATTAGATTAGAGGTAGTAGGACAACTGGGGCTGCTCGATCGAATCGACCCCATCCCTCGAGTCCTCCACAGCCTCAACATGACCGGCGAAGTAACGAAAGGAGAGATCACCCTCCCGATCGACACGTCCGGCATAATTCAGTATACCGAGTTCCAAGTCATCGACGATGACATGAGGTACAATGCATTGCTCGGCAGTCCTTGGATACACAGCATGAGGGCAGTACCGTCAACCTTACACCAGGTGATAAAGTTTCCCACGAAGGACGACATAACGACCGTACATGGAGAATAGCGGGCAGCGAAAGAAATGTTCGCAGTCCACCATAAGGCGTTGATCCCCACGCACCCGATCTCAGACGATCTTAGGCACGCACAGACCCCCAAGGACGACGAAGAAGATTTCTTTGCTCCTCGGACCTTCGTCGCCCCCGAAGAATTGGATGCAACTAAATCGATAGTAGAAGAGCTGGAGAAGACCATTTTAATCGAACACCTCCCGGATCGTAAGGTATACCTAGGAATGGGGTTAACCCCCGAACTCAAGAAAGGGTTCATTCAATTTCTTAGTAACAAAATCGACTGTTTTGCTTGGTCCCACTTAGATATGACTGGAATTCCGCCAGAAATAACATCCCACAGGCCGAGCATCGACCCCAAATTTAAACCCGCAAAGCAAAAGAGAAGATAGCAGTCCGAGGTAAAATATACCTTAATCAAAGAAGAGGTAACGAAACTTCTTAAAATAGGATCCATTGGAGAGGTAAAGTACCCGGAATGGCTGGCCAACGTAGTAGTAGTGCCTAAAAGGGAAACAAGCTAAGAATGTGCGTAGATTATAAAGACTTGAATAAAGCGTATCCCAAAGATTCCTTCCCATTACCTAATATCGATAGTCTAATCGATGCTACGGCCGGCCACATGACCCTCACCTTTCTCGACGCCTACTCGGGGTATAATCAAATCCAGATGAACCCCGAGGATAGGGAAAAAACCTCGTTCATCACAAAGTATGGTACCTACTGCTATAATGTAATGCCCTTCAGGCTGAAAAATGCAGGGGCAACATACCAACGCCTAGTTAATAGAATGTCCGAGCATCAAGTAGGTAAATCAATGGAGGTATATATTGATAATATGATAGTTAAGTCCCCGCACGCAGAGGACCATTTGACTCATTTGCAGGAAACTTTTGACATCCTCAGAAGTTATAACATGAAGCTCAACCCCGAGAAGTGTGCCTTTGGAGTGGGTTCGGGCAAATTCCTGGGCATCATGGTATCAAACAGGGGGATCGAGATTCATCCTGACAAAATAATGGCCATCGAAGAAATCACGGTGGTGAACAATGTAAAGGCGATATAACGGCTAACAGGGCGGATAACGACCCTAGGCAGATTCATATCAAGGTCATCAAACAAGAGCTATCATTTCTTCTTTTTACTCAAAAGAAAGAACAACTTCGAATGGACTCCAGAATGCCAACACGCCTTGGAGGAATAAAATGCTATCTGACTAGTCCATCTTTGTTGCATACGCCAAAGGAGGATGAAACACTATATCTGTACCTGGCTGTGTCTAAAATAGCGGTAAGTGGCATACTGGTTCAAGAGGAGCAAGGTACACAATTACTTATTTATTATGTAAGCCGAACTCTGGGGGATGCCAAAACCCGGTATCCCCATCTAGAAAAATTTGCTCTCGCGCTAATAAGTGTCTCGCGAAAGCTGAAGCCCTACTTTCAATGTCACCATATCTGCGTTCTGTCGATGTACCCCCTATGGAGAATACTACACAAACCCGAGCTGTCGGGTCGATTGGCCAAATGGTCCATCGAACTTGGAGGGTATGATATCGAGTATCAACTTCGAACGACCATCAAGTCCCAAATTCTGGCAGACTTCGTGGACGATTTCTCGCCCTCCCTCGTACTCGAGGTAGAGAGGGAACTTTTATTAAAATCAGGCACATCTTCCATGGTATGGACCATGTTCATAGACGGCACCAAAAACATAAGAGGATCCGGGCTCGGTATAGTCCTAAAACCACCCGTTGGCGGCGTAATCAGACAATCCATTAAAAACTGCAAAATTTAATAACAATGAAGCCGAGTACGAGGCTATGATTTCAGGTTTAGAGCTGGCCAAAAGTTTTGGAGTCGAGACCATCGAAGCGAAATACAATTCACTCTTCATAGTAAGCCAAGTGAATGGGAGCTACGAAGCTCGAGAAGACAGGATGCAGAGATACTTGGACAAAATCCAAGTCACACTGCATCGCTTCAAAGAATGGACCTTAGTCCATGTACCTCGAGAGCAGAGCAGCAAGGCCGACGCCCTCACGAATCTGGGATCTTCTATTGAAGAAGAGGACCTACTCCCCGGGGCTATTGTCCAATTGTTCAAATCAGTGGTCGAGGAAGGTCACGCAGAGATTAATTCCACCATCCTAACATGGGATTGGAGGAATAAATATATTGATTATTTAAAGAACGGGAAGCTGCTCGCAGATCCAAAAGAATCAATGGCCCTGTGAACCAAAGAATCCCGGTTCTCGCTTGATGAAAATGAGACCTTGTACAAGAGAACTTTCGATGGCCCCCTGGCAGTATGCCTAGGGCCAGGTGACACAGATTATATACTTCGAGAAATTCATGAGGGTACTTGTGGAAATCATTTCGGTGCCGACTCCTAATCCGGAAGGTGATCAGAGAAGGCTACTATTGGGACAGCATGGAAAAAGACACCAAAGAATTCGTCCGAAAGTGCGACAAATGGCTATTCATGAAATGGGGAATGGACATCGTCGGTCCTCTGCCGACGATACCAGGTAAATCTAGATTCATTTTATTTATGACTAACTACTTTTCAAAATGGGTGGAAGCGCAGGCCTTCGAAAAATAAGATAAAAGGAAGTTATCAACTTCATATGGGATCACATCATATGCCGATTTGGAATACCATCCGAAATAACATGCGATAACGGGAGGCAGTTCATCGGGAGCAAGGTAACACAGTTCCTTGAAGATCACAAAATCAAAAGTTACCTGTCAACACCTTACCACCCATGTGCAAATGGCCAGGCCGAATCCACAAATAAAACCATCTTTCAGAACATAAAAAAGAAAATGGAGAGCGCCAAAGGAAAATGGAGAGAAATGCTGCCCGAGGTACTATGGGCATATCAGACAACTTCAAAATCAAGCACCGGGGAAACGCCTTTGTCTCTGGTATACAGTGCCGAGGCTTTGATACCAGTGGATGTCGGAGAGCCGAGCGCTAGGTTCCAGCATACTAATGAGGGTTCGAACAACGAGACCATGACAACGACCCTCAAACTACTGGATGAAAAATGAGAAGCCTCTCTGATCCGGATGATAGCCCTAAAGCAGAGAATCGAAAGATATTATAACAGGAGAAAAAATCTCCGGTATTTCGAGATAGGGGACTTAGTCCTGAGGAAGGTCACTCTCAACACCCGAAACCCTAATGAAGGGAAGTTGGGCCAAAATTGGGAAGGACCGTACCGTGTCTTCGGAGTAGTCGTCAAGGGATCTTATAAGCTCGGTACCATGGAGGGCGAACCATTTTCGAGCAACTAGAATATATCAATGCTAAAACGATATTACTGCTAGGGCACCATATCAAAAATTCCGTAAATACCCTCGAGCAAGCATTGCACTCTTTTCCTTCAACTATATTTTGTCCCAAAAGAAGGTTTTAACGGTGAGGTTTTTAACGAGGCAACACCTACATGCTACCTAAGGGGAACACAACAAGTGTTCGAGGCTTCCTTTGCAATCAACCCCGAACACTAGGGGCACCCCTCGAAAGGTCACCCACTTAGGAGAACCGAGGAACGCCAAACAGGATTCCAATAGGAAAACGATGTACCGGGCCAAACGGTCGAATTAACCGTGCCCGTATGAGCCGGACCCATGGCAACAAAATAACATGTACTTGTGCCAAGCAATCAAAGAATGTCTTTTGCCAAAGCACCTCATACTCCAAATAAAACTCAACATTTTCTCAACAAAGATTCCTCCGTCGAGAGCACCCCGAAGACTCGGAGACTGGCTTCAATAACTCGGCATCTGCATGGCCTCAGGGTCAGAATCTCCAAAATTGCAAGCCCTCAATGAGACAATTCCAAGCTCACGAATAACGGCTCCCGAGCCAAAGCAAATTCGATGACTCAGAGACTGTCACCAATTGCCATTCATTAAAAACCTGAGGTCGTAAGACCCCGAGCGGGCAGACTCGGTCTTGTAAAACTCGTACCGAGTATCAACAGTGCAAACTGTAAGACCTCAAGAAAGGAATGAATCATATTTGTGCCAAGTATCAACAAAATTGTAAGACCTCAACGACATGAAAAATCTGTAAGATCTCAACGGCATGAAAAATCTGTAAGACCTCAATGGAATGAATAAATTGTAAGACCTCAACGACATGAAAAATCTGTAAGACATTAATGGCATGAAAAATTTGTAAGACCTCAACGACATGAAAAATTTGTAAGACCTCAACGGTATGAAAAAATTGTAAGACCTCAACGGCATGAAAAACCTGTAAGACCTCAACGACATGAAAATTTTGTAAGACCTTACTACAGGCAAAAACTCGATCCCAAAGTTTAGGCTATATATCGAATTTGTAAGACCCCTAAAAAGGCATACCCTCGATATAGACGCCCAAAATACTACACTCGAGACCAAAAATGGCTTCGGCCAAACACAAATGACTATGGTCATACGACTGTACCGGCCGACTTAACGCGACTCGGGATGCCCGACCGTCACTACAAAATCATAGGCCATTACTTTGAATCTACTTCAAAAAGAACCGGTTAAACAGGCTACCCTCGACAGGCAAAAGAGCTTCGACCATGTCAGCTCCAAATCACAAGGCTTAAGCTACTCATCCTATGAGCCAAACCTTCCGAGGTGCTCGAACATCGCCGCAAATGACTTGAAATTGAGGTTCTTCCCAAACCGACAACGGGTTAGGCAAAATCATTTCAAAAAAGTCCTTAACGAGAGGAAAACAAAGCCTACATATGCCTAAGGGCAAAGCGTAAGAGCCATTATCGCCAGCCTAATGAGCCCTAGGGCCACACATACCAAAAGGTCGCAACGACCAAAAGCGTAAGAGCCACTATCGCCAGCTTAAAGTTTGAAAGCTTAAGGGTCAAAATAAGCTCGAGTCGTAACCCAATTCGGAGACTAGACCCAAAATAATTAACTATACACGCCTAAGGGCAAAGCGTAAGAGCCATTGTCGCCAGCCTAATGAGCCTCAGGGCCGTACATGTAAGAGGCCGCTTTGACCTAAGGCATAAGAGCCGTTGTCGCCAGCCCACGCAAATACAAACTTGAGGGTCAATTGTGCTCGAGTCGAAACTCCACTCGGAGATTGAACCCAAAATAGTTAAAATACAAATACCTAAGGGCAAAGCGCAAGAGCCATTGTCGCCCACCCATGCAAACACAGAAGCTTGAGGGTCGAATGAGCTCAAGTCGAAGCCCGACTCGGAGACTAAACCCAAAATAGTTGAGCAAAGCATAAGAGCTCTAACGCCAGCTTATACTAAAGGTCACATCGACCAGGCACGTAAAAGCCCCCGAGCCTGCCTAACGAGCCCCAGGGCTATATCACGAATCTAAAGATTCTTGCCAACTCTAAAAATAGGATCACTCGGCCGAATTTCGGACAAAAAAGGGTGTGGAAGAAGCAAAGCCACATGGTTTACTTTATACATATGCCAGTATGGAAGTACTATATACAAACAGGAAAATCAATAGGATCCTATTTTATTGTCGAGCCTACATTCTCAATGGCTCCCCAAGGGTTGCACCTTGATAGCTACGAGTCCCCCGACAGCCCTTTCTCAATGGTATCTTCCCTTTCCGGGGATCCACCCTCATTTTTAGCATCACCCGAGCTATCGTCCGACATACCTCCAACTTTCTGCTTTCGAGAATCCGGCCAAGCACGATCCGCAACTTGAGGTAAATTTGGGCCAGCCTCCTTAGACGCCCTCTTAACGTGGGCAATTGCAACAATATCTTCCTCCCTGTGCGAGGATACAAACGCCTTGGCTTCGGCTTTGATATGAGATAGTGTAGCCACCAGCTCGAAATGGAGACCTCTATACTTATCACTATCCTCCTTCGCATCCTGGAGCTGACGCTCAACTGAGGTTATCTTCCTCTGGAGGGTGTCCCTATCGGAAGTCATTTCCCTTATATACCGACTAAGCTCGAAAATTTCAGCATCTCTGGCCCGAAGCTCCTCTCTCAGCAGGGCATTTTCCTTCTCAAACTACACAAATCAGGTCCGAGATGTTAAAATAATAGAATCTCACAAAGATTCAGATAATAGTAAATGAGGGATGAGTAACCTGCTCGGTAAGATAGGCTTTCTCACACTCACGGTGGTTCACCTCATCCTAGTACTGGGTGAAAGCCTGACTGTAAATCGCTTTAGCCTGAAGCCACAAAAAAAGATAAGTTAGAAAAACAAAGATCGGAGCAGCCCAGAGCAGCAGACGGTGTTAGCAAAAATTACCCGCTCGCAAAGTCTGCCTATCTCACCAAAAACAAAGGAAGCATCAACCTTAGGAATTCCCTCGAGAACAGTCGGTGATCTCTCAAGCGCATCTCCATCTTTGACTGGTGCCCCTGCATTAGAGGGCTCTTCACGCGGGGCATCTTGCACTCCATAAGGCGGTAGGATCACTCCCTGAGGAGAATCAATAATGATCACAGAGTTGACAGGATCATTCAAAGTCTCTATCCCTTCTTCACCCTAGACCCTAGAGTTGGGGCCCCTCCGAATTGCCTACCAATGGCACCTCGATTTGGGTGAAATCCTGGCCGCCAGCCAACTCGGGGGTAGTACTCGATACCCCATCCATTGCCTCCATGCCACAAAGATGGACCGTAGTAGAATCAGGCTCCGGTTTAGAAGCCCCCGTCCCCACAGCCCGAGGATCAGCTAAGTCTATACACTCCTTGGGGGTCGTTGGGAAGTCACTGTCTCCCTTGCCTTCAACTCGAATGTTTCCCACCGGCTCCAGGGTCAGAGCTGCGGGGTCGACCTTGGATCCTTTTGCCTTAACCCTCTTGAACTCCAGTGGCCTGACCAACGGACCCCCCTGCCACCTCTTCTTGAAGCCAGGCACTAGGGCGTCCCCATCAACGGGTGATGCATCCTTCGTCAAAGGGACTTCCCCCATACCTACGCAAATGCAGAAGTTGAACACAAAGAATAAAGAATTCTACTAATAGCGATTTGCATCAAAGGATGCGGATGCAGTAAGGTCCGGAGCTTACCATGATCTTTGGCTTCCCACCGGGCTCGGGTTAAATCTCCCACACTCATTTGGCATATGGGAAAATCAAGTATAAGCGGCCGACCCAATCTTGGAGGTCTAAAACCGCACAGGGGTAGGTTGCTATGGCTAAAAAGTAAGAGAAATAAAGTTAGATGCTTGAAGAAATATTGTCAAGGAGAAGCGAAGGAATATCCGACAACACGTTTACTTATGCCCAGCATTCCACATCTCGTAGAATGGCATCTTTTCCGCCGGGATCAGGTCAGAAGTCCTCACTCGGAAGAATCGGCTTGCCCATCCCTCATTCCTGAGCTCCTCGGTGCAGGCAAAAAGGGACCTCAGGGCTCGATAGCGAAGTTTGATTAATCCCCTACGGAGGAGACGAGGACTATACATCCTGATCAGGTGGTTGAGGTAAAAGGAATCTCCTCTATCATGTTTATGTAATGCCTGATCATATAAACAATGCGCCAGAATGAAGGATGAATTTGACCAAGGGTTACCTGATAACGTTGGCAGAAGTCGAGAATCACGGGGTCGATCAGGGGCGAGGATGGCCCACCGGCCCCAAGATGAATGGATAGGTGTATACACTCAGAAAGATAGCTTTATGAGCTGTAATATCTTTTTCCCGAGCAAGAATCTCCACAAGCACGGTATCCCCTCAACGGCAGTCAGCCCTCACTCTCCCGACATCTGTTACCGAGCTGATATACTGAGTCACAAGCTCACAATGCTCTGGTTTCGAGGAAGGCCTCTCGACCTTGAAATCAGAGGTCATCGCAAAAGATCCTGGGATGCAATCCTCAGCACGAGGAGGTGTGGCCACTTCACCTTGAGAAAGAAGCAAAGAGGATGAGCCTGCAACCTCCTGGGAAGCAGATGTGGAAGTTTTTGCCATCCCTAGAAGATTCTGGAGGAAGAAAAAGAGTTGCGTTCCTGAGAGAGAATGAGAGAAAAGGAAGAGCGAACCTTTTCAGAGATTTGGGCACACAATGGGTTATAGAAAAGAAGAAGGGGAGTATTTATAAAAGCACCGTGTGTGCATTGAAGGAGGACAAAAGGCAGCCAACTGCCATAGTCAATGCGGGAACCTGCAGGAGCAGCGTGCGTGTCGTATCTTGGCATCTTGTGACCATTGCCGATTGCAAGAATATCGAAGGAGTAAAAATTCAAGGTCATTTCTTATCGTTCTTATCACTTTCATTCTAAGAAATGCGGAGACTATCTGTATGCGGTAAAATCGGGGGCCCGATTTCCCCATCTTTAGGTTGCCTCACAGGCATGCTTCTCGAGGTTCGAAGCCGATGCCGAAACCCACCCTCGGGAGCCGTCAGGTTCCGGCCCCGGGGGCAGTGCACATTAACAGCTATAATAGGGGAGAAGGGAGTTCCCAAGGTACGCAACTGATATTGACAGAGCCTAATGCTATCTAGTTGTCCCATCCCTCTACCTTAATAATTGATGAATTTTGTACTATGTTGGGATTTCCCCTCCTATATAAGGGGGATCCTTGGCACTTTGTAAACTCAGTTGCTCTAACTATTCTACACGAAATATACAAGATCTCTTTCTTTTCTCTCTAACATATTCTCTCGGTATTATTGTTCACGGTTATTGCCTGCATACTTGTTCTTCATATATTGCTTGTCATTGGCCATAAAGAGCCTCCCTTAATTATATCCTAACTGTTAGCCCCCTCCCGATTATCCTCGATAGCTCGAGCTCGAGCCCAAGCATTGACCCCCGAGGCCCCTCATCGGTTAGTCCGAGGCCCGGATAGCTAACCCCTCGGTTTGATTATAACTCTATTTTAGCTCGCATTTCACCTTTTATCTTCACATATCTAGCATTGACTGCATAATCAATTAGCATAAAAATAGATCACGTATTTTTAGAGTCCCATCAACAAATTTAATTGTTATTACCATTTTTATGGTAAACAACTTGGAAGTCTGAGTCGGATATGCGGAGTAGATATCCCCCTATTCACCATCCCAAGTACTTTTGTATGTCCGTTCGAGGACGAATGATTGCTTTAGAGGTGGAGAATGCGATGACCAAAAGGTCATCTTATGTTATAGAACTCAATTCTTCTCTTTTAAGATTTAAACACCTCATTTTATCCCTCCTCGATTTGCATGCACAGTCTGGGCATATTTCCATAAAGCTTTTATGTTCAAAGTTGAGAAAAAATAAGAATTTTTGACTAAAAACTTCATTAGAGTTGACTTCGGTCAACATCTTTGGTGGATAGACCGGGATTCGTGTTTTGACGGTCCTGGTGGATCCGTATCATGATTTGGGACTTAGGCATATCCCGAAATCAAGTTCAGAAGACCCTAGCCCGAGATATTGGACTTTGTCGAAATTTGAAAGTTAAAGGCTTAAGGAATTTGAAATGTTTGACCGAGATTTGACTTTTGCATATTGGGTTCGTATTTTGGTTCTAGGACCTGGTATAGGTCCAATACCATATTTATGGCTTGTTTGTGAAATTTGGTGAGAAACGAAGTTGGTTTGACGTGATTCGGACGTCCGGTTATGAAAATAGAAGTTTCGAAGTTTTCTTGAAAATTTCATTTTGATTTGGTGTTCAATTCGTTGTTCTAGGTGTTATTTTGGAGATTTGATCACGCGAGCAAGTTCATATGGTGTTTTTAGACTTGTTTGCACTTTTGGTTTAGAGCCCCGACGGCTCGGATGAGTTTCGAGTAGGCCACAAAGTTAAAATTGGACGTAGAACTCAGCTTGTGTTTCAGATTTTTGTTGCATGCCTCAAACCTAGCATTTGCGAGGTCAATCATCGCATTTGCGGCCACTATTGGGTTCGCACTTGCGATCTATTCATCACTTTTGCGAAGAGTAGCTGGGAAGGCTAGATTTTGCATTTGTGAACAAACCTTTCTAATTGCGATGGGGATTGGGAGGGGAGAATCTTCGCATTTGCGATCGTGGGGTCGCATTTGCGATCAGCCCAGTTCGCATTTGCGAACATTTCTTTGCATTTGCGAAGAAAGAAGAAATGTGGGAGTCTTCGCAAATGCGATGGATTTATCACATTTGCGAAGCCTAGGTCACAAATGCAACATCTGCAGCTGGGTAAATATTACTTAGACGAGATTTTTGATTCATTCTTCAAATTCTCAAACTCAAGAACCCTAGAGGCAATTTTCCAAAGAACTTTTATTCCCCAAATCATTAGTGAGTGATTCTAAACTAGTTTCTTTCAATCTTTCATTACTTTTCCTAAGATTTCAACCTAAAATCTAGAGTTTTCATGGTGGGAATTGGGGGGTTTTGGGTAGAAATTAGGGATTTCTTAAATTGGGAATTTAGACCTCAAATTGAGGTTGGATTCCAAAACAAATCACATAACCGGGCTCGGGGATGAATGGATAATCGGGTTTTGGTCCGAATTTTGAGTTTGGACCAAGCGAGTCGGGTGTTGACTTTTGTTGACTTTTTCAATAATGACCTAAATTAAATTCTTTGCAATCGTGGGTAGTTCCTGAAGCTTAATTTGAATCATTTGGTTGGTAAATTGCTAGATTCTAATTGTTCGGAGGCTTGTTTGAAAGTCAAAACGGTGGTTGAGCCTTGAGTTTAGTCTTTCGAGCGAGGTAAGTATCGTGGTTAACCTTAACTTGAGGTATTATGACTTATTTGTCTATTTGCTACGTATTTAGATGTTGGGTACAACGTATAGGTAAGGTGACGAGTACCTATGCGTTGTTGTCGGGTTAAAGCATGCAGGTGGGACGTGGTTTCTTGTAATTATTGTTTTCTTTGATCATGTTATCCATGTTTAGACTAGTCTAATTAAGTTGATCGTTCTTATCGTGTTTACAGATCTTTTGGTGATAATTGAGTATTATTTTTATAGTTGAGGTTGGTATTGTGGAACCAAAAATATAAGTAAGACTTGTTCTTGTTATTTCTATCTTCCTGTTGTCTTTTGTTCATTGCTTTATAGTAAGGGAGAGTTTTAATGCACGAAGGGTAATACTGTGCCATGTTATAAGAGAATAAAAGCACGAAGGGTGATCTTGTGCCATATTGTGAGTGTTAAAAGCACAAAGGGTAATGTCGTGCTATGTTATGAGAGTTAATGTACGAAGGGTGATGTCGTACTGTTTCTATTGATTATATGGTGAGGTTAAGAGTAAAAGCACGAAGGGTGATGCCGTGCATTTTTCTTTAGTGTGTTTACTTGTTATTATTGGTTCAAGGTGTATTGGTTGATGAAGTTCTCATTATTGCTGTGATTCTCTAGCTTGCAATCCCCTCAGCATGTCCCCTCTCCCGATATTACTTGTGTATCTTTTACTTGTCGTTATTTTGTAAATATACTGCTAAATTGCACATGTTTATTATGTAGGTGTCTTGCCATAGCCTCGTCACTACTTCGTCGAGGTTAGGCTCGACACTTACCATTACATGGAGTCGGTTGTACTGATACGACACTGCACTTCTGTGCAGATTTTGATACTGGCCCCAACTGATCGTGAGGTTAGCCGCTGGATTGATTGATCGAAGACCCAAGATAGATCTGCTGGCGTCCGCAGACCTTGGAGTCTCTCCCTAGTCTTAGTGTTTTACTGTTTATTTTCTTTTAGAGTAGTGTATTTCCTTTCAGACTCTGTTTGTATTGAATCATAGTAGCTCGTGAGTTGTGACTCCAAATT
The DNA here is from genome assembly GCF_000715075.1 of Nicotiana tabacum. NCBI lineage: Eukaryota > Viridiplantae > Streptophyta > Magnoliopsida > Solanales > Solanaceae > Nicotiana > Nicotiana tabacum. The sequence goes on along the minus strand of NC_134089.1, from coordinate 48,389,823 downwards.
CTAAATGTTTCAGATATTTTGGGTTTATGCTATTCTACAAAGCTGTTTTAGTTTCTGTTTAGCTTAACTGTTCTTATTATTGAAATTAGTCAAAGTTGGTATTAAGAATCCTCTAACGTTGGCTTGCCTAGAAAGTGAAATGTTTGGCGTCATCACGGTCCCGATGGTGGGAATTTCGGGTCATGACAATATATGTTAGATTCTAAACATTGGTATAAGTCAATATCGTCAATGTGATGCTTGCGTGTGCTCTACAAGTATTTCTTGCCATTGTGGATGCTAAAATTGCTCGAGCGCGAGCAAGTGTCTAAGTGTAGGATGGTGATAATTGACAAAACGTATATAGTTTTGAGTCTGTTCGTCCCATGTACTGTGTGATTTGATGAAGACTGCATGATTATTGGAGTGATTTATGCTCACTACATATGCCTTATATGTAGAAACATACTTGGATGAAAGAGCTTGAAAAGAGGATGATTTGGCGCAAAACGGGAAGTAAAGACACAAGAAAATTCACCGAAGGTAGCTCATCCACCAATCTCGCATCGCACAAGGAGCAGACGAGCCAGGATCTCCACAAGTCACACAAAATAGTAACTTCAATCCCATCATGCAAATCAACGTAAGAAAAGAACAAAAACACATGAGCTCGTTTTCTCTTTTGGCGTCGCGCAAAATCCAGATCCGGCACCAAGCTTTTCCTATCCGAACTTGAATTTTAATGGCGGCCTGCTAACCACTATAGGTCATATAAATACCCCCATAAAACATCTTTTGAAGGGGGTTACACATCATTTAAGTCAAGTAATATGTATAGAGAAGGAGATAATGGATTCGACAATAAGTTCAACTATTTTTTCCATTCTTTTTGTTTTATCGTTTATGATTTTTAACTATTATTTTGAGAATCACACTATAAGTGGCTAAGTACTTTAGTCTTTGGTATGGGTGATATAAATATTGATGTTTCTTGATTATTACTGTATTAATATGAATTATTATTATTGGTCATTTTTTTAATTCTAGGTTTAATTTGTGAATTGTGTGGCCACCAATTTACCTACTATCTATGTTATGTTTGGAAAAGCCCTATTTAGATTAGAGTAGAATTAAAGAGAGATTATACCTAAACCCGTATCTCAAGAAAAAATACACAGTTAGGATAGGGATATATCTGTCACGGCCCTAAAACCGATCCGGTCGTGATGGTGCCTATCGTGAAACTAGGCCAGCCGACACAACACCCGATTTAATCATTTAATCAATAAAATTCATTTTTAAGTCTTTAATTAATCAAATATTTCATAATGAAAGTCTAAATGAATAGTGCAGAATAAATACACAAGCCCGACATCGGGGTGTCACAAGTCACGAGCATCTACTAAGGTCTGAATACAACAAAAAGTCTGAAAATGTACTAAATACAGTCTAATAAAAACAAGAGGGAGAAAAGCAGTGTTGTGGACGTCGGGCAGCTACCTTGCTAACTCCGATGACTCTGCTACTGAGGAATCAACACCCACTACCGGGTTCAGAAATACCTGAATCTGCAAACAAGGTACAAAGAGTAATGTGAGTACTCTAACTCAGTAAGTAATAAACGTAAATGAAAGATGAGCAGTAAGAAAACACGTAAAACACAGTGTAACACTACAACAAATGCAATACCTTTCCAAAACAGTACATAAATCATTTTCTTAGTAAATCAAACTCAGTTTCAGTAAAACCCTTTTTAAACAACTTTCAATGGCTTCAAAAGAGTGATAAAAACAATTCGTAAAAATGATAGAAACGTAAACAGCCCTTCGGGCAAAACATGTACCATAAACCGCCCCTCGGGCATAATATTAACAGAATCAGCCCCTCGGGCTACCTCACAATCACTCGTAATCAGCCCCTCAGGCATAACAAAAATTAAGAACCGCCCCTCGGGCAATAACATGGAACAATAGTAGCCCCTCGGCTATATCACATCTCACACTGGGTACCCGCGCTCACTGGGGTGTACAGACTCCGGGAGGGCCCCCTTACGGCCCAAGAGAAATAACAAGCCATCTCGTGGCATAATCAATATATCACTCACTCAGGGTACTCACACTCACTAGGGGTGTACAGACTCCAGGAGGGGCCCTTACGGCCCAAGCACAATAACAAGCCATCCCGTGGCATAATCAAACAAACTCTCGGCCTCATATCAAACCACCTCGTGGCATAACAAATCAGGCCCTTGGCCTCATAATCATGAATCGGCTCAATTGCGCTGTGGCGCGCAGCCCGATCCTATAATAACCTCACAACACAAGCCATCGGCCCTACTCTGTCAAAAATCTCTAAAATCCACTCGGGCATAGTAAAATATAATACTCAGCTCAAAAAATCATTTAAGATGTCAAAATAGAGTAAACATAGTTGAGTTATAAAAACAGTAGAATATAGCATGATTGAGTACAAGTATAAAGTCAAAACAATGAGGAATAACAGTAAAAATCCCCTAAGGGTCCAAAACAGTTGGCACGAGGCCCAAATATGGCATTCAGCCCAAAACATGATGATAGCAAATAGTTTTCAATCAAATACACAGTAAAACAGTCATTCGGGACGGACTAAGTCACAATCTCCAATAGTGTAGGACTCCACACTCGTCATCTAGCAGGTGTGCCACCTCAAAATAGTACAACGATGTAAAATCCGGGGTTTCATACCCTCAGGACAAACATTTACAATCATTACTTACCTCAATTCGGTCCAGACTCTAGTCCGCGATGCCTTTGCCTCTCGACTCGGCCTCCGAATGCTCCAAATCTAGCCAAAAGTAGATTCATACCATCAAAATAATCGAAGGGAACAAAGCCCACTCGAAAATATCTAATTTACATCAAAAATCCCAAAATTGCTCAAACCCGGCCCCCAGACCCATATCTCGGAATCCGATAAAAATCACATCAATAGAACCCTCATCCTCTCACGAGTCTACCCATATCAAATTCATCAAAATCCGACCTCAATTGCCCATTCAAAACCCCAAAAGAATTCTCAAACTTTTCTTCCATTTTCCCCCAATTCCCACTCTAATTTCTCAAATTAGATGATGAAATTCAAGACTAAATCATAGAATTAAACCAAATATGAATGAAGAATACTTACCCCGATTGCTCCAATGAAAATCTCCTCAAATTTCACCTTCTCCCGAGCTTTCTAATGATTTTTGTAATATTGGACTTAAACCCTCGATTTTGAACTTAAATAGTCTGCCCAGATATTTTCTTTATCGCGAACGCGGTAGCACTCTCGCGTTCGCAAAGCACAAAGCTTCACTGACCAAAATTGCTTCTCCACGAACGCGACAACCCTAATGCGAACGTGGAGCTTCAGCTTATCAAAGCATCACAAATGCGACTACCAGCTCGCGAACACAAAGAACAACTCTCCTGGACCCCAGCTGCACACGTTTCCTCTACGCGAACGCATCAATACCCTCGCGAACGCGATGACCACTGATCTCAGCCCTTCGTGAACGCGGGACCACCTTCGCGAACGCGAAGGCCAACTCTATTTCCTCACATCCTAACCCTTCGCGAACGCGGGACATTCATCGCGAACGCGAAAGCCAAAAGCCTGCAACAGCCATAGCAGTTTTTCTGTAACTTTTTCCAACATAAAATGATTCGTTAAACCACCTGAAACTCACCCGAGGCCCTTGGAACCTCAACCAAATATGCCAAAATATCTTATAACATCATTAAAACTTGTTCCAACCTTCGAAATGCTAAAAACAACATCAAAATACCAAATTTACATCGGATTCAAGCCTAAGAAATCCAAAAACTTCTAAATTCCGCTTTCGATCAAAAAGTTTACCAAACCTCGTCCGAATGACCTGAAATTTTGCACACATGTCACAAATGACACAGCGGACCTACTCCAACTTTTGAAATTCTATTTCGACCCCTATATCAAAACCTCACCTATCAACCAGAAAACGCCAAAATTTCAATTTCGCCAATTCAAGCCTAAACCTTCCACGGACCTCCAAAATACATTTCGATCATGCTCCTAAGTCCCAAATTATCTAACAGAGCTAACCAAATCATAAAAGTTCCAATCTGATATCGTATACTAACAAATCAAAACTTGGTTAAACCTTCAAATTTTAAGCTTCAAATTGAGAATTGTTCTTGCAAATTCATTCCGATTACCTTGAAAACTAAAACCGATGATTTACATAAGTCATAATACATCACACGGAGCTATTCATGCCCAAGAACTGGCGAGCGAAGTGCAAAAACTCAGAACGACCGGTCGGGTCGTTACAATATCTAACAATCCTCAGTTGAATACCGTGCAATATTATTCTTCATGATAGATTCAATACCAAAGGATATAGGATTGATATATCTTGGATAAGCGGATAGTATTGTGAGACCATGCTATTCATGTAAATGATCCAGTCAACTAATGATTATAAATAATTCGAATTAACGGGTGTTATTATAGACTCAATAGGATTAGTATACCGACAACAATCCTGAAATTTTTATCTCAAGTGGTTAAATTGCAATAAAAAATATTTGCATGGCTAGCCTAGTTAATTACTTATTCAAATTCAGCAAAAGTAGTTTAGTAACAACCACCACTCTTTGATAACCTTAAATGGATAATAGAGTTTAGTTTGTCATGTTAATGATTTAGCATTAGATTTTCAGTTACTTTACTATTTGTGGACTATGTATACAACCCATGGAGAACCCACCCCAAAAGCCAGCTATTAAGATAGGAGAGATCAAGGCTATATAAAACCCACATCAGCACATTGTAATACAATATGAGACTTAACTCTCATACCTTGCAATGGACCATAACAAACCATCGCGCTCCGCATCTACCGTCCAAAATGGTTGTGCACTAAAATTTTCTAGACCTATGTGAATTCTACAATACAAGCATCACCATCCATGGCACGGTAGACGCGGAGGGCGGATGAGTGGCTCTGATACCATTGGCAACCAAAAAGCTAATTATGAGATGGAAGAGTTAGAGTTTATATAAACCTCACATCAGCACATTACAATATCAATATGAGACTCAAATTTTATACCTTGCAATGCACCATAATCCAACAGGACTCCTGGAACTAATAATGTTAATTTGTTGTCGCCAACTTACTCCCATCCAAAATTAAAAACATTGTCAGTATCATATAAATAACGATGGGCGACTAACAAGAAGCTTGCACGTTTAGATCATATATTTAGTGATATAATATAGTTTCAAAAAACTAATCTAATCTGAGGCCTTTATTATCACTTGTACTGATTAATTAATTGGTTTCGAAATCGACTAAGCATGTATCATCTCTTCTATTCTTTAAGTTTGACAAGAGAAGTGTCAAGTAAAGTTTGCCCTACATCTCTTGTCATTGATTGCTATAGTGGTCCTAGAAACCGTATAAAATATACGTAATTGAGACAACGTTATTCACGTCCTACACGTGCTAATAATTTGGTCCTGTCATTAAAAGACCAGGATCTAACTTTACAAAATATTTTTGAAAATTTTAAATATTATAGCCAAATAATGCACCATATTTCTTACAAAACCAAAATTTAAAAATATTATTATTTAGCTGCTTTTTATATTTTATAGCAATGTATAAATATATACAACTGATCCCTCAACTTTTTTCTCAATCCTCTCTCTCTTCTCCCTCAACTGTCTCTCCTTTTCCCTCAACACACACACTCTCTCTCTCTTTCCTGTATTTTTTTGGCCGTCGTCCAGCTCTACCGAAGCCCAACAATGGAGGAAGAAGATCGGAGGCATCACTAGATCTAGATCTATAGAGATGCCAGAATCCATGGCTCCCTTGCTCTCTCCTCTCTCTTTCTGAAATGTTAGATCTAGTTCGCCGGTGTAGGTCCACTAATGCCGCTTGACCCAGATTCTGATTTACTCAAAATGAAGCCTTTTTTCATCTGGGTTTCCCTGCTGAAAATACCCTTTTGGTATTTTGGTTCTCCTTCTTTGGAATCCGTGGATTCTTCTCCTTATTTATTCGTCTCCATTTTCAGTTTTGATACAATGTATACATTATTTTCCTTAGCTGAAAGATGCCATCTCCAGCGAATTTTCTTTTCTTCTTTTCTATTAAGTCACATACAATAATATAAATACATTATATTTTGTACAAATACACTCAAATTTGAGTGTATTCTGTATTTTGAATGCTAATACAATTTTTTCATATTTTTACCTATATTTATGTATTCCGAGGTTATATTTTTTGGCAGATCCTTGTGTTTTTTGAATTTTTATTATATGAACATAGCTGAATTAAATACAGTGAACTGAATACAGTGTAAAAGCAGCTACAAATGAATACAGCCGAATATCACTATATATGTGATTTTTTATTATTTAAATAAAATCGAATTTAATAAAGTAAAATTGAATACAATGTAACATAGTTAAGTATGAATATACCCGAATGAATACAATGTATATAGTTGAATCGAATACAACGGTTGTGATGACCTAATTTTATTTCTATATTCGAGACCTCAAATAGCCCCGTTTAGCCTTCTTCGGTGTGGCGTGCACAGTGCATGTCCTTTTTACGAAAAGTTTTTATGAGAAAATTGATTAAAATATAAAATCGAGCTTTAAAACTCATTTGAGTTGACTACGATCAATGTTTTATGTAAATGGATCCGGACCGATATTTTGACGGTCTCGATGGGTCCATATTGTGATTTCGTACTTAGGCATATGCCCGGAATCGAATTCGGAAGTCCCTAACTTGATTTAACATAATTTTTTGAAAACTAGTAATTTAAAGGTTTAAAGGATTCTTAAGTTTGACCGTAAGTTGACTTTATTGCTACCAGATCTAAATTTCAGTTCGGGAACTTGGTAAAGGTTCATTTCAGTATTTATGACTTGTCTGCAAGATTCGATGCAAACGAAGTTAATTTGACGTAATTCGGACGTCCGTTTGTAAAATTGCATGTTCTTAAGTTTCATTGAAAAATAAATTCCGTTTTGTTATCCAGTTCATAGTTCTAGGTGTTATTTTGGTATTTTGATCGCGCGAATGAGTTCCTATTATATTTTTGGACTTGTGTTCATGCAAGTGAGTTTCGGATAGGCTACAGAGTGATTTTTAAACTTAGAATAATGCAAGTGCATCAGTTCTGCAGATCTCGCATTTGCGAGCACCTGTTCGCGAATGTGAGCCTTGCAAATGCGAGGTCAGGTTCGTATATGCGAAGTTGGTGGGGGTTGGGTCAACTTCGCTTTTGCTAAATTACGTCCGCAAATGCGATGGGGGCCAGGTTAGCATTTGCGAACATTCTGGCGCATTTGCGACTAAAAGAGAACTGGGCAGACTCGCATTTGCAAATAGCCTTGGTTCATTTTTGTGATAAATTCATCGCATTTGCGACGAAAGCAGGCCCAGTGACTTTTTTGCTTATGCAAAAAGTTGATCGGTTTTGCGATCCTATCGCAATTGCGATAGTTGCAGCTGGGTAAAAGAGGGGGGAAACGAGATTTAGCTCATTTCTCACAATCTCTCAACCCTAAACAACCTAGAGGCAATATTTCCAAGAGATTTTCTTCCTAAATTCATTGGTTAGTGACTTTAATCTATTTATTTTCAATTACCCATTACATTTCATAAGTTTTCAACATTAAATTTAGGATTTTTATGGTAGAAATTAGGAAGATTTTTGTAAATTTGGGATTTATTAATTACACAACCGGTCTCAGGGGCGAATGGGTAATCGGGTTTTGACCAAGCGGATATAGGGTTGACTTTTGTTGACTTTTCGTAAAAAGTGTAAAGACCTTAACTGTATGTATTGTAATTGATTTTTCTAGCATTATTTGATGTTATTGAGTCTATTTTGGTTAGATTCGATTGGTTTGGAGGCGGATTTTAGAAGAAAGGCGCCAGTTGAGCTTTGATTTGATTGCAGAGCGATGTAAGTGTCGTGGTTAATCTTTACTTGAGGGATTAGGACTTCTTTACCTATTTTCTACGTGATTAATGTGTAGTTACAATGTATATGTGAGGTGACAAACATTTATGCGTTGTTGTTGGGATAAAGCATACGAGTGGAACTTGTTTCCTTATGATTTGTTGCCTTTTTAATTTTGATATCCATGGACGGTCACGCTAAGATGGTGACTTTAGTTATGCCGAGGTTGCCTCGATTAGAGTATAGAGGGACACCTGGCCATTCTACCAGTAGGGTTGTTTTGTATATGAAGGCTCGATTTATGGTCGAGAAGGGATGTCTATCTTATTTGGCCTATGTTCGTGATTCGAAGGTGGAGGTTCCTTCCATGGATTCAGTACCTGTTGTGAGTGAGTTTCCAGAGGTGTTTTTTGTAGATCTACCGGGGATGCCACCCAATAAAGATATTGACTTCTGTATTAATCCTGGATCAGTATTTTGACGGCCAGGTGGGTCCGTATCGTGATTTGAGACTTGGGCGTATGACCAGAATCAAATTTGGAAGTCCCTAACTTGATTTAACGTAATTTGTTAAAAACTAGTAATTTAAAGGTTTAGAGGATTCCTAAGTTTTACTGTAGGTTGACTTTATTGCTACCAGGTTTGTATTTTGGTTTTAGAACTTGGTATAGGTTCATTTCAGTATTTATGACTAGTCTGGAAAATTTGGTGTAAAATAAAGTTGATTTGACGTGATTCGGACGTCCGATTGTAAAATTGCATGTTTTTAAGTTTCATTGAAAAATTTCATTCATTTTGGTATCTGATACGTAGTTCTAGGTGTTATTTTGGTGTTTTGATCGCGTGAGTGAGCGTATGATATTTTTGGACTTGTGTGAATATTTGGTTGAGAGCCCCCCGAGGGATAGGGTGAGTTTCGGATAGGCTACAGAGTGATTTTTGAACTTAGAAGAATGTTGGTGCATCAGGTCTACAGATCTCGCACTTGTGAGGACATGTTCGCAAATGCGAGGTCAGGCTCGCATATGCGAAGTTTGTAGGGTTGGGTCAGCTTTGCTTTTATGAAGTTACGTCCGCAGATACGATGGGGGAAAGTTCACATCTGCGAACATTCTGTCGCATTTGCGACTAAAAGAGAACTAGGGCATACTTGCATTTGCAAGTCGATTGTTCCTACTTTCGGACAGATTGGTTCACATTTGCGATAAATTCATCGCATTTGCGGATAGCCTCGGTTTGCATTCGAATCAGACTCAGTGACTCTTTCGCTTTTGCGAAGAATTGATCGCTTTTGCGATCATCGCAATTGTGAACTATATGTCGCAATTGCAATAACTGTAGTTGGGTAAAAGAGAGGAAAAACGGGATTTAGCTCATTTATCACAAACTCTCAACCCTAAACACCCTAGAGGCAATTTTTCAAAAAGATTTTCTTCCTAAATTCATTGGTAAGTGACTTTAGTCTATTTCTTTTCAATTACCCATTACATTCATGAGTTTACAACATCAAATCTAGGATTTTTATGGTAGAAATTAGGAATTTAGGTAGAATTAGGGATTTTTGTAAATTTGGGATTTAGACCTTGAATTGAGATCAAATTTAGAAACTAATTATATAACCGGACTCGGAAGTGAATGAATAATCGAGTTTTGGTCCAAATCTCGGGTTTTGACCAAGCGGGTCCGAGGTTGACTTTTGTTGACCTTTTGGAAAAAAGTGTAAAGAACATAACTTTATGTATTGTAATTGATTTCTCTAGCATTATTTGATGTTGTTGAGTCGATTTTGGTTAGATTGGATTGGTTTGGAGGCAGATTTTAGAGGAAAGGCCTGATTGAGCTTTGATTTGATTGCGGAGCGAAGTAAGTGTCGTGGTTAACATTGACTTGAGAGATTAGGACTTGTTTGCTTATTTGCTACGTGATTGACATGTGGAAAAAACATATATGTGAGGTGACGAGCATTTATGCATTGTTGTTGGGATAAATCATGCAGGTGAAACTTGTTTCCTTGTGATTTATTATCTTTTTATTTATGATATCCACCTTAGGTTAGATTATTACTAATTTGATCATTCCTTTCAAATTATGGCTTAGTTAGAAATGGTTGAGTATTTTAGAAGTTGAAGTTTGGTATCTTGGCATCATATTTGACGTAAATCACATTCTCTGCGTTGTTTATCTCCCCAATTTATATTATCTTTAGTACATGGTAAGGAAGAGTGTCAAAGTACGAAGCGTGATGACGTGCCATTGCATTTATCTCATTTATTGATTAATACATAGTAAGGAAGAGAACTGAAGCACGAAGGGCGATGCCGTGCCATTTATATCATCTATTAATTGTTACATGGTGAGATCAAGAGTAAAAGCACGGAGGGTGATGCTGTGTTATCCTTCCCAATTATTCATCATTACATGGGTAAATTGAGAGTAAAAGCAAGAAGAGTGATGTTGTGCCATTTCATTTTACTTATGTTATCATTTCATGGTAATGATGAGAGTAAAAGCACGAAGGGTAATGCCGTGCCATCCTTATACCATTTGTTTATCTGTCTTCATTTGTTGACGATTTATTTGGCTATCACGTGATGTCATACCTGTCGTAGTTATCGTATCTTTTTCCCCTTTCGCATATCCCCTCCAAATATATATATATATATATATATATATATATATATATATATATATATATATATATGTGTGTGTGTGTGTGTGTGTGTGTGTGTGTGTGTGTGTGTGTGTGTGTGTGTGTGTGTGTGTGTGTGTGTGTGTTTCGTCGAGGTTATGCTCGATACTTACGGAGTACATTGGGTCAGTTGTACTCATACTTTTTGTTCTTCTTGTGCAGATTTTGGTATTGGTCCCAGTAGTGCGTGAGGTGCGTCAACTCAGATCATTGCATACGGAGACTTGAGGTAGATCTGCTGGCGTCCGCAGACCTTGGAGTCCTCTTCCTTTTTCTTCTTTTACTATTCATTTCTTTCGAAATAGTTATATTTATTTCAGACTTTGTTGTAGAACTTCTAGTTGCTCGTGACTCCCAATCTTTGGGAGTAGATATTATTACATGACATATGTTGGTGTTGTATTAGATTGAATTCCTATTTCTCATTATTTATCATCATTTTGTTTAAACTGTTAAAATTTGAATATTTAACTATCACACTTTGGCTTGCCTAGCAAGTGGATGTTAGACGCCATCATGATACCGAGGTTGGGATTCCGGATCGTGACAGTAGTATACACCCTATTTCTTGATTTTTAGTTTTTTGAATACAACTGAATTCAATACATTAAAATTGAATACAATGTAAAATATATAAGAATAAATACATCCGAATTAAATACAGTGCATACAACCGAATTGAATACAACAACATACATCCCATGGCAAGTAATTAATAGCTACGGAATATAATTAGCTAAATTATAGTTACATCCGGCAATAAACCTCCAAATAATAATAGTCATTTCTGAAAGTTCCCCAATATTTTTCTATTGTACCAACTCAAAATATTAGTCATGTAATCCACTTTTACCGATATGTGTTTAACTAATTAACACGTTGCATATCAAATAATCAAGTCCACAGGTGCAGGCTTCTATCAACAAGTCGTGATAAAAATTGTATCAGCTGTCGTTAAATCAATTGAAAATCACAATCTACCTAAGAAAAAAAGAAAGAAAACTATATTAGTACAATAATATTAGACAGTATTAAGAGCCCGTTTGCGTCACGACCCTAACCCCGAACCCGGTCGTGATGGCGCCTCTCCTGAAGACAAGGCCAGCCAGATTAAAAGAGAACACCTCTTTAAAATAGTGAAATACCGTAAATAGTTCTAAAACATGATATAATAACCATAATTTGCGGAAAATAACGATAAAAACAGTAGAAACCATCCCGACACAACCCAAACTGGGGTGTCACAAGTCATGAGCAACTAATAGATCCGGATACTAGTCTACTAGATATGAAATCCAATATAGAAGTTCAAAAACATGACAATAGTAAGATAAGGGAGGCAAGGGGGCTGCGGACGCCAACAGCTCCTCGTGGTCTCCGAAAACACTGCCTGGACTGGGAAGATCAACACTCAGGAACAGACTCTGCGATGCCTGAATCTGCACACACGGTGCAGAGAGTAATGTGAGTACTCCGACCCAGTGAGTAATAAATATAAATAATGGTTAAAAGCAAGAAAACACGTAAAGGCACAAAGCAATTCTATATCAAGCAGTAAAATCACTTAAAGCTGTAAATCCATGAAGAAGTCAAATGAAATTCCTTTAAACCAAGTAAAACAGGTAATTTAGCAGGTAAATAACAAGTAGAAATCCGCCCCTCGGGCATAGTAACAATCACTCAGAATAGTATCAGCCCCTCGGGCTCACTCTCAGTACAATATCAGCCCCTCATGCTCACTCTCAGTACAATATCAGCCCCTCGAGCTCACTCTCAAATCATGAAAGGTACCCGCGCTCACTGTGGGGGTGCAGACTCCGGAGGAGCCCCTTACGGCCCAAGTGCTATATCAAGCCACCTCGTAGTGTATAAAAGTATCTCAGTCCCTCGGCCTCATATCACTCAGCATATCCTCAGCTATGGCCATCGGCCTCACTCAGTCTGAAAATCATCACAAGCCCCTCGAGCATTAGTAAAACAGTAGTTCTCAGCCCAAAACATCATTTAGAAATATCATTTAAGTCTCAAAACTGAGTAAAAGTGGCTGAGTTGTAAAACAGTAGGAAACCACAGGACTGAGTTCAAGTAATAAATCAAAACAGCGAGGAAATAGTGATAAAAATCCCCGGAGGGTTCAAATAGTTGGCACGAAGCCCAAATATGGAAATCAGCCCAAACCATTATGATAACAAACAAGTTCCAGTCAAATACGCAGAAAAAACATCAATCGGGACGGACCAAATCACAATCCCCAATAGTAAATGACCCTACGCTCATCATCAAGCGCGTGTCTCACCTCAATATAGCACTACGATGTGCAATCCGGGGTTTCAAACCCTCAGGACATCATTTACAATCTTACTCACCTCGAACTAGCTACAACTCTAGCTCGCGATGCCTTTGCCCCTCAAACCGGTCTCCACGCACGTCGAATCTATCCAAAATCAGAACGAATACGTCACAATATGCTAAGGGAACAAAGCTTAAGTGAAAACAATCGTAAGATATCAAAAATCTCGAAATTGGAAAAACCCGAGCCCCGGGCCCACTTCTCGAAACTCAGAAATTTTTAATCAATGGGTTCTTTATCCTCCCACGAGTTCGTACCAATCAAAAGTTCTCAAATCCGACCTCAAATGGTCCTTCAAATCCCAATTCAAAAGTTCAAAAATCTCAAGCCCTAGTTTCTTCCGTTTTAAGCTTAAGTTCCAAGAATTTCTTGGTTGATTTCACAATAGAATCACGTTTTAGGTTCAAAAATATTACCTCCAATCAATTCTCCTTGAATCCTTCTTTAATAACCTTCAAAAAGCTCTCAAAATGCTCAGCTATGGAGGAAAAATGACTCAAAATCGCGGATGAAATAACTTATAAACTTTCTGCCCAGGTCTGACCCTTCCTTCTTCGCGAACGCGGTCAACCTCTCGCGTTCGCATAGCACAAATGTACGTTGACCAACTTTTACCTTACGCGAATGTGACACGCCAGTCGCAGACGTGATGCCTCCTCCGCCTTGACCTTCGCGAACGCGAGACACCTGATGCGAACACGAAGAGCAAATTCCACTGGACCCCAAATCCTTATACGCGAACGCGGGCAGCCTCATGCAAACACGAAGCACCAACTCCTAGCCTTCCGCGAATGCGAGGCACCTCTCGCAAATGCGAAGGCTTAATTCTGGTCTTCCTCAAATGCTTCTACGCGAACGCGAGGCACCGCTCGCGAACGCGAAGAGATAATTCTCTGCAACAGCTGGACAGATTTTTCTGCAACTTTCAAATAACATAACGAAGCTACATCAACTCTCGGAATTCCATTCCGACCCTCAGATCAAAATCTCACCTAGCAACCGAAAATCGCCAAAATACTAACTTCGCCGATTCAAGCCTAATTCTACACCGGACCTCCAAAACCAATTCCGATCACACTTCTAAGTCATAAATCACCTCTCAAAGCTAGTCGAACCATTGGAACTCACACTTGAGCCCTATAACACATAAGTCAACATCCAGTTGACTTTTTCCAACTTAAACCTTCTTAAATGAGACTAAGTGTCTCATTTCTTATCAAATCCACTCCGAACGTAAACTACCCAACTCGCTGACCTAAAACACGGATAACGAAGCATAAAGAAGCAGAAATGGGGGAAACGAAGCGGTAATTCATGAGATGACTGGCCGGGTCATCACATCCTTCCCAACTTAAACAAACATTCGTCCTCGAACGAGTCAAGAAACATACCTGAAACCTCGAATAGGTGAGGATATCTATTCTGCATCTCTCGCTCGGTCTCCTAGGTAGCCTCCTCCACGGGCCGACCTCTCCACTACACTTTCACTAAAGCTATATCCTTTGACTTCAACTTCCTAACCTGACGACCCAAAATAGCTACTGGTTCCACATCATAGGTCAAATCATTATCCAACTGAACCGTGCTGAAGTCCAAAATATGAGACGGATCCCCAATATACTTTCGGAGCATAGAAACATGAAATACCGGATGCACACTTGACAAGCTGGGTGGCAAAGCAAGCTCATAAGCTACTTCTCCAATCTTCCGAAGTACCTCAAAAGGCCCAATGAACCGAGGACTCAATTTCCCTTTCTTCCCAAATCTCATAACAGCCTGTATGGGTGAAACCTTCAGCAGAGCCTTCTCGCCAACCATGTAGGACACATCTCGAACCTTCCGGTCCGCATAACTCTTCTATCGCGACTGCGCTGTAAGAAGCCTCTCTTGAATCACTTTCACCTTATCTAAGGCATCCTGAACCAAATCTGTACCCAATAGTCTAGCCTCACTGGGCTCAAACCAACCAACTGGAGATCTACACCGCCTCCCATACAATGCCTTATATGGAGCCATCTGAATACTCGACTGGTAGCTGTTGTTGTAAGCAAACACTACAAGCGGTAGAAACTTATCCCATGAACATCCGAAATCAATAACATAAGCACGCAACATGTCCTCCAGTATCTGAATAGTACGCTTGAACTTCCCGTCCGTCTGAGGATGAAAAGTTGTGCTCAACTCCACCTGAGTACCCAACTCTCGCTGAACAGACTTCCAAAACTGGGAAGTAAACTGAGTACCCCGATCTGAAATAATAGAAACTGGAACACCATATAGCCGAACAATCTCCCGAACGTATAACTCTGTTAACCGCTCTGAAGAATAGGTAGGGCACACAGGAATGAAGTGCGCGAACTTGGTCAGCCGATCCACAATCACCCAAATAGCATCAAACTTCTTCAAAGTCCGTGGAAGTCCAACAATGAAATCCATAGTGATCCTCTCCCACTTCCACTCAGGAATAACCATCTGCTGAAGCAAGCCACCCAGTCTCTGATGCTCATATTTCACCTGCTGACAATTGAGACACCGAGCTACAAATCCCACAATATTTTTCTTCATTCTTCTCCACCAATAGTGCTGCCTCAAATCCTGATACATCTTTGCGGCACCCGGATGAATGGAATACCGTGAGCTATGGGCCTCCTCCAGAATCAACTCTCGAAGCCCATCCACATTGGGCACACAAATCCGGCCATGCATCCTCAACACCCCATCATCACCAATGGTCACATCTCTAGCATCATCATGCTGCACTCTGTCCTTAAGGACAAGAAAATGCGGATCATCATACTGGCGCTCTCTGATGCTATCATATAAGGAAGACCGAGAAATCACACACGCCAATACCCGACTAGGATCCGAAATATCCAACCTTACAAACCGATTGGCCAAGGCCTGAACATCATCTGCTAGGGGTCTCTCCCCAATTGGAATATATGCCAAACTCCCCATACTCACTGCCTTTCGGCTCAAAGTATCGGCCACCACATTGGCCTTTCTCGGATGGTACAATATAGTGATATCATAATCCTTGAGCAACTCCAACCATATCCTCAAATTAAGATCCTTTTGCTTGAACAAATGTTGAAGACTGCGATGATCGGTGAATACCTCACAAGATACGCCATACGAATAATGCCTCCAAATCTTCAATGCATGAACTATGGCGGCCAACTCCAAATCGTGAACAGGGTAGTTCTTCTCATAGGGCTTCAACTGACGAGAAGCATAAGCAATAACTCTACCCTTCTGCATCAATACACAACCAATCCCAACTCTCGAAGCATAACAATACACGGTATATGAACCTGAAGCTGATGGTAAAATCAATACTGGAGCTGTGGTCAAAGCTGTCTTGAGCTTCTGAAAGCTCTCCTCACACTCGTCCGACCATACAAATGAAACACCCTTCTGAGTCAACTTGGTCAAGGGCGATACGATAGATGAGAATCCCTAAAAAATCGGCGATAATAGCCTGCCAAACCAAGAAAGCTACGAATATATATGGCTGAGGACGGTCTGGGTCAACTCTGAACCGCCTTTATCTTCTTTGGATCAACCTGAATACCCTCGTTGGACACCACGTGCCCCAAGAAAGCCACTGAACTGAGCCAAAACTCACACTTGGAGAATTTTGCATAAAGCTTCTCCTCTCTCAATCTCTGCAACACAACTCTCAAATGCTCCGCGTGCTCCTCCTGACTACACGAATACACCAGAATATCATCAACGAAGACTATGACGAATGAATCGAGATAAGGCCGGAACACGCTGTTCATCAAATGAATGAACGTTGACGGGGCATTGGTTAGCCCGGAAGACATCATAAGGAACTCATAATGACCATATATGGTCCTGAAAGCAGTCTTAAGAATATCTCAATCCCTGATCTTCAATTGATGATAGCCCGAACGGAGATCAATCTTGGAGAGCACCCTCGCTCCCTGAAGCTGGTCAAATAAATCATCAATGTGAGGTAAGGGATACTTGTTCTTAATTGTTACTTTGTTCAATTGCCTATAATCAATGCATATTCTCATCGTACCATCCTTCTTCTTCACAAACAGAATTGGCGCACCCCAAGGTGACACACTAGGCCAAATAAACCCCTTATCTAGGAGTTCTTGAAGCTGTTCTTTCAATTTCTTCAACTCCACTGGTGCCAAACGATACGGCGGAATAGAAATGGGCTGAGTGCCCGGCACCAGGTCAATACCAAAATCAATATCCCTGTCTGGTGGCATGCCCGACAGATCTGCAGGAAACGCATCGGGAAAATCCCTTACAACTGGGACAGAATCAATACTAGGAGTCTCAACTCCAACATCCCTCACAAATGCTAGATAAGAAAGGCAACCCTTCTCAACAATACGCTGGGCCTTCAAGAAAGAGATCGCTCTATTAGGGACATAATCAGTCATACCACGCCACTCAATTCGCAGCACACCCGGCATAGCCAAAATGACTGTCTTAGCATGACAGTTTAGAATAGCACGACATAGAGATAACCAATCCATGCCCAAAATGACATCAAAATCCACCATACTCAATAGCAATAGCTCCACTCGAGTCTCCAGACCCCCAATAGTCACCACACATGACCGGTACACACGGTCTACAATAACAGTATTGCCCACTGGGGTAGATACATGAACCGGTAAAGCAAGAAACTTATGGGGCATACCCAAATAATGAGCAAAGTATGATGACACATAAGAAAAGGTGGAACCGGGATCAAATAATACAGAGGCATCTCTGTGGCAGACTGAGACAATTCATGTAATAATAGCATCTGAAGCAATAGCATCGGGTCTAGCTGGAAGTGCATAGAAACGAGCCTAGCCACCGCCTGATCGACCTCACCCTCTAGGGCGACCCATGGCTGCCTGACCTCCACCCTTAGCTGGCTGGGCAGGTGGTGAAGTAACTGGAGCAGAAGTCGAGGGCTTACTCCTCTACTAGGATGAACTAGCAACACGACAAGGACACTACCTCCACATATGCCCAAACTCTCCACACTCAAAATAACTCCCAGGTGCTGAAGAAGGGGACTAAAGGGAACCCCTCGCACCGGAGTGACTAGCTGATGCACTCAGCATAGAAGAACCCTGAGCTGACGGAGCACAGGATGAACTCTGAGCTGGAAGGGCACTAAGTGATGACTGACCCTGTTGAGTATCGTGATAACCATGACCCAAATATGCCCCACGATAACCTGGGAGAGCTAGCTGAGCAGACCTGAATGAACGACCTCTACCTTGCTGAAACTGGCCCCTCAAAGGAGCACTAATATAACTACCTGATCCTCGAGGCCTCTTGGCCTCCCTCTCCTCTCGATCCTGATGGCGGACCATCTCAATCTTGCGAGCGATATCAACTACCTCCTCGAACGTAGCACCCAACACTCTCTCTCTGGTCATAAGAATATGGAGGTGATAGTTAAGGCCATCAACAAATCTCCTGATCTTCTCACGATCTATCGGAACCATCCAGACGGCATGATGAGCCAACTCAGAAAACCTCAACTCATACTGTAACACAGTCATATCCCCCTACCTCAACCACTCAAACTGTCTACGCAGCTCCTCTCTGCGAGACTGCTGCACATACTTCTCTAGGAAGAGAATGGAGAACTCATGCCAAGTGAGGGGCACTGCTCCCACAGGCCTACGCCTCTCATACGCCTCCCACCAAGTGAAGGCATCCCCAGAAAACTGAAAGGTAGTAAATGCCACACCACTAGACTCAAGAATCCCTGCTGTACGTAGCATCCAGTGACACTTATCTAGAAAACCCTGGGATTCCTCGCCCTCAGAACCACTGAATGACGAAGGTTGGAGTCTAACAAACCTCTCAAGACGACGTTGCTCATTATCTGGCATAACTGGCATAACAAACTCTTGAGCTAGTGCAACCGGCTAGGCTAGAGGTGCCCCCGATGTCTGCAGTCCCTACACTACCTGCTCAGGTGTGCGAGCAGCGGGGGTCTGATTGCCTCCCCCGACCTGTGAAGTAGTTGCTGCTGTTGTGGCTGAAACAGCCTGAGCCAGGCTAGTGCAAACTGATAAGATCTGTGCCAAGGCCTCCTGAAGACCCGGAATCACAATGGGCACAACTGGTGCCTAAACTGGTGCTGCTGGACCATCTATAGCTGGAGCCTGATCCGGAGCTAGGGCAGCTGGTGGATTTATAGGTGCTGCCCTCGTTGCTCTGCCTCTGCCACGACCGCGTCCACGACCTCTGGTGGTCTCAGCTGGTGGTACTAGTGGTCGTCCACCTCGTCCGGTAGCTCGCGTCCTAACCATCTATGAAAGAATGGAATAACAGAAGTTTAGTACTCGGACCAACAAGTTCGCACGACAAGAGTTTAAAGAATATGAAGTTTTTTTCCTAAAGGTTCTGCAGCCTTTCGAGAATAAATACAGACGTCTCTGTACCGATCCGCGAGACTCTACTAAACCTGCTCATGACTCGTGAGACCTATGTAACCTAGGCTTTGATACCAACTTGTCATGACCCTAAACCCGAACTCGGTCGTGATGGCGCCTCTCGTAAAGACAAGGCCAGCCAGACTAAAAGGGAACACCTCTTTAAAACAGTGAAATACCGTAAATAATTTTAAAACATGATATAATAACCATAATTTGCAGAAAATAACGATAACAATAGTAGAAACCATCCTGACACAACCCAAACCGGGGTGTCACAAGTCTTGAGCAACTAATAAATCCGAATACCAGTCTACTAGATACGAAATCCAATACAGAAGTTCAAGAACATGAAAATAGTAAGATAAGGGAGGCACGGGGGCTGCGGACGTCAACAGCTACCTCGTGGTCTCCGTAAACACTGCCTGGACTGGGAAGATCAGCACTCAGGAGAGGACTCTGCGATGCCTGATTCTACACGCACGGTGTAGGGAGTAATGTGAGTACTCCGCCCCAGTGAGTAATAAATATAAATAATGGTTGAAAGCAAGAAAACACGTAAAGGCACAAAGAATTCTATATCAAGCAGTAAAATCACTTAAAGCAGTAAATCCATGAAAAAGTCAAATGAAATTCCTTTAAACCAAGTAAAACAGGTAATTTAGCAGGTAAATAACAAGTAGAAATCCGCCCCTCGGGCACAGTAACAATCACTCAGAACAGTATTAGCCCCTCGGGCTCACTCTCAGTACAATATCAACCCCTCGGGCTCACTCTCAAATCATGATGGGTACCCGCGCTCACTGTGGGGATGCAGACTCCGAAGGGGCCCCTTACGGACCAAGCGTTATATCAAGCCACCTCGTGGCGTATAAAAGTGTCTCAGGCCCTCGGCCTCATATCACTTAGCATATCCTCACATATGGCCCTCGACTTCACTCAATCCGAAAATCATTACAAGCCCCTCGGGCATTAGTAAAACAGTAGTTCTCAGCCCAAAACATCATTTAGAAATATAATTTAAGTCTCAAAACTGAGTAAAAGTGGCTGAATTGTAAAACAGTAGGAAACCACAGGACCGAGTTCAAGTAATAAATCAAAACAGTGAGGAAATAGTGATAAAAATCCCCGGAGGGTTCAAATAGTTGGCACAAATCCCAAATATGGCAATCGACCCAAACCATTATGATAACAAACAAGTTCCAGTCAAATACACGGTAAAAACATTAATCAGAACGGACCAAATTGTCACGACCCAAACTGGAGGGCAATGACTAGCACCCGACCATACTTGCCGATCACCAACGTACATTTCATCTAACCTTCATTATTATCTTTTAGGGCTGACGAAATCAATATAAATGGTAGACTTGGATCATGGACAACCAACAATAAAATATGACGGCATGAACATACATAGCAGGGGATGACCAGACAATCAAGAAACTACATATAAGGTATGAGCTACCACGCTACCATGAAAGACTATATAACAAAAACCAGCCGACAAGGCATACCAAACTATACATGAGTCGACACTTGTCTATGAGCCTCTAAATGAACATAAGTGCTGCAACATAGCCGGAACAGGGCCCCGACATACCCATAATGTCTATAACAAAAATGCATACCAAGACCAATGCAAGTCCGGAGAAGGGATCTCGCCAATCACCGCTGAACTGGACAAACTACTGTGGTGGGGGATCTGCACCTGCCTGTCTATCAGGACCTGCAACACGACATGCAGCGTCCACAAATAAAAGGACGTCAGCACGAATAAAGTACTGAGTATGTAAGGCAGGGAACCAAAAATACGATCAGTAATGTAAGAAAGGATAGAGAATATACAACCTGTAACATCTTAGTACCTCTGAGGGTTACTGACATGAAATGCATGATACATATGTATAAATACATAAACCTTTAAAACATTCGCCTCTGTAGGCATCATCATCATCATATCGTACCCGGCCATAATAGGCTCGGTAAAAAACGTACCCGGCCATCATAAGGCTCGGTATAATCGTACCTGGCCACGTGGAGCTTGGTAAAACCCAACTGATCAGTGGTTGCACAATAGGTGCCGTACCCGGCCAACTATAGCGTGGCTCGGTAGAGTAAAATAGATACATATATATAATGCATGCTCGACTCATGGAATCACATTCTAAACCTTTCGGAGTGACGTAAGGTCGGTATCCTCTATACACGTTATTAGGACTAACTCTTCACTATGAACCTTATAAGAATCAGGAAGTACCAACAACATTGATAACATAAGAATAAGAGAAGCAACATTAACATCAATCATTCCATAAGAGGGAAAACAATGTAAGTACTGCTAGCTTCTAAGAGTAGAGTATCTTGGAAGCTCGTTCATTACATTATGTACAATCGGAGTCGTGCAAAAGAAGGAAAGGGATAGCCTCACATACCTTGTATATACTGCCCCAATCTCAAGCTATGCAATTGTCAAAACTCCTTAGTCTACAATAAGAGAAACAATACTATCGTTATCATTTAAGCGTCATAACTATTATGTATCGACCACAACCTATTTTACGATGAAACGGACAGCACCTTCCCTATATATATGAACTCACACCATTCAAAACAGTCACCAAACAGCCCAAACAACATCAATAATAAACATATTGAGCCTCTTAAAATAGTCCACGCACAGCCTAATCACTCCATACATACGACGACCACCGTAATCGTGTCAAATGACCCAGAAATGTTACGAATAACTATCATCCCACAACCCTAAATATATATAGTGTTTCTCCACACCCTTCCTCCTCCAAAACTCCACAAAACAGTAGTAAAATACGCAGCCCAACAGCAACGCAAAACAGTCCACAAAACAATAACATTACTACCAAGCCTTTCGATATATATTTCACAAGTTCTAGCTTCAATGGCTTAGCCGCAACTTGGATAATCTTAAATACATATAGAGTAAGAGGTTACTTACCTTTATACAGAAAGAACAACTCCAATTTGACCTTAAATTTCCATGAAATATCCCTCCAATGCTGCCACAACAACAAAAAAGTGAAACTAGCGATCAATTAGTGTTTTTCGGCACTAGAATTACTTTAGAAGGCTTGAAATCACCTAGGATTGATATTAATAACATGAGGGAGTATTTACAGAACATAAACCCTTTAAAACAACCTCCCACACGGGCTGGAACGACACAAAAATGAGCAACAACAAGAAGAACAAGAGACTTACTAGCGCCACGGAATTTCCGACACTTGATTTGTGTTGTTTGCCCTTTTTTTTGGGTCTTGAATCTTGAGAGAACCTTGAGAGGATGTTCCTAGGGTTCTAAGGTATGAAAATAGTGAGAACAAATAACTTAAAACGGGTTGGAGGCATCCTATATAGGTCCAAATATCTTAAACCGCCTTAGTGGGACCTATAGAGAGGTGCTTGGCGCAGTCTCGCGAAAATGCGAATATCTCTCTACTCTGAGATCGTATCGATGAACGGTTTAATGCGTTGGAAACTAGACTCATAGATATTTAATTTAGTTGGTATATCAAGCCATAAATCCTTGTAAATTAGGAGAAAAGATTAGAAACATTTGACCTAATGTTTAAGTAAAATTATGAACCTAAGTTGCGACAACTTTTGTCGACTTTTGTTTCATAACTCGTTTGACTTCAAGACTTATGATACGGATATTATATGATTAAAATACCTTAATACATGACCTCTTGAGTGTATTAAGCACTGCTAGATTTACCTGAAAATATGAGTTACAACATCCTTGATTCATTTAACTTCTAATACTTGTTAATCACCCTTATACACTCTTGTATCACTTAAGACCAATAGGATTGACTTCTTATCTTCTCAAAGATAATTCCTTCTTGGATTTATGTTAACTAATATATGACATGAACTAACACATGTGGATATGGGTTGTAACATCTTCCCCCCCTTAGGAACATTCATCCTCGAATGTAAGGGTTCATGGGTAGTTTAAATCATCGTGGATTCCAATGGAAATTTCCGATCAATTTTTCCCTATAAAATGGTCACTAGCAAAACTTGCAAGCAATTAAGCCCAACATATGGCTTCACAAGGCTACACAAAGCATTATGCATATTTACATTATCTACATATCACCATTTTGTATTAAGGAGGAGTATTCTCAAATTATTGCTTACCTCATAGAGCCGTTTCACCTTCCAATGTATCCTGTCTTCCACCAGCATCCTTGTTATCTTCATTCTGGAATAGGTAAGGGTATTTAGACTTCATCTCCTCTTCTGCTTCCCATGTCATTTCTTCCATATTTTTGTTCCTCCACAATACTTTGACGGAAGCTACATCTTTTGTTCTCAGCTTGCGGACTTGTCGATCTAATATCGCCACTGGCACTTCTTCATATGATAGGTCCTCTGTAACTTGTACATATTTGATAGGGACGACTCGAGAAGGGTCTCCAATACATTTTCTCAACATAGATACGTGAAATACCGGGTGGACAAATTCCAATTCGGATGGCAATTCTAACTCATAAGCAACCTGTCCAATCCGTCGAAGAATTTTATATGGCCCGATATACCTTGGACTCAGATTACCTTTCTTCCCAAAACGCATAATACCCTTCATTGGTGAGATCCTCAGGAAAACCCAATCACCAACCTCAAACTCCAGATCACGACGTCGGACATCGGAATAAGATTTTTGCCTGCTTTGTGCCGTCCTCAATCGCTCCTGTATCACTTTCACCTTCTCAATAGCTTGGTGAATCAAATCTAGCCCATATAATTCTGTTTCACCGATTTGAACCATCCAACTGGTGATCTACATCTTCTCCCGTATAGTGCCTCGTATGGGGCCATTTTAATACTGGAATGGTAGCTATTATTGTAGGCGAATTCTATGAGTGGAAGATGGTCATCCCAATTTCCCTTAAAATCTAGAACACATGCTCGTAGCATATCTTCCAGTGTTTGAAAGGTACGTTCAGCCTGTCCGTCAGTCTGCGGATAAAATGCAGTGCTGAGATTCACTTGTGTGCCTAAACCCTTATGAAAAGACCTCCAAAAGTTAGCTGTAAATTGAGATCCTCGGTCTGATATAATAGATACCGGCACACCATGAAGCCTAACAATCTCCTTGATATACAACTTCGCATAATCTTCAGCCGTGTAAGTTGTCTTAACTGGCAGAAAATGAGCACATTTTGTAAGTCGATCAATTATCACCCAGATGGAGTCAAACTAGAGGGCCATAACTAGCACCCGACCATACTTGCCGAGCACCAACGTACATTTCATCTAACCTTCATTATTATCTTTTAGGGCTGACGAGATCAATATAAATGGTAGAACTGGATCATGGACAACCAACAATAAAATATGACGGCATGAACATACATAGCAGGGGATGACCAGACAATCAAGAAACTACATATAAGGTATGAGCTACCACGCTACCATGAAAGACTATATAACAAAAACCAGCCGACAAGGCATACCAAACTATACATGAGTCGACACTTGTCTATGAGCCTCTAAATGAACATAAGTGCTGCAACATAGCCAGAACAGGGCCCCGACATACCCATAATGTCTATAACAAAAATGCATACCAAGACCAAGGCAAGTCCGGAGAAGGGATCTCGCAAATCACCGTTGAACTGGACAGCCTATTGTGGTGGGGGAGCTGCACCTGCCTGTCTATCAGGACCTGCAGCGCATGCAGCGTCCACAAATAAAAGGACGTCAGTACGAATAAAGTACTGAGTATGTAAGGTAGGAAACCATAAATACGATCAGTAATGTAAGCAAGGATAGAGAATATACAACCTGTAACATCTTAGTACCTCTGAGAGATGCTGACATGAAATGCATGATACATATGTATAAATACATAAACCTTTAAAACATTCACCTCTATAGGCATCATCATCATCATATCGTACCCGGCCATAATAGGCTCGGTAAAAAACGTACTCGGCCATCATAAGGCTCGGTAGAATCGTACCCGGCCATGTGAAGCTCGGTAAAACCCAACTGATTAGTGGTTGCACAATAGGTGTCATACCCGGTCAACTATAGCGTGGCTCGGTAGAGTAAAATAGATACATATATATAATGCATGCTCGACTCATGGAATCACATTCTAAACCTTTCAGAGTGACATAAGGTCGGTATCCTCTGTACATGTTATTAGGAATAATTCTTCACTATGAACCTTATAAGAATCAGGAAGTACCAACAACATTGATAACATAAGAATAAGAGAAGCAACATTAACATCAATCGTTCCATAAGAGGGAAAACAATGTAAGTACTGCTAGCTTCTAAGAGTAGAGTATCTTGGAAGCTCGTTCATTACATTATGTACAATCGGGGTCTTGCAAAAGAAGGAAAGGTATAGCCT
Source organism: Nicotiana tabacum (assembly GCF_000715075.1). Taxonomy (NCBI): domain Eukaryota; kingdom Viridiplantae; phylum Streptophyta; class Magnoliopsida; order Solanales; family Solanaceae; genus Nicotiana; species Nicotiana tabacum. The sequence continues at coordinate 48,363,959 of NC_134089.1, read as the reverse complement.
CACATACCTTGTATATAATGCCCCAATCTCAAGCTATGCAATTGTCAAAACTCCTTAGTCTACAATAAGAGAAACGATACTATCGTTATCATTTAAGCGTCATAACTATTATGTATTGACCATAACCTATTTTACGATGAAACGGACAGCACCTCCCCTATATATATGACTTCACACCATTCAAAACAATCACCAAATAGACCAAACAACATTAATAATAAACATATTGAGCCTCCCAAAATAGTCCACGCACAGCCTAATCACTCCATACATATGACGACCACAGTAGTCGTGTCAAACGACCCGGAAATGTTACGAATAACTATCATCCCACAACCCTACATATATATAGTGTTTCTCCACACCCTTCCTCCTCCAAAACTCCACAAAACAGTAATAAAATACGCAGCCCAACAGCAACGCAAAACAGTCCACAAAACAATAACATTACTACCAAGCCTTTCGATATATATTTCAGAAGTTCTAGCTTCAATGGCTTAGCCGCAACTTGGATAATTTTAAATACATATATAGTAAGAGGTTACTTACCTTTATACAGAAATAACAACTCCAATTTGACCTTAAATTTCCATGAAATATCCCTCCAATGCTGCCACAACAACAAAAAAGCGAAACTAGAGATCAATTAGTGTTTTCGGCACTAGAATTACTTTAGAAGGCTTGAAATCACCTAGGATTGATATTAAGAACATGAGGGAGTATTTACAGAACATAAACCTTTTAAAACAACCTCCCACATGAGCTGGAACGACACAAAAATGAGCAACAACAAGAAGAACAAGAGACTTACTAGAGCCACGGAATTCCCAACACTTGATTTGTGTTGTTTGCCCTTTGTTTTGGGTCTTGAATCTTGAGAGAACCTTGAGAGGATGTTCCTAGGGTTCTAAGGTATGAAAATAGTGAGAACAAATAACTTAAAATGGGTTGGAGGCATCCTATATAGGTCCAAATATCTTAAACCGCCTTAGTGGGACCTATAGAGAGGTGCTTGGCGCAGTCTCGCGAAAATGCGAATATCTCTCTACTCTGAGATCGTATCGATGAACGGTTTAATGCGTTGGAAACTAGACTCATAGATATTTAATTTAGTTGGTAGATGACCCCGTAATTCCTTATAAATTAGGAGAAAATATTAGAAACATTTGACCTAATGTTTAAGTAAAATTATGAACCTAAGTTGCGACAACTTTTGTCGACTTTTGTTTCATAACTCGTTTAACTTCAAGACTTATGATACGGATATTATATGATTAAAATACCTTTATACATGACCTCTTGAGTGTATTAAGCACCGCTAGATTACTTGAAAATACGAGTTACAACATCCTTGATTCATTTAACTTCTAATACTTGTTAATCACCCTTATACACTCTTGTATCACTTAAGACCAATAGGATTGACTTCTTATCATCTCAAAAATAATTCCTTCTTGGATTTATGTTAACTAATATATGGCATGAACTAACACATGTGGATATGGGTTGTAACACCCTCCCCCCTTAGGAACATTCGTCCTCGAATGTAAGGGTTCATGGGGAGTTTAAATCATCGTGGATTCCAATGGAAATTTCCGATCAATTTTCCCCTATAAAATGGTCACTAGCAAAACTTGTAAGCAATTAAGCCCAACATATGGCTTCACAAGGCTACACAAAGCATTATGCTTATTTACATTATCTACACATCACCATTTTGTATTAAGGAGGAGTATTCTCAAATTATTGCTTACCTCATAGAGCCGTTTCACCTTCCAATGTATCTTATCTTCCACCAGCATCCTTGTTATCTTCATTCTGGAATAGGTAAGGGTATTTAGACTTCATCTCCTATTCTGCTTCCCATGTCATTTCTTCCATATTTTTGTTCCTCCACAATACTTTGACGGAAGCTACATCTTTTGTTCTCAGCTTGCGGACTTGTCTATCTAATATCGCCACTGGCACTTCTTCATATGATAGGTCCTCTGTAACTTGTACATCTTTGATAGGGATGACTCGAGAAGGGTCTACAATACATTTCCTCAACATAGATACATGGATTATCGGGTGGACAAATTCCAATTCGGATGGCAATTCTAACTCATAAGCAACTTGTCCAATCCGTCGAAGAATTTTATATGGCTCGATATACCTTGGACTCAGCTTACCTTTCTTCCCAAAATGCATAATACCCTTCATTGGTGAGATCCTCAGGAAAACCCAATCACCAACCTCAAACTCCAGATCACGACGTCGGACATCGGAATAAGATTTTTGCCTGCTTTGTGCCGTCCTCAATCGCTCCTGTATCACTTTCACCTTCTCAATAGCTTGGTGAATCAAATCTGGCCCATATAATTCTGTTTCACCGACTTTGAACCATCCAACTGGTGATCTACATCTCCTCCGGTATAGTGCCTCGTATGGGGCCATTTTAATACTGGAATGGTAACTATTATTGTAGGCGAATTCTATGAGTGGAAGATGGTCATCCCAATTTCCCTTAAAATCTAGAACACATGCTCGAAGCATATCTTCCAGTGTTTGAATGGTACGTTCAGCCTGTCCGTCAGTCTGCGGATAAAATGCAGTGCTGAGATTCACTTGTGTGCCTAAACCCTTCTAAAAAGACCTCCAAAAGTTAGCTGTAAATTGAGCTCCTCGATCTGATATAATAGATACCGGCACACCATGAAGCCTAACAATCTCCTTGATATACAACTTCGCATAATCTTTAGCCGTGTAAGTTGTCTTAGCTGGCAGAAAATGGGCACATTTTGTAAGTCGATCAATTATCACCCAGATGGAGTCAAACTGGAGGGCCATGACTAGCACCCGACCATACTTGCCAAGCACCAACGTACATTTCATCTAACCTTCATTATTATCTTTTAGGGCTGACGAGATCAATATAAATGGTAGAACTGGATCATAGACAACCAACAATAAAATATGACGGCATGAACATACATAGTAGGGGATGACCAGACAATCAAGAAACTACATATAAGGTATGAGCTACCATGCTATCATGAAAGACTATATAACAAAAACCAGCCGACAAGGCATACCAAACTATACATGAGTTGACACTTGTCTATGAGCCTCTAAATGAACATAAGTGCTGCAACATAGCCGGAACAGGGCCCCGACATACCCATAATATCTATAACAAAAATGCATACCAAGTCCGGAGAAGGGATCTCGCCAATCACCGCTGAACTGGACAGCCTACTATGGTGGAGGAGCTGCACCTGCCTGTCTATCAGGACCTGCAGCACGACATGCAGCATCCACAAATAAAAGGACGTTAGTACGAATAAAGTACTGAGTATGTAAGGTAGGGAACCATAAATACGATCAGTAATGTAAGCAAGGATAGAGAATATACAACATGTAACATCTTAGTACCTTTGAGGGCTACTGACATGAAATGCATGATACATATGTATAAATACATAAACCTTTAAAACATTTGCCTCTGTGGGCATCATCATCATCATATTGTACCCGGCCATAATAGGATCGGTAAAAAATGTACCCGGCCATCATAAGGCTCGGTAGAATCGTACCCGACCACGTAGAGCTCGGTTAAACCCAACTGATTAGTGGTTGCACAATTGGTGCCGTACCCGGCCAACTATAGCGTGGCTCGGTAGAGTAAAATAAATACATATATATAATGCATGCTCGACTCATGGAATCACATTCTAAACCTTTCGGAGTGACGTAAGGTCGGTATCCTCTGTACACGTTATTAGGACTAACTCTTCACTATGAACCTTATAAGAATCAAGAAGTACCAACAACATTGATAACATAAGACTAAGAGAAGCAACATTAACATCAATCGTTCCATAAGAGGGAAAACAATGTAAGTACTGCTAGCTTCTAAGAGTAGAGTATCATGGAAGCTCGTTCATTACATTATGTACAATCGGGGTCGTGCAAAAGAAGGAAAGGGATAGCCTCACATAACTTATATATACTGCCCAATCTCAAGCTATGCAATAGTCAAAACGCCTTAGTCTACAATAAGAGAAATGATACTATCGTTATCATTTAAGCGTCATAACTATTATGTATCGGCCACAACCTATTTTACAATGAAACGGACAGCACCTCCTCTATATATATGACTTCACACCATTCAAAACAATCACCAAACAGCCCAAACAACATCAATAATAAACATATTAGCCTCCCAAAATAGTCCACGCAAAGCCTAATCACTCCATACATACGACGACCACCGTAGTCATGTCAAACGACCCGGAAATATTACGAATAACTATCATCCCACAACCCTACATATATATGGTGTTTCTCCACACCCTTCCTCCTCCAAAACTCCACAAAACAGTAGTAAAATACGCATCCTAACAGCAACGCATAACAGTCCACAAAACAATAACATTACTACCAAGCCTTTCGATATATATTTCACAAGTTCTAGCTTCAATGGCTTAGCCGCAACTTGGATAATCTTAAATACATATAGAGTAAGAGGTTACTTACCTTTACATATAAAGAACAACTCCAATTTGACCTTAAATTTCCATGAAATATCCCTCCAATGCTGCCACAACAACAAAAAAGCGAAACTAGCGATCAATTAGTGTTTTCGGCACTAGAATCACTTTAGAAGGATTGAAATCACCTAGGATTGATATTAAGAATATGAGGGAGTATTTACAGAACATAAACACTTTAAAACAACCTCCCACATGAGCTGGAACGACACAAAAATGAGCAACAACGAGATGAACAAGAGACTTACTAGCGCCACGGAATTCCCGATACTTGATTTGTGTTGTTTGCCCTTTTTTTGGGTCTTGAATCTTGAGAGAACCTTGAGAGGATGTTCCTAAGGTTCTGAGGTCTGAAAATAGTGAGAAGAAATGACTTAAAAGGGTTGGAGGCATCCTATATAGGTCCAAATATCTTAAACCGCCTTAGTGGGCCCCATAGAGAGGTGCTTGGTGCAGTTTCGCGAAAATGCGAATATCTCTCTACTCCGAGATCGTATCGATGAATGGTTTAATGCGTTGGAAACTAGACTCATAGATATTTAATTTTGTTGGTAGATCACCCCGTAATTCCTTGTAAATTAGGAGAAAAGATTAGAAACATTTGACCTAATGTTTAAGTAAAATTATGAACCTAAGTTGCGACAACTTTTGTCGACTTTTGTTTCATAACTAGTTTGACTTCAAGACTTATGATACGGATATTATATGATTAAAATACCTTAATACATGACCTCTTGAGTGTATTAAGCACCGCTAGATTTACCTGAAAATACGAGTTACAACATCCTTGATTCATTTTAACTTCTAATACTTGTTAATCACCCTTATACACTCTTGTATCACTTAAGACCAATAGGATTGACTTCTTATCATCTCAAAGATAATTCCTTCTTGGATTTATGTTAACTAATATATGGCATGAACTAACACATGTGGATATGTGTTGTAACAGTAACACCCTCCCCCCCTTAGGAACATTCGTCCTCGAATGTAAGGGTTCATGGGGAGTTTAAATCATCGTGGATTCCAATGGAAATTTCCGATCAATTTTCCCCTATAAAATGGTCACTAGCAAAACTTGCAAGCAATTAAGCCCAACATATGGCTTCACAAGGCTACCCAAAGCATTATGCATATTTACATTATCTACATATCACCATTTTGTATTAAGGAGGAGTATTCTCAAATTATTGCTTACCTCATAGAGCCGTTTCACCTTCCAATGTATCCTGTCTTCCACCAGCATCCTTGTTATCTTCATTCTGGAATAGGTAAGGGTATTTAGACTTCATCTCCTCTTCTGCTTCCCATGTCATTTCTTCCATATTTTTGTTCCTCCACAATACTTTGACGGAAGCTACATCTTTTGTTCTCAGCTTGCGAACTTGCCGATCTAATATCGCCACTGGCACTTCTTCATATGATAGGTCCTCTGTAACTTGTACATCTTTGATAGGGACGACTCGAGAAGGGTCTCCACTACATTTCCTCAATATAGATACATGGCATACCAGGTGGACAAATTCCAATTCGGATGGCAATTCTAACTCATAAGCAACATGTCTAATCCGTCGAAGAATTTTATATGGCCCGATATACCTTGGACTCAGCTTACCTTTCTTCCCAAAACGCATAATACCCTTCATTGATGAGATCCTCAGGAAAACCCAATCACCAACCTCAAACTCCAGATCACGACGTCGGACATCGGAATAATATTTTTGCCTGCTTTGTGCCGTCCTCAATCGCTCCTGTATCACTTTCACCTTCTCAATAGCTTGGTGAATCAAATTTGGCCCATATAATTCTGTTTCACCTACTTCGAACCATCCAACTGGTGATCTACATCTTCTCCCGTATAGTGCCTCATATGGGGCCATTTTAATACTGGAATGGTAGCTATTATTGTAGGCGAATTTTATGAGTGGAAGATGGTCATCCCAATTTCCCTTAAAATCTAGAACATATGCTCGTAGCATATCTTCCAGTGTGTGAATGGTACGTTCAGCCTGTCTGTCAGTCTGCGGATGAAATGCAGTGCTGAGATTCACTTGTGTGCCTAAACCCTTCTGAAAAGACCTCCAAAAGTTAGCTGTAAATTGAGCTCCTCGGTCTGATATAATAGATACCGGCACACCGTGAAGCCTAACAATCTCCTTGATATACAACTTCGCATAATCTTCAGCCATGTAAGCTGTCTTAACTGGCAGAAAATGGGCACATTTTGTAAGTCGATCAATTATCACCCAGATGGAGTCAAACTGGAGGGCCATGACTAGCACCCGACCATACTTGCCGAGCACCAACGTACATTTCATCTAACCTTTATTATTATCTTTTAGGGCTGACGAGATCAATATAAATGGTAGAACTGGATCATGGACAACCAGCAATAAAATATGACGGCATGAACATACATAGCAGGGGATGACCAGACAATCAAGAAACTACATATAAGGTATGAGATACCACTCTACCATGAAAGACTATATAACAAAAACCAGCCGACAAGGCATACCAAACTATACATGAGTCGACACTTGTCTATGAGCCTCTAAATGAACATAAGTGCTGCAACATAGCCGGAACAGGGCCCCGACATACCCATAATGTCTATAACAAAAATGCATACCAAGACCAAGGCAAGTCCGGAGAAGGGATCTCGCCAATCACCGCTGAACTGGACAGCCTACTGTGGTTGGGGGAGCTGCACCTGCCTGTCTATCAGGACCTGCAGCACGACATGCAGCGTCCACAAATAAAAGGACGTCAGTACGAATAAAGTACTGAGTATGTAAGGCAGGGAACCATAAATACAATCAGTAATGTAAGCAAGGATAGAGAATATACAACCTGTAACATCTTAGTACCTTTGAGGGCTACTGACATGAAATGCATGATACATATGTATAAATACATAAACCTTTAAAACATTCGCCTCTGTGGACATCATCATCATCATATCGTACCCGGCCATAATAGGCTCGGTAAAAAACGTACCCGGCCATCATAAGGCTCGGTAGAATCGTACCCGGCCACGTGGAGCTCGGTAAAACCCAACTGATCAGTGGTTGCACAATAGGTGCCGTACCCGGCCAACTATAGCGTGGCTTGGTAGAGTAAAATAGATACATATATATAATGCATGCTCGACTCATGGAATCACATTCTAAACCTTTCGGAGTGACGTAAGGTCGGTATCCTCTGTACACGTTATTAGGACTAACTCTTCACTATGAACCTTATAAGAATCAGGAAGTACCAACAACATTGATAACATAAGAATAAGAGAAGCAACATTAACATCAATCGTTCCATAAGAGGGAAAACAATGTAAGTACTGCTAGCTTCTAAGAGTAGAGTATCTTGGAAGCTCGTTCATTATATTATGTACAATCGGGGTCGTGCAAAAGAAGGAAAGGGATAGCCTCACATACCTTGTATATACTGACCCAATCTCAAGCTATGCAATTGTCAAAACTCCTTAGTCTATAATAAGAGAAACGATACTATCGTTATCATTTAAGCGTCATAACTATTATGTATCGACCACAACCTATTTTACGATGAAACGGACAGCACCTCCCCTATATATATGACTTCACACCATTCAAAACAATCACCAAACATCCCAAACAACATCAATAATAAACATATTGAGCCTCCCAAAATAGTCCACGCACAGCCTAATCACTCCATACATACGACGACCACCGTAGTCGTGTCAAACGACCCGGAAATGTTACAAATAACTATCATCCCACATCGCTACATATATGTGGTGTTTCTCCACACCCTTCCTCCTCCAAAACTCCAAAAAACAGTAGTAAAATACGCAGCCCAACAGCAACGCAAAACAGTCCACAAAACAATAACATTACTACCAAGCCTTTCGATATATATTTCACAAGTTCTAGCTTCAATGGCTTAGCCGCAACTTGGATAATCTTAAATACATATAGATTAAGAGGTTACGTACCTTTATACAGAAAGAAAAACTCCAATTTGACCTTAAATTTCCATGAAATATCCCTCCAATACTGCCACAACAACAAAAAAGCGAAACTAGCGATCAATTAGTGTTTTTCGGCACTAGAATCACTTTAGAAGGCTTGAAATCACCTAGGATAGATATTATGAACATGAGGGAGTATTTACAGAACATAAACCCTTTAAGACAACCTCCCACATGAGCTGGAACGACACAAAAATGAGCAACAACAAGATGAACAAGAAACTTACTAGTGCCACGGAATTCTCGACACTTGATTTGTGTTGTTTGCCCTTTTTTGGGTCTTGAATCTTGAGATAACCTTGAGAGGATGTTCCTAGGGCTCTAAGGTCTGAAAATAGTGAGAATAAATGACTTAAAAGGGTTGGAGGCATCCTATATAGGTCCAAATATCTTAAACCGCCTTAGTGGGCCCCATAGAGAGGTGCTTGGTGCAGTTTCACGAAAATGCGAATATCTCTCTACTCCGAGATCGTATCGATGAATGGTTTAATGCGTTGGAAACTAGACTCATAGATATTTAATTTTGTTGGTAGATCACCCCGTAATTCCTTGTAAATTAGGAGAAAAGATTAGAAACATTTGACCTAATGTTTAAGTAAAATTATGAACCTAAGTTGCGACAACTTTTGTCGACTTTTGTTTCATAACTAGTTTGACTTCAAGACTTATGATACGGATATTATATGATTAAAATACCTTAATACATGACCTCTTGAGTGTATTAAGCACCGCTAGATTTACCTGAAAATACGAGTTACAACATCCTTGATTCATTTTAACTTCTAATACTTGTTAATCACCCTTATACACTCTTGTATCACTTAAGACCAATAGGATTGACTTCTTATCATCTCAAAGATAATTCCTTCTTGGATTTATGTTAACTAATATATGGCATGAACTAACACATGTGGATATGGGTTGTAACACAAATCACAATCCCCAATAGTAAATGACCATACGCTCATCATCAAGCATATGTCTCACCTCAATATAGCACTACGATGTGCAATCCGGGGTTTCAAACCCTCAGGACATTATTTACAATCATTACTCACCTTGAACCGACTATAACTCTAGCTCGCGATGCCTTTGCCCCTCGAACTGGTCTCCACGCGCGTCGAATCTATCCAAAATCAGAACGAATACGTCATAATATGCTAAGGGAACAAAGCCCAAGCAAAAACAATCGAAAGATATCAAAAATCTCGAAATTGGCAAAACCCAAGCCCCGGGCCCACTTCTCGAAACTCAGATATTTTTACATAAACGGGTTCCTTATCCTCCCACGAGTTTGCACGTATCAAAAGTTCTCAAATCCGACCTCAAATGGTCCTTCAAATCCCAATTCAAAAGTTCAAAAATCTCAAGCCCTAGTTTCTTCCATTTTTAGCTTAAGTTCCAAGAATTTCTAGGTTGATTTCACAATAGAATTACGTTTTAGGTTCAAAAATCTTACCTCCAATCAATTCTCTTTGAATCCTTCTTTAATCACCTTCAAAAAGCTCTCAAAATACTCAGCTATGGAGGAAAAATGACTCAAAATCTCGGATGAAATAACTTATAAACTTTTTGCCCAGGTCTGACCCTTCCTTCTTCGCGAATGCGGTCAACCTCTCGCGTTCGTGTAGCACAAATTTACGTTGACCAACTTTTACCTTACGCGAACGTGACACACCAGTCGCGGACGCGATGCCTCCTCCGCCTTGACCTTCGCGAATGCGAGACACCTGATGCGAACGCGAAGAGCAAATTCCACTGGACCCCAAGTCCTTATACGCGAATGCGGGCAGCCTCATGCGAATGCGAAGCACCAACTCCCAGCCTTCCGCGAACACGAGGCACCACTCACGAATGCGAAGGCTTAATTCTGGCCTTCCTCAAATGCTTCTACGCGAACGCGAGGCTCTGCTCACGAACGCGAAGAGATAATTCTCTGCAACATCTGGGCAGATTTTTCTGCAACTTTCAAACTCCAAAATGGTCTGATTGACCATCCGAAACTCACCCGAAGCCCTCGGTACCTCAACCAAAAGCACCAACACGTCTTAAAACCTCATTCAAACTTGTTCCAATCATCAAAATACCTCAAGCAACGCCAAATCCATCAATTCACATTGAATTCAAGCCTAAGTTTTCTAAAAAACTTTCGAAATACGCTTTCGATCGAAAACCCAACCAAACCACGTCCGAATGACCTGAAATTTTGCACACACATCACAAATGACATAACGAAGCTACAACAACTGTCGGAATTCCATTCCGACCCTCGGATCAAAATCTCACCTACCAACCGGAAATCACCAAAATACTAACTTCGCCGATTCAAGCCTAATTCTACACCGGACCTCCAAAACCAATTCCGATCACACTCATAAGTCATAAATCACCTCCCGAAGCTAGCCGAACCATCGGAACTCACATCCGAGCCCTCAAACACATAAGTCAACATCCGGTAGACTTTTCCAACTTAAACCTTCTTAAAAGGGACTAAGTGTCTCATTTCTTACCAAATCCACTCCGAACGCAAACTACCCAACTCGTTCACCTAAAACACAGATAACGAAGCATAAAGAAGAAGAAATGGGGGAAACGAAGCGGTAATTCATGAGACGACTGGCTGGGTCGTCACAGTTTGGACATAAGAAATTTTGCCTTTTTTCAAAAAAAATCCCTTTTTTCGAAATCGGCACTTGTTCATAAAATTTTCAATTTTTACTTGAAGATACATTTTGAAAATTTTCGAATATTTGAAAAACTCCAAAAAGCTGTTTTTCAAAATTTTCACTCAAATCACTTATAAAACTGCAAAAACCCCAAAATCATATTCATGTCCAAACGTAACTCTAAATTTCAAATACCATTTTTACTTAAAAAAATAAGAAATTCACCTTTTTTTGGATTTTTACAATTCTTAGGTCCAAACGCCCACTAAATTTGACCTTCTCTAAAATGTAACCCACATAGTTCGCTATCTTGAAAACGAGCACCTCGTTAACTCACACGGGACCATAGCGTACGACATTTGGTTCATGTCTTCACATATGCAAAAGAAATAAGATGTCAAGTCTATATATTTCTTTTACGATAATCTCAGCCTTAACAACGACGAAACTCTAGTTTTGTTCTATTGGCTAATCTATCAATCATCTGGAGTATCTATTCTTGTCAATTTCACGACGACAAATCACCTCCTATTTGTTGGCCTAGATAAGTTTTCTGTGGAGAGTTAGAATGATATGATCATCTTCGTAATTGTATATTGTCGTTATACTAGCTGTTGAAATGTGTGATACGGTAATTGCTCAGGCTAAGCTATTATTTAGCTTTGTAATTGAATTTTTCAAACATGCCCCCTCACTGCTTGATTCTTTTTTATGGGCTAAACATGTAAAATTAAGCACACTACTAATTACAAACGCTTTTTACTACTATTATAGATTAGAAATTGATTAGCTATGTATTCAAGAAAATTAATAATATCCAGATACTTAAATTGGTGAACTGTTGATTGTTTTGTCCTTGATGGATAAAATAAAAGTCGAAGCTAATTATTTAATTGATTTCTAGAGCTGCAATATTACATTCAAACTCTCTATTTACCCACTTCAGCAAGTTATTAGTAAGCATAGCAAGGACAAAGACAAGGTCTATCATCCTTCAATTATGCATATGACGTATAGGTGTCAAACGGGCCGGGTTGACCCGGTTTCGGACCGGCCCAGACCGGTTAAACTCGGAATCGGCCCGAATCAGTTAAAAGGGGCTGGGCTGGGCTGGGTAGGAGGGGTAGAGGGGGTTGGTCCGTTTAGAATTTTAAAACGGGTAACCGGATGGATTGAATCCGGTCCAATGAACAGTTGCCCTTACCAGGTTAACCGGCCCGGACCGGCCCATTACAACGGCTAGAATTTTTTATTTTATTTTATTTTTAATTTTCGAAATAGGTGGGCCCCACTGACCGTTGGCAACGGTCAGACCTTGAATTGGTCCATTGGCCAACGGAAAAATTGCACAAATAGCTTTTTTCTTTTTTTAATTTTTAACCTTTTTTCAATTTACAAAACTAGCCTTCTTTAAAACTATAAATACCCCCCCCCCCCCCTTCTTCATTTCTTCACTCAATACTCATTTCTCAATCTCAAATTCTCTCATTCTCTCATTCTCCAATTTGCAAGACTTCAAGTCTTCAATTTATCTTCTAATTTTATTTGGCTCTCTTTTCTTGAATTTAATTTATCCTGTTTTATCATTCAGAATTTGAAGTTTGAACAATTGAAGTTCAAAATGGAAATACTTGCTTGACGTTTGTTCGTGGTAACATCGGAATTGCGTAATCAAGTGTTCAATTTATTGTCGAATTCGGTGCACTCCCTCCAACTATTAAAAATACACTAAACCCGGCCCGGTCCGGCTCCCTCAACCTGTAATCCTTACGGTTCAATTTTTCCCGGATAAACCCGAACCCATTAAATCCGTTAAGAACCAATCCGGAACCGGCCCGTAACCCGCACGGGTCCAAAAAAAATAGCGATCCGGCCCGGCCCACCAGTTTAACACCTGTAATATGACGTACTGCATTATAACTGGTATCCAGTGTTTCATTATGACAATTATTACGAAATTAATTATAATAATTTTTTAAAAAAACATTACTCTTATAATATATTAATTATATCAAAATACATTGAACAGGAATCAAAATGATATTAGAGTCTAGTACATTATTATGTATATATGTTATATCCGTTGGTACTCGCTGGGGCGGCTCAAACAGATATGGGCCTAAGACTATAGTTTAATATGAGGCCTAAATTTTTAAAAGAAAGTTATAAGATATGTTTTTATTTGAAGTCTATTCTTCTAACTTTCTGAGATACAAAGTTGTTAATAATTTTTTTTATAATCGATTTTCTCTAATAGATTATGTTCAATTGATAATATAACCAACTCATTTAATCTTTCTTGAGATATTGTTGATCTTAGATAAAATTTTACAGAGCAATAGAAGTATAGAACTATTGAAAACTTAAAAATATTGTTTAACACTTGAACTAATGAAATCTTTGAGAAAGAAAGTGAGTAATGAAATCTTGGAGAAAGAAAGTGAGTAAGAATATCAAAGAGAAAGGCAAGAAATATGTAGGATTTTCTGAAATAAGAAGAGAAAAAAAAGATTGACTTGGGCAAATTAAGAAAGAGAGAGCAAAAATTTTAATGAAGGAGTAAAAATGAAAAACTGAAACGTTGCGAAAACTATTCATCTATCCATTTTTAGTTAAGTCAAATTATTACCTCATTTATATATCTAAAAAGTTTTCTTTCTTTTTATATTAAAAACTCTATTTTTTGTATTAAAAAATACTAAATATTATTTTTTAAAATATTTATGAACTTATTATTTTTTAAAAATGGGGCAGACACAAGTAGGGGTGGGCGTTCGGTATTTCGGTTCGGTATGTAATAATTTCGGTTCGGTATTTCGGTATTCGGTTTATCAATTGTGTATACCAAATACCATACCAAAATATTTCGGTACGGTTCGGTATTTACTATTTTGGTTCGGTAAGGTTTCGGTTTAACAGTCAATGCACACCAGATCTGGCAACTGCAGATGCAAACTTGCACAATCTGGCAACTGCAGCTAAACACAAATAATGCAAACTGCAGATGTTTAACAACAACTTCACAATCTGGCAACTGCAGATGCAAACTTGCACAATCTGGCAACTACAGCTGAACACAAATAACGCAAACTGCAGATGTTTAACAACAACTTCACAATCTGGCAACTGCAGATGCAAACTTGCACGCCAGATCTGGCAATCAACTTAATAGTTAACAATTAATACTCACAATGCAATAAAAACACAGTCCAAACTTAAACACATGGCAGCTGAACACTTAAACTGTTAAACAGTTAAACTGCAGATGCTAACTTGCACAACTGCTGTCTGCAGATGCTAAACACAGTGCAATAAAAATACAGTCCAACAAAAACAGTCTTAACACTTAAACACATGGCAACTGAATTGGCCAACTGCAACTGCAAGTCTGCAACTACAACAGTCTTAACAGTCTTAACACTTAAAGTCTTAAACAGTTAAACATAGTGCAACAAAAACAGAGAGAGCAATGTTAGCACTCTACTTTGCGAATTTCTCCGTTATCTTCTTTCACCACAAAGTATTCCCAAATATCGGAGCGTTGAGCAGTAGCACGGGGCATGATTGCACTTGAACTTGAACCTAAAAAAAATATAAATCATAAGTTAGAATATTATAGTTTGATGATAATAAAACAAAACTACAAACTATTAAGTATATCATTATCACCAAACAAATAGAGTATTAAACTTACCACTCAAGATGCAAGTTGCAACTATACATCAAACAATGCTAGTAGTGCTTCCATTATTTTCCATATCTAAAGATAATACGACCAAATATGTCATACAAATGAAAAAGCATGATATATTATTTTGAATTAAAATACACACAAAATATTAAAGGTTACCAAGCTCGAGTTCCTCAAGATACTTCAAGTCTTCTTCAACACTAATAGGATTCTTCTCTTCTCTAATCCAATCTTGAACACAAATAAGAGCTTGCACACATTTAGTAGTCAATGAACTCCTAAATGAATCAAGAATACGGCCACCAGTGCTAAACGCGCATTCCGACGCCACACTAGAAATTGGAATTGCCAACACATCACGAGCCAACTCCGAAAGAATAGGAAATCTAGGAGCATGTGTTTTCCACCAACTCAAGATATCAAATTCTTCACTAAAAGGCTCTTGTTCTTCACTAATGTATTTATCCAACTCCGATTTAGCACCCCCACTTCCATTGTCTTCCTTTTGTTTCTTTAAGCTAAGCTTAGTCCTAATTTTTGATGCACTTATAACACTCCCACTAGGTGTATTAGATGTATTGTTAGATGAAGTAGAACTAGATGGAGATTGAGGACAAGATTCGGTTGAATACTTTTTTAGATACTCTCCAAACAAAGAATTATATAAGCATACACCTCAACATTTATTTTCTTCCCTTTTTCCTCCCCAAAAAGTTCTTCAAGTGCTCCCTCAACATATTCAAATTTGTTACGTGGATCCAAGACGGAAGCAATAAAAATCATTTTATTCATCTTTTCAGGCTCACCCCAATACTTCTTGAACTTTTCTTGCATTTGCTCAGCCATTTTTCTCAAATGCTCATCCTCACTAGCTAAACACATTTTCAAATGACAATTAAGTTCAGATACATTCTCAAAATGAGAATTACAAGTGACATAACGTGAACCTGAAACATTTTTAGTTAGCTCGTGAAATCTTGCAAGAAACTCTATCACATTCCTCACATTCACCCAATCATCAGATTCAAGAGGACCTGCATTACCACCATCTTCACAAAGATGAGAACATTGATATGCAGAAAATCCATCATCAAAAAGATGCAACTTGTCAAAGGCTTTTTCAAATTGTTGTGCTGTATCCAACATCAAATAGGTGGAATTCCACCTGGTAGGACATCCAAACACAACGTTTTGGTACATTCTACCTTTACATGTGCACGCCTTTCCTTTTTTATTTTCTTCCTATTTTGAATAACGATATGATCAAAAATTAGTCGCATTGTTCACTTTATCTTTGCCCGAAAGCTCTTCGTGTTTTCGAGCAAAGAGGGGCAGCTGTGAACACCTAATTTTTGACAACATTTAATTTTTTTTATCACTTCTTTTATGTAAATATTTTAGGGGGTTTTAACCTACTATTATTTTAGCTTTATTACACTTTTTATTATAGGATAAAAATACCAAAAAAATTAAAAGCTGAATTATCACTATTAATATTTTTATTATTATTTTTTGTTTTTTTATATAAAAAAATCCGAAAATATTTTTTTTAAAACAAAAATAATAATTTCGGGAATGATTTAAAAAAATAAGAAAAAGGGAAGTATTGAATAAAAAAAATATATAAAAAATAGGTGGAGTTCTCTTTTTTTTTTTTTAAAGTAAAAGAATGTAGAAAATTTAAAAAAATAAAACGTTTTGTGGAAATTTTTAAAAAATTAAAAAGTAAAAGAAGGTTAGAATTAAAAAATAAATATAAAGGTATATGAAAATTTTAAAAATTTAAAGTAATTGAAAGTAGCATTTTTGAAAGAAAAAGAAAAGATAGTGGTTTGCTTTTTTAAAGAAAAGTTAAATAAAGTGAGATTCTCTTTTAAAAAAATAAAAAGTGGGATTTTAAATAAGATAAAGTAATTAAAGTTGGAATTTTAAAATAAAAGTAAATAAATGTGGGATTTTTTTTTCTAAAAAAATAAAAGCAATTTGTAAGTGGGATTTCTTTTAATTAAAAAAATAAAAAAATAAATCTGAAAATTTCGAAAATTTTGCTATAAATAGAAGAAAAAATTTAGGAAGAAGGGGGTGGGAAAAAAGAGGAAAAACTAGATAGAGAGAAGAAAAAAAGAGGGGACGGAGAGAGCAGTATACACTCGATATACACTCTGGATACATAAAATATACAGGGACAGAATTCATTTTGGAGAGAATAAAAAAGATAGAACCAAATTTTCTGAAATATTGAGAGCGGAAGAACACCATAGAGAGTTCAAATCTAGAAAGAAAAAACAAAGAGAGATTTCCACACTATTTTTCTTCTCCATTTTTACTAGTTTTCTCCGTGTTGCTGGAATTTCTGGATTGAGGTGTTGAAGCTACTGTGTTGGGCTTTCTGCTGCTGTATGTTGTTGTGTTACATACTACTTTGCTGACCTTCTTCTTCTTGTATTGACAATACCAGGTACACAAACGATACACTAGTTCATCTTGTAAGCTACTCGAAACATGAATACAAAAAATGAGAAAGATTTGAAGTTGTAGTTTAATGTAGTGTTTTCTTTCTTTTACTCTCTGTATGTAAAACATTCTATGCGCTGCCCATGTAAACTCTTTAAACGACTCACTTTCGAAACTTAACTATAATAACTCGAAAGTATGTAAATAAAGTAGGACATTTTCTTCATTTATTTTAGAGAAAAACGAAAAATAAAAAATGTAGTCATTCTAAGATTATCTTTTTTAAAAAAAATAAATAAATAATGAGACGAGCCTCGCCAAATAAAAATGCAAATTGCGGGGCCCTCAATAATTGGTCATAATAAATACTTAGAATTCGGGATGGACTGTTTAGTGAATTTCACTGCCTTCCCCAAAGATAATAACGCGTTAGACTCTTTAGACGCGATTTAATTAAATTACATTCTTAAACTCGGGTGCACATTTATGTGACCCAAATCCAAATCTCAACGGAGTCGAAATGTGTCTCTAATCACGGGTACATTGATTGTGACGTGGTCCGAGATGCATGTCCATGACGTTGCAAATTCCTTTAAAAAATAAGAATGAGATGAGCCTCACCGAATAAAAATACAAAATTGTGGGGCCCTCGGTAAATATTTGCTTTAAAATTGCTTAGACTTCGGGATGGACCGTTTAGCAAAATTTCACGGCCCTACCCAAAGTAAATGATACGCTAGTCGTTTTAGGCACGCCTTTTAATAATTTAATTTTCTTAAAACTCGGGTGCACATTTATGTGACCCAAATCCAAATCTCAACAGAGTTGAAATGTGCCAACAACCACGGGTGCATTGATGTGACGTGGTTGGAGATGTATTTCCATGATGTTGCAATTCTTGAAAAAAAATATATAATAATAATGACGAAAGCGGTTAAAAGTTAAAACTTGCACATGAGCTCATAATTGTATAAAATCAGATAAACAAACCGAATATGACAGTTGAGCGACCGTGCTAGAACCACGAAACTCGGGAATGCCTGACACCTTCTCCCGGGTTAACAGAATTCCTTATCCGGATTTCTGGTTCGCGGACTGTAATACAGAGTCATTCTTTTCCTCGATTCAGGATTAAATTGGTGACTTGGGACACCCTAAATCTCCCAAGTGGCGACTCTGAAATAAATAAACAAATCCCGTTTCGATTGTCCTTTAATTGGAAAAACTCATTCACCCATCGCGGGGGCGGAAAAAGGAGGTGTGACAGCTCTGGCGACTCTGCTGGGGACGAAAAGACCCAGAATCTCTGGTTCAGGGTTCAAGAATTCGAGCTTAAAATAACTGTTATGGTTGGCTTTGTTTGTTATCGGATTTTTTTTACGTATTCATGCTTAATGTGCTAAATGCTGCTTTTTACCGCTTTAATATTATCTGAAGTGTGCATATAAAACTACTACGAAACCCTCCTTCCTTCTGAGTCTTCTGAATTTATGGTGCACACGTGCGCGTGGCCCACCTTTCTGTTAGAAGTCATACCATATTAGACGAAGTTGGGACAAGTAACTAGGCCGGGTAGACTTTCGTGCTTCCGGTACGTTACCCCCACTTCGGTTCAAGCTGTCCGTTTGGGTAAGCCAGGTCTAGAACAATATGCTTCAGGTTTTCCACTTAGAATAACTCAGCTTCATGTCGGATCCCTAGTAGGAACGTTTGTTTGCATCACGTACATTTGACTTTTGAGGATCAACACAGGGGTTGGGTCTGTCTAGGACAGGTGTACCAAAAATGAAAATGACCATCCTGATGCATCTTACTTGCTGCTACTTGCGCATTTATTTGATTCGGACTTGTGTATTGACTGACTTTTGAATATCAAAAATAATATTTTGAAATTGAAAAAAATAGCGGTTAGGGAATTGATTGTTTATTTTTGAAAAAAACCCCAACGCCTGAATACCGTCAAAACTCTGCCGAAATTTTGAGAAAATGAAAAAAAAATTGTCTTATTAGTTTGTTTTATTAAAAGCAAAGGAAAAAAAAAGTCGTTGTTCTGTCTTGTTTTTCAAAAAAAAAAATAGAAAAAAAAATAGTTTGTCTTGCCATAAAAATTAAAATGAAAAAGAGTCTTGTTTTTAAAATGGTTTTTTTGTTTATTTATTTATTTGTTTATGAAAATGCCAAAATAAAAAAATAAAAAAAAAGAGTCGGGCGTTGAAAGTGGTTTTATTATTTGTTGCAAATATATATATATATATAAATCCAAAAAGTTTTTCTTTATTTCCAAAAAATGTATATATATCTTTATTTGTTGCAAAAATATTTGTCTTGCCAAAAAGTCTAGAAAAGTTTTTTTAGACTCCCAATTTTCAAAACAAAAATCCAAAAATATTTTCCATTATTGACTTCTTTAGAAAATCTTTTTAATTATTAAAATATATATATATATATAATAAAATAAAAAATCCGAAAATATTTTCCTTCTTCTTTCAAAATTGAAAAGAAAATTCAAAAAAAAATACTTTTAGAAGCATTTCTTTCATTGAAAGTAAAATTCTAAAAATATTTTCTTAGAAATCCTTCTTTTCAAAAATGCTCCCTTTCTTCTTTATAAGTCTTTCCTTCAAAAAATAAAAATAAAATAAAAAAAAAAGCTAGTTCATTTACTTATTCATGATCTGCCCGAACTACGCGGGTTTGATTCTCACCGGATGTGAGATACGTAGGCAACCCTCATCGGGTCCAACCCCCCCTTTTGCTAAAATAGCCAAAAACAAATAAATACAAAAAAAACATGTCAAAATTTTAATTTTGTCATAAATAAGTCGGGTGATGTTCAACCTCCCCTTTTGCAAAAAATAGCAAAAAAGAAATATATATATGTCAAATTTTAATTTATATATGTCAAATTTTAATTTTGTCATAAAGAAGTCAGGTGACGTTGTTTTATCAAGACATAGCCGAATGTTCTCGAAAGGGACGCCGGAAGGCTGACTTTGCATAAACAGCCACCTTTGGGTCATTTTTTAAGATTTGGTCCAGTTGACCCACACAGCCTTAAAAATCTTCGTCCCCGAGGCGCTGAAGGGCCATGTTTGCAACACCAGGTTTTTATTATAATTTGAAAAAAAAGAGTCAGCAGTCAGGTGAATACCGTTTGGATTTTTTTTGTCAAAAATAAGCCGAGCCAGCTTCGGCCGCGTCTTAAACCGTTCTTGCCGAAATAGCCGTAGAGTATCTTTCAGTTGTCGAAAGACTATTTTCGTAAAAGAACGGACAAGTTTGTAAAGTGTCATAAAATAATCCTCCCCGACCTCAAAATTCATGTGAAATTGGGAAGGGGCCACATTTGCAAAAATAGCCGTTTGGTTGCATTTGTCAAACGGGGAAAGGAAGCTGGCCTTTTTGTTTTGAGGTTATAAATCTTTTGACTAGAATATGTGGGTTGTTTGATTTTTGAGTTTGTTGGTCATCTTTCAACCTTTGAAACCCAGTTTGTTTTATTATGAAAATTGAGAAAGAAAAAAATGTCTCATTGTTGTTACCTTTCGTTTGGTCCGAACTACGCAAGGTCTGATTCATGCGGGGTCATGATACGTAGGCAATCTCCATAAGATTCGACCACAACAACAAAAAAAAATTGAAAAAAAAAATCAGAAAAAAAAATCAAAAAAAGGAAAAAGATGTTGCTAGTAATAAGAACCGCCTGAGTCCATTATAACATGTTTTGTTTTGAATTATGAAGAAAGTTGAGTTGGTCGGTTTGTGGTAAGATGGAAACACAAGATCCAAAGAAAATGATAACTGACATCAAAGCTGTTACAAATGCTCAAGAGACTCAGAGTCAGAGGGTTCAACAAGAGTCTACTGTGCCGGAGAAAAATAGAATACTGAAACAGCAAATGACCCAAAAAGTGAAAAGCTTAGAACAATGGTTGAAAAACAGGCAAGGGTTGTCTGGTCAAAAGAGTGTTGCCTTCAAAGATATATGTATGTTCCCCGATGTCCACTTGCCGCCTGGTTTCAAGACTCCCAAATTTGAAAAGTACGATGGACATGGAGATCCCATTGCCCACCTGAAAAGGTATTGCAATCAACTGAGAGGTACGGGAAGAAATGAAGAATTGTTGATGGCTTATTTTGTGGAAAGCCTTACGGGAGTAGCTTCCGAATGGTTTATGGATCAAGACACGTCTCGCTGGTATGGCTGGGACGACATGGCACAAGCCTTTGTCAAACAATTCCAATACAGCATCGACATTGCCCCAGACCGCATTTCCCTTTCAAACCTGAAGAAGAAACCAAGTGAAAGTTTCAGGGAATATGCCATTAAATGGAGAGAGCAAGCAGCTCGAGTTAAGCCACCCATGGATGACCACGAGCTAATAACTGTCTTCCTTCAAGCGCAAGAGCCAGATTACTTTCAGAACATGATGTCCGCAGTTGGCAAATCCTTCTCGGAAGCAATCAAAATGGGAGAAATGATAGAGAATGGTCTTAAGACAGGAAAAATTATAAGTCAAGCAGTTTTTAATGCTGCAACTCACGTTGTCCGGGTTGAGTCTGATAATTTTTGCGACACAAATGAGAAGATTTAAGAAATCATTATGACATCAGGGTCAAGAAGAGGTCCTAGGAGAACATCTCGAAGGTATGAGCAACCTCCTCAAGTTTTCTATGAATCCCCTGAGCAATATTATCCCCCTCAGAACCCACAACACTCTATTGTTCCACCTCAGTATGTTGCCCGGCCACCAAAACGCCCCAGAAGGCGAGCACGAGCATCACAAAATCTCCAGAAGCCTCCACATAACTTTCAGGTTCCCTATAACCCACATCCAAGCCAGAGGTATAAAGGGGAACGAAGGTTGAAAGATAATTTTACACCAATAGGAGAGTCCTATGAAAGCTTATTTGAGAAGTTAAAGCATCACGACATGATTGCATCTATTCCTCCAAATCATGTGGACCCACGTGCAAGAAGCTTTGACCCTTCTAAAAGGTGTGAATACCATTCCAATGCCTAGGGGCACAATGTTGAAAGTTGTCGGGATTTGAAAAGAGAAATAGAAAGGATGATCCAGGAAAATCTGATTGTGATCCAAGATAGTGACACCCAGAATATCGCGCAGAATCCTTTACCTGCACATCATGATGAACACTTTATGGGGAGGATGCCTGGTGACATGGAGGCAATGATGATGCTGAACTCAATGGCTAAAACACCGTGTTTGGCAATTGGAAAGGCGCTCCATCTCCTGGTCAGCCAGAGAGGAGTTTTGGTGGTTTATTTTGTTGTCATTTCTGTCGTCCGGATTATTTCAGGGTTGTAATCCGGGTATTGTCTTGTGGTCAAACCCCCTTATCCTTTTATTTGTCTAGTACCTAATGTGGTGTTATCTGGTTTGGTTTTAGGGTTGTAACTGTTTATTTTGTTGTTTAAACAGTTCTACCGTTTGTCTAAATGCAAATTCCGGTCTTTTATTATCTCCAGTCATCTTCTTTGTTTAGTTTTCTTTACCCTTTTGTTTTGCTTTTGTTCAACGCCGATTCTAGTGACATGACATGCGCGCATAGTTTAGGCCTAATCTTAAAAGTTGATCGTAAAGCCATTTGGGGATGATCGGGACCCCTTTGAAAATAAGAACAGTTTGAGATCATTTGAAGCCCGAACCGTGTGAAACTGGGGTGAGGTAAAACATAAAGAAAATCGTAAAAGCAAATTGGCCATATTGACAAGGGGGCCGTTCGTGGTGATGAAAGTGAGAGTATTGCCCAGCGTTGTTTTAAAAATAACAAATAAAAAGGTGAATTTGTGGATATTTAATGTTGCGATGTTTAATTGTGTTGTTTGCACTTGGCATGTTTTGAAGACTGGAATGACGAAGGCATTTTGTTCTGCTACCTAAACATTTTATCCTTCGTTATCCCTTTTGAGCCTTATTTATTTTCTTTCATACCCCTCGTTCGGAATCAGTAGCAAAGGTTAGAAACACAAACGTGGAAAAAAAATGATAACAAAAAAACAAAAGAAAGTCAGAAGAAAATAGAGGAATTGGGAACTCCGTTTGACCTGATTCCTCAAAGAGGATACGTAGGCGCCTCACGGCTCGGTCATACGGTGCATAATGTGCATAGTGTAACATAGTATAACAAAAATAAAAATCCCCAAACTAAAAACTGGGGCAAGAGTTGCGCTTGTTGTAAACAAATATGGTTCCGAAGGTTGTAATTTTGAACCCCAAATTTATTTTTGAGCCTTTAATACCCTTTCTTTCTAGCCTATCCAAAACCCACATTATGGTCCAAAGAAAGACCTTCTGATCAGTCTTCAAAAGATGTCAAGTTAGACAAATGAGAGTCTTGCCGGTGAACATAACACTCTGTTCCACAGCAGAAAGGACTCTAATCCCCAGCAGAAAGAGTAATACCGGCAACACTCCAAATCCCTAGCTGGAAAGTGATACAAATGAGAGAGTCTTATCGGTGAAAATCTTCACGGGCACCATAAGGCGATGAAAGTTTAAAAAAAATGAGAGAGGCTTGACAGTGAAAACCATTTGGGCACTACAAGTCGAATAAAGATTGAGAATCACATGGAAATCACCAGACAAAAGTTGTGAAAAGCGATTAACGACGAAGGACAGGACACATATGCATGTCATGACCATTAGAGTCGGTATCTGCGTTTGATAGGTTTTTATTTATAGTTTCTTTTGTTAAAGAGTCATCTTTTTCCTTTGTCTTTTATTCTGTTCCTTTTTATCTTTCTCCTTTCATAGAAAATTCCCCAGTAGAGTCTATTTGTTCAGAACAAGTGAGAAATGACTTCAAAATAGGCCATCAACTTTCCAATCATGCAAGATGAGATCTGACTAGTACATCCAAGTGGTATAGTCAGCAAGGAACAAGCGCGAGGCCAGTGTCAAGAAATATATCCCCAGCAAGAGGGAATTGACAAAAGGATTGACGAGTGTCAAGAGGGATATCCTCGCCGAAATCAAAGGTTATAAACCTCAAGGCCAAGGCCCGTGGACAAATCAAGAAAGAACAACGCGGAGAGCAATGAGCATGATTTGGGAAATTCATATGAGACTAAAAGGTCAGAGAAATGCCAGTTTCCGAGCTGTGCCACAAAAGAAGAGGAATATCCTCAGCAGAAAGGGATCATCCCCAGCAAATAATATCATCCCCAGCAAGTTTTTGGAACGCAGAGCAGGGAAGGAGAAAGGGAAAAGCCATCCCCAGTAGGAGTATCACAACCAACCACCACAGTCGAATCTTAAAGGAAATGGCATTGATGGCGGAAAGGCATGTCATAAAGAAGATTATCAAACTGGGGCAGAATTTTTTTTATTTTTGAAAATTTTCTAGAAGTCAGGTATCCACATGGGGAGGAAGAAAGATAACACCAGTCTTAAGATAAGTGGGTTTTGAACCGGTGTTATCCCCATCAGTGTTGAAAGAAAGAAAATAATGAGTTTTAATAAAAGGAGTTGTATCCCCAGCGGACAGAACCAAAGAGCTGAAACTGGTGTTTAGAAAAAGCAAAAGTCATTATCATCCCCAGCATCTTCCAGAAGAATGAAGCATCGATTTGAAGGGATAAAATTCCCCAACAGCGTTATCCTCAACAACGTTATCCCAAGAAGATAACACTTTTATCCCCAGCAGTGTTGAGAGAAAAAAAATTGAAGGAGGGGAAGAAAGGAGACTCCCCCAGTGGTATTATCCCCAGCAAGCAAGTAAGTAATTCCCCAACATCATTATCCCCAACAGTCTCGTGGGAAGAAAACACCAGCTTTTAAAGGAGGAAGCCATCCCCAGCAAAGCCACAAATCGGCCACCATTTTAAAACTGATAAATTTTTCTTTGCTTGAGAGTTGAAACATGAACAAAGCAGCGCAAAGGAAAAAGAAAAGAAAAGAAGAAATTACAAAGGTAAGTTTCTCAAATCATTGATCTTTACATTTTCCTCCTAGGATAAAAAGTCCTAATCTGATGAATTTCCCTCCCGATACAATCTTAGTCCGATGAAATTTTCTCCTAAGATATCAAATCTTAGTCCGATGAATTTTTCTCCTAAGATATCAAATCTTAGTTCGATGAATTTTTCTCCTAAGATAGAAAACTTAGTCCGATGAATCTTTCTCCTAAGATCCCAACAAAATGGACCTAGTGTGACGATTTATCTCCTAGAGTCACAATCTTGGTCCGATGGAATTTTGTTTTCTCCCAAGATAAGATATCAAATCTTAGTTCGATGAAATTTTCTCCTAAGATACCAAATCTTAGTCCGATGAATGTTTCTCCTAAGATAGAAATTTTAGTCCGATGAAATTTTCTCCTAAGACATCAAATCTTAGTCCGATGAATCTTTCTCCTAAGATATCAAATTTTAGTCTGATGAATTTTTCTCCTAAGATATCAAATCTTAGTCCGATGAATTTTTCTCCTAAGATAGAAATTTTAGTCCGATGAAATTTTCTCCTAAGATATCAAATCTTAGTCCGATGAATCTTTCTCCTAAGATCACAACAAAATGGACCTAGTTTGACGATTTATCTCCTAGAGTCAAAATCTTGGTCCGATGGAATTTTTCTCCCAAGATAATATAATAAAATCTTAGTCGGATGAATCTTCTCCTAGGATCAAAATCTAGTCTGATGAATTTTCTCCTAGGATAATTTGAAAAAAGAAGAAGTTTGAATTTGAAAAAAAAAAGGAGTCATTTTTTTTAGTTTTCTTAAGATTATCAATGTTCAGTTGTTGTTGAGGTCAGGAGCCCGCCTGGAGAACGGAGGCTGAATTATTTTTAAAAGTTGTTGTCAAAGTCAGGAGCCCGCCTGAAGAGAGGAAAGGCATTTTATTTTTAAAGTTGTTCAAATCTCGCCAACCTAAAGAAAGGAATGACATTTTAATTTTAGAAGTTGTTGAAATCTCGCCAACCTAAAGAAAGGAATGACATTTTTATTTTAAAGTTGGTGTTGAAGTCAGGAGCCAACCTAAAGAAAAGAATGACATTTTATTTTTAAAGTTGTTGTTGAAGTCAGGAGCCCGCCTGAAGAGAGGAATGACGTTTATTTTAAAAGTTGTTTGTTTGAAATCAGGAGCCCGCCTGAAGAGAGGAATGACGTTTATTTTCAAAGTTGTTATTGAAATCAGGAGCCCGCCTGAAGAGAGGAAAGGCGTTTTATTTTAGAAGTTGTTGAAATCTCGCCAACCTAAAGAAAGGAATGGCATTTTATTTTTAAAGTTGAAATCAGGAGACCGCCTGAAGAGAGGAAAGACGTTTTATTTTTAAAAGTTGTTGAAATCTCGCCAACCTAAAGAAAGGAATGGCATTTTATTTTTAAAGTTGAAGTCAGGAGCCCGCCTGAAGAGAGGAATGGCGTTAAATTCCAAGATTGTTGAAGAAGTCAGGAGCCCGCCTGGAGAATGGAGGTTGTGTCATCTTTCAAAAGTCAAGGTGGAGTCAGAAGCCCACTTGCAGAACATGAGAATACATTGAAGTTTGAAGTCAGTAAAGCAGAGGGTTACAACAAAAATCCCCAGCAGAAATCAGAAGGAAGACCACAAGTCGAGCTAGAAGTAAAGAAATACCAGAGGAAACACAAAGCAACAAGGCAACAACAATCACATGACCAAGCTCGAGAATAAATCTTTGTAATTCATAGATCATAGCTTAGTATAACTTCTTGTTTTCTTTCTAGCAATGGTGTAATAAGGAGATCGAAAAGTAGTGGTAACAGCACGCAACAGCAGTAACAGTAACATCGCAATCCCATGGTAGTCCCAGCTACCAAAACTTTCTGAACTACACGCGACCTGATTCCCTTATAACCAGGGATATGTAGGCTGTCCAAAACCAGGACTCGGTTGCGCCTTTCCTTTTTTATTTTCTTCCTATTTTGAATAACGATATGATAAAAAATTAGTCGCATTGTTCACTTTATCTTTGCCCGAAAGCTCTTCGTGTTTTCGAGCAAAGAGGGGCAGCTGTGAACACCTAATTTTTGACAACATTTAATTTTTTTTATCACTTCTTTTATGTAAATATTTTAGGGGGTTTTAACCTACAAATATTTTAGCTTTATTACACTTTTTATTATAGGATAAAAATACCAAAAAAATTAAAAGCTGAATTATCACTATTAATATTTTTATTATTATTTTTTGTTTTTTTATATAAAAAAATCCGAAAATATTTTTTTTAAAACAAAAATAATAATTTCTGGAATGATTTAAAAAAATAAGAAAAAGGGAAGTATTGAATAAAAAAATATATATATAAAAAATAGGTAGAATTCTCTTTTTTTTTTTTTAAAAAGTAAAAGAATGTAGAAAATTTAAAAAAATAAAAAGTTTTGTGGAAATTTTTAAAAAATTAAAAAGTAAAAGAAGGTTGGAATTAAAAAATAAATATAAAGGTATCTGAAAATTTTAAAAATTTAAAGTAATTGAAAGTAGCATTTTTGAAAGAAAAAAAAAAGATAGTGGTTTGTTTTTTTAAAGAAAAGTTAAATAAAGTGAGATTCTCTTTTAAAAAAAAATAAAAAGTGGGATTTTAAATAAGATAAAGTAATTAAAGTTGGAATTTTAAAAATAAAAGTAAATAAAGGTGAGATTTCTTTTTCTAAAAAAATAAAAGCAATTTGTAAGTGGGATTTCTTTTAATTAAAAAAATTAAAAAATAAATCTGAAAATTTCGAAAATTTTGCTATAAGTTGAAGAGAAAATTTAGGAAGAATTGGGTGGGAAAAAAGAGGAAAAACTAGATAGAGAGAAGAAAAAAAGAGGGGGCAGAGAGAGCAGTATACACTCGATATACACTATGGATACACAGAATATACAGGGACAAAATTCATTTTGGAGAGAGTAAAAAAGATAGAACTAAATTTTCTGAAATATTGAGAGTGGAAGAACACCATAGAGAGTTCAAATCTAGAAAGAAAAAACAAAGAGAGATTTCCACACTATTTTTCTTCTCCATTTTTACTAGTTTTCTCCGTGTTGCTGGGATTTCTGGATTGAGGTGTTGAAGCTACTGTGTTGGGCTTTCTGCTGCTGTATGTTGCTGTGTTACATACTACTTTGCTGACCTTCTTCTTCTTGTATTGACAATACCAGGTACACAAACGATACACTGGTTCATCTTGTAAGCTACTCGAAACATGAATGCAAAAAATGAGAAAGATTTGAAGTTGTAGTTTAATGTAGTCTTTTCTTTCTTTTACTCTCTGTATGTAGAACATTCTATGCGCTGCCCATGTAAACTATTTAAACGACTCACTTTCGAAACTTAACTATAATAACTCGAAAGTATGTAAATAAAGTAGGACATTTTCTTCATTTATTTTAGAGAAAAACGAAAAATAAAAAATGTAGTCATTCTAAGATTATCTTTTTTTAAAAAATAAAAATAAATAATGAGACGAGCCTCGCCAAATAAAAATGCAAATTGCGGGGCCCTCAATAATTGGTCATAATAAATACTTAGAATTCGGGATGGACTGTTTAGTGAATTTCACTGCCTTCCCCAAAGATAATAACGCGTTAGACTCTTTAGACGCGATTTAATTAAATTACATTCTTAAACTCGGGTGCACATTTATGTGACCCAAATCCAAATCTCAACGAAGTCGAAATGTGTCTCTAATCACGGGTACATTGATTGTGACGTGGTCCGAGATGCATGTCCATGACGTTGCAAATTCCTTTAAAAAATAAGAATGAGATGAGCCTCACCGAATAAAAATATAAAATTGTGGGGCCCTCGGTAAATATTTGCTTTAAAATTGCTTAGACTTCGGGATGGACCGTTTAGCAAAATTTCACGGCCCTACCCAAAGTAAATGATACGCTAGTCGCTTTAGGCACGCCTTTTAGTAATTTAATTTTCTTAAAACTCGGGTGCACATTTATGTGACCCAAATCCAAATCTCAACAGAGTTGAAATGTGCCAACAACCACGGGTGCATTGATGTGACGTGGTTGGAGATGTATTTCCATGATGTTGCAATTCTTGAAAAAAAAATATAATAATAATGACGAAAGCGGTTAAAAGTTAAAACTTGCACATGAGCTCATAATTGTATAAAATCAGATAAACAAACCGAATATGACAGTTGAGCGACCGTGCTAGAACCACGGAACTCGGGAATGCCTAACACCTTCTCCCGGGTTAACAGAATTCCTTATCCGGATTTTTGGTTCGCGGACTGTAATACAGAGTCATTCTTTTCCTCGATTCGGGATTAAATTGGTGACTTGGGACACCCTAAATCTCCCAAGTGGCGACTCTGAAATAAATAAACAAATCCCGTTTCGATTGTCCTTTAATTGGAAAAACCCCTTCACCCCTCGCAGGGGCGGAAAGAGGAGGTGTGACATGAGCCATGCATCTCACATGAAGATGTTTACCACTCATCATATTAGTTTTCCATATATCTAACTGTTTAGACAATTCTTTGACAGTTACATCATTTGAAGAAGCATTGTCCACAGTAATAGTGAAAACCTTGTCTAATTTCCATTCAAGCAAACAATCCCTAATAGCTTTAGCCATCTCTTCACCCTTATGACTAGTGATATGGCAAAAATTAAGTATTCTTTTATGCAACTTCCAATCCCTATCAATGAAGTGGGCTGTCAAACACATATAATTTATTCTTTGTAATGAAGTCCAAGTGTCTGTTGTTAGGCAAATTTTTGGTTGTGCTTCTCTAAAGGAACTTTTTAGATTTTGCCTCAATTCACCGTAAACTTCATAACAATTCCTTGTTATTGTTCTACGAGAAGGAATACGAAATAGTGGTTGAGTTTTTCTCATAAACTTTTTAAAGCCTTCATTTTCTACAAAGCTAAATGGTAGTTCATCAGTAACTATCATCTCAATTAAGGCCCTCCTAACCACTTTTTGATCAAATTTCCAAATTGATCCTTCATCATTTTGGCAAGATTGAAAATTTATCTTTGTTTGACTATTATCTTCTGCAATTTTAAGTGGGTATTCTTTGCATCTAAGCAAATGATTCTTCAATCCTGTTGTTCCATTCTTAGATGAATTAGCAGCATAAGCTTGTTTACAATATCGACACCGTGCTTTCCCAACCCCATTAACCTCAAATTTATCAAAATGGTTCCAAACGTCAGACCTAGGTTGCATTGCTTTCCTTTTCTTGGAATCTTCACTATCAATGGTGTTGGTGTTATTATCTACCGTAATAGGTAAACTTTCACTAGAACCAACATCACTTACTTTACTTTTATCTTCCATCTATACAAAATTAAACAAATATAAACATAAATTAACAATCAACAC
Organism: Nicotiana tabacum; assembly: GCF_000715075.1. Taxonomy (NCBI): domain Eukaryota; kingdom Viridiplantae; phylum Streptophyta; class Magnoliopsida; order Solanales; family Solanaceae; genus Nicotiana; species Nicotiana tabacum. Next base: position 48,333,277 of record NC_134089.1, on the reverse strand, counting down.
ATTAACTAATAACTACCTTGCTATCAATAACAATCAACAAATTAAGTACCTTGCTACCTTACAAAATTAAACAAATACAAACATAAATTCCCAGTAGTTCAAGTAGTTCATAGCCCAAAGTCAAAAAAAGTTGAAGGTTTCAATGACTCTATTGTTCAACAAATGATCCTGGGTTAACGAATAAGAGAGTGACTAAATCTTTTCTTGAAATCTAGAAGCCAACATACTAGAAGATACTGTATTTCATGATTTTCAAAGAGAGCAGTCTGCTATTGTTAGTTGCTCATATGATATGGTTAAGTTCAAAAAATCAGACCTAAACAAGGTAATACAACCAAAAGAAAGAGTATGAACGTGATACAGATGATATTTTCCTACTAAAGGGAAAAGCTCGGAACATCAGTTCATTCAATCAGCAATACAACCAAAAGAAAGCGAAACATACCTTTGAAATTAAAATTGAATCGAGCTCGGAACACTGGAACAGGACAGCAGCGTCTTCGACACTTCGTTTGCCCGGAATCGAATCGAGCTGGAAATCGCCGCCTATAACCCTGAAGTAGTTTGATGCAGAAAATCAGAAATTAAATCTCAAAAAAACCCTCAGAGAGTAGTCGAGTACTGGGATGAGATCATGAGAATGAGATGAGACTTACAAAACTTACAAAAGTAGTGAAGTTAACCGGTGAAGATGAGATGAGACTCGAGCTCGAATGTCGACTGGTCGTAACTCGACTCGCAGACTGATATCCTAGAGTCGCAGTCGATTCTCGTCTTCTTCTTCTCGTTCTCGATGATATCTCCTAAGCACCGAAGGCTGAAGCAGTAAGCAAACCCTAATACCCTATCTCGAACTCGAATTTTCGATGATATCTCCGACTCCCGGCCCTAGACCCCTAGTGTATTAACTATTAACTGAGTCTGAGACTCTGAGTGTTGGACTGTTGGGTAATCGTCTAAGTCTAATACCGAAAATAGGTAATTGGGTTTGGGGCGTAGCTGGGCCTGGGTGTGGGCGTGTGGGCTGTGACTAGGGGTGGGCTTATAAAATAGGTAATTGGGTTTGGGGCTTTGGGGTTTGGGCTGTATGATATATTACCAAATTTCGGTATTTCGGTTTACCGAAATAGTTCAATTATAAAACCGAAAACCGAACCGAAATACCGAAATTCAAGTACCGAATTAGACCGAAATACCGAAAAAACCGAAACCGAAATACCAAATTAATTTGGTTCGGTTCGGAATTCGGTTTTTCGGATTTTATGCCCACCCTCGGCACAAGCCTTACCCCTCCTAACTATGGAGCCGGCCCTGGGTACACGAAGTTCTATCCGATATAGTAAGCTGTCTTTTGTTGAATCAAGAACTCATAAACTCAATGAGACCACTTAATTCATGGTCCCTCAAGTTGGTTTTGTTTTCATTTAGTTAGGCATTTAATTCGTGGCGGACAATTCTTTAAAATCAATACTTGATAGTTTGACAAGACTTTCCATTTAGGACAAATATGTGACGGATTTTTAGACCATTTTTTGTGAGTTCTATGGAAAAAAACATTATTTAATGATTAAAAGAAGGTAGATTAATCCCTGTCAAAAGAAATTTACGATCCATTAACCACTAATGACTAACCGATCATTGTCTGTCCCCAGATAAGAAGAAAAGGACATCATATATAATTGTCAATTCTTCAAAAAGCTTATGTGGTAATAGTGCATTTGCTATTGAACAACATTGAAAGGAAACTTATGTGGTACTGCATGATTGCATATGGCATGAAAAATAACCAAGAAACAGTTAGACCCTAGATTGAGTTAATCTCTTCCGGACAATTCTACGCTATGTGCCACAAATTGACACAAACACCTTTATCTCATCGAGACAATAAAGTAAAAGGACAATTAATTCTCTTCATGTCTCGATCAATTTAGCATCATATATGGCTCTAAAGAGCATTTTTATTAATTGTAGTGTGGAATAAGGAAAACTCTTCTATGTTGTGGGTGTGAAGGAGGGGAGTTGTCACCGCCTGATAGAGGAAGAAGCAGAGGCCACCGAAGCTATCTTCGTCGAGTGTTCTGATTGAAATCTTTTATCGAAACAATAACAATAACAACTTACCCAGTGTAGTCTCATAAGTGGGATCTGGGAAGGTAAAGTGTACGCAGACTTCATCCCTACTTTTAGAATACAGAGAGACTTGTTTTCGCCGTTAATTAATTAATGGTTCATTATCACAAGTTATGACACATACTAATGCATTGAGAAACTTTTTCTTCTTAAATCACTTCACTGCTGAAAGAGCATGTAGACAGCGAATTCGGAAGTGAAGTAGATTTGACAGTTCACTATTCACGCCAGCAACTAGGCAAGTTCTTGACAATGATAGAAAATAAAATGGAGATAGGAACCTAATTTAGCTCCATAAGTTAGGTCATAAGGTAAGAATATGCAGAATCATATTGTAAAATACAACATTAATTTTTCCAATTAAAATGGGACATTCTAACATTGTTTGTTTTTCGTATGCTTGAGACGGGACATTTGAAGCGTGAATAATATAACAGGGCCAAATGAAATCATTCTTGAATAATTCACAACCATGCATAAAGTATACGAATAATCGAACTACAATCAGAGGCCGATCTAGGATTTCAAGATAATGGGTGCCCTACTGTAAAAAGGTGAATCTAGAATTTATATTTGACGGGTTTAACGTTAGTTTCTTACCATGAACGCATTTCATTTTTCAAATAATAGGTTCAAATTATATTCTTTTTGAAATTTTAGTAATTTTCACATATATATCTATACTTCGTGTCTAAAACAAGACCGTTTAAAGTGGAATCTGGATTGTTAATTTCACATGTAGAGGCGTACCCAATAATAATTGCACCATAAAAATCTTTGAGCATGGGTTCATGCACATATATTTAAGTTATTTTGAAAAAAATATGATACTCTTTTCGGTGCACAATAAGTGACCAATTTGCTTTTGGCAAGCCCATTAAGAAAATATTAAATTCTATACAAAATTTCTAGTATGACTAAACTACCTTTAATTAAATATTTAATGTGATGAGTCAATTTTTTTTTTAGGAATATGTACATAAGGGTAATTTTGTAAAAATAAATTGAATTTTTTTTTGATTATATAAATAAACAATTATTTTGAACCAAAATAAAAAAATAAATTGATCACCTATTGCGAACTGAATGGAGTATTGAGTATGGGTTCGCCTCAACTCATATCCCTCAGCTTGGATATTAATTTCTTGCACCAACTTTATCTCCTTAAGAAATGACAGCCACAAAAGTACGTGTTGCCTCATTCCCAGAACAAATGGCTATTCCCAGCATCCAAAATATTTTATTTATATTTTTACAGCAATTGGTATCGCTTTCTTTCTGAAGATATCTCCAAACATCGAGGGACTCCTGCAATTAATTAATAATACTAATAATTAGTTTCCCCATCCAAAATTAAATTACACAACCACCACCTATACAAACAAAGAAGAGCGGCTAAGAAGAAGCCACGATTTAGTTACTGGCTGATGTAATATATAATGTTAAAAAGAACTAAAGAGTGTGGATACGTACATTTATTTAAACTCGTAATAAAACGCTCTGACACTCTTATAAAATAGTGTTATATAAAATGAAATAGAGATTTATCCCGTCGTTGATGTTTCTTCTATTTTATGCTCATATAATCCTGCAGTCTTTATTATACTCCTTCCGTTTGAATTTTTGTGAACCATTTAATTGGAAATGTGGTTCTATGGTTTATGAGCTAGATTGGGATGTGAAATTTTAGTTACAATGTGTATCGGACCAATATGAGATAGGGTGACGTGAGATCACCCCGGATATATGCATGGTAGGGTTATTCATCGATTGGTTGGCTTTTGGAACAACTCTGGGCACGTTTGAGGACGAACATATGTTTAAGTGGGGGAGGATGTAACGACCCGATCGGTCGTTTTGAGCTTTTGTACTTGGCTCGCCAGTTCTCGGGCATGACTAGCCCCGTGTGATGTATTATGACTCATGTAAATAATTGGTTTTGGTTTTCAGGGTAATCGACATGAAATTTGGAAGAACAGTTCTCAGTTTGAAGCTTGTAATTCGAAAGGTTTGACCAAGATTTGACTTGTTTGTAGATGCTCTCGGATCAGAATTTTTATGATTTGGTTAGCTCCGTTAGGTGATTTGGGACTTAGGAGCGTGATCGGAATGCATTTTGGAAGTCCGTGGAATGTTTAGGCTTGAATTGGCGAAATTGAGATTTTAGCGTTTTCCGGTTAATAGGTGAGATTTTGAGATAGAGGTCAGAATGGAATTCCGGAAGTTGCAGTAGTTCCATTGTGTCATTTGGGATGTGTGTGCAAAATTTCAGGTCATGCAGACGTGGTTTGGTTGGGTTTTTGATCAAAAGGGAAATTCGGAAGATTTTAGAAAGTTTGGCTTGAATCCGATGTTTTTTGGGTGATTTGATGTTGTTTGAGGTATTTCGATAATCGGAACAAGTTTGAATAAGGTATTAGAATATGTTGGTGCTTTTGGTTTAGGTCTCGGGGGCCTCAGGGTGATTTCGGATGGTTGACGGAGAAGTTTGGATTTTGTTGCAGCTGCTGAATTTGTTGCTTCTGGTATTTCTGCACCTGCGGATTGGGGACCGCAGGTGCGGCACCGCATAAACGGAGTTTTAGTCGCAGAAGCAGAAAAGGGATTGAGGAGCAGGAACCGCAGAAGCGGCTATGTGCACCGCATCTGCGGAGCCGCAGATGCAAAAATGTGATCGCAGATGCGTAATTTCGGTTGTTTAGTGATTTCCGCAGAAGCGGGCGAGAGACCTCAAATGCGGTACCGTAGGTGCGTGGATTGACCGCAGATGCGGGTTCTGGTGTCATAAGTGAAATCCGCATAAGCGGATGTTTTTCCGCAGAAACGGAGGCACAGATGTGCTTATAGGATCGCAGGTGCGAAAAAGCTGGGCAGAAGGTATAAAAATGCCCCTTCGTGATTTTCAGTCATTTATTCACCATTATTGTGCGATTTTGGAACTCCAAGCTGTGACTTCAAGAGAGAATCAAGTGTATCCACATAGGTAAGCTACTTGGGCTTTATACCTTGTGTTTATGGTGATTATATCATTGTTTAATCATGAAAATTTGGGGGAAATTAGAGGAAGATTTGGGAATTTAGGGCTTGAAATTAGAGAGTGAATTTTTAGAATTTGAGTGACCAGATGAGGTCGGATTTTGATAAATTTGATATGTATGAACTCGTGAGAGGATAAAGATTCCATTGATGTTAATTTTATCGAGTTTCGAGACGTGGGCCCGGGGTCCGGGTTTGAACAATTTCGGGATTTGGATGTAAATTGGATATTTTCGAGTGAGCTTCGTTCCTTTTGCATATTTTTAATGATTATGTACTGATTGTGGCTAGATTTGGAGCATCCGGAGGTCGATTTGTGCGGGCGAAGGCATCGTGGGCTAGAAGTTGGACCGGATCGAGGTGAGTAATGATTGTAAATGATGTTCTGAGGGTTTGAAACCCCGGATTGCACATCGTAGTGCTATATTGATGTGAGACACACGCTTGATGACGAGCGTGGGGTCGTGCACTATTGGAGATTGTGACTTGGTCCATCCCGATTGATGATTTTACCGCGTATTTGATTGAAATCTATTTGCTATCATCATTATTTGGGCTTCGTGCCAACTATTTGAAACCTTCGGGGATTTTTGTTGATATTTCCTTACTGTTTTAACTTTATACTTAAACTCAGTCATATTATTTTCTACTATTTTTAAAACTCAGCCATGTTTACTTTGCTTTAACACTTGATATGATATTTCAAATAATATTTTGGGTTGAGCATCATGTTTTACTGTTGCCCGAGTGGCTTATGTGATTTTTGATTGAGTAAGGTTTGAGGGCCTGTGTTGTGAGGATATCTTTTTGGTCGGGCTGCACGCCATAGCAGTGATACACGAATTTTGATTATGAGGCCGAGGGCCTGAGATATGTACGCCACGAGGTGGCTTGTTGATATGAGGCCGAGAACCTAGAGATGATGTCACGAGATGGCTTGATATTGCGCTTGGGCCATAAGGGGCCTCTCCAGGAGTCTGCACACCCCCAGTGAGCGCGGGTACCCATTGTGATGTGAGATATAGCCCGAGGGGCTGGTATTGTTCTGAGATATTGCCCGATGGGCGGATTGTGATGTGACATTGTGCCCGAAGGGCGAACCTTATGTTCTTATCTTTCTTATTTACTTGTCATGTACCTGTTTAACTGTGTATTTGTGCTCGAAGGGCGAATTTCTGTGCTTATCTGCACTAATTGTTTTGCATTCATTTGCGCAACTGTTGAAAAAGACATTTTCAAAGAAGTTTACACTGAGCTAAGATGTTTAAAGAGATTTTACAGCTTCATTGCTTTCTTACTGGTTTTTGAACTGCTTCTATACAACATGTTGATGCACTTTTCGTGATTTCTTACCATTCAGACTTTAGTTATGATTATTACTCACTGAGTTGGAGTACTCACTTTACTCCTTGTACCTTGTATGCAGATTCAGGTATTTCTGAACCAGGTAGCGGGTATTAGCTGATCGGAGGCAGAGTCTTTGGAGTTTAGCAAGGTAGATGCCGGCGTTCGCAGCACTGCTTTTCTCCCTCCTTATTTCATTAATCCGTATTTTGCACATTTTAGACTTTTCAGTTGTATTTAGACCCTAGTAGATGCTCGTGACTTGTGACACCCCGGTATCGGGCTGTGTTTGGGCTGTATTCCGCACATTATAATTTTTTTGCTTAGTTTTTGGTTTATTTACTCATGCTTAGACTGTTTATTAATGTTTAACTGTTTAAAAATTAAATTGTGACTGGTTGGCTGGCCTTGTCTTCACGAGAGGCGCCATCACGATCGGATCCGGGTTTAGGGTCGTGACACGCCTCTAAAGAGCTTAGGGTTGAAAATGGTGTAAAATGACCTAAGTCCCTTTTTTCAACTTTTGCCCAGCTGCCGATGTCGCAACTACGAACTCTTGTTCGTAATTGTGATATTCGCAAATATGAACAATTGTTCGCAAATGCGATCAGTGTCATGGGCATGCCTAAATCGCAAATGCGATATAACCATCACATTTGCAAATAGCCCCCCCAGTCGCAAATGCGAGTAAAGCTTCGCAAATGTGAAGTTGTTCTTACTATGCACTGTGTCGCAAATATGATCCCAGCTCAGCTAGCAAAAGCGAACTTTACTTCGCAAATGTGAATCCCAGCCACCATCCCATGTTTGGATTTGCTAGCCTGACATCGTAAATGCGAGGCTCGTAACTGCGATCAGGTCTTCGCAACTGCGAGACCTGCAAGTTTACACCAACTAGCAACAACTATGCATCAGATGTTCCAAATCAGTCCCAATGTATTCGAAACTCACCTGAGTCCCTCGAGCTCCAAACCGAACATGCACATCATTGTCATAACATCATCCAAACTCGCTCGCTACCTCAAAACAACATCAAAAATCACGAATTGATCATCAAAACTTAAGATTTCAACTTTAAAACTCAATTTTGCCAACATTTCACATAATGGCCCGAAACACCCTCGGGTCATCCGGAACCCTAATCAAACATGCGTACAAGTCCAAAAACATAATACGATACACCGATCCGAGGTCGTTTACTAAAAACTTTAACCGTAGTCAACTCTAGCCTCATTTTATGTCAAAAGTCATATTTTCATCAAAATTTCTTGTAAAAGCTTTCCGAAAAGTGACACGGACCGCACACGCAAGTCAATAAACATCAAATGAAGCTATAAAAAATTTCGAAATACAAAAATAAATGCTAGTACTCAAAACGACTCTGGTCGTCAGAATACACAATACTATTTTCCGGCTAAAAGGATAAAATTGAACCCTCTTTCGTAAGCGTGGCTTCGCCAATGTATCTGGGCATACCTTTATCATTAAGAGCATTTTAGAATTTGTGGCATCTTATCTAAGTTACCTACTGTATTAAAAATATTTACACTATTAGAATAATGCATCTGGTTACACTATATATGCTTAACTTCTCTTTTAGGGTTACTAATTAGCAGTATTTTTATATATAAACAGCTATCCATTGATGGCTTTTAAGTATTCTGATACTGTAAAGGAACTTAACACTATCAACTTAACTTAAGCCAATTTGGTTCACAGGTGGCTTCTATCCACAAGTTAATGGATATTAATTGTTTGTTATCGTACAATCAATTGAAAATCACAGTCTACCTAAGAATGATTGAAGAAAATATATTAGCATACTATTTTGGATCATATATGGTCATGTGGCAACAGGGCAAAGATCACTACCAACCTTAAGTTCTTGTTTCTTAGTGAAAATTGATCTTCTCTATAACGTAATCCACATGGTTCGCTATATTGAAAACCAGCACCACACTAACTCATTCGTGTCACCGCACATGCACATGGACAGAGTAGAGCGATAATTTAAAATTTATGAGTTTTAAATTTTATAGTTATAATTAATTATTAGTAATTGCATTTTGAATTTAATTTGTAAATATATTTAATAATTTTTTAATACAAATATAAAATTTGAACTAAAATTATTTAGTTTATCCGAACACATATATAACCTTTAACTCCATCCTGCACATGGGACCTAGGGTACGATTTTAGGGTCATGTCATCACACATGGAAAAGAAATAAGACGTCATGTCTATTTTTTCTATTATCGAATAAATCTCACCCAAGTAAAATGTTGTACAATTCAACTCTTCTTTTTTCCTTTTACGATACTTCATCCTTAACCGCGAAGAAATAAATTCTACTGGCTAATTTATGAAAGCATCTCGAGTATCTATTCTTACAATTTGACAACGACAAGAAAATAACACTTGACCAAGATTTCCAAACGAAAGAAGTATATTGAAACATCAAAAGGTATTCATAAAAATAACCCCAAAAAGTAACAGATCTATCGTCCTTGGGCATCTTGGCACTGAAGATGAAAGAAACTTTTCATGACATTTAACTATATATATTCTCTTTTAAAAATTAAAAATTATAGAAAACTTTACATAAAACAACAACAGATTTCCTTTTTTTTTTTGTTGAGGTTGTGGGGGAGGGGGGGTTGCACAGATCTGTTTTCTATGGATATTGCACAAATTAATAGTTTGTTATGTCTTTATATTTGCTAATTAGTATAACACTTCGTCAATTTTCTCTACAGCTTTTGCGATGTGAATTGATGTAAAGTAGCAGAGATTCATGAGGTATGAATACTAGTATTACTCTTTTCTTTGGCTGGTGGAGACAGGTGTGAATCCCTTCACTAGCTCAATTACGACAGCTGACACGTAATGAGGCAGATAAAAGAATAAGACTTAAATTGGTAAATTATTGATTATTTTTTTGATTGACATAAAACAAAATAGAAGCTTATTTAATTGATTTCTAAAGCTGCAACATATTACACTCAACACTCTCTATTCACCTACTACTTCATGATCTCAGCAAGTTATTAGTAATCATAGCAAGTAAACAAAGCAATTAATAAACGTAAGCAAAACAATTAATTAAATTGAAACTTAGGCAACGCAAGGACAACGCCTTTACCGCGCCTTTACACAAGCAACTAGCAAGGACAAGTACTCAGGCTCGTTTGATTGATAAACAAGTTATATCATAATACAAGAAATATAATATGAAAATTAAACAATAACGAAATTATTTTGGTGAATATACTTCTATTAAAAGATTTTTGGTTCATTGGATAAAAAAGAAAATATGTGACTTATATTATAAACCATATGTTTGACTTCACTGTTTGACCAAAAAGTGTTGAGCTTTTTGCTAAACTAATTAAATAAGAAGATTTTAGATAAATCTCAACCATATGATAATTTACTCTAGATCCAAGATAAAATAAGGGAGTAAGCAAACATAGCACACATAAAATTTGACCGTAATATTGATTAAATCTCATTATATAAGAAGAGGATGACTATTTCCATAATGTTGAACAACAATGAGGAATACATAGATGAAAGAGGACACCGATATTTAATAAGGTAGAACCCTGTACATATGGTGTGGCGAGACTGACGATCTATGTTGAAGATCTGAGCTTCATTGCTTCTTTCCCCTTTCTGGAGAGAGGAAGAGATGAAGATCCCTCCTCTTTTTAGAGAATATCTCTGTGTTTTGATCTGTTCCGCCCCCTTTTTTCTTCTTCTCACTTAGTTTATATACTAGATCTTCTCCCTTACCCAACGGTCATTAACCATAGTACTTAAGTCATTTGACTATTCATTTGACTAAATTACGGGCTAACCCCTTGGAATGCCTTGATATCTAATTCGCCTCCCAAATATCTTAAATACATGACCTCGGCCGTGGCCAAGGTGCGTGTTGTTACATCGTGGTATAGATATGACAGTTTCAGGTAACTTTTCGCCGTCCTTTCTCAAGTCGATTCTTGTCTAGTCAGATTTTGACATATACAGTTAGTGCATCCGCCCGTCGGGGTGGCCTCTTGGCGAGCTCGTTGGGCGGACTCTGTTGACTAGAAAATTGGGAGAAATCTGAACGCTGTATGCGAGAGGCGAGTACCTCATGGCGAGGTAGCGACATGACGGTTTCGAGAGCTATGTCAAACCGTTACGTTAGTTTAGAGTGTCATTAATACCCCTCATGCGTCATTATGGCGCACGTTTTCTATGTGTTACGTCATTTCCCGTTCCCACTTCCGTTTTCTAAATGGCGGTGTTTGGATTTCCCGCTCAGGGCATTCATATCCCTATAAATAGGGGAGAATCCTTCATTTAAATGTTACGATTCTCAATCGCTCAATAGATTCTTGCAACTCTTCTTCTTCTCCAATTTATCATATTTCTGCTTCTGTGAGGATCTGCTGTGACTACTACCTTTTTTCCCTCATCACATTTGTTTTTTTTTAATCAAAGAAAAGATGGCTAGTGCTTCTTCCAACTTCGATATAGCTGTTGGTGTTTTTTCCAATTCTGATAGAGTTATTGGTGCTTCTTCCAACTCTGATAGAGCTACTGGTGCTCCGGTGCTGGAAAATGATGTACCCCTAATTGAAGGGGGAGTGGAGATGGTGAAGGATGAGGGTTTTCCGACGGTAGATGGGGTGGTTCCCCGCCCAGGGAATGCGAGGACCGATTTCAATAGCCTTGCTAGAGACGAGCCGGAGCCCGTTCCTTCTACGATGGATGCTGTAGCACTCACGACGTTCAGAACCAAATGGTGGATCCCTGATCACATTGAACCGGTGCCGGTGGATCAGGGCATAGTGCATTTACACCGTCCGGGCTATTGCACGTTTTATGCATATCCATTTGTCATTGGGTACACGCTTCCCCTTTCTTCCTTGGTGGTGGATTTCTATCGCTTCTATAAGGTATGTCCGGCTCAACTCTCTCCGTATGCATACAAGCTTTTCCTTATGCTTATCAGGTATGCGGAGTTGGTTGGCCGAAGAATTTCTTTATGACACATGGTTCATCTCTTCGCCCCCATTTTCTCCAAGGTACGATGATTCACATGCGTCACGGAGGAACCAAGAGTTTGGTGGTGAAAATGGACGACAAGGCAAATTGCCTCTTTTAGGAGAGCTTCTTCTACATCCGAACAGATCACGTCGTGTCGAACCCCGCGGGATTTCCTAAGATGTAGAATCTCGCCCGTAGGTCTTCTTTCTTTTTTACTTTATGGATTTTTTCTCAAGATGGTCATCGATCGTCTCCCTTTAATGACCTCGTTGAGGGTTTATTTTTGTTTTTGCAACTGACAGAGTACCACCTCCGCCACTTGCTGATATTCACAAGTGGGTGAGCGCGATCCTTCCACATACGGTGGGGATTCATGAATGGGCACCTTTCAATAAGACGTTCGGGCGCAAGCCTCTTGTTAGTGAGTTGGTGAATTATGGCCTGTTACTTTGTTCTTTGCTCTGTATTTTCTTTTACCTTATCTTTGCTTGACTAAATCTCTTCTCATTGGTAGGTCGGAGAGGAGGGAGAAGGACGAGGACTCCTGTGCTCACTTTTTGCCAGCCGGCTTCCTTTGCCCGACCCGTTCAAAGGGCAACTACGGGTGAGAGCACCAAACGTGTGGTTGCACGGCAGACCACATTAGTGACCGAGCATGTTCATTTGGAGGTTTCTCCCTGGTCAGATATTCCGGTTCTCGCCATCCGTTCAACGGGCGAGCCTTCTCGGAATAGTAGCGAAGAGGCACCGTCAAAGAGGCGAAGATTGTCAGAGGGAGCATCTTTGGTTGAGACGTCCTCGAGGGGCGACCCTACTTGGGCAGCATCTAAAGCTGGTGGTGACGCCGACTGGGGTGCGGAGGCAACGCCTATTCCGATTGCAGAAGAGACCACCATTGTAAGCATGTGATTTTTGCCCTATATGAGAATTACTCCCAAAAAATTCAAAATAAAATGATTTTCCTTGGTGTGCAATTTTTTTGAATTTTTGTGGTATTTTTGTGTAATTATTTGCATATTTGTCTGTGCACGTTTATTTGTTAAATTAATAAAAAATACAAAAACAATATGTCGCATTTTGCATGTAGGATTTAATTCTACAATTGTTAGTAATTAAGTTTGTTTTACAAAAAATTAAAAAATTACAAAAATAGGCATATTTTGCATTTTTTGTCCAAATATACAATTTTATGCTTAATTATTACTTAATTGTGCCTTAATTGTTATTGGGAGTTAATTTGCACTTTTATAACTTAATTTAGTTCTTAATAATAATTCAAATATTTTTATAATTTAATTTAAGAAAAATAAAAGAAGAAAGAAGAGCAAAAATACAAAGAAAAATCGGATTGGGCCACTTCTTCAAATTTCAACCCCAGGCCCAAAGAATTGCCCAACCTTCCCCATGACCCGGTCCATTTCAAACCGGGTCGACCCGGTCCATAACCCCAATACCCAACCCCTCTTCATTTTCATTTTTCATTTTTACAAACCAAAAAAAAAAAACCCTAAAACACTAAACTCATCCGCCCCCCCCCCCCCTCTCATTTTTCTTCTTCTTCTTCTCCGAACTCCTCACACCCCTCCCATGGCTTCCCAGCCTCCATTGTCACTACGCACACACATACACACCTCGTCGTCGTCTCCGAGCAGCCATGGCTGCTGTCTCATCTTCTTCATCAAGCTCGTCCATGGCGGACATTGCTTTCTGCTTCATCTTCCCCAAACAGACCAGCTGCTTCTGCTTTATCTTCTCCGACCAAACGACCACCCACCATAGCCATCGCTGCTTCAGCTCCCTCGTCGTTTTTTTTGCTTCTGCTCCCCACTGCTTCTGTTTATGCTTCATCTTCGTCGTTCGGCGTCAAGCTCGAGCTTGAGCTCGACGTCCATGGCTGCCTTCAACCTCACGTCCAAACGACCAGCTGCTACATCTAGTCGTCGATGACGAACAGTTCATCGACCTCCAACAGACCCAAACAGACACAAAACGGCTCACCTCCCATAGCTGCTTCGTCGATGCTGCCACTGCTTCACTGATGCGTGGCTGCACGTTCCCCTCCGTTCTGCTGCTGCAGCTCACGCAGCTGCTTCTACTTTCTTCTCCGTTGCATCCAAGCAAACCCCATCGATGCCTTCTGCTCCATCTTCTCCATAGCAGCCGAGGAGCCAATCCACTGTTGAGCTCTCAAGACCGAGCTCCATCGCTGCTACTTCAGTCCAGTCCAAAAACGAGACTCAAACCATCTCGTTTGTTCGAGTTCTGGTCGAGGTTTGTCGAAACAGTCCATACATAGTTCGAGTTCGTCGTTGTTTCGATCCGGTTAGTGGTTTTGAGTTTTTATTTTGTCCGTATTTCGTTTTGATATTCTCGAATCTAAAATCGGCAAATGTTTGTTTTGTTCATTATTTTGTGAATTTTTCAGTTTGTTTCATGTTTGTTTTATTGTTCTTGTTTATTGTTTAGGTAAAAATTTGTTAGTTTAATGTTGGTTAGATACAAGTTGAAGTTTAATTAATTATTTCTTCAGTTTGTTTCATATGTTATGTATTTTTTCAGAAGTTGTTAACGTTGGTTAAATCGTTTGAATCCGTGATGTTTGTTGTTTAAAAGAGATTTAGTTCATATTCATCTTTGTTTGAAGTTCATTTTTAATCCAGTGATTTAATGTTGAGTTTGTTTTGTTTTTGATTCGTTGATTTAGTTTGAATCATGTATTGTGTTGTTAATATTGTTGTTTCCTTGCTCATCCATTGTTGGTCTAAGTTAACCAGGATTGGTTCCCAATATGGTTAATTCATTCACATTAGTTGATGTTGTTCATCTGTGTTCATATGAGTTGTTGTTGAAATTGTTTAGAAATTGGTCATATTGGCTATATTTTGGTTAAGTTTGATTAATTGATTGGTTATAGATGATGGGGTAGTTTGGTAAATCGCAGTACATTCATGGGTAAAATGGTAATTGCAATAAGGTCGTAGGGGTAGTTTGGTAATTGAACATTTTGAATAATTCTTTATGTTAAGCATGTGGGACAAAATGTAATGGGATGTGGGTGATATAATTGTTTAATATAAATGGGGGACAAGACATAATGTAGTGGAGGGGAATATGGTAATTGTTTATGTTAGGCATGAGGGACAAGATGTAATGGGGTGGAGTTGATATATTTGTTTAATGTAGTGGGGGATGAGTGGGAAGATAATGGGTTTGGTAGGAGAAAGTTGTTGTTTTGTTAATTGATTAAAGGGTTTGGGATGAGAAATAAATAGAGGACTGGAATCAGATTTAAAGGGAGAGAATACAGAAAGAGGACAGACAGAAAAAAAAAACGGAGAATAGAATACAGAAGAGAAAGATTTTAAAAGATAGAGAGAATACAGAAGAAAATTTTAAGAGAGAGGAAATTCCGAAAAAATACTAAGACTCAAAAAAAAAAACATTCTGGAAATTCAAAAGAAGAATAGGATACACCTGATACACAATTTAAGTATTCTGATATACGGATTCAGAAATTAAGGGTTAAACATTAATTATTTCAAATCTGAAAATTCCCTTGGTTTCTGTCCGTTGTTTGTTGTCGGTGTTTCTGGATTTTATTTTGATTTTCAAATCTGTTCCTGGGCTGTTGTTGCTGTGCTGTATTGTTATTACTGTTGCTGATTATCATCTTCATCTTCTTTTGCTTCCAATATCAGGTACACAACTGACACGCTGGTTATTGTAAACCGAAATATGAAGCATGAATACGAAAATGAAGAGTTGAAATTCTAAATTTAATTTAATTATATTCTGAATTTTATTTGTATGTATAAATTATTTAGCTTGCAAAAATCAGAATCATGTAGCTATTTAATATATATAGTGGAACATCCGACGATAGCTTAACAGATGAACTATCTATATATTGCCTAAAAATAAATAAATGGTGTAGTAACTCCGCCTAGTCAAAAAATCAAACGAATAAGCCATTTAGGAACTTGGTAGGAATATTGTTTAGTTGAATAATATTGGTTAATTTCAGCATGTAAATGGTCTAGGATTAAAATTAGATTGCTAAGTTTTTTTTTTAATTTGACAAACTGAGAACATGCCTAGTATATTGTAACTAGGTAGTAACATGTGAATAAGACGACCCAGGTCTAGTTTTATGTCATACACGTTGGGCCTGGGCCCGCAGTGGCAACGGACTGTCCTGTTTGCATTATTTTCAGATTTTATGAATCATATTCGAAACTCATCTATAACAACTCAAGCATGTAAACAAATTAAGATATTTTCTCTTTTATTTTGTAGAGACAAATTTAATAAGAGAAAAAAGTAGGCATTTTAGGACTGTCCTTTAAAAATAAAATGAGATGAGCCTCGCCCAATAAAATGCACCAATTGTGGGGCCCTCAATAAATGTTTAATTGAATATTTAGAATTCGGGATGGACTGTTTAGTGAATTCCACGGTCTTACCTAGAAATAATAATATGCTAATCGCTTTAGGCATGATTTTAATAATAATAATACATTCCTAAACACGGGTGCGCATTTATGCAACCCAAATCCAAATCCCAAAATATTGAATAAAATACGTTCCGGATCGCGGGTGCATTTTATGTGACGCAATCCAAAGACATGTTTTTATACGATGTTCACATTCTTTAAAAATATAATAATAAAAGCGGTAAAGAGTTAAAAATTGGCACATCGGTTCATAATTGTATTAAAATCAGATAAATAAGCCAAATATGACAGTTGAGCGACCGCGCTAGAACCACGGAACTCGGGAATGCCTAACACCTTCTCCCGGGTTAACAGAATTCCTTATCCAGATTTCTGGTACGCAGACTGTAATATGGAGTCATTCTTTTCCTCGATTCGGGATTAAATTGGTGACTTGAGACACCCTAAATCTCCCAAGTGGCGGCTCTGAAATAAATAAACAAATCCCGTTTCGATTGTCCTTTAATTGGAAAAAACTCCTTCAAACCCCCGCGGGGGCGGAAAAAGGAGGCGTGACAGCTCTGGCGACTCTGCTGGGGATATTCTGAGACCCAGAACCACTGGTTCAGGGTTAGAAATTCGAGCTTAGATAAATTGTTATATTTGGCTTTATCTGATTTTTACATGTTTTGAGCCTAATGTGCTAAATGCTGCTTTTACCGCTTTGATATTATCTGATTTGTATATAAATTGTGTCGAAACCTTTCTCTTCTTACCTCCGGGGATGTGCTTACTGGTTGAGACTCCCTATTCTGTTAGTGTCATACCCTAAATAAAAGAGGCTCGGAAAGTTTCTAAGCCGGCTGGCCTTTTGGTTCCCGAAAAGGAGCTCCTTCCTCAACTCGAGTTGTCTGCTCGGGTACACTGTCTAGAACACCGACCCAGGTTTTGAACATAGAATAACGTGACTTCATGTCGGATCCCTAGTAAGAACGCTTATTTGCATCACGTTGCATTTGACTTAGGGGACTCAACACAGGGGTTGGGTCCGTCTAGGACTAGCAACCTGATATGAAAAGACCATCCTGATGCATCCTATTTGTTTTCCGTGCTTTTATTTGTCTCGCGCTCGCATGCTGACCGGTGTTTGAATATTAGGAATATTATGAAATTGAAAAAAAGGGAATAGCGGTTAGGGAGTTAATTGTTTATTTTTTTTTGGAAAAAACCAATGCCCAAATACTGTCGAAACCCTGCCGAAATTTCAAGAAAAATGAAAAAAAAGGGTTAGTTTGTTTTGCTAAAAGCAAAGGAAAAATAGAAAAAAAAATCGTTGTTCTATCTTTTTATCAAAGATAGAAAATGAAAATAGTTTGTCTAGCCTTGAAAAATGAAAATGAAAAAAGAGTAAAAGACTTTTTAAAATGTTTTTTAATTTATTTGTTTATGAAAATGTCAAAAATGAAAAAAAGGGTCTTGCGTTGAACGTAGTTTTATTATTTGTTGCAATATATATATATATATATATATATATATATATATATAAATCTAAAAAGTATTTTCTTTATTTCCTTTCTAGAAAAGTTTTTTTTAGACCCCCAATTTTCAAGAAACAAATCCAAAAATATTTTCCATTATTAATGTCTTTAGAAAGTCTTTTTAATTGTTTTAAATGAATAAAAAAAATATTTTCTTTTAGTTTCTTCCAAAAAATCCGAAAATATTTTCATTCTTCTTTCAAAATTGAAAAGAAAAGTCAAAATTCAAAAATATTTTTAGAAGCATTTCTTTCATTGAAAATAAAATTCCAAAAATATTTTCTTTCTTCTTTAGAAGTTTCCCTTTCAAAATTCAGATTTTTTTTTAGAAATCCTTCTTTGAAAAAATGCTTCATTTCTTCTTAATAAGTCTTTCCTTCAAAAAAAAAAAGTCAGTTTATTTATTTATGATGGCCCGAACTATGCGGGTTTGATTCTCACCGGATGTGAGATACGTAGGCAACCCTCATCGGGTTCAACCCCACCTTTTGCTAAAATAGCCAAAAATAAATAAATAAACAAAAAAAAAATGTCAAATTTTAGTTTTGTCATAAAGAAGTCGGGTGACACTGTTTTATCAAGACATAGCCGAATGTTCCCGAAAGGGACGCCGGAAGGCTGACTTTGCATAAACAACCACCTTTGGGTCATTTTTTAAGATTTGGTCCAGTTGACCCACACAGCCTTAAAAATCTTCGTCCCCGAGGCGTTGAAAGGCCGTGTTTGCAATATTGAGTTTTCTAATTTGAAAAACGATAAAAAGAGTCATAAATAAGTCAGGTGATGTTGTTTTGTCATAAATAACCGAATGTTCCCGAAAGGGACGCCGGAGGGCTGACTTTGCATAAACAGCCACCTTTGGGTCTTGTTTAGTATTTTTTGTCCAGTTGACCCACACATCCTTAAAAATCTTCACACCCGAGGCGCTGAAGGGCCGTGTTTGCAACACCAGGTTTTCGTTGTAATTTGAAAAAAACAAAAACAAAGAGTCAGCGGTCAGGTGAATACCGTTTGGATTTTTTGTCAAAAATAAGCCGAGCCAGCTTCGGCCGCGTCTTAAACCGTTCTTGCCGAAATAGCCTTAGAGTATCTTTCAGCTGTCGAAAGGCTGTTTTCGTAAAAGAACGGACAAGTGTGTAAAGTGTCATAAAATAATCCTCCCCGGCCTCAAAATTCATTTGAGATTTGGAAGGGGCCACATTTGCAAAAATAGCCGTTTGGTTGTATTTGTCAAACGGGGAAAGGAAGCTGGCCTTTTGTTTTGAGGTTATAAATCTTTGACTAGAATATGTGGGTCATCTTTCAACCTTTGAAACCCAGTTTGTTTTATTATGAAAATTGATAAAAAAAAATGTCTCATTGTTGTTACCTCTCATTTTGGCCGAACTACGCAAGGTCTGATTCATGCGGGTTCATGATACGTAGGCAATCTCCATAAGATTTGACCACAACAAAAAAAATGAAAAATGAAAAAAGATGAAGGAAAAAAAATCAAAAGAAGAAAAAAAAAAGAAAAAGAAGAAAAAAAAAAGAAAAAAAAGAGGGGAAAAAGATGTTGTTAATAATGAGGACCGACTGAGTCCATTCTAACCTGTTTTGTTTTGAATCGCAAAGAAAGTTAAGGTGATTGGTATGTGGTAAGCCGGAAACACAAGATCATGATACACACTTTGCGGGGATAAAGCTTGATAATAGAAGTAGTCGAATCCCATTGGGACTTGTTGACTAAGGTTGATGATATTGAAGTTGGCAATGGTCTGGGCGATACTGATACGAAACTCAGTGGCTGAGATGCCAGTTTTGATGAAGTGGGAGGACGCTCCGTTCTTTGGTTAGCAAGAGAGAAGCTTTTGGTGGCTTATTTTGTTGTCATTTCTGTTGTCCGGATTATTCTTAGGGTTGTAATCCAGATATTGTCTTGCGTCAAACTTTCTTATCTTTCAATTTTGTCATAGCAGTTTGTTTAAGTTTTGTACAGTTTGTTTTAGGACTTTATTCTGGTTTGTTTTGTTTGTCTTGTTATTCAAACCATTCCACCGGTAGTCTAAAGCAAATCTGGTCTCTTATTATTTCCAGTCATCTTTTTGTTTGATCCTTTTATCATTTTGTTCAGCGCCGATTCTAGTGACATGACATGTACGCACAGTTGGGCCTAATCTTAAAAGTTAATCATAAAACCCCAAAAAATAAGGACGGTTTGAGAATATTCGGAGCTCGAGTCATGTGGAACTAGGGCAAGTTAAACACAAAGAAAACCGTTAAAAGCAAGATTCGCCAAATTAGCATGAGGGTCGTTCATGATAATGAGAGTGTCGCCCAACGGTGCTTTAGAAATGACAAACGAAAAGCAAATGTTGAATATAATTGTCAAAGTTCAGCACCATCGGAAGAGACTATAAATCTATGTTCAATTATGTTGTTTGCATTTGGCATGTTTTGAAGACTGGAATGACGAAGGCATTTTGTTCTGTTACCTAAACACTTTATCCTTCGTTACCCCTTTTGAGCCTTGCTTATTTTCTTCTTTCATACCCCTCTTTCAGAATCAATAGCAAAGAGTAGAAACACAAACATAAAAGATAAGAAAAGAAAAAGAAAAAGAAAAAAAAATCAACAAAACGACAAAAGAAAAATGAAAAAAGAAGAAATGAAAAATGATACAAAAAAACAAAAACAAAAGAAAGTCAGAAGAAAACAGAGGAATTGGGAACTACGTTCGACCTGATTCCTCAAAGAGGATACGTAGGCGCCTCACGGCTCGGTCATTGTGTAATAAAAATTAAAATAAATAAATAAATAAATAATCCCCAAGCAAGGAACTGGAGCAAGAGTTGCGCTTGTTGTAAGCAAATATGGTTCCGAAGGTTGTAATTTTGAACCTCAAATTGATTTGTTTTTGATCCTTTAATACCCTTTCTTTCTAGCCTGTCCAAAAACCCACATTACGGTCCAAAGAAAGACCTTCTGATCAGTCTGCAAAAGATGTCAAGTCAGACAAACGAGAGTCTTACCGGTGAACATAACACTCTATTCCACAGCAGAAGGGACTCTAATCCCCAGCAGAGAATCATACCGGCAACACTCCAAATCCCCAGCTGGAAAGTGATACAAATGAGAGAGTCTTATCGGTGAAAATCTTCACGGTCACCATAAGACGATGAAAGCTGAGAGAAAAACCAAAATGAGAGAGGCTTTCTAGTGAAAACCCTTCGGGCACTACAAGTCGAATAAGATTGAGAATCAGATGGGGAATCGCCAAATGAAGATCTTGAAAGATGATTGACGGCATAGGATAGGCCACATGCGCATGTCATGACCATTAGAGTCGGTATCTGCGTTTGATAGGTTTTTATTTATAGTTTCTCTTATTAAAGAGTCATATTTTTCCTTTGTCTTTTATTCTGTTCCTTTTTATCTTTCTCTTTTCATAGAAATTTCCCCAGTAGAGTCTGTTTGGTCAGAACTAGTGGGAAATGACTTCAAAATAGGCCATCAGCTTTCCAAGATAAGATCTGACTAATACATCCAAGTGGTATAGTCAGCAAGGAACAAGCGCGAGGCCGTGTCAAGAAAGATATCTCCAGCAAAAGGAGATTGACAAAAGGATCAACGAGTGTCAAGAGGGATATCCTTGCCAAAATCAAAGGTTATTAAACCTCAAGGCCAAGGCCCGTGGACAAACAAGGAGAGCAATGAGCATGATTTGGGAAATTCAGGCGAGACTAAAAGGTCGGGAAAATGCAAGTTTCCGAGCCATGCCACGAAAGAAGAGGGATATCCCCAGTAGAAAGGGATTATCCCCAGCAAATAATATCATCCCCAACAAGTTTTGGAACGCAGAGCAGGGAAGGAGAAAGGGAAAAGCCATCCCAGTAGGAGTATCACAACCAACCACCGCGTTTTAAAACCAATAAATTTTGTTTGATTTGAAACAGGTAAAGGAAATGGCATTGATGACAGAAAGACATGCCACAAGGGATATTATCAAACTGGGGCAGAAAATTTTCCTTTCATTTAGAAAATTTTCTGAAAGTCAGATACCCAGTCGGGGAAGAATAAAGATAGCACCAGTCTCAAGGGAAGTGGTCTTTGAACCAGTTTTACCCCCCAATAACAAGTTTCAATGGAGGAAGTTGTTCCCCAGCGGACAGAACAAAGGGATGAAACTTGAGCTCAGAAAAAGCAGAAGGCCAGTATCATTCCCAACAGCCTTCCGAAGAGTGAAGCACTAGTTCTGAAGGAATCAGAATCCCCCAGCAGTGTTATCCTCGACAGCGCTATCCCCAGCTGATAACATTTTATCCCCAACAGATAAGTAAATAATTTCCCAACAGTGTTATCCCCAGCAGTTTCGAGGAGTCCAACACAAGTTTGGTGAAAATCGGTATCCTCAGCGGTTCCTTTCGGGGAAAGGCAAAACAAGTCTTAAGGGAGGTAGTCTTCGAAGGAAGAAGCTATGCAAAAGCAAAAAAAAGGGGAAGTAGTTTGCAGAGGAATGAAACATCCTACTTAAAAGGAAGTAATTTTGGAAGGAGTAAGATAACATATTTACTCAGCAGAGTTATCCTCAGCAGTGTTATCCCCAGCAGGGTTACTCAGCAGTTCGCAGTGTTATCCCCAGCGGGTCATCGAGATGTAGAAGCATCCTCGACAGAGTTTCGACCAAGTTTCAAGAGGGTCGAACAACCCAGAGTGGGTAAGGAAGAAAAGGAAAATTCATCCCCAGCAAAATAATCCCCAGCAGTTTCGAGGGAAGACAACACAGGTAAGTAAATAATTCAGGAAGAAGGAAATGGTTCACGCATAGGAGACGCACTTCCTAAGTTTAAAGTTTCACCCATAGGAGATGCATTTCCTCCTAAATTAGTTTTACCCATAGGAGAGACATTTCCTCCTAAGTTTAGTTTTACCCATAGGAGAAGCATTTCCTCCTAAGTTTTTTTTTTACCCATAGGAGATGCATTTCCTCCTAAGTTTGTTTTTACCCATAGGAGAGGCATTTCCTCCCAAGTTTGTTTTCACCCATAGGAGAGGCATTTCCTCCTAAGTTTAGTTTTACCCATAGGAGAGGCATTTCCTCCTAAGTTTGTTTTACCCATAGGAGAGACATTTCCTCCTAAGTTTAGTTTCACCCATAGGAGAGGCATTTCCTCCTAAGTTTAGTTTCACCCATAGGAGAGGTATTTCCTCCTAAGTTTAGTTTTACCCATAGGAGAGGCATTTCCTCCTAAGTTTGTTTTACCCATAGGAGAGGCATTTCCTCCTAAGTTTGAAATCAGGAGCCCGCCTGAAAAGAGGAAAGACGTTTTATTTTCAAAGTTGTTTGTTGAAGTCAGGAGCCCGCCTGAAGAGAGGAAAGATGTTTATTTTAAAAGTTGTTTGTTTGGAGTCAGGAGCCCACCTATAGAATGACATTTTATTTTCAGAGTTGTTGTTAAGGTCAGGAGCCCGCCTGAAGAGAGGAATGGCGATTATTTTCAAAATTGTTGTTGAAATCAGGAGCCCGCCTGAAGAGAGGAATGTCGATTATTTTCAAAATTGTTGTTGAAATCAGGAGCCCGCCTGAAGAGAGGAATGACATTTTATTTTTAAAAGTTGTTTAAATCTCGCCAACCTAAAGAAAGAAATGACATTTTATTTTCAAAGTTGTTGAAGTCAGGAGCCCGCCTGAAGAGAGGAATGGCGTTTATTTTTAAAGTTGTTGTTGAAGTCAGGAGCCCACCTGAAGAGAGGAAAGGCGTTTTATTTTTCAAAGTAGTTGAAGTCAGGAGCCCGCCTGAAGAGAGGAATGATGTTTATTTTTAAAGTTGTTGTTGAAGTTGGGAGCCCGCCCATAGAACAGAGGAATACATTTCAGTATTACATTTCAAGTGTTGAAGTTGGGAGCCCGCACATAGAACAGAGGAATACATTTCAGTCTTTTCATTTCAAGTGCTGAAGTTGGGAGCCCGCCCATAGAATAGAGAAATACATTTTAGTCTTTTCATTTCAAGTGTTGAAGTTGGGAGCCCGCCCATATAACAGAGGAATACATTTCAGTCTTTTCATTTCAAGCGTTGAAGTTGGGAGCCCGCCTATAGAACAGAGGAATACATTTCAGTCTTTTCATTTCAAGTGTTGAAGTTGGGAGCCCGCCCATATAACAGAGGAATACATTTCAGTCTTTTCATTTCAAGTGTTGAAGTTGGGAGCCCGCCCATAAGAACAGAGGAATACATTTCAGTCTTTACTTTTCAAGTGTTGTAGTTGGGAGCCCGCCCATACAACAGAGGAATACATTTCAAGATCAAGTCAGAAGGCAGTAAAGTAGAAGGTTACAACAGGAATCCACAGCAGGAAACAATAAAAATCCCCAGCACCAGGAAGCAGAAGGTGGCAACAAGAGGTCCCAGCACAAATTCAAGCGCCTGAGTCAAAAGGAAGAAAAGACGCGTCTTGAAAGAAGCGGCTTGTGAATATTAAATTATGCCCAGCATAACAAATCTGATGAAGAGAGCCGTACCCCCAGAGGAACCGCCGAAAAGCTTAATGAAGAAAGCCATGTCCCCAGCGGACCGAACAAAATGATGAAACTGGTATTCAGAAGAGCAAAAGGCCAGTGTCATCCCCAAATTCACGGAAGAAAAGCACTAGAGGAAACACAAGCAGACAAGAAAGCAAGGAAACCAGAGCAAGGGGAAGACAGATAAGATCTTGTAATCTGTAGTCTAACCTAACTTCTTGATTTTTCTTTTAAGCATGGTGTAATAAGGAGGTCAGCAAACGGTAAAAGTAGCATGCAACAGCACTAACGTTGCAGTCCCATGGTAGTCCCAGCTACCAAAACTTCCCGAACTACATTGACCTAATTCCTGTTTATCCTAGGATATGTAGGAAACCTCTGAATCAAAGGTTCGGTCAAATCTTTTTCAAAAAAATGCTTCACACGGAGTACTCGGATGAGCAAAAATCGCTCACTTTATCTTTGCACGAAAACCCTTCGTGTCTTCGGGCAAAGAGGGGCAGCTGTAAGCACGTGATTTTTGCCCTATATGAGAATTACTCCCAAAAAATTCAAAATAAAATGATTTTCCTTGGTGTGCAATTTTTTTGAATTTTTGTGGTATTTTTGTGTAATTATTTTGCATATTTGTCTGTGCACGTTTATTTGTTAAATTAATAAAAAATACAAAAACAATATGTCACATTTTGCATGTAGGATTTAATTCTACAATTGTTAGTAATTAAGTTTGTTTTACAAAAAATTAAAAAATTACAAATATAGGCATATTTTGCATTTTTTGTCCAAATATACAATTTTATGCTTAATTATTACTTAATTGTGCGTTAATTGTTATTGGGAGTTAATTTGCGCTTTTATAACTTAATTTAGTTCTTAATAATAATTCAAGTATTTTTATAATTTAGTGTAAGAAAAATAAAAGAAGAATGGAGAGCAAAAATACAAAGAAAAATCGGATTGGGCCACTTCTTCAAATTTCAACCCCAGGCCCAAATAATTGCCCAACCTTCCCCATGACCCGGTCCATTTCAAACCGGGTCGACCCGGTCCATAACCCCAATACCCAACCCCTCTTCATTTTCATTTTTCATTTTTACAAACCAAAAACAAACAAACAAAAACCAAACCCTAAAACACTAAACTCATCCGCCCCCCCCCCCTCTCATTTTTCTTCTTCTTCTCCGAACTCCTCACACCCCTCCCATGGCTGCCCAACCTCCATTGTCACCACGCACACCAATACACACCTCGTCGTCGTCTCCGAGCAGCCATGGCTGCTGTCTCATCTTCTTCATCAAGCTCGTCCATGGCGGACATTGCTTTCTGCTTCATCTTCCCCAAACAGACCAGCTGCTTCTGCTTTATCTTCTCCGACCAAACGACCACCCACCATAGCCATCGCTGCTTCAGCTCCCTCGTCGTTTTTTTTGCTTCTGCTCCCCGCTGCTTCTGTTTCTGCTTCATCTTCGTCGTTCGGCGTCAAGCTCGAGCTTGAGCTCGACGTCCATGGTTGCCTTCAACCTCACGTCCAAACGACCAGCTGCTACATCCAGTCATCGACGACGAACAGTTCGTCGACCTCCAACAGACCCAAACGGACCCAAAACGGCTCACCTCCCATGGCTGCTTCGTCGATGCTGCCACTGCTTCACTGATGCGTGGCTGCATGTTCCCCTCCGTTCTGCTGCTGCTGCTCATGCAGCTACTTCTACTTTCTTCTTCGTTGCATCCAAGCAAACCCCATCGATGCCTTCTGCTCCATCTTCTCCATAGTAGCCGACGAGCCAATCCACAGTTGAGCTCTCAAGACCGAGCTCCATCGCTGCTACTTCAGTCCAGTCCAAAAACGAGACTCAAACCATCTCGTTTGTTCGAGTTTTGGTCGAGGTTTGTCGAAACAGTCCATACATAGTTCGAGTTCGTCGTTGTTTCGATCCGGTTAGTGGTTTTGAGTTTTTATTTTTGTCCGTACTTCGTTTTGATATTCTCGAATCTAAAATCGGCAAATGTTTGTTTTGTTCATTATTTTGTGAATTTTCAGTTTGTTTCATGTTTGTTTTAGTGTGTAGGTAAAAATTTGTTAGTTTAATGTTGGTTAGATACAAATTGAAGTTTAATTAATTATTTCTTCAGTTTGTTTCATGTGTTATGTATTTTTTCAGAAGTTGTTAACGTTGGTTAAATCGTTTGAATCCGTGATGTTTGTTGTTTAAAAGAGATTTAGTTCATATTCATCTTTGTTTGAAGTTCATTTTTAATCCAGTGATTTAATGTTGAGTTTGTTTTGTTTTTGATTCGTTGATTTAGTTTGAATCATGTATTGTGTTGTTAATATTGTTGTTTCCTTGCTCATCCATTGTTGGTCTAAGTTAACCAGGATTGGTTCCCAATATGGTTAATTCATTCACATTAGTTGATGTTGTTCATCTGTGTTCATATGAGTTGTTGTTGAAATTGTTTAGAAATTGGTCATATTGGCTATATTTTGGTTAAGTTTGATTAATTGATTGGTTATAGCTGATGGGGTAGTTTGGTAAATCGCAGTACATTCAGGGGTAAAATGGTAATTGCAATAAGGTCGGAGGGGTAGTTTGGTAATTGAACATTTTGAATAATTCTTTATGTTAAGCATGGGGGACAAAATGTAATGGGATGTGAGTGATATAATTGTTTAATATAAATGGGGGACAAGACATAATGTAGTGGAGGGGAATATGGTAATTGTTTATGTTAGGCATGAGGGACAAGATGTAATGGGGTGGAGTTGATATATTTGTTTAATGTAGTGGGGGATGAGTGAGAAGATAATGGGTTTGGTAGAAGAAAGTGGTTGTTTTGTTAATTGATTAAAGAGTTTGGGATGAGAAATAAATAGAGGACTGGAATCAGATTTAAAGGGAGAGAATACAGAAAGAGGACAGACAGAAAAAAAGACGGAGAATAGAATACAGAAGAGAAAGATTTTAAAAGATAGAGAGAATACAGAAGAAAATTTTAAGAGAGAGGAAATTCCGAAAAAATACTAAGACTCAAAAAAAATAAAAAGAAAAACATTCTGGAAATTCAAAAGAAGAATAGGATACACCTGATACACAATTTAAGTATTCTGATATACGGATTCAGAAATTAAGGGTTAAACATTAATTAGCCTTTCAAATCTGAAAATTCCCTTGGTTTCTGTCCGTTGTTTGTTGTCGGTGTTTCTGGATTTTATTTTGATTTTCAAATCTGTTCCTGGGCTGTTGTTGTTGTGCTGCATTGTTATTACTGCTGCTGATTCTCATCTTCATCTTCGTTTACTTCCAATATCAGGTACACAACTGATACGTTGGTTATTGTAAACCGAAATATGAAGCATGAATACGAAAATGAAGAGTTGAAATTCTAAATTTTAATTATATTCTGTATTTTATTTGTATGTATAAATTATTTAGCTTGCAAAAATCAGAATCATGTAGCTATTTAATATATATAGTGGAACATCCGACGATAGCTTAACAGATGAACTATCTATATATTGCCTAAAAATAAATAAATGGTGTAGTAACTCCGCCTAGTCAAAAAATCAAACGAATAGGCCATTTAGGAACTTGGTAGGAATATTGTTTAGTTGAATAATATTGGTTAATTTCAGCATTTAAATGGTCTAGGATTAAAATTAGATTGCTAAGTTTTTTTTTTAATTTGACAAACTGAGAACATGCCTAGTATAATGTAACTAGGTAGTAACATGTGAATAAGACGGCCCAGGTCTAGTTTTATGTCATACACGTTGGGCCTGGGCCCGCAGTGGCAACGGACTGTCCTGTTTGCATCATTTTCAGATTTTATGAATCATATTCGAAACCCATCTATAACAACTCAAGCATGTAAATAAATTAAGACATTTTCTCTTTTATTTTGTAGAGACAAATTTAATAAGAGAAAAATGTAGGCATTTTAGGACTGTCCTTTAAAAATAAAATGAGATGAGCCTCGCCCAATAAAATGCACCAATTGCGGGGCCCTCAATAAATGTTTAATTGAATATTTAGAATTCGGGATGGACTGTTTAGTGAATTCCACGGTCTTACCCAGAAATAATAATATGCTAATCGCTTTAGGCATGATTTTAATAATAATATATTCCTAAACACGGGTGCGCATTTATGCGACCCAAATCCAAATCCCAAAACATTGAATAAAAATACGTTCCGGATCGCGGGTGCATTTTCATGTGACGCAGTCCAAAGACATGTTTTAAGCGATGTTCACATTCTTTTAAAATAATAATAATAAAGTGGTAAAAAGTTAAAATTGGCACATTGGTTCATAATTGTATTTAAAATCAGATAAATAAGCCAAATATGACAGTTGAGCGACCGTGCTAGAACCACGGAACTCGGGAATGCCTAACACCTTCTCCCGGGTTAACAGAATTCCTTATCCAGATTTCTGGTACGCAGACTGTAATATGGAGTCATTCTTTTCCTCGATTCGGGATTAAAATTGGTGACTTGGGACACCCTAAATCTCCCAAGTGGCGACTCTGAAATAAATAAACAAATCCCGTTTCGATTGTCCTTTAATTGGAAAAAACTCCTTACGTACCCTCGCGGGGGCGGAAAAAGGAGGTGTGACAAAGCCAACTAATCGGGGGACATAATTCAGGGGCTGCCGCGATTGTTCCGAGCAGCCCATCATCATCTCGGTAGAACCGCACCCCTTCTTCGGCCAATGAGAGGGGGAAAGGCGTGGTTGTGGATGATTATAAATCAGATTCCGACATCGACCCAAAGGACATGAGGATGTTCGAGGAAGGCTTTAAGCAAGGTTGATGTAAGGGCGGAAGGTCCTTCTCGTGTGCTCGAGATTCCATCGGATTTCAACCTTTTGGAGGACACAGTGGAGTTGGTGCCTCAATTTGACCTTCTGTGTTCTGTATCCGAAAGTAAGTCTCTTCGAGAGATCAACGATTCCGCTTTGACACGAGGTGTGGCCGGGATGGCCTTGAGGGTGAGTCTTTTAGCCATTTTCTTTATTTTGTGCTATTTTGCCTTAGCTTATTCCTCCCCTCTTTTTCTTCCCACTCCCCTTTTTTGTAGACTTACATGTTGGAGATTGATAGTGCTCGTAGGACTGAGACTAGGGCCGAAGTCTTTCTGAAAATGGCTGCAAAGTATCGCCGGTACCGCGACAAGTGCCATGAGATGCACGCGCAGCTTAGGGCGGGCGGTAATACTCAGTCTGTTAGGGAAGAGTTGGAGAAAAAGGATGAGGAACTGATGTAACCTATCTTGCAAATGCAGTGAGCTCGAGGAGTTACTCCATGCCAAGGACGAGGAGCTCAAAGTGGGCAAAGGGATCGCGGTGGAGTGTGAAGACCTTCAGGCGAAGGTGCAGTCTTTGCGGGCCAAACTTGAACAAAATTCCACCAGGGTCACCGATTTTAGTGCAGAATGGATGGAGAAAGTGGCCGAGCTAGAAAATAAGGTGACTGAGTTGGAGAGAGCCGAGGGGGCTCAGGTGTCGGCTTTAGCGAGGGCAACGGTGCAAGAAGACACTATCCACATCCTCAGGTCTGAGCAGGAATTTGAGAGTGCGACGGCCACACTGAGGGAGGCGCAACTCGAGGAGCGTACTGGTGAAAGTGATCGGTAAGCTTCCAACCTGAGAGACCGGGTCGCGACTCTTGAGGCCGAGAAGGCAAAACCGTTGGCTCAGGCTATCCCTCAAGAACCTGCCTCTGCTACTTTCCCCCACCTTTTGTATGAGCTATGGGTCAATGTTGAGGCCCAATGAGATATATACAAGGGTTTGTGTAAGGCGGGGATTGTTCCTGAGGTCACTTTTAAAGATGCTAGGGCGAAGGCACACGAGGCTTGTCTTGCATGTGGCTACGACCTTGCGACACCGAAGGCCGGTGAGGGTGCTGAGATCGAAGATGGACTTCCTTTTGACGACGATGCTGGAGAGAACGGCGGTGGAGATGATGCCGAGTGAAAAAATTTCTTGCAGCTTTTGTACTTAGTTTTTTTGTTGTTGTTTGTTTTCATCTTTTTCTTGGGGGCCCGCTTTTGGCCTTTTGTAAGGGCGGAACTATTGTGTATGTATATCTGAATAAAATATTCACTTCACCTTTGGTTGCGTCACTTTTGGCTTTCTCTCTCCTTCCTCTTTTTTTTAAAAGACCTTCGAATTTCCCGGTGATGAGTCTCTGATTTTTAATTGGGAATTTGAATGAAGTCAAGTTTAGCTTGCTTGATCCGAGCGAGATCGAATCTTGTTTCGTGAGTTTGAATGAAGTCACCTTTGATTTGCAAATTCGAGCGAGGTCGACTTCTGATTTGCCAATTTGGGCGAAATTAGTTTTGACTTGTATATTCGAGCGAGGTCAAATTTAATTCACCGGCTTGGGCGGAATCAATTTTGACTTGTATATTCGAGCGAGGTCGAATTTAGACATACCAATTTGGGCGGAGTCACTTTTGACTTATATATTCGAGTGAGGTCGATTTAAGATTTGCCACTTGGGCGAAGTCAATGTCGCATGGCGAGTCAAACTTGTGTGAGGTCGAACTATGACTCGTTAATTGTTTGATAAGGTCGAACTTTGATTTGTTGGTTCGAGTGAGGTCAAACTTTCCTTTTATTTGGCGATGGCCGATGGCCATAGGGGTGTTAAGTTGAGCGAGGTCGAATTGTAACCTGTTTGGAGATGGTCGATGGCCATAAGGGTGTTAATTCGAGTGAGATCGAATTGTAACCCGTTTGGTGATGGCCGATGGTTGTAAAGGTGTTAATTTGAGCGAGACCGAATTGTAACCTGTTTGGCGATGGCCGATGGCTGTAAAGGTGTTAATTCGAGCGATATCAAAATATAACTCGTCTGGCGATGGCTGCCGTAAGAGTATTAATTCGAGCGAGATCAAATTGTAACCCGTTGTGAGTTCGAGTGAAGTTGAATTTTCCTTTTACTTGGCGATGGAGCGGGTTTGCCTGTTGCATTACTCTTATTGGAGAACATCACTCATTGTTGCATTGTTTATGCGTGCATTAGGGTGAGTCCTGATTTGTTTAATTTTATTTTCATTGGAGAGTATTGTGTGTCGGGATGAGTACCGGTTTGTTTAATTTTTCTTTTCATTGGAGAACACTATGCGCCGTTGCAGTGTGTATGTGTCGGTGGTGTCCCAGTTTACCTAATCCTTTCTTTGCTTGGCCTGTAGGGCTGTTATCGGGACGAGCGACGAACTTATTACTTGGGCTTCTGGGTACCCTGGGACTAAATGAACTTCGGACGCGATTCACAATATTTGGTCGGCTGAATTGGCGTAAGATTGTCATGGCGAATATACATGCAAGCTTTTCGAGTTCAAGTTCTGCTTGTGTCGAAGGGACTGTACGTTCCATGGGCTCACCTCTTAGTCCCAGCTCATGGAGATTTTCTTAATAATACCATCTTGTTTTAAGCCGTTTGTTTGCTATTTGCAATACGATATGGTGTGGAAGGTTTTCTTGGTATGTTTGGTGGCATTTGTTCCTTGTTCGCGTACTTGTAAGAATGCTCGTATTCCTATCCCAGTCAAAAAAGAGAAAAATGACAAGTTAGATCCAAACAAAATTGCATGTTACCTTGACCTGGTAAGTCGGCGAGGGGGGGAGGGCGCTGTAAGGCGACCAGTTTCATCCCGTACTCGAATGAAGGTTTTAGATTTGGCAGCCCCATGTTTGGCTTCGTCGTTAGTCACGTCTAGGCTTCTTATGGACTGAACTTACCTTGCCTGTTGGGATCTCGAGCTCGAGTCCCAGTTCAACCCCGTCCGATGTGCGTAGAAAATAAGGGAAACATGTTATACCCTGTACGTAAGTTACATTGTATATACGGGTACAAAAATAAAGCAGGATGGGTTGGTTATTTTAAAGAATCATACAATAGGATATCGTCCCTTCCTAAGAGGTGGAAGTATAGATCGGCATATAACATTAATACGACAAGTAGGATTACGGGCGTGCTAAGCGCGTAATGGCCGTAATCCCATTGTGAGTACTCATACAACATGTCGAACCCATCGCTGCAGGCGAGGCGTGGGTTTTGTATAGACATCAGACCTAATTTCGATTTCATGTAAAGATTTGACCCTGATTGGTTGGGTTATTTTAAAAGCTTGTCTATCATTTTTTTGAGTTGGTGTTTATACTGATATAGTGAGGCTATGACAGCTGGGAAGTGATACTTTAACTGATTTTAGGTCTAGAGGAAACTAAAATTTCGGCTAAGAAATCCCCACAGACGACGCCAAGTTGTTTGACCAAAAAGTGTTGAGCTTTTTGCTAAACTAATTATATAAGAAGATTTAGGTAAATCTCAACCAACGATAATTTACTCTATATCCAAGATAAAAGAAGGGAGTAAGCAAACATAGCACACATAAGATTTGATTGTAATATTAATTAAATGTCATTATATAAGAAGAGGATGACGATTTCCATAATGTTGAACAACAATGAGGAATACATAGATGAAAGAGGTCACCGATCTTTAATAAGGTAGAACCATGTACATGTGATGTGGCGAGACTGACGATCTATGTTGAAGATCTGAGCTTCATTGCTTCTTTCCCCTTTCTGGAGAGAGAGGAAGAGATGAAGATCCCTTCTCTTTTTAGAGAATATCTCTGTGTTTTGATCTGTTCCGACCCCTTCCTTCTTTTTCTCGCTTAGTATATAAACTAGATCTTCTTCCTTACCCAACGGTCATTAACCATAGTACTTAAGTCATTTGACTATATTACGGGCTAACCCCTTGGAATGCCGTGATATCCAATTCGCCTCCTAGATATCTTAAATACATGACCTCGGTCGTGGCCGAGGTGCGTGTTGTTACAGCGTGGTATGGATACGGCCGTTTCAGGTAACTTTTTGCCGTCCTTTCTCAAGCCGATTCTTGTCTGGTCAGATTTTGACCCATACATTCACAATAGATCATGAGTTGGGATATACTTTTATTTTCAGTAATCTTGAAATTGTTATCTCGCTTTAAATATGATATAAAATAATACTATGATTCTGGTATTACTAATTCCAGAATAAAATTCAACCTAATGCGGGATAAGATAATTCCGCATTTATTCCGAAGTTATTATCCCTTATCCTATAAATCAAATGACCACTTTGTATACGATCAAAATTTAGTGCTTCAACCTGACAATTATTATGATCGTAATTATAAATTATTATAAAACAAACATTATTCAATTATACTTATATTAGTTATTATCAAAATACAGAGAATATGAACTAACTTGCTACTATAATATTACATTATTATGTAGCATATTGTATCCGTCAATACTTGGAGGTGTATCCAATATCCCTAACTCTCCGTTCCCTCCATTTGGTTTATTAATAAGAAAAATACGAAACTTCGTAGAAAAATCGCAGGTACATAACATTCTGAACAATTTGTCTCTTTGTACCGTCAAGTCTCGACTCCACGCGGTTGAAGAGATTGACTTTCCTTGCCCAAGGGATGTTCGGTGAGGAAACAAATTATCCCAAAATTATTATTCTACTTTCCTATAGTAATAAAAATAGCATTACAATCGGCAATTTTATCCCTACAAATTATAAAATATCATCATCTTAAATTTAATCCCGAAATTAATTATCCCTTATTTCTCGTACCAAACAAGTCCTAAGAAATTTAAGTTGCGGTATTCATAGTACAACTTTGTACTACAAGGTCAATGTTGTTTCTCATGATTCATGTAATTTGCAATTAATTAACTTGTTAACTTAGTAGATTCACCTTCTTAGGTAATTTCTAACTTAGTAAGTGTATTGGGAAAAAACTGAGTTTATATTAAAGATGATGTGGCATGACACGAGAATTAATTAAATGGTCAAAGCACAGCAATTGACTAAGAGGCACGGATGGAGACAGCCACGGGAAGAAGAATTTAAATAGGCACGAGACGACGTATAGATACGAGTCTCGTACCAATTTAAATTATTTACAGCCAACGGATTAGAAGACATTGAAGACAAAGATCTGATAACAGAAAGGAGTCCAAATTCATTATTAAATACTTGATACGTTACAAAATTGGTATTTAATAGGAATGATTATATAACGGCTTATTTAATGTCATTTATTACTCATGATTATATCATTAAAGCTGAGGTTTCATTGCTTTACCTAGAATTATCTACAAAAGGAAGAAGTATCATCATTTGTAAGGACACGGAATATTATTGAGAATTTATTGAAATACACATCTATTTGCTTTTTACCATCATTCTCAAAAGTATTTTATTTTGTCTCCTGATTATCAGTAACCCGAATTTCTTTTTAGCTTTGACCAAAGACTCAGATTTTTGGTTAAACAAATTGGTTCCGTTCCCGGGAATCTGATAATCTTTCCTTTTAAGCTATATCTTATCTATTGTCGTCACCATGTCAAACAACAACGCCGACAACAATAGTAATAACACATTGGGAAACCATGAGAATCAAATACATCAAAACCAAGATGACGTGGTTCCCTCTCCTCTAAATTCACCACGTCAATCTCGTGAAGGCACTCCTGTTACTGAATCCCGTGCTGATCAACAAGAGCAATCTGAACATTTTGAAGGAGTTACAACTGAAGCTTTGCAAAAG
This sequence comes from Nicotiana tabacum, assembly GCF_000715075.1. Classification (NCBI taxonomy): domain Eukaryota; kingdom Viridiplantae; phylum Streptophyta; class Magnoliopsida; order Solanales; family Solanaceae; genus Nicotiana; species Nicotiana tabacum. Next base: position 48,298,606 of record NC_134089.1, on the reverse strand, counting down.
CTAATTGATGCACAGGTCGACAAAGCTCTTCAGGCACTTGTTAGTCGATTGCCTGCTGCGCCACCCATACCAACTCCTAATAATAATACATTGGAGAATCCCCGTTCTGGTCTTGATAATTCTGGAAACGGAGCAACCCCCAGTGAACCACAAGAAGGGGGACCAGGTAATTTAAATAATTCATATTTGCAAAATTTAATACTAACCTTGCAGAAACAGCTTAAGGAACAAAATGAGCGTATTGAACAAATCACTGGAGTTCCGCCTGTAATAAAAGGAGTAGACATGGACAAATACTCACAACAACCATGGAAGCCTAGTGCTCCTCCCCTTCCAATTCCGAAAAAGTTCAAAATGCCTGACATCCCGAAATATGATGGTACTACAGACCCACGTGACCACGTGACTGCATTTACAACCGGCGTAAAAGGCAACGACTTGACCAAACAAGAAATTGAATCAGTATTGGTCAAGAAATTTGGAGAAACACTCACCAAGGGTGCATTAACCTGGTATTCTCTTTTATCTGAAAATTCTATTAATTCTTTTGTTGAGCTTGAAGATTCTTTTATTAAAGCACATTCGGGAGCACAAAAGGTTGAGAAAAGAATGGAAGATATTTTCAAAATCAAACAAGGGGATTCAGAGTTGCTTAGAAACTTTGTTGATAGATTCCAGCGTGAAAGAATGACTCTGCCTCGTGTGCCTGACAATTGGGCTGCTATAGCTTTTGCAAGTAATTTAAATGACAAAAGTTCTGAAGCCACGGGACGACTCAAAGAAAGTCTTCGAGAATTTCCTGCAACCACATGGAATGATGTTTACAACAGGTATAGCACGAAGCTGTGAATCGAAGAAGATACCGTACCTAAGCTTCATCATGAAGAAAGGGGCGGTACCCGAAGGTCAGAAACCGAAAAAAGATAAGGTAAAAACAGGTACGATCCATATATGGGACCTACAGGAAAGGACCCACGGTCGAAACAAGATAGCCAGCAATATGATCAAAAATCGAGGAACCGGGATTCTGGCTCTTCTTCAAAGTTTAGGAATGATCGGAACAGACAAGAATCACGAGATTATGACAGGAGTTTAAAGGCATGATTCGGTGGATATAATTTTAATGTCTCTACCTCCGAGCTCGTAGCTGTTTTAAGAAGCATGGGAGATAAGGTACGGTGGCCAAAAGAGATGCGGTCAAATCCAAGTAGACGCAATCCGGATCATTGGTGCGAATTTTACAACGATCACGGGCACAAAACTTCAGAGTGTAGATTCCTGCAGAGTGAAGTGGATCATTTATTGAAGCAAGGGTACCTCACTGAGTTATTTAGTGAGAAAGGAAAACAAGCTTATATGAAAAACAGACAAGAGCCACCACAACTTCCTTCACCCAAGAGGACAGTGAATGTCATAAGCGGGGGAGAAGATATTCACGGCGTAACCTACACAGCCTCCAACAAGGTTTCTAAGGTAACGATTACACACGGGAAACGGGTGCGGCAGGTCCATGAAAATGAAAGTATTTCGTTCGATGACACAGATACTGAAGGAGTGACAACTCCACATAATGACGCACTGGTAATATCTTTACTTGTACATGATACTAATGTAAAACGAGTTTTGATTGATCCAGGGAGTTCTGTAAATATTATATTACTAAGGGTACTACGAGAAATGCAAGCTGAAGACAAAATGATACCCAAGGCGCACACCTTGTCAGGCTTCGACAATTCAAGTGTAGTAACAAAATGTGAGGTATTTCTAACAACTTTTTCTATGGGTGTTGTGAAGGAAACTAAATTTTAGGTAGTTGATATGGAAATGACCTACAATATGATCATGGGGAGACCATGGATACACGATATGGATGCTGTCCCATCAACTCTACATCAGGTTATTAAATTCCCATCACCATGGGGAATTTGCCAAATTCGTGGGGATCAGCAGATGGCTAAAAGTGTCAACGCTGTAACAAGTACGAGCGCCGCAAATAAAGAAAAGTAGCAATTACAGGAAACAGTTGAAGGTAAAAAAGATCAAACTTCAACTGAACAGGAAAAGACGGATTTGGACTCAAGACCTGACACAATTCAAGAACCTGAAGAAAATGAAAGCATCAAAACGACAATTGAAGAGCTTGAGGCAGTGATGTTATTTAATCAATGGCCTGAACGGAAGGTTTATGTCGGGTCCAATTTAAGCACGAACATGCGAGGTATGATAATCGAATTTTTAAAATCTAACTTAGACTGCTTTGCTTGGTCCCACGCTGATATGACAGGGATACCACCAAATGTGATGACTCACAAACTCAATGAGGACCCTTCTTTCACACCAATAAAGCAAAAGAAACGGAAACAAGGTGCTTTCAAGAACCAGGTGATTCAGGATGAAGTCTAAAAATTATTAAAAATCGGATCAATCCGTGAGGTAAAATATCCTACTTGGTTAGCTAACACGGTGGTTGTACCCAAGAAAAATGGTAAGTGGCGTGTTTGTGTAGATTATACCGATTTAAATAAAGCCTGCCCAAAAGATTCCTTTCCCTTACCGCATATAGACCAACTAATTGATGCAACCGCAGGTCATGAACTTTTAAGTTTTTTAGATGCATACTCGGGATATAATCAAATTAAAATGGATCCTGGTGATGAAGAAAAAACTTCTTTCATCACAGACAGGGGGACTTACTGTTATAAAGTAATGCCCTTTGGCCTCAAATATGCTGGGGCAACCTATCAAAGGTTGGTCACTAAAATGTTCCAAGAACATTTAGGGAAAACAATGGAGGTATATATAGACGATATGCTCGTCAAAACCCAGCAATCTCATGATCATATTTCTCATCTATCTGTTACTTTTGAAATTTTGCGAAAATTTAATATGAAACTCAACCCAGAAAAATGTGCATTTGGAGTTGCATCAGGTAAGTTTTTGGGTTTTCTTGTTTCTAATCGTGGTATTGAAGTGAATCCTACTCAGATCAAAGAAATAGAAGAAATCCCGGATATCCTTACTAATAAAAAGGAAGTACAAAGATTAACGGGAAGAATTGCAGCTTTGGGGAGATTTGTTTCCAAATCCTCAGAAAGGTGTTTTAAGTTTTTCTCTGCACTTAAAAAGCAAGATCATTTTGAATGGAATGAAGATTGTCAACAAGCCCTTAGAAATTTGAAAGCTTATTTGTCAAAACCACCGTTGTTGGCAAAACCAAAGGTGGGGGAAAAACTTCTCATTTATCTGGCCGTATCTGAAGTCGCAGTAAGTGCTGTTTTAGTCCGCGAGGACCAAGGTAAACAATCTCCTATTTATTATGTAAGTAAGTCCTTATTGGAAGCTGAGACACGATACCCACAGCTAGAAAAATTAGCATTAGCTTTGATCATGTCATCTAGAAAGTTAAGACCTTATTTTCAATGTTATCCCATTGTTGTAGTTACTGCTTTTCCGCTTCGAAATATTTTGCATAAACACGAACTTTTAGGAAGATTAGCAAAATGGGCTATAGAACTAAGTGAGTATGAAGTTATTTATCAACCCAGGACCGCTATAAAGTCTCAAGTACTAGCTGATTTCGTGGCTGATTTTAGCCAGGGGATGCATTTAGAAGCAGAAAAAGAATTATTAGTTTTTAATGGTGCGAACCCGGGGACTTGGGTTTTATTCACTGACGGTTCATCTAATGTAAAAGGGGCAGGCCTAGGAATAGTCCTCGTACCACCTGCGGGTGAGACCATTAGACAGGCTATAAAATGTCATTCTATAACTAACAATGAAGTAGAGTATGAGGCTGTAATTGCAGGTTTAGAATTGGCACGAGAACTCGGCATAACACAGATTATAATCAAGAGTGATTCTCAACTCGTGGTTAATCAGATGCTGGGGACTTATACAGCCAGAGAGTCACGAATGCAAGAATACCTCGCAAAGGTACGGGAGTTAATAAAGCAATTCCAAACTTGGAAAGTAGTGCAGATCCCAAGAGATGAGAATGTAGAGGCAGATGCTTTAGCAAATCTTGCATCCGCAACAGACGTGGCAAATAATACAGATGCTTCAGTCATACATCTATTTCATTCCGTTCTTGAATCTGATAAAAACGAGGTAAATTTTAATCATCTAACATGGGATTGGAGAAATGAAATTGTTGTCTTTTTACAGCACGGAACCGTGCCTAATGACAAAGGAAAGGCTCACGCGCTTCACAAAAAAGCTGCACGATATTGTTTATATCAAGGAAATCTTTATCGAAAGATGTTCGACGGACCACTAGCAAGGTGTCTCGGACCCTCTCAAACCGAATATGTCATGAGAGAAGTACATGAAGGACATTGTGGGAATCACGCAGGAGGACGGTCACTGGTAAGAACGTTAATTTGCACAAGATATTATTGGCCTAAGATGGAAGAAGAGGCAACCAGTTTCGTGTCCAAATGTGATAAATGTCAAAGGCACGACAATAATATGCACAGACCAGCTGAGTTACTACATCCTGTTTTATCCCCATGGCCCTTTATGAAATGGGGAATGGATATCGTAGGTCCACTTCCACAAGCAAAAGGTCAGGTAAAATTTCTACTTGTACTTACAGATTATTTCACTAAATGGGTATAAGTAGGGGCATTTAAACAAGTACGAGAAAAAGAAGTTAAAGACTTCATATGGCGAAATATAATATGCCGCTTTGGAGTACCAAAGGAGATCGTGTGTGACAATGGACCACAATTCATTGGAGCTCAAATCACAGAATTTCTTCGAAGTTGGCAGATCAAAAGAATAACGTCTACGCCATATCATCCAGTAGGGAATGGACAAGCAGAATCAACTAACAAAGTTATTATCAATAACTTGAAAAAGAGGTTACAAGATTCAAAAGGTAATTGGCCTGAGGTGTTACCTGGAGTATTATGGGCTTATCGTACAACGACCAAAACAGGCACTGGAGAAACACCATTTTCAATGGTTTATGGTACGGAAGCCTTAATTCCAGTTGAAATAGGTGAGCCAAGCACACGATACGATCAGGCAACGGAGGAATCTAATAATGAAGAGATGCGGGTTAGCCTATATTTACTTGAAGGGAGAAGAGAAGCTGCTTTGATAAGGATGGCGGCACAAAAGCAAGTAATAGAACGATATTACAATAGGAAAGCACGCCTCAGATTTTTCAAAATTGGGGACTTCGTGCTTAAAAAGGTGTTCCAATCTGCAAAGGCTGCTAACTCAGGAAAGCTAAGTCCAACATGGGAAGGACCGTACAAAGTCCGTGGCATTGCGGGAAAATGAGCATACCAGTTGGAAACAATGGATGGTAAATTTTTACCCTCACATTGGAATGCTGTCCACTTAAAAAGATATTACTTTTGAGAAAGTACCTACGGTCAGGTATCATCATGTTAAAATTTCTCTCTTGGTTTATTAATATTTTACTAACGATTTTAGATGCTAGACAAAATATCCTAACTCGTGCCAAATGATGAGTCACAACCTGCAAGGCAAAATGGAGTATTCTTAAATTCCTAGCCCAGGGTTACAATTAATCTGATGGAAATACACACGAGTTAGGCGGTCTTCATCTATAATCGTACCTTCGGGTCCCGCATATCTTTCTGTTTCAGGAAAAAGGGCCAAAGTAAAAGAAATAAACAAGTGCTCGAGGCTTCATACTTCACCGCTCAAACACTTGGGGGACTACAATATTGTACACAGATACGTGTATAAATGCAGATACGCAGATACGAATATCGAACGATGGAAGTCAAGTGTTGAGAAAAAATTATGAAGTCTTCAGCATTCATGAGAATAACAGAGTCATCTCTCAAAACTCATAAACAAAGTCACCTCTTAAACCCTTCTCAATATATAAAGATAGGGTCATGACTATGTACTGAAATAGGTCATGAAGAAAAACCTTGTTTATTCTATGTTATTTACAAATCTGTTACAAGAAAAACAGTTACGAGAAAGTTGTAGATGTATTGTAATACATGTAATAGTCAAACACTTGTTAAAGTTTATGAATAAAAACTTGCCAAAGTTGTTTCATACAAAACGTGTGTATTCCTATTTCTTTCATCGTATTATAACACCATTATGAAGTTGAGACGTCTTCTTCATTAAGTGTCGATAAAATAAAAGGGCCCTCTTTTATAAGCCTCATGTTAATAAGTCATGAGAAGAACCATAAAGCATTTTCAAAGGATAAAAATACTAAACTACTCTATAAGTCCTAAATAAGTAAGGAAAAGGCAAGAATAGAACACATTGAAGTACTAACGAAACTTCTTAATATAATTAAAAAGACTAAGTAGAAACTTAGTCAATAAAGGTTTATACAAGTGCCCCATTATGATAACTGGGGACTTTCACCAAAAAATCCCTTAAAAACTAAGGGATAAAACCATCATCCAATTGAAGGGGTTAGCACATCAGAAGTTGCAATATTAATTTCACTTTCAGCCACAAGCACGGTGGCAACTTCTGAAGAAGCAACAACATGAACGGTTTCAGCTGAAGCAGGAATTGTAATCCCAATTGCTGCAGTAGTCACTTCTTCATTTAAAAGTTCTTCTGTTCCATGAACTTCAAGTGCAGGAGAAGGAGTATCAGTAGACTGTTGGCTTTTCTTGATGGTATCTACGACTTTGGCCAGTTCAGACTGCAAGTCAAAACCTTCTTGAGCAGCTTCCGTCAAAGCATCACGACGAGATTTCAGGAAAGCCCAACTCACCTCTATGTTAAAATTTTCCTCCAGAAGTCCATATTCCTTTTCCCACATAGCAAGATCATTTTTTAAGATTTGGTATTCAGCTAAATGGGAATCAAGGGAAGCTTCAAGAGAGGCATGAGAACTCTTCAAGGCATGAATCACTTCAGAAGAAGTCTGTAAGTCAGCCTGAGCTTGAGTCAAGCTTTGCACTAACTCTCCTGCATATTCTTCCTTCCTAGCCAAAATGCCTTCAGCTCCCTAACTTCTTCACTAGCCCTGGATAATTGTTCTGACAAAGAGTATTCCAAAAGCTCTTTGTCTCTTTTCAATTGGCTTGAGGAAGCTTTGGCAGTTGCCAATTCAGAAGCTAAACCCGGTTTTGCTGCTTCGGGAGATTTTTATTTTCTTGCAACTCCTCTATGGTCCCTTTAGCATTCTCGAACTGCTCCTTCCAATTGGTTGCTTCAAGCTGGGCTCCCCTAGCTATTTCTTCGGCCTCGTGGACAGTCTTTTCAGACTCACGGGCTTTTCTTTCCAGTAGAGAAATTCTTCCCATTAATTCCGTGCCAATAAGGTTAGCCTACAGAGATAACTCATAGAAATGAGAGATTAAAGATAATTAAAAAAAAACTTGTTGGTAAGAAGAAAAAATACCTTCAAAGTAGAATGAACTACGTCATTCATCAGAGTTAAGCAGCTATGGCTCTCCATCTTCTTCTTCTCGATATCTCCAATTAGAGGTTCGAGCCAAACATCGGCTCTACCGGTCTTCCTCAAGAGGCTATGATTGGCAGGAACCTCCAAAGTAACATTTCTCATAGTCATACTTCCACTACTAGAACCTGTCTCTGTACGATGAACAGAGGGAAGAGGAGCAATGGAAGGAATGGAAGGAGAAGATGTAGAAACAAGAATGGAAGGAAAAGATGTAGAAACCAACGCAGGAGCGGAAGCAGGTGCGGTAGAAACAGCCAAGGGAACGGATATATGAGCGGTAGAAACTGGTAAAAGAACGGAAGTCATCAAAACTGGTAAAGAAATACTTACGGTTGGCAGAGAAATGGAGGAAATAGGAACAAATAAGGAAAGAGGAGCTTCATCAAAAACAGGGCCGAGCTCGCCACTCCCGAAACCACTGTCAAAAAGATGCTGAATTGATTCATTATTATCTCTTGGTTCGGTGTCCTCGTCAGAATGAATCAAAATAGGCTCGGTGGTAGAGGTTCGAGCAGGAGTGTTTTCAATTTCATCGTCAATGATTATTCGTCTCCTGACCCTTGGCCTGGTAATTAGGGAGGTACCCTCCTCTTCTTCTTCAGAACTTTCCTTTATAGCTTTCCTTTTTGGCAGCAAGGCTCGAGCCTTATCCAAATCAAGAGCAGCATTCGCAGACATGCGAATGGCCATAGCTACTTCAGCCGTCATTCCTCTAATGCCAAATCCTGATTAAAGGATGGATATACATGATTAAAGTTGAGGAAAAAGTGCTTAACATGTAAAAAAAATTCATATAAAAAGGGGGATACCATGTGTTTTGACCTTCCAGCCATGTAAGGAAGAAATTGATTTCCAAGTTCTCTGCTCCCTAGAAGCAATCTTCAAAAGTGAGTCTACCCAACCACGGAAGTTGGGAATAGGTTCCACATCTCCCATGGTTGCTACAAAAAACCAAGAAGAGACGAGGTTAAAAACAAACTTTCTTTTGAAATTCTCAAAAGTAGGTACGGTAAATAAAAGGAAACCTACGTTCAAAATTCCACTTCTCAGGGAAGGGAATATTTGTTTCGCCAATCAAGTCCACCGTACGAACAACAACGTAACGGATATACCATCCACGATCTTTGTTATCTTCAGGATTTACCAAAACTTTTTTTCTCCTTGCAGTTAAGGTAAAAACCCCATGGCGTATTAAGTTAGGATGGTATAGATGAATGAGGTGAGAAAAGGTGAAATTGACATTGGCCTTGGAGGATAAATATATCAAACAAGCCACTGTTCTCCACACTAATGGACCGATTTGGGCCAAACAAATTGTGAAGAAACGACAAAAATCGAGAATAACTGGGTCAATCGAAGGATTAAAACCTAAAGTGAAGGGGTATGTATAAACAGAAGAATACCCACTTCTAAAAGAGGAAATTCTTTGATTTGGGGAAGGAATTGACATTCGGAGACTATCCTTCCAGTTACAATCTCTTCTTATGGTGGGGATTGTAAGCTCGGTTACTATTGTGGGGTAAGTATCGGCTTTTTCTAAATTTGTAATTTGTTTTCAAAGAGAAGTTTTGTCACTTTCAAAAGACAAATCACTGGGAACTATTTCATCAACTGAGGGTTCTTGAGAAGAATCAAGAATTTCCCTACTTTTAGAAGAAGTGGCCTTTGGGATAGAACTCCTTGAAGAAGAACCAGAGGAGCCGCCTCGAGTAGATTCTAACCCTGTTCAAAGCCTACCTCCTCCGCCTCTTCTGTGTCTAACAGGAGCGTTGGGAAATTGATCGAGAATTGGAACTTTTTTATGGTTAGGGTTTGAAGAAGACATTGTTAAGAAGGAAGTGTGTGCTGAAGATTTGTGAAGAAGACAAAGGAAGAAAAAGTTATGTGTAAAATGGGAACCGTCAACCTTAGAAGTGTAATGATGGAAAGCCAATAATAAAGGCAGCTATCACTTCGTAAATAGTGAGAATGAAGAAGTCTCGAAAAAGGGTGTGAATAGCGGAATCAATTAGAAAATGACACATGGGCAGAACATTAAATGGAAAAGACTACTGAGGCGTTAATACTGTCATGAGCATTAATTGTGGCAAAAATTCCTTTTTCATGAAGATCCACTTCCCAAATATTTAATTGATAAATAAATGGAAAGTGGGGGGACTATCTATATTAGGAAAAAACTGAGTTTATATTAAAGATGATGTGACATGACACGAGGATTAATTAAATGGTCAAAGCGCAGCAATTGACTAAGATGCACGGATGGAGACAACCACGGGAAGAAGAATTTAAATAGGCACGAGACGACGTATAGATACGAGTCTCGTACCAATTTAAATTATTTACAGCCAACGGATTAGAAGGCATTGAAGACAAAGATCTGATAACAGAAAGGAGTCCAAATTCATTATTAAATACTTGATACATTACAAAATTGGTATTTAATAGGAATGATTATATAACTGCTTATTTAATGTCATTTATTACTCATGATTATATCATTAAAGCTGAGGCTTCATTCTTTTACCTAGAATTATCTATAAAAGGAAGAAGTATCATCATTTGTAAGGACACGAAATACTATTGAGAATTTATTGAAATACACATCTATTTGCTTTTTACCATCATTCTCAAAAGTATTTTATTTTGTCTCCTGATTATCAGTAACCCGAATTTCTTTTTAGCTTTGACCAAAGACTCAGATTTTTGGTTAAACAGTAAGCTCCAATTCAGTTCCAGCTAAATATTAATAAAAAATATTTTAGAAGTTAATAATTACCATCACGTAATGTAGAAAATGTTTATACGATAGAAGCGATTATAATATGAGACCTAATGAGTTCGGCACAAACAACCTTATTTTATCGGAATCTATTTATCAAATGATGTCACTTTTTGTGTGCTATTTAATCGAGACCAAGGGATCGCGTCGGAGGTCGACCTCGTAATGGATCGAGCCAAAGTACGAAGACGAGGTGATAAGTTCAAGAATCGAGGTTCCAGTCGAGATCGAGGACAACAACGATTGAGACTAAGTATGACCGACTTCGAGTGAGGTGCAATAACGGAAATGCGAGATATCCGTAACCGGTCGGAGATCACGGCAAAAATCTAGGAACAGATCAAATCAAGGGCGGTTATTCGTACCAATCATGGGATTTGCTTCCATAATATAATTGTACCATAATTAGGATTCCTCTAGTATATAAAGGGGAGTCCACATCACTTGTAAGCACTTTACATTCACACAGATCAAAGCAATATGATATTCTCTCTTTAACTCACGTTCTCTTGTTCATCAGTTTGCTGCTTTTTAACTATTCTTGCTTTACTAGCTCGAGGGTATTCCAACTCGAGGTCTATGCTTAAACATTGGTTCATTTTACGTTATTGACAATTTCTATTGCTTATCTTCACGTTTCTCAATTGATATTAAGTGAAATCGTGTATAATTAAAACCATATTACAAGTTTAATTGTTACTCAATTTTCAGGGTAAACAGTTTGGGCCCCTCCGTGGGGCTAAGGATAATATTGTTTGCTTAATATTTTAACCTCCATAACACACACTTCTTTTACGCTTGTTCTCGTAAGTGTTTTTGAATTCAGGAATCAATATATCGAACTCTCAAGCAGTGCCCACTCACACAAATATCGGTCTTGGTCTTCATGGCGAGAACGAGCACATAGCCGCCCCGGGAAATGGAGTACCTCTAATCAATCCCAATGTACCACAAGCCATAGATCCAGTCGATGTCAGTTCTCGAGTTGCCATTCGTAGAGATTTAGGCGCCGACCCTGAGAATAGCGTCCGCAGAGACGCTTGGGTAGCCGATCAGAACGCACAGAATGGTAAAAAAGGCGGGATTAGCCTTCGAATGATATTTGACATGTTACAAACTCAGCAGGCTGCGATAGCGCAACTCCAAAATCAAAATCGAGCACCAAGCAGAATCGAACTCGATACATCACAAGAAGTTGTTCATAGGGTCTAACCTGTACAGGTAAAGTTGAATGATAATGGATAGGGAACTGACCCCGCCATCATAAAGATGCTCGAGGAGCTCATTAAACAGATTGAAATAGGAGAAACAAAAATTGAGGCTAATGACAAAAAGGTAGAAACGTACAACTTACGGGTTGATCAAATACCTAGGGCACCCCCGATTTTGAAGGGTTTAGATTCGAAAAAGTTCGTACAGAAGCCTTTCCCACCAAGTGCAGCTCCGAAGCCCATTTCGAAGAAATTTCGCATGCAAACAATTTCCAAGTACAATGGAACCACTGATCCTAATGAGCTTGCCACTTCTTATACATGCATAATAAAGGGAAATGACTTAGAAGACGATGAGATAGAATCTGTTCTGTTGAAGAAATTTGGAGAAACTTTATCGAAGGGGGAAATGATATGATACCACAATTTGGTGCCCAATTCCATCGATTCTTTTGCCATGCTTGTTGATTCATTCGAAAAGGCACACGTCAAAGCGATAAAGGTCGCAACTAGGAAGTCAGACCTCTTCAAAGTGAGACAAAAGGACAATGAAATGCTAAGAAAATTCGTATCTCGATTTCAGATGGAACGCATGGACCTACCCCCGGTTACCGGTGATTGGGTTGTCCAACCCTTTACTTAGGGGTTGAACGAGTGAAGTTCGGTAGTGTCACATGAACTAAAGCAGAATTTGATCGAATATCCAGCGGTGACCTGGGTTGATGTGCATAATCGATACCAATCAAAGATCAAAGTAGAGGATGATCAGTTGGGAGCCTTGTCCAGTTCCGTTTATCCAAATAGATCCGAAGGTAGGATTCAAAGAGACATCGATAGAGAGCCTCGATTGAACAGAGATCGGTACGAACCATATGGCACGGATCATAGAAACAACGGATCGGGACATAATCCTGTTCGAAATGATCGAAGGAATGATCGAGGTCAAAATTCTCGATGGCTCATGAATAAGAGTGGCTTCGATAAGCATGCATAGCCTAAGGAAGCACCATGGTTATCGGAATACAACTTCAGCGTTGATGCTTCAGGTATTGTGTCAGCCATTGGACGAATCAAGGATACTAGGTGGCCCAGGCCCTTGCAGACCGATCCAGCTCAAAGGAATCCAAATCAAATGTGCAACTATCATGGAACCCATGGTCACATAACCGAAGACTGCTGACAATTAAGGGAGGAGGTAGCTCGTTTATTCAACGAAGGTCATTTTCGAAAGTTTTTGAGTTACCGAGCAAAAAATCACTTCACAGTCAGATATGCAAACATGAAAAACGAACAGAAGGAACCGTAACACATGATTCATATGATCGTCAGTGGGGTCGATATTCCTCAGTGTCCGACATTTAAATGCACCAAATTTAGAATCACAAGGGAGAAGCGTACCCGGGACTACTTACCAAAAGATATCTTATCTTTCAACGATGAGGATACAGAAGGGATCAAATAGCCTTACAATGACACACTAGTATTATCTATCCTTATGAATAAAATTCAAGTTAAACGTGTGTTGGTTGATCCAGGTAGCTCGGCAAATATTATCCAATCAAGGGTCGTAAAGCAGCTCGGCCTTCGGGATCAAATCGTTCCTGCAGCTCGAGTGCTCAACGGTTTCAACATGCCAAGTGAAACCACCAAAGAGGAAATTATGTTGCCAGTGTACGTGGCCGGAACTATCCAGGAAACAAAGTTCCATGTAATTGAAGGTGATATGAGATACAATGTGCTGCTTGGGAGACCTTGGATCCATAATATGAGGGTGGTACCTTCAACACTTTATCAAGTTTTAAAATTCCCAATACCGAAAGGAGTCAAGATGGTTTACGACGAGCAACCAATAGCCAAAGAGATGTTTGCAATTGATGAGGTGATACCAGTTTTGACTCTAACATCAGCAAAAGAGCCAAAATCAAAGGAAAAGAAGGAAGTCAAATAGCAACCACAGTCGCCGGCTTCGACCAGATTAGAATAGCAAGAAATTATCGATGATGATGATTGTATGATATCTCGAACCTTTGTAATCCCAAATGATTCCGACGCCACAAAGTCGACGGTCGAAGAGTTGGAGCAAGTCATACTGATCGAGCATCTGCCTGATCGAAAGGTATACCTGGGCACGAGGTTAACTCCCGAGCTCAGGGAAAAACTCATTAAATTCTTTATTAAAAATATGGATTGTTTTTCTTGGTCCCACCTTGACATAACAGGGATCTCATCGGAGATTACCACTCATCGATTGAGCTTGGATCCAAAGTTCAGACCGGTGAAGCAAAAGAGAAGGCCCCAGTCTGAGGTAAAACATGCATTCATCAAGGACAAGGTAACCAAACTTCTCAAAATAGGATCCATCGGGGAAGGAAAATATCCCGAATGGTTAGCAAACATAGTTATAGTCCCCAAGAAGGGGAATAAACATAGAATGTGTGTAGACTACAAAGACTTTAACAAAGCATGCCCTAAGGACTCCTTTCCTCTGTCGAATATTGATCGCATGATTGAAGCCACGGCCGGCCACGAGATCCTTAGTTTTCTTGATGCCTACTCCGGGTACAACCAAATACAAATGAACTAGGAGGATCAAGAAAAGACCTTGTTTATCACTAAGTACGGTACTTATTTCTATAATATAATGCCGTTTGGGCTAAAAATGTTGGTGCTACTTATCAACGCCTAGTAAACTGAATGTTAGAAGAACAAATAGGTAAATCAATGGAGGTTTATATTGATGACATGCTAGTTAAGTACCTGCGCACAGAAGACCATTTGACACATTTGCAGGAAACCTTTGACATATTGAGAAAATACAACATGAAGCTCAACCCCGAGAACTGCGTATTTGGGGTCGGTTCAGGCAAGTTCCTCGACTTTATGACCTCAAATCGGGGAATCGAGATTAACCCCGATAAAATCAAGGCAATCAAAGACATCATAGTCGTGGACAACATTAAGGTCATACAAAGGTTAACATGACGGATAACCGCTTTAGGCCGATTCATCTTGAGGTCTTCGGATCGAAGTCACACATTCTTCTCACCGGTCAAAAAGAAGAACAATTTCGTTTGGACCCCGGAATGCCAACAAGCATTGGAAGGATTAAAGCAATATCTTCCGAGCCCATAATTGCTTCAGACTCCGAAAGCGGACGAGCAACTCTACTTATATTTGGCAGTCTCGGAGGTCGCGGTAAGTGGTCTCCTAGTTCGAGAAGAGCAAGGTACGCAATTTTCTATTTACTACTGTCACACCTCCTTTTCGCGCGCCCGTCCCCGAAGGGTTAAATGCGCGGGTGGAGTTTTTCCAATTTAAGTGACAATATTCGAAATGGGATTATTTATTTAATTCAGAGTCGCCACTTGGGAAAGGTTTGGTTTTGGTGTCCCAAGTCACCGGTTTATCTTGAATCCCAAATCGAGGAAATTTTCGACTTTTTCAAATGAAGTCTGCGAACCAGAAATTCTAAGTAAGGAATTCTGTTGACCCGAGGGAAGGTGTTAGGCACCCTCAAATCCCGTGGTTCTAGCACGGTCGCTTAAATTGTTATAATGGCTAAGTATCTGATTTAAATACAGGTTGTGACTTATGTGCTTTTATTAAGTTTAAACCGCTTTTATTATTACCATTTATTTTATAGAATTGCAACGTCGTGAAAATGCATCTCGAACCACGTCACAGTCAATGCACCCGTAGTTGTTAATACATTTTGACTCCGTTGAGACTTGGATTTGGGTCACATCAATGTGCACCCGATTTTAAGAATATAATTTACTTAAAGTTGCGCCTAAAGAATCTAAACGCGTTATTATCTTTGGGGAAGGCAGTGGAATTCACTAAACAGTCCGTCCCAAATTCTAAGTATTTATCATGATCAATTGTTGAGGGCCCCGCAATTTACATTTTTATTCGGCGAGGCTCGTCTCATTATTTTAGAAGGGTACCCTACAGTGGCTACATTTCTACTACGTTTATCTTTAAAGGGAAGGATGATACCGAACTTTGCTTGTTTGAGCAAATACAGACTGAATCCTTATTATGTTTGCTGAACCTAAATTTGTTTGATTACCTGATTGATTGTCCATGAGGTGAGAGTTACCTCATGCTTTGTCTTCATCGAGTGAATACGCTTATTAATCTGCTAAGTGAGATTGCAAACAAACTAACAACATGTATTGAGTTCTGTTTAAAAACCTCCAAATTCTATTTTAACACTCTAACCTATTTGAAATTGATAAACGAAATCGGCTGTTTATTAGGAAAATTACTACTAATTGAACTCAAGATGACTATTAGTTTTTCTCAATAATCATCACATTATTTCGAAACAAAGAATCTATACCGAAACCCGATATCGAACCTGCATTGGAACAAATAAAACTGACAGGAGAACTGGCATTCATAGCCAGACTCTTAATGTGACTGCATGAGAGTTTGTTTGGGATACATTTATCCCAGACCTAATACCACAGATTTGTCAATTCAGTGGTCTAGGCAAAAATACATACAAGTGCCTGCCATGACTCTATGTTATACAGTCATAACTAAGCCAAACAGAGCGTTATACTGAACTGAATGTATACTAAATCAGACATGCTGTCTATGTCATACTGTCATTACTATTGAACAATGTTATCTAACAGTCCATCTCAAACAGAATGTATGCTAGTTTATACAAAGTATTTGCAGTTTGCAGTAAAAATACAATCCCAACTAACATTCGACCTATTTTTAACACCCATGTTATAACATGAACAGCTGTTCGTTTCTTTATTTCTGTTTCAACTTCAAACTTTCAACAATACAAGGTTTCAGAGGTTGTGTACCTGGAAATATTTGACAATTGAAGAAAAGGGGAGTCAGCAGAGTACAATGACAACAAAATGCAGCAGCAATCATAGCACTATCAGTAGCAGCAGGGCAGAATAGCAGCAGGCAAAGCAATACAGCAAGAAACAGGCTCGAGTGCAGAAATGCCACTATGGCCAATAGAAAGCAATAGCCAAATGACAGCAACACCCAGTGGAGTAGAATCAGAACTCCAAGCAGACCAAATCAGTCGTAAACCAATGGAAAACACTTGACTAAATAGACACAACTGGAACTTCAAAGAATCAGAATTGATTTCAACAAGTTGAACAACTCAAAACCCAAATAACAAATAGGAAGAAGCAATTTCTGATTGTAGATTGTATACTTTCTATCTCTTAACCTCCCTCTATCTGTGTTTTCCTAAAATCAGTTCTATCCTTTTCAATCCTCTCAGTCTAAATATCCCTCTATGTCTGTATCTCTTTGTATGTCTTTCGAGCTCTCTCTTTCAAAACTCCTCACAATGTGTTTCCCCTTCTTCCTGTATTTTCTGATCTCCTCCCTTCATCTCTGTATGCCCATCCTTTTATAAGCCTTCATATTACCCCTTTTACAGCCTGATAGATTATCACCAATACCCCTCCCATGTGCCTCCCATTTTCCATCCCAACTTTAGCTAATTAAGTATTAGACCCCATTCACATTCCCTGGCAGATTCAACTTTTCCATTTTATTAACTAAAAGCAAGTATGGGCAGTAGAATATATCTGACAGCATATGCTGTCAAACCATTTTAAAATTGAAAGCCCTTTTATGCAAGAAAACAGGCTGTGCACAAAGCACATGAGGTGCACCAATGCACATGCTGTGCACGAGTGCACATGCCTTCCAATTCAGAATTTAAACCAAACAATCCTTTTTACATTACTGATCAATTCAAACAACTATAAGTAAACAAAAACTGGTTCTTAATTGACTCAACAAATACTTAGCAGAAGTAAATCGATTTGTTATTGTTCGGACAGTTGAAACTAATTGACGACACATGTCGACTCGACTATATTAGCATTAACATACACAATCGTAACCAAAAATCCGACATTTAACAGTATCGACCCATAATTCGAATTATACTGACTGAGCAAAGTGGTACTCGAGGAACCAATTGCTCAGTCAACATTTGAAGCTCAATTATTGTACAACAAATACATATGTCTTATCAGAATAGGAGGGGGGATTTTAGACAAACAAACAGAGGTTCAGGCAAAGCGGTTGAAGCACAGTTGATAGAAGTCAAGGACAGAAAACGAACAGACCCTTACAACAATCAAACGAACCAAAACAACTAAGAAAAGAAAGAAACTCACCTTAAACCGCAAAAGATCAAAACCTTAACTCGGACTTGGTCAGGCCTTTCTTAAGGCTGAACGGACTTTAAACGAAGTGTTTCTCAGATGAGAAACACTTTGATTAAAGTCCATTAGACCTTAATCTCTTCGGTTGAACCAGTGACGGAGGAACACAAAACTTTCAAAACTTAGATCTGGGATTCAGGCTTCCCTGATCAGATTCGGACCAAACCAAGTATGGTTTGGTCACGAGGAGGGTCTGGGGAGTGTCTGGTGTGAAGCTGGGGTAGGTTGGTGTAGATCGAGTTTTGACTCGAATCTTCAAATGAAGATTCGAGGACCTGGAGGGTGATTCGAACTAAACGGTTAACAAGTCTATGTTCAGGGTGGTGAGGGGGTTCTATGGTGTTCAGGGCAAGGTCACCGGCGTTCATGCCGCCGGTTTTTCATGGTGAGGAGTACAGGGGCGGCTCTAGGGTTTGTGGGTTTGGGTGAAGACGACGAGGCTGGGGTATTGGATAGGGGGGTAGGGTACGATTATGAACTTATATAGTTAGTGGGTGGACGGATCTCGACCGTTAGATCAATTTAGATCTACGGTCTGGATCTGGTGGTTAAATGGAACGGTGTCGTTTCAAGTGTTGAGGGTTTGGGTTCGGTCCGGTTGTAAACGGGTCGGGTTCCTCAGTGGGTTGTGGGGAAGTGATCTTGGCCGTTGATCAATCTGAGATCAACGGCCCAGATCACACTGGACTAAAATGTCATCGTTTGGACGTCCTGGGCATTAGGTGGCCTGGACCGGGCAGGCCTGGGTCTTGGGCTGTTTGTTTGGGCCAATTTTGTTAAAATTGGCCCAAGTCCGGAAGGGAAGGGTCCTTTTCTTTATTTTTTTTTATTTCCTTTTTCTTATTTATTTTAAAACAAAACTAAACCAAAAAATCAAATTAAAATTAAATACACACTCAATACAATTATTTGCACACACACTAAAATATTTCAAAACAGGTAAAGTCAAACAAAATAAAATCATGGACGAAGATGCCTATTCATGATTTTCTATTTAACGACCGGATTACGGTTCGAATTATGCAGGACACATATATTTTTTTTTGAATTTTGTTTTAATAAAGTAAATAAATAAAAATGGGCCGAAATCACAAATAAATCAACAAGGTGCCGCACAGAAATCCAAAAATTGTACAGCAGGGCCAATTATTATTTTTTATTTCTTTTTGGAGCGATTGTCGTGCGAAACAAAAATCACGTGCTCACAGCTGCCCCTCTTTGTTCGGAAACACGAAGGGTTTTCGTGCAAAGATAAAGTGAGCGTGTATGAGCGATTTTTGCCTATAGACCACTCCGTATGAAGCATGTTTTTTTTGAAAGATCTGACCGAATCTTGCTTCAAAGATTTCCTACATATCCTGGGCTAAACAGGAATCAGGTCAATGTAGTTCGAGAAGTTTTGGTAGCTGGGACTACCATGGGATTGCAATGCTTGCTGCTATTGCTGCTGCTGTTGTCACTGCTACGTTACTGACCGCCTTATTACAACCAAACGAAAATTGGAAACTGAACTAACTACTTATATGCATGTCAACTGCTAGTTACAAGATTCCTATCTATGATTCTTTTACGACTTGATCTTGGGTCTTAGCTGATTCTGCTTGTAGACTCCGATCTAAATCCTGATGCTTGCGAGTTGCGGCGACCTGTTTAATCTCTGGGATACTGAGTGAGACGCGATTGGCAGGGTTTAGGACCTTAGTCAAATGTTGGAGTCGATCATGCTCTCCATTCACTCTGATATCTCGGGATGTCTTCTTTTGTATTTTTCTTCTTTGATTCTGAGTTGAGACTCATCTCGTGGGTCATTTCGATCTGTGTGGCTCGAGGTTAGACCTGCGGGAGAAAACAAATGGACGAAATTTTCTGCCCCAGTTTCACTAGGAAAATTTCGTTAATTATTCACCAGGAAGTTCATAAAATTGATGAAAGAGGATATGCATGCTCAGTTCAGGGTTGGAGCCCTAATACCGACTAGATGGGGAAAGGTTCAGTTTAGGGTTTAAAACCCTAAAGCTAATTGCGTGAAAAAGCTCAGTTTAGAGTTTAAAACTCTAATGCTGGCTGGAAAAAAATTCAGTTTAGGGTTTAAAACCCTAATACTAACTAAAAGGAAAATTCAGTTTAGGGTTTAAAACCCTAATGCTGATTGCATGAAAAAGCTCAGTTTAGAGTTTAAAACTCTAATGCTGGCTGGAAGGAAAAAGTTCAGTTTAGGGTTTAAAACCCTAATGCTGACTAAAAGGAAAATTCAGTTTAGGGTTTAAAACCCTAATGCTGATTGCATGAAAAAGCTCAGTTTAGAGTTTAAAACTCTAATGCTGGCTGGAAGGAAAAAGTTCAGTTTAGGGTTTAAAACCCTAATGCTGACTAAAAGAAAAATTCAGTTTAGGGTTTAAAACCCTAATGCTGATTGCATGAAAAAGCTCAGTTTAGAGTTTAAAACTCTAATGCTGGCTGAAAGGAAAAAGTTCAGTTTAGGGTTTAAAACCCTAATGCTGACTAAAAGGAAAATTCAGTTTAGGGTTTAAAACCCTAATGCTGATTGCATGGAAAAGCTCAGTTTAGAGTTTAAAACTCTAATGCTGGCTGGAAGGAAAAAGTTCAGTTTAGGGTTTAAAACCCTAATGCTGACTAAAAGGAAAATTTAGTTTAGGGTTTAAAACCCTAATGCTGATTGCATGGAAAAGCTCAGTTTAGAGTTTAAAACTCTAATGCTGGCTGAAAGGAAAAAGTTCAGTTTAGGGTTTAAAACCCTAATGCTGACTAAAAGAAAAATTCAGTTTAGGGTTTAAAACCCTAATGCTGATTGCATGGAAAAGCTCAGTTTAGAGTTTAAAACTCTAATGCTGGCTGAAAGGAAAAAGTTCAGTTTAGGGTTTAAAACCCTAATGCTGACTAAAAGGAAAATTCAGTTTAGGGTTTAAAACCCTAATGCTGACTATAAGGAAAATTCAGTTTAGGGTTTAAAACCCTAATGCTGACTAAAGGGAAAATTCAGTTTAGGGTTTAAAACCCTAATGCTGATTGCATGAAAAAGCTCAGTTTAGAGTTTAAAACTCTAATGCTGGCTGAAAGGAAAAGTTCAGTTTAGGGTTTAAAACCCTAATGCTGACTAAAAGGAAAATTCAGTTTAGGGTTTAAAACCCTAATGCTGATTACATGGAGAAGCTCAGTTTAGGGTTTAAAACCCTAATGCTGGCTGAATGAAAGAGTTCAGTTTAGGGTTTAAAACCCTAATGCTGACTAAAGGAAAAATTCAGTTTAGGGTTTAAAACCCTAATGCTGACTAAAGGAAAAATTCAGTTTAGGGTTTAAAACCCTAATGCTGACTGCATGGAAAAGCTCAGTTTAGGGTTTAAAACCCTAATGCTGATTGCATGAAAAAGCTTAGTTTAGAGTTTAACACTCTAATGCTGGCTGAAAGGAAAAAGTTCAGTTTAGGGTTTAAAACCCTAATGCTGACTAAAAGGAAAATTCAGTTTAGGGTTTAAAACCCTAATGCTGATTGCATGAAAAAGCTCAGTTTAGAGTTTAAAACTCTAATGCTGGCTGAAAGGAAAAAGTTCAGTTTAGGGTTTAAAACCCTAATGCTGACTAAAAAGAAAAATTCAGTTTAGGGTTTAAAACCCTAATGCTGATTAAAAGGAAAATTCAGTTTAGGGTTTTAAAACCCTAATGCTGATTGGCTGGAGATAAAGCTCGAGAATACTACACGATCTATTTTTGAGTTTTCTTGTTTCAATAGAAGATAAAAGGGAGTTTTGCGGGAACTTACCTTTTGAGTGAATTCCTTATTGCCAAAATGTTTCTTGTACTCGTGTACCTTCTTCTTTGGGCGACACCCGCTTCTTGCATGGTTGTCTTGGATCATTCCTGTTTCAACTTTTCAGACAAAGAACAATTGTTAGTTCGGAAACGACGGTTGGTTCGGTGACCTTGATCGTTCCCAATTGCTTTGTTGCGTCTCTATTTCTGTTGCGAAGTCCCGCCATTGATTTGATTCGAATGGCGAAACCTTTAGACTGCTCAGGCTTGTATTTCCGGATTCTGTGATGATTTGCCTCGTAAGGCCTCTTTTTTTCTTTTTGTCCCGTTTTGATTGAAGGTTCTCAACGGGGATTTTATTGGAGGTGTTCTGTGGGAACTTGTACAAAAGGAAGCTATGTGGGGGGGGGGGGAATATTTACAAAGTGGATTCTTTGTGCGGATTCTGTACAATGGGGTATGCTGGGTTTTTGTTTCAAAACGGGCTTCCCAGGGTTTGTTGGGGTAAGCTTGTTGGGGAATATTTACAAAAGGACTCGCTGGGGATGTGCTGATGAAATTCCAACGGGGATTTTTTTTTTTATACTGGGGGGACTTTGTGGGAGATTGTACAAAAGAGAAACTCTGTGGGGTTTTGTACAGGGGGAGACTCTGTGGGGATTTGTCCGAAGGTGGACTTGCTGGGGAAGATTTCAAGATTTCTCTCTTTCTTCTTTACTCCGAAACACTATCAAACGTCATGATTCATCATTCTTGGGTAATCATATCAACGAGATGAGGCGCTTTCCTTCATGAGACGGGATTCCGTGCAAACAAACCTGCCACCTGTCCTTTCCGGTGTGTCCTGAACTCGGGGTTAAAATGCAAAAGGGATTCGGGAAGAAACAAAGAAAGGGGAAAACAAATCAGAAAAGGAATACCCTTTTCGGGACGAGAGAGACTTATCTGAGGAAGATAACGCTGGCTTTAAATGACATGACATGCTCTTTGGACTGGACGTCTGACCTTCTAAGAGCTTGCGTTTTCCTGAACCAGAACGGATCTTTGTGATTCCAAACTGGTGGCACTCTGCCGAAACTTTCTTGGGGTGGCGTCATTCTTTTTCGGCCAACAGCGCCCTTTGCGGGTTTTCGCTGGCTGACCTCTCTCATTTCTCTTCCTGTCATCGCTTGATAGCGCTCTTTGCGAGTTTTTACTAAACAAGCTCTCTCATTTTGGTTTCTCTACTCCCGTCGCCTCGTGGTGCCCGAAGGTTTTCACCGCTGTGACTCTCTCATTTTATCTCTCTCAATTCAGAGTGTGCCGGTTTCCATTCGTGGTGCTTATTGGTTTCCCACCGTATTTGGGAATTGATTTGAAGGCTTGTGCTTGGTAAAGAAAGGTAGATGATACTAGCTTCTCAAGTGCTCGACGTGCCCCGGTTTTCAATTTCAGGGTGAATGGGATCTTATTGTTGGTGTGACTGAACCTCAGGGAGAGGCTACCTACGTATCCTTTCGGAATCAAGTCAAACGTAGTTCAGGCCTCAATCAAATTTTGTTTTTGTTTTCTTTCTTTGTTTTTTTTTTGTTTTTTTTTTTTTTTTCTTCTTTTTTTTTCTTTTTGTAGAGAGGGTTGGGTAGTGTTTGGGGAGTAGTGGGGAATAAAACCTTCGCCATTTTCAAACATGTCAGGACCACTGGAGTATGATTTAGACGTAGTACCTTTTGACTGCATCTGTATTTACTGCTGTGTCGGGGTCATTTCCTTCGATATCACCTAAATACAATGCTCCTCTTGGCAATATTTTCCTTACGATGTATGGGCCTTTCCAATTTGGGGCGAACTTTCCTTTTGCTTCTTTATGATGCGGCAGAATACGCCTTAGTACCAGCTGACCTACTTCGAAATTCCGGGGTCGGACTTTCTTGTTGTAAGCACGGGCCATTCTTCGTTGGTATAACTGTCCGTGACAAACCGCGGCCATTCGCTTTTCATCAATCAACGTCAATTGCTCTAGCCGAGTCTTGACCCACTCGTTGTCCTCGATTTCTGCTTCGACAATGATTCGAAGCGAAGGAATTTCTACCTCTGCCGGTATTACAGCCTCGGTCCCATAAACCAAAAGATAAGGAGTCGCTCCCACCGATGTGCGTACCGTAGTGCGGTACCCCAATAATGCAAAAGGTAACTGCTCATGCCACTGTCGGGAACTTTGTATTGTTTTCCTCAAAATCTTCTTGATGTTTTTATTTGCAGCTTCCACAGCACCATTGGCTTTCGGCCGATAAGGAGTAGAATTCCTATGCGTTATCTTGAACTGCTCGCATACATCTCCCATCAAGTGACTGTTCAAGTTTGCTGCATTATCTGTAATGATAGTCGCAGGAATACCGAAACGACAGATAAGATTTGAGTGCACAAAATCTACTACAGCTTTCTTAGTGACCGACTTGAGAGTGACAGCTTCTACCCATTTTGTGAAGTAATCGATGGCAACCAGTATAAACCTGTGTCCATTCGAGGCCTTTGGTTCAATTGGTCCAATGACGTCCATGCCCCAGGCGACAAATGGCCAAGGCGCAGACATGGGATGCAGTTCCGTGGGAGGTGCATGAATCAAATCACCGTGCACCTGACACTGATGACATTTCCGAACGAAGCTGAAGCAATCCTTTTCCATGGTCATCCAGTAATAACCTGCTCTAAGGATTTTCTTCGCTAAGACATACCCGTTCATGTGAGGTCTGCACACACCTGCGTGTACTTCGTGCATGATCTTTCTCGCTTCCTCGATATCGACACATCTGAGGAGATTGAGGTCCGGGGTCCTCTTATACAACAATTCGCCGCTCAGAAAGAAACCACTTGCATGTCGCCTAATGGTCCTTTTTTGATCTCCAGTAGCGTGCTCGGGGTATTCTTGTGTCTTCAGGAATTTCTTGATGTCATGGTACCAAGGCTGCGTATTTGATCCTGCCTCGATTACACTGCAGTAACCGTGTCTTTCCTTGATTTGGATTTCCAAAGGATCGACGTGGGCGTTGCCCGGGTATGGCAGCATTGAAGCCAAAGTAGCAAGTGCATCTGCCAGTTCATTATGACACCTCGGAATATACCTGAACTCTATTGATGTAAAGCGCTTGCTGAGGTCCTCCACATGTTGTCGGTATGGGATAAGTTTGACATCCCGAGTTTCCCATTCGCCTTGAACTTGTCGGATGATCAGGTCAGAATCTCCCATAATCAGTAAGTCTTCGACATCCTGATCGATTGCCATATGCATGCCCATAATGCAGGCTTCATACTCGGCTGTATTGTTTGTGCAAAAGAAACGCAGTCTAGCTGTGGCGGGATAATGCTGACCGGAAGGCGAGATCAAAATTTCCCCAATCCCTACACCCTTGGCGTTCACGGCTCCGTCAAAGAACATCTTCCAAACATGTGCTTCCTCCGAGATCACTTCTACGGTGTTTACCTCTTCATCTGGAAAGTAGGTATCCAATGGCTGGTATTCCTCATCGACCGGATTTTCGGCCAAATGATCAGCTAACGCCTGGGCTTTCATGGCCGTGCGAGTGACATAAACTATGTCGAATTCCGTAAGCAAGATTTGCCATTTAGCCAGTCTCCCAGTAGGCATTGGTTTCTGAAATATATACTTCAAAGGATCCAACCTGCTTATGAGGAATGTAGTGTGGGCTTGGAGATAATGTCTCAGCTTTTGAGCAACCCATGTGAGAGCGCAGCATGTCCTTTCCAGCAGAGTGTATTAGGCCTCGTAGCCGGTGAATTTCTTGCTCAAGTAGTAAATTGCTTGCTCCTTCTTTTCGGTTACGTCATGTTGCCCGAGGACGCAGCCGAAAGAATTCTCCAAGACTGTCAGATACAAGAAAAGTGGCCTTCCTGGTTCCGGAGGGACCAAGACTGGGGGATTCGAAAGGTACTCTTTGACTTTATCAAAGGCTTCTTGACACTCAGGTGTCCATTTGATCGCCGCATCTTTCCTTAATAGCTTGAATATGGGCTCACACGTGCTTGTCAGCTGGGCAATAAACCGACTGATGTAGTTCAACCTGCCCAAAAGACTCATCACGTCTTTCTTTGTTCTTGGGGGAGGCAGATCTCTGATGGATTTTATCTTAGTTGGATCTAGCTCGATACCTCTCCTGCTTACGATGAAGCCCAAAAGTTTGCCCGACGGAACTCCGAAAGCACATTTGGCTGGGTTTAGCTTCAAGTCATACTTCCTTAGCCTCTCGAAGAATTTCCTCAAGTCTTGGATGTGATTATCCTGCGTTCTAGACTTGACTATCACGTCATCCACGTACACCTCTATTTCCTGATGCATCATGTCATGGAAAATGGCAGTCATGGCCCTCATGTAAGTAGCTCAAGCATTCTTCAGACCAAATGGCATGACCCGATAACAGTAGGTGCCCCAAGGCGTGGTGAAAGCAGTCTTCTTGGCGTCCTCTTCATCCATCAGTACCTGATGATATCCAGCGTAACAATCTACGAAAGACTGTATCTCGTGTTTGGCGCAATTATCAACGAGGATATGGATGTTGGGCAGCGGGAAATTATCTTTAGGACTTTCTCTGTTTAGATCTCGGTAATCTACACATACCCGAGTTTTCCCGTCCTTTTTTGGTACTGGAACCACATTCGCCAGCCATGTTGTATATTGGACTACCCGAATCACTCCCGTTTTCAGCTGCTTGGTGATCTCCTCTTTAATCTTGTCACTGACCTCAGTTTTGAACTTTCGTTGCTTTTGTTGAACTGGAGGATAATCAGGATGAATCGGCAATTTATGAACCACTAGATCAACACCTAGTCCCGGCATGTCATCATATGACCAAGCAAACACGTCTTTGAATTCAAGAAGAAGTTGAATTATTGCCTCTCGCGTTTTCTTGTCCGTGTGAATGCTTATCTTGGTCTCCCGGATTTCTTCCGGGGTTCCTAAATTTACCGGTTCAGTATCATTCAGATTCGGCTTAGGTTTATTCTCGAAATATTCCAACTCTCGGTTTATCTCCCTAAAAGCCTCTTCCGCATCATATTCTGGTTCTGGGTTCATTAATTCGCAGTTAAATAACTCATTGTGATCCGGGCGTGAAGTCCGCAAGCATGTCATATTTAAAGCCGCATTATTAGGACTGAAAAGGAAAATAAAAGGAAAAATGATAAAAATCAGAACAAAAGAAAGAATAGGAAAGCAATGATGATTTTTTTTTTATATTTTCTTTGGAAAGTTGGAAGACAACAATGTTTACAACTAGGAATTCAAAGCAACAATAGAAAAGAAGAAAACGTTCAAGTTATGTCCTGGAGATAACTTGTGACACAGGAAAGGTGGCGGGACAGGTCTACCCGGACTTCCGTCTAGTCGGGAATGGCGTGGCCTCCCAGTTTTGAAGTTGGGCGCTCGGCCCCATGTACAGCATCTCAGCAGTGCTTGTGCCTTCACCTGGTTGAACCATGTGGACCTCGTAGAGCATCTCTCTCATTGCCCCACATATCTCCTCAATTTCCTCAGCTGTGAAGACCTCATCATCTTCTTCTTCAGTGTACCTCGGCCTGATGAAGGCTGTATATAAATCCGACAGTGGTTGAGGTAACTTCCAACCCTCATTTCTCCTTTTCTTTGCCCATTCTTCGTCTGCTGGAGTAGGTTTGAAACCTAGTCCAAAAGGTTTCTTGATGATTGGCAAAGTAATGGGTTCTGTTATTCCCTGAAGGGTTTGTCCAAGTCCCTTCCCTGGCCTAAATCCGTGTCGGATCATTTCTTTGGCCACCATAACCGAAGCGTTAGACAAGAAAGGCTGGGGGCAGGGTATTCCCTCTTCGTGCTGCTTTGCCAGTACAATCTCGAAAGCTTGATAGACCGTATGTTCGCTTCCTTCTCTTGGTTCAAGGTACGGGATGGATGGGTCCCGATAAATGGCATGCTCATCTTCCCCATGGACCACGATCTCTCGGTCTTCGTACTCGAACTTCACCATCTGGTGAAGAGTGGAAGGCACGGCTCCTGCCGCATGGATCCAAGGTCTGCCAAGGAGGAAATTGTAGGATGTGTCCATGTCGATCACCTGGAAGGTTACTCGAAATTCGACTGGTCCTATGACCAACAACAGGTCTATTTCTCCCATGGTATCTCTCTTGATGCCGTCGAAAGCTCTTACGCAGACATTGTTGGGTCGGATTCTTCCGGTCCCAATTTCCATTCTTTGTAGCGTGGAGAGCGGGCAAATGTCAACGCCTGAGCCTCCATCCAACATTACCCTCTTGACGTAATAGTCTTCGCATTTAACTGTTAGATGCAAAGCCTTATTGTGTGCCGCTCCTTCTGGGGGTAAATCATTCTTGCTGAAAGAGATTTGATTGACGGCGAAGAATCTTTCCGTCATCCGCTCTAGTTGCTCCACCGAGGTTTCAACCGGTACATATGCTTCATTCAGGGTTTTCAGCAGGATCTTTTGATGCTCGGTTGACCTCATTAATAATGACAGCATGGATACTTGCTCAGGGTGCTTGCGCAGCTGATCTATCACTTCGTAGTCCGGCATCTTCATTTGTTGGAAGAACACTTCCGCTTCTTCAACACTCACAGGCTTCTTTGGAGGGAAGCGCCTTTGTGTGGCGTTGTTCAGTTCTTGGGTATTTGAGTACCCTCCAACGAAAGTATTTTTTGGAAGTTCTCCCATGACCTCTTTACCTTTGTACATTACCAAAGTCTTTTGATAATTCCACGGCACTGTGGACAGGTTGGTCATTGGCTTTTGTGGCACGCGTCCGATAACCACTGGCTCATTCAGCCGAGGTGGTTGAATCGTCCCCCGGACCACATAGGCCCCTTTCGGCACGTACATAGGTTTTGTCTTTTTGATCCCGAAGTTCTGCGTCTTCTTGGCTTGACCTCGTGGTATGTAAAGAACTCCACCCTTTGCTGGTACCACTTTCTTCTCCACCTTCTTTTCAGGCTTGCTCTCTGCAGCCTTGGCCTCCTCCCCCTTTTCTGATTTCTGGTCTATTTCAGGCCTCTTCCCCGTGTCGACAATGGCAATTATGGCTTTCAAAGCAGGGTTGAACTCTTTGTCTTCACAAATCATGCCGATCAACGGCCCATTATTGTGAGCGGGCAATGGATTGTTAGTCACATTTGGGATCTCTTCGTCCCTTAGCACTATTTTTCCCTGCTCTATCAAATTTTCGACCACTCTTTTCAATGACCAGCAGTCGTTTATATCATGTCCCTCGGCTCCTGAATGATAGGCGCACCTGACTCCGGTTTTGTAAGAAGGCGATGTTGGGTTTTGCCTCATTTGGGGAATTGGTTGCAAGAAACCCAACTGGACTAGCTTAGGGAACAAAGTAGAGTATTGTTCACCGATGGGCGTGAAAGTCCGCCTTCGAGGTGGATCCTGAGGGCGAAAGTTATTCTGCGGGGGTTGTGGGTTATAGTGGTTGCGGTAAGGGGGCTGATTTCTGGGAGGTGGAGCTGGGCCTCGGTTGGTTTGTTGTGGTGGATGGTTATAAGGTTGGGCATTCATGACCATATAAGGTTGATGAGCATATGCCACATTTGAGTGGGGGTAATAGTGTTGTGGGGCTCTTTCCGGAAAATGGGGCCTGGGATGACGATACTCCCTTGCTTCAGAGGCTGCCATAGTCGTTTCTTCCTTCTTCTTCCCCCTTGTCGTTCCTCCGGACCCGCTTTGGACGGCCTGGGAGGTTGCCCTTATGGCTGCTTGACTCAGAATCCTACCTGTTTTCAAGCCATTTTCTACCATCTCTCCAATCTTAATCGCTTCCGCGAATGGCTTACCCATGGCTGACATCATGTTTTGGAAATAGTCAGACTCTTGAGCCTGGAGAAAGGTAGTGACCATTTCCACTTCATCCATGGGAGGCTTCACTCTCGACGCCTGTTCACGCCACTTAATAGCATACTCTCTAAAGCTTTCTGAAGGCTTCTTCTTTAAATTCGACAGAGAGTTTCGGTCTGGCGCAATGTCGATGTTATACTGGAATTGTTTTACAAAATCTCTGGCGAGATCATCCCATATATGCCATCGGGACATTTCCTGATCCATATACCATTCCGACGCTATCCCTACTAGACTTTCCCCAAAGTATGCCATTAGCAGTTCTTCTTTTCCGCCGGCTCCCCGCAATTGGTTGCAGTATTTTTTAAGATGTGCAATGGGGTCACCGTGCCCATCGTATTTCTCAAACTTGGGGGTCTTGAAACCTGTTGGCAGGTGCACGTGAGGAAACATGCACAGGTCGGCGTAAGAGACGCTCTTTTGCCCGCTCAATCCTTGCATATTCTTCAGACTTTGTTCAAGGCTTCTCATCCTTTTGGCGATCTCATTTTGTTCTGCAAATCTGGGGTTCTGATCCTGCCCGGGTGCAAGCTCGCACTGAGGCGGTAGAGGATTAGTATTGGTAGCGAACCTAGTTGGTTCCATTGAGAACGATGGGGCTTGGAACGTAAAAGATGATGAGTCAAAGCTTGGCTTGTATGTGGTAGGTTGTGCCGTAACCGGGCAAGGCGACGCAGTAAAGATGTTCATGCTTGCATCAGTGGCCGACATTTGGGATGAGGTTCAGAAGGCGATCCAGCGGAGAAGGCTGAGGTGGCTGGGTACCCGAATGGGGTAGCAGGATAATTTATGGGGACATTAGAAGTCCCACTTGACCT
The DNA here is from genome assembly GCF_000715075.1 of Nicotiana tabacum. Lineage (NCBI taxonomy): Eukaryota > Viridiplantae > Streptophyta > Magnoliopsida > Solanales > Solanaceae > Nicotiana > Nicotiana tabacum. Next base: position 48,268,497 of record NC_134089.1, on the reverse strand, counting down.
GGAGAATAATTCAGGGAATCCGGGGACAACACTTGGCGGCTCTTTCCCATTGTTCCAGTCGTCCAGCATTTCCAACATGCGGAGCCGTAGGATTCTATTTTCCTCCGCAGTTGTGGATTCAGGTGTGAGGGCGGCTGAGATTGAGCTCTCCTCAGAAACAGGGATCGTTTGCAATGGAATTTCTGAAGACATTTCCACACTTCCTTTCGACCTGGTGAAGTAAGTGTGAGTACTGCTTCTGGCCCTAACAACAGGTGGTTGAACACTTTTCCTTGACCTCGTGAAATATGAGTGCGAGGCCAGACTTTCACCAAACCAACCGTCTTTTCAAAAACCCTAGAAAAATGCTCAATGACAAACGCACGGTTAATTTGTAGCAAATAACAGATAGTTAATCTCACGTTGGACATGATGCACCTATACAGTTAAGTGGATTACTATATGTTTTCTACGAGAGCATGCGTCATTCCGGCGTTTTATTCCGACGTTTTTTATTATTATTTTTTTTCTCTTTTGTTTTTCTTTTATTTTTTTTATTTTTGCAGTAAAAGAAATGCGACCGGATCCGATGAGGATTGCCTACGTATCACGATGCCTACGTGAATCAGATCATTACGTAGTTCGAAAAACACGAATGAGCGTAAAAGAAACAAACTCTTTATTGTTGAAACATCTATTACAAGCTACATTTTGCAAAAGAAAGAGCCAACTTTGAAAATAAACCTAGACTCAAAATAGACTGAAAATCACCCTGATGGAAAAACAGGCAGAAGATGCTAAGATACAGATTTGACCTATGAATGCATTATGGTTTTAAAAATTGGTTTCCGCGGGGCATCGTTCGGCCTTGTCGCGGTCCTAGGTGTGAGATCCCTCTCAAGTTGCTCCAGCTCATGCATAGTCTGCTTGACATAACCCATTACTGCCGAGAGGACGGTAACGCTGGACATGTTCTCACATCGTAGACATCGTCTGGTGATGGCTTGGGCAATGGCCTTGATCCTATCTCTGGTTCGCTTCCTTTCTATGAGTAGGCGTTTTATCTGATCGCTACATATCTCGAATACTTGAGTATCCTGTATATGCTGATGCTTCAATCGCCGTACTTCCAACTTCATCTGGGCCATTGAGTCGTACCAGTATCTGCTCTCAATTTGGAAATCCTTGGCCTGATTAACTGCTTTGATCTCAAGTGCAGCCATCTCTCTCTTTATCTTAGCAACAGTCTTCTCGTGGTCGCTTTCCAATTGATTCAGGTATCTGCGATGCTTATCTGCTCTTGTATCCCACTGCGCTTTGAGCTCTGCTATGACATCTTCAGACTTCTCCAAACCATATTGCCATTCTCTGACCTCGCTTTTTAGCCTTTTGATCAAGTGCTCGTCTGATCGACGCCTTGGTTGTTTGTATGCATCCAACCTTATCTGTTTGATCTGGGCTCTGAGCATTTCATTTTCTTGAATTAACCTGTTCCGCTCTCCTAGATCGGTGGCAATTTGCACTTTGTGCTCGTATTTCATGCCTTCTACTTGTTGCTTTAACCTGCTGATTTCGGCACAATAGCCTCTTTCCTTTGCTAACCAATCCCAATGCCTTTGCGATGACTCGGTGAAATTCCGGATGTGGGGTCTCTTAGCTGGCCTTTCATGCTCGAGTTCCCTTCTATACCATGCAAGGTAACCTGGCGCCATTTCCCCTTTGGCTCGATTCCGCACGCAAGTATCTGATTTCAAGTGTTGACTCTCATTCCAGATTTGGCGAATCTTTGCTTCTGGGAACTGTCCGTTAGGACTTATCTCAACTGCTTGAGCGCTAAGATCTTCCTCATGAGGTACTGTCTGGCATCTTCCGAATTGTCTCAAAAATCGGCTGGGTGCGTAAGGTTGAATGCTCTTAAGCCCCATCAGCAAGAAATGAGTTTTAGCTGCAGACATATATAGGATCTCATCAACAGGCAACCATCCTAGCGTCCATTGTATTTGGCTGGCAGTAAGAGCTTGCAAGAACGAGGTCCATGCCAGGACTCCTTTGGGCCAAATGATCTCTCTGGTTCTCGTGTAAGATTCTTCTATGCGGGTCTTTTCCGGGGAACCATGGCTCAAAATCTCGGAATGATGGCAGAGGTGCTCGGTCATCCATATCTGTAGGAGCAAGTTACAACCTTCGAAGAAATTTCCCCCAGCTTTACAAGCTGTGAGAGCTCGAAAGATGTCGGATACCACCATAGGCGCGAGAGTACTGTCACTTTGCGTGAGTAAAGTGCTGACGACCCCAGATATCTTCAAATCAATGTTTCCATCTTTCCTTGGAAATACCAGAAGGCCCAGGAACATCATCATGAATGCTACCCGTCTGTGCTCGTCCCACTTCTGACGAACTCCTTTGCTGCACAGTTTGTTGATTGGATTATTGAATCCCCCTCATGACCGTACCTATCATATATGAAGCATGGAGTACAGAATCCGGCTGCTAGATCCGGGTTGTGGACTGTTCTAGGTATTTTCAATGAATCTAGGAACCGATGTACCGTGACGACTCTTGGGGCGACCAAGTATTTTTCCCTCAAGGGAAGCTCAGTATTCCCGATGTATCCGGCCATTTCTTCCAAAGTCGGGGTAAGTTCAAAATCAGAGAAATGGAAAACATTGTGCGCCGGGTCCCAATAGGTAATCAAAGCTCTTATGATATCTCCCCGGGGCTGGACTTCCAACAGACCCACAAGACCTTTCAGATATTTCTTAACCTCATTTTGTCCTTCAACACCTAGATCATTCCACCATAGCCGTAACTTGACAGGGATTTTGGTCATTATTGAAAAATGTTCATTTTGCATCGTGCTCATCCTGCACATTTATTAAGGTGATTTTAACAAAACGACTTGACTCAAAATATTTTAAACAGAGGGGATCAAGTTTTGAACACGACCTTTAAACACTTCGGGGATGAAGAGTTTAAGGCTGTGCGGGTCAACTGGACAAAAATGCTAAACAAGACCCAAAAGGTGGCTGTTTATGCAAAGTCAGCCTTCCGACGTCCCTTTCGGGAACGTTTGGCTATTTATGACAAAACAGCGTCACCTGATTTATTTATGACCCTTTTAAAATTTGACACACATTTTTTATTTATTTATTTATTGATTTTGGCTGTTTTAGCAAAAATGGGGGTTGAACCCGACGAGGGTTGCCTACGTATCTCACATCCGGTGAGAATCAAACCGGCGTAGTTCGGGCTATCGTAAAATAGGAAAAAATCGAATAAACCTAGAAATCAGGGATGCGTATTTTTTTACATTTTTTTTTGAAAAGAGATAAAGATTAAAGAAACTATTTATTTTTTATATTATTTTTTTTTAGGAAAAATTTGGACTATTAGTCTGAATTCATAAAAGGGGTACTACGAAAGAAACAACACATTTTTTTGAATTATGAATTTTCGATTTTTTTTTACTTTTAAAATAAATACCTTTTCTTTTTTTTTTTGATTTTGAAAGTGATAAAAGAAAATTTTTATATTTTTTTTTAATAACTCTCAATAAACAAGACAGTTTTTTGTTCGAAAAATTCCGGCAAGGTTTTGACACTACTTGGACATTGGTTTTATTTTCTTAAAATAAGTAATTATCTCCCCTACGCTGCTATTTTCCCCTTTTTTTTAGGAACCGGTCGACATGCGGAACCAAAGCAAATAAATGCACAACACAGATAGGAATGCAGCATGATGGTCTTTTCCATTTCAGGTTGCCTGTCCTAGACGGACCCAACCCCTGTGTTGAGTCCCCTAAGTCAAATGCAATATGATGCAAATAAGCGTTCCTACTAGGGATCCGGTATGAAGTTTAGTTATTCTAGGTTCGTAACCTGGGTATTTGTTCAAGACTGTGTACCCGAGCGGACAACTCGAGTCGAGGAAGGGGCTACGTACCGGGGACCCGCGAGATCGTCCGGCTTTGTAACTTGTCCGACCTCTTTCTTATTTAAGGTATTGACACTAACAGAATAGGGAGTCTCGACCAGCGAGCTTCTCCCCGGAGGTAAGAAGAGAAGGGTTTCGGCACAGTTTATATACAGTTCAGATAATATCAAAGCGGTAAAAACAACATTTAGCACGTTATGCACAACACGTAATAAAGATCAGATAATAAAGCCAAGTATAACAATTATTCTAAGCTCGAATTCTTGAACCCTGAACCAGTGGTTCTGGGTTCTCTTTCCCCAGCAGAGTCGCCAGAGCTGTCACACCTCCTTTTCGCGCGCCCGTCCCCGAAGGGTTAAATGCGCGGTTGGAGTTTTTCCAATTTAAGTGACAATATTCGAAATGGGATTATTTATTTAATTCAGAGTCGCCACTTGGGAAAGGTTTGGTTTTGGTGTCCCAAGTCATCGGTTTATCTTGAATCCCAAATCGAGGAAATTTTCGACTTTTCCAAATGAAGTCTGCGAACCAGAAATTCTAAGTAAGGAATTCTGTTGACCCGAGGGAAGGTGTTAGGCACCCTCGAATCCCGTGGTTCTAGCACGGTCGCTTAAATTGTTATAATGGCTAAGTATCTGATTTAAATACAGGTTGTGACTTATGTGCTTTTATTAAGTTTAAACCGCTTTTATTATTACCATTTATTTTATAGAATTGCAACGTCGTGAAAATGCATCTCGAACCACGTCACAGTCAATGCACCCGTAGTTGTTAATACATTTTGACTCCGTTGAGACTTGGATTTGGGTCACATCAATGTGCACCCGATTTTAAGAATATAATTTACTTAAAGTTGCGCCTAAAGAATCTAAACGCGTTATTATCTTTGGGGAAGGCAGTGGAATTCACTAAACAGTCCGTCCCAAATTCTAAGTATTTATCATGATCAATTGTTGAGGGCCCCGCAATTTGCATTTTTATTCGGCGAGGCTCGTCTCATTATTTTAGAAGGGTACCCTACAGTGGCTACATTTCTACTACATTTATCTTTAAAGGGAAGGATGATACCGAACTTTGCTTGTTTGAGCAAATACAGACTGAATCCTTATTATGTTTGCTGAACCTAAATTTGTTTGATTACCTGATTGATTGTCCATGAGGTGAGAGTTACCTCATGCTTTGTCTTCATCGAGTGAATACGCTTATTAATCTGCTAAGTGAGATTGCAAACAAACTAACAACATGTATTGAGTTCTGTTTAACAACCTCCAAATTCTATTTTAACACTCTAACCTATTTGAAATTGATAAACGAAATCGGCTGTTTATTAGGAAAATTACTACTAATTGAACTCAAGATGACTATTAGTTTTTCTCAACAATCATCACATTATTTCGAAACAAAGAATCTATACCGAAACCCGATATCGAACCTGCATTGGAACAAATAAAACTGACAGGAGAACTGGCATTCATAGTCAGACTCTTAATGTGACTGCATGAGAGTTTGTTTGGGATACATTTATCCCAGACCTAATACCACAGATTTGTCAATTCAGTGGTCTAGGCAAAAATACATACAAGTGCATGCCATGACTCTATGTTATACAGTCATAACTAAGCCAAACAGAGCGTTATACTGAACTGAATGTATACTAAATCAGACATGCTGTCTATGTCATACTGTCATTACTATTGAACAATGTTATCTAACAGTCCATCTCAAACAGAATGTATGCTAGTTTATACAAAGTATTTGCAGTTTGCAGTAAAAATACAATCCCAACTAACATTCGACCTATTTTTAACACCCATGTTATAACATGAACAGCTGTTCGTTTCTTTATTTCTGTTTCAACTTCAAACTTTCAACAATACAAGGTTTCAGAGGTTGTGTACCTGGAAATATTTGACAATTGAAGAAAAGGGGAGTCAGCAGAGTACAATGACAACAAAATGCAGCAGCAATCACAGCACTATCAGTAGCAGCAGGGCAGAATAGCAGCAGGCAAAGCAATACAGCAAGAAACAGGCTCGAGTGCAGAAATGCCACTATGGCCAATAGAAAGCAATAGCCAAATGACAGCAACACCCAGTGGAGTAGAATCAGAACTCCAAGCAGACCAAATCAGTCGTAAACCAATGGAAAACACTTGACTAAATAGACACAACTGGAACTTCAAAGAATCAGAATTGATTTCAACAAGTTGAACAACTCAAAACCCAAATAACAAATAGGAAGAAGCAATTTCTGATTGTAGATTGTATACTTTCTATCTCTTAACCTCCCTCTATCTGTGTTTTCCTAAAATCAGTTCTATCCTTTTCAATCCTCTCAGTCTAAATATCCCTCTATGTCTGTATCTCTTTGTATGTCTTTCGAGCTCTCTCTTTCAAAACTCCTCACAGTGTGTTTCCCCTTCTTCCTGTATTTTCTGATCTCCTCCCTTCATCTCTGTATGCCCATCCTTTTATAAGCCTTCATATTACCCCTTTTACAGCCTGATAGATTATCACCAATACCCCTCCCATGTGCCTCCCATTTTCCATCCCAACTTTAGCTAATTAAGTATTAGACCCCATTCACATTCCCTGGCAGATTCAACTTTTCCATTTTATTAACTAAAAGCAAGTATGGGCAGTAGAATATATCTGACAGCATATGCTGTCAAACCATTTTAAAATTGAAAGCCCTTTTATGCAAGAAAACAGGCTGTGCACAAAGCACATGAGGTGCACCAATGCACATGCTGTGCACGAGTGCACATGCCTTCCAATTCAGAATTTAAACCAAACAATCCTTTTTACATTACTGATCAATTCAAACAACTATAAGTAAACAAAAACTGGTTCTTAATTGACTCAACAAATGCTTAGCAGAAGTAAATCGATTTGTTATTGTTCGGACAGTTGAAACTAATTGACGACACATGTCGACTCAACTATATTAGCATTAACATACACAATCGTAACCAAAAATCCGACATTTAACAGTATCGACCCATAATTCGAATTATACTGACTGAGCAAAGTGGTACTCGAGGAACCAATTGCTCAGTCAACATTTGAAGCTCAATTATTGTACAACAAATACATATGTCTTATCAGAATAGGAGGGGGATTTTAGACAAACAAACAGAGGTTCAGGCAAAGCGGTTGAAGCACAGTTGATAGAAGTCAAGGACAGAAAACGAACAGACCCTTACAACAATCAAACGAACCAAAACAACTAAGAAAAGAAAGAAACTCACCTTAAACCGCAAAAGATCAAAACCTTAACTCGGACTTGGTCAGGCCTTTCTTAAGGCTGAACGGACTTTAAACGAAGTGTTTCTCAGATGAGAAACACTTTGATTAAAGTCCATTAGACCTTAATCTCTTCGGTTGAACCAGTGACGGAGGAACACAAAACTTTCAAAACTTAGATCTGGGATTCAGGCTTCCCTGATCAGATTCGGACCAAACCAAGTATGGTTTGGTCACGAGGAGGGTCTGGGGAGTGTCTGGTGTGAAGCTGGGGTTGGTTGGTGTAGATCGAGTTTTGACTCGAATCTTCAAATGAAGATTCGAGGACCTGGAGGGTGATTCGAACTAAACGGTTAACAGGTCTATGTTCAGGGTGGTGAGGGGGTTCTATGGTGTTCAGGGCAAGGTCACCGGCGTTCATGCCGCCGGTTTTTCATGGTGAGGAGTACAGGGGCGGCTCTAGGGTTTGTGGGTTTGGGTGAAGACGACGAGGCTGGGGTATTGGATAGGGGGTAGGGTACGATTATGAACTTATATAGTTAGTGGGTGGACGGATCTCGACCGTTAGATCAATTTAGATCTACGGTCTGGATCTGGTGGTTAAATGGAACGGTGTCGTTTCAAGTGTTGAGGGTTTGGGTTCGGTCCGGTTGTAAACGGGTCGGGTTCCTCAGTGGGTTGTGGGGAAGTGATCTTGGCCGTTGATCAATCTGAGATCAACGGCCCAGATCACACTGGACTAAAACGTCGTCGTTTGGACGTCCTGGGCATCAGGTGGCCTGGACCGGGCAGGCCTGGGTCTTGGGCTGTTTGTTTGGGCCAATTTTGTTAAAATTGGCCCAAGTCCGGAAGGGAAGGGGTCCTTTCTTTATTTTTTTATTTATTTATTTCCTTTTTCTTATTTATTTTAAAACAAAACTAAACCAAAAAATCAAATTAAAATTAAATACACACTCAATACAATTATTTGCACACACACTAAAATATTTCAAAACAGGTAAAGTCAAACAAAATAAAATCACGGACGAAGATGCCTATTCATGATTTTCTATTTAACGACCGGATTACGGTTCGAATTATGCAGGACACATATATTTTTTTTGAATTTTGTTTTAATAAAGTAAATAAATAAAAATGGGCCGAAATCACAAATAAATCAACAAGGTGCCGCACAGAAATCCAAAAATTGTACAGCAGGGCCAATTATTATTTTTTATTTCTTTTTGGAGCGATTGTCGTGCGAAACAAAAATCACGTGCTCACAACTACGTTAGCCGAACTTTAGGTGAAGCAGAGACTCAGTACCTACACTTAGAAAAATTAGTGCTTGCTCCAATAAGCGCCTCTAGGAAATTAAAACCGTATTTTCAATGTCACCCAATTTGTGTTGTAACCATTTATCCCCTTCGCAACATTTTGCACAAACCCGAACTCTCGGGCCGACTGGCCAAATGGGCCGTCAAAATTAGTGGGTACGATATCGAGTATTAACCCTGAACGTCCATCAAGTGTCAAATCTTAATAGACTTCATGGCTGACTTTACACCAGCCCTCATACCCTAGGTCAAAAAGGAACTATTTCTAAAATGAGTACATCCTCGGGGGTCTGGACCCTTTTCACATATGGTGCTTCAAATGTGAAGGGGTACGAGCTAGGCATTGTTTTGAAGCCACCCACAGGCAATACAATTAGACAATATATCAAAACCCCTAAGTTGACTAACAATAAGGTAAAGTATGAGGCCATGATTACAGGTCTCGAGCTGGATAAAAGTTTGGGAGCAGAGGTCATCAAGGACAAGTATGATTCCCAACTCGTGGTTAACCAAGTCAAAAAAACCTTCGAAGTTCGAGAAGATTGAATGGATAGGTATTTGGACAAATTGCAGGTAACCTTACACCGGTTCAAAGAATGGACCCTACAACATGTACCTCGAGAGCAGAACGGGGAGGCCGACGCCCTTGCAAATTTAGGATCATCAATCGAAGATGATGAAATTATCTCTAGGACTGTCATACAGTTTTCAAAGTCGGTAGTCGAAGAAGGCCACACTGAAATAAACTCCACAAGACTAACTTGGGATTGGAGGAACAAATATATCAATTATCTGAAGAATGGGAAACTTTTGTAGGACCCTAAGTAATCGAGGACTCTGCGAACTAAAGCTACACGATTCACATTGGCCGAAGATGGAACATTGTATAGAAGGATGTTCGATGGGCTGTTGGCAATATACTTGGGTCCGAGAGACACCGAATATGTCCTACGAAAAATTCATGAGGGTACTTTTGGGAACCATTCCGGTGCCGAATCACTGGTTCACAAAGTCATCAGAGCAGGGCATTATTGGGATAGTATGGAAAAATATACTAAGGAGTTCATTCAAAAATGAGACAAATGCCAAAGAGATGCACCGATGATCCATCAGCCCAGGGAGCAGCTTCATTCAGTCTTATCCCCATGGCCGTTTATGAAATGGGTAATGGATATCGTCGGTCCTCTGCCATCGGCCCTAGGTAAAGCTAAGTTCACTTTATTTATGACTGACTATTTCTCTAAATGGGTTGAAGCACAGGCTTTAGAGAAAGTCAGAGAGAACGAAGTTATAGACTTTATTTGGGATCACATCATATGCCGATTCGGGATAACCGCCGAGATAGTATGCGATAATAGAAAACAATTTATCAGCAGCAAAGTAATGAAGTTCCTCGAAGATCACAAAATAAAAAGGATATTATCGATGTCGTATCATCCTAGTGGGAATGGACAGGCTGAATCAACGAACAAGACCATCATTCAGAACCTAAAGAAAAGGTTGAATGACGCTAAGGGGGAATGGAGAGAAATTTTGCCCGAAGTCCTTTGGGCATATCGGACAACGACAAAATCCAGTACTGAGGCAATGCCGTTCTCCTTAGTTTATGGAACCGGAGCTCTGATCCCGATTGAAGTTGGGGAACCAAGCGTCAGGTTTCGATACACAACGAAAGAATCAAATCACGAGGCTATGAACACAAGCCTCGAATTCCTAGACGAAAAATGGGAAGCCGCCTATGTTCGAATGGCCGCCCAGAAATAGCGAATCAAAAGATATTATAATCGAAGATCCAATCTTCGACACTTCAAAATAGGGGACTTAGTTCTGAGAAAAGTCATACTCAACACTCCAGATCCAAAACGAGGAAAAAATCAGCCCAAATTAGGAAGGACCATATCAGGTCCTCGGTATCATCAGAAAGGGATATTACAAACTTGGCACAATGAACGACGAACAATTGACAAATAATTGGAACATATCACTCCTCAAACGATACTATTTCTAAAGTATGACTCTCTCCCTTTTTCATTTATATTCGATACTAACTTATTACAGGTGTTCGATCGAAGACATCGAAAAATTCTTCAACCCAAAGACCTCAAGTTTTAAAGCATGCATTGCACTCTTTTTCCCTTAGATCGGTTTTTGTCCCAAATGTATTTTTCCGGCGAGGTTTTTAATAAGGCAACAACTATGTGTGCTACCTGGGGACAATTCAACAGTATTCGAGGCTTCTTTACAATCAACCTCTATTATTGGGGGGCATCGCCCTCAGATATTATTTTTTCAAGGAAGATGCTTCGTGTCAACAGGGTATCGATAGAAAATTTTTGTAAAGGGCCAAATTGTCAAATGAACCGTGCCCATGTAGATTGCCCGGGCCCTAATGAAAAAACATTTATGCATGAGTGATCTATTAAAAAAGTACTTTTTCCTTATCAGATGTTCCATGCCTTAGTGAATTTCTACTTTACATTTTCATACTTACGATATATTACGGAAATCGGCTCAAGAGCCAATCACAACTAAAGCGCGAGCAATTAACCCGGTACTCGGGGACTGCCGTCCAAAAATCGACATGCTCGAATTATTAAACTTCGAAATATTAAGAACTTAAAAAGGCAATCCTTGATTATATAGGCCACGACCACCCCACTCGAGAACTGATACTTCGAACAAGTTTGAAGTATAATCTAGAAACAAGCCCAATGGGCAAATATCAAGTTAAAGGCTACAACCAAACTAATACGGTTCAGAGAGGTCTGAATTCTGTAATCTAACAGGTCTTCAAATATTTTCATAAAACCGGTTAAAAGGCTATCCTCAGCAAAGTTACAAAGGGTTTCGATAACATAAAACCCTCAAAAACCTTAAGAGGCACCAAATTGTTCGAACTCTCGAACAAACTTGTGCTAAGGCAAACAACTTTCTATATGATTAAAAGTTTTTAAGCCAAAAAAGGGAAAAAGCCACTCTTTTGAGGCCATATCGGCCCGATTCAAGAGCCTAAAGGACCATTATATTGTTGAGTTCAAGGACTCGCCCTCGCTTAGCCGAAACCTAAGGGTTCTTTTATTCTACTCCGAGTTCAAGCAAGTACTCACCCGATTATAGAGACTATAACAATCCGAATTCAACAAAATTTTTGCAAGGCAACCAAGTGAGTCAAAATTCTCACAAGACCTAAAGTATATTAGAATTATCATGAGGCGAAAGCAAAATAGAGTTTTCACAAAACATAAGAAAGAAAAGGGATCTTTCATATATACAAAAGTATTTTCAAAGACCACTCAGGGTCTTACACAAAAAATCTAGAAAAGAAAAAAAATTTCTAAGTGCCTAATCTTCCCCGGGAGCTTCATCTTCATTTTCTCCGCTCTCGGATCCGCTCACGCTCCCGGAGTCATCATCATCAGAGAGAAGAGCTTTGGCTTCGGCCTCTAGCACTTTCGCAATCTCAATATCAGCAGTAAGGTCAAAGCCATGAGCATGAATCTCTTCGAGAGTCTCTTTCCGAGACTGGCATTTGGCGTGATCGGCAACACAGAACAATCGAACCTGAGCAGCATCAGAAATTTCCTTTGCTCGAGCATGAGCGGCTTCAGCATCAGCTCGATAGACAGCCACGACCGCCTCCGCGTCGGCCTTTACTCTTTCCTCCTCATATGTGGCGCTTGCAAGCTCAGCAGCCAACCGAACTCGAGCTCCTCAATTTTATTGGCTCGGGCCAAGCTCTCCTCCTTTATGTTTTTGAGTTGACGTTCGGCCAAAGATAGCTGGGTCCACGCAGTGTCTTTCTTAAAGGCAAGGCGGTCCATGTTTTGCTTCCACCCCCAAGGTCTCTGCCTCTTTCATCTTGGCCTCATCACGAAGTTGCTCGATCATTTCATCCTTCTGCTGAACCTAAAAGATTGAAGTGTTACTCGTCATCTTCGGACTAATAAAACGAGCTTCCAAAAAAATTACATTACCTGCTCAATCAAGTTGGTCTGCCGTTTATGAGTTGTTGCTAATTCATCTCTAAGGCCCTTGAGCTCCTCTTCCTTTTGCTCAATGAGGAGTTTTAGGGCATTGTCACACCCCCTTTTACCCCTCCAAAAGATAATGTGGGTTATGGATTGTGGGTTAAAGAGTTTTTCCAATTAAAGTGACAATTTTGAAATAGGGATTATTTTATTTACAGAGTCGCCACTTGGAATTGATTTTTGTCGGTGTTCCAAGTCACCTTTTATTTGAATCCCAATTCAAAGGAAGATTTGACTCTTTTACTATTGGTCCGCGAAAACAAAGTCCGGATAAGAAATTCTGTTGACCAGGGATAAGGTGTAAGGCATTCACCGAGTCCCGTGGTTCTAGCACGCTCACTTTATTGACTACATTTGGCTTGAATTAAACTTGGATAAACGGTGATTTATTTGATTTTTATGCTTTTCTTATGTCCGCTTTTACTAATTTGATAAAAAAACAATAATAATAAAATGTCATAATCACACTACGTTAACTAATGTGTAATCTAGACAAAATTTATTGGCTTAGTCATAACAGCACTACGCAAGCGAATCCACAGTCATGACAAAGAATTATTAACACGTTATTACTTTCAGAAAAATTACTATATTTGTGCACTGAAAAAATTATTTATTAAGAGTTACTATCGCGCTACGCAAGCAAATCCGCGAGTTTAGCAAAAAGTTTATTAAATTAGAGAATAATTAAAGCTAGTAGAAATAGTATGAGATTACTAAATTAAAATATTAAGAGTTAATATCACGCTACGCAAGTGAATCCGTGAAATAATAATAAAAAAAAGTTAAAACAGACCTACTGGTTGCCTAGTGTTTAAATTAATTAAAGGTACTTAAGTTATTGGATTATTATTACACATCATGAAAATTAACTAATTCTTAATAAGTCTATTCAACTAATCTAGTAAGTATTATTTTGAAGATAGATCATATTATTTATTTAGAAAGTGGGCCAATTTGCTTACTTAGTTATGGCATTGGGCCAACATCTATGAAATAAATGGATAAAATATTTATAGACTTCTTAAAAGCATTGGGCCTATTGGACATAATTTGCCTTGGCCAATTATTGGGCTCCGAAATGGGCACAAGCTGAAAGCCCAATAGATTTCAAATGCTGGTTTACTACGACAACCCACCTGGGCTAAATTGCGAGTCTGGCCTCTTTTGCTCTAAGCCATTAATCCTTATTTTTAACTAGCAATTTCAAAACATATTTAGGATCTAGCCACTTTCTACCAAAAAAAAATCTAAAATCCTAGCAGAGATGGTCACATATAAAATCTGTAAAAATAAATAAAGGTTTCAAGCATGTCTCTTTTGTTATTTTTCATAAACTGGCAAGAACTACAAAGCTGCAAAATGAGTCTTTAAGCACATTGCAACCTACTTGGAACATCTCAATTTTATATGCATCAATACTATAATAGATAGTAAAGACAAATAACACATGAATAAAAAAGTGTTTGATCAACCAAGGATTTATTTTACATATGAACTACAACAAGATATATTTAAACAATAAAGAAATTTAGCAAAGCACTCATTTATTTAAATGGACATGCCCCCAACAATCAAGATGAGTTCAAATCTTCTTGGTAATGTGAAAACATCTGCAACATAAGATTAAAGAGTTACCTGAGTCGCAGAATAATAAATACAGCAACAAAGAATGAAAGCTCAGCAACTAAAGCAGCATAAAAATAGCAGCACAACAGCAGCAAAACCAACAACAAATCCATGTTAAAACAGCTCGAAAACTCAGAGAAGAAACCCAGAAGCAAACTCTAAACAGGATTTATACTTTTCTAAAAAAAAGGTTTGCACTTTAAGATTCACTCTTAAGACTTACAATTTCAGCTTACTAAAGGATGCTTCAGCTGCTAATTTTTTGTTGTTGTTGTATGTTCAAAAGCAGAAAATGATGCCCCCTGTGGAAGTGTGATGGAGTCCCCTCTATATATCAAAATAACCAGCTATTTCAAAAAATTAAAAATCAATCTTTTTGACAGATTTTTCTACAAAATCTGCTCTTAAATTCAAAAAGCAAGACTTTCTAGTTCAAATCTTGTCAAGTATTTCAAACAAAATTTGTTCTCCACTATTCAAAGATAGACTTTATTCAAATAATGTCCAAATGTCTACATTTTCTTACCAAATAATTTGACTTTTGAGTGTTGTACTCAAAGAGTCTTGAAGCAGTAAACAAACAACCAAACAAGTACCATATACTCTTAAGTATTTTTCATTACCTCGCTTTTATCAATACAAAACTATTTTACTACTTCAACAAGTGCAAAAATAGAAAATTTAACATTTCAAACTTCAAAAACTAATGCTAAAATAATTAATAATAGACAAAAATAAAATCTGAAAATTAAAAAAAAAAATCAGCCATGAAAAAGAATAGTATTTTACCATTTTACACATCAAAATGCCGAAAAATGGTGGTATGCCAAAGAGGGTGTTCCGGGTGGTCGCCGGAATTAGGCCGGATTTTGGTCGCTGGATTTTTGGGGTAGAATTGACATCAATAGCTAGGTCTTGAGGAGCTCTATCCATTGATGTATGTATTTTGGGGTGGTAGTGGTTGGAGCTTCAAGAATTTGGGCAAAAAAGTGACGGAAAAGTTTTCTAGATCTAAGATTCAAGGAGTTTGAGGGATTTTTTTAGGATTTGGTTTGGAGATATGGAAAGAGGAAGTTGTGGAGATTACGTGGCGTGAATTTGGAGGTGTTTGGAGGTGGTCCGCCGGCGGCGGCGATTTCCGGCAAGCGGCAATGGACGGAGCTGGGGCGGCGTAGAGAGAGTGAAGAGAG
Organism: Nicotiana tabacum; assembly: GCF_000715075.1. Taxonomy (NCBI): domain Eukaryota; kingdom Viridiplantae; phylum Streptophyta; class Magnoliopsida; order Solanales; family Solanaceae; genus Nicotiana; species Nicotiana tabacum. The sequence goes on along the minus strand of NC_134089.1, from coordinate 48,253,177 downwards.
AGAGAAGAGAGAAGAAGAAGAAGAGGGAAAGAAGAGAGAGGAAATAAAGGGGAAATGAGGCAAATTTTTGGGGATTTTAGGCTTTAAATACCTAGGATGAAGAACAAACTAGGACCGTTGGATTAAATAAAGATGGGTGGATGAGATTGAATCTTGTCACTTAACCAAAACGACGTAGTTTCAAGAAAAAACTATGTCGTTTTAAGCTCTTCTTGGCAGCCCCCTTTTGGACCGGATTTGGGCTCTTTGGGCTCAAATTTTGGGCCAATTTTGGCACAATTTTAATTAAATTATACTAGCCCAATCCGTACCTCGTTTATCAAACCATTACTCAATTTGTATAACCTATACATACACAAATAAGAACAAACACATACAAACACATACATATATATATATATATATATATATATATATATATATATATATATACACACACACACACACAAGGCAAAAATTAGGCATTTACAGGCATCTCTCTCCTCTATATGCATTTTGAGATCGGCCTCACACAGATCCAGCTCTACCTCACACCGATCCAGCTCTGCCCGAAATTTAGAAAATGCTTCCCGATGAAGCGTCAAAGCCTATGAAGAAAGAAAGGAAATCAGACAAGAAGAAATAAAGACTAAGATAATATTAAAAAAGGGAGATAAGGCTTACCTGACACAGAAGTCGATGGTCTTCATCGATGATACTCGACGCATCACCCAGATCAGAAGTCTCTTCGACCCCCGTGAGGAAGCCACGGAAAAAATCTTCCCCTTCGTGGTTCGTTCCCGCATCGGGGCTCCCCATGGCCTAGGCTTCTTGAATTTGCCCCTCGAAAAATGAAAGGAGGGATGGTGAATCCTCAACATTTATTACCCCAAGAGGGTTGCTTGGGCATTCTCTTCGTTTTGAGTGGCCTCAGAATTGGCCCCCTCAGGTACATCCACCGGTTTCCCATCACAGTGGGAGGCATCCTCAGTCTCCGATGACTCGGGGACTTTGCTCGGGCCATCTTTCGAGATCCTGTCGGTTTGAGGTTAAACCCCTTCGGTCATCACCAGCTCGGTGACCTTTGGGACTTTGGCACTCCTCTTTCGAGCCACCAGCTCGTAGCCAGCATCTTCATTCTCCTCTTCTTCATGTCGTAGCTGCTTAACAACGTTTTTAGGAAGAGCTGCGATATCTTTCTTCGACTTGCGAGCCTTGCTCTTCTTGGGCTTTGGAGTATCGGAAGGCGGGACCCTTTTCCTCTTCTTATCCTTAGCCGGCTTCGGGTCCTCCTCTTCTTCAGGTGGCGGCGGCCTCATGAAAGCAATATCTTCGAGACATGCATGAAAGGAAACCAGGTAGAAATAAAAAGGAGACATTTCAGAGAAGAACGTCAAACACATAAAAAGAGACTTACCATGATTTTTGGCCTCTCATCGTCCCTTTGCCAAACCCAGTCCTCAAGGTTCGAAATTGCACCAGGCACCTAAGAGATCGTTGCATCAGAAGAAAGAATGTTGATGAGAAAAGGTAAAGGAAGCAAAATAATCAACAAAAGCTATTGGTGGGTTAGTACTTACGCTTCATGTTCTATTCTTTGGGGAGTGGAACCTTCTCGGTCGGGATTATGTTAGAAGTCCTCTCTCGAACAAACCGTCTCATGCATCCTTGATATTTGTCCTCGTTTATGCTCTAGAACAACACCTTTGTGGCCCAGCGCTGAAGCCTTATTAATCCACCTCGATAGAGATGGGGGCTGTACATTCTAATAAGATGATCGAGGGTGAAAGGCATCCCTTCGACCTTGCTCACGAAGAATCAGAGCAAATTAATGATATGCCAAAAAGAGGGATGGATTTGGCCTAGGTTTATGTGGTATTGGTGGCAGAAGTCGATAATAACGGGGTTGACGGGACCCAGCGTGAAAGGGTAAGTGTAAACACTTAAAAACCCTTTCACATAAGTGGTAATATCCTCATCGGGGGTAGGAATCACTACCTCTTTGTTTTCCCAGTGATAATCTTTTTTCACCTGCTCAAGATAGCCTTCAGTTATCGAGCATATGTATCTAGACAGTGGCTCACATCGGCCAGGTACCGACGAGGGTTTCTCAACTTTAAAGTCGGAAGTAAGATCGCATGACCAAGGAATACATTCTTCGATGCGTGGCTCTACCGGCATTTTATCACCGACCAGCCGCGATGAAGAGGCTTTTTCTTTTTGAGGAACGGTTTTAAATGTTTTCGTCATTTTTATATGAGTTTAGAGAAAGAAGGAGATAAAACTTGTTGTTTGATGAGAAGGTTGGTAAACGGGATTTGAAGAATTGAAAAACTTGAAGGAAGAAGAAGTGCTTTGAAGATTAGAAGAGATTTTGGAAATAAAGTTTGGGAAAATTATGAATTATAATATTTGCTATGACGGTTCAAAGGCACCAGTGGCCGACCATTAACTGGCTCTAATTAATGATCTTGGGAACCGTACCGACACGATGCTTCGGTCATTTCTGTTGCTTACGTCACAAGAGTGATATCATAACTGGTTGAGATATAAAATCGAAGGATCAATTCGTTTCTTCTCATTACACTCCAAGAAACAAGGGGACTATCTGTATACAGTTAAAATCAGGCTTGTCTAATTTTACTATTTAATCGAGACCAAGGGATCACATCGGGGGTTGACCTCGTAATGGATTAGGCTAGAGTACGAAGATGAGGTGACAAGTTCAAAAATCGAGGTGCCAGTCGAGATCGAGGCCAGAAGCGATCGAGACTAAGTATGACTGACTTCAAGTGAGGTGCAATAACGGAAAGACGAGATATCTGTAATCGGTCAGAGATCACGACGAAAATTCCGGAACAGATCAAATCAAGGGCGGTTATTCATATCAATAATGGGATTTACTTGCATAATAGAATTTTACCATAATTAGGATTCCTCTAGTATATAAAGGGGAGTCCTCATCACTTGTAAGCACTTTACATTCACACAGATCAAAGCAATAAAATATTCTCTCTTTAACTCACATTCTCTTTTTCATCAGTTTGCTGCTTTTTAACTATTCTTGCTCTACTAGATCGAGGGTATTCCAACTCGAGGGCTTTGTTTAAACATTGGTTCGCTTTATATTATTGTCAATTCTATTGCTTATCTTCATGTTTCTCAATTGATATTAAGTGAAATCATGTATCCTTAAAACCACATTATATTTGAGTCAAAGTTTGACCATGTGTAGATTGCTGCTAAAAGGAATGGTAAGGGGCCGACTAAGCCGTGGTCGTATCTACAAGGCGTAGTAGCGGCGAGTATCTTGGACACTGCCGAGATTGAGCTATAAGGAAGCTTGTACGGTAAAATGTATGCTGTAATACTTAAGGAGAGCGATGTAAAGTATAATCAAGAGATAGGGTATTCTAGCTCATGACCATTGGACAAAGGGGAATATTTAAAATATATATAGGAGGTAAGAAGACAATAAAAAAAGGCTCCTCTCCCTCAAGAAGGAAAGACAGAAGAACATGACAAGATCTCTAACAACAATAAAGCTAAAATCTAGATCTTGATTGCAAATCTTTGTAATCGTCATTGTTGAATCAATAAAGATTGATCTCATAGCTATCACTGGCATTCCTTCTTTTCCTTTTTTGCTCTTACATTACAGAACAATACATCAAAGATGTAAGCTTATCGTTTATGTTTGATATCTTTTATTAATCTTAAAAAGAGTTATAAGCTCGATTATATTCGATTCTCGTGTTTAATGTGATTTGATCTTGAGTTAATTACCTTGGTTAAGATTTACCCTCGATCTCATCATTAATTAGTTTACCAAAAAGCTTAGACACTTTTTGGTCAAATAATTTGGCGCCGTCTGTGGGGATTTCTTAGCCAAAATTTTAGTTTCCTATAGATCTAAAACTAGCTAAAGTATCATTTCCCGGCTGTCATAGCTTCACCATCCCAGTATAAACACCAACCCGAAAAAGTGATAGATAAGCTTTTGAGATAACCAAACCAATTTGGACCTGTAGCGACGGGTTCGGATCGTTGTGTAAGCACTCATAGTGGGATCACGACCATTACGCACTTAGCATGCCCGCAATCCTACTTGCCGTATTGATGTTATATGCCGATCTATACTTCCACCTCTTAGGAAGGGGCGATAGCCTACTGCATGATTCTTTGAAATAACCGACTTATCCTCCTTTATTTTCGTACCTGTGCATAATTGCAATTTATGTACAGGGTATATCACGTTTCCCTTATTATCTACGCACATTGGATAAGGTCGAATGACTCGGGCAGGGTATGTTCAGCCCATGAGAAGCCTAGACGCGATTAACGACGAAGTCAAACATGGGGCTGCCAAATCTGAGATCATCATTCAAGTACGGGATGGAACGGGTCACCTTACAGCGCCCCTCCCCCCTCGCCGACTTACTAGGTCAAGGTAACAAGTAATTTTGTTTGGATCTAACATTTCTCGTTTTTCTCTTTTAGGTCAAACACAAGGAATACGAGCATTCTCACATGTACATGAACAAGGAACAAACGCCACTAAACGTACCAAGCAAAATCCTCCACTCCATACCGTACTGCAAATAACATGCAAACGACTCAAGACAAGCTGGTATTACTAAGAAAATCTCCATGAGCTTGCATGTGTATTCTCCATGATAATCTTACGCCAATTCAGCTGACTAAATATTGTGAATCACGTCTGAACTTCGTCTAGTCCCAGGACACCCAGAAGCCCAAGCAATAAGTTCGTCGCTTGTCCCGATCACGACCTCTCCGGGTCGAGTAAAGAAAAGACTAGGTAAACTGGGACTCCATTGACACATACTCACTGCAACAACGCATAGCGTTCTCCAATGAAAACAAAATAAAACAAATCGGGACTCATCCCAATGCACAGTACTCTCCAATGAAAACAAAAATTAAACAAACCGGGAATCACCCCAATGCACACATAAACAATGCAGCAATAAATGATGTTCGAATGTACAAATCAAAACTGACTTCGCCCAAGTTGGAAAATCTAAATTCGACCTCGTTCGAATGTACAAATCAAGGATAATTCTGCCCAAGTTGGCAAATCAGAAGTCAACCTCGCCCGAACATAGAGATCCAAAGTGACTTTATTCGAACTCACAACGAGATCCGATCTCGTTCAGATCAAGAAAACTAGATCCGCCCTCATTCGAATTCCCAATTAAAAGATCAGGAGCTCATCACAGAGAAATCTGAAGATCTTCTCCCCAAAAAAAAGGAGAGAATGAGAAAGAAAGTAAAAAGATACATAAACAAAGGCAAAACAACTATTTTATTCAAATGTACGTGCGCAACAACTGCGCATTACAAAAGGCCAAAAACGGGCCCTCCAGAAAAAGATGAAAATAAACAATAAAAGAACAAAAGAACTAAGCACAAAATCTGCAACAAAGTTTCACTCGGCGTCATTTCCACCGTTGTTCTCCCCAGCATCATCATCATCAGAAGAAAGTCCACCCTCAATCTCAATGCCCTCACCGGCCTCCCGTGTTACAGGGTCATAACCGCAAGTAATACGAGCCTCACGTGCCTACGCCTGAGCATCCTCAAAGGCGGCCTCAGGAATACTCCCCGCCTCCCACAAACCCTTGTATATATCTACTTGGGCCTCGGTGTGGACCCATATCTCATACAAGCGGAAGAGGATAATGGCTGAGGCAGATTCAGCCTGAGCCAACAGTTGTGCCTTCTCGGCCTCAAGTGTCGCAACCCGGTCTCCCAGGCTCGAAGCTTCCCGGTCAATTTCACCAATACGCTCCTCGAGTCGCGCCTCTCTCAGCGTGGCCGTCTCTCTCTTAGATTCCTGCTCAAACTTGAGGATGCGAATAGTGTCTTCTAGCACCGCTGGCCTCACCAAAACCGATACTCGAGCACCCTCGGCTCTCTCCAACTCGGCCACTTTCTTTTCTAGATCGGCCACTTTCTCCGTCCATTCTGCACTTAAAGCGTCGACTCTGGTAGCATTTTGCTCAAGCTCAGCTCGTAAAAACAGCACCTTCACCTGAAGGTCTTCACACTCCACGGCAACCCCTTTGTCCACTTCGAGCTCCTCGTCTTTGGCGTGAAGTAGCTCCTCAAGCTCACTGCATCTCCGGATAGACCGCATCAGTTCCTCATCTCTTTTCTCTAACTCCTCCCTATGACTGGGTACTAGCACCCGCTCTAAGCTGCTCGTGTATCTCACGGCACCAGTCGCGATACCGCTGATACTTCTCGGCCATTTTTAGAAAAATCTTGGCCCGCATCTCAACCCTACGAGCGCTCTCGATCTCTAGCATGTAAGTCTAAAAAAGAGAGAAGAGAGAAAGGGTCAGTAAAGATAAAGGTCACAAAACAAAGAAAACAAAAGGGAACTCAACCTTAGGGCCATCGCAGCCATACCGCGTGACAAACCAAAATCGCTAACCTCCTATAGAGATCCACTTTAAACGGTGGAGCATAGAAGATCAAACTGTGGCACCAAATCCACCGTGTCCTTAAATAGGTTGAAATTTGACGGAATTTCGAGTATGCGGGAAGGGCCTTCCGCTCTTACCTTAGTTCTGGTAAATCCATCCTCGAAAACCTTATGTCCTCAGGGTCAATGTCTAAGTCGGATTCATAATCATCAACCGCAATTCCCTTCCCCCTCTCATCTGCCAAAGAAGGGGCGTGATTCTGCCGAGATGATGATGGTCTACTCGGAACAACCACGGCAGCCTCCGAACTCCATCCCTCTGCCACAATAGTCTCCTGAACGCTCGCAACAAGTGTCGCCTCCGCATCCACACTGGCACCACCGCCGGTTTTGGGTACCGCTGAAACAAGGTCGACCCGCAAGGGCATTTCAGCTAAAAAAGCCCCTTCCAACACTACCCTTCGCCTCTCCGACGGGGCCTCTCCACTATCGACGTGAGAAGATTCGCTCGTTGAATGGACTACGGGGACCGGAGTCTCCGATTTAGGAGTAACTTCCAAGCGTACGACTTCGGCCGTAGGTGCGGTCTGATGAGTGGCCTGACTCTCTACGCCCTCGCCTGAAGTAACTCTTGGTGCGGGCCGCCGGAGGGATCCGGTTGATAGAATGCGAGAGCATGATCCCTCATCCTTCTCACTCCTCTCCGACCTGTCAATAAGAAGGGATTTGATCATATAACGGCAAGGTCAAAGAAACTACAAAGCTGAGAAGAAAGCAAGACCAACAAGCCAACTCACCGGTAAGAGGCTTGCGCCCAAACTTCTCATAGAAAGGCACCCATTCACGAATCCCCATCGTGTGGGGGAGAATTGTGCTCACCCACTCGCGGATATCGGCAACTAGAGGGGGAGGTAGTCTCTCGGCTACAAAAACAAAAGCAAATCCTCAGTGAAGTCTTTAAAGAGAGATGACCGACAACCATCTTAAGAAAAAATTACATAAAGTAAATAGGAAGGAAAATACATGAGCGAAATTCCACGTCTCAGGAAACCCTGCTGGGTTCGACACGATGTGCTCTATTCGAACATAGAAGAAGCTCTCCCAAAAATGGCGATTGGCCTTGTCGTCCATCTTCACCACCAAACTCTTGGTTCCTCGATAAAGCATATGAATCATCGTACCCCAAACAAATTGGGGGCGAAGAGGTGAAACATGTGCCCTAGAGAAATACCTCGGCCGGCCAGCTCCGCATACTTGATGAGCATGAGGAAAAGCTTGTACGCATACGGGGAGAGTTGAGCCGGGAAAGCCTCATAGAAGCGATAGAAATCCACTACCAAGGAAGGAAGGGGAAGCATGTACCCAATGACAAAGGGATACATGTAAAACGCACATTAGCTCGGGTGGTGTAAATGCACTATATCCTGATTTACAGGCACCACTTCAATACGATTAGGGATCTTCCATTTGGCTTTGAATGTCATGAGTGCCTCAGCATCCATCGTGGAAGGAACGAGCTCCTGCTCATCTCCGGCAGGGCTGTTAAAATCAGTCCTCGCTTTCCCTGGGTGGGGAACCACATCATCTACCATCAGAAAACCTTCATCCTCCACCACTTCCATTCCCTCTTCGACTAGGAATGCATCATTTTCAAACACCGGAGCACCAATAGCTTTATCAGAGTTGGAAGAAGCACTAGCCATTTTTTCGTTGATCAAAAGAAACGAGAGTGAAGGAAAAAAGGCAGAAGTTACATCAAATCCTCACAGAGGCAGAGATATGAGAAACTAAAGAAGAAGAAGAGTTGTAAAAGTCTCTTGAGCGATTGAGAAGCGTAACATTCAAATGGAAGATACTCCCCTATTTATAGGGATATGAATGCCCTAAGCGGAAAACCCAAACACCGCCATTTAGAAAACAAAAAGGGCATGGGAAACGACGCAATGCATAGAAAATGTGCTCCATAATGACGCATGAGAAGTATTTATGACATGCTGAACTGACGTGACGTTCCAGTCCTGAACTGACGTAACGGTCCGACGCAATTCTCGAAACGTCACACTGCTACCTCTCCATGAGGTGCTCGCCCCTCGGATAAATCATTCAGTTTCCTCCCAATTTTTGAATCAATAGAGTCCGTCCATCGAGCTCGCCAAGAGGCGACCCCAACGGCCGGAGAGACTAACTATATGGGTCAAAATCTGACCATGCGTAGATTGGTGCTAAAAGGAATGATAAGGGGCTGACTAAGCCGTGGTCGTATCTACAAGGCATAGTAACGGCGAGTATCTCGGCCACTGCCGAGATCGAGCTATCAGGAAGCTTGTATGACAAAATGTATGTCGTAATACTTAAGGGGAGCGATGTAAAGTATAATCAAGAGATAAAGTATTCTGGCTAAAGACCGTTGGACAAAGGGGAATATTTATAATATATATAGGAGGTAAGAAGACAATAAAAAGGGCTCCTCTCCCTCTAGAAGGAAAGACAGAAGAACAGGAGAAGATCTCTAATAACAATAAAGCGAAAGTCTAGATCTTGATTGCAAATCTTTGTAATTGTCATTGCTGAATCAATAAAGATTGATCTCATAACTATCAATGACGTTCTTTCTTTCCCTTCTTTGCTCTTACATTACGGAACAATAAGTCAAAGATGTAAGCTTATCGTTTATGTTTGATATCTTTTATTAATCTTAAAAAGAGTTATAAGCTCGATTATATTCGATTCTCGTGTTTAATGTGCTTTGATCTTGAGTTAATTATCTTTGGTTAAGATTTACCCTATATCTCATCATTAATTAGTTTAGCAAAAAGCTTGACACTTTTTGGTCGAACACATTACAAATTTAATTGTTACTCATTTTTTAGGGTAAACATTGTGTTACATAAATTATAAATTGTTTTCGTATTGAGGAAATTAAATTTACTTACTTAAAAATTTAAGTCGTTTGATTGAGAATCTAGAAAACCTTCACGAACTTTTGTACATTTGAAAACATTACAAGTTTGTACATGATATAGATTAGTGGTGGTCCTCATGATTTATGTGATCACTGATCAGCAATTATAATTGATTTGTTTGGCCGTTATCTTTTCATATTATGTTTAATTAATTTGAGTAAACTCTGGTCTAGTCTCACAAAGAAAAAAGAAAAAGAAGAAGAAAAAGAAAGAAAAGAAACTTATGTACGTCGTCGTATGGATCATCTTTCTCTTCCAAGGAGAGACCGTCACTTTTTCCTTCAACAATAAATACCTGTCCGAAGTGCAGCAGCAGTTCTTCATTAGAATCTTCACTCTCTCTCCCCCCTGCCCCCCCCCTCCCTCCAAGATTTTGCTTCAACAAAAATCAAATTTATCTTCTTTGCTTTGCCCATTTGCTATAACTCCATAAATAGCATAGCCATTCGGTATATTTTTAGCAATTTCCCCATTTCTCATTCTTCAAAGATTACATTTTTCTGTCAATTCCTCAATGATTTTTTATTTCTGGGGTTAATTGACCAAAAAGGGGTACCATTTTTTTAAATTTCCCCTTGGATTCTTGATTTTCCGATCATCGAGCAAATTTAATTTGCTCGGTGTTTTAATGCAAAGGGTAGAGAAAATTCAAAAAAAGGTTACTATTTTTCTGATCTTTGGTTATAGTTATGCCAGATATCTTAGATAACAGTTCATATCCGTCACTCTCCGACGTGGCCGCCGCCGGCGGTGAAATAACTCCGGCGGAGTTGGTGAATTCAAACCTTTTCGGCAAATATGAGCTGGGAAAACTCCTGGGTTGTGGCGCGTTTGGCAAAGTGTATCATGCCAGAGACATTAATACAGGACAAAACGTCGCGATAAAGGTTGTCAGCAAACAGAGGATCCTCAAAGGTGGTCTGACGGCTCACGTTAAGCGAGAAATCTCTATCATGCGCCGGCTGCATCACCCGCATATCGTGCGCCTGTACGAAATTCTCGCCACCAAGACAAAAATATATTTCGTCCTGGAATTCGCTAAAGGCGGTGAACTTTTCGCGAAATTGTCTAAAGGCCGGTTTAGCGAAGATCTAAGCCGTCGATATTTTCAGCAGTTAATCTCCGCCGTTGGATACTGCCACTCACGTGGGGTTTACCACCGTGATTTGAAACCTGAAAATTTATTACTGGACGAAAATTGGGACCTAAAAGTTACTGATTTCGGGTTAAGTGCTGTTACGGATCAGATCCGACCCGATGGGTTGCTCCATACACTTTGTGGGACCCCTGCTTACGTGGCCCCGGAGATTTTGGCGAAGAAAGGTTACGATGGTGCTAAGGTGGATGTATGGTCCTGTGGTATTATACTTTTTGTGTTTAATGCTGGGTATCTACCTTTCAACGATACAAATTTAATGACCATGTACCGAAAAATTTACAAAGGTGAATTTCGGTGCCCGAAATGGACCTCGCCCCAGTTGAAACGGTTGTTGACCCGGTTACTTGATACCAACCCGGTTACTCGGATCACTATTGAGGAGATCAAGGATGACCCGTGGTTTCAAAAAGGGTACCAAGAGGTGAAACCGGATCACGAATTCGAATTCAAGTCTTGGTCGGGTTCGGATTTTGACCCGGATTCATTTCCGGGTTCGAATTCTGACAGAAATTTCCTGAATGCATTTGATATTATTTCATTTTCTACCGGATTTAATTTTACCGATTTGCTTAAGGGCAATGGTGGATTTGTCGATAAGGAACGGTTTGTATCGGCAGAGTCCCCTGAGAAGATCATCGGAAAAATCGAGGCCGTGGCGAAGATAGAGGGAATGGAGGCAGAGAGGAGTGGCGCGACCGTGACGGTGGAGGGGCAGAATGGTAATTTTAGGCTTCTAGCGGAGGTTAACCGGTTAACGGAGAAACTGGTAATAGTGGAAATTCAAAAAAAGGAGATTGAAGGGGAAATATGGAAGAAGAAATTTAAACCACAGATAAGTGAATTTGTTTATCAAGGTGAAGAACCCGTTTCTGGTAGCTGAAAAGGACGTTGGCCTAATAAGGACATTTGCCTAATAGTTATGAATTAATCTAATGATTTTAGGGAATATTTTGGAAGGAAGCAAATTTGAAAAAGTAAATTAATATGTTGTACTCTTATTATTATGTTAGTACTTAGCGCATATCATAATGTTATATTTTTTTTAAAAGTTATAACAAGCGTATTTATAAAGTAGAAAAAGAAATACCGGGCAATGTATTTTGTTTTTGCCGGTAATTTTGTTTCAAATATTTGTTCGAATCATCAGAAAATTTACTCTAGAGGATTAATGGAATTGAGATAGAAAATTACATTTTTTTAGCACTTCAGTCATTTTTTCTTTAGTTACAGCTTACAAGTACGGCTGAGTAATTTTAATGAGATTATAGAAGTAATCTAGTTATGTGCTTTCTGTGTTATTGAATTCAGGGATGATTTTAAAAATCAAATCATGTGAATTTTTATAATCGGCATATTGGAGACATTTCTGCAAAAGATTTTCATTTATTGCAGAAGTCAAATCATCCTTTCTTATCTGGTATAGTTCAACAACCATCTTGATTTAACTGAAATTTCAAAAGTGTAATTAATTTATTTAGTTAGCAGAATGATGAGTGAAAACACAATGACTATTTACAGAAAAAAAAACATCATAGCCATTTGACGCCGCAACTTTTTCTTCAATACAGTAACATTTTTCCACTTGCCTAATGCAGTAGTAAAATTGAACTCGTCCACCTTCATATTGGACGTAAAGTCATCATTATTAGTTCATTAAGTTATGCGGCACCTATTATTTTCTACGAAATAAAATATGTAATAAAAATACATCAACAATATAATTATTAAAAAATTAAATTAAATACTTTTTAAAAATAGGTAATTAACATATTACAATATCTTAATTTTTAATCATCGAATAAGAATAATGTAATTATTAATCACCACATAAATAATTCTAGCAACGTAAGCAGTATTTGAATTAAAGAATCCCTTATTAATTAAAATGACAGAACATGTATTTACACTGTACAGTCAAAATTTGTACATGGAGAAAGGGAAATAGATGTAGAAGCAAAGAAGAAGATGGGCTGACGTGGGTTTTTAAATTTTTGATCCATTTCAGTTTGTCATTATTAGATATCAATAATAGTGCTTGATTAAATAAATGGTTTATAATTGAGATCATGGACTAAATGTGTCCATTACTAGCATAGTTCCATAGAAAAAGGGAATATTCTTTTCAGGATAATGGCCAACCACTGATAAATGCATCTGTCCTAGTCTTATTCTGCAGTAGATTTTCTAAAACTGGGAAAAAAGATAATCAAACAAGTTGGTAAGTGAAGGTCATTATCAAATTGCGCAATGCCACTTATATAAGTGAAATTAAATAAGAAATAATAGTACGTATCAAGTTGGGACAAAACACATAGGAGTAAAATGTTTTCTTGTGTATAAGAAATTTATTTAATAATATGAAAATTCCAAAGTTTGCAGACCAATAATGCAGAGCAATGAGCTGTACATTTAATGTTTTCTGTGGGCAGTAACTGGTCTAGATGTTCTCACTTTTCTAAAATCTTATTTTTCAGGATTTTTACGACGGTGCAATTGCACGATCCGATTATGTAAGAGATATTTTAATTAGACATAGTATATCAATTGATTTTATCTTTAGTTGATGATATATAAAGACAATTAACAACTAATCATGTTTGGCGCATGAAATTGTCATGAAAGATCATCAAAATTGTAATTAGAATTTCATAGTAGAAAATTTTAACAACTCGCACGGATATTACTTCGAGATATCTTCAATAAACTAATAGGAATCCTTTTAAACCACCGCCATTGTATGGATATTGTTTGTTAAAAAAATTGTACAAGTATGCTTACACATCGTTGTACTTACTGAACTGCTAATATGTTGAATAATATGTTGCCAGATTAAAATAAGTAAGTGTCAGTTTGGAAAGCCACGAGGTAATTGAAATTGGTGTAATTACTAAAGTAGTAATTACACAGCCTAGTAATTACACAGTTGTATAATTACGACGACCGGTTTGTTTGTCATAGTGTAATTATAGTATAATTACAAATTTACTCTTTGGTTGCACAAGTGTAATTACACAATTAAATTAAATTTTAAATGAAATAATTATCAATAATTAAAAGTTAATATAATAAATATATGCCTATAAATTTTTATAAGTATAAATGATACTATATTTGGTATTTAAGATGTATATTTTTTCATGAATATACATTAATTAGTAATCATATATTTATAACTAATATTGTAAAAATAATTTATATATGTTCCAACTTAATAATATTTAGTTTAGATACTTACAAAAACTAAAAACATATTTTATAAGAACATCATGGAATTCATGTTTGATCAAATAAATTAATATTTATAAATATAATGTCATAACATTATTCAAATGTTTGACAACACTAATATATCAGTTCTAACTAAAAAATAAACAACATGTAATGTAAGTCAATACTGCTAAACAAGTAAATTGGAACCATGTTTAACATATGTCAAATTCCAACATAATAATAGTAAGTTCCACTGCAAGTTAAGATTAGGAAACATAACAAGTTTATAACTACATTCTATAACGAAATTCCACTTTAATTGCATCACTCATTATATGTCAAATTTGTTAATGACTCGTTATTTCTAATATTAAGAGGTGTAGTTTCAAAAAATAGAATAATAAAATAAAAATAAAAATAAAATATAAGCAATTACATGGAATCACAAGAAATAAAGGTAGAGAAATAAAAGATAAATAATGTACAAAGAAAAATATATTTTAAAATTTCAAAAGAAATTAAAAGGTCAAAATAAAATTAAAAAATTAAAATAATAGAAATAAAAAGTTATAAAAAACAATAAATTAAAATAAAAACAAAAGGAAAGAAACTAAAAAGCAACCTTGTAATTGCACATTATAATTACACCCCTCCAATTACACCCAATTCCATGCTGAGCAAGTAATTACTTAGCCAAACAAACATGCCAAACAGTGTAATTACACCCAATTACACCTAAATCCAATTCCTAGGTGGCTTTCCAAACCGGCTCTAAGTGTTAGAGTTTTCGGTGGATTTGATCAAAGGGAGTTCAAAAAAATGTTATAATGAAAATTTGTAATGGTGGAGTATTCTAATTTCTGTTGGTTAATGTTTATCCCTTATTTTTGTCTCATTATTTTTGAAATAACCTTTATGTTCATTCCAACTTGCGCGCACCTTAATTAATTCTATAAAATATTTGCAATCTCCCACCAACATGTTGTAGGCATCTAAATTTTATCGGATTTAAATCCATAAAATCATTTGGATCATACTTTAAATTCAAAATATATTACTCCAAATAAATATTAAGGGTCAATATAATTAGATTAATTACATTAGTCCAATATGTATGGATTAAATAATTAAGTCCGGATCCGTTGGGCTAGCCCACTTATTTGGGCTACAAAAATAATGAGCCAATTTCATTAGGCCCAAGATATTATCTTCCTAGAGACTCAGTTTGGTGCCACGTGTCAAATGACGTGGCACGCCAAGTCAAACTGAAGAGCCAATAGGATCATGCCACGTGTCAAAATGACAAGGCATGCAAAGTCAAATTCAAAGGCCAGCGAAATCGCGCCACATATGCAAGTGACATGTTCTGGCCAATCAAATGCTGTATTGTTATGCTTCAATCTGATTGGTCGGAAAGAGTTTGTTCTTATCATAACTCTTCTCCTCTCCCCCCCCCCCCCACGCACAACCATAAATAAGGATCTTCATAATCTAAAAAAGGGACCAGACGTTATAACAAGAAGCAAGAGAGAGCTCGTGGATCAAACAATCGAGTTCAAGTTCATGAAATCAAGTTCAAGCTCAAGAACGAAGAACAAATCAAGATTCAAGGAGTACGAGTTCAAATCAAAGTTCGTGCTAGTTGAATCCAAGATCATCATTCGTGGCAATAAATATAGATTCAAGATCAAGCTCAAGGGCCGTTGAATTTACTTACTATTGAAAAAATAGAATGAGAGGATTCATAGAGATTGTACACTCATATTATTTGAAATCAAATACTACGATTGTTGCCATATTTTTCGATCTCGATTATTTTCTGTTATCAATCTGTGTTCGAAACCAAAAAATATTATAAAGTAACAGAGAAACAGAAATGCATAGGAAGAACAATATTAAATCCGAACCCACTGAATTCACAGTGTGTCCTTAAGGAACTTAATCCCCTCCTAATACCCGAGGTTTAGGATTATTTCCTTCCAGGATAGAATAGATTATCCACACTAGTATAGCGGTACCTCAAACCCCAGTGTTTCAGCGAATGCAATAAGGCGGAGCAAATCACACATGACACTTGTATTTTGTTTTGGAAAAACAATGCAAAGAAAATGGGAGAATTTCAGATTTTTCTATGTATGAAAATAAGTCCAAGTCTCTAAAATTTATAGACAATGAAATGGTGAGATGAAGAGGTGCAATTCTAAAGGTACCTCTTCCATTTCCCATTCACGGAATCTAACAATCCCCCACATGAATAGAGAATGACAATATGTTTAAAAAAATATGCAAAAACTTGTGTGATTCGCAAGTAAGGATTAATCGCATCTGGATAAGTAGGTTTCCCTTTTGAACTTTCCGTAGTGAACATATGTCAGATATACTCGGTCAATCGGTAGATTCGATATCTTTGAACCATCGAGCTTTGGTGTACCTAGACAAATAAGTCATACAATCAACCCTTAACCGTCTTTAGTTCTTATTGTTGTGTTTGTTTCAGCCATGAACACCACCTGGTTCATAAGTGCATAGAGAACTGGCCTTACAAAATTCTTTTTGAAGCAGTTTACACTTCATACTTACATAGGTGATTCCTAAACGTGTTATCCCGTAGATACCCTATTTGATATATCCCGTATCAAACTTAGAAACCGTTAAAAAGCCTTACCGCTTTATCTTTTGTATTGAACATTGTCTCATCACGAGAATGGACCAAAAAGAAATTTTATTTGACAATGTTGAACCGTCATTAATGACTTTATTTGAGCTCCTTGAAATTAGATCTTGGGATCTCCAGTCTTCTAGGTAGAGTTACTGCCACAATGACTTGTCCTAGGCTATAGTCTCATTCCCTCCAATGATCTCTCAACTACCTCTCTAGTTATGCCTTTTGTAAGGGGATCCGACACATTATCGCTTGACTTCACGTAGTCAATTATGATAATTTCCCAAGAGAATAGTTGCCTAATGGTTTTATGTCTTCGTCGTATATGACAAGATTTTCTGTTATAATAATGCTCCCAGCCCTTCCTATTGCTGCTTGACCATTGCAATGTATGCATATATGTGCCAATATTTTGGGCTAAGATGGAATTTGTTCAAGAAATTCCGGAGGCATCCGGCTTCTTCACCGGCCTTTTCTAAGGTTATAAACTCAGCCTTCATTATAGAGCGGCAATGCACGTTTGTTTGGACAATTTCGAAGACACTGCTCCTCCACTGATTGTAAAAATATATTCACTTGTGGATTTAGTTTAGGTTTATCCGGTGATTCAATTTGCACCACTATACCTTTCAATACCCGTAGGATAGTTATTATAGTGTAATGCATCGTCATAGATATATCTTAAATATCTCAAAACTCATTTTATTATCCTGACAGTTCAATGCGAACTTCCTTATGTCGTAGACTAATACGTCTCGACATTCTATTGCATATCAGATTATTGATTACACATAATGTAGCAATAATATATTATAACAACAACAGGAATGATTGGCATCGGTTATGGCCACAACCTTTTAATATATAACACATTTCGCAATCACTCAGCCATTTTCAAGCAATTGTATGCTATTTATTCATATGTCTATATGATATGCAAATTATACTACCTTCATTCATTAAACAAATCCAACTTGCAATAGATTTTAATCATCTTCATTGGTTGGTTCGCCTTATTATAGACCAACGTATTAATGCATTCGTTCATGAACGGCCATGTTTATACAAACATCCAAACATACTTTTCATAAAAAGGCACAGCCTTTCAGGCACCCTTTCCTAAAAAGAGCTAACATTATAAATGTTCAAGAAAGAATAAATCATGTCTGGAAAGGCACGTAAACAACTTTCAAATTTGTAGTTTCATCACTAGTCATCACTAAGACTGGACAAGTAATGGATTCACTGATTATCATATCAATATCCACTAAGGATTGGTGAGGTTCAAAAATTATATCATTTTGACATTACGTCTAACATTGACTTTTGTCATGCATAAGCTAAAAGCCCCCACATTTTAAATATTTTATCAATATATCATCCACATATAATCAAATAATGACTATATGATTTGAAGTATTCTTAACGTAAACACATTTGTTTACTGTGATGACCCAAAAGGTCATCACTTGTGCTGCAATTAAATTCTGAGTTTACGAGGCCTTGAAAATCTCATTTAGAATCACCTCGATATGCGTACGCAGTCCGGACGCGTAGCCGGAAAGCTTAAATATGAAATTCTGTGAAAAATAATAAAATTTGGTTATAAAATGAGTTAATTTGACTTCGGTCAACGTTTTGGGTAAACGGACCCGTACTCGTGATTTGACGGTCCCGGAGGGTCCATAGGAAAATATGGGACTTGGGCGTATGCCCGAAATCAAATTCCGAGGTTCCAAGCACGAGAAATGAATTTTTAAAGGAAATTATTTTCTGAAATTGTTTAAGGAAAATTGAAATGAAATTTGCTTAGAACATGATGGTATCAGACTCATATTTTGGTTTCGGCACCCGACACAGGTCTTATATATGATTTAAGACGTTTCTTTGGAATTTGGTGAAAAACGGACGTCATATGACGTGATTCGGACTTAAATCGCGAAGTTGATGTTTAAAGAAGTTTTGAGAAAATTTCATTAATCTCAAGATTTAATTTGATGTTTATGATGTTATTTTGACGATTTGATTGCATGAATAAGTTCGTAGAATTTTTTTGAGAATTTTGTGTATATTTGGTTTGGAGCCCCGAGGGCTCGGGTGAGTTTTGGGTAGGTTCCGGGATGCCTTAGGCCTAAAAACACAGTTGTGGCAGGTTCAGAGAAGTTGCAGGTCTCTGAACCCGCTAATGCGGTTCGCACAAAAATGGGCGCGACCGCGGAAGGGGACCAGTGCGGTCTGCGTTCGGCTTTGTGCGGTGCGCGGTGGAGGCCTGTGCAGATGCGGTCCATTTCGTGCGGTCCGCATAGGGCACTGGACCGCAGTACCCCAGGAAGACTTGTGCGACCGCAGTCCATTTTGTACGGTCCGCACAGGGGGTCTAAGAGGGGTATAAATAGATGAGATTTTCAGCTATTTTTCATTTTTCAAAACTCCAAAAACATAAGAGGCGATTTTTCAAACAATCTTTCTTCTCCAAGTCAATTGTAAATCATTTTTAACTAGTTTTCTTCAATCATTAACATCTTTTAACATGATTTTAACTTCAAGTCATTGATTTTCATGGGGAAATTGGGTGTTTTAGGTAGAACCTAGGTTTTTCAAAAATTGGGGATTTGGACCTCGATTTGAGGTCCGATTTCAAAATAAATTATATATTTGAGTTCGTGGGGGAATGGATAATCGGGTTTTGGTTCGAACCTCGGGTTTTGACCACGTGGGTCCGGGGGACGATTTTGACTTTTTGGGTAAAACTTTGAAAAACTCATTTTCATGCATTCAAATTGATTTATTTAGCATTTATTGATGTAATTAAGTAACTTGTGGCTAGATACGAGCGAATTGGCGGAGGAATCAAGGGGTAAAGCTATAATTGAAACTTGAGTTGTGTTCGAGGCATCGAGGTAAGTGTTCTGTCTAACCTTAGCTTGAGGGATTAGGAGTTGAGTCTGATTTGTTAATTGCTTCTTGTTGAGTACGACGTATAGGAATGGTGATGGGTATCTATACGTTGGAGTCTAGCATGACTGTGAGTCTTAAATTGATAGTTGTTGTGTTCTTAAATGT
Source organism: Nicotiana tabacum (assembly GCF_000715075.1). NCBI lineage: Eukaryota > Viridiplantae > Streptophyta > Magnoliopsida > Solanales > Solanaceae > Nicotiana > Nicotiana tabacum. The sequence goes on along the minus strand of NC_134089.1, from coordinate 48,233,690 downwards.
TACTACGGATGCTTTAATTGATGATTCTCTATATTGAGCAAAGATTTAGTTTATTCTCGTGGATTTTATTTATGATTGAGTATTGGTATTAATTGAGCTGAGTGGAAGTTGAGTTAGGATTGGTTATAGCTGATTCTCCCTTGCCGGGATGATTGTTTCGATATTGTTGCTCCCTTGCCGGAAAGTTATTATATTGCTTTTGTTCCCTTGCCGGGATTCCTTGTGATTTTGTGTTAGCTTGTAAATGGGAGCGGGTGGTACGCCTACGATGAGATTTAATGAAATGGGAGCGGGTGGTACGCCTACCACAAGATATGATGAAATGGGAGCGGGTAGTATGCCTACCATAAGATAAGATGAAATGGGAGCGGGTGGTATGCCTACCACGAGGTTTGATGAAATGGGAGCGGGTGGTACGCCTACCACGAGACTTAATGAAATGGGAGAGGGTGGTACGCCTACCACAAGATATGAGAAATGGGATCGGGTTGCACGCCTGCAACGAGACGTAAACTGAAAATGAAATTTGCCTTTATTTTCTTTATCCTTGTTAGAAGTTAAATTTTGGTTTCCTTATAATTTTATTGAGATTCTGCCTTATCTGTTATTACCCGAAACATGTTTCCCCTCCCCAGTTTTAATTGTTTGTTTTCATCTATCTTTCCGATGTATATTTCCGCTGTATAGTATATAACTGCACAGGTTTATCTGGAGTCTGGTCCTAGCCTCGTCACTACCTCATCGGGGTTAGGCCAGGCACTTACCAGTACATGGGATCGGTTGTGCTGATGCTACACTCTACACTTATGTGCAGATACAGGAGCAGCGCTTGGTCAGCAACGATAGAGGATCCAGCCTTCGGTCCACCGTGACACCGAGATAGTCCTGCAGGCGTCCGTAGGCCCGACGTCTCTTCTATCCATTTAGATGTTCTATTTTCTTTTGTATCCGAGACAGACTATACTTCCTTATTCAGACACTTGTATGTAGCAATCCTAGACAGTCTGTGAATGTTATGGCACCAGTTTCTGTGTAGAGATATATATTGGATTTTTATTCGTATCGGTTTTGGTATAATATTTATCTAAGTCTTCTGCTTAAATTTCATCTGTCGTCATTATATAAATGCTGATTACCTACTACTTTAATTGGTTAAAAAGGCTAAAATGAAAGAGGTTGGATTTTCCGCATTTTGTGGCTTGCCTAGCTTCTATGAATAGGCGCCATCACGACTACCGAGGGTGGGAAATACGGGTCGTGACATTTACACTCCAACCATTTGATAATATTATTTGGTCAAATCTCATATGTCATTATTTGGGTGCTTGTTTTTGTTCGTAAAGTGAATTTATAAGTCGACACACCTTCTTTTGTTTTCCAGGAACTACGAACCCTTCAGGTTGTTCCATATAAATTTTTTTCTCCAAATCTCCATTTAAGAAGGTTGTCTTTACGTCCATTTGATGGATTTCAAGGCCATACACGGCGGCTGACGCTATTAACACCCGAGTAGATGTAATCCTCATTACTGGCGAGTATGTATCAAAATAATCAAGACCTTCTCGTTGTCTATATCATTTGACAACTAATCTTACCTTATATTTGTCAATAGTATCATCAGCTTTCATTTCTCTTTAGAAAATCCACTTAGAACACAAAGATTTATTTTCTGGAGAAAGATCAACCAATTCCCAAGTATGATTACTTAATATGGATTCTATCTCACTATTGACTGCTTCTTTTCGAGGAAGACATAATTTCTTTCAAAGTTTGAAGCTCATTTTCCGACAAGAATGTCAGAAATTTGATCCAATGGAAGTAGTTGTCCTTTGACGTTTACTACATCTTGGATTCACCTCTTTAGGTGTACTTTCCTTTGCTTTTTCCCGATGTCGCTTAGATATTTCACTAGACGACTCACATTCCTTTTTACTGCTTCTTTAGATCTTTCTGGAGAAAGATCAACCAATTCCCAAGTATGATTACTTAATATGGATTCTATCTCACTATTGACTGCTTCTTTTCTAGGAAGACATAATTTCTTTCAAAGTTTGAAGCTCATTTTCCGACAAGAATGTCAGAAATCTGATCCAATGGAAGTAGTTGTCCTTTGACATTTACTACATCTTGGATTCACCTCTTTAGGTGTACTTTCCTTTGCTTTTTCCCGATGTCGCTTAGATATTTCACTAGACGACTCACATTTCTTTTTATACGAATAAATATTCTCAAAGCATTCAGCATCATCTGAGTCGATTACCGTCTTAATATAAATGTCAGGATTTTCTGATTTATGAACCAAAAAATGATATGCCTTACTATTTCTTGCGTATCCTATGAAAACACAATCAACCATTTTCGGTCCAATCTCCACCATTTTAGGTTTAGAAATTTGTACTTTAGCCAAGTACCCCACACTTTAAACTATTTTAAGTTGGGTTTCCTTCCTTTTCATTTTTTCATATGGAATAGATTGTGTTTTGCTATGGGGAACTCGATTGAGTATTCGGTTAGCTGTAAGAATATCTCCCCCCCCCAAATTTTGGATAAACCAGAACTTATCAACTAGGAATTCATCATCACCTTTGACATTCTATTCTTTCTTTCCGCAATTCCATTAGATTGCGGTGACTAATGACCAGCCGTTTGGTGAATAATGTCATATTCCAAACATATTTCTTCAAAATGATATTCATATTCGACGCCCCTATTACGTTGTAGAGCCAACTACAACAACTGTTGTTTGTGTCACGATAGAGCCAGGATTAGTAAATGGTGAAGCTTTTAATCTTCAAACCAATCTGACACATTCAGAATTAATAAACTGTGAAGTTTTTAATCTTCAAATTGAGTAACATCTAATACAACTCGATCTAATAAACGGTGAAGTTTTTTTAATCTTCAAATCAAGTAATATGTGACACAATCAAATTTAATAAACGGTAAATTTTTTTAATCTTTAAACCAAATAATAAATTGGAGTAGAAAATCACTACAATTTTAATCTCCAAAACGATTATAAAGTCACTTAGGCTTTAATTTCCGACAAATGAGTAGAAAGTCACAAAGACTTTAATCTCAACGAACGAGTAGAAATCACGTAGATTTTAATCTCGAAGCAGGAGTAAAAAATTATGAAGATTTTAGTCTCCATAACGGGAGTAGAAAATCACGAGAATTTTAATTTTCTCCAAACCAGGGGTAGAAAATCACAAGTATTTTGATTTTCTTTTCAAATGGCTTTCCAACTAAACCATTATAACTCTTAAACACTTCTAACAGTTTGATATATTTTCTTATCAAACAAACATATGTAATATCTTTACATATATTATATTCATGATCTCAAAAATACTTTCAAGTATTAGTGTAAGCGTAGTTCACATCTTACAAATCTTGAAAATATTCTTTCACATAATTTTATGCATGTTGCCAAATTCTATATCAACGAATTGATTAAAATGGAATAACAAAATTAATCTTTAAATACATGTTATTCCCAATCATGCATATTACTCTAGAATTGTTATATGATATTATCACATTATAAACATCTATCTTTATATTTATAGAAACTAAATTCATAAATCACAAAGGATAGAAATCAATTAAAAATGATCAAGTGAAGAAATTATAACCTGGTTTGAATCGTCACCTCGTAGTTGACATCTCAAAGAGAATTGTTGTATTCTCTGTTTCCTTTGCCAACTGCATACCTTTCATATTCCAAGAAGAAAGCACCGATTTAGAAATATGGATTAAAGGAACTGCTCGTTCTCTTCTTGCTCTCACAGTTAGTAAGTTTGTTAATAAAATCCTTATCCTCTCGTTGATGTCAATATTGCACCATAGAATTTGGTGAAACACAACATGACCAAGCATGTGCATCTATTAATATAAATTCAATAGAAGATGTAACCTCGTCATAAAATTTCTTTTATCCGAATGCGCACCGTACTGTTAGATCATGTTTTAATGATGCAAATAATATACATGTGCAGGAAATCAAGTTCAAGAAGTAAAGAAGACTGCTGGAATGGTTCATGATGTACAAGGAAAGAAATCAATCAGCATATGATCAGCAAATCTAGATTGGTCTCGTAAATCGGGGCACAATCTAATCAACGAATCAATCAGCGATAACAATGATTAGCTGAACTGGAAAATATCAAATAAGCCTTGGACAAAGGCACGAATCATGGGCAGAATCACGGAAGATTAAAGGATACGAGGAGATTTGGGAAGCGACCACATTTGGAAGATCTAACAATCAAGGAGAAATCAAGTGAAGCAATCCTCTGCTGAAGGAAAGCAATCAAGAGAAGCAACGACTCATTCCTTATTCTTGGAAAGAATCAATTCTTTCCAAGGATCAAATCTCTTGGGTTGTCAAGCCTCTACCATCCATCAAAGTATTTATACACCCTTGTAAACCCTAGCTTAGTCATACTTTGATCAAACCAAATCACTCTCTTCATTCTACTGCAAACAAGCATTGTAGTTCACTAAGATCTGCTGTGTAACAAGTCAGGGATAGAAAGAGAGCACACAACTGGTGAGACATTGTATCAAAAACGAGTACTAGAGAAACTGAGCGATATACACCACATCTGTACTCAGAGGAAACTCATTTACTAAAGAGAACTCCCTTGCAACCCAAGGGGACTGGGTTAGGATTCACATTGAATCCGAACCAGTATAAAAATCCTGGTGTTTTTAATTCCTGCAATTATTTTTTGTATTTTACCTTCCGTACCATATCTGCTAAATTATCATATTCAGTCGACTACTCAAGTCATAAGTCAACTTATAAGCAATTAATTTTAAGTATTCACAATTCACCCCCCCTCTTGTACTTTCAACTGGTATCAGTGCAAGACTCACATTTTACCTTTTTCTTAACAGCTTGTGAGAAAAGATCATGGCAAATCAAATTATCATAGGAGCTCTCTTTTAGGAAGGAACTTCACAAGTTAGACCATCATACTTCAATGGACAACATTTCTCTCACTGGAAGGTACAAATGGAAATCTTTGCTAAAGCATACGATGTCAAAGTCTGGAGAGTTATTAAAAAGGGAAACTATCCCCTACCTACTATCACTCTACCACTTGCTGATCCTGATGATATAGATTCATACTCAAAGGAGCAACTGGAAGCGGTACAAGTGAATAACAAGGCAAGAAATCTGCTTCACAATGCTATACGTGGTGAAGAATACGAGAAAATATCGAGTTGTGATACAACCAAAGAAATGTGGGATAAACTTGAAGTCACCTATGAGGGAACCAGCAAAGTAAAGGAAACTCACATCAACATGCTAGTTCATGACTACGAACTCTTCTCAATGAAGGAAGGAAAATCCATTTAAGAAATGTTTGCCAGATTTAGAAAAATAATTAGTGACTTAAAGGCATTTGGCAAGCCCTACACAGTGGTGATCAAGTCAGAAAAATTCTCAGAAGTCCGGCAACCACTTGGCAGACCAAAGTAGTCACACTGGAATCTCAAGACCTAAACAAATTGTCCTATGATGAACTGCGAGGAGAACTCATTGCTTTCGAAAGGACGCATTTGAAAAAGACAAATCAAGAGGAGAAAAAGAAAATAGTTGCATTCAAAACCTCTACTGAAATGACTGAAATGAAATTGATGATGTTGAAGCTCTACAAGAAGAGATTGCTATGATGTCTAGAAATATGGATGGGTTGATGAGAAGATACAGAAACACAAAGAAAGGAAGATTCCCACCAAGACGATCCAGGCAATGCAATGAACAGGATAAGAACTATGGAAAATGCTACGAATGTGGAAAATTTGGGCACATTCAAGCTGAATGCCAAGAACTGAAAAGGAAGATCTCTAGAGGCTTCAACAAGAACAAATCGTTCGAAAGATAGAGCGATGAGGACGACTCAGACCACAAAGAAATAACAAATCTTTGTTTCATGACAATTATGGAAAATGAAATAAACAAAACCTTAGGATGCTGGACAGATGAAGATGATTTAGATGATGAGAACTGCTTCATGGAACGGGGTGAAACTAGTGAGGTTAGATCTTATGACTGCGAAAGATGTAATGAATTGCAGGATATTCTTAATTCCACCTTAAAAGAGTCTCAAAGAATGATGAATGAACTTAAGAGACTCACTAAGGAGGTTAAAGACTGGAAACTCAAACATGAAGTATGTGAAATCGAAAAAGAAGTACTTCAAGAAGAGTTTGAGGAGTTGCAAATGCAGCTTAACAGCTTGCGCAAATCCACCAGCCATAGTTCTGTTAGGTCAAACCAGACGACTTACAAGTAAACTGGAAAAGAACCAATCAGAACCAAGTCGACCAGTCGGTCGGACTAGATGACTTACAAGTCAACTGGGAAAGAACCAGCTGAATCTAAGTCGGCTAGTTCTAACACTTATGAAAATAGGTCTGGAGCTAAATGTCATTACTGTAATAAAAGTGGGCATAAATATTCCGGTTGTTGCTTTCGTAAATCAAATGTGTCAGGATGGGTTTGGAAACCAAAAAATTCTGAACCGAGCAACACTAACTCACCAGGACCGAGGAAAGCTTGGGTACCAAAAAGAAAGTGATCATCTTGTCTTGCAGGAATACCACAGAGTAAGCCGCAAAGGAAAATGGTATCTAGATAGTGCGTGTTCCAGTCATATGACAGGTGACAAAAACCTGTTCAAGGAAGTTACAAAGATCGATGGAGGAAGTGTAAAATTCGGAGACGATTCAAGGGGCAAAATAGGTGGCACTGGAACAATTCCTTTCAATAACAATTGTGACATTACTGAAGTATATCTCGTTGATGGCCTAAACTATAATTTCTTGAGCATAAGTCAACTCTGCGACTCAGGATATAAGGTAAAGTTTAAGAGAACAGGGTGTGTTATTGAAGACGAATCATGTAAGATAATTCTTCCTGGAAAAAGGTATGGAAATGTTTATATACTTGATGATTTTGAAAAGATCGATGGCCACATTTGCTTATCCTCTATGTCTGATGATCCATGGTTATGGAATAGAAGACTTGGCCATGCTAGCATGCATTTGATTGAAAAACTGTCCAAACATGATTTAGTTATTGGTTTGCCTAAACTGAATTTCTCTAGAACTCATATTTGTGATGCATGTCAAATGGGTAAGCAAACCAGAAATTCTTTCAAAAGTAAAGATATAGTATCTACTTCAAAACCTTTGCAATTACTTCATATGGATTTATTTGGGCCTACTAGAACTGCTAGCATAGGAGGTAAGAGGTATGCTTTTGTTATTGTTGATGACTTTTCATGTTTCACATGGGTAATCTTCTTGTCTCATAAGGATGAAGCCTTAAGAAATTTTGAAGTTTTTTGCAAAAAGGTTGAAAGAGAAAAAGGATATCTGATCTCAAAAATTCAGAGTGACCATGGAGGAGAATTTGAAAGCAGAGCTTTTGAAGACTTCTGCAACGATCAAGGATACACTCACAATTTCTCTGCACCACGCTCACCACAGCAAAATGGGATTGTGGAAAGGAAGAACAAAACTCTCCAAGACATGGCAAGAACCATGCTACTAGAACATTCATTGCCAAACCATTTCTAGGCAGAAGGCGTAAGTACTGCTTGTCACATCCTTAACCGTTGTCTCATAAGGCCAATTCTAAAGAAGTCCCCTTATGAACTCTGTGGAAAGGTAAACGTCCAAATATCAGTTACTTCCATCCCTTTGGAAGCAAATGTTTTATTCACAATAACGGTAAAGATAATCTTGAAAAGTTTGACCCAAGAAGTGACGAAGGTATTTTTCTTGGTTACTCGTTAAATAGCAGATCTTTTAGAGTCTACAATAAACGTACTTTATGTGTAGAAGAATCTGTACATGTTATATTCGATGAAAATAATCCCTTAGTCGAGAAAGGAACTACTGCAGGTGACGAAGATCAAACTCAAGAAGCTCAGGACAAAAGAAAATCACAGGAGTCGACTAGCACATCTGGGGTGATCGAGTCAACTGGTGAAAATAGCAGCAATACTCCAGACCCACAAGTCGAGTCGACTACAAATATAATTCGACCAAATGAATGGAGAATTGAACCCGAATATCTTCAGAAATTTATTATAGGGGATCCAAACGAAGGAATGAAAACCAGGGCTGCCCTAAAAAAGAAAGCAAATATTGCATTGATTTCTCAAATTGAGCCAAAAAAGGTAGAGGAAGAACTGAAGTATTCAAGCTGGATGCAAGCCATGTAGGAGGAATTAGATCAGTTCAGCAAGAATCAAGTGTGGAAACTAATACCCAAACCTGATAATGTGTCTGTGATCGGAGCAAAATGGGTATTTAGAAACAAACTGAATGAGGATGGAAAGGTCATAAGAAATAAAGTGAGACTAGTTGCTCAGGGCTATTCACAGCAAGAAGGAGTCGACTATGATGAGACTTTCGCCCCAGTAGCTCGTTTGGAGTGTATACGAATTCTTCTGGCATACGCATCCTTTAAAGGATTCAGGCTGTTTCAAATGGATGTTAAAAACGCCTTTTTGAATGGATTTATCGAGGAAGAAGTTTTTGTAAAACAGCCTCCAGGCTTTGAGGATTCAAAATTTCCATACCATGTATACAAGCTTACCAAAGCACTGTATGGGTTGAAACAAGCTCCACGTGCCTGGTATGATAGGCTGAGTACTTTTCTTATTGATCACGGCTTTACCAGAGGTAAAATAGACACTACTTTGTTTATTAAACGATCATCAGAAGGTAATCTCATTATTCAAAGTTATGTTGATGATATTAGATTTGGTAGTGCTAACCCTCTTATGTGCAAGGAATTTTCAAATCTTATGCAAAGCGAGTTTGAAATGAGTATGATGGGTGAACTCACATTCTTCCTTGGGCTACAAATCCAACAAACCGAAGAAGGAACTTTTATCTGTCAGACCAAATATGCAAAAGAGCTGATTCAAAAATTTGGTATGAACATTGCAAAATCAATTGGCACTCCTATGAGCCCCGCTAAAAATCTAGACAAAGATGAGCAGGTCACGCCAGTTAATGAAACCAAATATAGGGGAATGATTGGATTACTGCTACATTTGATAGCAAGTCAACCAAATATTATGTTCGGCGTATGTAAATGTGCCAGGTTTCAGTCAGCTCCCAAGGAGTCACATTTTACTGCTGTAAAGAGAATCATTCGATATCTCATTGGAAATGTATCTCATGGATTGTGGTATCCTCGCTCTAACTCTTTTAAATTAGAAGGTTTTTCAGATGCTGATCTTGCAGGTGATAAAGAAGATAGAAAGAGCACTAGCGGCACATGTCAATTACTAGGAAAGGCATTAATATCCTGGAACAGTAAAAAGCAAGCATCAGTCGCCTTGTCCACTATTGAAGTTGAATACATTGCTATTGGACAGTGTTGTGCACAATCATTGTGGATGTCTCATCAATTGGGTGACTATGAGCTTTCATTTAAACATATACAAATTTTTTATAATAATTCTAGTGCTATTTGTTTTTCAAAAAAATCTTGTGCATCATTCTAGAGCAAAGCATATAGATATTAAGCATCATTTTATTAGAGATCATGTTCTTAAGGGAGATATAGAAATAGCCTTTGTTGGCACCTCTGCTCAATTAGCCGATATTTTTACTAAGCCTTTGTTAGAAGAAAGATTTTGTACTTTGAGAAAATTACTTGGCATTATTTGCTTTTCTAATAACTCTTAGGACCTATGTGCTCAATTACTTTTAAAGTGCTATAATTGTCCTTTTCCCACGCATTTATTACGCCTCCGATTTTTTTCCCTCTCTTTTCACTTCGTTCACATCTGTTCGCAGTTCGAAGATGGAAAGCCAATCATCACGTCTTCTCAACTGACAACTTTTACTTTTTTGTACTCAACCGTCAAAACCCTCTTCTTAAGTTAGAAAACCCTTTCAGTCACTCTCATCTCCATATTCTCTCCAAAACCTCGAGCAAATCCCCTCTTCTACAATGGCGAAACACTCCAAGAATCCCTCTGCCTCCACCATAAAAAGTACCTGCTCTAAGGCAAAACCCCCTTCTACGCCTCCTGAGCAAGTAGACCTAGGGTTTGATCACTCTGAAGGCTTCGCCTCATCTCAGGGTGATTTCTCTGAACACTCCCAACTTCTAGGAGAAAAAGCCTCAGGCAAACGACCCATGGAAGATCCTCCCATTTCATCCACCCCAAAGAAATCAAAGGTTTATTTCTCGGCCTCACTCGAGTCGGACCTAAATTTCTAGGATACCCCAAATAGGGATCTTTTCATTACTCTTAAGGACAAGCCCATCGCCCGTAGAAGGGTCGTGGATCTTGATGATATGGAAGCACTCAACTGTAAGGTTAAAGAACTCTTTGTTTATCAAGGGTGGGAAAAATTCCTCTCTATTCCTCCGCCTAAGGTATATGAACCCCTGGTCAAAATGTTTTATGCAAATCTTCGCTCTAGTAAACCAGATAGGCTAGAATCTCTAGTGCTAGGTAAAAGCATTGTTCTTGATTGTGCCTTGTTTGACTCTCTTTTCCAATATCGTTGCTCTAGTTTCCCTACTCTTTTTAAAAATATATGGCCTGAGGATTTTGAAATTTCTTTTGACCAAGCCAAATAGTGCATTGTTGAGTGTCCCTCTGAAATTCTTCCAAACCAATTGGGCCCCAGTGATGTAAGTTTTGAAACTCAGGTTCTGGCCCATATTGTGGCAACCACCCTACTTCCTCGTATTGGTTCCTTTTCAACTTTCTCTCAAAGGGATACATTCTTTGTCTACTGCCTCATCACCAAACTCAAACTCAAGCTTTTCTCCTGGGTCATCAATTTCATGATAGAAAGTGCTGAAGATCCCACTAGTTTACCCTATGGCATGACAATCACTCATATTCTGGAAGCCCATTAAATTTCTCTATCCAACTATCCCTTCATTACTGTCTCCAAGTCCTATAATTCTAGAGCTTTTGCTAGTATGGGCTATGTGAGTATCAAAGGCTCCTGGGTTAAGAAAAGTGAGAGTGAAGCAAAGCAGGCCCCTATGGAAACCAAACCTTCATCAGTTGTTCCTCCTCCTACTCTTGTCAGTTCTGAGCTTAGTGAGCAACTTAGCTCTATTGACTCCAAACTCTCTGACATCAAGAATCTTCTTTCCGCCACTCTGTCCACTATGGGTGACATTCATGCTATTTCAAAGGAAACAGGGTCTGACGTGTCAAAAATCAGAGTTGTTGTTCTCAGAGTAAGGGAGAATGTCGTCAAACCTTCAAGGAGGTTCACGACAGGCTGGATGGTCTGAGCGTCGCTGCAAATACTATCTTCGAACAGTTAAAGGAGGCCATCTGCAACACCCTTACCTATTTCCTGTGCCGCTAGTGTGGATGTTTTTCAAAACTATGTTTTTTTGACATTTTGTTTTGGTGGTACTGTGGGCTGTTTCACCAGCTGCTGGATCATCTCTCTACCTTTCCTGCTTTACTATTATTTATGTTTCTAATCCTTCTTTGCTGATGACAAAAAGGGGGAGAAAAGGCCTATGTTATTTTGCCTATGTTATGTATATGTGTACATGTACAAGTCGACTATGTGTCTATCTATGTATGTGTAAAGGTCGACTGCACACATTTTATATGCGTATAGGTAGCATATACTGTATACTGTACAGGTACAAGTCGGTACAAGCCGACTGCACACATTGAGGGGAGAGTCATGGACAGGTCAAGTCGATTGCATACATTGAGGGGGAGTCAAGTCGACTAGTAAAACACAGGGAAGTCGACTGGTGTTTACTTCTTTACCTTATTATATTATTTTGCCATCATCAAAAAGGGGGAGATTGTTAGATCATGTTTTAATGATGCAAATAATATACATGTGCAGGAAATCAAGTTCAAGAAGTAAAGAAGACTGCTGGAATGGTTCATGATGTACAAGGAAAGAAATCAATCAGCATATGATCAGCAAATCTGGATTGGTCTCGTAAATCTGGGCGCAATCTAATCAACGAATCAATCAGCGATAACAATGATTAGCTGAGCTGGAAAAAATCAAATAAGCCTGGGACAAAGGCATGAATCATGGGCAGAATCACGGAAGACTAAAGGATACGAGGAGATCTGGGAAGCGACCACATTTGGAAGATCCAACAATCAAGGAGAAATCAAGTGAAGCAATCCTCTGCTGAAGGAAAGCAATCAAGAGAAGCAACGACTCATTCCTTATTCTTGAAAAGAATCAATTCTTTCCAAGGATCAAATCTCTTGGGTTGTCAAGTCTCTACCATCCATCAAAGTATTTATACACCCTTGTAAACCCTAGCTTAGTCATACTTTGATCAAACCAAATCACTCTCTTCATTCTACTGCAAATAAGCATTGTAGTTCACTAAGATCTGCTGTGTAACAAGTCAGGGATAGAAAGAGAGCACACAACTGGTGAGACATTGTATCAAAAACGAGTACTAGAGAAACTGAGCGATATGGACCACATCTGTACTCAGAGAAAACTCGTTTACTAAAGAGAACTTCCTTGCAACCCAAGGGGACTGGATTAGGATTCACATTGAATCCGAACCAGAATAAAAATCCTGGTGTTTTTAATTCCTGCAATTATTTTCTGCATTTTACCTTCCGTTACCATATCTGCTAAATTATCATATTCAATCGACTACTCAAGTTATAAGTCAACTTATAAGCAATTAATTTTAAGTATTCACAATTCACCCCCTTGTACTTTCATGTACCACTTGCCACCAGGTAATTGAAAGGAGGCCATTTTGTCACCCGTTGTTTGCAACACTTTAGTATATTGACTCTATATGGAATCTGGTTACTACAACTATAATTATAATTCCAAAAGAAGATGCAATGTTTGAGACGTATCAATTTAAATCTCTTTTGCAGAACGGCATGTCGGCATCACGACGTCTCAGTGGTGCAAAACTTGCATAGACACTACAATGCTTCAATTTGCCATTTTTTCTAGTCATGATCCCATTTCTCCTTCAAAAATTGGAATATTCGGCTTCATCAGCAATAACGTGAATTTAATGTGCCAAGATCTTCTCTGCCATTTACTTCTTTCTCTTAACGTTTAGTCTCCAACAAATATTAATATGAACACAGAAAATAAAAAAGTTAAGTTCCTAATTAAGCTTGTTATCAATTTGTGTTCGAAACCAGAGAATATTGTAAAGTAAAAGAGAAATAGAAATGCATAGGAAGAAAAAAATTAAATCCGTACCCACTGAATTCACAATGTATTCTTAAGGAACTTAATTCTCTCCTAATACCCGAGGTTTAGGATTTCCTCCCAGGATAGAACGGATTATTCATACTGGTGTAGCGGTACCTCAAACCCCAGTATTTCAACGAACGCAATAAGGTGGAGCAAATCACACATGACACTTATATTTTGTTTTGGAAAAACAATGCAAAGAAAATAGGAGAATTTCAGATTTTTCTATATATGAAAATGAGGCTAAGCCTCTAAAATTTATAGACAATGAAAGAGTGAGATGGAAAGGTGCAATTCAAAAGGTACCTCTTCCATTTCCCATTCACACCCATTCAAGAAACCTAACATTTTCTTGATGCTATTTATTGTCTACACTCGTGTATCGGGTAACTTCATCCACAAATGCTTCAATAGATAAAAAAAAGATTGTCTAATAATTTTTCCCCATTTGAATTTAAAACTGAAATGTCATACTAGTTTTTATTTTCTTCCGACCCTATACCATCCAATTGGAATAAATAAATAAACACACACATGAGGAGATAAAATAGGGAAGAAAACATGGGCTACAGATTTTTCGTTTGTGATGGACAAAGAACCCTTTCAGCCAAGAATAACAAATGTTGCTGAAAAAATATCAGGAATGGGGCTACTCGATTATCACAAGAAAGACGATGCAGAAGAGAAGAAAAATAAGACAGGATGGTACGTCAATACAGCCAAATTATATGCACCGAATTGTATAAGTTGAAGGTCGAAATAATCGCGGGTTAACGCTGAAATTAAAATTAAAAAAAAAAAAGGAGAAAAAAAAGACACAATTATTGACAGTTCATGTGTCACTTAAACGAAAATTATCTTGTTAATTTATAGAATTCATCTTTCTCCTTTTAAGGTTATTTTTCCTTTCTCCTTCTCCAACATAAGATACAAAGAAGAAACTTATTCCTGCTTTTCTTTATGTTTACCCAGAAATTTGAGTAACAATTAAATTTGTATTATGATTTTAAGAATATGTGATTTAATTCAACGCCAATTGATAAATAAGGAATTAAATAGACAGATTAAAGAATAAAATAGATTAAACCAATGTGTAGGCTTAAGTCTCGACCTCGACCTATGACGGTCTCGAGGTATGATTACGGGAATAAATGATAAAACGACTCTTGAAGAACAATAGGTAAAATAGCAAGAGAGTAATGTACGTATATTTTCTTATATCAGTCAACCGTGGGTTACAAATTAATGAGCTCCCCTTTATATAATAGGGGAATTCTAAATAAGGTACACTTTTAATTATAGTAGGAAATCATATTTGACAGTTGTCTAACCGCCAAGGACCAATCCATTCCGAAATTTACGTCGTGATCTTCGGACCATCGTGAGTATCTCGCTCTTTCTGTTACTGAACCATAACGATATTATCTCGAAGCATGCCTTCTTCCTACCTCGGCAAGTGATATCGACCTCGACTTCGACTTGAAAAGGAGCTTTGACCCCGAGCTCGATGTCCTGGCCTCCCGATGTAGTATCATTTTTTTCATCGAAGAACGAAATCGGGTAGCACCGATTTCCACCGTATACACTTTATTAGAAGATTTCAAACAAGTTTTTCTTTTTAACTCATGTAAGACATAAATTGTGACTTTTCTTTACAGTTCACCTTATATGCATGTGAGTGTATAATAAGTTAATGAAATAATACGGAGAAACTAAGGAACTCTATGTTCTTAATTATTTTCTTGATATATTGTATAATTTATAAGCAGCATATATTTAAGAAAAAAATCGTGCGTACCACTAGGGCTATACAAAGAAAAGTGATAAAGCGTATCAAATCGATAATTCAAATCAAACCAGAAAAAAAATCCGATTATAGTTCGGTTTGGTATTGGAAAAAAAGTCCGAACATAATTGTTTTGGTTTGATTTTAACTAAAAAAGTCAAACCGAAACCAAACCGACCCGATAGTATGTTTATACGATTTAAAAACATATTTTATATATTTAAATATTTAAATTTATAGATATTCTTATAGTAATGTAATTTATAGATATTCTTAAACTTTTTTACAGTTAATTTTTAACGTATTATTTCAAGTTCGAACTTAACATTCTTGAATGGTAAATAAATTTTATAGCCAATAATGTAGTAACTCAACAAAGTTCAAATCAATACTAATGCTAACAAAATAAATTCAATTCAACACTAAGAATGACGATAGTGTTGGATATTTATTTTTTAGTTTTACATTGGTATATAATGAAAATGCATAACTTAAATTATCTTTTTTTAGTGCTTAATTATGTAATTAATAGTACTGAGTGGCTATACTTATTTTAGCATGAACTATATTGTATTTTTAGATTAAGTTAATTTTCATTATGGCTTATTAATTAGCGATATTTGCTTTATGTAATTTTATTATTTTTGTTAATGAATATTTTAGCATAATGCTATGCCTGATCTCATATTATTGTGTTATTTTCTTGGAAAATACATTATAAAATTGTATATCTTACTAGGACTAAGAAAATAGTTAGAGCAAGCTACATATTTTGTGCTATGAAGACTTTACCGAAAGAAAATCCAAAAACCTAGAAAAAAATAAAAAATTCGAAAAAATCGAGATTGAAAAACCCGACTTTATTGGTTTGGTATGGTTTATAGATTTAACATTCTTTTTGTCTTCATTTTTTCCCATCTAGCAATTAATTGTTTAAAATGTTTAAAATATGAAATAAGAAATAAACAACTACTCCCTCCGGTCCACATTAAGTGATTTGTTTTTTTTGTCTGGTCCATTGTGACGACCCAAGGGGTCATCACCGTAATTCTTCCTTGTTCCGTGCTCCCGAGGCCTTGAAAACTTCGCTTTTAGTTGCCTCGATTGGCGTGCGCAGTTCGGGCGCGTAGCCGGAAAGTTTTTATGTTAGAATATGTGAATTATGTGAAACATTTGATGAATTTTGGTATTAATATGCATAATGTTGACTTCGGTCAACATTTTGGGTAAACGGACCCGGACATGTGATTTGACGGTCCCAGAGGGTTCGTAGAAAAATATGGGACTTGGGCGTGTGCACGGAATCAAATTCTGAGGTCCCAAGCCCGAGAAATGAATTTTTGAAAGAAATTGTTTTTCTGAAATTTGATATGAAAATTTGAAATGAAAAGGAGTTAGAAAATATAGATATCGGGCTCGCATTTTGGTTCCGACAACCGGTACAAGTCTTAAATATGTGTTAAGCACTATCTGTAAAGTTTGGTTAAAACCGGACGTCATATGACGTGTTTCGGACTAAAAATGGAGAATTTGAGTTATGAAAGTTGAAGAAAAGAAAATCATGTGTTTGAGGCTTGATCCTATGTATATAATGTTATTTTGGCGATTTGATCGCACGAGTAAGTCCGTAAGATGTTTTTAAGGTTGTGTGCATGTTTGGTTTGGAGCCCCGAGGGCTCGGGTGAGTTTTGAATGGGGCCCGGGAGGTCTTGGACTTAAGAAAATGCAGGTTCAGGTATTACAGACACCAGCGCGGCCGCGGTCATTTCCGCGCGGTCCGCGCTGGAGCCGCGCGGCCGCGATGCATTTTTGTGCGGTCCGCGTGGCTGAGTCTGAGGGCTAGGGTTTCAAGTTAGCTAGCGCGGCCGCGCACCAAAACAGTGTGGTCCGCGCTGGAAGGGTTGAGAGAAGCCCCACTTTTCTCCCACTCGGCGCGGCCGTAACACATTTTTGTGCGGTCCGCGCCAGGTCCTCAGAAAGGTATACAAGTTCGGAAATCTCAGTCATTTTTCAATTTTCAAAAAAACCCAAAACCTAAGAGGCGATTTTCCAAACAACTTTTCTTCTCCAAAACGATTGGTAAGTGATCTCTAACTTAATTTCTTTATCCCTTAACATCTTTTAATATAATTTCAACTTCAAATCAAAGATTTTCATGGGGAAAATTGGGTGTTTTGGGTAGAATCTAGGTTTTCTACAAATTGAGAAGTTGGACCTCAATTTGGGGTCCGATTTAAAAATAAATCATATATTTGGATTCGTGGGGGAATGGGTAACCAGTTTTTGGTCCGAACCTCGAGTTTCGACCACGTGGGTCCGGGGGTATTTTTGACCTTTTTGGGAAAAACCTTGAAAAATCTATTTTCATGCATTGGGGATGATTCATTAAGTAATTATTAATGTGATTAAGTAACTTATGACTAGATCCGAGTGGATTGGTGGTGGAATCAAGAGGTAAAGCGATACTAGAAGCGTGAGTTGAGTTTGGAGCATTTGAGGTAAGTGTTTGTTCTAACTTTGGCTTGAGGGAATAGGATTAAGATGATATTTGCTACTTGCTAATGTGGAGTACGGTGTATAGGCATGGTGACGGTTATCTATGCACCGAAGTCTAGCATGACCGTGAGTCTTGATTGCTTTTAATTCGAATAATGTGACACAAGCTCCTTGTTTATTTGATAAGTTTCATATAATGTGAACGGTTGAGGAAGAATGATTTAAAAGGAGAATGTGTTGTGAATACTCCCTTGCCGGGATGTGTAGACTGATATATTTATTCTCCCTCGTCGGGATATTTTGGGTTGTTAGTTGTACCCTTGCTGGGTTAAAGGTATTGAGTTGTTATTCTCCCCTGAAGGGGTCTACTATATGAAGTCAGATATTATGAACTATAATATGGGATCGTGTGGCACGCCGTCCACTTATATATGATATTATGGGATCGTGTGGCACGCCGTCCACTTATATATGATATTATGGGATCGTGTGGCACGCCGTCCACTTATATATGATATTATGGGATCGTGTGGCACGCCGTCCACTTATATATGATATTATGGGATCGTGTGGCACGCCGTCCACTTATATATGATATTATGGGATCGTGTGGCACGCCGTCCACTTATATATGATATTATGGGATCGTGTGGCACGCCGTCCACTTATATATGATATTATTTTTATCTGTTACTCCCCGATAGCATGTCCCCTCCCAGTTTTACTTTGTATTATCTTGTTATTGTTTCCTTGCACTTGTTGTATATATATCTGTACAGGTTAACTGTGGTAGGTACTGTCTAGCCTCATCACTACTTCGCCGGGGTTAGGCCAGGCACTTACCAGCACATGGGGTCGGTTGTGCTGATGCTACACTCTGTGCATTTTTGGTGCACAGATCAGGGAGCAGCTTACGGACCGCAGTAGTAGGACTTCTGGGAGCTATCTTCAGTCCAGGGACTCTCGAGGTAGCCTAGCTGGCGTTCGCAGGCCGAAGTCCCTTTCCATGTTTTTTTTGTTTGTTTATATTGTATCAGACAAACATGATGTATTTTCCCTTCAGACATTGATTGTAGTATTCTGTAGTAGTCCGTGAGCTAGTGACACCAGACTCTGGGTAGCATTTTGGTTCAAACTTCCGCACTTTTGGTTTTCAGTTGCTTTAGATTTAAAGTCTTCCGCTTAGATTTTGTCTCGTTTATTATATTGTTTGAAAGAAAGCAGGAAAGGTGTTTTGAATATTTGGCTTGCCTAGCTCCGATAGTAGGCGCCATCACGACACCCGATGGTGGGAAATCCGGGTCGTGACAAGTTGGTATCAGAGCTCTAGGTTACTTAGGTCTCACAACTCACGGACAAGCTCAGTAGAGTCTGAGGGATCGGTACGGAGACGTCTGTATTTATCCCGCAGAGGCTACTGAGTTAGGAAAACTTCACCTTGTTCATTCTTGTCGGGCGATTCTGTTTCTCAAGTACTGATTGTCTTTCCACTCTGTTCTTTCGCAGATGGCGAGGACACGTGCTTCCTCTTCTACCGCGCAACAGCCTGATCCCCCAGCAGCAACCCCTATTAGGGGTAGAGGGCGAGGCCGAGGCCGTGCCCGAGGCCGGGGCAGGGCTCAGCCCTGAGCAGCATTTCCAGCGACGGAGCCTCAAGTCGATTTTGAGGAGGAGTTTCCGGCCCCAGCTGTTCCAGTGGGCCCAACTCAGGTCCTAGAGGGTTTCATAGCCACTCCAGTGCTTCAGGACGCTTTGGTCCAACTGGTAGGCTTTATGGAGGGCATTTCTTGAGCGGGTTTGCTTCCCGCAGCTCCAGCCACATCTCAGGCTGGGGGAGGAGTTCAGACTCCCGATACTCGCACTCCAGAGCCGGTAGCTCCTCAGGCTCAGGTTCCAGCTGTTCAGCCAGCTGTGGCAGCCCAGCCAGGTATTGCGGCTCAGTCCAATGATGGTACGGCTATGTCCGCGGATGCTTTGTGGAGGCTTGATCATTTCACCAAGCTCTTCACTACTACATATAGTGGCACTCCCTTAGAGGATGCTCAGGATTTCATATTCAGCTGTCATGAGGTTCTACGAACTATGGGCATTGTAGAGACCAATGGGGTCGACTTCGCCATGTTTCGCCTGGCAGGATCCGCCAAGACTTGGTGGAGGGATTTCTGTTTAGCCAGGCCAGCAGGGTCGCCATCATTGACCTGGGATCAGTTTTTAGAGTTATTTCTGGGGAAGTTTCTCCCAGTTACTCAGCGAGATGCTCTTCGCAGGCAGTTTGAGCGTCTCCAGCAGGGTCCTATGACGGTCACCCAGTATGAGACTCGGTTCATTGATCTTGCTCGTCATGCCATTGTGATACTCCCCACCGATAGGGAGAGGGTGCGGAGGTTTATTGATGGGTTGGCCTAGCCGATCCGTGTTCAGATGGCCATGAGTGCCGGTAGCGAGATTTCATTTCAGGAGGTGGCAGATGGTGCCCGTCGGATAGAGATGACACTTGCTCAAGGAGGTGGTCATGGGTCTGATAAGAGGCCCCGTCATTCTGGTAGATTCAGTGGTACCTCGTCTGGAGGTAGGGATTCTTATGGTAGAGGCCATCCTTCGAGGCCCTTTCAGTCAGCTCTCCAGGCTTCTCATGGTACACCAGGTGGTCGTGGTTCTCAGCCGCAGTATTCTGACCAGCAGCTCTTCAGTTCACCATCAGCACCTATCAGTGCACCACCACTTCGTTATTCTCAGCAGCCGAGGGCTTGTTACACTTGCGACGATGTGAGTCACATTGCCAGATATTGCCCTCGAGTTTCCAGCCGCTCGCAGCAGCAGGGTTCTCGCCCGATGATCCAGGCACCAGTTGCCCCACAGCCTGCCCAGCCAGCTAGAGGCGGGGGTAGAGGACATAGAGATGGAGGTAGAGGTTTTAGAGGTGGAGCTCAGACCGCTAGAGGTAGGGGTCAACCAGCAGCAGATCGTCCCAGGGATATGATTCAGGGAGGTGGGGCCCAACCCCGTTGTTATGCTTTGCCAGCCAGGCCAGAGGCTGAGTCATCAGATGCTGTGATTACAGGTACTATTCTGGTCTATGATAGGGATGCTTCTGTGCTATTTGATCCCGGATCTACGTATTCATATGTGTCGTCCTATTTTGCACCCTATTTGGTTATGCCTAGTGACTCGTTGAGTATTCCTGTTTATGTGTCAACACCGGTGGGTGATTCTATTGTGGTCGACCAAGTTCATCGTTCTTGTATCGTAGTGATTGGGGGTCTTGAGACCCGTGTTGATTTGTTGCTTTTGGACATGGTCGACTTTGATGTTATATTGGGGATGGATTGGTTATCCCCGTACCATGCTATCTTGGATTGCCATGCCAAGACCGTGACCTTAGCCTTACCGGATTTACCCTGTTTAGAGTGGAGAGGGACTTCTGGTCATTGTACCCGCAGTGTTATCTCGTATGTGAAAGCTCGGCGTATGGTCGAGAAGGGATGTTTGGCCTACTTGGCGTATGTTCGCGATTCTAGCGCGGAGGCCCCTTCTATTGATTCTGTGCCCGTTGTTCGGGAGTTTCCTGAGGTTTTCCCTTCAGACTTGCTGGGTATGCCGCCCGACAGGGATATCGACTTTTGTATTGATTTGGCCCCGGGCACTCAGCCCATTTCTATCCCGCCATATCGTATGGCCCCGCCGGAGTTGAAAGAGTTAAAGGAACAACTGCAGGACTTGCTTGAGAAAGGTTGTCACCCGTTGTTTGCAACACTTTAGTATATTGACTCTATATGGAATCTGGTTACTACAACTATAATTATAATTCCAAAAGAAGATGCAATGTTTGAGACGTATCAATTTAAATCTCTTTTGCAGAACGGCATGTCGGCATCACGACGTCTCAGTGGTGCAAAACTTGCATAGACACTACAATGCTTCAATTTGCCATTTTTTCTAGTCATGATCCCATTTCTCCTTCAAAAATTGGAATATTCGGCTTCATCAGCAATAACGTGAATTTAATGTGCCAAGATCTTCTCTGCCATTTACTTCTTTCTCTTAACGTTTAGTCTCCAACAAATATTAATATGAACACAGAAAATAAAAAAGTTAAGTTCCTAATTAAGCTTGTTATCAATTTGTGTTCGAAACCAGAGAATATTGTAAAGTAAAAGAGAAATAGAAATGCATAGGAAAAAAAAAATTAAATCCGTACCCACTGAATTCACAATGTATTCTTAAGGAACTTAATTCTCTCCTAATACCTGAGGTTTAGGATTTCCTCCCAGGATAGAACGGATTATTCATACTGGTGTAGCGGTACCTCAAACCCCAGTATTTCAACGAACGCAATAAGGTGGAGCAAATCACACATGACACTTATATTTTGTTTTGGAAAAACAATGCAAAGAAAATAGGAGAATTTCAGATTTTTCTATATATGAAAATGAGGCTAAGCCTCTAAAATTTATAGACAATAAAAGAGTGAGATGGAAAGGTGCAATTCAAAAGGTACCTCTTCCATTTCCCATTCACACCCATTCAAGAAACCTAACATTTTCTTGATGCTATTTATTGTCTACACTCGTGTATCGGGTAACTTCATCCACAAATGCTTCAATAGATAAAAAAAAGATTGTCTAATAATTTTTCCCCATTTGAATTTAAAACTGAAATGTCATACTAGTTTTTATTTTCTTCCGACCCTATACCATCCAATTGGAATAAATAAATAAACACACACATGAGGAGATAAAATAGGGAAGAAAACATGGGCTACAGATTTTTCGTTTGTGATGGACAAAGAACCCTTTCAGCCAAGAATAACAAATGTTGCTGAAAAAATATCAGGAATGGGGCTACTCGATTATCACAAGAAAGACGATGCAGAAGAGAAGAAAAATAAGACAGGATGGTACGTCAATACAGCCAAATTATATGCACCGAATTGTATAAGTTGAAGGTCGAAATAATCGCGGGTTAACGCTGAAATTAAAATTAAAAAAAAAAGGAGAAAAAAAAGACACAATTATTGACAGTTCATGTGTCACTTAAACGAAAATTATCTTGTTAATTTATAGAATTCATCTTTCTCCTTTTAAGGTTATTTTTCCTTTCTCCTTCTCCAACATAAGATACAAAGAAGAAACTTATTCCTGCTTTTCTTTATGTTTACCCAGAAATTTGAGTAACAATTAAATTTGTATTATGATTTTAAGAATATGTGATTTAATTCAACGCCAATTGATAAATAAGGAATTAAATAGACAGATTAAAGAATAAAATAGATTAAACCAATGTGTAGGCTTAAGTCTCGACCTCGACCTATGACGGTCTCGAGGTATGATTACGGGAATAAATGATAAAACGACTCTTGAAGAACAATAGGTAAAATAGCAAGAGAGTAATGTACGTATATTTTCTTATATCAGTCAACCGTGGGTTACAAATTAATGAGCTCCCCTTTATATAATAGGGGAATTCTAAATAAGGTACACTTTTAATTATAGTAGGAAATCATATTTGACAGTTGTCTAACCGCCAAGGACCAATCCATTCCGAAATTTACGTCGTGATCTTCGGACCATCGTGAGTATCTCGCTCTTTCTGTTACTGAACCATAACGATATTATCTCGAAGCATGCCTTCTTCCTACCTCGGCAAGTGATATCGACCTCGACTTCGACTTGAAAAGGAGCTTTGACCCCGAGCTCGATGTCCTGGCCTCCCGATGTAGTATCATTTTTTTCATCGAAGAACGAAATCGGGTAGCACCGATTTCCACCGTATACACTTTATTAGAAGATTTCAAACAAGTTTTTCTTTTTAACTCATGTAAGACATAAATTGTGACTTTTCTTTACAGTTCACCTTATATGCATGTGAGTGTATAATAAGTTAATGAAATAATACGGAGAAACTAAGGAACTCTATGTTCTTAATTATTTTCTTGATATATTGTATAATTTATAAGCAGCATATATTTAAGAAAAAAATCGTGCGTACCACTAGGGCTATACAAAGAAAAGTGATAAAGCGTATCAAATCGATAATTCAAATCAAACCAGAAAAAAAATCCGATTATAGTTCGGTTTGGTATTGGAAAAAAAGTCCGAACATAATTGTTTTGGTTTGATTTTAACTAAAAAAGTCAAACCGAAACCAAACCGACCCGATAGTATGTTTATACGATTTAAAAACATATTTTATATATTTAAATATTTAAATTTATAGATATTCTTATAGTAATGTAATTTATAGATATTCTTAAACTTTTTTACAGTTAATTTTTAACGTATTATTTCAAGTTCGAACTTAACATTCTTGAATGGTAAATAAATTTTATAGCCAATAATGTAGTAACTCAACAAAGTTCAAATCAATACTAATGCTAACAAAATAAATTCAATTCAACACTAAGAATGACGATAGTGTTGGATATTTATTTTTTAGTTTTACATTGGTATATAATGAAAATGCATAACTTAAATTATCTTTTTTTAGTGCTTAATTATGTAATTAATAGTACTGAGTGGCTATACTTATTTTAGCATGAACTATATTGTATTTTTAGATTAAGTTAATTTTCATTATGGCTTATTAATTAGCGATATTTGCTTTATGTAATTTTATTATTTTTGTTAATGAATATTTTAGCATAATGCTATGCCTGATCTCATATTATTGTGTTATTTTCTTGGAAAATACATTATAAAATTGTATATCTTACTAGGACTAAGAAAATAGTTAGAGCAAGCTACATATTTTGTGCTATGAAGACTTTACCGAAAGAAAATCCAAAAACCTAGAAAAAAATAAAAAATTCGAAAAAATCGAGATTGAAAAACCCGACTTTATTGGTTTGGTATGGTTTATAGATTTAACATTCTTTTTGTCTTCATTTTTTCCCATCTAGCAATTAATTGTTTAAAATGTTTAAAATATGAAATAAGAAATAAACAACTACTCCCTCCGGTCCACATTAAGTGATTTGTTTTTTTTGTCTGGTCCATTGTGACGACCCAAGGGGTCATCACCGTAATTCTTCCTTGTTCCGTGCTCCCGAGGCCTTGAAAACCTCGCTTTTAGTTGCCTCGATTGGCGTGCGCAGTTCGGGCGCGTAGCCGGAAAGTTTTTATGTTAGAATATGTGAATTATGTGAAACATTTGATGAATTTTGGTATTAATATGCATAATGTTGACTTCGGTCAACATTTTGGGTAAACGGACCCGGACATGTGATTTGACGGTCCCAGAGGGTTCGTAGAAAAATATGGGACTTGGGCGTGTGCCCGGAATCAAATTCTGAGGTCCCAAGCCCGAGAAATGAATTTTTGAAAGAAATTGTTTTTCTGAAATTTGATATGAAAATTTGAAATGAAAAGGAGTTAGAAAATATAGGTATCGGGCTCGTATTTTGGTTCCGACACCCGGTACAAGTCTTAAATATGTGTTAAGCACTATCTGTAAAGTTTGGCTAAAACCGGACGTCATATGACGTGTTTCGGACTAAAGATGGAGAATTTGAGTTATGAAAGTTGAAGAAAAGAAAATCATGTGTTTGAGGCTTGATCCTATGTATATAATGTTATTTTGGCGATTTGATCGCACGAGTAAGTCCGTAAGATGTTTTTAAGGTTGTGTGCATGTTTGGTTTGGAGCCCCGAGGGCTCGGGTGAGTTTTGAATGGGGCCCGGGAGGTCTTGGACTTAAGAAAATGCAGGTTCAGGTGTTACAGACACCAGCGCGGCCGCGGTCATTTCCGCGCGGTCCGCGCTGGAGCCGCGCGGCCGCGATGCATTTTTGTGCGGTCCGCGTGGCTGAGTCTGAGGGCTAGGGTTTCAAGTTAGCTAGCGCGGCCGCGCACCAAAACAGTGTGGTCCGCGCTGGAAGGGTTGAGAGAAGCCCCACTTTTCTCCCACTCGGCGCGGCCGTAACACATTTTTGTGCGGTCCGCGCCAGGTCCTCAGAAAGGTATACAAGTTCGGAAATCTCAGTCATTTTTCAATTTTCAAAAAAACCCAAAACCTAAGAGGCGATTTTCTAAACAACTTTTCTTCTCCAAAACGATTGGTAAGTGATCTCTAACTTAATTTCTTTATCCCTTAACATCTTTTAATATAATTTCAACTTCAAATCAAAGATTTTCATGGGGAAAATTGGGTGTTTTGGGTAGAATCTAGGTTTTCTACAAATTGAGAAGTTGGACCTCAATTTGGGGTCCGATTTAAAAACAAATCATATATTTGGATTCGTGGGGGAATGGGTAACCAGTTTTTGGTCCGAACCTCGAGTTTCGACCACGTGGGTCCGGGGGTATTTTTGACCTTTTTGGGAAAAACCTTGAAAAATCTATTTTCATGCATTGGGGATGATTCATTTAGTAATTATTAATGTGATTAAGTAACTTATGACTAGATCCGAGTGGATTGGTGGTGGAATCAAGAGGTAAAGCGATACTAGAAGCGTGAGTTGAGTTTGGAGCATTTGAGGTAAGTGTTTGTTCTAACTTTGGCTTGAGGGAATAGGATTAAGATGATATTTGCTACTTGCTAATGTGGAGTACGGTGTATAGGCATGGTGACGGTTATCTATGCACCGAAGTCTAGCATGACCGTGAGTCTTGATTGCTTTTAATTCGAATAATGTGACACAAGCTCCTTGTTTATTTGATAAGTTTCATATAATGTGAACGGTTGAGGAAGAATGATTTAAAAGGAGAATGTGTTGTGAATACTCCCTTGCCGGGATGTGTAGACTGATATATTTATTCTCCCTCGTCGGGATATTTTGGGTTGTTAGTTGTACCCTTGCTGGGTTAAAGGTATTGAGTTGTTATTCTCCCCTGAAGGGGTCTACTATATGAAGTCAGATATTATGAACTATAATATGGGATCGTGTGGCACGCCGTCCACTTATATATGATATTATGGGATCGTGTGGCACGCCGTCCACTTATATATGATATTATGGGATCGTGTGGCACGCCGTCCACTTATATATGATATTATGGGATCGTGTGGCACGCCGTCCACTTATATATGATATTATGGGATCGTGTGGCACGCCGTCCACTTATATATGATATTATGGGATCGTGTGGCACGCCGTCCACTTATATATGATATTATGGGATCGTGTGGCACGCCGTCCACTTATATATGATATTATGGGAT
Source organism: Nicotiana tabacum (assembly GCF_000715075.1). Classification (NCBI taxonomy): domain Eukaryota; kingdom Viridiplantae; phylum Streptophyta; class Magnoliopsida; order Solanales; family Solanaceae; genus Nicotiana; species Nicotiana tabacum. The sequence continues at coordinate 48,207,002 of NC_134089.1, read as the reverse complement.
CGTGTGGCACGCCGTCCACTTATATATGATATTATGGGATCGTGTGGCACGCCGTCCACTTATATATGATATTTCATTTTTATCTGTTACTCCCCGATAGCATGTCCCCTCCCAGTTTTACTTTGTATTATCTTGTTATTGTTTCCTTGCACTTGTTGTATATATATCTGTACAGGTTAACTGTGGTAGGTACTGTCTAGCCTCGTCACTACTTCGCCGGGGTTAGGCCAGGCACTTACCAGCACATGGGGTCGGTTGTGCTGATGCTACACTCTGTGCATTTTTGGTGCACAGATCAGGGAGCAGCTTACGGACCGCAGTAGTAGGACTTCTGGGAGCTATCTTCAGTCCAGGGACTCTCGAGGTAGCCTAGCTGGCGTTCGCAGGCCGAAGTCGCTTTCCATGTTTTTTTTGTTTGTTTATCTTGTATCAGACAAACATGATGTATTTTCCCTTCAGATATTGATTGTAGTATTCTGTAGTAGTCCGTGAGCTAGTGACACCAGACTCTGGGTAGCATTTTGGTTCAAACTTCCGCACTTTTGGTTTTCAGTTGCTTTAGATTTAAAGTCTTCCGCTTAGATTTTGTCTCGTTTATTATATTGTTTGAAAGAAAGTAGGAAAGGTGTTTTGAATATTTGGCTTGCCTAGCTCCGATAGTAGGCGCCATCACGACACCCGATGGTGGGAAATCCGGGTCGTGACAAGTTGGTATCAGAGCTCTAGGTTACTTAGGTCTCACAACTCACGGACAAGCTTAGTAGAGTCTGAGGGATCGGTACGGAGACGTCTGTATTTATCCCGCAGAGGCTACCGAGTTAGGAAAACTTCACCTTGTTCATTCTTGTCGTGCGATTCTGTTTCTCAAGTACTGATTGTCTTTCCACTCTGTTCTTTCGCAGATGTCAAAGACACGTGCTTCCTCTTCTACCGCGCAACAGCCTGATCCCCCAGCAGCAGCCCCTATTAGGGGTAGAGGGCGAGGCCGAGGCCGTGCCCGAGGCCGGGGCAGGGCTCAGCCCCGAGCAGCATTTCCAGCGACGGAGCCTCAAGTCGATTTTGAGGAGGAGGTTCCGGCCCCAGCTGTTCCAGTGGGCCCAACTCAGGTCCTAGAGGGTTTCATAGCCACTCCAGTGCTTCAGGACGCTTTGGTCCGACTGGTAGGCTTTATGGAGGGCATTTCTTGAGCGGGTTTGCTTCCCGCAGCTCCAGCCACATCTCAGGCTGGGGGAGGAGTTCAGACTCCCGATACTCGTACTCCAGAGCCGGTAGCTCCTCAGGCTCAGGTTCCAGCTGTTCAGCCAGCTGTGGCAGCCCAGCCAGGTATTGCGGCTCAGTCCAATGAAGGTGCGGCTATGTCCGCGGATGCTTTGTGGAGGCTTGATCGTTTCACCAAGCTCTTCACTACTACATATAGTGGCACTCCCTCAGAGGATGCTCAGGATTTCATATTCAGTTGTCATGAGGTTCTACGGACTATGGGCATTGTAGAGACTAATGGGGTCGACTTCGCCACTTTTTGCTTGGCAGGATCCGCCAAGACTTGGTGGAGGGATTTCTGTTTAACCAGGCCAGCAGGGTCGCCATCATTGACCTGGGATCAGTTTTTAGAGTTATTTCTGGGGAAGTTTCTCCCAGTTACTCAGCGAGATGCTCTTCGCAGGCAGTTTGAGCGTCTCCTGCAGGGTCCTATGACGGTCACCCAGTATGAGACTCGGTTCATTGATCTTGCTCGTCATGCCATTGTGATACTCCCCACCGATAGGGAGAGGGTGCGGAGGTTTATTGATGGGTTGGCCTAGCCGATCCGTGTTCAGATGGCCATGAGTGCCGGTAGCGAGATTTCATTTCAGGAGGTGGCAGATGGTGCCCGTCGGATAGAGATGACACTTGCTCAAGGAGGTGGTCATGGGTCTGATAAGAGGCCCCGTCATTCTGGTAGATTCAGTGGTACCTCGTCTGGAGGTAGGGATTCTTATGGTAGAGGCCATCCTTCGAGGCCCTTTCAGTCAGCTCTCCAGGCTTCTCATGGTACACCAGGTGGTCGTGGTTCTCAGCCGCAGTATTCTGAACAGCAGCTCTTCAGTTCACCATCAGCACCTATCAGTGCACCACCACTTCGTTATTCTCAGCAGCCGAGGGCTTGTTACACTTGCGATGATGTGAGTCACATTGCCAGATATTGCCCTCGAGTTTCCAGCCGCTCGCAGCAGCAGGGTTCTCGCCCGATGATCCAGGCACCAGTTGCCCCACAGCCTGCCCAGCCAGCTAGAGGCGGGGGTAGAGGACATAGAGGTGGAGGTAGAGGTTTTAGAGGTGGAGCTCAGACCGCTAGAGGTAGGGGTCAACCAGCAGCAGATCGTCCCAGGGATATGATTCAGGGAGGTGGGGCCCAGCCCCGTTGTTATGCTTTGCCAGCCAGGCCAGAGGCTGAGTCATCAGATGCTGTGATTACAGGTACTATTCTGGTCTGTGATAGGGATGCTTCTATGCTATTTGATCCCGGATCTACGTATTCATATGTGTCGTCCTATTTTGCACCCTATTTGGTTATGCCTAGTGACTCGTTGAGTATTCCTGTTTATGTGTCAACACCGGTGGGTGATTCTATTGTGGTCGACCAAGTTCATCGTTCTTGTATCGTAGTGATTGGGGGTCTTGAGACCCGTGTTGATTTGTTGCTTTTGGACATGGTCGACTTTGATGTTATATTGGGGATGGATTGGTTATCCCCGTACCATGCTATCTTGGATTGCCATGCCAAGACCGTGACCTTAGCCTTACCGGATTTACCCTGTTTAGAGTGGAGAGGGACTTCTGGTCATTGTACCCGCAGTGTTATCTCGTATGTGAAAGCTCGGCGTATGGTCGAGAAGGGATGTTTGGCCTACTTGGCGTATGTTCGCGATTCTAGCGCGGAGGCCCCTTCTATTGATTCTGTGCCCGTTGTTCGGGAGTTTCCTGAGGTTTTCCCTTCAGACTTGCTGGGTATGCCGCCCGACAGGGATATCGACTTTTGTATTGATTTGGCCCCGGGCACTCAGCCCATTTCTATCCCGCCATATCGTATGGCCCCGCCGGAGTTGAAAGAGTTAAAGGAACAACTGCAGGACTTGCTTGAGAAAGGTTTCATTAGACCTAGTGTTTCGCCTTGGGGTGCGCCGGTGTTGTTTGTTAAGAAAAAGGATGGTTCGATGAGAATGTGCATCGATTACCGGCAATTGAACAAGGTTACAATTAAGAATAAGTATCCATTGCCGAGGATTGACGATTTTTTCGACCAGCTTCAGGTTGCGAGGGTGTTTTCAAAGATAGATTTGAGATCTGGCTACCACCAGCTAAGGATTAGGGCGTCTGATGTCCCTAAGACAGCATTTCACACTCGGTATGGGCACTATGAGTTTTTGGTCATGTCATTTGGATTGACTAATGCCCCAACAGCGTTTATGGAGTTGATGAACCGAGTGTTCAGACCTTATTTGGACTTGTTCGTGATAGTCTTCATTGACGATATTCTTATATACTCCCGCAGTCAGGAGGAGCATGAGCAGCACCTCAGAGTGGTCCTTCAGACCCTAAAGGATAGTTAGTTGTATGCTAAGTTCTCAAAGTGCGAGTTTTGGTTGAGTTCGGTCGCATTCCTGGGTCATGTCGTATCAGCCGCAGGTATTCAGGTAGACCCGAAGAAGATAGAGGCAGTCAAGAACTGGCCTCGACCAGCTTCAGCTACGGATATTTGGAGTTTCCTGGGGTTAGCAGGTTACTACCGTCGGTTCGTGGAGGGGTTTTCATCCATTGCAGCCCCTATGACCAGATTGACCCAGAAGGGTGCCCAGTTCAGGTGGTCGGACGAGTGTGAGGCGAGCTTTCAGAAGCTCAAGACGGCTCTGACTACGGCACCGATATTGGTTTTGCCCACAGGTTCAGGGCCATATATGGTCTATTGTGATGCGTCTCGTATTGGGCTTGGTGCGGTGTTGATGCAGGAAGGCAAGGTCATTGCTTATGCTTCGAGGCAGTTGAAGATCCACGAGAAGAATTATCCGGTTCATGATCTTGAGTTGGTAGCCATTGTTAATGCCCTGAAGATCTGGAGGCATTACTTATATGGCGTGACGTGTGAGGTTTACACTGATCACAAGAGTCTTCAGTATCTGTTCAAGCAGAAAGAGTTGAATTTGAGGCAGAGGAGGTGGTTAGAGTTGCTAAAGGATTATGATGTTACTATCTTATACCACCCGGGGAAGGCCAATGTGGTGGCCGATGCATTGAGCAGGAAGTCCGCCAGCATGGGTAGTCTTGCTTATATTCCAGTCAGCCAGAGATCGCTTGCTTTGGATGTTCAGGCCTTGGCCAATCGTCTTGTGAGGTTGGATATTTCTGAGCCTAGCAAAGTGTTAGCTTGCACGGTTGCTCGTTCCTCACTATTAGAGCGTATCCGCGAGCGGCAGTTTGAGGATCCCCATTTGTGTGTCTTGAGAGACACGGTGTAGCGTGGAGGTGCCAAGAAAGTAACCTTAGATGATGATGGTGTATTGAGATTGCAGGGGCGAGTTTGTGTGCCCAATGTTGATGGGATTCGAGAGTTGATCTTAGCGGAGGCCCACAGTTCTCGGTATTCTATTCACCCGGGCGCCGCGAAGATGTATCAGGATCTGAGGCAACACTATTGGTGGCGTAAGATGAAGAAAGACATTGTTGCGCACGTGTCTCGATGTTTGAATTATCAGCAGGTTAAGTACGAGCATCAAAGACTTGGTGGTCTATCTCAGAGGATTGCACTTCCCGAGTGGAAGTGGGGGAGGATTACGATGGATTTCGTTACTGGACTTCCGATGACCCGGAAAAAGTTTGATGCAGTTTGGGTCATTGTTGATAGGCTGACCAAGTCAGCGCATTTTGTTCCTGTTGCAGCCACCTATTCGTCCGAAAGGTTAGCCGAGATTTATATCAGGGAGATTGTTCGCCTTCATGGGGTGCCACTATCTATCATTTTGGATCAGGGTACGCAGTTTACCTCGCATTTTTGAAGAGCGGTTCAGCGAGAGTTGGGCACCTAGGTTGAGTTGAGTACAGCATTCCATCCCCAGACGGACGGTCAGTCCGAGAGGACTATTCAGGTTCTTGAGGACATGCTCCGAGCCTGTGTCATTGATTTTGGAGGCTCGTGGGACCAGTTTTTGCCTTTAGCAGAGTTTGCCTACAACAACAACTACCAGTCCAGCATTCAGATGGCTCCGTACGAGGCGTTGTATGGTAGGCGATTTCGGTCTCCAGTTGGATGGTTTGAGCCGGGAGAGGCTCGATTATTGGGTACGGATCTGGTTCAGGAAGCCTTAGACAAGGTCAGGATTATTCAGGATAGACTTCGTACAGCTCAGTCCAGACAGAAGAGTTACGCAGACCGCAAGTTCAGAGATGTTGCCTTCATGGTTGGTGAGCGAGTATTGCTCCGTGTATCGCCTATGAAGGGCGTGATGAGATTTGGGAAGAAGGGCAAGCTCAGCCCTAGGTTCATCGGTCCATTTGAGATTCTTGATCGTGTGGAAGAGGTGGCTTATAGACTTGCCTTGCCACCTAGCTTGTTAGCTGTGCATCCCGTGTTTCATGTGTCTATGCTCCGAAAGTATCGCGGAGATCCATCGCATGTGTTAGATTTCAGCACTGTCCAATTGGACAAGGATCTGTCATATGAGGAGGAGCCGGTGGCTATTCTAGACCGGCAGGTTCGACAGTTGAGGTCGAAGAGTTTTCCTTCGATGCGTGTTCAGTGGAGAGGTCAGCCTCCTGAGGCATCGACCTGGGAGTCCGAGTCCGATATGCGGAGCCGTTATCCTCATTTATTTCCCGACACAGGTACTTCTTTCTTTTGTCCGTTCGAGGACGAACGGTTGTTTTAGAGGTGGAGAATGTGACGACCCAAGGGGTCATCACGGTAATTCTTCCTTGTTCCGTGCTCCCGAGGCCTTGAAAACCTCGTTTTTAGTTGCCTCGATTGGCGTGCGCAGTTCGAGCGCGTAGCCGGAAAGTGTTTATGTTAGAATATGTGAATTATGTGAAACATTTGATGAATTTTGGTATTAATATGCATAATGTTGACTTCGGTCAACATTTTGGGTAAACGGACACGGACCTGTGATTTGACGGTCCCGGAGGGTTCGTAGAAAAATATGGGACTTGGGCGTGTGCCCGGAATCAAATTCTAAGGTCCCAAGCCCGAGAAATGAATTTTTGAAAGAAATTGTTTTTCTGAAATTTGATATGAAAATTTGAAATGAAAAGGAGTTAGAAAATATAGCTATCGGGCTCGTATTTTGGTTCCGACGCCCGGTACAAGTCTTAAATATGTGTTAAGCACTATCTGTAACGTTTGGCTAAAAACGGACGTCATATGACGTGTTTCAGACTAAAAATGGAGAATTTGAGTTATGAAAGTTGAAGAAAAGAAAATAATGTGTTTGAGGTTTGATCCTATGTATATAATGTTATTTTGGCGATTTGATCGCACGAGTAAGTCCGTAAGATGTTTTTAAGGTTGTGTGCATGTTTGGTTTGGAGCCCCGAGGGCTCGGGTGAGTTTTGAATGGGGCCCGGGAGGTCTTGGACTTAAGAAAATGCAGGTTCAGGTGTTGCAGACACCAGCGCGGCCGCGGTCATTTCCGCGCGGTCCGCGCTGGAGCCGCGCGGCCGCGATGCATTTTTGTGCGGTCCGCGTGGCTGAGTCTGAGGGCTAGGGTTTCAGGTTAGCTAGCGCGGCCGCGCACCAAAACAGTGCGGTCCACGCTGGAAGGGTTGAGAGAAGCCCCACTTTTCTCCCACTCGGCGCGGCCGCAACACATTTTTGTGCGGTCCGCGCCAGGTCCTCAAAAAGGTATACAAGTTCGGAAATCTCAGTCATTTTTCAATTTTCAAAAAAAAACCAAAACCTAAGAGGCGATTTTTCAAACAACTTTTCTTCTCCAAAACGATTGGTAAGTAATCTCTAACTTAATTTCTTTTTCCCTTAACATCTTTTAATATAATTTCAACTTCAAATCAAAGATTTTCATGGGGAAAATTGGGTGTTTTGGGTAGAATCTAGGTTTTCTACAAATTGAGAAGTTGGACCTCAATTTGGGGTCCGATTTAAAAACAAATCATATATTTGGATTCGTGGGGGAATGGGTAACCGGGTTTTGGTCCGAACCTTGAGTTTCGACCACGTGGGTCCGGGGTAATTTTTGACCTTTTTGGGAAAAACCTTGAAAAATCTATTTTCATGCATTGGGGATGATTCATTTAGTAATTATTAATGTGATTAAGTAACTTATGACTAGATCCGAGTGGATTGGTGGTGGAATCAAGAGGTAAAGCGATACTAGAAGCGTGAGTTGAGTTTGGAGCATTTGAGGTAAGTGTTTGTTTTAACTTTGGCTTGAGGGAATAGGATTAGGATGATATTTGCTACTTGCTAATGTGGAGTACGGTGTATAGGCATGGTGACGGTTATCTATGCACCGGAGTCTAGCATGACCGTGAGTCTTGATTGCTTTTAATTCGAATAATGTGACACAAGCTCCTTGTTTATTTGATAAGTTTCATATAATGTGAACGGTTGAGGAAGAATGATTTAAAAGGAGAATGTGTTGTGAATACTCCCTTGCCGGGATGTGTAGACTGATATATTTATTCTCCCTTGTCGGAATATTTTGGGCTGTTAGTTGTACCCTTGCCGGGTTAAAGGTATTGAGTTGTTATTCTCCCCTGAAGGGGTCTACTATATGAAGTCAGATATTATGAACTATAATATGGGATCGTGTGGCACGCCGTCCACTTATATATGATATTATGGGATCGTGTGGCACGCCGTCCACTTATATATGATATTATGGGATCGTGTGGCACGCCGTCCACTTATATATGATATTATGGGATCGTGTGGCACGCCGTCCACTTATATATATATATATCATGGGAACCCGAGTCTCTTCTGCTTATTTCCGATATTTTATTTTTATCTGTTACTCCCCGATAGCATGTCCCCTCCCAGTTTTACTTTGTATTATCTTGTTATTGTTTTCTTGCACTTGTTGTATATATATCTGTACAGGTTAATTGTGGTAGGTACTGTCTAGCCTCGTCACTACTTCGCCGGGGTTAGGCCAGGCACTTACCAGCACATGGGGTCGGTTGTGCTGATGCTACACTCTGTGCATTTTTGGTGCACAGATCAGGGAGCAGCTTACGGACCGCAGCAGTAGGACTTCTGGGAGCTATCTTCAGTCCAGGGACTCTCGAGGTAGCCTAGCTGGCGTTCGCAGGCCGAAGTCCCTTTCCATGTTTTTTTTGTTTGTTTATCTTGTATCAGACAAACATGATGTATTTTCCCTTCAGACATTGATTGTAGTATTCTGTAGTAGTCCGTGAGCTAGTGACACCAGACTCTGGGTAGCATTTTGGTTCAAACTTCCGCACTTTTGGTTTTCAGTTGCTTTAGATTTAAAGTCTTCCGCTTAGATTTTGTCTCGTTTATTATATTGTTTGAAAGAAAGCAGGAAAGGTGTTTTGAATATTTGGCTTGCCTAGCTCCGATAGTAGGCGCCATCACGACACCCGATGGTGGGAAATCCGGGTCGTGACATCCATAATACTTATTTTTTCAAATATCAAAAAAGAATTAACTTTTTTTTCCAAAGTTATCCTTGGAGTAAAGGACCTAGGAATATTTGGTGTATTTTCAATGAACAAATGAAGGTTAATATGATCAATTATATTGTTTATTAATGGTAACAGATGAATTCTTTAATATGTCTGAAAACAATCAAAAAATCACTTAAAGTAGATCAGAGTCTGCTGGTTCAACTTTTAAGCTTCTTTGCCTTATCTATTATATTTTTTAAAAAGGTAGGTTACACACACATAATGTATATATATATATATATATATAGTGTAATTTTAGTAAATTTATAGACGTAAAATTATGTTTCACACTAAAAATATTAGAATTGATTGAACCCGATACCTCAAAGTTCCATCAGCTCCTAGACAGAAGAAACTGGTCCCAACTTCCAAGTTACTGGCTCGAAATAGCAGGTATATAGTACTATTAGCACATGGTATATATGTGTGGTTTGTATTTTACCGAAACGAATATTCGATTATATTGGCACATTGTTGGATGATTTACGCGGTGTCAAATGTGGATTTGAAATTGGATACTGAAATTGTCACCTCTTGTCAGTTAGATTTTTTCAAGAAGACCTAGGGTTCCTTCTTTCCCTTTCACAATCTAAAGGTCAAGAAAATCCCCAAGTAAATACTCCAAAAATATCTTTTTTTGGACGTATAACTTAACGTTGGGAGATGAATAGGCGAGGTTTGTTTTTACTTATTCTATAACGTGTTATTCATTACAAGATTGTTCGCCCCATTAAAGCATATTCCTTTTTTGTATAAAAAAAATATTTCCTTTATGCATGGGATAGCTAAATGAGCAATAGTCTAGATAACGTGATGTTTTTGAATGATCTATAAATGGAAACAGAGTTATCCAAAGATAATTGATTGATTCATGATGTTTGTCAAAGTTACGAAACTGAGATGTGTCAATTTTTTTAACTTTCAATGTCCCTAATTCTTATATACTTCTCTTTTGATGTGAATAACTCGTAACTATAATTGCAGTTGCGTTGAGTTTTAAAATTACATTCTTTAATTTTTAAGTTTCCCAAGAGCAGATTACTTTTGTTTTTACAACGAGCAATCCAAGGAAAGATATTCGTGTGATAAGATCACCTTTGTTTAAAAGAGGTCTGTCATGAAGTCAACTTCAAGTCATTTCCTTTGCTTTACGTTAGGTTATGTACTATAAAATTTCAAGCAATTAATCACGTTGCTTGTATAATATTTTTCTATTTCCAGAATTAAGATTTATTCCAGAAAAGGAAATTATGATAAGAAAAATGTTATGCAAAATTAAAAAAAGGGTGATTTATATCTTTCTATATCTATAATCTATAATATATTAAAAGAAGGGTAGTAAAGAACTTCAAGGGAGGCTTTTTTTTTTTTGCTCTCGGCGCATGTTTAGCCAGGTAAACTAACATACACTACTAGAAATCCGGAAAAAAGCGACCACAAAAAGCGACCACAAAAAGCGACCAAAGTTGGTCGCTTACCAAAGTCACAAAGCGACCAAAAAGCGCCCTGTGACGACCCGGCCAGTCGTCTCATGAATTACCGCTCCGTTTCCCCACATTTCTGCTTCTTTATGCTTCGTTATCCGTGTTTTAGGTGAGCGAGTTGGGTAGTTTGCGTTCGGAGTGGATTTAGTAAGAAATGAGATACTTAGTCTCTTTTAAAAAGGTTTAAGTTGGAAAAGTCAACCGGATGTTGACTTATGTGTTAGAGGGCTCGGATGTGAGTTCCGATGATTCAGCTAGCTTCGGAAGGTGATTTATGACTTAGGACTGTGATCAAAATTGGTTTTGGAGGTCCGGTGTAGAATTAGGCTTGAATCGGCGAAGTTAGTATTTTGGCGATTTCCGGTTGGTAGGTGAGATTTTGATCCGAGGGTCGGAATGGAATTCTGAGAGTTGCTGTAGCTTCATTATGTCATTTATGATGTGTGTGCAAAATTTCAGGTCATTTGGATGTGGTTTGGTTGGGTTTTTGATCGAAAGCGTGTTTCGGAAGTTTTTTAAAAACTTAGGCTTGAATTCAATGTGAATTGATGGATTTGGTGTTGCTTGAGGTGTTTTGATTATTGCAACAAGTTTGAATGAGGTTTTAGGATGTGTTGGTGCTTTTGGTTGAGGTCCCGTGGGCCTCGGGTGAGTTTCGGATGGTTAATCGGACCATTTTGGAGTTTGAAAGTTGCAGAAAATCTGCCCAGTTGTTGCAGAGAATTATCTCTTCGCATTCGCAAGCGGAGCCTCGCATTCGCATAGAAGCATTTGAGGAAGGCCAAAATTAAGCCTTCGTATTCGCAAGAGGTGCCTCGTGTTCGCGGAAGGCTAGGAGTTGGTGCTTCGCGTTCGCATGAGGCTGCCCGCGTTCGCGTATAAGGATTTGGGATCAAGTGGAATTTGCTCTTCGTGTTCGCATCAGGTGTCTCACGTTCACGAAGGTCAAAGCGGAGGAGGCATCGCGTTCCGACAGGCGTGTCGCGTTCGCGTAAGGTAAAAGTTGGTCAACGTAAAATTGTGCTATGCGAACGCGAGAGGTTGACCGCGTTTGCGAAGAAGGAAAGGTCTGACCTGGGCAGAAAGTTTGTAAGTTATTTCATCCGCGATTTTGAGTCATTTTTCGTCCATAGCTGAGCATTTTGAGAGCTTTTCGAAGGTGATTAAAGAAGGATTCAAGGAGAATTGATTGGAGGTAAGATTTTTGAACCTAAAACGTGATTCTATTGTGAAATCAACCTAGAAATTCTTGGAACTTAAGCTAAAAATGGAAGAAACTAGGGCTTGGGATTTTTTTTGAACTTTTGAATTGGGATTTGAAGGACAATTTGAGAACTTTTGATATGTACGAACTCGTGGGAAGATAAGGAACCCATTGATGTAAAAATTTCTGAGTTTCGAGAAGTGAGCTCGGGGCTCGGGTTTTGCCAATTTCGAAATTTTTGATATCTTTCGATTGTTTTCGCTTGGGCTTTGTTTTCTTAGCATATTGTGACGTATCCGTTCTGATTTTGGATAGATTCGACGCGCGTGGAGACCGGTTCGAGGGAAAAAGGCGTCGCGAGCTAGAGTTGTAGCCTGTTCGAGGTGAGTAATGATTGTAAATAATGTCCTGAGGGTTTGAAACCCCGGATTGCACATCTTAGTGCTATATTAAGGTGAGACACACGCTTGATGATGAGCGTGGGGTCGTTTACTATTGGGGATTGTGATTTGGTTCGTCCCCATTGATGTTTTTACTGCGTATTTGACTGGAACTTGTTTGTTATCATAATGGTTTGGGCTGATTACCATATTTGGACTTCGTGCCAACTATTTGAACCCTCCGGGGATTTTTATCACTATTTCCTCACTATTTTGATTTATTACTTGAACTCAGTACTGTGGTTTCCTACTATTTTACAACTCAGCCACTTTTACTCAGTTTTGAGACTTAAATGATATTTCTAAATGATGTTTTGGGCTGAGAACTACTGTTTTACGAATGCTCAAGGGGCTTGTGATAATTTTCGGACTGAGTGAGGCCGAGGGCCATATGTGAGGATATGATGAGTGATATGAGGCCGAGGGCATGAGATACTTTTATACGCCATGAGGTGGCTTGATATAGTGCTTGGGCCGTAAGGGGCCCCTCCGGAGTCTGTACCCCCACAGTGAGAGCGGGTACCCATCATGATTTGAGAGTGAGCCCGAGGGGCTGATATTGTACTAAGAGTGAGCTCGAGGGGCTGATACTGTTCTGAGTGATTGTTACTGTGCCCGATGGGCGGATTTCTACTTGTTATTTACCTGCCAAATTACTTGTTTTACTTGGTTTAAAGGAATTTCATTTGACTTCTTCATGGATTTACTGCTTTAAGTAATTTTACTGCTTGATATAGAATTTCTTTGTGCCTTTACGTGTTTTCTTGCTTTCAGCCATTATTTATATTTATTACTCACTGGGTCAGAGTACTCACATTACTCCTTGCAACGCGTGTGCAGATTCAGGCATCGCAGAGTCCGCTCCTGAGTGCTGATCCTCCCATTCCAGGCAGTGTTTTCGGAGACCACGAGGTAGCTGTTGGCGTTCGCAGCCCCCGTGCCTCCCTTATCTTACTATTGTCATGTTCTTGAACTTCTGTATTGGATTTCTTATCTAGTAGACTGGTATCCGGATTTATTAGTTGCTCATGACATGTGACACCCCGATTTGGGCTGTGTCGGGATGGTTTCTACTATTGTTATCGTTATTTTCCGCAAATTATGGTTATTATATCATGTTTTAGAACTATTTACGGTATTTCACAGTTTTAAAGAGGTGTTCTGCTTTAGTCTGGTTGGCTTTGTCTTCACGAGAGGCGCCATCACAACCGGGTTCGGGGTTAGGGTCGTGATAAGTTGGTTTCAGAGCCTAGGCTACATAGGTCTCACGAGTCATGAGCAAGTTTAGTAGAGTCTCGCGGATCGGTACGGAGACGTCTGTATTTATCCTCGAGAGGCTGCTGTTGATACTCAATTTTTCCCTATGTATTTTTATATGCAAATACTTTCAAAATAGCATATATACGCATATATAAGTATGTCCAAGTGTGTCAATAATTTTCCTAATTTCTAAAGGATTTTTAAACTGATTTACTACCTATTATCGTAGTACAAAAACCAATAATTATTCCCAAAATTATCCTTTTGGTGAATAACTTACTTTATTCTCATATTTATACCAAAATATAGTTAGGGTAATTTTTATACATTTTTTACAAATTTATTTGGTATTTTAAAAGCTAAATTGCATATAATTGCTGATATACTGCTGTGTTTTCTATATGTCTTGTTGATATACTTTTCTGGTATTTTGTGTTCTCCTGCTGTATGTATTTCCTACTGAGTTCTTAAGTTCTTTGTTTTCCCTTTACTAGACCTTTGTTTGAGTTCGCTTTAAACATGTTTCTTCTACTGATTTCTTAAATGCTATACTATCTCTTTTCTCTTCTGAACCCTATTTAAGTCCCTTCTAAAAGATTTTTCTTAAACATGTTCCCTCTACTCTCACTATGCTTCAAATCAGTTTCTTCACTTTGTTTGCTTCGAACTTGCTATTGTATCTGTTTGTTTTCTCATGAGTCTCTGAAAGAGAACTCTGAGCCTGTTTCAATTACTTGCCTCCTCGTCTCTGTATCTGATTCGAAGTAGGAACCCTAGAATTTGGGGGTTTGACGAGGGTGATCTTGTGTTTGGACTAGGGTTCTATTTTGGAACCCTTAACTCTTTTAGACTCATTCTGAGTCTATGGATTAAGTTTGAATTTCTTTGTTTACGACTTTGAACTTTTAGACTCTTCTATGCTAGACTCTTCTGATTAGCATGACAGTTTTTTCTTGTTTAAACATGTCTGTATGCTTTTATATGTGTGTTGAACCTTTCTTCAAAAGGCTTTCCAACTTATGATTGATTCAGAATCCTTTTTTTATGTTTGATTTATTGTTACTGACTTTCCTTAAGTAAAACCTTTCCTCACTTTTCCTGACTTGGTTCATTCGTACAAAGCCATCAATTTTGATTTCTTGGTTGTTAACTGATTTCCTTTCCTTACTTGCACAAACCGTGTGCTATCAGACTTTTTCCTTATATAAATCCCTGTGTATTTACCCTTCTTGTACTGCTTTGGAAAAGGTTTTGATCAATCTCTTTCCTTAATTATTTTTACCTGTTTGAGATTAGAATCCCGTAATCAAAGGGAAACTTTTGTAATTGATTTTCAAATCATTCTCCTACCTTATTCTGCTTGCCTTCTACACTATAAAAGGGCACGACCCTTCTGCACTTTAACACACTCTCAATTTAACACTTTTATACTACTCAAGTATCATAGTTCTCTAATCATAGCATTCTGACTATTTGCTTGCACTTTGGCTTCACAAGACTACTGCTTTCTTTTCTTGTTTCCCTGAAACTGGTATGTTCTAGTTTGATTTTCAGCCTCATCCCAATGTGTTTATTTTACAGCTTCTACACCCCTGTCTACTTTACTGCCTATGTTTAATGTTAATTAGCATATATTTCTACTGTGAATCCCTGCACCCTTGTCACCTTCTATGTGTTTGAGTTGAAGTTCAGAACATAGCAACATCCAAGTTGTTGCTCATGTCTGGACTTGATCCTTTAGGGGATCCTAACTCCCAAACAATGTGGCTAACAGGATGGTTGGGGTGTGCCGACACTCCAATTGCTAGGTATGACCACTAGTTTGTCTTGGCTTTCCCCCAGAATCCCCTCTCTGCACTTACACTCTCTCTTAGATTCTAAGTTCTGCCCCCCCTCCTGTAAGCCTTGCCTTGGGACCTTGAGTTTCCTCTGAACTTGGATACTTGAGGGCTGACCCTTCCACAATGCACTATATTCTTAATCCCGTATGTGTTTAGGTGTGAAGCACTGCCTAGAGTCCATTTTAGGCTCTTAGGGAACTCTGACACATCCAAATAAGAGAAGGGCTTTGGATCCTAATCTTTGGAGTTGGTTCATCTCATATGTCAGACCTGGAGTTTGAATTAGGCTCCCCTTGGTTGTACTTTAATTTCTGATGTAATTTTGCTTTCTTATTCATTCTGGGCTATAATAATTTGTAATAACTATTGGGGCTATTAGTGAAAAAGGGAGGGTCAATCATGCATGCAAAAGGGTTAGATATCTTGTTTATAGGGAGTTGTTATATTTCTGCACTCATATACTGCTTACAGCTGTCGCTTCTGCATTTCATATGTAGAAACCATGTCTATAGGTTTCTGCACTTCTGCATTTCATAGAAATCATGTCTATAGGTTTCTGCATTTCATATAGATTCTATGTCTATAGGATCTGCATTTTCACGTAGAAACCATGTCTATAGGATCTGCATTTTATATAGAAAACATGTCTATAGGTTCTGCATTCCCAAATGCTGTATATCATATAGATAACATGCCTATAGGACTTCCTGAATTTTGCATATGTATCTATCACTAGGCAAACAGTTTATAGGTTTAAATAACAATCAGCATTCTAGATACCATGCCTATAGGACTTCTGCACTTCTATACACGTTTAAAAATCAATAACGCCTAGAAAGCATGCCTATAAGAGTAATCAACCAAATCTGAATCGTCTATCTCACTTATAAGTCTAAAAATCAGTATTAGCATTGCTTAATATTTGCAGAACTTATGTTTTCTATAACTAATAAGTCCTCTTCTCAAGAATCAGTATACTTCTGCATTAATAGATATCGTGCCTATAGGTTTCACCTAAGCAAGCCATAAGGCAAATTAGCTAGCTGAATTAGACTTCATTAATTACAACCAGTAGGCAGGTCTGATTTGGATTTCTTAACTGAAGTAGGCAATAAATCAGTCTACCTCACCCTTTTAAGTTTAAATAGACCATAATCAGTACATGCAAGACATGCTGAACAATCTGTATTTAAGTTGAGGAGGCCTGTTTGAGCCTTTAACTGTTATATGTTTCCCCATAATTGCTCTACGTGTTTTTGATTGTCGCCTTAGATTTTGTCCTTTTAAACCCAAAAGTCCAAATCTCCCTTCCCTTTGGGACTAGTAGTCCCAAATGCCTCCTGGACTGATAGGATCGGGGTGGGTAATAGCATGCAATAAGTAACGAAACCATTCCGCGCTTTAATACCTTAACAGGGTGGAAAATGGTAGATATGGATATGATGACCGGTACGCTAATACCACGTGTAACCCCTCTTCTGAGGAGTGATTACCGGGTATTGCATTGATGTGATCCATATTATTTGTAAACCTAGGACCCCCCTCCTTTTTTCTTACTTGTTTGCTTTATTTTCAGAACTCTTTTAACTACTTCAACTTCAGCTTTTCTCTTTTTTCTCTCAACTTCAACTACTTGCAACCATTATGTGAAAACCTTCTTTGTATTGGAAACCCTTACGTGTCTATTTGTTGTTCGCACTTAAATTCACAATTGTAGCATGGTCGGGAACCACACTAGTGGATCTCGAGGGGTGCCTAACTCCTTCCCCTCGAGATAATTTCTAGCCCTTACCCAATCTCTGGTTTTCTAAATCAAAATCCTTCTTAGTGTCCTAATGCACTTTAATCATTAGGTGGCGACACTTCAATCCAAACCCAATTCCCAAAAGGGAACGAGTTGTCCTCTCGAATGTCATAAACCTGATTTCACGAGAAAAAAGGGGTGCGACAGCATGGCGACTCTGTTGGGGATATCTTTTAGGCTTTTACCATTTCATGCTATTTGTGACTTTATGCTACTTTACATGTCTTTATTTAATGCCTTTAAATATTTATTTCCCTTCTTCTACTACGAAACTGACTTGGCTCTTTGTTTCTTTCCTTTATTTTTACTGCTTTCCTTCATTACCGTTGTAAATTCCGAGGAATTATTGTAATTATTACTTTATGAACGTGCAAATACGTGACAACTTGTTTAATTATTGTAACTGCATATTCAACATCATATTCCACTCCTGCCAAACAAAATACCATAGCAACGCTTATAATGAGTGGTTGCGCCCTTCCGATATTATCACCCCTTAAATCCGGCAAAGGCATATTTATGGTAAAATCAGTCGATCAATGGTGTAGTCGATGGTTCCGTGCCTTTCCCTCTTGAGTTGTCCGCTCAAGGGTACCAGTCTAATACCCCATAGAAACCCTACTATGTTTAATTGTGCATGCATCATTATCAAACCTAGCCGAGTCAGTTATGTTGTCCTCATAATGACTCTTTAAGATAGCCTTGTCCAAAGTCTGTGCATTTATTTGGAGAACTAAATGTTTCTTATGCCGATTATTGATATTTAATAGTCGAGTCTGGTGAGGGTAAGGGCCTAACATTTTTGTCTTGCAGAAAATGAGGCACGAAGTCCCCAGATTCGGCATGGTAACCAACATCCACCCAAGATTGCTAAGCTGGTGGAGAGATCTTCATTCCAGTGATCAGATGCTTGTCCAGAAATACCTAGGAAATATACCTTCCCTCCTGGAGATCCAACCCAATAACAAGATTATTGAAGTTGCTACCCTGTTCTGGATAGGTCTGTGTTTCACTTCGGGGAGATTGAGGTGACACCCCTGCTAGAGGAAATAGGAGGACTGGCGGGTATACCATGGGAAACTCCGAGTCTGTTAATGCTAGAAAATCGCAAAGGTAGAGGTTTTCTCAAGATGATGGGTCTAAAGAAGAATCCAGACTTAACCTATTTGAAGGAGTCCTATATTCCCTTTGATTATTTGTACCAGAGGTACAGTCATAGAAAATCTTACAGTACTTATCGTAATGAGTTCGCCCTAACGTCGTTGGGGCATATTCACCGAAGAGTCTTTGTCTTCATGTTCTACTTCTTGGGGATGATAGTGTTTCTAATGAAGAAGGCTAGCCATGGTCACCAAAACCATAATGGAGGGAATTGGTGGGCAACCATTTAGCATAGTGCCCATGATCGTTGCAGAAATGTGCCAAGCCCTAGAAAAATGTCAACAAAGAGCCAAACACTTCGAGGGTTGCAACTTGTGACTCCAACTCTGGCTCATGGAGCACCTCCAAAAAGGCGAGTATTGACAAGAGATTCAGCATAAGGACTGGGACGATCATATAGCCTTCCATCAACCAAGGCGAATGAACTACATGCCCAACATGTTTGCTCAGCCAGAAGATGCCAAGGGATGGGTGGAGCTGTTTGAAAATCTGGTTGAGGATCAAATACAATGGATGTTCGAGTGGTTCCCTATTGAAGAGTTCATCGCCTGATCTAGGAACGCACCATTTTTGATACTGATCGATTTGAGAGGAACCTACCCTTATGTCCCTTTCCGGGTTATGAGACAGGCTGGTAGAAAACAGGTTATACCAAGGGTCGACCAGATGAGTCACTTCCGGGCCGACTTCCAAGATGATGATAGTCCTTATAAGTGCCAACCTCAGCATATGTGGCATTGCAAGATCATCATTGGAAGAGATACTATCGAGCTAGACAAATACCATGCTGGCTGCACCCCATACTATTCAGGATGTCTAGAGGACAATCACAATGGTCTGGGCCAACCTGGGTTTGTTCGAGGTCACAAAATCATCGATGAAAGGGCTGAAGCACAGGTCAAATACAACCAACTGCGCAAGAGGATTCAAGAATGTGAAAGCGAGCACCGTGAGATTCAAGAAGCCCACCAAAAAATGATTGAAGAGTGGAAAGACATGGCTGTCAGTGCCAACAAGCGATTAGGATACCTGGAACGAGGTTTAGTGGAGCTGGAAAGGAAGTTTCTCAAGAGGATAGAGGACTACCAGAATGCTGAAGGAAACGAGGGTGGAAACCTGGCCAGAGCCTACCTGCTGCTGGGACTTCGCGAGCTGGGGAAACTATTCGATGGAGCCAAAGATGCCAAGTCTGGGGAAGGTCCTTCTAGGACCAAATAGATAGCAGTTTTCTTTTATTTTATGAAATGTAATAAGGCCAATAGCCACTAGTGACATTTTATTCCTTGTTATTTAGTGTCGTTTTGGGATTCGTCTACTTTTTATCAATAAAATGAGGCATTTAGCATACTAAATTCTCCAAATCAAGTTGTCGCTAGGCCTACCTCGGGAACAACGAGGCTCCCAAATTAGGACACGATTTACATTCTTGCACTATGTGTTTAAATATCACAACACTTTCTTATAATCCCCACTGACTTGTTACCTTTTTGTTTTTGCTTTTTGTTTATTTATTCCCCTCCCCAAAGGTTAGTTCGTGTACTCTGACATCGTCATCATATTCCATAAGATCAAAGGGCCCTCTACCCACTCCTCCTCCTAGTCCTATCAGAAGCAGGAAAAAAGGAAAGATGGAAGATTTGAACAACACCAGAAAGGAGAACTCAACTGAACGGGTAGAGGTCACTCATGGTGCTCAGGTCTCCAAAGAAAGTGCATCCCAACTCGAGCGGAAACTGTTGAAATTTCAAGAGGAACTTGATCAGGTCCGGAATTTGGCAAGCTTGTCATTTTCCCTCACCACCCCAGACGTCAATTTTCCTAACGCTCAGAACCCCACACCTCCACAAAACATTCCGAAACCACAAAACCATCCCGCTCCCCATCATCACTGCAATACTTCCCACACTTCCAACAACACTCCACTGCTCATCCCTGAACCACTGAACCCCACAAACGACCATCTCCACACTCACCATAACTCCCCCATCTATGTGTAAACCATACCACACTCCATTTAACCCATCTCAAGCACACCCGAGTCTGATGATAAAGACTCACTTATCAGGAACCTGGCAGAGGAACTCAAGAAACTGACTAGCCGAATTCAAAGCGTCGAAGGAAGCAAGGGGATTGAAGGGTCGAACTACGAAGACCTCTGCATACAACCAGATGTTGAATTGCCTGAAGGGTACAAACCTCCTAAGTTTGAGATGTTTGATGGCACAGGGGATCCCAGAGTTCATTTGAGAACATACTGCGACAAGTTGGTCGGAGTAGGGAAGGACGAAAGGATTCGCATGAAACTTTTCACGAGGAGTCTGAAGGGAGATGCTCTATCTTGGTACATTAACCAAGATCCAAAGAAGTGGTCGAACTGGGTAAGAATGGCGTCTGATTTCATGGATAGGTTCAGGTTCAACACAGAAAATGCGCCAGATGTGTTCTACATCCAGAACCTAAAGAAGAAACCCGCGGAGACATTCCGCGAGTAGCTACTCAATGGAGATCAGAAGCTGCTAAGGTCAAACCAGCTTTAGAAGAAGAACAAATGAACAGGTTTTTCGTCCAAGCTCAAGACCCACAGTACTATGAAAGGTTGATGTTGATTGAAAGTCAGAAATTTTCCGACATCATCAAGCTAGGTGAGAGGATCGAGGAAGGCATCAAAAGTAGTATGGTCACAAACTTTGAGGCTTTGCAGGCTACCTACAAAGCTCTACAGTTTGGTGGCATGACTAAGAAAAGGGACATGAGCGCCGTGATGGCTGCACAAAGAACCAACTCCCCTATCAAATACCAAACCTACCCGATGCCTCCACTCACATATCAACCTACCCCAAATTACCAAGTACCCTCGCCCTCTTACCAAGCTCCACCTCCTACTTACGCATCACCTCCACCGCCCACATATCAGCCTACTTCACCCAGATATTCCCAACCCACACATGTCTACCAAGCCTACAATACTCGACCCTCTCACTATCAATCACCTCCCACTCGCCAAAACATTCCTAAACCCCAACCAAATTTTGACCGCAGACCTCCCAAACAATATACCGCCATTGCCGAACATATTGACCAGCTGTATAAAAGGCTCAAAACTGCTGGTTATGTCACCCCCATCCCTGCTATAACTTCTGAAAACCCTTCCCAATGGGTCAATCCTAATAAATCCAGTGCATACTATTCCGGCATGAAAGGGCATACCATTGATGAATGCTGTTCTCTGAAAGATAAAATCTAGGCACAGATCGATAACAAGATTATTGTGGCAAAGGAGCCTACTCCGAATGTCCGCAACAACCCTCTGCCCGACCACAAGGGTGGAGGCGTTCACATGATTGAGATAGAGGATGATTAGGACCCCAAGGGATCGATCGGATTGATCGCAGAAGGTGACGAGCCAAAGAAACCAGCAGTCACCCTTAATCCGATTGTAGTCCAGATTCAGCCTTTTGGGGACGCCGAAGTGAATATGTCCATACCACTTGAGTTCTAAGCTCCCTCTTCTGCAACGACTCCAACACCGATTGAGGTCGAGTTTGGGTCTCCAGCAAATGCACCTGCACCATTTGAAGTTGCTGTATTACCTTCCAAAACACCTACTCCATTTAGAGTAAAAGTGCTCATTCCGATAGCAATGTCGGCTATAACCCCATTCCATACAAAGACCATCCCTTGGGACTATACAGCCGAGGCAAGAAGGAAAGGGAAAACCAAATCCGGAGAAGCAATTACGGCACAGGGTATGACAAGAACCAACAGGGTGTATACTCCGGAATATTTGGCTGAGCCAAGCAAGCAAACCTCTGGTCGGCCGACCACCACTAAAACCGGGCCTGATGATCTCTGGAGGAAGATACAAGCAAAGGAGTACTCAGTCATTGATCAGTTGAACAAAACACATGCACAAATCTCTATCCTAGCTTTGCTGCAAAACTCCGGTGCACATAAGAATGCTCTGTTAAAGGTGCTGAGTGATGCATATGTACCGAGCAACATCACTGGAGGAGAAATGACAAACATGGTAGGGTAGGTATTGGAGAGTCACAAGATCACTTTTCACGAGGATGAGTTGCCGCCAGAAGGGTTGAGTCACAACAAGGCGTTGCACATCACTGTGCAGTGCGAGGATTATTTCATCACCAGAATCCTAATTGACAGAGGGTCCAACCTCAACATTTGTCCATTGGTAATGCTTAGAATATTAGGAACGAGCCTGCATGAGATCAAGGATGAGGCTATCAATGTCAAAGCTTTCGACGGTTCCCAAAGGTCCACTATTGGAGAAATTAGCTTTTGTCTGCAAATGGGGCCTACTTGGTTTGATGTTGATTTTCAAGTAATAGACGTGCCAGCATCTTACAACTTGCTTTTGGGACTACCTTGGATTCATGCCGTTGAGGCTGTAGCATCGACCCTACATCAAGCAGTGAAATTTGAATTGAACCACCAAGAGGTGATCATTCACGGCGACGGTAGCAATCCCATATACAGTCGCCAAACCATCCCAGCGATCGGAGGTAGAAGAAAGATAGACGGGGAAACCTACCACCACATCGAGCGAGTCAACGCCGTTGATAAGGACAAATGGTGGGACAACAAAATTGAAAGCATATTGAACTGGAGCGGATATGAACCTGGCAAGGGACTTGGCAAGAACCTCCAAGGAATCACCAAACCTATCAAGCTGAAGAAACATGGCACCATTTTCGGTCTGGGATACGAGTACACTTGGGAAGACCTCAACAACTGGTCGCCACCATGGCACAGTCCTTACTACCCACTGGAGCAGCCAATACCACATTTAGAGCAGACTTTCTTGCCAGCCGATGTTATATATGGGTCGGAAGAAAAGGAAGCACTGGCAGCGATGAGGAATTTGTTCCTGGAAGACGATGACATGGATTGTTGTGTCATTTTCGAGTAGGAGGGAGAGGAAGGCCCTTCTATACAAGCCATAAGCCGAGGAGCATGCCTCAACAATTGGACCATCAGAACAACCAGAGCCCAGAAAGCTTCGGGGTAGCAAGGCTGAACAAAGCACCATGCATTATATTTTATTTTCGCTAGTTGACTTTCTTTTGGCATTTTTTAAAATAAGAGCTCCAATGTTCAAAATAGTTATGAAATTTATCAAAGCACTTCAGTTTCTCATAAATCTTACTCTTATTACTTTCTCTCATTTACTTTATTTATACAACATTACTATTACTTATATTGATGAACGATGATTGTGACATGCAATGAGACAACGCAACAAATGGATATAGATTCAGAGGAAGATGATATATCGGAAGAGATTGTTAAAGAGGTTGAAAATTTTGAGAATAGACCTAAATCCAATCTGGACGAGACTGAGATTGTTAACCTGGGAGATGCAAAAAATGTCAAAGAAACACGCATCAGTGTTCATTTGTCACCGTCAGAAAAGGAAGAATACACAGAATTTCTAAGGGAATATGAGGACATATTTGCCTGGTCAAATGACGACATGACTGGTTTGAGTACATCTATTGTGGCACATAAACTGCCGACTGATCCAACATGTCTACCGGTAAAGCAGAAGCTCAGAAAGTTCAAGCCTGACATGAGTTTGAAAATCAAGGAAGAAGTCACTAAGCAAGTCAAAGCTAAGGTTCTCAGGGTAGTAGAATATCCGACATGGTTAGCCAACATCGTGCCAGTGCCGAAGAAATATGGGAAGGTCAGAGTCTGTGTCGACTACCGGGATCTCACCCGAGCCAGTCCAAAAGACGACTTCCCCTTTCCAAACATACACATCCTGATTGATAATTGCGCCAAGTACGAGTTGCAGTCATTCGTGGATTGTTTTGCTGGGTATCATCAAATATGGATGGATGAAGAAGACGCTGAGAAAATGGCTTTCATTACACCGTGGGGAATGTACTGTTACAAGATGATGTCGTTCGGGTTAAAGAATGCTGGGGCCACCTACATGAGAGCCATGACTACCATTTTCCATGATATGATACATAAAGAGATCGAAGTGTATGTCATCATCAAATCCAAGAAATCCACTGATCACATGGAAGATTTGAGGAGGTTCTTCAATAGACTGAGAAGGTACAACTTGAAGCCGAATCCCGCGAAATGTGCATTTGGGGTTCCTATCGAAAAACTACTTGGGTTCATTGTGAGTCGCCGAGGAATAGAACTGGATCCATCAAAAGTCAAAGCTATTCAATAACTACCATCGCCAAAGAACAAGAAAGAAGTAATGAGTTTCTTGGGGAGACTCAACTACATCAGCCGGTTCATAGCTCAATCTACTGTCATCTGTGAGCCAATCTTTAAGATGTTGAAGAAGGACGCTGCTACCAAATGGACTGATGATTGCTAGAGGGCCTTCGACAGAATCAAGGAGTACCTATCCACACCGCCAGTTTTGGTCCCGCCCGAGCTGGGTAGACCCCCATTACTCTACCTTGTAGTGCTGGATGGAGCGTTCGGTTGTGTTCTTGAGCAACATGATAAAACAGGGAGGAAGGAGCAGGCCATCTATTATCTCAGCAAGAAGTTCACCCCGTACGAGGCCCGGTATTCTCTGTTAGAATGCACTTGTTGTGCTTTGACTTGGGTAGCTTAGAAGTTGAGGCACTATTTCTGTGCCTATACTACGTATCTCATATCAAGGATGGATCCGTTGAAGTACATCTTTCAAAAGCCCAGCCGACTGGCAAGCTGGCCAAGTGGCAAATCCTGCTGAGCGAATTCGACATTGTCTACGTAACTCAGAAAGCAATCAACGGACATGCTTTGGCAGATCATCTTGCCGAGAATCCCGTGGACGGAGAATACAAACCCCTAAAGACGTATTTTCCTGACGAATAGGTATCATTCATAGGAGAAGATATTGTAGAATCCTATGACAGTTGGAGAATGTTTTTCAATGGAGCAGCTAATTTCAAAGGAGTCGGCATAGGAGCAGTCTTAGTATCAGAAACTGGCCAGCATTATCCGGTGTTTGCTAAACTTAGGTTCCCGTGCACCAACAACATGGCCGAGTATGAAGCCTGTATTTTGGGACTCAAGATGGCCATTGACATGAACATTCAAAAGTTGCTAGTGATCGGGGATTCAGACTTGCTTATCCATCAGGTCCAAGAAGAATGGGCGACCAAGAACTCCAAGATACTCCCTTATCTGCATCACGTACAAGAGTTGAGAAAGAGGTTCACAAAGATAGAGTTCCAGCATGTTCCCAGAGTCCAAAATGAGTTTGTCAATGCATTGGCTACCCTATCATCCATTATACAACATCCAGGCAAGAACTTCATTGATCCTATTCCGGTAAGATCTATGACCAGCCAGCTTACTGTGCTCATATTGAGGAAGAAGCAGACGGAAAGCCTTGGTTTCATAATATCAAGGAATACTTGGCAAAAGGAGAGTACCCAGAACATGCAAACACTACTCAGAAGCGCACACTTCGAAGGTTGTCTAACAATTTATTTCACAGCGGAGGAATCCTATATAGGAGGACTCTGGATCTAGGGTTACTAAGGTGTGTCGACGTAAGGGAAGCATCTAAATTGCTAGAAGGGATCCATGCCGGAACCTGCGGTCCACATATGAATAGCTTAGTCTTACCCAAGAAGATACTTCGAGCTGGTTATTTTTGGATGACTATGGAAACGGACTGCATCCAATATGTACGAAAGTGCCACCGTTGTCAGATACATGCAGATATGATAAAGGTGCCTCCAAGCGAGCTTAATGCAACAAGCTTACCGTGGCCATTCGCCGCTTGGGGAATGGATATTATTGGACCAATCGAACCTGCCGCATCAAACGAGCACAGGTTCATCCTAATGGTAATTAATTATTTCACCAAATGGGTTGAAGCAGCATCGTACAAGGCAGTGACTAAGAAAGTCGTGGTAGACTTTGTCGGCGATGGTAACGTTTGTCGGTTCGGAATTCCAGAATCAATCATTACCGATAATGGTTCCAATCTCAACAGTGATTTGATGAAAGCCATGTGTGAAATCTTCAGGATCAAACACAAGAATTCTATAGCCTAAAGACCTCAGATGAACGGAGCCGTAGAAGCTGCCAATAAGAATATCAAAAAGATACTAAGGAAAATGATAAAGAAGCATAATTAGTGGCACGAAAAGTTGTCATTTTCTCTATTGGGGTACTGCACCATAGTTCGCACATCAATCAGGGCAACTCCCTATATGCTGGTTTATGGTACATAGGCGGTCATTCCCGCCGAGGTAGAGATTCCTTCCTTGAGAATCATACAGGAATCAGAACTCGACGACGCAGAATGGGTGAAAAGTCGTTACGAGTAGCTGGCTCTTATAGATGGAAAAAGAATGAATGCAGTTTGCCACGGTCAAC
This sequence comes from Nicotiana tabacum, assembly GCF_000715075.1. NCBI lineage: Eukaryota > Viridiplantae > Streptophyta > Magnoliopsida > Solanales > Solanaceae > Nicotiana > Nicotiana tabacum. Next base: position 48,180,756 of record NC_134089.1, on the reverse strand, counting down.
TTTATCAGAGCAGAATGTCCAGAGCCTTAAACAAAAGAGTCAAGCCGAGACAATTCACACCGTGGTAGCTGGTGTTAAAGAAGATATTCCCGCATCAGGATGAGGCCAAAAGGAAGTTCTCTCCCAACTGGCAGGGTCCGTACATGGTCCACCGGGTTCTAACAGGAGGAGCCCTCATACTTGCAGAAATAGACGGAGAAGTTTGGCCAAAGACGATCAATTCAGACGCAGTCAGGCGATACTATGTGTAACCTTTATGCTTTCCTTTATGATGTAATTTGAACTACGCCTGACCTAATTCCCGTTTAAGAGGGGATACGTAGGCAGCCCTATGGGTTCGGTCACAATGCAATAAAATTTTCATTTTCCCCCCACAATTGGAAACTGGGGCAGAATTTTGAGGAGGACCCTCAAAATTCCGAAGCCGATTTCAGCCATTTATCGCAAGCAACTGTTAGAAGTACCAGCCCAGTAAACTGGGGCAGAATTTTGAGGTGGACCCTCAAAATTCCGAAGCAAGAGAGGTTGCAATGTCTTGAACCATGTCACAATCGTCGGTTCATCTAAAGAAAACTATTTATGTTATATTTTTACTAAATTATATATGTCTATTATCAAAATTGCTTTGTTTAGCAACGCTGTCCCAATGATGCATACAGTATCACCGAAACAGAGCCAAGCAGGACAAGCGAAGTCAACGGGAATACGAACTAACCTTCCCCCTTTACAAAACTCACAATTTTTCTTTGGATGCAGGCACCCAAGTCGCGAAATCATCGAACACATTGATACACTCATACTTTTCAGGAATACAACCCTCAGAACTGTCACACCAATTCATAGTTTGCTATCCGCGCACAATATCCCAGTAGCCACAATATCGCAATCAGCTATCAGCTAAGAAATTTTACTACTATTCGCTTTTTATCTTGCATTGCATAAGGCTACCATTCTGCCTTTCGAGACTAAGCTCTGTCTCCATCTGCATTCTCTGCATTTTATAAGGCTACCATTCTACCTTCCGAGACTAAGCTCTATCTCCATCTGCATTCTCTGCATTGCATAAGGCTACCATTCTGCCTTCCGAGACTAAGCTATGTTTCCATCTGCATTCTATGCATTGCATAAGGCTACCATTCTGCCTTTTGAGGTTAAGCTCTACCTCCATCTGCATTCTCTGCATTGCATAAGGCTACCATTCTGCCTTCCGAGACTAAGCTCTATCTCCATCTGCATTCTCTGCATTGCATAAGGCTACCATTCTGCCTTCCGAGGTTAAGCTCTACCTCCATCTGCATTCTCTGCATCGCATAAGGCTACTATTCTGCCTTCCGAGGTTAAGCTCTACCTCCATTTGCATGCTGAAATATCGCCACTTCATTTACACCTTGCATGGTTGAAATACTGCAACTTCATTTACATCTGCATGGCTGAAATATCGCCGCTTCATTTATACCTTACATCGGCTGAAAGATCGCCGCTTTATTTACATCTGCATAACTGAAATATCGCCGCTTCATTTATACCTTGCATCGGCTGAAAGATCTCCACCTATTGCATTTCATCGACTGAAATATCGCCGCTTCATTTATACCTTGCATCGGCTGAAAGATCGCCACTTATTGCATTTCATCGGCTGAAAGATCGCCGCCTCATACCTTGCATCGACTGAAAGATTGCCACTTATTGCATTTCATTGGCTGAAAGATCGCCACCTATTGCATCTCATGGGCTGAAAGATCGCCAAAGTGTCCAAAGGCGTCGTTGTTCAGAGGCACCATTTTCATAGCCTGAGGACCCCTTTTATCTTTTGTATATCATTATTCAAAGGCATCATGGTTCGGAGGCATCATTCTCATAGCCCGAGAATATCATTTCCTGGCCTGCGAATCCTTATCATATGCTTCATGTCCCAGGACGTCATGGTCTGAGGACGTCATCCTAACCGTCCAAAGACAGCATTCATGGTCCGACAGGAACTTGCATCATGTTTAATTTTTTGCACAACATACACTTGTGTTGCTTATTTGCAGGTAAACCGGCTAGCAACAATCGTCTCAGTAGGAGCGATCTCGCTCCAGTTCCCGCAGCCCTGTTAGACTTTAACCATCCATCCCAACCTAAATATCGCGTCCGTCTTTGAAAAAATCTCCATCGGTATATTCCGCCGACGGATCCTGAACTACATATGGCCTGATTCCTGTAAGACCAGGGATATGTAGGCAGTTAAGGAACTAGAGCACAGTCAATTTCTTCAAACCGTTTTGTTCGGTCAAATTGGCCATCATATCTTTACCCGACAACTCTTTCATCCTTCCCGGGTAAAGAGGGGCAGCTGTTGATACCCAATTTTTTCCTATGTATTTTTACATGCAAATACTTTCAAAATAGTATATATATGCATATATAAGTATGTCCAAGTATTTCAATAATTTTCCTAATTTCTGAAAGATTTTTAAACTGATTTATTGCCCATTTTAGCAGTACAAAAACCAATAATTATTCCCAAAAATATCATTCTGGTGAATAACTTACTTTATTCTCATATTTATACCAAAATATAGCTAGGGTAATTCTTATACATTTTTTACAAATTTATTTGGTATTTTAAAAGGTAAATTGCATATAATTGCAATTTTAGCCTATTTTAAGATTAATAGCATTTTATAATTATGAAATTGGTTCCAATATTTTTAAATTAATATTTATATATTATTAATTGACTTAGTACTTTTAATTTATTTTCAGAAGTCATTTTTACTATTTTTATAAAATAAAAGGGAAACAATTGGCTATTTAAAATCTGGCCCTATTTCATTTTAATTATAGCCCAAATTGATCCCCCTAATTGACCCAATTTTGAATCCCAAATGGACTGGCCCAATTTCTATTTAACCTTACCCCTGACCCATTTATCCAACTTGCCCGACTCCCTTTTTAATCTAGGCCGTTGATCATTTTGATCAACGACCACTAATTCCCCTTTCCTTTTTTAATCCGCCCACACCCCTAACCTTACCTCATTTTCTTTCTATCAGCCGCCTCTAAATACCCTCCCTCTCTCAAACTCTCTCGAAGGTTCTTGAAACCCTAATCGTCTTCTACCATTTTCAACCTCAATCTCACCAGAATCTATGGCCTCTCAGGCCATGGATGGCCAATACTCACCTCTCTCCGCTCTTAAACACTTGGTGTTCAAAGTTTAGAGGTCTGACCTCGATGGTGTGCATTCAGATCTTCTCCGATTCAAGGTTCTATGGCCCCTCTGGCCTTGCTCCGGCATATCCAAGTGTTATGAGCCTATTTCTGACTCACTCGACTCAAGATCGGACTTTTTTCCAAGCCTTTCTCGTTTAGGGTTCCTCTGAAACCCTAGCTATTCGAGGTTTTCTCTTATTTTTCTTAGATTTGTTATATATCTGTGCTCTACTTGAGTTCTTAAACGATTTTCCAATTTTTCTTTCAAAAAATTACTTCTCTTCGATTTAGGGTTTCTGAAAAGTTCAAAATGTTTCTCCAACTTTTCTTTTCCTTTTTCTTTGTGTGTATTTGTCACGCATGTGCTTCTACTATTTTCTTATGTTTTTTTCTACTATATATGTTCTTCTGTGCCTTGTCTTTCTACTGTGTTTCTACACCATGCTCGCATGTTCATCCTGCTGTGTTTTCCTATATGTCTTGTTGATATACTTTTCTGGTATTTTGTGTTCTCTTACTATATGTATTTCCTACTGAGTTCTTAAGTTCTTTGTTTGCCCTTTACTGGACCTTTGTTTGAGTTCCCTTTAAACATGTTTCTTCTACTGATTTCTTAAATGCTATACTATCTCTTTCTCTTCTGAACCCTGTTTAAGTCCCTTCTAAAAGGTTTTTCTTAAACATGTTCCGTATACTCTCACTATGCTTCAAATCAGTTTCTTCACTTTGTTTGCTTCGAACTTGCTATTGTATCTGTTTGTTTTCTCATGAGTGTCTGAAAGAGATCTCTGAGCCTATTTCAATTACTTACCTCCTCGTCTCTGTATTTGATTCAAAGTAGGAACCCTAGAATTTGGGGGTTTTGACGAGGGTGATCTTGTGTTTGGACTAGGGTTCTATTTTGGAACCCTTGACTCTTTTAGACTCATTCTGAGTCTATGAACTAAGTTTGAATTTCTTTGTTTATGACTTTGAACTTTTAGACTCTTCTATGCTAGACTCTTCTGATTAGCATGGAAGTTCTTTCTTGTTTAAGCATGTATGTATGCTTTTATATGTGTGTTGAACCTTTCTTCAAAAGGCTTTCCAACTTATGATTGATTCAGAGTTTTTTTTAGGTTTTATTGCTTGTTACTAATTTTCCTTAAGTTAAATCATTCTCCTACCTTATTCTGCTTGCCTTCTACACTATAAAATGGCACGACCCTTTTGCACTTTAACACACTCTCAATTTAATACTTTTATACTACTCAAGTATCATAGTTCTCTAATCATAGCATTCTGACTATTTGCTAGCACTTTGGTTTCACAAGACTACTGCTTTCTTTTCTTGTTTTCCTGAAACTGGTATGTTCTAGTTTAACTTTCAGCCTCATCCCAATGTGTTTATTTTACAACTTCTACACCCTGTCTGCTTTACTGCATATTTTTAATGTTAATTAGCATATGTTTGTACTGTGAATCAGTGCACCCCTATCCCCTTCTATATGTTTTAGTTGAAGTTCAAAACATGGCAACATCCAAGTTATTGCTCATGTCTGGACTTGATCCCTTAGGGGATCCTAACTCCCAAACAATGTGGCTAACAGGCTAGTTGGGGTGTGCCGTCATTCCAATTGCTAGGTATGACCACTAGTTTGTCTTGGCTTTCCCCCAGAATCCCCTCTCTGCACTTACACTCTCTCTTAGATTCTAAGTTCTGCCCCCCCTCCTGTAAGCCTTGCCTTGGGACCTTGAGTTTCCTCTGAACTTGGATACTTGAGGGCTGACCCTTCCACAATGCACTATATTCTTAATCCCGTATGTGTTTAGGTGTGAGCACTGCCCAGAGTCCATTTGAGGCTCTTAAGGAACTCTGAAACATCGAAATAAGAGAAAGGCTTTGGATCCTGATCTTTAGAGTTGGTTCATCTCATATTTCAGACCTAGAGTCTGAATTAGGCTCCCCTTGGTTGTTCTTTAATTTCTGATGTAATTTTGCTTTTCTTATTCATTCTGGGCTGTAATAATTTGTAATAACTATTGGGGCTGTTAGTGAAAAAGGGAGGGTCAATAATGCATGCAAAAGGGGTAGATATCATGTTCATAGGGAGTTGTTATATTTCTGCACTCATATCCTGCTTACAGCTGTCGCTTCTACATTTCATATGTAGAAACTATGTCTATAGGTTTCTGCACTTCTGCATTTCATAGAAATCATGTCTATTGGTTTCTGCATTTCATATAGATTCTATGTCTATAGGATCTACATTTTCATGTAGAAACCATGTCTATAGGATCTGCATTTTATATAGAAAACATGTCTATAAGTTCTGCATTCCCAAACGCTGCATATCATATAGATAACATGCCTATAGGACTTCCTGAATTCTACATATGCGTCTGTCACACCTCCTTTTTCCGCCCCCGCGAGGGGTGAAGGAGTTTTTCCAATTAAAGGACAATCGAAACGGGATTTGTTTATTTATTTTAGAGTCGCCACTTGGGAGATTTAGGGTGTCCCAAGTCACCAATTTAATCCCGAATCGAGGAAAAGAATGACTCTGTATTACAGTCCGCGAACCAGAAATCCGGATAAGGAATTCTGTTAACCCGAGAGAAGGTGTTAGGCATTCCCGAGTTTCGTGGTTCTAGCACGGTCGCTCAACTGTCATATTCGGTTTGTTTATCTGATTTTATACAATTATGAGCTCATGTGCAAGTTTTAACTTTTAACCGCTTTCGTCATTATTATTATATATTTTTTTAAGAATTGCAACATCATGGAAATACATCTCCAACCACGTCACATCAATGCACCCGTGGTTGTTGGCACATTTCAACTCTGTTGAGATTTGGATTTGGGTCACATAGATGTGCACCCGAGTTTTAAGAAAATTAAATTATTAAAAGGCGTGCCTAAAGCGACTAGCGTATCATTTACTTTGGGTAGGGCCGTGAAATTTTGCTAAACGGTCCATCCCGAAGTCTAAGCAATTTTAAAGCAAATATTTACCGAGGGCCCCACAATTTTGTATTTTTATTCGGTGAGGCTCATCTCATTCTTATTTTTTAAAGGAATTTGCAACGTCATGGACATGCATCTCGGACCACGTCACAATCAATGTACCCGTGATTAGAGACACATTTCGACTCCGTTGAGATTTGGATTTGGGTCACATAAATGTGCACCCGAGTTTAAGAATGTAATTTAATTAAATCGCGTCTAAAGAGTCTAACGCGTTATTATCTTTGGGAAGGCAGTGAAATTCACTAAACAATCCATCCCGAATTCTAAGTATTTATTATGACCAATTATTGAGGGTCCCGCAATTTGCATTTTTATTTGGAGAGGCTCGTCTCATTATTTATTTATTTTTTAAAAATGATAATCTTAGAATGACTACATTTTTTTTATTTTTTGTTTTTCTCTAAAATAAATGAAGAAAATGTCCTACTTTATTTACTTACTTTCGAGTTATTATAGTTAAGTTTCGAAAGTGAGTCGTTTAAAGAGTTTACATGGGCAGTGCATAGAATGTTCTACATACAGACAATAAAAGAAAGAAAAGACTACATTAAACTACAACTTCAAATCTTTCTCATTTTTTTGCATTCATGTTTCGAGTAGCTTACAAGATGAACCAGTGTATCGTTTGTGTACCTGGTATTGTCAATACAAGAAGAAGAAGGTCAGCAAAGTAGTATTGTAACACAGCAACATACAACAGCAGAAAGCCCAACACAGTAGCTTCAACACCTCAATCCAGAAATCCCAGCAACACGGAGAAAACTAGTAAAAATGGAGAATAAAAATAGTGCGGAAATCTCTCTTTGTTTTTTTTTCTATATTTGAACTCTCTATGGTGTTCTTCCACTCTCAATATTTCAGAAAATTTGGTTCTATCTTTTTTACTCTCTCCAAAATGAATTCTGTCCCTGTATATTCTATGTATCCAGAGTGTATATCGAGTGTATACTGCTCTCTCCGCCCCCTCTTTTTTTTTCTTCTCTCTATCTAGTTTTTCCTCTTTTTTCCCACTCCCTTCTTCCTAAATTTTCTCTTCTATTTATAGCAAAATTTTCGAAATTTTCAGATTTTTTTTTAATTAAAAGAAATCTCACTTACAATTTGCTTTTATTTTTTTAGAAAAAGAAATCCCACCTTTATTTACTTTTATTTTTAAAATTCCAACTTTAATTACTTTATCTTATTTAAAATCCCACTTTTTATTTTTTTAAAAGAGAATCTCACTTTATTTAACTTTTCTTTAAAAAAAACAAACCACTATCTTTTCTTTTTCTTTCAAAAATGCTACTTTCAATTACTTTAAATTTTTAAAATTTTCAGATACCTTTATATTTATTTTTTAATTCCAACCTTCTTTTACTTTTTAATTTTTTAAAAATTTCCACAAAACTTTTTATTTTTTTAAATTTTCTACATTCTTTTACTTTTTTAAAAAAAAAAAAAGAGAATTCCACCTATTTTTTATATATTTTTTTTATTCAATACTTTCCTTTTTCTTATTTTTTTAAATCATTCCCGAAATTATTATTTTTGTTTTTAAAAAAATATTTTCGTATTTTTTTATATAAAAAAACAAAAAATAATAATAAAAATATTAATAGTGATAATTCAGCTTTTAATTTTTTGGTATTTTTATCCTATAATAAAAAGTGTAATAAAGCTAAAATAATAGTAGGTTAAAACCCCCTAAAATATTTACATAAAAGAAGTGATAAAAAAATTAAATGTTGTCAAAAATTAGGTGTTCACAGCTGCCCCTCTTTGCTCGAAAACACGAAGAGCTTTCGGGCAAAGATAAAGTGAACAATGCGACTAATTTTTGATCATATCGTTATTCAAAATAGGAAGAAAATAAAAAAGGAAAGGCGCAACCGAGTCCTGGTTTTGGACAGCCTACATATCCCTGGTTATAAGGGAATCAGGTCGCGTGTAGTTCAGAAAGTTTTGGTAGCTGGGACTACCATGGGATTGCGATGTTACTGTTACTGCTGTTGCGTGCTGTTACCACTACTTTTCGATCTCCTTATTACACCATTGCTAGAAAGAAAACAAAAAGTTATACTAAGCTATGATCTATGAATTACAAAGATTTATTCTCGAGCTTGGTCATGTGATTGTTGCTGCCTTGTTGCTTTGTGTTTCCTCTGGTATTTCTTTACTTCTAGCTCGACTTGTGGTCTTCCTTCTGATTTCTGCTGGGGATTTTTGTTGTAACCCTCTGCTTTACTGACTTCAAACTTCAATGTATTCTCCTGTTCTGCAAGTGGGCTCCTGACTCCACCTTGACTTTTGAAAGATGACACAACCTCCATTCTTCAGGCGGGCTCCTGACTTCTTCAACAATCTTGGAATTTAACGCCATTCCTCTCTTCAGGCGGGCTCCTGACTTCAACTTTAAAAATAAAATGCCATTCCTTTATTTAGGTTGGCGAGATTTCAACAACTTTTAAAAATAAAACGCCTTTCCTCTCTTCAGGCGGGCTCCTGACTTTGACAACAACTTTTAAAAATAATTCAGCCTTCGTTCTCCAGGCGGGTTCCTGACCTCAACAACAACTGAACATTGATAATCTTAAGAAAACTAAAAAAAATGACTCCCTTTTTTTTCAAATTCAAACTTCTTCTTTTTTTCAAATTATCCTAGGAGAAAATTCATCAGACTAGATTTTGATCCTAGGAGAAGATTCATCCGACTAAGATTTTATTATATTATCTTGGGAGAAAAATTCCATCGGACCAAGATTTTGACTCTAGGAGATAAATCGTCAAACTAGGTCCATTTTGTTGTGATCTTAGGAGAAAGATTCATCGGACTAAGATTTGATATCTTAGGAGAAAATTTCATCGGACTAAAATTTCTATCTTAGGAGAAAAATTCATCGGACTAAGATTTGATATCTTAGGAGAAAAATTCATCAGACTAAAATTTGATATCTTAGGAGAAAGATTCATCAGACTAAGATTTGATGTCTTAGGAGAAAAATTCATCGGACTAAAATTTCTATCTTAGGAGAAACATTCATCGGACTAAGATTTGGTATCTTAGGAGAAAATTTCATCGGACTAAGATTTGATATCTTATCTTGGGAGAAAAAAATTCCATCGGACCAAGATTGTGACTCTAGGAGATAAATCGTCAAACTAGGTCCATTTTGTTGTGATCTTAGGAGAAAGATTCATCGGACTAAGTTTTCTATCTTAGGAGAAAAATTCATCGGACTAAGATTTGATATCTTAGGAGAAAAATTCATCGGACTAAGATTTGATATCTTAAGAGAAAATTTCATCGGACTAAGATTGTATCGGGAGGGAAATTCATCAGATTAGGACTTTTTATCCTAAGAGGAAAATGTAAAGATCAATGATTTGAGAAACTTACCTTTGTAATTTCTTCTTTTCTTTTATTTTTCCTTTGCGCTGCTTTGTTCTTGCTTGCTGGGGATACCACTGGGGGAGTCTCCTTTCTTCCCCTCCTTCAAATTTTTTTATATTTTATTTTCTCTCAACACTGCTGGGGATAAAAGTGTTATCTTCTTGGGATAACGTTGTTGAGGATAACGCTGCTGGGGAATTTTATTCCTTCAAATCGATGCTTCATTCTTCTAGAAGCTACTGGGGATGATAATGGCTTTTGCTTTTTCTAAACACCAGTTTCATCTTTTTGGTTCTGTCCGCTGGGGATACAACTCCTTTTATTAAAACTTATTGTGTTGGGGGCAACACTGGTTCAAAGACCACTTCCTTTGAGACTGGTGTTATCTTTATTCTTCCCCGAATGGGTACCTGACTTCCAGAAAATTTTCTAATGAAAGGAAAATTTTCTGCCCCAGTTTGACAATCTCCCTTATGGCATGCATTTCCGACATCAATGCCATTTCCTTTACCTGTTTCAAATCAAACAAAATTTGTTAGTTTAAAGTGCGGTAGTTGGTTGTGATACTCCACTGGGATGACTTTTCCCTTTCTCCTTCCTTGCTCTGCGTTCCACAACTTGTTGGGGATGATATTATTTGCTGGGGATAATCCCTTTCGGCTGGGGATATCCCTCTTCTTTTGTGGCATAGCTCGGAAACTGGCATTTCCCCGACCTTTTAGTTTTGCATGAATTTCCCAAATCATGCCCATTGCTCTTCTTGATTTGTCCACAGGCCTTGGCCTTGAGGTTTATAACCTTTGATTTCGGCAAGGATATCCCTCTTGACACTCGTTGATCCTTTTGTCATTCTCCTTTTGCTGGAGATATCTTTCTTGACACTGGCCTCGCGCTTGTTCCTTCCTGACTATACCACTTGGATGTACTAGTCAGATCTCATCTTGCATGATTGGAAAGTTGATGGCAGATTTTGAAGTCATTACTCGTTCTGACCAAACAGACTCTATAGGGGAATTTTTCTATGAAAGGAGAAAGATAAAAAGGAACAGAATAAAAGACAAACGAAAGAGATGACTCTCTAATGAGGAAACTATAAAATAAAAACCTATCAAATGTGGATACCAACTCTAATGGTCATGACATGCACATATGGCCTGTCCTTCGTCGTTAATCGCTTTTCACAACTTTTGTCTGGTGATTTCCATCTAATTCTCAATCTTTATTCGACTTGTAGTGCCTGAAGGGTTTTCACTGTCAAGCCTCTCTCATTTGTTTTTAAACTTTCATCGCCTTATGGTGCCCGTGAAGATTTTCACCGATAAGACTCTCTCATTTGTATCACTTTCCAGCTGGGGATTTGGAGTGTTGCCGGTATGACTCTTTCTGCTGGGGATTAGAGTCCTTTCTGCTGTGGAACAGAGTGTTATGTTCACCGGCAAGACTTTCATTTGTCTGACTTGACATCTTTTGAAGACTGATCAGAAGGTCTTTCTTTGGACCGTAATGTGGGTTTTGGATAGGCTAGAAAGAAAGGGTATTAAAGGCTCAAAAATAAATTTGGGGTTCAAAATTACAACCTTCAGAACCATATTTGTTTACAACAAGCGCAACTCTTGCCCCAGTTTTTAGTTTGGGGATTTTTATTTTTGTTATACTATGTTACACTATGCACATTATGCACCCTATGACCGAGCCGTGAGGCGCCTACGTATCCTCTTTGAGGAATCAGGTCAAACGTAGTTCCCAATTCCTCTGTTTTCTTTTGACTTTCTTTTGTTTTTGTTTTTTTGTTAGCATTTTTCTTTTCTTTTCTCTTTTTTTTTTTCTTTTTATCTTCCATGTTTTGTGTTTTTAACCTGTTGTTACCGATTTTGAATGAGGGGTATGAAAGAAAAATAAATAAAGCTCAAAAGGGGTAACGAAGGATAAAGTGTTTAGGTAGCAGAACAAAATGCCTTCGTCATTCCAATCTTCAAAACATGCCAAGTGCAAACAACACAATTAAACATCGCAACATTAAATATCCACGAATTCACCTTTTTATTTGTCATTTTGAAAACAACGCTGGGCAATACTCTCACTTTCATCAGCACGAACGACCCCCTTGTCAATATGGATAATTTGCTTTTACGGTTTTCTTTATGTTTTACCTCACCCCCGTTTCACACGGTTCGGGCTTCAAATGATCTCAAACTGTTCTTATTTTCAAAGGGGTCCCGATCATCCCCAAATGGCTTTACGATCAACTTTTAAGATTAGGCCTAAACTGTGCGCGCATGTCATGTCACTAGAATCGGCGTTGAACAAAAGCAAAACAAAAGGGTAAAGAAAACTAAACAAAGAAGATGACTGGAGATAATAAAAGACCGGAATTTGCATTTAGACAAACGGTAGAACTGTTTAAACAACAAAATAAACAGTTACAACCCTAAAACCAAACCAGATAACACCACATTAGGTACTAGACAAATAAAAGGATAAGGGGGTTTGACCACAAGACAATATCCGGATTACAACCCTGAAATAATCCGGACGACAGAAATGATAACAAAATAAACCACCAAAACTCCTCTCTGGCTGACCAGGAGATGAAGCACCTTTCCAATTGCCAAACACGGTGTTTTAGCCATTGAGTTCTGCATCATCATTGCCAAGACCATTACCAACTTCAATATCATTATCATCAGTTAGCAGCTTCCCGGGATGACTCTCAAACTCCATGTCACCAGGCATCCTCCCCATAAAGTGTGCATCATGATGTGCAGGTAAAGGATTCTGCGCGATATTATGGGTGTCACTATCTTGGATCACAATCAGATTTTCCTGGATCATCCTTTCTATTTCTCTTTTCAAATCCCGACAACTTTCAACATTGTGCCCCTGGGCATTGGAATGGTATTCACACCTTTTAGAAGAGTCAAAACTTCTTGCACGTGGGTCCACATGATTTGGAGGAATAGATGCAATCATGTCGTGATGCTTTAACCTCTCAAATAAGCTTTCATAGGACTCTCCTATTGGTGTAAAATTATCTTTCAACCTTCGTTTCCCTTTATACCTCTGGCTTGGATGTGGGTTATAGGGCACCTGAAAGTTATGTGGAGGCTTCTGGAGATTTGTGACGCTCGTGCTCGCCTTCTGGGGTGTTTTGGTGGCCGGGCAACATACTGAGGTGGAACAATAGAGTGTTGTGGGTTCTGAGGGGGATAATATTGCTCAGGGGATTCATAGAAAACTTGAGGAGGCTGCTCATACCTTCGAGATGTTCTCCTAGGACCTCTTCTTGACCCTGATGTCATCATGATTTCTTCAATCTTCTCATTTGTGTCGCAAAAATTATCAGACTCAACCCGGACAGCGTGAGTTGCAGCTTTAAAAACTGCTTGACTTATAATTTTTCCTGTCTTAAGACCATTCTCTATCATTTCTCCCATTTTGATTGCTTCCGAGAAGGATTTGCCAACTACGGACATCATGTTCTGAAAGTAATCTGGATCTTGCGCTTGAAGGAAGACAGTTATTAGCTCGTGGTCATCCATGGGTGGCTTAACTCGAGCTGCTTGCTCTCTCCATTTAATGGCATATTCCCTGAAACTTTCACTTGGTTTCTTCTTCAGGTTTGAAAGGGAAATGCGGTCTGGGGCAATGTCGATGCTGTATTGGAATTGTTTGACAAAGGCTTGTGCCATGTCGTCCCAGCCATACCAGCGAGACGTGTCTTGATCCATAAACCATTCGGAAGCTACTCCCGTAAGGCTTTCCACAAAATAAGCCATCAACAATTCTTCATTTCTTCCCGCACCTCTCAGTTGATTGCAATACCTTTTCAGGTGGGCAATGGGATCTCCATGTCCATCGTGCTTTTCAAATTTGGGAGTCTTGAAACCAGGCGGCAAGTGGACATCGGGGAACATACATAGATCTTTGAAGGTAACACTCTTTTGACCAGACAACCCTTGCCTGTTTTTCAACCATTGTTCTAAGCTTTTCACTCTTTGGGTCATTTCTTCTTGTACCATCTTTCGGGCAGGCTCTTCAATCTTTGCAGGAAGATCAAACGAGTACGGGTGGTACTTAGGAGAGTGGTACTGCTCTTGTTGTGTCGCAAATTGTGACTCATGATGAGGTTGTCCTTGCCCACTGGCCCATGCTTGACACACTCCGGTCATTTGCTGTTTCAGTATTCTATTTTTCTCCGGCACAGTAGACTCTTGTTGAACCCTCTGACTCTGAGTCTCTTGAGCATTTGTAACAACTTTGATGTCAGTTATCATTTTCTTTGGATCTTGTGTTTCCATCTTACCACAAACCGACCAACTCAACTTTCTTCACAATTCAAAACAAAACATGTTAGAATGGACTCAGTCGGTTCTTATTACTAGCAACATCTTTTTCCTTTTTTTTCGATTTTTTTTTCAATTTTTTTTGTTGTGGTCGAATCTTATAGAGATTGCCTACGTATCATGACCCCGCATGAATCAGACCTTGCGTAGTTCGGACCAATAAAAGATAAACAATAATAAATATTTTTTTTAATTTTCATATTAAAACAAACTGGGTTTCAAAGGTTTGAAGATGACCTACAAACTCGAGAATCAAACAACCCACATATTCTAATCAAAAGATTTACAAACTCAAAAACAAAAGGCCAGCTTCCTTTCTCTGTTTGACAAATGCAACCGAACGGTTATTTTTGCAAACGTGGCCCCTTCCAAATTTCACATGAATTTTGAGGCCGGGGAGGGTTATTTTACGACACTTTACCAACTTGTCCGTTCTTTTACGAAAATAGCCTTTCGACAACTGAAAGATACTCTAAGGCTATTTCGGCAAGAAAGGTTTAAGACGCGGCCGAAGCTGGCTCGACTTATTTTTGACTAAAAATTCAAACGGTATTCACTTGACCGCTGACTCTTTGTTTTTTTTCTTTTCAAATTACAATAAAACCTGGTGTTGCAAACACGGCCCTTCAGCGCCTCGGGGACGAAGATTTTTAAGGCTGTGTGGGTCAACTGGACCAAAAATCCTAAACATGACCCAAAAGGTGGCTGTTTATGCAAAGTCAGCCTTCCGGCGTTCCTTTCGGGAACATTCGGCTATGTTTTGACAAAACAGCATCACCTGACTTATTTATGACTCTTTTTATCGTTTTTCAAATTACAAAAACTCAATATTGCAAACACGGCCCGTCAACGTCTCGGGGACGAAGATTTTTAAGGCTGTGTGGGTCAACTGGACCAAATCTTAAAAAATGACCCAAAGGTGGCTGTTTATGCAAAGTCAGCCTTCCGGCGTCCCTTTCGGGAACATTCGGCTATGTTTTGACAAAACAGCGTCACCCGACTTCTTTATGACAGAATTAAAATTTTGACATGTTTTTTTCTTTTTATTATTATTTATTTGTTTTTGGCTATTTTAGCAAAAGGTGGGGTTGGACCCGATGAGGGTTGCCTACGTATCTCACATCCGGTGAGAATCAAACCCGCGCAGTTCGGGCAGATCATGAATAAGTAAATGAACTAACTTTTCTTTATTTTTTTATTTTATTTTTTGAAGGAAAGACTTATAAAGAAGAAAGGGAGCATTTTTGCAAAGAAGGATTTCTAAGAAAATATTTTTGGAATTTTACTTTCAATGAAAGAAATGCTTCTAAAAGTATTTTTTTTTTTGAATTTTCTTTTCAATTTTGAAAGAAGAAGGAAAATATTTTTGGATTTTTTATTTTATTATATATATATATTTTTAAATAATTAAAAAGACTTTCTAAAGAAGTCAATAATGAAAAATATTTTTGGATTTTTTGTTTTGAAAATTGGGGGTCTAAAAAACTTTTCTAGACTTTTTGGCAAGACAAATATTTTTGCAACAAATAAAGATATATATACATTTTTTGGAAATAAAGAAAAACTTTTTGGATATATATATATATATATATATATATATATTTGCAACAAATAATAAAACCACTTTCAACGCCCGACTCTTTTTATTATTTTTTTTATTTTGGCATTTTCATAAACCAATAAATAAATTAAAAAAACCATTTTAAAAACAAGACTCTTTTTCATTTTCATTTTTATGGCAAGACAAACTATTTTTTTTCTATTTTTTTTTTTTGAAAAACAAGACAGAACAACGCTTTTTTTTTCTATTTTTCCTTTGCTTTTAATAAAACAAACTAATAAGATATTTTTTTTCATTTTCTCATAATTTCGGTAGAGTTTTGACAGTATTTGGGCATTGGGTTTTATTAAAAAATAAACAATCAATTCCCTAACTGCTATTTCTTTTTTTTTTCAATTTCAACATATTATTCCTGATATTCAAAAGTTAGTCAACACACAAGTCCGAATCAAATAAATGCGCAAGTAGCAGCAAGTAAGATGCATCAGGATGGTCATTTTCATTTTTTGGTACACCTGTCCTAGACAGACCCAACCCCTGTGTTGAGCCTCCAAAGTCAAGTGCACGTGATGCAAACAAACGTTCCTACTAGGGATCCGACATGAAGCTGAGTTATTCTAAGTGAAAAACCTGAGGCATATTGTTCTAGACCTGGCTTACCCAAGTGGACAGCTTGAGCCGAAGTGGGGGCAACGTATCGGGAGCACGAAAGTCTACTCGGCCTAGTTACTTGTCCCAACTTCGTCTTATTTGGTATGAGTTCTAATAGAAAGGTGGGCCACGCGCACGTGTGCACCATAAATTCAGAGGACTCAGAAAGAAGAAGGGTTTCGTAGCAGTTTTATATACATAATTCAGATAATATTAAAGCGGTAAAAAGCAACATTTAGCACATTAAGCATAAACATGTAAAAATTAGATCATAAATAAAGCCAACTATAACAGTTATTCTAAGGTCGATTTCTAACCCTGAACCAGTGGTTCTAGGTTTCGGCGTCCCCAGCAGAGTCGCCAGAGCTGTCACACCTCCTTTTTCCGCCCCCGCGAGGGGTGAAGGAGTTTTTCCAATTAAAGGACAATCGAAACGGGATTTGTTTATTTATTTCAGAGTCGCCACTTGGGAGATTTAGGGTGTCCCAAGTCACCAATTTAATCCCGAATCGAGGAAAAGAATGACTCCGTATTACAGTCCGCGAACCAGAAATCCGGATAAGGAATTCTGTTAACCCGGGAGAAGGTGTTAGGCATTCCCGAGTTCCGTGGTTCTAGCACGGTCGCTCAACTGTCATATTCGGTTTGTTTATCTGATTTTATACAATTATGAGCTCATGTGCAAGTTTTAACTTTTAACCGCTTTCGTCATTATTATTATATATTTTTTTAAGAATTGCAACATCATGGAAATACATCTCCAACCACGTCACATCAATGCACCCGTGGTTGTTGGCACATTTCAACTCTGTTGAGATTTGGATTTGGGTCACATAGATGTGCACCCGAGTTTTAAGAAAATTAAATTATTAAAAGGCGTGCCTAAAGCGACTAGCGTATCATTTACTTTGGGTAGGGCCGTGAAATTTTCTAAACGGTCCATCCCGAAGTCTAAGCAATTTTAAAGCAAATATTTACCGAGGGCCCCACAATTTTGTATTTTTATTCGGTGAGGCTCATCTCATTCTTATTTTTTAAAGGAATTTGCAACGTCATGGACATGCATCTCGGACCACGTCACAATCAATGTACCCGTAATTAGAGACACATTTCGACTCTGTTGAGATTTGGATTTGGGTCACATAAATGTGCACCCGAGTTTAAGAATGTAATTTAATTAAATCGCGTCTAAAGAGTCTAACGCGTTATTATCTTTGGGCAGACAGTGAAATTCACTAAACAATCCATCCCGAATTGTAAGTATTTATTATGACCAATTATTGAGGGTCCCGCAATTTGCATTTTTATTTGGCGAGACTCATCTCATTATTTATTTATTTTTTAAAAAAGATAATCTTAGAATGACTATATTTTTTTATTTTTTGTTTTTCTCTAAAATAAATGAAGAAAATGTCCTACTTTATTTACATACTTTCGAGTTATTATAGTTAAGTTTCGAAAGTGAGTCGTTTAAAGAGTTTACATATGGCAGCACATAGAATGTTCTACATACAGACATTAAAAGAAAGAAAAGACTACATTAAACTACAACTTCAAATCTTTCTCATTTTTTTGCATTCATGTTTCGAGTAGCTTACAAGATGAACCAGTGTATCATTTGTGTACCTGGTATTGTCAATACAAGAAGAAGAAGGTCAGCAAAGTAGTATTGTAACACAGCAACATACAGCAGCAGAAAGCCCAACACAGTAGCTTCAACACCTCAATCCAGAAATCCCAGCAACACGGAGAAAACTAGTAAAAATGGAGAAGAAAAATAGTGCGGAAATCTCTCTTTGTTTTTTCTTTCTATATTTGAACTCTCTATGGTGTTCTTCCGCTCTCAATATTTCAGAAAATTTGGTTCTATCTTTTTTACTCTCTCCAAAATGAATTCTGTCCCTGTATATTCTATGTATCCAGAGTGTATATCGAGTGTATACTGCTCTCTCCGCCCCCTCTTTTTTTTTCTTCTCTCTATCTAGTTTTTCCTCTTTTTTCCCACTCCCTTCTTCCTAAATTTTCTATTCTATTTATAGCAAAATTTTCGAAATTTTCAGATTTATTTTTTTATTTTTTTAATTAAAAGAAATCTCTTACAAATTGCTTTTATTTTTTTAGAAAAAGAAATCCCACCTTTATTTATTTTATTTTTAAAATTCCAACTTTAATTACTTTATCTTATTTAAAATCCCACTTTTTATTTTTTTAAAAGAGAATCTCACTTTATTTAACTTTTCTTTAAAAAACAAACCACTATCTTTTCTTTTTCTTTCAAAAATGCTACTTTCAATTACTTTAAATTTTTAAAATTTTCAGATACCTTTATATTTATTTTTTAATTCCAACCTTCTTTTACTTTTTAATTTTTTAAAAATTTCCACAAAACTTTTTATTTTTTTAAATTTTCTACATTCTTTTACTTTTTTTTTTTTTAAAAAAAAAGAGAATTCCACCTATTTTTTATATATTTTTTTATTCAATACTTTCCTTTTTCTTATTTTTTTAAATCATTCCGGAAATTATTATTTTTGTTTTTAAAAAAATATTTTTGGATTTTTTTATATAAAAAAAACAAAAAATAATAATAAAAATATTAATAGTGATAATTCAGCTTTTAATTTTTTGGTATTTTTATCCTATAATAAAAAGTGTAATAAAGTTAAAATAATAGTAGGTTAAAACCCCCTAAAATATTTACATAAAAGAAGTGATAAAAAAAAATTAAATGTTGTCAAAAATTAGGTGTTCACAGCGTCTATCACTAGGCAAACGATTTATAGGTTTAAATAACAATCATCATTATAGATACCATGCCTATAGGACTTCTGCACTTCTATAAATGTTTAAAAATCAATAACGTCTAGAAAGCATGCCTATAGGAGTAATCAACCAAATCTGAATCGTCTATCTCGCTTATAAGTCTAAAAATCAGTAGTAGCATTGCTCAATATTTGCAGAACTTATCTTTTCTGTAACTAATTTTTCCTCTTCTCTAGAATCAGTATACTTCTGCATTAATAGATATCGTGCCTATAGGTTTCACCTAAGCAAGCCATAAGGTAAATTAGCTAGCTGAATTAGACTACGTTAATTACAACCAGCAGGCAGGTCTGATTCAGATTTCTTATCTGAAGTATGTAATAAATCAGTCTGCCTCACCCTTTTAAGTTTAATTAGACCATAATCAGTACATGAAAGACATGCTAAACAATCTGTATTTAAGTTGAGAATGCCTATTTGATCCTTTAACTGTTATATGTTTACCCATAACTGCTCTACGTGTTTTTGATTGTCGCCTTAGATTTTGTCCTTTTAAACCCAAAAGCCCAAATCTCCCTTCCCTTTAGGACTAGTAATCCCAAATGCCTCCGGGACTGATAGGATCTGGGCAGGTAATAGCATGCAATAAGTAACGAAACCATTCCGCGCTTTAATACCTTAACGGGGTGGGAAAGGGTAGATATGGATATGATGACCGGTGCGCTAATACCACGTGTAACCCTTTTTCTGAGGAGTGATTACCGGGTATTACATTGATGTGATCCATATTATTTGTAAACCTAGGACCCCCCCTCCTTTTTTCTTACTTGTTTGCTTTATTTTCAGAACTCTTTTAACTACTTCAACTTTAGATTTTCTCTATTTCCTCTCAACTTCAACTACTTGCAACCATTATGTGAAAACCCTCTTTGTATTGGAAACCCTTACATGTCTATTTGTTGTTCGCACTTAAAGTCACAATTGTAGCATGGCTGGGAACCACACTAGTGGATCTTGAGGGGTGCCTAACACCTTCCCCTGGAGATAATTTCTAGCCCTTACCCAATCTCTGGTTTTCTAAATCAAAATCCTTCTTAGTGTCCTACTGCACTTTAATCATTAGGTGGCGACTCTTCAATCCAAACCCAATTCCCAAAAGGGAACAAGTTGTCCTCTTGAATGTCGTAAACCCGATTTTGCGAGAAAAAGGGGCGCGATAGCTGCAGAACCTTTAGGAAACAAAATCATATTCTTGAAACTCTTATCGTGCGAACTTGTTGGTTCGAGTACTAATCTTTTGTTATTCCATTCTCTCACAGATGGTGAGGACGCGAGCTACCGGATGAGGTGGACGATCACCAGTGCCACCAGCTGAGACCACCGGAGGCCGTGGACGCGGTCGTAGTCATGGCAGAGGTAGAGCAGCAAGGGCAGCACTTGTAGATCCACCAGATGCCCTAGCTCCGGATCAGGCTGCAGCTATGGATGCTCCAGCAGCACCAGCTCAGGCACCAACAGTGCCCATTGTGATTCCAGGTCTTCAAGAGGCCTTGACACAGATCTTATCAATTTGCACTAGCCTGGCTCAGGCAGTTTTTGCCACAGTAGTAGAAGCTACTTCATAGGCTGAGGGAGGCAATCAAACCTCCGCTGCTCGCACACCTGAGTAGGCAGTGCAGGGACTGCAGACACCGGGGGAACACCTAGCCTAGCCGGTTGCACTTGCTAAGGAGTTTGTTGTGCCAGTTATGCCGGATGATGACCAGCGTCGTCTTGAGAGGTTTGGTAGACTCTAGCCTCCGTCATTCAGTGGTGTTGAGGGAGAGGATGCCTAGGGTTTTCTAGATAAGTGTCAGCGGATGCTCCGTACAGTAGGGATTCTTGAGTCTAGTGGTGTGGCATTTACTACCTTTCAGTTTTCTGGGGCTGCCTTCACTTGGTGGGAGGCGTATGATAGGCGTAGGCCTGTGGGAGCAGCGCCCCTCACTTGGCATGAGTTCTCCGTTCTCTTCCTGGAGAAGTATGTACCGCAGTCTCACAGAGAGGAGCTTCGTAGACAGTTTGAGTGGTTGAGGCCGGGGGATATGACTGTGTCACAGTATGAGTCGAGGTTTTTTGAGTTGGCTCATCATGCCGTCTTGATTGTTCCGACAAATCGTGAGAGGGTCAGGAGATTTGTTGATGGCCTTAACTATCACCTCCGCATTCTTATGACTAGAGAGAGAATGTTGGGTGCTACGTTCGAGGACGTGGTTGATATCGCTCGCGAGATTGAGACGGTCCACCGTTAGGATCGAGAGGAGAGGGAGGCCAAGAGGTCTTGAGGATCGGGCAGTTATAGTGGTGCTCCTTTGAGGAGCCAATTTCAGCATGGTAGAGGCTATTCATTCAGGTCTACTTAGCCAGCTCGCCTAGGTTATCGTGGGGCATCTTCAGGTCATGGTTATCACGATACTCAGCAGGGTTAGTCATCACTTAGTGCCCTTCCAGCTCAGAGTTCATCCCGTGCTATGTCAGCTCAAGGTTCTTCTATACCGATTGCATTAGCTAGTCACTCCGGTGCGAGAGGTTCCCTTCAGTCCCCTTCTCCAGCACTTGGGAGTTGTTTTGAGTGTGGAGAGTTTGGGCATGTGTGGAGGTAGTGTCCTCGTCGTGTTGCTAGTTCGTCCTAGCAGAGGGGTCATCCCTCGACTTTTGCTCCAGTTACTTCACCACCTGCCCAGCCAGCTAGGGGTGGAGGTCAGGCAGCCAGGGGTCACCCTAGAAGGGGAGGTCGATCAAGTGGTGGCCGGCTCATTTCTATGAACTTCCAGCTAGACTCGATGCTATTGCTGTAGATGCTGTCATTACAGGTATTGTCTCAGTTTGCCACAGAGATGCCTCTGTATTATTTGATCCTGGTTCCACCTTTTCTTATGTGTCATTATAGTTTGCTCGTTATTTGGGTACGCCTCTTGAGTTTCTTGATTTACTTGTTCATTTATCTACCTCGGTAGGCGATACTGTTGTTGTAGACCATGTGTACCGGTCATGTGTGGTGACTATTGGGGGTGTGGAGACCCGAGTGGATCTATTGCTATTGAGCATGGTGGATTTTGATGTCATTTTGGGCATGGATTGGCTATCTCCGTGTCATGCTATTCTAGACTGTCATGCTAATACAGTGACTTTGGCTATGCCGGGTGTGCCGCGGATCAAGTGGCGTGGTGTGACTAATTATGTCCCTAGTAGAGTGATCTTTTTCTTGAAGGCCCAACATATGGTTGGGAAGGGTTGCCTTTCATATCTAGCGTTTGTGAGGGATGTTGGAGCTGAGACTCCTAATATTGATTCTGTCCCAATTGTGAGGGATTTTCCCGATGTGTTTCCTGCAGACCTGCCGGGCATGCCATCGGACATGGATATTGATTTTGGTATTGACCTGGTGCTGGGCACTCAGCCCATTTCTATTCCGCCGTATCGTATGGCACCAGCGGAGTTGAAGGAATTGAAAGAATAGCTTCAGGAGCTCCTAGATAAGGGGTTCATTCGGCCTAGTGTGTCACCTTTGGGTGCGCCGATTCTGTTTGTGAAGAAGAAGGATGGCACAATGAGAATGTGCATTGATTATAGGCAATTGAATAAAGTAACAATTAAGAACAAGTATCCCTTACCTCGCATTGATGATTTATTTGACCAGCTTCAGGGATCGAGGGTGTTCTCTAAGATTGATCTCCGTTTGGGCTATCACCAGTTGAAGATCAAGGATTTAGATATTCTTAAGACTGCTTTCAGGACCAGATATGGTCATTATAAGTTCCTTGTGATGTCTTTCGGGCTAACCAATGCCCCAACAACGTTCATGCATTTGATGAACAGCGTATTCCGGCCTTATCTCGATTCATTTGTCATAGTCTTCATTGATGATATTCTGGTGTATTCGCATAGTCAGGAGGAGCTCGCGGGACATTTGAGAGTTGTGTTGCAGAGATTGAGAGAGGAGAAGCTTTATGCAAAATTCTCCAAGTGTGAGTTTTGGCTCAGTTTAGTGGCTTTCTTGGGGCACGTGGTGTCTAGCGAGGGTATTCAGGATGATCCAAAGAAGATAGAGGCGGTTCAGAGTTGGCCCAGACCGTCCTCAACCATAGAGATTCGTAGCTTTCTTGGTTTGGCAGGCTATTATCACCGGTTTGTTCAGGGATTCTCATCTATCGCATTGCCCTTGACCAAGTTGACTCAGAAGGGTGTTTCATTTATATGGTCGAACGAGTGTGAGGAGAGATTTCAAAAGCTCAAGATATCTTTGACCACAACTCCAGTATTGGTTTTGCCATCAGCTTCAGGTTCATATACCCTGTATTGTGATGCTTCGAGAGTTGGGATTGGTTGTGTATTGATGCAAGAGGGTAGAGTTATTGTTTATGCTTCTCTTCAATTGAAGCCCCATGAGAAGAACTACCCTTTTCATGATTTGGAGTTAGCTGCCATAGTTCATGCATTGAAGATTTGGTGGCATTATTTGTATAGCGTATCTTGTAAGGTATTCACCGATCATCGCAGTCTTCAGCATTTGTTCAAGCAAAAGGATCTTAATTTGAGGCAGCGGAGATGGTTGGAGTTGCTCAAGGATTATGATATCACTATATTCTACCATCCGGGAAAGGCCAATGTGGTGGCCGATGCTTTGAGCTGAAAGGCAGTGAGTATGGGGAGTTTGGCATATATTCCAGTTTGGGAGAGACCCTTATCAGTTGATGTTCAGGCCTTGGCCAATCGATTTGTAAGGTTGGATATTTCGGAGCCCAGTCGGGTGTTGGCGTGTGTGACTTCTCGGTCTTCCTTATATGATCGCATCAGAGAGTGCCAGTATGATGATCTGCATTTGCTTGTCCTTAAGGATAGAGTGCAGCATGGTGATTCTAGATATGTGACCATTGGTAATGATGAGGTGTTGAGGATGCAGGGCCGGATTTGTGTTCCCAATGTGGATGGGCTTCGGGAGTTGATTCTGGAGGAGTCCCACAGCTTGCGGTATTCAATTCATCCGGGTGTCGCGAATATGTATCAGGATTTGAGGTAGCAGTATTGGTGGAGAAGAATGAAGAAAGATATTGTGGGATTTGTAGCTCGATGTCTCAATTGTCAGCAGGTGAAATATGAGCATCAAAGACCGGGTGGCTTGCTTCAGTAGACGGTTATTCCTGAGTGGAAGTGGGAGAGGATCACTATGGATTTCATTGTTGGACTTCCACGGACTTTGAAGAAGTTCGATGCTATTTGGGTGATTGTGGATCGGCTGACCAAGTCCGCGCACTTCATTCCTGTGTGTACTACCTATTCTTCAGAGCGGTTAGTGAAGTTATACATTCGGGAGATTGTTCGGCTGCATGGTGTTCCAGTTTCTATTATTTCATATCGGGGTACTCAGTTTACTTCCCAGTTTTGGAAGTCTATACAACGAGAGTTGGGTACTCAGGTGGAGTTGAGTACAACTTTTCATCCTCAGACGGACGGGCAGTCCGAGCGTACTATTCAGATATTGGAGGACATGTTGCGTGCTTGTGTTATTGATTTCGGAGGTTCACGGGATAAGTTCCTACCGCTTTCAGAGTTTGCTTACAACAACAACTACCAGTCGAGTATTCAGATGGCTCCATATGAGGCATTGTATGGGAGGCGGTATAGATCTCCAGTTGGTTGGTTCAAGCCCGGCGATGCTAGGCTATTGGGTACAGATTTGGTTCAGGATGCCTTAGAGAAGGTGAAGGTGATTCAAGAGAGGCTTCGTATAGCGCAGTCGCGGCAGAAGAGTTATGTAGACCGGAAGGTTCGAGATGTGTCCTACATGGTTGACGAGAAGGTTTTGCTGAAGGTTTCACCCATGAAGGGTGTTATGAGATGTGGGAAGAAAGGGAAATTGAGTCCTCGGTTCATTGGGCCTTTTAAGGTACTTCGGAGGATTGGGGAGGTGGCTTATGAGCTTGCTTTGCCACACAACTTGTCGAGTGTGCATCTGGTATTTCATATTTCTATGCTCTGGAAGTATATTAGAGATCCGTCTCATGTTTTGGACTTCAACACGGTTCAGTTGGATGATGATTTGACCTATGATGTGGAGCCAATAGCTATTTTAGGTCGTCAGGTTAGGAAGTTGAGGTCAAAGGATATAGCTTCAGTGAAAGTGCAGTGGAGAGGTCGGCCCGTGGAGGAGGCTACTTGGGAGACCAAGCGGGAGATGCGGAACAAATATCCTCACCTATTTGAGGTTTCAGGTATATTTCTTGACTCATTCGAGGACGAACGCTTGTTTAAGTTGGGGAGGATGTGACGACCCGGCCAGTCGTCTCATGAATTACCACTCTGTTTCCCCCATTTCTACTTCTTTATGCTTTGTTATCCGTGTTTTAGGTGAGCGAGTTGGGTAGTTTGCGTTCGGAGTGGATTTGGTAAGAAATGAGACACTTAGTCTCTTTTAAGAAGGTTTAAGTTGGAAAAGTCAACCGGATGTTGACTTATGTGTTAGATGGCTCGGATGTGAGTTCTGATAGTTCGTCTAGCTTCGGGAGGTGATCGGAATTGGTTTTGGAGGTCCGGTGTAAAATTAGGCTTGAATCGGCGAAGTTAGTATTTTGGCGATTTTCGGTTGGTAGGTGAGATTTTGATCCGAGGGTTGGAATGGAATTCCGAGAGTTGCTGTAGCTTTGTTATGTCATTTGTGATGTGTGTTACAAAATTTCAGGTTATTCGGACGTGGTTTGGTTGGGTTTCTGATCAAAAGTATGTTTCAGAAGTTTTTAGAAAACTTAGGCTTGAATTCAATGTGAATTGATAGATTTGGTGTTGATTGAGGTGTTTTGATGATTGGAACAAGTTTGAATGAGGTTGTAGGATGTGTTGGTGCTTTTGGTTGAGGTCCCGGGGGCCTCGGGTGAGTTTCAGATGATCAATCGGACCATTTTGGAGTTTGAAAGTTGCAGAAAAATCTACCCAGCTATTGCAGAGAATTATCTCTTCACGTTCGCGAGCGAAGCCTCACGTTTGCGTAGAAGCATTTGAGGAAGGCCAGAATTAAGCCTTCGCGTTCGCGAGAGGTGACTCGCTTTCGCGGAAGGCTAGGAGTTGGTGCTTCGCATTCGCATGAGGCTGCCCGCGTTCGCGTATAAGGATTTGGGGTCCAGTGGAATTTGCTTTTCGCGTTCGCATCAGGTGTCTCGCGTTTGCTAAGGTCAAGGCGGAGGAGGCATCGCATTCGCGACTGGCGTGTCGCGTTCGCATAAGGTAAAAGTTGGTCAACGTAAAATTGTGCTACGCGAACGCGAGAGGTTGACCGCGTTCGCGAAGAAGGAAGGGTCAGACCTGGGCATAAAGTTTGTAAGTTATTTCATCCGCGATTTTGAGTCATTTTTCCTCCATAGCTGAGCATTTTGAGAGCTTTTTGAAGGTGATTAAAGAAGGATTCAAGGAGAATTGATTGAAGGTAAGATTTTTGAACATAAAACGTAATTCTATTGTGAAATCGACCTAGAAATTCTTGAAACTTAAGCTAAAAATGAAAGAAACTAGGGCTTGGGATTTTTTTCAACTTTTGAATTGGGATTTGAAGGACCATTTGAGTCGGATTTGAGAACTTTTGATATGTACGAACTCGTGGGAGGATAAGGAACCCATTGATGTAAAAATTTCTAATTTTCGAGAAGTGGGCCCGCGGCTCGGGTTTTGCCAATTTCGAGATTTTTGATATCTTTCGATTGTTTTCGCTTGGGATTTGTTCCCTTAGCATATTGAGACGTATTCATTCTGATTTTGGATAGATTCAACGCGCGTGGAAACCGGTTCGAGGGGCAAAGGCGTCGCGAGCTAGAGTTGTAGCCGGTTCGAGGTGAGTAATGATTGTAAATGATGTCCTGAGGGTTTGAAACCCCGGATTGCACATCGTAGTGCTATATTGAGGTGAGACACGCGCTTGATGATGAGTGTGTGGTCGTTTACTATTGGGGATTGTGATTTGGTCCGTCCCAATTGATGTTTTTACCGCGTATTTGACTGGAACTTGTTTGTTATCATAATGGTTTGGGCTGATTGCCATATTTGGGCTTCGTGCCAACTATTTGAACCCTCCGGGGATTTTTATCACTATTTCCTCACTGTTTTGATTTACTACTTGAATTCAGTCCTGTAGTTTCCTACTGTTTTACAACTCAGTCATTTTTACTCAGTTTTAAGACTTAAATGATTTTCTAAATGATGTTTTGGGCTGAGAACTACTGTTTTACTTATGCCTGAGGGGCTTGTGATGATTTTCGGTCTGAGTGAGGCCGAGGGCCTATGTGAGGATATGCTGAGTGGTATTAGGCCAAGGGCCTGAGATACTTTTATATGCCACGAGGTGGCTTGATATAGCGCTTGGACCGTAAGGGCCCCCTTCGGAGTTTGCACCCCTACAGTGAGCGCGGGTACCCATCATGATTTGAGAGTGAGCCCGAGGGGCTGATACTGTACTGAGAGTGAGCCCGAGAGGCTAATATTGTCCCGAGAGTGAGCTCGAGGGTCTGATACTGTTCTGAGTGATTATTACTATGCCCGAAGGGCGGATTTCTACTTGTTATTTACCTGCTAAATTACCTGTTTTACTTGGTTTAAAGGAATTTCATTTGACTTTTTCATGGATTTACTGCTTTAAGTGATTTTACTGCTTGATATAGAATTGCTTTGTACCTTCACGTGTTTTCTTGCTTTAAGCCATTATTTATATTTATTACTCACTGGGTCGGAGTACTCACATTACTCCCTGCACCGTGTGTGCAGATTCAGGCATCGCAGAGTCCGCTCATGAGTGCTGATCTTCCTAGTCCAGACAGTGTTTTCGGAGACCACGAGGTAGCTGTTGGCGTCCGCAGCCCCTGTGCCTCCCTTATCTTACTATTGTCATGTTCTTGAACTTCTGTATTGGATTTCTCATCTAGTAGACTGGTATCCGGATTTATTAGTTGCTCATGACTTGTGACACCCCGGTTTGGGCTGTGTCGGGATGGTTTCTACTGTTGTTATCGTTATTTTTCGCAAATTATGGTTATTATATCATGTTTTAGAACTATTTACGGTATTTCACTATTTTAAAGAGGTGTTCTGTTTTAGTCTGGCTGGCCTTGTCTTCGCAAGAAGCGCCATCACGACCGGGTTCGGGGTTAGGGTCGTGACACGTCCAAACTGGCTTGGTCGCTATTTTGTTGGTCTCTAAGGTAAAAGGACCAAATATTCCGGGTAAACAATATACCAACCAAATTTGGTTACTTTAACATTTTAATAATATAAATTTAGCAACCAAAGTTGGTCTCTATGTTTAAATTATATTTTTTTAATTTATTATTATTCAAAATATAGCGACCAACTTTGGTCCGTAAACCAAATATTATATTTTAAAATCTGGAAAATAGCTACAAAAGTTGGTCTTTTTGTTTTTTAATCTTTTAAATTTTTTTTAAACATAAGCAACCAAAATTGGTCGCTAATTTCAAGAATTTAATTTTTTTTAAACATAAGCAACCAAAATTTGGTCGCTAATTTCCAGTTTTTTTTATAGAATAGCGACCAAAGTTGGTCACTTTTTAGGAAATCTGGATTAATTAGTGACCAACCTTGGTCGCTATTGCCTAGAAAATATTTTTTTAAAGTATAATTTTGGCAGAAACTGTCTGTTTTGGCAGCTACACCACCTGCCAGCATACCAAATTCCCTAAATAACAATATAATTCAATTCATAAACTACAAATTCAATACCAAAATCTCCACAACAACCCAACAAAAGTTCAATTCATATCCTAAAATTTTAATTCATAAATTAAAAGTTCAATTCATATCCTAAAATTTCAATTTATAAACTAAAATCCCAATACATAAACTAAAAATCCAATTCATATCCTAAAGGTTCAATTCATATCCTAAATTTCAATTCATACACAAAAATTTCAATTCATATCCTAAAGGTTCAATTCATATCCTAAAATTTCAATTCATATCCACAAAAGTTTAATTCATATCCTAAAATTTTAATTTATAAACTAAAATTCCAATACATAAGCTAAAAGTCCAATTCATATCCTAAAATTTCAATTCATATCCACAAAAGTTTAATTCATATCCTAAAATTTCAATTTATAAACTAAAATTCCAATACATAAACTAAAAGTCCAATTCATGTCCTAAAATTTCAATTCATATACAAAAATTTCAATTCATATCCTAAAATTTCAATTTATATCCACAAAAGTTCAATTCATACCCTAAAACTAAAATTCCAATACATAAACTAAAAGTCCAATTCATATCCTAAAATTTCAATTCATATCTCAATTCATGTCCTAAAAGTCCAATTCATTTCCAAAAAGTTCAATTCATATCCTAAAATTTCAATTCATACACAAAAAATTCAATTCATATCCTAAAGGTTCAATTCATTGTCATGACCCCAACCCCGAACCCGGGCGTGATGGCGCCTCTCGTGAAGACAAGGCCAGCCAGTCTAACACATTTCGTCCTTTTGAGCAGTTAAATAGCATAAGAACAGTTCAAACATGATTTAATAGCACAATTAGCGAAAATAGAGATAACAAAGCGGAATTTCCAACCGGACACAGCCCTAATCGGGGTGTCACAAGTCATGAGCAGCTAAGGATCATGATATGAGTCTACTAAATACAATATCTGGTACAACTGTTTGAAGAACTTAGAAATAATAAGATAAGGGAGACATGGGGGTTGCGGACGCCAACACTACCTCGTAGTCTATGAAACACCGCCTGGACTGGAAGGATCAACACTTAGGAGCGGGACCTGCTACACCTGAATCTGCACACACGGTGCAGGGAGTAAAGTGAGTACTCCAACTCAGTGAGTAATAAATATAAATAATGACTGAAAGTAATAAAACACGTAAAACACAAGGCATTCTATACCGAAGTAGTCACATGGAACAATACCAGCCCCTAGGGCTCAAATAGAACAATACCAGCCCCTCGGGCTCAATCTCAAATCACATTGGGTACCCGGGCTCACTGGGGGTGTACAGACTACACAACTAGTCCCTCGGCCTTACTAAGTCAAAAATACTCACAATCCCCTCGGGCATTAGTAAAACAGTATTTCTCAGCCCAAAACAACATTTAAAATATCATTTAAGTCTCAAAATGGAGTAAGAATGGCTGAGTAGTAAAACAGTGGAAAATACATGACTGAGTTCAGTTAATAAGTCAAAACAGTGAGGAAATAGTAATAAAAATCCCCGAAGGGTTCAAATAGTTGGCACGAAGCCCAAATACGGCAACCAGCCCAAATCATAATGATAACTAATAGGTTTTAGTCAAACACGCGGTAAAATCATCAATCGGGACGGACCAAGTCACAATCCCCAATAGTACATGACCCCACGCTCGTCATCAAGCATGTGTCTCACCTCAATATAGCACTACGATGTGAAATCCGTGGTTTTAAACCCTCAAAGCATCATTTACAATCATTACTCACCTCAAACCGGCTAAATCTCTAGCTCGCGGCGCATTTGCCCCTAGAATCGGCCTCCACGCGCGTCAAATATGTCCAAAATCAGAACGAATACGTCACAATATGCTAAAGGAACAAAGCCCAAGCGAAAACAATAAACAAAGGGCGTGATTTTCAAAATTACCAAAACCCGACCCCCGGGCCCACATCTCGAAATTTGACAAAATTCACAAAACTAGAATCCTTATACTCTCACGAGTCTAACCATATGAAAATTATCCAATTTCGATACCATTTGGTCCTTCAAATCATCATTTTACATTTTTGAAAGATTTCACAATTTACTTCCCAAATTCCATCCCAAATCACGAATTAAATGATGAATTCAATAATAGATTCATGAACTCTAACCAAATCTGAGTTAGAATCACTTACCCCGATGAATTTCTTGAAAAACCTTCGAAAAATTGCCAAAAAATTGAACTCTGTAGGTCAAAATATCAAATAAAATCCAAAACCTCGTATTTACATAGTACCCCACAGATTTCCACCTCCTCGGACCGCACAAAATTGACCGCGGTCCACACAAAGCCAGTGCGGTCCGCACAAAAACGACCGCGGCCGCACAGGCTTTCCTCTGCACTGATAGGCTTGAGTATTTTATTCATAACTTTCACTACAGAAGTCCAAATTATGATATCTTTACTTTTCTGGAAACTAGACACGAAGGGCTATAGTTTTACATTTTGAATCATCTCTAAATTCCTTGTAGATCAAAAGATATGAGCTTCCGAAGTAGGACCAGTGAAACGTTCCCCACTGCGGCCACACAACACTTACCGCGGCCGCACTTTATTTTGTGTCATCCGCACAGCACATACCGCGGCTGCACTCCTTTTTGTGCAGACCGCGTGGGTGGGTTTCGAGGCCTGCAACCCTTCTGGACCTGCTACAGCTATGATTTTCGACCTAAAACATCCCGGAACCTACCTGGAACTCCCGGAACCTCAAACCAATTATACCAACACATCCCATGACATCGTTCAAACTTGTTCAAAACTTCAGAACGCTCACAACAATATCAATCACCAATTTAACATAGGATTCAAGCCTAAGAACTCCAAGAACTCTTAAATTATGCTTTCGATCAAAAAGTCTATCAAATCTCGTCCGAATTGATCTAAAATTTTGCACACACATCCCAAATGACACAACAAAGCCACTGTCACTCTCAAAATTCCATTCCGACCCTTATATCAAAATCTCGCCTATCAACCTGAACCGCCAAAATATCAACTTCGCCAATTTAAGCCTAAATCTTCTCTACAACTCCCATACCCATTCCGATCGCGCTCCTAAGTCACAAATCACCTCCCGAAGCTAATCAAACATCGGAACTCACTTCCGAGCCTTCTAACACATAAGTCAACATCCGATTAACTTTTCCAACTTAAGCCTTCTTAAAAGAGACTAAGTGCCTCAAACTTCACCAAACTCATTCCGGACTCGATCCGACCAACCCGACAACATCTGGGTCGTCACATGCATATACTAAATTTTAATTCATATCCACAAAAGTTTTCATATCCTAAAATTTCAATTTATAAACTAAAATTCCAATACATAAGCTAAAAGTCCAATTCATATCCTAAAAGTCCAATTCATATCCTAAATGCTCAATTCATATCCTAAAAGTTCAATTCATACACAAAAATTTCAATTTATATACTAAAGGTTCAATTTATATCCTAAAATTTCAATTCATATCCACAAATGTTCAATTCATATCCACAAAAGTTCAATTCATATCCTAAAATTTTAATTTATAAACTAAAATTTCAATACATAAACTAAAAGTCCAATTCATATCCTAAAGTTCAATTCATATCCTAAAAGCTCAATTCATATCCTAAAAATTCAATTCATATCCTAAAAGTTCAATTCATATCCTAAAGGCTCAATTCATATCCTAAAATTTCAAATCATACACAAAACTTTCAATTCATATCTTAAAAGTTCATTTCATATCCTATAATTTCAATTCATATCCACAAAAGTTCAATTCATATCCTAAAATTTTAATTTATAAACTAAAATTCCAATACATAAACTAAAAGTCCAATTCATATCCTAAAAGTTCAATTCATATACTAAAGGCTCAATTCATATCCTAAAAGTTCAATTCATACACAAAAATTTCAATTCATATCCTAAAATTTTAGTTCATAAATTAAAAGTTCAATTCATATCCTAAAATTTCAATTTATAAAATAAAATTCCAATACATAAACTAAAAGTTCAATTCATATCCTAAAATTTAAATTTATATCCTAAATGCTCAATTCATATCCTAATAGTCCAATTCATATCCTAAAGGTTCAATTCACCTCCTAAAGGCTCAATTCATATCCTAAAATTTCAATTCATACACAAAAATTTCAATTCATATCCTAAAGGTTTAATTCATATCCTAAAATTTCAATTCATACACAAAAACTTCAATTCATATCCTAAAATTTCAATTCATATCCACAAAAGTTCAATTCATATCCTAAAATTTTAATTTATAAAGTTAAATTCCAATACATAAACTAAAAGTTCAATCATATCCTAAAAGTCCAATTCATATCCTAAAGGTTCAATTCATATCCTAAAAGTTCAATTCATACCCTAAAATTTCAATTCATAAATTAAAATTTCAATTCATATCCTAAAAATTCAATTTATAAACTAAAATTTCAATACAAAAACTAAAAGCCCAATTCATATCCTAAAATTTCAATTCATATTATAATGGCTCAATTCATATCCTAAAAGTCCAATTCATATCCTAAAGGTTCAATTCATATCCTAAAGGCTCAATTCATATCCTAAAATTTTAATTCATACACAAAAATTTCAATTCATATCCTAAAATTTCAATTCGTATCCACAAAAGTTCAATTCATATCCTAAAATTTCAATTTATATCCTAAAAGTCCAATTCATATCCTAAAAGTTCAATTCATACACAAAATTTTAAATTTATATCCTAAAATTTCAATTCATACACAAAAACTTCAATTCATATCCAAAAATTTCAATTCATATCCATAAAAGTTCAATTCATATCCTAAAATTTTAATTTATAAATTAAAACTCCAATACATAAACTAAAAGTTCAATTCATATCCTAAAAGTCCAATTCATATTCTAAAGGCTTAATTCATATTCTAAATGTTCAATTCATATCCTAAAATTTCAATTCATAAATTAAAAGTTCAATTCATATCCTAAAATTTCAATTTATAAACTAAAATTTCAATACATAACTAAAAGTCAAATTCATATCCTAAAAGTTCAATTCATATCCTAAAGGCTCAATTCATATCCTAAAAGTTCAATTCATACACAAAAATTTCAATTCATATCCTAAAATTTCAATTCATAAATTAAAAGTTCAATTCATATCCTAAAATTTTAATTTATAAACTAAAATTCCAATACATAAACTAAAAGTCCAATTCAAATCCTAATATTTCAATTCATATCCCAAAGGCTCAATTCATACCCTAAAAGTTCAATTCATATCCTAAAAGTCTAATTCATATCCTAAAGGTTCAATTCATATCCTAAAATTTCAATTCATACACAAAAATTTCAATTCATATCCTAAAAGGTTCAATTCATATCCACAAAAAGTTTAATTCATATCCTAAAATTTCAATTTATCAACTAAAATTCCAATACATAAGCTAAAAGTCCAATTCATATCCTAAAGTTTAAATTCATATCCACAAAAGTTTAATTCAAACCCTAAAATTTCAATTTATAAACTAAAATTACAACACATAAACTAAAAGTCCAATTCATATCCTAAAATTTCAATTAATACACAAAAATTTCAATTCATGTACAAAAATTTCAATTCATATCAACAAAAGCTCATTTCATACCCTAAAATTTTAATTTATAAACTAAAATTCCAATACATAAACTAAATTTCCAATTCATATCCCAAAATTTCAATTCATATCTCAATTCATATCCTAAAAGTCCAATTCATATCCAAAAGGTTCAATTCCTATCCTAAAATATCAATTCATATCCACAAAAGTTTAATTCATATCCTAAAATTTTAATTTATAAACTAAAATTCCAATACATAACCTAAAAGTCCAATTCATATCCTAAAAGTCCAATTCATATCCTAAATGCTCAATTCATATGGAAAAAGTTCAATTCATACACAAAAATTTCAATTCATATCCTAAATGTCACGATCCAATTCCCCGAACCCGCTTGTGATGACGCCTCTCGTGAAGACAAGGCCAGCCAGACCAAAACAGACCATCTCTTTTAAATAGTTAAATACCATAAGTAGTTCTAAAACATGATATAATAACCATAATTTGAGGAATTAATGATAACAACAATAGAAACCATCCCGACACAGCCCAAACCGGGATGTCATAAGTCATGAGCAGCTAATAGTTCCGGATACCAGTCTACTAGATACGAAATCCGTTATAGAAGTTCAAGAACATGAAATTGTAAGATAAGGGAGGAACGGGGGCTGCAGACGCCAACAACTACCTCGTAGTCTCCGAAAACACTGCCTGGACTGGGAGGATCAGCACTCAGGAGCGGGCTCTGCGACGTCTGAATCTGCACACATGGTGTATGGAGTAATGTGAGTACTCTGACTCAGTGAGTAATAATCATAAATAATGGCTAAAAGCGAGAAAACACATATAGGCACAAAGCAATTCTATATCCAGCAGTAAAATTACTTAAGGCAGTAAATCCATGAAGAAATCAAATGAAGTTCCTTCAAACCAAGTAAAACTGGTAATTTAGCAGGTAAATAACAAGTAGAAATCTGCCCCTCGGGCATAGAAACAATTCCTCAGAACAGTATCAGCCCCTCGGGCTCACTCTCGGACAATATCAGCCCCTCAGGCTCACTCTCAAATAGTATCAGCCCCTCGGGCTCACTGTTAAATCATGATGGGTACTCGCGCTCACTGTGGGGGTGCAGACTCCGAAGGGGCCCCTTACGGCCCAAGCGCAATATCAAGACATCTCGTGGCAATAAAAAGTATCTCAGGCCCTCGGCCTCATATCACTCAATATATCCTCACATATGGCCCTCGGCCTCACTCAGTCCGAAAATCATCACAAGCCCCTCTAGCATTAGTAAAACAGTAGTTCTCAGCCCAAAACATCCTTTAGAAATATCATTTAAGTTCAAATACGAATAAAAATGGCTAAGTTTGTAAAACATTAAATATCAACAGGATTGAGTTCAAGTAATAAGTCAAACAGTGAGGAATTAGTGATAAAAATTCCCGGAGGGTTCAAATAGTTGGCACGAAGCCCAAATATGGCAATCAGCCCAAATCATGACAATAACAAATAAGTTTCAGTAAAATATGCGGTAAAATCATCAATCGGGACGAACCAAGTCACAATCCCCAGTAGTAAAAGACCCCACGCTCATCACCTAGCCCGTATCTCACCTCAATACAGTACTACAATGTGCAATCCGGGGTTTCAAACCCTCAGGACATCATTTACAACCATTACTCACCTCGAACCGGCTAATTCTCTAGCTCGCAACACCTTTGCCCCTCGAATTGGCCTCCACGCGCGTCGAATCTATCCAAAATCAGAACGAATACGTCACAATACGCTAAGGGAACAAAGCCCAAGCAAAAACAATCGAATTATCACAAAATTCCAGAAATTGGTCAGACCTGACCCCCGGGCCCACATCTCGGAATTTGACAAAATTCACAAAACTAGAATCCTTATACTCTCACTAGTCTATCCATACTAAAATTATCTAATTCCGATACCATTTGGTCTTTCAAATCATCATTTTATATTTTTGAAAGATTTCACAATTTTCTTCCCAGATTTCATCCCAAACGACAAATTGAATGATGAATTCAATGATAGATTTATGTACTCTAGCCAAATCTGAGTTAGAATCACTTACCCCAATGAATTTCTTGAAAAACCTTTGAAAAAGCGCCAAAATCCGAGCTCTCTAGGTTAAAATATCAAATAAAACCCAAAACCTCGTATTTATAGAGTACCCCATAGATTTCCACCTCCGCGGGCTGCACGAAATCGACCGTGGTCCGCTCAAAACCATTGCGGTCTGCACAAAAACGATCGCGATCGCACAAGCTTTCCTCTGCAGTGACAGGCTTTAGTATTTTGGCCATAACTTTCGCTACAGATGTCCAAATTGTGATATCTTCACCTTTTGTGGAAACTACACTTGAAGGGCTACAACCTTTTTTTTTGAATCATATCAAAATTCCTTGTAGATCAAAAGATATGAGCTTCCGAAGTAGGACCAGTGGAATGTTCTTCACCGCGGCCGCACACCATTTTGTGCGGCCCGCACAACACCTACCGCGGACGCACTTCATTTTGTGCGGTCCGCACAACAGATACCGCGGCCATAATTCTTTTTGTGCGGACCGCGCGGGTGAGTTCCGAGGCCTGCAACCCTTCTGGACCTACTACAACTATGGTTTTCGGCCTAAAACATCCCGGAACCTATCTGGAACTTACCCGGAACTCCCGAAACTTCAAACCAATTGCACCAACACATCCCATGACATCGTTCAAACTTCTTCAAAACTTCAGAACGCTCACAACAACATTAATCACCAATTTAACATAGGATTCAAGCCTAAGAACTCCAAGAACTCTTAAATTATGCTTTCGATTAAAGAGTCTATCAAATCTTGTCCGAATGACCTAAAATTTTGCACACACATCCCAAATGACATAACGAAGCTACTGTCACTCTCGGAATTCCATTCCGACTGCTATATCAAAATCTCTCCTATCAACCGGAACCGCCAAAATATTAACTTCGCCAATTTAAGCCTAAATCTTCTCTAAAACTCCAAAACCCATTCCGATCGCGCTCCTAAGTCACAAATCACCTCCCGAAGCTAACCTAACCAACAGAACTCACTTTCGAGCCTTCTAACACATAAGTCAACATCCGGTTGACTTTTCCAACTTAAGCCTTCTTAAAAGAGACTAAGTGTCTCATTTCTTACCAAATCCTCTCCGAACTCGAACAAATCAACCCGATCACATAAAACCCAGATAACGAAGCGTAAACAAGCTAAAATAGGGGAAAATGGAGTAGTAACTCATGAGACGACTGGCCGGATCGTCACATCCTCCCCAACTTAAACAAACGTTCATCCTAGAATGAGTCAAGAAACATACCTGAAGCCTCAAACAGGTGAGGATATTTACTCTGCATCTCCCGCTCGGTCCCCCAGGTAGCCTCCTCTACGGGCCGACCTCTCCACTGCACTTTCATTGAAGCTATATCCTTTGACCTCAACTTTCAAACCTAGCGACCCAAAATTGCTACTGGCTCCACATCATAGGTCAAATCATCATCCAACTGAACCACGCTGAAGTCCAAAACATGAGACGGATCCCCAGTATACTTCCGGAGCATAGAAACATGAAATGCCGGATGCACACTCGACAGGCTGGGTGGCAAAGCAAGCTCATAAGCCACTTCTCCAATCCGCCGAAGCACCTCAAAAGGCCCAATGAACCGCGGACTCAACTTTCATTTCTTCCCAAATCTCATAACACCCTTCATGGGTGAAACCTTCAGCAAGACCTTCTCACCAACCATGTAGGACACATTTCGAACCTTCCGGTTCGCATAACTCTTCTGTTGCGACTGCACTATACGAAGCCTCTCCA
Organism: Nicotiana tabacum; assembly: GCF_000715075.1. Lineage (NCBI taxonomy): Eukaryota > Viridiplantae > Streptophyta > Magnoliopsida > Solanales > Solanaceae > Nicotiana > Nicotiana tabacum. Next base: position 48,142,639 of record NC_134089.1, on the reverse strand, counting down.
GAATCACCTTCACCTTCTCTAAGGCATCCTGAACTAATTCTGTCCCCAATAGCCTAGCCTCGTCGGGCTTGAACCAACCAACTGGAGATCTACACCGCCTCCCAGACAAAGCCTCATATGGAGCCATCTGAATACTCGATTGGTAGCTGTTGCTGTAAGCAAACTCTGCAAGTGGTAGAAACCTATCCCATGAACCTCCAAAATCAATAACACAAGCATGCAACATGTCCTCCATTATCTGAATAGTACGCTCGGACTGCTCGTCCGTCTGAGGGTGAAAAGCTGTGCTCAACTCCACCTGAGTACCCAACTCTCGCTGAACAGACTTCCAAAATTGGGAAATAAACTGAGTACCTCGATCTGAAATGATAGAAACTGGAACACCATGAAGCCGAACAATCTCTCGGATATATAACTCTGCTAATCGCTCTGAAGAATAGGTAGTACAGATAGGAATGAAGTGCGCGGACTTGGTCAGCCGATCCACAATCACCCAAATAGCATCGAACTTCTTCAAAGTCCGTGGAAAACCAACAACAAAGTTCATAGTGATCCTCTCCCACTTCCACTCAGGAATAACCATCTGCTGAAGTAAACCACCCGGTATCTGATGCTCATATTTCACCTGCTGACAATTGAGACACCGAGCTACAAATCCCACAATATCTTTCTTCATTCTTCTCCACCAATAGTGCTGCCTTAAATCCTGGTACATTTTTGCGGCACCCGGATGAATAAAATACCGCAAGCTATGGGCCTCCTCCAGAATCACCTTTCTCAGCCCATCCACATTGGGCACACAAATCCATCCTTGCATCCTCAATACCCCATCATCACCAATGGTCACATCTTTGGCATCATCATGCTGAACTCTGTCTGTGACGACCCAAAGGGGTCATCACCTATTTCCTTATCCATTTTGTGCTTCCGAGGCCCTGAAAATCTCATTTAGAGTCGCCTCGATTTACATGCGCAGTCTAGGCGCGTAGCCGGAAAGCTTAAATATAAAATTCTGTGAAAAATTCTAAGTTTTGATTTTAAAATGAATAAGTTTGACTTTGGTCAACATTTTGGGTAAACGGACCCGGACCCGTGATTTGACAGTCCCGGAGGGTCCGTAAGAAAATATGGGACTTGGGCATATGCCAGAATCGGAATCCGAGGTCCCTAGCCCGAGAAGTGAATTTTTTTAAGGAAATTGTTTTTCTGAAAATGTCTAAGGAAATTGAAATGAAATTTGATTAGAATGAGTTGGTATCGGGCCCGTATTTTGATTTCGGTGCTCGGTGCAGGTCTTATATATGACTTGTGTCATTCTTGTGAAATTTGGTTAAAAACGGACATCGTTTGACGCGATCCGGACCTTAATTGAGAAATGTGATGTTTAAAAGAGTTTTGAGAAATTTCATTGATCTCGAGGTTTAATTCAATGCTCATGATGTTATTGGTAATTTGATGACACGAATATGTCCGTAGGATGTTTCTGAGGTTGTGTGTATACTTGGGATGGAGTTTTGAGGGCTCGGGTGAGTTCGGGTAGGTTACGGGATGCGTTAAGCTTAGAAAGTCAGATGTTGCAGGTTCCGGAAGTGCAGGCCTCTGAACCCTTTAGTGCGGTCCGCGAGAAATTGCGTGCGACCGCGGAGGGGCCAGCGCAGCTGCGGTCGCCTTTGTGCGGGGCGCGGTGGAGGCTGTGCGGCCGCAATCGCCTTTATGTGGTCCTCACAGGGTGCTGAACTACAGGTCTTCAGGGACGCCTGTGCAGCCGCAGTCCATTTAATGCGGTCCTCGGTGGAGCTCTGCGGACGCAGTCCTTTTTATACGGTTCGCGGTGAGGGTCTGACAGGGGTATAAATAGATGGGATTTTCAGTCATTTTTCACTTTTCCATACCCCAAAAACATAAGAGGCGATTTTTCAAACAACATTTCTTCTCCAAATTAATTGTAATTCATTTTTAACTAGTTTTCTTCAATTATTAACATCTTTTAACATGATTTCAATTTAAAATCAAAGATTTTCATGGGAGAAATTGGGTATTTTGGGTAGAACCTAGGTTTTCCAAAAATTTGGGGATTTGGACCTCAATTTGAGGTCCGATTTCAAAACAAATTATACATTTGTATTTGTGGGGGAATGGGTAATCAGGTTTTGGTCCGAACCTCGGGTTTCGACCATGTGGGCCCGGGGGTGATTTTGACATTTTGGATAAAACTTTGGGAAAACTCATTTTCATGCATTGTGGTTGATTCATTTAGCACTTATTGATGTAATTAAGTAACTTGTGACTAGATTCTAGCAGATTGCTAGTGGAATCAAGGGGGTAAAGCTATAATTGAGGCTTGAGTGGTGTTCAAAGCTTTGAGGTAAGTGTTTGGTCTAACCTTAGCATGGGGGATTAGGAGTTGAGTCTTATTTTCTACGTGCTAATTGTCGAGTACGACATATAGGTATGGTGACGAATATCTATACGTTGGTGTCTAGCATGACCGTGAGTCTTTATATTGCGGATATTCTAATTTTGTTGTACCTTTCATACCTTAATGATGATTTCTATATATTGTAAAAAGCATGTGAAAGGAATTGTGATCTTTGAACTTTGAGGATCATTGGCTCGAGTTATAATACGAATTGTAAAAGTATAAGATGTAATTAAACCCTTTGGAGCATTGACTCAAGTGGTAAAGTGAGTTATAAAGTAAGAAGTGAAAGAAAAAGAAAGAGTTATGGAATTGTTTCCTTGCCGGGATGTTTGTTGCTTTGTTGATTATCTCCCTTACCAGAATGTTGATATTTATTGATATTGTTCCCTTGCCAGGATTTAGCTGTTTAATTGTATTCCCTTGCCGGGATTTCTACCATTATTTGTCTACTCCCTTGCCCTTTTGTTTGTGATCGTTGTTTGGGTGAGGAGGAGTGTTAAAGCACGAAGGGTGATGCCGTGCATTGTTTGCTATTGTGAGGAAAAAGTATAAAGCACGAAGGGTGATGTCGTGCCATACGATGTACCATTCCGTACCGATATCCATTGACTATGTGGTGAGGAAAGAGAGTAAAAACATGAAGTGTGATGATGTGCACATTATTATGATACGATTGATTTGGTGAGAACGAGAGTAAAAGCACGAAGGGTGATGCCGTGCATATTTTTATTATAAATATTGTTTGGGTGAGGACGAGAGTAAAAGCACGAAGGGTGATGCCGTACAAATCGTTGAATTCTGATTCTTGTTGATATTCTGGATTTGTTGTTTCTTTCTTTTATTAAGGTTTTCTATTTGGAACTGTTACCTACCCACAACATGTTCCCCCTTCCCACCTTGACTGATTAATTCCTGTATTTCTTTTCCACTGTACATTATTTGGTAGCCTGGTCCTAGCCTCGTCACTACTTCGCCGAGGTTAGGCTAGGCACTTGCCAGCACATGGGGTCCGTTGTGCTGATACTATACTCTTTGCTCTTTTGCACAGATCCAGGTATTGGACAGCAGCAATAGCATGGGAGCCAGCCTTCAGTCCACTAAGACACCAAGGTAGCCTTGTAGGCGTCCGCAGGTCCAGCATCTCCTCTATCTTATATTTCATTCTGTTATCTCATATATTCGAGACAAACAGTGTTATATTTCTTTCAAATGGTTGTATTTAGTACTCTTAGTAGTTCGTGAGTGATGTGACACCAGTTCTTAGGTAGAGGCATATGTTGACTTTCGCATTATTGTTCAGCTTATTTAATTTAGGTCTTCCGCTTATCTATTTAATTTCACTGTTTTCTTGCTATCACTGATAATTGTTAAAAGAAGTAATTTGTTAATGAAAAAGGTAGTTAAGGGTTGGCTTGCCTAGCTCTCATTAGTAGGCGCCATCACGACTCCAGAGGGTGGGACAATCTGTGTCGTGACAAGTTGGTATCAGAGCTCTAGGTTACATAGGTCTCACAAGTCACGGACAAGCTTAGAATCTGAGGGATTAGTACAGAGACGTCTGTATTTATCCCCAGAGGCTACAGAGTTAGGAAAATCTCACATTTGTTCTTTCTTGTCATGTATATTTGTTCCTCAAATGCTAATTGGATTTCTACTCTGTTCTTTCGTAGATGGCGAGGTCACACACTTCCTCATCTACCGCTTAGTAGCACAAGCCCCCAGCAGTAGCTCCCACTAGGGGTAGAAGGCGAGGCCGAGGTCGAGGCGGTGCCAGAGGCTGAGGTAGGGGCAGAGCTCAGCCCCGAGCAGTAGCGCCAGTGGCGGAGCCTCAGGTTGATTTTGAGGAGGAGGTTCCAGCCTCAGCAGTTCCGGTGGGCCCAGCTCAGGTCCCAGAGGGATTCATTGCCACCCCAGTTATTTAGGACGCTCTAGTTCGATTGGTGGGCCTCATGGAGAGTGTCACCCGAGTGGGTTTGCTTCCAGTAGCACCAGCCACTTCTCAGGATAGAAGAGTGGCTCAGACTCCTGCTACGCGCACTCCGGAGTGGTAGCTCCCCAGGTTCAGGTTCCAGCGATTCAACTAGCTGTGGTAATTCAGCCGGGTGTAGTAGCTCAGACCGACGATGGGGTAGCTATGTCCGCCGATGCTTTGTAGAGGCTGGATAGGTTCACCAAGATCTTCACTTCTACATTCAGCGGTGCATCTACTGAGGATCCCTAGGATTATCTAGACAGCTGCCACGAGGTTTTTCGAAACATGGGTATTGTCGAGACCAATGGTATCGATTTTGCTGCATTTCGCTTGTCTGGATTCGCCAAGACTTGGTGGAGAGATTATTGCTTAGCCAGGCCAGCCGGTTCGCCATCTTTGACTTGGGAGCAGTTCACAGTGTTATTTCTGGAGAAGTTTCTCCCCGTTACTCAGAGAGAGGCCTATCGGAGGTAGTTTGAGCGCCTCCAGTAGGGTTCCATGATGGTCACCCATTATGAGACCAGGTTCATCGATCTAGCTCGCTATGCTCTTGTCATACTTCCCACCGAGATAGAGAGGGTGAGGAGGTTTATTGATGGTCTTATTCAGCCGATTCGTCTTCAGATGGCAAGGAGACAAGGAGTGAGATCACCTTTCAGGAGGCAGCCAATGTGGCCCATAGAGTTGAGATGGTTATATCACAGGGAGGTGGTTATGGGCCAGATAAGAGGCCCCGTCATTCAGGTAGATTCGGTGGTACCTCATCTGAGGGTAGAGATTCATATTGTAGAGGCCATCCTCCTAGGCCCTTTCAGTCAGCTTTCTAGGTCTCCCATGGTAGTTCAGGTGGCGTTGGTTCTCAGACGTATTATTCTGATCAGTAGCCTTACAGCGCACCACCAGCTCCCATCAGTGCACCGCCACTTCATAGTTTCCAAGGTGGTCGTTTAGGTCGACATGGCCAGTAGTCTCAGCAACCGAGGGCTTGTTACGCTTGTGGTGATCTGGGTCACATTGCCAAGTTTTGCCCTCGAGCGCAGGTAGCTCGCAGCATCAGGGTTCTCGTGCTATGGTACAGGCACCGGGTGTTCCACAGCCCGCCCAACCAGTTAGAGGTTGGGTTAGAGGTGCTAGAGGTGGAGGTAGAGGTCCTAGAGGTGGAGCTCAGGTCGCTAGAGGTGGAGGCCAGCCAGCAGCAGGCCGTCCAAAAGAGGTAGTTTAGGGTGGTGGGGCCCATGCCCGTGTTACGCCCTTCCAGCTAGGCCCAAGGCTGAGGTTTCAGATGCAGTCATTACATGTACCATTTTGGTTTGTAATAAAGATGCTTCAGTGCTATTTGATCCAGGGTCTACGTATTCGTATGTGTCATCTTAATTTGCACCGTACCTGGTCATGCCTAGTGATACATTGAGTATTCCTGTTTATGTGTCTACACTGGTGGGTGATTCTATTATGGTCGATCGAGTTCATCGTTCTTGTATTGTGGTGATCGGGGGTCTTGAGACTCGTGTTGATTTGTTGCTTTTAGACATGGTCGACTTTGATGTTATATTGGGGATGGACTGGTTATCACCTTACCACACTATCTTGGACTGTCATGCCAAGACTGTGACCTTAGCCTTACCGAATTTGCCCCGTTTAGAGTGGAGAGGGGCTCCTGGTCATTCTACCCGCAATGTTATCTCGTACGTGAAGGCTCGGCGTATGGTCGAAAAGGGGTGTTTGGCCTATTTGGCTTATGTTCGCGATTCCAGTGTTGAGGTTCCCTCTATTGATTCGGTGCCCGTGGTACGTGAGTTTCTTGATGTTTTCCCTTCAGACCTACTGGGTATGCCACCCGATAGGGATATTGATTTCTGCATCGATTTGTCCCGGGCACTCAGCCCATTTCTATTTCACCATATCGCATGGCTCCGCCAGAGTTGAAAGAGCAGTTGCAAGACTTGATTGAGAAGGGTTTCATTAGACCCAACATTTTTCTTTAGGGTGCACCAGTGTTGTTTGTTAAGAAAAAGGATGGTTCGATGAGAACGTGCATTGACTACCGACAGTTGAACAAGGTTACAATCAAGAATAAGTATCCACTTCCAAGGATTGATGATTTGTTCGATCATCTTCAGGGTGCCAAGGTATTTTCAAAGATTGACTTGAGATCTGGCTACCATCAGTTGAGGATTAGGGCATACGATGTCCTAAGATAGCATCCCGCACTCGGTACGGGCATTATGAGTTCTTGGTTATGTTATTCGGGTTGACAAATGCCCCAGCAGCTTTCATGGATTTGATGAATCGGGTGTTCAGGCCTTATTTGGACTCGTTCGTAATAGTCCTCATTGATTATATTCTGATATATTCTCGTAGTCTGGAGGAGCACGAGCAACATCTCAGAGTGATTATTCAGACTCTGAGGGATAGTCAACTATATGCTAAGTTCTCAAAATGTGAGTTCTGGTTGAGTTCAATTGCATTCATGTGTCATGTCTTATCAGCAGAGGGTATTCAGGTTGATCCGAAGAAGATTGAGGCAGTCAAGAACTATCCTAGACCAACATCAGCTACAGAGATCCAGAGTTTCTTGGGATTGGCAGGCTACTATCGTCGGTTCGTAGAGGGGTTCTCATCTATCGCAGCCCCGATGACAAGGTTGACCCAGAAGGGTGCCCAGTTCAGATGGTCAGATGAGTGTGAGGCGAGCTTTCAGAAGCTCAAAACAGCTCTGACTACGGCATCGGTGTTAGTACTGCCCACAGTTTCAGGGCCTTACACAGTCTATTGTGATGCTTCCCGTATTGGGCTTGGTGCAGTGTTGATGCAGGATGACAAGGTCATTGCCTATGCTTCAGGGCCATTGAAGATTCATGAGAAGAACTATCCAGTGCATGATTTAGAGTTGGCAGCCGTTGTTCATGCATTGATGATTTGGAGGCATTATCTGTATGGCGTGGCATGTGAGGTGTTCACTGATCACAAGAGTCTTCAGTATTTGTTCAAGCAAAAGGAGTTGAATTTGAGGCAGAGGAGGTGGTTGGAGTTGTTGAAGGATTATGACATCACTATCTTATATCACCCGGGAAAGGCCAATGTGGTGGCCGATGCTTTGAGTAGAAAGTCAGCTAGTATGGGCAGTCTTGCTTATATCCCAGTCGGTGAGAGGCCGCTTGCTTTGGATGTTCAGGCCTTAGCCAATCGATTTGTGAAGTTGGATATTTCTGAGCCTTGTCGGGTATTATCTTTCACGGTCACTCGTTCCTCATTATTAAAGCGTATCCGTGATCGGCAGTTTGATGATCCACATTCGTGTGTCCTTAGAGACATGGTGCAGCGTGAAGGTGCCAAGCAGGTTACCTTAGGTGATGATGGAGTTTTGAAATTGCAGGGTCGAGTTTGTGTGCCTAATGTGGATGGGCTTCGAGAGTTGATTTTATAGGATGCCCATAGTTCCCGGTACTCTATTCACCCAGGCTCCGCGAAAATGTATCAGGACTTGCGGCAGCATTATTGGTGGCATAGAATGAAGAAGGATATTGTTGCACATGTGGCTCGGTGTTTGAATTGTCAGCAGGTTAAGTAAGAGCATCAGAAGCCCGATGGTTTATTTCAGAGGATTGAACTTCCTGAGTGGAAGTGGGAGCGGATCACTATGGACTTCGTTACTGGACTTCCGCTGACTTTGAAGAAGTTCGACGCAGTTTGGGTCATTGTTGATAGGATGACCAAGTCAGCGCATTTCATTCCTATGGTAGTCTCCTATTCATCCGAGAGGTTACCTGAAATCTATATCCGGGATATTGTTCGCCTTCATGGTGTGACGATATCTATCATTTCGGATCGAGATACGCAGTTTACCTCACGTTTTTGGAGGGCAGTTCAGCGAGAGTTAGGCACCCAGGTTGAGTTGAGTACAACATTTCATCCTCAAACGGACGGGCAGTCTGAGCGGACTATTCAGATATTGGAGGATATGCTCCGAGCTTGTGTTATTGATATTAGAGGTTCGTGGGATAAGTTTTTGCCTTTAGCAGAGTTTGCTTACAAAAACAGGTACCAGTCGAGTATCCAGATGGCTCCTTATGAGGCTTTGTATGGTAGGCAGTGTCGATCTCCGGTTGGATGGTTTGAGCCGGGAGAGTCTCGGTTGTTGGGTACGGATCTGGTTCAGGAGGACTTGGACAAGGTCAGGATCATTCAGGATAGGCTTTGTATAGCTCAATCCAGGCAAAAGAGTTGTGTAGATCTTAAGGTTTGCGATGTGGCTTTTATGGTTGGTGAGCGAGTACTGCTCCGAGTGTCGCCTACGAAGGGCGTGATAAAATTTGGGAAGAAGGGCAAGCTTAGCCCTAGGTTCATTGGTCCGTTTGAGATTCTTGATCGAGTGGGAGAGGTGGCTTATAGACTTGCATTGACGTCGAGCTTATCAGCCGTGCATCCAGTGTTCCATGTGTCCATGCTTTGGAGGTATCACAGCGATCCATCCCATGTGTTAGATTTCAGCATTGTCCAGTTGGACAAGGACTTGTCCTATGAGGAGGAGCTGGTAGCTATTCTAGACCGACAGGTTCGTCAGTTAAGATCCAAGAGTTTCCCTTCTATTCGTGTTTAGTGGAGAGGTCAGCCTCCTGAGGCATCGACCTAGGAGTCTGAGTTCGATATGCGGAGCTGTTATCCTCATCTTTTCCCCGACTTAGGTACTTCCTTCTTCTGTCCGTTCGAGGACGAACAATTGTTTTAGAGGTGGAGAATGTGACGACCCAAGGGGTCATCACCTGTTTTCTTATCCATTTTGTGCTTCCGAGGCCTTGAAAACCACATTTAGAGTCGCCTCGATTTGCATGCGCAGTCCAGGCACGTAGTAGGAAAGCATAAATATGAAATTCTATGAAAAATGCTAAGTTTGAGTTTAAAATGAATAAGTTTGACTTTGGTCAACATTTTAGGTAAACGGACCCGGACCCGTGATTTGACGGTCCGGAAGGGTCCGTAGGAAAATATGGAACTCGGGCGTATGCCCGGAATTGAAATCCGAGGTCCCTAGCCCGAGAAGTGAAATTTTTTAAGGAAATTGTTTTTTTAAAAATGTCTAAGGAAATTGAAATGAAATTTGATTAGAATGAGTTGGTATCGGGCCCGTATTTTGGTTCCGACACCCGGTACAGGTCTTATATATGACTTGTGTCATTCCTATCAAATTTGGTTAAAAATTGACGTTGTTTGACGCAATCCGGACCTTAATTGAGAAATGTGATGTTTAAAAGAGTTTTGAGATATTTCATTGACCTCGAGGTTTAATTCGATGCTCGTGATATTATTTTGGTAATTGGATGACACGAATATGTCCGTAAGATGTTTTTGAGGTTGTGTGTATACTTGGGTTGGAGTTTTGAGGGTTCGGGTGAGTTCGAGTAGGTTTCGGGATGCCTTAGGCTTAAAAAGTCAGATGTTGCAGGTTCAGGAAGTGCAGGCCTCTGAACCGTTTAGTGCGGTCCGCGAGAAATCGCGTACGACCGCGGAGGGGCCAGCGCATCCGCGGTCGCTTTTGTGCGTGGCGCGGTGGATGCTGTGCGGCTGTACTCGCCTTTATGCGGTCCGCATAGGGTGCTGAACTGCAGGTCTTCAGGGAGGCCTGTGCGGCCGTAGTCCATTTAATGTGGTCCACGGTGGAGCTCTGGTACAACAAACTCAACCTCACACAACGGTAGGAAGAGCGGGTGCTAAGACTTTTACCCGAATAGTGGTATCGGGGTCAATTTCCACAGGGAGCTTGGAATGGAGTTGCGTATTTGTTCAGACTAGGAATGCGTGCTTGCTCCTAATTGTACTTCTAAACGTTTTTGGGGTTTTTGTTTAATAACTACTATTATCAACTACAAATTTAAGCTAATTTATGCTGAAGGGATATGTTCTAAGTTGTGATTAATATAGAAAAAGGCACTAGGGTCGTGGCATCACCTAGGTGGTTAAATAATGGGTAAAGACTACTAATAATAGATTGACAGATTTGGGATCAATGTTATAACCGTTGCACAATTATACCCACTTTCACACCTCTCGGTAGTGAGAGCGATTTTGCCCAATTGACTGTCTCGAGACCAATTGGGTAGGCCAATTAGACCAAGCAACTAGGGTTCAAGTAGGGTGATTACTCTCTCGAGGTTTAACCCGTTAATTGGGACTACCATTTCTCATGGATCCACCCCAATTCCTTGTTGGGTCAACTTTGGGGTCATAGACTCCCTTTCTCAAGAAGAGTCAAGACCCACTAAGCTAGAATCAATGTTTGAAACCATCAAATTAAACCATAAAATTAACCCAAATAACAAACATCCAATATCAATCTATCATTAAGAAGCAACACCCATTAATTACCCACACTAGGGTTGAGCCATAACCCTAACTAATGGATTTAGCTAGACATAATTAAAGAAGGAACTGAATAAATAGAAGATGAAACAACCATATTAATTAATTGCTAATGTTAAACTACAATAATCTATGATGAAACTAAGCTAAAAATGCCCAAGATAGGCCAAAACATAAGTCTCACGAGTGCAGCAGCAATCAGATGTACCCAACTTGACCTAAAAATGGTAAAATGCTCTATTTATAGTGGGCTAGAAAAACTGGAAAAAATGCCTTGCGGGGTTAGTGCGGACCGCACAAAGTTGGCACGCGGACGCACTGGGTTGCTTGACCTCTGAATCTTGCTCTCTGAAGATGGTGATGCGGACCGCACAAAGATGGAATGCGGCCGCATGAAGGCTGGCGCGGACTGCACAAAGTTGTTGTGCGGCCACATGAATAGTTTGGCAGCTTCTCTGAACTTCTTGGACACGGACCGCGTGACCATAGAGTGCGGCCGCATGGAGAGGGACGCGGGCCGCATGAAGTGGGACGCGGCCGCTTGGTTTGCTGCTGGAATATGACACTCTCTGAACTTTTTAGACGCGACCGCATAGCAAGCTTGTGCGGCCGCATGAGTGAGATGCGGGTCGCATGAAGTGGGACGCGGGCCGCATGAACTTGACTTGTAGTTTCACAGTCTCTGAACTCCTATGGTGCGGCCGCATGACATGATGGTGCGGTCTGCATGAAGTTCTGAATGTCCTTACTTTAATGATCTTTGACACTTTAGCAGGTTTCACTCCGATTTGAGCCGATCTTTGACGATTTGTCACTTTATAGCTCAAATCTGCAATCAAGCGCAATCTGTAAGCATTTTGGGACTATTTTGTAGCAAATTACACTCAAAGCGCAGGCAAGTATGGGTATAAAACATGTTAAAATCCTACTTATCAACTCCCCCAAACTTAAACCTTTGTTTGTCCTCAAGAAAACAAAACAAGACCCACCCCTCAAAGGCAACATCCAAGTAATTTCAGCTTATCCTAAAGTAACCTCAACAAGCATCAATTGGGACTAACAATTGCCCTCAATGCGAATGCATCATTAACACATTTAAACTTTGAAAACTTGTGGATCAAGTGTGACACAAGAGCATCAAGAGTTGACACATTTCATCAAAGAACTTTTCTCAATTACTTTGGTCATTGTGGAACCCAAACTCACACATCCTCAACTCTCCCTAAGTGAACCTCACCTTTTAAAGTATTGACACACAAACCGAGGTTGATGGATCTTCACTCATCTCTCTCAAGGAAGAGTCCACAAGTCCGGCTCTAAGTACCATATGCTTGCCCCTTATGTAAGTATCCACTAATGTAGGTTCCCTTCAACTCAAAATTATGTAGGGCTTTTGTGGAGTCATTGTGGAGGCTTTTAGGTAAGGGTAGGACATATTTTTGTTCAAGTGGGTTCAATCTTCCCTTAAGCACTTCTTTTGATTCATTTTGGCACACTTTCTTGACTCATTTGAGTATTCACTTCTTTTTCAAGGGGTTAGAGAGACATATTTTCACCCTTTCTTATGCAATTCAACACATTTCTCCTTTTTCTACTTTTTCCACACCCTTTTTCACTTTTGTTTTCTTTGAATCCCCTTTTTGACCTTATTCAATTAGGTTTTTTTTTATTACCTTTCTTTTCTTTTTGCTCTTGTACCTTTTTACCACGTTGTTTCCTTTCTTGTCTCCCCCCAAACTTAGATATTTTCCATCTACTCAAGGGAATATTTGGGTACCAAGAGAGGGTATCATTAAGAACGGGTATAGGCTTGTAGCTTTGGTTCTTGAAAGAAGAAGGTTCAAGGCTCAAAAGGGTTAACTAGGGATCATTTCATTGGTAGGTGATGGAATTGTTCAATCTTAGCATTTTGGATCAAGGAGAGCCTACAATCACTTCTCAAGCCAAATTTCACCTAAGATTTCGCCTCAACAAACATTCGGGGCAAGTTCTAGACCATCGGCTCGGGACTTGGACCCGCAAATCGAATTCTCGCCACACACACTCAAGGATTGCTAAAGATATCGAGTCGAGGGTCCACAACGACCTTAGTTATGATTCAAGCGCACAATGGTCCAATACGATCACATGATGACTTTTGGTCAACACAAGAGTCTCAAGGCCACGACTTTCACCATCCTAAGCACAACATTATGTCTTTGACCATGGGATAAAAGGCAAATGTGTTAGGCCCAAGTGAAGCTTTGCCTGAGGTACCTTTGACTGCAAAACTTGAAAATCAAAAAAAAAGAAAAATAGAAAATGGACTCAAACCCTTAAGAAGGTTGTCACGCTATCTCTCATTGGGAAGAGCCACCCGGTTCGCACAACACTCTACCCTTGGAAAGAACCGTGGCATTAAGAAAACCAAGGGCTTATTGCAAACCCCAACACAAAACAAAAAGGTTACGGGCCTGCTATGAAACTAAAAACGAAATATTTTAACGAAAATAGAAAACCGAATGAATATGTACAATAGGGGAGTAAAATATACAAGGGGGGGGAGGGGGTGGGAATGAATATGTACATAAATTAGAAAAGTTATGTACATGCCAACTATCAACTAGCAACATAAGCTAAGAGTCAAATAAATATGTACAGTCATCTCAAATGTATCAACCATCAAAATACAAAATAGTAGGGTGCACCCCCACGAATAAAAGCTGGCATTGTCCCCAATGCCAACTACCAAAATAAACATATAAACAGAGAAAGGATATAGAGTGGCTCCTCAAGCCTGATCCGTCGTCATGGGCTGATCAGTGGTCCCCTGGTCCTCTGTACTGGCGGGAACCTCAGACTGGTTCCCGGCATGCTGTTGCTCTGCTGCTGGGACAGGGGCTGGGTCATGGACCGTCAGAACATCTGGTGGAGCACTGAAAGTATCCTCCTGAACCTGTGCTACCTCTATCACAACACCCTCAGTGCTAGGAAGCTTTCTCTTCTTCCTTGGGTGCCTAGGCTCCTCCTCATGTTGTGGCTCCGGTACAACTACTGCTGTTGGAGGTGCTGACTCATCAAAGAACAAGTCTAAAGGTAGCTGGTCTGCCTTTAGCTTGTCAACCTCAGCTCGGAGCTCCTTCACCTCTTCCTTAGATGCCCGGGATTTTCTCATCTTCTTGTGTTCTTTGGCAAGCTCCTTTAGAGCTTTGCCCTGTGCATCAACTGCCTTTGTCAAGGCAGCATGAGTAGCCAAAAATCTTCTCCTGGTTGGCCAGGTGTGTCTTCAATGTCTCCTCAATGGACTGAAAAGTCTCAACGGTGGCTGGAACAGACTGGGCCGCAACTGTGGTTTCCAAAGTGGACAACTTGGATGTCGAGACTAACATCCAGTTGTTCAAACTGGCCAATGTATTTGCTAACTGCTGGGCCGTGAGGGGGTTGGATTTGGATGTGGGAACCACTGGGCCAGTTGAAGAACTGGGACCTGCAGAGGAGGATGGGATATCCGGAACAGTAGTGGCAGCAGGAGTAGGTGGCTCAATAGAAGCCTCTACCGTAACTGGCTCCTCAGACTGGCCAGTCGGGGCAGAGGTGGATGTTTTTCCCTTCTTATCCCCCTTTGGGTTGTCCGGCCCCTGAATATTAAACCATGAGAACCGGGACACCGGCCGGACTCCAACATCGAAAGGGTATTTTTTCACCTTTGCATCTTCAAAGTACATTGTTAGGGTGTTCGGGTAGGGGTAGTTTCTGTCCGTATCAATGCCAATGGATGTGATCACACTGTACATAACCTTCCCCACATTGATGGGGAAACCTGCCATGATGGATGCAATGAGAACCGCTCGGGCGATTGGAATGGTCTGGTCATGGGACGAAGGGTCCAACCTGTTGTTTACAAAAGTTAACCATCCTCTCGCCTCAAAATTGACGTCCTTTCGCAGTATTTTCTTCCTCACATGAATCCATTCCGGAACAACACCCTGCTGAGCTAAGAACTGTGCCACCCAAGGACGAGCTTCCTATTTCAACGTTAACTTCTCTCTGTACAGAGAGTCATCCTCCTCATTGAAACCCAAATATTCATTCAACGCCTCTCCCGAGAACACTATCTTCTTATCCCGCACTTTGGTTGCAATTGACCCTTCTTTTATGTGGGCCACATTGCTGTAGAATTCCTTCACATATGTTCATTTGCATCGACAAGCTCATCTTTAAAGAAATCCCACCCCATTCTAGTAAGAAATTGTTCATGGACTCGGGGAAGGTAGGGTAACAAGTCCCGGGTGACTACTCTTCTTTCTGGAATCACCTTCTTCTTGGGCCACACTTCCCGGAATTTATGAAAGGCCACCTCGCTGACAAATCTGTCCTGCCATACAATTGGGTTTCTAGTTCTTTCAATTCCCATAACTCTAAGTACCCCACTATCCGGGACCTCCTCATAACTCTTGTTTTTATCTTCTGCACCCTCCCTGGATTCTGAAGCTGTGGGGGAGGTGGAGTATTTGGCACTTCCTGCTTCTAAGCCCTCAGACGACTCATATTGTATAACAGTTGGAGCTTTAGCTGGGCCTGCGGGGGCTTTCCCCGAATCAGTTGAGACATCCTGGGAGGGGAGGTACTCACTCCCCGACTGATCTTCATCACTCATCACCTGCTTTCTTGTTTTTAGCTTTGGTTGGGGAGTGAGTTTCTTCAATTTTGCTTTACCTCCCCGGGAGGGGTCAGCTCCTCGTCCGGGTTGTTTAGCTCCATGCCCTCGTTGTTTAACCATTTCCTGCACACAAATAATTCTAACATTGTTAGTTCAGGCAATTACAGAGTTTAAGTATAGAACAGAAACACAGACAGAGAATAGGTGATAGCAGTGCGGACCGCACAAACAAGGCATGCGGACCGCACTGACCAAATTGGGAAATGAACACCTCTCTGATTAGGAACCATGCGGACCGCATGAACAAGGGGTGCGGCCGCGAGGGGGCTAACGCAGTCCGCCCAAACTGGTCATGCGACCGCATTGTCCATACTATTAAAAACTGGTGTCCTCTGAACCTTACCCACGCGGACCGCGCAAACATGGGATGCGGCCGAGTGGGGGCCAACGCGGTCCGCACAAACTGGTCATGCGGCCGCATTGGCCATACTATTAAAAACTGGTGCCCTCTGAACCTCACCCACGCGGACCGCTCAAACATGGGATACGGCCGCGTGGGGCATGCCGCAGACTGCACAAACTGGGCATGCGACCGCGCTGGGATAATCAACATTTAGGTTCAAGGTTTACGCGGACCGCATAGCAGAGTGATACGGCCGTGTAAAAGGCATGCGGACCGCATAATTTCGGGGTGCGGCCGCACTGGGCTTTAATTACAGGGGCAATTAGGGTTTTACAAAAGAAAACTCAAGTTTTTCACGTTTTAGCATCCTACTTTGTCCCCACTCATTTATAACATGCCCATCATTTCAAAGAACAACAAGAACAATATAAAACTATCCTAATCATGAAACGACGAAGAACAGAAAAGAAAAACGAAGAAGTTATGACTAGCAGAACATGTATAAAGTTTAAATTAATACTAAGTAAAGACTAATGTGAGAGAGATGTTACCAAGAAAGCGAAGAAATGCTCTTGATATTAACACTAAGAGGGGTCTCTGAATGTGAACAGTAACTTTTAGGGCTCAGGGGATAATTTTGGCGAAAAGTTCTAATGAAGATCCTAATGGTCTATTTATAGGAAACACAGTGGGGCCCATCACTTACCATCCCGTGCGGCCGCATAAACACGACCGCGGGCCGCACTGGGACTTTACCATTTACCTGTAGCTGCAACGAAGGCGCGCGGACCGCATGAGATGGGTTGCAGCCGCATGCGAACCACGCGGGCCACACAAAGTGGGACGTGGCCGCGTGAACACAGTTCAGAGACTTGGCAATATTTTCTTTGGCTGGTGCAGACCGCACAAAGTGGGATCGCGGCTGCACGGTCACTGTTCAGAGACTGTGCACTTTTTGCACAGTTGTTTTGCACTAGTTCAATCACAATTCCTGCAACATCTCACAAACCATTAGCTCAAAAATCCTAATCTACAACAGAAATCAAAAAAGAAAGAAAAAGACATGGGTTGCCTCCCAAGAAGCGCTTGATTTAACGTCCCGGCACGACGCATGTTACCATCAAAGTCACTTCAAATGAATGAGTGCCACCACGGGGGTGTCATCAAACTTTCCCAAGTAGTTCTTGAC
Source organism: Nicotiana tabacum (assembly GCF_000715075.1). Taxonomy (NCBI): domain Eukaryota; kingdom Viridiplantae; phylum Streptophyta; class Magnoliopsida; order Solanales; family Solanaceae; genus Nicotiana; species Nicotiana tabacum. Next base: position 48,125,657 of record NC_134089.1, on the reverse strand, counting down.
ACGATGCCCATTGACCCGGAAAACTTCACCATTTTTGTTTTTGAGATCAATAGCTCCAAATGGGGTTACACCAACAACTTCAAATGGACCACTCCACTTAGACTTAAGCTTTCCCGGGATAACCTCAACCGGGAGTTGAACAGAATAACCATGTCACCAACTTTGAATTCCTTCCCTCGGGCATACTTATCGTGAAGGTACTTCATCTTTTCCTTGTACAAGGACACGCTGGAGTAGGCATGAAATCTAAACTCGTCTAGCTCATTGAGTTGCTCAACCCGGAGATTCACAGCGACATCCCATTCTAAGTTCAATTTTCTCAAGGCCCACATAGCCTTATGCTCCAATTCCACCGGAAGATGACAAGCATTCCCAAACACCAATCGGTACGGATACATACCAATCGGGATCTTGTAAGCTGTCTGATAGGCCCAAAGAGCATCATCTAGTTTATTCGACCAATCAGTCATATTGGCATTGACAGTTTTGGACAAAATACTCTTGATCTCTCAGTTGGAAACCTCAACTTGGCCACTCGCTTGAGGATGATAAGGAGTGGTCACCTTGTGATTTACACCATACTTGGCAAGCAATGAATCAAAAGCCCGGTTGTAAAAATGAGAACCACCATCACTAATGATAGCACGTGGAGTGTCAAACCTTGTGAAGATACTCTTTTTCAAGAAACTAAAATTTTAATTATAAACTAAAATTCCAATACATAAACTAAAAGTCCAATTCATATCCTAAATTTTCAATTCATATCCTAAAGGATCAATTCATATCCTAATAGTCCAATTCATATCCTAAAGGTTCAATTCATCTCCTAAAGTCTCAATCCATATCCTAAAATTTTAATTCATACACAAAAATTTCAATTCATATCCTAAAGGTTCAATTCATATCCTAAAATTTCAATTCATACACAAAAACTTCAATTCATATCCTAAAATTTAAATTCATATCCACAAAAGTTCAATTCATATCCTAAAATTTCAATTCATAAATTAAAAGTTCAATTCATATCCTAAAATTTTAATTTATAAACTAAATTTCCAATACATAAACTAAAAGTCCAATTCATATCCTAAATTTTCAATTCATATCCTAAAGGCTCAATTCATATCCTAAAGGTTCAATTCATCTCCTAAAGGCTTAATTTATATCCTAAAAGTTCAATTCATACACAAAAATATCAATTCATATCCTAAAATTTCAATTCATAAATTAAAAGTTCAATTCATATCCTAAAATGTCAGTTTATAAACTAAAATTCCAATACATAAGCTAAAAGTCCAATTTATATCCTAAAATTTCAATTCATATCCAAAAGGCTCAATTCATATCCTAAAAGTCCAATTCATATCCTAAAGGTTCAATTCATAACCTAAAGGCTCAATTCATATCCTAAAATTTCAATTCATACACAAAAATTTCTATTCATATCCTAAAGGTTCAATTCATATCCTAAAGTTTCAATTCATACACAAAAACTTCAATTCATATCCTAAAATTTCAATTCATATCCACAAAAGTTCAATTCATATCCTAAAATTTCAATTTATATACTAAAATTCCAATACATAAACTAAAAGTTCAATTCATATCCTAAAAGTCCAATTCATATCCTAAAGGCTCAATTCATATCCTAAAAGTTCAATCCATATCCTAAAATTTCAATTCATAAATTAAAAGTTCAACTCATATCCTAAAATTTCAATACATAACTAAAAGTCTAATTCATATCCTAAAAGTTCAATTCATATCCTAAAGACTCAATTCATATCCTAAAAGTCCAATTCATATCCTAAAGGTTCAATTCATATCCTAAAAGTTCAATTCATATCCTAAAATTTCAATTAATACACTAAAATTTCAATTCATATCCTAAAGGTTCAATTTATATCCTAAAATTTCAATCCATATCCCAAAGTTCAATTCATATCCTAAAATTTTAATTATTAAACTAAAATTCCAATACATAAACTAAAAGTCCAATTCATATCCTTAAAGTTCAATTCATATCGTAAATGCTCAATTCATATCTTAAAAGTTCAACTCATACACAAAAATTTCAATTCATATCCTAATATTTCAATTCATAAATTAAAAGTTCAATTCATATCCTAAAATGTTAGTTTATAAACTAAAATTCCAATACATAAACTAAAAGTCCAATTCATATCCTAAAATTTTAATTCATATCCTAAAGGCTCAATTCATATCATAAAAGTCCAATTCATATCCTAAAGGTTCAATTCATATCCTAAATGCTCAATTCATATCCTAAAATTTCAATTCATACACAAAAAGTTCAATTCATAACCTAAAGGCTCAATTCATATCCTGAAGGTTCAATTCCTATCCTAAAGGCTCAATTCATATCCTAAAATTTCAATTCATATCTAGAAAAGTTCAATTCATATCCTAAAATTTTAATTTATAAACTAAAATTCCAATACATAAACTAAAAGTCCAATTCATATCCTAAAAGTCCAATTCATATCCTAAAATTTTAATTTATAAACTAAAATTCCAATACATAAACTAAAAGTCCAATTCATATCCTAAAATTTTAATTCATATCCTAAAGGCTCAATTCATATCCTAAAAGTCCAATTCATATCCTAAAGGCTCAATTCATATCCTAAAATTTCAATTCATACACAAAAATTTCAATTCATATCCTAAAATTTCAATTCATAAATTAAAAGTTCAATTCATATCCAAAAATGTCAGTATATAAAATAAAATTCCAATACATAAACTAAAAGTCCAATTCATATCCTAAAATTTCAATTCATATCCTAAAGGCTCAATTCATATCATAAAAGTCCAATTCATATCCTAAAGGTTCAATTCATATCCTAAAGGCTCAATTCATATCCTAAACTTTCAATTCATACACAAAAAGTTCAATTCATAACCTAAAGGCTCAATTCATATCCTAAAGGTTCAATTCATATCCTAAAGGGTCAATTCATATCCTAAAATTTCAATTAATATCTAGAAAAGTTCAATTCATATCCTAAAATTTTAATTTATAAACTAAAATTCTAATACATAAACTAAAAGTACAATTCATATCCTAAAATTTCAATTCATATCCTAAAGGCTCAATTCATATTCTAAAATTTCAATTCATACACAAAAATTTCAATTCATATCCTAAAATTTCAATTCATAAATTAAAAGTTCAATTCATATCCAAAAATGTCAGTTTATAAACTAAAATTCCAATACTTAAACTAAAAGTTCCATTCATATCCTAAAATTTAATTCATATCCTAAAGGCTCAATTCATATCATAAAAGTCCAATTCATATCCTAAAGGTTCAATTCATATCCTAAACGCTCAATTCATATCCTAAAATTTCAATTCATACACAAAAAGTTCAATTCATAACCTAAAGGCTCAATTCATATCCTAAAGGTTCAATTCATATCCTAAAGGCTCAATTCATATCCTAAAATTTCAATTCATATCTAGAAAAGTTCAATTCATATCCTAAAATTTTAATTTATAAACTAAAATTCCAATACATAAACTAAAAGCCCAATTCATATCCTAAATGTCCAATTCATATCCAATATGCTCAATTCATATCCTAAAAGTTCAATTCATACACAAAAGTTTCAATTCATAAATTAAAAGTTTAATTCATATCCTAAAATTTCAATTTATAAACTAAAATTCCAATACATAAACTAAAAGTCCAATTCATATCCTAAATATTCAATTCATATCCTAAAGGCTCAATTCATATCCTAAAAGTCCAATTCATATCCTAAAGGTTCAATTCATCTCCTAAAGGCTTAATACATATCCTAAAAGTTCAATTCATATACAAATATTTCAATTCATATCCTAAAATTTCAATTCATAAATTAAAAGTTCAATTCATATCCTAAAATTTCAATTTATAAATTAAATTCCAATACATAAACTAAAAGTCCAATTCATATCCTAAAATTTTAATTCATATCCTAAAGGCTCAATTCATATCCTAAAAGTCCAATTCATATCCTAAATGCTCAATTCATATCCTAAAATTTCAATTCATACACAAAAATTTCAATTCATATCCTAAAGGTTCAATTCATATCCTAAGTTTCAACTCAAAAACTAAAACTTCAATTCATATCCTAAAATTTCAATTCATATCCATAAAAGTTCAATTTATATCCTAAAATTTCTATTTATAAACTAAAATTCCAATACATAAACTAAAAGTTCAATTCATATCCTAAAATTTCAATTAATAAACTAAAATTTCAATACATAACTAAAAGTCTAATTCATATCCTAAAAGTTCAATTCATATCCTAAAGGCTCAATTCATATCCTAAAAGTCCAATTCATATCCTAAAGGTTCAATTTATATCCTAAAGGCTCAATTCATATCCTAAAATTTCAATTAATACACTAAAATTTCAATTTATATCCTAAAGGTTCTATTTATATCCCAAAATTTCAATTCATATCCATAAAAGTTCAATTCATATCCTAAAATTTTAATTTATAAACTAAAATTTCAATACATAAACTAAAAGTCCAATTCATATCCTAAAGGCTCAATTCATATCCTAAAAGTCCAATTCATATCCTAAAGGTTCAATTTATATCCTAAAGGCTCAATTCATATCCTAAAATTTCAATTAATACACTAAAATTTCAATTTATATCCTAAAGGTTCAATTTATATCCTGAAATTTCAATTAATATCCACAAAAGTTCAATTCATATCCTAAAATTTTAATTTATAAACTAAAATTCCAATACATAAACTAAAAGTCCAATTCATATCCTAAAAGTTCAATTCATATCCTAAATGCTCAATTTATATACTAAAAGTTCAATTCATACACAAAAATTTCAATTCATATCCTAAAATTTCAATTCATAAATTAAAAGTTCAATTCATATCCTAAAATGTCAGTTTATAAACTAAAATTCCAATACATAAACTAAAAGTCCAATTCTTATCCTAAAATTTAAATTCATATCCTAAAGGCTCAATTCATATCCTAAAAGTCCAATTCATATCCTAAAGATTCACTTCATATCCTAAAGGCTTAATTCATATCCTAAAATTTCAATTCATACACAAAAATTTCAATACATATCCTAAAGGTTTAATTCATATTCTAAAATTTCAATTCATATCCACAAAAGTTCAATTAATTTCCTAAAATTTCAATTTATAAACTAAAATTCCAATACATAAACTAAAAGTCCAATTCAAATCCTTAAATTTCAGTTCATACGCAAAAAATTTAATTCATATCCTAAAGGTTCAATTCATATCCTAAACTTTCAATTCATATCCACCAAAGTTCAATTCATATCCTAAAATTTTAATTTATAAACTAAAATTCCATTACATAAACTAAAAGTTCAATTCATATCCTAAAAGTCCAATTCATATCCTAAAGGCTCAATTCATATCCTAAAGTTTCAATTTATAAATTAAAATTCCAATACATAAACAAAAGTCCAATTCATATCCTAAAAGTTCAATTCATATCCTAAAGGCTCAATTCATATCCTAAAAGTTCAATTCATACACAAAAATTTCAATTCATATCCTAAAGGTTAAAGGTTCAATTCATATCCTAAAATTTCAATTCATATCCACAAAAGTTCAATACATATCCTAAAATTTCAATTTATAAACTAAAATTCCAATACATAAACTAAAAGTCCAATTCATATCCTAAAGGTTCAATTCATATCCTAAAGACTCAATTCCTATCCTAAAATTTTAATTCATATCTTAAAGATTCAATTCATATCCACAAAATTCAATTCATATCCTAAAATTTTAATTTATAAACTAAAATTCCAATACATAAACTAAAAGTCTAATTCATATCCTAAAAGTTCAATTCATATACTAAAGGCTCAATTCATATCCTAAAAGTTCAATTCATACACAAAAATTTCAATCCATATCCTAAAATTTCAATTTATAAACTAAAATTCCAATACATAAACTAAAAGTCCAATTCATATCCTAAATTTTCAATTCATATCCTAAAGAATCAATTCATATCCTATTAGTCCAATTCATATCCTAAAGTTTCAATTCATCTCCTAAAGGCTCAATCCATATCCTAAAATTTTAATTCATACACAAAAATTTCAATTCATATCCTAAAGGTTCAATTCATATCCTAAAATTTCAATTCATACACAAAAACTTCAATTCATATCCTAAAATTTCAATTCATATCCACAAAAGTTCAATTCATATCCTAAAATTTCAATTTATAAACTAAAATTCCAATACATTAACTAAAAGTTCAATTCATATCCTAAAAGTCCAATTCATATCCTAAAGTCTCAATTCATATCCTAAAAGTTCAATTCGTATCCTAAAATTTCAATTTATAAATTAAAAGTTCAATTCATATCCTAAAATTTCAATTAATAAACCAAAATTTCAATACATAACTAAAAGTCTAATTCATATCCTAAAAGTTCAATTCATATCCTAAAGGCTTAATTCATATCCTAAAAGTCCAATTCTTATCCTAAAGGTTCAATTCATATCCTAAAGGTTCAATTCATATCCTAAAATTTCAATTAATACACTAAAATTTCAATTCATATCCTAAAGGTTCAATTTATATCCTAAAATTTCAATTCATATCCACAAAACTTCAATTCATATCCTAAAATTTTAATTTATAAACTAAAATTCCAATACATAAACTAAAAGTCCAATTCATATCCTAAAAGTTCAATTCATATCCTAATTGCTCAATTCATATCCTAAAAGTTCAATTCATACAAAAATTTCAATTCATATCCTAAAATTTCAATTCATAAATTAAAAGTTCAATTCATATCCTAAAATGTCAGTTTATAAACTAAAATTCCAATACATAAACTAAAAGTCCAATTCATATCCTAAAAGTCCAATTCATATCCTAAAGGCTCAATTCATATCCTAAAATTATAATTTATAAACTAAAATTCCAATACATAAACAAAAGTCCAATTCATATCCTAAAAGTTCAATTCATATCCTAAAGGCTCAATTCATATCCTAAAAGTTCAATTCATACACAAAAATTTCAATTCATATCCTAAAAGTTAAAGGTTCAATTCATATCCTAAAATTTCAATTCATATCCACAAAAGTTCAATTCATATCCTAAAATTTCAATTTATAAACTAAAATTCCAATACATAAACTAAAAGTCCAATTCATATCCTAAAGGTTCAATTCATATCCTAAAGACTCAATTCCTATCCTAAAATTTCAATTCATATCTTAAAGAATCAATTCATATCCTAAAATTTTAATTTATAAACAAAAATTCCAATACATAAACTATAAGTCCAATTCATATCCTAAAAGTTCAATTCATATCCTAAATGCTCAATTCATATCCTAAAAGTTCAATTCATACACAAAAATTTCAATTCATATCCTAAAATTTCAATTCATAAATTAAAAGTTCAATTCATATCCTAAAATGTCAGTTTATAAACTAAAAGTCCAATACATAAACTAAAAGTTCATTTCATATCCTAAAAGTCCAATTCATATCCTAAAGGCTCAATTCATATCCTAAAATTTCAATTTATAAACTAAAATTCCAATACATAAACAAAAGTACAATTCATATCCTAAAAGTTCAATTCATATGCTAAAGGCTTAATTCATATCCTAAAAGTTCAATTCATACACAAAAAATTTCAATTCATATCCTAAAAGTTAAAGGTTCAATTCATATCCTAAAATTTCAATTCATATCCACAAAAGTTCAATTCATATCCTAAAATTTCAATTTATAAACTAAAATTCCAATACATAAACTAAAAGTCCAATTCATATCCTAAAGGTTCAATTCATATCCTAAAGACTCAATTCCTATCCTAAAATTTCAATTCATATCTTAAAGATTCAATTCATATCCACAAAAGTTCAATTCATATCCTAAAATTTTAATTTATAAACTAAAATTCCAATACATAAACTAAAAGTACAATTCATATCCTAAAAGTTCAATTCATATACTAAAGGCTCAATTCATATCCTAAAAGTTCAATTCATACACAAAAATTTCAATTCATATCCTAAAATTTTAGTTCATAAATTAAAAGTTCAATTCATATCCTAAAATTTCAATTTATAAAATAAAATTCCAATACATAAACTAAAAGTTCAATTCATATCCTAAATTTTCAATTTATATCCTAAATGCTCAATTCATATCCTAATAGTCCAATTCATATCCTAAAAGTCCAATTCATATCCTAAAGGTTCAATTCATCTCCTAAAAGCTCAATTCATATCCTAAAATTTTAATTCATATACAAAAATTTCAATTCATATCCTAAAGGTTCAGTTCATATCTTAAACTTTCAATTCATACACAAAAACTTCAATTCATATCCTAAAATTTCAATTCATATCCACAAAAGTTCAATTCATATCCTAAAATTTCAATTTATAAACTTAAATTTTAATACATAAACTAAAAGTTCAATTCATATCCTAAAAGTCCAATTCATATCCTAAAGGCTCAATTCATATCCTAAAAGTTCAATTCATATCCTAAAATTTCAATTCATAAATTAAAAGTTCAATTCATATCCTAAAATTTTAATTAATAAACTAAAATTTCAATACATAACTAAAAGTCTAATTCATATCCTAAAAGTTCAATTCATATCCTAGAGGCTCAATTTATATCCTAAAAGTCCAATTCATATCCTAAAGGTTCAATTCATATCCTAAAGGCTCAATTCATATCCTAAAATTTCAATTAATACACTATAATTTCAATCATATCCTAAAGGTTCAGTTTATATCCTAAAATTTCAATTCATATCCACAAAAGTTCAATTCATATCCTAAAATTTTAATTTATAAACTAAAATTCCAATACATAAACTAAAAGTCCAATTCATATAATAAAAGTTCAATTCATATCCTAATGCTCAATTCATATCCTAAAAGTTCAATTCATACACAAAAATTTCAATTCATATCCTAAAATTTCAATTCATAAATTAAAAGTTCAATTCATATCCTAAAATATCAGTTTATAAACTAAACTTCCAATACATAAACTAAAAGTCCAATTCATATCGTAAGATTTCAATTCATATCCTAAAGGCTCAATTCATATCCTAAAAGTCCAATTCATATCCTAAAGGTTCAATTCATATCCTAAAGGCTCAATTCATATCCTAAAATTTCAATTCATACCCAAAAATTTAAATTCATATCCTAAAGGTTTAATTCATATTCTAAAATTTCAATTCATGTCCACAAAAATTCAATTCATTTCCTATAATTTCAATTTATAAACTAAAATTCTAATACATAAACTACAAGTCCAATTCATATCCTAAAATTTCAATTCATACGCAAAAAATTTCAACTCATATCCACAAAAGTTCAATTCATATCCTAAAATTTTAATTTATAAACTAAAATTCCAATACATAAACTAAAAGTCCAATTCATATCCTAAAAGTCCAATTCATATCCTAAAGGCTCAATTCATATCCTAAAATTTCAATTTCTAAACCAAAATTCCAATACATAAACAAAAGTCCAATTCATATCCTAAAAGTTCAATTCATATCCTAAAGGCTCAATTCATATCCTAAAAGTTCAATTCATACACAAAAATTTCAATTCATATCCTAAAGGTTAAAGGTTCAATTCATTTCCTAAAATTTCAATTCATATCCACAAAAGTTCAATTCATATCCTAAAATTTCAATTTATAAACTAAAATTCTAATACATAAACTAAAAGTCCAATTCATATCCTAAAAGTTCAATTCATATCATAAAGACTCAATTCATATCCTAAAATTTCTATTCATATGTTAAAGATTCAATTCATATCTACAAAATTTCAATTCTTATCCAAAAATTCCAATTTATAAACTAAAATTACAATATATACACTAAAAGTCCAATTCATATCCTAAAATTTCAATTCATAAACTAAAATGCCAATTCATATCCTAAACCCTAAATTCTAACTAAACAATCAAGACAATATAAAGTATAATTCAAATCTAACTAAACTAAATTCAATATTAATTAAACTAATTAGCTAATAAAATTAATTAACAAAACTAATTAAAACAAAACCTAAAACCCTAATCCTCAATAAAATATAATGTTCAAAGAATTGAAACACTAATTGAAACAATAAACTACAATACATCAAATATTGTAACACACACACTAGAAATAACAAAGATTGAAGGTTATAATTCTAACCTTGGTTTTTTAGGTGGAGAAGGAGAGAGAGAGGGGCGGCAGTGGTGGTGGCCGACGAGCAGTAGGCGGCGAGGCGACGGCGAGCAAGGGGTAGGGGATGCGATTTGGGCCAGTGAAATAGAGAAGGAGAGGGAAAGAGAGAGTTGGGGAAATTTTGGGGAAGGAAATAAGAGAAATGGGGGGGGGGGGAACCTGTTTTTGTCTCTAGAATTAGGAAAAGCGACCAACTTTGATCGCTATTTTTGGTCTGTAAATAAGTTTTTATCGTTTGACCAAAAATAACGACCTACGTTGGTCGCTATTTAAAAAAAATTAAACTGAAAAGAGCGACCAAAGTTGGTCGCTATTTTTAAAAAAATAAATTATTTTTTCTTTTCTTTTTTGGTTTTTAAATATTATACGCTATAAAAAATTTATTTTTAGCTATAAATATTTATTTTATTTAACTACAATTATTATAAATAATTATTAACTGTGTAATTACTTTTAATATGTTATAATAGCATCTATGTAAAGTAATTTTTTAAGTTATATTTAAGTATATGAGTAATTTCATACACACGCATAAACTATATTGTAATTGATGATCAATCTTATACATTACTACATACGAATAATTAATGAATTGATAAACCAATATAATATTATTCTATTAATTGATATAATAGTATTCATTATTTGTATTATAACAGAGTTAATGAATTACATTCATTCATCACTAGGTTATAAGTCGATGAATCAATTATAACATATTAATTGATATAAGTCGAGATGTTTTATTTTTAATATTCAATGATGCATCTGAGTAGGTTGTAAGTCGATGAATCAATTTACAAGTGTATAAATCCCTAAAATAACCCAACCATGTGTTACTAGCGCTTCATGTATGTGTGTGTGTATATATATATATATATAGATATATAGACACAAACACACAGACACTTCACTGTAATACTATAACGTATATATAACTTGTTATAGTATATGTTATGTGTGTGTATATCTATAACACACACACACTTTGTGCTGCTTTAACTACATATATAGCATGTTATAGTATATGATAATGTATTCATTATTTGTATTATAACAGAGCTAATGAATTGCATTCATGTATATTTGATGATATATATATACACACACACATACATGAAGCGCTAGTAACACATGGTTGGGTTATTTTAGGGATTTATACACTTGTAAATTGATTCATCGACTTATAACCTACTCAAATGCATCATTGAATATTATAAACAAAACGTCTCGACTTATATATATATATATATGTATGTATGTATGTATAACACTCTTTGTTGTACAATTTTAACTACATATATAGCATGTAGAGTATATTTTAGTGTATTCATCTCTTGTATTACAAAAGTGTTAACGGATTACATTTATATTATTTAGATAGTAAATATAAAAGTGATTTTTAATTTTGACCAATGTTGACCTGAAAAGAGATTAAATTAGCGACCAAAGTTGGTCGCTAAATTTAAATCAGATTTATTTATATTTTATATAATATTTAAAATAATAATATAATTGTTAAACATTAGAACTGGGTCCCAGATTAGCGACCAAAGTTGGTCTCTATCTGCTTCCCCTTTCGTAAGCGACCAACTTTGGTCGCTAATTTTAAATTATATTTATTTATATTTTATAATTTTTTAAAATAATAATATAATTATTAAAATTTTATAACTAGGTCCCAGATTAGCGACCAAAGTTGGTCTCTATCTGCTTCCCCTTTCGTAAGCGACCAACTTTGGTCTCTAATTTTAAATTATATTTATTTATATTTTATAATTTTTTTAAATAATAATATAATTGTTAAACGTTAGAACTGGGTCCCAGATTAGCGATCAAAGTTGGTCTCTATCTGCTTCCCCTGTCGTAAGTGACCAACTTTGGTCGCTAATTTTAAATTATATTTATTTATATTTTGTAATTTTTTTTAAATAATAATATAATTATTAAAATTTTATAACTGGGTCACACTTTAGCGACCAAAGTTGGTCGCTATTTTCAATATTTCTTTGACCAAGCAAGTCTGATATCACGACCCAAATCACCATACCCGGTCGTGATGACACCTCTCGTGAAGACAAGGCTAGCCAGACCAAAACAGAACACATCTTTTAAACAGTTAACCATCATAAACAGTAGTAACATATAAAATAATGCTCATAAATTGCGGAATTTAATGATAATAACAGCAGGAACTATCCCGACACAGCCCAAACCGGGGTGTCACAAGTCATGAGCTACTACAGAATCTGCTATAAGTCTACAAAGTACGGAATCCGATACAACAGTCTGAAGAAAACGTAAATGATAGAGGATAAGAGAGACAAGGGGTTGCGGACGTCAACAACTACCTCGTAACTCCAAATCACTGCCTAGCCTGGAAGGAATCAACGCTCAGGTGCAGACTCTGCTATACCTGGATCTGCACACATGATGCAGGGAGTAATATGAGTACTCCAACTCAGTGAGTAATAATAATAAATAATGACTGACAGTATGAAATCACATAAAGGCACTAAGCAGTTCTATATCAAAACAGTAAAATCATTTAAACATCTGTGGATAAGGAAATCATGTGAAAATTCTTTAGACCAGGTAAACAGATATGGTCAGTATAAATCATCTCCTCAAGCATTTCAGTTCATTTATTCGTTCTTATCCTCAGTTGTCAATTCATATACTTCTCACGATAACCGAAATCAAATATATATATATATATATATATATATATATATATATATATATATATATATATATATATATATATATATATATATATATATATATATATATATATTTACCGCTGCGGCGTGCAGCCCGATCCGTATATCGCTGTGGCGTACAACTCGATCCATAATAATAATAGTCGACTGCGCTCACTGGGGGTGTGCAGACTCCGGAGGGGCTCCTTCAGCCCAAGTGCTATATAATTGCTGCGGCGTGCAGCCCGATCCATATAAGTAATTGCTGCGGCGTGCAGCCCGATCCATAATATGTATAATATATATATCTGCTGCGGCGTGCAACCCGATCCATATCATATAAAATATCCTCACTAGTGGGTCCTCGACCCCTCTCAGTCATTTAAAATCACAGCCTCATGGGCATAATGTACGGTCGGGATCTCAGCTCTCATATCTCTTTCTATTTATGTTTAACATTTCAAAAATCTGGTTCATATCATTCTTAAGCAGTTGGAAACATGACTGAGGATATAAATTCTTTAACAAAGTAAGTGAGGAAACCAGTCAAATATCCCCTAAGGTATCTACAGGTCAGCACAAGGCCCCAAGCATGGCAACAAGCCCAATTCACAATAATAAAGTATGTCTCAATCAAAAATATAGTAAAATATCATTCGGGATGGACCAAGTCCCAATCCCCATAGCATTGAACCTCACGCTCGTCACACAGCGTGTCTCAACTTGGTATAGCACTACGTTGTGCAAATCCGGGGTTTCAAACCCTCATGACATCATTTAAAATCACTACTCACCTCAAACTGGCCAAAACTCTAGCTCGCTATGCCCTTGCCTCTCAAATTGGCCTCAACGCGCGTCGAATCTATCCAAAAATCAGAACAAATAGGTCACAATATGCTAAGGGAACATAGCCCAAGCAAAAACATTCGAAAAATATCAAAAATCTCGAAATTAGCAAAACCCGAGCCCCGGGCCCACGTCTCGGAATCGGGTAAAATTTACATTTTTAGAATCCCCATACCCTCACGAGTCTAACCATACCAAAATTATCCAATTCCGATACCATTTGGTCATTCAAATCATCATTTTACATTTTTGAAAGGTTCCACAATTTTCTTCCCAAATTCCATCTCAAATCACGAATTAAATGATGAATTCAGTGATAGATTCATGTACTCTAACCAAATCTGAGTTAGAATCACTTACCCCGACCAATTTCTTGAAAAACCTTCGAAAAATCGCAAAAATCCGAGCTCTCTAGGTCAAAATATCAAATAAAACCCAAAACCTCGTGTTTATAGGGTACCCCCCGGATTCCGACACCGCTGACCGCACAAAAATGACCGCGGTCCGCGCAAAATCAGCGGGGTCCGCGCAGCAACATCCGCGGCCGCGCAGGCCTTGCTCTGCAGGGACAGGTTTTAGTATTTTGACCATCACTTTCGCTACAGATGTCCAAATTGCGATATCTTTAACCTACTGGAAACTAGACACGAAGGGCTACAACTTTTATTTTTGAATCACCTCAAAATTCCTTGTAGAACAAAAGATATGATCTTCCGAAGTTGGACCAGCAACCTGCAGTTTTGAGTGAACGTGGCCGCGGCCACTTTGACGCGGTCAGCGCGCCAAACGCGAAAAAGAGCGCAGTCCGCGCCACAACTGCTGCCCCCTCCATTTTCTAAGTTCCGGGGTGTCCGTACTCGCTCAAAACTCACCCGAAACACGCCCGAAGCCCCCGGGACCTCAACCAAAAGCACCAACGCATCCTAAACATTACTCAACCTCGTTCCAATCATCAAAACACCTCGACTAACACCAAAAATCATCAAATCACATCGAATTCAAGCCTATGAATCTCAAGAACTTCCAAATTCTATTTTTGATCAAAACCCAAGTAAACCACGTCCGAATGACCTCAAATTTAGAAGACAAGTCCAAAATGACATAACGAAGTTACAGAAACTCTCGGAATTCCATTCCGACCCTTGGATCAAAATCTCACCTATCAACCGGAATTCGCCAAAATACTAACTTTCGCCAATTTAAGCCTAATTCTACACCGTACCTCCAAAACCACTTCCGATCACTCTCCTAAGTCACAAATCACCTCCCGAAGCTAACCGAACCATCAGAACTTGCATCCGAATCCTCTAACACATAAGTCAACATCCGGTTGACTTTTCCAACTTAAGCCTTCTTAAAAAGACTAAGTGTCTTATTTCTTATTAAAACCACTTCAAATCAACTCAATTACACAAGATATGGATAATGAAGCATAAGGAAGCTGAAAATGGGGAAAACGGAGCGGTAACTCATTAGACGACTGGCCGGGTCGTCACATCCTCCCCAACTTAAACAAACGTTCGTCCTCGAACGAGTCAAGAGACATACCTGAAGCCTCAAACAGATGAGGGTATCTGCTCCGTATCTCCCGCTCGGTCTCCCAGGTAGCCTCCTCCACGGGCCGACCTCTCCACTGCACCTTCACTGAAGCTATATCCTTTGACCTCAACTTCCGAACCTAGCGACCCAAAATAGCTACTGGCTCCACATCAAAGGTTAGATCATCATCCAACTGAATTGTGCTGTAGTCCAAAACATGAGACGGATCCCCAATATACTTCCGGAGCATAGAAACATGAAATATCGGATGCACACTCGACATGCTAGGTGGTAAAGCAAGCTCATAAGCCACCTCCCTAATCCTCCGAAGCACCTCAAAAGGCCCAATGAACCAAGGACTCAACTTGACTTTCTTCCCAAATCTCATAACACCCTTCATGGGCGAAACCTTCAGCAAGACCTTCTCACCGACCATGTAGGACACATCTCGAACCTTCCGATCCGCATAACTCTTCTGACGTGACTGCGCTGTATGAAGCCTCTCCTGAATCACCTTCACCTTCTCTAAGGCATCCTGAACCAAATCTGTCCCCAATAGTCTAGCCTCGCTGGGCTCAAACCAACCAACCGGGGATCTACACCGCCTCCCGTACAAAGCCTCATATGGAGCCATCTGAATACTCGACTGGTAGCTGTTATTGTAAGCAAACTCTGCAAGTGGTAGAAACGTATCCCATGAACCTCCAAAGTCAATAACACAAGCACGCAACATGTCCTCCAATATTTGAATAGTACGCTCGGACTGCCCGTCCGTCTGAGGATGAAACGCTGTGCTCAACTCCACCTGAGTACCCAACTCTCTCTACATGGCTATCCAAAATTGCGAAGAAAACTGAGTACCTCTATCTGAGATGATGGAAACAGGAACGCCAAGCAACCGAACAATCTCCCGGATATAAATCCCTGCCAACCGCTCTGAAGAATAGGTAGTACACACAGGAATGAAGTACGCAGACTTGGTCAGCCGATCCACAATCACCCAAATAGCATCGAACTTCTTCAAAGTCCGAGGAAGTCCAACCACAAAGTCCATAGTGATTCTCTCCCACTTCCACTCGGGAATAACCATCTGCTGAAACAAGCCACCCGGTCTCTGATGCTCATACTTCACCTGCTGATAGTTGAGACACCGAGCTACAAATCCCACAATATCTTTCTTCATTCTTCTCCACCAGTAGTGTTGCCTCAAATCCTGATACATCTTCGCGGCACCCGGATGAATGGAATACCGCGAGCTATGGGCCTCCTCCAGAATCAGCTCTCTAAGCCCATCCGCATTGGGCACACAAATCTGGCCCTGCATCCTCAACACACCATCATCATCGACGGTCACATCTCTGGCATCATCATGCTGGACTCTGTCCCTAAGGATAAGCAAATACGGATCATCATACTGGCACTCTCTAATGCGATCATATAAAGAAGACCGAGAAACCACACAAGCCAACACCCGACTAGGCTCCGAAATATCCAACCTCACGAACCGATTGGCCAAGGCCTGAACATCAACTGCAAGAGGTCTCTCCCCAACTGGAATATATGCCAAACTCCCCATACTCACTGCCTTTCGGCTCAAAGCATCGGCCACCACATTAGCCTTTCCTGGATGGTACAATATAGTGATATCATAATCCTTAAGCAACTCCAACCATCTCCGCTGCCTCAAATTAAGATCCTTTTGCTTGAACAAATGCTGAAGACTGCGATGATCAGTGAACACCTCACAAGATACGCCATACAAGTAATGCCTCCAAATCTTCAATGCGTGAACTATGGCAGCCAACTCCAAATCATGAACGGGGTAGTTCTTCTCATGGGGCTTCAACTGCCGAGAAGCATAAGCAATAACCTTACCCTCCTACATCAACACACAACCAATCCCAACTCTTGAAGCATCACAATACATAGTATATGAACCTAAAGCTGATGGCAAAACCAACACTGGAGCTGTGGTCAAGGCTGTCTTGAGCTTCTAAAAGCTCTCCTCACACTCGTCCGACCATACGAATGGAGCACCCTTCTGAGTCAACTTGGTCAAGGGCGATGCAATGGATGAAAATCCCTGAAAAAACCGGCGATAATAGCCTACTAACCCAAGAAAGCTACGAATCTCTATGGCTGAGGACGGTCTAGGCCAACTCTGAACTGCCTCTATCTTCTTCGAATCAACCTGTATACCCTCGCTGGACACCACGTGCCCCAAGAAAGCCACTGAACTGAGCCAGAACTCACACTTGGAGAATTTTGCATAACGTTTCTCCTCCCTCAGTCTCTGCAACACAACTCTCAAATGCTCCGCGTGCTCCTCCTGACTACGCGAGTACACCAGAATATCATCAATGAATACAATAACGAACGAATCCAGATAAGGTCGAAATACACTGTTCATCAAATGCATGAATGTTGTTGGGGCATTGGTTAGCCTGAAGGACATAACAAGAAACTCATAATGACCATATCTGGTCCTGAAAGCAGTCTTAAGAATATCTGAATCCCTGATCTTCAACTGGTGATAGCCCGAACGGAGATCAATCTTGGAGAACACCCTCGCCCCCTGAAGCTGATAAAATAAATCATCAATGCAAGGTAAAGGATACTTGTTTTTGATTGTTACTTTGTTCAATTGCCTATAATCAATGCACATTCTCGTCGTGCCATCCTTTTTCTTCACAAACAAAACCGGTGCACCCCAAGGGGACACACTAGGCCGAATGAACCCCTTATCTAGGAGTTCCTGAAGCTGTTCTTTCAATTCCTTCAACTCTGCTGGGGCCATACGATATGGCAGAATAGAAATGGGCTGAGTGACCGGCACCAGGTCAATACCAAAATCAATATCCCTGTCCGGTGGCATGCCCGGCAGGTCTGCAGGAAAAACATCAGGAAATCCCTCACAATTCGGACATAATCAATACTAGGAGTCTCAGCTCCAACATCCCTCACAAATGCTATATATGAAAGGCAACCCTTCCCAACCATACGCTGGGCCTTCAAGAAAGAGATCACTCTACTAGGGATATAATCAGTCACACCACGCCACTCGATCCGCGGTACACCCGGCATAGGCAAAGTGACTGTCTTAGCATGGCAGTCTAGAATAGCACGACACGGAGATAGCCAATCCATGCCCAAAATGACATCAAAATCCACCATGCTCAATAGCAATAGATCCACTCGGGTCTCCAGACCTCCAATAGTCACCACACATGACCGGTACACACGGTCTACAACAACAGTATCGCCCACTGGGGTAGATGCATGAACAGGTAAAGCAAGAAACTCACGGGGCGTACCCAAATAAGAAAAGGTGGAACCGGGATCAAATAATACAGAGGCATCTCTGTGGCAGACTGAAACAATACCTGTAATGGCAGAATCTGAAGTAATAGCATCTGGCCTGCCAGGAAATGCATAGAAACGGGCCTGACTGCCCCCTGATCGACCTCCCCCTCTAGGGCGACCCCTGGCTGCCTGACCTCCACCCCTTACTGGCTGGGTGAGTGGTGAAGTAACTGGAGCAGAAGTCGAGGGCTGACCCCTTTGCTGATACTGACCATCGCGAAGTCGAGGACACTGCCTCCTCATATGCCCAAACTCTCCGCACTCGTAACAACTACCCGGTGCTGGAGATGGGGACTGAAGGGAACCCCTGGCACCAGAATGGCCAGAAGAAGGACCTGCCACGGAAGAACCCTGGACTGATGGGGCACGAGATGAACTCTGAGCTGGAAGGGCGCTGAGTAATGACTGGCCCTGCGGTGACCCATGATAACCATGACCTGAGGATGCCCCACGATACTCTGTACAGGCCGACTGAGCAGGCCTAAAAGAACGACCTCTACCCTGCTGGAACTGGCCCCTCGAAAGAACACCACTGAAACTGCCAGAGCCTCGAGGCCTCTTGGCCTCCCTCTCCTCTCTATCCTGACGGCGAACCATCTCAATCTCTCGAGCAATATCAACCACCTCCTCGAATGTAGCACCCAATACCCTCTCCCTAGTCATCAAGATACGGAGATGGTAGTTAAGTCCATCCACAAATCTCCTGATCCTCTCCCGATCGGTTGGAACCATTCAAACAGCATGACGAGCCAACTAAGAATACCTCGCCTCATACTGTGACACAGTCATATCTCCCTGCTTTAGCCACTCAAACTGTCTACGCAGCTCCTCCCTGCGAGATTGCGGTACATACTTCTCCAAGAAGAGAGAGGAGAACTCCTACCAAGTCAGCGACGTTGCACCAACCGGCCTACGCCTCTCATACGCCTCCCACAAAGTGAAGGCAGCCCCAGTAAACTGAAAGGTGGTAAATGCCACACCACTAGTCTGAAGAATCCCTGCTGTACGGAGCATCCGCTGACACTAATCAAGAAAACCCTGGGCATCCTCGCCCTTGGCACCACTCAATGACGGAGGCTGGAGTCTACCAAACCTCTCAAGACGACGCTGCTCATCATTCGGCATAACTGGCACAATAAACTCCTGAGCTGGTGCAACCAGCTAAGCTGGAGGTGCCCCCGGTGTCTGTAGTCCCTGCACTACCTGCTCAGGTGTGCGAGCAGCGGGGGTTTGATTGCCTCCCCCGGCCTGTGAAGTAGCTGCTATTGTAGTGGCTGAAACTGCCTGAGCCAGGCCAGTGCAAACTGATAAGATCTGTGCCAAGGCCTCTTGAAGACCCGGAACCACGATAGGCACAATTGGGGCCTGAACTGGTGCTGCTGGAGCATCCATAGCGGGAGCCTGATCCGGAGCAGGGGCAACCGATGCATCAACAGGTGCTGCCCTCGCTGCTCTGCCTCTGCCACGTCCACGACCGCGTCCACGGCCTCTGGTGGCCTCAGTGGGTGGCACTGGTGGTCGTCCACCTCGTCCGGTAGCTCGCGTCCTCACCATCTGTGAGAGAATGGAATATCAGAAGTTTAGTACTCGGACCAACAAGTTCGCACGACAAGAGTTTCAAGAATATGAAATTTTTCCTAAAAGTTCTGCAGCCTATCGAGGATAAATATAGACTTCTCCGTACCGATCCGCGAGACTCTACTAAACCTGCTCATGACTCATGAGACTTAAGTAACCTAGGCTCTGATACCAACTTGTCACGACCCAAATCCCCATACCCAGTCATGATGGCGCCTCTCGTGAAGACAAGGCCAGCCAGACCAAAACAGAACACCTCTTTTAAATAGTTAACCATCATAAACAGTAGTAACATATTAAATAATGCTCATAAATTGCGAAATTTAACGATAATAACAACAGGAACTATCCCGACACAGCCCAAACCGGGGTCTCACAAGTCATGAGCTACTACAGAATCTGCTATAAGTCTACAAAGTACGGAATCCGATACAACAGTCTGAAGAAAACATAAATGATAGAGGATAAGAGAGACAAGGGGCTGCGGACGTCAACAACTACCTCGTAACTCCAAATCATTGCCTAGCCTGGAAGGAATCAACACTCAGGTGCGGACTCTGCTATACCTGAATCTGCACACATGGTGTAGGGAGTAATGTGAGTACTCCGACTCAGTGAGTAATAATTACAAATAATGGCTGAAAGTATGAAAACACGTAAAGGCACTAAGTAGTTCTATATCAAAACAGTAAAATCATTTAAACATCTGTGGATAAGGAAATCATGTGAAAATTCTTTAGACCAGGTAAACAGATATGGTCAGTATAAATCAGCTCCTCAAGCCATTCAGTTCATTTATTCGTTCTTATCCTCAGTTGTCAATTCATATACTTCTCACGATAACCGAATCAATTTATATATATTTACCGCTGCGGCGTGCAGCCCGATCCGCATATCGTTGTGGCATACAGGCCGATCCATAATATTAATAGTCGACTGCGCTCACTTGGTGTGTGCAGACTCCGGAGGGGCTCCTTCAGCCCAAGCACTATATAATTGCTGCGGCGTGCAGCCCGATCCATATAAGTAATTGCTGCGGCGTGCAGCCCGATCCATAATATGTATAATATATATATCTGCTGCGGCGCGCAGCCTGATCCATATCATATAAAATATCCTTATTAGTGGGTCCTCGACCCCTCTCAGCCATTTAAAATCACAACCTCACGGGCATAATGTACGGTCGGGATCTCAGCTCTCATATCTCCTTCTATTTATGTTTAACATTTCAAAAATCTGGTTCATATCATTATTAAGCAGTTGGAAACATGACTGAGGATATAAATTCTTTAACAAAGTAAGTGAGGAAACCAGTCAAATATCCCCTAAGGTATCCACAGGTCGGCACAAGGCCCCAAGCATGGCAACAATCCCAATTCACAATAATAAAGTATGTCTCAATAAAAAATGTAGTAAAATATCATTCGGGATAGACCAAGTCCCAATCCCCATAGCATTGAACCTCACGCTCGTCACACAGCGTGTATCTCAACTTGGTATAGCACTACGTTGTGCAAATCCGGGGTTTCAAACCCTCAAGACATCATTTAAAATCACTACTCACCTCAAACTGTGCAAAACTCTAGCTCGCTATGCCCTTGCCTCTCAAATTGGCCTCCACGCGCGTCGAATCTATCCAAAAATCAGAATGAATAGGTCACAATATGCTAAGGGAACATAGCCCAAGCAAAAACATTCAAAAAATATCAAAAATCTCGAAATTAGCAAAACCCGAGCCCCGGGCCCACGTCTCGGAATCGGGTAAAATTTATATTTTTAGAATCCCCATATCCTCACGAGTCTAACCATACCAAAATTATCCAATTCCGATACCATTTGGTCCTTCAAATCATCATTTTACATTTTTGAAAGGTTCCACAACTTTCTTCCCAAATTCCATCTCAAATCACGAATTAAATGATGAATTCAGTGATAGATTCATGTACTCTAACCAAATCTAAGTTAGAATCACTTACCCCGACCAATTTCTTGAAAAACTTCGAAAAATTGCCAAAATCCGAGATCTCTAGGTCAAAATATCAAATAAAACCCCAAACCTCGTATTTATAGGGTACCCCCGGATTTCGACACCGATGACCGCACAAAAATGACCGCGGTCCGCGCAAAATCAGCGGGGTCCACGCAGCAACGTCCACGGCCGTGCAGGCCTTGCTCTACAGGGACATGCATTAGTATTTTGGCCATAACTTTCGCTACAGATGTCCAAATTGCAATATCTTTACTTTCTAGAAGCTAGACACGAAGGGCTACAACTTTCGTTTTTGAATCACCTCAAAATTCCTTGTGGAACAAAAGATATGATCTTCCGAAGTTGGACCAGCAACCTGCAGTCTTGAGTGACCGCGGCCGCAGCCACTTTGACACGGTCAGCGCTAGGCCAGCGCGCCCAGCGCGAAAAAGAGCGCGGTCCGCACCACAACTGCTGCCCCCTCCATTTTCTAAGTTCCGGGGTGTCCGTACTCGCTCAAAACTCACCCGAAACACGGTTGAGGCCCCCGGGACCTCAACCAAAAGCACCAACGCATCCTAAACATTAATCAACCTCGTTTGAATAATCAAAACACCTCGACTAACACCAAAAATCATCAAATCACATCGAATTCAAGCCTATGAATCTCAAGAACTTCCAAATTCCATTTTTGATCAAAACCCAAGCAAACGACGTCCGAATGACCTCAAATTTTGCATACAAGTCCAAAATGACATAATGATGATACAGAAACTCTCGGAATTCCATTCCGACCCTCGGATCAAAATCTCACCTATCAACCGGAATTCGCCAAAATACTAACTTTCGCCAATTCAAGCCTAATTCTACACCGTACCTCCAAAACCACTTCCGATCACTCTCCTAAGTCACAAATCACCTCCCGAAGCTAACCGAACCATCGGAACTCGCATCCGAACCCTCTAACACATAAGTCAACATCCGGTTGACTTTTCCAACTTAAACCTTCTTAAAAGAGACTAAGTGTCTTATTTCTTATTAAATCCACTTCAAATCAACTCGATTACACAAGATATGGATAATGAAGCATAAGGAAGCTGAAAATGGGGAAAACGGAGCGGTAACTCATGAGACGACTGGCCGGGTCGTCACATCTGACCAATCTAGTCAACATTTTGACCACATTATCGACCAAAAATCGACCAACTTTGGTCGCTAATGTATTTAGAATAGTTATTTAATAATTTTCTCCAATTTAGCGACCAACTTTGGTCGCTTTTCTTGACAGACCAATTTTGGTTGCAAATTGTTGGTCGCTTTTTTCCGAATTTCAAGTAGTGATACACCGACTACCAAATAAATGATGCAACACCGTCACCAATAGTGGATTCCACTGACGTTTGGTAGCTTTCTACCTTCAAAATTTCAATCAATTAAGGAGGGGAATGAAACTGATGTGGACCTTGAGGATACCAAATAGGAATCTCGTGTTACGGGAAGTAAAATTGAGCAAGTGAAGAAGGAAATCCATGCACCTCACAGACTTCAATTCTCTAAAATTGGTACTGATACACATCCATCACCTATGGAGGCGAGTGACACAATTGCCAAACTTAAGCCTCAAATACCGCTTTCCCTTTAGATTCCACTTCCAATTCACTTGTATTTAGCCATAATTAACTTAACAACGTCAATAAATGCTTAATTATAGGTTTTCTATCATTTTCCCAAAAACGTCAAAAATTGACCTCGGACCCGCTTGGTCACAACTCGAGGTTTGGACCAAAACCCGATTACCCATTCACTCACGAGCCCGAATATGCAATTAGTTTTTAATTCCGACCCCAAATCGAGGTATAAATCCCAATTATACAAAAAGCCCTAATTCTACCCAAATTCCCAATTTCTACCATGAAAACCTTAGATTTTTGGATGAAGATTGATGGAATGCAATGGGTAATTGAAAGAAAATAGTTTTGAATCATATACTAACACTTTGCGGAAGAACTTGTCTCTTTAAAATCGCCTCAATACCTTCTAGGTTTTGAAAAATATGAAATTATGGCCCTTTCCCACTTCTGCTTCTGTTTTAAGTACTGGGCGACAGTGTTCATCGCGTTCGCGTGAGCACTATCACATTCGCAAAGAGAAGCCTCCTAAGGACTTACGCAATCACGGGAAAGGTTACGCGTTTGTGAAGGTTTAGCCCTCTCTACCTTCGCGTTCGTGATAAGGGGTTCTCATTTGCATCGGGTTTCCCTGGGTCCCTTGACCAGCCCTCTGAAAGCTACGCATTCGTGGTAGACCGGCCGCGTTCGCATAGAGCAGTCCCCCCAATGCTTCGCGCTCACGACCTTGGTCTCGCATTCATGTAGAGTAAGATCCTCCCCCAGCCTAGTTTCCCCTTCGCGATTGCGAGAGTGACAACGTGATCAGGAAGCATAATGCCACAGACACCAGATACAACAATCTCACACCAGATTTTCTAAGTCAAAAACACCTTGAAGCCTATTCGAAACTCACCCGAGCCCTCGGGGCTCCAAACCAAACATACAAACAACTCCAAAAACATCATACAGACTGATTCATGTGATCAAATCGCAAAAATAACATCTTAAACGACGCATTTAGCATCAGAATCAATGAAAATCTCAAGAACTCTTAAAGTTACTATTTTCACAACCGAGGGTCCGAATCAAATCATATGAATTCTATTTCTTACCAAATTTTACAGGCACAGCTTAAATACCATATTAAACCTGTACCGGGCTCCGAAACCAAAATATGGGCCCGATACCATCAAATTCAAATATTGTTCAATTTCTAAACTCCTTATATTTTTCAGTTAAGCAATATTTCTTCAAAAATTTATTTCTTGGGCTAGGGACCTCAGAATTCAATTCCGGACATACGCCTAGGTCCCATATTTTTCTACGGACCCTCGAGGATCGTTAAATCATTGGTCCAGGTCCGTTTATAAAAAATGTTGACCGACGTCAACTTAATTCAATTTTAAAGGCAAAATTTAGCAATTTTCTCAAATTTTCACATAAAGGCTTTTCGGATATACGCCCGGACTACACACGTAAATCGAGGTGAGACAAAAGAAGGTTTTTAAGGCCTCGGAACACAGATTTGACTTCTAAAACAAGAGATGACCTTTTGGTTCATCACATTCTCCACATTTAAAACAATCGTTAATCCTCAAATAGACATAGAAAAGTACCTGAGTTGGTGAAAAGATGGGGATATTGGCTCTGCATTTCGGACTCAGACTCTCAGGTAGCTGCCTCGACAGACTGACCTCTCTACTGAACACGAACCGAAGGGTAACCCTTCGATCTCAACTGACGAACCTGCTGGTCTAGAATAGTTACTAGCTTCTCATCATAGGTCAAGTCCTTGTCCAACTGGACAGTGCTGAAGTCTAACACGTGGGATGGGTCGCCATGATACTTTCGAAGCATGGAGACATGAAACACTAGATGCACAGCTGATAGACCTAGCGAAAACGCAAGTCTGTAAGCCACATATCCCACTCGATCAAGGATCTCAAAAGGTCCAATGAATCTAGGGCTTAACTTGCCCTTCTTCCCAAATCTCATCACGCCTTTCATGGGTGACACCCGAAGCAACACTCGCTCTCCGACCATGAATGCCACTCATGAACCTTACGGTCGGCATAACTCTTCTACCTGGACTGAGCTGTACGAAGCCTATCCTGAATGATCTTAACCTTCTCCAAGGCATCCTGAACTAAATCTGTACCCAACAACCAAGCCTCTCCCGGCTCAAACCACCTAACCGGCGACCGACACCGCCTACCATATAATGCTTCATAGGGGGCCATCTGGATGCTCTAATGGTAACTATTATTGTAGGCAAACTCTTGTAATGTCAACAACTGATCCCAAGACCCTCCAAAGTCAATAACACATGCTCGGAGCATATCCTCCAAAATCTGAATAGTATGCTTGGACTGTCCGTCCGTCTGGGGATGAAATACTGTGCTCAACTCGACCCGCTGTCACGACCCAGATTTTCCACCCTCGGAAGTCATGATGACGCCTACTAATGTGAGCTAGGCAAGCCAATCATTTAACTACTTATTTCATTACTCAATTATTTCTTTAAAATAAATATAAGACGATAACATGAAAACAACAAAACTTTAAATAATTAAGCGGAAGATAACAACTAAATATTTGAAATCTGCATTTTTTACAACTCTTAAAACCTAAAGCACCCAAAACCTAGTGTAATAGTGTCACAGACGGTCTAAGATTTACTACATACAAAGTCTGAAGAAAATGACAATACACTATTTCTGAATAAAAGGAAAATGAAACAGGAAATAGGAATAGAGGAGGCGCCAAGGCCTGCGGATGCCTGCAGGTCTACATTGGATCTCCGCATAGAGTGAAGGTAGCCTCCACACTACGGTCCAAAAGCTGCTCCGGGATTTGCACATAGTGCAGAGTGTGGTATCAACACAACCGACCCCATGTGCTGGTAAGTGTCTAGCCTAACCTAGGCGAAGTAGTGACGAGGCTAGGACCAGAACTACCAAATAACTTGTGCAGTTCAAATACATATATAGCGGAAAGAAATATAGAAATAATCAGTCAATATGGGAGGGGAGCATGCTGTGGGGGAGATAACAATTCCAAATAGAAAGACATCAAGTAATGAAAGAAACAGTATACCTCGGATATCAACAAAGAATCAAAAATCAACAAATGCACGGCATCACCATTCGTGCTTTTACTCTCGTCCTCACCAAAGTAATCATATAATAAAAATGTACACGACATCACCCTTCGTGCTTTTACGCAATTTCCTTACCATATAATCAATATAATCGGCACGAAATGGTACATCGTGCGGCACGACATCACCCTTCGTGCTTGACACTCTTTCCTCACAATCATACACGGCATCATCCTTTGTGCTTTATACTCTTTCCTCACAAAACAAACAATGCACGACATCACCCTTCGTGCTTTAACTCTCTTCCTCACCCAAACAACAATCACAAACAATAGTGTAAGGGAACGAATGAAATTGCAATAAAAATCCTTGCAAGGGAACAACATCAATAACATCAACATCCCGGCAAGGGTGACAACATAATGATCTCTTCTCTTCTCACTTTTGCTTCATTATTCACTTCATAACTCGAGCCAATGCTCTAGAGGCTCAATTATCACTTATACTTTCGCAATTCGTTATACAACTTGATCCAACGCTCCTCAAGGTTCATAGATCACAATTCCTTCCACAAACTTTATACCACAAATAGAAACCACCACTAAGGCATGAAAGATACAACGAAGTCACGATAATCACAATATAAAGACTCACGGGCATGCTACACACCAACGTATAGATATTAGTCACCACGCCTATATGTCGTACTCAACAATTACCATATAGAAAATAAGACTCAACTCCTAATCCCTCAAGCTAAGGTTAGACCAAACACTTATCTCGATGCCACGAACACAATTCACGATCCAACTATAGCTTTACCCTTTGATTCCACCACCAATTCGCTTGTATCTAGTCACAAGTTACTTAATTACATCAATAAACGCTAAATGAATCAACCCCAATGCATGAAAATGAGTTTTCTAAAGTTTTACCCAAAAAGTCAAAAATCGCCTCCGGGCCCACATAGTCAAAACCCGAGGTTCAATCCAAAACCCGATTACCCATTACCCCACGACCCAAATATATAATTTATTTTGAAATCAGACCTCAAATCGAGGTCCAAATCCCCAATTTTTGAAAAACCTAGGTTCTACCCAAAACACCCAATTTCCCCCATGAAAATCATTGATTTTAAGTTGAAATCATGTTAAATGATGTTAATTATTGAAGGAAATGAGTTAAACTTAACTTACAATCGATTTGGAAGAAGAGTTGTTCTTGAAAAATCGCCCAAAAGAGTTTGTGCTTTGAAAAGATGTGAAAAATGGGTTTAAAATCGTCTAAGTATAAAGTTGCATGTCGAAGGTATGGGAAATGCGAATAGGGGTTCACAATTGCGAACCCCAACCTATGCTAACTTGGGAATTGCGAAACAGGGCTCGCATTAGTGAAGCCTTCAGGGAAAACTGGACTGTCGTATTTGCGATCCACATGTCGCATTTGCGACTTGGGAATTGCGAAGAAAGGGTCGCATTTGCGACCCAAGGCTGGGCAGGGGAATTTCGCACTTGCGATCGAAGCCTCGCATTTGCGAGCAAGACAAGCTTGGGCTGGTTTTGCATTTGTGATCCAGCCTTCGCATTTTCAAGCTCGCATTTGCAAGCCAGGCTTCGCAAATGCGAAGCCTATAGGCCTGGGCACACCAGCTAAAATCTGCAACTTATTAAGTCTAAAAGTCCACCCCGTGGCCTAGCCAAAACTCACCCGAGCCCTCGGGGCTCCAAACCAAATATACACACAACCTCAAAAATATCTCACAGACTTATTCGTGTACTCATATCACGAAAATAACATCAGAAACCTCGAATTAAACCTCAAAATCAATGAAATTTCTCAAAACTTCTTAAACATCAAATTTTGCATTTAACGTCTGAATCGTCAAACAGATTCCGTTTCTTACCATACTTCACAGAATTATCTTAAATCATATATAAGACCTGTACTGGGTGCCAGAACCAAAATACGGGCCCGATATCAACATGTTCTAATAAAAATTCATTTCCAAAACCTTTAAACCATTCAGAAAACAATTTTCTTTAAAGATTCATTTCTCGGGCTTGGGACCTCGAAATACGATTCTGGGCATACGCCTAAGTCCCATATTTTCCTACGGACCCTCCGGGACCATCAAATTACGGGTCCGAGTTCGTTTACCTAAAACATTGACCAAAGTCAAATTAATTCATTTTACAGTCAAAAGTTATCATTTTTCACTGATTTTCACATATAGGCTTTCCGGCTATGCGCCCAGACTGTGCACGCAAATCGAGGTGATGCTAGAAGAGGTTTTTAAGACCTCAGAATGTAGAATTTTATTTTAAAATAAATGATGACCTTTTGGGTCATCACACCCACGTACCCAACTCACACTGCACTGTCCTCCATAAATTCGAGGTAAAATGCGTAGCTCGATCAGAAATAGTAGACACGGGCACACCATGAAGACGAACGATCTCACGGATATAAATCTATGCCAACCACTCAGAAGAATAGCAAACCGCCACATGAATGAAATGCAATGACTTAGTCAGCCTATCCACAATAACCCATACTGCGTCGAACTTCCTCTGAGTCCATGGGAGTCCAACAATGAAGTCCATAGTGATACGCTTCCGCTTCCACTCAGGAATCTCAATCTTCTGAAGAAAACCACCAGGTCTCTAATACTCGTACTTTACCTGCTGACAATTCAAATACCGAGCTACATACACAACAATATCCTTCTTCATTCTTCTCCACCAATAATGCTGCCGCAAGTCCTGATACATCTTAGCAGCGCCTGTGTGAATAGAATGCCGAGAACTATGGGCCTCCTCTAGAATCAACTCACACAGTCCATCCACATTAGCCACACAAACTCAACCCTGCATCCTCAAAACTCCATCCTCATCAATTGTGACCTACTTGGTACCTCCGTACCGCACTATGTCTCGAAGAACAAGAAAATGAGGATCATCATATTGCCGATCTTTGATATGCTCAAATAATAAAGAACGAGCGACTATGCAAGCTAGAACAAGACTGGTCTCAGAAACATCCAATTTCACGAACAGATTGGCTAAAGCCTGAACATCCAAAGCAAGCGGTCTCTCACCAACCGGAATATACAAAAGGCTGCCCATACTAACTGACTTCCTACTCAAAGCATGGACCACCACATTGTCCTTCCCAGAATAATATAAGATGGTGATATCATAGTATTTCAACAACTCCAACCACCTCCTCTGCCTCAAATTTAGCTCCTTCTAATTGAACAAGTATTGCAAACTCTTGTGATACATGAACACTTCACACGAAATGCCATATAAATAATGCCTCCAAATCTTCAGCGCATGAACAATGGCTGCTAGCTCCAAATCATGAACTAGATAATTCTTCTCATAAATCTTCAGCTACCATGAAGCATATACAATAACTTTGCCATTCTGTATCAACACCACACCAAGTCCAATACGAGATGCGTCACAATGTACTGTATATGGCCCTAAACCTGTGGGTAATACCAATATCGGTGCTGTGGTCAAGGCTATCTTGAGCTTATGAAAGCTCGCCTCACACTTGTCTGACCACCTGAACTGGGCACCCTTCTAGGTCAACCTAGTTATCGGGGCTGCAATGGATGAAAACCCCTCCACAAACTGATGGTAATAGCCCGCCAAACCTAAGAAACTCCGGATCATTGTAGCTGATGTGGGTCTAGGCCAGTCCTTGACTGCCTCAATCTTCTTAGGATCCACCTAAATACCCTCCGCTGATACAACGTGACCCAAGAATGCTACTGAACTCAACCAAAACTCATATTTCGAAAACTTAGCATACAATTGGTTGTCTCTCAAAGTCTGAAGAATGACTCGAAGATGCTGCTCGTGCTCCTCTCGGCTGCGGGAATAGATCAAAATATCATCAATGAAGACAATCACGATGGAATCCAAATAAGGCTTGAACACCCGATTCATCAAAACCACAAAAGCTGTTGGGGAATTTGTCAACCCAAATGACATAACTAAGAAGTCATAATGTCCGTACCGAGTGCGAAAAGCTGTCTTAGGGATCTCGGATGCCTTAATCCTCAACTGATGGTAGCCAAACCTCAAATCAATCTTTTAAAATACCTTGGCACCTTGAAGCTAATCAAATAAATCATCAATCCTCTGCAATGAATACTTGTTCTTGATGGTGACCTTGTTCAGTTGCCGATAATCTATACACATCCTCATCGATTCTTCCTTCTTCTTAACAAACAACACCGGCGCACCCCAGGGCGAGACACTAGGTCTAATAACGCCCTTATCAAGCAGGTCCTACAACTATTCTTTCAATTCTTTCAACTCTAGCGGGGCCATACGATATGACGGGATAGAAATGGCTGAGTGCCCGGAGCTAAATCAATGCAAAAGTCAATATCCTTGTCGGGTGGCATCCTCGGCAGATATGAAGGAAATACCTCTGGAATCTCCCGAACAACTGGTACAGAATCTATCGAAGGAACCTCAGCTCTAGAATCACGAATATAAGCCAAATAAGCCAAATACCCCTTCTCGACCATACACCGAGCCTTTATATACGAGATAACCCTGGTGGTAGAATGACCAGGAGTCCCTCTCCACTCCAAACGAGGCAACCCCATCAATGCTAAGGTTACGGTCTTGGCATGACAGTCCAATATATCATGATAAGGTGATAACCAATACATCCCCAAAATGATATCGAAGTCCACCATATCGAGATGTAGGAGATCTACACTAGTCTCAAGACCCCAATAACAACCACTCATGAACGATAGACGCGATCTATGTTACATCTCGTACTTTAATATTAGGATAAGTCGTAGTAATGCAGATGAGGTTGAAGGGATGAAGACCCCAAAAGTTTAACAACCTTAATACCGTTAGATATTATGTTAATGTGGTATTTTCTTTTATGTATAGTATTTTACTAAAAGTTTTATAAGTATAATTTTGGATAGTTACCATTATTACTATTTTCGGATATGGTAAATTATACTCATAATTTAAAAAATTTTATGAGAATTTTTTTATTGTAAAGATAGAAATTATTTTTTCACAAGAAAAGAAGGTTATATTTTTACCATTTTAAGAATTTAGCGTGTGAAATTTTTTACTCTTTATATGAGATTAGGAATATTATATATTGAGAAAATATATGTATTTTTACATGGATATTTTACTGAAATAATAGTATATGTATTTATTTTATATGGTACCACATGACCATGATAGTAGGGTATATAATGTGTGTTAAAAGTGTATAGTATTTTAAGTAAGTTGAGATAATTGTTGGCTATATGGGTAATTGGTTAATTATTAGTTAATGACAGATTAACTAGTTAATTAGTAACTAGTGGATAATTAATTAGAATCTTGAATAAAGCCTAAAAAAGGCCTTAATGTGCAAGCCCCATATGGTCCATTAAGTGACTCATACACTAGGAAGTAAGGTGTCACATTTTGGGGACAAGTATGCTTGCTGAGCATTGAATATTTTATGTGGCAAGATCTAAAATGTGTTCACCAAATTATCTCATTTTTGTTGAAGAAAACGTTATTAAGACAATTTGCATTGTACGTCATTTTATGGATTGCTTTTCTTAAAGTAAGCAAAGTCCCACCCCTAATTAGTAATATTGCCCATAAGTCTTAAAGTGAGGTGCTAAGACTAAGAATTCATTTGAAAGTGCTAAGCTTCATTTTGATACTAAAGATTACGGATGAGACTCCAAAAAATTTTCATTTGAAATTCCAAGTCTTTGGATACCAAAACTTACAGATAAGACTCCAAGAATTCATTTGAAACTTCCCCATGTGATAAAGCGTGAGATGTTGCAATTCTAAGGGAGTACGTTGCAATCTTCCTTAAAGAATATTATAAAGATTTTTCCCTACTTCGATTCGGCGTTAAGTGTTTTTCGCAAAAACGTATATTAGAGGGATTGTTAAGAGAACCGGCTCAGGTATGTTAAGGCTAATCCTTATTTATTTGGCATGATTCAAGTAACGAAGCATAAACGTAATGCTATTTCATAAGTGATTCTACTCTTAGTAGTTAAGGATGTCTATGTTATTCATTCCTGTAAAGTGATGTCTAAGTATGTTCCTAAGTTTCTATTGAGGTATATGATAAAGATATTAATGTTTATAATATAGTTATTCATGTATATTTGCATCTTCATTCATTTACCACTGAGCTATGGCCGGTTGGGAAGTTACATATTTACCACCGTGCTACGACAGGTTGGGCAGTCATGCATATTCATTTACCACAGTGCTACGGACAGTCGGGCAGACATGCATTTACCACCGGGCTACGCCCAGTCGGGCAGTTACCATCGGTTGGGTTGTTATGTATCATTATTTACCACCAGTTGGGCAGTCATACATTTACCACCATACGACGGCCGGTTATGTAGTTACCACTGACCAGTTGGGCAGTTGTCACGACCCAATCCCCGAACCCAGTCGTGATGGCGCCTCTCGTAAAGACAAGGCCAGCCAGACCAAAACGGAACACCTCTTTTAAATAGTTATTCATCATAAACAGTAGTAACATATAATATAATATTCATAAATTTCAGAATTTAACGATAATAACAGCAGGAACCATCCCGACAGAGCCCAAACCGGGGTGTCACAAGTCATGAGCTAATATAGAATCTACTATAGGTCTACAAAGTACGGAATCCGATACAAGGGGTTGCAGACGTCAACAACTACCTCGTAACTCCAAATCACTGCCTAGCCTGGAAGGAATCAACGCTCAGGTGCAGACTCTGCTATACCAGAATCTGCACACATGGTGCAGGGAGTAATGTGAGAACTCCGACTCAGTGAGTAATAATTACAAATATTGGCTGAAAGTATGAAAGCACGTAAAGGCACAAAGCAATTCCATATCAAGCAGTAAAATCATTTAGAGCAGTAAATCAGTGAAGAAATCAAATGATATTCCATGATATTCCTTTTTAAAACAAGTAAAACAAATAGAAATCTGCCCCTCAGGCACAGTATCAACCGCTCAGCATAGTATCAGCCCCTCGGGCTCACTCTCAGTACAGTATCAGCCCCTCGGGCTACCTCACAATCACTCAACATAATGGTCAGCCATTGTTACCTGACCAAATTTCATCAAACAGTGTCATTGTTACCACTGTTTCAAATCACATGGGTACCCGCGCTCACTGTGGGTGTGCAGACTCCGGAAGGGCCCTTTACGGCCCAAGCGCTATATCAAGCCACCTCATGGCATCATCACTCAGCATATCCTCACATCACTCAAGCCATCGCATGGCATAAATAGTATCTCAGGCCCTCAGCCTCATATCACTCAGCATATCCTCACATATGGCCCTCGGCCTCACTCAGTTCAGAAATCATCATAAGCCCCTTGGGCATTAGTAAAACAGTAGTTCTCAGCCCAAAACACGATGTAGAAATATCATTTAAGTTTCAAATCTGAGTAAAAGTGGCTGAGTTTGTAAAACAGTAGATATCAACAGGACTGAGTTCAAATAATAAGTCACGTAGTGAGGAAACAGTGATAAAAATCCCCGAAGGGTTCAAATAGTTGGCACGAAGCCCAAATATGGCAATCAGCCCTAATCATGATGGTAACAAATGAATTTCAGTCAAATATTCGGTAAAATCATCAATCGGGATGGACCAAGTCACAATCCCCAGTAGTGAAAAACCCCACGCTCATCATCCGGCGCGTATCTTGCCTCAATATAGCACTACAATGTGCAATACGGGGTTTCAAACCCTCAGGACATCATTTACAACCATTACTCACCTTGAACTGGCTAATTCTCTAGCTCGCGACACCCTTTGTCCCTCGATTTGGCCTCCACGCACGTCGAATCTATCAAAAATCAGAACGAATACGTCACAATATGCTAAGGGAACAAAGCCTAAGCGAAAACATTCGAAAAATATGGAAAATATTGAAATTAGCAAAACCCGAGCCCCGGGCCCACATCTCAGAATTGAGTAAAATTTATATTTTCAGAATCCTCGTACCCTCACGAGTCCAACCATACCAAAATTATCCAATTCCGATACTATTTGGTCCTTCAAATCATCATTTTACATTTTTGAAAGTTTCGACAATTTTCTTCCCAAATTCCATCTCAAATCACGAATTAAATGATGAATTCAGTGATATATTCATGTATTCTAGCCAAATCTGAGTTAAAATCACTTACCCCGATGAATTTCTTGAAAAACCTTCGAAAAATTGCGAAAATCCGAGCTCTCTAGGTCAAAATATTAAATAAAACCCAAAACCTCGTATTTATAGGTACCCCTCAGGTTTCCAGCTCACGCGGCCGCACCAAAACACACGCGGCCCGCGCAAGCCAGTGCGGTCCGCGCAAAGGCAACGCGCGGCCGCACAGGCCTCCTTCTGCAGTGACAGGCTTTAGTATTTTGGCATTAACGTTTGCTACAAATGTCCAAATTGCGATATCTTTACCTTTCTGGAAACTAGACACGAAGGGCTACAACGTTCGTTTTTAATCACCTCAAAATTCCTTGTGGATCAAAGTATATGAGCTTCCGAAGTAGGACCAGCTGTTCGTTCCCCCACGCGGCCGCACACCACTTTGTGCGGTCCGCATGACACATACCGCGGCCGCATCCGACTCTGTGCGATCCGCACGGAACACACCGCGGGCGCACTCCTTTTTGTGCGGACCGCATGGTTAAGTTCCGGTGCCTGCATCCCCTGTAGGCCTGCTACATCTATGATTTTTGCACTAAAACATCCCGGAACCTACCCGGAACTCCCGAAACTTTAAACCAATTGTACCAACACATCTCATGACATCGTTCAAACTTGATCAAAACTTCGGAACGCTCACAACAACATCAAATCGCCAATTTAACATAGGATTCAAGCCTAAGAACTCCAAGAACTCTTAAATTATGCTTTCGATCAAAAGGTCTATCAAATCTCGTCCGAATGACTTGAAATTTTGCACACACACATCCCAAATGACACAATGAAGCTACTGCAACTCGCGGAATTCCATTCTGACCCCTATATCAAAATCTCGCCTATCAACCGGAATTTGCCAAAATATCAATTTCGCCAATTCAAGCCTAAATCTTCTCTACAACTCCAAAACCCATTCCGATCGCGCTCCTAAGTCATAAATCACCTCCCAAAGCTAACCGAACCATCAGAACTCATTTCCGAGCCTTCTAACACATAAGTCAACATCCGATTGACTTTTTCCAACTTAAGCCTTCTTAAAAGAGACTAAGTGTCTGATTTCTTACCAAATCCTCTCGAACTCGAACTAATCATCTCGATCACATAAAACATGGATAACGAAGCGTAAAGAAACTGAAATGGGGGAAATGGAGCGGTAACTCAAGATACGACTGGCCGGGTCGTCACACCATCCCCAACTTAAACAAACGTTCTTCCTCGAACGAGTCAAGAAACATACCTAAAGCCTCAAACTGATGAGGATATCTGCTCCGTATCTCCCGCTCGGTCTCCTAGGTAGTTTCCTCCACGAGCCGACCTCTCCACTGCACCTTTAGTGAAGCTATATCCTTTGACCTCAACTTCTGAACCTGGCGACCCAAATAGCTACTAGCTCCACATCAAAGGTCAAATCATCATCCAATCGAACTGTGCTGTAGTCAAAACATGAGACGGATCCCCACTATACTTCCGGAGCATAGAAACATGAAATACCGGATGCACACTCGACAGGCTGGGTGGCAAAGCAAGCTCATAAGCCACCTCCCCAATCCTCCGAAGCACCTCAAAAGGCCCAATAAACCGAGGACTCAACTTGCCTTTCTTCCCAAATCTCATAACACCCTTCATGGGCAAAACCTTCAGCAAGACCTTCTCACCGACCATGTAGAACACAACTCGAACCTTCCGGTTAGCATAACTCTTCTGACGTGACTGCGCTGTACGAAACCTTTTCTGAATCACCTTCACCTTCTCTAAGGCATCCTGAACCAAATCTGTCCCCAATAGTCTAGCCTCACTGGGCTCGAACCAACCAACCGGAGATCTACATTGCCTCCCGTATAAAGCCTCATATGGAGGCATCTGAATACTCGACTGGTAGCTGTAGTTGTAAGCAAACTCTACAAGTGGTAGAAACTTATCCCATGAACCTCCAAAGTCAATAACACAAGCACGCAACATGTCCTCCAATATTTGAATAGTACGCTCGGACTGTCCGTCCGTCTGAGGATGAAACGCTGTGCTCAACTCTACTTGAGTACCCAACTCTCTCTGCACGGCTCTCCAGAACTGCGAAGTAAACTGAGTACCTCTATCTGAGATGATAGAAACAGGAACGCCATGCAACCGAACAATCTCCCAGATATAAATCCCTACCAACCGCTCAGAAGAATAGGTAGTACACACAGGAATGAAGTGCGCAGACTTGGTCAGCCAATCCACAATCACCCAAATAGCATTGAACTTCTTCAAAGTCCGAGGAAGTCCAACTACAAAGTCCATCGTGATTCTCTTCCACTTCCACTCGGGAATAACCATCTGCTGAAGTAAGTCACCCGGTCTCTGATGCTCATACTTCACCTGCTGACAGTTGAGACACCGAGCTACAAATCCCACAATATCTTTCTTCATTCTTCTCCACCAATAGTGCTGCCTCAAATCCTGATACATCTTCACGGCACCCGGATGAATGGAATACCGCGAGCTATGGGCCTCCTCCAGAATCAGCTCTCTAAGCCCATCCACATTGGGCACACAAATTTGGCCCTGCATCCTCAACACACCATCATCACCGACGGTCACATCTCTGGCATCATCATGCTGAACTCTGTCCCTAAGGACAAGCAAATGCGGATCATCATACTGGCGTTCTCTGATGCGATCATATAAAGAAGACCGAGAAACCACACAAGCCAACACCCGACTGGGCTCTGAAATATCCAACCTCACGAACCGATTGGCTAGGGCCTAAACATCAACCGCAAGAGGTCTCTCGCCAACTGGAATATATGCCAAACTCCCCATACTCACTGCCTTTCGGCTTAAAGCATCAGCCACCACATTGGCCTTTCCCGGATGGTACAATATAGTGATATCATAATCCTTAAGCAACTCCAACCATCTCCGCTGCCTCAAATTAAGATCTTTTTGCTTGAACAAATGCTGAAGACTGCGATGATTAGTGAACACCTTACAAGATACGCCATACAAGTAATGCCTCCAAATCTTCAATGCGAGAACTATGGCAGCCAACTCCAAATCATGAACAGGGTAGTTCTTCTCATGGGGCTTCAACTGCCGAGAAGCATAAGCAATAACTCTACCCTCCTACATCAACACACAACCAATCCCAACTCTTGAAGCATCACAATACACAGTATATGAACCTGAAGCTGATTGTAAAACCAACACTGGAGCTGTGGTCAAGGCTGTCTTGAGCTTATGAAAGCTCTCCTCACACTCGTCCGACCATACGAATGGAGCACCCTTTTGAGACAACTTGGTCAAGGGCAATGCAATGGATGAAAATCCCTAAACAAACCGGCGATAATAGCCTACTAACCCAAGAAAGATACGAATCTCTGTGGCTGAGGACGGTCTGGCCCAACTTTGAACCGCTTCTATCTTCTTCGAATCAACCTGTATACCCTCGCTGGACACTACGTGCCCCAAGAAAGACACTGAACTGAGCCAAAACTCACACTTGGAGAATTTTGCATAAAGTTTCTCCTCCCTTAGTCTCTATAACACAACTCTCAAATGCTCCGCGTGCTTCTCCTGACTACGCGAGTACACCAGAA
This sequence comes from Nicotiana tabacum, assembly GCF_000715075.1. Classification (NCBI taxonomy): domain Eukaryota; kingdom Viridiplantae; phylum Streptophyta; class Magnoliopsida; order Solanales; family Solanaceae; genus Nicotiana; species Nicotiana tabacum. The sequence goes on along the minus strand of NC_134089.1, from coordinate 48,086,840 downwards.
TATCATCAATTAATACAATAACGAACGAATCCAGACAAGGCCGAAATACACTATTCATCAAATGCATGAATGTTGTTGGGGCATTGGTTAGCCTGAAGGACATAACAAGAAACTCATAATGACCATATCTTGTCCTGAAAGCAGTCTTAAGAATATCTGAATCCCTGATCTTCAACTGGTGATAGCCCGAACGGAGATCAATCTTAGAGAACACCCTCGCCCCCTGAAGCTGATCAAATAAATCATCAATGCAAGGTAAAGGATACTTGTTCTTGATTGTTACTTTGTTCAATTGCCTATAATCAATGCACATTCTCATCGTGCCATCCTTTTTCTTCACAAATAAAACCGGTGCACCCCAAGGGGACACACTAGGCCGAATGAACCCCTTATCTAGGAGTTCCTGAAGCTGTTCTTTCAATTCCTTCAACTCTGCTGGGGCCATACGATATGGCAGAATAGAAATGGGCTGAGTGACCGGCACCAGGTCAATACCAAAATCAATATCCCTGTCCGGTGGCATGCCCGGCAGGTCTCCAGGAAAAACATCGGGAAAATCCCTCACAACTAGAACAGAATCAATACTAGGAGTCTCAGGTCCAACATCCCTCACAAATGCTAGATATAAAAGGCAACCCTTCTCAACCGCCTTCAAGAAAGAGATCACTCTACTAGGAATATAATCAGTCACACCACGCAACTCGATCCGCGGTACACCCGGCATAACCAAAGTGACTGTCTTAGCATGGTAGTCTAGAATAGCACGACACGGAGATAGAAATCCATGCCCAAAATGACATCAAAATCCACCATGCTCAATAGAAATACATCCACTCGGGTCTCTAAACCCCCAATAGTCACCACACATGACCGGTACACACGGTCTACCACAATAGTATTGCCCACTAGGGTAGATACATGAACAGGTAAAGCAAGAAACTCACGGGGCGTACCCAAATAACGAGCAAAATATGATGACACATAAGAAAAGGTGGAACCGAGATCAAATAATACAGAGGCATCTCTGAAGCAGACTGAAACAATACCTGTAATGACAACATCTGAAGAAATAACATCTGACCTGCCAGGAAGTGCATAGAAACGGGCATGACCGCCCCCTGATCGACCTCCCTCTCTAGGGCAACCCCTAGCTACATGACCTCCACCCCTAGCTGGCTGGGCGGGTGGTGAAGTAACTGGAGTAGTAGTCGAGGGCTGAACCCTCTGCTGAGATGAACTAGCCATACGGCGAGGACACTGCCTCCACACATGTCCAAACGCTCCACACTCATAACAACTCCCAGGTGCTGGAGAAGGGGACTGAAGGGAACCCCTTACACCGGAGTGACCAGCTGATGCACTCGGCATAGAAGAACCCTAAGCTGACGGGGCACGAGATGAACTCTAGGCTGGAAGGGCACTGAGTGATGACTGGCCCCGCTGAGATCCATGATGACCATGACCCGAAGATGCCCCGCGATACTCTAGGCGGGCTGACTGAGCATGCCTAAAAGAACGGCCTCTACCATGCTGAAACTGGACCCATGAAGAAGCACCACTATAACTGCCAGATCCTCGAGGCTTCTTGGCCTCTCTCTCCTCTCGATCCTGACGGCGAACCGTCTCAATCTCGCGAGCGATATCGACCACCTCCTCGAACATAGCACCCAACACCCTCTCTCAGGTCATAAGAATATGGAGGTGATAGTTAAGGCCATCAACAAATCTCCTGATCCTCTCATGATCTGTCGGAACCATCTAAATGGCATGACGAGCCAACTCAGAAAACCTTGACTCATATTGTGACACAGTCATATCCCCCCGTCGCAACCACTCAAACTTTCTACGCAGCTCCTCTCTGCGGGACTGCGGCATATACTTCTCCAAGAAGAGAGTGGAGAACTGCTGCCAAGTAAAGGGCGCTGCTCCAACCGGCCTACGCCTCTCATACGCCTCCCACCATGTGAAGACAGCCCCAGTAAACTGAAAGGTGGTAAATGCCACACCACTAGTCTCAAGAATCCCTGCTGTACGGAGCATCTGCTGACACTTATCAAGAAAATCCTGGGCATCCTCTCCCTCAGCACCACTGAATGACGGAGGCTGGAGTCTACCAAACCTCTCAAGACGACGCTGCTCATCATCCGGCATAACTGGCACAATAAACTCCTGAGCTGGTACAACCGGCTGAGCTGGTGGTGCCCCTGGTGTTTGTAGTCCCTGCACTACCTGTTCAGGTGTGCGAGCAGCGGGGGTCCGATTGCCTCCCCCGGCTTGTGAAGTGGCTGCTGCGGTAGTGGCTGAAACTGCCTGAGCCAGGCCAGTGCAAACTGATAAGATCTGTGCCAAGGCCTCCTGAAAGACCCGGAACCACGATAGGCACAACTGGTGTCTGAACTGGTGCTACTGGAGCATCCATAGCGGGAGCCTGATCCAGAGCCGGGGTAGCCGTTGCATCAACAGGTGCTTCCCTCGCTGCTCTGCCCTTGCCACGTCTACGACCACGTCCATAGCCCCTGGTGGCCTCATTGGGTGGCACTGGTGGTCGTCCACCTCGTTCGGTAGCTCGCGTCCTCACCATATGTGAGAGAATGGAATATCATAAGTTTAGTACTCGGACCAACAAGTTCGCACGACAAGAGTTTCAAAAATATGAAATTTTTCCTAAAGGTTCTGCAGCCTCTCGAGGATAAATACAGACGTCTCCGTACCGATCCGCGAGACTCTACTAAACCTGCTCATGACTCGTGAGTCCTAAGTAACCAAGGCTCTGATACCAACTTGTCACGACCCAATCCCCGAACCCAGTCGTGATGGCACCTCTCGTGAAGACAAGGCCAGCCAGACCAAAACGGAACACCTCTTTTAAACAGTTATTCATCATAAACAGTAGTAACATATAATATAATATTCATAAATTTCGGAATTTAACGATAATAACAGCAGGAACCATCCCGACGCAGCCCAAATCGGGGTGTCACAAGTCATGAGCTACTACAGAATTTGCAATAGGTCTACAAAGTACGAAATCCGATACAACAGTCTGAAGAAAACATAAATGATAGAGGTTAAGAGAGACAAGGGGCTGCGGACGTCAACAGCTACCTCATAACTCCAAATCATTACCTAGCCTGGAAGGAATCAACACTCAGGTGCGGACTCTACTATACCTGAATCTGCACACATGGTGTAGGGAGTAATGTGAGTACTCCGACTCAGTGAGTAATAATTACAAATAATGGCTGAAAGTATGAAAACACGTAAAGGCACAAAGCAATTCCATATCAAGCAGTAAAATCATTTAGAGCAGTAAATCAGTAAAGAAATCAAATGATATTCCCTTTTTTAAAACAAGTAAAATAGGTAATTAAGAAGTAGAAATCCGCCCCTCGGGGACAATATCGACCACTCAACATAGTATCAGCCCCTCGGGCTCACTCTCAGTACAGTATCAGCCCATCGGGCTCACTCTCAGTACAGTATCAGCCCCTCGTGCTACCTCACAATCACTCAACATAATGGTCAGCCATTGTTACCTGACCAAATTGCATCAAATAGTGTCATTGTTACCACTGTTTCAAATCACATGGGTACCCGCGCTCACTGTGGGTGTGCAGACTCCGGAGGGGCCCCTTACGGCCCAAGCGCTATATCAAGCCACCTCGTGGCATCATCACTCAGCATATCCTCACATCACTCAAGCCACCGCATGGCATAAATAGTATCTCAGGCCCTCGGCCTCATATCACTCAGCATATCCTCACATATGGCCCTCGGCCTCACTCAGTCCAGAAATCATCATAAGCCCCTTGGGCATTAGTAAAACAGTAGTTCTCAGCCCAAAACATGATGTAGAAATATCATTTAAGTTTCAAATCTGAGTAAAAGTGGCTGAGTTTGTAAAACAGTAGATATCAACAGGATTGAGTTCAAATAATAAGTCAAGTAGTAAGGAAACAGTGATAAAAATCACCGAAGGGTTCAAATAGTTGGCACGAAGCCCAAATATGGCAATCAGCCCAAATCATGATGGTAACAAATGAATTTCAGTCAAATATTCGGTAAAATCATCAATCGGGATGGACCAAGTCACAATCCCCAGTAGTGAAAAACCCCACGCTCATCATCCGGCGCGTATCTTGCCTCAATATTGCACTACAATGTGCAATACGGGGTTTCAAACCCTCAGGACATCATTTACAACAATTACTCACCTCGAACTGGCTAGTTCTCTAGCTCGCGACGCCCTTTGTCCCTCGATTTGGCCTCCATGCACGTCGAATCTATCAAAAATCAGAACGAATACGTCACAATATGCTAAGGGAACAAAGCCCAAGCGAAAACATTCGAAAAATATAAAAAATATCGAAATTAGCAAAACCCGAGCCCCAGGCACACGTGTCGGAATCGGGTAAAATTTACATTTTCAGAATCCTCGTACCCTCACGAGTCCAACCATACCAAAATTATCCAATTCCGATACCATTTGGTCCTTCAAATCATTATTTTACATTTTTGAAAGGTTCCACAATTTTCTTCCCAAATTCCATCTCAAATAACGAATTAAATGATGAATTCAGTGATAGATTCATGTATTCTAGTCAAATCTGAGTTAAAATCACTTACCCCGATGAATTTCTTGAAAAACCTTCGAAAAATCGCCAAAATCCGAGCTCTCTAGGTCAAAATATTAAATAAAACCCAAAACCTCATATTTATAGGTACCCCTCAGGTTTCCAGCTCACGCGGCCGCACCAAAACGCACGCGGCCCGCGCAAGCCAGTGCGGTCCGCGCAAAGGCAACGCGCGGCCGCACAGGCCTCCTTCTACAGTGACAGTCTTTAGTATTTTGGCCATAACGTTTGCTACAGATGTCCAAATTGCGATATCTTTACCTTTCTGGAAACTAGACACGAAGGGATACAACATTTGTTTTTAATCACCTCAAAATTCCTTGTGGATCAAAAGATATGAGCTTCCTAAGTAGGACCAGCTATTCGTTCCCCCACGCGGCCGCACACCACTTTGTGCGGTCAGCATGACACATACCGCGTCCGCATCCGACTTTGTGCGATCCGCACGGAACTTACCGCGGGCGCACTCCTTTTTGTGCGGACCGCATGGTTGAGTTTCGGGGCCTGCAACCCCTGTAGGCCTGCTACAGCTATGATTTTTGCACTAAAACATCCCGGAACCTACCCGGAACTCCCGGAACTTCAAACCCATTGTACCAACACATATCATGACATCGTTCAAACTTTCTCAAAACTTCGGAATGCTCACAACAACATCAAATCGCCAATTTAACATGGGATTCAAGCCTAAGAACTCTTAAATTATGCTTTCGATCAAAAGGTCTATCAAATCTCGTCCGAATGACCTGAAATTTTGCACACACATCCCAAATGAGATATTGAAGCTACTGCAACTATCGGAATTCCATTTCGACCCCTATATCAAAATCTCGCCTATCAACCAGAATTTGCCAAAATATCAATTTCGCCAATTCAAGCCTAAATCTTCTCTACAACTCCAAAACCCATTACGATCGCGCTCCTAAGTCACAAATCACCTTCCGAAGCTAACCGAACCATCAGAACGCATTTCCGAGCCTTCTAACACATAAGTCAACATCCGGTTGACTTTTTCCAACTTAAGCCTTCTGAAAAGAGACTAAGTGTCTCATTTCTTACCAAATCCTCTCCGAACTCGAACTAATCATCTCGATCACATAAAACATGGATAACGAAGCATAAAGAAGCTGAAATGGGGGAAATGGAGTGGTAACTCATGAGAAGACTGGCCGGGTCGTCACAACAGTCATGCATCATACGACATGGATAATAGTTTAAAAGAGAAACATTATATATATGTAAGTATAATAAGTATGAATATATAGTGGCACTGCAGAGATTCAGGTCGGTTCTTATATGTCTTTAATTAATGGTGAATTATGGTTATGTTTTGCCTTACCTACTCAGTACATTATTTGTATTGACGTCGTTTTATTGGGGACGCTGCATTCATGCCTGTAGGTATAAATAATCAGTTTGGCGAGCCCTCATAGTAGATGAGATTGGCATTCTGTGAAGTATCGATAAGGCTCGACCTCATTCGGAGTGCAGCCGAGGTTATGAGTCATCGTGTTAGAGTTTTGCTACAGACTTTTGGGTAGGCCGGTACTCTATCCCATTTGATTTCGAATAAGCTTAGAGGCTTTGTATACAGAGGTTCCTTTTATACAGTATGTCAGAGGACTTGACGACCCATATGTATTCATGATTTAAGAAAGACGGTTCACTGATACAGGGTTTTCCCACTTACTGTTGTACATTATGAGTTGTGGCCATGTTGGCCCATGATAGTTACAAAAGGAATCAGTTCATCTAACTTGACCTATATATGTTCTAGTTTAAGTCGAATGATCATGAGTTACAGAGTGCTCCGCTCCGCACCGGGTGCCAGCCATGTCTCCCTAGGTTTGGGGTGTGACAAAGTTGTCTCAGAGCGGGTTCTGTCCTAGGAAGTCTACAAAGCCGTGCCTAGTAGAGTCTCACTTATGGGTGTGTTGCGCGCCACATTTATAATTGAGAGGCTATAGAGCATTTAGGAAATGTTACCTTTCTTTTGTTTCCAGATCGTGCCATAGAGTTGAGTCGTAAGAAGTCAGTATGGAGCTTTCACCAGATTTTGTATGCAGTAGAGGTGCATGTATCACAGTAGAGCTTTAAGGCGTAATGTGGAAGGGAGGTTATTAAAGAAACAGAAGATACAATGCAATATTGAAAAGTAAGTAAGGTAAAGGTGAAGAAGATACGAGATACTCAAGTACAAAATATTGTGAATAGTCGAGACTTCGCATATAGTTTGGGTTTTAATTTAATTTACAGAGGAAACCCTAGTGAAAATTTCGTAAATCTATAAGAATTAACATTCGAGTACGAATGTTCTGGGGGGGGGATGTTACATCCCGTACATTAATATTAGGATAAGTCGTAGTAATCCATATGAGGTTGAAGGGATTAAGACCCCGAAAGTTTAACAACCTTAATACCGTTAGATATTATGTTAATGTGATATTTTCTTTTATGTAAAATATTTTACTAAAAGTTTTATAAGTATAATTTTGGATAGTTACCATTGTTACTATTTTCAGATATGGTAAATCATACTCATAATATAAGAAAGTTTATGAGATTTTCTTTATTGTAAAGATAAATTATTTTTTCACAAGAAAAGAAGGTTATATTTTTACCATTTTAAGAATTAAGCGTATGAAATTTTTTATTCTTTATATGAGATTAGGAATATTATAAGTTGATAAAATATATGTATTTTTACATGGATATTTTACTGAAATAATAATATATGTATTTATTTTATATGGTACCACATGACCATGATAGTAGGGTATATAATGTGTGTTAAAAGTGAGTACTATTTTAAGTAAGTTGAGATAATTCTAATTTGTTAATTAATAATTAGTGGATAATTAATTAGAATCTTGGATAAAGCTTAAAAAAGGCCTTAATGTGGCAGCCTCATATGGTCCATTAAGTGACTCATACACTAGGAAGCAAGGTGTCACATTTTGGGGAGAAGTATGCTTGCTAAGCATTGAATATTCTAAGTGGTAAGATCTAAAAAGTGTGCACCAACTTATTGTTGATATCCAATTGTTTTCCTATATATTTTTCATATGCAAGATACTTTCACAATAGCATACGTGTGCATATATAAGCATGCCCAAGTGTTTTAATATTTTTTTCGATTTTTAAAATTTTTTTAAATCAATTTATCGCCTTATTTTATCAGAAAAACCAATAATTATTTTCCAAATTATCATTTTTGGCAACTCCTTTATTGAATTCTTATATTTATACCAAAATATAGCTAAGGTAATTTTTGCACATTTTTTACAAATTTATTTAACATTTTAAAGTTAAATTGCATATAATTGCAATTTTAGCCTATTTTAAGATTTAATTATTTTCATAATTATAAAATTGACTCCAGCGTTTTTAATTTGATAATTACGTATTATTAATCATTTTAGTACCTTTAATTTATTTCCAAAAATTATTTTACTATTTCTTATAAAATAAATAAGGGAAAATGACTATTTAAATGTTAGCCCCGTTTCTTTTTAACCCAATTACCCTGACCTAGTCCCTGTTTGAACTGACTCGTTTGGTCCCCCCATTAAATCCAGGTCGTTGATCAAAATGATCAACGGCCACAAACCCTCCTTTCCTTTTTTAATCTACCAACACCCCTTAACCCTAAATCAGTTCACCTAACCAGCCACCTCTGAACTCTTAAACTCTCTCAAATCTCTCGAACATTCCCAAACCCTAACCGCCTCTTACCACCACCTCCACCTTGAAACCCACCGGAATCTATGGCTTCTCAGGCTATGGGAGTCTTATACTCACATTCTCTTGCTCCCACGCGCCTGATACCTGAAATTCGTGGCCTGACCTCAAAGGTTTGCACCCAGACCTCTGTCGATTCAAGGTTCCATGGTGTCGACGCCCCCTTTTTCTCTAACCGTGGGGTCAAAAATCGGGTATACGACATTGGGAGGACAACTCTATTCCTTTTAGAGAATTGGATTTAGAAGTTGAAGAGCCGCCACCTAATGATTAGAGTGCATTAGGACACTTTAAGAAGGGTTTGAGATGAAGAGACCAGAGATTAGGATACAGTCTAGAAATTATCCCAAGGGGAAGGTGTTAGGCACCTCTCAAGATCCACTAGTGTGGTTCCCGGCCATGTTGCAATTGTGAATTTACAAGTAAACAATCAAGGCTCAAATAAAGATTCGCACATAACATTGCGACCAAGTTGAAAATTTTCAAAGGTAAGTAGAGAGGGCAGAAATTCATGAAAAAGAGATTTGAATAGTTTTACAAGAAGAGATGAAAGCAAATAAAGGGAGGGGAGTCCTATGTTTATAATTAATATGGATCACTTCAATGCAACACCCAGCGATCACTCCTCAGAAGAGGGGTCACACGTGATATTAGCGCATCGGTCATCATATCCATATTCTACCCTTCCCACCCCGTTAAGGTATTTAAACGTGATCAGTCTCGTTTACTTATTGCATGCTAGTACCCGTCCCAACCTATCAGGCTCGGGGTATCAGGACTTCTAATCCTAAAGGGGAAGGAAAGGGATATAGGCATATATGGAGTTCAAAGGTTAAAATTCTAATTGCGATATACAAAACAAGTAACAAATATAAGGATGAACAAAACAAATAGGTAAGGCTTAAGTAAACCTCTTAATCAAACAAACACTTAGTTTAGCATGTCTTGGCACATACTTATTTGGTCTTTAAATTAAACTTAAACAACAAACAGACTGGTTCAACCCATATGTTTCGATAGAAAGTCTGCATTAGGAAACTTGGATCCAATTGTCAGAAATTAGGGTATTTCAAGCGAGTGATTTAAAGGGTACTGGTTTCAGGAAAAAAGTAGTCTAATGCAGAGGAGTTTTGAAAAGAAAGTATAGACTGCAGTAAAAATAAAACACAGAAATGGTTGTGAAAGAGTTTCAGAGATAGAAATATCTAAGGAAAGGGTAAGTCACAACTGTTTTAAAAGACAATTTCAGGGTCTGAGTAAAACGTTTAGGCAAAATGTTTAGAAAGAAACTGTTTCAGAAAAAGATGCCGATTTGAGGGATTTAAAAGCATACTGAGTCAAGAGAGTTTTTGTCAAAGAATTAAGACTTCTGAAATCGTTTTTGTATTAAGACGTTAAGGACCAGTTATTAGATCATTATTACTTTAAGCGAATCAGACGAGTTTGATGCTAATCCTATAGGCATGATATCTATCTTGATTTTTAAAACCTATTATTGAACTTGTAAAAGATGATTGTGTTAATTAACCCTACAGTTTGCCTAATGCATATGCATTCCTTATAGGCATGATCTCTATATGCATTGATTACATGAACGTTAAGTCCTATAGGCGTGATTTCTATGTGATTTGTAGCATAATGAAGCTTTGACCCTATAGGCATGGTCTCTAAATGATGTGGAATCAGAAACATTGAACAATACTATAGGCAGCATTTCTAAAAAAATTAAAATCTTAAAGCATGGTTTCTAACCTTACTGATGCAAGAATGTAAAACCCCTCCCACACCCTTTTACTATATTCCCCAAATTATTTATACAAATTATTACAGACCAAAAGAAAGAAAATAAATACATTAAAAACTAACAGCTAGATCCGAGCAGCCTAATTCAATCTTAATGTCCAATAACATGTGATTAACCAATTCCGGATTTCCAAAGACTTTTCTTTATCCAAAGTGTTTCAAAGTTCCAAGTAATCTCAAGGATTCCCGGCATTGCTTACACTCAGGATACCATTTAGAATTAGAATAGTGCAGTACGGAATAGCCAGCCCTCAGGCATCCAAGTTCGGTGGGAGCTCAAGGGTACCAAAGCATGGCTTGCAAGAAAGGGCAGAACTTAGAGCTAGGAGTAAGTGAAAAGTGAAAAGGAATTGGGGAGCCATAACAAATGGTGGTCATACCCAGCCACAGGTGCAGACTGGCACACCCCTGACCATTTGTTTGGTCAAACAAGTTAGGAGCAGACCTTTGAGGGTCAAACCTATGTCTGGATGGTGATTAGGACACCACCAGACTCAGGTCCAGGCTCAAGCACATAAAGGGGAGAAGGGAGTGGGAATTGATTGAGTTAGGAGGTTCAAAGAACCCAGTTCAGAGTCATAGACAACAATATCAAAGTGTTGTTATGGCTGGAACTATACTCACATACAAAGGGGAAAGGGAGTTCACATAAGAAAAGCACAATAGGGTTGCAGAAACATAGTAAAGAAGAACATAACAGACTAGGAATTAAACACATAATGAAGAAGCATTATTCAACTAAGAATAACGTACCAGTTGCAAAGTAAGAACAAGCAGAACAACAGAGCAATCACGGCAAGTAAACACAGTAGGAACAGACTTAAGTTCAGTAGAACACTTGAGAGTTTTAGAGAGAGAACCCAAAATTGTTTCAGAAAGCACAAAGTAGAAGAAGAGAGTAGAATTTTTTTGAAATAACTCAGTATTCGAATGTGTAAAAGCATGTGTTTTTGTGCAGAAAAGTCTGTGAAAGCATCTGAAAACCCCTTGCTTTAGTGCAAAAGGGCAGTCCCTTTTATAGTGCAGAAGGTGAGTAAAAAAAAAGGTAAGAGAATAGTTTTGAAATCAATCACAAGCTGTTTCCCTTTGGTTAAGGGATATGATTCAAACGGGCAAAATAAATAAGGAAAGGATTTGTTTTAAACAATCTTTTCTGAGGCAGCATAACATGGGAAAATACATAGAAACCTATTTAAGGAAACAGTTTAGTAATACACGGTTTAGGTCAAACAAGGAAAGACAATCAATCAACCAGCCAATAAAATCAGGATTCGAATCTTAGTGTGAATGAATCCAACCAGAAAAAGGTGAGAAGGGTTTAATTTAAAGAAAATCAACAACACACAATCAAACCTTTTAAAAAAGGAACTCGGAATCAATCACAAGCTGGACAAAGGCCTTTTGAAAGAAGAGAATTTGTCATATAAAAAGCATACAGACATGTCAGACAAGAGAGAGGTGTTGCAAAACTAGCAAGAAATCAGAGTACCCTAGAAGGTTAGGTTCACAGACTCAGAATGAGTCTGAAAGAGAGTCAGGGTTCTGAATGGAAGCCTAGTCCAAACACAAAGTCAAGCCTGCCAAAACCCCCCAAATACTATGGTTTCTGACTCGAATCAGATGCATATATGAGAAAACAACAAATAGAACAGGCTTAGTAGTCTCTTTCATAGACTTATGAGAAACAAACAGAGAGAACAACAAGTTTGAAACACAGGGAATACATTTAGGCAAAGCTTGTCACTTAAACAAGTTCAGAAAAGAAAAAGTGATACAGGTTTATGAAAATAGTAGATGAAACATGTTCCAACAAAGTCCAGTAAAGGTAAGCAAGGAGCAAAAGTTCAGTAAAAAATACAGTAGAGGAACATACGAGATAGACATGTAAAGCATGCTTATAGAACCCAGTAGAGGGAAGAACAGAATACAAAAATAGAAGAACATGCATCGTATGGAAAAAACATAAGAACACAAGAGAAAAACTCATAAGAACGTGGTACAGACAGATTCACACAAAGAAAAGAAGAAGACGAAGAGTTAGAAGTTGTTTTGAGATTTTTTCGAAAACCCTAAATTGAAAGCGAACTAATTTTGAAAAGAAAATTGGGGAAAAGCTTTAAAACGTTTAATATAGAACGGATTCACCACAGATCTAAGTAAATAAAAGGAGGAAGGAACCTCAAATAGCTTTAGGGTTTCTCTGAAACCCTAGAAATGAGAAGGCTTGGAAGAGGTCTGGTCTTGAGTCAGAGATGGCCATGGCTAGGCTTCTAAAGCTCGAATACATCGGAGCAAGGCCGGAGAGGCCATAGAACCACAGATCTGAGAAGATCTGAACGAACGCCGTTGAGGTCAAACCTCGAAATCTCTAACACCCATGGCTTAGGAGTGAAGGAAGGTGAGCACAGGTCGTCCATGGCCTGAAAAGCCATGGACTCCGGCGAGATAATGGTCGGAGAAGACGAGGGAGGCGATTAGGGTTTCGAGTGCTTGAGAGTGTTTTGAGAGAGAAGAGGTTTCAGAGGCAGCTGTCTAAGAGAAATGAGGGTTGGGGTTGGGGGTTGGTAGAATTAAAAAGGAAAGGGTCGTTTGTGGCCGTTGATTAAAATGATCAACGACCTGGATTAAAAGGATTTTCGGGCGGGTTGGATTAAACGGGTCAAGGGGTTGGGTTTGAATGAATTGGGCTGGTCCAATTGAGTTCGAAATTGGGATAATTTCAGGCTGAAACTGAAATGGAATTTGGGTTATAATTGAAATGAATTGAGGCTACAATTGAAATAGCCAATTTTTACTTTTATTATTTTATAAAAATAGTAAAAATGTTTTAAAAGTAAATTAAAGGCACTGAGTCAACTAATAATATATAAATATTAATTCCAAAATATTGGGATCAGTTTTGTAATTATAAAATGCTATTAAATCTTAAAGAGGCTAGTATTGCAATTATATGCAATTTGGCTTTAAAAATACCAAACGAATTTGTAAAAAATGTGCAAAAAATCATGCTGGATATATTTTGGTGTAAATATGAGAATAAAATAAATTATTCTCCAAAATGTCAAGCTTTGGGAATAATTATTGGATTTTATGGTGTAAAAATAGGCCATAAATTGGTTTAAAAAATAATTAAAATGCCAAAACCTTTTGGTGTGCTTATATATGCACATTTATGTTATTTTGGAAGTGTTTTGGGTATAAATACATAGGAAAAAATTGGATATCAACAACTGCCCCTCTTTACCCGAGGAGGATGAAAGAGTTGTCGGGTAAAGACAAGATGGTCAATTTTGACCGGATCGGCGATTGAAAAGCATTTTGACCGAGATATGGATTCGGAGCCGCCTACATATCCCTGGTTTTATCAGAATCAGGCCATATGTAGTTCAGGAACCATTGACGGAGTGTGTCGAATGAGGATTCGAAAAGAACGGACGCGATGATTAGATTTGGAGTCGGACAGACTGCGGAGAACCGGAGCGGGATCGCTCCTTCTGAGATGGTTGTTTGCTAGCCGATGTACCTGAAAGTGAGAAATGTAGCGTGTATTTTGCATAATTTAAACATGATGCAAGTTCCCATTGGACCATGAATGCTGTCTTTGGACGGTTAGGATGACGTCCTCAGACTATGATGTCCTGGGCCGTGAAGAGCATAAAAAAATAAAAAATTCGCAGGCCATGAAATGGTGTTCTCGGGCTATGCAGATGGTGCCTCCGAACTATGATGCCTTTGAATAAGTTGGCGTTCTTTTAGCCCATGAAAAGGTGGTAATCTTTCAGCCAAATGAATGCAAAGGGTGGCGATCTTTCAGCCAGGGCGAAAATTTAAATGCAGATGGTGATATTGAAGCCATTCAAAATAAAGTGGCGATATTTCATCCATGCAGGATGGAGACATAGCTTAGTCTCGAAAGGCAGATAAGTAGGCTTATGCATGATAGAGGTGTAGCTTAACCTCGAAAGGCAGATAGGTAGCCTTATGCAAAATGTAGATGGAGACAGTGCTTAGTCTCGAAAGGAAGATAAGTAGCCTTATGCAGGATGGAGGTAGAGTTTAACCTCGGAAGGCAGATAGGTAGCCTTATGCAAAAATGCAGATGGAGACAATGCTTAGTCTCGAAAGGCAGATAAGTAGCCTTATGCAATGCAAAGATATGTGGATGGAGGTAGAGCTTAACCTCGAAAGGCAGAAAGGCAGCCTTATGCAAAATGCAGGAAATGCGGATGGAGACAGAGCTTAGTCTCGGAAGGCATAAAAGTAGCCTTATGCAAAATGCAGGAAATGCAGATGGAGACAGAGCTTAGTCTCAGAAGGCATAGAGGTAGCCTTATACAGGTGATGATGGAGGTACAACTTAACCTCGGAAGGCAGAAAAGTAGCCTTATGCAAAATGCAGATGGAGGTAGAACTTAATCTCGGAAGGCAGAAAAGTAGCCTTATGCAGTGCAAGAATGTAAAAGGATGATCAGTAGTAAGATCTCTTAGCTGATAGCCGATTACGACAATATGACTGCTGGGGAGATTGGGTACGGATAGTAATTACGAGCAAGTGATGATTCTAAGAAGTTGCATTCTTGGGAAAGTATGCGTACATAAATATATCTGACGATATTGCAAGTCGAGTGCCTGCATCCAAAGAAAATTGTGAGTTCTTTGAGGGGAAAGGTTAGTTCGTCTTCCCCGGGCTCTTGACGTTGTGTGTCATTGGGGTAGCGTCGCTAAACAACATCAATTCGGATAATAGTTATGCATGATTTAGTAAATATAATGTATATAATCGGAAATAGTTTTCTTTAGATGAACCAACGTCTGCGACATGGTTCAGGACATTGCAACCTCTTTTCTCCGGAATTTTGAGGGTCCTCGTCAAAATTCTGCCCCAGTTTGCTGAGCGGACATTTCTGACGGCTGTGCTAAATGACTAAAAAACATCTTTGGAATTTTGAGGGCTCTCCTCAAAATTCTGCCCCAGTTTGCTGGGCTGGCGCTTCTGGCGATGCATGAACTAAAATTAATTTAGGAATTTTGAGGGCCCTCCTCAAAATTCTGCCCCGGCTCCAATAGCGTATCTGAATTGATTGGCTTCGGCCAGACTTCTCCATACATCTCCGCAAGAATAAGGGCTCCTCCAGTTAGAACCCGGTGAACCATGTACGGACCCTGCCAATTAGGAGAGAACTTCCCCTTGGCCTCATCTTGATGTGGGAAGATTTTCTTCAACACCAGTTGCCCCAGTGTAAACTTCCTTGGCTTAACCCTTTTGTTGAAGGCTTTGGACATTCTGTTCTGATACAACTGATCGTGGCAAACGACATTCATCCTTTTTCCATATATAAGGGCTAACTACTCGTAGCGACCTTTTACCCATTCTGCATCATCCAATTCTACTTCTTGCATGATCCTTAAGGAGGGGATTTCTACCTCAGCGGGGATGACCACCTCTGTACCATAAACCAGCATGTAGGGAGTTGCTCCGGTCGATGTGCGGACTGTAGTGAGGTATCCCAATAAGGCGAATGATAACTTCTCATGCCATTGTTTGTGCCTTTCGACCATCTTCCTTAGTATCTTCTTGATATTCTTGTTGGCTGCTTCCACAGCTCCATTCATCTGAGGCCTATAGGCTGTAAAGTTCTTGTGTTTGATGTTGAAAGTTTCACACATTGCTTTCATCAAGTCGCTGTTGAGATTGGAACCATTATCGGTGATGATTGATTCCGGAACCCAGAACTGACAAACAATGCGGTCGCGGACGAAACCTGCCACAACCTTCTTAGTGACCGCCCTGTATGATGCTGCTTCGACCCATTTGGTAAAATAATCGATTGCCACTAGGATGAACCTGTGCCCATTTGATGTGGCAGGCTCGATAGGTCCGATAACATCCATTTCCCAAGCGGCGAATGGCCATGGTGAGCTTGTCGCAATAAGCTTGTTTGGAGGCGCCTTTATCATATCTGCGATGGCATTTGCAAACATACTAGATACAGTCTGTTTCCATAGTCATCCAGAAATACCCTGCTCAGAGTATCGTTTTTGCTAAGACAAAACCATTCATGTGCAGCCCGCAGGTCCCTGCATACACCTCGTCTAATAGCCTGGATGCTTCTTTTGCCTCGACACACCTTAGTAGACCCTAATCAGGAGTCCTCCTGTACAGGATTCCTCCACTGTGAAAAAAGTTGCTGGATAGCCTACGAAGTGTACGCTTCTGAGTAGCGTTGGCAAGTCCTGGATATTCCCCTGTTGTCAAGTACTCCTTGATGTCATGGAACCATGGTTTTCCATCCGCTTCTTCCTCAACGTGGGCACAATAAGCTGGCTGATCATGAATCTTTACTGGGATGGGATCAATGAAATTTGTATCTGGATGCTGGATCATGGACGATAAAGTAGCTAATGCATCAGCAAACTCGTTCTGGATTCTGGGGACGTGCTGAAATTCTGTCTTTGTGAACCTTTTCCTCAACCCCTGTATATGATGCAAGTAGGGAAGTATCTTAGAGTTCTTGGTTGCCCACTCTCCTAGAACCTGATGTATGAGCAAGTCTAAATCCCCGATCACTAGCAACTTCTGAACGTTCATGTCAATAGCCATTTTGAGCCCCAAGATGCAGGCTTCATATTCGGCCATATTATTGGTGCAAGGGAACCTGAGATTGGCGGATACCGGGTAGTGCTGGCCGGTTTCTGATACTAAGACAGCTCCTATGCCACTCCTTTGAAATTTGCAGCTCCGTCGAAAAACAACCTCCAACCATCATAGGATTCTGCAATATCTTCTCCTATGAAAGATACCTCTTCATCGGGAAAATACGTTTTTAGGGGCTAGTATTCTCCTTCACGGGATTCTCGGCGAGATGGTCCGCCAAGGCTTGCCCTTTGATTGCTTTCTGGGTCACGTAAACAATGTCGAATTCACTTAGCAGGATCTGCCACTTGGCGAGCTTGCCAGTTGGCATGGGCTTTTGGAAGATATACTTCAGAGGGTCCATTCTGGATATGAGATAAGTAGTGTAAGCACAGAAGTAATGCCTCAACTTCTGTGCAACCCAAGTCAGAGCACAACAAGTGCGTTCTAAAAGAGAATATCGTACCTCGTACGGTGTGAACTTCTTACTGAGATAGTAAATGGCTTGCTCCTTTCTCCCTGTTTCATCATGTTGTCCTAAAACACAACCTAATGCTCTATCCGATACCGCAAGGTAAAGCAATAGGGGTCTTCCTGGCTCAGGCGAAACCAAGTCCGGCGGCGTTGATATGTATTCCTTGATTCTATCAAAAGCTTTCTAACAATCATCAGTCCATTTGGTAGCAGCGTCCTTCTTCAACATTTTGAAGATAGGTTCACAAATGATCGTGGATTGAGCTATGTACCGGCTGATATAGTTGAGTCTTCCCAGGAAACTCATCACGTCCTTCTTGTTCTTTGGTGGTGGCAATTCTTGGATATCTTTGACCTTTGATGGATCCAATTCTATTCCTCGACGACTCACGATGAAACCCAATAATTTTCCAGCAGGAACCCCGAATGCACACTTGGCAGGATTCAGTTTCGGATTGTACCTCCTCAGTCTGTTGAAGAACTTTCTTAGATCTGCCATGTGATCCCTAGCTTTCTTAGATTTGATGATGACGTCATCCACATATACCTCGATCTCCTTGTGTATCATGTCATGAAAGATGGTAGTCATGGCCCTCATGTAGGTGGCACCAACGTTCTTCACGTTGAATGGCATCATTTTGTAACAGTACATTCCCCACGGCGTGATGAAAGCCGTTTTCTCTACATCTTCCTCATCCATCCATATCTGATGATACCCAGCGAAACAATCAACAAAAGACTGCAACTCATGCTTGGCGCAGTTGTCGATAAGAATGTGTATGTTAGCCAAGGGGATGTCGTCTTTGGGGACTGGCCCGATTAAGATCCCGGTAGTCAACACAAACTCTAACTTTCCCATCCTTTTTTGGAACTGGCACGATGTTGGCTAACCATGTAGGATACTCTACTACCCTGAGAACCTTGGCTTTGACTTGCTTGGTATCCTCTTTTTTGATTTTCAAACTCATGTCGGGTTTGAATTTCCTGAGCTTCTGCTTTACCGGCGGGCATGTTGGATCTGTTGGCAGTTTGTGAGCTACAATGGATGTGCTGAGACCAGTCATATCATCATATGACCAGGCGAATATGTCTTCATATTCCTTTAGGAACTCCTTGTACTCTTTCTTTTCTGATGGTGACAGGTGAACACTGATGCCGCGTTTCTTTGACATTCTCTGCATCTCCCAGATTAATGACCTCAGTTTCATCCAAGTTAGACTTAGGCCTATTTTCAAAATTCTCAACTCCTCTAACGACCTCTTCTGGTATATCATCCTCTTCTGAGTCTGTATCCGTTTGTTGCGTTGTCTCGTTGCAAGTCACAATCGTTGGTTCATCATCAAGGCAAGTAATAGTAATGTTGTGTAAAATAAAGTGAATGATAGGAAAATAATAAGAGCGAGATATATAATAAACTGAAATGCTTCGATTAGATTCATAATTGTTTTGAATATCAGAGCTCTTTTCAAAATTAAAGACAATGCGGAAATAAGATGAGCTAGTAAAAAGTAAAAATGTGATACATGGTGCTTTTGTTTAGCCTTGCTACCCCAAAGCTTTCCGGGCCCTGGTTCTGATTGACCAATTACTGAGGCATTCTCCTCGGTTCACAGCTTGTATAGAAGGGCCTTCCTCCCCTTCCTCCTCGAAAATAACACTGCAATCCATATCATCATCCTCCAGGAACAGATTCTTCACGGCTGCCAATGCTTCATCTTCCTCCGACCCATATATAGTATCTACCGGCTGGAAAGTTTGCTCCAGGTGAGGTATTGGGTGCTCCAGTGGGTAGTAGGGACCGCGCCATGGTGGCGACCAGTGATTGAACTCCTCCCAAGTTTACTTATACCCCAAACCAAATGTAGTGCCATGTTTCTTCAGCTTGACAGGTTTGGCGATTCCCTGGAGGTTTTTGCCGAGTCCTTTTCCAGGTTCGTATCCACACCATTCAGGATACTTTCAATCTTGTTATCCCACCATTTATCTTTGTCTACAACGTTGACTCTTTCAATGTGGTGGTATGTTTCTCCGCCTATTCTCCTTCTGCCTCCAATCATCGGGATGGTCTGGAGACTATATATGGGGTTGCTACCATCTCCATGAATGATCACCTCTTGGTGATTCCATTCGAACTTCACTGCCTGATGCAGGGTCGATGCTACAACTCCAGTGGCATGGATCCATGGTCGTCCCAATAGCAAATTGTAGGATGCTGGGACATTTATCACTTGAATGTTAACGTCGAACCAGGTTGGCCCCATTTGCAGGCATAGGCTGATCTCTCCAATAATAGACCTTTGGGACCCATCGAAGGCTTTGACATTGATGGACCCATCTTTGATCTCGTGTAGGCTCTTTCCCAATGTTCTGAGAGTTATCAACGGACAGATATTAAGGCTGGAGCCTCCATTGATCAAGACTCTAGTGATGAAGTAATCCTCGCATTGCACGGTAATGTGTAGGGCCATGTTGTGACTCAGTCCTTCCGGCGGTAGTTCATCTTCGTGGAAGGTGATTTTGTGGCTTTCCAGTATTTGTCCTACCATATTTGCCATTTCGCCCCCAGTTATGTTGCTGGGCACATAAGCGTCGCTCAATATCTTCATCAAGGCATTTTTGTGTGCATCAGAGCTCTGTAGAAGAGCTAGGATGGAGATCTGTGCCGGTGTTTTGTTCAACTGCTCAACGACCGAATACTCCTTAGCTTGTATTTTCCTCCAAAGATCATCAGGACCAGTTTCAGTAGTCCATCCCGGGGCTTGCTTACTGGACTCAGCTAGGTGCTCTGGAGTGTAAACCCTGCCTGTTCTGGTCATACCCTGCGCAGCAATTGCTTCTCCCGTCTTGGTCCTTCCTTTCCTCCTTGCTTTAGCTGTATAATCCCATGGTATGGCATTTGAGTGGAACATTGTTACGTCTGACATTGCTATAGGCATGGGTACCCTCGGTGGTAACACAACAACTTCAAAGGGTACAGGTGCCTTTGGAACCCCAAACTCAACCTCAATTGGACCGGCCACCTTCGCAAAAGAAGGTACTTCAAATTCGAGAGGTATAGACATATTCACTTAATCACCCCTGGAGGGCTGGTTATGTACAACAATCGGGTTAAGTGTGACTGCCGGTTTCTTTGGCTCATCATCCTCAGTAATCAGTCCTATCGATCCCTTGGGGTCCCAGTCATCTTCGATCTCGATCATGTGTATGTCCCCACCTCTGTGATCAGGCAGAGGGTTGTAGCGGACATTAGGAGCAGGCTCCTTTGTTATGATAACCTTATTGTCGATCAGAGTTTGAATCTTGTCCTTCAACGAGCGGCATTCGTCAATGGTGTGACCTTTCATGCTGGAATGGTACGCACATGTCTTATTAGGGTTGATCCACTGGGAAGGATTTTCTGGAGTTATGGCAGGGATAGGGGAGACGTAACCAGCAGCTTTAAGTTTCTCATATAGCTGGTCAATTGGCACAGCGATGGCTGTATATTGTCTGGGAGTTCTGCGGTCAAAATTTGGTCTGGGTCTAGGGAAATATTGGCGAGTGGGAGGTGATTGGTAGTGAGGGGGTTGGGCATTATAAGCTTGGTAAACAGGTGCAGGTTGAGAGTATCTGGGTGAAGTGGATTGATATGCGGGAGGTGGAGATGATTGGTACACGGGTGGTGGATTTTGGTAAGAGGGTGCGGGTGCTTGGTAATTCGGGATAGGCTAATATGTAAGTGGAGGTGACGGGTAGGTGTGGTATTTTAGTGGTGATTTGGATCCCTGTGCGACCATCACGGCATTGACATCCTTCTTCTTGGACGTGCCACCAGACTGTAAAGCCTTGTTGGTGGCCTAAAATGCTTCAAGATTAGTAACCATACCATTCTTAATGCCTTCTTCAATTCTTTCTCTCAGCTTGATGATATCGGAGAATTTTTGGCCCTCAATCAGCATCAACCTCTCATAATATTGTGGGTCTTGAGCCCAGACGAAAAATCTGTTCATCTGTTCCTCTTCTAAGGCTAGCCTGACCTTAGCAGCCTCTGATCTCCAACGGGTAGCATACTCGCGGATGTCTCGATAGGCTTTTTCTTCAGATTCTGGATGTAGAATACATCCGGTGCATTCTCTGTATTGAATCGGAACCTATCCATGAAATCCGATGCCATACCTACCCAGCTCGTCCATTTCTTGGGGTCCTGACTGATGTAGCAGGATAAAGCAACCCCCTTCAGGCTTCTCATGAAGAGTTTCATACAGATTTTCTCATTCCTTCTGACTCCGACCAGCTTATCACAATATGTCCTCAAATGGACTCTAGGATCTCTTATGCCATCGAACATTTCAAACTTGGGAGGTTTGTATCCCTCCGGAAGTTCAACATCTGGCTGAATGCAGAGGTCCTCATAATTCAGCCCCTTTATGCCTTTGTTTCCTTCCATGCCCTGGACTCGGCTGGTCAATTTCTTGAGTTCTACTGTCAAGTTTCTGATAAGAGAGTCCTTGTCATCAGACTCAGGTGCACTTGAGATTGGTTGAGTGTAGTAGGGTATGGTATCTACGTAAATGAGAGTGTTGTGGGGGTGGTCGTTTGTGGTGTTTAGTGGTTCAGGAATGGGTAGTGGAGTGTGGCATGTGTTTCAATGTTGAGCATGGGTGGGTTGCATCTGTGGTTGTGGGGTGTTTTGTGGAGGTGCAGGATTTTGAGCATTTGGGAAGTTGACATCAGGAGTGGTGAGAGTGAATGATAAATTTGCCAAGTTCTGAACATGATCCAGTTCTTCTTGGAACTTCAACAGTTTCTGCTCAAGTTGGGCAGCAGTTTCCTTAGCAACCGGGGTACCCTGAGGAATCTCAACTCTTTCAATTTCCTTTCTGGCACTTGAATCTCCCATTCTACCTTTGCTCTTGTTTCGGATAGGACTCGGAGGAGGAGGAGGTGGAGGGCCCTTGGATCTCGTACTATACGATGATGGTGCCAGAATGCACGAACTAACCTTTGGGGAGGGGAATAAAAATAAAGAAAAACAAAAAGGTAACAAGTTAGTGCAGGTTATGAGAAGAAAATGTTGCAATATTTAAACACATAGTGCAAGAATATAAATCGCATCCTAGTTTGGGTGCCTCGTTGTGCCTGAGGTAGGCCTAGCGACAAATTAACTTGGAGAACTTATAATGCTAAATGCCTCATTTTATTGAAAAGAAATAAGACGAATCCAAAGCGATGCTAAATAACGGAAAATAAAATGTCACTAGTGGCCATCGGTCTTATTACATCATTAAAAGCAAAATAAATGACTCCTAACTACTTGGTCCTAGACGGACCTTCCCCAGATTCGGTATCCCCCTCGAACAGATTCACCAGCTCGCGCAGTCCTAGCAGCAGATAAGCTCGGGCCAAATGTCCGCCTGCATTCCCTTCAGCGTTTCGACAATCTTCAATCCTCTTGAGGAACTTTCCTTCGAGCTCCACTAGACCTCGCTCCAAATACCCTAGTCTCTTGTTGGCGCTGACAGCCATATCCTTCCATTCCTCGATCAACTTCTAATGGGCTTTTTATATTTCCCGATGCTCACTTTCACACTCTCGAATCCTCTTGCGCTGTTGATTGTACTTAACCTTTGCTTCAGCTTTCTTGTCGGTGATTCTGTGTTCGTGAATGAACCCGGGCTGACCCATACCATTGTGATTATCTTCCAACCAACCCGAATAGTGCGGTAAGCAACCAGCGTGATACCTGTCTGGCTCAATAGATTCTTTCCCCAAAACGAGCTTGCAATGCCACATGTGTTGAGCTTGGCATTTGTGAGGGCTATCATCGTCCTGGAAATCGGCCCTAAAGTGACTCATTTTGTCGACCCTTGGTATGATTTGCTTTCTCCCAGCCTGCCTCATGGCTCGGAGGGGAATGCAGGGATAAGTTCCTCTTAGACCAATGTATATGAGAAATGGTGCATCTCGGGATCGAACAATGAATTCTTCCGCAGGGAACCATTCGACCATCCACTGTACCTGGTCTTCTTTTAGATTCTCAAATAGCTCCACCCATCTTCCAGCGTCCTCTGGCTGAGCGAACATGTTAGACATATAATTCATACGCCTTTGCTGCTGGAAGGCAATGTGATCATCCCAGTCTCTGCGTAAGATCTTTTGTCGGTATTCTCCTTTCTTAAGGTGCTCCATGAGCCAGAGCTGAAGTAATAAATTGCATCCCTCAAAATGACTGGCCTTCCACTGATAGTTGTCCAGAACCCGGTATATCTTAGTAACAATTATGGGCACTATGCTGAAAGGCTGTCCGCCGATTCCTTCCATCAGAGTCTTGGTTACCATGGCCAATCTGGTGTGGATCCTAGCCTTCTTCATAGGGAAAACTATCATCCTCAGGAAACAAAACATGAATACAAAGACCCTTCTGTGAATATGCCCTAGTGAGGTGAGGGCAAATTCATTTGAGTAGGTGCGGTATGACTTGCTATGGTCGTACCTCTCGTACAGATAGTCGAATGGGATGTAGGAGTCTTTCAAATAGGTCAAGTCTGGGTTCTTCTTCAGTCCCATCATCTTAAGGAAACCCCTACTCTTGTGATTCTCTGGCATACGCTAACCCGGAGTCTCCCAAGGAATACCAGCTAAGCCTCCTATTTCTTCGAGCAAAGGAGTCATTTCAAGGTTCCCGAAGCGGAATACGGACCTGTCACTATCCCAGAACAGAGTTGCAGCCTCTATGATTTTGTTGTCAGGCTGGATTTCTAGAAGAGAAGGCAGATTCCCTAAGTATTTGCGGACGAGTGTCTGATCACTGGAGTGAAGATCTTCCCACCAATTCAGCAGCCTTGGATGAATGTTGGTTACCATGCCAAATCTGGGGACTTCGTGCCTCATTTTCTGCAAAACAGAGTGTTAGACCCATACCCCGCCAGACTTGACTATTTAAACCAATAATTAGCATAAAAAACATTAAGTTCTCCAAATAAATGCACAGAACATGTAGGAGTCCGTTTGGGTTTCAAGGAAACCTGATGGACTTTGGACAAGGCTATCTTAATGAGTCATTATGTGGACAACATAACTGACTCGGCTAGGTTTGACCATGATGCATGCACAATTAGACAGAGTAAGGTTTCTATTGGGGTATTAGACAGGTACCCTTGAGCGGACAACTCAAAAGGGAAAGGCACGGAATCGTCGACTGCACCGCTGATCGACTGGTCTTACCGCAAATACACATTTGCCGAATTTAAAGGGTGATAATATTGGAAGAGCGCAACCACTCATTATAAGCGTTTCTATGGTGTTTGTTTGGCACGAGTGGAATATGATGTTGAAGATGCAGTTTACAAGAATGAAACAAATTGACATGTATTTTCACGTTCATAAGATAAATGATTACAATAATTACAGTAATTACATACACATTGAAATAAAGTAGTAAAGGAAAGCAGCTAAAGGAAAGAAAAGACATGAAGAGCCAAGTCAGTTTCGTAGTGAAAGAATAAAAGACAGTAAATAAAGCAATTAATGAGATAATAAAGTCACAAACAACATGCAATGGTAAAAGCCTAAAGAAACTCCCCAACAGAGCCGCCATGTTGTCGACGCCCCCTTTTTCTCTAACCGTGGGGTCAGAAATCGGGTATATGACATTGGGAGGACAACTCTATTCCCTTTCGAGAATTGGATTTAGAAGTTGAAGAGTCGCCACCTAATGATTAGAGTGCATTAGGACACTTTAAGAAGGGTTTGAGATGAAGAGACCAGAGATTAGGGTAAGGGCTAGAAATTATCCCAAGGGGAAGGTGTTAGGCATCCCTCAAGATCCAATAGTGTGGTTCCCGGCCATGTTGCAATTGTGACTTTACAAGTAAACAATCAATGCTCAAATAAGGATTCACACATAACATTGCGACCAAGTTGAAAAATTTCAAAGGTAAGTAGAGAGGGCAGAAATTCATGAAAAAGAGATTTGAACAGTTTTACAAGAAGAGATGAAAACAAATAAAGGGAGAAGAGTCCTAAGTTTATAATTAATATGGATCACTTCAATGCAACACCCAGCGATCACTCCTCAGAAGAGGGGTCACACGTGATATTAGCGCATCGGTCATCATATCCATATTCTACCATATTCTACCCTTCCCATCGGTCAGCGATCACTCTCGTTTACTTATTGCATGCTAGTACTCGTCCCAACCTATCAGTCCCGGGGTATCAGGACTTCTAATCCTAAAGGGGAAGGAAAGGGATATAGGCATATATGGAGTTCAAAGGTTAAAATTCTAATTGCGACATACAAAACAAGTAACAAATATAAGGATGAACAAAACAAATAGGTAAGGCTCAAGTAAACCCCTTAATCAAACAAACACTTAGTTTAGCATGTCTTGGCACATACTGATTTGGTCTTTAAATTAAACTTAAACAGCGAATAGACTGGTTCAACCCATATGTTTAGATAGAAAGTCTGCATTAGGAAACTTGGATCCAATTGTCAGAAATTAAGGTATTTCGAGCGAGTGATTTAAAGGGTACTGGTTTCAGGAAAAAGTAGTCTAATGCAGAGGAGTTTTGAAAAGAAAGTATAAACTGCAGTAAAAATAAAACACAGAAATGGTTGTGAAAGAGTTTCAGAGATAGAAATATCTAAGGAAAGGGTAAGTCGCAACTGTTTTAAAAGACAATTTCAGGGTCTGAGTAAAACGTTTAGGCAGAATGTTTAGAAAGAAACTGTTTCAGAAAAAGATACCGATTTGAGGGATTTAAAAGCATACTGAGTCAAGAGAGTTTTTGTCAAAGAATTAAGACTTCTGAAATCGTTGTTGTATTAAGACGTTAAGGACCAGTTAATAGATCATTATTACTTTAAGCGAATCAGACGAGTTTGATGCTAATCCTATAGGCATGATATCTATCTTGATTTTTAAAACCTGTTATTGAACTTGTAAAAGATGATTGTGTTAATTAACCCTACAGTTTGCCTAATGCATATGCATTCCTTATAGGCATGATCTCTATATGCATTGATTACATGAACGTTAAGTCTAATAGGTGTGATTTCTATGTGATTTGTAGCACAGTGAAGCGTTGACCCTATAGGCATGGTCTCTAAATGATGTGGAATCAGAAACATTGAACAATCCTATAGGCAGGATTTCTAAAAAAAATTAAAATCCTAAAGCATGGTTTCTATCCTTACTGATGCAAGAATGTAAAACCCCTGCCACACCTTTTTACTATATTCCTCAAATTCTTTATACAAATTATTACAGACCAAAAGAAAGAAAATAAATACATTAAAAACTAACAGCTAGATCCGAGCAGCCTAACTCAATCTTAATGTCCAATAACACGTGATTAACCAATTCCGGATTTCCAAAGCCTTCTCTTTATCCAAAGTGTTTCAAAGTTCCAAGGAATCTCAAGGATTCCCGGCATTGCTTACACTTAGGATACCATTTAGAATTAGAATAGTGCAGTGCAGAATAGCCAGCCCTCAGGCATCCAAGTTCAGTGGGAGCTCAAGGGTCCCAAAGCATGGATTGCAAGAGAGGGGCAGAACATAGAGCTAGGAGTAAGTGCGAAGTGAAAATGAATTGGGGAGCCATAACAAATAGTGGTCATACCCAGCCACAGGTGCAGACTGGCACACCCCTGACCATTTGTTTGGTCAAACAAGTTAGGATCAGACCCTTGAGGGTCAAACCTAGGTCTGGATGGTGATTAGGACACCACTAGACTCAGGTCCAGACTCAAGCACATAAAGGGGAGAAGGGAGTGGGAATTGATTGAGTTAGGAGGTTCAAAGAACCCAGTTCAGAGTCATAGACAAAAATATCAAAGTGCTGTTATGGCTGGAACTATACTCACATACAAAGGGTAAAAAGGAAAGGGAGTTCACATAAGAAAAGCACAAAAGGTTGCAGAAACATAGTAAAGAAGAACATAACTGACTAGGAAGTAAACACATAATGAAGAAGCATTATTCAACTAAGAATAACGTACCAGTTACAAAGTAAGAACAAGCAGAACAACAGAGCAATCACGGCAAGTAAACACAGCAGGAGCAGACTTAAGTTCAGCAGAACACTTGAGAGTTTTAGAGAGAGAACCCAAAATTGTTTCAGAAAGCACAAAGTAGAAGAAGAGAGTAGAAATTTTGTGAAAGAACTCAGTATTCGAATGTGTAAAAGCCTGTATTTTTGTGCAAAAAAGTCTGTGAAAGCATCTGAAAACCCCTTGCTTTAGTGCAAAAGAGAAGTCCCTTTTATAGTGCAGAAGGTGAGTAAAAGAAAAGGTAAGAGAATAGTTTTGAAATCAATCACAAGCTGTTTCCCTTTGGTTAAGGGATTTGATTCAAACGGGAAAAATAAATAAGGAAAGTATTTGTTTTAAACAATCTTTTCTAAGGAAACATAACATGGGCAAATACACAGAAACCTATTTAAGGAAACAGTTTAGTAATACACGGTTTAGGTCAAACAAGGAAAGACAATCAATCAACCAGCCAGTAAAATCAGGATTTGAATCTTAGTGTGAATGAATCCAACCAGAAAAAGGTGAGAAGGGTTTAATTTAAAGAAAATCAATAACACACAATCAAACCTTTTAAAAAAGGAACTCGGAATCAATCACAAGCTGGCCAAAGGCCTTTTGAAAGAAGAGAATTTGTCATATAAAAAGCATACAGACATGTGATACAAGAGAGAGTTGTTGTAAAACTAGCAAGAAATCAGAGTACCCAAGAAGGTTAGGTTCACAGACTCAGAATGAGTCTGAAAGAGAATCAGGGTTCTGAATGGAACCCTAGTCCAAACACAAAGTCAAGCCTGCCAAAAACCCCCAAATACTAGGGTTTTTGACTCGAATCAGATGCATAGATGAGAAAACAACAAATATAATAGGCTCAGCAGTCTCTTTCAGAGACTTATGAGAAACAAACAGAGAGAACAACAAGTTTGAAACACAGGGAATATATTTAGGCAAAGCTTGTCACTCAAACAAGTTCAGAAAAGAAAAAGCAATACAGGTTTAGGAAAATAGTAGATGAAACATGTTCAAACAAAGTCCAGTAAAGGTAAGCAAGGAGTAAAAGCTCAGTAGAAAATACAGTAGAGGAACATACGAGATAGACATGTAAAGCATGCTTATAGAACCCAGTAGAGGGAAGAACAGAACACAAAAATAGAAGAACATGCATCGTATGGCAAACATAAGAACACAAGAAAAAACTCATAAGAACGTGGTACAAACAGATTCACACAAAGAAAAGAAGAAGAGGAAGCGTCAGAAGTTGTTTTGAGATTTTTTCGAAAACCCTATATTGAAAGCGAACTAATTTGGAAAAAAACATTGGGGAAAAGCTTTAAAATGTTGAATATAGCATGGATTCACCACAGATCTAAGTAAATAAATGGAGGAAGGAACCTCGAATAGCTTTAGGGTTTCTCTGAAACCCTAGAAATGAGAAAGTTTGGAAGAGGTCTGGTCTTGAGTCAGAGATGGCCATGGCTAGGCTTCTAAAGCTCGAATACGTCGGAGCAAGGCCAGAGAGGCCATAGAACCAAAGATCTGAGAAGATCTGAACGAACGCCATTGAGGTCAAACCTCGAAATCTCGAACACCCATGGCTTAGGAGTGAAGGAAGGTGAGCACAGGTCGTCTATGGCCTGAAAAGCCATGGACTCCGACGAGATAATGGTCGGAGAAGACGAGGGAGGCGATTAGGGTTTCAAGTGCTTGAGAGCGTTTTGAGAGAGAAGAGGTTTCAGAGGCGGCTGTCTAAGAGAAATGAGGGTTAGGGTTGGGGATTGGTAGAATTAAAAAGGAAAGGGTCGTTTGTGGCCGTTGATCAAAATGATCAACTGCCTAGATTAAAAGGATTTTCGGGCGGGTTGGATTAAACGGGTCAAGGGGATGGGTTTGAATGAATTGGGCTGGTCCAATTGTGTTCGAAATTGGGCTAATTTCAGGCTGAAATTGAAATGGAATTTGGGTTATAATTGAAATGAATTGAGGCTACAATTGAAATAGCCAATTTTTCCTTTTATTATTTTATAAAAATAGTAAAAATGTTTTAAAAGCAAATTAAAGGCACTGAGTCAACTAATAATATATAAATATTAATTCGAAAATATTGGGATCAATTTTGTAATTATAAAATGCTATTAAATCTTAAAGAGGCTAGTATTGCAATTATATGCAATTTGGCTTTAAAAATACCAAACGAATTTGTAAAAAATGTGCAAAAAATCATGCTGGATATATTTTGGTGTAAATATGAGAATAAAATAAATTATTCTCCAAAATGTCAAGCTTTGGGAATAATTATTGGATTTTATGGTGTAAAAATAGGCCATAAATTGGTTTAAAAAATAATTAAAATGCCAAAACCTTTTGGTGTGCTTATATATGCACATTTATGTTATTTTGGAAGTGTTTTGGGTATAAAAATACATAGGAAAAAGTTGGATATCAACACACGGCCATCTCCAACTTTACTCAGGCATACCATGGTGGTTTGAGCCTGATTCCGACCTCTCCGACTAAGATATGTGACCTTTCAAAGCCTATCTCACTTCTAGGGTTCTTTTGAAACCCTAACCCTTCGAGGTTTTCTTCAATTTCCTTAGATTCGTTGTGTATTTGTGCTCTCCTTGAGTTTTCAAATGATTTCCCTAACTTTTCTTTAAAATATCCTTTCAAAACCGCTTCGTTTCCGATCTATGGTTTTCTGAATGCTTAAGTGTTTCTCTGACTTTCTTTTCCTTTTCTTTTGTGTGTATTTTCCTCTACTTTGTTCTATGTTTTCCTTCTACCTTTTATGTTCTTCTACTGAGTTTTTACACCTTGTTCTTGTATGTTCTTTTACAGAGTTTTTACACTCCGTTCTTGTATGTTCTTCTGCTGAGTTTTTACACTCCGTTCTTGTATGTTCTTTTACTTAGTTTTATATACTCCATGCTTGTATGTTATTCTATCATGTTTTTCATACTATGCTCTCATATGCTTTTCTACTATGTTCTTATATTTTTTGTCTTCTACTATGTTCCAGCATGTTTCTCCTACTTTATTTTCCTGCTAAGTTCTTAAGTTTCCTTATTTTCCTTCTATTAAGCCATGTTTAAGCTTCTTCTGAAAAATCTCTTAAGCATGTTTCTTTTACTGTTCCTATCAGTGTTTTTCTTTTGAGTGCTTCTACTATGTTCTGCATGTTACTTTGCTATCATGTTTTTCTCATGAGTTTCTGTTGATGAAATAAGCATGCAAGAGGTTTCAACTCTGAAACCTCTGAGCCTGTTTCAACTACTTGCCTTCTCATCTCTGTACTTGATTCAATGTGGAAACCCTAGAATTTGGGGGTTCCTCCAAGCTTGATTATGTGATTTGATTGAACTTAGGGTTTATTTCAAAACCCCTAACTCTTTCAGACCCATTCCTTTCTTTCATATAACTCTAACCTTTTGCTAAACTTTTCTATACTGGATTTTCTACTGACTTTACAATGATACTACAGTCTTCCTTTATGCTTAACATGTTCGCATGCTCCTTATATATGATAGACTTACCTTTAAAGTAGCTTTTGAATTTGTGATTAGTTCCTACTTTCCTCTGAATATGGGTCTAATTGATTCTCTTTCCATTGTTCGCTGATTTGCCTTAGTTTAAAACCCTTCTTCATCTTTTCTGACTCGGTTCATTCATGCAATATCTTAGACTCTTTTGATTTACTATTTGTTAATTGATTTGCTTACCTTATTTTCACAAACCGTGTAATTCAAAACCTTGTCCTTAAATAACTTTTTATGTATTTGCCCCTAATTGCCTACTTTGCACAAAGTGTTTGATTAATTTCTTTCCTTAATTGGTTTATACTCGTTTGAATCTGAATCCCTTAACTAAAGGGAGTCTTGTGTAATTGATTGACAATAAGCTCTTCAATTATTTCTTACCTTATTTCTACTTGGTTTTTACACTATAAAGGGCATGACCCTTTTCACAAACACACACTGCAGACGACATAATTCACAATCTCTTCTGAACTCTTACTCACATAATAGAATTCTCTCTTATTGTCTGCACTGAGGTTTTTACCAGACTACTGCATTTTTCTCTACTTGTTTCTTTGAAACTGGTATGTCCTAATTTCAAATTTCAGCATTCCCACAATGTGTTTACTTACAGCTTTCTGCATCTATGTCTACTTTACTACTTTTGCAGAGTTAAATACTTAAACTAGCATGTTGATTCCCTTTTGCTTATTTCGTCTATGAATCCCTATCCCCTATTTCCCTTTATGTGCTTTGAGTTACAATTTAAGACATGGCAATATACAGGTTATTGTCTATGGATTGAACTTGATCCATTAGGGAATCCTAACCTCTAAACAATATGTTCTAGTAGGCTTATGGGTATGCTAGCATCTCCCATTGTTGGGTTATGCCAACTAGCCTAGTTTTTACCTCTTGCAACTCCCCATTCCCTATATCCCCATGTGTGCTGTTTCCTTTTCCCTTTCCCCCTTTCAGATTTCTGCACTTACACTCTCTCTTAGTTTTTAAGTTCTGCCCCCCTCTTATGAGCCTTGCCTTGGGACCTTGAGTTCCCTCTGAACTTGGACACCTAAGGGCTGGCCCTTCCACACTGCACTTTGGCTTAATATGGTGATACATTTTGGTGTAAGCACTTCCCAGAGTTCTTATGAAACTCTTAGGTAACTGTGACACACCCAAGTGGGAGAAAGGCTTTGAAGCATGATCTTTGGAGTTGGTTTACTTCATACTTCAGACATGAAGTCTGAATCAGGCTCTCCTTGGTTGTAATTTTCAGTTTTTGATGTATTTTTCTTTATTTTATTTGGAATGTAATAACTTGTAATAACTTTTGGGGATGATTAGTGAAAAGGGAAGGGTAACCATGCATGTAAAAAGGGTATATAACCTGCCTATAAGATTCCTGCATTTTTTCATATAGCTACCATGCCTATAAGATTCTACATTTTTTCATATAGCTACCATTCCTATAGGATTTCTGCATTTTTTCATATAGCTACCATGCCTATAAGATTTCTGCATTTTCATATAGCTACCACGCCTATACGATTTCTGCATTCTCATTTAGTCGCCATGTCTATAAGATTTTTTGCATTCTGATTTAGTTACCATGTCTATAGGAACTTCAGCATTCTCATTTAGGTACCATGACTATAGGAACCCTGCCCTTTCATGTAGATATCGTAACTTCTGCATATGCATGTAGAGAACATTTCTATAGGTTCTGAAAATCAACTACAATTAGATGTCATGCCTATAAGGTTTCTGCATTATTATTATGTCCAAAAGGTTTTTTATTAAAATCAGCAACACGTAGAAAGCATGCCTATAGGAACTATCAACCAAGTCTGAAACGTTTCACTCGCTTATAAGTCTAAAACTAGTAACAATAATGTCTAATGTCTGCAGAATTTATGATCTTTTCTCAAAACTCATCTTTCCTGAACAACTGACAACCTTTTCTAAAATCAGTATACTTCATTTTTCTGAAATTAGTAGATATCAAGTCTATAGGTTTTCGCCTAACACTTAGGTAAGCCATAGGACAGTTTATAAACTAAATCAGATTTTATTAACTACAACCAGTAGGCAGGCCTGATTCTGGCTTCTTATCTGAACTATGTAATAAATCAATCTGCCTCCACCGTTTAAGTTTTAATCAGACCCTAAATAGTATGTGTAAGATATGCTAAACTATATGCTTTTCTTTGATTCAAGGAGGTCTGTTTGAGCTCTTTTATTTGTTTATATGCTTCCCCAAAGTTGTTATATGTGTTTTGTTTGTTGCCTTAGTATTTTACCTTTTGAAACCACAAATAAGCCCAACATTGACGAGCCCTTATAGTAGACGAGATTGGCATTCTACGAATGATCGGTAAGACTCCACCTCATTTGGAGTGCAGTCGAGTTTATGAGTTATCGTGTTAGAGTTCTGCTACAAACTTTTAGGTAGGCCGATACCCTATCCCATTTGATGTCAAATAATCTTAGAGGCTTTGTAGAGACAGGTTCATTTTGTACAGTATGTCAGAGGCCTTGACGACCCATATGTATTCATGATTTAAGAAAGACGGTTCATTGATACAGTATTTTCCCACTTACAGTTGTACATTATGAGTTGTGGCTATGTTGGCCCATGATAGTTAACAAAGGAATAAGTTCAACCAACTTGACCTATATATGTTCTAGTTTTAGTCGAATGATCATTAGTTACAGAGTGGTCCGCTCGGGCCAGCTCGGCACTGGGTGCCTGCCACGCTTCCCTAGGTTTGGGGCGTGATAATCTACCATAATCAAATCACCTACAAGTGTAGACACATATACAGGAGCACTCAAAAAATCATGAGGCACAACCAGATAAGGGGAAAAATAAGATGACATATAGTAGTATGTGGACCCTGGATCAAATAGAACTGAAGTATCTCTACTGCAAACTAAAAATGTACCTGTGATAACTACATCGGAGGACTCAGCCTTAGGTCTGGCTGGAATAGTATAACATTGGGGCTGGGCCCCACCACTCTGTACTACATCCCTAGGATGGCCTCCACCTCTAGCTGCCTGACCTCCACCTCTAACGGCCTGACCTCCACCTCTAATACCTCGATCCCTACCTCTAGCTGGCTGAGTAGGTGGTGAAACACTCGGTGCTGGAACCATTGCAGGAGAACCCTAGTGCTGAGAATTGCTCGAGGCTCAAGGGAAAAATCTAGTAATGTGCCTCGTATCGCCACAAATATATAAAGACTTTGGCAGTTGAGACTACTGACCCTTAAACTGACCCTAACAACCTGAGTAACCACCCTAAAAACTCGAGAGCAGAGTTTCACTGATAGGAGCTGGTGGTGCACTGTAGGGCAACTGATTAGAATACTGCAAATGAGAACCACAACCACCTAGAGCACCGTGAGAAGCGTGAAGTGCTGAATGGAACGGCCTGGGAGGATGGCCTCTACCAAAAGAATCCCTGCATCCAAATGAGGCATCACCGAATCTGCCAGAATGACGAGGCCTCTTATCAGACCCCTAACCGCTCCCCTGAGCGAAAACCATCTCAACCCGCCTGGTCACACTGGCCGCATCCTGAAAAGAAATCTTGCTCCCGGTCTCCTTAGCCATTTGTAATCTAATAAGCTGAGCGAGTCCCTTAATAAACCTCCTCATCCTCTCTCTCTCGGTAGGGAGTATCAGAAGAGCATGACGATCCAGATCAATAAACCTCATCTCGTACTGGGTGACAGTCATAGAACCCGGTTGAAGACGTTCGAACCGGCTGCGGTACTCCTCTCTCTGAGTGAGTGGAAGGAACTTATCGAGAAATAGCTGTGAGAACTGGTCCCAAGTGAGAGCCGGTGACCCAGATGGTCTGGCCAAACAATAATTTCTCCACCATTTCTTGGCGGAACCTGACAGACGAAAAGCAGCAAAGTCGACCCCATTGGTCTCCACTATCCCCATATTCCGAAGAACCTCATGACAACTGTCCAAATAATCCTGGGGATCCTCTAAAGATATACCGCCATAAGTAGTAGTGAAGAGCTTGGTGAACCTGTCCAATCTCCATAAAGCATCTGAAGACATAGCTGATCCATCACCGGTCTGAGCTACAACACCCAGTGGAACTACCCCAACTGGCAGAGCTACTAGAGTGTGAAACTGGGGAGCCATCTCCTTCAGAGTGCGCGTAGCGAGAGTCTGTGCTCTTCCCCTATCCTGAGAGACGGCTGGTGCTACAGGAAGTATTCCTGCTTGAGTGACACTCTCCATAAGGCCCACTAGACGGACCAGCGTATCCTAGAGTACCGAGGTAGCGATGAACCCCTCTGGGACCTGAGCTGGGCCTACTGGAACTGCCTGGGCTGGAACCTATCATCAGAATCTACCTGAGTCTTCGCCGCTGGTGTTGCTGCTCTAGGCTGAACTCTGCCCCTACCTCGGCCTCTAGCACAGCCTCGGCCTTGTCCTTTAGCACGACCTCGTCCTCGTCCTCTACCCCTCGTAGAAGCTGTCGTTGGGGGCTCGGGCTGCTGATCAGCTGATGAAGCGGTACGTGTTCTCACCATCTGCAAAAGAATAGAGTAGAAGTTCAATTAGCATTGAGAAATCAAACCGCACGATAGAGATGAATAAAAGTGAAACTGTTCCTAACTCTATAGCCTCTGGGGGATAAGCACAGACGTCCCCATATCGATCCCTCAGACTCTACTACGCCTGTTCGTGAATTGTGAGACCTAAGAAACCTAGAGCTCTGATACCAACTTGTCATGACCCAGATTTCTCACCGTCGAGACCGTGATGACGCCTAACATTGAACCCGCTAGGCAAGCCATTACTAATTATTTTACCTTTTTACTTTATATTTTAACAATTTACCATTTATCATAAGAAAACCAACATAATAAATGTGGAAAATAGAATTTAACCGATTATCTCAATATAAATACGAATCCAAAGTAAAACTTCACCCAGAACTAGTGTCACAATTTCACGATCTGTCTACGAATACTGCAAATAGTGGTCTGAACGAAGAAAATACACATATGTCTCAGAAATAGATAAAATAGAAAAGAAATAGGATATAAAGGGACGCCAAGGCTTGCGAACGCCTGCAGGACTACTTCAGGTCTCCACTGGACTGAAGGCAGCAACCTCAATCTTCGGTCCGTATGGTCCAATACCGGGATGTGCACAAAAAATGCAGAGTGTAGCATCAGTACAACCGACCCTATGAATTGGTAAGTGCCAATCCTAACCTCGACGAAGTAGTGACGAGGCTAGGACACGACCAACATCATAAACCTGTACAGTTAAACAATATCTAACAGAATAATAATAAAAGAAGCTAAATAGAAATTTACGGGAAGGGCAACGTGCTATGGGGGATACCAGAATAAGGAAACACAAATATAATGGAAACGAAACAATTAAGGTACTTGAACCGATAACAGCAAATAACCACAACAACAGAAAATAAATGCACGGAATTACCGTTCGTGCTTTTACTCTCAATCCTCACCATGCAATCAATAATGAAAATGTGCACGGCATCACCCTTCATGCTTTATCACTCTTCCTCATCATGTGAATAATAGGAATGTGCACGACATCACCTTTTGTGTTTTATCTCTCTTCCTCACCGTATCCATCAATATAAAATGTAAATGTGTACGACATTACCCTTCGTGCTTTATCACTCTTTCCTCACCATATGCATAAGTATGAATGTGTACGACATCACCCTTCGTGCTTTATCACTCTTTCCTCACTCAAACAATAGCAACAACAACGTCCCGACAAGGGAATCAACAATAAGAATAAATACAACCCGACAAGGGAATCAACAATAAGAAATAAATACGTCCCGGCAAGGGAATCAGCTATAACCAAACTTGTACCAATAATTAACAATGGACAAATACCAAGAAGATTTCTTAAGTCTTGTTCAACATGGATAATCATCAATTCAAGCATAGATAGAACATAATAAAAATCAAAACAGCCACAGTGTAAGACTCACGGACATGCTCGACACCAACGTATGGATACTCGTCACCACACCTATACGTCGTACACAACACCAACACGTAGCAAATAAGACACAACACCAATTCCCTCAAGCTAAGGTCAGGCCAAACACTACCTCGGATTCCACAACCAAACTCAAGCCTCAAATACCGCTTTCCCTTTAGATCCCACTTCCAATTCACTTGTATCTAGCCATAATTAACTTAAAAACATCAATAAATGCTAAAGAATTCAACTCCGATGCTTAATTATAGGTTTTCTATCATTATTCTCAAAAAGTCAAAAATCGACCCTGGACCCGCTTGGTCAAAACTAGAGGTCCGGACCAAAACCCAATTACCCATTCACCCACGAGCCCGAATATGCAATTAGTTTTGAATTTCGACCCCAAATCGAGGTCTAAATCCCAATTATACAAAAGCCCTAATTCTACCCAAATTCCCAATTTCTACCATGAAAACCCTAGATTTTTTGATGAAGATTGATGAAATGCAATGGGTAATTGAAAGAAAATTGTTTACAATTATATACCAACACTTTGCGGAAGAACTTGTCTCTTGAAAATAGCCTCAATGCCTTCTATTTTTTGAAAAATATGAAATTATGGCCCTTTCCCATTTCTGCTTCTGTTTTAAGTGTTGGGCGATAGTGTTCATCGCGTTCGCGTGAACACTGTTGCATTCGCGAAGAGTAGCTTCCTAAGGACTTACGCGATCGCAGGAAAGGCTACACGTTCGCGAAGGTTTAGCCCTCCCTACCTTCGCGTTCGCGATAAGGGGTTCGCATTCGCATCGGGTTTCCCTGGGTCCCCTGACCAACCCTCCTAAAGTTACGCGTTCGTGGTTAACCGGTCGCGTTCGTGTAGAGCAGTCCCCCCAATGCTCCGCGTTCGCGACCTTGGTCTCGCGTTCGCGTAGAGTAAGTTCCTCCCCCAGCCCAGTTTCTCCTTTGCGATCGCGAAGCACAATTAAACAGACACCAGATACAGCAATCTCACACTATATTTTCTTAGTCAAAAATACCCCGAAGCCTATCCGAAACTCACCCGAGCCCTCGGGGCTCCAAACCAAACATGCACACAACTCTAAAGCAGCGTACAGACTGGTTCGTGCGATCAAATCGCCAAAATAACATCGTAAACAATGAATTTAGCATCAAAATCAATAAAAATCTCAAGAACTCTTAAAGTTACTATTTTCACAACCGTAGGTCGAATCACGTCATATGGATTTCGTTTCTTACCAAATTTTATAGACGCAACTTAAATACCATATTAAACCTGTACCAGGTTTCAGAACCAAAATACGGGCCCGATACCATCAAATTCAAACATTATTCAATTTCTAAACTCCTTATATTTTTCAGTTTAATAATTTTTCTTCAAAAATTTATTTCTCGGGATAGGGACCTCGGAATTCAATTCCGGGCGTACACCCAGGTCCCATATTTTTCTACGGACCCTTTGGGACCATAAAATTATGGGTATAGGTCTATTTACCCAAAATGCTGATAGATGCCAACTTAATTCACTTTTAAAGGTAAAATTTAGCATTTTCTCAAATTTTCACATAAAGTCTTTTTGAATATACTCCCGGACTATGCACGCAAATTGAGGTGAGACAAAAGGAGGTTTTAAGGCCCATGAACACATATTTGACTTCTAAAATAAGATATGATCTTTTGGGTCATCACAATTAGCCAGGTTAAGTCACAACTGCATATCTCCCTACCTTCAGAAGAAGCCTCTCCTGATAAATATAGTGGGATAGTGCAGACTAGTAAAGGGACAATGGGCAAAGCCATATCCGGGGAAATACCTAAACATGGAGATTGTCACGATCCAAAACTAACCCTATCATGATGGAGCCTAACGTGGTACTAGGCAAGCCGACACACTACCAAAACCAATCAATATTTTTCATTTTAAGACCAAACCAAAGCTATTTAACAATAAACATACATAAGGAGTTTAAATTAAAATAACAGTACGGAAAGAAAGCCCGACATCTGGGTGTCACTAGTCATGAGCATCTACTACAACCGTCTGACAATATTAAGACTAGCATAGCCTGGAAATAACTGAATACAACTAAGGGAGGATAAAGAGGAAGAAAAGCAGGGCCACCTTACTAACTCCGATGGACCTGCAACTGAGTAATCAACACACGCTACCGGGTTCAGAAATACTTGGATTTGCACACAAGGTGCATGGAGTAATGTGAGTACGCCAACTCAGTAAGTAATAAAGTAAATAGAGACTAAGCAGTTGTGATGAGCAATAAAACATATACAACAAGCTTTTAAAATCAGGGTTTTGAATCAAATCAACTCATTTAAATCCAGTTTTAGTAAAACCATTTAAAACATCTTTCAATAGATTTCAACGAAATGATGAAACAAGTTAGTAAAAATGATGAAAACATAAATAGCCCCTCAGGCAAAACTCAAGCTTATACAACCCCTCGGGCAATATAAATAAAAAACAGCCCCTCGACGAACATCACTCGTGAATAGCCCCTTAGGCAAACATGAATTATAAATAGCCCCTCGGGCAAACCTCACAGTCACTCATATATAGCCCCTCAGGCATTACCTCACAATCGCTCGTAAACAGCCCATTTGGGCACAACATGAATCAAGAACAGCCCCTCGGGCAAAACATCATATCACTAACTCAAGGTACCCGCGCTCACTGGGGGTTTACAAACTCCGGAGGGGCTCCTACAACCCAAGAGCTATAACAAGCCACCTCGTGGCATAAATCAATCAGGCCCTCGGCCTCATAACAATCATGAATCAATAACAACATGCTGCGGCATGCAGCCCGATCCCATAATATCCTCACAACATAGGCTCTCAGCCTCACTCAGTCAGAAACCTCTCAAGCCACTTGGACTATCAGTAAAATCGGGCGCTCAGCCCAAAATAACATTTTATGCATCAAAACGAAGTAATAAATACTGAGTTATGAAATCAGTAAACATAACATGACTGAGTATAGATCTTAAATCAAAAATAGTGAGAGGATAATAAGAAAAATCCCCTAAGGGTACAAACAGCTCTAGCACAAGGCCCAAATATGGCATTCAGCCCAATTTATAGGAAATTCTTTCTAAAATACACAAGTATCATATAATTTAAGTAAAATACGCAACTTTATAGTTGCTACATGACGTACCAAGTCACAATCTCTAATGGTGCACGCCCATACGCCCATTACATAGCATGTGCATCACCTCAAAATAGTAAAGCAATGTGAAATCCGGGGTTTCATACCATCAACACTAGATTTATAATCATTACTTACCTCAAATAAGCCAATTCCAATACCGAGCAAGCGAAGCGATGCTCCAAAAATGCCATCTAGTGCATTTCGACCTCCATACGACTCGAAACTAACCATAAATAACTCAGATACATCAAACAATGTCGAAAAATGTCGAATCTTTAATCAAAAGCCTAAAATCGGCCAAAAAGCCCAACCCGGGCGCGTATCTCAAAACCCGACAAAATCACAAAATCAGACAACCCTTCAATTATGAGTCCACACATACTAGTTTCATTCAATTCTGACTCCGAATGGATGTTCAAAACTTTAAAATTCACTTTTTGAAACTTTAGGCAAAACCCCCAAATTTTACTTTGAAATCATCAATCAAATGCCAAAAACGAAGATGGATTCATGAAATATAATCAAAACCAAGTAGATAATACTTACCCCAATACATATGGTGAAAATTGCCTCCAAAATCGCCCAAATCCGAGCTTCCCAACTCAAATTATGACCAAATGAACAAACCTTTGTTTTATCTATTTTTTCTGTCTGTTATTATGTCTCGATTCTCATGCTAAACGATCCCAAAACTCACTTTTGATATATCCAATGGATTCCTTGTGAAATTTTAGTCAAGTTAGGCTCTTGAATCACTCTATTTGACCTTATATTGAAAGAGATATGTTAGTTTCAATATTTGAAAATAGTGCAGATTTTTAAATATGAATTCAGTGGCAATTGCGTAATTAATCTGAAAAATCTGGCAACTCAATTCTTAGTAAAATGATCATAAAATTCTCATACAATGTCTAAATTCGACGATTCTTTTTGCTATGGCTCCGTAATTTCAATAAGGATATGATGCTTCAATAAAAACAAAAATCGGAGCTCATTTGCTTAATGTAGTACCATTTATTCTTGAAAAACGATGTCGAAACATAAAATACGAGCGCAAGACAATCCAAACCTATCTGAAACTCACCTGAGCTCCTCGGGACCCTATTCAAACATACCAACAAGTCTCATATCATAACACAGACCTACTTGAGGCCTTAAAACACACATAACAACATCGAAACGATGAATCACATCTCAATTCGAAATCAATGAACTTGAAACTTCAAACTTCCACAACCGATGCCGTAACCTATCAAATTACGACCGATTGACCTCAAATTTTTCACACAAGTCACATTTGACATTATGGACCTGCTCCAACTTCCGGAATCAGAATCTGACACCAATATAAAAAAATCCACTCCCGGTCAACATTTCCAAAATTCCAACTTTCACTATTTCAAGCCAAATTCTACTACGGACATCCAAATCACAATTTGGAAGCGCTCCTAAGTCCAAAATCACCCAACGGAGCTATCGGAACCATCAGAAATCCAATCCGAGGTCAAATTCTAAAAAGTCAAAACTTGGTCAAACCTTTCAAATTTAAAGCTTCTAGCTAAGAATCATTCTTCCAAATTAATTCCGGATAACCTGAAAACCAAAACCGACTATTCACATAAGTCATAATACTTCCTACGGAGCTACTCATGCCCTCAAACAATCAAGTGAAGTGCAATTTCTCAAAATGACCGGTCGGGTCGTTACATTCTCCCCCACTTAAACATACGTTCGTCCTCGAACGTGCCCAGAGTTGTTCCAAAAGCTATCAACTCGTTGTATAATATCACTATGCACATACCCGGGGTGATCCCACGTCACCCTATCCCATATAGGCCTGATAACACAACATGACTAAAATTTCTTAATCCAACCTAGTCCATAAGTCTTAGGGCCCAATTTCCAACATCCGAAATTTTCTATAAGATCAGAACCTCACATTTACACACTGTATAAGTCCAAACAAGTTGTATCAAACCATATCTATAACCCAAGATGTAATCACATGATATACCACATAATTCAAACATTCATGGCGATAACTCCTAATCACAGTAGTTGCTCAAAACAATCCAATACCGGTAATACACCTCTTAACAAACAAAGCCTCATTCTAACACTTTCATATACTGCCAATATTGAAAGAAACATGCAGAAACTCATAACCATTCGTCAGATCAACAAGTCATAGAGCTCCCTCTTCTCCGACAGGAACTATAGAAGATTTCTAAGTCGACTTTTGATATTTTCCTTCCATCCATGATGTAACCAATTCCGATATTATTCATTCTAGGTCCAATGACCTCATCTCATCCAACATGACCACTGTGATGACATGACACATCAATACAATCCAAAGCCATAACATGTGCAACTCTTGCACCCAATAGCAACATCCCAAATGTACTCAAATGACTCAAACGAGAGGACTGTCCCGCAAGCTTAACAAGTACTGCCATAATGAGATACTAAAAATCCATCACACCCCGTAGGACCATCACATGAATCTAACACAAAGGTTCATACCTCAATATAATTTCGCTGTAATGTGTGCCCCATCCAAACACTAATCCATGGAATATACCTCAAGCCACCTTGCTCAAAATCAATAACCATATGCAACGACATCAAGTACTCAAAGTGCATTACCATAACCACGGAGAAGAAAATGACATAACGCCACAAAAACCCAAAAGAGCATAACCAATACGCCATCCACCAAGCAATACCCAATACTCTTCCTGCTCAAATTCCCCTGTAAGACCCCAATAGAACCGCACCATATGTTCATATAACCAACAAATCATAACCCCTCTTAACATAGAAGAGTAGCTCATAGATTACTCTAGAACATGAATAAGCTCAACAACAATCGAATGGCACATCCCTCAACAATAGCAGTTCGGAGTTAACAAATTCGACCTGGTACAAAACACACCTCCATGTTGGGCCTACCAATGAACCCCAAATCAGCTCTGGTCCCCCACGATAGATAAATAACCCTCCGAAAGTCTACAATGACTGAATCACAACACATACTAACCTCTGTCTAACCTTGGCTACTTTTTACGGTCCACAACCATGAAACAATCTACTCACGAGAACTCCCATTCTCTAAATCCATAGAACATACGAATCACTATCTCTGATCTCAACTCCAGTGCCTTAATGCCCACACTTCTCCAATTACGCAATCACCCCATGAGGAATACTTCTAAAATTCTTCTGTGCCACAAAACAAAATTTGAACTCCAGCTGTCGATCAAACAATAGAATGCCACAATACCAATGAAGTATCCATAACTCCCACACATCGCCCTTTCTAAAATGTATAATCTCATCAAGCTATACCAGTTAGTAATATCATTTATCTAGTCATTAGAAACTGTCTATGCTTCCTAGGAATTTATGACCTTCTTTAGAATTGAACCGTGACCTTGCACATGCAAATCTCAACCGTATACAACATACCTCATATGACATGCCATCCCATGATAAATATGAGAACTTCATAATCCACTCCGTATCACAAGCAACTACATACTCAACTAGCCAAGAACTTTTCATTTGATCCCATCTAGGAGAAAATCACTATATATCACATACTTCTTATGCCAGTAGAAGATATACCTCTCTAACTGTGGTAGAAACTATCAAGAACTCTCTGAATCCCATTTGCTCAAAACCCAACCGCCAGGACTGAATCTTTCTAACCCAACCAAGCTACGCAGGTCACCAAAACTCAAGAGCATTGCCACAAAACACCTGTAGAAACTTATTACCTCATAAACACCCAAAGAACTAACCATACCCATTACCATGCCGATCCCACCTACTACCAAGTTGTCCTATCTATCCGTGTTCCTTCTGAATTGCATTCACATTGATACTTCTCCTCACCATAATACCTCAATCCTCAACCCAGACTCACCACACGAGAACCTAACATAAACCACACTGCCTTAAGGCTCATAAACTGTTGAATGCTCTCTTAACCACCCCAAAAGTACCATAACCGAGATACCCACTCCGAAGAGACCTTTTATGAATTTTAGTTGTTTATCTTACTTTCCTGATACTAAAATGTATAATCCACAATGATGTAGAAATACTGCGAGCCTCGACACCATCCAATGTAACTCTCAGCTTCTAGCCACATACAAACCCGCAAAAATTCTCAATTGCCATATATAAATCTTGAATTTATTAGAACCGTTCTCGAGAGTTATCCACTCTACTCAAATCTCAATCAGACTGATCAAACGAGCTGATCGACCTGAGCCCCATTAGCACGCCAACACCCAAGGATGTAACCCCACCTTAATGCAACCAGATAAATTTCTGTTATACGTACATTACATCCTTCACCAATAACAACTCAAATCATTCCATGATTCTCATATACTCATAAAACCTAATACAACTCGCAACCAGAAATTCCCTTTACTCGAGTCATACTTGATCATAACCTCTGCAAGTCATAACTGATTCACCAGTATACCTCAAACTGAAACTAATACGACACTTAGCTGTGCAATCAACTTATCAATAACAGACTCCCCCACTTGGCTCAAAGCTATAGATCAAAACACACAAAACTCAAAATGCCCATACTCTATTACTGCCATAATATTATAGTGAGATTGAACTAAATCCTTCATAAGCTCGTGCAACACAAATCATCTAGTACTTCAAATCATCTGCAAATCTCGCATTCACCCTCGTAACAATCAAGACAACTGTCATAAGCGATCCAAACTCAATTTGCAGCACATATAATTCACTAGTAAAGGAGGACTCGCTACAAAACAACATAA
Source organism: Nicotiana tabacum (assembly GCF_000715075.1). NCBI lineage: Eukaryota > Viridiplantae > Streptophyta > Magnoliopsida > Solanales > Solanaceae > Nicotiana > Nicotiana tabacum. The sequence goes on along the minus strand of NC_134089.1, from coordinate 48,042,006 downwards.
GGATCACACGCCCTCAGGACACCCCCTAGGAGATAACTTACCTGCTTCGTTTCAAACTAACATCTCTTTATATCCTTCCACCGTCATAAACATCACGTAATCACTTAATCTTCCATAGTCTGAACTCATACCACGACATGAAATATACTTCATTCCCCAACTAAACAACATGAAAAGATCTTTCAACCCACCCATAACTCGGGGCTATACATCAAATCAAGATGGAAATCAAGCACCAAATAGTTCTTTCTACCCTCAAGTAGACCCTTCTCGTCACATTCAAATTATATGAATACATCTCGCAGTCACATCATACTTATCACGTAGCCATCCAGCCATCACTTCCACTAATAGGGACACTACCGAACATATAAATCCAAAAACATACGCTCACACAATCAACACCTCAGTGCTCAACTACAGGCAAAGCCTGACCTCAAGTCCCTTAGACTGGCCCAACATCAACACACAGAAATCACATCTCGCCTCTCGTTCAGGGAATCACAAGTCGTCGATGCACAGCTAATACCGAGCACTCATACGTGCATACGAATGCATGGAAGGAATTCAAAGCGTTACATTTCAAGCTGAATCAATGTCGCACGATAAAAACTCAAGGATGTGAAGTTTTCCTAAGGGTTTTGTAGCCTCTCGAAGATAAGTACAGACGTCTCCGTACCGATCTGTAAGACTCTACCAAACCTTCTTATTACTCGTGAGACCTATGTAACCTAGGCTCTGTACCAACTTGTCACGACCCAAAACTAACCCTGTCGTGATGACGCTTAATGTGGTACTAGGAAAGCCTACACACTACCAAAATCAATCAATATTTTTCATTTTTAAGACAAAACCAAAGCTATTTAACAATAGGAGTTTAAATTGAAACAACAGTGTGGAAAGAAAGCCCGACATCGGGGTTTCAATAGTCATGAGCATCTACTACAACCGTCTGACAACATCAAGACTAACATATCCTGGAAATAACTGAATACAACTAAGAAAGGATAAGGAGGGAGAAAAGCAGGGCTGTGATTGCCAGGCAGCTGCTACCTTACTAACTCTGATGGACCTGCAACTGAGTAATCAACACCCGCTACCGGGTTCAGAAATACCTGGAACTACACACAAGGTGCAGGGAGTAATGTGAATACACAAACTCAGTAAGTAATAAAACTAAATAGAGACTGAGCAGTTGTGACGAGCAATAAAACATATACAGTTCATATCATGAAATCTCAGTAAAATACAATAGGCTTTTAAAATCAGGGTTTTGATTCAACTCAACTCATTTAAATCCAGTTTTAGTAAAACCAGTTAAAACATATTTCAACTACTTTCAACGAAGTGATGACATAGTGAGTAAAAATGATGAAAACATAAACAGCCCCTCAGGCAAAACATCATATCACTCACTCAGGGTACCCGCACTCACTGAGGGTGTACAGAGTCCGTAGGGGCTCCTACATCCCAATAGCTGTAACAAGACACCTCGTGGGATAAATCAATCAGGCCCATGGCCTCACAACAACCCACCTCGTTGAATAAATCAATCGGGCCCTCGGCCTCATAACAATCATGAATCAATAATAATATGTTGCGGCGTGTCGCCCGATCCCATAATATCCTCACAACACAGGACCTTAGCCTCACTCCGTCAGAAACCTCTCAAGCCATTCGGGTTATCAATAAAATCGGGCGCTCAGCCCAAAATAGCATTTTATTCATCTAAACAGAGGAATAAAGACTGAGTTATGAAATCAGTAAACATAGCATGACTGAGTATAGATCTTAAATCAAAAATAGTGAGAGGATAATAAGAAAAATCCCCTAAGGGCCCAAACAGCTTTGGCACAAAGCCCAAATATGGCATTCAGCCCAATTTATATGAAATTCTTTCCAAAACACATGAGTGTCATATAATTTAAGTTAGATAGCAACTTTATAGCTGCAACAAGACAGACCAAGTCACAATCCCCAACGGTGCACGCCCACACCCCCATCACATAGCATGTGTGTCACTTTAAAATAGTAAAGCAATGTAAAATTCGGGGTTTCATACCCTCAGGACTAGAATTACAATTATTACTTACCTCAAATAAGCCAATTCCAATACCGAGCAAGCCAAGCGATGCTCCAAAAGTGCCATCTCGTGCGTTCCAACCTTCAAACGGCTCGAAACTAACCAGAAATAACTCAAATACATCAAACAATGTTAGAGCAACCAATCCCAATCGAAAAAGGTCGATTCTTTAATAAAAAGCCCAAAATCCGCCAAAAAGCGCAACCTGGGCCCGCATCTCAGAACCCAACAAAACTCACAAAATCCAACAACCGATTCAATTATGAGTCCAACCATATAGTTTCAACCAATTCTGACTCTGAATCGATGTTCAAAACTTTAAAATTCACTTTATAAAACTTTAGGCAAAAACTCCCAAATTTCACTTTGAAATCATCAATCAAATGCCAAAAACAAAGATGGATTCATTAAATATAACCAAAACCGAGTAGAGAACACCGACCCCAATATATATAGTGTAAATTGCCTCCAAACGATCTCGTGCCAAACGAACCCGAAACTCTCTTTTGATGCATCCAATGGATTCCTTGTGAAATTTTAGTCAAGTTAGGCTCTTGATCACTCCATTTGATCTTATATTGTAGAGATATGTTGGTTTCAATATTTGAAAATAGTGCAGATTTTTAAATACGCATTCAGTGGTAATTTCGTAATTAATCTGAAAATCTAGCAACCCAATTCTTAGTAAAATGACCACAAAATTCTCATACGATGTCCAAATTCGACGATTCTTTTTGCTATGGCTCCGTAATTACAATACGAATCTAATGCTTCAATAAAAACAAAAATTGGAGCTTATTTGCTTGATACAGTACCATTTATGCTTGAATAACGACATCGAAACATAAAAAATGAGTGAAACACAACCCAAACCTATCTGAAACTCACCTGAGACCCTCGGGGCGCTGTTCGAACATACCAACAAATCTCATATCATAACACGGACCTACTTGAGGCCTCAAAACACACATAACAACAACGAAACGATGAATCACACCTCAATTCGAAATCAATGAATTTGAAACTTCAAACTTCTACAACCGATGTCGCAACCTATCAAATAATGTCTGATTGACATCAAATTTTACTCACAAGTAACATTTGACAATATGGACATGCTCCAACTTCCGAAATCAGAATCCGACCTCGATATCAAAAAATCCACTCCCAGTCAAACTTTCCAAAATCCCAACTTTCGCTATTTCAAGCCAAATTCTACTACGGACCTCCAAATCACAATCTAGACGCGCTTCTAAGTCCAAAATTACCCAACAAAGCTAACTTTGTCAAACCTTTTAAATTTAAAGCTTCTAGCTGAGAATCATTCTTCCAAATCAATTCTGGATAAACTGAAAACCAAAACCGACTATTCACATAAGTCATAATACTTCCTATGGAGCTACTCATTCCCTCAAACAACTTAGCGAAGTACAATTGCTCAAAACGATTGGTCGAGTCGTTATAGAGATCATAGTAGCAGAATGCATGAACCTAATCCTATGAGAATATAGACTATTAATGTGCGCATCCGTAAGAATTGAGGAGCCTAGCACTACAGGGGGAGGTCCTGTATGTGCACTGGGGATGACATATCCTCCATGATCATATGCACCTAAAATATTAGAGGGCTGAACAAACTCTCTAAATAGAAAGAGTTTTCTTGCAAGACCTAAGGTAGACATTATGGGTTATGTGGAAACTAGAGTCAAAGAAAGAAAAGCAGAATAAATCCTTTATAACACATCAGTTAATGGCAAAATTAGGATATTATGGAGAGATGATATCACTGTTCAGATATTAGCAAATACAGGAACAATATATACATTGCTCAGTAGATGATGTCACATGCCACTTTAGCACAATACCCATTGTGGTATATGCAATGAATGCACTGCAGCACAACGAGGAATTGTGGAATGAATTACAACAGGTTGAGGCACCAATAAGTGCACCATGGATTCTCAGTGGGGACTTCAATATTGTTCTTTCTACTAAGGATAGAATTGGGCAACCAGTTACAATAACAGAGATCCAAGGCTTCTAGGGATTACTTAGTAACTTGTAAGTGACTCTACTAAGATCAACATGATAGCAGTTCACATGATGTAATAAGCAGCATGTTACCACCAAAGTCTATAGTAAGATAGATTGGGCATTAGGCAACCTCTATTAGTTATAGAAATATGGGCATGTTGAAGCTGACTTTCTAAACCCAGGAGTATCTGATCACTTCCCTATCCTCCTGAGGTGTGAACAATATAGGAGACTACACCCCAAACCTTTCAAACTATTTGTTAATGTAATGGAACAACCTAAGTTTCATGCAGTATTACACAGGGTGTGGTATCAGAATCAAGGTGCATATGCTATGGTTAATGTAAGGGTATAAAGGAGTTTTTTCCAACTTAAAGTGACAATCGAAACGGGATTTATTTAAAATTCAGAGTCGCCACTTGGGATAAGTTATGGTGTCCTAAGTCACTGGTTAAAATCCCGAATCGAGAAAAAAGGTTGACGCTGTTTTATAGTCCGCCAACACAGAAATCCGGGTTAGGAATTATGTTAACCCGGGAGAAGGTGTTAGGCATTCTCGGATTCCGTGGTTTTAGACCGATCGCTCAACTGCTATATTGGCCTAATTGTCTGACTTTAGAACATGTATTTGCTTATGGTACAATCTTAACTTATTAAACCGCTTTTAATTATTTTTAGGAAGATTCAACATAATTTAAAACCTGCCTTGAACCACGCAACATGAAATGCACCCGCGGTCCATGACACATTTTTCTAACTTTGTTGAGATTTGGATTTAGGTCACATGAAATGCACACCCAAGTTCAAGAAAATTAATTTAAATTACGCGCTTAAAGCAACTACCCACTTCAAAATTATTTCCTACTTTGAGATTATTGAGGCAAGATTATGTATAACAAGTTTATGTGGAAAGAATGTAGTAAATTGGTCATAAATATGTTAGCTCTTAATTCTTCTCATGCAAGATTAAACTTTTCGGACCCAATCCTTAGCTCAAAATTGTTTCATGGCTCATTTACAATTGAACCCACTGAATCACATAGATTATTCTCCAAACCTAAAACTTATATTTTAACAAGCTAATTTCAGATAAAATGACATAATACATTATAATCCAACATCCTGCCTTCAAGCAAACAAACAAAAAAACGGTAGAGTTAAACATCATAATTATTACCCTCATTCAAGTGCACAAAGAGCTGGACTCTTTGTCACGACCTGAATTTTCTACCTCGGGAGTCGTGATGGCGCCTACTAATGTGAGCTAGGCAAGTCAATTATTGAACCATCTACCTTTTTACCAATTTTATTCTCTTTAACAATTACAAAGAAATAACATTTAAACAATGGAATATAACATAAGCGGAAGAAAACAGTAAGCCATCTGAACATGAATATCTATTACAACTGTTTGAGTCTCGACTACCCAGAATTGGTGTCACAGTTTCAAAGACGGTCTAAGAATACTACAAATAAAGGTCTGAAAGAATTAATTACAACACTGTTTCTAGAAATACATGTAAGAAATAGAAAAGTAGATAAAAGGAGACGCCAAGGCCTGCGGACGCCTACATGACTACCTGGGGTTGCCTAATGATCAAGAATCAGCAATCTCATTGCGGTCCGAAGTCCACAACACTGGAGTCTGTACAAAAGAGTGTAGAGTGTAGTATCAGCACAACTGACCCCATGTGCTGGTAAGTGCCTAGCCTAACCTCGGCAAAGTAGTGACGAGGCTAGGACCAGACTACCAAATAAACCTGTGCAGTTCAATTATATATAGCGGGAAAGAAATACAGAAATAAACAAGTAAAGTTGGGAAGGGGAAACATGCTTCGGGGAATAAAAGGTAAAACAGAATATCAAGAGAATTATTAAGGAATCAAAACCACCCACTAACAAGAAAAAGGGAACAAAGGCAGATTTCACTTTCTTTTCATATCTCGTGGCAGGCGTGCCACCCGCTCCCATTTCACCTATCTTGTGGTAGGCGTACCACCCGTTCCCATTTCATTATATCTTTGTTGCGGCGTGCAACCCAATCCACATATAATATTGTTGCGGCATGCAACCCGATCCATATATAATGTTGTTGCAGCGTGCAACCCGATCCATATATAATATTGTTGCGGCGTGCAACCCGATCCACATATGATATCCTTGCGGCGTGCAACCCGATCCATATATAATGTTGTTGCGGCGTGCAACCCGATCCATACATAATATTGTTGCGGCATGCAACCCGATCCATATATAACGTTGTTGCGACGTGCAACCCGATCCATATATAATATTGTTGTGGCGTGCAATCCGATCTATATATAATATTTATAATTATAACGAGAGTCCCGACAAGAGATCAATAAGGTCTACACTGTCCTGGCAAGGGATTCGATAGCATAAGAAATCACGTCCCGGCAAGGGAGAAACAACTATAACCAAACTTTATACCACACCTAACTACCTCAGCTATAACCAAACTCGTTACGACATCTAACCACCTCAGCTATAACCAAACTCGTTACCACACCTAACTACCTCAGCTATAACCAACCTCATTCCGACACCTAACTACCTCAGCTATACCCATAATCCCTACCCAACACAAAGAATCATCAACCTAAGCATCCGTAATATCAATTAAGAACACAATGAAAGGGAACCACAATTCAACAATAGCCCGTCTAGGGGGCAACATAATGATATCTTCTCTTTCTCACTCTTACTTCATAATTCATATCACAACTCGAGCCAATGCTCTAGAGTTTCATTTATCACTTATACTTTCACAACTCATTTCACAACTCGAGCCAATGCTCTAAAAGTTTAATTGTCACTTATACTTTCACAATTTCACTATACAACTTGAGCCAACACTCCTCAATGTTCATAGGTCACAATTCTTTCCACAAACTTTATACAACAATTAGAAATCTTCACCATGGCATGAATAATACAACGAAATCATGAAAATCACAATATAAGACTCACGGTCATGCTTGACACCAACGTATAGATACTCATCACCATGCCTATACGTCGTACTCAACAAGAAGCAAATAGCAGATAGGACACACTCCTAATCCCTCAAGCTAAGGTTAGACCAAACATTTACCTCGACGCCACGAACACAATTCACGATTCAATTATAGCTTTACCCCTTGATTCCACCGCCAATTCGCTCGTATCTAGCCAAAAGTTACTTAATTACATCAATAAATGCTAAATGAATCAATTTGAATGCATGAAAATGGGTTTTCCAAAGTTTTACCCAAAAAGTCAAAATTGCCCTCGGGCCCACGTGGTCAAAACCCGAGGTTCGAACCAAAACCCGATTACCCATTCCCCCATGAACTCAAATATATAATTTATTTTGAAATCGGATCTCAAATCGAGGTCCAAATCCCCACTTTTTAAAAAAACCTAGGTTCTACCCAAAACACCCAATTTCCCTCATGAAAATCATTGATTTGAAGTTGAAATCATGTTAAAAGATGTTAATGATTGAAGAAAACTAGTTAAAAATGACTTACAATTAATTTGGAGAAGAAAGGTTGTTTGAAAAATCACCTCTTATATTTTTGGAGTCCTAAAAATTGAAAAATAACTGAAAATCCCATCTAAATATACTTCCCTCAGATGCCCTGTGCGGACCGCACAAAATCAACCGCGACCGCATAGGCTTCCTGTGTTCTGCAGTGATAAGACTTAGTATTTTGGCCATACCTTTCTCTACATATTTCCAAATTGTGTTTTCTTTACCTTTCGTGAAACTAGACATGAAGGGCTACAACTTTGGTTTTTGAATCATCTCAAAATTCCTTGTAGATCAAAATATATAGGCTTCCGAAAGTCGGACCAATGAATCAGTTCTACATCGCGGACCGCACATAATCTAGTGCGGCCGCACAAGCCCCTCCGCGGCCGCACTCCATTTTGTGTGGACCGCACTGGTCTATTCAGAGGCCTTCCACCTCTCTGAGCCTGCAACAACTGTGTTTTTTAGGCCTAAGACACCCCGGAACCTACCCAAAACTCACCCGAGCCCTCAGAACTCCAAACCAAGTGTACACAAAAGTTCAAAAACACCTTACGAATTTATTCGTGTAATCAAATCATCAAAATAACATCATGAACATCAAATTAAATCTCAAGATCAATGAAATTTTCTCAAAACTTCTTTAAACATCAATTTTTGCAATTTAAGTCCGAATCATGTCAAATGACATCAATTTTTCAGCAAATTCCACAGAAACGTCTTAAGTCATATATAAGACCTGTACCGGGTGCCGGAACCAAAATACGGGCCTGATGCCATCATGTTCTAATCAAATTCCATTTCAATTTTCCTTAGACAATTTCAGAAAATAATTTCCTTTAAAAATTCATTTCTCGAGCTTGGGCCTCGGAATTTGATTATGGGCATACGCTCAAGTCCCATATTATTATACGGACCCTCCGGGATCGTCAAATCATGTATCCAGGTCTGTTTTCCCAAAATGCTGACCGAAGTCAAATTAACTCATTATTATAAGCTTTTTGGCCACGGGCCCGGACTGCGTATGCAAATCGAGGTAACTCTAAATGAGGTTTTCAAGGTCTTAGAAACACAACATTTAATTCAAATCAAGTGATGACCTTTTGGGTCATCACACTCTTTCAAAAATAGATATGCTCAAATAGCAGTTGAATTTGAAAGCATACTACTCTTAAAATAGACTATTAATTCAACACGGTATAACCTCCAATCATGAAATAATTGTGTGAGCAAATATCAATGAACATTCGACCCCCTTTTCTTTAAACACATAATCAATATAACAAAACAACAAGGAGTCCAAACAATTAAAACAAACAGAACATGCCGTATCTAAGTGAACAAACACAAATACGAAACACAATACCCAATTTCTCAGATTATATTTGAAAAGTAATTTTCAGCTGGATGTGTACATACCTAAAAGAAAAACAATAACAGGGACTTTTCAGCTAGATGTGTATATACCTAAGAGTAGAACAATAACAGGCCACGACCGAACCCGACACAGTAACTTGTACCAAAAAACCTCAGCTTTGTTTCTTGCCTCCTTTTGAATTTATACGTTAGCTTTCAGCAGAGAAAAGAGTCGTTGGGATTTTTCCATGGGGTGTCCTAGGTTAGAGATTAGACGGCAAAAGGCAGAAACTTTTCCAAAGAGTTTGGGTGAGGCTCTTTTCATTCTTTTTGGGTCTGTTTCCGTGTATGGCTGCTGGTGAACTTTTTTTTCTCTTTGTTATTTCAAGGTTTTAGATTTTGTATTGTGTAGAAGAAGAGGGTCAGGTCTTCAAAACAGCGAATCGTGTATTTAGGCGTTCCCTTTATATTTTAGGTGTAAGTAGTATTATATATGGGTAGGAATTAGGTTAGGGGTATGGGCCTAGGAATTATGGGCTAGGTCCAAAAGTGGGCCTAAAAATGGGTTGCTCGAGCCCAAGTTTTATCATTTCCCTGCGAACGAGATTAAAATACGACCTCACTTATTAATTAGTCCTACTTAAATAAAATAACTATTAAAATAAGACTAACCGTCAAAACAATACTATCTTTTGTATTTTTCAAGATTAAAAATGACTACAAAATATTAATGAAACTATTTTTTTTGCAATTTTTATTTTCTTGTAATAAAATAAAGTAAAAGAGTGAAAATTAGTTGAAATAGCAATATTAGGCCTAAATTAAATATTTACGTGCTAAAATATGAAAAATCTTGGGGAGGGTCAAAAATCACATGTCTACAGCTACCCCTCTTTGACTGGAAATACGAAGTATTTTCAGATAATGAACGACTAGACAGGTTTTTTGACCCGACCCTTATTTAGGGAGACCAAAACTAAGAGAAAGGGGGAATGTAGCCGAGCTCTTCTATCTGAGCTGCCTACATATCCTTGGCTATAAAGGAATTAGGCTACTTGTAGTTTAGAGGTAGTGAGATGATGGAGTATACCGAGGTGGAGTGCCGGTCAAGGTGCCGTTCCGTCAAGGTTCCGGTCTGCGGTCCTGATGTTAAATCAAAAATCAAAACATGAAAAAGACTAGCTAAGCCTATCAACTATGAGTTACAAGATTCCTATCTATAAGTCTTCTAAAGCTTGATCCTGAGTCTTGAGTGGTTCTTCATGCAGACTTTAGATTTGAACCTTGACGCTTGCTAGTTGCAGGTGCTAGTTCATCCTTCTTCAGCTTTTTGGATCAAAACCAGGCATGCAGTGCTTGTGACCTCGGCCATGTCTTGAGTAGCCCACATCTTTCATCAACTTCTGAATTTGGATTAACTTCTTACCTTTTTTCTTTCTTTATTGTGACTAACCTTTGTTGATCACCTCGGACTGTTGACTCGCATTCTTGCTGCGAGCTTCTTTTGTTGCTAACTTGACTTGTATTCTGAAGTAAATTCTCTTATTCTCCAGGTAGGCGCCTGATTGCTGAACTTGAGTCGTCTTCTTTTGACCATTGTTTCCTTCCCTTTGTTCTCCGGGTGGGCTCCTGATTTCAAACATTTGAATTGTCTTCCTTTCCTCCAAAACTTGCCTTGTTCTCCCTTTGTTCTCCAGGTGGGCTACTGATTACCGAACTTCCTTTGAACCTTGTTGCTTCCCTTTGTTCTCCAGGCGGGCTCCTGATTGCTATCTTCCTTTGAACATTGCCGCTTCCCTTCGTTCTCCAGGTGGGCTCCTGATTACCAACACTTGCGCTGCTTTTCCTCGAAACTTGAACTGCTTCCCTTTGTTCTTCAAGTGGGCTCCTAATTTCTGAACTCCTTTAAACCTCGCTACTTCCCTTCGTTCTCCAGGTGGGCTCCTGATTGTTGTCTTCCTTTGAACATTGCTGCTTCCCTTAGTTCTTTAGATGGGCTCCTGATTGCTTTCTTCCTTTGAACATTGTTGCTTCCCTTCGTTCTCCAGGTGGGCTCCTGATTGTTGTCTTCCTTTGAACATTGCTGCTTCCCTTCATTCTCCAGGTGGGATCCTGATTACCAACACTTGCGTTGCTTTTCCTCGAAATTTGAACTACTTCCCTTTGTTCTTCAAGTGGGCTCCCGATTGCTGAACTCCTTTGAACCTCGCTGTTTCTCTTTGTTCTCTAGGTGGGCTCCTGATTGCTATCTTCCTTTGAACATTGCTGCTTCCCTTCGTTCTTCAGGTGGGATCCTGATTGCTATCGCTTTTTGAATATTGCTGCTTAGCTTCGTTCTCTAGGTGGGTGCCTGATTGCTGTATTCAATTGATCATTGCTGCTTCCCTTCGTTCTCCAGGTAGGCTCCTGATTACCAACACTTGCGCTGCTTTTCCTTGAAACTTGAACTATTTCCGTTTGTTCTTCAGGTGGGCTCCTGATTGCTGAATTCCTTTGAACCTCGCTGCTTCCCTTCGTTCTTGAGGTGGGCTCCTGATTGATGTCTTCCTTTGAACATCGCCGCTTCCCTTCATTCTTTAGGTGGGTTCCTGATTGGTGTCTTCCTTTGAATATTCCTGCTTCCCTTCGTTCTCCAGGTGTGTGCCTGATTTCCAACTCGAACTAACTCCTCTGAGATTGATGCTTTTCTTTGAACCTGATTACAACAAAACAGACAAACAAAAGAAATTTTTCTGCCCTAGTTTGATATTGGGAGCATCTGTGAGTAGAACAAATTCTAAACTAAAACCCTTTATCCTGAAAATTTCAAACCAAACATTATCTCAAAAGTGAAAAGCTTAGATGCCAAATTACACTTCCCAAAAGTAGCCCTCTCGTCAGACCTTGTCATTTTCGAGGGTCTCAAAACTTACCAAATCCTGTTATCCAGGAAGGTATTGGAATTCACTACCGAGCATGTCTAATACCTGCTTTCCTAACGGACGGTTTCTCCGGAACAAACAAAATTTCCTTCCCCTGTTTCAATCAAAGAAAACTTGTGAATTTAAACATGGTGGTTGGTTTGTGGCCTTGAACTTTAAGGGCGATTGCTCCTTCACTTCCCATGTTAACTTCGGTTTCAACTCGAAAGACCTTGCCTGTTTATTAACTGACCACTTTTCTCTATCACCTTTATCACGAAGAAAACCTCTGATCCGTTCAAACCCAATACCGATCATCTGTTTCATTGTGCTCGTAGTGACATATTCCGAACCTTTGTGTTTCACATGAATCCAAAAGCACGTCAATTTCGACCCACTCAGTGCGCATGTTATTCTTTCCTGACTTAAACGACTGGCCTTGGCCTTGAGGTCTATTGCTCCTTCACTTGCCATGATATACTAATTTCTGCCTGGAAGACCTTGCTTGTTCTTGGTTAACCACTTCCTTTGACAATCTTATCATAGAAAATATCTTTCATCCGTTAACCCCACACCCTCACTTTGTTGTATTGTTCATGAATTGACATATACCAAACCTTTATATTACTGACTCAGTGCGTACGCTGTTCTTTCCTGACTTCTGCCATTTTGATGTGCTAGCCAGATCCCGTTTTGTGCAATTGGAAAGCTGGTGGCAAAATTTTGAAGTCATTTCTCACTTGTTCTGACCAAAAAGACTCGGGAAGAGGGAGTAAACAAGACAAAAGGAACAGAGTAAAAGACAATGGAAAGAGATGATTCCTAACCAGAAAACTACTATGTAGAAACTTACCAGATGTGGATACCAACTCTAATGACCATGACATGCACCTTTGGATTAAGTGGCCTAATCTGTCAAGCAAGTCTAATGTTCAACTCTTGTTATACCTCCTAAGCCGTGAAACTGGGCTTCAATGCTGTAATTATCCAATCCGATTCCCGATCCTTATTCGACTTGTAGTGCCCGAAGGGTTTTCACTATCAAGCCTCTCTCATTTTGTTATTTCTCTCGACTCACTGTCGCCTTATGGTGACTGTGAAGGATTTCACCAATAATACTCTCTCATTTTGTTCTTTTCTTCTTATTTCCTCCGATTCTGCAGATGGCAAGGCATTACCCATAGTAAAACATCATATACCCTTGGCATGCCTAAACTCAGCACTCCCAAAGATTATCTGGGAGGTCTATTTTGGACTGTAATGTGGCTTTTGGACAGGATTAGAAAGAAAAGATATCATAAAGGCTCAAAGTAACTATGACAATGAGGTTATTTATTTACAACTTTTGGAATCTATTCTAAAAACTTTGCCCCAATTTCTAAAGTAAGGGAATTGATTCTTTTCTTTTTGAGATGGAATTTCTGCCCACTCTCGACTTCGTGGGATCATGAAATATTTTATTTGGTATGACCGAACCGTAAGGCTGCCTACGTATCTTGTGGTGACAAGAATCAGGTCAAACGTAGTTCACAAGACTACTTTTGTTATATTTTCCTTTTTTTCTTTTTATTTTCTTTTTTTCTTTTTCCCTTTTTTTCTTTTTTTGTCTTTTTTAATCTCTATTTTTCTCTTTTTTTTAATCTTCCTTTTGGAATGAACTTCTAAAATAAACCTATGGGGACATGAACTTTTTTTTCTTTTTTCGTATGACTCTAACTTGATTCCAAAAGAGAGAAGGTCAAAGAAATCAGTACAGGCTCAAAACTGTATCGAATGGTATACGTATTTCGGTAGCTGAAAGAGGGCCTCCCAATCCCTGAAAATGCCAAGTACAACACATGCAACTTGAAATGAAAAAGGAATAGCATGCACAACGTTTCTTTTACAGCTTTGACATTGATATCAGTGATATGCTTTGCCCTTTTTTTAGTGCCTTGTCAAGTACAAAACCCTTGTTGGGTGATCCCCTCTTCACAATGGATATCCTCCGTCAATTCGGAGATACCTTTCTTGACTTTATCTTGTAACTTGAGATGCACTTGGACTCAAAGTTGTTTGCTTCAAACTGTCTGGGATGCACTCTCCTTTAACGAATTCTTGTCACCCCATTAACTTTTCCAATTATCTGCCCCAGTTTTACACAGTTCGGGCTTCAAATGACCTCGAAATGCCTTTACATATTTCCCTCAAATGTCCCTATCATCTTCATAATTCTTTTATTACTTCATGATTAAACTAACCTTTATGACTAGGCCTAGAATTATGCGTGCATGTCATGTCACCAGAACCAGCATGAAGAAAACTATAAAGGGAGAAGAGAACCAAACAGAAATGACTAGAAATAACAGAAAACAACAAATTGTATTAAACAAACGGTGAAGGTGTTAGAACAACAAAACAAGCACTAAACTAGGGTTACAACCCTGGAACAAACCTAGACAGCACTAAACGAGTTACTACGACTAAACAAACCAGGCAAAATAAAAGGATAGAAGGGTTTGAGCCACAAGACAATATCTGGATTACAACCCTAAAATAAACCGGACAACAGAAATGACAACAAAATAAATCACCAATACTCCTCCCTTGCTAACCAAGAAAGGAGCATCTTTCCAATCACCAAGCTCAATATCTTAGCCACTGAATTCTGCATCAACAATACTATGACCTTCACAAGTCTTCATCACATTTTTCTTAACAAATTGTTTTTGGGTTCCCTTTGCCAACTCATTCTTAAGATTAACCTCTGATAGCACTGAAAGCTTTGCAGCGCATGGACCTCCGAGGATCTCAGAAGAAGTCTCATGTTCCTTTTCAAAACAAATCATACTTACCATATGTGTCTTATTACAAACAAGCGATGAACTTTGGCTAGTGTCTGCTGCATCTGGATTTTGCATGACAATGTAACCTGCATCAATAAGCTTCTGAATTGCATTTTTCAGGTGCCAACACTTTTCTGTACTGTGACCTGGGGCATCGATGCAATATGCGCACCTTTGAGAAAAATCAAACTTCTTTGTTAGAGGTTTGACATTTTTATCTGAATCGGCTTCAACATGTCCAATTGCCTTAACCTTTGGAAAAAATTGGCATATGATTCTCCAATAGGGGTGAAAGCCTTTTCTTTTTTCAGCAGGCTTTTCAGTTTGTATTCTGGCCTCGGTTGGAACCTTTTGCAGGCAGGTGGCTGATATGCTTGAGGGGGCGGGTAAGACATTTGGGGAAGTGGTGCGGGCCATCGCGGGCCTCGTGGGTGTGGAGCATATGGTGGTGCATTGTGGATAGGGGCTGGTAAAGTGATGTACGACTTTGGGGGTTACGTGGAGAGAAGTATCATTGGGAAGGATCATCTGGTGCACAAGGAGATCCATGGGGTCGATGTAGAGGCTGAAAGCGTTGAGCAGGAATGCCTAGCGAATCATCTTTTCTATTTCTCTTTCTTCCACCCAAATTTACTGGGATGTTCTGAATGTCCTCCATAGTATCTTTCAATGCTGAATAACTCATGATTTTGCCAGACTTGATTCCCTCTTCTCCCATCTCCCCCATTTTACCACATCATTAAAAGGTTTACCCAAGGTCAGAATCAAATGTCTGAATTAGGTGGGACCCTAAACTTGTAGGAAAAGCTCAACCATTTCTTCTTCACCAATCGAGGGCTGACTCGAGTAGCTTGCTCCCTCCATCTAAGCCTAAACTCCCTAAATCTTTCCTCCGGCTTCTTTTCCATTTTAGATAGGGAGGATCGGTCTGGGGTAATGCCTAATTTGTATTAAAAGTGTCGAACAAAATTTTGAGCCATGCCGCCCAATGTATGCCACATACTGACATCTTGACGATTATGCCATTCCAAAGCTGCCCCAGTCAAGCTCTCACTGAAATACACCATCAACAAATCATCTTTTTCACCAACACTTCTTATTTCACTGCAATAAATCCTAAAATGGGCTACCGGGTCTCCACACCCATCATACAAGTTAAACTTTGGCACTTTAAACCCTGCGGGCAGGAGAACGTCAAGGAACATACACAATTCTTTGTAAGACATGTTAACCTGGTCTCCCATCCCTTGGATGCTTTTCAGCTTCCTGGATATCTAATCCCGCCCTTCTTTTCCTGCTGGCCTCTCATTTTCTACATGAAGCTCGTTCCAAGGGTTCCAAATATATGAGTCAGGAACCTTGTGGGCAACCTCTGAGGGGTAATATTGGGCATCATGAGCTTTGAGTGGGTGTTCATTGTTAGGGATAGTGGATAAGACATGAGGGCAATTTTTGGAAAGGTAATTGGAAGATGAGTGATGGAGCTACTAGGGTGGTTGAGAAAGCCATGATAAGCGGGTGGATCTGGAAAGTATGGGGGATCATCTGGCACTGTGTCCAGAGTTTGGGTAAGGCAGCATCTAGGAAGTTAGGTGGTGGCGGGGGTGGTCCCTTCCCAGTCATCCAGGCCTGATACATGTCTGTCATGTGTTGTCTTAACATCCTTACCTCATCAGCCAAACTGATGTCCTATTCAACCAATTTCTTTTGGGAACACATATCAACCAACTCAGTTTTGTTGTCGTCTGCCATTGCCTTTCAACCTTATGTTGTAGAGAAGAGTTACCACTTTAAGAACCACAAACCAACAACCTTTCTACTATGAAGATGAAATCATCACGTTAGCGTAAGAGAATTTAACATAAGATAATCTCACTTTATGTGCAATGCACCTAGCCACAGTTGTCGGTTCTAAAATGACTTCGAGGGTACGAAGGTCAGTTGGCATCATCCCAACTTGTTTATTTCAATCCTTTCTTTTCTTCGCTTTTCTAGCACTTGCTTGCTTATTTTCTTTCCTCTTTTTTTCTAATTATCACTCTTTTCTTTCCTCTCATTTCTCATATCCCATAATATTACCCCCTTTTTTTCTTCCTTTTTTTTTATCTTAATAATAAAAAAATGATTCAATCGAACCCTATCTAGGTTGCCTACGTATCATGACGCCGCATGAATCATATCTTTGCGTAGTTCGGGAAGATCGGGAATAAAGTAAACAAACCAACATTCTCATTTCTTTTCTTTCCTTTTTTTTTACCTTAATGACTACTCTGATGAGAAAAGAGAAATAAAAGAAGCAAATCCTTTTTTTTTTGTTGAAATTTCTAGACTTAATGTTCTATATCCTATTCTAAACTAAAGCTTAACGGATTTTTTTAAACAAATACTCTATTAAGGAAAAATCCTAGAAGAGAAAAATATTTTTGACTTTTTTTAGGAAGGAAATCTAAAAATAAACCAAACAAAAATAGTTTGATTTTTATTTGATATCCTGAAAGAAAGATTTCGACCAAAGAAATGAAAAAGATAAAAATGCTTTTGGAATTCAGTTTTGATCACCTAAGGAAGAAACTTTAAAGATAAAAAAAAAATAAAGTATGTTTTTTTCCCTTCTATAAACAATGTTCTAAAGTTCTAGTAAAAATAAAAAGAATATATTTTTGTTGTTTTTTTTATATTTCTCAAAGAATAACCTCAAAAAGAAAATCTTTTAGAATTTTTGGAATCAATATCTTAAAAAAACTTTTAAAGAGGTACTAAAGAAAATTCTCTCTTTTTTTTAGTCCTAATATACTAAAGAAAATATAAAAATAATTTTTATTTTAAGTTCTAGATATTAATTGCCTAAAGGAAAAATCACCTCAAATGATTTTTTTTTTTAATTCCTAGAATTAGTATTCTAAAGAAAACTTCTGACGGAAATATAAAAGCGCAAATTTATTTTTGGATTTTTGACTTATAATACATTTCCAAATTCAAAATAAGAAATACAATAACAAAAAACTCGACATTACTGTACAAAACTAGAAGGTAAAAGATGACATAAAAAAGAACAACAGACTCAAAGCATAAAAAAAGAAAAGAAAATCTCTTTTTAATCCACTCCTAAATGAGTGATCCTGACTAAATGGTCCTGGGGCTCTGGCATGCTCAAACTCCGATAAATAAATCCACATATGTATGAGAAAATTAAGACCAAATAATGTTAAAGACCTAGAATGCTATGTGAGACAATAACCCTTCCTGTTGGACACATTCAAGACCTGATTGTGACTATTTTTCTAAAATTAACCTATGTGGCTAAAAATGCAAAATTTGGCTAAGACCCCGCAAAGCCAAGTACCTAAGATTTACTAGGATGACCAGACCCTATGTGGGTTGTGTAACGACCCGACCGGTTGTTTTGAACTTTTGCACTTTGATCGCCAGTTCTCGGGCATGACTTTCCCCATTTGATGTATTTTGACTAATGTAAATCGTTGATTTTGGTTTTCACAGAAATCGGTATGAATTTGAAAGAACAGTCTCAATTGAAAGCTTTGAATTTGAAAGGTTTGACCAAGATTTGACTTATTTGTATATGAGCTCGGATCGGAATTTTTATGATTTAGTTAGCTTTGTTGGGTGATTTATGACTTAGGAGTGTGATCGGAATTGGTTTTGGAGGCTCGGTGTAAAATTTGGCTTGAATTGGCGAAGTTAGTATTTTGGCGATTTCCGGTTGGTAGGTGATATTTTGATCCGTGGGTCATAATGGAATTTCAAGAGTTGGTGTAGCATAGTTATATCATTCGGTATGTGTGCAAAATTTCAGATCATTTGGATGTAGTTTGGTTGGGTTTATGATCGAAAGCGTATTTTGGAAGTTTTTGGAAAACTTAGGCTTGAATTCGATGAAAATTGATGGTTTTGGTGTTGTTTGAGGTGTTTTGATGATTGGAACAAGTTTGAATGAGGTTTTAGGACATGTTGGTGCTCTTGGTTGAGGTCCCGAGGGCCTCGGGTGAGTTTCGGGTGGTCAATCGACCATTTTCTAAGTTGAAAAGTTGCAGATTTTGGGAATTCAGGTGTTGCAGAAAATAACCCTTCGCGTTCACGCGGGGTATGTTGCGTTCGCGTAGAAGGATTCGAGGAAGACCAGAATTAAGCCTTCGTGTTCGCGAGAGGTTCCTCGCGTTCGCGAAAGGATGGGAAGCAGTGCATCGCGTTCGCGAGAAGGCACTCTCGATCGCGTAGAGCAAATTGGGGTCCAAGGCATTTTTTTCATCGCGTTCGCGAAGGTGTAGGAGGCAGAAGCATCCTGTTCGCGATTGGTGTGACGCGTTCGCGTAGGGAAAAAATTGGTCAACGTAAGTTTGTGCTTTGCGAACTCGAGACGTTGATAAGACATTTCCTCCGCTATTTTGAACGATTTTTCCACCATAGTTGATCATTTTGAGAGCTCTTTGAGGGAGATTGAAGAGGGATTCAAGGAGAATTTATTGGAGGTAAGTTTTATGAACCAAAAACGTGATTCTATTGTGAAATTAACCTAAAAATTCATGGAATTTAAGCTAAAATTGGAAGAACTAGGGCTTGAGATTTTGAACTTTTGAATTGGGATTTGAGGGACCATATGAGGTCGGAATTGAGAACTTTTGGTATGTATGAACTCGTGGGGTGATAAGGAATCTAATGATGTGAAAATATTTGAGTTTCGAGAAGTGGGTCCAGGGCTCGGGTTTTGCTAATTTCGGGATTTTTGATATTTTTCGATTGTTTTCGCTTGGGTTTTGTTCCCTTAGCATATTGTGATGTATTCATTCTGATTTTTTGATAGATTCGACGCGCGTGGAGGCCGATTCGAGGTGAGTAATGATTGTAAATGATGTCCTGAGGGTTTGAAACCCCGGATTGCACATCGTAGTGCTATATTGAGGTGAGATACGCACTGGATGATGAGCGTGGGGTCTTTTACTACTGGGGATTGTGACTTGGTCCGTCCCGATTGATGATTTTACCACATGTTTGACTGAAATTTATTTGCTATCATCATGATTTGGGCTGATTGCCATATTTGGGCTTCGTGCCAACTATTTGGATCCTTCGGGGATTTTTATCACTGTTTCCTCATTGCTTGACTTATTATTTGAATGCAGTCCTGTTGATATCTATTGTTTTACAAACTCAGCCACTTTTACTCAGATTTGAAACTTAAATGATATTTATACATCATGTTTTGGGCTGAGAACTACTGTTTTACTAATGCCCAAGGGGCTTGTGATGATTTTTGGACTGAGTGAGGCCGAGGGCCATATGTGAGGATATGCTGAGTGATATAAGGTCGAGGGCCTGAGATACTTTATATGCCACGAGGTGGCTTGAGTAATGTGAGACCGAATGCCGAGTGATGTGAGGTCGAGTGCCGACTAATGATGCCACGAGGTGGCTTGATATAGCACTTGGGCCGTAAGGGGCCCCTCTGGAGTCTGCACACCCACAATGAGCGCGGGTACCCATTATGATCTGAGAGTGAGCCCGAGGGGCTGATACTGTTCTAAGTGATTGATACTGAGCCCGAGGGGTTGATACTGTACTGAGAGCGAACCTAAGGGGCTGATACTGTTCATAGTGATTGATACTGAGCCTGAAGGGCTGATACTGTACTGAGAGTGAGCCCGAGGGGCTGATACTGTTCTGAACGATTGATACTGTGCCCAAGGTGGAAATTTCTACTTGTTATTTACCTGTTAAATTACCTGTTTTACTTGTTTTTGAAAAGGAATATCATTTGATTTCTTCACTAATTTACTGCTTTAAGTGATTTTACTGCTTGATATAGAATTGCTTTGTACCTCTATGTGTTTTCATACTTTCAGCCATTATTTATATTTATTACTCACTGAGTCGGAGTACTCACATTACTCCCTGCACCATGTGTGCAGATTCAGGCATCGCAGAGTCCGCTCCTAAGTTTTGATTCTCCCAGTCTAGGCAGTGATTCGGAGACTATGAGGTAGCTGTGGCGTTCGCATCCCCGTGCCTCCCTTATCTTATCATTTTCATGTTCTTAGAACTATTGCATCGGATTTAATGTTCAGTAGACTTGTATCCGCATTTCTTTGTTGCTCATGACTTGTGACACCCCGGTTTGGGCTGTGTCGGGATGGTTTCTACTATTGATATCATTGAATTCCGCAATTTATGGAAATTATATTATTTATTACTGTTTATGATAATTAACTACTTAAAGAGGTGTTCCGTTTTGGTCTGGTTGGCCTTGTCTTCACGAGAGGCGCCATCACGACTGGGTTCGGGAATAGGGTCATGACAAGTTGGTATTAGAGCCTAGGTTACTTAGGTCTCATGACTCATGAGCAGGTTTAGTAGAGTCTCGCGGATCGGTACGGAGACGTCTGTATTTATCCTCGAGAGGCTGCAAAACATTTAGGAAAACTTCACGTTCTTGAATTCATATCGTGCGTCCTTGATTCAGCTTGAAATGTATCTCTTTTAATTCCTTCCACGTGTTCGTATGTGCGCATGAGTGCTCAGTATCAGATATGCCTTGATGGCTTGTGATTCCCTGATCGAGGGGCGAGATGTGATCTCTGTGAGTTTGATGTTGGGCCAGTCTGAAGGACTTGAGGCCGGATATTTGCCTATGGCTTGAGCACCGAGGTGCTGATTGTTTGAGCAAATGGTTTGAACTTATATGTTCGGTATCGTCCCTATTAGTGGAAGTGATGGTTGGATAACTATGTGATGAGTATGTTAGTACTGCGAGATGTATCTATATGACTTGGAAGTGACGAGGAAGGTCTGCTGGAGGACAGAAGGACTATTAGGTGATTGATTTTCATCTTGATTTGAGGTGTAGCCCTGAGTTGTGGGCGTATGAATGATCTTTCAATGTTTCCAGCTAATAGTGAAGTAAATTTCATGTTTCGGTATGAGTTCAAACTCATGAAGACTAAGTGACTGCATAATGTTTGTGACGGTGGAAGGTATACAGAAATGTTAATTGAAGGCAAAACAGGTGGACTATCTCATGAGAAGTGTTCCGAGGTTGTGTGATCCTTATGTTTCTGTTAGAAGATCTTATGTACAAGTGAAATATAAGCGTTGAAAAATTGGATTTTGGGTCGCTTAAGAGAGTGGTCTTAACTGTTGTGGGAGTGAATGCGAGATTGGCAGAAGAGTTAAAATTCTTGATGATCTGTGTTTCTTTTTACAAGCTTATAAAGGATTTGAATTTAACCTCACTATGGTATTCTGGCATTAATAGAGTAGAAGCATTATACGTCATTGAGTGTATTTCAATATATGGCTTCGAGCCAAGTGGGGGAGTCTGCTGTGAGTAGTTGATTGCACGGCTAGGTGCTATGTTGGTTCCATTTTGAGGTGTACGGGTGCATCAGTTATGGTTTGTGGAAGTTGAGACCGAGAGGGCTCGAGTAAAGGAAAGATTTTGACAAAGGGTATATTATGCTTCATAGAGTAAGAAAAATCACGGGATGTCTTAAGTTGTTGTCGGTAAAGAATGCTCGGTGCATAGAGAAGGAAGTTGCTTGGATGTGCTGGGATGAAGATTTCATTCTGCGGTGTCAGAGTGCTAATGAGGCACAAGTGGTTCTGTTCGCCTGATCAGGTAAATTGCAGTTTGAAGAAGAATGAATGACTTGCGAGAATGATTTTAATGTGTTCGAGAGTCTACATACATCAATTGAGTGTTCTATAATTGCATATGTGGTTAGAAACTGAGTTTCATTGGAAGATGTCAAGACTTGTGATATTTCTATATTAGTTATGGGATTCTATGTATCAGTATCAAGAAGGTAAAGGGAACGGAGTTAGATTCGCAGGAAGTTCTTCAAAGTAAAGTATTCTGGAATGTGGTGTTTCTGGGAATATTTGAGAGAGTATTCAGTGGCTTATGGGTCTTAGACAGTGTGGTTTTATGCTTGGGTCTCGTGTGGTAAGCCTGGATTGGGGCATTGTGGTGATACATTAAGAGGAAATATCCAGTTGAAGATGAATCAGAAGGAAATTCCGATAGATGGAGTAGCTTGATAGTAGACTGGACCTGTAGGGTAAGGATATGATTAATTCCGTGTGTGTGTTCGAGGTAATGGGTTCTTGCGGGTATTTTGCAGCAACGCTCATAAGTTTTGATTGCTTGCTTAGCTTGATCGAGTTAGAAGGATTCAGTCCTGACATGTTTCATTTTGTGCAAAGGGAACTCGGATAGTTCTTGATGGTTTTCACCACAGTTTAGAGATGTATATTTTCTATGGGCATGCGGAGCATGGGATGTAGAGTGATTTTTCTTCTAGATTGGGACCAATGGAAAATTCTCGACCAATTGAGTATGTAGATGTTAATGGCTCAGAAGGAAGATGAAGTTCTCATGTTATCCTGAGATGGTATGGTATATGCGGTAGGTTGTGGAGGATTGACAATTGCGTATGGAAGGTTACAGTTCAGTTCTGAACGGGAAGTCATGAATTTTTAGGCAACACGGGCAGTTTCAGATGATTAAGGAATTGGTAGCGCTAATTGGGGTGATTTGATGAGGGTATATGTTTCATAAAAGACAATGTGATTAAGTTGATGGTACTTCGGTAGTATTGCAGCACTTTATTATTAGATCGACTGGTGATATTCGAGTTTTCTTGGTGACATAGGAAATTTTTGAGCATCTATCGTGGAATGATTGGGTATTTTCAGACGACAAAATTGGGATCGGATATGGTGATTCATGGGCCGTGTGGATTTGGAGACGGAACTTCCCAGATTCAGGCTATGTTGTGGGTGTAGATCGTGTGTATCGGCACTGTTTAGTGACTATCGGGATTTGGAGGCCAAGTGGATATTTCTTTGCTTGGTATATTAGATTTTGGATGTGATGTTGGGGTTTAGACTGGTTGTCTCCGTGTTGGGTTATTCCGGACTATTGCGCTTTTGGTTATGCCAGAAATGCCACGGGTTGAGTGGCGAGGTGAATCAGATTATGTTCTAGTAGTGTGGTTTATATTTTAAAGACCTAGCGGACGACTGGGAAGGATTTCCTTTCTTAATTGGGCCTTCGTGATGGATGTCAGTGTAGAGGTTTCTACCATTGATTCAGTTTCGGTGTTGAGGGATTTTTCGAATGTGTTTCTTATGGCCGGGCATGGGGCAAGGCAGAGTTGTTGATTTCGGTATTGATTTGGTGCCGGGCACCATATCGTATGGCACCGATATGAGTTATAGTAGTGGGCGTAATAGCTTCCGGACTTCCTTGAAAAAAAGTTCATTGGTGGGCCGATGTGGATGCATGTTCTAACTTGAGTCGGCTTGGTTGGTTCCGAATTGCATTATTGAAGGATGTGTCGATTCGACTGTTATTGAGCTTTTTAGTAATCTGGGGAGGTCTATGAATTACCTTTCTATGTTGTGAGATGTATGATTTATTGGTTATGGGCACATATGGTGCAGTTCTATTATGGTTCATAGTTGAAGTCGAGCGGGAAGAGTAATTGGGTGTTGATCGGTGAATGGCATATCGGTTATGTCCTATCGGGTTTGCATGTTATATGTTATTTGCTTCACTGTGGGTGTAATGAATTTGATTTGGTTCCAGACATCAAATTGTGCGTGGTTGTCGCTTTCAAGCATAGTGACTTGGGGGTGTCTTATGTGGAGTAGTGTTTGGATAGGATCGCGCATTTTGAAGCGAAGCTATGTGGAGATATGACCTTGCGGGTTAGATTAAGGTGTTCTATTTCTATGATGTGAGACGGGTCCGCAGTCTTGTGTTGTGGTGGTACGGGTGAGCTTGAGGTACAACTCTTTCATTGAATCATTAAACTGAGTATGTTATGACAACTGCGTATTGGTGCGCGTATTATGCCAATTGTGTCTTAGGCCTCTATTGATGCGTCATGTCACTAGAGTGGTGTGTTGGATTAGAGGAGATCGTTGGGATCATTAATGAATACGAACGGATTTGAATTCAACATGTTGGAAGGATAAGATCGAGGTTCGGTTCGAAAATTTGCTATGGTATTTGTCAGGGGAGAAGTAACTTCATGAATGGTTGATCTGAGAAATGGTCATGGTTTAGTGCATATTTCATTTATCATTGGCAGTATATGAAAGTGTTGGAATGATGCTTTAGTTGCTAGGAAGTTTTCTACCAGTATTCGGTTGTTGTGGGCAGCTGCTGTGAAAAGAAGTTATCGCTACGAGTGTCGAGCTATGTGGTATATCATGTGATGGAACCTGAGATAGCGGATATGGTTTGTTACAGCTTGTTCGGACATATCCACAGTATAAATGTGAGATTCTGATCGTATTGAGGATTTTAGAAGCAGAAATGTGGTTCTATGGTTTAGGGACTAGGATGAATTGTGAAATTTCAGTTACATTGTGCTATTGGACCTGTATGAGATAGGGTGATGTGGGATCACCCCCGGGTATATGCATGGTAAAGTTATTCAGCTAAGGGTTGGCTTTTAGAACAACTCTGGGTACGTTCGAGGACGAACACTTGTTTAAGTGGGAGAGGATGTAACGACCCGACCGGTCATTTTGAACTTTTGCACTTTGATCGCCAGTTCTCGAGCATGACTTGCCCCGTATGATGTATTATGACTAATGTAAATCGTTGATTTTGGTTTTCACGGAAATCGGTATGAATTTGAAAGAACAGTCTCAGTTGAAAGCTTTGAATTTGACAGGTTTGACCAAGAGTTGACTTATTTTTATATGAGTTCAGATTGGAATTTTTATGATTTGGTTAGCTTTGTTGGGTGATTTATGACTTATGAGTGTGATCGGAATTGGTTTTGGAGGCCCGATGTAGAATTTGGCTTGAATTGGCGAAGTTAGTATTTTGGCGATTTCCGATTGGTAGGTGATATTTTGATCCGAGGGTCGGAATGGAATTCCAAGAGTTTATATAGCTTCTTTATGTCACTCGGGATGTGTGTGCAAAATTTCAGGTCATTTGGATGTGGTTTAGTTGGGTTTATCATCGAAAGCATATTTCAGAAGTTTTTGGAAAACTTAGGCTTGAATTCGATGAGAATTGATGGTTTTGTTGTTATTTGAGGTGTTTTTATGATTGGAGCAAGTTTGAATGAGGTTTTAGGACATGTTGGTGCTCTTGGTTGAGGTCCCGGGGGCATCGGGTGAGTTTCGGGTGGTCAATCGGACCATTTTCTAAGTTGAAAAGTTGCAGATTTTGGGAGTTCAGGTGTTGCAGAAAATAACCCTTCATGCTCGCGAGGGGTATGTCACGTTCGCGTAGAAGGATTTGAGGAAGACCAGAATTACGCCTTCGCATTAGCGAAAGGATGGGAAGCAGTGCATCGCGTTCGTGAGAAGGCACTCGCTATCGCGTAGAGCAAATTGGGGTCCAAGGCATTTTGTTCACGCGTTCGCGTAAGGTCGCATTCGCGAAGGTGTAGGAGCCAGAAGCATCCCGTTCCCGATTGGTGTGACGCGTTCGCGTAGGGAAAAAATTGGTCAACGTAAGTTTGTGCTTCACGAACGCAAGACGTTGTCCGCGTTCGCGAAGAAGGAATATCAGAACTGGACAGAAAGTTTATAAGACATTTCCTCAGCGATTTTGAGCCATTTTTGCACCATAGTTGATCATTTTGAGAGCTCTTTGAGGGATATTGGAGAGAAATTTAAGGAGAATTGATTGGAGGTAAGTTTTATGAACCAAAAATGTGATTCTATTGTGAAATTAAGCTAGAAATTCATGGAATTAAAGCTAAAATTGTAAAAACTAGGGCTTGGGATTTTGAACTTTTGAATTGGGATTTGCGGGACCATTTGAGGTCGGAATTGAGAACTTTTGTTATGTATGAACTCGTGGGGTGATAAGGAATCTAATGATGTGAAAATTTCTGAGTTTCAAGAAGTGGGCCCAGGGCTCGGGTTTTGCTAATTTCGGGATTTTTGATATTTTTTGCCATTGTTTTCGCTTGGGTTTTGTTCCCTTAGCATATTGTGATGTATTCGTTCTGATTTTTGGATAGATTCGATGCCTGTGGAGGACGATTCGAGGGGCAAAGGCATCGCAAGCCAGAGTTGTAGCCGGTTCGAGGTGAGTAATGATTGTAAATGATGTCCTGAGGCTTTGAAACCCCGGATTGCACATCGTAGTGCTATGTGGAGGTGAGACACGCGCTGGATGATGAGCGTGGGGTCTTTTACTACTAGGGATTGTGACTTGGTCCGTCCCGATTGATGATTTTACCGTATCTTTGTCTGAAATTTTTTTTTATCATCATGATTTGGACTGATTGCCATATTTGGGCTTCGTGCCAACTATTTGGACCCTTCCGGGATTTTTATCACTGTTTCCTCACTGCTTGACTTATTATTTGAATGTAGTTTTGTTGATATCTATTGATTTACAAACTCAGCCACTTTTACTCAGATTTGAAACATAAATGATATTTCTACATCATGTTTTGGCTGAGAACTACTATTTTACTAATGCCCAAGGGGCTTGTGATGATTTTTGGACTGAGTGAGGCCGAGGGCCATATGGGAGGATATGCTGAGTGCTATGAGGCCGAGGGCCTGAGATACTTTATATGCCACGAGGTGGCTTTAGTGATGTGAGGCCGAGTGCCGAGTGATGTGAGGCTGAGTGCCGAGTGATGATGCCACGAGGTGGCTTGATATAGCGCTTGGGCCGTAAGGGGCCCCTCCGGAGTCTGCACAGCCACAGTGAGCGCGGGTACCCATTATGATCTGAGAGTGAGCACGAGGGGCTGATACTGTTCTGAGTTATTGATACTAAGCCCGAGGGGCTGATACTGTTCAGAGTGATTGATACTAAGCCCGAGGGGCTGATACTATACTAAGAGTGAGCCCAGGGGGCTAATACTGTTCTGAGCGATTGATATTGTGCCCTAGGGGCGGATTTCTACTTGTTATTTACCTATTAAATTACCTGTTTTACTTGTTTTTAAAAAGGAATATCATTTGATTTCTTCACTGATTTACTGCTTTAAGTGACTTTACTGCTTAATATAGAATTGCTTTGTGCCTTTACGTGTTTTCATACTTTCAGCCATTATTTATAATTAATACTCACTAAGTCGGAGTACTCACATTACTTCCTACACAATGTGTGCAGATTCAGATATCGCAGAGTCTTCTTCTGAGTGCTGATTCTCCCAGTCCAGGCAGTGATTCGGAGACTACGAGGTAGTTGAGGCGTTCGCAGCCCCATGCCTCCCTTATCTTATCATTTTCATGTTCTTAGAACTATTGCATCAGATTTAATGTTCAGTAGACTTGTATCAACATTTCTTAGTTGCTCATGACTTGTGACACCCCGGTTTGGGCTGTGTCGGGATGGTTTCTACTATTGATATCGTTGAATTCCGCAATTTATGGATATTATATTATGTTTATTACTGTTTCTGATAATTAACTACTTAAAGAGGTGTTCCGTTTTGGTCTGGCTGGCCTTCTCTTCACGAGAGGCGCCATCACAACCGGGTTCGGGAATTGGGTCGTGACAGGTTGCCTATGTATCATGCCCCGAAATACGAGAATTAGGTATGCGTAGTTCGGGCAGATTGGATACGGGAGAGAATTAAAAAATACTAATTTAGAGAAAAATATGTTTTTGTCTTTTAAAAAAAAAATGATGAAACATGTAAACTCTTTTTGGATTTTCTTTTCTCCTTTTTTTATTTTTTGATTTTCGGAAAAATGATGAAAAAGTGCAAAATCTTTTTTTTTTTTCTTTTCTTAACAAAAATATGAAAGAAAACATAACTAGGCCCTACTTGTTTTATTTTTCACACTTCACCCTCTCTTTTTTTCTTTTACATTTGCCCTCAACTATCATTGGTCCGCCAAATGACCTTTTTACCCTTGAAGAAATGCAACATGTAGCACGTAGGATGCATCAAGATGGTCTTTTATTTTGGTGCACCTGTCCTAGACGGACCCAACCCCTGTGTTGAGTCCCCTAAGTTAAATGCACGTGATGCAACAAACGTTCCTACTAGGGATCCAGCATGAGGGTATGTTATTCTATGTTTAAAAACTTGGGTTTATTTGTTCTAGACCTGGCTTACCCGAGCGGACAGCTCGAGCCGAGGGGGCAGCGTATCGGGAATACAGAAGCTTCACCAGCTTTGCAACTTATCCGAACCTCGTTCTAAAATTGTAATGACTCTAACATAAGAGAAGTCACACGAAGTGCACACTTTCCAGATGATTTAGAAGACTTGGAGAGAGGAAGGATTCACAACAATTTATATACAGTTCAACAATATCAAAGCGGTAAAAAGCAACATTTAGCACATTAGGCCCAAACATGTAAATAAAACTAGATAATAAATAAAGCCAAATATAACAATTATTCTAAGCTCGAATTCTTAAACCCCGAACCAGAAGTTCTGGGTTCTTATCCCCAGCAGAGTCGACAGAGCTGTCACACCTCCTTTTTTTTTACCCCGAAATGGTATAAAGGAGTTTTTTCCAACTTAAAGTGACAATCGAAATGGGATTTATTTAAAATTCAGAGTCGCCACTTGGGATAAGTTATGGTGTCCCAAGTCACCGGTTCAAATCCTGAATCGAGGAAAAATGTTGATTCTGTTTTACAGTCCGCGAACACAGAAATTCGGGTAAGGAATTCTGTTAACCCGCGAGAAGGTGTTAGGCATTCTCGGGTTCCGTGGTTTTAGCACGGCCGCTCAACTGATATATTGGCCTAATTGTCTGAATTTAGAACATATTTTAGCCTATGGTACAATCTTAACTTATTAAACCGCTTTTAATTATTTTTAGGAATATTCAACGTTATTTAAAACATGCCTTGAACCACGCCAAATGAAATGCACCCGCGGTCCATGACACATTTTATCTAACATTGTTAAGATTTGGATTTGGGTCACATGAAATGCACACCCGAGTTTAAGAAAATTAATTTAAATTACGCGCCTAAAGCAACTACGCACTTCAAAAATTATTTCCTACTTTGAGATTATTGAGGCCAGATTATGTATAACAAGTTTCGGTGGAAAGAATGTAGTAAATTGGTCATAAATATGTTAGCTTTTGATTCTTCTCAAGCAGGATTAAACTTTTCGGACCCAATCCTTAGCTCAAAATCGTTTCATGGCTCATTTACAATTGAACCCACTGAATCACATAGATTATTCTCCAATCCTAAAACTTATATTTTAACAAGCTAATTTCAGATAAAATGACATAATATATTATACTCCAACATCCTGCCTTCAAGAAAACAAACAAAAAAACGGTAGAGTTAAACATCATAATTATTACCCTCATTCAAGTGCACAAAGAGCTGGATTCCTTCAAAAATAGATATGCTCAAATAGCAGTTGAATTCGAAAGCATACTACTCTTAAAATAGACTATTATTTAAACACGGTATAACCTCCAATCATGAAATAATTGTGTGAGCAAATATCAGTGAACATTCGACCCCTTTTTTTAAACACATAATCAATATCACAAAACAACAAGGAATCCAAATAATTAAAACAAATAGAACATGCCGATTCTAAGTGAACAAACACAAATACGGAACACAATACCTAATTTCTCAGATTATATTTGAAAAGTTATTTTTAGCTGGATGTGTACATACCTAAAAGCAGACCAATAACAGAGACTTTTCAGATAGATGTGTATATACCTAAGAGCAGAACAATAACAGGCCACGACCGAACCCGACACAACAACTCGTACCAAAAAACCTCAACTCTATTTCTTGCCTCCTTGTGAATTTATATGTTACCTTTCAGCAGAGAAAAGAGTCGTTGGGATTTTTCCATGGGGTGTCCTAGGTTAGAGATTAGACGGCAAAAGGCAGAAGCTTTTCCAAAGAGTTTGGGTGAGGCTCTTTTCGTTCTTGTTGGGTCTGTTTCCGTGTATGGTTGCTGGTGAACTTTTTATTCTTTTTGTTCTTTCAAGGTTTTAGATCTTGCATTGTGTAGAAGAAGAGGCTCAGGTCTTCAAAATGGAGGATCTTGTATTTAGGCGTTCCCTTTATATTTTAGGTGTAAGTACGTAACGACCCGACCAGTCGTTTTGAACTTTTGCACTTTGATCGCCAGTCTTCGGGCATGACTTGACCCGTGTATATATTATGCCTTATGTAAATCGTTGGTTTTGGTTTTCAGAGTAATCAGAATGAATTTGGAAGAACAGTTCTCAGTTTGAAGCCTTAAATTTGAAAGGTTTGACCAAGAGTTGACTTGTTTGTATATGATCTAGGATCAGAATTTTTATGATTTGGTTAGCTCCGTTAGGTGATTTATGACTTAGGAGCGTGATCGAATTGTGTTTTGGAGGTCCATAGCTAATTTAGGCTTGAAATGCCGAAAGTCGGATGTTTGAAGTTTCCGGTCCGATAGTGAGATTTTTATTCAAGGGTCGGAATGAAATTTCGAAAGTTTGAGTAGCTCCGTAGTGTTGAATATGACTTGCTTGCAAAATTTCAGGTCATTCGGACGAGATTTGATAGACTTTTTGAGCGAAAGCATAATTTAAGAGTTCTTGGAGTTCTTATGCTTGAATCCTATGTTAAATTGGTGATTTGATGTTGTTGTGAGTGTTCCGAAGTTTTGAGAAAGTTTGAAATATGTCATGGGATGTATTGGTACAACTGGTTTGAAGTTACGGGAGTTCCGGGTAGGATCCGGGATATTTTAGTGCAAAAATCATAGTCGTAGCAGGTCCAGAAGGGTTGCAGGCCCCGGAACTCACCCACGCGGTCTGCACAAAATGAAGTGTGCCCATGGTGAGTGCAGTGTTGACCGCAAAAAAGTGGGCGTGGCTGCGGTAGGCATCGCGCGGACCACACAAAAGTGGGCGCGAGCGGGGAAGAACCTTCCCGCTAGTCCTGCTTCGGAAGCTCATATATTTTGATCTATAAAGAATTTTGAGGTGATTCAAAAAGGAATGTTGTAGTTATTCGTGTTTAGTTTCCATAAAAGTAAAGATATTGCAATTTGGACATATGTAGCAAACGTTATGGCAAAAATACTAAAGTGTATCACTGTAGAGGAAGTCCTGTGCGGTCGCAGTTGTTTTTGCGCGGACCACACTGGCTTTCGCGGACCGTGGTCGATTTTGTGCGGCTCGAGGACACTAAAACATGAGGGGTACTCTATAAATATGAGGTTTTGGATTTTATTTAATATTTTGACCTAGAAAGCTCGGATTTTGGCGTTTTTTTGAAGGTTTTTCAAGAAATTCATCGGGGTAAGTGATTTTAGCTCAGATTTGGCTAGAGTACATGAATCTATTATTGAATTCATCATTTAATTCGTGTTTTGGGATTGAATTTGGGAAGAAAATTGTGAAACCTTTCAAAAATGTAAAATGATGATTTGAAGGACCAACTGGTATCGGAATTGGATAATTTTGGTATGGTTAGACTCGTGAGGGTATGATGATTCTAAAAATGTAAATTTTACCCGATTCCGAGACGTGGGCCCAGGGCTCGGGTTTTGGTAATTTCGGGAATTGTGCCCTTTGTTGATTGTTTTCGCTTCGGCTTTGCTCCCTTAGACTATTGTGATGTATTCGTTTTGATTTTGGATAGATTCGACGCGCGTGGAAGCGTGGGGTAGAGCACCGCTGGGAATTGTGACTTAGTCCATCCCGAATGATTAAATTAAATGCGCATTTGATAGTTAATTGTTTGATGTTATTATAACTGTTTTGGGCTGTATGCCATGTTTGGGGCCTTGTACCGACTTGTTGAGACCCTTAGGGGCATTTTACTATTTTTCCTCACTCTATTTGTTTGAAAACACATCCTCAGTCATGTTTTACCTGCTTATTGCTCAAATCTAGCTTTATCACTACATTCTTAAAAATGTGGAAACTGTTTTGGGCTGAGTTCCCTATTTTAGTGAGATAGACCGAGGGTCTGATTGTGAGATTGATGACTGAGATATACCGAAAGTCTGATGGTGAGGTAAATGACTGAGAAAGGTTGAGGGCCTAGTTGTGAGGATTATATATCTATGGATTGGGCTGCACGCCGCAGCAATATACATACATATATATGGATACCGATCGGGCTGCACGCCTCAACGATGCTTATATGGGTCGAGCTGCGCGCCACAGTAGTGTTACACTAACATTGATATGAGGCCGAGGGCCTAGATTTGATGCCACGAGATGGCTTGATACTGCGCTTGGGCCATAAGGGGACCTTCCCGGAGTTTGCACACCCCAGTGAGCACCGTCGACGAGATATATGGATCGGGTTGCACGCCGCAGCGATATATGGATCCGGCTGCATGTCGTAGCGGTTATTATATGGTACCTATTGAGTGTGAATACTGAGTGTGAGTATTTATTGGTAAGAGTTGAGTCACGAGGGACAGAGAGGCTAGCTCGAGGGGCGATAGATATATATACATGCATATGAGTGATGCTTTGCCTGAGAGGCCTGTTTATGAACTCATTGATTTCGCTCCTCTTTAAGGTGAGTTTCTATCTAATATGTTGATTTAGTGACTGTTTTTCACTCATTTTTATATTAAGCCTCTGTCGAAATATTGAAAAAATGTTTTAAAATAACTTTTATTTAAACTGGGGTTTATGAGAGGTTCAGAAATTAATCATGATTTGGCATTGGTTATTTCCACTAAGATTTTCAAGTTAAGAAGTGTTTATGACTACTGTTTTGCCCGAGGGGTTGTTTTATGAACTATGCTTTGCCCAAGGGGGACGATTATGGCTTTAATCTCTATTATAATTTTAAAGGGTATTGAACCCCTACTGAAACTGTTGGAAAGTATTTCAAAATGATTTGGACTAAAAGCTAGATTTTTAAAAGGGAAGATTGACTCGTATTATGATTTGAAAGCCTGTTATGTTTATTGAGCCTACCGTGAATGTGGATTCATTGTTTCCTACTACTCAACCTTTATTTACTCTTATTACTTACTGGGTTGGAGTACTCACATTACTCCCTACACCTCGTGTGTAGATTCAGGTATATCAGAACCCGCTAGCAGGTGTTGATTGCTCAAGCGCGGAGTCATCAAAGTTAGCAAGGTGGCTGCATGACGTTCGCAGCACCGTTTCCTTCCCCTCATTAGTGTTACTGTGTTTAATACATTTTTAGACTTTTGTTGTACCCAGACCTTGATAGTTGCTCATGACTAGTGACACCCCGATGTCGGGCTGGTATTTTATTCCGCATTGTTATTTCAGGATTTTATTGTGAAACATTGTTTAATTAAAGGCTTAAAAATGACTCTTAAGGATTAAGGGGTTAATGTGAGTGTGGTGTCGGTTGGCCTTGTCTTCACGAGAGGAGCCATCACGACCGGGCCGATTTGGGGTCGTGACTAGTTGGTATCAGAGCCTAGGTTATATAGGTCTCACGAGTCATGAGCAGGTTTAGTAGAGTCTCCTAGATCGGTACGGAGACGTCTGTATTTATCCTCGAGAGGTTGCAGAACCTTTAGGAAAAATTTGCATTCTTGAATTCTTATCGTGCGCCCTTGATTCAGCTTGAAAAGTAACTCTTGAAATTTCTTCCATGCGTTCGTATGTGCGAATGAACGCTCAATATCAGATATGACTTGATGGCTTGTGATTCCCTGATCGAGGGATGAGATATGATCTCTGTGATTTTGATGTTGTGCCAGTCTAGAGGACTTGAGGCCGGATCTTTGCCTATGGCTTGAGCACCGAGGTGCTGATTGTGTGAGCAAGTGTTTTGAACTTATATGTGCGGTATTATCCCTATTAGTAGAAGTGATGGCTGACAACTATGTGATGAGTATGTTGGTACTGCGAGAGGTATCTATATGACTTGGAAGTGACGAGGAAGGTCTGATGGATGATAGATGAACTATTAAGTGTTTGATTTCCATTATGGTTGGATGTGTAGCCCCGAGTTATGGGCGCGTGTAGAATCTTGTCATGTCTCCTAGTTGGAGTGAAGTAAATTTCATGTTGCGGTATGAGTTCAGACTCAGGAAGATTAATTGACTGTGTAATGTGTATAACGGTGGAAGGTATACAAAAATGTTATGTTGAGGTAAAGCAGGCGGGTTGTCTCCTGCAGCGTTCTGAGATTGTGTGATCTTTATGCTGTATGTTAGAAGATCTCATTCACAAGTGAAACATAGGTGTTGAAATTTAAATTTGGGTCACTTAATAGAGTGGGCTTAACTGTTACGAGAGTGAATGCGAGATTTGCATAGAGTTAAAGTATCTGATGGTCAGTGTTTCAAGAGCTTATGAAGGACTGAGTCTAATCTCACTATGGTATTATGGAAGCACTAAAGTATACGCGTTATAAGTTATGATGCGTGTTTTGATCTATGGCTTTGAGCCAAGTAGGGGAGTCTGCTATTGAATAGTTGATTGCACGGTTATGTGCTCTAATGGTTCCAGTTTGAGGCGTATTTGTGAATCAGTTATGGATCGAGTAAAGGAAATTTCAATAAAGGTTATGTTATGCCTTATGGGTGTACGAGAATCGGGGTATGACTCGAGTTGTGGTTGGTAAGGAATGCTCGGTGCGTAGGGCAGGAAGTTGCTTGATTATATTTAAATGAGGTCACATTCTGTAGTTTTCCTTGGAAGACATCAAGACTTGTGGTGTTTTCTATATTAATTGTGGGATTCTATGTATTATATTAGGAGGTAACGGATTTAGATCCGCAGGAAGTTCTTCAGAGCGAAGTATTTCAAATGTAGTGCTTTTGGGAATATTTAAGAGAGAATATCAAGTTGAAGATGAATCAGAAGTAAATTTAGATAGATGGGGTAGCATAATAGTAGACTGAATCGGTATGGTAAGGATATGATTAATTCCCGGTGTGTGTTCGAGCTAATAAGTTCTTTCAGGTATTTTGCGGCGATGCTCTTAGGTTTTGATGGCTTGCTTAGCTTGGTTGAGTTAGAAGGATTCAGTCCTGACCTGTCTGATTTATGCAAATGGAACTCGGAGATTTCTTAATGGTTTTTTCCACCGTTTAGAGATGTATATTTTCTGTGGGCATACGGAACATGGGATGCATTGTGATTTTTCTTCTAGATTGGGACCAATAGAAATTTCTTGACCAATTGAGTACGCAGATGTTTGTGGCTCGAAAGGAAGATGAAGTTCTCATGTTATCCTGAGATGGTATGGCATATGCGGTAGGTTGTGGAGGATTGACAATTGCATGTGGATTTGGAGACGGAAGTTCTCATATTTAGGCTATGTTGTGGTTGTGGATCATGTGTATCGGCAATGTTTAGCGACTATCGGGATTTGGAGGCCCGAGTAGATCTTTCTTTGCTTGGCATATTAGATTTTGGATGTGATG
Organism: Nicotiana tabacum; assembly: GCF_000715075.1. Taxonomy (NCBI): domain Eukaryota; kingdom Viridiplantae; phylum Streptophyta; class Magnoliopsida; order Solanales; family Solanaceae; genus Nicotiana; species Nicotiana tabacum. The sequence continues at coordinate 48,005,938 of NC_134089.1, read as the reverse complement.
TTGGGGTTTAGATTGGTTGTCTCTGTGTTGGGTTATTCCGTACTATTGCGCTTGGGGCTATGCCGAAAATGCCACGGGTTGAGTGGCGAGGTGCGTCAGATTATGTTCAAGTAGAGTGGTTTATATTTCAAGGACCTAGCGGACGGACGGGAAGGATTGCCTTTCGTAATTGAGCCTTCATGATGGATGTCAGTGTAGAGGATTCTACCACTGATTCAGTTCCGGTGTTGAGGGACTCTCCGGATGTGTTTCTTGTTGGTAGGGCATGTCGCCGGGCAGGGTTGTTGATTTCGGTATTTACTTGGTGCTGGGCACCGTATCGTATGGCTCCGGCAAGAGTTATAGTAGTGGAAGGAGTAGCTTCAGGCTTCCTTAATAAGGAGTTCGTTGGCAGGCCAATGTGGATGCGTGTTCTAGCGGAGTCAGCTTATTTGGCCCCAAACTGTATTGTTGAGGTACAGGTTGATGCAACCGTTATTGAGCTTACTAGTGATCTAGGAGATCTATGAGTTGTCTTCCTGTGTTGCGAGACATTATGATTTTTTTTGGTTATGGGCATATATGGTGCGGTTCTATTGGGGTTCATAGTGGAAGTCAAGTGGGGAAAAGTAATTGGGTGTTGCTCGGTGGATAGCGTATCGGTTACGTCCTATCGAGTATATGTGGTGTATGTTATTTGCTTCACTGTGAGTATGATGATTTGCTTTGGTTCCAGATATCAAATTGTGCGTGGTTGTGGATTTCGAGCATAGTGACTTAAGGTGGTTCCATGTGCAGTGTTTAAATAAGGTCGCGCATTGCAGTGAATATATGTGGAGGTATGACGTTGCAGGTTAGATTCGTGTGTTCTGTTCCTATGATGTGGGACGGGCTCTCAGCCTTGTGTTGTGGTGGTACTGGTGATCTTGAGATACAACTCTTTTATTTAAGTATGTTCGGACCGTTGCTTATTGGTGCACGTATCATGCAAGTTGTGGCTTAGGCCTATATTGTTGTGTCATGTCACTGGAGTGGTGTGTTGGATTAGAGGAGATCGTCGGGAACATTAATGAATACAAACAAATTCGATTTTAGTATGTCGGGAGGATAAATATCGAGGTTCGGCTAAGAAATTTGCTATGTTCCTTGCCAAATGAGAAATGGCCTAATGAATGATTGATCTGAGAAATGGTTATGGTTTATTGCGTATTTCATTTAGCATTGGGAGTATATGGAAGTGTTAGAATGATACTTTAGTTGATAAGAGGTTTCCTATCAGTATTCGGTTGTTATGTACAACTGTTGTGATTAGAAGTTATCGCTGCTGGTGTTTGAGTTATGTGGTATATCATGTGATTGCACTTGATAGCAGATATGGTTTGTTACGGCTTGTTTGGAGTTATTCACAGTATAGATGTAAGATTCTGATCTTATGAATGATTTCAGAAGTAGAAATGTGGTTCTAAGGCTTATGGTTTAGAATGGGTTGTGGAATTTTAGTTGCATATGTTATCAGACCTATATGAGATAGGGTGACGTGGGATCACCCCCGGGTATATGCAAGGTGAGGTTATTCAGCGATTGGTTTGCTTTTAGAACAACTCCGGGCACGTTCAAGGATGAACGTATGTTTAAGTAGGGGAGGATGTAACGACCCGACCGATTGTTTTGAACTTTTGCACTTTGATCGCCAGTCTTCGGGCATGACTTGCCCCGTGTATATATTATGCCTTATGTAAATCGTTGGTTTTGGTTTTCAGGGTAATCAGAATGAATTTGGAAGAACAGTTCTCAGTTTGAAGCCTTAAATTTGAGAGGTTTGACCAAGAGTTGACTTGTTTGTTTATGACCTCAGATCTGAATTTTTATGATTCGGTTAGCTCCGTTAAGTGATTTATGACTTAGGAGCGTGATCGAATTGTGTTTTGGAGGTCTATAGCTAATTTAGTCTTGAAATGCCGAAAGTCGAATGTTTGAAGTTTCCGGTCCGATAGTGAGATTTTTATTCAAGGGTCGGAATGAAATTTAAAAAGTTGGAGTATCTCCGTAGTGTTGAATATGACTTGCTTGCAAAATTTCAGGTCATTCGGACAAGATTTGATAAACTTTTTCAGCGAAAGCATAATTTAAGAGTTCTTGGAGTTCTTAGGCTTGAATCCTATGTTAAATTGGTGATTTGATATTGTTGTGAGTGTTACGAACTTTTGAGCAAGTTTGAACGATGTCATGGGATGTATTGGTACAATTGGTTTGAAGTTCCGGGAGTTCCGGGTAGGATCCGGGATGTTTTAGTGCGAAAATCATAGTCGTAGTAGGTCCAGAAGGGTTGCAGGTCCCGAAACTCACCCACGCGGTCCGCACAAAATGAAGTGTGCCCGCAGTGAGTGCAGTTCGGACTGCACAAAAGCGGGACTGGCCGAAGTAGGCATCACGCGGACCGCACAAAAGTGGGCGCGAGCGGGGAAGAACCTTCCCGTTGGTCCTACTTCGAAAGCTCCTATCTTTTGATCTACAAGGAATTTTGAGGTTATTCAAAAAAGAACATTGTAGATCTTTGTGTTTGGTTTCCAGAAAAGTAAAGATATCGCAATTTGGACATCTCTAGCAAAAGTTATGAAAAAAATACTAAATTTTGTCACTACAGAGGAAGACCTGTGCGGCCGCGGTTGTTTTTGCGCGGACCGCACTGGCTTGCACGGTCCGCGGTCGATTTGGTGCGGCCCTCGGAGGTTGAAACATGAGGGGTACTCTATAAATACGAGGTTTTGAGTTTTATTTAATATTTTGACCTAGAAACCTCGGATTTTGGCGATTTTTCGAAGGTTTTTCATGAATCTATCATTGAATTCATCATTTAATTCATGATTTGGGATGGAATTTGGGAAGAAAATTGTGAAACCTTTCAAAAATGTAAAATGATGATTTGAAGGACCGAATGGTATCGGAATTGGATAATTTTGGTATGGTTAGACTCGTGAGGGTATGAGGATTCTAAAAATGTAAATTTTACCCGATTCTGAGACGTGGGCCCAGGGCTCGGGTTTTGGTAATTTCGGGAATCGTGTCCTTTGTTGATTGTTTTCGCTTCGACTTTTCTCCCTTAGACTATTGTGATGTATTCGTTCTGATTTTGGATAGATTCGACGCGCGTGGAGGCCAATTTAAGGGGTAAAGGCATCGCGAGCTAGAAATTTCGCGGGTTCGAGGTAAGTAATGATTGTAAATACTGTCCTGAGGGTTTGAAACCCCGGGTTATAAATCGTTGTATTACTTTGAGGTGACTTACATGCTAGTTGACGAGCGTGGGGTAGAGCACCGCTGGGAATTGTGACATAGTCCATCCCGAATGATTAAACTAAATGCGCATTTGATAGTTAATTGTTTGATGTTATTATAACTGTTTTGGGCTGTATGCCATGTTTGGGGCCTTGTGCCGACTTGTTGAGACCCTTAGGGGCATTTTACTATTTTTCCTCACTCTTTATTTGAAAGCACATCCTCAGTCATGTTTTACCCGCTTATTGCTCAAATCTAGCTTTATCACTACATTCTTAAAAATGTGGAAACTGTTTTGGGCTAGTTCCCTGTTTTACTGAGATAGACCGAGTGTCTGATTATGAAATTGATGACTGAGATATACTGAGAGTCTGATGGTGAGGTAAATGACTGAGAGAGGTCGAGGGCCTAGTTGTGAGGATTATATATCTATGGATCGGGATGCACACCGCAACAATATACATACATATATATGGATACGGATCGGGCTGCACGCCGCAGCAATGCTTATATGGGTCGGGATGCGCGCCGCTGCAGTGTTATACTGACATTGATATAAGGCCGAAGGCCTAGATTTGATACCACGAGATGACTTGATATTGCGCTTGGACCGTAAGGGGCCCCTCCCGGAGTCTGCACACCCCCAACGAGCGCCGTCGACAAGATATATGAATCAGGCTGCATGCCGCAGCGATATGGATCGGGCTACACGCCGCAGCGGTTATTATATGGTACCTATTGAGTGTGAATACGAAGTGTGAGTATTGATTGGTAAGAGTTGAGTCATGAGGGACAGAGAGGCTAGCCCGAGGGGCGATACATATATATACATGCATATGAGTGATACTTTGCCTGAGAGGCCTGTTTATGAACTCATTGATTTTGCTCCTCTTTAAAGTGAGTTTCTATTGAATATGTTGATTTAGTGACTGTTTTTCACTCATTTTTATATTAAGCCTCTGTCGAAATGTTGAACAAATGTTATAAAACAACTTTTATTTAAACTGGCGTTTATGAGATGTTCAGAAATTAATCACTCATTTGGCATTGGTTATTTCCACAGAGATTTTCAAGATAAGAAGTGTTTATGACTACTGTTTTGCCCGAGGGGTTGTTTTACGAAATATGTTTTGCCCAAGGGGGCCGATTATGACTTTAATCTCTATTATTATTTTAAAGTGTATTGAACCCCTACTGAAACTGCTGGAAAGTATTTCAAAATGATTTGTACTAAAAGATGGATTTTAAAAAGGGAAGATTGACTCATATTATGATTTGAAAGCCTGTTATGTTTATTGAGCCTACCGTGAATGTGGATTCATTGTTTCCTACCGCTCAGCCTTTATTTACTCTTATTACTCACTGGGTTGGAGTACTCACATTACTCCCTGCACCTCGTGTGCAGATTCAGGTATATCGGAACCCAGTAGCGGGTGTTAATTGCTCAGGCGCAGAGTCATCAGAGTTAGCAAGGTGGCTGCATGATGTTTGCAGCACCGCTTACTTCCCCTCATTAGTGTTACTGTGTTTAGAACATTTTTAGACTTTTGTTGTACTCAGACCTTGATAGTTGCTCATTACTAGTGACACCCCGATTTCGGGCTGGTATTTTATTCTGCACTGTAATTTCAGGATTTTATTGTGAAACATTATTTAATTAAAGGCGTACAAATGACTCTTAAGGATTAAGGAGTTAATGTGAGTGTGATGTCGGCTGGCCTTGTCTTCACGAGAGGCGCCATCATGACCGGGCCGATTTGGGGTCGTGACAAGTTCGTATCAGAGCCTAGGTTACATAGGTCTCACGAGTCATGAGCAGGTTTAATAGAGTCTCGTAGATCGGTACAGAACGTCTGTATTTATCCTCGAGAGGTTGCAGAACCATAAGGAAAACTTTGCATTCTTGAATTCTTCTCGTGCGCCCTTTATTCTGCTTGAAAAGTAACTCTTGAAATTCCTTCCATGCGTTCGTATGTGCGCATGAGCACTCAGTATCAGATATGCCTTGATGGCTTGTGATTCCCTGATCGAGGGCGAGATATGATCTCTGTGAGTTTGATATTGGGCTAGTCTAGAGGACTTGAGGCCAGATCTTTGCCTATGGCTTGAGCACCGAGGTGCTGATTGTGTGAGCAAGTGTTTTGAACTTATATGTGCGTTATTGTCCATATTAGTAGAAGTGATGGCTGATAACTATGTGATGAGTATGTTGGTACTACGAGAGGTATCTATATGACTTGGAAGTGACGAGGAAGGTATGATGGATGATAGATGAACTATTAAATGTTTGATTTCCATTGCGGTTGGATGTGTAGCCCCGAGTTATGGGCGCGTGAAGAATCTTTTCATGTCTCTTAGTTGGAGTGAAGTAAATTTCATGTTGCGGTATGAGTTCCGACTCAGGAAGATTAATTGACTGTGTAATGTGTTTATGACGGTGGAAGGTATAAAAAAATGTTATATTGAGGGGAAGCAGGCGGGTTATCTCCTACGGTGTTCTAAGATTGTGTGATCCTTATGCTGTCTGTTAGAATATCTCATTCACAAGTGAAACATATGTGTTGAAATTTAAATTTGGGTCACTTAATAGAGTGGGATTAACTACTACGAGAGTGAATGCAAGATTTGCATCAAGTTAAAGTACCCGATGTTCGGTGTTTCAAGAGCTTATGAAGGACTGAGTCTAATCTCACTATGGTATTATGGAAGCACTAAAGTATACGCGTTATAAGTTATGATGCGTGTTTTGATCTATGGCTTTGAGCCAAGTGGGGGAGTCCGCTATTGAATAGTTGATTGCACGGTTATGTGCTCTAATGGTTCCAGTTTGAGGCGTGTTTGTGAATCAGTTATGGATCGAGTAAAGGAAATTTCAATAAAGGTTATGTTATGCCTTATGGGTGTACGTGAATCGGCGAATGACTCGAGTTGTGGTTGGTAAGGAATGCTCGGTGCATAAGGCAGGAAGTTGCTTGGTTATATTGAAATGAGGTCACATTCTGCAGTGTCGGAGTGCAAATGAAGCACTGGTTGTTCGGTTCGTTTAATCAATCTAACTGGGGTTTGAGTATAGTGGATGCTTCTAGAGAATGGTCCTATTGTGTTCAAAATTTTACATGCAATAATTGGAGGCTTTCAAGTTGTACTTATGGATAAAAATTGAGTTTTCCTTGGAAGACGTCAAGACTTGTGGTGTTTTCTATATTAATTGGGGGATTCTATGTATTTAATATTATGAGGTAACGGATTTAGATCCGTAGGAAGTTCTTCAGAGCGAAGTATTTTGAATGTAGTGCTTTTGGGAATATTTAAGAGAGAATATCAAGTTGAAGATGAATCAGAAGGAAATTTAGATAGATGGGGTAGCTTGATAGTAGACCGAATCGGTATGGTAAGGATATGATTAATTCCTGGTATGTGTTCGAGGTAATAAGTTCTTTCAGGTATTTTGTGGCGATGCTCTTAGGTTTTGTTGGCTTGCTTAGCTTGGTTGAGTTAAAAGGATTCACTCCTGACCTGTCTGATTTATGCAAAGGGAACTCAGAGATTTCTTGATAGTTTTTACCACGGTTTGGAGATTTATATTTTCTGTGAGCATGCGGAGCATGGGATGCATAGTGATTTTTCTTCTAGATTGGGACCAATATAAAGTTCTTGACCAATTGAGTACGTAGATGTTTGTGGCTCAGAAGGAATATGAAGTTCTCATGTTATCCTGAGATGGTATGGCATATGCGGTAGGTTGTGGAGGATTGACAATTGCCTGTGGATTTGGAGACGGAAGTTCTCATATTCAGGCTATGTTGTGGTTGTGGATCATGTGTATCGGCACTGTTTAGAGACTATCAGGATTTGGAGGCCCGAGTAGATTTTCCTTTGCTTGGCATATTTGATTTTGGATGTGATGTTGGGGTTTAGACTGGTTGTCTCCGTGTTGGGTTATTTCGTACTATTGCGCTTGGGGCTATGCCTAAAATGCCACGGGTTGAGTGGCGAGGTGCGTTGGACTATGTTCTAGTAGAGTGGTTTATATTTCAAGGACCTAGCGGATGGCTAGGAAGGATTGCCTTTCTTAATTGAGCCTTCGTGATGGATATCAGTGCAGAGGATTCTACCCCTGATTCAGTTCCGTTGTTGAGGGACTCTCCGGATGTGTTTTGTGTGGCCGGACATGTCGCCGGGCAGGGTTGTTGATTTCGGTATTTACTTGGTGTCGGGCACAGTATCGTATGGCTCCGGCAGGAGTTATAATAGTGGAAGGAGTAGCTTCAGGCTTCCTTGATAAAGAGTTCTTTGGCTGGCCAATGTGGATGCGTGTTCTAGCGGAGTCGGCTTTTGGCCCCAAATTGTATTATTGAGGGATAGGTTGATGCGACAGTTATTGAGCTTACTAGTGATCTAGGAGATCTATGAGTTGCCTTCATGTGTTGTGAGATGTTATGATTTTTTTTGGTTATGGGCACATATGGTGCGGTTCTATTGGGGTTCATGGTGGAAGTCGAGTGGGGAAAAGTAATTGGGTGTTGCTCGGTGGATGGCGTATCGGTTACGTCCTATCGGGTCTATGTGGTGTATGTTATTTGCTTCACCGTGAGTATGATGAATTTCTTTGGTTCCATATATCAAATTGTGTGTGGTTGTCGATTTCGAGCATAGTGACTTAAGGTGGTTCCATGTGCAGTGTTTAAATAAGGTCGCGCATTGCAGTGAATATATGTGGAGGTATGACCTTGCAGGTTAGATTCGTGTGTTTTGTTGCTATGATGTGAGACGGGTTCTCAGCCTTGTGTTGTGGTGGTACTGGTGATCTTGAGGTACAATTCTTTCATTTGAGTATGTTCGGACCGTTGCTTATTGGTGCGCGTATTATGCAAGTTGTGGCTTAGGCCTATATTGTTGTGTCATGTCACCGGAGTGGTGTGTAAGATTAGAGGAGAACGTCAGGAACATTAATGAATACAAACAGATTCGATTTCAGTATGTCGGGAGGATAAATATCAAGGTTCGGCTCAGAAATATGCTATGGTCCTTGCCAAAGGAGAAGTGGCCTTATGAATGATTGATCTGAGAAATGGTTATGGTTTATTGCATGTTTCGTTTATCATTGGGAGTATATGGAAGTGTTAGAATTAGACTTTAGTTTATAAGAGGTTTCCTATCGGTATTCGGTTGTTATGTACAGCTGTTGTGATTAGAAGTTATCGCTGCTGGTTTTTGAGTTATGTGGTATATCATGTGATTGCACCTGAGATAGCAGATATGGTTTGTTACGGCTTGTTTGGAGTTATTCACAGTATAGATGTGAGATTCTGATCTTGTGAATGATTTCAGAAGTAGAAATGTGGTTCTAAGGCTTATGGGTTAGAATGGGTTGTGGAATTTTAGTTGCATGTGTTATCGGACCTATATGAGATAGGGTGATGTGGGATCACCCCCAGGTATATGCAAGGTGAAGTTATTCAGCCATTGGTTTGCTTTTACACCAACTCCGGGCACGTTCGAGGAGGAACGTATGTTTAAGTGTGGGAGGATGTAACGACCCGACCGGTCGTTTTGAACTTTTGCACTTTAATCGCCAGTCTTCGGGCATGACTTGCCCCGTGTATATATTATGCCTTATGTAAATTATTGGTTTTGGTTTTCAGGGTAATCAGAATGAATTTGGAAGAACAGTTCTCAGTTTGAAGCCTTAAATTTGAAAGGTTTGACCAAGAGTTTACTTGTTTGTATATGATCTCGGATCGGAATATTTATGATTCGGTTAGCCCCGTTAGGTGATTTATGACTTAGAAGCATGATCGAATTGTGTTTTGGAGTTCCATAGCTAATTTAGGCTTGAAATGCTGAAAGTCGGATGTTTGAAGTTTCCGGTCCGATAGTGAGATTTTTATTCAAGGGTCGGAATGAAAATTCGAAAGTTGGAGTAGCTCCGTAGTGTTGAATATGGCTTGCTTGCAAAATTTCAGGTCATTCGGACGAGATTTGATAAACTTTTTGAGCGAAAGCATAATTTAAGAGTTCTTAGAGTTCTTAGGCTAGAATCCTATGTTAAATTGGTGATTTGATGTTGTTGTGAGCGTTCTGAAGTTTTGAGCAAGTTTGAACGATGTCACAGGATGTATTGGTACGATTGGTTTGAAGTTCCGGGAGTTCCGGGTAGGTTCCGGGATGTATTAGTGCAAAAATCATAGTCGTAGCAGGTCTAGAAGGGTTGCAGGTCCCGGAACACACCCACGCGGTCCGCACAAAATGAAGTGCGCCTGTGGTGAGTGCAGTGCGGACCGCACAAAAGTGGGTGCGGCCGCAGTAGGCATCGCACGGACCGCACAAAAGTGGGCGCGAGCGGGGAAGAACCTTCCCGCTGGTCCTATTTCAGAAGCTCATATCTTTTGATCTACAAGGAATTTTGAGGTTATTCAAAAAAGAAACGTTGTTGCTCTTCGTGTTTAGTTTCCATAAAATTAAAGATATCGCAATTTCGACATTTGTAGCGAAAGTTATGGCAAAAATATTAAAGCCTGTCACTGGAGAGGAAGGCCTGTGCGGCCGCGGTTGTTTTTGCACGGACCGCAGTCGATTTGGTGCGGCCCGCGGATTTTGGCAATTTTTCGAAGGTTTTTCAAGAAATTCATCAGGGTAAGTGATTTTAACTCAGATTTGGCTAGAGTACATGAATCTATCATTGAATTCATCATTTAATTCGTGATTTGGGATGGAATTTGGGAAGAAAATTGTGAAACCTTTCAAAAATATAAAATGATGATTTGAAGGATCAAATGGTATCGGAATTGGATAATTTTGGTATGGTTATACTCGTGAGGGTATGAGGATTCTAAAAATGTAAATTTTACCCGATTCCGAGACGTGGGCCCTGGGCTCGGGTTTTGGTAATTACGGGAATCGTGCCCTTTGTTGATTGTTTTCGCTTCAGCTTTTCTCCCTTAGACTATTGTGATGTATTTGTTCTGATTTTGGATAGATTCGACGCGCGTGGAGGCCAATTTTAGGGGCAAAGGCGTCGCGAGCTAGAAATTTTGCCGGTTCGAGGCATGTAATGATTGTAAATACTGTCTTGAGGGTTTGAAACCCCGGATTATAAATCGTTGTATTACTTTGAGGTGACTTACACGCTAGATGATGAGCGTAGGGTAGAGCACCGCTGGGAATTGTGACTTAGTCCATCCCGAATGATTAAATTAAATGTGCATTTGATAGTTAATTGTTTGATGTTATTATAACTGTTTTGGGTTGTATGCCATGTTTGGGGCCTTGTGCCGACTTGTTGAGACCCTTAGGGCCATTTTACTATTTTTCCTCACTCTTTGTTTGAAAGCACATCCTCAGTCATGTTTTACCTGCTTATTGCTCAAATCTAGCTTTATTACTACATTCTTAAAAATGTGGAAACTGTTTTGGGCTAAGTTCCCTGTTTTACTGAGATAGACCGAGGGTCTGATTGTGAAATTGATGACTGAGATATACTGAGAGTCTGATGGTGAGGTAAATGACTAAGAGAGGTCGAGGGCCTAGCTGTGAGGATTATATATACATCGGGCTCCATGCCGCAGCAATATACATAGATATATATGGATTCGGATCAGGCTGCACACCGCAGCAATGCTTATATGGGTCGGGATACACGCCATAGTAGTGTTATACTGACATTGATATAATGCCGATGGCCTAGATTTGATGCCACGAGTTGGCTTGATATTGCGCTTTGGCCGTATGGGGCCCCTCCCGGAGTCTGCACACCCCTAATGAGCACCGTCGACGAGATATATGGATCGAGCTGCACGCCGTAGCAATATATGGATCCGGCTGCATGTCGTAGCGGTTATTATATGGTACCTATTGAGTGTGAATACTGAGTGTGAGTATTTATTGGTAAGAGTTGAGTCACGAGGGATAGAGAGTCTAGCCCGAGGGGCGATAGATATATATACATGCATATGAGTGATGCTTTGCCTGAGACGCCTGTTTATGAACTCATTGATTTCGCTCCTCTTTAAAGTAAGTTTCTATCGAATATGTTGATTTAGTGACTGTTTTTCACTCATTTTTATATTAAGCCTCTGTCGAAATGTTGAACGAATGTTTTAAAACAACTTTTATTTAAACTGGGTTTATGAGATGTTCAGAAATTAATCACTGATTTGGCATTGGTTATTTCCACTGAGATTTTCAAGTTAAGAATTGTTTAGGACTACGGTTTTGCCCGAGGGGTTGTTTTACGAACTATGCTTTGCCCAAGAGGGGTATTGAACCCCTACTAAAACTGCTGGAAAGTATTTCAAAATGCTTTGTACTAAAAGCTGGATTTTAAAAACGGACGAATGACTAGTATTATGATTTGAAAGCCTGTTATGTTTATTGAGCCTAACGTGAATGTGGATTCATTGTTTCTTACTGCTCAGCCTTTATTTACTCTTATTACTTATTGGTTTGGAGTACTCACCTTACTCCCTGCACCTCATGTGCAGATTTAGGTATATCGAAACCCGGTAGTGGCTGTTGATTGCTCAGGCGCGGAGTCATCAGAGTTAGCAAGGTGGCTGCATGACGTTCGCAGCACCACTTCCTTCCCTTCATTAGTGTTACTGTGTTTAGTATATTTTTAGACTTTTATTGTACTCAGACCTTGATAGTTTCTCATGACTAGTGACACCCCGATGTCAGGCTGGTATTTTATTCCGCACTGTTATTTCAGGATTTTATTGTGAAACATTGTTTAATTAAAGGCTTAAAAATGACTCTTAAGGCTTAAGGGGTTAATGTGAGTGTGGTGTCGGTTGGCCTTGTCTTCACGAGAGGCGCCATCACGACCGGGACGATTTGGGGTCGTGACAAGGTATTATTATATAGGGGTAGGAATTAGGTTAGGGTTATGGGCCTAGGAATTATAGGTTTGGGAATTATGGGCTAGGTCCAAAATTAGGCCTAAAAATGGGTTGCTCGAGCCCAAGTTTTATCCTTTCCCTGCGAACGAGATTAAAATATGACCTCACTTATTAATTAGTCCCACTTAAATAAAATAACTATTAAAATAAGACTAACCGTCAAAACAATACTATTTTTGGTATTTTTCAAGATTAAAAATAACTATAAAACATTAATGAAATAATTTTTTTTGTAATTTTTATTTTCCTGTAATAAAATAAAGTAAAAGAGTCAAAATTAGTTGAAATAGCGATATTAGGCCTAAATTAAATATTTACATGCTAAAATATGAAAAATCTTAGGGAGGATCAGAAATTACATGTCTACAGTTAACATATGCAGTAAGCTGCACGATTTAAAGCATGAGCTAAAGGACTTGAATTATTATATGGCTTCATATGTACACAGCCTAAATCAAGCTAGGCAAAGACTAGAGGTTGTACAAGCCACCATACTCACTCAACCTTTTTGCCAAATTTTATTTGATCAAGAAAAGGAGCTGCTTGCGGAGATTGAAAATGATGTATTATGGAAGAACAAGTCCTCAGAAAGAAATCAAGGGCAAGTTGGATCATGTGTGGAGAAATCAACTCTAAATACTTTCATGCACAATGGAAGATCAGACAAAGCAAAAACACAATCACATATGATATACAGATATAAGGATAAAGCTCACAGATCCTACTCAGGTGGAAATTAAATTTATTACAGTCTTTATTGAGCTAATTGTTACGACCCAAAATCCAACTAGTTGTGATAGCACCTAACCAAACCCGCTAGTTAAGCCAAATAGCAACAATCTTATTCAAATGAGATTTAAGTGAAAAATAAATGAAATAACGGAGCTTTTATACAAAATTCCAAGGACTGGTAGTACAAATCACGAGCTTCTAAGATTTAGAGTTTATAAAGCTGGAATGAAATAAATATATCATCTATTTGAAATATACATGAACAAATTAATAATTCTAAAACTACCAAGAACAAGGTGCAGCTATAACCGGAATGTAGGTACGTCTTTAGGGCTAGCTCCCGCTATAAACAACAACATCGCATTCGAAATTTGCACGCAAGGTGCAGAAGTGTAGTATATGTACAATTGACCCCATGTACTTAATAAGTAACAAACCTAACTTTAGGTTGAAAGCAGTGACGAGCTTGGACAATGGTCAGGGTCCAACACCAATAGCCAAAAAACAACTATAGCAATATAATAAAATTAGTACAAGAAATAACTCAAATATGATGCTCAGCTCATTCACAGTTACGAAAAATAGGCATGTGTTTCAAGTATAACAGTAAAAACCCAAATCTTTCACTGAAATGACCGAAATGTGAGTATATTAGAAAACTTTGATTTTCCCAAAACTTTCAACAACAGATAAAATATTTCAATATCAGATGACATGAGGAAAGTACATCTCTATGCCTACATGTCAATGTGCATGTGAAGTCATGAATGCCACAATACCGTGTAGCATGAGGAAATACATCTCTATGCATGTATGTCAAATGTATATGTCTATGCAATGCATCACATTGGTGAACTCATGTACTCATACTCTCAGAGTACTCAATCTCACTGTCTCGCACTCTCATTGATTATGGTCAATCCCTCAGAACACTCAGTCAGCTTTATACGATACCTGCTGCAGCACGCAGCCCGATCATCATGAATCAATGGTACTTGCGCTCACTATTGGTATGTCAGACTCTGAAGGGGCGGATCCTGCCCAAGCGCTAATATAATCCATCATGGTCTGCTGTGGCACGTAGCCCGTTCCCATCAATAATATATGTAAAGCCTATAAGGTCTGCTGCGGCGTGTAGTCCGATCCATATAGTAGTATATATAAAGCCAATATGGCATGTTGCGGCGTACATCTAATCCCATCATGAATCAGGTAAACCTGCAGGGGCGTGTAGCCCGATCCATCAATATCGCTCACAATCCGGCTCTCAGGACCCAACTCAGTCATCAATCCCTCTATTCTCTCAGGCTCACAAATTTCATGCTCATCATCCCTAACAATGATAAAACGTCATGACAACAAATGATAACACAGACTGAGATATGATATGCAAATGAATGACTATGAATGAGTATGTAACTACAAAGTTTTAAGCAAATAACTCAACAGCATATATGATATGCTAAAATGACCGAAACCTCCGAAATAGAGTACTTTATATTCATTGAACAAACATACCTTTCACGATCGTGGCACATCAACTGCCTCCAAAAATACTGATCTATGCATTCACAGTATAGGCCTTGTGAACGCGATGCATAGAAGCTCCAACCTTAAGCGAATGCATTAGCTACTTCGCGAACGTGAAGACATTTTCCCTAGTCCCCAGCTTCTCATCTAAACTCAATGTGAATGCGAACGCGGTGCCCAAACCTCACAAAGGTACATAAATGTGATAACATAGTTGTGAACGCGATAAAGGAAAAGGCCAGCACCCACAATACACTACGCGATCGCGGATCAATCTTCGCGATCACGAAGAAGGTCTGAAACACCATAAATCAGTAGTGCCAAAGAACATAGAAATGATCCAAACTCGTCCAAAACATACCCAAGCCCATCGGGATCCAATCTGAACATACCAACTGGTCATATAACATAACATGAACCTACTCGAGGCCTTAAATCACGTACAACCATATCAAAACCACGAATCATATCTCAAATCAAACTTAATGAACTTTGAATCTTTCAACTTCCAAAACTCATGTTGAACCTTATCAAATCAACTCGGAATGGATTCAAATTTTGCACACCAGTCCCAAATAATATAATGAATCTATTCCAAATCCCGGAACCACAATCCGAACCCAATATCATCAAAGTCAACTCCCGGTCAAACTTATGAACATTTCAAGCCTTCAAATTTTCAACTTTCGCCAATAAGTGTTGAAACCTTCTAGGAACATCCAAATGCAAATCCGATGATACGACCAAGTGTAAAATCACCATCCGGACATAACAGAACCATTAAAATTCCAGTCCGAGGTCAAATACTCAAAAGTCAAACTTGGTCAACTCTTCCAACTTAAAGCTTCCTAGTTGAGAATCTTTCTCCCAATAAATCCCGATAAATCTAAAAACCAAAACCGACGATTAACACAAGTCAAAATACATTATATGAATCTACTCACGAGTTCTAACAGCTGAACATATTGCAAATATTCAAAATGACCGATCGGGTCGCTACATTAATGGGAACCTACAGTGGGGACATTCCTTGTCCAAACTCAAAAGTTAGAAAAAGGTCCTTGATTGATTATAGAACATAAATGTGCCTTGATATAGGCAGTGACAATAGATGATATAGATATAGCAATAAAAGACATGCCAGTAGATAAAGCTCCATGGGTTGATGGCTACCTTATAAAGTTTTTCACCAAAGACTAGACCTAGTAAAGGAAAAGGTTATGCTACAGTGCAAATATTCTTTGAAACTTGGAAACTCTTGAGGAAGGTGAACTGCACAACAATTACCCTAATCCTAAAGTCAACTCACCATCTTAGATTAAAGACTATATGCCTATTGCTTGTGGTAATATCTTGTACAAGATTATTGCCAAGGTCTTACAACTTCGAATCAAGAAGGTGATTGGTAACTTAATTGGGCACTCACAGTCTGCATTTACAGAACGGGGAAGCATAATTGACAACATTCTTTTCAGCCATGAATTGTTCAAAGGGTACAATAGAAAAAGTGTTTCTCTTAGATGTGTCATGAAGGTGTACTTAAGAAAAGCCTATGATACTAAAGATTGAAGGTTTTTGAGAAAAATGCTCATTCATCTTGGATTCCCTTTCAAATTAATTAAATGGATTATGGAATGTGTTACCACTGTCTCACACTCCTTAGTATTGAATGGTGGCCTCACAAAACCATTTCAAGTTAAAAGAGGGATTCAACAAGGGGATCATATGTCCTCTTACCTTTGCTATGGTGTACCTGCAAAGAGAATTGATACAACTGGCAGAGACTGGTGATTTCAATTTTCATCTTAGATGTAAGAAACTGGGCATCATTCATATCTGCTTTGCAGATAATTTGCTCATATTTTGTAGAGCAGACATTGAATCCATCAAACTCCTCCAGGGTGCTTTTCATAGATTTTCTGCGGCTTCTAGGTTACAAGCAAACACTGATTAAAGCTCTATTTACTTGGCCGATGTGCTGCACATGGAAGGCATGCTATTCTGTTATTACTTGGATTTAAAGAAAGTACTCTTCCTTTTAGGTATCTAGGAATATCACTGTCATACAAAAAGCTAATTGTTCATCAATGTCTACCCCTAATAGAGAAGATCACTTCAAAAAGCAATTGTTGGTCTGCCAAACTACTTTCTTACTTTGGTAGGTTACAATTGATTAAGTCAGTTCTGTTTGGTATTCAGACTTACTTGGCACAAATATTTCTCCTTCCCAAAAAGGTTATGAAGATGATTGAAACTATGTGCCTATCATTCATATGGACTGGTGTAGCTCCATCACAAAAGAGTACCAATATCCTGGGAGAAGATCTGTATGCTCCAAACTTCTGGAGGCCTTAATGTTACCAATCTATGCCTATGGAACAAAGCAGCTATACTCAAGCAGTGATGGGCTGTAGCAATGAAAAAAGACTGTTTGTGGATAAAATAGGAACACAATTACTACATAAAAAATCAGAACCTGGAGTATATGCCCACACCTAAGGCTACAGCTTGGGTAATCAGGAATACTCTAGAGACAAGAGATGTACTATAGAGTCAGTCCATGCAGGGCTCCTTGCTTGACAGACTGAAGATATTGCAGGTGCAAGAGCACCTTGGATTAAACAAGCCTATCAACACTTTGGATTAAACAAGCCTATCTCATGTTGATGCCCAGTATCAAAAGTTTCCTTGGAAGAGCAAAGTCTTGCAGTCAAGTATCCATCCCAGATTCAAATTCATTCTATGGTTGGATGCATATGAAAGACTAGCCACAGTTGATAGATTATACAAAATTGGTGTGCAGGTGCCTCAAGATTGTGCATTTTGCAAAGCAGCTACTGAAATATTGGAGCATCTATTCTTTGAATATTCTGTAACTAGGAATGTGTGGAGTAGACTGCTGGTGTGGTTAGGCATGAGAAGGAATATAGCTGGCTGGAAAGAGGAGCTTAACTGGGAATGTCGCATGGCTAGGAAGAATAGATGGTGAGGTACCATTGCTAGCTATGTATTTTCTATGCTAGTATACATCATATGGAGGGAAAGAAACCAACTTAGATTCCAACAAGGTATATTTGAGAAAGATAGAATATGCAGAGAAATTGCTCTTCATGTGCACACTAGAGGCAGAAGATATCCTTACTGGCAGCGCACATTACACAACTTAGATCGATCTTCTTAGAGCACTTTTGTATATAATTGTAGTGCACAACTTCCGTATCTAGTTTCATGAGTAGTTCCTAGATTTGTAGGGGACTTGGATGTAAACACTATAATCTAGGACTAGTATTATGACTAGGAAAGTAGTTGGTGTTACAACAACTACTTGGCATTGTATAGAAATACTTTTGATTAATAGAATTTAATTTCTAATTAAAAAAAAAAGGGTAGTGTGCATTGTGGTTAAACCAAGTGGCAAGCTAAAAAAAAGTCACTTGGCAATTTTAGGACAACATTAATAATTAAGAATTATACATAAAACATAATTAATGAAAGTAGTTAAATGAAATAGATCTTAGACATATAATTTAAATAGATCTTAGACAAATCTAATCTATATATCTATATCTATATCTATATCTATATCTATATCTATATCTATACCTATATCTATCTATATATTGATTCACTCATAGATTTTCTTCTATATTAGCTAGAAATATGGAGGTAAGAAATTAATTTAAAAACTACAATGGAAAAAAATAAAAATAAATATAGAATGACGTAAATTGAGAAGCATATGACTATTTATACTTTGGAGTAAATTAAAATATAAAATAAAACTAAAAATTACTTAAGATATTAAAGATTTGATGAGTTTAAAAATTAAAAAATTTTAAGCACCAAAATAAGATCTTACATAAAATATATAAATTATTTATAACATAAGAAAAAATTTAAATAACCTTGTAAGACACTGTTATTGTTTTGTTTTTCATTAGAAAAAAAGACCACTAAGCACCGGCTTAGTAGTATATTAGTTAAAAAAATTAAGTAATCATTAAAAATATTTTAATAACAAGAATAATAAAGTCATATTAATATTGACAAATTGGGCAAATAAATATTTTATACATAAATAAATATTTTTTATATAATTAAAATTTAAACTTCATAAAAACAAATTTTAACCACTAATGAAAAATAGACTACTATGCGAAAGAATATACATAAAATATTAATAATGCTCTCTCTCTCTACTCTCTCTCTATATATAAAATTATCTTTCAAATCTTGCGCTTAAGTTTAAATTTAAATAATTTATATAGAAGAATATTGAGAATAGTTGTTTGAAATAGTTGCTTTATCTTCGATACAATCGTTTCATGAACAATATGTTTGAGAACGAAAAGATAAGAAAAGAATTTGTATAGGGGATGAAAAACAAACAATGGTGTGGGTCTTTTATTATAACAAAATATTAAGAACTTCTAATATTTATGCTTTTTTCAATTTTGCATATAAAATAAAGTATGATATCATAGAGTTTATCTATCGAGTATATTGGAATAAGAAAAAGAAGATAGTATAATTTTGTTAAAGCGATATAATCTCATGTAACGATCCGGCCGGTCGTTTCATGAGTTACCGTTCTATTTCCCCTATTTTTGCTTCTTTATGTCTTGTTCAGCTGTATTATATATTATCATATTAGTTAGTTTGGGTTTGGAGTAGTTTGGTAGGGAAATGAGACACTTAGTCTCTTAAGTTGGGATTTTTGATAGAAAAGTCAACTGGAAGTTGAGTTATGAGTAAACGACCCCGGAATTTATTTTTTATGATTCAGATAGAATCATAAGGTGATTTGGGACTTAGGAGCATGATCGGAATGCGTTTTGGAGGTCCAGAGCAGATTTAGGCTTGAATTGGTGAAATTGAAATTTTAGCGCTTTCCGGTTGGTAGTGGAAATTTGATATAGAGGTCGGAATGAAATTCTAAAAATTGGAGTAGCTCCGTTGTGTCATTTGTGACGTGTGTGCAAAATTTCAGGTCATTCGGGTGAGGTTTGATAGACTTTTTCAATGAATTCTGAATTCAGAAGTTTTTGGAATTCTTAGGCTTGAATCTAATGATTATTTGATGTTGTTTTGAGCGTTCCGAAGGGTTGAACAAGTTTTAATGATGTTATGGGACGTATTAGCATATTTGGTTGAGGTCCCGAGGGCCTCGGGTGAGTTTCGGGTGGTAAACGGATCAAATCCTTATTTTTAGAAGTTTCAGATTTTTCTTCAGTTCTGTTGCAGAGCTTTGCTCTTCGCGTTCGCGAAGAGATGTTGAGTGAGGCTGGCTAGTTGTCATTCGCGTTTGCGATGTTTCTCCCACATTCACGAAGGTTGAGGTTGAGTGTACATCGCAAACGCGATGTAGGTCCAACGTTCGCGTAGAGTAGTTGGAGCGGCAGGGTCCCCAGGATTTTTGTGCTTCGCGTTCGCGTAGGTTCAGTCGCATTTGCGAAGGCTTGGAAGGTGGAAGCATCGCGTTCACATAGAGTGCGTCGTGTTCGCGAAAGAGGATTTTTGTCAATGGAATTTTTGTGCTTCGCGAACGCGAGGCTTTGACCGCGTTCGCAAAGAAGGATTTTTGTCCTAGGTAGAATATTTAAATAGCCATTTTTGCGATTTTTGGTCTATTTCCACCATTGTTGGGCGATTTTGATGCTTTCTGAGAGGGATTGAAATGGAAATCGAAGAGAAACACTTGGATGTAAGATTTTTGAACTCCATACTCGATTCTATGATAATTTCTACATGATTAAACCTGAAATTAATGGGATTTAAAGCCTAAAATTGGGGAGTTAGGGCTTGGAATTGGAGACTTTGATTTGAAGATTTGAAGGGTCGTTTGTGGTCAAATTTTGATGTATTTTGTATGTATGATCTCGTGAGAGTGTAAAGATTCTAGTTTTATGATTTTTATCAGAAACCGAGATGTGGGCCTGGGGGTCGGGTTTGGTCGATTTCAGTATTTTTGATGTAATTAGAATATTTTCACATGGGCTTCGTTCCCTTAGCGTATATTGATGTTATGATTCTATTTTTAAATATATTCGACGCGAGTTGAGGCCGAGTTGAGAGGCAAGGGCATTGCGGAGTAGTATTTCACCCGGTTTGAGGTAAGTAACCATTGTAAATCTAGACTTGAGGGTGTGAAACCCCGGAATTTCGTACTGTTTTGATAAATGACGTGACGCATTTAGGCTTGAATTGGTGAAATTGAAATTTTAGCGCTTTCCTGTTAGTAGTGAAAATTTGATATAGGGGTCGGAATGAAATTTCAAAAATTGGAGTAGGTCCGTTGTGTCATTTTTGACGTGTGTGCAAAATTTCAGGTCATTCGGGTGAGGTTTGATAGACCTTTTCAATGAATTCTGAATTCATAAGTTTTTTGAATTCTTAGGCTTGAATCCAATGATTATTTGATGTTTTGACGTTGTTTTGAGCGTTCTGAAGGGTTGAACAAGTTTTAATGATGTTATGGGACGTATTAGCATATTTGGTTGAGGTCCAGAGGGCTTCGGGTGAGTTTCGGGTGGTAAACGGATCAAATCCTTGTTTTTAGAAGTTTCAGATTTTTCTTCAGTTCTGTTGCAGAGCTTTGCTCTTCGCATTCGCGAAGAGATGTTGAGTGAGGCTGGCTAGTTGCCATTCGCGTTTGCGATGTTTCTCCCACATTCGCGAAGGTTGAGGTTGAGTGTACATCGCAAACGCGATGTAGGTCCCACGTTCGCGTAGAGTAGTTGGATCGGCAGGGTCCCTAGGATTTTTGTGCTTCGCGTTCGCGTAGGTTCAGTCGCATTTGCGAAGGCTTGGAAGGTGGAAGCATCACGTTCACATGGAGTGCGTCGCGTTCGCGAAAGAGGATTTTGGTCAATGGAATTTTTGTGCTTCGCGAACGCGAGTCTTTGATCGCGTTCGCAAAGAAAGATTTTTGTCCTAGGCAGAATATTTAAATAGCCATTTTCGCGATTTTTTGTCTATTTCCACCATTGTTTGGCGATTTTGATGCTTTCTGAGGGGGATTGAAATGGGAATCGTAGGGAAATACTTGGATGTAAGATTTTTGAATTTAATACTCGATTCTATGATAATTTCTACATGATTAAACCTGAAATTAATGGGATTTAAAGCCTAAAAATGGGGAGTTAGGGCTTGGAATTGGAGACTTTGATTTGAGGATTTGAGGGGTCGTTTGTGGTCAAATTTTGATGTATTTGGTATATATGATCTCGTGAGAGTGCAAGGATTCTAGTTTTATGATTTTTATCAGAAACCGAGATGTGGGCCCGGGGGTCGGGTTTGGTCGATTTCAGTATTTTTGATGTAATTAGAATATTTTCGCATGGGCTTCGTTCCCTTAGCGTATATTGATGTTATGATTCTATTTTTAGTTATATTCGACGCGAGTTGAGGCCGAGTTGAGAGGCAAGGGCATTGCGGAGTAGTATTTCACCCGGTTTGAGGTAAGTAACCATTGTAAATCTAGACTTGAGGGTATGAAACCCCAGAATTTCGTACTGTTTTGATAAATGAGATGACGCATTTAGGCTTGAATTGGTGAAATTGAAATTTTAGCGCTTTCCTGTTGGTAGTGAAAATTTGATATAGGGGTCGGAATGAAATTCCAAAAATTGGACTAGGTCCGTTGTGTCATTTGTGACGTGTGTGAAAAATTTCAGGTCATTCGGGTGAGGTTTGATAGACCTTTTCAATGAATTCTGAATTCAGAAGTTTTTGGAATTCTTAGGCTTGAATCCAATGATTATTTGATGTTTTGACGTTGTTTTGAGCGTTCTGAAGGGTTAAACAAGTTTTAATGATGTTATGGGGCGTATTAGCATATTTGGTTGAGGTCCCGAGGGCCTCGGGTGAGTTTCGGGTGGTAAACGGATCAAATCCTTGTTTTTAGAAGTTTCAGATTTTTCTTCAGTTCTGTTGCAGAGCTCTGCTCTTCGCATTCGCGAAGAGATGTTGAGCGAGGCTGGCTAGTTGGCATTCGCGTTTGCGATGTTTCTCCAACATTTGCGAAGGTTGAGGTTGAGTGTACATCGCAAACGCGATGTAGGTCCCACTTTGCGAAGAGTAGTTGGGGCGGCAGGGTCCCTAGGATTTTTGTGCTTCACGTTCGCGTAGGTTCAGTCGCATTTGCGAAGTCTTAGAAGGTGGAAGCATCGCATTCACATGGAGTGCGTCGCGTTCGCGAAAGAGGATTTTGGTCAATGGAATTTTTGTGCTTCGCGAACGCGAGGCTTTGACCGCGTTCGCAAAGAAAGATTTTTGTCCTAGGCAGAATATTTAAATAGCCATTTTCGCGATTTTTGGTTTACTTCCACCATTGTTGGGCGATTTTGATGCTTTCTGAGAGGGATTGAAATGGGAATCGAAGGGAAACACTTGGATGTAAGATTTTTGAATTCAATACTGGATTCTATGATAATTTCTGCATGATTAAACCTGAAATTAATGGGATTTAAAGCCTAAAAATGGGGAGTTAGGGCTTGGAATTGGAGACTTTGACTTGAGGATTTGAGGGGTCGTTTGTGGTCAAATTTTGATGTATTTGGTATATATAATCTTATGAGAGTGTAAGGATTTTTGTTTTATGATTTTTATTAGAAACCGAGATGTGGGCCCGGGGGTCAGGTTTGGTCGATTTCAGTATTTTTGATGTAATTAGAATATTTTCGCATGGGCTTCGTTCCCTTAACATATATTGAGGTTATGATTCTATTTTTAGATATATTCGACGCGAGTTGAGGCCGAGTTGAGAGGAAAGGGCATTGCGGAGTAGTATTTCACCCGGTTTGAGGTAAGTAACCATTGTAAATCTAGACTTGAGGGTATGAAACCCCGGAATTTCGTACTGTTTTGATAAATGACGTGACGTATTTAGGCTTGAATTGGTGAAATTGAAATTTTAGCGCTTTCCTGTTGGTAGGGAAAATTTGATATAGGGGTCGGAATGAAATTCCAAAAATTGGAGTAGGTCCGTTGTGTCATTTGTGACGTGTGTGAAAAATTTCAGGTCATTCGGGTGAGGTTTGATAGACCTTTTCAATGAATTCTGAATTCAGAAGTTTTTGGAATTCTTAGGCTTGAATCCAATAATTATTTGATGTTTTGACGTTGTTTTGAGCGTTCTGAAGGGTTAAACAAGTTTTAATGATGTTATGGGGCGTATTAGCATATTTGGTTGAGGTCCCGAGGGCCTCGGGTGAGTTTCGGGTAGTAAACGGATCAAATCCTTGTTTTTAGAAGTTTCAGATTTTTCTTCAGTTCTGTTGCAGAGCTCTGCTCTTTGCATTCGCGAAGAGATGTTGAGCGAGGCTGGCTAGTTGCCATTCGCGTTTGCGATGTTTCTCCCACATTCGCGAAGGTTGAGGTTGAGTGTACATCACAAACGCGATGTAGGTCCCACTTCGCGAAGAGTAGTTGGAGCGGCAGGGTCCCTAGGATTTTTGTGCTTCACGTTCGCGTAGGTTCAGTCGCATTTGCGAAGGCTTAGAAGGTGGAAGCATCGCATTCACATGGAGTGCATCGCGTTCGCGAAAGTGGATTTTGGTCAATGGAATTTTTGTGCTTCACGAACGCGAGGCTTTGACCGCGTTCACAAAGAAGGATTTTTGTCCTAGGCAGAATATTTAAATAGCCATTTTTGCGATTTTTGGTCTATTTCCACCATTGTTGGGCGATTTTGATGCTTTCTGAGACGGATTGAAATGGGAATCGAAGGGAAACACTTGGATGTAAGATTTTTGAATTCAATACTAGATTCTATGATAATTTCTACATGATAAAACCTGAAATTAATGGGATTTAAAGCCTAAAAATGGGGAGTTAGGGCTTGGAATTGGAGACTTTGATTTGAGGATTTGAGGGGTCGTTTGTGATCAAATTTTGATGTATTTGGTATATATGATCTCGTGAGAGTGCAAGGATTCTAGTTTTATGATTTTTATCAGAAACCGAGATGTGGGCCCGGGGGTCGGGTTTGGTCGATTTCAGTATTTTTGATGTAATTAGAATATTTTCACATGGGCTTCGTTCCCTTAGCGTATATTGATGTTATGATTCTATTTTTAGTTATATTCGACGCGAGTTGAGGCCGAGTTGAGAGGCAAGGGCATTGCGGAGTAGTATTTCACCCGGTTTGAGGTAAGTAACCATTGTAAATCTAGACTTGAGGGTATGAAACCCCAGAATTTCGTACTGTTTTGATAAATGAGGTGACGCATTTAGGCTTGAATTGGTGAAATTGAAATTTTAGTGCTTTCCTGTTGGTAGGGAAAATTTGATATAGGGGTCGGAATGAAATTCCAAAAATTGGAGTAGGTCCGTTGTGTCATTTGTGACGTGTGTGAAAAATTTCAGGTCATTCGGGTGAGGTTTGATAGACCTTTTCAATGAATTCTGAATTCAGAAGTTTTTGGAATTCTTAGGCTTGAATCCAATGATTATTTGATGTTTTGACGTTGTTTTGAGCGTTCTGAAGGGTTAAACAAGTTTTAATGATGTTATGGGGCGTATTAGCATATTTGGTTGAGGTCCCGAGGGCCTCGGGTGAGTTTCGGGTGGTAAACGGATCAAATCCTTGTTTTTAGAAGTTTCAGATTTTTCTTCAGTTCTGTTGCAGAGCTCTGCTCTTTGCATTCGCGAAGAGATGTTGAGCGAGGCTGGCTAGTTGCCATTCGCGTTTGCGATGTTTCTCCCACATTCGCGAAGGTTGAGGTTGAGTGTACATCGCAAACGCGATGTAGGTCCCACTTCGCTAAGAGTAGTTGGAGCGGCAGGGTCCCTAGGATTTTTGTGCTTCACGTTCGCGTAGGTTCAGTCGCATTTGCGAAGGCTTAGAAGGTGGAAGCATCGCATTCACATGGAGTGCATCGCGTTCGCGAAAGTGGATTTTGGTCAATGGAATTTTTGTGCTTCACGAACGCGAGGCTTTGACCGCGTTCACAAAGAAGGATTTTTGTCCTAGGCAGAATATTTAAATAGCCATTTTCGCGATTTTTGGTCTATTTCCACCATTGTTGGGCGATTTTGATGCTTTCTGAGACGGATTGAAATGGGAATCGAAGGGAAACACTTGGATGTAAGATTTTTGAATTCAATACTCGATTCTATGATAATTTCTACATGATAAAACCTGAAATTAATGGGATTTAAAGCCTAAAAATGGGGAGTTAGGGCTTGGAATTGGAGACTTTGACTTGAGGATTTGAGGATTCGTTTGTGGTCAAATTTTGATGTATTTGGTATATATGATCTCGTGAGAGTGCAAGGATTCTAGTTTTATGATTTTTATCAGAAACCGAGATGTGGGCCCGGGGGTCGGGTTTGGTCGATTTCAGTATTTTTGATGTAATTAGAATATTTTCACATGGGCTTCGTTCCCTTAGCGTATATTGATGTTATGATTCTATTTTTAGTTATATTCGACGCGAGTTGAGGCCGAGTTGAGAGGCAAGGGCATTGCGGAGTAGTATTTCACCCGGTTTGAGGTAAGTAACCATTGTAAATCTAGACTTGAGGGTATGAAACCCCAGAATTTCGTACTGTTTTGATAAATGAGGTGACGCATTTAGGCTTGAATTGGTGAAATTGAAATTTTAGCGCTTTCCTGTTGGTAGGGAAAATTTGATATAGGGGTCGGAATGAAATTCCAAAAATTGGAGTAGGTCCGTTGTGTCATTTGTGACGTGTGTGAAAAATTTCAGGTCATTCGGGTGAGGTTTGATAGACCTTTTCAATGAATTCTAAATTCAGAAGTTTTTGGAATTCTTAGGCTTGAATCCAATGATTATTTGATGTTTTGACGTTGTTTTGAGCGTTCTGAAGGGTTAAACAAGTTTTAATGATGTTATGGGGCGTATTAGCATATTTGGTTGAGGTCCCGAGGGCCTCGGGTGAACTTCGGGTGGTAAACGGATCAAATCCTTGTTTTTAGAAGTTTCAGATTTTTCTTCAGTTCTGTTGCAGAGCTCTGCTCTTTGCATTCGCGAAGAGATGTTGAGCGAGGCTGGCTAGTTGCCATTCGCGTTTGCGATGTTTCTCCCACATTCGCGAAGGTTGAGGTTGAGTGTACATCGCAAACGCGATGTAGGTCCCACTTCGCTAAGAGTAGTTGGAGCGGCAGGGTCCCTAGGATTTTTGTGCTTCACGTTCGCGTAGGTTCAGTCGCATTTGCGAAGGCTTAGAAGGTGGAAGCATCGCATTCACATGGAGTGCATCACGTTCGCGAAAGTGGATTTTGGTCAATGGAATTTTTGTGCTTCACGAACGCGAGGCTTTGACCGCGTTCACAAAGAAGGATTTTTGTCCTAGGCAGAATATTTAAATAGCCATTTTCGCGATTTTTGGTCTATTTCCACCATTGTTGGGCGATTTTGATGCTTTCTGAGACGGATTGAAATGGGAATCGAAGGGAAACACTTGGATGTAAGATTTTTGAATTCAATACTCGATTCTATGATAATTTCTACATGATAAAACCTGAAATTAATGGGATTTAAAGCCTAAAAATGGGGAGTTAGGGCTTGGAATTGGAGACTTTGACTTGAGGATTTGAGGATTCGTTTGTGGTCAAATATTGATGTATTTGGTATATATAATCTCGTGAGAGTGTAAGGATTTTAGTTTTATGATTTTTATTAGAAACCGAGATGTGGGCCCGGGGGTCGGGTTTGGTCGATTTTAGTATTTTTGATGTAATTAGAATATTTTCACATGGGCTTCGTTCCCTTAGCGTATATTGATGTTATGATTCTATTTTTAGATATATTCGACGCGAGTTGAGGCCGAGTTGAGAGGCAAGGGCATTGCGGAGTAGTATTTCACCCGGCTTGAGGTAAGTAACCATTGTAAATCTAGACTTGAGGGTATGAAACCCCGGAATTTCGTACTGTTTTGATAAATGACCTGACGCATTTAGGCTTGAATTGGTGAAATTGAAATTTTAGCGCTTTCCTGTTGGTAGTGAAAATTTGATATAGGGGTCGGAATGAAATTTCAAAAATTGGAGTAGGTCCGTTGTGTCATTTTTGACGTGTGTGCAAAATTTCAGGTCATTCGGGTGAGGTTTGATAGACCTTTTCAATGAATTCTGAATTCAGAAGTTTTTGGAATTCTTAGGCTTGAATCCAATGATTATTTGATGTTTTAACGTTGTTTTGAGCGTTCCGAAGGTTGAACAAGTTTTAATGATGTTATGGGACGTATTAGCATATTTGGTTGAGGTCCCGAGGGCCTCGGGTGAGTTTCGGGTGGTAAACGGATCAAATCCTTGTTTTTAGAAGTTTCAGATTTTTCTTCAGTTCTGTTGTAGAGCTTTGCTCTTCGCATTCGCGAAGAGATGTTGAGTGAGGCTGGCTAGTTGCCATTCGCGTTTACGATGTTTCTCCCACATTCGCGAAGGTTGAGGTTGAGTGTACATCGCGATGTAGGTCCCACGTTCGCGTAGAATAGTTGGAGCGGCAGGGTCCCCAGGATTTTTGTGCTTCGCGTTCGCGTAGGTTCAGTCGCATTTGCGAAGGCTTGGAAGGTGGAAGCATCGCGTTCACATGGAGTGTGTCGCGTTCTCGAAAGAGGATTTTGGTCAATGGAATTTTTGTGCTTCGCGAACGCGAGGCTTTGACCGCGTTCGCAAAGAAGGATTTTTGTCCTAGGCAGAATATTTAAATAGCCATTTTCGCGATTTTTGGTCTATTTCCACCATTGTTGGGCGATTTTCATGCTTTCTGAGAGGGACTGAAATGGGAATCGAAGGGAAACACTTGGATGTAAGATTTTTGAATTCAATACTCGATTCTATGATAATTTTTACATGATTAAACCTGAAATTAATGGGATTTAAAGCCTAAAAATGGGGAGTTAGGGCTTGGAATTGGAGACTTTGATTTGAGGATTTGAGGGGTCGTTTGTGGTCAAATTTTGATGTATTTGGTATATATGCAAGGATTCTAGTTTTATGATATTTATCAGAAATCGAGATGTGGGCCCGGGGGTCGGGTTTGGTTGATTTCAGTATTTTTGATGTAATTTGAATATTTTTGCATGGGCTTCATTCCCTTAGCGTATATTGATGTTATGATTCTATTTTTAGTTATATTCGACGCGAGTTGAGGCCGAGTTGAGAGGCTAGGGCATTGCGGAGTAGTATTTCACCCGGTTTGAGGTAAGTAACCATTGTAAATCTAGACTTGAGGGTATGAAACCCCAGAATTTCGTACTGTTTTGATAAATGAGGTGACGCACATGCTAGATGACGAGTGTGTGGGTATGCACCTGTAGAGATTGTGACTTGGTCCGTCCCATGGCGACTGTATAGTCGCATATTTTGATATATTATATATGATATTCATGTGTTTAGAAATTGGTTTATTAATTTCGGCTAAATTCCATGTTTGGGGCCTTTGTGCCGACCAGTTTAGACCCTTTGGGGCATTATTTTACTACTTTCCTCACTATATTTGATTTGAAAGCATATCCTCACTCATGATTTACATGTTTAGTGTTTAAATCCGGTTTCATCACTATATTTCTTTATACATGAAAACTGTTGGGCTGAATTTCTTTGATTTTCACTGATACACCCGAGTGGCCGTGAGGTTAATGATTGAGAGAGTTTGAGGACCTAATGGTAAGGATTATATATATATGTTATGGACCGGGCTGCACGTCGTTGCGATATTATATATATGGATTGGGTTGCACGCCGTAACAATATACATATAGATCGGGTGCCGCAGCGATATATATATTGGATCAGGCTGCATCCCGCAGCGATATGATGCTTGGGCTGTAGGAGCCCCTCTGGAGTCTGCACACACCTAGTGAGCATAGTCGACTATTAACTATAGATCGGGCTGCACGCCGCAGCGATTACTATTATTATTATTATTATTATTATAAGATATCCATTGAGCCGGAGTACTGAGTGTGAGTACTGATTGACGAGAGCTGAGTCACGAGTGACTGAGTTTGAGTACTGATTGACGAGAGCTGAGTCATGGGTAATTGAAAGGCTTGCCCGAGAGGCTATACTTATGAGTGATACCTCTGTGACATTTTGACGTTTTCACTATTCTTTTATACTGAGCCTCTTTTGAAAAATGTTGAATAAATGTTTTCAAAGGATTTTGAATAGAAACTGGAGTTTTACGAGATAATTGGCTATTAAATTAAAGAATTTGACTTGATATTTCTGTTGAGACTTCTTATGTGATTTTAAATTCTCGTCACTGCACTCAGACTTTATTTACTTTAGTTACTTACTGAGTTGGCGTACTCATATTACTCCCTACACCTTATGTGTAGATCCAGGTGCCCGAGCATCAGAGCGAGAGCTTCCTGCACTCTCAGAGTTTTTCCGAGATCGCAAGGTAGATGCATGACGTTTACAACCCTGCCTTCCTCCTTCCTATCTTAGTATTTTATTATTTCAGACTATTTGTATTATTCAGACAGCGTTTGGTTGTATTTAGAAGCTCATGGCTAGTGACACCGGATTCAGGCTGTTTTCTTATATTTTGTACTGATTTCCGTACATTTCTGTTGAGTTATATATTACATATGAAGATTTGAGACTTAATCTGTTTTAAAAAATGATTTTTATAAAAAGAATTTGATGGGGTAAATGTTGGTTTGGCTTGCCTAGTACTGTGATAGGCGCCATCACGACCGGGGCATTTGGGGTCGTGACAAGTTGGTATCAGAGCCTAGGTTACATAGGTCTTGCGGGTCATGAGCCAGTTTAGTAGAGTCTCGCGGATCAGTACGCAACGTTTGTACTTATCCTCGGAAGGCTGCAGAACCATTAGGAAAACATCACATTCTTGAAATTCCTGTCATGCGAATCTGTTGATTCTAGTACTAAACCTTTATTATTCTATTTTCTCACAAATAGTGAGGACATGTGCTACCAGTTAGGACAGACGGCCACCAATACCACTAGTTGGGGCCACTAGAGGTCGAGGTTGTAGTCGAGGTCATGGTAGAGGAAGGAGTATAGCTCGCACAGCAGCTAGGGAAACACCTGCAGATCCACCAGTCGCCCCAGTTCAGGATTAGGTCCCAGTTGTGGATGCTCCAGCATCACCAGCTTAGGTACCGGCTGTGCCTATTGTGATTCCAGGCCTTCAGGAGGCCTTAGCCCAGATTCTATCAGTTTGCACTGGCCTGGCTTAGGTGGTATCAGTTACTACGGCTGCAGCTACTTCTCAGGCCGGGGGAGGTACTCAGACTCCCACTGTTCGCACACCTGAGTAGGTTGTGCAGTGACTTCAGACACCAGGGGCACCTCCAGCCCAACCGGTTGTACCAACTCCGGACTATGTGGTACCAGTTATGCCTGATGACGAGCAGCGTCGATTGGAGAGGTTTGGTAGACTTCAAGCTCCGACTTTCAGTAGTACAGAGGGCGAGGATGCCCAGGGTTTCCTGGACAAGTGTAAGAGGATTCTTTGTACAACAAGTATTCTGGAGACTAGTGGGGTCACATTTACTACCTTTCAGTTTTCTTGAGCAGCCTTTACTTGGTGAGAGGCTTATGAGAGGCGTAGGCTTGTTAATGCAGCGGCCCTTACCTAGCAGTAGTTCTCCGTTCTCTTTTTGGAGAAGTATGTGCCACAGTCTAGCAGAGAGGAGCAGCGCAGGGAGTCAAGCAATTGCGTCTGGGAGATATGACTATAACGCAGTATGAGATGAGGTTCTCGGAGTTAGCTCGTCATGTTGTTTGGTTCATTCCTATGGACAGAGAGAGGATTAGGAGGTTCATTGATAGCCTAACATATCAGCTTCGGATTCTCATGACTAGGGAGAGGGTGTCAGGTGCTGCTTTTAAGGAGGTTGTTGACATTGCTCGTGAGATTGAGAGTTCGTCACCAGGAGCGAGATGAGAGGTAGGCCAAGAGGCCTCAGGGATCTGATAGTTTTGGTGGTGCTCCTTCGAGAGGCCAGTTTCAGCATGGTAGAGGTCGTCCATTCAGACATGCTTAGTCAGCTCGTACAGTTCATCGTGGGGCATCATCGGGCCATGGTTCTTACAGCTCACATCAGGACCATTCATCACTCAGTGCCCTACTATCCCAGAGTTCATCCCGTGCTCCATTGCTTCAATGTTCTTTCATGCCAGGTCCTTCTACTGGTTATTTCGAAGCTAGGGTTTTCCTTCTGTCCCCGTTCACCGCACCAGGGAGTTGTTACGAATGTGGAGAGTTTGGACATATGAGGAGGCAGTGTCCTCGTTTTCTTGAGGGTCCGTCTCAGTAGATGGGTCACCCCTCGACTTCAGCACCAGTTACTTCACCACCCGCTAAGGCAGCTAGGGGTGGGGGTCAGTCAGCTCGGGGTTGCCCAAGAGAGGGAGGTCGATCAGGTGGTGGTCAGGCCCGTTTCTATTCTCTCTCAGCCAGACGAGATGCTAGTACTTCAAGTGTTATGAATACATGTATTGTCTCAGTCTACCACAGAGATGCCTCTATATTATTTGATCCTGGTTCCACTTTTTCATATGTGTCATCATATTTTGCTCGTTATCTGGATACGCCTCGTGAGTCTCTTGTTTCATCTGTTCATGTATCTACTTCGGTAGGCGATACTATAGTTGTGGATCGAGTATACTGGTCGTGTGTGGTGACTATTGGGGGTCTGGAGACCTGAGTGGACTTTTTGTTGCTTTGTATGGTGGAATTCAATGTGAAATTGGGCAAGGATTGGCTATCTCCGTGTCATGCAATATTGGACTATCATGCTAAGATAGTGATGTTGGCTATGCCGGGTGTGCCATGGATTGAATGGCGAGGTTCGACTGATTTTGTTCCCAGTAGGGTGATATCATTCTTGAAGGCCCAACGGATGGTTGGGAAATGTTGTCTTTCATACTTAGCCTTTGTGAGGGATGTTAGTGCAGAGACTCCTAGTATTGATTCTGTTCCTATTATGAGTGATTTTCCCGATATGTTTATTGCAGACCTGTCGGGCATGCCCCAGATAGGGATATTGACTTTGGTATTGATTTGGTGTCGGGCGCTCATCCCATTTCTATTCCACCGTATCGTATGACACCGTTGGAGTTGAAAGAGTTGAAGGAGCAGCTTGAAGAGCTCCTTGATAAGGGGTTTTTTCAGCCTAGTGTGTCGCCTTGGGGTGCACCTATCCTTTTTGTGAAGAAGAAGGATGGCACGATGAATATATACATTTAGTACAGGCAGTTGAACAAAGTTACAATCAAGAACAAGTATCTTTTGCCTCGCATTGATGATTCATTTGACTAGCTTCAGGGAGCGAGAGTGTTCTCCAAGATTGATCTCCGTTCAGCGTATCACCAGTTGAAGATCATGGACTCATATATTTTTAAGATAGTTTTTAGGACCCAATATGGTCATTATGAGTTCCTTGTGATGTCTTTTGGGCTGACCAATGCCCAGGAACATTCATGCATTTTATGAATAGCGTTTTTCGACCCTATCTTGACTCATTCGTGATTGTATTCATTATGATATTCTGGCGTACTCGCATAGTAAGGAGGAGCATGCAGAGCATTTGAGAGTTGTGCTACAGAGATTCAGGGAGGAGAAGCTTTATGCAAAGTTCTCCAAGCGTGAGTTTTGGCTCAGTTTAGTGAGTTTATTGGGGCACGTGGTGTCCAGTGAGGTTATTTAGATTGATCCGAATAAGATAGAGGCGGTTCAGAGTTGTCCCAGACCATCCTCAGCCACAGAGATTCGCAACTTTCTTGGTTTGGCGGGTTATTACCGTCGGTTCGTTCAGGGATTTTAATCCATTACATCACCCTTGACCAAATTGACACAAAAGGGTGCTTTATTCAGGTGGTCGGATGATTATGAGGCAAGATTTCAGAAGCTCAAGACTGTCTTAACCATAACTCCAGTGTTAGTTTTGCCATCAACTTCAGGTTCATATATAGTATATTGTGATGCTTCGAGAGTTGGTATTAGGTGTGTGTTGATGCAGAAGGGTAGAGTTATTGCTTATGCTTCTCGTCAATTGAAGCCCCATGAGAAGAACTACCTTGTTCATGATCTAGAGTTGGCTGCCATTGTTCACGCGTTGAAAATTTGGAGGCATTATTTGTATGGCGTGTCTTATGATGTGTTTACGGATCATCGTAGCCTCCGACACTTGTTCAAGCAAAAGGATCTTAATTTGAGGCAGCGTAGATGGTTGGAGCTGCTAAGGAATTATGATATTACCATCTTGTACCATCCGAGAAAGGCTAACGTAGTGGCCGATGCCTTGAGCAAGAAGGAGGTGAGTATGGGGAGCCTTGCATTTATTCTTATTGGGAAGAGACCTCTTGCAGTTGATGTTCAGGCCCTGGCCAATCGGTTCATAAGGTTGGATGCCCAGTCGGGTCTTAGCTTGTGTGATTTCTCGATCGTCCTTATTTGATCGCATCAGAGAGCGCCAGTATGATGATCCTCATCTGCTTCTCCTTAAGGAAAGAGTTCAGCACGACGATGCCAGAGATGTGACTATTGGTGATGATGGGGTATTGAGGATGCAGGGCCAGATATATGTGCCCAATGTGGATGGGCTTCGGGAGTTGATTCTAGAGGAGGCCCATAGCTTGCGGTATTCCATCCATCCGGGTGCCGCAAAGATGTATCAGGATCTGAGGCAGCATAATTGGTGGAGGAGAATGAAGAAGGATATTGTGGGATTCGTAGCTCGGTGTCTCAACTGTCAGCAGGTGAAATATGAGCATCATAGACCGGGTTTCTTGCTTCAGCAGATAGATATTCCAGAATGAAAGTGGGAGCGAATCACCATGGACTTCATAGTTGGGCTCCCATGGACTTTGAAGAAGTTCGATGCTATTTGGGTAATTATGGATTGGCTGACCAAGTCCGCGCACTTCATTCCTGTGTGTACTAGCTATTCTTCAGAGCAGTTAGCAGAGATTTATATTCGAGAGGTCGTTCGCTTGCATGGTGTCCCATTTTTCATCATTTAAGATAGAGGTACTTAGTTTACTTTACAGTTTTGGAGGGTTGTGCAGCGAGAGTTGGGTACTCAAGTTGAGTTGAGCACAACTTTCCACCCTTAGAAGGATGGGCAGTCCGAGCGCATTATTCAAATATGGATGACATGTTGCGTGGTTGTGTCATTGATTTTGGAGGGTCATTGGATCGGTTTCTACCGCTCACGGAGTTTGCTTACAACAACAACTATTGGTCGAGTATTCAGATGGCTCCATATGAGGCTTTATATGGGAGACAGTATAGATCTCCAGTTGGTTGGTTTGAGCGAGGTGAGGCTAGGCTTTTGGGTACACACTTGGTGCAGGATGCCTCGGACAAGGTGAAGTGATTTAGGAGCGACTTCATACATCACAGTCGAAAAAAATGAGTTATGCTGACAGGAAGGTCCGTGATGTGTCTTACATGGATGAGGAGAAGGTTCTACTGAAGGTTTCACCCATGAAGGGTGTTATGAGATTTGGGAAGCAGGGTAAATTGAGTCCTCGGTTCATTGGGCCTTTTGAGGTGCTTCGGAGGATTGGGGAGGTGGCTTATGAGCTTGCTTTTCCACCCAGCTTATCGAGTGTGCACCGATATTTCATGTTTTTATGCTCCGGAAGTATATTGGAGATCCGCCTCATGTTTTGGATTTCAGCACAGTTTAGTTAGATGATGATCTGACTTATGATGTGGAGCCAGTAGCTATTTTGGAGTATCAGGTTCTAAAGTTGAGATCAAAGGATATAGCTTCAGTGAAAGTGTAGTGAAGAGGTCATCCCGTGGAAGAGGCTACCTGGGAGACTGAGCAGGAGATGCGGAGCAGATATCCTCATCTATTTGAGGCTTTAGGTATGTTTCTTTACTCGTTTGAGTGACGAACATTTGTTTAATAGGGGGAGGATGTAATGACCCGACCGGTCGTTTCATGAGATGCCGCTCTATTTCCCCTATTTCTGCTTCTTTATGTCTTGTTCAGCTATATTATGTGTTATCATATTGGTTAATTTGGGTTCGGAGTGGTTTTGTAGGGAAATGAGACACTTAGTCTCTTAAGTTGGCCTTTTTGTTGGAAAAGTCAACCAAAAGTTGAATTTTGAGTAAACGACCTCGAAATTTAGTTTTTATGATTCGAATAGCTTCGGAAGGTGATTTGGGACTTAGGAGAGTGATCAAAATGTGTTTTGGAGGTCCGGAGTAGATTTAGGCTTGAATTGGAGAAATTGAAACTTTGGCGCTTTTTGGTTGGTAGTGGAAATTTTGATACAGGGGTCGGAATGGAATTCTGGAAATTGGAGTAGGTTCGATATGTCATTTTTGACGTGTGTGCAAAATTTCAGGTTATTCAGACGAGGTTTGATAAACGTTTGGATCGAATTTGGAAGTTTTTGGAATTCTTAGGCTTGAATCTGATGATGATTTGATGTTTTGACGTTGTTTTGAGCATTCCAAAGGTTGGAACAAGTTTGAATGATGTTATGGGATGTTTTGGCGTGTTTGGTTGAGGTCCCGAGGGCCTCAGGTGAGTTTTGGGTGGTTAACTGATCAAATCCTTGTTTTTAGAAGTTGCAGATTTTTCTTCAGTTTTGTTGCAGAGCATTGCTCTTCACGTTCGTAAGAGGACCCTCACGTTTGCGAAGAGATATTGAGTGAGGATGGCCAGTTGCCCTTCGCATTCGTGATGTTGGTCCCGTGTTCGCGAAGGTTGAGGTTGAGTGTGCATCACGAACGTGATGTAGGTCCCGCATTCGCGTAAAGTAGTTGGAGCAGCAAGGTCCCCATGATTTTTGTTCTTCGCATTCGTGTAGGTTCAGCCGCGTTCGCGAAGGCGTGGAAGGTGGAAACATCGTGTTCGTATGGAGTGCGTCGCGTTCGCGAAAGAGGATTTTGGTCAATGGAATTTTTGTGCTTCGCAAATGCGAGGCTTTGACTTCGTTCGCGTAGAAGGATTTTTGGCCTGGGCAGAATGTTTAAATAGCCATCTTCGCGATTTTTGGTCTATTTCCACCATTGTTGGGCGATTTTGAAGCATTTTGAGAGGGATTGAAGCGGGAATCGAAGGGAAACACTTGGAGGTAAGATTTTTGAACCTGAAATTAGTGCGATTTAAAGCCTAAAATTGGGGAGTTAGGGTTTGGAATTGGAGACTTTGATTTGAGGATTTAAAGGGTCGTTTGTGGTTGGATTTTGATGTATTTGGTATGTATGAACTTGTGAGAGTGTAAGGGTTCTAGTTTTGTGATTTTTATCAGAATTCGAGACGTGGGACGAATGGTCGGGTTTGGTCAGTTTCGGGATTTTTAATGGAATTTGAATATTTTTGCGTGGGCCTCGTTCCGTTAACATATATTGATATTATGATTCTATTTTTGGATAGATTCGATGCGAGTTGAGGCTGAATTGAGAGGCAAGGGCGTCGCGGAGTAGTATTTAACCCGGTTTGAGGTAAGTACCATTGTAAATCTAGACCTGAGGGTATAAAACCCCGAAATTTCGTATTG
This sequence comes from Nicotiana tabacum, assembly GCF_000715075.1. Lineage (NCBI taxonomy): Eukaryota > Viridiplantae > Streptophyta > Magnoliopsida > Solanales > Solanaceae > Nicotiana > Nicotiana tabacum. The sequence continues at coordinate 47,969,044 of NC_134089.1, read as the reverse complement.
TTTTGATAAATAAGGTGACACACATGCTAGGTGACGAGTGTGTGGGCGTGCACCCGTAGGGATTGTGACTTGGTCCATCCCGTGGCGACTGTATAGTCACATATTTTGATATATTGTATATGATATCCATATGTGTAGAAATTGGTTTATTAATTTGGGCTAAATGCCATGTTTGGGGCCTTTGTGCCGACCTGTTTAGACCCTTAAGGTTCTTTTTACTACTTTCCTCACTATATTTGATTTGAAAGCACACCTCAGTCATGTTTGACATGTTTATTGTTTAAATCCGGTTTCATCACTCTATTTCTTAATATATGAAAATTGTTGGGCTGAGTTTCCCTGATACGCCTGATTGGCCGTGAGGTTAATGGCTGAGAGAGGTTGAGGACTTAATGGTGAGGATATATATATATATATATATATATATATATATATATATATATATATATATATATATATATATATGTTATGGAAAGGTTGGGCCCTGCTCCGATCACAGTACATCCAACGAGCTTTATGGCAATTTTTATATTATGGATCGGGCTGCATGCCGCAACGATATATGTATTGGATCGGGCTGCGCGCCGCAGTGATATGACGTTTGGGCTGTAGGATCCCCTCCGGAGTTTGCACACCCCCAGTGAATGTAGTCGACTATAAACTATGGATCGGGATGCATGCCACAATGATTACTATTATAGTTATTCTTAGGAGATATCCATTGAGCCGGAGTGCTGAGTGTGAGTACTGATTAACGAGAGCTGAGTCACGAGTGACTGAGAGGCTTGCCCAAGAGGAAATATTTTTGAGTGATACCTTGCCGGAGAGGCTTGTCTGTGACATTTGATGTTTTCACTCTTCTTTTATACTGAGCCTCTTTTGAAAAATGTTGAATAAATGTTTTCAAAGGATTTTGAATTGAAACTGGAGTTTTACGAGATAACTGGCTATTAAATTGCAGAATTTGACTTGATATTTCTGTTGAGACTTCTTATGTGATTTTAAATGCTTGTCACTGCACTCATACCTTATTTAACTTAGTTACTTATTGAGTTGGCATACTCACATTACTCCCTTCACCTTGTGTGCAGATCCAGGTGCCCGAGCATCAGAGTGAGAGCTTCCAGCATCTTAGAGTTTTCCAAGATCGCAAGGTAGCTGCACGGTGTTCGCAACCCTGTCTTCCTCCTTCCTATCTTAGTATTTTGTTATTTCAAACTATTTGTATTATTCAGACAGCATTTGGTTGTACTTAGAGGCTCATGGCTAGTGACACCAGATTCGGGTTGTGTTCTTATATTTTGTACTGATTTTCGCACATTTCTGTTGAGTTATATATTACATATGAACATTTGAGACTTAATCGGTTTTAATAAGTGATTTTTATAAAAATAATTCGATGGGGTAAATGTTGGTTTGTCTTTCCTAGTACTATGATAGGTGCCATCACGATCAGGGCATTTGGGGTGGTGACATCTCATCGCGCAGATTCTAATAATAATAATATTAAAATGAGGGTAGTGAAGCATGAGGTTAGGTGTATAGGGTAAAATTGGGTTATATCAAATGACCAAATGATAAAGCGGCATATGGAACCGAAAACAGGTAGAATAAGTTGCATAGTAACTAATACCGACAACTAATAGCTACAAGTGACATGGGGCTGACCCCGAAGGGAACATGATCAACATGAACAAAATCAAATGCTTGCCATGTGATAGCGTTCAATGTAGAATATTCCCGGCATTAAATAAGCACCCCTTACAGAGAATATTTGTATTAATGGCCTGGCGTTACATATTCATCAATGGCCTTCTTTATTGTCATTTAAGAAGTATTTTATCCTAGGATCTTGTTTCCCTAGGTATAACTATAAATAGTAGATTCAACAGCCATTGTGGGACATCTAATCTTTGGCAAAACTTATGCTACATTTTGTTCTCAAGCTAAATAAAATAACTTTACTTTATGTTGTACATTGCTCTTATTTATGTCCTCGGAGGAATTGCTCCCGGAGCCAGGCTTGTCATTTATTTTGTTTCTTAGCTGTCTTACTTTTAATCTTTTCTATTTATCATTTTTTGATTAAATTAGTTTGCTTGTCTATAAATCACGTAACAAATTCAACTATACCATTTTATGGGTATACAGTTTGGGGCCCATAGTATGGCTTAGAAAACTACGTAACTGAGTTGATCCTTGTGTTTATTACTAACTTGTTTGATTCTTCATTTTTAGCAAAAAAATGAAAATGGCAGCGAACAATGTCAACATGACGTACAACATTAAGGGACATGAAGACCTACCTCAACATGAGGATTCAATAAGTGACACCCACAATGAGGTGGGAAAGGAAACCCTGGTCTATGGAGGATAGTACCCCGACATGTATGGGAGCCAACTCCCGATAACGCGGAAGATGAACATGTTGCGGAAACAATAAAGATCTTGAGAGAACAACAAAAGTCCATCATAGGCCATCTCTCAAGGTAGGACCAGGTCATGACGAAATTGAAGCAAGTGTTTTCGGGTGCTTCCAACAATGCAAACGGAAGAGGTCCGGCTTCGCCCAGCGTTCCTGTAAATCAGACGGCTCAAAGAGTTTATTAGAGTACCCCTAGGGGCGAGTTCGGCTTTGACGGTGCCGAGGCTACTGGTAGTGGATTCGATAACAAGAACAATAATGATCCCTTCAAAATAGAACTCATGAGATTCATGAGGGAGATGAACGAGCGGATGGATCAGAATGCGAAGGAGTATCACGGCCGAATGGACCCGGTTCTGGGCGCACCACCAGTTTTGAAGGGCCTAGATTCAAAACAATATACTTAGTTGCAGTTCAAACCGAGCGCAATTCCAGAGTTAGTCCCGAAGAGATTCAAGATGCGGGACATACCAAAATATAATGGGACCTTAGATCCTCAGGAGCACACCACAACTTACACAACAGTTGTGAAGGGAATGATTTTGCTCAACATGAGATCGAATCGGTTCTAGTAAAAAAGTTTGGAGAAACCCTCATGAAGGGGGCCTTGACATGGTATTCACCTTTACCCAAGAATTTGATCGACTCATTTGAAATGCTTGTAGATTTATTCATTAAGACCCATGCCGGGGCCAAAAAGGTCCAAGCCAGGAAGACGGACATATTCAGGATCACATAGGGTGAGTTTTAGTTGTAGCGGGAGTTCCTTATTAGATTCTAGAAAGAGAGGATGTTGCTACCGGCCATACCAAATGAACGGTCAACAGAGTCGTTCACTAAGGGTTTGAACCTAAGGAGCTCTAACCCCTCCCTAAAGTTGAAGGAAAGCCTGCTCGAATTCCAAGCAACCACATGGGTGGATGTCAATAACCGCTATCAATAAAAAATAAGGATAAGAGATGATAAGCTTGAGTTCCCAACATCAACCAAGGGGTAGGACCAAAATAAGAACGGGGATAAGTTCAAGGATGATTTTGATGCAGACCCATGATAATCTAAAGGCCACTTTTTGCCTTATAAGAGAGCCAAGGGGCGTGACAATAAAGGGTCCCGGTCCTCGTATAGGTTAGCCCCTGAAAGAAGAACTGATTATGGCCAAAATAGCAGATCGTTACAAAAAAGAGGTATCTGGGGCCCGGAAATCCACTTATCCCAAGTTGTCAGATTAAAATTTCAACATCAGCGTAGTGGAGTTGGTATCAATAATGAAGAACGTCAAAGAAGCATGATTCCCAAAGCTAATCACATCCAATCCCAGCCAGAGGAATCCCGTGCGAATATCTTGGGACTCGCGGCCACATAACTGGGGATTGCAGGACATTGCGCGAGGAGGTGGCAACACTGTTAAAGAATGGCCATCTCAGGGAGTTCTTGAGCCACCGAGCCAAAAATAATTGTGGCTGCAGCCGGGACAATGTAAAACTCTCAAAGATAGGAAAAGACCCTCGTCGATTGACTTTCAACATGATCAGAGGGAATGAAATCAATGGTGTAACCTTCTCGGAGGCCAAGAAGATAAAAATATTGGTGACCTACAGCAAGAAACTCCGGGAAAGCAGCAAAGATGACATCACCTTCACGGAGGAAGACGCTAGTGGACTTCGTTTTCCACATAACAATGCCCTGGTAATTTCTCTTAATATTTTAGATTTCAAGATTAAACGTGTTGTGGTTGACTAGGAAGCTCCACCAACATCATTAAATGGAGAGTGCTAGAACAAGTCAAATTAATTGAAAGTATCATTTCGGCAACAAAGCTCGTTGTCGGATTCAATATGGCGAGTGTGACAACCTGAGGAGAGATCCTATTGGCCACAAATGCCGAAGGGTTCACGAAGACCACCTTATTTGAAGTGGTGAACAGTGACATGGGTTACTACATAATTCTTGGTAGACCATGGTTACATGATATGAAGGTCGTACCATCAACATATCACCAACTAATGAAATTTCCGACCACATAGGGGATCAAACAGATAAGAGGAGATCAACCAGCAGCAAGAGAAATGAATACAATGTCAATTTTCCGCAGTAAAGGGAAGGAGCCCAGCAAATAGCAATTACAGGAACTAATACCTGCTCTCATGTCAAGTGAAGATAATAAGGGCGAGAAGTCGTCGGAATACAATTAGGTACCAAGATACTTTTGGGTAGCGAAAGAGGCAGACGCGATTAAATCCATAGCAGATAAACTTGTACGAGTGGCCTTGTTTGAGAAATTCTTGAAGAGAAAGTTTCACATAGGAACGTGACTTAATCTCGAACTCAGGTAAGGATTTATTAATTTCCTTAAGGTTAACGTTGATTTTTTTGCACGGTCACACTAGGATATGATAGGTATCCCACTAAAGGTGGCCGTACACAAGCTAAGTCTGGAACCGTGCGTCCCTCTGGTAAGGCAAAAGAAATGCCCCATAGTTGAGGTCAGAAACAGGTTCATTAAGGAAGAGGTAACTCAACTACTTGACACCAGTTCAATCCGGGAGGTAAAGTATCCCAAATGTTTAGCTAATGGAGTGTTGGTTCCGAAAAAGAATAACAAGTTTCTAATGTGCGTAGATTATAAAGACTTAAATAAGCCATTCTCTAAAGAGTCATTCCTAGTGCTAAATATTGATCAAATGATTGATGCAATGGCTAGGTACGAGTTAATTAGTTTCCTCGATGCCTATTTCGGGTACAATCAGATCAAGATGAACCTAGAGGATCAGGAAAAATCTTCCTTCATAACAAACTTTGGCACATATTATTACAATGTGATGCCCTTCGGGCTTAAAAACGCTGGAGCCACTCTCATGAACAAGATGTTTGAGAAGAAAATAGCTAAAATGATGTTAGTTTATATAGATGATATGTTGGTCAAGTCTTTGAATGCAGGTGATCATTTAAAGCACCTCAAAGAAACCTTTGATATCTTGAGGAAGCACAACATGAAGCTTAACCCGGAAAAATGCACGTTCGGGGTTGGCTCTTGTGAGTTCTTGGGTTTCTTAGTTTCACAAAGGTGTATCAAGGTAAATCTCAATAAGATTAAAGCAACCTAGGACATCCCGGACCAGCTTACAAAGCATAAAAGAAGTCCAAAGGCTAACCGAAAGATCGCTCTAAGCAGGTTCATCTCTCCATCCTCGGAAAAATGTCATCACTTCTTCTCTCTTTCGAAGAAGAAGAACTATTTCGAATGGACTATAGAATGTCAACATGCCTTGAAATACCTGAAATATTGTCTATCAAGCCCCCCCTCCCTGCTATTATCAAAACCCGGGGAAGGTAAACAAATACTAATGTACTTAGTGGTCTCGGAGGTAGTGGTAAGTTCTGTTCTAGTCTAGGAGGATGAAGACACGCAATTTCCTATCTACTATGTTAGAAAGATTTTGTCAGAAGTGGAGACTCGTTATTCTCACCTCAAAAAACTAGCCTTAGCTCTCGTAGTCGCCTCTCGAAATCGTAGGCCTTACTTTCAGTGCCACCCTATAGCCATTGTGATAACCTTCCCTTTACGGAATGTTCTTCACAAGCCTGAATTATTAGGCTAGTTAGCCAAATGGCCAGTCAAAATTAGTGAGTTTGATATTGAATAATGGCCTAGGACTGCGATCAAATCACAAGTTTTAGCAAAATTTATGGCCCATTTTAGTCTTGGGTTATTGCCCCTGGCTGCTAAAGAAGTTGTTCTGGTGGTGGAAATGACATCGGGAGTTTGGACCTTGTTTACAGATGGAGCTTATAATGTGAAAGGGTCGGGGATTGGGGTAGTCCTAATCACGCCTTCGGGGGAAACATTGAGGTAAGCATAAAAACCATTTCGTTAAATAACAATTAAGTCGATATGAGCATTTTGTTGCAGGACTCGAACTGGCCCAAGGACTTGGCTCCGAGGTCATAGAAATCAAATGTGATTCCCAATTGGTAGTAAACCAAGTGTACGGGATTTTAGACGCAAATGAGGAACACATGCGCCATTACGTGTTTAAACTTCAAACTTTGCTTGCATGATTCAGGGAGTGGTTGATCATGCATATCCCGAGAGAAAAGGTTGTAGAAGCAGATGCATTGGCCAATTTGGGATTGTTCACAGAAATGAAAGGATCTGACTTTGGTACTATATTTCAACTTATGCATTTGGTACTAGATGTGGATGACTTGAAGTAAATACAATCAACCTGTTCTGGGACTAGGGGGATGAGTACATCGATTATCTTTGGCATGACAAGCTGCCTGAAGATACGAAGGTGTCCCGGTCACTATGCACCAAAGCGGCTCGCTACAACCTCTTGGGTGGAAAATTATATAGGAGATAATTCTAAGAACCGTTGGCCCGATGTTTAGGAGCCTCGAAGGTAGACTACGTGATGAGAGAGGTGCATAAAGGAATTTGCGGGAACCATTCTGGTGTAGATTAGTTGGTGCTAAAGCTGGTTAGGTCAGGATACCACTAGCCTCGGATGGAACAAGATGCAAAGGTGTTCGTTCAGAAATACAACAAATGTCTGCGGCATGCACAATTGGTGCACCAAACGGTGGAACTCTTGCATTCGGTACTATCCCCATGGCTATTCATAAAATGGGGGAAGGATATAATTGGGCTGCTGAAATCAGGTCTCGGAAAGGTATGATTCCTTTTAATTTTACCCTATTACTTCACTAAATGGGTTGAAGTAGGTCCCTACCAAAAGATCAGTGAGCACGAAGTTATCGACTTCCTATGGGAATACATAATTTGCCTGTTCAAAATACCGAAGTAGATTGCCTATGATAACGGACCACAGTTCATAGGCTCCAAAGTTACATAATTTTTTGAAGACCTGAAAATCAAAAGTTTTAATTCATCAGTATACCATTCGAGCACTAATGGGCAGGCGGATCAACCAATAAGGTGATTATTCAAAATCTCAAAAAGAGGTTAGAAGCGGCTAAAGGTAAGTGGCCCGAAGAGTTACCGATGTGCTATTGGCATACCAGACGATGATAAAATCAAGCATGGGAGAGACAACTTTCTCTCTTGTATAAGTCGCACAAGCTCTGGTCCCGGCGGAAGTAGGAGAACCAACCTTATAGTACTATCGAACAGATGAAGCAACAAATAATAGGCATTGCTAGTAAAGCTGGAACTGCTCTATGAACAGAGGGACTTGGCACACATGAGGATGGTGGCTCAGAAGCAAAGGATGGAATGATACTATAACTGGAGGGCCAATCTCTGATACATTAAAGTAGGAGACTTGGTCTTGAGGAAAGTGACTCAGAACACTCGGGAAATCAATATTGGGAAGCTGTGTCCGATGTGGCAAGGCCCCGATCAGGTTTCAGCTATCACCGGTAAAGGATCATACGAGCTGGAGAATTACGATGGAGTCAAATTGCCTAGAAATTGGAATGTGACTCACCTCAAAAGGTATTATTGGTGATGGATCCTGCCTATACTGAAAGTATGTGCTGCACTCTTTTTCCTTCGACTAGTTTTTGTCCCAATTGGATTTTTCTGGAAAGGTTTTTAACAAGGCATCAATGCCTACTGTGAAGGAAACATCATCAGCAAAGTTAAGATCTTTAAATGACAAGGCATTGAAATAATAGACCACTACGGGCTGGTTAAATAGTCTTTTGCTTGATGGTAAGTTCCTAATGGCAAGTAGAGTTTACCATCGAACAAAACACTATTCAACCATTCACAAGTGTTTTAACCAAGAAACAAGACCGTCAGTATTGCAATTCGCATACTTCACATTCGAACAATTGGCAAGAGGGGGAATAATATTGGATATGGCAGCAAGGATGCCACGGAAATAGGGACTACGATACCCGGGAATAATAATATCTTATCGGGACTAGAGACTGCACGACCAGCCCTATAGAAACAAGTTGTACACGATTTCTTTTTCTTTTGCAATCGAATACTTATGTAATTTTAAAAATGGAAGGAATAAAATAAATTCCTTTTAGTTTTATCTTGTTTTTTGTCCAAATAATGAGTTAATTTTATCATTTGAAAGTTACAAGAAAACTTTAAATGCTTGTAACAGAATGAACAGGAGATGTCCTCTTTAAGAGTACTGTAAACATAAGAGGGCCTCTATTATGAAACCCTTGTAGTCTAGTGTTAGCTCTGAAATAATTTATGCCTGGAACAGAAAACTATTAGACGAAAATACACCCGAAGCCTTATATAATTCAACGCAAAAAGAATAAAACTTTGCGCAATACTTAAGCATAAGTCTTCTTTATTTACTGTTGTACCCTATTTTGTGCTATTCAAAACAAGATTCAACTTGTGGTTTCTCTGTTGTTGATGAAAGAGAGTTTCCACCGTTGATATCCAATTTTTCTTTGTATATTTTTATATACAAAGTACTTTCAAAATAGCATAAATATGCATGTATAAGCATGTCCAAATATTCCCCTATTTTTACTCATAAAAAACCAATAATAATTCCCAAAATTATCATCTTGGTTATTCATTTGTTGGATCCTCATATTTTTACTAAAATATTGCTAAGATAATTTTTGCATATTTTTACAAATTTATTTAGAATTTTTAAAACTAAATTACATGTAATTGCAATGTTAGCCTCTTTTAGATTTAATTACGTTTATATCTATAAAAAATTAAGTCCAGTATTTTAATTTGATAACTATATGCTATAAATTATTTTAGTACCTTTAATTTATTTACAGAAATGTTTTACTATTTTTTATAAATCAAATAGGAAAAATTGGCTATTTAAATGTTAGCCCCATTTTACTTCAATTATAGCCCGATTTTGAACCCCAATTGAACCCAATTTGAAGCCCAATTACCCTAACCCAATTCCCATTCAAACTGACCCACAACCCATTTAAATCACCCAACCGGACTCCCATCTAATCCCAGCCGTTGATCGTTTAGATCAACGGCTCCCATTAATCCTTTCCTAATTAAACCCAAAGACCCCCCAAACCCTTTTCATTCTTCATAATCAGTCGCCTCTAAAACCCCTCCTCTCCAAAATCCTCTTTACAACCACATCAACCATAGCCACCGCCACCCTAATCCGCTCTAATCCATGGCCTTCCAAGGTCATCGGAGACCTGTATCAACCTTCCATGGCCCCAACGTGTTTATTCCTATGGTCTCATGACTAGATCCTAAAAGTGTTTTGTCCAGTCTTTGCTCGATGACTGTTCTTCGGTCGTCTCTGACCTTTCTCCGGCCAGCCATGGCTATTCGAGTCAGACTTTTGACTCTCTTGCTTAGATCGATGGTTTTCAAGGCCTTTCTCATCACCTGGGTTCTTCTGAAACCCTAACCTCTAAGGTTCTTTTGATTTCTCTTAGATCTGCTTCAGATCTATGTTTGCTTTGGACTTCTAAGCATTTTTCTCGAAGTTTCTTTTTAAAACTCTGCTTTAAAACCCCTTATCGTTTCCGATTAGGGTTTTTGTTAAGTTATTTCACAACTTTTCTCTGATTTTTGACATGTTTTTCTAAGTTTGCTCATATCGTTCTACTACCTGAGTTTGCATGTTAAAAGCCCTAATTTCTTTTGACTGTTTATAAGATGAATGCTTGTTTGCTTGAGTTTTGTCCGATTTGTTTGTTTGTCCTCTTTTAAAACTCTATTGTTGTTGAAAATCCTATGGCTTTGAGTCTGAGACTGTTCGTTTAAGTGCATGACTCGATTTGAAGTTCTTTATTTCAAAACTTTTTATCATCTCTAAAACTCGATTACGCTCGAAACCCTAATTTTTAAAAGGGGATTTTCCTCACCTGCTACTATGAGATCTTCTCATGACTTTGATATTCTATGTTTTCTTCACTGCCGATTCATGTGACTTGACCTACTAGACTATCATGCTTCGAATGTTTCTATCTACTGAATTTTGTGCTACTATTATATGTTATTTACTTTTGCCAATAGACTTGGCCTCACATGTAATAGTGTTTATGCACCTTATTTATATGTTGAGTTTCCTTCTTTGACTGATCTTCAAACTTGTGACTGATTTCAAACTTTTCCTTTGTGAAATTCTAATTTCACTCGTCTGTTAAGGTTAACTGATTTCTTTTTTCCTGTTTTTCCTTACTGAATCATTTCCAAATTTAGAGTATTTTTGTACCTAGACTCAATTGCTTACTTAATGTTTTAGTACTTCTTTTATGGCAACTGTCAGCCTGCTGACAAATCGATTTCCTTCCTTATTTTGAATCTGTCACTGCCCGTTAAGCAAGTGATCCCTTAATTAAAGGCAATCACATGTATAATTGATTCTGAATCATGATTGTTTCCATGTTTGTAGCTTATTACCTCTCTCTTACTCGTTTTCAAAAAATATAAATACCCTGTACTTCTTTTCTTTCAAGGACACGAACACAAGGCATAATTAAAGCATGCTGTAACTTCCCCTTTTTCCTCTTCTGAATTAATGTATCATGACTTGTGAATCCTAAATCCGTACCCCAATGTGTTTAATACTTGTGGTTTGTTTGGGTCATGACAACATTGGACATTGTTGTGCATGACCCAAACCTGATTCCCCTGGGATCATAACATCCATGTTTATCTCATATGTTGTGATTGGGTTACATGCATGTTAGCACTTCCCATTGCTATGCATTCCCAATGCTAACCCATTCCAGAGTGTACAGGCTCATTGCAATGGACTCCCAATCCCATGACCCCTTTGTATGAAATTGTTAACTTTGTAAAATGCTAATGGCTGTCTCTCTATCATCCTTTCCCCTCCTCTATTTCCTTAGTTCTTGAAACTCTATTTCTGCACTTTCACCATCTTCTTAGACTTAATTTCTAATTCTGCCCCTTATGTTAGCCCTGCCTTGGGACCCATGAGCTTCCTCTGAACTTGGACACATAAGGGCTGGCATTTGCCACTGCACTCATCCCTATTCTGGTTATGTAACTTGGGTGTGAGCATTGCCCGGGGTCCTATTGAGACCCTTAGGGAACTCTGACACACTCAAGTCCGAGAAAGGCTTTGGATCAACGGCATTTTTGAGGTGGTTTATTCCATAACTCAAAGAGGAAGTCAAGAATCAGACATCCTCTGGTTGTAACTTTTCTTTGTACTTTTATGATGTAATTCATTATTTCTGGTTTGTAATAATTTGTAATAAATATTTGGGGGCTGTCTAGTGAAAAGGGTAACTATGTATGCTCAAGGGTAGAAAGCATGCCTATAGGACTGTTTTAAATCCTGCATGTTCAATTATGCATTTTTTAGACACCATGTCTATAGGGTTTATCTCAATTTCTTCATGGTCAATGTCACACCTAGATAACATGCCTATAGGACTTATTTACATACTGCATGCCACTTAGACATCATGCTTTAGGTTCTAAAAAGCTATAAATAAGTGTCATGTTCATAATATCGAAATCAGTAATATATAGAAATCATGCCTATAGGGATTCCCAAGTAAATCTGGGTTGTTTCCATTCACATTAAATATTAGATATCATGTACATAGGGTTTTAATATCAGCAATAGTAGATATCATCGCCTGTACAATATGAAACTAGTTCAATTTAAGATTAGTCTATTCTGAATCAGTTTTAAATGATCTAATTCCCTTCTTTAAGGAGGTTTAGCAGGCATGCCTTTAGGATTTCACACAATTCATTTTGAGTTATTACTTTTTCGCCACATTTTGAATCAATTATATATCATGCCTATAGGATCTTATTGAAACACTTAGGCAAGCCAAAGAATAATAATCATAAAAAACCGAATCCGCCTTTGTTAATTGCTACAACCAGCAGGCAGGCCTAATTAGACTTCTTATCTGAGTTATGTAGTAAACAGATCTGCTTCAATAATCAAACTCCTCTCGTCTTTAGTCAGACCTAAAAAGTATGTGCAAGTCATGCTAGTTATGTGCTTTTGTTTAAGGAGGTGTATATGGGCCTTTATCTGTTTATATGCTTTACACAACATGCAGTATGTATTTTGTATGTCGCCTTAGATTTTTAGCCTTTGAAACCAATTAACCTAATATCCATCCCCTTTAGGAATAGTAGTCCTAAGCTCCTCCGGGACTAATAGGAATGGGACGTATAATAGCATGCAATAGTAATCGAGACCAATCTGCGCTTTAATACCTTAACGGGGTAGGAAGGGTATATATGGATATGATGACCGGTGCACTAATACCACAGGTATCCCCTCTTTTGAGGAATGTCATATCGAGTATCGCATTGATGTGATCCATATTAAATATAAACCTAGGACCCTCTTTCCCTTTATTTGCAAACTCCTTTTCAAAACTCTTCTTTTAACTGTTCTTTCTTTTTATGCGTTTAAATCCCCTAATATTTGAGCCCATACTTGTCTATTTGCTAAATTCACGATAAAACTGTCTGGCCGGGAACCACACTAGTGGATCCCGAGGGGTGCCTAGTACCTTCCCCTTGGGATAATTTCAAGCCCTTACCCTATCTCTGGTTATTCAAACAAAACTTAGAATTGAACCTCATTGGTGTCCTAATGCACCTTAGGTGGCGACTCTTCAAAATTGCAAAACCCAGCTCCCAAAAGGAACGAGTTGTACCATACTAAATGTCATAAACACGATTTCACGAGAAAAAGGGGGCACGACAGCATGACAACTCTATTGGGGACTTTAGGCTTTTACCATTTCAGACTATTATTGTGGATTTATACCTCTTTATGTGCAATTACTTGTTTAGTTCTTTTAAGCATTCAATTCCCTTTTCAACTGCAAAAACTGACTTATCTTCTTTGTTTCTTTCCTTACTACTGCTTTAAATTATGAAACTCTGTATTTACTGCTTTCTTAATGTGAAAATACGTGCCAACATGCTTTTAATCATTGCATAATCATGTCAACATCATACTCCACTCGTGCCAAATGAATACCATAGCAACGCTTATAATGAGTGGTTGCGCTCTTCCTATATTATTACCCCCTAAATCCGGAAAAGGCATATTTGCTGTTAAACCAGTCGATCAACGGTGTAGTCGACGGTTCCGTGCCTTTCCTCCTTGAGTTGTCCGTTCAAGGGTACCAGTCTAAAACCCCATAAAAACCTTACTCAATTTAAATTACGCATGCATCTTGGTCAAACCTAGCTGGGTCAGTTATGTTTTTCACATAATGATCCTTTAAGATAGCCTTGTCCCCAGTCCACCGGGTTTCCATGAACCCAAACAGACACCACCACGTTTTGTGTATTTATTTGGAGAACTAAATGCTTCATGCTAATTGTTGATGTTAAATAGTCGAGTATGGTGGGGGTAGGGTCTTAACCCTTTTGTTTTGCAGAATATGAAGAACGAGGTCCCCAACTTTGGTATGGTTAGCATACCCGCACTCTTGCTAGACTGGTGAAGGATTCTTCCATCAAATTACCAAATCAATGAGTGGATAGAGAGGGCCGCCAAAGCTAGCAAAAAATTGGAATATCTGGAATACAGTCTGCTGGAATTGGAAGGAAAAGTGAGGAAAAGAGTCACCGACTGCTAGAACGTTGAGGGAAATGAAGGAGAACACCTAGCAAAGGCATTTTTATTGGTAAACCTATGCGAACTGGAGGATCTGATCAATGAGAGCATTCAATCTGAGGAAGGTCCTTCTGGGACCATGTAGATAGGAGTTCATCTTTTCGCTCTATATATGTAATAAGGCCATGGCCATTAGTGACTTTTACTTCTTGTTTATTTAGTGCCGATTTGGGATTCGTCTATTTCTATCAATAAAATGAGGCATTTAGCATTCTAAGTTCTCCAAACAATTTGTCTCTAGGCCTACCTCGGGCACAAAGAGGTCCCCAAATTAGGACACGATTTACTTTCTCGCAATATGTGTTTAAATATTGCAATGCTTTTTATAAACCTCACTAAATTGTTACCTTTTTGTTTTTACTTTTGTTTTATTATTCCCCTACCCAAAGGTTAGTTCGTGCACTCTGGCAACATCATCCTATTCCACGAGATCCAGGGGCCCTCCACCCACTCCTCCTTTTAGTCCTGTCAAAAACAAGAACAAAGGGAAGATGGAAGATTTGAATAACGTCAGAAAAGAGAACTCAACTGAACGGGTAGAGATCACTCGTAGTCATGGTACTCAGGTTCCTAAGGAATATGCATCCCAACTCGAACAAAAGCTGCTGAAATTCTAAGAAGAGCTTGATCTGGTTCGGAACTTGGCAAATCTGTCATTTTCCCTCACCACTCCAGATATCAATTTTCCAAACGCTCAGAACCCCACACCTCCACAGAATATCCCAAAGCAACAAAACCACCCCGCGCCTCACCATCACTACAACACCTGCCATACCTCAAACAACACCCCGTTACTTATCCCAGAACTCCAAAACCCCACAAATGGACACTTTCACACCAACTATAACACCCCTATCTATGTGGAGACTATGCCACAACATACCCAACCCATCTCAAGCACACTTAAGTCTGATGATGAGGATTTGCTCATTAGGAATCTGGCTGAAAAACTTGAGAAATTGACTAGCCGAATTCAAGGCATTGAAGGAAGTGAGGGGATTGAAGGGCTGAACTACGAGGATCATTGCATACAGCCCAATGTCGAACTGCCAGAGGGATACAAACCTCCGATGTTCGAAATGTTTGATGGTACAGGGGATTCAAGGGTCCATTTGAGAACGTACTATGACAAGCCGGTTGGAGTAGGGAAAGACAAGAGAATCCGCATGAAGCTTTTCATGAGGAGCTTGAAGGGAGATTCTTTGTCTTGGTACATTAGCCAGGATCCAAAGAAATGGTCAAGCTAGGTAAGCATGGCATCCGACTTTATGGACAGGTTCAGGTTTAATAGAGAAAATGCGCTGGATGTGTTATATATTAAGAATCTAAAGAAGAAGCCTACAGAAAAATTTCGCGAGTATGCTACTCGCTGGAGGTCCGAAGCTGCTAAGGTTGGACCCGCCTTAGAGGAGGAACAGATGAACAAATTCTTTGTCCTGGCTCAGGACCCACAGTATTATGAACGACTAGTGTTGATCGAGAGCCACAAATTTTCTGACACTATCAAGCTGGGATAAAGGATTGAAGAGGGCATAAAAAACGGTATGGTTACGAACTTCGAGGCCTTGCAAGCTACAAATAAGGCTTTACAGTCAGGTGGAGTGTCCAAAAAAAGGGACGTAGGAGCCGTAATGGTTGCACAGAGAACCAAATCCCCCATTAAATACCAAACCTATCCAATGCCTCCACTCACATATCAGCCTACTCCAAACTACCATGCACTCTCACCCTCATACCAAGCTCCACCGCCACCTTATCAATCACCTCCACCTCTCACATATCAGCCTACTTCGCCCAGATACTCCCAACCTGAATATGTTTACCACCTACAATGCTCAACCATCCCACTATCAATCACCTCCTACACACCAAAATTTCCCTAAACCTTGACCAAATTTTGATCGCAGACCCCCGAAACAATATACAACCATTGCTAAACCTATTGACCAGTTGTACGAGAGACTCAAAGCTGATGGTTAGGTTACCCCCATCCCTGTTGCAACTCCTGAGAACCCTTCTTAGTGGGTTAACCCAAACAAATCCTATGCATACCATTCCGGCATGAAAGGACACACCATTAACGAATGTTGTTCTCTGAAAGATAAAATCCAGACTTTAACTGATAACAAGATTATTGTCGCAAAGGAATTTGCTCCAAATACCTGCAACAACCCTCTGCCAGACCATAAGGGTGGGGGCATCCACATAATTGAAATAGAGGATGATTGGGATCCCCAAGGATCAATCGAGTTGACCGCAGAAGGTGATGACCCAAATAAGCCAATAGTTACTCTCAATCCGATCGTAGTCCATATTCAGCCCTCTGGGGACACTGAGGTAAACATATCTGTGCCATTTGAGTTTGAAGTAACTTGATCTGCAAAAATACCAGCGCCAATTGAGGTCGAATTCGTGTCTCCAGCAAATGCACCTACACCGTTTGAAGTGGCAGTCTTACCACCCAAGGCACATGCTCCGTTCAGAGTAAAGATAGCCATGCCAATCCTAGTGGCGATGCTGACCATGACACCATTCCATGCGAAGGTTATACCATGGGACTATATAGCCGAGGCAAGGAGGAAAGGCAAGGTTAGGTTCGAGGAAACTATTGTGGCACAGGATATGACGAGAACTGGTAGGTTTTATACCCCAGAACATTTAGCTGAGTCAAGAAACCAGGCCTCCAACCGGCCACCCATTATTGAGACAGGTCCAAACGATCTTTGGAGAAAGATACAGGCCAAGGAGTACTTGGTCATCGACTAGTTGAACAAAACACTGGTGCAAATCTCCATTCTTGCTTTGCTACAAAATTCTGAGGCGCACAAGAATGCTCTATTGAAGGTGCTGAGTGAAGCATATGTACCAAGCAACATCACTAGCAGAGAAATAGCTAACATGGTAGGACAAGTATTGGAATGTCATAAGATCACATTTTATGAGGACGAGCTACCACTTGAAGGTTTGGGTTATAACAAGGCACTACACATCACTGTGCAATGCGAAGACATTTTTATCACCAGAATCCTGATCGATGAAGGGTCCAATCTCAACATTTGTCTGTTGGTAACACTCAAGAAGTTGGGTAAGGGACTGCATGAAATAAAGGACGGAGCTATCAATGTGAAAGCTTTCGACGACTCCCAAAGGTCCACCGTTGGGGAGATTAGTCTGTGTTTGCAAATGGGGCCAACTTGGTTCGATGTTGATTTCCAAGTGATAGACGTGCCAGAATCTTACAATATGCTATTGGGACGGTCGTGGAATCATGCTGCTGGGGCCGTAGCATCAACACTACATCAAGTGGTAAATTTTGAATGGAATCACCAAGAGGTGATCATTCACAGCGACAGTAACAACCCTATATACAGTTACCAGACCATTCCGTCAATCGAAGGAAGAAAGAAGCTAGGTGGAGAGACTTACCATCACATCGAAGGGGTAAATGCTGTTGACAAAGACAAATGGTGGGATAACAAGATCGAGAGTATACTAAATTGGAGTGGGTATGAACCTGGCAAAAGGCTCGGCAAGAATCTCCAAGGAATCACTAAGCCCATAATACTCAAGAAGCATAGCACCACTTTTGGTCTAGGATATGAGTACACCTGGGAAGAATTCATCAACTGGTCGCCACCATGGCGTGGTCCTTACTATCCGTTGGAGCAACCGATACCACATCTAGAGCAGACATTCCAACCGGCTAATATTATTTATGGGTCAGATGAAGAAGAAGCACTAGCAACGTTGAAGAACTTGTTCTTAGAAGACAATGACATGGAATATTGTGTTGTTCTCAAGGAGGAGGGGGAGGAAGGCCCTTCCATACAGGCTGTAAACATAGGAGCATGCCTCAATAACTGGACTATTAGGACAACCAGAGCCCGGCGAGCCTCGGGGTAACAAGGCTAAAACAAGCATCATGCACTGTTTTATTTACTAAATGATTTTCTTTTGCATTTCAATTCACGCAATAAGAGCTCCAATGTTCCAAAACAATTATGCAATTTATCCAAGCAATTTAACTTTTCTTATAATTCGACGCTTATTATTATTTTTCTCTCATTACTTTACTTATACATCATTACTATTACTTACCTTGATGAGCCAATGACTGTGACATGCAATAAGACAACGCAACTAACAGACATAGATTTAGAGGAAGACGACATACCAGAAGAGATTGTTAAGGAAGTTGAGAATTTTGAGAACAGACCTAAGTCCAACCTAGATGAGACAGAAGTTGTTAACTAGGGAGATGCAGAAAATGCTAAATAAACACGAATCAACGTTCACGTATCGCCGTCAGAAAAGAAGGAATACACAGAATTTCTAAGAGAATATGAGGACATATTCGCCTGGTCGTATGATGACATGACTGGTCTGAGTACATCTATTGTGGCTCACAAATTGCCAACCGATCCAACATGTCCACCAGTAAAGCAAAAGCTCAGAAAGTTCAAGCCTAATATGAGTCTAAAAATCAAGGAAGAAGTCACTAAGTAGGTCAAAGCTAAGGTTCTCAGGGTAGTGGAATACCCGACATAGTTAGCCAACATCGTACCAGTACCGAAGAAGGATGGGAAGGTCAGAGTCTGGTTCGACTACCGAGATCTCAACCGAGCCAGTCTGAAAGACAACTTCCCTTTGCCAAACATATACATCCTGATCGACAATTGCGCCAAGCATGAGTTGCAATCGTTTGTAGATTATTTCGCTGGTTATCATCAGATCTGGATGGATGAAGAAGATGCTGAGAACACGGCTTTCATTACGCCAAGGGGAATGTATTGTTACAAGATAATGCCGTTTGGATTAAAGAATGTAGGGGCCACCTACATGAGGTCCATGACCAACATTTTCCACGATATAATGCACAAGGAGATTGAGGTATATGTAGATGAGGTCATCATCAAGTCCAAGAAAGCCACCGATCACATGGAAGATTTGGCGAAGTTCTTCAATAGACTATGAAGGTACAACCTAAAACTGAATACCGCAAAGTGTGCGTTTGGGTTTCCTGCTGGAAATTTACTTGGGTTTATTGTGATTCACCAAGGAATAGAACTAAGATCCATCAAAAGTCAAATCTATTCAAGAATTGTCACCGCCAAAGAACAAGAAGGATGTGATGAGTTTCTTGGGAAGGCTTAACTACATCAGCCGGTTTATAGCGCAATCTATAGTTATCTATGAGCCAATCTTTAAGATGTTGAAGAAGGACGCTACTACCAAATGGACTGATGACTGCCAGAAAACTTTCGACAGAATCAAGAAATACCTATCAACACCACCAGTCTTGGTCCTGCCCGAGCCAGGTAGACCTCTATTACTCTACCTTGCAGTATTGGATGTAGCATTTGGTTGTGTTCTGGGGCAGCATGATGAAATGGGGAGGAAAGAGCAGGTCATCTATTACTTCAGTAAGAAGTTCACCCCATACGAGGCCCGATACTCTCTGTTAGAGCGCACCTGTTGTGCTTTGACTTAGGTAGCTCAGAAGCTGAGGCACTATTTCTGTACCTATACCACATATCTCATATCAAGGGTGGATCCTTTGAAGTACATCTTTTTGAAGCCCATGCCCACTGGAAAGCTAGCCAAGTGGAAAATCCTGTTAAGTAAGTTCGTCATTGTTTACGTAACTCAGAAAGTGGTCAAGGGACAAGCACTGGCAGACCACCTTGCTGAGAATCCCGTGGATGGAGAATATGAACCCCTAAAAACATATTTTTTTGACGAAGAGGTATCATTCATAGGAGAAGATATTGCAGAATCCTATGACGGTTGGAGAATGTTTTTCGATGGAGCAGCAAATTTCAAAGGAATTGGAATAGGAGCAGTCCTAGTAACAGAAACCGGTCAGCATTATCCACTGTCTGCCAAACTTAGGTTCTCGTGCACCAGCAACATAGCCGAGTATGAAGCTTGCATCCTAGGGCTCAAAATGGCCATTGACATAAACATTCAAGAATTGCTAGTGATTGGAGATTCGGACCTACTCGTACGTCATGTGCGTGAAGAACGGGCAACCAAGAACTCTAAGATACTCCTGTACCTGCATCATGTACAGGAATTGAGGAAAAGGTTCACAAAGACGGAATTCCAGCATGTTCCCAGAATCCAGAATGAGTTCGCTGATGCGTTGGCTACCCTATCATCCATGATACAACATCTAGACAAAAGCTTCATTGATCCCATTCCAATAAAGATCAATGACTAGCCAATTTACTATGCCCACGTCGAAGAAGAAGCAGATGGAAAGCCTTGGTTTCATAATATAAAGGAATATTTGGCAAAAGGCGAGTACCCAGAATTTGCAAACCCCACTCAGAAACGCACACATCAGAGAGTGTCCAACAATTTCTTTCACGGCGGAGGAATCCTGTTTAGGAGGGCTCCCGATTTGGGACTATTAAGGTGTGTTGACTCAAAGGAAGCATCCAAGTTACTAGAGGAAATTCATGTCGGGACCTGCGGTCCACATATGAACGGTCTTGTCATAGCCAAGAAGATACTCCAGGTTGGTTACTTTTGGATGACTATGGAAACAGACTGCATCCAGTATGTTCATAAATGCCACCGCTGTCAGATACATCCAGACATGATAAAGGTACCTCCAAATAAGCTTAATGCAACAAGTACCTCCAAATGGGGGATGGATGTTATTGGACCAATCGAGCTTGCCGCTTCTAACGGACACAGATTTATCCTGGTAGCAATCGACTATTTCACTAAATGGGTCGAAGCAGCATCTTACAGACAAGTAACTAAGAAAGTCGTGGCAGACTTTGTCCGTGACCGCATTGTTTGTCGATTCGGGATTCCAGAGTCGATAATTACTGATAATGGCTCCAACCTCAACAGCAACTTGATGAAAGCTATGTGTGAAATCTTCAGGATCAAACACAAGAATTCCACAACCTACAGACCTCAAATGAACAGGGTCATAGAAGCCTCCAACAAGAATATCAAGACGATATTGAGGAAAATGATAGAGAAGCATAAACAGTGGCACGAGAAGTAATCATTTGCTTTACTGGGTATCGCATCTCAATCCTCACATCAACCGGGGCAACCCCCTATGTGCTAGTTTACGGTACAGAGGCAGTCATTCCCGCTGAGGTAGAAATTCCCTCCCTAAGGATCATGTAGGAAGCTGAGCTCGACGATGTAGAGTGGGTGAAAAGTTGTTACGAGCAACTAGCCCTTATAGACGGAAAAAGAATGAATGCAGTTTGCCATGGTCAACTTTATCAGAACAGAATGTCCAGAGCCTTCAACAAAAGAGTCAAGCCGAGACAGTTCACACCGGGACAGCTGGTGTTAAATAATATTTTTCCACATCAGGATAAAGCCAAAGGGAAGTTCTCTCCCAACTGGCAGGGTCCATACATGGTTCATCGGGTTCTGACAGGAGGAGCTCTCATACTTGCTGAAATGGACGGAGAAGTCTGGCCAAAGCCGATCAATTCAGATGCAGTCAAGCGTTACTATGCGTGATCTTTATGCTTTCCTTATATGATGTAATTTGAACTACGCCTAACCTGATTCCCGTTTAAGAGGGGATACGTAGGCATCCCTATGGGTTCGGTCACAATTCAATGAAATTTTCATTTTCCCCCGCAGTTGGAAACTGGGGCAGAATTTTGAGGAGGACCCTCAAAATTCCGAAGTAATTTCAGCCGATCGTCGCAAGCAACAGTCAGAAGCATCGACCCATTAAACTGTGGCAAAAGTTTGAGGAGAACCCTCAAAATTCCGTAGCAAGAGAGGTTGCAATGTCCCAAACTATGTCACAGTCATCGGTTCATCTAAAAAATTATTATTATGTCAGATTTTTACAAAATCATGCATGTTTACTACTGAAATTTCTTTGTTTAGCAACGCTACCCCAATGATACATATAGTATCACCAGATCAAAGCCGAGCAGGTCAAGCAGAGCCAGCGGGGATACGAACTAACCTCCCCCCTTTACAAAACTTACGATTTTTCTTTGGATGCAAGCACTTAGATTGCGCAATTATCAAACATATCATACACTCACGAGACGAACATTGTTCAGGAATAAACTCTCAGGACCATTGCACTTACCCACATTTGCTATCCATACACACCAATGACATTCCATGTGTCACAATGTCCCCAGCAGTCACAATATCGCAACCTGATATCAGCTAAGAAAGCTCTATTACCACTTGCCATTTTATTTCTTGCATAAGGCTACCATTCTGCCTTCCGAGACTAAACGTTGTTTCCATCTGTATTTTCTGCATTGCATAAGGCTACCATTCTGTCTTCCGAGACTAAATGTTGTCTCCATCTGCATTTTTGCATTACATTAGGCTACATTCTGCCTTCCGAGGTTAAGTTCTACCTTCATCTGCATCTGCATGGCTGAAAGATTGCCACCTACTAGAATTGAATGGCTGAAAGATTGCCACATCATCTACATCTGCATGGCTGAAAGATCGCCACCTCATCTACATTTGCATGGCTGAAAGATCTCCACATCATCTAAATTTGCATGGCTGAAAGATCACCACACCATCTATATTTACATGGCTGAAAGATTGCCACCTACTACGTTGCATGGATGAAATATTGCCACCAACTGCATCCGCACGGCTAAAAGATCGCCTCATACTGCATCTCATAGGCTGAAAGATCACCTCATACTGCATCTCATGGGCTGAACGATCGCCTCATACTACATCTCATGGGATGAAATCACCACATTATCCAAAGGCATCATCGTTCGGAGGCACCATTTTCATAGCCCGAGAACACCATGTCATGGCCTGAGGACCCCTTTTAATCTTTTTCATATCATTATTCAAAGGCATCATGGTTCGGATCCTTTATTATATGCTTCATGGCCCAGGACATCATGGTCTAAGGACGTCAGTCTAACCGTTCGAATACAATCTTCATGGTCCGAAGGGAAATTGCATCATGTTTAAATTTACGCACAATCTATGCTTGTATTACTTTTTTGCAGGTAAGCCGGCGAGCAACGACCATCTCGGCAGGAGCGATCCCGCTCCTGTTCCCGCAGCCATATCAAACCTAAACCATTCCCCTGTCCTGAATATTGCATCCATTCTCGAATGTTTGCGTGGACTAAACCTCTTCAATTCGTTTTGCTCAATCAAAATTGGCAATCATATCTTTACACGACAACTTTCCATCCTTCCTGGGTAAAGAGGGGCAGCTGTTGATACCCAATTTTTCCCTGTATATTTTTATATATAAATTACTTTCAAAATAGCATAAATATGCATGTATAAGTATGTCCAAATGTTTTATCATTTTTTCGTATTTTTTTAAAAGATTTTTAAACCAATTTATTCCCCTATTTTACTCATAAAAACCAATAATAATTCTCAAAATTATCATTTTTGGTGATTCATTTGTTGGATCCTCATATTTTTACAAAAATATAGCTAATATAAATTTTTCATAGTTTTACAAAATTATTTAGTATTTTTAAAACTAAATTACATGTAATTTCAATGTTAGCCTCTTTTAGATTTAATTACATTTATATCTACAAAAATTAATTCCAGTATTTTTAATTTGATAATTATGTGCAATAAATCATTTTAGCACCTTTAATTTATTTACAAAAATTATTTTACTATTTTTTATAAATCAAATAGGAAAAATTGGCTATTTAAATATTAGCCCCATTTTATTTCAACTATAGCCCGATTTTGAACCCCAATTTGAAGCCCAATTCCCATTAAAACCGACCACAACCCATTTAAATGACCCACCTGGCCTTCCAAGGTCATCGGAGACTTGTATCAACCTCCCATGGGCCCCTATGTGTTCGTTCCCGTGGTCTCATGACTAGATCCTAAAAGGGTTTTGTCCAGTCTTTGCTCGATGACTGTTCTTCGGTTGTCTCTGACCTTTCTCCGGCCAGCCATGGCTATTCGAGTCAGACTTTTGACTCTCCTGCTCAGATCGATGGTTTTCAACGCCTTTCTCATCACTTAGGGTTCTTCTGAAACCCTAAGCTCTACGGTTCTTTCGATTTCTCTTAGATCTGCTTCATATCTATGTTTGCTTTGGACTTCTAAGCGTTTTTCTTGAAGTTTCTTTTAAAAATTCTACTTTCAAAACCCCTTATCTTTTCCGATTAGGGCTTTTGTTAAGTTATTTCAAAACTTTTCTCCGATTTTTGACATGTTTTGCTATGTTTGCTCATAACGTTCTTCTACCTGAGTTTGCATGTTAAAAGCCCTAATTTCTTTTGACTGTTTATTAGACGAATGCTTGTTTGCTTGAGTTTTGTCCTATTTGTTTGTTTATCCTCTTTTAAAATTCTACTGTTGTTGAAAATCCTATGGCTTTGAGTCTGAGACTGTTCGTTTAAGCGCATGACTCGATTTGAAGTTCTTTATTTCAAAACCTTTTATCATCTCTAAAACTCGATTATGCTCGAAACCCTAATTTTTAAAAGGGGGTTTTCCTCACCTGCTACTGTGAGATCTTCGCATGCCTTTGATATTCTATAATTTCTTCACTACTGATTCAATGTGACTTGACCTACTAGACAATCATGCTTCGAATGTTGCTATCTACTGAATTTTGTGCTACTATTGTATGCTATTTACTTTTGCCAGCATGCTTGGCCTCGCATGTATAGTGTTTATGCACCTTATTTATATGCTGAGTTTCCTTCTTTGACTCATCTTCAAACTTGTGACCGATTTCAAACTTTTCCTTTGTGAAATTCTAATTTCACTCGCCTATTAAGGTTAATTGATTTCTTTTCCTGTGTTGCCTTACTGAATCCTTTCCAAAATTAGAGTATTTTTGTACCTAGACTCGATTGCTTACTTAATGTTTTACTACTTCTTTCATGGCAACTGTCAGCCTGCTGACAAATTAATTTCCTTCCTTATTTTGAACCTATCACTGCCCGTTAAGCAAATAATCCCTTAATTAAAGGAAATCACTTGTATAATTAATTATTAATCATGATTGTTTCCATGTTTGTAGCTTATTACCTCTCTCTTACTCGTTTTCAAAAAACTATAAATACCCTGTACTTCTTTTCTTTCAAGGACACGAACACAAGGCATAAAACACTTGAGTTCAAACACACACTCCACTAAATCTCTCTTTTTTTTCTGTTACTACTATATTGCTACCTTACCTAGCCAACTGAAAGCCAAGGCTAGGCTATGGGAAACTTTCTTATTTTTCTCTACATTTGCATTTCTTACTGGTATGTTCTAATTAAGCTTTCGCACCAACAACAACATGCTTATTTACTATTTCTTGCATCCTTGCTTGTCTACTGTTTGTATTTAATCTCGTACCATTATTAAAGCATGATGTAACTTCCCCCTTTTCCTGTTCTGAATAAATGTATCATGACTTGTGAATCCTATATCTCTACCCCAATGTGTTTAACATTTGTGGTTGGTTTAGGGCATGACAACATTGGACATTGTTGTGCATGATCCAAACCTGATTCCCCTAGGATCATAACCTCCATGTTTATCTCATATGTTGTGATTGGGTTATAGGCATGTCAACACTTCCCATTTCTGTGCATGCCCAATGCTAATCCATACCTGAGTGTATAGGCACATTGCAATGGACTCCCAATCCCCTAACCCCTTTATATGAAATTGATAACTTTGTAAAATACTAATGGTTGTCTCCCCATCATCCTTTCCCCTCCTCTATTCCCTCAGTTCTTAAAACTCTGTTTCTGCACTTTCACCATCTTCTTAGACTTATGTTCTACCCCCTTATGTGAGCCCTGCCTTGGGACCTATGGTTCCCTCTGAACTTGGACACATAAGGGCTGGCATTTCCACACTGTACTCATCCCTATTCTGGTTATGTAACTTAGGTGTGAGCATTTCCCGGGGTCCTATTGAGACCCTTAAGGAACTCTGACACACTCAAGTCCGAGAAAAGCTTTGGATCAATGGCATTTTTGAGGTGGTATATTCCATAACTCAGAGAGGAAGTCAAGAATCAGGCTTCCTCTGTTTGTAACTTTTCTTTGTACTTTTCTGATGTAATTCATTATTTCTGGTTTGTAATAATTTGTAATAAACATGTGGGGGCTGGCTAGTGAAAATGGTAACTATGTATGCTTAAGGGTAGAAAGCATGCCTATAGGACTGTTTTAAGTCATACGTGTTTAATTCTACATTTTTTAGACACCATGTTTGTAGGGTTTATCTCAATTTCTTCATGGTCAATGTCACACCTAGATAACCTACCTATAGGACTTATTTACATACTGCATGCCACTTAGACATCATGCTTTAGGTTCTAAAAGGCTATAAATAGGTGTCATGTTCATAATATCGAAATCTATAATATATAGAAATCATGCCTATAGGGATTCCCAGGTAAATCTGGTTCATTTTCATTCACATTCAATATTAGATATCATGTCCATAGGCTTTTAAATCAGCAATAGTAGATACCATCGCCTACAGAATCTGAAACTTGTTCAATTTAAGATCAGTCTATTCTGAATCAGTTTTAAAAAATCTAATTCCCTTCTTTAACGAGGTTTAACTAGCATGCCTACAGGATTTCAAACAATTCATTTTGAGTTATTACTTTTTCGCCACATTCTGAATAAATTAGATATCATGCCTATAGGATCCCATCGAAACACTTAGGCAAGGCTTAGAGTAATAACCATAAAAAATTGAATTCGCCTTTGTTAATTGCTACAACCAGCAGGAAGGCCTGATTCGGGCTTCTTATCTTAGTTATGTAATAAACAAATCTGCTTCAATAATCAAACTCCTATCGTCTTTAGTCAGACTTAAAAAGTATGTGCAAGTCATGCTAGTTATGTGCTTTTGTTTAAGGAGGTGTATATGGGCCTTTATCTGTTTATATGCTTTCCACAACATGCAGTATGTGTTTTGTATGTCGCCTTAGATTTTTACCCTTTGAAACCAATCAGCCTAATATCCCCCCCTTTTAGGAATAGTAGTCCTAAGCTCCTCCGGGATTGATAGGAATGGGACGGGTAATAGCATGCAATAGTAATCGAGACCAATCCGCGCTTTAATACCTTAACGGGGTGAGAAGGATAGATATATATATGATGACCGGTGCGCTAATACCACGTGTATCCCCTCTTTTGAGGAGTGTCATACCGGGTATACCATTGATGTGATCCATATTAAATATAAACCTAGGACCCTCTTTCCCTTTATTTGCAAACTCCTTTTCAAAACTCTTCTTTTAATTGTTCTTTATTTTTATGCATTTAAATCCCCTAATATTTGAGCTCATACTTGTCTATTTGCTAAATTTACGATAAACTGTCTGGCCGGGAACCACACTAGTGGATCCCGATGGGTGCCTAATACCTTCTCCTTGGGATAATTTCAAGCCCTTACCCTATCTCTGCTTATTCAAACGAAACTTAGAACCCATTGGTGTCCTAATGTACCTTAAATAATTAGGTGGCAACTCTTCAAAATTGCAAAACTTAGCTCCCAAAAGGAACGAGTTGTCCCATACCAAATGTCATATACCCAATTTTGCAAGAAAAAGGGGGCGCGATAGCCACCTAATATTAAAGGTATATTAGGGTATCTATTTAATTACTAGAGCCATGTTCTTTATTGGTCTGCTAACCGGTGAGATTTTGGGTAAGGGTTCTTGTTCTTCTAAGGTGAAGGTGTTAGACACCCTTAAAATCTACCCGAGGTAGCCCCATTGGACTTAGACTAAGTTAAAGGGTTAGTTGTTTGTATTATGCTTAAACTAGTATCAAAGAGGCGGCATACTATGTATCCATTTGCAAAGACTTAGTACTTGAAAAGAGGGTGTGTGGTTTTCAAAGACATTGGTTTAGAAATGCTTTTGAAGATAATGTTATATACACATATGATTGAATGAGTTTAAAGTATTAGACATAATGTTTGTGTTTATAAAAATATGAGATGGGATTAAATATGGCTATGTGTATAATAATATTGAAAATATTGTGAAGGAATAGGTTAAGATATACCTTGGTTTTCAAATTTATTTCTTTGAAGAAAATTGCTAGAAGTCCGTTTAAATTGGGTGACGACATTTGTTCAATTTTGTGGAGAAGCACAGTTCAAAAGGCCAGTTTTAAATTCCACTTCAGATTTTTGAAAAGAGAGGATTATTGCCATTGCTAAAGCTGTTTTGCTCCCAAGAGACTTAATAAAATCATTAGTAAATATTAGTATTAACAATCTATTATTAGAGAATTAAGGCTATCTATTACTAAGTCTAATATTTTTTTTAATCCTATATTTTTTAGGTCTTGCCTAGACTACATGATTCAAAGAGTTAAAGAAAAATATTCAATCCAATATGATTATTGTTGTATACATGTGAGAGATAAAGACAACAAAAGCCAGCAAAGGCAGTGAGGCAGTAAAGAAATAAAGGGAGAGGATGGACTCTAGTTTTGGGCCTAAAAGAGGCAGGCCCGACAGATAGCAGAAAACGGACAGTAGCTTACTTCAAACCTCCAAAACGTGCAAAAGCAGGACTTGGGCCTGAGTTCTTTGGGAACTCGGCAGGCCGAATTATAATACATGTTCAAAACAAAAAATGAATGTCATTAGATATGCTACTCTACTTATATAATTAGACATGAAATGAACTAGTGAGGGCCTAAACAAATTATAACAATCAATGATAATTTAAACTATAGGAATTACACTATGTGGGGGCCACACATGGTAAAGTGATTCACATTGAAACCTTTCATTGTCATTAAGCAGTAAACCTGAAATGTAGGTCAATAGATTAGAGGCTAAGGGTAGAGCTCCGTTCATGGCAAAAGCTCTCTTTGGACCCCGGACACTTTAGAGTTCTCAAGGGTCTCAAGGCCAATAGAAGTGCTTGTTCCGGGAGAGTAGCTCAACTAAGGACTAAACTCTACTCCCAAATACCTCTTAGTACTCACATATATCCTTCCCTATAGGTTTATGTGCCAATGAGGCACTTCAATATAAGTCTCAATATCACAGTGACACCATACCACAGAAGTGTGTGTACACTTTTATATCAATTAATACAAAATACTTATAGTTTCAGGAGACAATCAATCCTCCTGATGTAACTACAATCTAGAAAAGTACACGATTTAATGTAAATGATATTCTAGTCATGCTTAAAAGAAGTAGCTTCACACATAGAGACAAAGGCATCATTAGGTTACTGTTAGGAACTCAAAAACTTAGGTCCTACACCTCAAGAATGAATAAGTGCATGGCTTAAATATATGAAGTTCTAGATACAGACACATTCTTTTAATAGCTTAAATCTCAACTTCTAATAAATATACAAGTTAACAGTTCCAATAGAAAGCTCTAAATATTATTAACAAAGGTGTAAGCTGACCACATCAATTGAGTTCTTTTAAAGGTGCTGACAGAGGTACCATTAACAACTACCATTATAACTTCTAAATAGTACTAACAGAATAGTGGATTAACAATTGCAGTTCAAATGTCTAATAGATATTAACAAGGTCACAGATTTATATCTTCAATCAGAACTTCAAAGAATGTTAGCATGATTGCAGATTAACAAACTTCAATTAAAACTTCTAAAGCATATCAACAGAAATACAAACTAAGGAAAATAATTAGGACATCTAAAGGAGATAAATAGGGTTAGAGATTCATAACATCAGATTAAACCTCCAACAAAATCTTAAGCTAACAATCTTGTTTACTATAAGGTTCAGGGCGTGTTTATTCCTTTCTAAGAGTTTTCAACTTTATACTAATCCATTTGGAAAGCAAAGAATAGTATTATTGTCAAATAATAGCAAAGTAAGGTTCATTCAAAGTTCATAAACTAGGTACAATTCATTCATGGATGCTCAATGAAGTTCTAAGGACAACATAAACATAGACATGATTATGGAAGGAAAGGAGAAAATATTGAAGAATCAAATGAGTGCAGTATTACATATACATGAGATATATAGCATGGAGTCACATTATTTTAGAAGAGTTATCCCCATTAAGCTAATAGTGTCACTGCATGTATTTTAGAAAAAAGGGTAGGGATATTATCACATTGGGGAGATCTGTCAAGCAAGCCAAGTATAGAATTTCAGGCATAGTGGAACTTGGTTTTAGCATCTTAGCTTAAAAATAGAATACCAAAACTTGCACAAGAACTTCATAACTTAGGTCAAGCATGTGATAAATTTAAAAATGCACAAAAAAATGGTACATGAATGCAGTCTGCTCAAGTCATGCTTATATAGTTTGATCAGACAACCATGAGCTTATCAAAGAATCAATGACCTCTAAAAAAGTTCACAAGATTACAGAAGCATGCTAAATGATAGGATAAGTTCAGATATTCATAAACTAACATCCTCAAACCGAGATGAGCCTCATCCTAATCACTAAAACAGATTCATACTTGTTTAAGTCTAGTTTATCACCTGAGCTACTACAAATGCAGGAAATACTCAAGGCAAAAAAGACAGTACTTAACAGAATATCAAGGAAATCCAAAAGAAACAAAACATAAGGAAAGTTTTAGAATTATTGGGTGGTTCTTAAGAATTAACAACAGAGATGAGCATCACATCTTTATTGGAAATCATCACAGAACTCTATTTTCAATAGCTAAAGGAAATTCATAATATCATAATCTATTTAGCAACCATATGTCATTATCAAGCACATAGAAATCTTAACCATGAATAAATTATTAACGACATCATTTAGTAACAAAACAATGTGCACTTAGTAGTTTAAACAAACAAAGAAGAATAAGATTGAGGTTTTACTAACCTCCTTAAGGGCAACAAACCAAACGAGTATTCAAGTTAGCTACTAGAAAACCAAAAGCTCAGCTTTCAACCAGTAACAAACTTAGAGCCGAAAGAAAGAGAGAAGTAGAGGTTGAGTAAAACTCGAAGTTTCAAATGAAAAACCTAAGCAATACCCTACTGTATCTTATTTCATCAGAATGTTAGGCGCAGTTGGTGTGTTCTTGGTGAGAGCATTTAAGACTGCTATTTATAGTAGCCTTTGAGCCTTAGGGTTTCATATTCAAATCATGGTAGTGGAAAGTGATAGAGGAGTGGCGATGAAAGAAAAATTGGGGAATATCTAAGGAGATAGATGGAAAAATGATGAAGAGAGTTTACCTGAATGGAAATTGGGCGTTGAAAGCAAGGACTATCTGGCAAATCATCAATGGCTAGAAGTCACTACATTTGACCTCTAAACCTTGAATAATCACGATGAGGCCCTGAGGTATGCTCATATATGCCCCGATTTAATAGAGTACAAAGTAATCTGGAGACTTGAAGTTTCACCATTGAGTCTTAGGGTTTGGATTTAGGGATTTCAAGTTTGATCGGTAAAAGAGGAAAGGGTTCAGCTGGAATCATGGATGCAGGAGACAATAGGAATGCACTCACAATTTTTACAACGTTTTTCTTGGCTGATTAGGTGATGGGAGTTGAGAGAGTAGAGAGGAAAGGGAAAACTGGGGTGGAAGGGTTGGAAGACAAATGACTAGGGTATTGGAGTAAGGTCGAGTCGTATCTAAGGTTAAAAAGGGTAGGAGTGATCTAGGCTGTTGGATCTGATGATCAACGGTCTTGATAATTGGGGCACTTGAGGGGTTTTGAAGATGCATTTATGTGGCCGTCGGGTTATAGTATTTTGACGGTAGAGATGAGATCTCTGGGCGAGTATTTTTAAATTAAAGGAAAACAGATATAAGTTGTGAGCCATTGATTTAAAAAACGGACGACTTTGATACACTGTGCTTATTTTGTGAGAGTTATGGGGAGGTGACGTGGCATACGCGGATTGGCTTAGAGAGGAGGTCGCAGATAGCCAAAGTGACAAATGAGGGTGGACTTGGACTGGGTTATTAGGGGATTGGTCTTATGTTTGGGCCACTTTTGATTTAAAAAATAGTCAATTTGTATTTAGGAGTGCAATTGCAATTACAGTCCTTTAGTCTTTAACCTTTTTGAAATTAATTTAAATAAATTTAATTATATTAAATACAATGTAGTGAAATTATAATTATCAAATATACTACTAACTATTGTAATTAATTGTTTATAAACTACTTTATTTTAATTATAACACTAATTTTGAATTATTAACGTAGTAATGTAATTAATTATAAATTAAAGAGCAATTTATTAAATTAATTATAAAGCCTATGTGATGTATATAAAAGTCACTTTAATAACCTTATGATAACAAGTATATTTGTAATTACATAATACCTATATTAAATTATTAATTTCAAAACTAATATTTAGTTAATTTGGTAAAATAGGTATATATTGATTGAAAATATTTTCAAAACATTTATTGTAAATTATTACGCTGCCCCTCTTTGACTGGAGACGATGAAAGAGTTTTCGTGTAAAGATATTGAACCAAAGCCAATTTTGTCCCGACTTTAGGCATGCATTGTAGGAACGACATGAGGATTATGAGTTGTGGGATTAGGAAGATTCTATGAGAACTATGAGGAATCGGGGCCGAATTCTGGCGTTGAATTGTTTGCATACCTCGGGTTTAACGAGAATCAGGCCTCATGTAGTTCTGAAGTGAAGACTTTGAGGAAGCGATGCTTGTAGGAATTGTCTCAGTATCGTATTTTGATGTTACTGCGAGGCGGATGATTTGGAACTCAAGATAGCTTTGAATTTGCGACTTAGCTTGAAAGATTTGAAGAATTAGGGTCCCGCTAGTCGTATTTGTATTTGGATCCTTGTCTTGTTAATGAGTTTGTTGTCCCTCATTGTATTGTAGTTTGGTTTGTTGCTTATAAAGAGTTCTGCGTTGCGATGTTTGTTCATGCAAAAAAGAACGAAATACACACAAACCCATATATTGAAATAAAGAATATGTTACGATGTGATATAAATGATGCAGGAATGATAATGTCTGGCTGCTGGCGAGTGGTTATTTGGGATCGGGATGACGTGATACTTGGATTTGACTCGATTGTTAGCTAGGTTGTGTACCATTCAATAGCTGTTGGAGCATTGAGTCTCCTCGTGTCGGGAGTAGGTATGGAATTATCTCCGTTTGTTGGGAGAGTTTTTCATTGAAAAGTGTCTCCACTTGTTGGGAGAGTTTAACTTGTGGAGTGCGTCTCCGCTTGTTGAGAGAGCTTTGCACTGAAAAAGTAAAGTACTTCCGCTTGATGGGAGCAATTGATTTGAAGAAAACGTAACCATACCTGTAAGCTGCACGAGCAAAACATCAATACGTTCAAGATAAAAATAAAGGAATAGAAAAGCATGCCGAAGAAATACTCCTGACTGCAAAGCTGAGTTAGTGGCCATCGATTGGCAGAACGTTGATGACGAGGTTTGCAACTATCTATTATGGCCTCCGATGTAACGGACCGGCGGTGCATATCATTCCTGTTGGCATAGCAAACAATTTACTATATACAAGGCTTCGGTTGGAGAAACCGACGTTTGATTTGTATAGAGCACTCCGATCGATTGAGCTGACGATTATCTATATATAGGGCTCCAATTGGTGAAACCAATGGCTCATTTTGTACAAGGTGCTCCATTTGATTTACCAGACGACTTGCTATATACATGGATCCAATTGGCAAAGCCAGCGGCTCGGTTTGTGCAATGTGCTATGATTGATTGAGCGGATTGTTTGCTATGTACGATATTCCTTGTTTTTGCCACTGGTCTGATTCCAAGATACCTGTAAAGGATTCAGGAATTAGTTTCAGTTATACCCGAAAAATTTAAATAAAGGAAGAGGGGTGATAATCCTAAGAGAGTGGTACACACATAGCCACATAATGAATGAAACAAGAGTACAAATGACAGAGGACCCCAGAATATTAAAATCTCAACACCGAGAATAAACTCCACAACTACAGACAACTACAATACATCAGTTCCGTTGCGGCATGCAACCCTATCCCAACAATCATGATCTGATTCCTATT
Organism: Nicotiana tabacum; assembly: GCF_000715075.1. NCBI lineage: Eukaryota > Viridiplantae > Streptophyta > Magnoliopsida > Solanales > Solanaceae > Nicotiana > Nicotiana tabacum. The sequence goes on along the minus strand of NC_134089.1, from coordinate 47,935,053 downwards.
ATCATACACTATTATCATCTATTCATATCATATCCCGTCCTTATCTCTTTATATCATATCATTTTAGTTCTGTTGCGGCGTACAACCTGATCCCCCAATATCAATTCATTTCAATACCATTGTGGCATGCAACCCGTTCCACAATATCAATAGTATCATATGAAACCACAAAAACAACCAAACGGGGGGGAAATTCACAACATAATACTAAGAAAACAAACATGCACTATCCGACTAAGTAATACGACCCAACATAGCAGAATAAGCAGTCCAATATCAAAACTAGTCTACCATATATCATGATAAGGCTTCCACAAGGTATTCCACAGAACCAATCTACAAGTCACCCAATCCGGTTAAGCAAAAGAGGGCAGTACATGAGACGAGCAAAGATGTTTATCAAGTAAGAACATGGATCAAATGAAGGCATTCAATATATGAAATCATGTAGCAAGTAGAAGCATGTAGCAAGTAAAGGCATTTTATAAGTGAAGACATATGATAAGTAGGGACATATAGTAAGTGGGGACATATGATAAGTTAAAGCATGTAGTGAGTGAAAACATGTAGCATGTTACGGCATTTAACAAGTAAATCATGTAACAATTGGAAGCATTTAACTGGTATGGGCTAATAACAATCAAAGGCATGAATCCAAAGAGGACATATAATAGAGTAAATCAAGCATAAGCGCAAGGTAACAGTGACATAGAATATAAAGACACTGATATAATGATACGGTCAAAGGTAAAACATAGAAATAACTACATAAGCAATCCAAATGGAAAGTACCATATGAAACAACAAACACTAATGGAAACCAAAGTAAATGACATGTAATTGCTTAATGAATGAGTAATCATAACAGAGATCCAACTTCCTTTCTTTTCTGCATGGTGATAATCAACAAAACAATCTCATTCCAAACCGTATAGAAATACTCACCATGTCCTCATCATACCAACCGCATGGGAATACTCATCATGCCAAACATATCACTAAGGCTCCAATCATCATCTCTTAATACGAGTAAATAAACTCATGTAATATAATAATAACAAGTGTAGATATAGATCTCGCAACACTAATTGTCACGACCCCAAAACCAACCCGGTCGTGATGGCGTTAATCATGAAACTAGGCCAGCCAACACATTTCCCAAACTAATTCGATATTTCATAATAAAGATATTTTTAAGCTATTAATTAATAAAACTTCAAAGCATAAGTCTAAATAACAAAGTGCAGAAAGAAATAAAAGCCCGACATCAGGGTGTCACAAGTCACGAGCATATACTAAGGACTATCCAAAAACAACTAAGACTATTATAGTCAGGAAAACGCTAATATAGTCTAAGAAAGATAAGAGTGATAAGAGCAAGGTTGCGATCGCCATGCAGCTACCTTGCCAACTCCAAATATACGCAACGGATTGAAGAATTAGCGCTCTCCATCACGTCCAGCAACCCCTGAATCTGCACACAAGGTGCAGGGAGTAATGTAAGTACGCCAACGCAGTAAGTAATAAAAGTAAATAAAGACTGAGCAGTAAGAAACACATAAATCCACATCATGAAATCTCAGTAAGTACAACATGCTTTTAAATCAGTGTGTAAGTCAAATCATCTCGTTTAAAATCCAATTTTGGTAAAAATCATTTGAAGATAATTTTTCATCAGTTTCAACAAAGGTTCGATGAAATTTAGAGTAAAGTGCTGAGAATCATAAATACCGTCGGGTAAAACAGGTATCATAAACTTCCCCTCGGTATAACAACACTCAGAATCAGCCCCTCGAACAACCTCACAATCACTCATAATTAGCCCCTCGGGCACATCACAACTAACTCAGGGTACTCGCGCTCACTGGGGGTGTACAGACTCCAAAGGGACTCCTACAACCCAAGCGTTGTAACAGGATACCTCGTGGCATAGTCAATCAGTCCCTCGGCTTTTCATAATCACATATTAGTAACAAAATGTTGCGGCACACAACCCAATCTTTTAATATCCTCACAACACAGACCCTCGGCCTCACTCAGTCAGAAACCACTCAAGCCACTCGGGCTATCAGTAAAATAGGGTGCTCCCCTCAAAATATCATTTTATGCATAAAACGGAGTAATAAATATTGTGCTATGAAATCAGTAAAACATAGCATGACTAAGTACATATCTTAAGTAAAAAAACAGTGAGTAAATAATAAGGAAAGGCCCCTAAGGGTCCAAACAGTTTGGCATTCAGCCCAAATTATAGAAATTCGTTATAAAATACAAAAGTATCATACAGTTTTCAGTCAAATACGCAAATTAATATTTTCTATGGAGCGAACAAAGTCACAATCCTCAATGGTGCACGCCACACGCTCGTCATCTAGCATGCACGACATCTCAAATAGTGAAATGATGTAAAATTCGGGGTTTCATACCCTCAGGACAAGATTTACAATTATTACTTACCTCAAACCGGACAAAACTCTAACCCGCGATGCCCTTGCCACTTGACTTCGCCTCTAAATGCTCTGAATCTAACCAAAATTAGTATATTAACATCGATATATGCTAAAGGAATGAATTCCACATGAAAATTATCAAATTAGACCAAAAATCCCGAATTTGGCTCAAACCCGGCCCCACATCTTGGAATCCGATAAAAATTACACAACTAGAAAGCTCATTCAGTCACGAGTTTACCCATATCAAATTCATCAAAATCCGACATCAAATTGCCATTCAAATCGCCTCTCCAATTCTCTTCTATTTTCCTCCCAATTATCACCCCAAATTCCCAATTTAGATGATAAAAATCAAGACACAATCATGGAATTTAACCAAAATCAACTGAAGAACACTTACCCCAATTACTTCTCTGAAAATTCCCTCTAAAATCGTCTTCTCCCGAACTCTCTATTGAATTTTGGAATTATGAACTCAAACCCTCATTTTTAAACTTTAAACGTTCTGCCCATATGTTTCCTCTTGGTGAACGCAGTACTTCCCTCGTGTACGCGAAGCATAAGCTGCCTCAGACCAAAAGTTCCTTCTTCGCAATCGCGAGGACCCACTCGCGAACACGAAGTCTTAGCTGGCTGACCCTACGCGACTGCGAAACAGACCTCACAAACGCGCAGCCTTAAGTCTTACACCTTCGCGAACGTGGGACCCTCAATGAGAACGCGAAGAACAACTCAGCTGGCCCTCTCAAAATTCCTTTGCGAACGCGAGAACCCTGTCGCAAACACGATGGAGGAATTCTCTACAACAAAATACCAGAACAATCTGCCAACTTCCAAAATCATGAATTGCTCTGTTAATCACCTGAAACTCACCTGAGACCCTCGGGACCTCAACCAAACATGCCAACACATCCCATAGCATTATTAAAATTTAGTCGAGCCTTTGAATCATTAAAAACAACACCAAAACACCAAATCAACTTCGGATTCAAGCTTAAGAAATTATAAACTTTCAAATTTTACAAACGACGCTGAAACCTATCAAATCACCTCTAAGTGACCTGAAATTTTGCACCCACTTCACAAATGACACTATAGACCTACTCCAATTTAGGGAATTCCATTCCGACCCCGATATCAAGATTTTCACTGCCGATCGGAAAATGTCAAATTTCCAATTTCGCCAATTCAAGCCTAATTCTACCATGGACATCCCAAGTAGCCTTCTCCACAGGCCGACCTATCCAATGCACTTTCACTGAAGCTATATTATTTGATCTCAACTTTTGGACCTGCCGCTCCAAAATAGCAACTGGCTCCACATCATAAGTCAAATCACTGTCGAACTAAACCTTACTGAAGTCCAAACATGAGACGGATCGCCTATATAATTCTATAGCATATAAACATGAAACATCAGATGCACACTCGACAAGCTTGGTGGGAAAGCAAGATCAAAAGCCACCTCCCCAATCCTCCGAAGCACCTCAAAAGGCCCAATGAACCGAGGGCTCAACTTGCCCTTCTTCCCAAATCTCATAACACCCTTTATGGGTGAAACCTTTAGTAGAATATTCTCCCCAACCATGTAAGACACATAACGGACCTTCCTGCTAGCATAACTCTTTTGCCTCGACTGAGCTGCACGAAGTCACTCTTGAATCACCTTCACCTTGTCCAGAGCATCCTATACCAAGTCTGTACCCAAAAGCCTCACCTTGCCCGACTCAAACCAACCTACTGGAGATCTACACTGCCTCCCATATAAAGCCTCATATGGAGCCATCTAAATACTTGACTGATAACTGTTGTTATATGCAAACTCCACGAGGGGTAGAAACTGGTCCATTGAAATCAATGACACAAGCACGCAACATGTCCTCCAATATCGGAATAGTGCGCTTGGACTATCCATCCGTCTGAGGGTGAAAAGTTGTGCTCATCTCAACCTGAGTACCCAACTCTCACTGCACGACTCTCCAAAATTGTGATGTGAACTGAGTACCTCTTATCTAAAATGATGGAAACTAGGACACGATGCAGGCGAACAAAGTTGAGACACCGAGGTAAAACCCAATAATATCCTTCTTCATCCGCCTCTACCAATAGTGCTGTCTAAAATCCTGATACATCTTCGCAACACCCGAATGGATGGAATACCACGAGCTATGGACCTCCTCCAGAATCAACTCCCGAAGCCCATCTACATTAGGGACACATATCCGGCCCTGCATCTTCAATACCCAATCATCACCAATAGCCACATCTCTGGCATCGTCATGCTGAACTCTGTCCTTGAGGACAACCAAATGAGGATCATCATACTGGCGCTCTCTGATGCGATCAAACAAGGAAGACTAAGAAACCACATAAGCTAAGATCTGACTAGGCTCCGAAATATCCAACCTCACAAACCGATTGGCCAAGGCCTAAACATAAACCACAAGAGGTCTCTCCCCAATAAGAATAAATGCAAGGCTGCCCATACTCACCGCCTTCCAACTGAAGGCATCTACTACCACATTGGTCTTTCTCGGATGGTACAAAATAGTAATATCATAGTCCTTTAGCAGCTCCAACCATCTCTGCTGCATCCAATTGAGATCCTTCTGCTTGAACAAGTGCTTGAGGCTACGATGATCGGTAAACACCTCACAAGACACACCATAGAGATAATGCCTCCAAATCTTCAACGTGTGAACAATGGCAGCTAACTCTAGATCATGAACATGGTAGTTCTTCTCATGGGGCTTCAATTGACGAGAAGCATAAGCAATCACTCTACCCTCCTGCATCAACACATACCCAATCACAGCTCAAGAAGTATCGCAATATACCGTATAAGAACCTGAAGCTGATGGCAAATCTAACACTGGAGTTGTGGTCAAGGCAGTCTTGAGATTCTAAAAGCTCACCTCACACTCATCCGACCACCTGAAAAGAGCACCCTTTTAAGTCAATTTGGTCAAGGGTGATGCTATAGATGATAATCCTTGAACCTACGATAATAACCCGCCAAACCAAGAAAGCTGCGAATCTCTGTGGCTGAGGATGGTCTGGGCCAACTCTGAACCACCTCTATCTTCTTCAAATTGACCTGAATACCCTCACTGGACACCATGTGCCCCAAGAAAGCCACTAAACTGAACCAAAACTCACACTTGGAGAACATTGCATTCTTCACCCTCAACTGCTGCAATACAACTCTCAAATGCTCAGCGTGCTTCTCCTGACTACACGAGTACACTAGAATATCATCAATGAATACAATAACAAACGAGTCGAGATAAGGACGAAACACAATGTTCATCAAATGCATGAATGTTGATGGGGCATTGGTTAGCCCAAAAGACATCACAAGGTACTCATAATGACCATATCGAGTCTTGAAATTCATCTTAAGAATATTTCAACTGATGGTACCCTGACCTGAGATCAATCTTGGAAAACACTCTCGCTCCCGGAAGCTGGTCAAGTAAATCATCAATACGATGCAAAGGATACTTGTTCTTGATGGTGACTTTGTTCAACTGCCTGTAACCAATGCACATCCTTATCGTGCCATCCTTTTTCATCTTTTTCACAAATAGAATAGGCACACCTCAAGGTGACACACTAGGCCGAATAACCCCCTTATCAAGGAGTTCCTGAAGCTGCTCCTTTAACTCTTTTAACTTCGTCGGTGCCATACGATATGATGGACTAGAAATGGGCTAAGTTCCCAACACCAAATCAATACCAAATTCAATATCCTTGTCTGGTGGCATGCCCGATAAGTCTACAGGAAACACATTCGAAAAATCACTCACTACCAGAACTAAGTCAATGGTAGGAGTGTCTTCACTGACATCCATCAAGAAGGCCAAATAAGAAAGACAACCTTTCCCAACCATCCGCGGGGCCTTCAAAAATAAATTCACTCTACTGGGAATGTAATCCGTTGAACCTCACCACTCAATCTATGGCACCCTCGGCATAGCCAACGTCAATGTCTTAGCATGACAGTCCAAAATTGCACGACACAGAGACAACCAGTCCATGCCCAATATCACATTAAAATCAACCATACCAAGCAACAGAAGGTCCACTCGGGTGTCCAAATCCCTAATAGTCACCACACACGACCGATATACGCAATCTATAATAATAGTATCACCCACTGGAGTAGATACATGAACAAATGAAATAAGAGACTCACAGGGCGTATCTAAATAACGAGCAAAATATAATGACACATATGAAAAAGTGGAACCAGGATCAAATAATACAGAGGTATCTTTGTAGAAAGCTAAGACAATGTGATCACGACATCTGAAGCAACAGCATTTGGTCTGGCTATGAGTGCATAGAAATGGGCCTGGCCACTACCAGATCGACCTCCCCCTCTAGGGCGACCCCTAGCTGACTGTCCTCCACCCCCAACTTACTAGGTAGGTGGTGAAGTAACTAGTGCTGAAGTCGATGGTTGATTCCTCTACTGAGGCACAACCCCATGACGACGAGGACACTGCCTCCACATATGCCCCAACTCTCCACACTCATAACAACCCCCTGGTGCTGGAGACAGGGACTGAAGGGAACCCTTAGAACCGAGATGACTAGCAGAAGAACTTTGCATGGAAGAGCCCTGAACTAATGGGACACGGGATGAACTCTGGGCTGGAAGGGCACTAAGTGATGAATGTCCCATATGAGAATTGTGAGAACCATAGCCCAATGATGCCCCATGATGAACAGGGCGAGTTGACTGAGCATGTCTGAATGGACACCCTCTGCCATGCTGAAACTGACACCCATGAGGAGCACCACTAAATCCACCATGTCCCCGAGTCCTCTTGGACTCCCTCTCAACCTTCTTCTAACCACGAACCATCTCAATCTATCGAGCAATGTCAACAACCTCATTAAAAGTGGTTCCAGACACCATCTCTCTAGTCATAAGCAACCGAAGCTGAACACCGAGGCCATCTATAAACCTCTCGATCCTCTCTTCAGTCTTTGGGAACCAACCAGATCGTAAGACGAGCCAACTCAGAGAATTGCATCTCATACTATGTAATAGACATATCACCTTGATGAAGTTGCTTGAACTGCCTACGCAGCTCCTCTCGGCAAGACCCAGGTAAAAACTTCTCCCGAAATAGAATAGAGAACTGCTGCCAAGGAAGGGGCGCTGCGCCAACCAGCCTACGCCTCTCGTAAGCCTCCTACCAACTAAGTGCATCCCAGAGAACTAGAAAGTAGTGAATGAGACCCCACTAGTCTCCAGAATACCTGCGGTTAGAAGCATCCTCTAACACTTGTCCAAGAAACCCTATGCATCCTTACCCTCAGCACCACTAAATGATGGAGGATAGAGTCTCCCAAACCTCTCCAATCTGCACTGCTCGTCCTCTGGCATAACAGGAGCTTCATAGCCTTGAGCAACTGCAAGTGGCTGGGTTGGAGGTTCCCCCGATGTCTGAAGTCCCTAAACAACCTACTCAAGTGTGTAAGTGGTGGGAGTCTGAATGCCTAACCCGGTATGAGAAGTAGTTGCACTCGTAGTAACTGAGACCGCTTGAGCTGGGCCAGTGCAACTTGATAGAATCTGAGCTAGGGCCTCCTGAATGTTACAACCCATATCCACACGCGTTAGTTCATGCCATATATTAGTTAACATAAATCCAAGAAGGAATTACCTTTGAGATGATAAGAAGTTAATCCTATTGGTCTTAAGTGATACAAGGGTGTATAAGGGTGATTAACAAGTATTAGAAGTTAAACGAATCAAGGATGTTGTAACTCGTATTTTCAGGTAAACCTAGAGGTTCTTAATACACTCAAGAGGTCATGTATTAAGGTATTTGAATCATATAATATCCGTATCATAAGTCTTGAAGTCAAACGAGTTATGAAACAAAAGTCGACAAACGTTGTCGCAACTTAGGTTCATACTTTTACATAAATATTAGGTCAAATATTTCTAAGCTTTTCTCCCAATTTACAAGGAATTACGGGGTGATCTACCCACAAAATTAAATATCTTTGAGTCTAGTTTCCAACTCATTAAACCGTTTTTCAATACAATCTCGGAGTATAGAGATATACATATTTTTGCAAGCCTGCGCAGATTGGTAGATGACAAGTAGGTGCATCACCTACTTGCCAAAATGATAGGACAAAATTAAAAGACCTAAGTCGACCAAGAGAGGACTTTTAAGGGGTTATGAACTCAGTTATTTCATCCATATTTCAGACCCTCAAAACCAAAGTTAACCCTTGCAACTCCTCCCCAAAAATCCCACACAAACCCTAATCGATTTTCCCTCTCTTTCAAGTTCTATTTGAAGGTAAAACCTAGAGTTTGAAGAACCAAGGGAAGGGCTGAGTTATCCAACAAGTAAGGTAAGTTACTTTCATATTTCATACATTTTTTTCTGCTGTGAATTCATGGTAATTATTTCTATACATGTAAGAACTCACGGGACGGTGATTGGGAACCGTGAGTTCGAGTTATTCACTTGTGGCGGACTGTTTTGTGGACTGTTTTGTGTTGCTATTGGACTGCATGTTTTACTACTATTATGTGGAGTTTTGGAGGTGGAAGGGTGTGGATAAATACCATATATATGTAGGGTTTTGGGCTGATAGTTATTCGTAACATTTCCGGGTCGTTTGACACGACTACGGTGGCCGTCGTATATATGATGTAATTAGGTTGTGCGCGGACTATTTTGGGAGGCTCAATATATTTATTATTGATGTTGTTTGGGCTGTTTGGTTATTGTTTTGAATGGTGTGAATTCATATATATTGGGTAGGTGTTGTCCGTTTCAACGTAAAATAGGTTGTGGTCGATACATAATAGTTATGACGCTTAAATGATAACGATAGTATCGTTTCTCTTATTGTAGACTAAGGAGTTGTGACAATTGCATTGCTTGTGATTGGGGCAGTATATACAAGGTATGTGAGGCTATCCCTTTCCTTCTTTTGTAAGACTCTGATTGTACATAATGTAATGAACGAGCTTCCAAAGATACTCTACTCTTAGAAGCTAGCAGTACTTGCATTGCTTTCCCTCTTAAGGAACGATTGATGTTAATGTTGCTTCTCTTATTCTTATGTTATCAATGTTGTTGGTACTTCCTGATTCTTATAAGGTTAATAGTGAAGAGATAGTCCTAATAGCATGTACAGAGGATACCGACCTTACGTCACTCCGAAAGGTTTAGAATGTGATTCCATGTGTCCAGCATGCATTATATATATGTATCTATTTTACTCTACAGAGCCGCGCTATAGTCGGCCGGGTACGGCACCTATTGTGCAACTACTGATTAGTTGGGTTTTACTGAGCTCTACGTTGCCGGGTACGATTCTACCGAGCCTTATGATGGTCAGATACATTTTTACCAAGCCTATTATGGTCGGGTACGATATGATGATGATGATGCCTACAGAGGCGTATGTTTTAAAAGTTTAAGTATACATACATATGTATCATGCATTGCATGTCAGTAGCCCTCAGAGGTACTCAGATTTTCCAGGTTGTATATTCTCTATCCCTGCTTACACTACTGTTCGTATTTATGGTTCCCTGCCTTACATACTCAGTACTTTATTCGTACTAACGTCCTTTTGTTTATGGACACTGCATGTCGTGCTGCAGGTCCTGATAGACAGGCAGGTGCAGCTCCCCTACCGCAGTAGGCTGTCCAGTTCAGCGGTGATTGGCGAGATCCCTTCTCCGGACTTGTTGCGGTCTTGGTATGCATTTTTTGTTATAGACATTATGGGTATGTTGGGGCCCTGTTCTGGCTAAGTTGCAGCACTTATGTTCCTTTAGAGGCTCATAGACAGGTGTTGACTCATGTGTAGTTTGGTATGCCTTGTTGGCTAGTTTTTGTTGTGTAGTCTTTCATGGTAGCGTGGTAGCTCGTACCATACATATATAGTTTCTTGATTGTTTGGTCATCCCATGTTGTGTATATTCATGCCATCATATTTTATGGTTGGTTGTCCATGATCCATGTCTACTATTTATATTGATCTCGTCAGCCCTAAAAGATAATAAAGAAGGGTAGATGAAATTTATGTTGGTGCTCGGCAAGTATGGTCGAGTGCTAGTCATGGCCCTCCAGTTTGGGTCGTGACAAACTTAGTATCAGAGCAAGTCTGTCCTAGGGATTGTCTATGAGCTGTGTCTAGTAGAGTCTTGATTATGGATGTGTAGCACACCATATTTATAATCAGGAGGCTACATGACATCTAGGGTTGTTCCCTTCTTCTTGAATCTAGATCGTGCGTAGAGTTGATTCGTAAGTGTTCGTCTCTAATATTCACCTTGCTTTCTTTCAGTGATGCCTTCGACTAGGAAGCAAACAATTAGTAGATGACTTGATACAGCTGCGGGAGAGGGTACCGGTCAGGTGCCCCAAGCCAGAGCAGGCCAAAGTGAGGCTCAGAGTGAGATGACGTCTCATACCTCATCTACCCCGTCTCCTCCAGAGGATATTAGGAGGCACCCAGCACCTCCAGTTCCTCCGTCTGGCACTACATACCAGGATATGCGGAGTGATTTGCAGTTATTGACTAGCTTGGTAGCTGCTCAGGCTTAGAGGAAGAATACAGGTGCTGCTGATAAACCAGTTAGTACGAGAGTTCGTGATTTTATTAATTTAGACCCTCCATTTTTTACCAGATCAGACCCCAAGGAGCCCACAGACTTTTATTGACCAGGTTCATCATACACTGCGGGTTATGCATGTTAGTGATACATAGGCAGTAGAGTTGGCTTCTTATCGGCTACGGGATTTAGCGGTTCTCTGGTATGATAGTTGGGAGAGATCCAGGGGTCCGAACGCTCCTCCAACTGTGTGTAAGGAATTTTCTGAGGCCTTTCTTCATCACTGCTTGCCAGTTGAGATACGACGAGCTAGAGCTAATAAGTTATTGAACCTTAGACAAGGTAATATGAGTGTGCGAGAGTACAGTATGCAGTTCGATTCTTTAGCAAGGTATGCTCCCCATATGGTGGCCGAGATGAGTGATAGGGTGCATTTGTTCGTGTACGGATTGGGACTACATCTGATAAATGAGTGCACGACAGCCTCCTTGGTGGAGAGAATGGATATTTCCCGTATTCAGGCTTATGCCCAGACCCTAGAGGATCGTAAGCGCCACCAGAGGGCAGATAGGGAGCAGGATAGGGGCCAGCATAAGAGGGCAAGATTTGCAAGGTATTCTAATGACTTCAGAGGCAGCGTCAGGCCCCAGGCTTAGAGGCCTCCATATGATCGATTTACCTATTCTGGTCCAGGTCAGAGTTCGCAGGCATCAGGCTTGTAACATCACAGGGATACTAGTCAGACGAGACCCATAACACCACGTTGTGATCAGTGCGACAAGGCCCACTTTGGACTATGTTGTCGAGGTTCTGATGCATGTTATTCTTGCGAACAGCTTGGCCATATGATGCAGGATTGTCCTAACAGGGGAGGTGATGGTATGGCTCAGCCGACTGGATCTGTGTCTGCTTCTTCCTCATCAGTTCGACCTCCAGCACGAGGTTTTCAGCAGTCGACAGGTCGTGGTAGAGGTAGAGGTGCAGTGCCGAGTTTGAGTGGTGGTCAAAATCGAACCTATGCTCTAGTAGGTCGACAGGATCTCGAGTCGTCTCCACATGTTGTTATAGGTATATTATCTGTGTTTTCTTATGATGTATATGCGCTGATTGATCCGGGATCTACATTATCATATGTTACACCCTTTGTGGCTAATAAGTTTGGTATTGAACCTGAATTGATAAGTAAACCCTTTGCGGTATCTACTCCGATAGGAGATTCTGTGATTGCTAGAAGGGTATATATATGTTGCACTATGATGATTTGTAGTCGTCAAACCTCGGCAAATTTATTTGAGTTAGAAATTGTTGATTTTGATGTGATAATGGGAATAGACTGGTTGGCCTCATGCTATGCAAATGTTGACTGTCGTACGAAAATGGTTAGGTTTCAATTTCCTGGTGAACCCATCATTGAATGGAAAGGGAACATTGCTACACCGAAAGGTAGGTTTATTTCCTATCTTATGGAAAGGAAAATGATCTCAAAAGGTTACATTTATCATTTTGTTCGCGTTAGGGATGCGGAGGCGAAACTGCCTACTTTACAATCAATCCCTGTGGTCAACGAATTCCCAGATGAACTCCCAGGCGTTCCTCCTGAAAGGGAGATTGAGTTTAGCATTGATGTGTTGCCTAACACTCAACCGATCTTTATCCCTCCATACAGAATGGCCCCGGCAGAGTTGCGAGATTTGAAGGTGCAGTTGAAGGACTTGCTAGATAAGGGCTTTATTAGACCTAGCACTTCACCTTGGGGTGTACCAGTCCTATTCGTGCGGAAGAAAGACGGGTCGTTACGGATGTGTATCGACTATCAACAGTTGAATAAGTTTACTATAAAGAACAAGTATCCACTTCCAAGAATTGATGACCTGTTTGACCAACTCCAGGGTGCCAAGTATTTCTCCAAGATTGATTTACGTTCGGGGTATCATCGGGTGAGGGTTAAGGAGAAGTATATTCCAAAGACAGCCTTTCGGACAAGATACGGGCACTTTGAGTTCTTGGTGATGTCATTCGGGCTAACAAATGCCCCAGCAGCTTTTATGGATCTCATGAATACTATATTTAGGCCCTATCTTGATGTGTTTGTGATTGTATTCATTGATGACATTATAGTATATTCTCATTCGGAGGCGGAACATACAGGCCACTTGCGGATAGTATTACAGATGCTTAAGGATCTTGAGTTATATGTTAAGCTCTCCAAATGTGAATTTTGGCTGAACTCAGTAGTGTTCCTTGGCCATGTGATATCTAACGAGGGTATTAGTGTCGACAATCAGAAGATCGATGCAGTAAAGAATTGGCCGAGACCTACAACACCATCAGAAGTCCGCAGCTTCCTAGGGCTAGCAGGATATTATAGGCAGCTTGTAGAAGGGTTTTCCTCTATATAATCACCATTGACTAAGTTAACACAGAAAGCTACCAAGTTCCAGTGGTCTGACACTTGTGAACATAGTTTTCAGGAGCTGAAGAATCGATTGACATCCGCACCAGTGCTCACTCTCCCTGAAGGAACAGAAGGTTATGTGGTATATTGTGATGCCTCAGGTATAGGTTTGGGGTGCATATTGATGCATTAGGGGAAGGTGATTGCTTATGCATCAAGACAATTGAAGAAAGAATTATGCATCGGGGGAAAGAATTATCCAACCCATGATTTGGAATTGGCTGCAGTAATATATGATTTGAAGATATGGTGGCACTACTTATACGGCTTCCATGTTGACATCTACACAGATCACAAGAGTTTACAATACATCTTCAAGTAGAAAGAGTTGAATTTGAGGCAGCGTAGGTGGCTTGAATTACTAAAAGACTACGACGTCGAGATATTGTATCATCCCGGTAAAGCCAATGTTGTGGCAGACGCTCTCAGCCGTAAATCAATGGGAAGCTTAGTACATATTGAGGCAGGTGTATGAGGGTTGACTAAAGAGCTTCATCAGCTAGCCAATATGAGAATCAGATTGTTAGACTCTGATGACGGAGGTGTTACTGTACAGAATACATCAGAATCATCTTTTGTAGCCGAGGTAAAAGCACGGCAATATGAAGATCCTATCTTAGTACGATTAAGAGAGAGCATTCAGCAGTGTAAAAGTATGGCTTTTGAGATCGGAAGAGATGGGGGACTGAGATACCAGGGCCGATTATGTGTGCCTAATGTGGTAGGGTTGCGAGAGAAGATTATGAATGAGATTCATCAATCCCGATATTCCATCCATCCCGACTCGACAAAGATGTATCATGATGTCAAGGAGCAGTATTGGTGGGATAACATGAAGAAGTCTATTGTAGAATTTGTAGCACAGTGTCCCAATTGTCAACAAGTAAAGATAGAACATCAGAAACCCGGTGGATTGCTTCAGAATATAGAGATTCTGACCTGGAAATGGGAGGTGATTAATATGGACTTCATTATTGGATTACCTCGCTCTTATCATAAGTTTGACTCCATCTGGGTGATGATTGATCGGCTTACAAAATGTGCCCATTTTCTGCCAGTTAAGACAACTTACACGGCTGAAGATTATGCGAAGTTGTATATCAAGGAGATTGTTAGGCTTCACGGTGTTCCGGTATCTATTATATCAGACCGGGGAGCTCAATTTACAGCTAACTTTTGGAGGTCTTTTCAGAAGGGTTTAGGCACACAAGTGAATCTCAGCACTGCATTTCATCCACAGACTGACGGACAGGCTGAACGTACCATTCAGACACTGGAAGATATGTTACGAGCATGTGTTCTAGATTTTAAAGGAAATTGGGATGACCATCTTCCACTCATAGAATTCGCCTACAATAATAGCTACCATTCCAGTATTAAAATGGCCCCATACAAGGCACTATATGGGAGAAGATGTAGATCACCAGTTGGATGGTTCGAAGTCGGTGAAACAAAATTATATGGGCCAGATTTGATTCACCAAGCTATTGAGAAGGTGAAAGTGATACAGGAGCGATTTAGGACGGCACAAAGCAGGCAAAAATCTTATTCCGATGTCCGGCATCATGATCTGGAGTTTGAGGTTGGTGATTGGGTTTTCCCGAGGATCTCACCAATGAAGGGTATAATGCATTTTGGTAAGAAAGGTAAGCTGAGTCCAAGGTATATTGGGCCATATAAAATTCTTCGACGAATTGGACAGGTTCCTTATGAGTTAGAATTGCCATTCGAATTGGAATTTGTCCACCCGGTATTCCATGTATCTATGTTGAGGAAATGTATTGGAGACCTTTCTCGAGTCGTCCCTATCAAAGATGTACAGGTTACAGAGGACCTATCATATGAAGAAGTGCCATTGGCTATATTAGATCAACAAGTCCACAAGCTGAGAACAAAAGATGTAGCTTCCATCAAAGTATTGTGGAGGAACAAGAATATGGAAGAAATAACATGGGAAGCAGAAGAGGAGATGAAGTCTAAATACCCGTACCTATTCCAGAATGAAGATAACAAGGATGCTGGTGGAACATATGATACATTGGAAGGTGAAATGGCTCTATGAGGTAAGCAATAACTTGAGAATACTCTTCCTTAATACAAAATGGAAATATGCAGATAATGTACATGTCCATAATGCTTTGCATACTCTTGTAAGGCCATACGTTGAGTTAACCGCTTGCAAGTTTGTCCTCTATTTATGGGAGAAACTTGGCCGGAATCCACGATGATTTAAACTCCCCATGAACCCTTACATTCGAGGACGAATATTCCTAAGGGGGGAAGGGTGTTACAACCCATATTCACACGTGTTAGTTCATGCCATATATTAGTTAACATAAATCCAAGAAGGAATTACCTTTGAGATGATAAGAAGTTAATCCTATTGGTCTTAAGTGATATAAGGGTGCATAAGGGTGATTAACAAGTATTAGAAGTTAAACGAATCAAGGATGTTGTAACTCGTATTTTCAGGAAAACCTAGAGGTTCTTAATACACTCAAGAGGTCATGTATTAAGGTATTTGAATCATATAATATCCATATCATAAGTCTTGAAGTAAAACGAGTTATGAAACAAAAGTCAACAAACGTTGTCGCAACTTAGGTTCATACTTTTACTTAAACATTAGGTCAAATGTTTCTAAGCTTTTCTCCCACTTTACAAGGAAATACGGGGTTATCTACCCACCAAATTAAAGATCTATGAGTCTAGTTTTCAACGCATTAAACCGTTTTTTAATACGATCTTGAGGTATAGATATATTCATATTTTCGCAAGCCTGCGCAGATTGGTAGATGACAAGTAGGTGCATCACCTACTTGCCAAAATGATAGGACAAAATTAAAAGACCTAAGTCGGCCAAGAGAGGACTTTTAAGTGGTTATGAACTCAGTTATTTCATACATATTTCAGACCCTCAAAACTAAAGTTAACCCCTGCAACTCCTCCCCAAAAATCCCACACAAACCCTAATAGATTTTCCCTCTCTTTCAAGTTCTATTTGAAGGTAAAACCTAGAGTTTGAAGAACCAAGGGAAGGGCTGAGTTATCCAACAAGTAAGGTAAGTTAATACCATATTTCATACATTTTTCTCTGTTGTGAATCCATGGTAATTCGTTCTATACATGTAAGAACTCACGGGACGGTGATCGGAAGCCGTGAGTTCGAGTTATTCACTTGTAGCGGACTATTTTGTGTTGCTATTGGGCTGCGTGTTTTACTACTATTTTGTGGAGTTTTGGAGGTGGAAGGGTGTGTAGAAATACCATATATATGTAGGGTTTTAGGCTGATAGGTTTTCGTAACATTTCCGGGTCGTTTGACACGACTACGGTGATCGTCGTATGTATGATGTAATTAAGTTGTGCATGGACTATTTTGGGAGGCTCAATATGTTTATTATTGATGTTGTTTGGGCTGTTTGGTGATTGTTTTGAATGGTGTGAATTCATATATATTGGGTAGGTGTTGTCCGTTTCAACGTAAAATAGGTTGTGGTCGATACATAATAGTTATGACGCTTAAATGATAACGATAGTATCGTTTCTCTTATTGTAGACTAAGGAGTTGTGACAATTGCATTGCTTGTGATTGGGGCAGTATATACAAGCTATGTGAGGCTATCCCTTTCCTTCTTTTGTACGACTCCGATTGTACATAATGTAATGAACGAGCTTCCAAAGATACTCTACTCTTAGAAGCTAGCAGTACTTGCATTGCTTTCCCTCTTAAGGAACGATTGATGTTAATGTTGCTTCTCTTATTCTTATGTTATCAATGTTGTTGGTACTTCCTGATTCTTATAAGGTTAATAGTGAAGAGATAGTCCTAAGATCATGTACAGAGGATACCGACCTTACGTCACTCCGAAAGGTTTAGAATGTGATTCCATGAGTCCAGCATGCATTATATATATGTATCTATTTTACTCTACCGAGCCGCGCTATATTCGGCTGGGTACGACACCTATTGTGCAACCACTGATCAGTTGGGTTTTACCGAGCTCCACGTGGCCGGGTACAATTCTACCGAGCCTTATGATGGCTGGGTACGTTTTTACCAAGCCTATTATGGTCGGGTACGATATGATGATGATGATGCCCACAGAGGCGTATGTTTTAAAAGTTTAAGTATACATACATATGTATCATGCATTGCATGTCAGTAGCCCTCAGAGGTACTCAGATTTTCCAGGTTGTATATTCTTTATCCCTGCTTACATTACTGTTCGTATTTATGGTTCCCTGCCTTACATACTCAGTACTTTATTCGTACTAACATTCTTTCGTTTGTGGACGCTGCATGTCGTGATGCAGGTCCTGATAGACAGGCAGGTGCAGCTCCCCACCACAGTAGGCTGTCCAGTTCAGCGGTGATTGGCGAGATCCCTTCTCCGGACTTGCTGTGGTCTTGGTATGCATTTTTTTTTATAGACATTATGGGTATGTCGGGGCCATGTTCCGGCTATGTTGCAGCACTTATGTTCCTTTAGAGGCTCATAGACAGGTGTCGACTCATGTATAGTTTGGTATGCCTTGTCGGCTGGTTTTTGTTGTATATTTTTTCATGGTAGCGTGGTAGCTCGTACCATATATATATAGTTTCTTGATTGTCTAGTCATCATATGTTATGTATGTTCATGCCATCATATTTTATGGTTGGTTGTCCTAGATCCATGTCTACCATTTATATTGATCTCGTTAGCCCTAAAAGATAATAAAAAAGGTTAGATGAAATGTATGTTGGTGCTCGGCAAGTATGGTCGGGTGCTAGTCATGGTTCTCCAGTTTGGGTCGTGACACTGAAGGCCAAGAATAACAATAGACACAGTCGGTGCCTGAGCTGGTCTTGTTGGAGCATCCACATTTGGGACCTGATCATGAACTGGGGCGGCTGGTGGATCTACAAGTGGTGCCTTAGCTGCTGTACAGGCTACACCGTTGCCCCTACCACGACCTCACCTCGACCTCGGCCTCTTGCGGCCCCAACTGGTGGTACTGGTGGTCATCCGTCCTAAAAGGTAGCATGTGTCCTTACCATCTGTGAGAGAATAGAATAACAGAAGTTAAGTTACCAGAATCAACAGATTCGCATGATAAGAATTCAAGAATGTGAAGTTTTCCTAAAGGTTTTGCAGCCTCTCGAAGATAAGTACAGACATCGCCGTACCGATCTGTAAGACATTACTAAACCCGTCATGACCCGTGAGACCCATGTAACCTAGGCTCTGATACCAACTTGTCACGACCCCAAAACCAACCTAGTCGTAATGGCGCCTATCATGGAACTAGGCCAGCCAACACATTTCCCAAACTAATTCGACATTTCATAATAAATATGTTTTTAAGCTATGAATAAACAAAAAACTTCACAGCATAAATCTAAATAACAAAGTGCGAAAAGAAACAAAAGCCTGACATCGGGGTGTCACAAGTCACAAGCATCTACCAAGGACTATCCGAAAATAACTAATGCTAATACAGTCTAGAAAACACAAAATAGTCTAAGAGAGATAAGCGGGAGAAGAGAAATGCTGCGATCGCAATGTAGCTACCTTGCCAACCCCGAATATCCACGATGGATGGAAGAATCAGCGCTCGCTATCACGTCCAGCAACCCCTGGATTTGCACACAATGTGCAGAGAGTAATGTGATTACGCCAACTTAGTAAGTAATAAATGTAAATAAAGACTGAGTAGTAAGAAATACATAAATCTACGTCATGAAATCTCAGTAAGTACAATATGCTTTCAAATCAGTGTATAAGTCAAATCATCTTGTTTAAAATCCAATTTCGTTAAAAATCATTTGAAGATAATTTTTTATCTGTTTCAATAGAGGTTCAATGAAATTTAGAGTAAAAGTGATGAGAATCATAAATAGCCCATTGGGCAAAACAGGCATCATAAACCACCCCTCGGGTATAACAACACTCAGAATCAGTCCCTCGGGCAACCTCACAATCACTCGTAATCAGCCCCTCAGGCACAACATGAATCAAGAACAGCATCTCGAGCATACAACATATCACTCACTCAGGGTACCCACGCTCACTGGGAGTGTACAGACTTCGGAGGGGCTCCTACATCCCAAGCGCTATAACAGGCCACCTCGTGGCATAATCAATCAAGCCCTCGGCCTCACTCAGCCAGAAACCTCTCAAGCCACTCGGGCTATCAGTAAAACGGGGTGCTCAGCCCAAAATATCATTTTATGCATAAAAAACGGAGTAACAAATAATTAGTTATGAAATCAATAAAACATAGCATGACTGAGTACATATCTTAAGTCAAAAAATATATTGAGGAAATAATAAGAAAAGGCCCCTAAGGGTCCAACAGCTTGGCACGAGGCCCAAATATGGCATTCAACCCAAATTATAGAAATTCGTTCTAAAACACAAAAGTATCATACAGTTTCCAGTCAAATACGCAACTTAATAATTACTACGGGGCAGACCAAGTCACAATGCCTAATGGTGCACACCATACACTCGTCATCTAGCATGGACGACACCTCAAATAGTGAAACGATGTGAAATCCGAGGTTTCATACCCTCAAGACAAGATTTACAATCATTACTTACCGCAAACCGAACAAAACACTAACCCACGATGCTCTTGCCTCTCGACTCAACCTTCAAATGCTCTGAATCTAACCAAAATCAATATACTAACATCAATATATGCTAAAGGAATAAATTCCACATGAAAATTATCAAATTTGACCAAAAATCCTGAATTTGGCTCAAACCTGGCCCCACGTCTTAGAATTCGATAAAAATTAAAAAACTAGAAAGCTCATTCACTCACAAGTCTACCCATATCAAATTCATCAAAATCCGACACCAAATATCCATTCAAATCCCCAAAATCAACTCTCCAATTCTCTTCCATTTTCCTACCAATTTTCACCCTAAATTCCAATTTAGATGGTAAAAATCAAGACACAATCATGAAATTTAATCAAAATCGAGTGAAGAACACTTATCCCAATCACTTCTCTTAAAGTTCCCTCTAAAATCGCCTTCACCCGAGCTCTCTATTGAATTTTAGAAATACGAACTCAAACCCTCGTTTTTTGTAACGACCCGACTGGTCGTTTTGAGCATTTGCACTTTGCTCGGTAGTTTACGAGCATGAGTAGCTCCGTATAATTTATTTTGACTTATGTGAGTCGTCGGTTTTAGTTTACATGTTATTCGGGACTGTTTTGAAAGAATGATTCTCAACTAGGAGCTTTAAATTTGAAAGAGTTGACAGAGTTTGAATTTTTAGTATTTGACCTCGGATTGAAATTTTGATTGTTCTGTTAGGTCTGTTGGGCGATTTTGGACTTAGGAGCGTGTCCGGATTATGATTTCTAGGTCCGTAGTTGAATTTGGCTCGAAATGACGAAAGTTGGATTTTTTGGAAAGTTTGACCGAGAGTGGACTTTTTGATACCGGGGCCGGATTTCAATTCCAAAAGTTGGAGTAGTCCCGTAATGTCAAATGTGACTTTTTTGTAAAATCTGAGGTCAATCGGACGTGATTTGATGGGTTTCGACATCGGTTGTGTAAGTTTGAAGTTTGAAGTTCATTGATTTTTGGATTGAGGTGAGATTCGTCGTTTCAATGATTTTATGTGTGTTTTGAAAGTCCGTGTCATGCTATGGGACTTGATGGCATGTTTGGACATGGTCCCGAGGGTCTAGGGTAAGTTTCGGTTAGGTTTGGGTTGTGTTGCCCTCGTCTTTTTTTATGTTTCGACGTTGTTTCTTCAAGCATAAATCGTAATACATTAATCAAATGAGCTCTGATTTATATTTTTATTGAAGCATTAGACCCGTATTGTAATTACGGAGCCATAGCAAAAAGAATCGTTGAATTTGGATATCGTATGAGGAGTTTATGTTCATTTTACTAAGAATTGGGTTGCCAATTTTTTATATTAATTACGAAATTGCCACTGACTTCGTATTTAAAAATCTACACTATTTCCAAATATTAAAACCGACATATCTCCTTCAATATAAGGTCAAATTGAGTCATTCAAGAGCCTAACTTGACTAGAATTTCATAAGGAATTTATTGGAGGCATCAAGATTGAGTTTTGAGATCATTTGGCACAAGAAACGAGGCAGAATAGTGTTAAAACAATGGTTTTATTCATTTAACATATTTTGAGTTGGGGAGCTCAGAAATTGTGAAATTATTTAGGCGATTTTCACCATATGAAGTAGGTTTTGAGCCATTCGGAGGTCACTACGCGCGTGATTACCTTTTTGGGGCATCGCTTGGCTTGCTCGGTATTGTTATTGGCTTGTTCGAGGTAAGTGTTTTGCTTAACTTTGTTGAGGGAATTTTCCCCCTATTTGTCATTGTTTGCTACATGCAGGGGTGATACATATATGAGGTGATAAGCGTATATGTATGTGTCATGGTTAATCATGCTCGGAGAGTAGATTATGTCACATTTGTGTTTGTATAATTTCATGACCTTCTTGCTTCACTTAACCTCTAGATATTGAGAACATAGTATTAAATGTTAGAATTGAAAATTAGCCTAATATACCTTGATCAAATTTGTTGAAAATTCTGAGAATACGTTGATGCGTCTAATTCGGTCATCTCTATGCAAAATCATTAATATATTGCTACGGCTGATATTTTGAGATGCTAGATTCTATACTTGTGTTGTTGATGAATTGTGGGATTTGTGGAAGTACTTGAATTATATGACCCTTGAGGGTTCATTGAATCATTGTTGGCTTGTAAAGCTGTGATTGAAAATTTGTTTGGAATATTCGTTGAACACTCTTCTCGATGTTATTTATACTTTATGCCTTGTCATTTTATTGTTATTCATATGTTTGGTAAGGAAGAGTATAAAGCATGAAGGGTGATGTTGTACTATTTCATATTCATTATCATGTGAGGAAGAGTGTAAAGCACAAAGGGTGATGCCGTGCCATTTTTTTTATAATCATTATCATGTGAGGAATAGTGTAAAGCATGAAGGGTGATGTCGTGCCATTTTTTTTATATTCATTATCATGTGAGGAAGAGTGTAAAGCACGAAGGGTGATGCCGTGTCATTTCATTCATAATGTTACGCTTTTAATATCGTGAGGTCATGGCACGAAGGGTGTTTCCGTGCAGGTGAGGATGAGGGACATGCATTATAATGTGATATCAGTTTCTCATGTATACGTTTGTGCCCTTAACTTGAGCTGTTATTGTTGTATTTACATATTTTGTGTGACTTTTTGTTATTGTCCTGTACTTGACCTCTATCTCAATTGTTCTTGCACTGTCCATGTCTTTTACTTGCTTAACTTTCAAATACCATGCCTATATCCTGCTTTTATAATTATGCTCATGTTGTATCTATCCTGTTGTACTTTAGTATAAGCCTTCCACCATGCTAGCCATTCATGCCCTTATTTGTCAAATTGTAAAGATCATGTATTTCCGTCTTATTTGTTATATTTATACTTAGGTCTCCAATATGCTAGTTTATTGAAGTTGATATTCCTTGTTTGCAAATTGTTGTTATTACTCACGTTCCTTCCGTTTAGTCTCTTACTGTTGCCCACATGTGTATCCTTATCCATTGTTGTATGTGCGTATTTCCTACTTTGAATTCTTGTTATCGATATTTCTGTCATCTAGTTGTTTCTGTCAGTCATATATTTGGGAGGATGAGTTGAACGCACGAATGGTGTTGTCGTGCTACTTGATTTATCACAAAATTTATATATATATATATATATTTATATATATATATATCGTGAGGCAGAGATAGAAGCATGAAGGGTGTTACCATGTCGTTTGACGTGATATCTTGGATATACTTCTTATACCAGGAAAGATTGTAAATATACTACTGTGATTACTTTTAGTAATTGTTGAATGTCTCACAGAGTTGTATATGATACTTTTATCTGTTATGCTTTGAACTACTTTTACTGTTAATCTAATGTACATGTTATAAAAACAAGCATCTTTTAACTAAAAGCCTCGTTACTACTTTGACGAGGTTAGATAAAATACTTCCCAGTACATGGGGTTGGTTGTACTGATACTATACTTTTGTACGATATGTACAGATATATGGAGTAGAGTTGTTGGTGAATGTCGGGTGCTAATTCGGAAGATGTTTGTGCATTTTGGGTATAGCTGCCTCTTGTCCTTAGCAACTTAGATTTTACTATTCTGCTTATGTATCTTTCAAACAGAACGTGTATTTATTCATACTAGCTTTGTAAATCTCAAGTCTTAGAAGCTCATGAATCATGCTACCAGGTCTTGGATAAATTTGTATATGTGCAGTTATCTATCCTCTATTTTCTTATAATCTTAGTTGAGTTGTATTTTCTGTTAGTTGGCTTACCTAGTGGATCGAGTTAGGTGCCATCATGACTAGTAATTTTTGGGTCGTGACCTTTTTGAACTTTAAACATTCTGCCCAGATGTTTCCTCTTCGCAAACCCGGTACTACCCTCGCGTTCGCGAAGCACAAGTTGCCTCAGACCAAAAGTTCCTTCTTCGCGAACGCGAGGACCCACTCGCGAACGCGAAGACTTAACTGGCTGACCCTACGTGAATACGGAACAGACCTCGCGAACGCGTAGCCTTTAGTCTTACACCTTTACGATCATGGGACCCTAAACGCGAACGCAAAGAACAACTCAGCTGCCCTTCTCAAAATGCCTTCGTGAACGCGAGAGCCCTCTTGCGAATGCGATGAAGGAATTTTCTGCAACAAATTACCAAAAAAATCTGCCAACTTCCAAAACCAAGAATTGCTCCGTTAACCACCCGAAACTCTCCTAAGGCCCTCGGGACCTCAACCAAACATGTCAACACATCCCATAACATCATTCAAACTTAGTCGAGTCATTAAATCAGTCAAAACAATTACAAAACACCAAATCAACTTCGGATTCAAGCTTAAGAACTTATAACTTTCAAATTTCACAAACGATGCCGAAGCCTATCAAATCACCTCCGATGACTTAAAATTTCGCACACACATCACAAATGACACAACGGACCTACTCCAATTTCCGAAATTCCATTCCGACTATCGATTTCAAGATTTCCACTACCGATCGGAAAATGCCAAATTTCTAATTTTGCCAATTCAAGCCTAATTCTACCACAGACCTCCAAATTACATTACGAACATGCTCATAAGTCCAAAATCACCTAACAGAGCTACCCAAACCAACAGAATTTACATCCGAGATCTTCTACACATAAGTCGTCTCCCGAGTGCCTGAACGCGCTATTTAACCTCTCAGGTAGGTCAAATGGCATTCCGCTTACTAGTCAACATCCGGTTGATTTTTTCTAACATAAGGTTCTATATAAGAGACTAAGTATCTCATTCCACTCCGAACCCTGTCACGACCCGGATTTCCCACCTCGAGAGTCGTGATGGCGCCTACTAATATGAGCTAGGCAAGCCAATTAGTAAACCATCTACCTTTTTACCAATTTTATCCTCTTTAACAATTACGAAGAAATAACATTTAAACAACGGAATATAACATAAGCGAAAGAAAATAATAAGCCAACGGAACATGAATATCTGTTACAACTATTTGAGTCTCGACTACCTAGAACTAGTGTCACAGTTTCATAGATGGTCTAAGAATACTACAAATAAAGGTCTGAAAGAATTAATTACAACAATGTTTCTGGAAATACATGTAAGAAACAGAAAAGTAGATAGAAGGAGACGCCAAGACCTGCGGATGCCTAAAGGACTACCTCGGGTCGCCTGATGATCAAGAATCAGCAATCTCACTGCGGTCCGAAGTCCACAACACTAGGGCCTGCACAAAAGAGTGCAGAGTATAGTATCACCACAACCGACCCCATGTGTTGGTAAGTGCCTAACCTAACCTCGGTGAAGTAGTGACGAGGCTAGGACCAGACTACCAAATAAACCTGTGCAGTTCAATTATATACAGCAGGAAAGAAATACAAAAATAAACAATTAAAGTTGGGAGGGGGAAACATGCTTCGGGGAATAGTAGGTAAAACAGAATATCAAGAGAACTATTAAGGAATCAAAACCACCCACTAACACGAAAAAAGGGAACAAAGGCAGATTTCACATTCTTTTCATATCTCGTGACAGGCGTGCCACTCGCTCCCATCTCACTAGTCTTGTGGTAGGCGTACCACCCTCTCTCATTTTATTATATCTTTTGGTAGGCGTACCACCTGCTCCCATTTCACATGTCTTGTGGTAGGCATACCACCCACTCCCATTTTATTATATCTTGTGGTAGGGCTACCACTCGTTCCCATTTCATTATATCTTTATTGTGGCGTGCAACACGATCCACATATAATATTGTTGTGGTGTGCAACCCGATTCACATATAATATTATTGCGGCATGCAACCCAATCCACATATAATATTGTTGCGGCGTGCAACCCGATCCACATATAATATTGTTGCGGCGTGCAACCCGATCCACATATAATATTGTTGCGGCGTGCAACCCGATCCATATATAATATTGTTGCGGCGTGCAACCCGATCCATATATAATATTGTTGCAGCGTGCAATCCAATCCATATATAATATTGTTGCAGCGTAATGAGAGTCCCGACAATAGATCAATAAGGTTGACACTGTCCCGGCAAGGGATTCAACAGTATAAGAAATCACGTCCCGGCAAGGGAGAAAGAGCTATAACCAAACTTGATACCATACCTAACTACCTCAGCTATAACCAAACTCGTTACAATATCTAACCACCTCAGCTATAACCAAACTCGTCACCATACCTAACTACCTCAGTTATAACCAACCTCATTCCGACACCTAACTACCTCAGCTATACCCATAATCCCTACCCAACACAAAGAATCCTCTACCTACACATCCGTAATATCAATTAAGAATACAATGCAAGGGAACCACAATTCAACAATAGCCCAAAAAAGGGGCAACATAATGATCTCTTATTTTTCTCACTCTTACTTCACAATTCACTTCACAACTCGAGCCAATGCTCTAGAGTTTCAATTATCACTTATACTTTCACAACTCATTTTACAACTCGAGCCAATGCTCTAAAGGTTCAATTGTCACTTATACTTTCACAATTTGGCTATACAACTTGAGCCAAGTCTCCTCAATGTTCCTAGGTCACAATTCTTTCCTCAAACTTTATACAACAATTAGAAATCTTCACCAAGGCATGAATAATACACTGAAATCTTGAAAATCACAATATAAGACTCACGATCATGCTTGACACCAACGTATAGATACTCGTCACCATGCCTATACGTCGTACTCAACAAGAAGCAAATAGCAAATAGGACACAACTCTTAATCCCTCAAGCTAAGCTTAGACCAAACACTTACCTCGATGCCTCGAACACAATTCAAGTTTAAATTATAGCTTTACCCCTTGATTCCACCGCCAATTCGCTCGCATCTAGCTAAATAAACGCTAAATGAATCAATTTGAATGCATGAAAATGAGTTTTCCAAAGTTTTACCCAAAAAGTCAAAATTGTCCCCGGGCCCACGTGGTCAAAACTCGAGGTTCGAACCAAAACTCGATTACTCATTCCCCCACGAACTCAAATATATAATTTGTTTTGAAATTGGACCTCAAAACGAGGTCCAAATCTCTAATTTTTGAAAAACCTAGGTTCTACACAAAACACCCAATTTCCCCCATGAAAATCATTGATTTGAAGTTGAAATCATGTTAAAAGATGTTAATGATTGAAGAAAACTAGTCAAAAATAATTTACAATTGATTTGGAGAAGAAAGGTTGTTTGAAAAATTGCCTATTATGTTTTTGGAGTTTTGAAAAATGAAAAATAACTGAAAATCTCGTCTAAATATACTGCCCTCGGATGCCCTTTGTGGACCGCACAAAATCAACCGCGGCCGCACAGGCCTCCCTGTGTTCAGCAATGACAGGTCTTAGTATTTTGGCTATAACATTCTTTAAAGATGTCCAAATTGTTATTTCTTTAACTTTATGGAAACTAGACACGAAGGGCTACAACTTTCATTTCTGAATCATCTCAAAATTCCTTATGGATCAAAAGATATAGGCTTACGAAGTCGGACTAGTGAAGTGTTCTTCACCGCGGACCGCACCAAAACTAGTGCGGCCGCACAAGCCTCTCCGCGGCAGCAATCCATATCGTGCGGACTGCATTGGCCTGTTCAGAGGCCCTCCACCTCTCTGAGCCTGCAACAACTCAGTTTTTAAGCCTAAGACACCCCGGAACCTACCCGAAACTCACCCGAGCCCTCGGAACTCCAAACCAAGCGTACACAAAACCTTAAAAACATCCTACGCACTTATTCGTGTAATCAAATCATCAAAATAACATCATGAACATCAAATTAAATCTTGAGATCAATGAAATTTCTTTAAACATCAATTTTGCGATTTAAGTCCGAATCACGTCATATGACATCCGTTTTTCACCAAATTCCACAAAAATGTCTTAAATCATATATAAGACATGTTCTAGGCACCAGACCAAAATACGGGTCCGATACCACCATGTTCTAAGCAAATTTTATTTCAAATTTCTTTAAACAATTTTTAAAAATAATTTTCTTTAAAAAAAGTTTGTTTCTCGGGCTTGGGACCTCGAAATCCGATTCCGGGCACATGCCCAAGTCCCATATTTTCCTATGGACCCTCCAGGACCATCAAATCACAGGTCCGGGTCCGTTTACCCAAAACATTGATCGAAGTCAAATTTATTTATTTTACAATTAAAACTTATCATTTTTCAAAAAAATTCAAATTTATGCTTTCCGGCTATGTGCCTGGACTGTGCACGCAAATTGAGGTGGTGCTAAGGGAGGTTTTTAAGGCCTCGAAACGTAGAATTTCATTGCAACACAAGTGATGACCTTTTGGGTCATCACATTCTCCACCTCTAAATCAACCGTTCGTCCTCGAACGGATAGAAGAAGGAAGTACCTGAGTCGGGGAAAAGATGGGGATAACGGCTCCGCATATCAGACTCGGACTCCTGGGTCGATGCCTCAGGAGGCTGACCTCTACACTGAACACGAACAAAAGGAAAACTCTTCGACCTCAACTGACGAACCTGCCGGTCTAGAATAGCCACCGACTCCTCCTCATAAGATAAATCCTTGTACAACTGGACAGTGCTGAAATCTAACACGTGGAATGGATCACGGTGATATTTTCGAAGAATAGACACATGAAACACTAGATGCACGACTGATAAGCTCAGCGGCAATGCAAGTCTATAAGCCACCTCTCCCACTCGATCCAGAATCTCAAACGGGCCAATGAACCTAGGGTTAAGCTTTCCCTTCTTCCCAAATCTCATCACGCCCTTCATAGGCAACACTCGGAGCAATACCCGCTCACCGACCATAAAAGCCACATCTCGAACCTTGCGGTCTACATAACTCTTTTGCCTGGACTGAGCTGTACGAAGCCTATCCTAAATAATCCTGACCTTATCCAAGGCCTCCTGAACCAGATTTGTACCCAACAACCGAGCCCCTCCCGGCTCAAACCATCCAACCGGAGACCGACATCGTCTACCATATAACGCCTCATAAAGAGCCATCTGGATACTTGACTGGTAGCTATTGTTGTAGGCAAACTCTGCTAAAGGTAAAAACTGATCCCACGAGCCTCCAAAGTCAATGACATAAGCTCGGAGCATATCCTCCAAAATTTGAATAGTCCGCTTGGAATGCCCGTCCGTTTGAGGATGAAATGTTGTACTTAACTCAACCTGAGTGCCCAACTCTTGCTGAACTGCTCTCTAGAAACATGAGGTAAACTGCGTACCTCAGTCTGAAATGATATACATAGGCACACCATGAAGACGAACAATCTCCTGAATATAGATCTCAGCTAACCTCTCGGATGAATAGGAGACTGCCTCAGGAATGAAATGCACTGACTTGGTCAGCCTATCAACATGACCCATACTACATCGAACTTCCTCCGAGTCTGCGAGAGTCCAACAACAAAGTCCATAGTGATCCGCTCCCACTTCCACTCGGGAAGCTCAATCCTCTGAAATAAACCATCAGGCCTCTGATGCTCATACTTAACCTGCTGACAATTCAAACACCGAGCCACATATGCAATGATGTCCTTCTTTATTATATGCCAACAATAATGCTGCCGCAAATCCTGATACATCTTCACAGCGCCCGGATGAATAGACTACCGGGAACTATGGTTCTCCTCTAAGATTAACTCTCGGAGTCCATCCACATTGGGCACACAAACTTGACCCTGCAATCTCAAAACTCCATCATTATCTAAGGAAACCTGCTTGGCACCTCCGCACTGCACTATGTCTCTAAGGACACACAAATGGGGATTATCATACTGCCGATCACGGATACGCTCCAATAACAAAGAACGAGCGACTGTGCAAGCTAGCACACGGCCGAGCTCAGAGACATCCAACCTCACGAACTGATTGGCCCAAGCCTGAACATCCAAAGCAAGCGGTCTCTCACCGACCAGAATATAAACAAGACTGCCCATACTGGCTGACTTCCTACTCAATGCATCGGCCACCACATTGGCCTTTCCCGGATGATATAAGATAGTTGATATCATAATCTTTCAACAACTCCAACCACCTCCTCTGCCTCAAATTCAACTCCTTCTGCTTGAACAAATATTGAAGACTCTTGTGATCCGTGAACACCTCACATGTCACGCCATACAGATAATGCCTCCAAATCTTCAATGCGTGAACAATGGCTGCCAACTCTAAATCATGAACCGGATAGTTCTTCTCATGAATCTTCAACTGCTGCGAAGCATAGGCAATGACCTTGCCATCCTGCATCAACACTGCACCAAGCCCAATATGAGATGCATCACAATAAACTGCATAAGGCCCTGAACCTGTGGGCAAAACCAACAATGGTGCCGTAGTCAGAGCTATCTTGAGCTTCTAAAAGCTCGCCTCACACTCGTCCGACCATCTGAAATGGGCACCCTTCTAGGTCAACCTGGTTATCGGGGATGCGATGGATGGAAACCCCTTCACAAACCGACGATAGTAGCCTGCCAATCCCAAGAAACTCCGATTCTCTGTAGCTGATGCTGGTCTAGGACAGTTCTTGACTACCTCAATATTATTAGGATCAACCTGAATACCCTCTGCTGATACAATATGACCCAAAAATGCAATTGAACTCAACCAGAACTCGTACTTCGAGAACATAGCATATAACTGACTATCCCTCAAGGTCTAAAGAACCACTCTAAGATGTTGCTCGTGCTCCTCCCGGCTGTGGGAATATATCAAAATATCATCAATGAAGACTATCACGAACGAATCCAAATAAGGCTTGGACACTCGGTTCATCAAATCTATAAAAGTTGTTGGGCATTTGTCAACCCGAATGACATCACCAAGAACTCACAATGCCCATACCGAGGGCGAAAATCTATCTTAGGGACATCAGATACCCTAATTCTCAACTGATGGTAGCCATATTTCAAGTCAATCTTCGAAAATACCTTGGCACCCTGAAGCTGATCAAACAAATCACCAATCCTCAGCAATGGATACTTATTCTTGATTGTAACCTTGTTCAATTGCCGGTATTTAATACACATCCTCATTGACCCTTCCTTCTTCTTAACAAACAATATCGGTGCACCCTAAGGCGAAACACTAGGTCTAATGAAACCCTTCTCAAGCAAGTTTTGCAACTGTTCCTTCAACTCTTTCAACTCAGGCGGGTCCATACGATACTGCGGAATAGAAATGGGCTGAGTGCCCAGAGACAAATCAATGCAAAAGTCAATATCCTTGTCGGGTGTCATACTTGGAAGGTCTGAAGCGAATACCTCAGGGAACTCACGAACAACGGGCACAGAGTCAATAGATGAAACCTCAGCATTAGAATCCCGAACATATGCCAAATAGGCCAAACACCCCTTCTCGACCATACACAGAGTCTTCACATACAAGATAACACTGCTGGTAGAATGACCATGAGTCCCTCTCCACTCTAAATGAGGCGTACCTGGTAAAGCTAAGGTCACGGTCTTAGCATGACAGTCCAAGATAGAGTGGTAAGGTGATAACCAGTCCATCCCCAATATAACATCGAAATCAACCATGTCCAGAAGAAGCAAACCTTTACAAGTCAAGATCTCCAATAACCACTAAACATGAACAATGGGCGCGATCCACCACAATAGAAACACCCACCGGCGTAGGTACATAAATAGGGGAACTCAAAGAATCACTAGGCATGACCAGATACGGCGCAAAATAAAACTGAAGCTTCTCTACAACAAACCAGAACAGTACCTGCACCTCCACCTCTAATACCTTTACCTCCACTTCTAGCCTCTCTCTGCATGATGTGGAGAAACTTCTCCAGGAATAGTTGCGTGAACTGCTCCCAAGTCAAAGCTAGCGATCCGGCTGGTCTAGCCAAGCAATAATCTCCCCACCAAGCCTTGGCGGATCCAGACAAGCAAAAAGTAGCAAATCGACCCCATCGGTCTCCATGATCCCTATGTTCTTGAGAACCTCATGACAACTGTCTAGAAAGTCTTGGGGGATCCTCAGAAGATGCTTTGCTGAAAGTAGTAGTGAAGAGCTTGGTGAAACTTATCCAACCTCCACAAAGCCTCCGAAGACGTAGCTGATCTATCACCAGTCTGTGCTGCTCTTGCTCCGCTGAATAAGCGGTACATGACCTCGCCATTCACGAAAGGACAAGAGTGGAGGTTTCAATTTAGCATTGAGAGAACCAAATCACACGACAGGGAAGAATAGAAGTGAATTTCCTAACTCTGTAGCCTTTGAGGGATAAATACAGACGTCTCCGCATCGATCCCTCAGACTCTACTAAGCTTGTCTGTGAACTGTGAGACCCATGCAACCTAGAGCTCTGATACCAACTTGTCACGACCCAGATTTTCCACCTCGGGAGTCATGATGGTGCCTACTAATGTGAGCTAGGCAAGCCAATTATTGAACCATCTACCTTTTTACCAATTTTATTCTCTTTAACAATTACGAAGAAATAACATTTAAACTATGGAATATAACATAAGCGGAAGAAAATAATAAGCCATCTGAACATGAATATCTCTTACAACTGTTTGAGTCTCGACTACCCAGAGCTGGTGTCATAGTTTCACAAATAGTCTAAGAATACAATAAATAAAGGAATGAAAGAATTAATTACAACAGTGTTTCTGGAAATACATGTAAGAAATAGGAAAGTAGATAGAAGGAGACGCCAAGGCCTGCGGATGCCTACAGGACTACCTCGGGTTGCTTGATGATCAAGAATCAGCAATCTCACTGCGGTCTGAAGTCCACAACACTGGGGTCAGCACAAAAGAGTACAGAGTGTAGTATCAGCAAAACCGACCCCATGTGCTGGTAAGTGCCTAGCCTAACCTCGGTGAAGTAGTGACGAGACTAGGACCAGACTACCAAATAAACCTGTGCAGTTTAATTATATACAACGGGAAAGAAATACAGAAATAAACAAGAAAAGTTGAGAGGGGGAAACATGCTTCGGGGAATAGCAGGTAAAATAGAATATCAAGAGAATTATTAAGGAATAAAAACCACCCACTAACACAAAAAAAGGGAACAAAGACAGATATCACATTCCTTTCATATCTCGTTGCAGGCGTGCCACTCGCTCCCATCTCAATTGTATTGTGGTAGGTGTACCACCCGCTCCCATTTTATTATATCTTATGGTAGGCGTACCACCCGCTCCCATTTCACTTGTCTTGTGGTAGGCATACCACCCGCTCCCATTTTATTATATCTTGTGGTAGGCATACCATCCGTTCCCATTTCATTATGTCTTTGTTACGGCGTGCAACACGATCCACATATAATATTGTTGTGGCGTGCAACCCGATCCATATATAATACTGTTGCGGCGTGCAACCCGATCGATATATAATATTGTTGCGGCGTGCAACCCGATCCATATATAATATTATTGTGGCGTGCAATTCGATCCATATATAATGTTTACAATTATAATGAATGTCCCGACAAGAGATCAATAAGGTCTACACTGTCCTGGCAAGGGATTCAACAGCATAAGAAATCACGTCTCGGCAAGGGAGAAAGAGCTATAACCAAACTTGATACCACACCTAACTACCTCAGCTATAACCAAACTCGTTACAACATCTAACTACCTCAGCTATAACCAAACTCGTCACCACACCTAACTACCTCAGTTATAACCAACCTCATTCCGACACTTAACTACCTCAGTTATACCCATAATCCCTACCCAACACAAAGAATCCTCAACCTACACATCCGTAATATCAATTAAGAATACAATGCAAGGGAACCACAATTCCACAATAGCCCGGCAAGGGGGTAACATAATGATCTCTTCTTTCTCTCACTCTTACTTCACAATTCATTTCACAACTCGAGCCAATGCTCTAGAGTTTCAATTATCACTTATACTTTCACAACTCATTCCACAACTCGAGCCAATACTCTAAAAGTTCAATTGTCACTTATACTTTCACAATTTGGCTATACAACTTGAGTCAACGCTCCTCAATGTACATAGGTCACAATTCTTTCAACAAACTTTATACAACAATTAGAAATCTTCACCAAGGTATGAATAATACAACGAAATCATGAAAATCACAATATAAGACTCACAGTCATGCTTGACACCAATGTATAGACACTCGTCACCATGCCTATACGTCGTACTCAACAAGAAGCAAATAGAAAATAGGACACACCTCCTAATACCTCAAGCTAAAGTTAGACCAAACACTTACCTCGATGCCTCGAACACAACTCAAGTTTCAATTATAGTTTTACCCCTTGATTCCACCGCCAATTCGCTTGTATCTAGCCACAAGTTACTTAATTACATCAATAAATGCTAAATAAATCAATTTGAATGCATGAAAATGAGTTTTCCAAAGTTTTACCCAAAAAGTCAAAATTGCCCCGGGCCCACGTGGTCAAAACCCGAGGTTCGAACCATAATCCGATTACACATTCCCCTACGAACTCAAATATATAATTTATTTTGAAATCGTACCTCAAATCGAGATCCAAATCCCCAATATTTGAAAAACCTAGGTTCTACCCAAAACACCCAATTTCCCCCATGAAAATCATTGATTTGAAGTTGAAATCATGTTAAAAGATGTTAATGATTGAAGAAAACTAGTTAAAAATGACTTACAATTGATTTGGAGAAGAAAGGTTGTTTGAAAAATCGCCTCTTATGTTTTTGGGATTTTGAAAAATGAAAAATAACTGAAAATCTCGTCTAAATATACCGCCCTTGGATGCCCTGTGCGGACCGCAAAAAACCAACCACGACCGCACAGGCCTCCCTGTGTTCTGCAGTGACGGGTCTTAGTATTTTGGCCATAACATTCTCTACAAATGTCCAAATTGTTATTTCTTTAACCTTTTAGAAACTAAACACGAAGGGCTACAACTTTCGTTTTTGAAACATCTCAAAATTCCTTATGGATCAAACGATATAGGCTTCCGAAGTCGGACGAGTGAAGTTTTCTTCACCGCGGACCGCACCATAACTAGTGCGGCCACATAAGCCTCTCCGCGGCAGCATTCCATATCGTGCGGACCGCATTGGCCTGTTCAGAGGCCCTCCACCTCTCTGAGCCTGCAACAGCTCAACTTTTAAGCCTAAGACACCCCGGAACCTACCCGAAACTCACCCGAGCCCTCGGAACTCCAATCCAATCGCACACAAAACCTCAAAAACATCCTATGGACTTATTCGTGTAATCAAATCATCAAAATAACATCATGAACATCAAATTAAATCTCGAGATCAATGAAATTTCCTCAAAACTTCTTTAAATATCAATTTTGCGATTTAAGTTCGAATAACGTCATATGGCATCCGTTTTTCACCATATTCCGCAGAAATATCTTAAATCATATATAAGACCTGTACCGGGTGCCGGAACCAAAATACGGGCCCGATACCACCATGTTCTAAGCAAATTTCATTTCAAATTTCTTTAAACAATTTCAGAAAATAATTTTCTTTAAAAAAAATTCGTTTCTCGGGCTTGGGACCTTGGAATCCAATTCCCGGAACACGCCCAAGTCCCATATTTTCCTATGGACCCTCAAAGACCGTGAAATCACGGGTCCGGGTCCGTTTACCCAAAATGTTGACAGAAGTTAAATTTGTTTATTTTACAGTCAAAACTTATTATTTTTCATAGATTTTCACATTTAAGCTTTCCGGCTACGCGCCCGGACTGCGCACGTAAATCGAGGTGGTGCTAAGGGAGGATTTTAAGGCCTCGGAACGTAGAATTTCATTGCAATACAAGTGATGAACTTTTGGATCATCACAAACCCGAACCTACAGATACGATACGATGAAATACTGCTGAACAACACATAAAGAAGCAGAAATGGGGAAAACAAAGCGGTAACTCATGAAACGACCGGTCGGGTCGTTACAACGATCAAGTTAAGTACACAAATGATTCTAGAACACAGAACATTATGTTGTATGCTCTATCATGATTTATATCCCTCATATTTGAGTTTCCTTGTCATAGACTGAAATGAAATATAGGTTAAGAAATCATCAAGTTCAACAAAAACATAGAGAAGTACATAATTCCCCCCTCCCGATAATGAAAATCTTGGCACATGCATATATGCTCGTCACCTCGTATATGCATCAGCCCTGCATGTAGTAAACACTATTAATTAATATAAAAAATTCCCCCAACAAAGCTAGGCAAGACACTTATCTCATTTTGAAATAATTTCCAAAATGCAAGATTGTCTTCCATAGAAAGAATCCTCAAACCAATCAAAACCTAGCCAATTATTGTTACACAAGTTTGACAACCTTGATACAGTTAGATACATTTTGATAATGTATTTTGAGTGGAACATTTTGATAAAATAGTTTGTAAAAAAATATGATTTTATATAGTTATTAATATTACTACTTTCAATTATACACATAAAATGAGAAAGTTTACGAGATTTTCTTTATTGTAAAGATATATTTTTCGCAAGAAGGCTATATTTTTATTATTTTAAGAATTAAGCGTACGAAAATTTTACTCTTTATATGAAATTAGGAAAATTATAAGTTGAGAAAATATATGTATTTTTACATGGATATTTTAATAAAATAATAGTGTATGTATTTATTTTATATGGTACCAAATGACCATGATAGTAAATTATGTAAAGTATATTAAAACTGAATAGTATTTTACGTAAGTTGAGATAATTTTTAATTATGCGGGTAATTGATAATTACCATAAATATTTTGGATAAAGACAAAACTGGCAGATTTTGCCTTACAACAATTGTGACTCACGATATATTACCATAGGTGGCAACCAATTCAAACATAGGAATTCTAAATCTCAAGCTTTTGCTCCTTCCAGGATGCTATTATATTCTTTATGTCAGAAATATAAACTTATCTTAACCATTATGCGGGTCTTCTGAATTGAAAGAGTTCTACTCCAACCCTTCCAAAACTTCTTCTTCCTGATTGGATTGTCTTTTGTGTTATAAGAAATCAAGGAATGCAATTTTGAGTTCTTTAATAGGCATTATATTAAATATAATGTGTAAGGTTCAGATTCTGCAAACAGGTACGTATTAATTTTGATGGCATCGACATCAGGTTTTGTTCCTTTAGTTAACTAATTTAGAGTTAAAATTTTCATATCTTACCCATTGTAACTTAACTTCTTTAAGGAATAGGGTACATGTAATCATAAAATGGTGATCTCTATTGCATAATTTAAACTTCATACATGAATAGTAATATCATATGGTTAATGGTTATAGTTGTTACCTCTATTGCCAACTGAAATTTCATTAATTGACATATATACAACTTGATTAATTATATAATTAAAAATATGTCGATTATTATTTTCATGGTTAGACAAGAATATAGGAATTACGAACATATGATGTTTTTCAGAAAATTAATACAAAGACCAAATATTTTGGCATTTCAGCAGAGCAGAGGGAAAAATAGAATATGAAGAAGTTAATTGGGCTGTATAAAAATTTAATATATATATCCAGTTTATAATGTTTTTTTCATTTGGATGGTAAAAAGAACACAACGTTAGAAAATTCTTCACATTAATGATTCTTTATATTTGATCTTTTATTTCTATATATATCTTGTATTATATTTTTATTGTTTAATTTATAATTCCTTTTGTATCAATAATATTTACAAAAGTATATTTAATTGTGTGATGGTGCCACTATTACTTCCAGTTGTGAGTTTGTAGGTTCTGCTAATAGATGTTAGCACTTTTGTCACGGCCCGTATTTCCCGCCCTCGGGAGTTGTGATGGCGCCTACTGATGGGAGCTAGGCAAGCCAACCCTTAACGACCACTTTCATTAACAATTACTTCTTTTAACAATTATCAGTGATAACATAAAAGCAACAGAATTAAATAATTATGCGGAAGACTTAAATTAAAGAAGACGAAACAATAATGCGAGGATCGACATATGCCTCTACCCAAGAACAGGTGTCACATTACTCACGAACTTCCAAGAGTACTAAATACAACCGTTTGAAAGAAAAAATAAACTGTTTGTATCGAATACATGAGATAACAGACTGAGATCAAAGATAGAGGAGACGCCGGGCCTGCGGACGCCTGCAAGGCTACCTCGGTGTCTCACTAGACTGAAGGCTGGCTCCCGTGCTACTGCTGTTGTCCAAGACCTGGATCTGTGCAAAAGAGCACAGTGTAGTATTAGCACAACCGACCCCATGTGCTGGAAAGTGTCTAGCCTAACCCCGGTGAGGTAGTGACGAGGCTAGGGCTAGACTCCAGATAAACCTGTGTAGTTATACAATATACGGCAGAAAAGTAAACAAGTAATAAGCAGTTAAAGCTGGGGAAGGGAAACATGCTTCGGGGATAGCAGTTAAAAGAAAATAACAAGGAATAATAAGGAAGCTAGCAACATAACTTTTATCACAAATGAAGAAAATAAAGGCAACTTTCACTTTCAGTTTCATCTTGTTGCAGGTGTGCAACCCAATCCCATTTCTCATATCTCGTGGTAGGCGTACCACCCGCTCCCATTTCATTATTTCTCGTGGTAGGCGTACCACCCGCTCCCATTTTATAATATCTCGTGGTAGGCGTACCACCCGCTCCCATTTCATAATATCTTGTGGTAGGCGTACCACCCCTCCCATTTCATAATATCTTGTGATAGGCGTACCACCCGCTCCCATTTCATAATATCTTGTGGTAGGCGTACCACGCGCTCCCATCTCATAATATCTTGTGGTAGGCGTACCACCCACTCACATCTCATAATATCTTGTGGTAGGCGTACCACCCGCTCCCATCTCATCACACAATTACAAGAAATCCTGGCAAGGGAATATAAGCGATATAATAACCTCCCGGCGAGGGAACAAAAGCAATATAATAGTTTCCCGGCAAGGGAACAAAGATATCGAAACCATCATCCCGGCAAGGGAGAATCAGCTATAACCAATCTTAACTTTGCTTGTACTCAGCCCAAATAATGACAATGCTCAAACATAAATAAGATATGCGAGGATAGAACAATTTTTTGCGCAATATAGATTATCATTAATTAAAGCATCCGAAATGTCATTTAAGGACTCAACCACTTTCAATTTAAGACTCACGGTCATGCTCGACACCAACATATAGATATTCGTCACCATGCCTATACGTCAAACTCAACAAGAAGCAAGTAGTAAATAAGACTCCACTCCTAATCCCTCAAGCTAAGGTTAGACCAAACACTTACCTCGATGACTTGAACACCACTCAAGTCTCAATTATAGCTTTACCTCTTGATTCCACCACCAATCCGCTCGAATCTAGTCATAGGTTACTTAATTACATCAATAAGTGCTAAATGAATCTACTCCAATGCATAAAAATGAGTTTTCCCAAAGTTTTACTCAAAAAGTCAAAATCACCCCCGGGCCCACGTGGTCGAAACCCGAGGTTCGAACCAAAACCCGTTGACTCATTCCCCTACGAATCCAAATGTATAATTTTCTTTTGAAATCAGACCCTAAATGGAGGTCCAAATTCCCAATTTTAGAAAACCTAGGTTCTACCCAAAACATCCAATTTTCCCATGAAAATCTTTGATTTGAAGTTGAAATCATGTTAAAAGATGTTAATAAGTGAAGAAATGAGTTATAAATCACTTACCAATCGTTTTGGAGAAGAAAAGTTGTTTAGAAAATCGCCTCTTATGTTTTGGGGTTTTGAAAAGTGTAAAAATAACTGAAATGCACGTGTATTTATACCCCTCTCAAGCCCCCTGTGCGAACCGCGCAAAGCCAACCGCGGCCGCTCAGTACCCACCACGGACCGCGCAAAGGTGAACGCGGCCGCGCTAGCCCTTCCTGAAGACCTGCGGATCATTGCCCCGCGCGGACCGTGCAAAGCTGACCGCGGCCGCACAACACCCACCGCGGACCGCACAAGGGCGACCGCGGCCGCACGCGATTCCTCGCGGGCCGCGCTAAAGGGCTCAGAGGCCTGCAATTCTGCAATATTTTCCTGAACCTGAAACATCTGATCTTTTAAGCCTATGGCATCCCGGAACCTACTCGGAACTCACCCGAGCCCTCAAAACTCTAACCTAAGTATGCACACTACCTCAAAAACACCCTACGGACATATTCGTGTGATCAAATCACCAATATAACATCATGAACATCGAATTAAGCCTCAAGATCAGTGAAATTTCTCAGATTTCCTTTTAAACATCAATTCCCAATTAGGGTCCGGATCACGTCAAACGACGTCCGGTTTTAACCAAACTTTATAGGAGTGATTCAAAACATATATAAGACTTGTACCGGGCACCAGAACCAAATTAGGGGCCCGATACCATTACTTTCTAATCAGATTTCATTTAAATTTTTCTTAAACATCTTCGGTAAATAATTTTATTTAAAACTTCATTTCTCGGGCTTGGGACCTCGGAATTCGATTCCGGGCACACGCCCAATTCCCATATTTTCCTACGGACCCTCCGGGACCGTCAAATCATGGGCCCGAGTCCGTTTGCCCAAAATGTTGACCAAAGTCAAACTTATTTATTTTAACACCAAATTTTAGCATTTTTCACAGAATTTCATATTTAAGCTTTACGTCTATGTGCCCGGACTGTGCACGCAAATTGAGGCAGCTACAAATAAGGTTTTCAAGGCCTCGGAAGCACGGAATGGATAAGAAAATAGGTGATAACCCTTTGGGTCATCACATTCCCTACCTCTAAAACAATCGTTCGTCCTCGAACGGACAGAAGAAAGAAGTACCTGAATCAGGGAAAAGGTGAGGATAACGGTCCTGCATATCGGATTCGGACTCCCAGGTCGATGCCTCATGCGGCTGACCTCTCCACTGAACACGAACAGAAGGGAAACTCTTGGATCTCAACTGACGAACCTGCCGGTTTAGAATAGCTACCGGCTATTCCTCATAGGACAAGTCCTTGTCCAACTGGACAGTGCTGAAATATAATACGTGGGATGGATCGCCCTAATACCTCCGAAGCATGGACACATGAAAAACTGGATGCACAGCTGATAAGCTCGGCGGCAATGCAAGTCTATAGGCCACCTCTCCTACTCGATCAAGAATCTCAAATGGACCAACGAACCTAGGGCTAAGCTTGCCCTTCTTCCCAAATCTCATCATACCCTTAATAGGCGACACTCGGAGCAACACCCGCTCACCAACCATAAAAGCCACGTCTCGATCCTTACGATCTGCATAGCTCTTTTGCCTGGACTGAGCTGTACGGAGCATGTCCTGAATAATCCTGACCTTGCCCAAGGCCTCCTAAACTATATCTGTACCCAACAACCGAGCCTCTCCCAGCTCAAACCATCCAACTAGAGATCGACACCGCCTACCATATAAAGCCTCATAGGGAGACATCTGGATGCTCGACTGGTAGCTGTTGTTGTAGGCAAACTCTGCTAAAGGTAAGACTGATCCCACGATCCTCCGAAGTCAATGACACAAGCTCGGAGCATATCCTCCAAAATTTGAATAGTCTGCTCGGATTGCCCGTCCGTCTGAGGATGAAATGTTGTACTCAACTCAATCTGAGTGCCTAATTCTCGTTGAACTGCTCTCCAGAAGCGCAAGGTAAACTGTGTACCTCAGTCCGAAATGATGGATACTGGCACCCCATGAAGGCGAACAATCTCCCGGATATAGATCTCAGCTAACCTCTCGGATGAATAGGAGACTGCCATATGAATAAAATGCGCTGACTTGGTCAGCCTATTAACAATGACCCATACTGCGTCGAACTTCCTCTAAGTATGCGGGAGTCCAACTACGAAGTCCATAGTGATCCGCTCCCACTTCCACTCGGGAAGCTCAATCCTCTGAAACAAACCACCAGGTCTCTAATGCTCATACTTAACCTGCTGACAATTTAAACATCAAGCCACATATGCAACAATATCCTTCTTCATTCTACGCCACCAATAATGCTGCCGCAAATCCTGATACATCTTCGCGGCACCCGGATGAATAGAGTATCGGGAGCTATGGGCCTCCTCTAAAATCAATTCTCGGAGCCCATCCACATTAGGCACACAAACTCGACCCTGCAATCTCAAAACTCCATCATCATCTAAGGTGACCTGCTTGGCACCTCTGCGCTGCACGGTGTCTCTAAGGACACACAAATGGGGATCATTATACTGTCGATCATGGATACGCTCAAATAAAGAAGAACGAGATATCGTGCAAGCTTATACTCGACTAGGCTCAGAAATATCCGACCTCATGAACCGATTAGCCAAGGCCTGAACATCCAAAGCAAGCGGCCTCTTACCGACCGGAATGTAAGCAAGACTACCCCTACTGGTTGGCTTCCTACTCAAAGCATCGACCACCACATTGGCCTTCCCCGGATGATATAAGATAGTGATGTCATAATCCTTCAACAACTCCAACCACCTCCTCTGCCTCAAATTCAACTCCTTTTGTTTGAACAATTACTAAAGACTTTTGTGATCCGTGAACACCTCACATGCCACGCCATACAAGTAATGCCTCCAAATCTTCAATGCGTGAATAATGGTTGCCAACTCTAAATCATGCACTGGATAGTTCTTCTCATGAATCTTCAACTGCCTCAAAGCATAGGCAATGACCTTGCCCTCCTGCATCAACACTGCACCAAGCCCAATGCGAGATGCATCACAATAAACGGTGTAAGGCCCTGAACCTGTGGGAAGAACTAACATCGGTGCCGTAGACAAAGCTGTCTTAAGCCTCTGAAAGCTTGCCTCACACTCGTCTGACCATCTAAACTGGGCACCCTTCAAAGTCAATCTGGTCATCGGGGCTGCAATAGATGAAAACCCCTCCAAGAACTGATGATAGTAGCCTGCAAATCCCAAGAAACTCCGAATCTCTGTAGCTGATGTTGGTCTAGGCTAGTTCTTGACTGCCTCAATCTTCTTCGGATCAACCTAAATACCCTCTGCTCATACGATATGACCCAGAAATGCAACTGA
Source organism: Nicotiana tabacum (assembly GCF_000715075.1). NCBI lineage: Eukaryota > Viridiplantae > Streptophyta > Magnoliopsida > Solanales > Solanaceae > Nicotiana > Nicotiana tabacum. The sequence goes on along the minus strand of NC_134089.1, from coordinate 47,891,915 downwards.
GCTCAACCAGAACTTACACTTCGAGAACTTAGCATATAACTGACTATCCCTCAAGGTCTGAAGAACCACTCTAAGATGCTGCTCGTGCTCCTCCCGACTGCAGGAATATATCCAAATATCATCAATGAAGATTATCACGGACGAGTCCAAATAAGGCCTGAACACTCGGTTCATCAAATCCATAAAGGTTGCTGGGGCATTGGTCAACCTAAATGACATAATCAAGAACTCATAATGCCCGTTCCGAGTACGGAATCCTGTCTTAGGGACATCGGATACCCTAATCCTCAATTGATGGTAGCCAGATCTCAAGTCAATCTTTGAAAATACCTTGGCACCCTGAAGCTGATCAAACAAATCATCAATCCTCGGCAGTGGATACTTATTCTTTATTGTGACCTTGTTCAACTACCGATAATCAATGCACATCCTCATCGAACCATCCTTTTTCTTAACAAACAACACCAGCGCACCCCAAGGCGAAATGCTAGGTCTAATTAAACCCTTCTCAAGCAAGTCCTGTAACTGCTCCTTCAATTCATTCAACTCAGGTGGGGCCATACGGTATGGCGGAATAGAAATGGGCTGGGTGCCCGGAGTCAGATCAATGCAAATATCAATATCCTTGTCGGGCGGCATACCCGGCAGGTCTGAAGGGAAAACCTCAGGAAACTCCCGAACAACGGGCAAAGAATCAATAGAAGGGACCTCCGCGCTAGAATCGTTAACATGCGCCAAATAGGCCAAACACCCCTTCTCGACCATACGTCGAGCCTTCACATACGAGATAACACTGCGGGTAGAATGACTAGGAGTCCCTCTCCACTCTAAACGAGGAAAATCCGGCAATGCTAGGGTCACAGTTTTGGCATGGCAATCCAAGATAGCGTGGTACGGGGATAAACATTCCATCCCCAATATAACATCGAAATCGACCATATCTAAAAGCAACAAATCAACACGAGTTTCAAGACCTCCAATCGCTACAATACAAGAACGATGAACTTGATCGACCACGATAGAATCACCCACCGGTGTAGATATATAAACAGGTATACTCAACGAATCACTAGGCATGACCAGGTACGGTGCAAAATAAGTTGACACATACGAATACGTAGACCCCGGATCAAATAATACTGAAGCATATCTATCAAAAACTAGAATAGTACCTGTAATAACTGCATCTGAAGCCTCAGCCTCGGGCTTAGCTGGAAGGGTGTAGCATCAGGGCTGGGCCCCACCACCCTGAACTGCCTCTCTGGGACGGCCTGCTGCTGGCTGGATTCCACCTCTGGCGGCCTAAGCTCCACCTCTAGCATGTCTACCCCCACCTTTAACTGGCTAGGCAGGCTGTGGAACACCTAGTGCCTGTACCATATCACGAGAACCCTGATGCGGAAAACTGCTTGAAGCTCGAGGGCAATACCTAGCAATGTGCCTCGTGTCGCCACAAGTAAAACAAGCCCTTGGCTGCTGGGGATGACGACCCTTGAAACTCTGAAGAGATGGTGCACTGATAAGTGCGGATGGTGCACTATAAGACTGTTGATCAGAATAGTGCGTCTGAGAACCACGACCACCTGAAGTACCATGGGAGACCTGAAGAGCTGACTGAAAGGGCCTAGGAGGATGGCCTCTACCATATGAATCTCTACTCCAAACGAGGTACTACTGAATCTGCCCAAATGACGGGGCCTCTTATCCAACCCATGACCACCTCCCTATGACCGAACCATCTCAACTCGGCGGGCCATATTGGCCGCCTCCTGAAATGTGATCTCACTCCCGGCCTCCTTGGCAATCTGAAAACGAATCGGCTGAATAAGACCATCAATAAACCTCCTCACCCTCTCTCTCTCGGTGGGAAGTATGAAAGGAGCATGGCGAGCTAGATCAATGAACCTAGTCTCATACTGGGTGACCGTCATGGAACCCTGCTGGAGGCGCTCAAACTGCCTCCGGAAGGCCTCTCTCTGAGTCACGGGGAGAAACTTCTCCAAAAACAACATTGAAAACTGCTCCCATGTCAAAGATGGCGACTCGGCTGGCCTGGCTAAGTAGTAATCCCTTCACCAAATCTTGGCTGATCCAGATAAGCGAAATGCAGCAAAATCGGCCTCATTGGTCTCAACAATGCCCATGTTCCTAAGAACCTTATGGCAGCTGTATAGGAAATCCTAGGGATCCTCAGAAGAAGCTCCGCTGAAAGTAGTAGTGAAGAGCTTGGTGAATCTGTCCAGTCTCCACAAAGCATCGGCGGACATAGCCGCTCCATCGCCGGTCTGAGCCACTACACCTGGCTGAACTACCACCGTTGGTTGAACCGCTGGAACCTGAATCTGGGGAGCTACCTGCTCCGGAGTGCGAGTAGCGGGAGTCTGAGCCCCTCCTCCAGCCTGAGAAGTGGCTGGTGCTACTGGAAGCAAACCCGTTCGGGTGACACTCTCCATGAGACCCACCAATCGGACCAGAGCGTCCTGAAGAACTGGGGTGGCAATGAACCCCTTTGGGACCTGAGCTGGGCCCACTGGAACTGCTAGGGCCAGAACCTCCTCCTCGAAATCAACCTGAGGCTCCGCCACTATTGCTGCTGCTCGGGGCTGAATTCTGCCCTACATCGGCCTCTAGCACGGCCTCGGCCTCGCCTTCTGCCCCTAGTGGGAGCTGCTGCAGGGGGCTCGGGCTGCTGAGCGGTAGATGAGGAAGCGCGTGTTCTCGCCATCTGCGAAGAACAGAGTAGAAGTTCAATTAGCATTTGAGGAACAAATCCGCACGACAAGAAAGAACAAATGTGAGACTTTCCTAACTCTGTAGCCTCTGGGGGATAAATACAGACGTCTCCGTACCGATCCCTCATACTCTACTGAGCTTGTCCGTGAGTTGTAAGACCTATATAACCTAGGGCTCTAATACCAACTTGTCACGACCCGGATTTCCTGCCCTCGGGAGTCGTGATGGCGCCTACTGATGGGAGCTAGGCAAGCCAACCCTTAACAACCTCTTTCATTAACAATTACTTCTTATAACAATTATCAGTGATAACATGAAAGCAACAGAATTAAATAATTATGCGGAAGACTTAAATTAAAGAAGTCTTTCCGGCTACGTGCCCGGACTGCGCCAAATCGAAACAACTACAAATAAGGTTTTCAAGGCCTCGGAATCACGGAATGGATAAGAAAACAGGTCACAACTTTGTACACAATTGAGTAAATATGAGTTAGATAAAATCTTGGAACTTATTTCGTCTTATCATGTGAACTAAGTAGAATATTAAAATAGAATATTTAATGGCATGTCAAGCTTTTGAAAGTGTCTCTGCTTGCTCTAACTATGGAAGTTATGTGCGTGCAGCTAGCGTGCACATATAAAATTAACTTTGAGAAACAGCAAGTGAGTTTTTTTTTCTGCATTTTATATGAAATTTGTACTATTTGGGAAATCAAGCAGTGTTTTCTCTAAGTACAATTTTTCAAACATCATAAATATTTGTTATTTTCTATGTATTGCGATCTATTACTTTTTGTTTCTAAGTATGGAAATTTTATGCGGACCATTCAGAAAGTTAGATTCTTTGGTCCTCATGCTTCATGTTCCCTCATTCATTTTGTGATGTAGTGAAAGTTGTTTCTTTATACATCAAAATTGACTATATAATGTTCAAATTTTAGAGTCTCTTTTTCACCAGTAATTTATTCCGTTGTTTGGTAGGTTCAAATAATTGTTACTGCTGCTGTCCCCACCCCACCTCCTTTTTGTTGACTCCCTTTCTACTCACGGGTCAATAACATTATTCTTACAACTTAATGTTTAGTTATTTTTAATGATTTTTCAGGGTTAATAAATTCATTGATTAGTAATTATTTAGCAAAAGGAAAAAAATCCAACAGTGATTAGTAGATCTTTAAATGTAGTTCGCATGCTATTACTTCAAGTTTCAGAGACAAGTATAATGTATAATGTTAGATTGAAAATTAATGAAGTCAACAACTGTAAATCGGACATGATCCATACGATACAAATGTAACGTGCAAATGCACAATTTTCATACATGACTCTATTCATAAGAATATTAGAGATGCTTATGTTCTTGATTCCCCATGTATCATATTATTCTATCATCTGTGCATGGGTCTCAAAAAAATATGTAAGTTGAAAAAAAAGTTTTACTTCATGATATTATTCAAAGGCATAATGATCTTATGACACTCCAAGAGATTTTATTAACGTACTTTTAATGCATTGCATTCATGTACATTGATCCATGACCAGATGGCGTTATACACGTGTATATATGTATGTAAATCTATGTATATGGGATATGGAAAAAGGCTACGGCGTTATATACGCACCACCACCTGATCAGCTGGTATACGTTGATGATTTTGCCCACAGTGGCACCAGGTGGCGTTATATACGCGTATATATGTAAATATATGTATATGGGATATGGGAAAAAGGTTACGGCGTTATATACGCACCACCACCTAATCGGCTGGTATACATTGATGATTTGCCCACAATGGCCGAGATGATATGATGGGATGCCCTCAGAGGCTTGATGATGTTATGTACGTACAGACCTATGCATTACATGACATGTATACGCATATGCATGGTTTTATAAATATTTTATGATTTACAGAGCTATCTAGACTTACAAGTTGAGTCATTTACTCCATGTTTATTCCATGCTCTTAATGTATTTATTTACATGCCTCATATACTCAGTACATTATTCGTACTGACGTCCTTTTGTTGGGGACGCTGCATTCATGCCTGCATGTATAGGTTCAACGAAGGATTGATAAGACTCCACCTCATTCGGAGTGTAGCTGAGTCTATGAGTTATCAAGTCAGAGTTTTGCTACAGACTTATGGGTAGGCCGGTACTCTGTCTCATTTGATGTCAAATAATTTTAGAGGCTTTGTAGATAGGTTCATTTTGTACAGTATGTCAGAGGTCTTGACGACCCATATGTATTCATGTTAAGAAATATTATTCAGTGACACAGTATTGCTCACTTATAGTTATCATTATGAGTTGTGGCCATGTTGGTCCATAATAGTTACAAAGAAAATAAAAAAAGTTGCAGAGTGGTTCGCTCAGACCAGGGCGGCACCGGATGCCAGTCACGCCTCCTCAGGTTTGGGGTGTGACAATTATCATCTAACGAATTCAAATAATGCTAAAGAAAATATCCCCAATCAATAAAGGTTCAAGCTTGGCCAAAATCCCAAAAGTCAACAATAGTTGGTCACAATCCGAGATTCGGACAAAACCTCGATTATCCATTCACCCTCGAGCCCGTATATATAATTTCTGTCAAAATTCGACCTTAATTTGGGGTCTAAATCTCAATTTTATAAAATTCCTAAATTTCACCCAAAACCCTCAATTTCTACTTTAAAATTCATAGATTTGATGTTTAAAGTCATAAAAAAGTAGTTGAAATTGATTGAAAGCTAGTTAAAGATTCTTACTCATGTATTTGGGAAGAAAAGGTTCTTCAAAAATAACCTCTAGAGTGTTTAGGGTTGAGAAAATGGTGAAAAATGAGCTAAGTCCCAAAATCCCTACAATTACCCAGCTACAGATATCGCAATTGTGAATCCTTGTTCGCAATTGCGATGATCACAAATGCATTCATCTCTTCGCAAAAGCGAAAAGTCTTTGAGACTACTGATATTGCAAAATAGATGAAATTATAGCAAATGCGAACTCAAGGCAATACGCAAATGCGAACAAAACCTCGCAAATGCGAGTCTGCCCCAAATTCTTCATAGTCACAAATGCAACATTCAACTCGTAAATGCGAGACCCTCCACCATCGTATTTGCGAAAAGAACTTCGCAAAAGCGAAGCTGACCCAACCCCCTTCAGCATCGCAAATGCGAGCCTGACCTCGCATTTGCGAATATGTTCTTGCAAATGCGAAACCTACAGACCTGATACACCATCATTTATTCTAAGCCAAAAATCAGTACGCTAAGCATCCAAAACTCACCTTAGGGGGCTCCTAACAAAACATGCAAACATGTGTAATAATGTGATGACCCAAAAGGTCATCACTTGTTTTAGAACTAAATTTTGTGTTCCGAGGCCTTAAAACCTCCCTTTTGTATTACCTTGATTTGCGTGCATAGTCCGTACGTGTATTTGGAAAGTCATTATGTGAAAATCTATGAGAAGTGGTGAATTTTGCTTCTATAATGAATTTAAGTTGACTTCGATCAACATTTTGGGTAAACGGATCCGGATTTGTAATTTGACGGTCCCGCAAGGTCCGTAGGAAAAAATGGGACTTGGGCGTATGCCCGGAATCGAATTTCGCGGTCGCAATCCCGAGAAATGAATTTTTAAAGAAAATTATTTTCTGGAATATATATGAGTTTTTGGAAATGAAATATGTTTGAAATTAATGGTATCGGGCCTTTATTTTGGTTCTGGAGTCCGATACAAGTTTGAAATAATAATTAGGTTGAATCTTTAAGATGTGGTGAAGATCGGTATTGATTTGGTATAAAACGGACTCGAAGTTGAGAAAATTGGAAATTTTGGTGTTCTTGAATGATTTCATGAATTTGGGGTTTAATCCATAGTTTTTATGCTATTTTGATGATTTGATTGCACGAGAAAGTCTGTATGATGTTTTTAGGTTGGTGTGCATGTTTGGTTTGGAGCCCCGAGAGCTCGGGTGAGTTTTGGATAGGCCACAAAGTGGAATTGAACTTAGGAAGTTACAGGTTTCAGCTGGTATGTGTTGCAGGCTCTGGTCTCGCAATTGTGAGGCTAGGTGTCGCAATTGCGAGCCTATCAAGCTTGGGAATTGCGAGGGGATCTTCGCAATTGCGAAGTCTGCCCAGTCTAGCCTTGCTCGCAATTGCGAGCATTTCTTCTCAAATGCGAAAAACCCCAGAAATCCCTATTGTCGCAAATGCGACTAACCCATCACAAATCCAAGTTCGCAAATGCGAGTTCGCAATTGCGAACTGTGATTGCAAATGCAAAGATAGCAAGTTTTGAAGGGGTTCGCAATTGCGAACCCTGGAGTTGATCTCAGCTACTACACCAGACTGAACTGCTCCAACTTGCTGAGCTGCTGGAGTTTGAAGCTGGGGAGCCATCTGCTCCGGAGTGCGAGTAGCAGGAGTCTCGGCTCGTCCTCCAAAGTCATGTCTTATGTTTCGCGGTAGTTGAAGATTCATGAGAAGAATTATTCAGTTCATGATTTGGAGTTGGCAGCCATTGTTCATGCATTGAAGATTTGGAGACATTATCTATATGGCGTGTCATGTGAGGTGTTCACGGATCACAACAGTTTGCAATATTTGTTCAAGAAGAAAGAGCTAAATTTGAGGCAGAGAAAGTGGCTGGAGTTATTGAATGACTATGATATCACCATCTTATATCATCAGGGAAAGGCCAATGTGGTGGCCAATGCTTTGAGTAGGAAGTCAGCCAGTATGGGCAGTCTTGCGTATATTCCGGTCGGTGAGAGACCGCTTGCTCTGGGTGTTCAGGCTTTGGCCAATCAGTTCATGAGGTTGGATGTTTCTGAGCCCAGCCGTATATTAGCTTGCACAGTTGCTCGCTCTTCTTTATTAGAGTGTATTCGAGATCGGCAGTATTATGATCCTGATTTGTGTGTCCTCGGGGACACGGTGCAGCACGGTGGTGCCAAGTAGGATACACTAGGAGATGATGGAGTTTTGAGGCTACAGGGTAGAGTTTGTGTGCCTAATGTGGATGGACTTTGAGAGTTGGTTTTGGAGGAGGCCCATAGTTCTCGGTACTCTATTCATTCGGGTACCGCTAAGATGTATCAGGATTTGCGGCAGCATTATTGGTGGAGGAGAATGAAGAAGGATATTGTTGCGTATATGGCTCGGGGTTTGAATTGTCAGTAGGTTAAGTACGAGCATTAGAGACCTGGTGGTTTGTTCCAGAAGATCGAGATTCCTAAGTGGAAGTGGGAGCATATCACTATAGACTTTGTTGTTGGACTCCCACAGACTCAGAGGAAGTTCGATACAGTGTGGGTTATTGTTGATAGGCTGACCAAGTCAGCACATTTCATTCCTAGGGTAGTCTCTTATTCTTCCAAGAGGTTAGCTGAGATTTGTTATTGTTCATTTTTATGGTGTGCCCGTGTCTATCATTTCGGACCGAGGTACACAGTTTACCTCCCATTTCTAGAGAGCAGTTCAGCATGAGTTGAGCACACGGGTTGAGTTGAGCATATCATTTCATCCTCAGACGGACGGGCAGTTCGAGCGTACTATTCAGATTTTGGAGGATATGATCTGAGCTTGTGTCATTGACTTTGGAGGCTCGTGGGATCAGTTCTTGCCTTTAGCAGAGTTTTCCTACAACAATAGCTACCAATCGAGTATCTAGATGGCTCCTTATAAGGCTGTATATGGTAGGCGGTGTCGGTCGCCGGTTGAATGGTTTGAGCCGGGAGAGGCTCAGTAGTTAGGTACGGATCTAGTATAGGATCCTTGGACAAGGTTAGGATTATTGAGGATAGTCTTCGTACAGCTCAGTCAAGACAAAAGTGTTATGCCGACCATAAGGTTCGTGATATGGCATTCATGGTCGGCGAGCGGGTATTGCTTCGGGTGTCTCCCATGAAGGGCGTGATGAGATTTGGGAAGAGGGGCAAGCTTTGCCTTAGATTCATTGGCCCGTTTGAGATTCTTGATCGAGTAGGAGAGGTGGCTTACAAACTTGCATTGCCGCCAAGCTTATCAGCCGTGCATATGGTGTTTCATGTGTCCATGCTTCGGAAGTATCGCGGCGATCCATCCCACATGTTAGATTTCAGCACTGTCCAGTTGGACAAGGACTTGTCCTATGAGGACGAGCCGGTAGCTATCCTAGACCGACAGGTTCGTCAGTTGAGATCGAAGAGTTTCCCTTCTGTTCGTGTTCAGTGGAGAGGTCAGCTTGTTGAGGCATCGACCTGGGAGTAAGAGTCTGATATGCGGAGCCGTTATCCCCATCTTTTCTCTGACTCAGGTACTTCCTTCTTATGTTCGTTCGAGGAAGAACGGTTGTTTTAGAGGTGGGGAATATGATGACCCAAAAGGTCGTCACTTGTTTTAGACTAAATTCTGTGTTTCGAGGCCTTAAAACCTCCATGTTATCTTACCTCGATTTGCGTGCATTGTCCGGGCATGTATCCGAAAAGCCATTATGTGAAAATTTGTGAAAAGTGGAAAATTTTGCTTCTAAAATGAATTTAAGTTAACTTCGGTCAATATTTTGGTTAAACGGATCTGGACCCGTGATTTGACGGTCCTAGAGGATCCGTAGGAAAATATTGGACTTGGGTGTATGCCCCGAATCGAATTCCGAGGTCCCAAGCTCGAGAAATGAATTTTTAAAGAAAATTATTTTTTGGAATATATATGAGTTTTTGGAAATGAAATATATTTGAAATTAATAGTATCGGGCACGTATTTTGGTTTTGGAGCCCAATACAAGTTTGAAATAATAATTAGGTTGAATCTGTAAGATTTGGTAATGATCGGTATTGGTTTGGTATAAAACGGACTTCAAGTTGAGAAAATTGGAAATTTTGGTGTTCTTGAATGATTTCAAGAATATGGGGTTTAATTCATAGTTCCTGATGTTATTTTGATGATTTGATTGCATGAGCAAGTCCGTATGATGTTTTTAGGTTGGTGTGCATGTTTGGTTTGGAGCCCCTAGGGCTCGGTTGAGTTTTGGATAGGTCACAGAGTGGAATTGAACTTAGGAAGTTGCAGGTTTCAGCTCTTATGTGTTGCAGACTCTGGTCTCGCAATTGTGTGGCCAGGTGTTCCAATTGCGAGCCTATCAGGCTTGGAAATTGCGAGGGGCTCTTCGCAATTGCGAAGTATGCCCTGGCCAGCTTTGATCGCAATTGCGAGCATTTCTTCGCAAATTTGAAAAATTCCATAAATCCTATTGTCGAAAATGCGACTAACCCAACGCAAATGCGAGTTCGCAATTGTGAATAGTGATTGCAAATGCGAAGATAGGAAGTTTTGAAGGGGTTCGCAATTGCGAACCCTGGTCGCAATTGCAGAATCTGCGACCTGCAAATTCATAACTTAGCCGAAAATATTTTATTTTTCAAACTCTTTCAAAACATAAACCCTCTTGGGCGATTTCAAAAGAAAAGTTCTCCTCCAAATCGATTGTAAGTCATTTCTAACTCGTTTTCTTCAATCTTTAACATTTTTTCACATGATTTCGACTCAAATCAAGTGTTTTCATGGGAGAAATTAGGTGTTTTAGGTAGAACCTAGGTTTTTTAAATTTTGGAGATTTGGACCTCGATTTGAGGTCCGATTTCACAACAAATTATATATTTGGGTTTGTGGGTGAATGAGTAATCGGGTTTTGGTTCGAACCTCGGGTTTTGACCATGTGGGCCTGGGGTCGATTTTTGACTTTTCGGGAAATTTTTTAGAAAACCTATTTTCATGCATTAGAATTGATTCATTTAGCATTTATTGATATAGTTAAGTAACTTGTGACTAGATACGAGCGAACTGGTGGTAGAATCAAGAGGTAAAGCGGTAGTTGAGGCTTGAATAGTGTTCGTGGTATCGAGGAAAGTGTTTGGTCTAATCTTAGCTTGAGGGATTAGGAGTCGTGTCATATTTGCTATATGTTAATTGTTAAGTACGACGTATAGGCATGATGACGAGTATCTATACGTTGGTGCCAAGCATGCCCGTGAGTCTTATACTATGATTAATGTGACTCCGTCTGTATTGTTCATGCCTTATGTGATGATTTCTATTGTTGAGCAAGGCTTGTAGAAGTAATATTGGTATTTGGACATTGAAGAGCGTTGGCTCAAGATGTAAAATGATTCGAGGAAGTCTAATTGGCAATTGAACCTTATAGAGCATTGGCTTAAATTGTGGATTGAGTTGTGAAGTAAATGTGAGAAAGAAAAGAGGATTATAATATTGTCTCCCTTGCCGGGATGTTATTGTTTTAATGTTATCTCCCTTGCCGGGATGTTATTGATTTGATATTGTTTCTCTTGTTGGGATATGATTGTTGTACTATTATTCCCTTGTCGGGATTTTATTATGAATTTCTTGATTTCCTTGCCCTTATTGCTTTGTGATTGTTGTTTGGGTGAGGAAGAGTATTAAAACACGAAGGGTGGTATTGTGTATTGTTTTGGTGAGAGAGTGTTAAAGTACGATGGGTGATGCCGTGCATGATATTTGTGAGAGAGTGTTAATGCACGAAGGGTGATGTCGTGCCGCACGATGTACCATTCAGTGCTTTTATATGAGCGATAATGCACGAATGATCATTCCGCGCCATAATTTTGTGAGGTAAAATCACGAAGGGTGATGCCATGCCATTCATATTGATTTTATGGCGAGGACGAGAGTAAAAGCATGAAGGGTGATGTCGTGCACTTATTTTTGATTTCCCAACTTTTATTGATAATTGACTTATGGTGTTCCTTACATTTAACTGTCGTTTTCAATTGTTACTGGTTGTTTCCCCGCAGCATGATTTCCCCTTCCCATCTTTAGTTGTTCAGTTTTGCCTTTATTTTCTGCTATATATGATTTAACTGCACAGGTTTATTTGGTAGTCTGGTCCTAGCCTCGTTACTACTTCGCCGAGGTTAGGATAGGCACTTACCAGCACATGGGATCGGTTGTGCTGGTACTACACTCTGCGCTGTGTGCATATCCCAGTAGTGGAGCATACGGACCGTAGCATTGGGTTGCTGCCTTCAGTCCATTTGGAGATCCGAGGTAGTCCTGCCGGCGTCCGCAGGCTTTGGTGTCTCCTTCTATCCTTTCATTCTGTTTCTTTTATGTATTTCAAAGACAGTGTCGTAATAAATATTTCGGACCTTCTTTGTAGAACTCTTAGATAGTCTGTAAAATTGTGACACCAGTCTTGGGTAGTTTATGTATGGATTGGTACTGATATCTTTATTAAAATATTACATTTCAGTCTTCCACTTATTAAATTCCACTGTTCATCTAATGTTGGTTATTATCTGTTAAAGGATTAAAATGGAAAAAAAGTAAATAATTCAAATGGTCGGCTTGCCTAGCTTTCACTAGTAGGAGCCATCATGACTCCCGAGGGTGGAAAATCTAGGTCGTGACAAATAACATCCTACAAACTTGCTCGCTTACTTAAAACTCCAAAATTACATCAAACAACAAGAAATGATCATCAAACTCAAGATTTTCAAGTTTAAAACCAAAATTTTGAATTTTTCACATAATGCGTCGAAATGCGCTCAGGTCACCTGGGACCCCAACCAAACATACGTACAAGTCCAAAAGCATAATACGGACACACTCGAGGCCTCAAATATCTCATAGTAATATCAAAACTATGGATTGCACCTCAAATTATACTTAATGACCCTTCGAGCTTTAAACCTCCAAAACTCGTGCTGAACCTTATCAAATCAACTTGGAATTACCTTAAATTTGCACACTAGTTTCAAATGACATAAAGAACCTATTCCAACTCCTATAACCAAAACCCGAATCCGATAACATCAAAGTTTACTCCCGGTCAAACTTATGAACATTCAAAACCTTCAAATTGTCAATTTTTGCTAAGTAGTGCCGATACCTTCTAGGAAGATCCAAATGCAAATCTGGGCATATGCCCAAGTCCATAATCACCATCCGGACCAAAAGGAACCATAAAAACTACAATCTGAGGTCAAATATACAAAAGTCAAATTTGGTCAACTCCTCCAACTTAAAGCTTCCTATTTAAGAATTACTCTTCCAAATCAATTCTGAACAACTCGAAAATCAAAACCGACGATACACGCAAGTCATAGTACACCATACACAGCTACTCATGACTTCAATCTATTGATCTGGATGCAAATGCACAAAACGGCGGTTGGATCGTTACAATGTCTATATATCTATATTTATATTTACATCTATATCTATATATAGATCCAATCATCAATTTTTCCTTTTATATTAGATAGAAATATGGATGTGAAAAATTAATTAAAAATTTATAATAGAAAGAAAAAATATAGAAAGACGTAAATTGAGACAACCGATGATTATTTGTCCTTTGAGGTAAGTTAAACTATAAAATAAAGTAAATAAATTCTTAAGATAGGAACAATTTGATCACTTTGAATATCGAAAAAAAAAAAATCAAACAACAAGATTTTTAATAGATTACACAAATTATATACTCCCTCCGTTCCAGTTTATGTGAACCTATTTCTTTTTTGGTCCGATTCACTTTCTAAATTTAGAAATAATTTAGCTTAAACTTACAATTATGTCCTTAAAGAGAAGCGTTTATAACCACACAAACACTCTGGGCCTCTTTTTGACTTCTTTAGGACCACAAATTTCAAAAGACTTTATTTTTTCTTAAATTCCGTGCTCAGTCAAACATGTTCACATAAATTGGAACGGAGGGAGTATTAGATATGAATCATAAACTAACTAACTAATATATATATATATATATATATATATATATATATATATATATATATATATATATATAGGTCATATTAATAATGACAAATGGGACCAACGAACATTTTATACAAAAATAGATATCTAATTGCTTGCTTATTGCATATAATATAAAATAATATTTTTTAAAAATATTGGCATATTTTATAACTAAATGAACGAAATAACTACTTTGTTTATACTTTAAATAATTCAATTATAATTTAGTATTAAATGTTATCATATTTTGATTATAGGTAAAATAGTAAATCAGAAAATTTTATAAAATTATCATGGTAGAAAAAATATTGAAAGAGAGGGGTATATATATATATACACACGTGAATTTTTAGTCAATTAATTATATAAAAATATAACAAATAGAATTAAAATTATTTTTTGGACGAATTTTAAAGAATATCCTTCATGTCTTAGAGGCAAAAGTTAAATTCTAAAGATATATAAAATATGTTTAACTTGACAACGAATATGAGCAGCAAAAGATTATTTGTGTTATAATATTTTAAATATTCTTCCTGATAATAGTTGTCAAGATCGAAAATCCGCTAAGGGTCGTGATTGTGTCGGACATCGCTGTCAGGCAAGCCAACCATAAATACTTAGTTAAATTCTCGTGTAAATAATTGTGAAAACTATGATTTTCCTTCAATTTGGCTAGTAAAAGATAATCTTTACAAAATAAAAAAAATATTTAGAAGTTAATACAGAATACCCCATAATCATCCTAGAACCCGGTGTTACAAGTGCATAAGTAGTTTCTAGGAAATAATATAATATAACAACCATCCGGAATACAAATTGGACAGAAAAGAAAATACAGTACAATACTCTGAAGGAGACACAGCTGGTTGGGGGTCGTCTTGAGAGATGCAGCTTACCTAAGTTTTCGTATCAACTATGCCGCCGCGCCCAACAAGGCCGCTAGACATACATGTGCTTGTGCAACAAAAATGCACAGCAAGTGTAGTATGAGTACAAAAATAACGTGCACTCATTAAGTATCCCGTCTAACCTCAAAGAAGTATAGATGAGAGGTCGACTTCGACACTTACTAGTGGTCCAATAATAATATATTAATAATGCGAATAATCATGGATTTATTAAAAACGACAGTAAACTCAAGTAAGTCAAAACAAATAAACATTCCTTTTTATATTTAGAAGTCTCCAAGTTCATAATCCATTATTTATCACTTTATCTCAGACAAGGGAGGCAATATCAATTTGTAAATCTCAAGGAAGCATTACAAGCATGCGCAAATCATGCCGAGGTCGTACGGCCCGATCCAACAAATGTTTAAATTGTGCAGTGCCAGAGGGTTGAGTGGCGCGAACCATAGATGCATCTATTACCCCGCTCACGAATCATACTGTCACGACCCAAATTTTCCACCCTCGGAAGTCGTGATGGCGCCTACTCGTAGAAGATAGTCAAGCCACGAAATATAGAAAATTCAATCTCTTTCATTTTTAACTCTTTTTAACGAATTGAATTAACATGTGATCAACATTTAAATAATAGCGAAAGATAAAATTAAGCAGAAGACTTAGACTAATATAATACCAAAATCAGTACGAAAATGCCAACATGCGTCTCTACCTAGAAACCGGTGTCACAATATCCACGGACTATCAATGAATACTAAATACAAATGTCTGAACAAGGAAATACAGTCTGTCTCAAAAACAAGTAGAAATAGATCATATAAATAGATAGAAGAGAACAGCGGGCCTGCGGACACCTGCAGGACTACCTCGGGGTCTCTGAGTGGACTGAAGGCTGGTTCCCCAAGTGCTACTGTCCAAATGCTGCTCCGGTATCTGCACATAGTATAGAATGTAGTATCAGCACAACCGACCCCATGTGCTAGTAAGTGTCTGGCCTTACCCCGTCGAGGTAGTGACGAATCTAGGACCAGACTCCAGATAAACCTATGCAGTTATATAATATACAACAAAAAAAAAAGATAAACAGGAATAAAGAATGCAAATGGGAGGGGGGACATGCTACGTGCAACATATCAAATCCAACAGAAGCTAAAGAGTGATAAGAGAGAACAATTCAAGTTCTACAACAAACAATAATAACACTGTTGCGGCACACAACCCAATCCCCGATCCAATATAACATTATTGTGGCGTGCAATCCGATCCAATATAACATTGTTGCGGCGTGCAACCCGATCCAATATAACATTGTTGCGGCGTGCAACCCGATGCAATATATAATAATGTTGCAGCGTGCAACCATATCCAATATATAATAATGTTGCGGCATGCAACTCGTTCCAATATATAATAATATTACGGCGTGCAACCCGTTCCAATATATAATAATGTTGCGGCATGCAACTCGTTCCAATATATAATAATATTACGGCGTGCAACCCGTTCCAATATATAATAATGTTGCGGCGTGCAACCCGATCCACTATATTTATATACCTTAAACTCAACCATACCACGAGTCTCGGCAAGGGATCAACAATAAACTACACTAGCCGACAAGGGAATTCAACAGTAAAAGTATATACGTCCCGGAAAGGGAGAATCAGCTATAATCAATCTTAACTCAATCCCTACTCATCTCATCTAACACCAATACTCAATCATAATTACTTTCCACGAAAATAAACCAAATCCTTGCTCAATATAGAGAATCACCAATTAAAGCATCCGTAGTATCATTTAAGAACACACAATTATCAATTTAAGACTCACGATCATGCTCGACACCAACATATAGATACTCGTCACCATGCCTATACGTCGTACTCAACAAGAAGAAAATAGCAAATAGGACACAACTCCTAATCCTTCAAGCTAAGGTTAGACCGAATACTTACCTCGAACTTCCACGACCAACTCAAGCTTCAAACACCGCCTTTCCTTTCGAATTAGGCTCCAAATTAATTGTATCTATACATAATCGACTTCATAACATCAATAAACGCTAAACAATCCAATTCCAATGCTTAATTATAGCTTTCTAATCATTCTTACCAAAAAGTCAAAAAATTGGCCCCGGGCCTGCTTCGTCAAAACACGAGGTTCAGACCAAAACCCGATCACCCATTCACCCACGAGCCCGAATATATAATTTGTTTTCAAATCCGACCCCAAAACGAGGTCAATTTCCCAAATAATCAAAAAGCCCTAACTCTACCCAAATCCCTAATTTTCTACCCTTAATCACATGTTTTAGGCCTAGAAATCTAGTGAATGTTGATAAAAATGGAAGAAAACAAGTTAAAGATTACTTACCCAAGAGGTTATGGTAAAGAAGTTCTTCAAAAATCGCCCAAGGGGTGTGAAGAAGATGAAGTTTGTGAAAAATAATGAAAATCCCGTAATGTGTTCTGTTTTTGGAACTTAAAATAACTGGGCGAAATTACTCATCGCGTTCGTGACAGGTCCATCGCGTTCGCGATGGGTTAGGCCTGCTAGGCCTTTGCGTTCGCGGAAGACGGCTCGCGTTCGCGGAGAAGTGAACCCTCGAGCCTTCGCGTTCGCGTCCATGCGGTGACGTTCATGCAGGTTTAATGCCCCACCCCCTACCCAGACTCAATTAGCCTTCGCGTTCACGTTCACGTTACCAGGCCCGCGTTCGTGAAAGGAAGACTCCCCAATGCCTCACGTTCGCGACCTGGGTTACGTGTTCGCGTAGAAGGAATTTCCTTCAGCATAATTAACACATCGCGTTCGCTAGAGTCCTCCCGCGAACGCGAAGAAGAAAATATCAGAATACCAACAACTGAAAACCTGCAACTTTTTAAGAGTTTAAAACCTTCCGAAACACATCCGAAACTCACCCGAGCCCTCGGGGCTCTAAACCAAACATACGTACTAACTCGAAAATACCATATGAACTTATCCGTGCAATAAAATCGCCCAATTAACATCATTAACATCGAATAAAACCTCAAAATCAATGAATTATTTCAAACTTCTTAAAACATCAGATTTTGCAATTTAGGTCCGAATCACGTCAAATGACATCCGTTTCTTACCATACTTCGCAGAGTTATCTTAAATCACATATAAGATACCAAGATTCATTTCAAATTCCTTTAAACAATTTCAGAAAATAATTATTTTTAAAAATTCATTTCTCAGGCTTGGGACCTCGGAATTCGATTCCGGGCATACGCCCAAGTCCCACATTTTTCTACGGACCCTCCGGGACCATCACATCACGGGTCCTGGTCCATTTACCCAAAACGTTGTCCGAAGTCAAATTAACTCATTTTATAGTCAAAACTTATCATTTTTCATAGATTTTTCATATTTAGGCTTTCTGGCTACGCGCCCCGACTGCACACGCAAATCGAGGTGATGCTAAATGAGGTTTTCAAGGCCTCGGAACACAGAATTCAATTTAAAAGCAAGTGATGACCTTTTGGGTCATCACAGATACATGCGAAGCGGTCAAATATAAATAAATAAACACCCCGCTCGCGAATCATACATGCGAAGCAGGTACACATAGAAACACACATTCAAATAGTCAATCAAGACTTCATCAGAAAAAACAATTACCCAGAGAAATAGCAATTCTCTTTAACGGTCAAGAAAATGATGTTTAATTCCTTTAGAAATTCATTTACCAATCCAATATGATTTAAGCATTTTAAATCGAAAACAAGATTCTAAATATTACAAGTAGAGCATGATTTTGTGTCCTAGACTACCTGAACTTATGCATAATAGTAGCTATGCACGGAGTCTCTTCACATTGTGCATACGTAACCCCCACAAACAGGAGCACATATCAATTTAACTCACCTATGGGAACAATTCCCTCTACAAAGTTAGAAAGGAGACTCACCTCACTCCGAAATTCCAAAACCGACCTCCAAGCTCCTCCGATGACTCAAGTCGATGCCCCAATGCTCCAAAACTACACAAATAACGGGAAAACCAATGAAAATATACCTTAATACTCATAACAATTAAATTTATATAAATTCTCAACTCCGCTCGAAAAGTTGACAAAATTGCCCTCGGGCCCACATGCCCAGATTCCAAAAATTGTTTAAGATAAACTTTACCTATAACCTCACGAACTCAAATATATAATTTATTCTCAATTTCATACCTAAAATCGTGGTCAAATCCCAAGAACACCAATTTTCTAGGTTTTCCTCAAACCCCCAAATTTCTACCAATTTTCATGCTAAAATCCATACCTAATCAATATATTTAACTCAAGATAGGTGGGGTTAGCTTACCTTGTCGTTAATGATGAAAAACCCCCATTTGAAGCTCTCCAAAATCGTCCAAACAAGAGAAAGATGAAAGAATATAGTCAAATCCCGATTTTAAAACAACTCACTGCCTCCAGCCTTTCCACACATGCGGTCACTTGACCGCTTCTGCGGTTCCGTAGGTGCGGCCTCACTACCGCATTTGCAGTACTTCACCAGGCCCCCTCCTTCCGCTTCTGCTCTTCTCCTTCCACGGGTGTGGTCCGCATCTGCGGTCCCAGCCTTCTCCCTTTTCAACCGCATCTGCACCCCTTTGGCCGCTTCTGTGGCTCCACACCTGCGGCCAAGACCTCGCAGGTGCGGTTACACAAAATGACAGCAGGCTTCACCTCTTCCTCCCAACTCCAATTCAATCCATTAACCGTCTGGAATCCACCCGAGTCCCCCGAGACCCCGACCAATCATACCAACCAGTCCCAAACCATAATGCAGACCTGCTCAAGGCCTCAAATCACATCAAACAACACCGAAATCATGAATCACATCCCAATTCGAGCTTTATGAACTCTAGAACTTCAAACTTCTACATTCGATGTTGAAACCTACCAAATAACCTCTGATTGACCTCAAATTTTGCACACAAATCACATTCGACATTACGGACCTACTGCAACTTCCGAAATTGGAATCTGACCCCAATATCAAAAAGTCCACTTCCAGTCAAACTCCTAAAAAACTTTCAAATTTCTATCTTTAGCTAAATGACACCAAAATGACCCACGGGCCTCTGAATTCACTTTCGATCATGCTCCCAACACCTGAATCACCATACGGAGCTATTCCTAACTTGGAATCTCAAACGGACATCGATAACACTGAAATGCACTTCAACCCAAACTTATGAAATTCTTTCAAAAATGCAAACTTTCACAATAGGTGCTGAAACATTCCCGGGTCTTCTAAAACCCGATCCGAACATACACCCAAGTCCGAAATCACCATACGAACCTATTGGAACCTTCAAATCCCGATTCTGGGGTCGTTTACTTAAAAATCCAATGTTAGTCAATTCTTCCAACTTAAAGCTTTCCAAATGAGAATTCTCTTTCTAAATCAACCCCGAATTTTCCTAGGATTCAATTCCAACCACGCGTACAAGTCATAATACCTGAAGTGAAGCTACTCATGGCCTCAAACTACTGAACAACGCGCTAGAGCTCAAAACAACCGGTCGGGTTGTTACATTCTCTCCTACTTAACTATACGTTTGTCCTCGAACGTGCTTAAAACTATGTTGGAGTTATCCGAAACAACTGTTTAACACCTCAAGCACCTACTCGTGCTACCACGACTCAATTGAGAACATTAGCTCGAGAAAAATCTGAACATTATTCTCTTTAATTTAGGAAAATAAGCCTTAGAGCCCAGTTCCAATATTCGGAATTCTCTACCAGGCCTGATTCCAACATACAACCACCGTATTAATCACCACACGATGTACTAGAATGTGACTGCATAGCTTTGCTGAATTCACCCCTTGCACCACTTTATTCACATGACCATAATAACATTCTCTATTCATAATAGTCGAAATTCCACGAATCTGATGCTCTCATCGCACTCTATGACATATAATGTTCTTGATCTAACTCTTACACTAGTGCCACGACGGAAGAGACGTGTAGAAATTTATAACCAACTGCCGAATCAACAAATCATTGGGTCTATACTCCTGACAAGAACCATCACCTCATTATGAACCAAATAATGGTCTTTGCTCCTTAATATACTTCATACAATCAGATTGCATTGATCCTAAATCCAATGATCTCATCTCACCTAGTATGAACTACTCGGGCAATAAGCCACCACGTACATGATCAAAAGTCTCATATGATGCCACAATGTGCCAATAGGCTATGAACTCGAACGTGATATATAAGGAAAACGAACTCTGGAAGGAACTACTCAACTCACGCACTAATATGAACTTTCCTCAGAAAATGGGAAACAAGATACACAAAAATAGAATATAGAAAGTTGTATTCAACATCACACTGTTGCGGCGTGCAGCCCGATCCAAATAACATACCCGTGGCGGCGTGCCACCCGATCCACACATAAGAAGATACACATCGAGCTAAATTGCTTATTATAACAAAATATTGAATATCGGTCACAAGCATGCTAAGTGCATAATACCAACCCTGGAGAGACATATAGCACCATAAGCTACAAAACTCAAGAACAACTGAGGTGCGATATATGATCTGAATCTCAAGAGCCATCCTGCTCATATAACATCACTACGTGAAACCTCAACGCATAAGAAATTTATCAAGCCATTTCACAACTCACCCAGCACAATGTAATATTACATGAAATAGCTGATGATGAAACAACATCCCATGTTCGAATACTCCTCTTTAAGGGACGCTATGTTGAAATGAACATATTTGGCCTGATGTAGAGCCCACATTCATATTTTAATCCATCCACAGGCTTCAAGCTGATTCTGATCGCACCGCACTAGGCTAACAACTGTTCATGGGTCCACAATAACCCCCTTTTTCTCATAGCCCACAAGAACAACCATCATAATCAGAGTAAACCTCCACAGTCCACAACCCAATAACCGAGTGCCCTCCAGGCATAAATTCTCAAATTAATGATATAACCAGAATCTTCATACTTGGTTTAATTCATTAATCAATCAAGTGACTACATGTTACACTTATACAATCTTCCTGTAAGGTACGCTCCCACGACCTTCCGCACTAGATAACAAGTCTACACATCTATACTATCGGTCATACTAATATCGTAAAGCAAATCAAGAATCCATAACCAGGATACAACGCCTCTTACACAAACACCAATCTTAGGTGACACTGAAGACAATACCATCTTACCCTAAACATTCAAATTCCTTTCCTGCGCATCCGAGCTCGGGACATCCTTGCTAACACCGACCCGTAACCTTGATCCTTACTTAACTCATTCCAAGAGAACCATAGCAACATGCGAGTGGGTTCTCATAACCGTAGAACATGCAAATACTCCAAGTAGTGGTCTAGACCACCATAAACCTTCCAGGATTCGCCTACACATAACAGGCCATAATACTTGAATACTACCAATAAAACCGATTACCGCAGCCGTCAAGCCTGGCATGCACCGTCACGAATCATTTACATAACTTAATCACGCTGAAGGAACTGATCACTACCATCATTATGCCGATTCAACCATGGCTAACCAATGTAACTTCTCCTCATTCATCCTTAATTTGAGTTAGAGAGAATAATAGCTCAATTCCTCAAATCACCAACCTAAATCCACACTTATCTCTAGTGGCCTTGTATCACTACACCATGCTGCCTCAAATTCCACGAACCATTTCATACCTTCCTTGTGCGCATATTCACATCCTCAACTGGTACGCCCATTCTGATACTCTCCTAAGAATCCGAAGTCATTTTCTCTCATTTCCCCAAATGTTACACTACAAACTGAAGATATCATAGAACATTCCAAGAATCTTATCATAATTTGCTACAAAGCTTGATTTTTAACCATACTGTGGGCTTAAATCCTTAGGCACCAAATTTTTAACCTTTTAATCCACTAGGACCGTTGATGAGAGTCATCCACTCTGGCTTGGTCCCGAATATAATCAACTCTGATGCTCCGCTGGCGCATGCACACCCATCTCGATGAATCACCCGGCTGAATCACTTCCTTGTAAATCACCTCCGTACGAAACACAAATCCTGAGTCTTCCCAAAGCCTGACCATAAGCCAATAAGGCCAACTATATCCTTTGCTCAAACTACCACTTATGTTTTTTTCTCTTAGCCGAAATAACTTACCAATACACCGATAACTCAAAACCTCACAAGAAGATAACCATACAACACAATTGTAGGCGGTTGGACTCTCCCACTTAGCTTGAAGCTACTATTACACAACTCTGGAACCCACCAAAATTCTTTCTTCATTGTTGACATGATCTTACACGACCAAACCACCAAATTCCTCAAAATCCTTCTGTTAGCATTTCATGAACACTTTGAATCTCCAGGAACATTTACATATTTAACTTCTTACAGGATAACTAGTAAAATCCTTCGCAGAAGCTTTGCTAACCATGCGACTGCTGGCCTACTCACAAGAGATAACCCACCTATAGAAATTACATGCCGGCATCTTCCAACGTTGCTGCACGAGGTACAATTACTACAACATCAATAACCTATCCTGAGCTTGTGCTCATTCACCAACTGTACCAGCCCATTCACTTCTTATGGACATCAACTCGATGTGCGACCATATCCTCCAATTTCAAGTTATATTGCATCCTTCATACGTATCAAACAACTCCCTTTCTATTGCATCCGATCTCCCGCCGTATAATAGCCAATATTTCAAATTAAGCCCGTAGACCCAATCGCGTCCTCTAAAATTCCCAAATCACTCTAAACATTTCCTCAAAATGTGCAGTTATCCTGCCACTGAACCCATATGCTTCTCTGCCACTCTCCCACTTTGGCCAAACCCCTCTTCTTTAAGCAACTATTTGACTTCTGCTTCTTACACCTGGACTTCTAGAAATTTAACCACCGCATGACACTTCCCACACGTCCTTCCTCATCTTTTGCTGCTCAGCTGATGCCTTAGGTCAAAACCTATCTCGCTAACACTTGAACCAACAGACCGCTATTAACTTTGAACCTTTCCAAGGATTATCTTTCCTAAGCCGTCAACATTCGAAATATCGATTCAATCCCGAACCACCGCACCCCGCTATCTTTGACAGCCGCTTCTCCATTGCTATCTCACAATATCTTGCCCCAAAGGCGAATTGTAGAAGATCATAACACTGGCAAATTTAGTACATTCAACAAGGACAACGGCACCTTATCACAGATGAAAATCCCACCACGTTCGCAAATACCAAGTCTCGTTACTCCATCAACCAAATCTGAACATTCTTAGTCCAATTGTTCTTCCTCCGCCGGAAATAAATACTAAATCTCTGAATCATGCACTGAGTAAACCTCCTCAAGTCATTCACTGCCCCAACACGTAGGCAAGCATCATACCATCACATCAATACTGCGTAGCAATCGTTCATAAGCATCATGGAAACTTGTACCTAGCCTTAGAGCTCTTAGAAGTACAGCTGCTGAGCTGAACGATAGAATATCCTTCCACAAGGTGAAGACAATAGCTCAAACAACCATGTAGGGAGAAACATCCCGCACCACATTCGTAGTACCATTACAATTACTCACTCGCCGATTCATGACCAGTGTTTCGTGTCGCATAAGATTTAATGGAAAGGAAATAAAGGCATAAGCCTCAAAGGAATCAAATCACACGATGAGGAAATCAAGAAGGGAAGTGCTCCTAACAGCTCTGTAGCCTCTTGAAGATAAGTACATACGTCTCCGTACCGATCCGTGAGACTCTACTAGACTTGCTCATGACTCGTGAGACCTAAAGGAACCTAGTGCTCTAATACCATGTTGTCAAGACCCAAAATCCACTAAGGGTCATGATGGTGCCGGACACCGCTGCCAGGCAAGCCAACCATAAATACTTAGTTAAATTTTCATTTAAATAATTGTGAGAACTATGATTCTCCTTCAATTTGGCTAGTAAAAGATAATCTTTATAAAATAAAAAAAATGTTTAGAATTTAATACAGAATACCCAATAATCATCCCAGAACCCGGTGTCACAAGTGCATAAGTAGTTTCTAGGAAATAATATATTACAACAATTGTCCGGAATACAAATTGGACAGAAAAGAAAATACAATACAATATTCTAAAGGAGACTCTGCTGGCTGCAGGTCGTCTTGAGAGGTGCAGCTCACCTAATTTTTTGTATCTACCATACCGCCGCACCGAACTAGGCCACTAGACATAAATGTGCATGTGCAACAAAAATGCACAACAAGTGTAGAATGAGTATAAAAACAACGTGTACCCAATAAGTATCCCGTCTAACCTCAAAGAACTAGAGATGAGAGGTCGACTTCGACACTTACTATTGATCCAATAATAATAATATATTAATAATGCGTACAATCATGGATTTATTAAAAACGACAGTAAACTCAAGTAAGTCAAGAAACAAGTAAACATTACTTTTTATATTTAGAAGTCTCCAAGTTCATAATCCATTATTTATCAATTTATTTCAGACTAGGGAGGCAATATCAATTTGTAAATCTCAAGCAAGCATTACAAGCATGCGCAAATCATGTCGAGGTCGTACGGCCCAATCCAACAAATATTTAAATTGTGCACTGCCAGAGGTTTGAATGGCGCGAACCATAGATGCATCTATTACCGTGCTCGCGAATCATACATGCGACGCAGTCAAATATAAATAAACAATTACTCCGCTCGTGAATCATACATGCGATGCAGGTACACATAGAAACACGCATTCAAACAGTCAATCAAGACTTCATCAGGGAAAAATAATTACCCAAAGAAATATCAATTCTCTTTAACGGTAAAGAAAATGATGTTTAATTCCTTTAGAAATTCATTCACCAATTCAATGTTGTCACACCTCCTTTTTCCTACCCCCGGAAGGGCGTAAAAGAGTTTTTCTAATTAAAGGACAATCAAAACGAGATTATTATTAAAAGATTCAGAGTAGCCACTTGGGACATTTATGGTGTCCCAAGTCACCGGTTGAATCTCGAATCGAGGAAAGGATTGACTTTGTTCAACAGTCCGCAAACCAGAAATCTGAGTAAGGAATTTTGTTAACCCGGGAGAAGGTGTTAGACATTCCCGAGTTTCGTGGTTCTATCACGGTCACTCAACTGTTATATTCGACTTAATTATCTGATTTTAAGATATTTTTAAACCTATGTGCATTTTAACTTTAAAATCGTTTTTAATTATTTTAAAGAAGATTTCAACGTCCTCTAAAATACGTCTTTGGACCACGCCACATGAAATGCACCCGCAGTCCGAGACACATTTTATTTAACGTTGTTAAGATTTGGAGTTGGGTCACATGAAATGCACACCCGAGTTTAGGAATGTAATATTATTAAAATACGCGCCTAAAGCAACTACGCATTTGCAGCTTTGCGAGGGCCATGGAAAATTCGCTAAATGGCACACCTCAATTTATTTGAACTTGATTAAAGAAATGAAAGACCTAACAGTAATCTAAAACACCTTATTGAAATCCTAATATCTATTTTTAGAAAAGTCCAAAGCCTACTATATTTAATCATTAGTGGACCAGTTACTATTTCAATTCATAAGCCCAAAGGAGCCCAGTCCATATAAGGTGCGTACAAGATAGAGACCCCCCAATAGCTGAAGATAGTCAGGCCTTAGCATGCCAGGCCAGAATTGATATTGGGCTTAAGACAGGCCCAATTCGAACAAAAGCATGCCCAAGTCGAATGACGAAGAGATCAGAGGATCGAGTCCAAACAGCCGCAGGAGGAAAGTTTTCAAACTAAAGAAAACCTCATGAACGACTGAACTTTAAAAATTTGCAGATTTCCAAACTCGAATCGAATGACCACAAAAAATGAAGCTATGGCAACTGACTATTGAAGCATCCATTCACCACAGGTTTAATACTTGTACCAAACACACATTAATCACTTTCATGCTCACATAATATTTCAAACTTTTAAACCTAAACTAACATTTAAACATGAAGCAACCTTGAATACACTTGACCCGAAACAGTACCCTTATAAATAACACCACTGATGATTTCCATACTTTGTGAACAACATAGCTCAATTATTAAAGTTCGACCAAATTGCTCTATGAATGTCAAGCTTACACATGCTGACAGTAATGGAACCTAACAATTTTCCAATAACTTCTACATACAGATAACAAGGATTGCAAAATTGACCTATAACACTAAAGCTAAATAAACAGCAAGATCCAAATATATCATAGTCTCCACAGTTCACAACTAATTACAGCATGAGAATTCAATTACTTAAATGGAATTTAACTTGGACTATACTATTAATAAATGAAGGAATATAAACATCACGCAAAGAAACAAAGAACTAAAGCACGATGGTGCTTCCATTTCATCCTTGAATCAAGTCTTACATCATTGAATGGTTCAGAACTTGTACCTGGAATTCAAAAATAAAAGCAGAAAAATGGAGAATTAGCAACAGAACACTAGCAGGCCAATACCAGCAACACCAGCTCAACCAAGATGAACTTGAAAATAAATAGAAGACAATCCCACTCGAACAATACCCAAAACAACTTCAAAATTAAACCTCAAACACCCAATCTCAGTCCATTTTAAGACTATATCAATCAGAAACAATTTTCAGGATTTAAACTGAAGGAATTACAGAGCGAATTTCGATGAAACAGTAAGTTTACTCTAATTTTCAGTCGTTTTTCCTTTTTCTGAATCTCAGCTCTCTAATCTCTTGGGTCTGCCTTGAAAGGCAAGAAATGATGCCTTTATAGGCAAGAAAGTAGGGCAGCCTCAGCTTGCACTTTGCCCCCTTTCGAATTATGTTTTTTTGCTTAAGTGTCCCTAGCTTAATTTTCCAAAAATCAAATAGGTCCCAATGTCAGCTTCTAAGAAGCTTCCTATTTGTGTTACAGCAAGATTCCCTATGCTGATTGCCCGGAATACCCCTCAAACCCTGGTTAATTACCTTTCAAAAACTAGAACGGGTCCAAATGTAGGCCAACTTGGCACAACCAAATTGGTATGGGTCTGCAGACCCAAATAAGATCCTACTTAGGCTTTCGATTTTTCAAAACCAATTAGAAACAGACAGGGATCCCCAAATTACGAACTGATCTAGAATTTCCAAGCGAAGAAACCCAGAACTTACCAAAGAAGAGGGAGAGAAAGAAGAAAAGGAAAACAAAACATAGGATGGAACACAACTTGAACTCAGAAATTTTAAACGAATTTTAACCAAATTAAAGAAAAGGGGGGGGGGGGGTAAGAGGATAATGAAACTGTGAGAGAAAGAAAAATGCAAGGAGAGCGTAGGAACTTACCAAATCGAACCATTAAAACCGGACAGGGACAACGGAATCAACCGAACTTATGCCGATCCTTTGTTCTTTGTCAAGAACAACTTAACGACATCAGTTTCGTTGAGTCCAAACCTCAAAGTTTGAAAGAATTGCACTCCATGATTTTTCATGTTACCAGACTTGACTAAAATATGACTTTGAATCTTTTAAGGGTCAGACTCGGCCTCCAGATTCGAAGAGTTTGGGTTGATTCGAGGGTAAAGGGTTGGATATTTGGGATGGGGAGGTTGTAGATGTGTTGTGGTATTAGTTTGGTGAGGATTGGAGTGGTCTACGGCGTCGTCGTCGGGCTGAGGCGGTGGAATACTGGGCGGCGGGCTAGGGTTCTAAGGAGATGAGAGACAGGGGTGATGAACACAAAGGAAAGGGGGGGGTTGTTCTGAGTTAATCTCGGAACTTTTGGATATATTTAATCAGTGTACAAGAAGCCATCTCCACCGTTGGATGAGCCAAGATTAAAGGCTCAGATCATTTTAAACCTACTAACTCGAAACGACGTCATATGGTACTAGGGGGGTTTGGACCGGGTTGGACCCGGATCTGGGCCGGGTGTGGGGGCAATTTGATCGGGTATTAGGTGTAATTGTTTGGGCCTGGAAGAAGTTTGATGGGAAAGCCCAAAAAATCCAATTTCTTCTTATTTCCCTTCTTTTCTTTTCCAATTTCAAATCCTTTTCTTCTTTTTCAAATTAAAAATAAAACCTAAATTAAAGTTTTGACTAAATTATCCTACCCAATTAGATTAATCAATCACCCTAGTATTTACAATAATTAATTAAATCTTAAGTTCAAAGAAAATATAAAATTCAAATCTAAAGAGTTAAAAATGCAGAATGAGCTATTTTTGTGATTTTTATATCTTATAAAACACTAAATTACTAATTAATTAAAAATACAAAAATTAAATCCTAATGAAAATGCAGCATATTTTGTATTTTTCATTAACTAAAATGCACAAACAAAATGCAAACAATTAATAGAAAATACCACGAAAATCCACAAAATTGCAAACACTGAAAGAAATTATTTTGTTTTGAATTTATGGGAGTAATTCATATAGGGCAAAAATCACGTTCTCACAACTGCCCCTCTTTGCTCGGAAACATGAAGAGTTTTCGTGTAAAGATGAAGTGAGCGGATACGAGCGATTTTTGCCCGTCTGAATACTCCGTGGGAAGCATATTTGAAAGATTTGACAGCACCCTGCTTCCGAGGTTGCCTGCATATCTTTGGCTAAAAAGAAATCAGGTCAGTGTAGTTCAGGAATGTTTGGTAGCTGGGACTACCATGAAGCTGTGATTTCAATGTTGTTGTTGTTGCTGCTACTGCTTACTGAACCCCCTTATTACACCATGTCAAAAATAAAAGAAGCTAGACTAGACTATGATCTACGCTTTACAAAATCTTATCTAGATCTTCAAACTTGCTTTTGTGTTTTTTGTTGCCTTGTTGTCCTCTATTCTCTCGATGACATCCATTTGTGCCACCTTGAATTGTAAGATGAGATGTTTTCCCCTTCTTTAAGTGGGTGCCTGACTGCTGAATTCGATATGTATTCTCATGCTCTCCATACGGGCTCTTGACTCCAAAACGTGAATGTATTCCCATGCTATCCAGGCGGGCTCCTGACTTCAGCAAAATAGACACAAACAAAGAAAATTTTTGCCCCAATTTGGGTATGTGGGACCATGTGTAAGTGTAAAACGAATCACATTGCCGAATATCAAAGAATATTGAAAATCAAAACTTGAATTGTACTCCCTTGTTCTCCAGGCGGGCTCCTGACTGCTAAACTTGAAAGTATTCCCTGCTTTCCAGGCGGGCTCCTGACTTCAACTTGAAAGAATTCCGTGCTCCCCGGCGGGCTCCTGACTTCAACTTGAAAGTATTCCCTGCTCTCCAGGCGGGTCCTGACTTCAACTTGAAAGTATTCCCTGCTCTCCAGGCGGGCTCCTGACTTCAAAATAGACAGAATAAAGAATTTGAAAGCTAAAACTTAAATTGTACTCCCTTATTTTCCAGGCGGGCTCCTGACTGCTGCGCTTGAATGTATTCCCTGCTTTCCAGGCGGGCTCCTAACTTCTAACTTGACATGTATTCCCTACTTTCCAGGCGGGCTCCTGACTTCAACGAAATGACAAAAACAGAGGAAAGTTTCTGCCCCAGTTTGGGTATCTGAGGAGATATGTAAGTGTAAAACGGATTAGATTACCAACTATCAATAAGAACTTGAAAGCTAAAATTTGAATTGTACTCTCTTTTTCTCCAGGCGGGATCCTGACTGCTGACTTGAAATGTATTCCCTGCTCTCCGGGCGAGCTCCTGACTGCTGTCTTGAAATGTATTCCCTGCTCTCGGGATCCTGATTTCAAAATAGACAAAACAGAGGATTTAAAGGTTAAACTTAAATTGTACTCCCTTGTTCTCCAGGCGGGATCCTGATTGCTGCGCTTGACAGTATTCCCTGCTCTCTAGGCGGGCTCATGATTTCAAAATAGACAAAACAGATAAAACAAGAAAAATTTTCTGCCCCAGTTTGGTAGCTGGGCACATGGGTGAATGTTAAACTGAATCATTCTACAAATTATTGCTAAGAATTTGAAAGCCAAGTCCTATTATCCAGGGAGGTCCCGTCAACTGACAATTATAGATCTAAGCTATATCTTCTAAAGGTATTGCTTCCCCTAAGTCATGTTATCTAAGAGGGTTTTAAACTACATCATATTATCCAGGAAGGCCCTGAAAATCAAAATCAAGTCTTGTCCTAAAATGACACTTTTATGACTAAATTATACAACCTTATGACCGGATTTTATGCTACATCTTGTGATCCAATGGAAATTTTTAAAGCTAGTTCCCATTATTCAGGAGGGTCCTGAAAACTCCTAATTGAATCTTATTTTAAACATGTAGACCAACTTATATTCCTCTGAGGATACATTTGTGCTAAATTATGTGACTCATGGTTGTTTTGAACTTTAAACTAGGTCCTATTTTTCAAGAGGGTCCTGAAACTTATTGTCAAACCTTTTGATGCCTGCCTTTCCTTGCGGAGAGTTCCTCCGAAACAAACGAACTTTTTTGCCCATGTTTCAATCAAAGGACAAAATGGTGGTTAGTTGATGGCATTCGTGTTGAAGATCCTTCCACTGCATTGTTTTGTTTTGACTGTCTTCTCCGCACTGGCCCTGAACCGTCTAACTTTCTGACTGACTTTCAAACCCCTGACCTTTGGATGACCCGAGTGTTCTATACCCGAACCATTGTTTCACACCTCTGACCCCTTTAACTGAACCTTTGTATTTCCATGACATCACCAAATCATTCCCCCGATGAAATTTCCGGTGATTCCTTGTACCTCCCTTTACATCATGTTATCCTTAGTATGCTCTGACCACGCTGTGCTTTGCAATTTTGGAAGTTGGTAGTGAACTTTGAAATTCCTTCTTATTTGCTTAAGTATAACTGACAATGGGGAACGTCTTAAAGAAATAAACCCAAAAGAAATGAAGTGCAATGACTTTCAGAGTTAAAGATAAAGAAATCCAAAACTGGAAGACTATGAAGAGAAAAAGAAGCGAGACTTATCTGAGTGGAACAACTGGTACCAATGATCATGATATGCATTTTGGATTAATCGGCCCAATCTGTTCAACCAATCAACTTTCAATTGCCATACTTTGTTGCCCCGGAATTTCCATAACCCGATTTCTTCACCCAAATCCTGACATTGTTCATCCTGCGGTGCCTTGGAGGGTTTCCACCAGCAGACCTCTCTCATCCGTTCGTCTCTCAACTCACTTTCGCCTTATGGTGCCCGTGAGGGTTTTCACCCATAAGACTGTCTTATTTTGATTTCTCTCAGTTGTCGTCGCCTTACGGTGCCCGTGAGGGTTTTCACTAATAAGACTCTCTCATTTTTGACTTCTTTTCCCTCTTTGGACCAGAGTGTTGCCCCTGATGTGAATCACCGCTACCTGCTTGACTTGGCATTTCCCAAACACTGATCGGATGGTCTTTCTTTGGACCGTAATGTGGCTTTCAGATGGGTTTAGAAAGGAAGGGTATAAAAAGCTCAAAACAATTTGATTGGGTTCAAATTTACAACTTTCGGAATCAGATTTCTGATAACAACCACATCTCCTGCCCCAGTTTCTTGTTTGGGGACTTTTGGATTTTTACTTTGCTGAGACCGAACCGTGAGGCTGCCTACGTATCCTTAAAAGGAATCAGGTCGAACATAGTTCATGACATAGGAATTACTTTGTTTGTTGTGATTTTTCTTCTCTTTTTCTTTCTCTTCTTTTCCTCTTTTGTTTTCCCTTTTGTTGTGTTTTCTTTTTTTTTTCCTTTTTTTTTCTTTCTTTTTTCTTTTCATTCTTTTCTTTCTCCTTCCATTCTTTTCTTTCTCTTTTCATTCTTTCTTTCTCTTTTCTTTTTCCTTTCTCTTTTTCTCTCCTTCATTTACTTATCTTTACGCTTGTGTTTCCGATATTTGCTATTGATTCCAAAGAAGGGGTATGAAAGAAAATTAATGAGGCTCAAAGGGGTAACGAGGGATAAAGTGTTTAGATAGCAGGACAAAATGCCTCGTCATTTCAATATTCGAGACATGCCAAATACAAACAAGTCCAATCAAAGAAAGAAATCATACATAATATCTCTTGACTGCATCAGAATTGATAGTCATTTCTACACATTTGCCTTCTACATCTGTCAAATACAATGCACCATTAGACAACACTATAGTCACAACGAACGGCCCCTGCCAATTTGGGGCGAATTTTCCTTTTGATTCAACTTGATGAGGAAGAATGTGTTTCAATACTAACTGCCCCACTTCAAACTTTCATGGACGCACCTTCTTGTTGTATTCTCTTGCCATTCTCTATTGATACAACTGGACATGACACGCTGCTGCCAGTCTCTTTTCATCGATCAAACTCAATTGTTCTAAGCGGGTTTTGACCCACTCCTCATCAACGATCTCAGCCTTCGCGACAATTCAAATGGATGGAATTTCCACTTCTGTGGGTATCACTGCTTCAGTGCCATACACCAACGAATAAGGAGTCGCCCCTACTGAAGTACGGACAATAGTGCAATAACCTAGCAATGCAAATGACAACTTTTCATGCCACTGCCTAGAACCTTCCACCATTTTTCGAAGTATCTTCTTTAAATTTCTGTTGGCCGCCTCAACTGCTCCGTTTGCCTTAGGGCGGTATGGGGTAGAATTGCGATGTGTAATCTTGAACTGCTGACATACCTCTTTCATCAGATGACTATTGAGATTACCCCCATTGTCTATAATGATCACCTTCGGTATCCCAAACCGACAAATGATATTTGAATGCACAAAATCAACCACCGCCTTCTTGGTTACAGACTTGAATGTTTTAGCCTCTACCCACTTGGTGAAATAATCGATGGCCACCAAAATAAACATGTTCCCGTTGGACATTGCTGGCTCGATTGGTCCAATGACATCCATTCCCCAAGCAACAAAAGGCCATAGTGCAGACATTGTATGTAATTCAGATGGTGGAGAATGAATCAAATCTCCATGAACTTGGCACTAATGACATTTACACACGAAACTGATACAATCTCGCTCCATAGTGAGCCAATAATAACCTGTACGAAGAATCTTCTTTGCCAGCACATACCCACTCATGTGCGGTCCACAGACTCCAGAATGTACTTCGGTCATGATAGCTGCGGCCTGTTTGACATCTACACTTCTTAATAACCCAAGATCTAGAGTTCCTTTGTACAAAACTCCTCCACTGAAGAAAAATCCACTTGCCAAGCGACGAATTGTTCTCTTTTAATCACCTGTGGCTTGTACCGGATATACTCTCATTCGGATGTATTCCTTAATATCGTGAAACCAAGGTTCGCCATCGAGTTCTTCTTCCACCATGTTATAATAATCATGCTGATCGCGAACCTGAATATGCAACGGGTCTACATAAGCCTTATCTGGATGATGTAACATTGACGCCAGAGTAGCCAAAGCATCGGCGATCTCATTGCGGATCCTCGGAATATGCCTGAACTCTATTGATTGAAACCGTTGGCAGAGATCATGCAAGCATTGCCGGTACGGTATGAGTTTTAAATCCCACATTTTCCATTCTCCCTGAATTTGGTGTACCAGAAGGTCCGAGTCACCCAAGACCAAGACTTCCTGGACACCCATGTCCATAGCCATCCTCAAACCCAAAATGCATGCCTCGTATGCATGCCTCGTATTCTGCCATGTTGTTAGTACAGTAGAACTGAAGTTGTGCTGTAACAAGGTAATGATGTCATGTTTCAGAAACAAGTACCGCTCCTATTCCAAATCCTTTCATGTTAGCAGCACCATCAAAGAAAAGCTTCCATCCTGGCCTTTCAATCTCTTCCGACTCATCAATGTGCATTACTTCTTCATCAGGGAAGTAAGTCTTCAAAGGTTCGTATTCTTCATCCACAGGATTCTCAGCCAAATGGTCGACCAATGCTTGTGATTTTATTGCAGTCCTAGTCACATAGATAATGTCAAATTCTGTGATCAAGATCTGCCACTTTGCGAGCCTTCCTGTGGGCATGGGCTTCTGGAAGATATACTTCAACAGATCCAAGCGAGAGATGAGGTAAGTAGTATAAGATGACAAATAATATTTCAGCTTCCGGGCTAACCAAGTTAGGGCGCAACACGTCCTCTCAAGCTGAGTGTACTTAACCTCGTAAGATGTGAACTTCTTGCTGAGATAATATATGGCTTGCTCCTTCCTGCCAGTGATGTCATGCTGTCCCAACACGCATCCAAATGAATTGTCCAGGACTGTCAAATACAGAATCAAAGGTCTCCCTGGTTCTGGCGGGACCAACACAGGTGGGTTTGACAAGTACCCCTTTTATCTTATCAAATGCTTCCTGACATTCATCTGTCCACTTGACTGCAGCATCTTTCTTTAACAATTTGAAGATAGGCTCACAAGTTGTCGTGAGCTGAGCAATAAACTGGCTGATGTAATTCAATCTTCCCAACAGTCTCATCACCTCAGTCTTGTTCTTTGGAGGCGGCAATTCCTGGATGGCTTTAATTTTTGATGGGTTTAATTCAATACCCTACTGACTATGAATCCCAGCAACTTTCCAGACGGAACACCGAACGCGCATTTTGCAGGATTGAGCTTGAGATTGTACCTGCGAAGCCTTTGGAAGAACATTCTCAGATCTCTGACATGGTCAGACTGCTTTCTAGACTTTACAATCACATCATCCACATAAACCTCGATCTCCCGGTGTATCATGTCGTGGAATATAGTTGTCATTGCCCTCATATAGGTTGCCCCAGCATTTTTCAAACCAAATGGCATGACCCGATAATAGTACGTTCCCCAGGGCATGATGAATGCCGTCTTTTCTGCGTCTTCTTCATCCATTAAAATCTGGTGGTAGCCCGCATAACAATCCACAAAAGAACAAATCTCATGTTTGGCACAATTATCGATCAACATATGGATGTTCGGCAGTGGGAAGTTATCCTTGGGACTCGCCTTGTTGAGGTCTCGATAATCAACACACACCCTGGTCTTGCCATCCTTCTTCGGCACATGCACTACATTGGCTAACCAAATAGGATACCGAGTGACCCGAATGACCTTGGCCTCAAACTGTTTGGGGACCTCTTCCTTAATTTTGACACTCATATCAGTTTTAAATTTTCTCAGCTTCTGCTTGACAGGGGGAATGCCGGATCAGTGGGCAATTTGTGAACCACCAAGCCAGTGCTTAGACCTGGCATGTCATCATAGGACCATGAAAAAACATCTTTATACTCGAAGAGTGTTTTAATTATCTCCTCTCTGAGTTGTGGTTCAAGATAGACACTTATTTTAGTTTCCCGGATATTATCTTGGTCCCCTAAATTGATTGTTTCTGTATCACTCAGGTTAGGCTTGGGTTTTTCTTCAAAATGGCTTAATTCTTTA
Organism: Nicotiana tabacum; assembly: GCF_000715075.1. Lineage (NCBI taxonomy): Eukaryota > Viridiplantae > Streptophyta > Magnoliopsida > Solanales > Solanaceae > Nicotiana > Nicotiana tabacum. The sequence continues at coordinate 47,856,105 of NC_134089.1, read as the reverse complement.
CTAATCTCTTCAAAGGCTTCATCCTCATCATATTCCGATTCAACATCACACTCTATTTCTTGAATTACTATTTCAAAATTAGATTGGCTTTTAAGACTGGGCCGGAGATTCCGCATGCATGTCATATCATTGAAGCCAGCATAAAAAGAACTGTATAGGAAAGAAAGGAAAACAAAAATAAAACTATCAGGAAAAGAGGAAAAGAGAAATTGCATTTCATTGAAATTAAAGATAACGGGGTTTATACATCCAAACAGACGGAACATAGCATCTGAATTACAACCTTGGAATAATCCAGATAAATTGAAAGAAAATCAAAGCAAACTACCAAAACTCCCTCCTGGTGGGGAGAGGAGTAGCTTCCCAATTGCTAATCTTCGCACTAGGCCCAACAAATTGCACATCTGCCTTGCTAGAACCCTCTCCAGCTTCCAGCACGTTCACATCGGCGAATATCCTCTCAAACCTTTCCATCAAATCTCCATCAACATCAACCACCGAACTGGGAACCGTCGTCACTGGGCGCTTTCTGGTACCAGGCCTGACAAATGATCGGAAAGATGCGGGACTGGCTTTGGTAGGGCCCATGCTCTCTATTTTATATTTTGGTTCTTCTCACGTCTACGACTGTGGGCTTGAACCCCAGACCAAATGTGTCCAAGTTTTGAGGAAAAGACACCAGCTGTACGATAGCTTGTAGAGATGCACCCAAACCTTTGCCCGGTACGAAACCATTTTTCAACATTTCAACAGCTACCATGACTGATGCAGCAGCTACCCTTGGAGACGACACGCAGTTCCCTTCAGGAATTTTCTCTACCGATACCATGTCAAAAACCTGATAAACCCATGGTCCCTTGTCGTCTTCAACCTCTATGAGCAGAACAATGGCATCATTGGGAACACACAAAATGTCTTCGCCATGCACAATAATTTCTTGTCGATCCCATTCAAACTTGATCATTTGATGAGTAGACGGGGCCACTCTGTTAGCATGAATCCAGGGTCGTCCTAACAGCAGATTGTAAGAAACAGCCACACCGAGTACCTAGAATTCCAAAGTAAATTCAACTGGCCCTATTGTAAGCTCAAGCACTATGTCCCCGACTGAATCTTTCCCTCCACCATCGAATCCCCGAATGCAGATACTATCTTTGTGAATTCTTTCATCATCCACCTTCAACTTGTTCAGAGTAGAAAGAGGGCAAATATTTGCACTAGAACCATTGTCAACTAGTACCCGAGTAACCACGGAATCTTCACATTTCACCATCATATAGAGGGCTCTATTGTGCTCAGTACCCTCTATGGGCAACTCATCGTCAGAAAAAGTGACTCTGTTTACCTCAAATATCTTGTTAGCTATCTTTTCCAAGAGGTTTACTGAGATTTTGTCAGGAGCGTGGGCTTCGTTCAAGATCTTCATCAAAGCCCGACGGTGCTCGTCTAAATGGATCAATAATGACAAGGGCGAGATCTGAGCTGGTGCCTTCCTTAACTGCTTCACAATGGAATAGTCCTATACTTTCATCTTTCTCAAAAATTCTTCTACTTCTTCCTTGGTCACCGCTTTCTTCATGAACACTGGATTATCTTTTGAGGTCTTAGCTTTTCTCAACTCTTCGGGGGCAAAGCATCTCCCTGATCGAGTCAAACCATGAGTATCACACACTTCTTCTTTAACCTCTTTCCCCTTGTAAGTCACTGTCACTTGTTCATAATTCCATGGGACTGCCTTGCTGTTGACTATGGGTAATTGAGTTACCGGTTTGATAATGACAGGATCTGTGCGGGCGCCCTTCACAATTACTACAGGCTTGTTCGTCATTCCTGGCACAACCACTTTCGCTCTTTCGTGTTTTGCTGCAACGTCACTTGAGGACCCCTTCTTGACCTCCACAGATGGTTCATTATTTGCCCCGTTCAACTTGATCACAAACTTCTCACTTGTTGACTTTTCTAATGGCTTGGGTTCACTAGCTCGAATCATCATGACGGTTTGCGAAGGCTTCTTAGGCTCCCTTCCCTTATGCACTATCTCAATCAATATTTGTCTCCTGATGGGCTAGCAACGGGTTCTGGTTGATGTTGGGTGCCTCCAGGGCTTGGTCCTCAATCCGATTAGTATCAATGAGTACTTGAATAACTATTTTCAATTTCCAGCATTTCTTTGTGTCGTGACCCGGGGTCCCTGAATAATACTCACAACTCACCGAGCGATCAAGATTTCTGGGAAGGGGATTCGGGAGTTTAGCCTCGATCGGGTTCAACATACCCAACTGTCTCAGTCGGTGGAATAGACTAGCATATGATTCTCCCAATCGAGTGAAAGTCTTCTACTTCTGCAACCTCTTATTCTTAAAGGCTTGATTTGGTTGAAAACTTGTTCCAGGGGGATTTCTATAGGCTCTTGGGGGTGGATAGGCATTTTTTGGAGCTAGGTATGGACTTGGTGGAGCCGGCGCACACCATTGTGCATGATCTGGAGGTTGGGTATAGGTTTGTGCATGATGGATGGAAAAATGGGGATCGGGCGATGGGTAGTAGTGTTGTGGTGGACTATATGGAGTGTGGGGGTAAGTTTGGTGGTAGGGTCGAGGCGGGTTGTAGTAACGTGGAAGGTTCTTGGATCCAACCCAAGCTCCCGACTCAATTGTAGCAACATCCTCTTTCTTCTTCTGCCCGAGTACACCTCCAGTACTGTTTTGAATGACCTGGGTGGTTGCTTTGATTGCTGAATAACTCATGATCTTGTTGGACTTGAGTCCCTACTCAACCATGCCTCCTATTTTTACAACTTCATTAAAGGATATGCCCACTGCTGACACCAAGTAACAAAAGTAAGTGGGTTCCAAAGCCTACAAGAAATAATAAACCATCTCACTTTCTTTCATCGGAGGGTCAACCCTCGCTGCTTAATCTCTCCAACGGAATCCATATTCCCTGAAGCTCTCACTGGGCTTCTTCTTAATCTTTGTCAATGACAGACGGTCTGGGATAATTTCGAGGTTGTACTGAAAATGGCAGGCAAAGGCTTGGGCCAAATCGTCCCATGTGTACCACCTATTGTGATCTTGTCTATTATACCATTCTAATGCCGATCCACTCAAACTTTGGCTGAAATATGCTATCAGCAATTCATCTCTTCCACCTTCTCCTCTCATCTTGCTATAAAATCCTCTTAAATGTGCTACTGGGTCACCATGCCCGTCGTACAGATCAAACTTGGGCATTTTGAACCCTGCTGGTAACTGAACATCTGGGAACAGACATAAATCATTATAAGACACACTTACTTGACCTCCCAACCCCCTCATATCTCTGAACGATTGTTCTAAGCTTTTGACCTTTCTGATCATCTCTTCATGCTCGGGATTTTTGGGTGGCTTTTCGGTCTCTGCCGGGAGATCAAGATGAGGGGTGTAAGAATATGGTTCTGGAACTTTGAAGGTGGGTTCAGGGGGATAATACTGGTTGTCGTGAGTTTGGAATAGAGGTTCACTGGAAGATCGGTGTAATGTAGCAGGTGGAGGTGCCACAAAAACAGGTGTAATTGGTGGGGGAGGGTATGGGACTTGTTTGGGTGGTGGAGCTTGAGAATTATGGGAAGTGGAGCCATAGCATTGTTGGTAGAGGGGAAAGGCTGGAGATGAGTTCACAGTGGGAGGCTCCAGAGGTTAGGCTGATGGTGGGATACAAGTAGGGTTGGCGGGATAAACCGGTGGTGGATGCCCCTTTGCCCAGGCTTGCTACATTTCAGTCATCTGCTGCTTTAACTTATACATCTCTTCCTTCATTGCATTAACATCCAGTTCTTCCACCTCTTTTGACGGGTCAACAATACTTGTCTCCGGTTCTTGGTTGGCCATATTCAGCCTGTCTTTTGATCGGTGTTGTATGAGTGAGTTGCCAGAATGACAATCAACGAACCACCTTCCTGGACTCAATACATCAACAACAACCTTGTTAGCGATTAAGATTTACACAGATTGGTAACCACATTTTGGGGAATGAATGCACCTAAGCAGTTAATCGCTTCTATTATGCATTTGATCGGCTTTTTGCGTCATCCCGACTTTTCCATTTGCAACTTCCTTCTCTTTCTTTTCTTTTTCCATTCTATCCTTTGCTTTTCTTTGTTTTTATCCTCTCATTTTCCTCTTGTTTTGCCATTGTTTTTCTCTTACTTTCTTTCTTTTTTTTTTCTCTTGTTTTTTCCTCTCTTCATTTTTTTCCTCATTTGGTTATGGTCGAATCCAATGGAGTTTTCCTACATATCATGACCCCGCATGAATCAGACCGAGCATAGTTCTAGGAGATAAGTACGAAAGTAAAAAACAATTTTTGCGATTTTCAACTTCATAAAAAACTTTTCATTGAAAATACATGGCAATTTATGCTTCATTTGTTCTCTATCGTTTACTATGAGTCTATTCATAGTACAAATATATTTTCTCCTGTTGCTCTCTTGAGCCGAGGGTCTCCTGGAAACAGCCTCTCTACCCCTCGGGGTAGGGGTAAGGTCTGCGTACATATTACCCTCCCCAGACCCACTTGTGGGATTATACTGGGATGTTGTTGTTGTTGTTGTTGTCAACTTCATAAAAAGCAAACACTTTGACTACAAAGACTCCACACTAACAAATTCCAAAAGAAACTAACAGACGCTGATAAAAAGATGAAATACAGACTCCAAAACAAACTATCATACTCCGACAAAAGAAAATACAGACTCGAACACAATTGACAGACTCTAGCAAAAGAAAATACAAACTCAACACAATTGACAGACTCTGACGGGAAAGGAAATACAGACTCAAATGAAAAATCATGAATACATTAATGCTCCTGGTGCCCACGGGACATCATTCGGTCTCGCCGCGGGCCTATATGCAAGATCCCTTTGAAGTCGGTCCAAGTCATTCATTATCTGCTTAACGAATGTCATCACTGCCGCGAAGAAGGTAGTGCGATTCATATCCTCACAGATTTGGCACTTTATAGCCATGTAATCGGCGATGTTTCTGATTCTCTCTCATATAATACCTTTTTCTTGTAACAACGCCCAATCTATTGGGCCCTGGCCCCCAAAGTTTGCTCGGCCACTTGATTTTGCTCCTGAAGTTGATGCAGATCTATTTCTAATTGTGCCAATGCCGTATAACAATGTTCTCTTTCAACCTTGAAGTCTTTCACCTGTTTGATCATTTTGTTTTCTATGGCGATGGCCCTTTTCTTTAATCCCGCGACCTCATCATCGTACTTTTCTTTCAACTGCTTAACCAGGCGTGCTCGTTCATCTGCATTTTTAGCCAACTGTTTTCGAGCCTTGGCTAGTTCACCTTCTGCTTTGTTTAAATCAAAACTATAGTCACTCACTTTCTGCCTCAAGTTAGCTATGAGTTTCTCATCTTTGGCACTTCAGACTGGGTTCTCTGCCGCTATTTTCATTTTCCAAATCTGGGCTTGAAGGTCCTCATTTTCTATGGCTAACTTTTTCTTTTCTCCTTCATCCGCCACGGCCTGCAAGCTATTTTCAAACTGAAGGTCCCTAACTTGTTTTTCCAATTTGCCTATGGTAGCCCTATACGCATTTTCTTTGGCCAACCAGTCCCATTGCACTTGTGCTCCGTCGGTGAACTGTTGGACATGAGGTCTTTTTGTGGGCCTTTCGAGCTCATGTTGAACACAAGACCTTTTACCATACCAAGCAGTGTAACTAGGCTTTACCTCGCCTCTGGATAGATCTCGTACTTGAGTATTGGGCCCTAAGAATCTGCACTGATGCCAAATTCGGCGCACTTTCTCTTCTGGGTAGGCAGCTTTTGGCTCTAGCTCAATGACCTGCCGACTCAAATCTTCATCGTATGGGATGGTATGGTATCGGCCTAACTGACGTAGTACTCTGTGCGGAGCATAAGGCTAGATACTCAGAAGAACCATTAACAACAGAAAGCATTCCTCAACTGACATGTAGATTACCACACCGACCGAGAGCCACCTGAATGTCCATTCGATCTTATTTGTAGTCAAAGATCTCAAATAAGCATGCCATGCTTCCGTACCTTCCGGGAACCGATAACCCTCTACCCACTTTTCTTGCTTTTCAATGCACTCAAGGCCATTCACACCACAAGTAAAGTATCCAGGATGGTGGCAAAGGTTTTCCTCCATCCATAATTGTAACAGCATATTGCAACCTTCAAAGAACTTTCCCCCTTCCCGACAGAGGGTCAGAGCTCGGTAAATTTCCGCCAAGTTCAACAGCATTATAGTCCTATTTTCCTTTTTCATCATAAAGTCGGCTATCCCTACAAGTCCCAACTCTATGTTCCCGTCTTTTCTAGGGCAAACCAAAATACCCAGGAACGCCGCTATAAAAGCTAATCCTCTCCGAGTTTCCCACTTGTTTTGATTTCCCGCGTGAGTAAGACCGGTATCTGGCATTTCGAAGCCACGGAGATTCCCCTAACGTCGATACAGAAAATAGAAGGTACTGAATCCTTTGGCCAAATTTCCGTCTTGGATGTCAGGACTGATGCTTAAAAAGTCCAAAAATTTATGAGGGGTTACTGTTCTTGGTGCCACCGGATATTGACTTCTAAGATTCCCTTCAAACCCAGCATAACCTGCTATCTCTTCCAGTGTAGGAGTTAACTCGAAATCGGCAAAGTGAAATACATTATGTGTTGGGTCCCAGAATGGTATCAAGGCCTCGATCACGTCTTTTCTTGTCTTAACCTTCAAGAGGCCGATAAGACCGCCCAATGCTTTTGTCACAGCCTTTCTGCTATATTCCCCCAAATCATGCCACCACATATGTAACTCCAAAGGGATCTCTTCACGGAGTGAGAAAGGTTCATTTTGAATTGTGCTCATCCTACACATTTATTTAGGTGATTTTAATTAAAAGGAAACTACGATTCGTTTTGAGTCAAGAAAAATGACAATCTTTTTTTTCCAAAATTTTCACACAAATATCCGGCTTTGCCAATACGGCCTTTCAGTACTTCGAAAACGAAGATTTTAAGGCTATGCCGGCTAGCCAGCCAAAACCTTTAAAAGTGATTAAAAATGGTTGTTCTTGCCAAAACAGCCTTCTGGCGCCCTTTTCGGGACATTTGGCTATTTCTGACAAGAATGACATCACCCTAATTATTTTCAAATTAAAGTAAATTTTTTGCTCTTTTGTGTTATTTTTGCAAAAAGGAAGTTGGACCCGATGGGGGTTGCCTACGTATCTCACACCCTGTGAGAATCAAATTGGCGTAGTTCGGGAATTTATTTATTTTTTTTAGAAAATGAACCCAACTTCTTTTTTTTCCTATTTTTCTTTAAAATTCACAAAATTCCCCTCCTTTTTCAAAATTTTGACAGAGTTTCAGTATACTTTTAGGGACATTGGTTTTCACCGCAGGTAATTAATTACCTCACACTGTTGTTTTCTTTTCCCAAATTCTCTCCCTTTTATTCAAAAGCCGGTCAGCATGCAAATCCGAAGCAAATAAATGCACAAGTAGCAAGTAAGATGCATCAGGATGGTCTTTTTTATTTTGGGTGCACCTGTCCTAGACAGACCCAACCCCTGTGTTGAGTCTCCAAAGTCAAAATGCACATGATGCAAACAAACGTTCCTACTAGGGATCCGGCATGAGGTATTGTTATACTAGGTTTAAAAACCTGGGTTTACTTGTTCTAGGCCTGGCTTACCCGAGCGGACAGCTCGAGCCGAGGGGGGTAGCGTACCGGGAATACAGAAGCTTTACTGGCTTTGCAACTTGTTCGAACCTCGTTCTAATTTTGGAATATGACTCTAACAGAAAAGAAGTCCCACGAAGTGCACACTTCTTCATGATTTAGAAGAGTCAGAGAAAAGAGGGATTTCGCAGCAGTTTATATATAGTTCACGAAATATCAAAGGGGTAAAAGCAATCAATTAGCACATTAGGCCCAAATCATGTAACAAATTCAGAAAATGGATAAAGCCAACTATAACAATTATTCTAAGCTCGAATTCTTGAACCCTGAACCAGAGATTCTGGGTTCGATCCCGAGTAGAGTCGCCAGAGCTGTCACACCTCCTTTTTCCTACCCCCGGAAGGGCGTAAAGGAGTTTTTCCAATTCAAATACAATCGAAACGGTTGACTATGTTCAACAGTCCGCGAACCAGAAATCCGAGTAAGAAATTCTGTTAACCTGGGAGAAGGTGTTAGGCATTCCCGAGTTCCGTGGTTCTAGCACGGTCGCTCAACTGTTATATTCGGCTTAATTATCTAATTTTAAGACATTTTTAAACCTATGTGTATTTTAACTTTAAAACCGCTTTTAATTATTTTAAAGAAGATTTCAACGTCATCTAAAATACGTCTTTGGACCACGCCACATGAAATGCACCCGCAGTCCGAGACACGTTTTATTTAACGTTGTTAAGATTTGGAGTTGGGTCACATAAAATGCACACCCGAGTTTAGGAAGGTAATATTATTAAAATACGCGCCTAAAGCAACTACGTATTTGCAGCTTTGCGAGGGCCATGGTAAATTCGCTAAAAGGTACGCCTCAATTTATTTGAACTTGATTAAAGAAAAGAAAGACCTAATAGCAATCTAAAACACCTTATTGAAATCCTAATATCTATTTTTAGAAAATTCCAAAGCCTACTATATTTAATAATTAGTGCACCAGTTACTATTTAAATTCATAAGGCCAAAGAAGCCCAGTCCATATAAGGTGCGTACAAGATAGAGACCCCTCAATAGCTGAAGACGGTCAGGCCTTAGCATGCCAGGCCGGAATTAATATTGGGCTTGAGACATGCCCAATTCGAACAAAAGCATGCCCAAGTCGAATGAGGAAGAGATCAGAGGATCGAGTCCAAACAGCCGCAGGAGGAAAGTTTTCAAACTAAAGAAAACCGCATGAACGACTGAACTTTAAAAATTTGCAGATTTCCAAACTCGAATCGAATGACCACAAAAACTGAAGCTATGGCAGCTGACTACTGAAGCATCCATTCATCACAGGGTTAATACTTGTACCAAACACACATTAATCACTTTCATGCTCACATAATATTTCAAACATTTAAACCTAAACTAACGTTTAAACATGAAGCAACCTTGAAGACACTTGACCCGAAACAGTACCCTTATAAATCAAACCACTGATGATTTCCATACTTTGTGAATAACATAGCTCAATTATTAAAGTTCGACCAAATTGCTATATGAATGTCAAGCTTACATATGCTGACAGTAATGGAACCTAACAATTTCCCAATAACTTCTACATACAGATAACAAGGATTGCAAAATTGACCTATAACACTAAAGCTAAATAAACAGCAAGATCCAAATATGTCATAGTCTCCACAGTTCACAACTAATTACAGCATGAGAATTCAATTACTTAAATGGAATTTAACTAGGACTATACTATGAATAAATGAGGGAATATAAACATCACGCAAAGAAACAAAGAACTAAAGCACGATGGTTCTTCCATTGCATCCTTGAATCAAGCCTTACATCATGAAGGGTTTAGAACTTGTACATGGAATTCGAAAAGAAAAGCAGAAAAATGGAGAATCAGCAACAGAACAGTAGCAGGCCAATACCAGCAATACCAGCTCAACCAAGATGAACTTGAAAATAAATAGAAGACAATCCCACTCGAACAATACCCAAAACAACATCAAAATTAAACCTCAAACACCCAATCTCAGTCCATTTTAAGACTATATCAATCAGAAATTCTTTTCAGGATTTAAAACTGAAGGAATTACAGAGCGAATTTCGATGAAACAGTAAGTTTACTCTAATTTTCAGCCGTTTTTCCTTTTTTTGAATTTCAGCTCTCTAATCTCTTGGGTCTGCCTTGAAAGGCAAGAAATGATGCCTTTATAGGCACGAAAGTAGGGCAGCCTCAGCTTGCACTTTGCCCCTTTTCTAATTTTGTTTTTTCCTTAAGTGTCCCTAGCTTAATTTTTCAGAAGTCAAATAGGTCCCAAGGTCAACTTCTAAGAAGCTTCCTATTTCTGTTACAGCAAGATTCCCTATGCAGATTTCCCGGAATACCCCTCAAACCCTGGTTAATTACTTTTCAAAAACTAGAACGGGTCCAAATGTGGGCCAAATTGGCCCAACCAAATTGGTATGGGTCTGCAGACCCAAATAAGATCCTACTTAGGCTTTTGATTTTTCAAAAACCAATTAGAAACAGACAGGGATCCCATTAAGAACTGACCCAGAATTCCCAAGAGAAGGAACCCAGAACTTACCAAAGAAGAGGGAGAGAGAGAAGAAAAGGAAAACAAAACATAGGACAGAACACAACTTGAACTCAGAAATTCTAAACGAATTTTAACCAAATTAAAGAAAAGGGGGGGGGGGGTGTAAGAGGATAATGAAAATGTGAGAGAACGAAAAATGCAATGAGAGCGTAGGAACTTACCAAATCGAACCATCGAAACTGGACGGGGACAACAGACTCAACCGAACTTATGCCGATCCTTTGTTCTTTGTCAAGAACAACTGAACGACATAAGTTTCATTGATTCCAAACCTCAAAGTTTGATAGAATTGCACTCCATGATTTTGCATGTTACCAGACTTGACTAAAATATGACTTTGAATCTTCTAAGGGTCAGACTCGGCCTCCAAATTCGAAGAGTTTGGGGTTGATTTGAGGGTAAAGGGTTGGATATTTGGGATGGGGAGGTTGTGTATGTGTTGTGGTATTAGTTTGGTGAGGATTGGAGTGGTCTATGGCATCGTCGTGGGGCTGAGGTGGTGGAATACTGGGCAGCGGGCTAGGGTTCTAAGGAGATGAGAGACAGGGGTGATGAACACAAAGGAAAGGGGGGGTTGTTCTGAATTAATCTCGAAACTTTTGGACATATTTAATCAGTGTACAAGAAGCCATCTCCACCGTTGGATGAGCCAAGATTAAAGGCTCAGATCATTTTAAACCTACTAACTCGAAACGACGTCGTATGGTACTGGGGGGGTTTGGACCGGGTTGGAGCCGGATCTAGGCCGGGTGTGGGGTAATTTGACCGGTTATTAGGTGTAATTGTTTGGTGTTGGAAGAAATTTGAGTGGAAAGCCCAAAAAATTCAATTTCTTCTTATTTCCCTTCTTTTCTTTTCCAATTTCAAATCCTTTCTTTTTTTTCAAATTAAAAATAAAACCTAAATTAAATTTTTGACTAAATTATCCTACCCAATTAGATTAATCAATCACCTAGTATTTACAATAATTAATTAAATCCTAAGTTCAAAAAAATATAAAATTCAAAATTAAACAGTTAAAAATGCAAAATGAGCTATTTTTGTGATTTTTATATCTTATAAAACACTAAATTACTAATTAATTCAAAAATTCAAAAATTAAATCCAAATGCAAATACAGAATATTTTGTATTTTTCATTAATTAAAATGTACAAACAAAATGCAAGCAATTAACAGAAAATGTCACGAAAATCAACAAAATTGCAAACACTGAAAGAAATTATTTTGTTTTGAATTTATGGGAGTAATTCATATAGGGCAAAAATTACGTGCTCACAAATATGATTTAAGCATTTAAAATCGACAACAAGATTCCAAATATTACAAGTAGAGCATGCTTTTGGGTCCTGGACTACGCAGACTTATGCATAACAGTGGCTACGCACGGACTCTCGTCACCTTGTGCGTACGTAGCCCCCACATTTAGTGGGAAATTATTCAATTATTTCACCTATGGGGACAATTCCTTCTTACAAGGTTAGAAAGGAGACTCACCTCGCTCCAAAGTGTTCTTCCAATATCAAGAACGTGCGCAAACCCCTCTGAAGACTCAAGTTGATGCCCAATGCTCCAAAACTAGCTAAATAACGGGCAAACCAATGAAAATATACCTTAATACTCATAACAATTCAATTTATATAAATTCTCAACTTCACTCTATGACGACCCGGTCAGTCGTCTCATGAGTTACCGCTCCGTTTCGCCCATTTCTGCTTCTTTATGCCTTGTTATCCGTGTTCTGTGGTATCGGGTTGGTCGGATCGAGTTCGGAAAGGATTTGGTAAGGTCTGAGAAACTTAGTCTCTTTAGAGTGAGTTTAAGTTGGAAAAGTCAATCGGATGTTGACTTATGCGTTATCGGATGAGAGTTCTGATGGTTCGGTTTGCTTCGGGAGGTGATTTGTGACTTAGGAGTGCGATCGGAATGAGTTTTGGAGGTTCGGGGTAGATTTAGGCTTGAATTGGCGAAGTTGATGTTTTGGCGATTTCCGGTTGGTAGGCGAGATTTTGATATAGGGGTCGGAATGGAATTCCGGGAGTTGCAGTAGTTTCATTAGGTCATTTGGGATGTGTGGGGCCAGTGGTATGTTTGATCGGGACCACAGAAGAGGCTAGGAGAACAGCATCTGCGATGTCGCAGATGCGGGCGAGGAACCGCAGATGCAGATGGTTGGGAACTTAAGTGATCCCGCAGAAGAGGACGTAGAACCGCAAATGCAGTACCGCAGATGCGGAAATGTCCGGGCAGAACATATAAGTTATTTAATTCACGATTTTGAGCTATTTCACCATTTTTATCTCGACTTGGGAGCTTTTTGAGCGATTTGAAAGAGGGATTTCAAGGGAACTTCATTGAGGTAAGAAATTTGGACCTCTTATTCCTATGCTATTATTTCATGGATTAGAGCTAGAAATTATGAAAATTTAGGGTGAAAATTGGGGAAACTAGGGCTTGGAAACTTAGACCTTTAATTGGGGATTTGAAGTACCATTGAGGGTCGGATTTGAGAACTTTTGATATGTATGAACTCGTGGAGAGATAAGGAACTTATTGATGTAAAAAGTATTGAATTTCGAGAACGTGGGCCCGGGGGTCGGGTTTTGGTAATTTCGGGATTTGTGCTGTTTATTGATTATTTTCACTTGGGCTTCGTTCCCTTAGCATATTTTGATGTCCTCGTTCTGATTTTGGATAAATTCGACATGCGTGGAGGACGATTCGAGGGACAAAGGCATCACGAGCTAGGGATTTGACCGGTTCGAGGTGAGTAATGATTGTAAATGATGTTCTGAGGGTTTGAAACCCCGGATTTGCACATCTAGTGCTATATTGAGTGAGGCACACGCTTGATGACGAGCGTGGGGTCGTGCACTATTGAGGATTGTGACTTGGTCGGTCGCGATTAATGATTTTACCGCGTATTTGATTGAAAACTATTTGCTATCATCATTATTTAGGCTGAATGCAATATTTGGGCCTAGTGCCGACTATTTGAACCCTTCGGGGCTTTTTATTGATATTTCCTCACTGTTTTTTGACTTTATACTTGAACTCAGTCATGTTATTTTCCACTGTTTTCATACTCAGCCATGTTTACTCAGTTTTAAGACATAAGTGATATTTTAAATGATGTTTGGGCTGAGAAACACTGTTTTACTATTGCCCGAGGGGCTTGTAAGGATTTTTGACTGAGTAAGGCCGGGGGCCTATGTTGTGAGGAAACATTTGATACTAATTATGAGGCCGAGGGCCTGAGATATGTACACCACGAGGTGGCTTGATTGATATGAGGCCAAGAGCCTAGTTTTGATGCCACGAGATGGCTTGTTATTGCGCTTGGGCCGTCTCCAAGAGTCTGCACACCCCCAGTGAGCGTAGGTACCCATTGTGATGTGAGATTGAGCCCGAGGGGCTGGTATTGTTCTAAGATGTTGCCCGAGGGGCGAATTTGTTAATACTGTGCCCGAGGGGCGAACTTCTATTTGTTTACTTTACCTTGACTGCCTGTCAAGTACCTGTTTACTTGTTGAAAAAGAATTCTACTTAACTTTTCATTGGTTTACTGCTTTTAAATGGTTTTACTGCTTCAATATAGAATGCCTTGTGCCTTACATGTTTTTTTACTTTCAGTCGTTATTTACATTTGTTACTCACTGAGTTGGAGTACTCACTTTACTCTTTGCACCCTGTGTGCTGATTCAGGTGTAGCTTGCCCCGCTCCCGAGTGCTGATCACTTCAAGCTTCAGCGGATCCGATGAGTCTTTAGGTAGCTATTGGCGTTCACAGCCTGGAGCTCCTCCCTATCTCTTTTCCTTTATGTCCTTAGTTCAGTATCAAACTCTGTAGTTACATTTGAGTATTCCGCGTTTTTAGATGCTCGTGACTTTTGACACCCCGGTTAGGGCTGTGTCGGGTTGTACTTCCGCATTTTATTGATATTACCTGCTACTTAGTATTATTATGTCATGTTTTAGACTGTTTTCTTGCTATTTAACTGTTTAACATCGAATTGTGAATAGTTGGCTGGCCTTGTCTTCACGAGAGGTGTCATCACGACCGTGTCCAGGTTTAGGGTCGTGACACGCTCGAAAAGTTGACAAAACCGCCCTCGAGCCCACGTGCCCGAATTCCAAAAATTTTCGAAGATAAACTTTACACATAACCTCACGAACTCAAATATATATTTTATTCTCAATTACATACCAAAAATCGTGGTCAAAATCCAAGAACACCAATTTTCTCGGTTTTTCTCAAACTCCCAAATTTCTACTAATTTTCATGCTAAAATTCATACATAATAAATATATTTAACTCAAGATAGGTGGGGTTAGCTTACCTTGTCATTGATGATGAAAAATCCCCATTTGAAGCTCTACAAAATCGTCCAAACAAGAGAAAGATGAAAGAATATGGCCAAATCCCGATTTTAAAACAACTCACTGCCTCCAGCCTTTCCGCACCTACGGGCACTTGACCGCTTCTGCTGTTCCGCAGGTGCGGCCTTACTACCGTATTTGCGGTCCTTTATCGGGCCACCTCCTTCCGCTTCTGCGCTTCTCCTTCTGTAGGTGAGGTTCTGCTTTTGCGGCAAACGACTGCATCTGCGGTCCCAACTTTCTCCCTTCTTAACCGGATCTGCGCCCTTTTGGCCGCTTCTGCAGCTCTGCACCTGCGTCCAAGACATCGCAGGTGCGATTACACCAGAGGATAGCAGGCTTCAGCTCTTCCTCCCAACTCCAATTCAATCCACTAACCGTTCGGAATCCACTCGAGGACCTCGGGACCCCGACCAATCATACCAACTGGTTCCAAACCATAATGCAGACCTGCTCGAGGCCTCAAATCATATCAAACAACGCCGAAATCATGAATCACACCCCAATTTGAGCTTTATGAACTTTAGAACTTAAAACATCTATATTCGATGTTTAAACATATCAAATCATCTCCAATTGACCTCAACTTTTGCACACAAGTCACATTCGACATTACGGACCTACTCAAACTTCCGGAATTGAAATCCGACCCCGATATCAAAAAGTCCACTTCCGGTCAAACTCCTCAAAAACCTTCAAATTTATATCTTTAGCCAAATGACTCCAAAATGACCCACAGAACTCCGAATTCACTTCCGATCGCGTTCCCAATACCAAAATCACCATACGGAGCTATCCCCAGACTCGTAATCCCAAACGGACATTGATAACACTGAAATGCACTTCAACCCAAACTTATGAAATTCTTTCAAAAATGCCAACTTCCACAATAGGTGCCGAAACGTTCCCGGGTCTTTTAAAACTTTATCCGGACATATACCTATGTTCGAAATCACCATACGAACCTGTTGGAATCTTCTAATCCCGATTGCGAGGTTGTTTACTCAAAAATTCAATCTTAGTCAATTCTTCCAACTTAAAGCTTTCGAAATGGGAATTCTCTTTCCAAATCAACCTCAAACTTTTCCGGAATTCAATTCCAACCACGCGTACAAGTCATAATACCTGAAGTGAAGCTGGTCATAACCTCAAACTGCTGAACAACACGCTAGAGCTCAAAACGACCGATCTTGTCGTTACAATAGTTGTAATTGGTATTATCTTTTACCAAGTCAAATCTAAAACATATTTTTCTTTCACCGGGAAACTTCGCAATTAACATCTACTTTAGTTGATCGACATATTCATTTTATTAGCTAAGATAGCTCTTTCAGTCATCTATTTTTTTAAAAAAATAAAAAAATTCCTATTAATCACCAAGTATATCTTTACAAAGCCATAGCATAGCTAAAACTCAGCTAGCTATCCAAACAAAACAAAATAAACTCTAAAACACCTACTAACAACCAAAAATTTTAAAACATAAAATGCTGAAGTACAGTTCTTATCCCAGGCCCAACTCGAATAGTGTAAGTTATCTCCTTTGCAATAATTTTCTAGTTCCTACTCCTTTGCTCTTAGATTCTTTGATTCCTTTCCATCTAAATTGTATGGACACATTCTGCAAATATCATCCTAAATACTTGAGCATCTTGAGATTTTCCCTTGGAACACTTGATAACCCATGTGAAGTATTGTTCCCATGTTGCAACAGACAGATGGTCTTTTTATAGCCACTAGTATTAGTACTCGCACGGATGCGCGAACACTAATCATGTCAAATATTTAAGTTATTTGAATTGTATATAAATAATTTTAAAATTTACGCTTTCTCAGTAAATATATATAATCATGAGATATTAACTACATGAAAAAATTAATTATTTCTTCTATTTTTCTTTTTCGATACCATTCTTGCCGGTGTCATTACAAACATACAATTTTAAAACATGTGGTCTTTGGATTCATCATGGGCTTGACATAGGACATAGGTTGGATTAGCAGGTAGTCCCCATTTTATCAACCTGCCAGTTGTCAATAACTTACCTTGAAAATGTAGCCACATGGTAAACTTGGCCTTAGGTCGAGCATCATTTTTGAATACCAAGCACTTCTATAGGACTCTTGGACAGTCAGGTAATAGTTGCAGGTAAATGTTCATGATCATACTCGGCTCTACGAAGGTGAACATTGAACTTGTTCAAGTGTACTTCTAGCTCCTATAATTTTTCTAACCATCCATGGTGCTTGTTGAGGCATAATGATCTCGTTCAGTTGTTTGTCTTTGATGTGATAAGTTTGGATCCATCTGATTCATAGTTTATCTTTTTTGTGAGCTAATTCCCAGCAGGTTTTGGCAATAGTAGCTTTATTCCAAAGTTATAAATTAATCAGATTCAAACTACCCCTCGACTTAGGAGTAGGGGTGTCAATGGATATTTAAAAACCGATTAAACCGATCGAACCGTACCGTACCGACCCGATTTTTAGGTTTCTTTTTATAAAACCGTAGGTTTTTATATAAATCTCTAACTGTACCGATAATTAGGTTAGGTTTTTTATTTTATGAAAATAAACCGGAAAATACAGAACCGTACCGAATAAATTTATATGTGAAAAATATATTTATATATTAAGTTCAAAAATAATAAAATATTAAATTTTTCTTGTGTCTTAGAATTATGAAAACAATTACAGGCAAAAAAATAATAAAATTAAAATCATTATTCCCAAACCTATTATGCTACTCCCATTGAAACTAAATTATTTCCAGCATATTCACTAGCAAGACATAAGGTATTTGTAGCGATTATGAGTAACAAACTATATTGTATTGATTATGTTTTCTTTCGTGGTTAATATCTTTCTACTCGAGTGATTTATATTTTCATTATATTTATTTGTTTAATTTCTTTTATGTCGTTGTAGAGTAGTTGATGGATCTATACACTAGCCATCTTTCACATTTTCTTAATTCATCACCCTTTAAAATATAAAAATGTCTAGAGAGTTTTGCTAAGTCCTATAAAAGTACGTATGTTATTCTATTCTATTTCTACTAGTGACTTTTAAATGACATATAAAAAAATACCGAAAATTAACCGAAATCGATACCGACGAGAAACCGATATGATTGGGACGGTTTCGAAAAATCTAATTTTAGTTATATATAATAGAATAATCGAAAAATTGATATGGTATAAAATTTACAAAATATCCGTCCGAACATTGACACCGCTACTTAGGAGTGAAGATTTTATCCCAAGCTACTAATGTTTTTTTTTTTGGTAATCATATTAGTCCTAGACCACATATAGCTCCTACAATAAGAGTCAATTATCTTCGACCTTAACAGGAAGCTTCAATTCTTTTCGTTAAGTCATCTATTTTGCATGCTTACATTCATTTAATAATGAAAATGTATCTCTCATTAAGCAATGTTCAACACTACTATTTCCATCTTGGCCTTGAAAATAAATTGATTTCAAGAATGACCAAATCATTTTTAATTGTATGCTCATTTTCGTTTAAAGCAAGCTGATTAACTCATTAAATATTGAATTTGTTCTTAGTGGCATATTTTTTGTTAGCCATTCATTTGATGCTATAAATATGATTTTTACCAAGTTGGTGTTTATAAATTATATTTTTATAGATTTTGAAACTATTTGTAGTACTTGACATAATCACCTTAAGAAATTCTGTTTTTTGGCCAAAAGGCTCGTGGACGTCCATTATATCTCAAAAACTTATGACAAATGTTTTAATTGTTTAACAATTAGCCATAAATGCTTCATTAAAGATTGTCAATTTTGCTTTTTTTGTCCATTTATTATCATTGCTCTTATATATTTATGATGGTCGTCACAGTTACTTAAAGAGGTGTGTAAAACTCTTGAGCGACTCATACACTATTGGTAAAACCATTGCTTCTACAACATTTATTGATATTGCTAATGTTATCATGCCTCTTGACTTTGCAAGTAAAGCAAGATATAGAAATATTTTTCAGTTCCTTCGAGTTTATCTACAAAAAATAGTACTACTCTGCCAGAGTCAAGTTTTTAAAAATATAGTCTTGAAAAGTTGCTCTTGATCAGGATTTAGCTTCGATTGGGTATTGTATTTTCCACATGTACTTCTATGAACTTTCTCAATTACTTGTTTATATTATGATCGAAACAGTATAATCTAGTTCCTGATCAAGTTTAGATGTATCATATTTTATTACATTCTTGCTCGTACTCTTTTAAGAATAATTAATGCTTTTCATCACTCATTCTAGTTAATTATTAGAACTGTCATGTATCCTTCTAAACTATTCTAATATGTCTTTATAATATGTTCCCGCAACTTTATAACATCAACTGGATTGTACTGCACTAATATAATTGCAAATATATTTTGGAAGAACAGTCTCACCTAAGCATTCTGAAATGCTATTATCCGATTCTAGTAACCCTTTTTTTTTTTTGTAACTTTTTGATTACTTTAAAACTATCTTCCATTAATAGTAAAAAAGTTTTTGAATAAAGAAGGTCCTCTGAAAGAGTTCATAAGTAATAAGTTAAATTAATAAAAATACTTTTCTGAGCACAAATATTAAATGTGTCTAACTAATAGATTAACCAAATATAAATAATTAGTCTATATCCCCGGTTAAGGCACATTCCAGTTTACATAGTGAGCATGATTAGATTTATATTATTTGATGGCACAATAATTTATTAGTTTTTCCTTTTCTAGTCGTACATTAAATATAAATATTTTTTTTACAGGTTTGTTGATATTACAGATATAGATTTAGTTGAAGTAGTTAAGTAGTTATGATGTAAAGGATATTTAAGTAAATAGTGGGTTGGTTAGTTTAGGCGGTTAAAACAGTATTAATACATTGTACAGTAGCTTTCTTCTTTAATTCAATACAAAAGTATCTTATTCTTCCTCTCAAAATCTCTCTTCTCTCTACGAATGGACTTAGCTCAAGTATGGCAATGGCAGTCTTCGCATGGTATCAGAGCTAATGGAGAAGATCTAGACACGCCTCTTCTTCGCTCAATAGCAGAAGTTGAAGCTCAGTCGGAAGATAAACAAAATCTTAAAATTCTGATTTTCTCTTCGATTCATAAATGGGGAAAAATAAGATTGATCACACACATCCTTTGTTCGTGCATCCATCTGGTACTCCAGGTTCAGTGTTAATTCCGATCCAGCTCAAAGGATCTGAGAATTATGGCCTATGGCGGAGATCGATGAAGATTGCACTTCAAGCTAAACGGAAGCTAGGGTTTGTTGATGGTAAGCACACTACAGCTACGTTTCCTGAACCATTGCATGAGGATTGAGAGAGTTGTAATGCCATAGTCCTTTCATGGATTATGAATACTGTATCGCCAGATCTACTCAGTGGGATAGTGTATGCATCAAATGCTCGATCTGTGTGGGAGGATCTTTGTGAGAGATTTGACAAGGTGAATCGCATGAGGATCTATCAGCTGCATAGGAAAATTGCAATAATATCCCAAGGTACCGACTCTGTATCTACATTCTTTACGAAATTGAAGGAACTATGGGGGGAATTTGATGCAATTGTGCCGTCTCCTAACTCTGGGAAAGACTATGCTGAGCTCTTAAGTCAACAAAGGTTGCTTCAGTTTTTGGGAGGTTTAAATGACTCGTATAGTCAGGCAAGACGCCAAATTCTTATGAAATCTACAAAGCCTAGTCTAAATCAAGCATATGCCATGGTCATCGAGGATGAGACTCAAAAAGGATCATCAGGGCACGATCTGTAGGTCTTAACTCACTAATGGAGAGAAATGACATTACTGCACTTTGGAGTGCTAAAGGATCTCAGATGCAGAAACCTAGAAAGAATTTCAATGTAGTGTGTGATTTCTATAAAATGAAAGGACATAGCAAAGAAAATTTCTACCAATTAGTTGGATATCCACCAGATTTTAAGGGCAGAAGAAAGCCAGTGGCTAACTCAATACATTTTAGTAATTCTGCACAACTAGGGAGTCATGGACAACATCAAGGAATGGGAAATAACTCAGGAAATGCTCACACTTGCTATGGAGCTACACAACCCTTAGGTCCAAATACTGACTGTATCAATGCAGGTTACACAGGATCACCAAGATGTTTTGAAGGTGCAGAGAAAGATGAAAGGATAAGCATGCAGATTTTAATGCCATTCACTGCAGAACAATATGATCAAATTCTGAAGATACTGCAAAAGGACAACATACATGAATCAACAGTTAATGCAGCTAATGCAGTAGGTATAAATGACCGTCCAATGCTTGCAAATGCAGTTAGTGTAAGTCATTCGGCTGATAGTAAAGCGAAGGGTGATAAATGGATAGTAGATACAGGTACAACAGACCAGATAGTGTCCAATAGTGAAATGATCTCTAAGCCTAAAGAAAATTCTAAAAGTATAAGAAGAAAGGTTCATTTGCCAAATGGAGATAGCTTGGCCATTTCTTGTGTAGGAAGCTCAGAATTAGATCAAGGGATTATATCCAATGTGCTTTGCATACTAGGCTTTAAATATAATTTACTGTCAGTATCAAAACTGACTAGGGAGCTAAATTGTTGCATACTATTCTTTCCTGATTTTTGCCTCATGCAGGACCTTCACACTGGAAAGGTGAAGGGGACTGGTAGAAGGAATGAAGATCTATATTATTGGTCTCACAGTGATAGAGATAGGATTCAAGCCTCAGTAGCACTATGTGTGAACAATGAAGAAGATTTATGGCATAGAAGACTTGGGCACATTCCACATAAGGTTCTACAGCAAATGCATATAATAAAGTGTAATAGGTTACATAGTCATAATGTCTGTGCTATTTGCCCCTTGGCAAAATAGACAAGGTTTCCTTTTTCACAAAGTACTAGTAGAGCTTCTAAAACTTTTCATTTGATACATGTTGATGTATGGGGACCCTATAGAACCCCTACCTATGATGGGAATAGATTCTTTCCCACTCTAGTAGATAACTATAGTAGAATGGTTTGGATGTTTTTGCTCAAGCTTAAAAGTGATGTATCTACTATAATAAAGGACTTCATGACTCTTGTGAAGAAACAATTTAACAGTGCAATTAAGGTGTTTAGGACAGACAATGAAAGAAAATTCTTTAATTCATATTGTGCAGATATGTTTAGGCATGCAGGTGTGGTTCATCAAAGCTCCTATGTCTACACACCCCAGCAGAATAGAGTGGTAGAAAAGAAACACAAGCAGATTCTTGAGGTTGCAAGGGCCATCAGGTTTCAGGGAAGTATTGCACTGAAATTCTGGGGTCTTTATGTGCAGAATGCAGTGTATTTGATCAATAGAATACCATCCACATCATTGGTAGGAAAATCACCTTTTGAAATGTTCTATGGTCGATCACTTAAACTACAACATCTCGGAGTTTTAGGCAGTCTTTGCTATGCTACTGCCACTAATAGAGATGACAAGTTTGGAACTAGGGAAGAACCAGCAGCAGTGCATATGGATATTCATCAACTCAAAAAGGTTATAGGCTATATAGCCTTACTAATAAACATTTTTTGTAGGCAAGGATGTCTTTTTCAAGGAGTAAATTTTTCCTTTCCAAACCACAACTTTAACATGCAGGAGGACCACTGTTGAGCAGTTCACTGATACAGATGATGCCTTCCTTATTGATTCTACCTCTGAGGTCTCAGAGACTATTCCTGATTCAGTAGCATCATCAACATCACCTTCTCCTGAGGCATCATCAGCTCCTAGTCATATGACCCACCTTCTACATATTTGGTACAACCTTACCTTCCCTTAGTTCCCTCAGTTTTCTGCAGCATTAATGGTATATCCAAGTATGGGTTCTTTTCATGTTTTGCCAGAAGAGGGGCTAAGAAAGTCTACTAGGACTTCCAAGCCACCTGGCTGGCTCAATGACTTTGTTCATGGGATGCCAAAAGTTGACCCTTCTACTGCCTTGAGTTCCAGTTATCTAATGTCAGCTTATAAGTCCTATGCCTCTTTATCTTCTCCTTACTTCAAGTCCCTTTGCTTTTTCACTGCTGTTATGGAACCTACTTCCTATATTGATGCCCTTCGAGATCGCAAGTGGATTGCAGCCATAGATGCTGAGTTCCAAGCCCTTCAGGACAATCACACCTGGGAACTGGTTCCCTTTCCACCTGCCAAGAGAGCCATAGGGTGTAAATAGGTGTTTAAGGTAAAATACAATGCAAAAGCTAAGATGGAGAGGTATAAATCTCGCTTAATGGCCAAAAGGTACACTCAACAGGAAGGTCTTGACTATCAAGAGACCTTCTCTCCTGTGGTAAAAATGGTTACTGTGAGGACTGTTTTGTCCTTGGCAGCTATGCATGGTTGGCAGTTGTATCAGATGGATGTATTCAATGTATTTCTTCATGGTGACTTGGTATAAGAAGTGTATATGAATCCTCCTCCTGATCTTCTAGGTGAGGGGGAAGCTCTTAGAGTTTGTCGGATTCAAAAATCCTTATATGGGCTCAAGCAGGCCTCTAGGCAATGGAACTTGAAGCTTAGTGAAGCCCTTTCTTCATCAGGCTTTGTGAAGAGCCATCATGATTATTCTATCTTCAGTAAGAAGTCCAGTGCTGGTTTGGTTCTCATCCTCATCTATGTAGATGATCTCTTGATTACTGGCTCTTCCCCTCAATTGATTCAAGATGCCAAAGTTGTCCTGCAGGATCACTTCAAGATCAAGGACCTGGGGGAGATGAGATACTTCCTTAGTTTTGAAGTTGCAAGGAGCAAACAAGGCATTTTGGTTTCTCAAAGGAAATTCACACTTGATCTCATTGCTACACTTGGCCTTGCAGATTCTAAACCAGCCTGCACACCCCTAGGCACAAGCCATAAACTCACCAGTGAAGAATATGATCAAGCTAATGCTCATGGAACTGTGGCTGCTGTTGAGTTACTCAGTGATCCAAGCAGCTATCAGAAATTGGTTGGGAAGCTGTTATACCTCACTATGACAAGACCAGAAATCAGCTATGTTGTACAAAATTGAGTCTGTTCATGCACAAGCCAAAGAAGTCACATTGGGAAGGAGCAATAAGAGTGGTAAGGTACCTAAAGAATGCACCAGGGCTGGGGATCCTACTATCATCTCAGTATTCTGATCAGCTCACAGTGTATTGTGATGCAGATTGGGCTACATGTCCAATGACTAGAAGATCAGTGAGAGGATTTGTAGTAAAACAAAGAGATCTCTTATCTCCTAGAAGTCCAAGAAACAGAATACAGTGTTAAGGAGCTCTGCAGAAGCTGAGTATAGGAGCATGGCCAATGCTATAACAGAGGTATTCTGGTTGATAGGGTTGTTTAAGGAGCTGAATATTGACCTAAAACTTCCAATAAAACTCTATTGTGACAATAAAACAGCTATACAGATTGCTGCAAATACCATCTACCATGAAAGAACAAAACACATCGAGATCGACTGCCATTTTGTTCGAGAAAAAATTCAGCAGGGCTTAATACAAACTTGTGATGACCCAAAAGGTCATCACTTGTTTTAGAAACAAATTCAGTGTTCTGAGGCCTAAAGACCTCCTTTTTACCTCACCTTGATTTGCATGTGTGGTTCGGACCTATATTCGGAAAGCCTTCTATGTGAAAAGAAGAGAAATAGAAATTTCTAGAGTTAAAAAAAATTGATTTTGGTTGACATTGGTCAACATTTTGAGCAAGCGGACCCGAATCCGTGTTTCGATGATTCCGGGAGGTCCGCAGTAAAATATGAGACTTGGGCATATGCCCGGAAATGAATTCCACGGTCCCAAGCCTTAGAAATCAATTTTTGAAAGAAATTATTTTGATGAATTATCTAAGAAATGGAGAAAAGATTTAATATTTGAAACCATTGGTATCGGGCCCATATTTTGGTTCTGGAGAACAGTACAAACTTGTTATAGTATTTAAAAGATAACTGTGAAATTTGGTGAAAATGGAGTTTATTTGATGAGAGTTGGACTTCCGGTTGAAAAGTTATGAACTTTGAGTGTTCTTGATGAAAATATTGAGTTTTGAGGTTTAATTCATGGTTTTACATGTTATTTTGAAGATCTGAGGAGGTCCATATGATGTTTTTGAGTTGGTATAAACATTTGGTTTGAGGTCCCGAGGGCTCAGGTGAGTTTCGGGTAGGTTCCAGGATATTTTAGGCTTAAAACACAGTTGTTGCAGGTTCAGAGAAGTAGCAGATCTCTGAACGCGCCAGTGCGGTCCGCAAGGATTTGTGCTGTCCGCGGTGGGGGGCATTGCAGCCGCACTCAATTTTGTGCAGTCCGCGGTGAGGAAGGATCCACAGGTTCATTGGTCTGACTTCGGAAGCCTATATATTTTGATCTACAAGGAATTTTGAGATGATTCAAAAACAAAAGTTGTAGCCCTTCGTGTCTAGTTTCCAGAAAGGTAAATAAATTACAATTGGACATCTGTAGCAAACGTTTGGCCAAAATACTAAAGCATGTCACTGCAGTCAACATTGTGAGCTCCGCGGCCGCAATCCTTTTTGTGCGGTCCGTACATAGGGGCCATTTTTCAAACAACCTTTCTTCTCCAAAACATTAGTAAGTGATTTCTAACTCATTTTATCTACTCTTTAAATTATTTTTACAAGATTTCATCCTAGAATCTAGGGTTTTCATGGTGGAATTGGGAATTTTGGGTAAAAACCTAAGAATATTAAATTTGGGGATTTAGACCTCAAGTTGAGGTCGGATTCAAAAACCAATTATATATCCAGACTCGGGGGTTAATGGGTAATCGGGTTTTTGTCCGAATTTCGGGTTTGGACCAAGCGGGCCCGGGGTCGATTTTTGACTTTTTGAAAAAAACTTTAGAAAACTTATTTCCATGTATTAGAATTGGTCCATTTAGCAATTATTAATAAAATTATGTAACTTGTGGCTAGATACGAGCGAGTTGGTGGCGAAATCAAGAGGTAAAGCGATAGTTGAGGCTTGAATTGTATTCGCGGCATCGAGGTAAGTGTTTGGTCTAACCTTAGCATGAGGGATTAGGAGTTGTGTCTTATTTGCTATGTGTTAATTATAGAGTACCGCGTATAGGCATGGTGACGAGTATCTATATGTCGGTGTCAAGCATGCCCGTAAGTCTCTTATTGCAATTGTTGTGACTCCGTTGTGATTTGTTCATGCCTAGAATGTTGATTATCATTGTTAGTTCACTTGTCGGGATGTTATAGTTTATAATATTGTCTCCTTTCCGGGATGTTATTGTTGTGACATTGTCTCCCTTGCCGGGATGTTATTGTTTATGATATTGTCTCCCTTGCCGGGATATTGTTGTGTACTTTTGTGCCCTTGCCGGGATCTTTTGTGATTAATGTTGATTTGTATATAGGAGCGATGGCAAGCCGCCACAGAGACATATGAAATGGGATCGGGTTGCACGCCTGCAACGAGACATATGAAATGGGAGCGAGTTGCATTCCTGCAACAAGACATATGAAATAGGAGCGGGTTGCACGCCTGCAACGAGATATATGAAATGGGAGCAGGTTGCACGCCTGCAACGAGATATATGAACTGGGAGTGGATTGCACGCCTGCAACGAGATATATGAAATGGGATCGGGTTGCACGCCTGCAACAAGATATATGAAATGGGATCGGGTTGCACGCCTGCAACGAGATATATGAAATGGGATCGGGTTGCACGCCTCCAACAAGAAAGAGATGAAAGTGAATATTATGTTTGTTTTTCTTACACAGTTAGTAATTGAATTTTAGTTTCTTTGCCTTCCTCTCTAGTATTCTGTTGTTATCCGATACTCCCCACACCATGTTTCCCCCGCCCAACTTTAGTTGTAATTATCTGCTTTTATTTCCACTGTATATGATTTAACTGCATAGGTTTATTCGGTAGTCTGGTCCTAGCCTCGTCACTACTTCGATGAGGTTAGGCAAGACACTTACCAGCACATGGGGTTGGTTGTGCTGATACTACACTCTGCACTTTTTGTGCAGATCCCAGTGCTGTAGACTTTGGACCGCAGTGAGGTTGCTGTTTCTTGTTCACCAGCGACCCAAGGTAGTCCTGCAGGCGTCCGCAGGCCTTGGCGTCTCCTTCTATCTACTATTCCTATTTCTTTCATGTATTTCCAGAGATAGATTTGTATTTATTTCTTTCAGACCTTTAATTGTAATACTCCTAGACAGTCTGTGAAGTTGTGACACCAGTCTTGGGTAGATTTATTATAGATTGGTATTAGCGATATTATTAAAACTTTACAATGTAGCATTCCGCTTATTCAATTTCGTTGTTATCTAATTGTTGTCTCTTAACTATTATCGGATTAAAAATAGAAACAAGGTAAATACTTTAGTTGGTTGGTTTGCCTAGCTTTCACTAGTAGGCGCCATCACGACTCCCGAGGGTGGGAAATCCGGGTCGTGACAAGTTGGTATCAGAGCTCTAGGTTACATAGGTCTCATAATTCATAGACAAGCTTAGTAGAGTCTGAGGGATCGGTACGGAGATGTCTGTATTTATTCCCCAGAGGCTACAGAGTTATGAAAAACTTCACATCCATTCTTTCCTGTCGTGCGGTTTGAGTACTCAATGCTGATTGGATTTCTACTCTGTTCTTTTGTAGATGTCGAGAATATGCCCTTTCTCATCTACTGATCAGTAGCCCGAGCCCCCAGTAGCAGCTACCACGAGGGGCAGAGGGCGAGGCTGAGGCCGTGCTAGAGGCCGAGGTAGGGGCAGAGCTTAGCCCAGGACAACATCACCAGTGGCGGAGCCTCAGGTTGAGTTTGACGAGGAGGTTCCGACCCAGGCAGTTCCAGTAGGACCAGCTCAGGTCATAGAGGGGTTCATTTCTACCCCAATACTCCAAGAAGCTTTGGTCCACCTAGTGGGCCTTATGGAGAGTGCCACTCGGGCAGGTTTGCTTCCTGTAGCACCAGCCATCTCTCAGGCTAGATGAGGGGGCCAAACTCCTGCTACCCGCACTCCGGAGTAGATGGCTCCCCAGTTTCAGACTGCAGCAACTCAACTAGTTGGAGTAGTTCAGCCAGGTGTAGTAGCCTATGCCGGTGATGGAGCGGCTATGACCGTTGATGCCTTGTGAAGATTGGATAGGTTTACCAAGCTCTTTACTACCACTTTCAGCGGTGCATCTTCTGAGGATCTCCAGGATTACTTAGATAGCTATCATGAAGTTCTCAGGAACATGGGGATAGTGGAGACAAATGGGTCGACTTTGCTACTTTTCGCTTATTGTGATCCGCCAAGACTTGGTGGAGAGATTATTGTTTGGCTAGGCTAGTTGGGTCACCAGCTTTGACTTGGGATCAATTTTCTCAGCTGTTTTTGGAGAAGTTTCTTCCTGTCACTCAGAGAGAGATCTGTCAGAGGCAGTTTGAGCGTCTCTAGTAGGGTTCTATGACTGTTACTCAGTACGAGACTAGGTTTATTGGTTTGGCCCATCATGCTTTACTTATACTTCCCACAGAGAGAGAGAGAGAGAGAGAGAAAGAGAGAGAGAAGGTTCATTGAGGGGCTCATTCAGCCTATTCGACTTCAGATGGCTAAGGAGGCGGGGAGTGAGATTTCTTTTCAGGAGGCGGCCAATGTGGCCAGGAGAGTTGAAATGGTTCTATCGTAGGGAGGTGGTCAGGGGTCTGACAAGAGGCCTCGTCATTCAGGCAGATTTAGTGGTGCCTCCTCTAGAGACAGAGATTCTTTTGGTAGAGGCCATCCTCCTAGGTCTTTTCAGTCATCACTTTAGGCTTCTCACAGTGCCCTAGGTGGCTGTGGTTCTCACATGCAATATTCCGATCACCAGTCCTATAGTGCACCACTAGCTCCTACCAGTGCACCTCCGCTTCATGGTTTTCAGGGTCATCAGCCCCAGCAGCCAAGGGCTTATTTTAGTTGTGGTAACACGAGGCACATTGATAGATATTGTCCTCGAGCATCGAGCAACTCTTAGCATCGGGGTTCCCGTGCCATACTTCAGGCACCGAGTGTTCCACAGCCCGCCCAACCAGCCAGAGGTGGAGGTAGAGGAGCTAGAGGTGGAGGTAGAGGTGTTAGAGGTGGAGCTCAGACCGCTAGAGGTGGAGGCTAGCCAGCTGCAGGCCATCCTAGAGATGTAATCCAGGGTGGTGGGGCCCAGCCCCAATGTTATCCTCTTCCAGCTAGGCCTAAGGCTGAGGCTTCCAATGCAGTTATCATAGGTACGGTTCTGGTTTGTAGTAGGGATGCTTCAGTGCTATTTGATCCAGGGTCTACATACTCTTATGTGTCATTTTATTTTGCGTTGTATCTGGTCATGCCTAGCGATTCATTGAGTGCTCCTATTTATGTGTCTACACCGGTGGGTTATTCTATTATAGTAGATCGTGTTCATCGCTCTTGTATAGTTGTGATTGGGGGTCTTATGACCCAAGTAGACTTATTACTACTGTACATGGTTGATTTCGATGTCATATTAGGGATGGACTGGTTAACACCTTACCACACTATCTTGGACTGTCATGCCAAGACTGTGACTTTAGCCTTGTCGAGGTTGCCTCGTTTAGAGTGGAGAGGGACTCCTAGTCATTCTACCCGTAGTGTCATCTCATATGTGAAGGCTCAGCGTATGGTCGAGAAGGGGTGTTTGGCCTATTTGGCATATGTTCGTAATTCTAGTGACGAGGTTCCTTCTATTGATTCTGTGCCTGTTGTTCATGAGTTTCCTGAGATATTTCCTTCTGACCTGCCGGGTATGTCACCCGACAGGGATATTGACTTCGCATTGATTTGGCTCTGGGCACCCAGCCCATTTCTATCCCGCTGTATCGTATGGCCCCACCTAAATTGAAAGAGTTGAAGGAGCAGTTGTAGGACTTGCTTGAAAAAGGCTTCATTAGACCTACTGTCTCGCCTTGGGGTGCGCCAGTGTTGTTTTTTAAGAAGAAGGATGGATCGATGAGAATGTGTATAGATTACCGGCAGTTGAACAAGGTTACAATCAAGAATAAGTATCCATTGCTGAGTATTGATGATTTATTTGATCAGCTTCAGGGCCAAGGTATTTTCAAAGATCGACTTGCGATCTGGCCACCATCAGTTTAGGATTAGGGCATCCGAGGTCCCTAAGATAGCTTTCCGCACTCGGTACAAGCATTATGAGTTCTTGGTGATGTCATTCGGGTTGACAAATGCCCCAGCGGCTTTTATGGATTTGATGAACCAAGTGTTCAGGTCTTACTTGGATTCGTTCGTGATAGTCTTCATTGACGATATTTTGATTTATTCCTGCAACCGGGAGGAACACGAGCAGCATCTGAGAGTGGTTCTTCATACTTTGAGAGATAGTTAGTTGTATGCTAAGTTTTTGAAGTGTGAGTTCTGGTTGAGTTCAGTTGCTTTCTTGGGTCATGTTGTTTCAACAGAGGGTATTCAGGTAGACCCAAAGAAGATAGAGGCAGTCAAGGAATGGCCTAGACCCATATTAGCTACAAAGATCCAGAGTTTCTTGGAATTGGCAGGCTATTATCGTCGGTTTGTGGAGGGATTTTCATCCATCACAGCCCCGATGACCAGGTTGACCCAGAAGGGTGCTTAGTTTAGGTGGTCGGACGAGTGTGAGGCGAGCTTTCAGAAACTCAAGACAGCTTTGACTATGGCGCCAGTGTTGGTTTTGCCCACAGGTTCATGGCCATATATAGTTTATTGTGATGCATCTCGTATTGGACTTGGTCTGGTATTTATACAGGATGGCAAGGCCATTTCTTATGCTTCGCGTTACTTGAAGATTCATGAGAAAAACTACCCTGTGCATGATTTGGAGTTAGCCATCATTGTTCACACGCTGAAGATTTGGAGGCATTATCTATATGGCGTGGCATGTGAGGTGTTCACGAATAACAAGAGTTTGTAATACTTGTTCAAGCAGAAGGAGCTAAATTTGAGGCAGAGAAGGTGGTTGGAGCTTTTAAAAGATTATGACATCACCATCTTCTATCATCTGGGAAAGGCCAATGTGGTGGTCGATGCTTTGAGTAGGAAGTCAGCCAGTATGGGTAGTCTTGCATATATTCCGGTCGGTGAGAGGCCGCTTGCTCTGGATGTTCAGGATTTGGCCAATCAGTTCGTGAGGTTGGATGTTTCTGAGCCCAGCTGTATATTAGCTTGCATAGTTGCTCGCTCTTCTTTATTGGAGTGTATTCGAGATCGGCAGTATGATGATCCTCATTTGTGTGTTCTTAGATACATGATGCAGAACGGAGGTACCAAGCAGGTTACATTAGGAGATGATGGCGTTTTGAGGCTACAGGGTCGAGTTTGTGTGCCTAATGTGGAAGGGCTCCGGGAATTGATTTTAGAGGAGGCCCATAGTTCTCGGTACTGTATTCATCTGGGCGCCGCCAATATGTATCAGGATTTGTGCCAGCATTATTGGTAGATGAGGATGAAGAAGGACATTGGTGCATATGTGGCTCGGTGTTTGAATTGTTAGCAGGTTAAGTACGAGCATCAGAGACCTGGTGGTCTGTTCCAGAAGATTGAGATTCCTGAGTGGAAGTGGAAGCGTATCACTATGGACTTCATTGTTAGACTCCTACGGACTTAGAGGAAGTTCAATGCAGTGTGGGTTATTGTTGATAGGCTGACCAAGTAAGCGCATTTTATTCTTGTGGCAGTCTCCTATTCTTCTGAGAGGTTAGCTGAGATCTATATCCGGGAGATTGTTCGCCTTAATGGTGTGCCCGTGTCTATCATTTTGGACCGAGGTACGCAGTTTATCTCGAATTTTTGGAGAGCACTTCAGTGAGAGTTGGGCACACGGGTTGAGTTGAGCACATCGTTTCATCCTCAAACGAACAGGTAGTCCGAGCGGACTATTTAAATTTTGGAGGATATGCTCCGAGCTTGTGTCATTGACTTTGGAGGCTCATGGGATCAGTTTTTTCCTTTAGCGGAGTTTGCCTACAATAATAGCTACAAATCGATTATCCAGATGGCTCCTTATGAGGCTTTATATGGTAGGCGGTGTCGGTCTCCGATTGGATGGTTTGAGCCGGAAGAGGCTCGGTTGTTGGGTACGGATCTAGTGCAGGATGCCTTAGACAAGGTCAGTATCATTCAGGATAGGCTTCATACAGCTCAGTCCAGGCAAAAGAGTTATGCTGACCGTAAGGTTCGTGGTTTGGCATTCATGGTCGGTGAGCGGGTATTGCTTCGAGTGTCGCTTATGAAGGGCGTGATAATATTTGGGAAGAGGAGCAAGCTAAGCCCTAGGTTCATTGGCCCGTTTGAGATTCTTGATCAAGTGGGGGAGGTGGATTACAGACTTGCATTGCCACCGAGCTTATCAGTCATGCATCCAGTGTTGTCATGCTTCGAAAGTTTCACGGCGATCCATCCCACGTGTTAGACTTCAGCACTGTCCAGTTGGACAATGACTTGTCATATAAAGAGGAGCTGGTAGCTATTCTATACCTGCAGGTTCGTTGGTTGAGGTCGAAGAGTTTCCCTTCTGTTCGTGATCAGTGGAGATGTCAGCCTGCTGAGGCATC
Source organism: Nicotiana tabacum (assembly GCF_000715075.1). NCBI lineage: Eukaryota > Viridiplantae > Streptophyta > Magnoliopsida > Solanales > Solanaceae > Nicotiana > Nicotiana tabacum. The sequence goes on along the minus strand of NC_134089.1, from coordinate 47,823,847 downwards.
GACGTGGGAGTCCGAGTCCGATATGCGAAGCCGTTATCCCCATCTTTTTCCCGACTCAGGTACTTCCTTCTTATGTCCGTTTGAGGACGAACGGTTATTTTAGAGGTGGAGGATGTGATGACCCAAAAGGTCATCACTTGTTTTAGAAATAAATTCAGTGTTCCGAGGCCTAAACACCTCCCTTTTACCTCACCTTGATTTACGTGCATGGTCCGGACCTATATCCGGAAAGCCTTCTATGTGTAAAGATGAGAAATCAAAATTTCTAGAGTTAAAAAAATTTAATTTTGGTTACTTTGGTCAACATTTTGAGCAAACGTGGACCCTGATCCGTGTTCTGACGTTCCCGGGAGGTCTGCAGTAAAATATGGGACTTGGGCATATGCCCGAAATTGAATTCCGCGGTCCCAAGCCATAGAAATCAATTTTTGAAAGAAATTATTTTGCTGAATTATCTAAGAAATGAAGAAAAGAATTAATGTTTGAAACCATTGGTATCGGGCCTGTATATTGGTTCCGGAGCCCGGTACAAACTTGTTATAGTATTTAAAAGATAACTGTAAAATTTGGTGAAAACTGAGTTTATTTGACGTGAGTTCGACTTCCGGTTGAATAGTTATGAACTTTGAGTGTCTTGATGAAAATTTTGAGTTTTGAGGTTTAATTCATGGTTTTACATGTTATTTTGATGATGTGATCGCACGAGTAGGTCCATATGATGTTTTTGAGTTAATATGCACATTTGGTTTGAGGTCCCGAAGGCTCGGGTGAGTTTCGGGTAGGTTCCGAGTTGTTTTAGGTTTAAAACATAGCTGTTGGAGGTTCAGAGAAGTTGCAGATCTCTGAACCTGCCAGTGCGGTCCGCAAGGATTTGTGCTGTCCGCGGTGGGGGGCTTTGCGGCCGCACTCGATATTGTTCGATATGCGGTGAGGAAGGACCCGCAGGTTTCCTGTTCTGACTTCGGGAGCCTATATCTTTTGATCTACAAGGAATTTTGAGATTATTCATAACCGAAAGTTGTAGCCCTTCTTGTCTAGGTTCAAGAAAGATAAATAAACAACAATTTGGACATCTGTAGCGAAAGTTATGGCCAAAATACTATAGCATGTCACTGCAGTCAACATTGTGAGCTCCGCGGGGGGTATATTTAAACGGGATTTTCAGTTATTTTTCACTTTTCAAAACCCTAAAAACATAAGAGGCAATTTTTCAAACAACCTTTCATCTCCAAAATATTAGTAAGTAATTTCTAACTCATTTTCTCTACTCGTTAACTTCTTTTTACAAGATTTCATCCTAGAATCTAGGATTTTCATGGTGGAATTGGGAATTTTGGGAAAAACCTAAGAATATTGAAATTTGGGGATTTAGACCTCAAATTAGGTTGGATTCCAAAACCATTTTTATATCCGGGCTCGAGGGTGAATGGGTAATAGGGTTTTGGTCCGAATTTCGGGTTTGGACCAAGCGGGCCCGGGGTCGATTTTTGACTTTTTGAAAAAAACTTTAGAAAACTTATTTCCATGTATTAGAATTGGTCCATTTAGCAATTATTAATAAAATTATGTAACTTGTGGCTAGATACGAGCGAGTTGGTGGCGAAATCAAGAGGTAAAGCGATAGTTGAGGCTTGAATTGTATTCGCGGCATCGAGGTAAGTGTTTGGTCTAACCTTAGCATGAGGGATTAGGAGTTGTGTCTTATTTGCTATGTGTTAATTATAGAGTACCGCGTATAGGCATGGTGACGAGTATCTATATGTCGGTGTCAAGCATGCCCGTAAGTCTCTTATTGCAATTGTTGTGACTCCGTTGTGATTTGTTCATGCTTAGAATGTTCATTATCATTGTTGGTTCCCTTGCCGGAAAGTTATTGTTATGACATTGTCTCCCTTGCCGGGATGTAATTGATTATGATATTGTCTCGCTTGTCGGGTTATTGTTGTGTACTTTTGTGCCCTTGTCAGGATCTTTTGTGATTAATGGTGATTTGTAAATGGGAGCGGGTGGCACGCCACTACGGAGACATATGAAATAGGAGCGGTTGCACGCCTGCAACGAGACATATGAAATGGGAGCGGGTTACACGCCTGCAACGAGACATATGAAATGAGAGCGGGTTGCACACCTGCAACGAGATATATGAACTGGGAGTGGGTTGCACGCCTGCAACGAGATATATAAAATAGGATCGGGTTGCATACCTCCAACAAGATATATGAAATGGGGTCGACTGGAACGCCGCCACGGTAATATTTGAAATGGGATCGGGTTGCACGCCTGCAATAAGAAAGAGATGAAAGTGAATACTGTGTTTATTTTTCTTACTCTGTTAGTAATTAAATTTTAGTTTCTTTGCATTCCTCTCTGGTATTCTGTTGTTATCCGATACTCCCCGCAACATTTTCCTCGCCCAATTTTAGTTGTAATTATCAGCTTCTATTTCTGTTGTATATGATTTAACTGCACAGGTTTATTTGGTAGTCTGGTCCTAGCCTCGTCACTACTTCGCCGAAGTTAGGCTAGGCATTTATCAACACATGGGGTCGGTTATGCTGATACTACACTTTACACTCTTTTGTGCAGATCTCAGTGCTGTAGACTTCGGACCGCAGTGAGGTTGTTGTTTCTTGTTCACCAGGCGACCCGAGGTAGTCCTGCAGGCGTCCGCAGGCCTTGGCGTCTCCTTCTATCTACTATTCCTGTTTCTTTCATGTATTTCCAGAAACAGTGTTGTATTTCTTTCTTTCAGACCTTTAATTTTAGTACTCCTAAACACTCTGTGAAGTCGTGCTAACAGTCTTGGGTAGATTTGTTATGGATTGGTATTAGTAGTATTATTAAAACTTTATAATGCAGACTTCCGCTTATTCAATTTTGTTTTTATCTAATTGTTGGCTCTTAGCTTTTATCGGATTAAAAATGGAAACAAGGTAAATAGTTCAGTTGGTTGGCTTGCCTAGCTTTCACTAGTAGGCGCCATCACGACTCCCGAGGGTGGGAAATCCGGGTCGTGATAAGTTGGTATCAACAGACTTTTAAATTGCAGATATGTTGACGAAAGGATTGGGGAAGGCACAACATGAATTTCTACTATCCAAGTTGGGGGGCGTACAATTTGTTTACACTGTATAGCTTGAGGGGGAGTATTACGAATATAGATTTAGTTGAAGTAGTTAAGTAGTTGTGATGTAGAGGGTATTTAAGTAAATAGTGAGTTGGTTAGTTTAGACGATTAAAAACAGTATTAATACACTGTGCTGTAGCTTTCTTCTTTAATTCAATACAACAGTATTTTTTTCTTCCTCTCAAAATCTCTCTTCTCTCTGCGACTGAGGTTAGCTCAATTATGGCAATGGCAGTCTCGACAGCTGATCCAATCTCAAAATGTTTAAGGTTCTATGACTAAATCAAAATAATCTTTTAAATTTTATAATAAAAAATATATTAAATATTCACCTTATTTAAACGGTCTTGGTTAATGTAGGAAACTGGAAAGGATTTGTCATTTTGAAAGTCCAATGCTTCCTTTCTTTCCTCAAAATCAATAACTAAAAAGGTTTTGGATGATTGATAAACATCATTTTCCTATTCATTCATGTTTCCCCATTTTTCTTTGCGATGTGCTAACAAATAAGCTCATACTTTGAAAATTCCTCGATCGTTATTTAAAAATTTAGTAGAGAGTTTACCTATAATTTTTTCCCAATATTTAAAAATAAAAAATTAGCCTTTAAATCTAACATGACACTGCCACGTTTCGGAGTTGTCACGTTGGTCTAGGAAAATTAGTATTTTATTCTTAAAAGTCATAACTATAGTTAAATAGCTGATTATTATTTGAACTAAAAGTTTTAGGTATTGAGTAAAAGCTGATATATTTTATTTTTATTCAATATGGAATACCTTCAATGAAATAAAATATATTATAAATTCCATTATAAATTTTTTTTAAAACTCTGTTATTAATTTACTTTAAAGATTAAATATTTACAATTTTATCCAACACAATTTATATTTATAAAAAAATTTAACTTTGGAAAAATATAAAATTAGTTGGTTGCAATTTTGACCTTGATAGGAATAATAACTTATTTTACTTCACTATATTTTTCTTTGATATTTTGTTATTTTAGCTATTAGATTGTTCTTTGTTCTATCAATAAAAAGAAATAATAAATAAAAGTAAACTAAAATACCCTAAAGAAAACACTTCCCAAAAGACCGAACTCACGGCCAACCTAAGTTTTCAAGAAGTTAATTTTATTGGAAGTAATATTTATTCTTTTACCAAGATAACCTAAAAATTTGTGTTAATAATAATATAGATAGATATATAGCTATTTTTGCAATTTAGTGTGCTAGCACACTTGTTCTATTAGAGGTTGATATAAGGTAACCGACCCATAATATTCTAAGAATTAATGTTCCTATATTCAATACGTTGATTCCTTTATATTCGGGGAAGTACTTCTAATATAAGATTTAAAGGTAATGCTTCTAATATATGATTTAAAGGTTGTGATGACCCAAAAGGTCATCACTTATTTTAAAAATAAATTCTATGTTTCGAGGCCTTAAAAATTTCTTTTTTTCTCATCTAGATTTGCATGCGCAGTCCGGGTGCGTAGCCGAAAAGTCATTATGTGAAAATCTGTGAAAAATGATAAATTTTGCCTTTAAAATGAGTTTAAGTTGACTTCGGTCAACATTTTAGGTAAACGGGCCTGGACCCGTAATTTGACTGTCCCGGAGAGTCCGTAGGAAAATATGGGACTTGGGCGTATGCTCGGAATCGAATTCCGAGGTCCCAAGCACAAGAAATAAATTTTTAAAGAAAATTATTTTCTGGAATATTTATGAGTTCTTGGAAATGAAATGTGCTTAAATTTGATGGTATCACGCTCATATTCTAGTTTTGGAGCCCGATATAGGTCTTACATGTGATTTAAGTTGAGTCTGTAAAATTTGGTAAGAAACGGAAGTCGTTTGACGTGAATCGGACCGTATTTGAGAAAATTGGAAAATGAGGTTCTTAAGTGATTTATTTTGATGCTAAATTCATAGTTGTTGATCTTATTTTGGCGATTTGATTGCACGAGTAAGTTCATATGATGCTTTTGAGTTAGTATGCATGTTTGGTTTGGAGCTCGAGGGCTTGGGTGAGTTTCGGGTAGGTTCCGGGGTGTTTACGCTTAGGAAATCACTGTTGTTGCATCAGTTTTGGTGTAACCGCACCTGCAAGTCAAGCACCGTAGGTGCGAGCTCGCAGGTGCGAATAGTGGGTCGCAGGTGCGGTCCAGCCTCTCGCAGATGCGGACAAACTCCCGCAGAAGCGTTTCAGCAGGAGCGGGTCTCCACTCGTAGATGCGGCCCCAACGGGCCTAGTCATTTTCGTAGAAGCGATCTATTTTCTGCACGTGCGATTTCGCAGGTGCGATTCAAGGACCGCAGGTGTGAGAGTCGGGCAGTGGAGTCTTTTAAAACTAAACTTCAGCTTTTTTTCTTTCAAAATTTCATAAATATAGAAGGCCTAGGGCGATTTTCTCAAGAGATTTTCTTTCCAATTCATAAGTAAGTGTTCATTAACTAATTTCTTTCAACTCTCTAATGTTTTTCATCAACTTTTATCTATACTCCTAGATTTGTGGATTGGTTGTGTTGTTCCTGGATGTTGTTTATCTTCGTTGATTTGAGTTGTTAAGAACGGTTTTGGTTTTTCTCATTCAAGAAACGTTATTATTATTATTTCCTTTATCGAATCCATTTTCTATTATTTGTCTTTAATTCCATTATTGTTATTATTGCTATTTCTAACGCTAATTATACTGCTTATTAACTATACATGTTATATGGTAAGTATCTTGTCATAGCCTTGGCACTACCTCGTCGAGTTTAGACTTGATACGTACTCTGTACATGGGGTCGATTGGACTCATACTACACTTCAACACTTCTTGTGTAGATTTTGGGGCAAGTCTTAGAAGTATTTAGAGGGGAGCAAGGCTTAGATATCAAAGAGACTTGAGGCAGTTCTGCTTTCCCGTCCGCTACTCTGGAGTTACCTTACTCCCATTATCACTATTTCTTAGTACCAAATATATAATGACCCGACCGATCATTTTGAATTCTACAATTTTTGTTTTGCAGTTTGAGACATTGAGTGGCTTCATATGATGCATTACGAATTGCGTGTATGGTTGGTTTTGATGTTCGAGAAGTTTGGAATTGATTTGGAAGAGTGATTATCAATTTGGAAGCATTAAGCCAGAAGAGTTGAACAAAGTTTGACTTTTGAGTAAACAACCTCAAAATCAGGATATGAAATCTCTTATAGGTTCATAAGGTGATTTTGGACTTGGGCATATATTCGAGTTGAGTATCGGGTGGTCCAGGAGCAATTCGGCGCTTACCGTCCAAAGTTTTTGCTAAGTTTGACTTCGAGTGGACTTTGGTGTTATCAAATTCGATAGGTGTTCTGGAACCTTGGATAGATTCATTTAGTTGATTGGAACTTGTGAGTGAAGCTTATCCATAATCCGAAATAGCTAAGTGTGATTAAGACGCATTTGGCGAAGTTTAAAGGCTTGAAAGTTAAGAGAAGGAATTTGATTGTCGATTCTTGGTTTTGATGTTGTTCGTGGCATTTTGAGCCATTGGATAAGTTCGAATAAGGTATTGGAACTGGTTTGTATGATTAGATGGGGTCTTGAAGGCCTCAGGTGTTTTACGATGTGGTTTCGGACCATGTTAGACTTTTTGCTGTTGTTGGTTCTAGTTTTGTTTTCACAAACGCGGTGGGAATCACGCGTTCACGATGAAGAAGTTAGGGAAAATGTGATGGTGTTCTTCGTGAATGCGGTAGAGTTTCCACAAACACGATTAGTAACGTGGACCACTGGGTGTTTGTGTTACGCGAACACGATTGGAGGGTCGCGAACATGGAGAAGGAACTGGGGGCCAGGCGTTTGTTCTACGCAAATACGGCAAGAGGGTCATGAATGCAAGGAGTAAAAAGCTGGGTATGTTACTCTTTGGAAACACGACAGGTTGAGCTCAGGGCTGGGTAGGATTTGGCTATCGCAAATGCGATTGATCTTATGCAAATGCGTAGGTTTGGGCATGCGATGATATGCAATCGCGATAGAGGAATTTTTTTCAGCAGTAGATTTTGAATTCGAGGTCATGAGGGTGACTATTGGGCAAATTATAAGTTCAAAATCGAGACTTAGCTCATTTAATCTCATTTCTTTCATTTGGAGCCGATTTTGGGGCAATATTGAAAGCTCATTTCACCCACCTATTAAGGATAAGTGTTTCTAACCCACCTTTGATTATATTTCATGAACATGTATGATTTGAGACTTGTAAATTCATGATTTTGTGGTGAAAAAATGTGGGATTCAGGAAGAAAATCTAGAAATGGTATTTTTTTGTTTTGACCACGAAATTGGGCATGGAATTTGGAAAAAATTATATATTTGAGTTTGTGATGCTATGGTTAATATTTATTTTCGAATAATTTCGGAGTCTGGGCATATGGGCTCGGGTTGAATTTGGTTACTTTTCGTGTGGGGGTTGATAATTGTTCCTAATTGCTAAATTACGGGTTTTTGAATATATATTGATTGTTTGCACGTTCTTTGGCTAGCTTCGGATCGGTTGGCATTGATTTGAAGTCTTAGAGAGGTGTTGGAGCTGAATATCGGATTGTGGAGTAAGTTAAGTCTCTTGTCTAATGTTGTAAGAGGGATCTTATCCATGTAGGTATTCTAATTGCTATGTGTTATGGGAGCTATGCACATATAAGGTGATGAGCGTCCGAACGTATGCTAGATTCTTCATTTATCCGAGTAGACTTAGACTCACACCAAGCTATAATTGTACTACTTGAGTTATTCTTGCCTGTGTAAATGCTTTAATTTATGTTTTAGCATGAAACTAGACTTGCGTAGAGCATAAAATTTTGTTATTTTAGAAATTTGACGTGCTACTTGATTATCCGCGGAATTTATACTTTCTCATATGGATTTCTCTTGTGTTGTACGTATTTGTCCAAAGTTTCTTAATTTCATAACTTGTACGTATATTCACGAGTGGGCTAATGACCCGCCTAAAGTTTCACTATTCCTATGGGATCGGATTGAACACCTCAACACTACTCTTATGGGAGCGGTCATTTTCCTCCGCAGTATTATGAGATACACTTATGGATCGAGTCGTTCATACCTCGGCAGTATTATGAGACACACTTATGGATCGGGTCGTACGACCTCAACAGTATCATATAACACCACTCTTTTGGGATCGGACTGTTTACCTCGGCAATTCTATGAAATATTCTTATGGGATCAGTCTGTTTTCCTCGGCAGAATCATGGATAATATTTTGATAGGGAGTCAGTGCAAATATGAGTACCTTGACTCGGATTTGACATTTGTACCTCATGTTGGTCATATATATTCCATTCGAGACAATATTTGATATTTGATGATTTCGTATTCATTCTCCTGTTGAGGATCATGTTATACATATTTATTTATTGCGTTGCTACTTGCTATTGTAACGACTCAAAATCCCACCTCGAGGCCGTGACCGCACCTAGTCGAGCTTGCTAAGTAAGCTAACTCATAAAATGTAGCTCACCATAAGTCTCCATGAATAGGGACTCGGGAACTACGAAGTAGATCCATGAAATGCAGCTCACCATAAGTCTCCATGAAATCTCCTTGCTCAATCCGGAAGCTCTGCTATGACCCACCTAAGTTATGCACAAAATGATGTGCAGAAGTGTATCACAACCGGTACTGAGAAATTATCCAGTCTAACCTTAAAGAATTAGCGGCGAGGCTAGATGCTTCTGAATACTTACCGCACTGGTATAATAACAAAACTAAGAATTGAACAGTAAATAAAGCCACGAATAAGAAGAATTTCATATATTAATAGTTGAAATATGAGGCAAGTTCTTCTAGTACAGAAATAATCAAAGCGCTGCTCAAATGATGTTTTAAAAGATAGCATTCTCAAACAACGGAACCAGGACTACCAACTAGCATATAAGGATATCAAGAAACAGTTATATGAGTACTACTAAATGAGTCAATAATACGAATCCATGCTCTCACCGGTACAGGATCCATATAGCTCGATATACAATCCGTATATCAACATAATCTGATTCAAAATTCATATATTGGCCCGGTAGAAAATCCATGCAGTGACAATGCTCATAAGGCCCAAAGTAATATGAGTTATCACATGACTCCAAAGTGACAGATCCAAAGCGCAAAGAGGGACATGATAGCATCCTTGATAAATCAATATTTGATCATCAAGTCTAATGTTCCATAACTTTCTCTTATCCGCACTCTTACTTTCGTGCCAAAATTCTCAGTCGTGATGGTGCCTATCATGAAACTAGGCCAACCTACACAACTCTCGAATCAACCATTTTCTAATAAAAGTTGTTTTTATACTGTTTATAAACCAATAATACCATAATGAAAATTTAAAAGAAAAGTGCGGAATAATTACACAAGCCCGACATCGGGGTGTCACTAGTCATGAGCATCTACCAAGGTCCGAATACAACCAGAGTCTAAAAATATACTAAATATGGTAATGAAAATGAGAGGAAGAAAAGCAGTTCTGCGAACGTCGTGCAACCACCTTGCTAACTCCGATGACTCTGACTCCGAGCAATCAACACCCGCTACCAGGTTCCGAAATACTTTAATCTGCACACGAGGTGCAGGGAGTAATGTGAGTACTCCAACCTAGTAAGTAATAATAGTAAATAAAGATTGAGCAGTAGGAAATATTGAATCCACATGTCTGATAAACTCAATAAGCACAACAGGCTTTCAAATCAGAATACGAGTCAATCGTCTCATTTAAAAATCTAGCTTTTGGTAAAAATCATTTGATAATGCTTTCCAACAGTTTCAGTAGGGGTTCAATACCATTTATAATAAAAGAGATGAAATCCATAATCGGCCCCTAGGGCAAAACATAGTTCGTATATAGCCATTCGGCGTAACAGAAATTCACAATCCTTTTCATAACTTAAAAACTTCAGTTTAAATGAAAGATTATTTAAAACATTTGTTCAACATTTTCAATAGAGGCTCAGTCTAACGATGAGTCAAAGCAGTAATTAAATTAACATAATCAATAGAAACTCACTTTAAAGAGGAGTGAAAACAGTAAGTTCATAAACTAGCCCCTCAGGCAAAGCATCACTCATGTACATGTATATATATATAGCCCCTCGGGCAAGCCTCTCAGTCACTCGTGACTCAACTCTTACCAATCAGTGCTCACACTAAGCACCCACACTTAATAGGTACCATATAGTAACCACTACGGCGTGCAGCCCAATCCATATGTCGCTGCAGCGTGCAACCCGATCTATATATATATAGTCGACTACACTCATTAGGGGTGTGCAGACTCCGGAGGGGCTCCTACAGCCCAAGCGCTATATCGCTGCTATATATATATATATATATATATATATATATATATATATATATATATATATATATATATATATATATATATATATATATATATATATATATATATATATATATATATATATATATATATATATATATATATATATATATATATGCGGCGTGCAACCCGATCCATAGATATATAATCCTCACAACCAGGCCCTCGGCCTCTCTCAGTTATTAACCTCACAATCAGACCCTCGGTCTATCTCAGTCATCAACCTCACAATCAGACCCTCGGTCTATCTTAGTCATCAACCTCATGATCATTCGGACCATCAGTAAAACAGGGAACTCAGCCCAAACAGTTTTCACATTTTAAAAGTAAAGTGATAAAACCAGATTTAAACAATAAACAGGTAAATTGTGACTGAGGATATGCTTTCAAAACAAATAGAGTGGGGGAAAATGGTAAAAATGCCCCTAAGGGTCTCAACAGGTCGGCACAAGGCCCCAAACATGACATACAACCCAAAATATAATATCAATCTCTAAAATATGGAATATCATAAGATTTCAAATCAAATACGCGACTTAACAGTCGTACGGGGCGGACCAAGTCACAATCCCCAACGGTGCACGACTTCACGCCCGTCATCTAGTATGTGTGTCACCTCAAGTAGAACCACGATGTGAAATCCGGGGTTTCAAACCCTCATGACAGCATTTACAATCATTACTTACCTCGATCCGGTCCAAACTCTAGCCCACGATGCTTGTGCCCTTACAAATCGACTTCGAATGCTCCAAATCTAGCCACACTTAATACATAACTATTAAAATATGCTAAGGGAACAAAGCCTACTCAAAAATATCCAATTTGCATAAAAAATCACGAAATTACTCACATCTCGAAATTTGATACAAGTCACATCAATGGAATACTCGTCCTTTCACGAGTCTATGCATACCAAGAACATCAAAATCAGACCTCAATTGCCCCTTCAAATTCCCAATTTACACTTGCCAAATCCAAGCCCTAATTCCCCAATTGTAGGCTTTAATTTCCACGTATTTCATGATTAAACAAGTAAGAATCAACATAGGATCGAGTATAGAGTTCAAAAATCTTACCTCAAAGTATTATATCTTGAATCCCTTTTCAAATCCTCTCAAAAAGCTCCAAAATCGCCCAAAAAATGGTGAAAGATAGCCTCAAAATCGCGCACAATGGCTATTTAAACATTCTACCCAGACATCAAAAACCTTCTTCGTGAACGCAGTCAAAGCCTCACGTTCGCGAAGCACAATCCAGTTTTGACCAAAAATCCTTCTTCGTGATCGCGTCTTGCCACTCGCGAACGCGATGCTTCCACAGACTAAACCTTCGCGATCGCGTAACCTCTCTCGCGAACGCGATGAATAAACACCCTGAAGCTTAGCTACCCAATTCCTCTTACGCGAATGCGGTCAACTTCATGCGAACGTGATGACCAATTGCACAGCCCCTTCGCGAACGCGGAGCCTGCCTCGCGAATGTGAAGGCTAAAATTCCAGTCTTCACCAGCTAACCCTTCGCAAACGGGAGGGCCTACTCACGAACGCGAAGGTCATTTTCTCTGCAACACTAATCAGCAATTTCTGCAACTTTTCAAAACATGAAATGACCCCATGGACCACCCGAAACTCACCCGAGGCCCTCTAGACCTCAACCAAACATTCCAACATAATACATAACATCATTCAAACTTGTTCCAACCTCAGGAATGCTCAAAACAACATTAAAACACCAAATTTGTATCGAATTCAAGCGTAAGAATTCAAAAATCTTCCGAATTACGCTTTTGATAAAAAAACCCAACCAATACCACGTCCGAATGACCTGAAATTTTGCACACACATCGCAAATGACACAACAAAGCTACTGTAACTTTCGGAATTCCATTCCGACCCCTATATCAAAATCTCACCTATCAATCGGAAAATGCCAAAATCTCAATTTCGCCAATTCAAGCCTAAACCTTCCACGGACTCCCAAAATGCATTCCGATCACTCTCCTAAGTCTCAAATCACCTAACGGAGCTAACCAAGCCATAAAAATTCTGATCCGAGATCATATACAAACAAGTCAAATCTTGGTCAAACCTTTCAAATTTCAAGCTTTAAACTGAGAACTTTTCTTCCAAATTCATTCTGATTACCCTGAAAACCAAAACCAATGATTTAAATAAGTCATAATACATCACACGGAGCAAGTAGTGCCCGAGAACTAGCGAGGAAAGTGCAAAAGCTCAAAACGACCGGTCGAGTCGTTACATCCTCCCACATTTAAACATACGTTCATCCTCGAACGTGCCCAAAGTTGTTCCAAAAGCCAACCAATCACTGAATAACCTTACCATGCACATACCCGGGGGTGATCCCACGTTACCCTATCTCGTATAGGTCTGATGACACAAGGTAACTGAAATTTCACAGTCCAACCTAGCCCATGAACCTTAGAACCACATTTCCACTTCTAAAATCATCCACAAGATCAAAATCTAACATCTATACTCTGACTAAGCCTGAACAAGCTGTAATAACCCATACCCGCAACCTCGGTGCAATTACATGATATACCACATAACTCAAATGGTTGCAGCGATAACTTCTAATCACAACAACTGCACACAACAACCGAATATCGATAGAAAACCTCTTATCAACTAAAGTCTCGTTCCAACACTTTCATATACTGCCAATGATAAATGAAAAATGAAGTAAGCCATGACCATTTTCTCAGATCAACCATTCATGAAGCCATTTCTCCTTTGGCAAGGACCATTGAAACTTTTTGTGCCGAACCTCGATGTTATCCTTCCAACATTCTGAAATCAAATCCGTTTGCAGTCATTAAAGATCCCGACGATCTCACCTAATCCAACACAACTACTCTGGTGACATTGACACCTCAATATAGACTAAAGCCATAACTTGTACAATCCGTGCACCAATAAGCCACAATCCGAACTTACTCAAATCATGAAAATGACTCAAATGAAAGAGTTGTACCGCAAGCTCACTAGTACCACCACAACACAAGGCTGAGAACCCGTCTAACATCATAGAAATAGAACACACGAATCTAACCCGCAGGATCATACCTCCACATAGCTTTGCTCCAATGTGCGACCTCATCCAAACACTGGTCCACATGAGACACCTTAAGTTACTATGCTCAAAATTGACAATCGTGCGCAATATGATGTCTAAAACCAAAGCAATCATCATAACCACCGCGAGGAAATTACATAACTCCACACAACTCGAAAGTACATAACCGATACGCCATCCACCGAGCAATACCTAGTGCTCTTCCCGCTCGAATTCCACTAAGAGGCCCTAATAACCCCAAACCACATGTGCCTATAATCAACAAATTCTAACGGCTCGCAACACAGGAAGGTAACTCATAGATCCCCCTGATTACTAATAGCTCAATAACAACTGGATCAACACATCCCTCACCAATGGCAACTTGAAGCCAATAAAGCCGTCTTGAAGCAAAACACACATCCATATAGGTCTACCAATAAACCACACATCAACTCTAGTCACAAACAATAGATACATAATCCTCTGAAGGTTCACAATGACTGAATCATAGCATGCACTATCATCTGACTAACTTACCCATATCTTTGTCATCCACAACCACGAGCTAACCTGTATATGAGAACTTCTAGTCTCCAAGTCAATAAAGCACACAAATTACTATGTCTGATCCTAATTCCGCCACTCGCATATAACACACCTCTAGTACTCAATCATCTCATGAGAGGTACACCTATAATTCCTCTGAGCCCCCAAGCAAACTCGAATATCATCCGTTGATTAGACAAGATAGTGCCGCAATACCAATAAAGCATTTGTAACTCAAACACATCGCCCTTTCTGAAATGTTATACCCTCATCAAGCCACACCAATCAGTGATCTCATTTATTTAGTCACCTGAAGCCGCCCATGATATCTAAGAATTTGTGACCTTCCTTTCAAATCTGAACCTTGTCCTTACACATGCAAATCTCAATCCTACACAACATACCGCATAAACCGTACCATCTTAGGATAACCACGAGAACTTCATATCCCTACCGGGCCACAAGAAGTTACGTACTCAATTAGCCAAGAACTTTCCATTGAACCCATCTAGAAGAAAATCACTACACCTCCCAAGCTCCTTATGCCAGTAGAAAATGTACACCTCCAAACTGTGGCAGAAAGCCATCAAGAACTCTACGAATTTTATTTGCACAAAACTAAACCGTCAGGACTGAATCCTTCCAACTCAGCCAAGCTACGCAGGCCACTAAAACCCAAGAGCATTATCGCGAAACACCTATATAAACTCATTACCTCATAAGCGTCCAAAGAACTATTCATATCCTTACCATATGGATCCGGCCTACTACCAAGCTGTCCCATCTATCCGAGTTCCCTTCTAACTTACCTTCAACTTGATACTCCTTCTTGCTATAACATCACAATTTCTTAACCCAGACTTACCACACGAGACCCAAGCACAAATCCACACCGTCTACGACTCATAAGCCGCTGAATACTCTCTTTAATATTCCCAAAAGCACCATATTCAAACTACTTTACTCTGAAGAGACTTCCTGTGAATCAAAATCTGTTACCTTTACCTTCCTGATACTGATACATAGAATCCCATAATTAATAAAGAAAATACCACAAGTCTTGACATTTTCCAATTAAAACTCAGTTTCTAGCCACATATACAACTTGAAAATACCCAGTTGTTACATGTAAAATCTTGAATACATCAGAACCATTCTCGAAAGTCATTCACTCTATTTAAACTACAATCAGCCTGATCAAACGAACAGAACCACCTGTGCCTCAATAGCACTCCGACACAGTAGAGTGTAACTTCATCCTAGAACAACCAAGCAACTTCCTGCTTTATGCACCTAGCATCCATTACCAACAACAACTCAAGACATTCTATGATTCTCATACACCTATGAAGCATGACATAACCATTGTCAAAATTTTCCTTTACTCGAGCCATCCTCGGTCTCAATCTCCGTAAGCTATAACTGATTCACCAGTATGACTCAAACTGGAACAAACATAATACATAACTGTGCAATCAACTAATTAATAGTAGACTCCCCCACTAGGCTTGAAGTGATAGATCGAAACACACTCAATAACTCATAACGTATATACTATATTGCTATCATAATACCATATTGAGATTAAACTCGATCCTTCATAATCCCGTGAAACACAGACCATCTGGTACTTTAACTCTTATGCAAATTTTGCATTCACTCTCGTAGCAGTTAAACCCACTCTCTTAAGCGACCTAAATTTAATTGTAACACATATATTTCACTTATAAATGAGATCTTCTAACAGACAACATAAGGATCACGCAACCTCAGAACACTCCGCAGGAGATAACCCACATGCTTTGCCTCAAATTGGCATTTATGTATACCTTCCACCATCATAAACGTTACGCAGTCACTTATTCTTCCTGAGTCTGAACTCATATCGCAACATGGGATTTACTTCATTCCCAACTAGGACACATGAAAAGATTCTTCACAAACCCATAACTCGGGGCTATCCTCAAGTTAAGATGAAAATCAAGCACTTAATAGTTCTTCTATCCTCCAGCAGACCCTTCTTGTCGCTTCAAAATCATCTGGATACATCTCACCGCTATAACATACTCATTACATAGCCATTCAACAATCACTTCTACCAATAGAGTACTACCGAACGTATAAGTTCAAAAATGTTTGCTCACACAATCAGCACCTCGGTGCTCGAGCTATAGGCAAAAAATCCGACCTCGAGTCCTCCGGACTGGCCAACATCAACACACAGAGATCACATCTCGCCCCTCAATCAGGGAATCACAAGCCATCGATGCATATCTGATACTGAGCGCTCATGCATGCATACGAACACGTGGAACGAATTCAAAGAGTTACTTTTCGAGCTGAATCAAGGACGCACGATAAGAATTCAAGAATGTGAAGTTTTTCCTAAAGGTTCCGCAACCTCCCGAGGATAAGTACAAATGTCTCTGTACTGATCCACGAGACTCTAATAAACCTGCTCATGACTCGTGAGACCTATGTAACCTTGGGTCTAATACCAACTTGTCACAACCCAAAACCAACCCGCCATAATGGCGCCTATCGTGAAACTAGGCCAGCCGACACAACTCTCGAATCAACCATTTTCTAATAAAATTTATTTTTATACTATTCATAAACCAATAATCTCATAATGAAAATTTAAAAGAAAAGTGCAGAATAATTACACAAGCACAACATCGGGGTGTCACTAGTCATGAGCATCTACCAAGGTCCGAATACAATCAGAGTCTAAAAAAATACTAAATACGGTAATGAAAATGAGAGGAAGGAAAGCAGTGCTACGAACTTCGTGCAGCCACCTTGCTAACTCCGACGACTCCGCCTCCGTGCAATCAACACCCGCTATCGGGTTCCGAAATACCTGAATCTGCACACGAGGTGTAGGGAGTAATGTGAGTACTCCAACTCAGCAATTAATAAGAGTAAGTAAAGACTGAGCAGTAGGAAACGATGAATTCACATGTCCAATAAACTCAATAAGCACAACAGGCTTTCAAATCGGAATACTTTGGTAAAAATGATTTGAAAATGCTTTTTCTAACAGTTTCAATAGCGGTTCAATACCATTTATAATAAAAGAGATGAAATCCATACTCGGCCCCTAGGGAAAAACATAGTTCGTATACAGCCCTTCGGCGTAACAGAAATTCACAATCCTTTTCATAACTTAAAAACTTCTGTTTAAATGAAAGATTATTTAAAACATTTGTTCAACATTTTCAATAGAGGCTCGGTGTAAATATGAGTGAAAGCAGTAATTAAATCAACATGTTCAATAGAAACTCACTTTAAAGAGGAGTGAAAATAGTAAGTTTATAAACTAGCCCCTCATGCAAAGCATCACTCATGTACATGTATATATATAGCCCCTCGGGCAAGCCTCTTAGTCACTCGTGGCTCAATTCTTACTAATCAGCGGTCACACTCAGCACTCACACTCAATAGGTACCATATAGTAACCGTTGCGGCGTGCAACCCGATCCATATATCACTGCGGCGTGAAACCCAATCCATATATATAGTCGACTGTGCTCACTGGGGTGTGCAGACTACGGAGGGGCTCCTACAGCCCAAGCGCTATATCGCTGCGGTGTGCATCCCGATCTATATATATATATATATTGTTGCGCGCGTGTAGCCCGATCCATAGATATATAATCCTCACAACCAGAACCTCGGCCTCTCTCAGTCATTAACCTCACAATCAAACCCTCGGTCTATCTTAGTCATCAACCTCACAATCAGACCCTTGGTCTATCTCAATCATCAACCTCACGATCACTCGGACCATCAGTAAAACAGGGAACTCATCCCAAACAGTTTGAACATTTTAAGAAGTAAAGTAACAAAACCAGATTTAAATAATAAACAGGTAAATCATGACTGAGGATATGATTTCAACAGGTCTCAACAGGTCGGCACAAGGCCCCAAACATGGCATACAACCCAAAATATAATATCAATCTCTAAAATATGGAATATCATAAGATTTTAAATCAAATACGCGACTTAACAGTCGTACGGGACAGACCAAGTCACAATCCCCAACGGTGCACGACTCCACGCCCGTCATCTGGCATGTGCGTCACCTCAAGTAGCACCACGATGTGAAATCTCGATCCGGTCCAAACTCTAGCCCGCGATTCCTTTTCCCTCACAAAGCGACCTCCGGATGCTCCAAATCTAGCCACAATCAGTATATAACTATTAAAGTATGCTAAGGGAACGAAGCCCATTCGAAAATATGCAATTTGCATCCAAAATCATGAAATTGCTCAAACCCGACCCCGGGCCCATGTCTCAGAATTAGATAAAAGTCACATCAATAGAATCTACGTCCTTTCACGAGTCTATACATACTAAGAATATCAAAATCGGACCTCAATTGCCCCTTCAAATTCCCAATTTACACTCTCTAAATCCAAACCCTAATTCCCTAATTTTAGACTTTAATTTCCACATATTTCATGAGTAAACAAGTAAAAATCAACATAGGATCGAATATAGAGTTCAAAAATCTTACCTCCAAGTGTTATATCTTGAATCCCTCTTCAAATCATCTCAAAAAGCTCCAAAATCGCCCAAAAATGGTGAAAGATAGCCTCAAAATCGCGGGCAATGGCTATTTAAACATTCTGTCCAGGCATCAAAAACCTTCTTCGCGAACGCGGTCAAAGCCTCGCGTTCGCGAAGCACAATCCAGCTTTGACGAAAAATCGTTCTTCGCGATCACGTCTTGCCACTCGCGAACGCAATGCTTCCATAGACTAACCTTCGCGATCACGTAACCTCTCTCGTGAACGCGATGAATAAACACCTTGAAGCTCAGCTGCCCAATTCCTCTTACGCGAAGCGGTCAACTTCATGCGAACGCGATGACCAATCACACAGACCCTTCGTGAACATAGAGCCTGCCTCGCGAACACGAAAGCTAAAATTTCATCCTTCACCAGCTAACCCTTCGCGAACGTGAAGGCCTTTTTCTCTGCAACACTGATCAACAATTTCAGCAACTTTTCAAAACATAAAATGGCCCGATGGACCACCCGAAACTCACCCGAGGACCTCGGGACCTCAACAAAACATGTCAACATATCCCATAACATCATTCAAACTTGTTCCAACCTTCGGAACACTCAAAGAAACATTAAAACAACAAATTTGCATCGAATTCAAGCCTAGGAATTCCAAAATCTTCCGAATTACTCTTTTGATAAAAAACCCAACCAAACCACATCTGAATGACCTGAAATTTTGCACACACGTCACAAATGACACAACAAAGCTACTGCAACTTTCAGAATTCCATTCCAACCCCTATATCAAAATCTCACCTATCAACCGGAAAACTCCAAAATCTCAATTTCGCCAATTCAAGCCTAAACCTTCCTCGGACTTCCAAAATAAATTCTGATCATGCTCCTAAGTCTCAAATCACCTAATGGAGCTAACTAAGTTATAAAAATTCTGATCCGAGATCATAAACAAACAAGTCAAATCTTGGTCAAACCTTTCAAATTTCAAGCTTCAAACCGAGAATTGTTCTTCCAAATTCATTCTGATTACCCTGAAAATCAAAACCAACGATTTACATAAGTCATAATACATCACACGGTGCAAGTCTTGCCCGATAACTAGCAAGTAAAGTACAAAAGCTCAAAATGACTGGTCGAGTCATACACTAACCAAGGCATATAGGCATGATCACATGAAGTATTGGAAAGTGCATAATGCATACATAAGGTGGGTTAATAATATATTTCAGAAGTAAGTTCAAAGTGACAAGATCAGACATCATAAGCAAACTACTTCAAATAGAGTTTCAAAGCAAAGCATAGTTCAAAATTAGCCTAAAGGACTTTAGACAATTAACATGAGAATATAGTAGAGTCACAGACAGGAACAAAGGGATGGTAGTCTTCACATAAAGGTTTTTAACATGAGAGCTTAATGAGAATGTGGTCACAAATAGCATAATGACAGGCTAGTATGTATAGTTTACAACAATCAGCAAACATATCACTGAGTTGAACATGAGACATAACACATTTAGTATTGGTCATAGCATAAAGGTTCAAAACAATACCAGAGTTCATCGTAGATGAAGATATCACTATGGGTTAACAGGACAGGCAATCATTAGGCCTAATACCAGTTAACCACATATAGGAAGAGGCTAAACATTAAGATTTACCCTAGAAAGTCTTAGGCAATACTGAAGAACACAGAATTGAGCAAGTCAAATAGCATACATTAGTGTTACAAGCAACAAAAAAACATGTCATGGTTGTTTAGAAGTTCAGGCAATACTGACATTTAGAAATTACATGGTCGTTAATTATGAAAAAGTTAACGAGCTACACATGAATGACTCAATAGAAGCAATCATCCGAACATATTTTGGCCATGAACTAGTTCCTCACAAGAGTCTAAAACAAGGTAGGAATATGGTCTCATAGCAGGAATCAGGTATAGGCACTCAGACACACACAAGCACACTAAGGCTAAACATGCTTAAGAAAACCAGAATCAAGGTTAGAATTTAGGCAAGTTCAGGTGCTAGAAAAGTTCAGAGCCATGAAATAACTTCAGAGCAAATAAAGATGTACACAGAGATGGCATGGTAACATATGGATTCATAAAAGTTTCAGTGGCATGAGTACATAGAGTACGAACATAAACGAAAGAGGATGAAACTGCGAATGCCAAAGAATTTACCAGTTACCGTAGTATACAAACAAGTATACAAGAAGAACAATTTCAGTAGTACTTCAATCGTCAATAGTAAAAGAGAGCAGCAGAACTTAAAATCTCAGTACGTCAGAGTACCCAAGGGTTTCAGATGAACCCCAGGCAGTGCTCGCATTCAGAAAGGTTAGTTAATTGAATACCGGTGGCCTTGGCTTTCACCCGGCCAAGAGCCAAAGTTCAGACAATATAGAGTGAGTGAGAGAGTAACAGTGATTAAGGTTCGTTTCAGGAGAATTGAGGGAGGGGTTTATATAGCGTTCAATTAACCAAAAATAAGAAAAGGAAAACATCAATTGAATCACTAAAAAGAATAGCATGGAAAATCAATTTTGAACCGGATTAGGAGAAAAACTAGACAAACTCTAGTTTGAAATAAATAAAAAATTGGCCAAAGATCTTGGTGAATCGGACCCATAAAGCCTTGTTGTGAATGTATACAGATGAAATATCATCTAGATCTTGACGAGTGAAGTCGATTCTTGATTTGGAGACTAGTACTTGCTAAAAATGGGCATGTACTAAGTAACACCATAGTTGTGTAGGTAACAACGAGCCAGAACACATAAAATAAGTGAATCATGGAATGATTCCATATTTAGGTCGAAATCTGAGAATATTAGAGGAGGCAACTGCTAGGGTTTCTTAGAAGAGAGAAGGGGGAGTTGAGATTGTTTAGGGATGGCAGTTTGGCGATAATGGGTTAGGGTTTCAGGGGTTTGGGTAATTAAAAAGGCTGGGTTAAGATCAACAATCATGATTGTTATGAAGGTAGGGCGGGTCCTTGAAATGGGTTCCGACCGGGTTATCTAAAGGGGGTTGTTTGGTTTGTGCTGGAGGGTTATTGGGCTAAGGTTTGGGATGTTTGGGCTACTAATTTGGTTCAAAAATTTGCATAACTTGTGACAAATTTTATGATAAATGAATTTAAGAAAAATAAATTAATAAAATAGCTAAATAGATATAAAAAATAAATGAAGTTAGTGCACAAAGTGAAGATTTTCATAACCAAACAATTGACCTAACTCGAGGAGCTACAGTAAACCCCAGGATTCAAAATATTGGGGTTGAGGATATGGAGAAATCAAACATGCAGCAGGGTAATCAACCACCTTGGGCTGCTAAAGGATCACAAGAACAAACTGAAACTCTAGGAAGATCAAGAACTGGAGGCACAACTAAGATGTAAGGCAATGGAACAGTAAACCCTAAGAAATCTATTCAGGTTTTGGCTAATATGGAAAGTGTTGTGGTGGAATTTTTAGGTGATGCACATCTTGGGGATGGTCAGGTGGAGACATGTGATTTTTTACCCTACACAAGATTTTTTATATTTCAGCATGTAAATATGTAATTTAGGCCTAATATCGTTATTTCAACTAATTATGACTCTTTTACTTTATTTTATTACAAGAAAATAAAAATTACCAAAAAGATAGTTTCATTAATGTTTTGTAGTCCTTTTTAATCTTGAAAAAATACCAAAAATAGTTTTGTTTTAACGGTCAGTCTTATTTTAATAGTTATTTTACTTAAGTATGATTAATTAATAAATGAGATCATATTTTTAGTCTAGTTCGCAGGGAAAATAAAATTTGGGCACAAGCAACCCATTTTTAAGCCTAATTTTTGGACCTAGCCCATAATTCTGAAGCCCATAATTTCTAGCCCCATATCCCTTAACCTAAAAACCCTACAAAAACTAGCCTAGACTCTAATATAAATCAGCGGATAACACTTTAGACCCTAGGACGAAGGAGCGCCATTTTCGCAAATAAGAGACCCATCAGCTTTCTTCTTCTTCTTGATGTAAAAACCTAGAAAAACTTTAGGACCTAAAGGATGGAAATCAGCCGCAACACCCAAACACACACCCCTCCCTAATCGACTCCTCATCTTTTTCAACTAAGGGCAACCTTTCAGCGGCTGAACACAAAACACGACCCCCCTGTTCTCCTTCTTCTTCAAGCAGCCATTTTCATGGCTGGTTCTTAACAAAAAGACACAACCATCAACAATCGTTACACCAAAACCCCACACCAAATGACCCTTCACTCCTCCTCTCCCACCAACAGCGAACTCGCCTAAACACAACACACACGACCACAGCCCGTCCCTCGACAGCCTTTGGCCAGTGATGCCGCTAGTAGCAGAACCAGCTAACAGATCACCAAACACCACTTCTTCTTTGCAAACTTCACCAAACACTTCAGAGAACTCGACAAAAAAGGTTTCGATGTCCTGTTTCTGTCCGAGCTCCGGTCGAGATTCATTTCAAAGGGTTGAGTTCGAGCTCAGGTCCAACGAGATTGTCCGCACGCAGGTTCCGCTTGCACTTCGAATGTCTGGTTGATGGTCTTTCATCATTTCCATATTTGTTTGATACTCATTGTTCAACTTTTGTTAATAATTTTGAAGGCAACAGTTGTTTATTTGAGGTTCATTCTTATCTCTCCTCTATTTATCTACCCTTTTTTAAGCTTTATGCATGCTTTTTCTATTTGATATTGCTTTGTCGAGTAATGTTCGAGTTTTTTGCTTGATTGTCAATGTCTGTTATTGGAAATATTATGCTCAACCAAATATGTGTTATTCAGCACCTTGGTGTGATTAATGACTTTATTTTCTTGTTGATTGTTTGTTAAGAGAACGAGAGTGATTAAGCAGTAGAGTTGTGATTTTTTTTAAAATAAAAAGAATTCTTAAGGAAGAATTGTCAAGACCCCAAATCGGATCCGATCGTGATGGAATCTCTCGTGAAGACAAGGCCAGCAGACAAAATTACCAAATTCAGTTTTAATTGTTTAATAAGTCAATTTAAGTCATTTATAAGGATAAATCCCCAACAAGTACAGATTTAGCGAAATAAAACAAGTGCGAAAATGAATATAGCCCGATATCGGGGTGTCACAAGTCACGAGAATCTACTAAGGTCTAAAATACAGTGGAAATTTTGGTAAATGTACTAAATACAGTCTAATAACATCAAAGGGAGAAAAGCAGTGTTGCGGACGTCTTGCTAAACTCCAAAGACTCTGCCTCTGATCAACCAATACCCGCTACCGGGTGCAGAAATACCTGAATCTGCACACAAGGTACAGGGAGTAAAGTGAGTACTCCAACTCAATGAGTAATAATCATAACTAAAGACTGAGTGATAGGAAATCACGAAAAATACATCAACATGCTGTGTAGAGTAGTACAGACCAGTAAGAAAGCAATGAAGCTGTGAAATCTCTTAAAGCACCTTCGCTCAGTTTAAACTTCTTTGAAAATGACTTTTTAACAGTTAAGCAATTGAATGCAAAGCAATTAGAATAGATAAGTCCAGAAAATCCGCCCCTCGGGCACAACTACACAATTAAACAGGTAGATGAAAGGCAAATAAGAAAGATAAGCACATAAGATTTGCCCCTCGGGCATAATATCAACAAATCCGCCGCTCGGACAATATCTCAAAACAATACCAGCCCCTCGGGCAATCACATAGAACAATACCAGCCCCTCGGGCAATCACAAAGAACAATACCAGTCCCTCAGGCAATCATATAGAACAATACCAGCCCCTCGGGCTATATCTTACATCATAATGGGTACCCGCGCTTACTAGGGGTGTGCAGACACCTGGAGGGGCCCCTTACTGCCCAAGCACAATATCAAGCTATCTCGTGGCATCATCTCTAGGCTCTCGGCCTCATATCAACAAGTCACCTCGTGGTGTACATTATCTGAGGCCCTCGACCTCATAATCAAAATCAGTGTATCGCCGCTGCGGCGTGTAGCCCAATACAAAAGTATCCTCACAACACAGGCCCTCGGCCTTACTCAGTCGAAAATCACATAAGCTAGTCGAGCAACAGTAAAACATGATGCTCAGCCCAAAATATTATTTGAAATATCATTTCTAGTGTTAAAGCAGATTAAACACGGCTGAGTTTTGAAAACAATAGAATATAGCATGACTGAGTACAAGTTTAAAGTCAAAACAGTGAGGAAATATCAATAAAATCTTCGAAGGGTTCACATAGTTGGCATTCAACCCAAAACATGATGATAGCAAATAGTTTTCAATCAAATACGTAGTAAAACAATTATTCGGGATGGACTACGTCACAATCCCCAACAATGCACGACCCCACGCTCGTCATCTAACATGTGTGTCACCTCAATGTAGCACAACGATGTGCAATCCGGGGTTTCATACTCTCATAACATCATTTACAATCATTACTCACCTCGATCCGGTCCAAACTCTAGACCGCGATGCCTTTGCCCGCACGAATCGACCTCTGGATGCTCCAAATCTAGCCACAGTCAGTACATAACCATTAAAATATGCTAAGGGAACAAAGCCCACTCGAAAATATCCAATTTACATCAAAAATCCCGAAATTGCTCAAACTCGACCCCCGGGACCACGTCTCTGAATCCGATAAAAGTCACATCAATAAAATCCTCATTCACTCACGAGTCTATACATACCATGAAAATCAAAATGGGACCTCAATTGCCCCTTCAAATTCCCAATTTGCACTCTCCAAAGTCAAGCCCTAATTTCCCAATTTTAGGCTTTAATTTCCACATATTTCATGATTAAACAAGTAAGAATCAACATAGGATCGAGTATTGAGTTCACAAATCTTACCTCTAGGTGTTATATCTTAAATCCCTCTTCAAATCCTCTCAAAAACCTCCAAAATTGCCCAAAAATGGTGAAAGATAGCTTCAAAATCGCGGACAATGGCTATTTAAACATCCTGCCCAGGCATCATAAACCTTCTTCGTGAACGCGGTCAAAGCCTCGTGTTTGCGAAGCACAATCCAGCTTTGACCAAAAATCCTTCTTCCCGATTGTGTCTTGCCACTCGCGAACGCGATGCTTTTATAGACTAAACCTTCGCAATCGCGTAACCTCTCTCGCGAATGCGATGACCAATCACACAGCCCTTCGCGAACGTGGAGCCTGCCTCGTGAACGCGAAGGATAAATTCCAGCCTTCACCAGCTAACCCTTCACGAACGCGAGGGCCTACTGGCGAACGCAAAGGCCATTTTCTCTGCAACACTGATCAGCAATTTCTGCAACTTTTCAAAACATGAAATGGCCCGATGGACCACCGAAACTCACCTAAGGCCCTCGGGACCTCAAAAAAATATGCCAACATCTGCCATAACATCATTCAAACTTGTTCCAAGCTTCGGAATGCTCAAAACAACATTAAAACGCCAAATTTGCATCTAATTCAAGCCTAAAGAATTTCAAAATCTTCCGAATTACGCTTTTGATCAAAAATCCAACTAATCCACATTCGAATGACCTGAAATTTTGCACACAAGTCACAAATGACACAACGAAGCTATTGAAACTTCCAAAATTCCATTCCGACCCCTATATCAAAATCTCACCTATCAACCGGAAAACGCCAAAATCTCAATTTCAGCAATTCAAGCCTAAACCTTCCACATACTTCCAAAATGCAGTCCGATCATGCTCGTAAGTCCCAAATCACCTAACAGAACTAACCAAATCATAAAAATTCCGATCCAAGATCATATACTAACAAGTCAAATCTTGGTCAAACTTTTCAAATTTCAAGCTTTAAACTGAGAACTGTTCTTCCAAATTCATTACGATTACCCTAAAAACCAAACCAATGATTTACATAAGTCATAATCCATCACACGGGGCAAGTCATTCCCGAGAACTGGAGAGCAAGGTGCAAAATCTCAAAACGACCTATCTGGTCGCTACATCCTCCCCCACTTAAACATACGTTCGTCCGCGACCGTGCCCAGAGTTATTCTGAAACCCAACCAATCGCTGAATAACCTTACCATGCATATACCCGGGGGTATTCCTACGTCACCCTATCTCACATAGGTCCGATAGCACAATGTAACTGAAATTTTCACAATCCAACATACCCATACACCTTCTGACCACAATTCCACTTCTAAAATCATCCACAAGCTCCGAATCTCACATCTATACTCTAAATAAGCCCAAACAAGCGGTAGAAGCTCACACCTGCAACCTCAGGTGCAATTACATGATACACCACATAATTCAAACACTTGTAGCGATAACTTTTAATCACAGTAGCTGCTACACAACAACCGAATACCAATAGAAAACCTCTTATCAACTAAAGTTTTATTTAAACACTTTCATATACTGCCAATGATAAATGATACACGCAGTAAACCATAACCATTTCTCAGACCAACTATTCATGAAGCCACTTCTCTTTTTGGCAAAGACCATGGCAAATTTCTGAGTCAAACCTCGATATTATCCTTTCAACATGCTAAAATCGAATCCGTTCGTATTCATTAATGATCCCAACAATCTCATCTAATCCAACACACTACTCTGGTGACGTGACACATCAATATAGGCTAAAGCCCCAACTTGTGAAATCCGCGCACCAATAAGCAATAATCCGAACATACTCAAATCATGAAAATGACTCAAATGAAAGAGTTGTACCGCATGCTCACCAGTACCACCACAACACAAGGCTGAGAACCCGTCTTATATCGTAGAAACAAAACACACGAATCTAACCCGCAAAGTCATACCTCCACATAACTTCGCTGGCATGCACGACCCTATCCAAGCACTGGTCCACATGAAACACCTCAAGTCACTCTGCTCAAAATTGACGACCACGGGCATTTGATGTCTAGAACCAAAGAAAATCATCATACCCACGGTGAAGCAAATACATAACACCACACAACCCGTAAGGACATAACCGATACGCCATCCACTGAGCAATACCCAGTACTCTTCTCGCTCGACTTCCACTATGAAACCCCAATGGAATCGCACCATTTGTGCCTATAACCAACAAATCATAATGCCTCGCAACACATAAAAGTAATTCATAGATCACCTCAGAACACTAATAGCTCAATAATAACTGAATCAACACATCTCTCACCAGTAGCGACTCAAAGTCAACAAAGCCATCTTGATGCAGAACACATATCCATATAGGTCTACCAAGGAACCCCTTATCAAGAAGTTCCGGAAGCTACTCCTCTCACTCTATCGGTGCTATACAATACGGTGCCCAGCACCAAATCAATACCGAAATCAATAACTTTGCCCAGTGACATGCCCGATCACAAGAAACACCTCTGAAAAGTCCCTCACCACCGGAACTGAATAAATGGTAGGAGTCTCTACACTGATATCCATCATGAAACCCAAGTAAGAAAGACGATCCTTCCCAACCATCTAATGGATCTTCGAAATATAAAGCACTCCACTAGAACATAATCCGTCGAACCTCTCCACTCAGTTCGTGGCATTCCCGATATAGCCAACATCGCTGCCTTAGCGTAATAGTCTAGAATAACAACACACGGAGACAACCAGTCTGCCCCCAATATTTCATCATAATCTAACATACCAAGTAGCAAAAGATCCACTCGGGTCTCCAAACCCTGATAGTCACTATACAGTGCCGGTACACACGGCCCACAACTACAGCATAACCTATTTGTGAGAACTTCCCGTCTCCAAATCCATATGGCACACGAATCACCATATTCGATCCCAATTCTGCCGTCCGAATACATATCACACCTCTAATACCCAATCACTCCACGAGAGATACTCTAAAATTCTTCTGTGCCACCAAGCAAACTCTAATATCAGCAGTCGATCTAATAAGAAAGTGCCGCAATAATACCGAAGTACCATCAACTTAATCACATTGCCTTTTTCTAAAACATATACCCTCATCAAAGCTCCCCAATTAGCATTACCATTTCCTTAATCATCTGAAGATCATTTCCCAAATCATCTGAAGCTCATTTCTCTAATTATCTGAAACTACCCATGTTGCCTAAGAATTGTGACCTTCCTTTCAGAACTGATCTGTGACCTTACACATGCAAATCTAAGTCTTGCACAACATACCGCATATACCATACCATCCTAAGGTAAACATGAGAATATCATATCCATTCCGAGCCACACACATTTACGTACTCAACTAGCCAAGAACTTTTCCATTGGACCCCGTCTGGGAGAAAATCACTATACATCCGATGCTCCTCATGCCTGTGGAAAATATACACCTCTAACCGTGGTAAAAATCATCAAGAACTTTATGAATTTCATTCGCACAAAACTAAACCGTCAGGACTGAATCCTTCTAACTCAACAAAGCTACGCAGGCCACCAAAATCCCAAGAGAATTGCTGCGAAACACCTACAGAAACTCATTACTCTGTTCACACCCAAGGAACTACTCATATCCTTACCATACGGATCTGGTCTACTACCAAGCTTTCTCATCTATCTAGGTTTCCTTCTGATTTACCTTCAACTAGATACTCCTTCTTGCCAATTCCTCAACCCAGACTCACCACACGAGACCTAAGCATAATACCACACCGTCTAAGGCTCATAAGCCACTGAGTACTCTCTTAAATGTTTTAAAAGCACCACGTTCAAAATACCTACCCAGAAGAGACTTCTTGCGAATCTAGAACCATTACATTCATAATACTGATATATATAGAATTTCATAATTGATATAGAAATGACACAGTCTCGGCACCCTCCAATGCAAACCTCTGTTTCTAGCCAACTCATACACTTGAAATCTCCAATTATTACATGTAAAACCTTGAATATGTTAGAACCATTCTCTATATCCATCTAGCCTACTCAAACTACCATTAGCATGATCAAATAAACCAAATAACCTGTGCCTCATTAGCACTCTGACACTGCAGAGGGTAACCTCATCTTAATGCAACCAAGCAACTTCCTGCTCTATGCACCGAGCATCATTTACCAATGACAACTCACGACATTTTGTGATTCTCACACACCCATGAATCATAATATATCCTTTGTCAAAAAATTTCCTTTACTCGAGCCACCTTCGGTCTAGATCTCCGTAGGCCATAACTGATTCTCCTATACGCCTCAAACTGGAACCCACATAGCACATAACCTTGCAATCAACTAATCAATAGCAGACTCCCCCATTTGGCTTGAAGCCATAGATCAAAACACACTCAATAACTCATAACGCATATACTCTATTGCTGCCATAATACCATAGTGAAATTAAACTCAATCCTTCATAAGCTTGTGAAACACAGATCATCTGGTACATAACTCTTATGCAAATCTCGCATTCACTCTCGTAATAGTTAAACCTACTCTCTTAAGCGACCCAAATTTAAATTGCAAAACATATATTTCACTTATAAATGAGATCTTCTAATAGACAACATAAGAATCACACAACCTCAGAACACTCTACAGAAGATAACCCACCTGCTTCCTCAAACTGGCATTTCTGTATACCTTCCACCGTCATAAATGTTACGCAGTCACTTAATCTTCCTGAGTCTGAACTCATATCTCAACATGAAATTTACTTTACTCCCAACTAGAAAACATGAAAAGATTCTCATACACCCATAACTCGGGGCTATACCTCAAATCGAGATGAAACTCAAGGACCTAATAGTTCTTCTATCCTCCAGCAGACCCTTCGCGTCGTTTCCGAATCATATGAATATACCTCGCAGTCATAACATACTCATCACGTAGCTATCCAATCATTACTTCCCTTAATAGGAACACAACAGAACATTTAGATCCAGAAGCACGCTCTTACGAAATCAACAGCTCAGGGCTCGAGCTATAGGCAAAAGATCCGGCCTCAAGTCTTCTAGACTGGCCCAACATCAACACACAGAGATCACATCTCGCCCATTGATCGGGGAAGCACAAGCCATCAATGCATATCTGATACTGAGCGCTCATGTGCATATATGAATGCGTGGAAGGAATTCTAAGTGTTACTTTTCAAGCTGAATCAAGGACGCACGATAAAAATTCAAGAATGTGATATTTTTTCCTAAAGTTTCTGCAGCCTCCCGAGGATAAATACAGACGTCTCCATACCGATCCGCGAGACTCTACTAAACCTACTTATGATTCGTGAGACCCATGTAACCTAGGCTCTAATACCAACTTGTCACGACCCCAAATCGGACCCAGTCGTGATGGCACCTCTCGTGAAGACAAGGACAGCCGACACAATTCCCAAATTCATTTTTAACAATTTAATAAGTCAATTTAAGTCATTTATAAGGATATATCCCAAACAAGTACGTATTTAGCGAAATAAAACAAGTGCAAAAATCAATACAGCCCGACATCGGGGTGTCACAAGTCACGAGCATCTACTAAGGTCTAAAATACAGCGGAAATTTTGGTAAATGTACTAAATACAATCTAATAACATCAGAGGGAGAAAAGTAGTGCTGTAGACGTCAGGAAGCTACCTTGTTAAACTCCAAAGACTCTGCCTCTAATCAACCAATACCCGCTACAGGGTGCA
The DNA here is from genome assembly GCF_000715075.1 of Nicotiana tabacum. Lineage (NCBI taxonomy): Eukaryota > Viridiplantae > Streptophyta > Magnoliopsida > Solanales > Solanaceae > Nicotiana > Nicotiana tabacum. Next base: position 47,792,565 of record NC_134089.1, on the reverse strand, counting down.
GAAATACCTGAATCTGCACACAAGTTGCAGGGAGTAAAGTGAGTACTCCAACTCAGTGAGTAATAATCATAACTAAAGACTGAGTAATAGGAAATCACAAAAAATACATAAACATGTTGTGTAGAGTAGTACAGACCAGTAAGAAAGCAATGAAGCTGTGAAATCTCTTAAAGCACCTTAGCTCAGTTTAAACTTCTTTGAAAATGACTTTTTAACAGTTAGGCAATTGAATTCAAAGCAATCAGAATAGATAAGCCCATAAAATCCGCCCCTTGGGCACAACTACTCAATTAAATAGGTAGATGACAGGCAAATAAGAAAGATAAGCGCATAAGGTTCGCCCCTCAGGCACAATGCCAGAAATCTGCCGCTCGGGCAATACCTTAAAACAATACAAGCCCCTCGGGCTAAATCTCACATCACAATGGGTACCTGCGCTCACTAGGAGTGTGCCGACTCCTGGAGGGGCCCATTACGGCCCAAGCGCAATATCAAGCCATCTTGTGGCATCATCTCTAGGCTTTCGGCCTCACATCAATAAGACACCTCATGGCATACATTATCTCAGGCCCTCGGCCTCATAATCAAAATCAGTGTATCATCGCTGCGGCGTGCAGCCTGATCCAAAAGTATCCTCACAAAACAGGCCCTCGGCCGTACTCTGTCAAAAATCACATAAGCCACTCGGGCAACAGTAAAAGATGATGCTCAGCCCAAAATATTTTTTGAAATATCATTTCAAGTGTTAAAGATGAATAAACATGGCTGAGTTTTGAAAACAATAAAATATAGCATGACTGAGTACAAGTTTAAAGTCAAAACAGTGAGAAAATATCAATAAAAATCCCCGAAGGGTTCACATAGTCGGCACGAGGCCCAAATATGGCATTCAACCCAAAACATGATGATAGCAAATAGTTTCCAAACAAATACGCAGTAAAACAATCATTCGGGATGGACTACGTCACAATCCCAAATAGTGCACGACCCCACGCTTGTCATCTAGCATGTGCGTCACTTCCATGTAGCACAACGATGTGCGATCCGGGGTTTCATACCCTCATAACATCATTTACAATCATTAATCACCTCGATCCAATCCAAACTCTAGACCACGATGCCTTTGCCCGTACGAATCGATCTTCGAATGCTCCAAATCTAGCCACAATCAGTACATAACCATTAAAATATGCTAAGGGAACAAAGCCCACTCGAAAATATCCAATTTACATCAAAAATCCAGAAATTGCTCAAACCCGGCCCGCGGGCCCACAGCTTCGAATCCGATAAAAATCACACGCATAAAATCCTCATTCACTCACGAGTCATACCAAGAACATCAAAATGGGACCTCAATTGCCCCTTCAAATTCCCAATTTACACTCTCCAAAGTCAAACCCTAATTTACCAATTTTAGGCTTTAATTTCCACATATTTCATGATTAAACAGGTAAGAATCAACATAGGATTGAGTATTAAGTTTACAAATCTTATCTCCAGGTGCTATATCTTGAATCCCTCTTCAACTCCTCTCAAAAAACTCCAAAATTGCCCCAAAATGGTGAAAGATAGCTTCAAAATCGCGGACAATGGCTATTTAAACATTCTGCACATGCATCAAAAGCCGTCTTCGCGAACGCGGTCAAAGCCTCGCGTTCGCGAAGCACAATCCAGCTTTGACCTAAAATCCTTCTTCGCGATCGCGTCTTGCCACTCTCGAACGCGATGCTTCCACAGACTAAACCTTCGCGATCGCGTAACCTCTGTCGCGAACGCGATGACCAATCACACAGCCCTTCACGAATGCAGAGCCTGCCTCGCGAATGCTAAGGCTAAATTCTAGCCTTCACCAGCTAATACTTCGCGACACGAGGGCCTACTCGCGTACGCAAAGGCTATTTTCTCTACAATACTGATCAGCAATTTCTGCAACTTTTCAAATCATGAAATGGCCCGATGGACCACCCGAAACTCACCCGAGACCCTCGGGATCTCAACCAAACATGCTAACATATCCCATAACATCATTCAAACTTGTTCCAACCTTCGGAACGCTCAAAACAACATTAAAACACCAAATTTGCTTTGAATTCAAGCCTAAAAATTTCAAAATCTTCTGAATTACGCTTTTGATATAAAACCCAAACAATTCACGTCTGAATGACCTGAAATTTTGCACACACATCACAATTGACACAACAGAGCTGCTACATCTTCCAGAATTCCATTCAAACCCCTATATCAAAATCTCACTTATCAACCGGAAAACGCCAAAATCTCAATTTTGCCAATTCAAGCCTAAACTTTCCACGAGCTTCCAAAATGCATTCTGATCATGCTCCTAAGTCCGAAATCACCTAAAGGAGCTAACCAAATCATAAAAATTCCTCTCCGAGATCATATACCAACAAGTCAAATCTTGGTCAAACTTTTTCAAATTTCAATCTTCAAACTGAAAATTGCTCTTCCAAATTCATTCTGATTACCCTGAAAACCAAAACCAACGATTTACATAAGTCATAATGCATCACACGGGGCAACAAATCATGCCCGAGAACTGGCGAGCAAGGTGCAAAAGCTCAAAACGACCAGTCGGGTCGTTACAAGAATGATCATGGCCAATACGTATTAGTAATATGGTTTGAGTTTCGGATATTTATTTTTAGTTATTCCTTTATTTCGCTTTATTTAATTAATTTGTTAGGAGCATCATTAGGTCGTCAACACCCGGATAGGCAAATCTTTAGGCGTGTGTTGAATTTATTATCGTGGTTATGCACATGTTCGCGTGACATGATTATGGTTTCTAAAATGAATATTCGTAGTTTTCTTTAGGCGTAATTTAATATACCATCGTGATTGTGGACACATTCGCGTGACACAATTACGATTTTTTTTTAAAAAAAATTGGAGCATGCGTTCGCGCAACTTCAACTAAACTTTTCTTAATATTAATAAAACGTTATTGATTGTGGACACGTTTGCGTGACATGATCATTGATGCGCCAAACAAATGGGTACACGTATGCGTGACCCATTTCAAGATAATTTCTTAACTAAAAGAGGAAAATGCACATAGGTTCTAAAATGAGTAATTAGACAATTTTAATGAGCCAAGTATGATCAAAGAGATCGTGCTAGAACCATAGAATTCGGGAGTGCCTAACACACCTTCTCCAGGGTTAACAGAATTCCTTACCCTGATTTTTGTGTTTCGCAGACATAAACAGGGGCAATTTTCCTCGATTTGGGATTTTAAACCGGTGACTTGGGACACCATAAATTATCCCAAGTGGCGACTCTGATTTTAATTTAAATAATCCCGTTTTGATTGTCACTTAAAATGGAAAAAACTCCCTTATACCCCTTTCGGGGTGGTAAGAAGGAGGTGTGACAGCTCTGGCAACTCTGCTGAGGATAAGAACCCAGAATCTCTGGTTCAGGGTTCAAGAATTCGAGCTTGTCTTTGTGATTTTATTTGGTTTTATTTATTGTTAATATTACTGTATTTTGTGAACCTTTTGTGCTAATTTCTATCTATTTACCGCTTTGATATTATTTGAATTGTATATAACTTCCTTCTTAAGCCACCCCTCTGAGTCTTCTGAAAATTGGTGCACACGTTCGCATAGCCCGTTTTTCTGTACATGTTATACCAAATAGAATGAGGTTGGGCCAGCAACAAGGCCGGGTAGACTTCAGTGCTCCCGGTACGTTGACCTCTCTTCGGCTCGAGTTGTCCGCTCGGGTAAGCCAGGTCTAGAACACAACCGTAGGATTTAAACATAGAATAACATAACCTCATACCGAATCCCTAGTAGGAACGTTTGTTTGGATCACATGCATTTGACTTTGGGGACTCAACACAGGGGTTGGGTCCATCTAGGACAGGTGTATCCAAAATAACAGACCATCTTGATGCATCCTATATGTTACATGTTGCATTTCTTCAAGGGTAAAAGGGTCATTTGGTGGACCAATGATAGTTGAGGGCAAATGAAAAAAGAAAAAAAATATAGAGGGTGAAGTGTGAAAACAAAACAAGTAGGGCTCAATTATGTTTTCTGTCACATTTTTGTTAAGAAAGAAAAAACATGAAAAATTTAAAAAAAAAAAGATTTTGCACTTTTTCATCATTTTTTGAAAATAAAAAAAAAATCAAAAAGGGGGAAAAGAAAATCCAAAGAGAGTTTACATATTTCATCATTTTTCAAAAAAAAAGACAAAAAAAAAATTCTCTAAATTAGTTGTGTTTTAATTCTCGCCCGTACCCAATCTGCCCGAACTACGCATACCTGATTCTCGTCTTTCGGGGTATGATACGCAGGCAACCCACATAGGATCTGATCTTCCTAGTAAATCTTAGGTTCTTGGCTTTGCGGGGTCTTAGCCAAATCTTGCATTTTTAGCCACACAGGTTAATTTTAAAAAAAATAGTCACAATCATGGCTTGCATATGTCTAACGGGAAGGGTTATTGTCTCACATATCGTTCTAGGTCTTTAACTTTATTTGGTCCTATTTTCTCATACAAGTGTGGGTTTACTTACTGGTGTTTGAGCATGATGCCCTAGGGCCATCCAGTCAGGATCGCTCGTTCAGGAGTTGCTTAAAGAGATTTTTTTTATGTTTTGAGTCTATTTATATTTTTATGTCGTCTTTTACCTTCTAGTTTTGTACAGTAGTGTCGAGTCTTTTGTTATTGTACTTTCTATTTTGTATCTGAAAAAGTGTGTTACAACTCAAAAACAAAAAAAGACATTTTACGTTTTTATATTTCCGTTAGAAGTTTTCTTTAGAATACAAATTCTAGAAATTAAAAAAAAATCAGTTGAGGTGGTTTTCCTTTAGTATATTAATATTTAGAGCTCAATATAATAATTATTTTTTATATTTCCTAGTATATTAGGACTAAAAATTTAAAAGAAGAGAGAATTTTCTTTGGTTCCTCTTTAAAAGTTTTCTTTAAGATATTAATTCAAAAAAATTCAGAAAGATTTTTTTTTGAGGTTCTTCTTTGGGAAATTAATGAAAAATTAATGAATTTTTTATTTTATTTTACTAGAAATTTAGGACATTGTACACAGAGGAAAAAACAAAATACTTTATCTTTTGTTTATTTTTAAAGTTTCTTCCTTAGGTAATCAAAAACGAAAATCCAAAAACATTTTTTATCTTGTTCATTTCTCGTTTCGAAATCTTTCTTCGGGGATATCAAATGAAAATTCAAAATATTTTTCTTTGGTTTATTCTTTAGATTTCCTTCCTAAAAAAAGAATCAAAAAAATATTTTTCTCTTCTAGGATTTTTCATTAATAATTTTCCATAGATTATTTGTTTCAAAAAAAAAATTCTCGTTTAAGCTTGAGTTTAGAATAGGTTATAGAACATTAAGTCTAGAAAATTCATAAAAAAGGGTTTGCTACTTTTATTTTTCATTTCTCATCAGAGTAGTCATTAAGTATTAAGGTAAAAAAAAGGAGAAAAAGAAAATGAGAACGTTAGTTTGTTTACTTTATTCCGGATCTTCCCGAACTACGTAAAGATCTGATTCATGCGGTGTCATGATACATAGGCAACCTACATAGGGTTCGATCGAATCATTTTTTATTTATTAAAAGAATAAGAAAAAAAGAAAAAAGAAAAGAGATAAAGAAGAAAAAAAAGAAAAAAAGAGAGATGAAGTTATGGGATGTTAGAAATGAGAGGAAAGTAAAGAGCGATAACTGGGAAAAAATACAAAAAGGAAGGAAAATGAGCAAGCCAAGAAGTGCTAGAAAAGAAAGAAAAAAGAAGATTGAAATAGACAAATTGGGATGATGCCAAGTGACCTTGTGACCCTCGAAGTCATTCTTGAACCGTTAATTGTGACTAAGTGCATTGCACATAATGTGAGATTATATTATGTTAAATGCCTTAACGCTAACGTGATGACTTCATTTTGTTCCTTTTGCTATCTTCATTATAGTAGAAAGGTGGTTGGTTTGTGGTTCTTAAAGTGGTAACTCTTCTCTACAACATAAGGTCTAAAGGCAATGGTAGACGGCAACATAATTGAGTTGATTGGTACTGGTGCCCAAAAGCAATTGGTTGAATAGGGCAATGGGTTGGTTGAATAGGTATGGATGTTAAGACAACACATTGCGGATATGTATCAGGCTTGGATGATTGGGAAGGCACCACTCCCGCCACCATCTAGCTTCTTAGATGCTACCCTTACCCAAACTCCGGCCATAGTGTCAGATGATCCCCCATACTCTCCAAATCCACCCGCTTATCACAGTTTTCCCAACCACCCTAGTAGCTTCATCACTCATCCTCCAATTACCTCTCCCCAAAATTGCCCTCTTGTCATATCCACTATCCTTATGATCACAACTTTTCAATAATCTTCCCTTCATAGATCCAACAATGAACACCCACTCAAAGCTCATGATGCCCAATATTACCCCTTAGAGATCGCCCACAAGGTTCCTGACTCATACAATCAGAGCCCTCGGAATGAGCCTCATGTTGAAAATGAAAAGTTCACAGGAAAAGAATGGCGAGATGGGATATCCAGGAAGCTGAAAGGTATAGAACAGTCCTCAAGGAGAATGCAAAGGATGGAAAATCAGATTAATATGTTCCCTGATGATCACCTACCCGCGGGGTTTAAAGTGCCAAAGTTTAACTTGTATAATGGACGTGGAGATCTGATAGCCCATATGAGGGGTTATTGCAGTAAAATGAGAAGTGTTGGCGTGAAAGACGAGTTTTTGATGGCATATTTCAACGAGAGCCTAACTGGGGTAGCCTTGGAATGGCATAAACATCAAGATGTCAGTAAGTGGCATACATGGCATGACATGGCTCAAGATTTTGTTCGACACTTTCAATACAATATAGACATTACCCCAGACGGCTCCTCCCTATTTAATATGGAAAAGAAACCGGAGGAAAGCTTTAGGGTGTTTTGGCTTAGATGGAAGTAACAAGCTGCTCGGGTCAGTCACCCGATTGGTGAAGAAGAAATGGTTGATCTTTAACTACAAGCCCAGGGGCCCACCTACTTCAGTTATTTGATCCCGGCCTTGGGTAAACCTTTCAATGATGTGGTAAAAATGGGGGAGATGGTAGAAGAGAGAATCAAGTCAGGCAAAATCATGAGTTATTTTGCATTGAAAGACACTACAAAAGACATTCAGAACATTTCACTAAGTTTGGATGGAAGAAAGAGAAATAGAAAAGATGTTGTTGAGTCGCGCCAACGACAGGATCCAGCGCGCATTCCTGCTCAACGCTTTCAGCCTCGACATCGACCCCATGGATATCCATGTACTCCAGATAATCCTCCCCAATGCCACTTCTCTCCACAAAACCCCAAAAGTCGTACATCACCTTCCTAGTACTTCGTCCACAATGCACCACCATATGCTCCACCTCCACGAGGCCCGCGATGGCCTGCACCACTTCCACAAATGTCTTACCTGCCCCCTCAAGCATATCAACCACCTACCCACAAAAGGTTCCAACCAAGGCCAGAGTACAAGATGAAAAGGCAAAAGCAAAAGGAAAAGACTTTCACTCCCATTGGAGAATCATATGCCAGTTTGTTTTAATTGAGGTATTAGACATGTTGAAGCCGATACAGATAAAAATGTTGAACCCTCTTCCAAAGAATTTTGTTTATTCTCAAAGGTGCGCATATTGCTCTGATGCCCCGTGTCACAGCATAGAAAAGTGTTGGCACCTGAAAAAAGCAATTCAGAAGCTTATTGATGCAGGTGACATTTTCATGCAAAATCCAGATGCAGTAGACACTAGCCAAAGTCCATTACCGGTTCATAATGAGACGCATATGGTGGGTATTATTTGTTTTGAAAGGGAATGTGTGAATTCTTCTGAGATCCTCGAAGGTCCACGTGTTGCAAAGCTTTCAGCGCTATCAAAGGTTGATCTTATGAACGAGCCGGCAAAAGGGACCCAAACGCAATTTGCTAAAGTCAATATGATAAAGGCTTGTGAAGGTCCTAGTAATGTTTATGCGGAACTCAGTGGCTAAGATGTCCTGCTTGGTAATTGGAAAGATTCTCCATCTCTTGGCTAGCCAGGGAGGAGTCTTGGTGGTTTATTTTGTTGTCATTTCTGTTGTCCGGGTTATTTTTAGGGTTGTAATCCGAATATTGTCATGTGACTCAAACTCTTCTATCCTTTTATTTTGCTTAGTTTGTTTAGTCGTAGTAGCTCGTTTAGTGTTGTCTAGTTTTGTTCCAGGGTTGTAATCCCAGCTTATTTTACTTGGTTTGTTGTCCAAACCCTTTCAACATTTGTCTAATGCAATTTCCTATTTTCTGTTATTCCTGGTCAGTGTTAGTTTAGTTCTTTTTTTCTTTTATAGTTCTTTCCCTGCCGACTCTAGTGACATGATATGCATGCATAATTCTAGGCTTGGTCTTAAAAGTTAGCCTAATCATAAAGCAATGAAACAATTTTGAAGATGATAGGGACATTAGAGGGAAGTAAGTAAATAGATTCTGAGATCACTTACATCTTGAATTGTGTGGAACTGGGGCAGATAATTTGGTAATTTAATGGAGTGACAAGAATTCGTTAAAGGAGAGTGCATCCCAGACAATTTGAAGCAAGCGACTTTGAGTTCAAGTGCATCTCAAGTTACAAGATAAAGTCAAGAAAGTTTTCTCCGAATTGACGAAGAATATCCATTGTGAAGAGAGAATCACCCAATGAAGGTTCTGAACTTGACAAGGTGCTAAAGAAAAGTGGAAGGATATCAATGATATCAATGCCGAAGCCGCAAAAGAAATATTGTGCATGATCTTCAATTTTTATCCTCAAGTGGCATGTGTTGTACTTGGCATTTTCAGAGATTGGGAGGCCCTCTTTCAGATACCCAAACACTTGAGACCATTCGATCCCCTTTTGAGCCTGTGTTGATTTCTTTGACCTCCCCTCTTTTGGAATCAAGTTAGAGTCATACAAAAAAAAGAAAAAAAAAGAAAGAAAAAGAATTGTTTTTGTCCCCATAGGTTTATTTTAGAAAGTTCACTCCAAAAGTAAAATTCAAACAAAAAAAGAAGAGAAAATAGAGATAAAGAAAAAAAAAAGAAAAAAGAGGAAAAGAACAAAAGAAAGGAAAAAAAAGAAAATAGCAACAACAAAACGTACCATTGTGAACTACGTTTGACCTGATTCTTGTCACCACACGAGACGTAGGCAGCCTTACGGTTCTGTCATACCAAATAAAATATTTAATAATCCCGCGAAGTCGAAAGTGGGGCAGTCTTTCTTAGTAACTCCATCAAAAGAAAAATTAAAAAAAGAGAATCAAATTCCCTTATTTTAGAAATTGGGGCAAAGTTTTTAGAATGGATTCCAAAAGTTGTAAAAAAATTAACCCCGTTGTCTTAGTTATTTTGAGCCTTTATGATATCCTTTCTTTCTAATCCTGTCTAAAAGCCACATTACAGTCCAAAAAATACCTCTCAAATAATCTTTGAGAGTGCTGAGTTTAGACATGCTAGGAGCATATGATGTTTTTACTCTAGTCAATGCCTTGTCATCTACAGAATCAGAGAAAATAAGAAGAAAAAGAACAACATGAGAGAGTCTTATTGGTGAAAACCTTCACAGGCACCATAAGGCGATGGTGAGTTGAAAGAAAGAACAAAATGAGAGAGGCTTGATGGTGAAAACCCTTCGGGCACTACAAGTCGAATAAGGATCGTGAATTGGAGTGGATAATCGGAGCATTGAAACCCAGTTTCACGGTTTAGGGGTATAAAAAGAGTTGAACATCAGACTTGCTTGACAGATTAGGCCACAGGTGCATGTCATGGTCATTAGAGTTAGTATCCATATCTGATAAGTTTCTACTTTGTAGTTTTCTTGTTAGGAATCATCTCTTTCCATTGTCCTTTACTCTGTTCCTTTTGTCTTATTTACTTCCTCTTCCTAAGTCTGTTTGGTCAGAACAAGTGAGGAATGACATCAAAATTTGCCACTAGCTTTCCAATTGCACAAAACGGGATCTGGCAAGAACATCAAAGTGGCATAAGTCCGGAAAGAATAGCATGCGCACTGAGTTGGTAACAATCAACGTCTTTGGGATTCATGTGAAATACAAAAGTTCGGTATATGTCAATTCATGAACAATGCAACAGATAGAGGGTGTTGGGTTTGAACAAGATCAAAGGTATTTTCTATGATAAAGTTGACAGAGAAAGTGGTTAACCAATGACAAGCAAGGTCTTCTAAGCGGAAATCAAAGTTATAATGGCAAGTGAAGGAGCAATAGACCTCAAGGCCAAGGCCAGTGGTTTAAGTCAGGAAAGAACAGCATGCACACTGAGTAGGTGGCAATTGACATGCTTTGGGATTCATGTGAAACACAAAGGTTCAGTATATGTCAATGCATGAGCACAATGCAACAGATAGAGGGTGTTGGGTTTGAACAAGATCAAAGGTATTTTCTGTGATAAGGTTGACAGAGAAAGTGGTTAACCAATGACAAGCAAGGTCTTCTAAGCGGAAATCAAAGTTATCATGGAAAGTGAAGGAGCAATAGACCTCAAGGTCAAGGCCAGTGGTTTAAGTTAGGAAAGAATAGCATGCGCACTAAGTAGGTGGCAATTGACGTGCTTTGGGATTCATATGAAACACAAAGGTTCGGTATATGTCAATTCATGAGCACAATGCAACAAATAGAGGGTGTTGGGTTTGAACAAGATCAAAGGTATTTTCTGTGATAAGGTTGATAGAGAAAGTGGTTAACCAATGACAAGCAAGGTCTTCTAAGCGGAAATCAAAGTTATCATGGCAAGTGAAGGAGAAATAGACCTCAAGGCCAAGGCCAGTGGTTTAAGTCAGGAAAGAACAACATGCACACTGAGTAGGTGGCAATTGATGTGCTATGGGATTCATGTGAAACACAAAGGTTCAGTATATGTCAATGCATGATCACAATGCAACAGATAGAGGGTGTTGGGTTTGAACAAGATCAAAGGTATTTTCTGTGATCAGGTTGACACAGAAAGTGGTTAACCAATGACAAGAAAGGTCTTCTAAGCAAAAATCAAAGTTATCATGGAAAGTGAAGGAGCAATAGACCTCAAGGTCAAGTCCAGTGGTTTAAGTTAGGAAAGAATAGCATGCGCACTAAGTAGGTGGCAATTGAAGTGCTTTGGGATTCATATGAAACCCAAAGGTTCAGTATATGTCAATGCATGAGCACAATGCAACAAATAGAGAGTGTTGGGTTTGAACAAGATCAAAGGTATTTTCTGTGATAAGGTTGACCGAGAAAGTGGTTAACCAATGACAAGCAAGGTCTTCTAAGCAGAAATCAAAGTTATCATGGCAAGCGAAGGAGCGATAGACCTCAAGGCCAAGGCCAATGGTTTAAGTTAGGAAAGAACATCATGCGCACTGAGTAGGTGGCAATTGACGTGCGTTGGGATTCATGTGAAACACAAAGGTTTAGTATATGTCAATGCATGAGCACAATGCAACATATGAATGGTATTGGGGTTGAATGGATTAGAGGTATTTTCTGTGATAAGGGTGACAGAGAAAGTGGTCAGTTAATACATAGGCAAGGTCTTTCGAGTTGAAATCACAGTTATCATGGGAAGTCAAGGAGCAATCACCCTCAAAGTCAAGGCCACAAACCAACCACTATGTTTGAACTCACAAGTTTTATTTGATTGAAACAAGAGCAGGAAAATTTGTTTGTTTCGGAGAAACCCTCCATGATGAAAGTAGGTGCCAGACAGGCTCGTCAGTAAGTTTCTAGTACCCTCATGGATAACGAGATTTAGTAAGTTCTATGACCCTCGCAAGTGACAAGGTCTGACGAGGGTTTTACTTTTGGGAAGTATAATTTAGCATTTAAGATTTTCACTTTTGAGCTGAGACTTGGTTTGAAATTTTTCAAGATAAGGGAATTTATCTTAGAACTTATTTTGATAACAAGAATTGGGTAACACTCACAGATGTTCCCAATATCAAACTGGGGCAGAAATAATTTCTTTTGTTTTGTCTGTTTTGTTGCAATCAGGCGCCCACCTGGAGAACAAGGAAAGACGACACAAGTTCAAAGGAAAGAAGGTCAAGTTTAGCAATCACGGGCCTACCTAGAGAACAAGGGAAGACAATTCAAGTTTCAAAGGAAAGTAGTTTCAAAAAAAAGCAGTGCAAGTGTTGGAAATCAGGCACCCACCTAGAGAACAAGGAGAAACAGTTCAAGTCTCAAGGAAAAATAGTGCAAGTGTTGGAAATCAGGTACCCACCTGAAGAACAAGGAGAAACAGCAATGTTCAAGGAAACACAATTCAAGTTTCAGAGGAAACAAATACAATTCAAATGTTTGTAATCAAGAACCCACCTAGAGAGCAAGGGAATACAGTTGAAGTGTTGGAAATCAGGCACCCACCTGGAGAGCAAGGGAATACAGTTGAAGTGTTGGAAATCAGGCACCCACATGGAGAGCAAGGGAATACAGTTGAACTTTTGGCAATCAGGCGCCAACCTGGAGAGCAAGGGAATATAGCTGAAGTTTTGGCAATCAGGTGCCCACCTGGAGAGCAAGGGAATGCAGTTCAAGTCTTGGCAATCAGGCGCCCACTTGGAGAACAAGGGAATATAGTTAAAGTCTTGGCAATCAGGCGCCGACCTAGAGAGCAAGGGAATATAGTTAAAGTTTTGGCTATCAGGCACCCACCTGGAGAACAAGGAAAGCAGTTCAAGTTTTAAAGGAAGACAACACAGGTTTCGAGGGAAAACAGTTTAAGGTAACAAAGGGAATACAATTCAAGTTTTGGTAATCAGGCGCCCGCCTGGAGAACAAGGGAATACGGTTCAAATATTGGCGATCAGGATCCACTTGGAGAATAAGGGAATTCACTTCAGAATGTAATTCAAGTCAGCCATAAAAGAAGCTCGCGGCAAGAATGCAAGTCAACAGTCCGAGATGATCAATGGAAGTTAGTCACAATCCAGAATAAAAAAAAGGAAAGGAAAGAAGTTAGTCCAGATGTAGAAGTTGATGAAAATGTGAGTTGCTCAAGACATGACTGAAGTCACAAGCATGGTATGTCCGGATTTGGTCCGAAAAGCTGAAGAAGAATGAACTAGCACCAACAACTAGCAAGCATCAAGGTTCAAATCCAAAGTCTGTATGAAGAACCATTCAAGACTCAAGATCAAGTTTCAGAAGACTTATAGATAGGAACTTGTAACTCGTAGTTGACAGGCTTATCTAGTCTTTTTCATTTTTTGACTTTTTATGTAATAACAGGACCGCGGACCGGAACCTCGACGGAACGGCACCTCGACCGGCTCTCTACCTCGGTATACTCCATCACCTCGTTCACTTCTGAGCTACTCGTGGGTTGATTCCTTTATAGCCGAGAATATGTAGGCAGTTCAGATACTAGGGCTCGGTTACATTCTCCTTCCTCTTAGTTTTGGTCTCCTTTTGGGTCAAAAAACCTGTCTAGTCATTCTTTGTCTGAAAACTCTTCGCGTTTCTAGTCAAAGTGGGGCAACTGTAGACATGTGATTTTTGACCCTCCCCAAGATTTTGGGCTCAAGCAACCCATTTTTAAGCCTAATTTTTGGATCTATCCCATAATTTCGAAGCCCATAATTCCTAGGCCTATACCCCTTAATCTTAAAACCCTACAAAAACTAACCTAGACTCTAATATAAATCAGTGGATAACACCTTAGACCCTAGGAAGAAGGAGCACCGTTTTCGCAAATAAGATACCCATCAGCTTTCTTCTTCTTCTTGATGTAAAAACCTAGAAAAGCCTTAGGACCTAAAGGTTGGAAATCAGACGCAACACCCAAACACACACCCCTCCCTAATCGACTCCTCATCTTCTTTAACTAAGGGCAACCTTTCAGCGGCTGAATACAAGACCTGACCCCCCTGTTCTCCTTCTTCTTCAAGTAGCCATTTTCATTGCTGGTTCTTAAAAAAAAGACACAACCATCAGCAACTGTTACACCAAAACCCCACCCCAAATGACCCTTCAATCCTCCTCTCCCACCAGCGGCGAACTCGCCGGAACACAACACAAACGACCATAGCCCGTCCCTCGACAGCCTTTGACCAGTGATGCCACTAGCAGCAGAACCAGCGAACAAATCACCAAGTACCACTTCTTCTTCGCAAACTTCACCAAACAATTCAGAGAACTCGACAAAAAAGGTTTCGATGTCCTATTTATATCCGAGCTCTGGTCGAGATTCATTTCAAAAGGTCGAGTTCGAGCTCGGGTCCGACGAGATCATCCGCTCGTTGGTTCTGCTTGCACTTCGAAGGTCTGGTTGATGGTCTTTCATCGTTTCCAGATTTGTTTGATACTCATTGTTCAACTTTTGTTAATAATTTTGAAGGCAATTGTTGTTTATTTGAGGTTCATTCTTATCTTTCCTCTATTTATCTACCCTTTTTTAAGCTTTATGCATGCTTTTTCTAGTTGATATTGCTTTGTCAAGTAATGTTCGAGTTTTTTGCTTGATTATCAATGTCTATTATTGGAAATATTATGCTCAACCAAATATGTTTATTCAACACCTTGGTGTGAATAATGACTTCGTTTTCTTGTTGATTGTTTGTTAAGAGAACGAGAGTGATTGAGCAGTGGAGTTGTGATTTTTTTAAAATAAAAAGAATTCTTAAGGCAGAATGATCATGGCCAATACGCATTAGTAATATGGTTTGAGTTTCAGATATTTCTTTTTAGTTATTCCTTTATTTCGCGTTATTTAATTAATTTTCTAGGAGCATGATTAGGCCGTCAACACCTGGATTGGCGAACCTTTAGGCGTGTGTTGAATTTATTATTGTGGTTATGGATACGTTCATATGACATGATTAAGTTTTCTAAAATGAATATTCGTAGTTTGCTTTAGGCGCGATTTAATATACCATCGTGATTGTGGACACGTTCGCGTGATACAATTACGATTTTTTAAAAACAAAATCGGAGTATACGTTTGCGCAACTTTGACTTAACTTTTCTTAATATTAATAAAGCCTTATTAATTGTGACACGTTTGCGTGACATGATCTTTAATGTGCCAAACAAATGGGTACACATACGTGTGACCCGTTTCAAGATAATTTCTTAATTAAAAGAGGCAAATCTAAATAGGTTCTAAAATGAGTAATTAGACAATTTTAATGAGCCAAGTATGATCAAAGCGACCATGCTAGAATCACGGAACTCGGGAGTGCCTAACACCTTCTCCCGGGTTAACAGAATTCCTTACCCGAATTTCTGTGTTTCGCAGACACAAACAGAGTCAACTTTTCTTGATTTGGGATTTTAAACCGGTGACTTGGGACACCATAAATTACCCCAAGTGGTGACTCTGATTTTAATTTAAATAATCTCGTTTTGATTGTCACTTAAAATGGAAAAAAACTCCCTTATACCCCTTTCGGGGTGGTAAGAAGGAGGTGTGACATTAGGTTGATGTCCTAGAGGATACAGTGAGGTCACTGCTCAAAATAGTTGAGGGCAAGGGGGCCAAAATCAATGGAACAGTAGTTCATGTGTTGGATGCTACATTAAACCCTACTATAGGGTCTGTCTATAATCTTAAATTTAAGGCGATACAGGAAGCTTTGGGGTTAGGGAGAAGAATAATAGGCTATTGAATGAGGCTACAAAGCAGGCTTATGATCAAATTGAATGCACTACAAGGGAAGGAGCTTTAGAGATTGGACAAACAAAGATAGGTAACAATGCACTACAATGTGTTCCACCTCCAGATAATGATCCCGGTATCTTGGCTGGGAAAACATTTAGTGTTACTAGTGGAATTTTGGCAAAGGGAATCCTTTTCAATCATGGGGACCAGAAGAAAATGGGCATGATTGCCAAGAATCATGAGCCAAAGCCACTAGCCCTTCAGCTTGAGAATAAGGATAAAGGGTGATCGTGAAGACCTAGGTGAAGATACTGAAGAAGAATCGACGACAATTGACTTTAAACAAGTGGCCAAGGATGCAGATATATAACCTAGAAGTATTAACAAGAAGAAATAGACTGGGAAACATGCAAGGAATAACAAGGAAAAGACTGTACCAGTTAGGGTACAACCAAAGAAGAATGTATTTTCTCTTTCAAGATGATATCTACGAATAATGTATTAATATGGAATGTGAGGTCAGTGAACTCTCAAAAATCTTTTCAAAAACTAACTAATCTCCACAGGAAGCACAACATTTATCTGATAGGGTTGATGGAGCCTTGGAAGGATATAAATAAATTAGAGGTGTATAGAAGGAGGCAAGGAATTAAGTCTGATTTTGCTAATATGAATGGAAAGATTTAGGCCTTTGTAGAAGAGGATATTGATGTACAAGGGTTGATGGACATGGAACAATAATTGGCTCTTAAGTTGTTTCATTTGAGTAAGGAATTGATAGTCACACTTGTAAATGCTAAGTGTGATGCTATCGAAAGAATTGAGCTGTGGGACTCACTGTATCATCTTGCTTCGGATATGATGGTTCCTTGGGTTGTTGGAGGAGATTTTAATGTTATAATTTTCGAAGAGGAGAAATATGGTGGTTGTCCAGTATACCTTAATAAAGTAAAGGATTTTGCACATTGTATTGATACTTGTGCATTGTATGATCTTGGCTTCAAAGGCATCTTGTATTCTTGGTGGAATGGTAGGTCTGATGAAGCTTGCATATTTAAGAGGTTGGATAGATTCTTGTCCAATCAAGAATTCCAAGATTGGTTCCAGCTTTAGAAGTATAGTATCTCATAAAATATGGTTCAGATCATGTACCATTATTGTTACCATGTAATGTCAATACAGTCCAGGTGAAGAAGCCTTTCAAGTTCTTGAATTTAGGTAAAGAATGAAATATTTCTGGATGTGGTAAGGGAAAATTGGAATTCAGACATAGTGGGCAATCATTTCATCTCCTTTAGCAAAAGCCGAAGAATGTGAAGTAGGCGTTGGTAGTGTGGAGTAAGGTGAAATTTGGGGATATATTCAAGCATATTACAGCATTAGAGAATGTCATCAAGGTGCACGAGGTGGAATTTTATTTTAATCCTACTGCTCAAAACAAGGTAAAACTACACAGAGTTCAAGCTGATCTTACTAGGTACTTACAAAGAGATGAGGAGTTTTGGAGGAAAAAATCTTGAATGCAATGGTTAATGATGGGGACAGTAATACAATGTTCGTTCATGCTCATGTCAGGGGTAAGAGAAAGAGTATCCAGGTTTCCAGAATGCTTGATAACAATGGGAATTTGCTAGAATCACAATAGGAGATGGCTAAGGTGGCAGTGGAGTTTTTTCAAGAACAATTCTCTGAAGAAAGGTGTCCCTCCGCGACCTTGAGGAGCGCGGCAGGCGCTCAACCGAGATGGTCCGGTCAAGCAAGCATGCATCATTCCATCTACCCAATTAACCCATGAATAAAGAAAATATACATTTTATTAATTAGACAATAAGAAGTCATATGAATAACACCAGTTCATTTTCATTAGTTACGTCAATAACAAAATCCCCAAAATAGTACACTATACATTCGTAGTTGAAGTGGTACATATGATACAACTACAACACTTTCAGTTTAACTTTCCCAAAACTAAATACAACCCAACGTCTATGGAGCCTCTAACAGAAACAAAAGAGTGTCACGACAGTTCCGGCAACAAGGCCCTGTCTATACCTCAAAATGATATGTAAAAAGGACAAGAAATACAGGACCCCGTAATGAAGTGGGGCTCACCAAGTCAGCTCAAGAGAGGGTGTGCTGCTATCACGGATCAACACCACCTGCTATGGAACCAACTGCATCCATTAAAGATGTAGCGCCCCCGGCAAAAGGGACATTAATACATATGGAATAGTACTAGTATGCAAGAAAATACCCTCTCAATAGAATGAGTAACAGTAAACGGAGAAGGAATCATGAAATCAATAAGAGACTTAAATAGTAACAAGGTGTCAAATTAGGGGAAAGGTAAATTTCAAGTAAATTTCAATATTTTTAAGTTGGGAGATCTTTAACACTGATATACCACCGTGTTTTTAGCATAGAGTCCGATCTCAGCCGATCGGCTAAGCTGTCTTACCCCAAGACATCCACTCACAATACCATCATGTGAGTGGCATGACATCCGAGCTCAGCCCGATCGGCTAAGCCGTCTCACCACAATTTCGTATGGGTCGACATCACATCACATCTTGCTAGCAATTATCCCATCCCATTTAAGGGAGAACATCTCGACACATCAATCTCATCCCATATAAGGGGAAACAATCTCATCATATTAACATGGGATTTACCCCTAAATCACTCCTACACTAGCACGTGTAGTTTTGGGGTTAGGTTATTTTAACCTACCCTTCCTCGGTGACTAAACGATACTCCCAAAGCATTTAGTATTTAAGGGTAATTACCACTCATTACATAATCTTTTAAATATCATTCATTTCATCGGCACCAATGGCCATAACGCAATATCATTCGTGGCACGTTGGTCGTACATCATATTTCATGCCAACTTCTTTCACTTTCAAAAATCATCACGGATAATCAATAGAGAGGATTTTCAAATTTAGACTTTTAACTATACATGTGAGCAAATAAGAGTGATAAACACATGGAGATTTCTTACACAATTCGATATAACAACTTTCATTTGAACTTGACTTAAAGTCACAATATTTAATACATGACTCATGCTTTGAACATGCCCTCGAAGAACAACACAATATATTAAGAATATTCGAAATACATTTTGAACATATATATATATATTCACCTTCCGACACCAAGCTTATTCGGAATAGAAAGTTTATAATGAACAACTTGGAACTTACACGAACATCGTGGGATTTAATTCTAAGAGAGAGGTTTAGCCAACATACCTCGCCTTGAGCTTTATTAAATTACTACAATGTTATGAAAATTTTGGCCACTTAGATCTATTTAAAAATATAGCAAAACTGAACACAATTAGGAAGGAATTCATGGTCCCAGCTCATTTGAGCATTTTATCAAGCACTAGGTGTGCATTATATTTTCTAGCTTCTCTTATGGTGGATTTACCTCACCCCACAACTCAAGGTTTACATGTTTACCTTCCCACACCCCTTGATATCACAAGCATGTAAAATAAACAACTCTCATGCCCAACAATTATCTTGTTAATTACCCATTTTCAGAAAATTTCGGAATTGAGGGTTAGGGTGTAGAATCTTACCTCTAGGATGAAGACCTAGTTAGTTTCCCTTCTTAATCTTCCAAAACTTGAGAAAGAATTGAAAAATAATTATTGAGGGATCCCCTCATCACTCTAGACCACTTTCTTCTCTCTAAAATACCAGTAGGGACCAGCAAAAATAGACCCCAAGCTATTTTTATAAAAATGGGGCCGGGTGAAAATTTTCAAACTTAAACTCTATGAAGTCGGGTCTGTGGTTGCAGACCGGATCACAAAACAGGTATGCATCCCGCAAAAGGTACCGCAGAAAAGGGTCCCATAACTGGGCTCCTCGGGTTGGGTTTGTGGTTCGGAGACCAATTCTGCGGTCGCATAATGGACCGCCGAACTTCTTTCTAAAGTTTCTTATGCTGGTTTCTGTGATGAATGCGCGGCTCGCTAAATGATTATGTGGCCACTTAATTGACCACAAAATAACATCCAAAATTTTCCCAACTCTCTACTTCACTCTATGGCGGATCTGCAGTCTGTAGACCAATTCTGTGACCATAGAATGGACTACAGAAAATGCCCTACTTTGCCAAAAATTTTCTCCAACTCCTCAATACACTGCTCAACCCAAAAAGTTCGTACAACGGTGAGTAGAATCTTTATAACCATCAGATTGGTTTCAAATAACTAGTATTCAATATTACTAAATGGCCAAGCAAATGGATTCTTTAAATCCATAAGAGGTGTCAAGCAAGGTGACCCTCTATCTCCTACCTTATTTATATTGGTAGAAGAAGTGTTAGGGAGATCTTTGGATTCTTTATTTGATAATCCAGATTTCATTGGATTTGCAATGCCAAAGGGGAGGAAAAATATCAATTATCTTTCATATGATGATGATACAATTATAGTTAGTTACTCTCACTATGGTGCAATACTATGAATGTGCTTGAAGAATATGAGCATCTGGCCAAAAGGTGAATAAGGAGAAGTCTTCATTTTACATGCATGAGAATACACCCTATCATGAAGCCAATACAGTGCGTCTTATCATACAGTTTAAGAGGCATCCCTTCTCATTTACTTACCTTGGTTGCCCAATCTTTTATAGTCGAAGGTAGGAGGTGTTGTATAAAGATATTATTCATAAAGTGTAGGAGATACTTCACTCCTGGAAAGGAAGGGGACTATCTATAGGTGGGAGAGCAAAATATTTATAGCATATGTTCTGGAGAGTATGCTAATTCATATATTATCAGCAGTGAACCCTCCACAGTATGTAATGGCTAAGTTACATAGAATATTTGCAAGATTCTTTTGGAGTAATTCTGGGAGTGGCAAGGCTAAGCATTGGGCTTCATGGAATACTTTATGTTTGCCTAATATCATGGCATGATAGATGCGGTGCAACGTGTGGGATTGAAGTTTGCATGTACGAGGTTGCGGTTCTATTAGAAGAGAAATCTATGGGTTCTGGATGGCAATGGACGGTTTCAGATGTTTAGAAGAATGCTGGCACTACTTTGATATCACCTGAGAAGAGCTTGTATTTCAGAAAGGGCGCATTATATTTTTACTTGCGGATGATTGACTTGTGTTAAGATAATCGCTTGGTTGATCGTCTGTTGATGTATAGATGTTGTTATGTGGCATGTAAGAATTATAGAAGTATTTCTAGTGAGATAATTGTGTATGAGGGATGTGTTAGTCATTTGGTTAGTCGAGTTGAGATCGGATATGGAGATTCTGGTATTCTAGAGATTTGAAGACTATGAGGGCTCTTAGAGGCAGATTTTTCCATAGTTGCGGATAGTGAAGGTATGTTAAGAAGTTTATGGCTAGGTGTATGTATTGTGGAAATGGTTATTGTTGATTACTCAGAGGTTATCTATATATTTTGGGAGGATCGTAATTGATGTGGAGGCCATAGGTAGGCCCATTGAGTATATGTGCTCTACATCAGGTAGATTTGTTTACTCAGCATAGTTATTATTGAATGGTGTGCTATCAGTTAGAGTTGATCTTTTTCTTGCTTGATATGCTCGGGGTGTTGCTCTTCTATGCTACGATGGGTTGTGAGACTATTTACTATTTACATACATGATGTGGTTCTTTTTGGGCTTTGAGGCAGAATTCGAGCAAAATAGCTCTTGGGGTGTTGAATGGTTCAATACGCCTTGGTTATGGTTTTCCTATTTGTGGTATACTATTTTATCAATTTCTTCATGGTTATGATCATTCACATTGCGTATTTGTTGTTGATATGCATATGGTTCTTGACTATAATCATCATGGCTCGAGGTATTCATGTGGATCGGTATTTGGATTGGGTCACGCACCGCAACAAGCTATGTTGGTATATGATCCTTTGTGTTTATCTTGTATGTTTTGGTTCTCCTTGGGTGATGGGTTCATATCAGTGCGCTTGTGGTGGTATCAGTTGAGTTTTATAGTTCTCTCATTTGATTCTCTTTCCATTATTGGTTACATTTGATTGTTGCTTGCTTGGTGCATGAATTGCATGGTATGTGGATCTAGGTAGTATTGGTGTGGCATGTTTGTAGAGCAACAATTATTGGTTGACATGAGGTTATTGGACCTAGAATGAGTGCTATCGGATTTGGTTAAGGTAAGTTTAGGAGAATAATGTCACTAGTCAGGTTGGATTTTGGCTATGGTTCTTATCGGGCTAGAGATATCCACGAATTGTTGATCTGATGAGTGGTTATGATTTTCTGCATGTTTTTTCATCATTGGTTGTGTACGAAAGTTTAGAACAAGGTTTTATTTGATATGAGGTTTGTTACTAGAACGTGGTTTGTGATTGGGCAACTATTGTGGTAGGAAGTTATTGTTATGAGCATCTGGGTTTTGCGGTATACCATATGATTATATCTTGGGTTATAGTTATGGCTTGATACAACTTCTTCAGACTTGCTCAGTGTAGAGATTTGAGAATCGAGTCTTATAATGAATTCTGGATGTTGGGCATTTGATTCCAAGGCTTATAGACTAAGGTTAAAGTAAGGATCTTCAGTGATGTTGTGTTGTCAGGATTACATAGTTTGGGGTGATGTGAGATCACCCATGGGTATTTGTATGGATAGTTGATTCAATGATTTGATGAATTTGTTACAACTTCTGGCACATTCGAGGACGAAAGTATATTTAAGTGGAGGAGAATGTAACAACCCGACCGATTGTTTTGACCATTTGCATTCAGTTTGATGGTTTGAGGTCATGAGTAGGTTCATATAGTGAATTATGACTTGCTTGTATCGTCAGTTTTGGCTTTCAAGTGGTTCAAGATTGATTTGGAAGAATGATTCTCAAATAAAAGGCTTTAAGTTGGAAGAGTTAACCGAGTTTGACTTTTGTGTATTTGGCCTTAGAGCGGAGTTTTTTTGGTTTCGTTAGTTCTGGATAGTGATTTTGGACTTGGATATATGCGCAGATTTGCATTTGGATGTTTCTAGAAGGTTTTGGCGCTAATTGGTAAAAGTTGACAATTTGAAGGTTTGGAAGGTTCATAAATTTGACCAAGGGCTAACTTTGATGATATCAGGTTCGGATTTTTGTTCCGTGAGTTGGAATAGGTTTGTTATATCATTTGGAACTTGTGTGAAAAAATTAAGGTCATTCCGAGTTGATTTGTTATGGTTCGGCATGAGTTTTGGAAGTTAAAACTTAAAAACTTCATTATGTTGGATTTGGGGTGCGATTCATGGGTTTGATGTTGTTAAGTGTAATTTGAGGCCTCGAGTAGGTCTGTGTTATGTTTTGGAACTTGTTGGTATGTTTGGATGGGATCCCGTGGGGCTCGGGTGTGTTTCAGATTGATCTCGGACCATTTCGGAGGTTGAAGGAGCTGATAGTTTTCTAATGCTCCAGGTGTTCCACGCGATTGTGAAGGTTCTTTCGTGATTTTGGTGTGTATGTGGGAGTTGGGTGTTTTTACTCTACATGTTCGCGGTAGAAGATCTGCGTTCGCGGAGGTTTAGTGGCTAGGTGGTTGCATTCGCGGAGTTGGGGCACACTCGCGATGTTTGGGTGATTAGTTCTTCGCGGTCGCATATGGATGTCATGACCAGGATGCTTGGCAGGCTTCACTAGAATTTGTTCTACGTGTTCGCGAGGGTGTTGACATGAACTCGAAGGCTTATTCAGGGCGGTGTGATTTTTCTTCTCCGATCTCGCGAGGGTCATGCCGCAATCGCGATGCATATATCTAGGCAGTGCATATAAGTACTCTATTTTGGATCTTGAGCTCATTTTATCATATTTTGGGTTATGGAGCTCAAATTTGGGCGGTTTTGGAGAGGACTTTCACCACATAGATTGGGGTAAGTATTTTGACTCAGTTTTGATTATATTCCATTTCATCTTCGATTTTTGCATTTGATTGATGAATTTAAAAGAGCAATTGGGGGTTTTCATCTAAACTTTTCTAAAGTGAATAATTGAGTTTTGAACATTGATTCCGCGTCGGAATTGGATGAAATTGGTATGGTTAGACTCATATTCGAATAGGTTCCGAAGTGCGGGGCTGGTTGTCTTTCTGGTTGATTTTGAGTATTTATTCAACATTTATCGCTTGTGTTTGCTTCCTATGGCATTATTTGATGTTTTTGAGTTGCTTTTGGCTGGTTTCGAGTTGTTCTGAGGTTGATTCGCATAGGATGGAATTACTAAAGTATTGTTTGTCTTGCTCGGTATTTGATTTGGCTTGTTCGAGGTAAGTAATATATCTAAACTTGGATTTTAGGGTAAGAATCCCTAACAACTATGATATTTGAGATGGGTTGGGGGTGACGCATGTGCTAGGTGATGGTCGTGTGTGCGTGCACCGAAGTTTTCATGATTCGGGTAATTCTTAGGTTATTATGTGTCTTGTTGCTATCATGCTTCTTTGATATCATATTTTCTCCATTTATATGACTGTGAGTTACTATTCATGATAGAAATCATGTTTAGGACACCTTCTTAGTTGTTTGAGACGTGTTAGGGATATTTTTGCCATGTTGATCTATTTGCATTAACCTAGTCATATTGTACAGTTATGATAGTATATCCGCATGTTATATCTCTGTCTCTATGCACTTTTGATATGATGTCTCACATGTTATTGGTGTTCTTGTACGTGACATGATTTTGAACTGTATTTGAGGCATATTGTGATATTCTGTGTTATCTAGTTGGATTATGTTTCTGTGAGATGTGAGCCATTGAAACTTGAGCGGATTGATGACTGATCTGGGCCATAAAGCTGTTTTGCGAGTTATGTTAGATCGGGTTGCGTGCCGCAACGGATTGATATTGGATTGGGTTGCACACCGCTATGGATTAATATTGGGTCGGGTTGTGTGCTACAATGGACTATTATTTTGATCGGGTTCCACGCTGCAACAGGCCATATTGGCTTATGATTAGCGTTTGGGCATGATCTACCCCCTCCTGATCTAACATGCCAGCATTGGGCGCAGGCACAGTGATATATACACGTGCTTTGGTGAGGGGCTTTTGAGCTAGGCACCCGTACAGTGCTGAGTGATTGTATGTGAGATGGTGAGAGCATTTGAGCCAAGCACCTTGAGTGTGCTGAGAGTAAGTGTACTTGATGATTTCACTGGGATATTATTGACCTGACATGTAGGCGTAGAGATATATTTTTCTCATGCTAGCAGATAAATAGATGATATTGACTTGACATGTATATTTGGCATGTAGTCATAGAGATGAATTTTCCTCATGCTAGATGGCAACATGATATTATTGCTTTGAAATGTAAGCATTGTTGATACCCAATTTTTCCTCATATGTTTTTAACATGTATATATACTTTCAAAATAGCACTTATGTAGTTATAAGCATGCATAACCAATTTTATAATTTTTCTTTAATTTTTAAAAGCTCCAAAACGATCTATTCCTTCTCTTTTTATTTATAAAAATTTTCACTAATTATCCTTCAAATTATTTTTGTGGTGATTTAGTCAGCTAAATTCTTTATTTATGCCAAAATAGTGTTTAAACATTTTTAGGCTAAATTGTACATCTTTGCAATAATAGCCCTACTAATGCATAATTACATTATTGATGCATAAAATGGTCTTTTATATTTTTTAAATCTTAAACAACTATTTTAAATCATTTTAGTACACAAATACATTTTTTTTGAAATTATTACTATTTTTATAAATTATATAGTTATTAAAAATGGTTATTTAAAATCTAGCCTATTTTTATTTCAATTTTCAGCCCTAATTCAACCCAATTACCGGCCCAATCAAAATAAAAATTACCCAACCAAAACCCAGATACCCGATCCGGCCCTCAAAACCCTTTAATCTCGGTCGTTGATCATAAAGATCAATGGCCACAAACGACCATTCCTAAAATTAACCCAAAAGACCCCCCCCCCCCCCCCCACACACACCATATCATTCTACACCATCCGCCGCCCTGAAACCCCCCTCCTCTCTCAAATGCTCTCAAACCTAACCCTAATCAAACCTCACTGACACTCAGCTATGGCTATCTACGGTGGTTTCTCACCACCTCCCAGGCCTCCAATGGCCTCTCTCACGTTATTCTCGCCATCTCCAGGGTCCTCAAGGGACTAGGGCTTGTTGGCTTGCATCTATGGTTCCTTTCTCGCCTGTTTCAGGCCATTCTAGTGTGATTCCGAGTAAGAACATCCTATATTGACTATGATCTATGGGTTTCTAAGCATGTTTCTTCATCTCTGTATGGTTCTCTTCGAAACCCTAATTTCTTTTTCTAAACCTCTTAGATCTGAGCAGATTTGTGAGGATTTGGACTCGCTTCATATGAGTTTTACAACAACCATGAGATTCTTTACAAGAATCATATGATTTTCAATTGATTTGTATCTTTTTCTAAACTAGGGTTTCCGGGATTTTTTTTTACAAAATGTTTGATGATTTTTTTTAGTGTTTGATCTTTTGCTCCTCATATGTTTTGACTGATTTTGTAAGTTGGTTAAAACCTTAACTCGCTTGTATTGAAAACCCTATTTTTTTTATGTTCTTCGTTTGGTTTCTGAGTACTGGTATATCGACTGTGTTCTTGCTTTGGGTTCTTGTGATATCTCATGATTTTCTTGTCCTAATATGCTTCTACAGAATTTCTTAGTTTGACCTTTCACTGATTCTTTATGTTTTTGTTCATCCTGACTATTCATGTTAAGACCTGTATCTTTCTCCTTGAATCAGTGTCGTTTTAACTATTTGTTTTGTTAAATTTATGTGTCGAATCCTGACTATCCATGTCTTGCCTTATTTTATATGCTAAACTTGTTGACTCTTTCATGACTTTCCCTTTGATTGAACCCTTGATTATTCTGAATTCCTTATTTCCTAGTTTGATTTGAACACTTTCCCTAAAACTTTCGATTCTTACCCTTCTACTCGATTTGATTGAATTGCTTGCCTTAATTAATTTTTCCTTGCCTTGTTTGTATTTTGCTGGTTCTAACTGGTGGTTTCCATTATTGAAACTTCTGTTCATTTACCCCTAATTAAATACCTAGCATGTTTTTACTATTGATTTGATTATCCTTTAATAAGGGAAGGACTTGCTGATTGATTACACAAACTTCCTTGATTTGCTACTTAATTGATCTCTTACCTTATTTTGTTAAGCTTTTGATTACTATATATATCCCCTCTTATTTTAACTTCTGGATAACGAACAATAGTTCAAAACCACTACTCTATACACTCTAAAAGGCTCTCTTTCTGCTCTCTTTGCTACTTTTGATATTTGTCATTCTAGCCGGCTGCAAGCCAAGGCTGGAAGTTGCACACTACTTTTTTCACATCTTGAGTTTTTCATTCTTTAACTAGGTATGCTTCTGATTAATTTTTAAGAATCAAACCTATGTGTTTACTTACTGCTTTAGTTCATATGTCCTAACTCTGTTCACGTTTCTGTTTACTGTTTACCCAAGCATGTCTAATACTGTCTATTCAAACCTATGATTAGTATGTTTCCACTTTACTTGCATGTTTGTTGTCTTTTTTAGCATGTCTGCATATGTAACTTAAGCTTGTTTGGACAAACTATTGTTCTTCCTAAACTCTGCTTCTATATAATTAGCATGCCTTCATTGTTAATACTTACCAGCGTGTTTATTTAAGTCCTTGCATGTTCTGCTTCACTCCTACTAAGTCAGTTAATCTCCTTAAAGTAATTCTAGTCGTGTGGTTTAGATACATGTTTCTGCTTTGATCTTTGTTGCATCTGTAGAACCCCCTCAAAGCTCTATGTCCTGTCGTTTGTATGCTCCATTAAGAGGTACCCTTGTGTGAAAGTTGTTCCTAAACTTGTTCTATGACTTGGGTCTGATTACCAATTATTTTCTTCACACTTTTCCTCAAACTGTTTCAGCACTTATGGTTTTCAAAAGTTCTATTTCAGTCTTAAGACCTTTCTATTAAAACTCTTTCAACTATTATACACTTTCACTTGCTCTTAGAATACTAGGTTCTGCCCCTCTGATAAATGTACAACCTTGAGACCCCTTTGATAAATGTACTACCTTGAGGCATGTCAGAGCTGACCTTTCCACACTGCACCTAAATCAGTTATTATTTGATGAAAAGATCTAGGTGTGAGCACTGCCCGGGATCCTTGAGATTCTTATGGACTCTGACATACCTGGACACGAAATTGTCTATGGAACTTTGGCATTTGAGGTTGTTGGAGGCTTGGAAGTCATTTGGGCCTACTACAGACTCCCTATAGATTAACTTCTGTTTATTTATGTATTTAATTCATTTGTTTGTAATAATTGTAAACAACGGTGGAGTGATTAGTGAAAAAGGGAGGGTAGTATATATTATTGTGGTTAACTTGGGTAGATATCATGCCTATAGGGTCGTGTTAATTCAAAAGTGTTTACTATATTTTCTTTACTTCCACAATATTAGAAACCATGCCTATAGGATCTAAATGGCTTTAATAATAGAAATCATGCCTATAAGTTCAAAGTTAGCCTTTAATACTTAGATACCATGCATATAGGAATTAAAATCACCTGTAATAGAAATCATACCTATAGAACTAAAAACCAGTTTAGTTAAATAAATCAGTTTAACTCAAGTTTGTTTAATCTAAATTTGGGTTAATTAATTAATCTATCTGTTTCTTTAATAATTTCAAATGTTGCCTTAAATTAATACTGCTAGAAAGCATGCCTATAGGACCTCAAGTTGTCCGTTTAATATTGATCACTATTTTACTGCATTCCTAATCAATATAGATATCATACTCATAGGACATCACTATTATGCCTAGGCAAGCCTGTAGGGAGATTAAAACTCTATGACTATAAAACTGCGCTTTAAAACGGCTCGCATTCACAGGTCTAAAATTAATAGGTCTTTGACACTTCAGTCCTAATTCAATGTTGTATACTCCCTGCTCACCTAGATATCATGTTCTAGGATTTTCTCTTAAATACTTGAAACTGTTGTTTGAGACGTGCACTAGTTTGTTATGATTGTGGAGGTAAAATGTGAACCTTTATTTGTTCCTCCTAAAAGTGCGGTCCTAATTGTTTTGATTGACGCCTAGACTTTTGTCCTTTAAAACTTTAGGATGATCTAGAACTACCTAAAACTAGAAGTCTCAAATACCTCTAGCGACACAAGGAAGGGACAGGTAGTGCACGCATAGGATACGTTTAAGGGTTGATAGAACGCTTTAGGCTATGACCAAGGGGAGGGAATTGGGTATTAAGGAATATTATGGCTACGCGCTAATGTCACGTGTAGCCCCTCATTGAGGAGTGTTTACTGAGTATTGTGTGGGTATGATCCTGTAGGCTAACCAACCTAGGACCTCTCTTTCCTAATTCTCGTTGTTTAAATCAATTTACTTTTTCTTTATATATGTAACTTGTTCAAACCTTTTCCGTGCTCCATTACTTGAATCATACATGTGTTTAGAATACCAAAACATGCCTTTATTTGCAAGTATGTGTTTAGACTATTTATTTGTTAAAAGTATTAATTCATAAGTATAAGTTCGGTCGGGACCCACCATTGTGGACTAAGAGGGGTGCCTAACACCTTCCTCTCAAGGTTATTTCGAGCCCTTACCCTAAATCTCTGGTAATGCAAACTAGTCTAAGAGTTAATTTCTCTAGGCGCCCTAACGCACCATAATCCGTTAGGTGGCGACTCTTCAAAATACCCAAATCCCAAAAGGAAATGACTTAACACCCCCCATGAATGTCGGAACCCAGACTGCTCTCTGTTGGGGAAAAAAGGGGGTGTGATAGCATGATGACTCTACTGGGGATATTTTTAGGCTCTTACCGTAACGAACTTATCTTTTGTAAATTAGTCCAAGCATACTCTATCCCCGTACCCTTTCCCCTTATTTGAATTTAATTATCTATTTTTCAAGCATTTATGATCTCTTTATTCCTGAAACTGACTCGTCTCCTTGTTTTCTTTTTCTTTAAATGTCTTTCAATTATTTAAATACTGCATTTATTATTCTTACATGAAAATACTTGACTAAATGCTATTTATTGCTGCATAAATCATGCTCTACATCATATTCCACTAGTGCATATTAAATCCTATAGCAAGGCATGATCAGTGACTGTGCCCTTCCTATTTATTACCCTTAAATTTGGAAAGGCTTATTTGCGGTAAAACTAGTCGATCAGCGGTGCAGTCGACGGTTCCGTGCCTTTCCCCCTCAAGTTGTCCGCTTGAGGGTATCAGTCTAGACTCCCATAGTAACCTTACTCTGGTTGAAATTATGCATGCATCATGGTCAAACCTAGTCGGATTAATATGTTGTCCACATAATAATCCTTTAAGACGAGCCTTATCCAAAAGTCCACCGGGGTTTCCATAATCACAACGGACACAACCACATTTTGTGAATTAATTTGGAGAATTAAATGCCAATATGCTAATCATGAATGTATAAATAGTCGAGTCTGGTGGGGGAGAAGGGCCTAACCCTTTATTTTGCAGAAAATGAGGCACGAGGTCCCCATATTCGGTATGGTTAGCAACATTCCACCATTGCTGCTAGATTGGTGGGAGGAACTTTCCTCAAGTGACAAGAAACATGTAAGAAAGTACTTGGGTAACTTGCCTTCCCTGCTATACATTTAGCCAAACAACAAGTTGATCGAGGCTGCCACTTTGTTCTAGGACAGTGAAAGGTCTGTGTTCCGTTTCGGCGACATAGAAATGACTCCGCTTCTAGAGGAAATTGGGGGACTTGCAGGATTGACCTGGGATAGCCCTGGGTTGTTGGTACCGGAGAACCATACTGGTAAGAGGTTCCTAAAGATGATGGGGTTGAAGAAAAATGCTGACCTGGGATGCCTGGAGAAGTCCTACATACCCTTCGAATACCTGTACGAGAGATATGGTCATAGCAAGTCCTACCGTACCTTCCATGACGAGCTCTCTATTACTTCTCTGGGACACATCCACCGCAGAGTGTTCGTGTTCATCATATGCTTCTTTGGCTTGATAGTATTCCCGATGAAAAAGGAAAGAATCCACACTAGGTTGGCCATGGTCGCCAAGACTTTGATGGAGGGGATCAATGGACAAACATACACCTATAGTTCCCATGATCATAGCCAACATCTATAGTGCTCTGGAGCGCTGGCAAAGAGGGGTCAATCATTTCGAGGGTTGTAACCCGTTGCTGCGGTTGTGGTTATTAGAGCATTTTCAAAAGGTTCATTATCGTCAAAAATTTCTGTGAAGAGCTTCAAATGACCATATTGCCTTGCATCACCCCAAACAGATGACTTACAATCCACACAGGTTTGCTCAACCGGAAAGTGCCAAAGAGTGGGTAGCGTTATTCGACAATATGACCAAGGACCAGGTGCAATGGATGTTTGAATGGTTCCCAACAGATGAATTCATCATCAGATCCAGGGATGCTCCACACTTGGTACTGATTGGGTTGAGAGGGATATAACCTTATGTCCCCATCCGAGTCATGAGGCAAGCAGGTAGGAAACAGGTTGTACGCAGGATCGCAAAAATGAGTCATTTCAGAGCAGACTTTTAGGATAATGATGTCCCTTACAAGTTCCAAGCTCAGAACATGTGGCACTGCAAGATCATTATGGAAAATAACACCATTGAGCCAGACAGGTATCATGCAGGGTTTGAACCTCTTTACCCAGCATGGTTAGAGGACAATCTGAAGGGGATGGTGATGCCAGGAACTGATCGAGAGAATAGGATCATAGACGAAGAAGCTGAGGCTCAAGTCAAGTACAACAAGCTGTGCAAGAGGGTCCACGACTCTGAGAATGAGCACCGGGAAATACACGAGAAAACATAAGATTGATCAATGAGTGGAAAGAGATGCTATCACTTCCAACAGAAAGTTAGAATATCTGGAGCGAGGATTAGTGGAGCTGGAGGGTGAAGTCATAAAGCGAATTGAGGATTGTTAGAATGCTAAAGGAAGTGAAGGAGTACATCTGGCGAGAGCCTACCTGCTGCTGGGTCTGCGCAAGCTGGGGAACCTGTACGATGGAGTCAAGTAGATCGAATCTGGGGAAGGTCATTCTAGGACCAAGTGGGCTAGATTTATTTGCTTTTCTAAATGTAATAAGGCCAAGTGCCAAAAGTGACTTGCTTTTGTATTGTCTTAGTGTCGTTTTGGGATTCGTCTATTTTCACATTATGAAATAAAGCATTTACTGGCATCTAAAACGTTCTCCAAATTTACTTGTTGCTAGGCCTACCTCAGACACAATGAGGCTCCCAAATTAGGACACGAATTTACATTCCCGCAATATGTGTTTAAATACTAAAAATATTTCAGAATCCTCACTGACTTGTCTACCTTTTTGTTTTTTTTATTCTTTATTCCCATCCCTTAAGGTTGGTTCGCTCATACTGGCCTCATCAGCATATCACACCAGATCTAGAGGCCCTCCACCTCATCCTCCTCCAAGCAAAACAAAAGGCAGAGGAAAAGCAAAAATGGACGACTTAAGTGGTATCTGAAAGGAGAATATTGATAATGCAGAAACTTCAGACAGACGTAGTACCCCAGCACCGAATGATCTAGTCTTAAGGTTAGAACAAAAGAAATTAGAGCTACAAGAAGAGCTTGAGCAGGTTCGCAACTTGTCAAACTTATCACTCACCCTAAATGTTCCCGACATCAATCAACAAAACACAAAGAACCCAGCACCTCCCCAAAACACACAAAACCAACACCCACAAAATCCTCCTGCACCGGATCAATACGCAACCCCACCCCAAAATCTCAATCCCTTACCAGTACCAACTTTGCCAGAACATCACCATCAACCGATTTAGTACCCACCAACTTCCACTTATAATACTCCCCAAAATACACCACAACCCATTCTCGATCCTCAAAACTCAACCAATGACTATCATTACACCTAAGTCCCCAGCACCCATCAAAGCAACCATATATACATAGAAACCGTACCTCACTCTATATAACCAATCTCCTATACACCGGAATCCTCCGAGGACCTGCTCATTAAAAACATGGCTGAAGAACTCAAGAAGTTGACGAGTTGAGTCTCTGATATCATAAAGCTTGTGGAAAGAATTGAGGAAGGCATCAAAAACGGGATGGTAATGAATTTTGAGTCATTAAAGACCACAAACAAGGTGTTACAATCAGGCGCCATATCAAATAAGAGAGACGTTGGGGCCGTAATGGTGGCCCAGAGCCCAAAATTTTCCACTTACCTATCAAACACTCCCACCTACATATAAAACACCTCCACCCATATATCAAACACCTCCAGCCACTTATCAAACACCTTCGCCCACATACCAAGCATCACCACCTACATATTAGCCTTCATCTCCTAGATATTCCCAACCAGCCACTGTCCATCACACCTATAACTCCCAACCATCCTTTCCAATCACCTCCAACTCGCCAAAACTTTCCAAGACCAAGACCCAACTTCGACCGCAATCCACCCAGACAATACACTGCCATTGCTGGACCCATCGACCAGTTGTATGATAGGTTGAACGCCGCAGGTTACGTCACTCTTGTTCCCGCTATGGCATTAGAAAATCCCTCCCAATGGGTCAATCGGAACAAAACTTGTGCGTACTATTCCGGTATGAAGGGTCACACCACTAATGAGTGCAGAACATTGAAAGATAAGAGACAGACGCTAATTGACAATAAGGTCGTATAGGCAAAGGAAGCCACACCCAATGTCCGTAATAACCCCCTCCCTAATAATAGAGGTGGTGGGGTACATGTAATAGAAATGAACGAAGAATGGGACCCTGAGGGGTCAATTGGGCTTATTCGAGAAGGTGATGATTTTAAAGTTGCAGTCACACTTACTCCTATTGTGGTACAGACTCAGTCACCAATCGAGGTTGAGGTAGCTGCACCGGTTCCATTTGAGGTAGAGGTAGCTCCACCTACGACCACCCCTGCTCCATTTGAAGTAGCAGTGGTCACATCTTTCACAGTGACAATATCAACAACACCTCCTTTCGACTCAAAAGCAATATCCTGGGATTATGTTGCCGAGGCTTGGCGAAAGGGAAAGGCAAAAATGGAGGAATTTGATGTTGCACAAGGAATAACTAGGACTGGAAGAGTCTACACACTTGAATATTTGGGAGGACCAAGCAAGGATGCCACTACCAGGTAGCCTGTCATTGAAACAGGGCCACATGACTGTGGAGGAAAGTACAAGCAAAGGAGTATTCCATCATTAACCATTTGAACAAAACCCCAGCTCAGATATCCATTCTGTCACTGTTACAAAACTCAAAGGTGCATAAGAATGCTTTAATGAAAGTACTGAGTGAAGCTTATGTACCCAATAACATCACTGGAGGAGAAATGGCCAACATGGTAGGGCAGGTACTGGAAAGTCATAAGATCATCTTCCACGAAGATGAGCTACCACCTAAAGGACTGAATCACAACCGAGCATTGCATATTACAGTACAATTTGAAGACAAATTCATTGCCAGGGTTTTGGTTGACGGAGGTTAAAGCCTCAATATTTGTCCTTTAGACACTCTGAAAAGGTTGGACAAATATTTTCATGAAATACGGGTAGGAAGAATGAACGTGAAAGCTTTCGACGGGTCCCAAATGGCCACGATCAGGGAAATTGACCTTTGCTTGCATATGGGGCCAACTTGGTTCGACGTCGAGTTTCAAGTGCTCGATATACCGGCCTCATATATTCTTCTATTAGGCCGGCCATGGATCCATGTTGTTGGGGCCATGCCTTCCACACTACATCAAGCCATGAAGTTTGAATGGAATCATCAGGAGGTGATCATTCACGGAGATGGGAGTAACCTCATTTACACTAGTCAAACCATCTCGACTATTGGACATAGAAGAAGGCTAGGATGGGAAACCTATCACCACATTGAACGTGTCAATGCCGTCGAGAAAGATAAATGGTGGAGCAGTAAAATAGAAAGCATATTGGCATGGTCTGGGTATGAGCCCGACAAAGGGCTGGGAAGAACCTTCAAGGTATCACTAAACTAATACGGCTAAAGGGTTATGGTACTACTTTTGGGCTCGGATACCAGTACACATGGCAAGAATACAATGATTGGTCGCCTCCATAGCACGGACCGTATTACTCTCTCGAGCAACCAGTGCCACATCTAGATCAAGCTTTTCACCAAGCTGATACAATATAGGGAACTGCAGAAGAGGAAGCATTAGCTGGGTTGAAGAATCTGTTCTTGGAGGATGAAGACATGGACTGCAGTGCCATAATTGAGGAGTAGGAGGAAGAACGCCTCACTATTCAGACTGTGAAGAAGGGAGTTGTTCTCAGGAACTGGACCACCACACCGTCCCGGGCCTGCCGAGTCCTTGGGTAGCTTGGCAGATTTTATTTCTATAGTCATTCTAGGTATTTAAGGTGTTTAGTAATTTAGATTTAAAGACTTGCTTATTTCAAAATAAGTGCTCGATTCATCGAGCCACACTTGTCTGGATGTTGTTTAATTTTAATCAAATGCATTTGCTCTTTATTATTCATTACTATTTTCTACACTTTTTCTTTCTACAGTGTTATTAATACTTTTCCTGATGAACTGGTGACTGTGATATATAATGAGGCAATGCAACATGAGAATAGTGATTCAGATGAAGAA
The DNA here is from genome assembly GCF_000715075.1 of Nicotiana tabacum. Classification (NCBI taxonomy): domain Eukaryota; kingdom Viridiplantae; phylum Streptophyta; class Magnoliopsida; order Solanales; family Solanaceae; genus Nicotiana; species Nicotiana tabacum. The sequence goes on along the minus strand of NC_134089.1, from coordinate 47,757,168 downwards.
GATGAGATACCCGAGGAAGTTGTAAGGGAAGTTGAAAACTTTGAGAAAAAGCCTAAGTCCAATCTGGACGAAACCGAAGCAATAAACTTGGGCGACGCCGAGACTGTCAAGGAGACTCGCATCAGCATTCACTTATCACAAACAGAGAAGGAAGAGTACATCCGTTTCTTAAAAGAATATGGTCATATGATTATATGACCAGTTTGAGCACGTCCATAGTAGCTCACAAGTTGCCTACTAATCCCATGTGCCCACTAGTGAAGCAAAAACTCAGAAAATTCAAGCCAAATATAAGCCTGAAAATCAAGGAGGAGGTTACCAAGTAGATCAAAGCCAAAGTCCTCAGGGTTGTTGAGTACCTTACCTGGTTAGCTAACATTGTGCCAGTACCGAAGAAAGATAGGAAAGTCAGAGTATGCGTTGACTATCGAGATTTAAATAGAGCAAGTCCCAAGGATGTTTTTCCACTGCCAAACATACACATTTTGATCGACAACTACGCCAAGCATGAACTCCAATACTTTGTAGAGTGCTTCACAAGTTATCACCAGATCTGGATTGATGAAGAAGACGCGGAGAAAACAGCTTTCATCACACCTTGGGGGGTATACTGCTACAAGATGATGCCGTTTGGTCTAAAGAATGCTGGGACTGCCTACATGAAGGCCATGACAACTATCTTCCATGATATGATACACAAGGAGATAGAGGTGTATGTAGACAACGTTATTATCAAATCCAAGAGGGCCACAAATCACACAGCAGACTTGAGGAAGTTCTTTGACAAGCTAAGGAGGCACACCTTGAAGCTAAATGTCACGACCCAAATTGATGGGCCGCGACGGGCACCCGGTACCTTACTCAATCGTGTACCAACGTAACGTATCTTTCTTATTACATTATCATATACATATGACATACGGGCCTAATATGCCAACATGATCCTTTATAAACTCAAAACATAGACCGACAAGGCCGTACAATATTTTATATACACGATATATGTCTACAAGCCTCTAAGAATACATAAATATCATAAAGGTCGAGACAGAGTCCCGCCATACCAAACAATATAGGTCTAACTCATACTAACCAAACAAGCAACTCTGAAGCAAATGGAGCGCACCAACATCTTCCGCTGAGCTGATAGCCTACTTGGAGGGCTCTCGACCTGTCTATCAGGACCTGCGGGCATGAAACGCAGCGTCCCCAGGCAAAAGGGACATCAGTACGAATAATGTATCGAGTATGTAAGGTACATAAGTAAATACATCAGAGACATGGAAGAAATATAGTGTACATAACTCAACCTGCAAGTCTGAATAACTTTGTAAATCATAAATTACTTCTAGCGTCATGCATGTGCGTATGAATGTCATGTCATGCATAGGTACATGTTTCATAACATCATCAGCCTCTGAGGGCATTCCATTATATCATACTGGCCACTGTGGGAAAATCATCATCGTATACCAGCTGATCAGGTGGTGGTGCGTATATAACGCCATAACCTTTCCCATATATCATATACATATATATTCATACATGTATACGCATATATAACGCTGTTTGAATCATATTTCAGCCACTATGGGCAACAGCGTCATCATATATCAGCTGATCAGGTGGTGGTGCGTATATAACGCTGTAACCTTTTCCCATATCCCATATACATATATATACATATATATATAGTATATAACGCCGTCTGAGTCATGGGTCAATGTACATGTATAAATGCATGAAATGCATATGAAATACGATAACAAAATCTCTCGGTACGTCATAAGACCATTATACCTCTGATTAATATCATAAAATCATTTTACGTATTTTCTGAGACCCATGAACAGACGATGGAATAATAAGACATATGGAAATTCAAGAACATAGGCACTTCTAATACTTCTATGAATAGGGTCATATATGGAATTTGTGCATTTGCACGTTTCGTTCGTATCGTATGGATCATGCCAAAAGAAAGAAGGGATAGCCTTAACATACCTGAGTCGATTCTCTTGACAATCCCTCTAACACGAGTTAATTACGACCAATCACGTGATGGTAAGATCGGAGTAGGGAAAATCCATGTGATACCTTTTGAGAAAGATTGCATCGTACTTCCTTAGAATCACAAAATCTCGCGTTACAGCTCCGGCCATCTTAAATCACGTATGCAATCTCTCTTAAATGTGATACTGTATCATCTAATCTTGTTGTCTGAAATTTCTCTTCGCACAACATCAGTGTAAAAAACAAATTGATGGTGATAGCCATCGTTACATTGGATCTGGAGAATATATAAAGGTGAGCATGAATTCCATATCCACAATGTTATCAATAGTTTGTTTTCAGCTTTTGATTGTTATTATCTCTCTTTCATGTCAGATGAGTGGAAGAGCAGGACGTCGTGGCAAATATGAACGTGGTATTTGCATTATCATGATTGATGAGCAGGTGAGTTAATAGTAGTATTATCCTCTGAGCAAGCATCTTCTTAAGTACCTGCTACTGTCTTCTTGAAATTTATGTCTATTTTCTTCTACTACTTTTTTTGATAAATCAAAAGTATTTACTTTGATTTGATACCAAGTTGGTGGCGGAATTGCATCTCACTTCTACAAATACAACAAAGAATATTCTTTTTTTTTTTGATAAGTACAACCAATTCTTAATGTGTCAATAAATGACTAATGAGTCATCTCTAAACCAAAAGAGGGCTGCCACGTTGATGTTTTTACAAGGCTTATCCAAAAATGTATCCACGTATTAGTTAACTGGGTAATATTCTGTTACCCGGTAATCAACCAATTACCCGCATAATTGAGAATTTTTTCCACTTTCTTAAAATATTATTCACTTTTTACATACCTATACACCTTACTATCATGGTCATGTGGTACCTTGTGTAGTACTAGTCCATAAATACTGGGTATTTTAGCTCTGGCTGTATTTTATTCCAAAATACCAAATTTCAACGAAATCCATTTTCTTCGACTTGTTTCCCTCTCACCTTCATGAATTTATTCATCACTTACAATCCTTATAATCTCCAAATAATCTTTTCCTTGGACTGATGTCAATTACCTTACGACAAATTTAACGTACAATACTTCAGGGTACAACATCGTCATAACTTAATACTGCAAAGCATAACATCACCGTAATGTAATACTGCTGGGTGCAGCACTATTGTAAAATAATACTGTGAAGCATAACATCATCGTAATGTATCATGCAGAGGGTTACATCAACGTAATACTGCGGGGCGTAACACTAAACCCCGCAAAATGTGCATTCAGGGTTCCCGCAGGAAAGTTACTGGGATTCATTGTCAGTCTTCAAGGGATCGAGTTGGATCCATCTAAGGTCAAAGCTATTCAGGAGTTACCACCACCTAGGAGCAAAAAGGACGTGATGAGCTTCCTAGGACATCTCAACTATATCAGTCGCTTCATAGCACAATCCACAGTTATATGTGAACCCATCTTCAAGATGTTGAGAAAAGATGCCGAGACAAGTTGGACCGAGGATTGTCAGAAACCTTTTGACAAGATCAAGGAGTACCTATCCATACCACCAGTTCTAGTCCCGCCGGAATTAGGACGGCCTTTGCTACTCTATCTATCTATATTGGATGGAGCCTTCGGATGTCTTCTGGGACAATATGACGAGACAAGGAGAAAAGAGAAAGCCATATATTACTTAAGCAAAAAGTTCACACCTTACGAAGTGTGGTACTCTCTGCTAGAACGCACTTGTTGTGCTTTGACCTGGACGGCCCAGAAGTTGAGGCATTACTTCTATGCCTATACTACATACCTCATATCCAGGATGGACCCTTTGAAGTACATATTTCAGAAACCCATGCCGACAGGAAAGTTAACCAAATGGCAGATACTGTTGAGTGAGTTCGAAATCATCTACGTAACTGAAAAGGCGGTCAAAGGACAAGCATTGGCAGATCAACTTGCTGAAAATCTGGTGGGAGGAGAATACGAACCCTTGAAGACGTATTTTCCTGATGAAGAAGTGTCATTTGTAGGAGAAGACATTACCGAAGCATACGATGGCTGGAGGATGTTCTTTGATGGAGCTGCAAATTTCAAAGGAATGGGAATTGGAGCAGTTTTGGTATCAGAAACGGGTCAACATTATCCGGTATCCACTAAAATCAAGTTTCTCTACACTAACAACATGGCAGAGTATGAAGCCTACATACTAGGACTCAACATGACAGTCGACATGAACATTCAGGAGCTACTGGTAATCGGTGATTCAGATTTGCTTGTGCACCAAGTACAAGGAGAGTGGGCCACCAAGAATTCCAAGATATTGCCATATCTGCACCATGTGCAGGAATTGAGAAACAGGTTCACAAAGATAGAATTCCAACATGTGCCCATAATTCAGAATGAGTTTGTCGATGCATTAGACACCTTGTCATCTATGATACAGCATCCAAATAAGAATTATATTGATCCCATTCCAGTGAGGATCCATAATCAGCTGGCGTATTGTGCTCATGTTGAAGAAGAAACAGATGGAAAACCTTGGTTCCATGACATCAGGAAGTATTTGTCAAAAGGAGAATACCCGGAGGATGCAAACCACACTCAGAAACGCACACTCCAGAGATTGTCCAATCATTTCTTCCATAGGGGAGGAAATCTGTATAGAAGAACTCCTGATTTGGGATTGCTAAGATGTGTCGACGCGAAAGAAGCTTCTAAATTGCTTGAGGATATACATGCTGGGACATGTGGCCCGCATATGAATGGTTTTGTCATGGCTAAGAAGATACTTAAGGCTGGTTACTATTGGATGACCATGGAGACATATTGCATCCAGTATGTCTGCAAATGCTTCCAATGCTAGGTACATGCCGACATGATAAAAGCGCCGTCGAATGAGCTCAATGCAACAAGCTCACCTTGGCCTTTTGCCACCTGGGGAATGGATGTTATTGGTCTGATCGAGCCTACTGCTTCAAACAGACACAGGTTTATTCTGGTAACCATTGATTACTTCAAAAAATGGGTATAGGCTGCATCTTACAAAGTTGTAACCAAGAAAGTTGTCACAAGTTTTGTCAAAGATCACATTGTTTGCCAATTTGGAGTTCCCAAGTCCATTGTTACTGATAATGCTGCCAATCTCAATAGTGATCTGATGAAAGCCATGTGTGAAACTTTCAAAATCAAACACAAAAATTCCACAGCCTATAGACCTCAGATGAATAGAGTCGTAGAAGCCGCCAACAAGAACATCAAGAAGATACTAAGAAAGATGGTAGAAAACCATAGACAATGGCATGATAAGCTACCTTTTACCTTATTGGGATACCGCACTACAGTTCACACATCAACCAGGGCAACTCCCTACATATTGATTTATGGTACCGAGGCTGTCATTCCAGCCGAGGTAGAGATTCCTTCTTTAAGAATCATACAGGAAGCTGAACTCAGCGATGCAGAATGGATACAGAGCCACTATGAATAATTGGCCCTCATAGATGGAAAAAGGATGAATGCAGTATGTCATGGTCAACTTTATCAGAATAGAATGTCGAGAGCTTTCAACGAAAGGGTTAAACCAAGACAGTTCGCACCGGGACAGTTGGTATTGAAGAAGATTTTTCCACATCAAGATGAAACCAAAGGGAAATTATCTCCCAAATAGCAAGGTCCTTACATGGTTCACAGGGTGCTGACGGGAGGAGCACTCATACTTGTAGAGATGGATGGAGAAATTTGGGTAAAACTAATCAATTCAGACGCAGTCAAGAGATACTATGCTTAGATTATTTACATTTCCTCATCTGAAGTAATTGAACTATGCTTGACCTAATTCCCGTTTAAGAGGGGATACTAGGCAGCCTTATAGGTTCGGTCATATCATAATAAAATTCCCATTTACCCCAAAGATCAGAACCTAGTGCAGAATTTTGAGGAGAACCCTCAAAATTCCAAAGCAAGTCCAGTCAACGCTAACATATGTTAGACGGTCAGAAATTGGTTTAGAAACTGGGGCAGAATTTTGAAAAGGATTCTCAAAATTCCGAAGACGGTTCATTAAGGCCTATTATCTGCAAACGGTCAAAAGATCATCTACCAAACTGGGGCAGAATTTTGAAGTGGACCCTCAAAATTCTAACATAAGAGAGTTGCAATGTCTTTGAAATGTGTTACAGTCACTAGTTCATCTAAAAAATCACTTGATATTCTAATACGTTTCTAAAATGACTCTATTTTTTTATCAATAATTGCATATTTTCGAAAACTCTATTTCCGTAACAGTCTGGTGTTACCTAGGGGAACTCGAAAAGGCTTCCAAAATAGAGCAAAGTAAGGCCAGCAGAGAGAAGCACGATCCAACCTCCCCCTCACAAAACTTACAATTTTTCTTTGAACGCAGGCACATCTAACGTAGCAATAGCGTCCACAAATATATACACGTAACAAGATCACTATCAATCAGGCCCTCAGACACCAAATATATCTCCAACTAAGATATACACTACTCTTATTTGCTACTCGCTCTTTGCATCGGACCAAGCCTTGTCCCACACACTTTGCATGAGGCTAATCCCTGCCTTCATATTTGCATGAGGCTAATCCTTGCCTCCATATTTGCATGAGGCTAATCCCTGCCTCCATATCTGCATGAGGCTAATCCTTGCCTCCCTATTTCATGAGGCTAATCCTTTCCTCTTTATTTGCATTAGTCTAATCCTTGCCTCCCCATTTGCATGAGACTAATCCCTGCCTCCCTATTAGCATGAGGCTAATCCTTGACTCCCCATACTTGCATATGGCTAATCCCTGTTGCCACAATTTGCTTGAGGCTAATCCCTGCCTCCATATTTGCATGAGGCTAATCCCTGCCTCCATACTTGCATGAGGCTAATCCCTGCCTCCATACTTGCATGAGGCTAATCCCTGCCTCTATATTTGCATGAGGCTAATCCTTGCCTTCACATCTGCATGAGGCTAATCCCTGCCTCTGCACCTGCATGAGGCTAATCCCTGCTTCCGCACCCGCATGAGGCTAATCCTTCCCCCCATACTCTGCCTCTATATGTGCATGAGGCTAATCCTTGCCTCTCCGCACCTGCATGAGGCTAATCCCTGCCTTCATATCTGTATGAGGCTAATCCTTGCCTCCCCATATATGCATGAGGCTAATCTTTGCCTCTCCGCACCTGCATGAGGCTAATCCATGTCTCTATATCTGCATGAGGCTAATCCTTGCCTCCCCATATATGCATGAGGCTAATCTTTGCCTCTCCGCACCTGCATGAGGCTAATCCATGCCTCCCCATTTGCATGAGGTTAATCCTTGCCTCCCCATTTGCATAAGGCTAATCCTTGCCTCCCATATCTTCATGAGGCTAATCCTTGCCTCTCATATTTGCATAAGGCTAATCTTTGCCTCCCTATTTGCATGGGGCTAAGCACTATCCCTCTTTGCATAAATATTTCTCTATTTCTAGTAATATCTATTTGTTTTTCAATCGGGCTAAGCTCTGCCCTCCGTTTCACAAGACTAAGCCTTGTCTTATTAACATCATATTATTGCATATCATGGGCTAAAATATCGCCAATCTATCTGAAGGCGTCATAGTCTAAAAGGCATCATCCTCATAGCCGGAAGACTCCATGCCATGGCCTGAGGATCCCTCAAAAATGCATATCATTATTCAAAGGCGTCATGGTTCGGAGGCACCATCCTCATGGACCGAGAACACCATTTCATGGCCTGCGAATCCCTCGCTAAACAATTCATGGCCCAAGACGTCATGGTTCAAGGACGTTATCTTTAACTGCCCAAAGACAACCTTAATGGTCCAAAGGGAATCTGCATCATGTTTAAATTTTTGCGCAAATACATGCCGGCAACATCTTTTCATCTACAGGTTACAAGCAAGCAACCGCTATCCTAGCAGGAGCGACCTCGCTCCAATTCCTTCAACTTCCTCAGTTATAAGCATGCATAAGTATTTTTATAATTTTTCTATAATTTTTAAAAGCTCCAAATTGATTTATTCCTTCTCTTTTTACTTATAAAAATTTTCAATAATTATCCTTCAAATTATTTTTGTGGTGATTTATTCATCTAAATTCTTTATTTATGCCAAAATAGTGTTTAAACATTTTTAGTGCATTTTTGTAATTATATTTAATTTTTTAGGCTAAATTGCACGTCTTTACAATAATAGCCCTACTAATACATAATTGCATTATTGATGCATAAAATGGTCTTTTATATTTTTAAAATGTTAAACAACTATTTTAAATCATTCTAGTACACAAAAACATTTATTTTTGAAATAATTTATTATTTTTATAAATTATATAGTTATTAAAAATGGTTATTTAAAATCTAGCCTATTTTTATTTCAATTTTCGGCCCTAATTCAATCCAATTACCGGCCCAATCCAAATAAAAATTACCCAACCCAAACCCAGATACCCGATTCGGCCCCCATAACCCTTTAATCTCGGTCGTTGGTCATAAAGATCAACGGCCACAAACGACCCTTCCTAAAATAAACCAAAAGACCCCCCCCCCCCAAACCCCATCATTCTACACCATCGGCCACCCTGATACCCCTCTCCTCTCTCAAACGCTCTCAAACCTAACCCTAATCAAACCTTACTAACACTCACCTATGGCTATCTACGGTGGTTTCTCACCACCTCCCAAGCCTCCAATAGCCTCTTCATGTTATTCTTTCCGTCTCCAGGGTCCTCAAGGGACCAAGGCTTGTTGGCTTGCATCTATGGTCCTTTTCTCGCCTGTTTCAAGCCATTCCAGTTTGATTCTGAGTAAGATCATCCTATATTAACTATGATGTATGGGTTTCTAAACATGTTTCTTCACCTCTGTATGGTTCTCTTTGAAACCCTAATTTTTTTTTCTGAACCTCTTAGATATGATGGGATTTGGACTCGCTTCATATGAGTTTTACAACAACCTTGAGATTCTTTACAAGAATCGCATGATTTTCAATTGATTTGCATCTTTTTCTAAACTAGGGTTTCCGGGATTTCTTTTACAAAATGTTTGATGAATTTTTTATTATTTGATCTTCTACTCCTCGTATGTTTTGACTGGTTTTGTAAGTTGGTTAAAACCTTAACTCGCTTGTACTGAAAACCCTAATTTTATTTTATTTTTTTATGTTGTTCATTTGGTTTCTAAGTAGTGGTATATTCGAATGTGTTCTTGCTTTGGGTTCTTGTAATTTCTCGTGATTTTCTTGTCCTAATATGCTTCTACTGAATTTCTTAGTTCAACCCTTCACTGATTCTATATGCTTGTGTTCATCCTGATTATTCATGTTAAGACCTATATCTTTCTCCTTGTCCAGTGTCGTTTTAACTATTTGTTTTGTTAAAGTTATGTATCGAATCCTGACAATTCATGTCTTGCCTTATTTTATATGCTAAACTTGCTGACTCTTTCATGACTTTCCCTTTGGTTGAATCCTTGATTATTCTGAATTCCTTATTTCGTGGTTTGATTTGAACACTTTCCCTTAAACTTTCGATTCTTATCCCTGTACTCGATTTGATTCAATTGCTTGCCTTAATTAATTTTCCCTTGCCTTATTTGTATTTTGTTGATTGATTTTTAGCTGAAAGTATATATATTTCTATGTATATCACCTCATATTTTACTTTTGTTTCGTGAATTTTGGATGTTAAATGCTATAATTTATATTAATTTGAAGTGTTTTTACTTGTACGAATGATTCGGGAGTAATTGGGGGAGAAACGCGCAAGATTTGAGCTAAAACAAACAAAACCGGGAAAAATGCCATTTAGGCACCACAGGCAACGCCTGGCGCCACATGTGGTGCTGAAAACTGTGTTGACAAATTGGGTAGCGCCCTGGTGGGAGACTAGCACCGGGATGGGCGCTGTTGACGTGGATTTCATCCTATTTTGCCAGGAACACGGTTTATTCGGTCCTAGACCTATCCAACATGTATAAAAGGAAGAGTAAGCCTATTTTTGGAGGGAGAGACGCACTTTGGAGGAAAAATACACACAAGAAACATCGAGGAGCAAGAACATCTCAGAATTCTTCATCTTTTGTAGTATTTTCAATTATTCAAAACTTATGCAATTGTTTGATTACATCATGAGTGGCTAAAAACCCATTGTTCTGGGATTGTGATTTAGCCATGAATATTGTTATTTGATATTAGCTTAACCTTAATTATAATTCACCAATATATTATTGTTTTTTTAATTCTGTGTTTAATTGATTGATTGGCTGGCCAGCAGTTATGTTCTATTTACTATCTATGCTATGCTTGGGAAAGCCGTGTTTAGATTAGAGAAGAATTGAAGAGAGCACGATCTTAACCCAAAGGGGGAGCGAATTTGTGGTTATGATAGGAATATACCTAATCACCGTGCTTAATTAAATATCGTGAACTTAATGCATTCTTAATAGATTGATTTCATAGGAATATAGGCGTTAATCTATTGAGAATAGGTGAGTAGTACTTCGGGAGAAGGCTATGAAATCATTTATCGATTAATTAACAACCATGAGTGAATTATGCGAAAGGGAAAGTTAATTAGAACACAACACAAATGGTGAATCGATCACTACCCTGGAATACTTGTCTCTACTAAATACACAACAATCAATTCATTACTTGATAATTTCCTTATTATTTAGAATCGTAGTATAGTATAATCATATTATTGGACCTTGATTTCAGTTGTACTGAATAACAATTTCAGTGATTTAGTGAGTAGTTTATACAAGTCTCTGTGGGTTCGACACTCAACTTATCATTATATTACTTGTTGATCACGTATATTTGCGTGTGCGTTTGGTAGCAACAAGTTTTTTGGTGTCGTTGTCGGGGACTTGAATATTAACTACTTGCTAGTTTTTTCTTTAATTGTTTATTTCATCGAGTCTAACGTTACTTGATTGTTGCTCGGATCTCAGGAACTTAAATTGAATGTGTAGGGTCAAAAGCCAGGACCGACTTCAAGGCTTCGATCCTGACCGGAGAGAACATTTCACAGGAAGTTGAGGGAAGCAAGGGACATGAATAATATTCAGGCACTTGTTCAATTTCTTGTGGACATGGCAGAGGAGAAACACATGGCTATTCAGGAGGTGGCGATGCCCAGCATTGCTAATGTCACCTCCAGTATAGTGAAGCCCAGGATCACTGGGCACTTTGAGCTGAAATAGAGCATGATCCAGCTACTTCATGCAAACGGGCAGTTTATGGGTCTTCCAAATGAGGATCCACAACAGCATATTCTGAACTTCTTGGAGATTTGTGATACTTATATCATTAACGGGGTCGCTCCAAATTATGTGAGGATCACACTTTTTCCATTCTCTCTGTTGGGCGAAGTTAAGCGATGGCTAAAGGAAGAACCAGCTTCCATTACATCATGGAATGATTTGGCGAGAAAATTTCTGGCAAGGTTCTTCCCTTCAGAAAAAACTGCAAAGATTAGAAGTGAGATAGTTGCCTTCAAACAGAAAGCGGGAGAATCTTTATACTCAGCTTGGGAAAGGTTCAAGGGGCTACTAAGAGATTGTCCTCATCACAATCAGATGAATGAAGTATTATCTCACACTTTCATAGAAGGGCTACATTCTGAAATAAATATTGTGGTAGATGCTACAGCTGGGGGTCAAGTGTTGGAGAAAAGCTTTGACGATATATATGCATTATTGAACAAATTCTCCAAGAGCAATCCGGATTGGCAAGGAAGGATGGGCAAACACACAGTGCAAAAGTCTGCAGGGGTTCTTGAGTTAGATGTCGTCTCAGCATTATCAGCACAGATTTCTATACTGACCAACCAAGTCAATCAGATGACCTTGAGTATCAACAAGTAACAAATACAACCGGTACAACATGTTCAAGCTTTTTGTGAAATATGTGGAGAGGGGCACACGAGCGACATATGCCCCGCTAACCCAGAGTCTATCTATTTTGTGGGTAATTCAAATAGGGGCCAAACAAACCAATATGGAAACACTTACAATCCCAACTGGAGAAATCACCCAAACTTCTCTTAGGCTGGAAACTAAGGTACTCAGAATCAATACAGGCCTCAAGCACCTCAACATCAATATAGACCACCTCAGGTTGAATAACAAGCAAGTCCTACAAGTCACTTTGAAGACATGTTGAAAAAAGTGATGGCTGAACAACAAGCCCTCGCCACAATAATGAGAAATTTGGAGCGTCAAATGGGACAGCTTGCTAGTGCTCAAAATACTAGAACAGTTGGAGCTTTTTCAAGTGACACTGAAGCGAATCCTAGGGCGGCTATTAATGTCGTGTCGTTGAGTAATGGGAGACAACTAGAAGAAGTTTAGTCTAAAAAGAGGAAACAAGTTACTTTTATTGAGAGGCCAAACACTATTGAATCAACATGAGAAAAAGCTAAGGAGCCAGAAAAGCTAGCTGGAGAGGCAGTGGCTAAGCAACCCCCACAATTAGTTGCAAGGCCACCACCCCCATTCCCTCAAAGATTGCAGAAATTAAGAGATAATGCCGCATATAAAAAGTTTATTGATATCTTGAAGTAGGTGCAAATTAATATTCCATTGGTTGACATCTTACAAGAAGTACCCAAATATGCAAAGTACATCAAGGACATTATGGCAAATAAAAGGAGGCTAACCAAGTTCGAGACTGCGGCACTCACTGAGGAGTGTAGTTCAAAAATTCAGGGCAAGTTACCTCAGAAATTGAAAGATCCAGGTAGATTCACTATACAAATCTCGATTGGTAAACATGCCGTTGGGCGAGCTTTATGTGAGATTGGAGCGAGCATCAATTTGATGCCGCTATTTGTGTTTAGACAGTTGGGGTTGGGTGAGCCACGCCCAACAACAGTTATCTTACAGTTAGTTGATCGCTCCCTTGCTCATCCTGAGGGAGTGATTGAAGATGTGCTAGTTCAAGTGGGTTCTTTCATATTCCTTGTTGATTTCATTATCTTGGATTACGAGCCTGATCAGGAAGTCCCATTTATTTTGGGGCATCCATTCTTAGCCACGGGTCGAGCTATTATCGATGTCTGTGAAAGAGGGATGACAATGAGTGTGAGTGATTGAGTGGAGGTCTTCAATGTTTATAGAGCACTCAAGTTACCGGCCCTACTATGAAGAGCTATCCATGATCTCTGTGGTGGAGAGTGATACCACATTGTTAGTGCCCTATATGAGCCCTGTAGACCTGTTGAACGAGTATTGATTGGGGATGTAGAAAATAGTAAAGATGAAATGATGGGAGAAATTGAGCAAGTACTGGATATGTCTTGCAGTTATGTCCAGGGGTTTAGAAAATTTGAAGAGTTGGACAGGCCTGTCACTCTAACCCTTCCCAGGCCATCTATTGAAGAAGCTTCGAAGCTAGAACTTAAGCCACTTCCAGCGCATCTGCGCTATGCCTATTTGGGGAACTCTGAGATATTTCCCGTGATTATTTCATCCAGCTTGACCAACACTCAAGAAGAAAAATTGCTCAGAGTACTCTGCGAGCACAGAAAGGCCATTGGGTGGACTATAGCTGACGTCAAGGGTATTAGTCCATTATTTTGCATGCATAAAATCTTTTTAGAGGACGGACACCGCCCTAGTGTGGAGCAGCAAAGAAGATTAAATCCCATTATGAAAGAGGTGGTAAAAAAGGAAGTAATCAAGTTGCTCGATGCAGGTATCATTTTTCTTATTTCTGACAGCAACTGGGTAAGCCCAGTTCAATGTGTGCCTAAAAAGGGAGGAATGGTAGTTAAAAACTAGAAGAATGAGCTAATTCCTTCTCGCACTATTACGGGGTGGAGAGTCTGCATTGATTATAGAAGGCTCAACAAAGCAACTCGCAAGGACCACTTCCCACTTCCATTCATCGACCAAATGCTAGACAGCTTAGCCGGACATGAATATTATTGCTTCCTTGATGGTTATTCGGGATACAATCAGATTGTCATATGCCCAGAGGATAAGGAGAAGACCACTTTTACTTGTACTTATGGTACTTTTGCCTTCAACCAAATGTCGTTTGGTCTTTGTAATGCACCAGCCACTTTCCAGAGGTGCATGATGGCCATTTTCACCGACATGGTAGAAAAATTTGGGGAAGTGTTTATGGATGATTTTTTTAGTTTTTGGGTCTTCTTATGATGATTGCTTGAGGAATTTCAGCAAGGTGCTGGCCCGTTGTGAAGAAACAAATCTAGTACTAAATTAGGAAAAGTGCCATTTTATTGTACAAGAAGGCATCATGTTGGGTCACAGAGTATCTAGGAGCGACATTGAAGTTGATAAGGCGAAGGTGGAGGCGATTAAACAATTACCTCCACTAATTTCAGTGAAGGGTGTCCGGAGTTTCTTAGGACACGCGGGTTTCTATCGGCGCTTTATTAAAGATTTTTCGAAAATTGCTACTCCTTTGTGCAGGCTGCTTGAAAAAAATGTAACTTTCAACTTTGATGATGCTTGCCTCAAGGCATTTGAAGAACTCAAAAAGAAGTTGGTGACTGCTCCCATTATTGTGGCACCTGATGGGTCCTTACCATTTGAACTTATGTGTGATGCGAGTGACCTTGCTATTGAGGTAGTGCTAGGCCAGAGGAGGGACAAAGTGTTTTATTCTATCTACTATGCGAGTAAGACTCTTGATGATGCACAACTGAATTACACCACCACTGAGAAGGAGTTGTTAGCTATTGTGTGGGCCTTTGAGAAATTTTGGGCATACTTGGAGGGAACGAAAGTCATAGTCCATACCGATCATGCAGCAATTAGGTATTTATTTACAAAAAAGGAATCTAAGGCTAGATTGATGCATTGGGTTTTGTTGCTGCAGGAATTTGATGTAGAAATACAAGATCAAAAGGGGACAGAGAACCAAGTAGCTGATCATCTATCAAGGCTGTAAAATCACGATCACGTAGAAGAGGGTGGCTAAATTAAAGAAGTCTTTCCAGATGAGCAACTTTTTGCTATCACCCAAGACCCTCCCCATGGTACGCAGACTACGTGAATTATCTTGTGAGTGGGTACTTCCTCCTAAAATTGAATCTGAAGCTAGAAAGAGGTTTTTACATGATGTGAACTTTTACTACTGGGATGAGCCCTATTTGTACAAGCAATGTGCTGATCAGTTGATGAGGAGATGCATTCCTGAAAAAGAGGTGGAATTAGTGTTGTATGATTGTCGCGCATCGCCTTATGGGGGCCATCATGGAGGAGATAGAACAGCTGCAAAGGTACTACAATCCGGTCTCTTTTGGCTGACTTTATTCAAGGATGTCTACGCATTCGTTAAGAAGTGTGACCAATGTTAGAGAACGGGAACAATCATAAGGAGGCATGAGATACCTTTGAATAACATCCTAGAAGTTAAGCTTTTTGATGTGTGGGGGATAGATTTTATGGGGCCATTTCCACCATCCAGAGGAAACAAATACATTTTCCTAGCAGTTGACTACGTGTCAAAATGGGTGGAGGCAATTGCTTTTCCAAAGAATGATGCCATGGTGGTAGCTGCTTTTGTGAAAAAGAACATATTCTCAAGATTTGGGACTCCACATGCCTTAATTAGTGATTAAGGGACTCATTTCTGCAATCGATTGTTGAATAACCTTCTAGTTAAATATGGAGTTCTCCACAGAGTTGCTACCGCATATCATCCTCAAACAAGTGGGCAAGCTGAGGTGTCAAATAGAGAAATAAAGCAAATATTAGAGAAGACGATGAGTTTCAATAAGAAGGATTGGGCTGCAAAGTTGGATGATGCCTTATGGGCTTATAGGACCGCATATAAAATGCCAATTGGAGCATCCACGTACAAGCTTGTTTATGGTAAGGCATGTCACTTGCCCGTTGAACTGGAACACAAGGCATATTGGGCCATTAAGAAGCTGAACATGGACCTTAAGGCCACAGGCGAGAAAAGACTTATGCAGTTGAATGAGTTAGATGAGTCCAGGCTGCACTCTTATGAAAATGCTAAGCTATATAAAGAAAAGACAAAAAGGTGGCATGACAAGCATATCAAGCCGCGTCACTTCGAGCCAGGCCAATAGGTATTATTATTCAATTCTAGGCTACGGCTATTCCCTGGGAAGCTAAAATCGAGATGGTCAGGTCCTTTTGAGGTGGTGAGAGTCACTCCTTATGGTGCAATCGAGCTACGAGCTTTAAATGGTGAGAGGAAATTCTTGGTGAATGGTCATAGAGTCAAGAATTATTGGGGAGGAATGATTAATCTTGAGAAGATCAAGGTTGTACTCGTTGATGAGTAAGCAAGACTCCGCGTCGTGTCGTAACGTTAAATCAGGCGCTTGTTGGGAGGCAACCTAATTTTTATTACTTTCCTAGTTTAACTTCTTAATTTTTCTTTTAGAGTAGGTAGAGTATTGCATTTTTTTTTGTAGGTATAGAAATTTTAAATGTAATGGTGTAGGACGTGTAAATTGGGTATATATAGAGATCGGGGGATCGGGGTGCTCAAAACAAACAATAAAACTTCTTGAACAGCGCCGAGGCCAGCGCCCAGCACTGCTTGGGGCGCTAGAAACAGTATCGAGCAAAACCCCGCCGCCAGGCAGGGCGCGAGGCGCCAAGCTGGGGGGTTTTTGGTACTTTTTATATTTTTTTAATTTCGTTATTTGTTGTATTTTTAACCCTTACCCATTTAACCCAACTAAATACCCATTTACACTAATACTAATACCCATATCCTTTCCCCAACCCACCCAAACACAAACAACCCAAATTCAAACTTGAAGAAGCACAAAGAACGCAACACACTACTGCTTCTATCTACTCCCCTCTTCTCCTTCGAGAAAATTTTCTCCAATAATTTCTTTCTCTCTTGATCTCCTTCTCCAGTCTATAGATATGTTCTTCTTCTTCTCTTCTATTTCTTTTTGTGTTTTAACTAGTAGATAAACATGATTCCATTCCCAAGAGCCCTAATCCCCAATATTTTTCCCTATGTAGTTCTTATGAAATATTTATGGTGGGTGATTTGTTTTGGTCGAAAATTGTGTGTTTAATGTGTATACGGAGTAGTAAACTAGAATTCCCTTTACTTCATTGAAAATTGGGAGGCCCACCAATGTTCCACCATTGTTGAATTTGAAGAACACACTTCATGCCCATATTGTGTTTGTTAAAATACTTGAATGAAGATTTTGGTGCACCGATGAAGTCTGAGTAACCGGATGTATTTGTGTATGATTTGGGATACGTGTGGGTTGTGTAGGGATGCTTTTACATGCTAGGGGTTGTGGATTTGATGAAAAACATGTTCTTACACCATTTAGTATAACTTGTGCTTTTGACTAATTTAGTATAATCTAGTAGTTTTGAAAGGTGCATACCATATGCCTCTTCCTTACCTTAATGTAAATTCGCGCAGCCATGATCAATCATTATTGCGTGGCATGGGAAAGTCTTGAGTACCCATAGCTTTAAGGTGCAACACTACATTGTGCCTTCGGTTGTAAGTGTGGGGTCATTTCATGACTTGCACGACAACCTTAGGCATATTTATTGAATCATTCTCACATTCATGTTTAATTGTGTTGCGGGATACTATGGCTCATGATGGCTCTAGAAAAGGCAAAGGCATTGGAAAGTCCTCCACCACTTCTCCTGCGCCCAAAAAACGCAAGCAGGGAGAAAGCTCTTCATGGCAGTCCAAAGGAAAGCAGGTCGTCAAGGGATCTCCACAGGCGCCATTAAGACCAAAGCCTCGTTTGGATTTGGTCGATGCTGCAGCTATTTTATGGCACAGGGACTTTGTACCATCTGGTCGATACATTTCTGAGATGGGGATCAATACCACGGCCTTAGAAAGAAACTTCCCAACGATACTTAATAGGCTGCAATCTTTAAATATACACAAGTTCTTGGAATGCCCAGGGCCTGCAAATCTGAGCGTGATACGAGAGTTGTATGCTAACTGGGATTATCAAAGGAGCACTTCACGTGTAAGAGGAGAAGGATGTGTCGATGGATAGAGAGTCTTTGTGTGACTATTTGGGGGTCGAGAATGCTGACCCAAGGAGACTCCAACGCTTTATCAGATGCCCGAAGTATAAGTGGATATGTCACACTCTTTGTGGCGTGGATTCAAATGCCAAATGGATAAGGAAGCAAGGCAACATTCACCTCTCTATGGTGCACTCCGACTTCAACAAAGCTGCCAAGGTGTGGCAGAATTTTGTGCAAGCGAGAGTCATGCCGGCGGAGCACAGCAGCGACTGCACTCGAGCTAGAGTGTGTGTCATATTCTTCTTGATGACTGGTTGGCCCATTAATTTGGCTTCGATTATGCTTAGTGAAATGGCCCGTACGAGATTTGGGCGACAGATTAGGTGGTTCTTTTTGGGAACTTACTTACTCAATATATGCTATTTCAAGGAGTGCCGGAGTACCACGGACATGATGAGGTGGTTGAAGCTCCGTCAGGGCTTATGGACATCACATTTGTGGTGGAGGCATCGTCAAAACTCACCCCCACGGCCCGGATGGAGCGAGAGAAAAACTTCAACAGGTACATTTATAACTCGTTGAACTTACTTATGAGCAGAGCAGGTATTTCAGACGAGGAGTGTATGCATTTGCGCGATGACTTGTCCAGCACGTCCAAGGAGATGTTGGGGATTGCACCTGGCAGCCCCATTCACTCATCGGAGGACGGCAACTCTTCCAAGGGCTCAGACACTGAGGATGAGGATGGGAATGGTGCTACGGGGCCCATGACTTTGGTGCCTCTAGGACCGGATAATGATGACCCCAGAGCTGCTGGGGGAGGTGGACTCTGACTGACAGGGAGTCTTTCTTTTCAACCTACTTTGTTTTTCATTTTTACTTGCATCGAGGGCTATGCATAGTTTAAGTGTGGGGTGGAGGAATACTATGTGTGTTGTAGTTGTATATTTTGTATCAACTTGTTTTAATTTGTTTCTTCCAGTAGTTCTAGTGTAGTCAGTCTAGTGTAGTATTAGTTGCTTTCAATCAAAAAAAAGAAAAAAAAAAGCATAAAAATACAAAAGAAAAAAATTTGAAAAAGCTCTGACTTTTCCCGACGATAGATCTCGTGGACAATTTTCTTGAGGGATAAAAGTCCGATTCAAAAACTCCAAAAAGATTTTTGTTTTTTTTAAGAATAGCTAGGTAGTATTTCTTGGTTTTTCTTTGGGCACCGGTTCATTTCCAGGGATGTCGCTCGAACCGGGCACTTTAATTTTTTTAGGAGTAGTTTAGGAAGAAACTGAGTCGTTCTGAGATACTCGTTGACATGGTTGATGCTGGCACATTAGGGATATGTCATAAATTCTGTTTTCCCTTATATTTGGTTTGACATGTGAAGCCTAAGTAAAGCAAATAGCCTATTTTGTAATGCCTTCTATCAGTTGTGTGACTCGTGTGCCACGTAGTGCAAAGTTGCTTAAATTTCTCATTTGATTATGCTTGCTTGACTTAAGAGTTGAATAGAACCGTCTTGATTGAGTCATGTGTAATGTGTATGTGAGGATTTGCGATTATCTGTGCTATCCTGTGTAGTATAGAACTTGCCCCGTATGTTAATTGAAGCGAAATTGTAAGTTGGGCTAATCTAGGAGATGACGTAGGCATTTTCTTGCTTGATCATGGATGTGCTTGTCACATACAAATAAAAAATTTTGTTGCTAGCCCCTTTGAGCCTATAGACCTTTCTTTTGGCACCCACATTACAAGTCATCCCCCATTTTATTCTTAATTTGATATTGATTGAACATTTAGCTCCAAGGCACTTAGTCGCTAAAATAAGTAAGGTTAACAATTGGGGAGTATCTTTTTAGTGGAACCATGGAAGGGCTCGTTGGTGCACTAAAGTTGAAATCAAAGGTCACTAGCCGATGGACTTTATTGTATGGAGTGTGTGAAAGAAAAAAAAGAAAAATTTAAAGAAAAGGAAAAAATGATAGTGAAATTATGTAGAAAAATAAACACCTCCAATTCTTATTGATTTGTGCTAGTGAAAAATAGAGAAGTGCTTAATTGAAAAGAGGGCTATGTTGTATGTGGCAAGTGAGCTGGTTGAGAAGAATATGAGCTTGAATTGTAAATGTAGTGTATTAAAATGCTTAGGAGGGTGAGTCATTATTTCTAAATATATCTTACCCGTCCCTTAGCCTACATTACAACCTTAAAAGTCCTAATTGATCCTAGATTTGGCTAGCTTAAATTAGTAGAGATATACATTACGGGCAAGCTTATGGTATGACCACGGGATGCATATGAATTCTTTGTGAGAGTGAGCGAACTTTGTTCAATTGTGTGATGTCCTTAATCTATATTCAAAAGCATATTTGAATGTGTGGACCAATTTATATTCCCTCTTTTGTTTGTTGATGGGGCACATGATCTCATGAATGATTGGTGATGTTGTAAACTTTCTTGTTGGGTAAGTGCATGAATTGAGGGTGCTTAGTGGTTTCAAGTCTACTTTTTAGGTTGGGTGGTGATGAATAGGTTGTTGGAATTTATTGAATTGAAATATTATACTTGGGTATACTTAAAAGGGAAGAATGTGAAATTTTGTGTATGCATGCTTGTGTGCTAGTATTGATCGTAGTCAAGGGTATAGTGTGAGGTTAAAAGTTAATGTTCTCCTCTATGATTGAACGTTGTACGTAGTTGGGGGTTTATTAGATTGTCCCGTTGCTCGAGGACGAGCAAGAGTCTAAGTGTGAGGTGTTGAGGTTTAGCTTAAAGTATATATATTTCTATGTATATCGCCTCATATTTTACTTTTGTTTCGTGAATTTGGGATGTTAAATGCTATGATTTATATTAATTTGAAGTGTTTTTACTTGTAGGAATGATTCGGGAGCAATTGGGGGCAAAATGCGCAAGATTTGAGCTAAAATGAACAAAACCGGGAAAAATGCCACATGTGGCGCTGAAAACAGTGTTGACAAATTGGGCAGCGCCCTGGTGGGCGTCTGGCACCAGGCTGGGCACTGTTTATGTGGATTTCATCCTATTTTTCCCGGTACACGGTTTATTCGACCCTAGACCTATCTAACACAAATGAATGGAAGACTAAGCCTATTTTTGGAGGGAGAGACGCACTTTGGAGGAAAAATACACACAAAAAATATCGAGGAGCAAGAACATCTCAAAATTCTTGATCTTTTCTAATATTTTCAATTATTCAAAACTTATGCAATTGTTTGATTACATCATGAGTGGCTAAACACCCATTGTTCTGGGGTTGTGATATAGCCATGAATATTGTTCTTTGATATTAGCTTGACCATAATTATAATTCACCAATATATGGTTGTTTCTTCAATTCTGTGTTTAACTGCTTGATTGTCTGGCCAGCAGTTAGGTTCTATTTACTATCTATGCTATGCTTGGGAAAGTCGTGTTTAGATTAGAGAAGAATTGAAGAGAGCACGATCTTAACCCTTAGGGGGGGCGAATTTGTGGTTAGGATAGGAATATACCTAGTCACCGTGCTTAATTAAATATTGTGATCTTAATGCGTTCTTAATAGATTGATTTCATAGGAATATAGGCGTTAATCTATTGAGAATAGGTGAGTAGTACTTCGGAAGAAGGCTATGAGAGCATTTATCGATTAATTAGCAACCATGAATGAATTATACGAAAGGGAAAGTTAATTAGAACACAATACAAATGGTGAATCGGTCACAATCCTGGAATACTTGTCTCTACTGAATACACAACAATCAATTCGTTACTTGATAATTTCGTTATTATTTAGAATCGTAGTATAATCATATCATTGGACCTTGATTTTAGCTGGATTGAATAACAATTTTAGTGATTTAGTGAGTAGTTTATATAAGTCTTTGTGGGTTCGACACTCAACTTATCATTATATTACTTGTCGACCACGTATACTTGTGTGTGCATTTAGGAGCGACATTGATTCTTACTGATTGTTTCCTTAATTGAAACTTCTATTCATTTACCCCTAATTACCTACTCTATACCCAAAACCTTACTTGATTCTTTTCCTTAAATACCTACCATGCTTTTACCGTTGATTTGATTATCCTTTGATTAAGGGAAGGACTTGCTGATTGATTATGCAAACTATCCTGATTTACTACTTAATTGATCTCTAACCTTATTTTGTTAAGCTTTTGATTAATATATAAACCCCCTCTTATTTTAACTTTTGGACAACGAACAATAGTTCAAAACCACTACTCTTTACACTCTAAAAGGCTCTCTTTCTGCTCTCTTTGCTACTTGTGATCTTTGCCATTCTAGCTGGCTGCAAGCCAAGGCTGGAAGTTGCACACTACTTTTCTCACATCTTGAGTTTTTCATTATTTAACTAGGTATGTTTCTGATTAAATTTTAAGAAACAAACCTATGTGTTTACTTATTACTTTAGTTCATATGGCCTAAGACTGTTCATGTTTCTGTTTACTGCTTATCCAAGCATGTCTAATACAGCCTATTCAAACCTATGATTAGTATGTTTCCACTTTACTTGCATGTTTGTTGTCTTGTTTAGCATGTATGCATATGTAACTTAAGCCTGTTTAGACTAACTACTGTCCTTCCTAAACTCTGCTTCTATATAATTAGCATGCCTTCTTAGTTAATATTTGCCAACATGTTTATTTAAGTCCTTGCATGTTCTTCTTCACTCCTACTAAGTCAGTCAATCTCCTTAAAGTAAGTCTAGTCGTGTGGTTTAGATACATGTTTCTGCTATGATCTTTGCTGCATCTGTAGAACCCCCTGAAAGCTCTATGTCATGTTATTTGTATGCTCCACTAAGAGGTACCCTTGTGTTAAAGTTGTTCCTAAACTTGTTCTGTGACTTGGTTCTGATTGCCAATTGTTTTCTTCACACTTTTCCTCAAATTGTATCAGCACTAATTGTTTTCAAAAGTTTCTTTTTCAGTCTTAAGACCTTTCTATTAAAACACTTTCAATTGTTATGCACTTCCAATTGCTCTTAGAATACTAGGTTCTACCCCTCTGATATGTGTACTACCTTGAGACCCCTTGAGGTCTCTCTGAACTCTGGCATGTCAGAGCTGGCCTTTCCACACTGCACCAAAATCAGTTATTATTTGATGAAAAGGTCTAGGTATGAGCACTGCCCGGGATCCTTGAGATCCTTAGGGAACTCTGACGCACCTGGACACAAAATTGTATATGGAACTTTGGCATTTTAGGCTTTTGAAAGCTTGGAAGTCCTTTGGGCCTACTGCAGGCTCCCTATTAACTTATGTTTATTTATGTATTTAATTCATTTGTTTTTGTAATAATTGTAAACAACAGTGAGGTGATTAGTGAAAAAGGGAGGGTAGTATATATTATTGTGGTTAACTTGGGTAGACACCATGCCTATAGGGTCGTGTTAATTCAAATGTGTTTACTATGTTTGCTTTACTTCCACAATATTAGAAAACATGCCTATAGGATCAAAATAGCTTTAATAATAGAAATCATGCCTATAAGTTCAAAGTCAGCCTTTAATACTTAGATACGATGCTTATAGGATCACCTCTAATAGATATCATGTCTATAGAACTAAAAACCAGTTTAGTTAAATAAATCAGTTTAATTCACGTTTGTTTATTCTTAATTGGGTTAATTAATTAATTTGTCCTTTTCTTTAATAAGTTTCAAACGATGCCTTAAATTAATACTGCTAGAAACCATGCCTATAGGATCTCAAGTTGTCCGTTTAAAATTGATTACTGTTTTACTGCATTCCTAATCAATATAGATATCATGCTCATAGGACATCACTATTATGCCTAGGAAAGCCTGTAGGACGATTAAAACTCTGTGACTATAAAACTGCGCTTTAAAACTGCTCGCATTCACAGGTCTAAAATCAATAGGTCTTTGACACTTCAGTCCTAATTCAATGTTGTATACTCCCTGCTCACCTAGATATTATGTTCTAGGATTTTCTCTTAAATACTTGAAACTGTTGTTTGAGACGTGCACTTGTTGTTATGATTGTGGAGGTAAAATGTGAACCTTTATTTTTTCCTCCATTAAGTGCGGTCCTAATTATTTTGATTGACGCCTAGACTTTTATCCTTTAAAACTTTAGGATGGTCTAGAACTACTTAAAACTAGAAGTCCCAAATACCTCAAGGGACACAAGGAAGGGACGGGTAGTGCACTCATAGGATACGTTTCAAGATTGATAGAACACTTTAGGCTATGACTAGGGGGAGGGAATTGGGTATTAAGAAATATGATCACTACGCGCTAATGTCACATGTAGCCCCTCGTTGAGGAGTGTTTATCGGGCATTGTGTGGGTATGATCTTGTTGGCTAACCAACCTAGGACCCCTCTTTCCCAATTCCTATTGTTTAAATCAATTTACTTTTTCTTTATATATGTAACTTATTCAAACCTTTTCCTTGTTGCATTACTTGAATCATACATGTTCTTAGAATACCAAAACATGTCTTTATTTGCAAGTATGTGTTTAGACTATTTATTTGCCAAAGGGACTAATCCATAAGTATAAGTTCGGCCGGGACCCACCGTTGTGGACTGAGAGGGGTGTCTAACACCTTCCCCTCAAGGTTATTTCGAGCCCTTACCCTAAATTTCTGGTAATGCAAACTAGTATAAGAGTTAATTGCTCTAGGTGCCCCAACGCACCATAATCCGTTAGGTGGCGACTCTTCAAAATACCAAAATCCCAAAAGAAAATGAGTTATCACCCCCCATGAATGTCGGAACCCAGACTTCTCTCCGCGGAGGGAAAAAAGGGGGTGCGACAAGCATATAGATGTGTTTTCCTCATGCTAGTTGGTAAATAAAATATCTTATCTATTGTTGAAGTTTGGAAAAAGTCACAGCTCTCTGATAAACTCATATATTAGTAATTTCGGTGAAAGATTTGGTCTTTGATTTTTAAACCTTTAAAGCTTGTCTAATTTCCAGTATTTGTAAATGAGTTGTTCCTTTAAGTTTACTGTTATTATCATCATTACATCCTGTGTTGTTATTGATTACTGGTGTTGGACACCTTCTTCCGAGCTCATCACTATTTTCAGCCAGAGGTTAGGTTTATTACTTATTGAGTACATGGGATCAGTTGTACTCATATTACACTTCTGCACCTTGTGTGCAGATCTTAGCCCTGATGATGCTGTGCATGTTAGGGCCTGGCATTGAAGATGTACTTGCCTTCCAGATATAGCTACCATTTGTCCTTGGTAGTTTTAGATTCGAACGTTGTTTATGTACATTCCAAACAGATGTTGTATTTATTTCATACCAGTTTTATAAACTAAGTCTTAGCGGCTCATGACATATACCACTATTCCTTAGAATTGGAGTATAGAAGTTCAATTATTTTAATCATTGACTCTTATTATTCTTAGTTGAGTTGAGTTGATTGTTGTTTGGCTTACCTAGCGAGTTGTTTTAGGTGCCATTACGACTAGATGAATTTTGGGTCGTGCAATTTCAGACTTTGTTTGTAGCACTCTTAGTAGCTCAACTACTCAGTGACACTAGTCTTGGAGGGAATAGACGTTTGTAATAGTATTAATTAGCTATGAAACCTCTAAATCTTGCTTATATTTATGATATTATGCAGTTACGTGTTAGTTTTGTATCTCTTATTATTGTTTACGGTTGGCTTGCCTAGAAAGCAATATTAGGCACCATCACGACCCCTTGATTGGGATCTGGCATCGTGACAAGTTGGTATTATAGCCCTAGGTTGCATAGGTCTCACGAGTCATGAGCAATCTTGGTAAAGTCTTGAGGATCGATGCGAAGAAGTCTGTACATATCTTTTAGAGGCTATAAGGCTTTAGGAAGCTTCACATTCTTTCTTTCTCTATCGTGCAATTTTGTTCTACCCTAAAGTTTGAATTTTTTCTCTCTATTCTTTCACTGATTATGAGGACACACGCATCAGCCGCAACAGATTAGGAGCCAGAGCTCCAAGTTATAATCACCATAAGGGGTAGAGGTCAGGGCAGGGGCAAAGCTAGATCCTAACCCAGGGCACATCTAGCATCATCTACAACTACTCACACTCGAGCTAGAGCAGTACCAGTCGATCCTCATATAGCTCTAGAGGATGAGCAAGCCCCCGTTCAAGTCAAGCCAGTAGGGCAAGTAGAGGATTAGCATAGTAATGCATGTGTCCACAGTCCTTGTATTGTCATGGCCCTGCTAGTATTAACTTGTATGACGCCCAAGAAGTAGCAGATGAAATGGAAGGTGTATCTTCTAGTATAGTACCTCTCATCTTCATCAAACTATATTTCTATAATGCTCCAGTTTAGTTGACTCATGTACAGTCTTCTCCATGTATTGTTAAGCAAGTATTTAGGCTGGTCTATGTAGTGGCTAGACCTAGAGGGAATGAGTATCAAGGATATTAATACCACCCTAATAGGCTTGGCCATCACATAGAACCAAGCACCTCTAAAGTATATGTGTTATTATTTTTTTAAATCAAACTGGCAACAAATACATGTGTTCACTTGTAGATCAGCTAATGTATCCAGGACGTGTCCAATAACATTGAACTGGTTCTTTAAATGATACACCTATAGCGCGTCACCAAGAATCATGTATTTTCAAATCTCTTTTTAAGTATAAGGGACAAATATAATGTCAACTTTGTTGAGTCCGAAACTAAAATAGTGTCAAAAATGGCACAAAATACGTTTCTACTGTTAAAAAAGTTATATGAATACATAAAACATAGTATAATACTGCATTTTACTTTAACAAAAAGTTAGTTGTTAAAGTTAAATGCAGTACTATACTGCATTTTATTTAAAAAAAATTTTTAGGAAAACACATTACAATACTGCGTTTAACTTAAATGCAGTATTGTACTGCGTTTCCCTATAATATTTGTGCCCACTTCTGCAGGACTGCGTTTTACACTAAAACGTATTATTATACTGTGTTTTACTCTGATTTTTGGGCCCACCAATAAGTGTTTTGCGGATAACTGATATAACAATAATTCAATACATAAAACGTGGTATTGTACTACATTTTACATTAAAAAAAATTGCACCCCAAGCTCGGACTTGCCTTATTTAAAGGCGTTTCAATTTTATGAAAATTTATTCAATAATTTCTTCAAACTTCCGTTCATACTTCTCTCTTCTTCTTATCAATCATTTTTTTATAATGTCTGAAAACCAAAAATAAGGGTTTCATTATATTAGGGGGTGAGGTTGTCCTGGAGAATAACTCTGTGAGGTATAGCTCACCTCGACAGTGTCATGTTAAATTGCCGCTTACAATGGAGTACGATAAATTGGTATCGTTGTTACATAAAAAAATGAGTGTGAGGAAGCGTTCGGTTAACCTTAAAGTAACCGGTAGATTTCCGTATTCAGTGACTCCGCAAGGGTTTGCTTATTATTCTGAGTTTAACATCGAAGATGATGAAACTCTTATAGATTTTTGGAGGATTCCGGATGAATACAGGAAATTTATTGTAATATAATTGTTGGAAATATACGTCAAGGTTGAAGACGTTCCCAATAATGAGGTCATGCATAGTAGGGTTAACACCCAGTCATCGGGTGGTTATTCTGGAGCAGTTTTTGTGAGACAGATTGCTGATGAAAGAGCTTGCCTTAATTTAAACTTGTCACCACCAGCGAATGAGCATCCACAAAATAATTTTTCGACTTTATATAATCCACAAGACAACTGGTAAACTTCAATTTTTCTATGCTTTAGCATTGTTTATTTTATGTTTTAATTGGATTTGTATTAACACTCATATTTTTCATAGAGGGTACCGTCCAGATATGAATTTTACAAGTTATGATCCCGCCCCTAGTTGGAATATGCATAGTTCTGGCATATTGGACCTCGGTGGTATATCCGGGAGTCATCACCAACAAGAAAATATCCATCATGAAACGTCAAGACAGTACGACTTGTAAGTAAAGTGATATAGATATGTAAAGTATTTATCTAGTTGGATAACTTATCATTTTGTTCTTTTTGTGCAGTGAAAACGAGCTTCTTAATGTTCCTGACCTCACACAGTTGCCCATAGACGACGTATTGACTCGTGATTTGGCAGATGCGTAGAGTCAGGAAGATGATAGTGATTATGACAACAATGCGGATGAGTCTGGAGATGACACACCCTTCCCTGATGAGGAGGAAGTGAATGTTGAACCTAAGCTGACGAGGGAGCATGTTCCTCCACCTCCCGCTAGACCAAGAGTGTATGAGTCCCACATGCCATTTCATGAGCAGAATATTCCCTAACTTGATAATTTGCCAAGTATGCCGAACGTGGATGCCCTTACAAGGGATGATGACGAAATTCGGTCAGCGATGTGGGATGAGTCTAGACCAGCGGTTCTGATAAAGGGCATGTATTTCCCCGATAAAGCTCGCCTAATTAGGGCTGTAAAAATCTACAGTGTAAGAGAGTGTCGTGAAATGACTGTAAGGGAGTCAACTACGGAGGTATACAAGGTTGTATGCCGTAGAGACTTTATGGGTTGTCACTGGATGTTGCGTGCCTGCAAGAAGAAATTAGGTTTGTGGAAAGTGGGTAAATTTATTAGCACCCACAGATGTGAAATGGACACATTCCATGAGAATCATTTCAACCTGGATGTAGACTTGATTTCTCTTGTATTGATTCCATATTTGGAAGTGTCCATTAGGTTCAAGATTAAAGAGTGTATTACAGTCGTCCACCAAGAGTATGGTTGTACTATAACCAAAAGAAAGGCATATCTTGGTCGCAAACGTGCCTTTGAACTTATTTATGGCGACTGGGATAAGTCTTTTTCATCACTGCCCAGGTACATGGCCACACTGCAACACTTTAACCCCGGTACTGTTCATGAATGGAGGCTTGAGCGGAGTCCGGACAGACCGGAATATATTTTCAACTATGTGTTCTGGTCATTTAAACCAGCAATTGATGGTTTTGTGCATTGTCGTCCTGTAATTTTCATTGACGGTACTCATGTCTATGGAAAGTATGATATTAAGCTTTTGATTGCAGTTGCAGTAGATGCCAACGAACAAATATTTCCACTAGATTTTGCCATTTGTGCCAACGAAAGCGAAGAGACATGGACGCTTTTTTTGAACCACTTGTTAAGTCAAAAACATTTTCTCACCATGGTCTCGCCGGCCTCCTAAGTATATGCATTCGTGGTGTCCTCATCAACGCATACAACGGCCTCCGTGATGGGCTGGGACGAAGCCTTAATAAGAAAACTAAAATTAATTAATGTCAAATCATTAAGAAAAAAAGAAAACAAATTGAAATTTTACAGTAATAAAAACATATCTGCGCCTGTGGTAGATCCGGATCAACCGTCGGGGATGAGGCATAACTCAACCTGCGCCCACCATCCATGACCTGGGTCGGCCGATTCTCAGCTGCGGTAGATAGGCCTAAAAAGAACTGGTCTACATCCCCGTCGAATGTACCTGTGATCAACAATGCATCTGACGGGGTGACCTGTGTTGCAGGCAGAGATAGCTGAAGGCTGTACAACGACATGCTGCTGGAAGGCTCATCTACGTAAGGGAAATAACCCGGCTGAGCATCTCCAAGATCCTCATCATGTGCCTCAATAGGTGGGTCCATAGGTGCCTCAACGCCCCCTTGTTGGGGACCACCTCCTCGTCGTCCCCCGCAACCTAGTGGGGCACCCCTGCCTCGTGGAATAGCCCCGTGTCCTACCTCTGCCTCGTAGGATAGCCCTACCCCAATGGTACTCCTCTGGCGCCGCATACTCAGCCTCGTGATCCAACCTCGCGCCATCTCTCTCTTGAAACAGGGTTCGACGAGCCAGCTTTTCCACCCGCCGGCCATACCCAACGGGTGTAGCACTGTCGCCATGCTGCTACATCTCCTGCACCAAGTGGTAGAACAGGCGATGCCCAATAGCCTGCAAAACATTTAAAATATTAATTAAATAACTTTATATCACAATTATAAGGTATTAATAAGCTACAAAAACATACCAGTGTCTCGTGCCTCCCGGCGTATGGTCTGTAGCTCTTGCCAAGTACATAAATGGGGTTCCCGATCATCAGTCGGGTGTGACGGCGGTACCATGACGTATACAGCTCAATAATTCAGCAATCAAGGAAATTAAATATGAAATTAGCATAGTCTTCCTTCAATTAAGGACAAATACCCAACAGTTAAAGGACATGAGTCACTTAAGGAAGAAAATCAAATCAGACCCAAGTAAAGAGGTAAGCAAACAAAAGTTTAATTAAGGAATTAATCGTGAAGAATCAGTGACATTATGGATAATAAGGTAATAAGAATAATCAGAGTTATAAACAAGGGAATGAATCAGTAATCATCACATAATTTTAAACAAGCAAATCAGTCAATCGAGGTTCAAAATAATGTTGATTTGAAGAGAGGAAAAATATCAGTTTTCCATAAATAGAGAAATAGGCAAAAAAAATATAATTTCATAAACATGCATAAACTTGCCAAGGGATCGACTCAAAAACCCTAGTAAAGATGAACTAGGGTAAAAGTCACAAGATATTGAATTAGGCTAAAGGGGAAAATCATGAAAGTCAAAGCACAACACCAACAATGCAACAAGTAGCTCGTAAAGACTCAAAATCGAAACAAAAACATAAGAAAATTAGGGCTTTAACACAAACTAGTTAGGGTCCAGACAATTTTAGCAGAAATTAGTCAATAATACCTAAGAACATATGATTAACACTCGAAAATCATGGAAACTTTGAGAAGACGAGTTTCAGTAACCCTAATTTAGAAAAGAGCAACTAAAATCGAAATAATTACTCAAAACGGGAGCTAGAGTTTCAGAGAACCCAAAGAAGGTGAGAAAATATTAGATCGTTACCGGTTTTAGACGGAAAGGCCATGGATCTTACTCGAACAGCCATGGATGGCCAGAAAGTAGCATAAAAGACCATGGATAGAAGTTGAACAAGATCTGGACTAGATCTCTTTGAGATCTTTCCACGAAATCTCAAAAACGGACAACCAGGAGACGTAGGAGACAAGTATACGTCTCAAACGGCCATGGGAACCATGGATTGAGTGAGTATCTAAGAGTATTGGGCTGGTTTTAGGTGGCAGCGGCTAGGGTTTGAGTTAGGTTTCAGAGAGAATTGGAGAGTAAAGGGGATTCAAGGGCGGCAGATTGTAACATATAAGTTAGGTTAGGGGGTCGTTTGGGTTTAAAAAGGTAAGGGGAAATAGGGGCTATTGATCTTAGAAATCAACGGCATCAACGACCAGGATGAGACGGGTAGGTGGGGTTCCGGGTTTGGGCATGGGTAAAGAGGGTGTGGGTCAGGTTTTAATTAGAATTAGGTTGGGAAATTGGGGTCCAATTTTGGGCTACAATTGAAAGCCAATTTGGCTATATTTTAAATAGCTATTTTTCCCTATTTAATTGATAAAAATAGTAAATAGTTTCTAAAAATTAGTTTAAAGGGCTAAAATATTTTATAATACATAATTAACAATTTTAAAAAATACAGGATCCAATTTTATGCGTATAAAACATAATTAAATCTAAAAAAGGCTAGTATTGCAATTATATGCAATTTAGCTTTAAAAATACTAAATAAAATTGTAAAAATATGTAAATATTACTTTAGCCATATTTTGGCATAGGTATAGAAATACAATAGATGAATTATCAAAATAATAATTTTGGAAATACTTATTGTGGATTTTATGGATAAAAAGGGAGAAAATAAATCAATTTAAACCTTTAAAATAATAATAAAACCTTTGGACATGCTTATATATGTTATTTTTAAGGTATTTTGCATATTGAAAATATATAGGGAAAAATTGGGTATCAACAGCTACCCCTCTTTACCCGAGAAGAATGAAAAAGTTTTCGGGTAAAGAAATGATGGCCAATTTTGACCGAGCGAAATGGTTTGAAGAGGTTTAGGTCGCACCGTGGCTTCCAAGTTGCCTACATAATCCTGGTTTCACAGGAATCAAGTCGTATGTAGTTCAGGATTCACCGACGGAGTATACCGATGAAGACCTTTCAAGAACGGACGCAATACCTAGGGGCGGGTGAGTGGACGGTTTACGAGAATGGTTAGGTTTGATATGGTTGCAGGCACCAGAGCGGGATTGCTTCTGGCGGGGTGGCCGTTGCTCGCCGCCTTACCTGCAAATAAGCAATACAAGCATATATTGTGCATAAATTTAAACATGATGCAAATTCTCGTAGGACCATGAATGTTGTCTTTGGATGGTTTGGAATGGCGTCCTCAGACCATGATGTCCTAGGCCATGAAGCGTATGATAAAGGATTCACAGGCCATGAAATGATGTTCTCGAGCTATGAGGATGGTGCCTCCGAACCATGACTCATTTGAATAATGATATGAAGAAGATTGAAAGAGATCCTCAGGCCATGACATGGTGTTCTCGGGCTGTAAGGTTGGTGCCTCCGAACAATGATGCCTTTTGATGAGTTGGTGATATTTCAGCCCATGAAGGATGCAGTAATATGACGCGGACAAGATAGAGCTTAGTCTTACGAATTGAAGGGCAGAGCTTAACCCGTAACAAAAGCGAGATAAATAGTATTTGAGAAAGCGCTTAGTTTCGAAGAAAATTGGAGGCAGAGCTTAGCCTTGGAAGGCAGAATGATAGCCTTATGCAATGCAGATGCAGATGGAGATAGTGTTTAGTCTCGGAAGGCAAAATAGTAGCCTTATGCAAGATTGAAAGGCAGAATAGTAGCCTTATGCAATGCAGATTCAGGTGGAGGTAGAGCTTAACCTTAGAAGGCAAAATGGTAGACTTATGCAGATTGGAAGGCAGAACAGTAGCCTTATGCAATGCAGATGCAAGTGGAGGTAGAGCTTAACCTCGGAAGGCATAATGGTAGCCTTATGCAGATTGGAAGGTAGAATAGTAGCCTTATGCAACGCAAATACAGGTGGAGGTAGAGCTTAACCTCGAAAGGCAGAATGGTAGCCTTATGTAGATTGGAAAGCAAAATTGTAGCCTTATGCAATGCAGATGCAGGTGGAGGTAGAGCTTAACCTTTGAAGGCTGAATAGCCTTATGCAAGAAATAAAATAACAAATGACAGTAGAGATAGCAGATTGTGGCATCGTGATTATTGGGAGCATTGTGACATACGGGACATCACTGGTGTGTGCTGATAGCAAATGTTGGCAAGTGCAACGGTTCTGAGAATCGTATTCTTGAGCAATGTTTGTCCCATGAGAGTACAATATGTTTGATGACTTCGCAATCCTAGTGCCTACATCCAAAGAAAAATCGTGAGTTTTGTAAGGGGAAGGTTAGTTCGTATCCCCGCTGGCCTTTCTTGACTTGTTCGGCTTTGATCTGGTGATACCGTCTGTATCATTGGGGTAGCGTTGCTAAACAATGTAGTTTCAATAATAAGCGTGCATGATTTTGTAAAAGTATGACATAAATGTATAGTTAAAAATGGCTTTTAGATGAACCGACGACTGTGACATTGTTCAGGACGTTGCAACCTCTCTTGCTACGGAATTTTGAGGGTCCTCCTCAAAATTCTGCCCCAGTTTGATGAGTTGGCATTTCTAACTGCTGCTCGTGCGGCGATTTGCTGAAATTACTTCAGAATTTTGAGGGTCCTCTTCAAAATTCTGCCCCAGTTTCCAACTGCAGGGGAAATGGAATTTTTATTGAATTGTGACCAAACCCATAGGGCTGCCTAAGTATCCCCTCTTAAATGGGAATCAGGTCAGGCGTAGTTCAATTTACATCATATGAGGAAAGCAAAAGATTACACATAGTAACGCTTGACTGCATCTGAATTAATCGTCATTGGCCAGACCTCTCTGTCCATTTTTGCAAGTATGAGGGCTCCTCTTGTCAAAACCCGGTGAACCATATATGGACCTTTCCAGTTGAGAGAGAACTTGCGGAAAATTTTTCTTTAACACCAGCTTCCCCGGTGTGAACTGTCTTGGCTTAACTCTCTTATTGAAGGCTCTGGACATTCTATTCTGGTAGAGTTGACCATGGTAGACTGCATTCATTCTCTTTCCGTCTATAAGGGCTAGTTTCTCATAACGACTTCTTACCCATTCTGCGTCGTCGAGCTCAGCTTCTTGTATGATCCTTAGGGAAGAAATTTCTGCCTCATCGGGAATTACAGCTTCTATACCATAAACCAGCATATAGGGGATTGCCTCGGTTGATGTGCAGACTATGGTGCGATACCCTAGTAGAGCAAATGTTAACTTCTCGTACCACTGTTTATGCTTCTCTATCATTTTCCGCAATATCTTCTTGGTATTCTTGTTGGCGGCTTCTACAGCTCCATTCATCTGAGGCCTGTAGGCTATGGAATTCTTGTGTCTAATCTTGAAAGTTTCACACATAGCTCTCATCAAGTCATTATTGAGGTTGGGGCCATTATCAATAATGATTGACTCTGGGATTCCGAATCGACAAACGATGCGATCGCGGACAAAATTTGCCACGACTTTCTTAGTCACAGCTTTGTAAGATGCTGCTTCAACCCATTTGGTGAAATAGTCTATGTCTACCAAGATAAACTTGTGTCCATTGGAAGCGGCAGGCTCAACTGGTCCAATAACGTCCATTCCCTAGGCGGCGAACGGCCATGGTGAGCTTGTTGTGTTAAGCTCGCCTGGAGGTACCATTATCATGTCTGCATGTATCTGACAGCAGTGGCATTTCCGGACATACTAGATGCAGTCCGTCTCCATACTCATCCAAAAGTAACCAGCCCGAAATATCTTTTTTGCTAAGACAAAACCGTTCATATATGGACCGCAGGTCCCAGCATGAATTTCCTCTAGTTAGCCTGGATGCTTCCTTTGCATCGACATATCTTAATAATCCTAAATCGGGAGTTTTCTTATATAGGATTCCTGCACTGTGAAAGAAATTTTTGGACAATCTCTGAAGTGTGCGTTTCTGAGTAGGATTTGCAAGCTCTGGGTACTCTCCTTTTGCCAAATATTCCTTGATATCATGAAACCAAGGCTTTCCGTCTACTTCCTCTTCAATATGGGCACAATAAGTTGGTTGATCTTGGATTTTCACTGGAATGGGATTGATGAAATTCTTGTCTAGATGTTGTATCATATATGATAGGGTAGCCAATGCATCGGCGAACTCATTCTGGATTCTGGGAACATGCTGGAATTCCGTCTTTGTGAACCTTTTTCTCAATTCTTGTACATGATGTAGATACGGGAGTATCTTGGAGTTCTTGGTTGTCCATTCTCCCCGTACCTAATGTACAAGCAAGTCTGAATCTCCAATCACTAGCAGCTCTTGAACGTTCATGTCAATGGCCATTTTGAGCCCTAAGATGCAGGCTTCATACTCGGCCATATTGTTGGTACATGGGAACCTGAGTTTGGCAGACACTGAATAATGCTGACCGGTTTCTAATATTATGACTGCTCCTATGCCAATTCCTTTGAAGTTTGCCTCTCCATCAAAGAACATTCTCCAACCGTCATAGGATTTTGCAATATATTCTCCTATGAATGATACCTTTTCATCAGGAAAATATGTTTTCAGGAGTTCGTATCCTCCATCCACGGGGTTTTCAGCAAGGTGGTCTGCCAGTGCCTATCCCTTGACCGCTTTCTGAGTTAGGTAAATAATGTCAAACTCACTAAACAGGATTTGCCACTTGTCTATCTTGCTAGTGGGAATGGGCTTCTGAAATATATACTTCAAGGGATTCATTCTCGATATGAGATATGTAGTATAGACATAGAAGTAATGTCTCGGCTTCTGAGCTACCTAAGTTAAAGCACAACAGGTGCATTCCAATAGAAAATACTGGGCCTCGTACGGGGTGAACTTCTTACTGAGATAATAAATGGCTTGTTCCTTCCTCCCTGTTTCATCATGTTGCCCCAGAACGCAACCGAAAGCTCCATCCAACACTGCATGGTAGAGTAATAAGGGTCTACCTGGCTCGGGCGGGACCAAGACTGGTGGTGTTGACAGGTACTCTTTGATTTTGTTGAAGGTCTTTTGGCAGTCGTCAATACATTTGGTAGTGGCGTCCTTCTTCAACATCTTAAAGATTGGCTCACAAATAATTGTAGACTGTGCTATGAATCGGCTGATATAGTTAAGTCTCACCAAGAAACTCATCACGTCCTTCTTATTCTTTGGCGGTGGTAGTTCTTGGATGGCTTTGACTTTTGATGGATCCAGTTCTATTCCTCGGCAACTCACAATAAATCCAAGTAATTTCCCAGCAGGAACCCCAAATACGCACTTTGCTGGGTTTAGTTTCAGGTTGTATCTCCACAGTCGATTGAAGAACTCCATCACATCTTCCATGTGATTAGTTGTGATGACCCTTTACCTGTTTCTAACTGAAATCTGTGTCTCCAAAGCCCTGAAAACCTCATTTAGAATCATCTCGATTTGTGTGGGCAGTCCAGGCGTGTAACTGGAAAGCTTAAACGTGAAATCTTGTGAAAATTCTAAGTTTTTACCTCGAAATGAATAAGCTTGACTCCAGTCAATATTTTGGGTAAACGGACCCGGACCCGTGATTTGACGGTCCCGAAGGGTCCATAGGAAAATATGGGACGTGGGTGTATGCCCGGAATCGAATTCCAAGGTCCCAAGCCCGAGTTATGAATTTTTAAGTGAAATTGTTTTCTGAAAATGTTTAAAGAAAAAAAATTGAAATGAAATTTGATTAGAACGTGTTGGTATCGGGCCCGTATTTTGGTTCCGGCTCCCGGTACAGGTCTTATATATGACTTGAGTCATTCCTGTGAAACTTGGTTGAAAACGGACGTCGTTTGACGCGATCCAGACCCTAATTGGGAAATTGATGTTTGAAAGGAATTTTGGAGAAATTTCATTGATCTTAAGGCTCAATTCGATGTTCATGATGTTACATTGGTGATGTGATCACACGAATATGTTCGTAGGGTGTTTTTGAGGTAGTGTGCATGCTTGGTTTAGAGTTTCGAGGGCTCGAGTGAGTTCCTAGAAGGTTCCGGGATGCCTTAGGCTTTAAAAGATCAGATGTTGCAGGTTCAAGAAATTTTGACAGGTCTCTGAACCTTTTGCGCGGCCCGCGAGGAAACACGTGCAGCCGCGGTCGCCTTTGCGCGGTCCGAGGTGGGTGTTGCGCAGCAGCCGTCCGCACGGGCCATAGATCCGCTGGCCTTTAGGAAGCTTGTGCGGTCGCGGTCCTTCTTGCGCGGTCCGCGGTGGGAACTTCAGAGGGGTATAAATACACGTGAATTTCAGTTATTTTACACTTTTCAAAACCCCAAAACATAAGAGGCGATTTTCCAAACAACTTTTCAGCTCCGAAACGATTGGTAAGTGATTTCTAACTTATTTTCTTCACTTCTTAACATCTTTTAACATGATTTAAACTTCAAATCAAAGATTTTCATGGGGAAATTGGGTGATGTGGGTAGAACCTAGGTTTTTCTAAAATTAGAGATTTGGACCTCAATTTGAGGTCCGATTTCAAAACAAACCATATATTTGAATTTGTGGGGGAATGGGTAATCGGGTTTTGGTTTGAACCTTGGGTTGCGACCACGGGGGCCCGGGGTGAATTTTGACTTTTGGGTAAAATTTTGGAAAACTCATTTTCATGCATTGGGGTTGATTCATTTAGCATTTATTAATGTGATTAAGTAACTTATGACTAGATTCGAGCGGATTGGTGGTGGAATTAAGAGGTAAAGCTATAATTGAGACCTGAGTGGTATTCAAGGAATCGAGGTAAGTGTTTGGTTTAATCCTAGCTTGAGGGATTAGGAGTTGAGTCATATTTGCTACTTGCTTCTTGTTGAGTACGACGTATAGGCATGGTGACGAGTATCTATACATTGGTGTCAAGCATGATCGTAGGTCTTAACTTGAAAGTTGTTGTGTTTTTGAATGACACCTTGTATACTTTAATTTATGATCCTCTATGATTAAGTATTTCCATTAATTGAACTGAGTACTAGCAAAGTGAGATTGGTTATAGCTAATTCTCCCTTGCCGAGATGACTATTTCGATACTCTTGTTCCCTTGCCGGGAAGTTATTATATTACTTATGTTCCCTTGCCAGGATTTCTTGTAATTGTGTAATGAAATGGGAGCGGGCGGTATGCCTACCACACGATATTATGAAATGGGAGCGAGTGGTACGCCTACCACAAGATATTATGAAATGGGAGCGGGTGGTATGCCTACCACGAGATATAATGAAATGGGAGCGGGTGGTA
Source organism: Nicotiana tabacum (assembly GCF_000715075.1). NCBI lineage: Eukaryota > Viridiplantae > Streptophyta > Magnoliopsida > Solanales > Solanaceae > Nicotiana > Nicotiana tabacum. The sequence goes on along the minus strand of NC_134089.1, from coordinate 47,718,858 downwards.
TGCCTACCACGAGATAGAATGAAATGGGAGCGGGTGGTACTCCTACCACGAGATATGAGAAATGGGATCGGGTTGCACGCCTGCAACAAGAGGAAACTGAAAGTGAAAGTTGCCTTTATTTTCTTCATTTGTGATAGAAGTTATAGTGATAGCTTCCTTATTATTCCCTGTTATTTCTTTTAACTGCTATCCCCGAAGCATGTTCCCCTTCCCCAGCTTTAACTGCTTATTACTTGTTTACTTTTCTGCCATATATTATATAACTGTACAGGTTTATCTGGAGTCTGGTCTTAGCCTCGTCACTACCTCGCCGGGGTTAGGCCAGACACTTACCAGCACATGGGGTCGGTTGTGCTGATACTACGCTCTGTGCTCTTTTGCGCAGATCCAGGTTTTGGATAGCAGTAGTAGCACGGGAGCCAGCCTTCAGTCCAGTGAGACACTGAGGTAGCCTTGCAGGCGTTCGCAGGCTCGGCGTCTCCTCTATCTTTTATTTTCGTTTGTTATCTCATATATTCGAGACAAACAATTTATATTTTCTTTCAAACGGTTGTATTTAGCACTCTTAGAAGTTCGTGAGTAATGTGACACTAGTTCCTGGGTAAAGGCATATGTTGATTCTCACATTATTGTTCAGATTCTTTAAACTTAAGTCTTCCGCTTATCTATTTAATTCCGTTGCTTTCAAGCTATCGCTAATAATTTTTAAAAGAAGTAATTGTTAACGATGTAAGAAGTTAAGTATTGGCTTGCCTAGCTCTCATTAGTAGGCGCCATCACGACTCCCTAGGGTGGGAAATCTGGGTCGTGACAAGTTGGTATCAGAGCTCTAGGTTACATAGGTCTCACAACTCATGGACAAGATCAGTAGAATCTGAGGGATCGGTATGGAGACGTCTGTATTTATCCCCCAGAGGCTACCGAGTTAGGAAAAACTTCACTTTTGTTCTTTCTTGTCGTGCAGATTTGTTCCTCAAATGCTAAATGAACTTCTACTTTGTTCTTCGCAGATGGCAAGAACACGCGCTTCCTCACCTACTGCTCAGCAGCCCGAGACCCCTACAGCAGCTCCCACTAGGTGCAGAGGGCGAGGCCGAGGTAGGGGCAGAGCTCAGCCCCGAGCAGTGGCACTAGTGGCGGAGCCTCAGGTTGATTTTGAGGAGGAGGTTCCAGCCCCAACAGTTCCGGTAGGCCCAGCTCAGGTCCTAGAGGGGTTTATCGCTACCCCAGTTCTTCAGGACGCTCTGGTTCGATTGGTGGGCCTTATGGAGAGTGTCACCCAATCAGGTTTGCTTCCTGTAGCACCAGCCACTTCTCAGGCTGGAGGAGGGGCTCAGACTCCTGCTACACGCACTCCGGAGCAGGTAGCTCCCTAGATTCAGGTTCCAGCGGTTTGGGCAGTGGTGGCAGTCCAGCCGACTGTAGTGGCTCAGACCGGAGATAGAGCGGCTATGTCCGCCGATGCTTTGTGGAGACTGGACAGATTCACCAAGCTCTTTACTACTACCTTCAGCGGAGCTTCTTCTGAGGATACCCAGGATTTTTTATACAGCTGCCATGAAGTTCTTAGGAACATGGGCATTGTTGAGACCAATGGGGTCGATTTTGTTGCATTTCTCCTATCTGGATCCGCCAAGACTTGGTGGAGGGATTATCGCTTAGCGAAACAAGCCGGATCGCCATCTTTGACTTGGGAGCAGTTTATAGTGTTATTTCTGGAGAAGTTTCTCCCCGTTACTCAGAGAGAGGCCTATCGGAGGCAGTTTGAGCGCCTCCAGCAGGGTTCCATGACTGTTACCCAGTATGAGACCAGGTTCATCGATCTAGCTCGCCAGGTTCTTGTCATACTTCCCACCGGGAGAGAGAGGGTGAGGAGGTTTATTGATGGTCTGATTCAGCCGATTCGTCTTCAGATGGCCAAGGAGGCCAGGAGTGAGATTACATTTCAGGAGGCGGCCAATGTGGCCCGCAAAGTTGAGATGGTTCTGTCATAGGGAGGTGATCATGGGTCTGATAAGCGGCCCCGTCGTTCAGGTAGATTCAGTTGTACCTCGTTTGGAGATAGAGATTCATATGGTAGAGGCCATCCTCCTAGGCCCTTTCAGTCAGCTCTTCAGGTCTCCCATGGTGTACTTCAGGTGGTCGTGGTTCTCAGACGTACTATTCTGATCAGCAGCCTTACAGTGCACCATCAGCACCTATCAGTGCACCACCGCTTCAAAGTTTCCAGGGTCGTCAGCCCCAGCAGCCGAGGGCTTGTTTTACTTGTGGTAACATGAGTCACATTGCTAGGTATTGCCCTCGAGCTTCGAGTAGTTCTCTGCATCAGGGTTCTCGTGCTATGGTACAGGCACCAGATGTCCCACAACCTGCCTAGCCAGCTAGAGGCGGGGGTAGAGGTGTTAGAGGTGGAGGTAGAGGTCCTAGAGGTGGAGCTCAAGCCGCCAGAGGTGGAGGCCAACCAGCAGCAGGCCATCCCAAAGAGGCAGTTTAGGGTGGTGGGGCTCAGCCCCGATGTTATGCACTTCCAGCCAGGCCCGAGGCTGAGTCTTCAGATGCAGTCATTCCATGTACTATATTGGTTTGTGATAGATATGCTTCAGTGCTATTTGATACAGGGTCTACGTATTCGTACGTGTCATCTTATTTTGCCCCGTACCTGATCATGCCTAGTGATTCATTGAGTATTCCTGTTTATGTGTCTACACCGGTGGGTGATTCTATTGTGGTCGACCGAGTTCATCGTTCTTGTATTGTAGTGTTTGGGGGTCTTGAGACCCATGTTGATTTGTTGCTTTTAAACATGGTCGACTTCGATGTTATATTGGGAATGGATTGGTCATCCCCGTACCATGCTATCTTGGATTGCCATGCCAAGACCGTGACCTTAGCCTTACCGGGTTTGCCCCATTTAGAGTAGAGAGGGACTCCTGGTAATTCTACCCGAAGTGTTATTTTGTATGTGAAGGTTCGGTGTATGGTCGAGAAGGGGTGTTTGGCTTATTTGGCTTATGTTCGGGACTCCAGTGCTGAGGTTCCCCCTATTGATTATGTGCCCGTGGTTCGTGAGTTTCCTGAGGTTTTCCCTTCAGACCTGCCGAGGATGCCACCCGACCAGGACATTGATTTCTACATTGATCTGGCTTTGGGCACTTAGCACATTTCTATCCCGCCATATCGTATGGCCCCGTCGGAGTTGAAAGAGTTAAAGGAACAGATGCAGGATTTGCTTGAGAAGGGTTTCATTAGACCCAGCATTTCAACTTGGGGTGCGTTAGTTTTGTTTGTAAAGAAAAAGGATGGTTCGATGAGAATGTGCATTGATTATCGGCAATTGAATAAGGTTACAATTAAGAATAAGTATCCACTACCGAGGATTGATGATTTGTTCGATCAGCTTCAGGGTGCCAAGGTATTTTCAAAGATTGACTTGAGATCTAGCTACCATCAGTTAAGGATCAGGGCATCCGATGTCCCTAAGACATCCGCACTCGGTACGAGCATTATGAGTTCTTGGTTATGTCATTTGGGTTGACCAATGCCCCAGCAGCCTTTATGGATTTGATGAATCGAGTGTTCAGGCATTATTTGGACTCGTTCGTGATAGTCTTCATTGATGATATTTTGATATATTCCCGTAGCCAGGAGGATCACGAGCAACATCTTAGAGTGGTTCTTCCGACCTTGAGGGACAGTCAGTTATATGTTAAGTTCTCGAAGTGTGAGTTCTGGTTGAGCTCAGTTGCATTTCTGGGTCATGTCGTATCAGTAGAAGGTATTCAAATTGATCCAAAGAAGATTGAGACAGTCAAGAACTGGCCTAGACCAGCATCAGCCATAAAGATTCAGAGTTTCTTGGGATTGACAGGCTACTATCGTCGGTTCGTGGAGGGGTTCTTATCTGTTGCAGCCCCGATGACTAGGTTGACCCGAAAGGGTGCCCAGTTCAGATGGTCGGACGAGTGTGAGGCGAGCTTTCAGAGGCTCAAGACAGCCTTGACTACGGCACCGGTGTTAGTTTTGCCCACAGGTTCAGGGCCTTACACCGTTTATTGTGATGCATCTCGCATTGGACTAGGTGCAGTGTTGATGCAGGATGGCAAGGTCATTGCCTATGCTTTGAGGCAGTTGAAGGTTCATGAGAAGAACTATCCAGTGCATGATTTGGAGTTGGCAGCCATTGTTCAGCACATTGAAGATTTGGAGGCATTACCTGTATGGCGTGGCATATGAGGTGTTCACGGATCATAAGAGTCTTCAGTATTTGATCAAGCAAAAGGAGTTGAATTTGAGGCAGAGGAGGTGGTTGGAGTTGTTGAAAGATTATGACATCACTATCCTATATCACCCAGGAAAGGCCAATGTGGTGGCCGATACCTTGAGTAGGAAGTCAGCCAGTATGGGCAGTCTTGCTTATATTCCGGTCGGTGAGAGGCCGCTTACTTTGGACGTTCAGGCTTTGGCCAACCAGTTTGTGAGGTTGGATATTTCTGAGCCTAGTCGAGTATTAGCTTGCACGGTCGCTCGTTCTTCGTTATTGGAGCGTATTCATGATCGGCAGTTTGAAGATCCCCATTTGTGTGTCCTTAGAGACACGGTGCAGTGTGGAGGTGCCAAGCAGGTTACCTTAGGTGATGATGGAGTTCTGAGATTGCAGGGTCGAGTTTGTGTGCCTAATATGGATGGGCTTCGAGAGTTGATTTTAGAGGAGGCGCATAGTTCCCGGTACTCTATCTATCCGAGCACCACGAAGATGTATCAGGATTTGCAGCAGCATTATTGGTGGCGTAGAATGAAGAAGGATATCGTTGCCTATGTGGCTCGGTGTTTGAATTGTCAGCAGGTTAAGTATGAGCATTAGAGGCCTGGTGGTTTATTTCAGAGGATTGAGCTTCTCGAGTGGAAGTGGGAGAGAATCACTATGGACTTCGTTACTAGACTTCCGTTGACCCGGAAGAAGTTCGATGCAGTTTGGGTCATTGTTGATAGGCTGACCAAGTCAGCGCATTTCATTCCTGTGGCAGTCTCTTATTCGTCCGAGAGGTTAGCTGAGATCTATATCCGGGAGATTGTTCGTCTTCATGGTGTGCCGGTATCTATCATTTCGGACCGAGGTACGCAGTTCACCTCGCATTTCTGGAGAGCAGTTTAGTGAGGGTTAGGCACCTAGGTTGAGTTGAGTACAGCATTTCATCCTCAAACGGATGGACAGTCCGAGCGGACTATTCAGATATTGGAGGATATGCTCCGAGCTTGTGTTATTGACTTTGGAGGTTCGTGGGATCAGTTCTTGCCTTTAGCAGAGTTTGCCTACAATAACAGCTACCAGTCGAGTATCCAGATGGCTCCTTATGAGGCTTTATATTGTAGGCGGTGTCGATCTCCAGTTGGATGGTTTGAGCCGGGAGAGGCTCGGTTGTTGGGTACAGATTTAGTTCAGGAGGCCTTGGACAAGGTCAGGATCATTCAGGATAGGCTTCGTACAGCTCAGTCCAGGCAAAAGAGCTATGCAGATCATAAGGTTCGAGACGTGGCTTTTATGGTTGGTGAGCGAGTGTTGCTCCGAGTGTCGCCTATGAAGGGCGTGATGAGATTTGGGAAGAAGGGAAAGCTTAGCCCTAGGTTCATTGGTCCATTTGAGATCCTTGATCGAGTGGGAGATGTGGCTTATAGACTTGCATTGCCGCTTAGCTTATCAGTCATGCATCCAGTGTTTCATGTGTCCATGATTCGGAAATATCACGGTGATCCATCCCATGTGTTAGATTTCAGCACTGTCTAGTTGGACAAGGATTTGTCGTATGAGAAGGAGCCGGTGGCTATTCTAGACCGACAGGTTCACCAGCTGAGGTCGAAGAGTTTTCCTTCGGTTCGTGTTCAGTGGAAAGGTCAACCCCCCTGAGGCATCGACCTGGGAGTCTGAGTCTGATATGCGGGACCGGTATCCTCATCTTTTCCCCGACTCAAGTACTTCCTTCTTATGTCCATTCGAGGACGAACGGTTGTTTTAGAGGTGGAGAATGTGATGACCCACCTGTTTCTAACTGAAATCTATGTCTTCGAGGCCCTGAAAACCTCATTTAGAGTCGCCTCGATTTGTGTGCGCAGTTCGAGCGCATAGCCGGAAAGATTAAACGTGAAATCTTGTGAAAATTTCTAAGTTTTTACCTCGAAATGAATAAACTTGACTTCGGTCAACATTTTGGGTAAGCGGACCCGGACCCATGATTTGACGGTTCCGGAAGGTCTGTAGGAAAATATAGGATGTGGGCGTATGCCCGGAATCGAATTCTGAAGTCCCAAGCCCGAGTTATGAATTTTTAAGTGAAATTGTTTTCTGAAAATGTTTAAAGAAAAAAAAATTGAAATGAAATTTGATCAGAACGTGTTAGTATCGGGCCTGTATTTTGGTTCCGGCGCCCGGTACAGGTCTTATATATGACTTGAGTCATTCTTGTGAAACTTGGTTGAAAACGGATGTCGTTTGACGCGATCCGGACCCTAATTGGGAAATTGATGTTTGAAAGGAATTTTGGAGATATTTCATTGATCTTAAGGCTCAATTAGATGTTCATGATGTTACATTGGTGATATGATCACACGAATATGTTCGGAGGGTGCTCAAAGTTTGGACTTAGGTCTGTTCTCAAAGTCTTCAACTTCTTTGACAATCTTATCAGGTATGCCATCTTCCTCTGAATCAATGTCTGTTTGTTGCGTTGTCTCATTGCATGTCACAGTCATTGGTTCATCAAGACAAGTAATAGTAATGCGGTATTGGTAAAGCAAGGAGAGAAAACGATAGCAATAAATATTAATTTATAAGAAAAATCAAAAGTTCTTTTGATAAATTGAATAACTGTTTTGAACATCGAAGATCTTATTGCGGGAATTGAAAAATGCAAAAAGAAAATCATTTAGTAAATAAAACAGTTAATAATGTTTGTTTTAGCCTTGCTACCCCGAGGCTCATCGGGCTTTGGTTGTCCTGATGGTCCAATTCTTGAGATGTGTCCCTCTTCTCATAGCCTGTATGGAAGGCCTTCCTCCCCCTCCTCCTTGAGAATAACACAACAGTCCATATTATTGTCCTCTAGAAACAAGTTCTTCACTGCTGCAAGTGCTTCTTCTTCATCTGACCCATAAATAATGTTGGCCTATTGGAAGGTCTGCTCCAGATGTGGTATAGGCTACTCTAGTGGATAGTAAGGACCACGCCATGGTTGCGACCAGTTGTTGAATTCTTCCTAGGTGTATTCATATCCCAGACCGAAACTAGTGTCATGTTTCTTGAGTTTTATGGGTTTAGAGATTCCTTGGAGGTTCTTGTCGAGCCCTTTGCCGGGTTCATACCTACTCCAACTTAGTATACTCTCGATTTTACTATCCCACAATATGTCTTTGTCGATAGCATTGACCTGTTCAATGTGGTGGTAAGTTTCTCCACCTAACTTCCTTCTTCCCTCGATTGCCGGAATGGTCTGGCAATTGTATATAGGGTTGGTACAGTCGTAGTGAATGATCACTTCCTGGTGATTCCATTCGAACTTTACTGCCTGATGCAGCATTGATGCTATGGCCCCAGTAGAATGAATCTATGGCCATCCTAGTAGCAAGTTGTAAGACGCTGGTATATCTATTACCTGGAAATCGACCTCGAACCAGCTTGGTCCCATCTGCAAGCATAGAATAATCTCACCAATGGTGGTCCTTTGAGAACCATTGAAGGCTTTCACATTGATTGCTCCAACCTTTATCTCATGTATCCCTTTACCCAACTTCTTGAGTGTTACCAGCGGACAAATGCTAAGACTGGAATCTCTATCGATCAGGATTCTGGTGATGAAATAATCTTCGCATTGCACAGTGATGTGCAGTGCTTTGTTGTGCCCCATCCCTTCAGGTGGCAGCTCGTCCTAATGAAAGGTGATCTTATGGCTTTTCATAACTTATCCTACCATATTAGCCACTTCCCCGCTATTGATGTTGCTTGGTACGTATGCTTTATTTAGCACCTTCAATAAAGCATTCTTGTGCGCCTCAAAACTTTGCAGCAAAGAGAGAATGGATACTTGTGTTGGCGTCTTGTTTAACTGGTCGATGACTGAATATTCCTTGGCCTGTATTTTCCTTCAAAGGTCATCCAGACCTGTCTCAATGAGGAGTGGCCGATTGGCAGCCTGCTTGCTCGATTCAGCTAGATGTTCAGGGGTATAGACTCTACCAGTTGTTGTCATACCATGTGCTGCGATAGTTTCTTCAATCCTAACCTTGCCTTTCCTTCTTGCCTTGGCTGTATAGTCCCATAGTATAGCATTTGTATAGAATGAGGGAATGGTTGACATCACCACTGGGATCGGCGCGGCTATCCTCACTTCGAGTGGACCATGTGCCTTGGGTGGCAAGACTGCAACCTCAAATGGTATGGGTGCATTTTCCGGAGACACGAATTCAACCTTAATTAGTGCAGGTGTCTTTGCGGGTGGCGCTGCTTCAAACTCAAGAGGTACAAACATATTCACCTCAGCGTCCTCAGACAGTTGGATCTGGACTATGATTGGATTGAGAGTAATTGTCGGTTTCTTTAGGTCATCACCTTCTGCGATCAACCCGATTGATCCCTCGGGATCCCAGCCATCTTCTATTTCAATCATGTGGATACCTCTACCCTTATGGTCTGGCAGAGGGTTGTTGCGGACGTTTGGAGCGGGTTCTTTTGCCATAATGATCTTGTTATCAATAAAAGACTATATTTTGTCTTTCAAGGAACGGCATTCGTCGATGGTGTGCCCTTTCATGCCGGAGTGGTATGCACAGGACTTGTTTGTGTTAACCCACTGAGAAGGATTCTCAGGGGCTGCAACAGGGATAGGGGTGACATAACCAGCAATTGTGAGCCTCTCATACAACTGGTCGATGGGTTCGGCGATGGTTGTATATTATTTTGGAGGTCTGCGATGAAAATTAGATTGGGGTCTAGGGAAATTTTGGCGTGTAGGGGGTGATTGATAGTGGAATGGCTGACCATTATAAGTTTGGTAGACATGAGCGGGTTGGGAGTATCTGGGTGAAGTAGGTTGATATGCAGGAGGTGGAGATGACTGATAAGTTGGTGGCGGAGCTTGGTATGAAGGTGAGGGTGTTTGGTAGTTTGGGGTTGGCTGGTATATGAGTGGAGGTGTTGGGCGAGTTTGGTATTTAGGGGGAGACTTGGTCCTCTATGCAACCATCACTACCCCTACGTCCCTTTTCTTGTATACTCTACCGGACTGTAAAGCCTTATTTGTAGCTTGCAAGGCCTCGAAGTTTGTAACCACACTGCTTTTGATACCTTCTTCAATTCGTTCACCCAGTTTGATAATGTCGGAAAACTTATGGTTCTCGATCATCATCAGCCGTTCATAGTACTGCGGGTCCTGAGTCCGGACAAAGAAATTATTCATTTTCTCCTCTTCTAAGGCGGGTCTGACCTTAGCAGCTTCGAACCTCCAACGAGTAGCATACTCGCGAAATGTCGTTGTGGGCTTCTTCTTCAAATTCTGGATATAGAACATGTCAGGTGCATTCTCTGTATTAAACCTGAATCTATCCATAAAGTCAGATGTCATGCCTAACCAGTATGACCACTTATTAGGATCTTGGCTGATGTACCAAGATAATGTATCTCCTTTCAAACTTCTCATGAAAAGCTTCATGCGGATCCTTTCATCCTTCCCTCACTACTAGAAAATGGGCCTATTGCAACGGACGTTTTTGCAACGGTTCAGAAACTGTTCCTATAGACCAGTTATTGGAACGGTTATAACCGTTGCAATATGACATTGATGATACCAGCACACTTTGGCTATAAAACCGTTGCCATTAATTAGAAACTGTTCCCATAGGATTGTAGTTTTTGCAACGCTTATTATGCTAACTGTGCCAATAAATATATCTATTGCCACGGATCTTGAAAAAAATTCAATGGGAACGGTTGTTATTTCCCCCCTCCCCTAAAATTTTGGCCCCCTAAATTTTCGTAAAACTCGCGCTAGAACCCCTATTTTTATATAATTTCTGTTTGTCTTAATTAATAGACTAGTATATTATTGTTTTATGAAATATAAGTTTCTATACCTAATTAAAAACACATTACAGAATTGAAAGGGACTTCACCCTTAGCCATCCCTCTCAAAAGGAACTTCACCTCAGAACCTCCATCAACCTCCGACTCTGCCATCGTCCCGCCGTCAACCTCCGCAGTAGAACCTCCAACTCTATAACAGCTACGGTCGTCAAAAACCACCTCCTTCTACAGCAGCCAACAACAACCACCATCCCACCGTCAACAAAATCATTCCAGCTCTTCGACTAGTTCTGAGATTTGATTTTCTTTTTTCTTCACCCATAAACTTTATCTCCACCACTAGAAACAACCACCTCTTTCTATTAATCCAAGCTCCGCATTTTCAAATAGTCCCAAAATTCTAGGATTTTTTCTCTACTAAGCTCGACTACCACTTCTTGTTCTCACAGAGCCCTAATTCTAGGTTTTTGCTTGACTCTCGCGAATTTTCTGATTTACATTCTTCTTTTATTTTTTTGCAATTTCTCAATAGTTGATCCATAATTTGCAAATTTCATTAGTGAGGAAGAAATTACAACTGGTAGTTGTAGGATAAATCGCAGTAAGTTTTTTTAAACTCTCTTTATTTAAATTTTAGATAACCACATTCGATAGTTGTGTTTTTGAATGAAGATTTTAGTATTAATGTTCGTTATTATCCGATTCAACTTATTTTTATTTTTGGGAGTATTTGAGCGACATAATGTGATTGAATGGAGATTAAACACACTGGTGCATGTCTTCTTATTATGATTGAAATTGTGGATTTCATTGAAATTATGCTTTGCATTGGTACAATTGATAGGTTTTGATTCTATATTTTGTTAGATATTTCACTGTTTGATGCAGTTGTCTTTATTTAAAAAAATTTCTTGTTCAACTTATTAAACTCACAGCTTTAAAGCTGTGAGTTTTTTCTTCTGAAGCTATTAATATAAGTTAGAGTTCAATTAGGATTTTGTCATACAATAATTCCTCCCTTTTTGTTCTTGATATTATGAGGAAAACAGGAAATTTCATCAATATTTATGTTCATATCCTTAAAATTCATTTCAGAAATAATACACAAATCATATTTTTTGTATTGTGCAGAGAACTGCTTTGGCAGACTTGCGAGTCCCGTAACTCAGCTATATTTTCTGTATAACCTTAGCTTTTGGTGGTTTATTGGAGCTTGAACATCCAAGTTTGTGCAGGTACAATTTGTTTTGCTATGTGAAAATAACTTAATTTTCGATAGTATGAAAATGGCTAGTGATATTTTATTTGTGGCCAATTTCTAATTAGATATTCCTCTGGGAATCTTCTTTTTGTGTCTATAGAGGTATGTTCTTTATTATTTCCTTGGTATTTAACAATCTTTGATATTTTGTGGAGCTTCTGTTTGTGTTCTTTATTTTATCCTTGTTGATTTTTCAATTAGGTCCAGTCCAATCGAATGGAGTTATTTGTTGTTTCATTGGTATTTAACAATCCTTGTTGTTTGTGTCTATAGAAGTAGTTATTTGTGTTTAAAAATTTCCATATGGAAATCAAATTGTAGCAGAATTGTCGCACGAAACTGCTATTCATAAGAGACAAAAAGTACATGTAAATATAAATAGAAAATCAATTGCATCAGACATATATGGATTCCACCATATTAATAGACCTAAAATAATATTTACAAACTTATTTTCAGTATGCATTTTCTCATAAAACTCCAGTACCTTATTACTTGTTTTTTCACAATGAATTGCGTCTTCCTGGTAGGGACAATTCCACTCAGTTCCTAGATGCATTTTCAAATTGCAAGTCAGATTCCACTAAGTTTTATCCTCAAGGCCTCAAAGTCAGAATTTCTTCTCCTCCTTCCTTGTGTTGTCGCCTCTACCACTTCTATCTTTCTCCCAAAGTCAGAATAGTCTAGTAATTTTTACACTTTGCCTATATTCAATTTTAAGAGAACTAGACTTGTTACTTATTCATAATTCAGACAAAATATTTATCCTGAGTAATGCTATAAAGACTCAACTTTTCTTGTTTACATGAACTTAATTTCCTTCTCTTTTCCCCCCTAACCTGCTTTTATTGAAGTCTCAATAAACAAATCTCATAGCTCACATAGGCCAAATAGCTGAGCACAAGAACAGCTAGGAAAAGAGAGGCAAAATTCTGAAAATGATTGAAGTTCCATTTACACTTATACTGCTATTGTTATACAAGTAAAGAAAATCCTCAATAACCTTCTCAACATATACAGCTGTGTATATCCACAACATACTAATTGATACTAAATATTTATAGTGATATCACCAAATTCAACATGATTCACAAATCAGAAGTATGGGGACAACATCAAAAACTCTTAAATTATTAATTCTCTAATCTCCAAGAACTATTGACACGATATCTTAGACCGAATTCTCTTGAAGAGTAATGACTTTATTTATCTTATTTTGCAGGTGGAGTGGATCACGAAATGGAAGATGATGGCAATGAAGAACTAGACCTTACTTGAGATGAATTTTGAATTGCTATGATGAAAGTTCTAGGAATCTTTTGTTATCAACATTTTGAAACTTACTCTCTAGAAATGTATTAAACTTATGCACTTGGGGTAACGTTTGCTTTATGAATATTATTAGCTTGATGGATTATTTATATGATTAATAGTTTTATTTTGTGATTTATTTAAATTCTAGTGTTATTATAATTTATTAAATGTATAAATATTTATTTATAACAAGGGCTACAGTTTTGTTTTAACTGAACTGTTACAATAGCCTACCAGAACCGTTGCAATAGGACACAAATAACATTCCATTAGACAATACAAACCATTGCAGTAGGTCCTATAAACTGTTCCTAAATGATCGATAAACCGTTCCAATAGATAGTTAAAATTGTTGCCATACCTTTTTCCTCTATTGTCATAGTAAATCGTAGCAATACAAATAAAATAGTTACAATAGATTAAAGAAACCGTTGGTATATTCATACCTAACAGTAACAATAGATTACATAAGTGTTGTGTTAGATAATATGGTAACGGTTAGGAACCGTTGCATATATAATATAGTAATGGCTTTAAACCGTTCCAATTGGAGAGAATATTCATTCCAACAGAGAAAGGAAAAACCATTGCGATAGACGCGTCTGTAGCAACGGCGATGCAAACCGTTGCAATAACAGTTCCTATAGCTCTATTGGCACGCGGGCTGATGTAACGGGCTGTGAACCGTTCCAATACTCCTATGGCAACGGTTTATCTGTCTATAGGAACAGTTTTCCATGCGTTACCATAGACCAATTTTTCAGTAGTGCCTACTCCAACCAGCTTGTCACAATATATCCTCAGATGGACCCTTGGATCATCCGTACCATCAAACATTTCGAACTTAGGAGGTTTGTACCCCTCGAGTAGTTCGACATCAGGCTGTATGCAAAGATCCTCATAGTTCATCCCCTCAATTCCTTTGCTTCCCTCAACGCCCTGAATCCGGCTGGTCAGTTTCTTAAGTTCCTCGGCTAAGTTCCTGATAAGCAGATCCTTTTCATCGGACTCAGATATGCATGAGATAGGTAGGGTGAGTGTGGCATGGTCTCCACTTAGATAGGAGTGTTATGGTGGCTTGGTGTATGGGTGTGGAAATGGTCGTTTGTAGAGTTCTGAGGTTCTGGGATGAGTAGTGGAGTGTTATTTGGGTATGGCAGGTGTTACATTGGTTCTTCGGTGGAATAGCGTGATGGTGAGAAGCGGGATGATTCTGTTGTTTTGGGATATTTTGAGGAGGTGTAGGGTTTTGAGTGTTGGTGAAGTCAATATATGGGGTGTTGAGGGAAAATGACAAGTTTGCCACATTTCAAACCTGATGAGCTCTTCCTGGAATTTCAATAGTTTCTATTCAAGTTGTGACACATTCTCGTTAGGAACCCGAATACCATGGCCATCAGTAGCCTCTACCCGTTCAGTGGTGTTCTCCTTCCTGATGTTGTTCAAATATTCCATCTTGCCTTTAATGGGACTAAGAGGGGGAGTGGGTGGAAGACCCTTGGATCTTGTGAAATAAAATGATGATGCCAGAGTGCACCAACCAACCTTTGGAGAGGGTAATAATAAAAGAAATAAAACAAAACAAAAGGTAATCAAGTCAGTGAGGATTATGAAAAAGTATTGCAATATTTAAACATAAAGTGCGAGAATGTAAAGCGTGTCCTGGTTTGGGAACCTCTTTGTGCCCGAGGTAGGCCTAGCGACAAATAGACTTGGAGAACTTCGGATGACAATAAATGCTTTATTTCATAATATAAAAATAGATGAATCCCAAAACGATACTAAGATAATAATAAGTCACTACTGGCACTTGGCCTTATTACATTTGGAAAGCGAGTAAACCTAATCTATTTGGCCTCAGAAGGACCTTCCTCAGGTTGAATTCTCTCGTTGATCAAATCCTCCAGTTTGCGTAGATTCACCAGTAAAAATGCCCTTTCCAGGTGTTCTCCTTCATTTCCCTCAGTGTTCTGGCAGTCGGTGACTCTCTTCCTCACTTTTCCTTCAAATTCCAACAGACTGTATTCCAGATATTTCAACTTTCCGCTAGCTTTGGCGGCCCTCTGTTTCCACTAATTGATTTGATCATTCGATGGAAGACTCCTCCACCAGTCTAGCAGAGTGGGGCATGCTAACCATACCGAAACTGGGGACCTCGTGCCTCATTTTCTGCAAAACAAAGGGGTTAGACCCTACCCCCACCGGACTCGACTATTTATACATTTATGATCAGCACATCGACATTTAGTTCTCCAAATAACTACACGGAACGTGATGATGTTCGTTTGGGTTTAGGGAAACCCAATGGACTTTTGGACAAGGCTATCTTAAAGGATCATTACGTGGACAACATAACTGATCCGACTAGGTTTGACCATGATGCATGCACAATTTAACAGAGTAAGGTTTCTATGGGGTTTTAGACTATTATTCTTGAGCGGACAACTCAAGGGGGAAGGCACGAAACCATCGATTGCACCGCTGATCGACTAGTTTTAGCACAAATATGCCTTTCTGAATTTAGGGGGTAATGATATAGGAAGAGCGCAATCACTCACAAAGCATTGCTATAGTATTTGTTTGGCGCGAGTGGAGTATGATGTTGAGCATGATTATGCAATAATTAAAAGCATATTGACATGTATTTGCACGTTAAGAAAGCGATAAATACAACAGTTTCATAATTTAAAGTAGTTATAAAGGAAGGAAACAAAAAGATAGGTCAGTTTTGATTTCGAAGAAGAAATTAAATGCTTAAAGGAATTAAACAAATAATTGCACACAGGGAGGTACAAATGCACAATAACAATCTCAAATGGTAAAAGCCTAAAAATCCCCAGCAAAGTCGCCATGCTGTAGCGCCCCCTTTTTCCTCGCGGAATCGGGTTCATGACATTTGGTTGGGACAACTCTTTCCTTTTGGAAAGGGGTTCTTTCAATTTTGGAGAGTCGTCACCTAACGATTTTAAGGTGCGTTAGGGCTCCTATAAGGTTCATCTACAACTACCTTTTGGAAACCAGAGATAGGGTAAGGGCTTGAAATTATCCTAAGGGGAAGGTGTTAGGCACCTCTCAGGATCCACTAGTGTGGTTCCCGACCAAACAGTTTTTGTGAATTTGTGCAATTAGCAAATAAACAAGTATGGCTCAAATAGTAGGGGATTTGAGTTTAAATACACAAGTGTTTGAAAACAATTAGTAAAAGGAGAAATTTTGAAATGAGTTACAATCTAAAGCATGCTTATGAATGTAAAGGGGGTGTCCTAGGTTTGTTTATAATATGGATCACATCAATGCAATACCCGGTATGACACTCCTCGAAGAGGGGCTACATGTGGTATTAATTTACCGGTCATCATATCCATATCTACCCTTTCTCGCCCCGTAAAGATACTTAAAGCGAAGGTTGGTCTAGACACCAATTGTATGTCGTTACCCATCCCTTCCTATCAGTCTTGAAGGAATTTAGGACTCCTATCCTAAAAGAGGTGGCTCTAGGTAGACCCTCAGGTTTAACGGCAAAATACTAAGCGACAAACAAGAACATATAGGACTGTATTTAGGGGAAAAGACAGAAGCGAGTAGAAGGCTTATGTATACCTCCACAAATAATGCACATAGACAGCATGACTTATACACAATTAAGGTCTGAATTTAAATGCAAGGTATCTAAGTGATAGCATCAGAACCAGATTTATTACATGACTAAGAAAAGAAGTCCGAATCAGGCTTACCTACTGATTTTGACAGGTTGACAGTTAAACAAAGGCAATTCTGGTTTTATTTAAAGTTGATTACCTAAGGCTTGCCTAGGCGTAAAATAGTGTACAGTAGTTATTCAGGATTATTAAAAGACAGTTTGGAAATTATTTTACCCTAAGAGCATGTTGTTCTAGTTGATACGAATGCATAGATTATTACCAGTTATTTTAAATGGGATAATCAAGTGTGAAGCTGTTTTTACCTCTTTTATGATCAGCAGGTTACACTAAGTGTGAATGCAGGTACGAATAAGATCATAAAACATGGTATCTAAGATGCATGTATAAAACTCATGATACAGAATTCCTAGAGCAAGATTTCTGAATGCATATGGCAGGATTGCAAAATTTCCTAAGAGCAGAATTTCTAAATGCACGTGGCAGCGTAGAACATAATAGTAAAGTGCTAATTATTAGCAGATTTTAGCACATGATTTTGTAAAGGTGCACATGCTGAAACAAAAAACATGAGACATAAGGGAATAATTTCTAATGCATGTATGAACCCTAAGCATGGTTTCTATTGCGCAATTAGGAACATAAACCTAATAACATGTTTTCCACCCTTAACAACTATAGCATGCATATTTACCCCATCCCTTTTCATAGCCAATCCCAATACTGGTTTACAACAAATTATTATAGGCTAACATGAAATGAATTACATAAGTAGAAATGAAAATAGGAAGTTATACTATAGGAAGCCTGATTAGGACTTCCTCTCTGAGTTATATAATCAATTACCTCGAGTGCCAAGATTGTTCCATAGCCTTTCTCATATTAGGGTGTGTCAGAGTTCCCTAAGGACCTCAAGGGATCCCGGGTAGTGCTCACATCCAGATTGTATAACCAAGACAGAGTAAGTACTGTGTGGAAGGGCCAGATTTTGTGTGTCCAAGTTCAGAGGGAGCTCAAGGGTCCCAAATCAAGGCTCATACAAAAAGGGCAGAACCTAGTCATCTAAGAGTATATGTGAGAGTGCTTGACATAGATTTAAAAGAGTTGAGTTGGAAAACAGTTTGAACAACATGTTTGAAATAAGCTTGCAAAACAGCAGAAGAGTTTGCCTTAGGGAAAATCAGTTTTGAAAGGAAGAGGGAATAGGAGTAACAACAACTTAGAACAAACCAGCACACACAAGTCAAATTCAAAGAATAGGATCATTTCAACATTCACAAGTAGGGAAATAAGGGGTTGGGGACATATAGGTTTGAAACCACATAGATAGGGAAAACATTTGACACAACAAGCATACAGAACAACTTTAAGTCCATTAAGCAAATCAGTCATGATAACAGCTATTTAAAACATGGGAAAGAATGCAGCAGGATCATGTTGAAGATAAGAGTTTTGTTGAATAAAATTTGACATATTATTAGGGCCAATAGAATGCATCAGAAGACTAAGTGACTACATAGCTATACCAGTTAAAGAAAAGGGGGTTAGGGAACTAAGTGAGCATGCTGGACAAGTCTCAAGAAACTAAGTAAAATCTGATATGATGATTACACATAAGGTAGAATTTAGACATGCTTAGTAATAGCAAAACATAGGGACAAGTTGAAGAACTAGTACAGTAACAAGCAGGGATATGTAGGCATGGCACACATGAAGTTTGAGTTTCGGAATTGAACTAGGAACATACCAGTTAAGGAAGCAAAGTGCAGAAAAGTAAAGCAAGTAGAGTTCCATAGCTTAGCCTTGGCTTTCAGCCGGCTAGACAAGCAGTAGCACAAGTAGCAGAGAAAGAAGAGAAAGTCTGAGTGTGTGTGTGTGTTTTTGAACTAATTGTTCGTGTCCTGGATTGAGAGTAGAGGAGAGTATATATAGTAGTTTAGGAGTGGAGCAGAATAAGGTAAAGAATTCATAATTCAGCAATCAAGGAAATTACATATGAAATTAGCATAGTCTTCCTTCAATTAAGGACAAATACCCAACGGTTAAAGGACATGAGTCACTTAAGGAAAGAAAATCAAATCATACCCAAGTAAAGAGGTAAGCAAATAGAAGTTTAATTAAGGAAGTAATCGTAAAGAATCAGTGACATTACGGACAATAAGGTAATAAGAATAATCAGAGTTATAAACAAGGGAATGAATCGGTAATCAGTACATAATTTTAAACAAGCAAATCAGTCAATCGAGATTCAAAATAATGTTAATTTGAAGAGAGAGAAAATATCAGTTTTCCATAAATAGACAAATAGGCAAAAAATAGAATTTCATAAACATGCATAAACTTGCCAAAGGATCGACTCAGAAACCCTAGTAGAGATGAACTAGGGTAAAAATCACAAGATACTGAATTAGGCTAAAGGGAAAAATCATGAAAGTCAAAGCACAACACCAACAACGCAACAAGTAGCTCAGAAAGACTAAGAATCAAAACAAAAACATAAGAAAATTAGGGATTTAACACAAACTAGTTAGGGTCCAGACAATTTTAGCAAAAATCAGTCAATAATACCTAAGAACATATGATTAACACACGAAAATCATGAAAATTTTGAGAAGACGAGTTTCAGTAAACCCTAGTTTAGAAAAGAGTAACTAAAATTGAAATAGTTACTCAAAACAGGAGATTTTTTTAAGGAAAACATTTAATAACACTGAAATCATCTCAGAGATCTGAGAAGAATCGAACAGTAGTGAGTCTAGGGTTTCGAAAAATAGTAAAGATGAAGAAACAATCGGTTAAAAGCTCATGGATACACTTAGATCTAAGACAGATCTAAAGAAAAGTGGAAAATCTCAAGAGCTAGGGGTTCAGAGAACCCAAACAAGGTGAGAAAACATTAGATCGTTACCGGTTTTAGCCAGAAAGGTCGTGGATCTTACTCAAACAGCCATGGATGGCCGGAAAGTAGCATAAAAGACCATAGATAGAAGTTGAACAAGATATGGACTAGATCTCTTTGAGATCTTTCCACGAAATCACAAAAAAGGCAACCTGGAGACGTAGGAGACAAGTATACATCTCAAACAGCCATGGGAATCTATGGATTGAGTAAGGATCAAAGGGGATTGGGCTAGTTTTAGGTGGCGGCGGCTAGGGTTTGAGTTAGGTTTAAGAGAGAATTGGAGAGAAAAGGGGATTCAAGGGCAGCAGATTGTAACAAATGAGTTAGGTAGGGGGTCATTTGGGTTAAAAAAGGTAAAGGGAAATAGGGGATGTTGATCTTCGAGATCAACGGCCAGGATGAGACGGGTAGGTGGGGTTCCAGGTTTGGGCATGGCTAAAGAGGGTGTGGTTAGGTTTTTAATTAGAATTGGGTTGGGAAATTGGGGTCCAATTTTGGGCTACAATTGAAAGCCAATTTGGCTATATTTTAAATAGCCAATTTTTCCCTATTTAATTTATAAAAAATAGTAAATAGTTTCTGAAAACTAATTTAAAGGGCTAAAATTATTTATAAAACATAATTAACAATTTTAAAAAATAGATGATCCAATTTTATGCGTATAAAACATAATTAAATCTAAAAAAGGCTAGTATTGCAATTACATGCAATTTAGCTTTAAAAATACTAAATACAATTATAAAAATTAATTTAGCCATATTTTGGCATAAGTATAGAAATACAATAGATGAATTATCAAAACAATAATTTTGGAAATAATTATTGGGGATTTTATGGATAAAAGGGGAGAAAATAAATTAATTTAAACCTTTAAAATTATGGAAAAAATAATAAAACCTTTGGACATGCTTATATATGCATATATATGCTATTTTTAAGGTATTTTGCATATTGAAAATATATAGGAAAAAATTGGGTATCAACAATATGATCATTCGGAGAGTGGGCCAAGTAGCTTATGAGTTAGAATTGCCCTCGGAACTGGAGTTTGTCCATTCAGTTTTTCATGTATCTATGTTACAGAAGTGCATTGGCAATACCACTTGAATGGTGCCCACTGATGATATACAGATTACAGAGAACTTGTCATACGAGGAAATTTCGTTGCCATCTTAGACCGACAAATCCGCAAGCTACGGAATAAGGAGGTAGCATCCGTGAAAGTTCTTTAGAGAAACAACAATGTGGAGGAAATGACTTGGGAGGCTGAAGAATACATGAAGTCTAGATATCCTTACTTATTTTCTCCTCCAGAGAAGGGTCCGACTGAGACGTCATAACCTCAAGGTACGTGTACGGATTCTTGTGTTAGTTATTGGCATTGGTCGTGTGAGGCCATTGTCGTTATTAATGATTGTGGTCCTGTATGGAATTGGATTATTAAGCTTCTACAGGGAGAGTTGGTAGTACTGTTGTTACAAGGGCGACCCTGCCAAAAGTTATACAGATCCCGGGGAATTGAACATTCAATGACGAATGTTTCTAAGGGGGGAAGGATGTTACACCTCACGTTTTTGTACGTTAAAAGATTCGTCTTTAGTTAATCGACGTAGACTCGGGGATGATATTATCTTGAGGTTAACGTATTTACGCTATTTATAACAAGCGAGAAGTAAGCGTCATGAAGAATAAAAGGTACACGAATTAAAGAAAACAAGTTTTATTGAAAGTGGCCAATTTGGAATAAAATACGGGTTGAGCGATAATATCCGATAATTATGAACTAGTACCATGCATGGTACCATATGACCACGGTAGTATAATTATGAACTAGTACCATGCATGGTACCATATGACCACGGTAGTATAATGTATAAAGTATATTAAAAATAAGTAGAATTTTAAGTAATTTGAGGCAATTTTTAAATTATGCGGGTAATTAATTAATTACCGGGTAACAGGACATTACCCAGTTAACTAATAAGTGCATAAAAATTAATAAATTAAATTACACCCCAAAAACGTGGCACAAAGCCACAAGACTAAGAATGACTCTTAGTCATTTATGCCTAGGTGGCTACCTAAGGTTAAATTGGAATTTAACAAAATAAGACTTGTTAAAAGTCTTGTTACATTTTTCATTTGGACAAAGAAAATCAGAACGTCCCTAAATCCTAAAGAGAGAGCCATATACCATTTTCCTAGTTCAAAATGCTTCAAAAGGCAGAAGCTTAATTCGTTCCTAATACTTCAGAGAACAAAAGCTTGATTCGTTCAAGACTTCAAGAACAAAGGAAAATTCAATCTGATTTTTTGGAGTTTTCCCTACTCCGGGTATGTTAAGGCCATTCCTTCTTTCTTTTTGGCATGGTCCAAGTTATACAGAAGAAACGAGCAAATGCACAGTTTTCATAAACGACTCTATTCATAGAAATACTAGGAGTCTCTGTGTTCTTGATTCCCCATGTGACATATTATTATATCTTCTGTTATGGGTCTCAGAATAATACACAGTTAAAAAAGTTTATCGGAAAGGAATATTGAGATTATTACATATTTTTCATGCATTTCATTCAAAAAAATACGTAAGTTGGTAAAGTTTATTTCATGATATTAATCAAAGGCATAATGGTCTTATGACGCTCCAGAAGATTTTATTGATGTACTTCTCATGCATTGCATTCATTTACATTGACCCATGATCAGATGGTGTTATATATATATATATATATGGGAAAAAGGTTACGGCGTTATATACGCACCACCACCTGATCAGTTGGTATATGTTGATGATGTTGCCCACAGTAGCCAAGATGATTTGATGGGATGCCCTCAGTGGCTTGATGATGTTATGTACACATATACTCATGCATGATAGGATATTTATATACACGTGCATAACATTATAAATGTTTCAGAATTTATAAAGTTATTCATATTTATAGATGAATTTCTTTATTCCATGTTCTATCTATGTCTTTTACGTATTGATTTTCACGCCTTACATACTCAGTAAATTTTTTGTACTAATGCCCTATTTCACGGGGCCTGCATTTCATGCTTGCAGGTGCAGGTAGGCAAGCTGACGGTCCCCCTTATTAGGATCCTTGATCAGCGAGAGTTGGCGTACTCCACTTGATCCGGAGCTGCTTTTGATTTTGGTACGATATGATTGTACATATATATGGGTATGATGTGTCTCAGTCCCGTTTTTGTACAGTTGCATTTCTATTAGAGGTCTGTAGATGTTATGCACAGTTGGATAGTATGTGGTCTTGCCGGCCTTCAGTTTTGGGTATATAGTTGTCTATCGCGGCCATGTCGGCTCGCCCACTGTAATCTGCACGTATATGTATATATATCTTTTGGATAAGTTTTCTTCATGAATGTTATTCTCGTAATTCAATAGATTTTAATCAATTTTATAGCTTAGACGCATGCTTAGGGGTGTTTGACAGGTAGGACTCAGGCACCCGTCGCGGCCCTTTGATTTGGGTCGCGACAAATATTTGAGGCGATTTTCACCATATGAATTGGGGTAAGTGTTCTCTACTTGATTTTGGTTATATTTAGTGAATTTATCTTCATTTTTGGTAATTGGATTGTAAATTTTAAAGAGGAAATTAGGGGGGTTTTGCCAAAAGTTTCATAATGCGAATTTTTGAGTTTTGAAAATCGATTCGGAGTCGGATTTGAGTGAAACTAATATGGTTGGACTCGTAATTGAATGAGTTATTGGATTTTATATGTTTTGTTAGGTTCTGAGGTGTGATCCCCAGTTTGACGTTTTGGTCGATTTGGGAATATTGATTAAAGATTCGACATTTATCGATTGGGTTTGTTTCTTTTGGCATTATTTGATGTACTTGAGTTACTTTTGGCTAGTTTTGAGCAGTTCAGAGGTTGATACGCACAGGATGGCAATTTTGGAGCATCATTTGTCTTGTTGGGTATTGGATTTGGCTTGTTCGAGGTAAGTAACACTCTAAACTTGGTGCTGAGGGTATGAAACCTCGAATTCGATGCTATGTGATTGGTGTTGAGGTAACGCACATGCTAGGTGACGGGCGTGTGGGTGTGCACCGTGTAAATTGTGACTCTGTTATTTCTATGGTACTATGTAGTTACCTGATCTTACCTGTAACCATGAAATTTCTACATACTTGAGCTATTAAGCTGTGATCCATGTTAGAAACCATGTCTAGGCTACATGTTTATCATGTTGGGACCCACTGAGGTCATTTCTGTTGTTGAGTTATCTACTTTCATTGCTTTGTATACTCAGTCATACGCATTCATATGCATATCATATCTCAGTCTCTATTACCATTTATTGACACATCATATCATCATTTTGGGCTAGTTTCATGGCATTATGAGCCCGAGAGACTTGAGAGATTGATGACTAAGTGAGGCCGAGGGCCTGATTATGAGTGACATTTATAGGATCGGGTTGCACACCGCAACAGTTATACTAATTTATGATAGTGCTTGGGCTAAATGAGCCCCTCCAGAGTCTGCACACTCCCCAAGTGAGTGCAGTTGATTATATTGAGGGATGGATCTTTCCTAGACATGGATCTTGTCCGAAGCATTTGTATACCTGGGGATGGATCTTCCCCATGGGCTGGATTTGGCCCTACTCATACTAAGTGATTGATGGTCAATTGATGTATATATTCCAGGATGGATCTTCCCTGGACCGGATTGGCCATATACAATACTGAGTGATTAAGCATGATGAGTGTGATGACTTAAAGGGTCATCTTCTATTTTAGAACTCGAATTCGTGTTCCGAGGCCTTAAAAACTCATTTTATCTCTCCTCGATTTGCGTGCAAAAGCCCTTATGTGGAAAATTTATGGAATGATAATTTTTGACCTAAAAAGTTGATTTTTGTTGACTTCGGTCAACATTTTGGGTAAACAGACCCGGACCCATATTCTGACGGTTCCGGAGGGTCCGTAGAAAAACATGGGACCTGGGCGCATGCCCAGAATCGAATTCCGAGGTCCCTAGCTAGAGAAATAAATATTTTAACAAAATTGATAAGACTGGAAATGTAATAATTTAAAGGATTTAATCTTGTTGGTATCGGGCCCGTGTTTTGGTTCCGAAGTCACGTATAAGTATGTTATGATATTTAAACCTTATCTGTGAAATTTGGTGAAAACAGAATTGATTTGACGTGATTCGGACCTTTGGTTGAAAAGTTTGAAGTTTTGAAACAACCTTGAAAATTTCATGTTTTTGGTGTTAAATCTGTAGTTTTAGATGTTGTTTTGGCTATTTGATCGCACAAGCAAGTTCGTATGATGTTTTAAGACTTGTGTGCATGTTTGGTTTGGAGCCCCAAGGGCTCGCGTGAGTTTCGGATAGGCTACGAAGTGATTTAAGACTTAGAGGATATTGCTAGTATGCTTCAGCTTGTTGTAGGCCCCTGATCTCGCAATTGTAAGATCAGGCATCATAATTGCGAGCCCAGCAGGGTTTGCATTTGTGAGCCTTTCATCGCACTTGTAATTAGAAGGCTGGGCCAGCAGAGTTCGCAAATGCGAACAAACCTTTGCTAATGCGAAGGGAGTCCAGGAGGGTTATGGATCGCAAATGCGATCTTTTGTTTGCATTTGCGAGGTCAGTAATCGCAATTGCGACACTTTCCTCGCATTTGCGAAGACAACAGGAATTGTGAAGGCTTCGCAATTGCGATAGCCCCTTCGCAATTGCGAGCTTCACATTTGCGTAGCTCAGGTCGCAAATACGACATCTGCAGCTGATAACCTTGGACTTAGACGGGATTTTTCATTCATTCTCCCATTTTTCAAAATCTAAAATTCAAGAGGCGATTTTCCTAAGACCATTTCTTCCCCCAAATCATAGGTAAATGATTCTTAACTCATTCCTTTCAATCTATTACATCTTTTTACAAGATTTCATCCTAGAATCTAGGGGTTTTTGGGTAGAATGGGTAATCAGGTTTTGACCAAGCGGGCCCGGAGTTAATTTTTGACCTTTTGGGGAAAATGTTGGGGAATCTATAATTATGTGTTGGAATTGATTTCTTTAGCGATAATTGATGTTATTAAGTTAATTATGACTAGATACGAGTGGAGTGGAGGTGGAATCGAGAGGTAAAGCAGTAATTGAGCTTTGAATTGCCCGTTGGCTTGAGATAAGTGTTTGGTCTAACTTTGACTTGAGGGATTAGGGATCCGCGACTTAATTGCTATGTGAAATTCCATGTGTGTGGCATATTGGTGTGGTAACGAGTACCTATGCACCGCCAAATTACCTGTTTAGACTATTCCCTTCCCCGTTCCTAGTATATTATTTTCCTGTCTTAGCTGCTACTTGCTTATTGATGCTTCCATGTCTAATTGCTTCTTGTTAAATGTTGTTTTCTCTACTGAATGCATTAATTATTTCGTAGTTTCATCATATTATATTGTTGGTTTAAGTTGGTTTATTGGTACTTCATGGTAACCTTTGGTTGGTCTCGTTGTGTAGTATTAACTAATGAAGTTTCATAACAGTATAGATTTCCCGTTGTTTTGGTTTGAGGTATAAATGTTGTGGAGGGTTTTGAGCTAAATTGTGAAATACTTGTTCTTATTTTATGATTGGTACTGATATGGTGGGATCGGGTTGCACGCCGCAACAGGAGGAAAAAGGGTGAAATGTGATTGTTTGGTGGGATGGGGTTGTGTGCCACAACAAGGAGTAATAAGGGTGGACAAGTGGGATTGGATTGCATGCCACAACAGGAGGAATAAGGGTGATATATTGAGGAGTAATAAGGGTGGACTGGTAGGATCAGGGTGCACGCCGCAACAAGGAGGTCAGCCTGTTGAGGCAGCTACCTGGGAGGAGCCGGTAGCTATTCTAGACTAGCAGGTTCGATAGTTGAGATCAAAGAGTCATTCTTTGGTTCGAGTGTAGTAGAGAGGTCAGCTTGTTAAGGCAGCTACCTGGGAGTCCAATTCCGATATGCGGAGCAGATATCCCCATTTTTTCACCGGCTCAGGTACTTTTCTATGTCCGTTCGAGGACGAACGGTTGTTATAGAGGTGGAGAATGTGATGACCCAAAGGGTCATCTTCTATTTTAGAACTCGAATTCGTATTCCAAGGCCTTAAAACCTCATTTTATCTCTCCTTGATTTTTGTGCATAGTCTGAACATGTATCCAGAAAGCCCTTATGTGAAAAATTTATGAAATGATAATATTTGGCCTAAATAACTGATTTTTGTTGACTTCGGTCAACGTTTTGGGTAAATGAACCCGGACCCATGTTCCGACGGTCCCGGAGGGTTCGTAGAAAAATATGGGACCTGGGCGTATGCTCGGAATCAAATTCCAAGGTCCCTAGCCCGAGAAATAAATTTTTGAAGGAAATTGATAAGACTGAAAATGTAATAATTTAAAGGATTTGATCTTGTTGGTATTGGGCCCGTATTTTGGTTTCGAAGCCCAGTATAGGTCTGTTATGATATTTAAACCTTATCTGTGAAATTTGGTGAAAAATGAAATTGATTTGACGTGATTCGGACCTTTGGTTGAAAAGTTAGAAGATTTGAAACTATCATGAAAATTTCATGTGTTTTGGTGTTAATTCCGTACTTTTAGATGTTATTTTTTCAATTTGATCGCACAAACAAGTTTGTATGATGTTTTAAGACTTGTGTACATGTTTGGTTTAGAGCTTTGAGGGCTCGGGTGAGTTTCGGATAGGCTACGGAGGGATTTGGGACTTAGAGGATATTGTTGGTATGCTTCAGCTTGTTGCAGGCCCCTGATCTCGCAATTACGAGATCAGGCATCGCAATTGCAAGCCCAGCACGGTCTGCATTTGAGAGCCTTTCATCGCAATTGCAATTAGAAGGCTGGGCCAGCAGAGTTCCCAAATGCGAACAAACCTTCACAAATGTGAAAGGAGTCTAGGAGGGGTATGGTCGCAAATGCGATCTTTTGTTCGCATTTGCGAGGTCAGCGATCGCAATTGTGACACTTTCCTCGCATTTGCGAAAGCAGAAGGAATTGTGAAGGCTTCACAATTGCGATAGCTTATCGAAGCCTACCTTGCTCTACTATTGAGTAGCGAGAGAGGGTCGAAGCAGCTTTTACCCGATTTATGATCGGGATCGATTTCCATAGAGAGCTAGATGTTGGAGTCGGGTATCTATCTAATTTAGAGTTGGGTATGTGTTTCAAATTACACTTCTAAACATTTTTGCCTTTTTGTTTTACTTCTACTTTTATCAAACTACAATGGTAAATTAAACTAGAATAAGCTAAGAGTAAAATGTTGCAGGTTGTTCAAATGGTTTAAAAGGCACTAGGGTAGTGACTTTCGCCTAGGTGGTCAATTGACGAATACTTAAGTCGAAGGCATAATTGACATATTTGGGGAGTATGATATAACCGTTGCACGAGTTTACCCACTCTGCACCTCTCGATGGTTCAAGTGATTTTGCCCGAATTGACTTTCTCAAGACCAATTGGGTATACAAATTTGCACAAGCAATCAAGGTTCAAGTCGGGTATTACTCTCTCGAGGTTTAACCCTTTAATTGGGGATATCAATCTCTTGAGTACGCCCCAATTCTTTGTTGGATAAATTTCAGAGACTCAAGCTCTCTTTCTCAAGAAGAGCTCAAGTCAATTAAACACAAACTAGTGTTTGCAACCACTAATTCAGCAGTTAAACATGAAATTAGCCCAAATATCAAACACTCATAGTCAATATAGCGCTAAAACACATGACCCATCAATTAACACTAGGATTGAGCCACAACCCTAGCTTATGGGTTTAGCTACTCATAATTAAAGAAGAAAAGCAAGAAATAGATGAAGAATAACTCATATTAATTAATTACTAAGATAAATAAGAAGCTTCAATGTTGAAATGTAGATAAAATTGCCCAAAATAGCTAAAATATTCAAACCCATGAGTGCAACTCTTCGCTAAAACTATCTGATGACCTAAAAATGGGAAAAGAAGCTATTTATACTAAGCTGAAAAATCTAGACAAAAATACCCCTGCGGGGCTAGTGCGACCGCACTAAGGCTCTTAACATAAAAATCCATCTCTCTGAACTCAGGCAATGCAAACCTCACAGAATGTAGTGCGACCGCGGAGGCTTCTAGTGCGGTCCGCATGAAATGGAGCGCGGACTGCATTGGCTTGAAACTCAGAAATGGCAACTCTCTGATCCTTCTTACTGCGGACCACACTAAATCGAGTGCGGCCACATTGATCCCAGTGTGGACCGCATAAAACCTAGTGTGGCTGCATTGCCCTTTTTGCCTGAATATCATACTCTCTGAACCTCGCTTGTGCGGACCGCACAGAATGGTATGCGGCCGCACTGACCTTTTCTTTGTCTGAGCTTTGTCTTGTCTTGATACTTGTGCAAGTTTCACTCCTTTTGAGCTGATTTTTGACATCATGTCACCTTGTTGATCAAACCTGCAATCAAGCAAAACTTGTGAGCCTTTGGGACTCATTCAATCAATTTACAACTGATAACCTTGGACTTAGACGGGATTTTTCATTCATTCTCCCATTTTTCAAAACTTAAACTTCAAGAGGCGATTTTCCAAAGACTATTTCTTCCCCAAATCATAGGTAAATGATTCTTAACTCATTCCTTTCAACAGGAGGAATAAGGGTGATATATTGAGGAGTAATAAGGGTGGACTGGTGGAATCGGGTTGCACGCCGCAACAAAGAGAAATAAGGGTGAATGTTCATATTCTTACTTGTTATATGGTGGGATCGGGATGTACGTCGCATCATTTTGTTGATTATGTATTCTTCCTCTGTTGTGATTTTATTCCGTAGTATTGAAACTCTCATAAGGATTGGTTATAGCTGAATACTGGAAAATTATTTGGGTTCTGTATTTATTTGTTGCAAGTTACTATTCCATTTCATTCTATATTTCCTTTTTGCTTTATTATATACTATTACAGGTTATATTGTATATGCCCTGCCGTAGCCTTGTCACTACCTCGCCGAGATTAGGCTCGACACTTACCAATTCATAGGGTCAGTTGTACTGATACTACACTCTGCACTTTCTGTACAGATTTAAGAGCTGGTAGTGGCTGATCGAGAGATCGGTTGTTGATACTTCATTCAGGAGACCCAAAGTAGTCCTATTGGCATCCGCAGGTCCTGGCGTCCCCTTTTTATGTTTTTCCTTATTTCTGTTTATTTCTTTCCGAGATAGATGTATTTTCTTCTTTCAAACCCATACTTGTAGTTATTCATAGAATGTTCGTGAGTTGTGACACCTGTTTCTGGGTGGTAACAATTTTGGAGTTGTTAATAGCATATATAAAATTGGTTTAATATGTACTTCCGCCTTTATTTCTTTCGAATTAGTTTTTTTAATTTTATATTATGAAAATGTAAAGAAAAAATGAATATAACTCTAACGTTGGCTTGTCTAGCGAGTGCGATGTTAGGCGTCATCACGGTCCCGACGGTGGGAAATCCGAGTCGTGATAGTGTGAGATAGGAAGATTGAGTACTCTGAAAGTGTGAGTACATGAGTTCATCTTTAAGATACATTGCATTGACATGCACACATGACATACAGGCATAGAGATGCATTTACCTCACGTTGTATGGTATTACGTCATTTATGACTTCTTACACATATTGACATATGGGCATAGAGAGGTATTTTACACTTGCTATCTGGAAAAAAAATGAAACATCTTATTCATTGTTGAAAGGATTTTTGGAAAAAATTACAGTTTTCAAATTACTTGTATTTTCGACGATTTAGGTAAAGGATTTGGGTTTTCACTGATATATTTGAAAAGTGGAACTATTTTTCAGGAAATTATGAGAAAGCTGAGCATTTTATCTCTGAGTTACTTCTTTCATTACTTGCCTTACGTTGTTATGAACTGTTGTTGGCTATTGGTGTTGGACCCGACCTTTGTTCCAGCTCGTCACTACTTTCGACCTAAGGTTAGGTTTGTTACTTATTGAGTACATGGGGTTAGTTGTACTCATACTACACTCCTGCACCTTGCATGCAGATGTTGGCTGTTGATATTGCTGTGATCGACGGGAGCTGGAATTGAAGACGTACCTGTGTTTCGGTTGTAGCTGCATCTTGTTCATGGTAGCCTTAGATCATAAAAATTTGTTTATGTACTTTTCGAACAGATGATGTATTTATTTCATACCAGCTTTATAAATTCTAATCTTAGAAGCTCATGATTTGTACTACTAGTCATTGGGAAATATAAAAGATTTAGATAATTTCTTCTATTTAATTATTTTATTAATATCATTCGAATTGGATAGTTGGTAATTAGCTTACCTGGCGGATTGGGTTAGGTGTCATCACAACTATTTGGTTTTTAGGTCGTTACAAAAATTGAGTATAGAGCTCAACTTTGATAGTCCAAAAAGAACTATGAAGCATATTCCTTAAGGAGTCATGCCTGGATTTGAACATGAATAACCATTGCTTTCCAATCTTTTATAGCATATCTTGTAACTCTGCATGTCTAATTCTGGGCATAAACCTTTGCAATCCTGAGTATATGGTAGGTCCAGCTGATACCTAAAATAATACTCTTCCACACTTGACAAAGCAATCAAGGCATTGGTGATGTAGTTGCGACTTTGCCTAAGTGTTTTGCACTTGTATCTGTCCTCTCTCATTACATACCTGCCAAACCGATCATCCTCATGTGTGATACGTGAATAATGTACCTACATTTTCTCCAAATGATGCTCAAATGGCCCGTAACATGCGGGAAACTCCCATGGTTTAAATTGTCCCGCCTTGACATTAACACAGTAATGCATGATAACTAGGGATTTTGATGCACTTTATACTCCTTTTTGCTTATGTTTTGATTAGAAATTCATACAAAATAGTCCCAAAAGGCTCACAAGTTATGCTTGATTGCAGCTTTGATCACAAAGTGAACAAGATGTCAAAGATCAGCTCAAAAGAAGTGAAACTTGCACAAGTACCAAGACAAGACAAAGCTTAGGCAAAACAGGCCCAAAACGGCCGCACACCATTCTGTGCGGTCCGCACAAGGAGGTTCAGAGAGGTGGCATTTAAGCAAAAAGGGCAATACGGCCGCACTAGGTTTTGTGCGGTCTGCACTAGGATCAATACGGTCGCACTCGATTTAGTGCAGTTCGTAGTAAGAAGGATCAGAGAGTTGCCAACTTCCGAGTTTCAAGCCAATGTGGTCCGCGCTCCATTTCATGCAGACCGCACAAGAAGCCTCCGCGGCTGCAGTCCATTCTCTGCGGTCCGCAGTGCCTGAGTTCAGAGAGATGGGTTTTCAAGTGCAGAGCCTTAGTACGGCGGTCCACCATTTTGTGCGGTCCGCACTAGCCCCGCAGGGGAATTTTTGTCCAGATTTTTTAGCTTAGTATAAATAGCTTCTTTTCCCATTTTTAGGGTATCACATAGTTTTTAGCTGTATCTGCGCTCGTGAGTTCGAAGTCTTTAGCTATTTTGGGCAATTTTATCTATATTTCAACACTGAATCTTATTGTTTATCTTAGTAATTAATTAATATGAGTTGTTCTTCATCTATTTCTTGTTTTTCTTCTTCAATTATGAGTAGCTAAACCCATAAGCTAGGGTTATGGCTCAACCCTAGTGTGGGTAATTGATGGGTCTTGTGTTTTAGGGCTAGATTGACTATGGGTGTTTGATATTTGGGCTAATTTCATGTTTAATTGTTGAATTAGTGGTTGCAAACACTAATTTGAGTTTAGTTGACTTGAGCTCTTCTTGAGAAAGAGAGCTTGAGTCTCTGAAATTGGTCCAACAAGGAATTGGGGCGTACTCAAGAGATTGATAGCTCCAATTAAAGGGTTAAACCTCGAGAGAGTAATACCTGACTTGAACCTTGATTGCTTGCGCAAATTTGCATACCCAATTGTCTTGAGAAAGTCAATTCAGGCAAAATCACTCAAACCACCGAGAGGTGTAGAGTGGGTAAAATCGTGCAACGGTTATATCATACTCCCCAAATATGTCAATTATGCCTTAGACTCAAGTATTCGTTAATTGACCACCTAGGTGGAAGTCACTACCCTAGTGCCTTTTAAACCATTTGAGCAACCCACAACATTTTACTCTTAGCTTATTCTTGTTTAATTCACCATTGTAGTTTGATAAAATTAGAAGTAAAACAAAAACCCAAAAATGTTTAGAAGTGTAATTTGGAACACGTACACAACCCTAAATTAGATAGATACCCAACTCCAACTTCTAGCTCTCTGTGGAAATCGATCCTGACCCTAAATCGGGTAAAAGCTGCTTCGATCCTCTCTCGCTACTCAATAGTAGTGCAAGGTAGGCTTCGATCAACTTTTTGGCACCTTTGCCGGGGTGCTAACGGTTTTGGCTATCTATTTAATTAGTTTTGTTTATTGTTCTTCTTTCCTTCTTTGTTACTAACTTGTTTGTGTCATAACTCAGGTACCAAATGGTAGCGAACAATGCTAATGACCCTCTTGGAAATGTGATTGCGGGGGAGGAGGTAGATAATATCGGAGATGATGAGGTGCCTCTTGTACCTCAAGGACAACGTAGAGGCCGCCAGGCCAATGCGAATAATAATAACAATATTCCAGACCCTCCTCCAGCACCTCCAAGAGTGGCTCCTAGAGTGCTTCTGAACCAAGGCTATGCAAGTGATATTGTCCCACCCCGAATCTGGGCGAGCAATTTTAAAATAACCAATGTAATGTTGACTTTTACTAGAGCAGCGTGGGTATTTCACGGGCGCTGCAAATCAAAATGCTTACAAACATCTCAAGGGGTTCGTGGATACATGTTGGGGGAGCAAGCAAACTAATGTGTCCAAGGATGTTCTCCGGTTAAGACTCTTTCCATTCTCACTTAGGGGGAAGGCATTGGATTGGCTCGAGCGACTTCCCAACCATTCCATCACTACTTGGGATGAGTTGGCGGATAAAAAGTTCATTGACATGATGAAGAGCTTGTCCATTAATGTGCATTTGGTGGAGGATCTTGAACAAATGGCGGGCTATGCAAAATTCATGTAAGACTTGGTCACAAAGAAGCATTCTATCTATTGTGAAACTATAAAGATGACTCACCAAGTTAGTGCTATAGTGCATTCAATGGCCCCGAAGCTTGAAGATCTCGGTGCTTTCACCATTCGTTGCACCACTGGGAGTGTGGATTTTGCTAAAGCTCTATGTGATTTGGGGGCTAGTATCAATTTGATGCCCTATTCCGTTTTCAAGACTTTGGGTATCAGGCAGCCGAGGCCGACGTCTATGAGATTACAAATGGCAGATAGAACAATGAAGAGACCATTGGGTATTATTGATGATGTGCTTGTCCGGGTGGACAAATTTATCTTGCCAGCTGACTTTGTGATCTTGGATTGCGAGGTGGACTATGAAGTTCCTATCATATTGGAAAGACCTTTCCTAGATACGGGGAAGACATTGGTTGATGTGGAAGCAGGGGAACTCACCTTCCGGGTGGGTGATGAAAAGGTGGTCTTTCATGTGTGCAAATCAATGAAGCAGCCCAACAGTACCGAGGTGTGCTCTTTTGTTGACCTCGTCACAGCAGTGATAATTGATGACACCAGTGCAATGATCAATGTGGAGGACCCATTGGAGGCCGTACTATTGAATCTTGATGTCAATGAGGATGCAAGCCGGGTGGAGTGCATGAATGCTTTACATGGAAGGGCTCTTATTCTTATGAGTCTAGGAAATTATCTTTGGACCTTGAGAATAGAAAGACTCCACCAACAAAACCTTCAATTGAGGAGCCTCCGGTGTTGGAGTTGAAACCACTGCCTCCACACCTTAGGTATGAGTTCTTAGGCTCAAATTCTACTTTGTCAGTTATTCTTTCTTCTTGTCTTACTAAACTGCAGGTTGATGCCACATTGGCGGTGCTTCAAAAGTGGAAAAAGGCAATTGGATGGACTTTAGTTGATATTCGGAGGATAAGCCCTGCATTCTGTATACACAAGATTATTCTGGAAGATGATGCAAAGCCTTCCTTGGAGCATTAAAGGAGGTTGAACAAGGCAATGCAAGAAGTTGTGAAAAAGGAGGTGATCAAGTGGTTGGATGTCGGGGTTGTGTACCCCATCTTTGATAGCTCTTGGACTTCACCGGTGAAATGTGTACTGAAGAAGGGTGGCATGACCGTGGTTGCAAATTCACAAAATGAGGTGATTCCTACCAGAACCGTCACCGATTGGAGGGTATGCATGGATTACCGCAAGTTGAACAAAGTGACCCGCAAGGATCACTTTCCTTTGGCTTTTCTTGATCAGATGTTAGATCGACTTGCGGGGCGTGCCTTCTACTGTTTCTTGGATGGGTATTCTGGGTACAACCAAATCTTGATTGCTCCGGATGATCAGGATAAGACCACATTCACTTGTCCATATGGCACTTTTGCCTTCTTTAGGATGCCTTTTGGGTTGTGTAACGCACTGGCTACATTTCAGCGGTGTATGATGGCCATTTTCACCAATATGGTGGAAGACATTTTGGAGGTGTTCATGGACGACTTTACTATTGTGGGGGATTCATTTGATGAGTGCTTGAAGAATCTTGATAGAGTTTTGGCCCATTGTGAAGAAACCAATCTTGTCCTCAATTGGGAGAAATGCCACTTTATGGTGGAAGAAGGAATTGTTCTTGGGCATAAAATTTTGAAACATGGCATTGAGGTGGATAAAACAAAGATCAAAGTGATTTCAAGGCTCCCTCCCCCTACATCTATCAAGGAAGTTTGAAGTTTTCTTGGTCATGCGGGGTTCTACCGGAAATTTATCAAAGACTTTTCGAAGGTAGTGAATCCCTTGTGCAAGTTGTTGGAAAAAGATGCTAAGTTCGTGTTTGATGAAAAATGTATGCAAGCCTTTGAACTTCTCAAGCATAAGTTGACCAACACTCCTATCATTACCGCGCCTAATTGGAGCTTACCCTTTGAGCTTATGTGTGATGCGAGCGATGTTGCGGTTGGGGTGGTTTTGGGTCAAAGAGTGAACAAAATGTTTCATCTGGTGTACTATGCGAGCAAGACAATGAATGATGCTCAAATGAACTACACAGTGACCGAGAAAGAACTTTTGGCTATTGTGTTCGCAATGGAAAAATTCCAGCCGTATATTATGGGTGCTAAGGTTATTATTCATACCGACCATGCCGCACTCCGGTACTTGATGACAAAGAAGGATTCCAAAGCTAGACTGATGCGATGGGTCTTGTTACTTCAAGAGTTTGATTTGGAGATTGTGGACCAGAAGGGTAGTGAGAACCAAGTGGCGGACCACTTGTCCCGCTTGGAGGAGGAGGGGAGGCCTCGTGATGGCCCAGAGATCAATGATTCATTTCCCAACGAACAACTCATTTCGGTGTCGATGAATGATATGACATGGTTTGCCGATGTTGCTAATTTCCTTGTGACTGGTATAATCCCGTATAGGCTCTCTTCTAACCAAAGGAAGAAGCTCAAGCGGGATAGTTTGGATTTCTATTGAGATGAGTCGTACTTGTTTAAGATTTGCACGGATAGTGTGATCCGAAGGTGTGTCCCAGAGGAAGAGCAATTGAGTATCTTGGAGGCTTGTCATTCTTCTCCCTATGGTGGCCATCACGGCGGGGTAAGGACGGCTTCTAAAGTTCTTAGTTGTGGGTTTTATTGGCCAACTTTGTTCAAAGATGCGGGCGATTTTGTAAAGAGATGTGATGAATGCCAAAGAGCGGGTGGAATTTCGAAGAAAGATGAGATGCCTCTCAATACAATTCTTGAAGTGGATATCTTTGATGTATGGGGCATTGATTTCATGGGCCCATTTGTTAGCTCTTGTGGGAACACTTACATTCTTGTGGTGGTGGACTATGTTTCAAAGTGGGTTGAAGCCGTGGATTTGCCCAATAATGAGGCCCGGAGTGTTGTTGCATTTCTCAAGAAACGAATTTTTACAAAGTTTGGTACTCCTCATGCAATCATAAGTGATGGGGGGTCTTATTTTTGCAATAGAGCTTTCGACACTTTGCTTTCAAAGTATGGTGTCAATCACAAAGTTTTACTCCCTATCATCCTTAAGCAAGTGGTCAAGTTGAAGTCTCCAACAGGGAAATCAAAAGCATATTGTCAAAAACGGTCAATTCAAATAGGACCGATTGGTCAAAGAAGTTGGATGACGCTCTATGGGCTTATAAGACTGCTTACAAGGCTCCGATTGGTATGTCTCAGTATCGGTTGGTGTTTGGGAAAGCTTGTCATCTACCGGTCGAGTTAGAGCACAAGGCCATGTGGGCTTTGAGGAAGCTAAATCTTGAGTGGGATGTTGCAGCCAACCTTCGTTTAGAGCAGCTTAATGAACTTGATGAATTCTGATTCCATGCCTACTCCAGTTCGTCCTTATACAAGGACAAGATGAAGTACCTTCATGATAAATATACTCGTAGAAAGGAGTTTAAAATAGGTGTTTTGGTTCTCTTGTTCAATTCTCGGTTACATCTGTTTCCGGGAAAGCTTAAATCAAAATGGAGTGGACCTTTTGAAGTGGTGTGTGTGATCCCTTTTGGTGATCTTGATTTGAAAAACAAAAATGGAGAGGTCTTCAGAGTTAATGGGCACCGGGTCGAGCATTATCTTGGAAAATAGATGACAGCCACGTAGTGGCACTTCTTCATCTCAAATGATGTGATGATAACCTGCGTCGTGCCGCAACGTTAAATCAGGCGCTTCTTGGGAGGCAATCCATGTGTTTTTCTTCTTGTTTTATTTGATTTTCATTGTAGTGTAGGATTGATTTTTGGGCTAACTGGTTGTGAGATATTACAGGATTGTGTTGGTGCAGTGCAGGACATAGTGAAAAAAGTCTTCAGGCCTCTGAACTTTGCAATGCGGCCGCACTATATTTAGTGCGGACCGCACTAGTGAAGGAGGAAATGTCCAACTCTCTAAAGTTTGCCACCGTGGCCGCAGTACATTTTGTGCGGTCTGCGGTGGACCACTTCGGCCGCATGGCATTTTGTGCGGACTGCAGTGGGTTGCCTGTGTAAACTTGAAAAAGGCTAATAGTGCGGACTGTGGTCCATTTTGTGCGGTCCGCACTGGGGTAGGTAAGCTGGGCCCCAGGACTTTTTCTATAAATAGTACCTGAGGCCCAACGGTTACACTTTTCGATCTCTTTGCTCTCAAACATTATAAAAACACTGTTCATACTCCATATTGCTCGTAATTCATTGTTTGGACTTGTTAAGCTTCATTTTATCTCACATCTGGTAACTTAACTTCATTCTAATTGCTTTAATTTTGTTATTTTCCTTTATTTTATTTTATTTTTGTTTTTCTTGCCTTTCATTTTGTTCCTCCCATAGTTTCTGCATTAGGGTTGTTAAATTCTTGATTAAAGTAGACTTAGATAGTTAAAAGCACTGGGCAATCACTTAGGGACCCTACTTAGGTGAAAAATTGGGCTTAGAATCAAAATTCATAAAACCCTAACTTAGTACCACAACTGGGCACTCAATGCGGACCGCGGTCGTTTCTGTGTGGTCCATAGTAACATTTTGTGCGTACCGCATTGATGAAAGTCCTGAAAATTGAACCTTGGGGCTGCGGCTGCACTACATTTTGTGCGGTCCGCATTGGTCCCTATGCGGCCGCACTACATTTTGTGTGGTCCGTACTACCTGGATACAGAGAGTGGGTAGTCTGAACCCCACCAATGCGGCCACACACCATTCTGTGCGGTCCGCACAAGGAGGTTTAGAGAGGTGGCATTCAGGCAAAAAGGGCAATGCGACCGCACTAGGTTTTGTGCGGTCCACACTAGGATCAATGCGGCTGCACTTGATTTAGTGCGGTCCGCAGTAAGAAGGATCAGAGAGTTGCCAACTTTCGAGTTTCAAGCCAATGCGGTCCGCGCTCCATTTCATGTGGACCGCACTAGAAGCCTCCGCGGCCGCAGTCCATTCTCTACGGTCCGTAGTGCCTGAGTTCAGAGAGATAGGTTTTCAAGTGCAGAGCCTTAGTGTGGTTGCACACCATTTTGTGCGGTCCGCACTAGCCCCACTTTTTGTCCAGATTTTTTTAGTTTAGTATAAATATCTTATTTTCCCATTTTTAGGGTATCACATAGCTTTTAGCTGTAGCTGCGTTCGTGGGTTCGAAGTCTTTAGCTATTTTGGGAAATTTTATCTACATTTCAACATTGAATCTTATTGTTTATCTTAGTAATTAATTATTATGAGTTGTTCTTCATCTATTTCTTGTTTTTCTTCTTCAATTATGAGTAGCTAAACCCATAAGCTAGGGTTGAGCTCAACTCTAGTGTGGGTAATTGATGGGTCTTGTGTTTTAGGGCTAGATTGACTATGGGTGTTTGATATTTGGGCTAATTTCATGTTTAATTATTGAATTAGTGGTTTCAAACACTGGTTTGTGTTTAGTTGACTTGAGCTCTTCTTGAAAAAGAGAGCTTGAGTCTCTGAAATTGGTCCAATAAGGAATTGGGGCGTACTCAAGAGATTGATAGCTCCAATTAAAGGGTTAAACCTTGAGAGAGTAATACCCGACTTGAACCTTGATTACTTGCGCAAATTTGCATACCCAATTGGTCTTGAGAAAGTCAATTCGGGCAAAATCACTCGAACCACCGAGAGGTGTAGAGTGGGTAAAATCGTGCAACAATTATATCATACTCCCCAAATATGTCAATCATGCCTTAGACTCAAGTATTCGTTAATTGACCACCTAGGCAGAAGTTACCCTAGTGCCTTTTAAACTATTTGAGCAACCCGCAACATTTTACTCTTAGCTTATTCTAGTTTAATTCATCATTGTAGTTTGATAAAAGTAGAAGTAAAACAAAAACTCAAAAATGTTTAGAAGTGTAATTTGAAACACATACACAACCCTAAATTAGATAGATATCCGACTTCAACTTCTAGCTCTCTGTGGAAATGGATCCCGACCCTAAATCTGATAAAAACTGCTTCGATCCTCTCTCGCTACTCAATAGTAGTGCAGGGTAGGCTTCGATCAATGCACATGTCCACAACCTTTGTGTTGTCATGGGGCCTGCTAGTATTAACTTGTGTGACGCCCAGGAAGTTGCATCTTCTAGTACGGTATTTCACATCTACATCAAACTATAATTCTATAATGCTCCAGTTTGGTTGACTCATGTGCAGTCTTCTCCCTACCTTGTTAAGTAAGTATTTGGGCTGGTCTATGTAGTGACTACACCTACAGGGAATGAGTATCAAAGATACTAATACCACCCTAATAGGCTTGTCCATCACATAGAACCAAGCACCCTCTAAAGTACCTGCAAAACAAGAAACCATGTTAGCGAAAAAAAAAATTTCTACTCTCCTCACAATAGATTCGAGTAGAAAGTGCAGTGAGATCTCCTTCCCCTATGACCTTACCATAGTCTCCGGTATATATCCTCATCAACCACCTTATTACCAAGGAACACCTCATCGACTTCAGTTCATTGGAATGCATGATCATTTGGAGTTTGGCTTGGCAGTTCTTACCCTAATGTAGGGTATTTGTAGCTTGTCACTGTTCAATATCTTCCTCCATTCTGTGTCTAGTTCCTCAATTGAATGTACCTGTACCAAGGCTTGTTGTTCGAGTATTAAGTTAGCTAAATGATCTGCTAACTTATTTCCTTCCCTTGGTACATGCACTACCTAAAGCACTCCTCTAGACAATATTATTTTCATTTCCTCCGCTTAATTGACTATGCTCCAAAGTGATTCCCAGACTTCCTCCAGTATTCTCTTCATCAAACTAACATATTTGATGGCTTGAAAATAATTTTTTTTACCTTAATAAAGATATCCCATTTTTTTGAATTACCAACTATAATTCTTCCTTCACCATATTGAAAGCCTAATACATTTTGACTTTTAAATAAAGCTATAGTTCTATAATCTCTCTTTTACGCTTTAAGTTTAGAAATGATATGTGGAATAGATTTTAATCAACTGCTAGGATGGATTCTCTATAAATGATGCACTAATTTCATCAAATATCTATTCTTGAAGGTTCCATTATCAGTTCTTCAATCTTTAGTACATGAATCTTTTAAACTATCAATAAAACTGCGTTCTTCTTCTAATGTTCATCTTCTTTGGCACTGAGGTATTGATCTCCTTGACATTTAGACACTTGGTCAGAAGGGGTTGCGTGATTACTCATTTATGATCTTGTGGGAAAGTTGATCAAGTAAAAAAATAAAAAGAAGTGAACTTAATAGTTTTCCAAATTCATATAGCAAGCTAGCAAAATACATGTGTTTATAGTAGTAACTACAAAATATATAATCTATCTAAAATCAAAGAATTAAAAATATAAACAAAAAGAAAGAGAAAGAAAAGGTTTTTGTTAAAAAGTTTCCGATCCAAAGTTTTGGAGAAGCCTTCACAAGTTAGCAAATGAGGAAGTTTAGCATGTCCCTTATTTGTGTTAGTTACCCAAATTGGGTCTCCTCCCTATTCTCTTCATTTTAGTATATACACCTATAAATCTTCTAAAGAATCTATTTGGCATAATATAACTTAAAATAACACAAAAGAGTATAATATAACAGAAATATATGTCACAGAGATTAACTTAAATAAAAGAATTTTTGTTGATTAAAGTAAAGTTTGCTTCTTCTTTTTTTTTAATCATGTAGAGTAAAGTTAGCTATTAAGACCACGGGATAGGAATCTGGTAGGATTTGTATGCGTTAAATCAAATTAGTTTGGTTTTTCACTTGAAATTAACTTCCTAGAATCTAAATCTATTTCAAATCTAGTGGTAATTTCGATTTCGGGTTATCACTTAATTTTTTCACCTACATTTATTGCCGCGTAGCGCAACTTGGGTGTGATGAGGTTGAAACTGGTCAAAATCTTTAATATCTCACTGAAATTCCATTTGCAATGTAAGATAATACTAATAATTTTCGAGTTTCAGCAAATAAAAAAAGTACAAACCAAAATCTAAACCCTAACAATTATTAATCAACAAACAGAAATAGAAAATTTAAAAGCCCTCTCGATATCTTATTGGAGTTTTGTAACTAGTGACCAGTCTTCCGTCACGTCAGCCTTTTCCCAGTGCACGAAGCTCCGACGAGGAAAGTGTTAGTGCTTAATCATTGGGTCAACAATGCTAATCCCTCTTTTCGTACTACTCCTTGAGGGGGGGGGGGGGAAGATAAGAAAATGCGGAGCGTTCTCTTACTTTCTCAACCTATTGTTTCTAAAGACTTCTCTCTATTGGCTAGATCTTGGGGAATATATACTTTGGTCAAAGAGAAGTAACAAAAATAGAAGAGATTTCCTTTAGCAAAAGGATTTCATGTATAATAGAGAATGAGACCGAGGAAGTAACAAGAGAAGGAAAGAAAAGAAATTAATAAAAACTTATAGAAAAAGAGAAGCATCTAATGATTCTCTCTCGTGATATCAGGGAGCCATGTTTGATATGCCAAGCTCGTTCGGTTGTATCGCTGGAGAAAAAAAGGATTTGTGGAAAAGTGATTAAAATAGATGTACTAATGCGGTGAAAAAGGATTTTTGAGGGGTAATTTGTTTTATGAAATTTTTATCCAAGGGATTATAATTTTGGTATTATTATTCCACCCCTAATATGGGATAAGTTTATACTACTATTTAGTATAAAATTATACTAGTATTATTTTAATACTAGTAATTAAATATGAAATAAATTTAATCTTAATTTCTATATTGAGATATCCCACGTAACCAAACGACGCCTAAAAGTTAATAAGATAACATGCGTTTGACAATGTATTAGTAGAATATGACATACTAATAGACCAAAAGTACAACAACAACAACAACCCAGCGTAATTCCACAAGTGGGGTCTGGGGAGGGTAATATGTACGCAGACCTTACCTCTACCCCAAGGGGCAGAGAGGCTGTTTCCAGGAGACCCTCGGCTCGAAGAGGCAACAAGAGACACTATATTAGTACTATCAATATACTCATAATAAAACAACATAAAATACCATAAAACCCATAACATAACATAAATACCATAAAAAACAAAGTAACAGCAATATAAGAGATATAGGAAATACGAGAAAGATGTAAGGTATTAATACACAGAAGATAAAGCACATCATTAGTAGTTGATCAATAGCATTCTAAGACTAATTTCTAACTGGCTAGTCTCACTCTAGTGCGCTGTAAAAAAGACATCACAATTTCCCCTAACCTACAACCTTAATGCTCGATCTCCACAATTCCCTGTTTAGGGTCATGTCCTCAGTAACCCTAAGTCGCGCTATATCCTGTCTGATCACCTCTCCCCAATATTTCTTAGGTCTCCCTCTACCTCTCCTCGTACCCACCACCGCCAGTCGTTCACACCTTCTCACCGGTGCATCAGTGTTCCTCCTCTGAATGTGCCCGAACCATCTGAGTCTTGCTTCCCGCATCTTGTCCTCCATGGGGGCCACCCCCACCTTCTCTCGAATATCTTCATTTCTAATCTTATCCTTCCTTGTATGCCCACACATCCACCTCAACATCCTCATCTCTGCAACTTTCATCCTCTGGATGTGTGAGATCTTCACCGGCCAACACTCGGTCCCATACAACATAGCAGGCCTAACCACTGCCCTATAAAATTTACCTTTCAATAACAGTGGCACTTTCTTGTCACACAGGACTCCCGTCGCTAACCTCCATTTCATCCACCCAACCCCTATACGGTGTGTGACATCCTCGTCGATCTCCCCGGACCCCTGAATAAACGACCCCAGGTACTTGAAACTACCCCTCTTAGGGATGACTTGAGAATCAAGCCTCACTTCCACTCCCGCTTCCGTCGGCTCTGCCCCAAATTTGCACTCAAGGTATTCCGTCTTCGTCCTGCTCAACCTGAAACCTTTGGACTCAAGGGTATGTCTCCAAACCTCTAACCTCTCGTTGACGCCGCGTCGTGTCTCGTCGATTAGGACTATGTCATCAGCAAATAGCATGCACCATGGCACCTCCCCCTGAATATGATGCGTTATAGCATCCATCACCAGGGCAAATAGGAAAGGGCTGAATGCAGACCCTTGGTGCAACCCCGTAATAACCGGAAAATAATCTGAATCGCCTCCTGCTGTCCTAACCCGAGTCTTAGCTCCATCATACATGTCCTTAATCGCCCTAATGTAGGCAACCAGGACCCCTTTAGCCTCTAAGCATCTCCATAAGACCTCCCTAAGAACCCTGTCGTACGCTTTCTCTAGATCGATAAACACCATGTGGAGATCCTTCTTCTTATCCCTGTATTGTTCCACCATCCTCCTAATAAGGTGGATAGCTTCTGTAGTAGATCGCCCCGGCATGAACCCGAACTGGTTGTCTGAAATAGACACCGTCCTTCGCACTCTCATTTCTACCACTCTCTCCCAGACTTTCATGGTATGACTTAGTAATTTAATACCCTTATAGTTGTTACAGATCTGGATATCGCCTTTGTTCTTATACAACGGGACCATTGTACTCCACCTCCACTCTTCGGGCATCCTATTAGTCTTGGATATAACATTAAGCAACTTAGTAAGCCATTCCAAGCTTGCTCTACCCACACACCTCCAAAGCTCAACCGGAATTTCATCTGGTCCGGTAGCTCTGCCCCTACTCATCTTACGCATTGCCTCCATGACCTCATCGACCTTAATGTCCCGACAATCACTTAGTACATGGGGGCTTTCGGCGTTCCTCAATTCATCTAGTACAATATCCTGATCCTCTTCCTCACTTAGAAGTTTATGAAAGTAGGTCTGCCATCTCCTCTTTATCTGGTCATCCCCCAACAAAACTTTGCCGTCCTCATCTTTTATGCACCTCACTTGGTCAAAATCCCGAGCCGTCCTCTCTCTCACCTTAGCGAGTCGGAGTAACTTCTTCTCCCCGCCTTTGTTCCCTAGTTCCTCATACAAACGAGCAAAAGCTGCCGTCTTTGCCTCTGTCACTGCCATCTTTGTCTCCTTCCTAGCTACCTTATATCTCGCAATGTTTGCTCTCTTCTCCTCCTCTCCAGTGCTCCCCACTAACCGCAGGTAAGCCACCTTCTTCGCTTCCACTCTACCTTGTACA
Source organism: Nicotiana tabacum (assembly GCF_000715075.1). Classification (NCBI taxonomy): domain Eukaryota; kingdom Viridiplantae; phylum Streptophyta; class Magnoliopsida; order Solanales; family Solanaceae; genus Nicotiana; species Nicotiana tabacum. The sequence goes on along the minus strand of NC_134089.1, from coordinate 47,674,501 downwards.
ACTGCATTCCACCACCAGTCTCCTTTGTGGCCACCAGTGCGGCCTGAAGATACCCCTAACACCTCTCTCGCCGCCTTCCTTATATAGTCCGCCGTTGTCGACCACATAGTGTTTGCGTCCCCACTACTTCTCCAAGCTCCCATTGCCGACAACCTTCCTTCCAACTCCTGGGCTTTAACCTTAGCCAAGGCGCCCCATCTAATCCTCGGGCGGCCTCGTACTGACCTCTGTTTCCTTCTTATCATAATACTAACGTCCATCACCAAGAGCCTATGTTGCGTTGCAAGGGTCTCACCTGGGATAACTTTGCAATCCTCGCACAACCTTCTGTCGCATCTCCTGAGGAGGAGATAGTCAATTTGAGTCTTCGCCACCGAACTTTGGTAAGTAACCAAATGCTCCTCTCGCTTCGGAAAACTCGAGTTTGCAATCACTAGATCGAATGCCTTGGCAAAATCCAGCAGTGAGATGCCCCCTCCGTTCCGTTCCCCGAAACCAAAGCCGCCATGCACCTCAGTATAACCACTTGCAGACGACCCAATATGGCCATTGAAATCCCCTCCTATGAATAACCTCTCGGAAGGTGGAATACTACGAACAATGTCATCCAACCCTTCCCAAAAACGCCTTTTAATCTCCTCGTCACAACCTACTTGCGGTGCGTACGCGCTAACGACGTTTAAAGTACACTCACCCACTAATAAACCAAAAGTAACATTAGAAAAGTTAAGTTGACTTGTATCATATACATAAATAGAAGAAAATGATATATAGACCTTTTTCTTTATCGCAAGTTAAAAGAGAAAATCAAAAAATAATGATCTCAATCTTTTATTTAGAAAATGCTTAAAATAATTTTTTTTTTATAAATGAAACAAAAGAGGTGTTGATAACATTAATTATTGTGTTTCCATTTTTCGAGTATAAACTTATGCTTCTCACAAAAATTTTACTTCTTAAAAGCAAATACAAATCTAATCTCACATCTATTATTTTTGACCGAAGAAACGCACATATTTAATACGCCTAGTAAAAAATGTGTGTGTTAGTTAATACTAGTAATTAAATATAAAATAAATTTAATCCTAATCTCTATATTGGGATCTACCTTAATATAAATGACTAATTAACACAATTATAAAGAAATTGGGCAACAAATGCACGTTCATAGATGGCCTGACCTATACACAAGTATGATAGAATTCCACTCAACAAATTTTCAATTACTAAGAATAAATGAGCAACAATATCTAAAAAAAAGAGTGTAATAAATGCAATTGTCTTTAAGGAACATCTGATGGGGATCTAAAATAAATTGGGGGCATTAATTAGGAACTTATCAACTGTAATTAGATTACAATCTTCAGATTATATTATTATTACTACTCCACTAATCACTGCCAACAGCAACCCGTACCGGTCTGGTTTAATTAATAACTCCGGTTCAATCAATGCCTATACAAAGAAACCAAACTTATTTTTCTCTCTTTATCTCCTTTAAAAATATTTTCTCTTTCATCAATCCAACAATCTTCACAAAATATTTCGCCGGAAAATTGCATCCGAAGAGACCGTCACTGTCTCCGGTCGCCGATTATTTTCCAATGAATCTCCGATGGGCATCGAATTAGTAAGCACCTCGATTTTTAGCCATTTTCGTAAAATTTTTAAAAATTATTCTTTCCGTGTCATTTAGGTTATTGAGCTAAAATAAAACTTTGAAACCCTAACCTATTTGTTCCCGCTTCATAGGTGCTTTCTATCACGATTCGCTTTGTTAGGGTTTTGAAGGATTGAAAAAATTGGGGGGAAAGGGGGAAGTTTCAAAGCTAGGGTTTTGCATTGGATTGGTGAACCTGTGGTTATTGTTGTTGTTGTTACAGAAGGGAAGATTTGAGATATTAATTGATTTTATTAGTAATATTTTTGGGGAGTTAAGAAAAAAATTTGATTTTTGATAGGTTGTGGGGTTGAAAAGGATAATGTGTATACTGTGTTCCATCCAAAAGTGGTCACGAAGAGTTGCAACCATGTTACCTTGGTTAGTGATTCCATTGATTGGTTTATGGGCATTATCACAGTTATTTCCACCTGCATTTAGGTTTGAAATCACATCACCAAGGTTAGCATGTGTGATTGTGCTTGTGGTTACTCTTGGCTGGTATGAGGTTTTGATGCCTAAGTTGTCTGCTTGGCGGGCAAGAAGAAATGCTAGGCTTAGGGAAAGGAAGAGGTTTGAGGCTATTGAAATGCAGAAATTGAGGAAGACCGCAACAAGGAGGTGTAGGAATTGTTTGACTCCGTATAGGGATCAGAATCCTGGTGCGGGCAAGTTCATGTGTTCATATTGTGGGCATATTTCTAAGAGACCCATTTTAGACTTGCCTGTGCCGCCAGGGTTGGGGCTTTCAAATTCGGGGATTTTGAAAGATTTGGTTGGGAAAGGTGGGAAAATGTTAAATGGTGGAAAGGTTTGGTCGGACAACAGGTGGATGTGTGGGGGGCAGGATTGGTTAGAGAATGGGAATTGGGTTGGTGGTGGTGGGTCTTTTGTTAGCAAGTCGGATTCTTGGAGCAACAATGGTGGCGGTGGATACTTTGGGGTGGAGCACTGTTTAGCAGAGAAGTCATATTCTCGTGTTTTTACTTTTGCCTGCAAGGCACTGACTGCTTTTTTCTTAAGTATCATGTGGCTCTGTAGAAAGGTTTTTAGGATTAGTTCCTCTAGAGGTGATGCTTCAATGGATGCAGAACGGAGGGCAATGATGGATAAGAGAGGTGATAATGGGGGGAATTGTCAGGAGAGTAGAGGGGAGAAAGCTAGGAGAAAAGCTGAGGAGAAGAGGTTGGCTAGGTTGGAGAAAGAGCTAGCGGAGGAGGAGGAGCGAAAGCAAAGAGAGGAGGTCGCTAGGCTGGTGGAAGAACGTAGGAGATTGCGGGATGAAAAAATGGAGGCAGAGAAAGAGTGGGGGAAGGGGTCTCCCTCTGCTAAAGTACGGGACAGTAAAAAGGAAGCCGAAAAGAAGCGGCAAGAGAAGAAGAAAGATAGGGACAGGGGATCTAGCAAAAGCAACTCAGATGCAGAAGAGCTGGATAAAAGACAAGGCAAGGAGAGTGCGCGAAATAAGCGAAGTGATGGTGATAGAAGGCAGCAACAAAAAAATGGGCTCGAAAGTATTAAGACACATAATGTAGAAGTTGTACACGGTTTTAAGGGTGTTTCTTCTAGCAATACTAACCATGGAAATGTTGGTACTCGGTACTTGGATCGTATGAAGGGCACTTTCTTATCATCTTCTAGAGCATTTACTGGAGGTGGTTTTTTTGGCAAGAGTAATACTACTCCAGTTCCAAGAGAGCAGAAATCTAATACTTCAGTAGACCCTGTTCATTATGCCTCTAGGAGGGAACTATTTCAGCCAGATCGGGTACCTGGAAAGCTGAATCCAATTGGAGATGACAGGAGTATGAATAGGCCTGTAAGTTTTTCGTCATCTTCTATTTCAATTGCTTATAACAAAGTGCTCCTTCTCATCAAGTGTTTTTGAAAATGTTTTGTTCTGTATCACAGTAGTGTAGTATTTTTCCTTCTCATCAAGTGTCTTGCTTGGTACTTATTAAAGAATTCTGCTTAATCTTGCAGCTGATAACTTTGTTTACCATTTTTTGTTTTTCAAATTTTGGCCTGTTCATCTTGTTGAGTTGACGTGAACCTACAGATAGATTCATATCATATCGAGATATAATTTTGGCTGTTGTTCAATGAGATATTGGACTCCTGTTAAGCTGTCAGTTTAATCTGTTCTTTACAGGTGCTTATTGAACCTCAACCATGTACAGCTCCTAAAAAATCTTGGCAACAACTATTCACTCGATCATCCACTGTTTCTTCCCCCTCTTCCAATGTAATCAGCAGACCAAGTGTTAAGCCCCAAGCAGAAATTGTGAGCCCTCCCTGTCAGCCTCCAGCTACTCAAACTTTCGACAACCCCATTAGCTTTGGTCTCCCATCGCCTTTCACTTTAACTTCTTTTCCTTGTGGACCCACAAGTTGTAGTACAACTGTTCCATCATCACCGGGAGCACGACATTCTCAAATTGGAGAAGGACCAGGTCAGTTATTGGCAGAAGAGTTGGAGAATTTTGAAGATCCTTGTTATGTTCCAGACCCTGTGTCATTGCTTGGTCCAGTTTGTGAGTCCCTTGATGACTTTCAACTGGAGGTGGACCTTGGCTTTGTGTCAGATACAGGAATTGACAACCCAGGTGTGGTAAGAAGTGTGAAGGCATCTTCCGAACTGACCAGGCCTTCACCAATTGAGTCTCCAATATCACGGATGCGTGTTCCAGAGGAAAGGCATGCTGGGTCTTTTCTTTTCAACAATCCTAATGCTCAGGACATGCGCACTGTGCCAATGAATGTTTCAAATAATGCAAATGATACGGGAACATGGCAGATGTGGAATAGCTCTCCGCTTGGTCAAGCTGGTCTAAGTTTGATAGGTTCTCCAACCAACTGGTGTTTGAATACAGATTTGAATACATCAAACGTGCCTCCTGCACCTCCAAGGACAATGGCTTCACTGTTTAAAAATGATGAACAACTCTCCGTCTGTCATTCTTCCCAAACAGTTTATACAGGAAGTTGCCAGAATGGTGGGACACTGAGTACTGTTTTGCCTGGTAGTGCTGAAAGCAGGTATCCAAAGGCTCCTTTTGGTACATATTCAGGAGGTGAAAGTCAATTTTCTCTCAAGTTTGAGGATGCTGCTCAAAGTGAAATGATGTATGGGAGTCCTAATGCTACTGCTACTAACCATCCATTTGCGTCGTCTCCGCCTAATTGTTGGGCCAAGTAAGCAAAAGAAAACCACTAATTTCTCTTGCCAATTGGAACAAAAGTAAAGTAAATGTGTTTGCCTCTGTTTGAAAGTTTGAAGCAATTTGAGGTAGCCTATTTGCTGTACTTTTGCGTCAATATTATCTGAATCTTCTCTTTTCTCCTAGTCGCTGTTGAGAGTTTCTTCTGTGTTTTCATAATGGTTGGCCATTTGTTGTGAATTTCATTTATTCATCCAAAAGAGTGCTGGTATGTACTTAAAAAATATCTCTAATTCCTTCAATTATAAAGGATTCCAGAGACTCGACAAAAGTATTTACATCATGGTTGGCTACTGTTATCTCTTGTCTGAATAAGGTCTAGAGGTGCTTGCTTACATGTGTCTTATCCATTCATATGCATCTGATAGCCATATGTACATGTTGGCTTCCTTTTGACTATAGATAGTGCCGTTACTTTTACCCATAGAGGAGTAGGACATTTCAACATGTTTGTAACTATGAGAGTGTGTGCCTAAGGGAGAGCTCTTGTGTGCTTACAGAAAGTTGCAAATATATTTGAAGTAGTGTTATCAAAGGCGAAAAGCGCAAAAAAACTCTAAGGTCTGTTGGGACTTTAAGCGCAAATAAAGCGTGAGCTTTAATAAAGCAAGGCGCAAATGGAGAAAAGTGATAAATATGTACGTGTAGTCCAAGACTAATATATATAAGCATAAATAACAAATATATGGACAACGAAATTGAAGAAAATTTATGATAAAGTGAAATACCAATTGTTTAGTGTCGCCTCTTCAGGATTACGCTCATTGTCAAGGAAAAGTATGCCTTAGAGCCTTGATGACAACACTAAAGCACCCGCTAAGCAAGGTGAAGCGCTCAACATGTTTCGAGCCTTGCTTCAGGGCTTAAGCGCACTTTTGATAACACTGATTTGAAGTTAGATAGAACCTGAACTAGATACATCTTGGGACTATTTTGTCTTGGACAATTGAATCCAAAATTAAGATCAGGCTATGAATCCTTTAATATTCATACCGCATCATTTGGACGTGTGTTTACACATAAATAGTGTGAGAAATAATACAAGGTAGAAGATATTGAGAGAACTCAACTTGATTATTCCTTCAAGCTATTGGGGTTTAACTAGCTGAGTATACATGTCCTAAGAAAGGAAAGAGAATAAAAAACGTAGTCACAGGGAGTAAATCATGCTATATTCACAACATCCTAGACTCCTAGATTATCTACAAGATTCTGACACTTTCCCTTAAGCTGGTGCATATAAATCATATGTACCAAGCTTGTTAAAAATATAGTTGATACGAGAGTGAGGGACTTAGTGGAATTATCTGCAAGCTTATTTTTGACATTACGAATTTCGTAAAAATATCTCCTGTGAGTATCTTTTCACTAATGAACTAACTGTCAATATCAATATATTTTGTTCTCATGAAATACCGGATGAAGAGCAGTTTGGTTATTGCGCACAAGTTCCATCTAGCTGATTTCTCCAAAACTTCAATTCTCTCAGCAACTGTTTAGTCCAAATTAGTTTGTAAGTTGCCACAAGTATTGCTCAGTATTCTGCTTTTGCACTAGATAGAGGGACCAAATTTTGTTTTTTGCTTTTCCGAGATACTAAATTACCTCATACTAGGACACAATATCCATACGTAGACCACATACCAGAAGGTGATCCCACCTGATCAATGTCTGTGTATCCAACAAATTGCTCATGACTTTGATCCTCAAAAAACAATCCTTTGCCCGAGCTTGATTTTAAATGGGGCTGATATTTATATGTCGAAGAATACGGACAACTGCATCCCGGTGACTGGTCCATGCTTCGGGCATCATTGTCAATTACATAACCAAGTGTTAACGAGTTAGGGGTCCCTTCTCTGCTGTTGTTCCTTTCATATTCATTTTAGAGAAAAATTGTCCTAATTCAACTAGTCACTGTTGAAGTAGATATGGAACCTAAATGATTGTCTTTAAGTTGACTAATGACACCACTATTAGGTGCATGGACAATTCAGAGCCATGTTTCTGCACTTGCTAGGCAGCGAAACCAGCAGTTTGGATGAGCGGCTGACGGACCTATTGGTGTAACTTAGCATTATATTTGGGTAAAGCTTAATAGCTCTTCTGCCCCCAGCTTGAACTTATAAACGTCAATACTACGTTTGATTGGGGTGAGAAGAGGAGGAATGCAGGGGCACTAGTAAAAAAAGTGGTGTAAAGGCATCTTCCTCGTGTGGTAAAGAATTAAAATTAGAATGGCAGGTAAACATATGAAGTCAATCTTTTCGTTTGGATGGCGACCTAGAGTGCTATATATAACGGGCTGAGAATTTAATGAGGCATCACTTATCAGTTGGGGCTTCATGAGCAAAGAAATGGGGGAGGATGTATCTTTCTGTACTTTGCAAACTTTTGGTATAACTGTGGAATAGAATGCTGAAGTTCTTTTGGTGTAAGCTGAAAATACCTGAAACAGTTAAGGAATTATTTTGTATTCCTCAGACAGTATGATGACAACATCGCTAGAAAGAGGTCATAGAGCTGTAGACGGAGTCCTTCTCTTAGGTGCAGATGGTGCCATGGTGGTTTCACTTTTTTGTATATACATCCACTCCAACTTGGATTGATGATTGTACTTGTTGAAAGGATTTTCTGTATGTACCTTACCCCCCCCCCCCCCCCCCCAAAAAAAAAAATCCTATATGTAGGTAGACTTGATGTATTCTTCTTGAATTTGAGGTTGGCTCTTTTTTTTTCCTATAAAATTTATTTAAAAAGCATTAATAATTCTACATTAGTTTTCAATCCCGGCAAAGTTGGAGGCAGAATGTAGATGCCAGTTTACATCCTTCCTGCTATGGTAAACAAATGGAGGGAAAGAACAAATCTGTTCATAATGGAAGTAAATCAACAGTCATCTTCCCGCTCCCTAATCCCTCCCCTTCCTTGAGCAAAACATTTTGTGAATGAGAATCTTTTTTTAAACAAAATATTGGAACCTCCACTTATGGCTATTTAACATTTAGTACTAGCTCAAAGCTACTTATAAGGTCTGGTGAAAACTAACTAGTGGCTTATATGAATTGTTTTTTGAACTATGGCCATTAGCTTTATTGAGCACCTGTAAGCAGATACTAAGCTGTGCCAAGTAATTTAATGGTGGCATATTGACAAAAGTTCATATCGATTTGCAATGTTTTCCCCGCAGTATGTTAGAACGTGCGCACGAAGCACGTGTTTACACAGGTTGAGATGAGTCCAAGTGGATCGAATTGGATATTGAGGATTCATATAGCTGACATAACTAGCTAAATGAGGCGTATTTGCTATAGTTAATGAAATCAAGCATTATATTTAAGTTTTTCAATGTTGACTTGGATTGCAAAATAGGTTATGGATATGAATGGTCTTGTTCCTTTCTATTCCTATCATTGGTGCCTTCTTGGTTTTTCTTGATAAGCATTTTTAAGCTTTGGTTATGGATTTGTAACTTGGTGATGCTGGTGTTTTTCTGGGATGATAAGTTGCTTTTGACATGTTTTTCTTATGGGAGTGTCTTGGAAATAGATTGTTGAACTCTTTGTTCTGGTGATCTTGGTTACTATTTCTTTCTATTTTGTAAAAGGTTCTCTTTTCCCTCTCCTCTTTTTTTCAACACCATCTTACTCGTGATTTACTCATCTATTTTTTTTCCAGAAAGGACTGGACTCCGCAGCATACGGGTGAAGCTTTTGGAAGCTCACCGATGGCTAGGTCCTCTGTTGGTGGCTTATATTCCACACCAAATGTACAGTCTTTTTGGTCTTCTGAATAAAAAAAAAGAAAGAAAAAGGAAAAAATGGGATAGAGTACAAGGGACTTGAACACACCCTCCTGTTACTGAGGAGGAAAGTACCCTCTTTTTGGGAGGACAGTTTAGAATGCTGCACTCATTGTATCTTCTTTTCTCTAAAAAGGAAGAGTTACATTAGATGATAGCGATGTATGTTTCCACGTATGCGCTTCTAATCAAGTAAAAATCAATTATGATACGGCTGAGTACTTCTCTTTTGATCTTTTTGACACAGAGGGGCAATCGCTGATATAGATGAATAGAGCTGTTTCCACTTACATGTTACATAGTTTTGGATACAACTCATATAGATGTCCTATTAAGGCATAGACAGTACTTCCATTTATACTGCATTTCTCTGCAAGGTTCAGCGAAGTTTTTGAAGGACTAAGCAGTGAAGGAAGCCTTTTATTTTTCGTTTTTGGTTGAGGTTCGTGCATTTGTTATGATGCATTTTTCAAGCGAGAAAGAGGAAATATGGGGGCTTGCTTGCACCTATACAGGTTTTGATCTGTTGTCCTTACAGTTAAAACAGGGAACTGTTTAGTGTATATAGCTCTTACTCAGCTGTTTGACATCTAACTTATCCTTGTCTTCTATCTGCTACATTTTCCCTTCTCTTTTTTCCTGCTGTTTCTGTTTCATGTGCTTTCGCGTATGAGTTCTAGCAAAAGGCAGTATGTGGCATGTTCCCTGGTGAAATTTTGGGTTCAGATCGCAATAATGGCTTGATATCCATAAATTAGAATCTAGGTGGAAGAACCTGTACAATAGAATGGGAACCACATGTTCTTAACATATCACTTATCAGCAAAAAGTATTTTCTCCATTTAGATGCCCAGCTATGAAGGGGAAAAGGAATGAAAAATGCGTGTTTCAAAATTTAGCGTATATTATGGAGTATCATATGGAAAAACTGTGATATATTCCAGGTGGATATTGAGTCTCTTTGTCCAAGTGCCCCTTGTATGTAAAAAGATATATGATACTATTTCTTACTAAAAGCGCCTTTTTTGCAAGCTACTTTTTTAGTAACAAGTTCGAACTATATACAGAAGTTCATAATTAGTTTCAATATATTTCTTTTCCTCCCGATGTCAGCTATTGTTAATAGTTTGATCAATTGCAAAATACATAAAGAGACACTTAAAGTTGGCCTCAAATATCTATCACATTCCAGTTTACTCAATGATCAAATAGACATTTCTTGTTGGCCAAATTGTGCCTTTTGAACACTTGTGTTTGTAAGTCTACCCGCGTGAAATACAGTATGTGCTGACATGTCAAGTCAACAAATGAAAATGTGTAATTTCAAAATAAAATAATTATCACCTTAATGATAACTTAGTTTAAAAAACTCAAAAAGAATAATTTTTCCTACCCCTCCAGGTCCCTACCCCAACTTCTTCTTCATTTTGAAAATCTAAACCAGACCCCTTCCATCCTCCATCTTCTTCTCTGGCACTCCCCTCACCCCAAAACCAACGACCCTTTTTCAAAATTTTTACTCTAAAGCCCTTTAATAGTTCCTTAATGAATCTGCAAACCGAGAAGCCATCTACACCCCATCACAGAACCTCATCGGAAAAGCTCACCTCCGGCGAGCGGCGACCTCTCTCTTCATCTCCTTCCCACCTGGGTTTCCTAGTCTCTTTCCCTTATCCCTTCTTTTTTCAATCTCATATTTTTTTTTTCTCCATGAGTTTTTTTATTTGCAGTACAAAATGCCCAAACAAAGAAACAAATTGCGTATCTTTTTTTAATTTTCTATTCGTTCTACTTCCTTGCTTAATTTTTCACTTTAATTTGAATTTTAGTGGGATTTTTTTTATAACTTTTACAAACTGCATCTCCTTGTTGAGGTGGTGAGGTGAGGGTGATGTTGAGGTTGTGGCTTGATTGTGATGGTGGCTATGACTTAATTGCGGATGAAGAAAGTGGGTCCACATGGAAAACATTAAAGCAAAAATATAATTTTATGCATCTTCACGCACTCAAATTTGAGTGAAAGACTCATTTTGCCATGTCACCAGTGTTTACGAGATATATCTGTGTCAAGTTGAAGTGTCTACTTGATCATTGAACAAGTTAGAGGGCCAACTTTAAGTGTCTTTTTATTGTATTTTGCCTTGATTAATTTACAATACAAGTGATTGACAGCTGAGGAAGAAAAAGGTAGATACACTGAGAATGGTTCATCGGTACAATGTTCTCAATTTAGAACAAGTTTAACTTTTATATACCGGCAATTAAGGTCACTAAAAGATGGTCAATATTAAACCAACGGTTCATAAAAGTGGATGAAAAGTTAGTCAATATACCTACCAAATACAATGATAATATAACAACTTCTTACACTGCTAGCGTGAACCAAGTCAAAGGTAAAAGTAAACTCGAGCTTGGATCAAGAACATAAAGAAAATACAGAATGGAGTTGATCTTCTAGCATTAAAACATAACTACATTGGCAATGTAATTGTAGTTCCTAAAGTGCATTCTGAGGTGAATCAGTGTCAAATTCTTCCTCTTCTGGCAGCAGAGTCCGTGGCTCATCACCTTGCCAAGTCCACACAATATCTTTCAATGCTGGTCTTATATCCTTCTTCATCATCTTCTTATACTCTATAGTATCTCCACTATTTTTCTTCACCTCAACAAAGTGAAAATTTGGAGTTACTTCAAAGATTTCTGTATCAATAGATAACACTCCTTTTCTTCCTTCTTTAGATCCTTCTAACTTCAATAACCCTCCATCCTTTTTCGTCACCTTCAACTTTAAACGCTTAGCTACATCCTCTAGCTTTGAGATGATTGTTTTCGCCGGTTGCCTTGATGTAAATCTAACTTCCCTCTTTTTGTTTCTTTCTTCAAACAAACCAGACAAGTCAAAACCAGTTGACAATGATATAATATCAAATGCATTCAAGTGTGCAGGCTTCACCATTTCGGGCTTTGGCTCTGTTTTCTCACAAACACTAAAAACAGCATCATCATTTTCAAGTGCTGCCTCCTTTGGCTCTGCATCTTTAAGCATTGATTTCAGTTGCAAGCCTTTCTTGAACCAAGAGTTCTCCATTATCTTGGAAATGGAAATTCTTGTGCTTGGATTTGGATCTAATATTTTCGATATAAGCCTGCGAGCATCAGGAGGGAACCAGTTAGGACATCTGAACTCAGCCTTACCAATCTTTTTGTACATCTCCATTAAATTTGAATCATGGAATGGTAGATATCCAGCCAAAAGGACATATAATATCACCCCGCATGACCAAATATCAGCTTTAGCACCATCATATCCTCTTCTGTTTATCACTTCTGGTGCAACATAAGCTGGTGTCCCACATGTAGTATGAAGCAAACCATCTTGTCTCTTAGATTCAGCAAAGGCACTCAATCCAAAATCTGAAATCTTTAAATTTCCATTTTCGTCAACCAATAGATTCTCCGGTTTCAGATCTCTGTGATAAACTCCTCTACTATGACAGAAATCAATAGCACTAATCAACTGCTGAAAATACTTTCTTGCAACATCTTCTTTTAACTTCCCTTTAGCCACCTTATTAAATAGCTCTCCGCCTTTCACATATTCCATCACAAAATAGATCTTCTTTTTGCTCGCCATAACCTCATACAGCTGCACAATATTAGAGTGTCTAACCAATTTCATGACCGAAATTTCGCGTTTGATTTGATCAATCATCCCAACTTTCACAATCTTCTCCTTATCAATCATCTTTATCGCCACATTCAATCCAGTCTTGACGTCTCTTGCGTGATGGACCTTAGCAAAAGTACCTTGTCCTAACAATTTCCCTAACTCATACCTTTCCATTAGTACACTACTCCCCTTACTCTCCATATCAACTTCAACAAACCAGAGCAATTAAACTCAATATTTATATACAAGATGCAAGATTTATCAAGAATTGAACAACTCAGCCATCTTCACTAATATCGTGATACGATACTATTTGACCCTGAAAATATCTAGCAGGATTTGGCATTTGATGCGAGAATCTGGATGAAACTAGAGGTGCAATGTCATCAAGTATAAAGGAAAGCTTAAATAGAGCTTCAATCTCACTTAAGCACATCTTTCAGCATTCCCTGGTCTTTTTAATGGACTAGAGAATACTAAAGAGGATGAACCCTAATTTTCCACACTGAGCAAATGATTTGTTTACCTGAATAAATCAAAAAGGGTAACTAAGAATATAGTTTAACATAATTGGTTTTGCGGGATTAACTAATATATGGTCACTTAAAAGCCAATTAAGTGCTGAATATATTAACTTCATTATAAAAATAAGATAGCTGCAAACAAATCCACGAGTCCCTGAATCAGAGGCTGTCAAGATCAAATAATTTAAAAGAAAAAAAAAACAAAAGCAGAAATACATTAAAGATCAATTCTTTGATTTAGGAAAACAAAAAAAAAAGTGTTGTATTAGCATAAATTTTGAACAAGTACTATTGAATCTTGATTTAATTGTCGCTCTGCTTTACATCCTGAAGAAATGGAAAATGGATGAAGGCATAAAATCCATAAATAAAACTGCAGAAGATTTTGAAGAGCAACATAACAAGCCTATGCGAAAACTTAGACAAATTGTAATATGGTTACCTTCAAACTGAAGAATTACTCAACCCCTGCAGCCGCCTTCAAAAAGATTAATGTTTAATTATGTGTTAATATTTGTGAAAATATTTAGACAGACACAGAATGTGGGAAAAGGCATGGGCTTTTTATACAAGCTCTTTGTCTACTATTGCTAGTTGTTTATAATAATACACCCTCCTACCTAAATTGTAGCTTACTCTTTAGCTTTTCTAATTTTGATTAGTATAGACATCTTAAAAGCCAATACTAACTTCTATACACTTTAAGGGCACTTTCGGTTTGAATACGGTCTATGCTAGGATAAGTTATGTTGGGATAAGTTATGCTGTGATTAGTTATCCCGGTATTATTTTTTATCCACTGTTTGGTATATTGTATAAAAAATGACAATTGCATAATTTCTAAGAAGAAGATATAAGTTATCATGTCACTAATTACCCCACCCCCTACAAGGTATAAATTATTCCGGTATTAAGTATAATACCGGAATAACTTATACCAGATTTGCTAACCAAACAAAGTATTAAGGTGGTATTAAACTTTTATACCAGCACTATATCTACTTATACCTCATACCAAACAACCCCTAAGTGGGGAATAAATTCTTATACTGTCAGGTCACCTAAGCATAGGGTCTATTGGAAATAACCTCTCTATCCTCACAAGGTAGGGTAAGGTGTGCGTATACATTACCCTCCCCAGACCTCACGGTGTGGGATAATACTGTGTATGTTATTGTTGTTGTTGTTGTCAGGTCACCTAAATGAAAATTAAAAGTATTGTCCATGAAAAGTGAGATTAGTAAGTGCTCCAATAGGTTAAGGGAGTCTTCAAAAATATTTTCAGGTAAATATGTATCTATAATAAATTGTGTGCATAAATGGGTTGTGGATTCGGTGGCAAGGGAGGAGTCAACGGAGTCCATAAACTACAAATCAGCCTACGAGTTCAAATACAACAACAACAATAAAAAATTCAATAGTTTTTCACAAGTGGGGTTTGAGGAGGGTAAAATATACATAACCTTATCCCTACCTTGGAAAGGCAGAGAGGCTGTTTCCGACATTATGAGTCCAAATAATATAAATTAAATTACACTGATAATATAAAAAATATTTTATGCAAAATAATGTATATAAGTTAAATCCAATTTGTAACGTGTGATATTCCTTGAGTAGTTTCTGAAATCATCTCTATTAAAGAATTTATCGTCTATACTTGATCAAATTAGCTGTAAATTACGGAAAATGAAACAATTTAAAACAGAAATGTTTTCAGAGTTGGCAATCTCTGAATGGTTAAATAGAATGGGACTGTAATTGCCATCTGTATTCATAATGCAGGCGAAGCCATATAGGTACATAAAATTAATATGTCAGAATATTCATTATATTTGATTACCATATTGCTTTTGTCCCCTATAGCAAGATAATATTATGACATGCATGAACATAGGACAATTCTTAGCAAAAAAGAAACAATCATTGTGATTTGTGATAATAATATTTAATAAAGTTGGTGACAGCAACTGAGGTAGATCTTATCTTAGGCCACTGTTTCCTCTTTTATTTATTTTTACTTTTAACACTATACATATTGCAAATAAGCTTGTCACTTGTCAGTTAGTTCGAAATCTAGGCATAATTATTGTTGTTAAAGTTTTCGTATGAATTAATCATAATATCTATTAAATTTTGATTACCGATAAGAGCAACTATATTCCCCATTATAGCGTTAGAAAAAAAAATCTTAGAAAAGAAAAGGCATGAACGGATAGATAACATAATTCGTCCATTTAAAAGCCAACAAAAAAACTCCACTTATATATGTGATAACGTTGAGGTATATATCATCTTTGTTGAGGTAATTGCAGGTTTATTTTATTAATTTTGTGAATTGGGTAGTGGTAGAGCTACTACATTGACTTGGTCCGTCCCCAAAAAATAAATTGAAGGAACTTTTTAACTTTATAATTGTTTAAATTTAATATAAACCTAATTTAAGAGTAGATGTCAAATTTAAAATTCAAGGATTATCTCAACTTTTAGTTCTTATTTTTTTTTTTCAAATAATTTAAATTTTAAACTTTTATTGATATATATATATATATATTGTGTTACTATTAATAAGTCAATTATAGAGTTTAAATTGAATTTATAACCAGAAAGAAAAAATAAATTGGAAGTTGGAGGACTTATTTATAGGAAAGCAGCTCCCATCAAATGGTCCTACAACAAAAAGTAGGCAGGTGGTAGCCAATGCAACAATGGCAGTTGAGAATTAATTAGAATAAGGTCTTCTTATGCTTTTGATTGGTTGGTAGAGTGGACTAAAAGACTAGAATGATCCACGAAGAAGACTTGCGTCAACTTTTTTTATTTTATGCGAAAAAAGGCACAAATTGCTGCCTTTAAACTATCCGAACTAGGTTATTTTTACCCTTCGTCAAATTATGGTAAGTGTGAAGTCCTAAGACATGATTTTTAAGTGTAGTAGCAGATAATCAAATGAGTTAGCACAAAATAGGTCCTATAAACATGATTTCTAAATGACATCGCAAATTACATAGACAGTGTTTGATTACCATTATTTAGGATCCTAAACTCATAATTTCTAAGTGAAGCAGAAAAAAAGAAGATCCTATAAGCATGAAAACTAGTATCAAGCAATATGCAGGAACTAGAGCACAATTTACAAGTAGCAGGCAAGGCTAGTTGGACCTATAGGTATGTTATCTACCCAGTTATGCAAGAATTAAACTACCCTAGGTCCTTTTTAACTAATTTTCCCCATTATCAATTTTACAAATTATTATGTGGAAATGGTGTGGGGTAACCACTGTTTAAGCTGATATTTACTTTTTATCCAACATTTTTAATGCTTAGCAATAGTAGCCACTAGTCTATTAAAAATAATATGAAAAGACAGTGCTACCCTTTCCTCTCCAAACGGAAATACACTGATGCATTCAAAACATAAAGACTTCGTTTTAATTTGTGCTTGTTCACTACTGTTATGATTGACAACGATGCTTTTGGTTTTGAAAACAGCTGCTAATACATGTGAGCACGTGATTTTTGCCTCATACGAATTACTCCAAAATAACTCCCGAAATTAGGTCTTTTTTTTAATTATGTGTTATTTTTAGGAAATATTGTACGGATTTCCTGTTTGTTTGCATAGGTATATGTGCGTGTGTAATTTTATTAATGTATTTAAAAATAATATAATGTAATATGTGTTGCATGTGCATTTAGGATTTAGTTTTTCAATTTAGGAATTAACAGGTTTGTTTTACAAAAAGAAAAATCACAAAAAATATGTAATTGTTGTAATTTTGTCATTTAAATGTGCCCTTATGTGATTTCATTGATTTGCGTGTTAATTATTGTAAGTATTAATTAATATTTGTAGTTGTATTTAGCTTTTATAATTAATTAGGAATTGTATTTAAATCCGAACATTAAAGAAGAAAAAGGAAAAGAATTCAAAAAATGAAGAAAGAATCGGATTGGGCCAGTTTTAAGCCCAAAGAGTTGCACTTCCTACCCAGCCCATACCCGTCCCAAATCCAGTCCACCTATATCTAAATTAAACGACGTCGTTTCATCATGCTCAATCTGGTTCGTTGATTTCACTTGATCAACGCTCCAGATCAATTCTTCCACACCCGACCCGTGCCCGTCCAAAACTGATTCGGTCTTGAGGATAAACAAAACGACGTCGTTCCACTTACTCGATTAATCCAGATCATTGATCTCATCAGATCGAACGGTCTGGATCCAACCCTCACGTGCATATATAAAGGGTCCAAACTAACCCCGCCCCCCCAAACCAGGCCCCCTCCTCTCATTTCTCATCAAACCTCGTCTCTTTCAGAGATGAGGAACCCTAATAGCCGCCACCCCGTTCCCTCGCCGTAAACCCGGCGGAGCCGGCTCCAATGGCCGTGAAATTCACACCACTAGAGCACCTAACTGCCCTCTTCACGAATCCCTTAACCATTTTGCTCGAATCAGGCCGAAGCTCCTCGAATCTTCAATCGAAGATTCGAGCAAAACCCAACACTACCCCAACTTACCTGAAACTCACACCTGATATCCGCTAGGTTTCCCCCATAACATAAAAGATCTTGGTTCTGTTCGAATATGTCTAGAAATGCTCGAATTTTAGATCGAAAAATCAGGAACCCTAAAAAATCCAAATCGTGGAATTTGTCCAAATTAAATGAGAGATTGGGGTCTAATAGACTTTAATCGAGGTATTCTCAATTGAGAATACTTCGAGTAAAGTCTGTTCAACCTCAAAATCTCCGAATCCTAGTTTGAGCCTGTGTCTGTATAAGTTCTGAAGGTTTGAGGTATTTTTCTTTTTTCTTTTTCTGTATTTATGATTTTTGTTTATCTGTGTATTTGTGTATTTTAGTTTTGATTAATTTTCCACACTTTTTCAATTCATCTTTTCATTCCCAGTGACCCTTTTATTTGGTCGATTTCTCTTCCGTAATTAAGTTGTATATGTTATAAACTACGTAGTCGATTTGATTAATGTCGTCGAATAGTTAGCTTCATAAACCCCCTGTGTTGAACAAAACCATGAATTACCCTGTTAGTATGCTTAATTCTGTTTGTGTTGTGTATATGTAATTGATTAATTAGATGTCAATGTTCAGTTTGTTCATATAAGTTTGAATCATTTTTGGCATTCTGTTTGGTTTTAATTTCGATGGTTGATGGTCTGATTAGTTAAAGTTCTGTTTGATTGTACACAATGTTCTGAATCCTGGGAATCTTAGTATTTAAGGTATTCTTTGCCTTAAAACCTTTGAATTGGTTATAGCTGTTGTAGTTAATTGAATTCAGATAGTGGTTGGATTTGAGTAGATTGGAGAGGTTCAATGCAGGTTGAAAGGGAGTGGGTAGGCCAGTAATTTTATAACTTTCAGGGCAGTAATAGTAAGGGAATTTCAGGGGTGTTTGGGGAATAAAACAGTTAGTATGATACTTTATTGCTAGTGCTTTATCAATGGGGTATTAATTAATCCTAATGGGGAACCAAAGGAAGTGGAGGGGCTGAAATTAAGGGAAAGTTTTC
Organism: Nicotiana tabacum; assembly: GCF_000715075.1. NCBI lineage: Eukaryota > Viridiplantae > Streptophyta > Magnoliopsida > Solanales > Solanaceae > Nicotiana > Nicotiana tabacum. Next base: position 47,656,091 of record NC_134089.1, on the reverse strand, counting down.
CTTAGTGACTGATTAATTAGAAAAGCAGTTTTAGTGTTATTTGAGTGGAAAAACTGATTTGAAAAGAAAAGGGGGGGTCCGGGCAATAGGCTGGAAAGGGGGGAAACAAGTTATATAAAAGGGTGTGTTGGAACTGATTTCAAGAGAACACACACAGAAAGAGAGACACACACGGACAAAAAGAAAAATAGAGAAGAAAGAGAGAAAAGTCAGAAGAAAAAAAAGAATCTTACATTATAAGTTAGAGTGTTAAGGTTGATTTTTTAGATTGAGAGTTTCAGGTTACATCTTCCTGAGTTTTAAAAATCAGAAATATTGTTTCCTCGTATCTGTCCGGGTTCGTTTGGTGATATTGTTTGGATTGAATCTGGAGTTTCTTGAGGTTACTGCTTTGTTTGGTTTTTCACGGATTTTTTTTTGGGGCTGTTTAATCTGCTGAACTGCTGTGTGCGTGCTGCTGTAAATTTTGCTGACCTTCATATTTCTCTATTGCTGGTTTTTGGATGCTGCTACTGCTGAATTTTACCTCTTTTACCCTTATTTCCAGGTATATATATTTAGACTCATGTTATTGCAAAGTTTCAATGTTGCAAAGAAATGAAATCTGGAATTCTAAATACGTCCGCTATCCATTTAAATTCATTAGTTGAGTTTCAATTATTTTTAGTTAACTAATATAGCTTATGCTCGGCATGGGAGCTATTAGTCCATCACACCTCTTTTTGAAGTTAGTATAAGCTTTGCAATAATTCTATTTATTTCAGAATCTCATTAAGTATAGTTATATTCGAACTGTCGAGACAGGGGACTTGGTAGAAAGTTGACTATTCCTTAAACTTTGTATTTAGACCATGTTAACTAAGCGCTTGGTAACATGAAAATATCGAGGAACCACGCTAGTAAACTTCGTCAAGCTTGATATTGTTTAATTCTAGTTGACATAAGTATTCTCGTTTATACAAAATAGGGCCTAATAATGGGGATAACTATAAGTGAGAGGTGAATCGATATAATTCGTTACGATAAAGATATTGGAATATTCCGGATGGTTCATATGTGTATTTGCGGTATATGTAATGTCATTTTATTAAATCAATTTGTAGATTAGTTCTCTTTCTTAACAACCAATGGTCCATTTATCTTAGGAATGCGATTAACTCATTTCTTATAAAAATAGTATATAAAAAATAATGTCGATAATTTTACAAAGTACAGATTTAGTATTTGTAAATAGCTTGCATAAGCCAAGATAAAAATTAGTTTGATTTTATCTATCCCAAATTCAATCATCGTAAGCAAATTAACCAAATAATTAGAACTTTGGACTAAAAACAAGTTGTGTAGAAGAATGGATTTATGAATACTGATTGCAACATTTTAGTCAAAGATATACAAAGTAGAGTTCGCTACGAGTAGAATAATGAAAATTCTTCGAAAACTATTGGTTTGCTTATCAATTAATTTTTTTAGTTTTACATGTAATTCGCTTGGTAAGTTTGTAAACAACATACACTTAGTCCTAAACCTAGGAAAATAATAAATAACTTGTGCATATAATCATCAAGTACTAAAAGTACATAACCAAATTACGGATACTGTATTCACGATAAAATGGTAATTTTAGCTGCACGTTATTTATTTATCTTTCATCTCATTAACTCTTCCAATTTGAATAGTTTTGAGGTATATAATTTACACGTTTAAAATATAACCTGTGGTCAACACCTAATAAATCTTGATTTTTCAAGAAATCTCGAGGTATCCCATTCGGTGATTTTCCATGACTTTCATATCTAAAATAGATGGACATAATAAACATTTGTAGAAAATTTATATTACCATTAAGAATATTTTGTGTAATTGGGGACACGTTCGCGTGACATGATTACATTTCTAAAAATAATTCGGAGTATGCGTTCGCGCAACTTCGAGCAAACTTTCTTAAAAAAGGGGTTTTTCGGAGGTTATTAAATTAATTTATTTCATATAACCCGAGATGTGCAGTTCACCATTTAATCATACAAGAGTAACGAATGTTCGTAATTTTATTTTAAGCACGCGCAATTTCAGCCATAAATTCATTTTTTATAATAAAAAATATAAAAAATACTATCAATCTTATTGTGTACACGTATGCGTGACACGATTCTTTATATTTATATAAAAAATACGAATATACGTACGCGTGATTCGTTTCAAGGTAGGTCTATAATTGTAAACAATCTAACCAAAAGCGGTAACAAAATCATGCAACAAAGAAAAAAATGTATTTAATAAATCAAGATAATTAAGCCAAGTATAAAATGGTTAAGCGACCGTGCTAGAACCACGGAATTCGGGAATGACTAACACCTTCTCCCGGATTAACAGAATTCCTTACTCGGATTTCTGGTTCGCAGAACGACAAACAGAGTCATATTTTCCTCGATTCGGGATTAAAACCGGTGACTTAGGACGCCATAAAATTCCCAGGTGGCGACTCTGAAATTAATAAAAAATCTCGTTTCGATTGTCCTTTAATCGGAAAAACTCCCTTTACACTTACGCCCTCCTCCGAAATGTTATGTAAAGGAGAGGTGTGACAGCTCTGGCGACTCTGCTGGGGATTGAGAAACCCAGAACCACTGATTCAGGGTTCAAGAATTCGAGCTTAAAATAACTGTTATAGTTGTCTTTGTTTGTTATCTGATTTTTTCACATATTTATGCTTAATGTACTAAATGTTGCTTTTTACCGCTTTAATATTACCTGAATTGTGTATATAAAACTGCTACGAAACCCTTCTTCTTTCTGAGTCTTCTGAATTTATGGTGCACACGTGCGCGTGACCCACCTTTCTGTTAGAAGTCATACCAAATAAGACGAAGTTGGGACAAGTAACTAGGTCGGGTAGACTTTCATGCTCCCGGTACGTTGCCCCCATTTCGGCTCAAGCTGTCCGTTTGGGTAAGCCAGGTCTAGAACAATATGCCTCAGGTTTTTCACTTAGAATAACTCAGCCTCGTACCGGATCCCTAGTAGGAACGTCTGTTTGCATCATGTACATTTGACCTTGGAGACTCAACACAGGGGTTGGGTCTGTCTAGGACAGATGCACCCGAAATGAAAAGACCATCCTGATGCATCCTACTTGCTACTTGTGCATTCATTTGCCTCGGATTTGCATGTTGACCAGCTTAATTGGGAAAAGAAAAAAAAATCATTGTGAGAACCGAGAAATAAAATGGGCTGTTTTAGAAAATTCCCAAAATAGTTTTAAATTTTGAAAAAAAAGAGAAGAAGAAGTGTTACATAAATAAAAAAAATGATTTTCTTTTTATGAGTCTCTGTTTTCAAAAGGAGTCTTGATTTTGTTAAAATTAATCGCAGATACAAAATGAGCACCACCCAAAACCCACCATTCGCAAATGTAGATGAGTTTCTATTTCGGCTTCAGATATGGTAGCATGAGTTAGGAGAAGATGGTCAGAAATGGGTCATTAAGCATTTGGGAACTCTCACAGATATTATGAAAGTTAAACCACGTGATGATTTGATTGCGACGTTAGTGACTTTTTGGGACCCTGTTCACAATGTCTTTCGCTTCTCTGATTTCGAGCTTACTCCTACATTAGAAGAGATAACTGGATATGCCGGTTTTGACAGAGATTTGAGAAACCAAAATCTTATATTCCCAAGGGCTCCCACAGTGCATCGATTCTTTGGTCTTCTGAACATCAGTAATCAAATCAGAAAAAGCAACGTTGTCAAAGGGTGTTGTTCTTTCAACTTCCTGTATTCAAGGTTCGGAAAGCTGGACGGATTTGAAATTCATGAAAAGGGCCTTACTAACAAACAGAGCAAAGACACCTGGCAGATTCACCGTCGCTTCGCTTTCATGGTGGCTTTTCTGGGAATCATGGTCTTCCCAAACAAAGAACGAACAATTGATATTCGCACAGTGAAAGTCGTACAGGTCCTCACTACCAAGGAAAATCACACCCTTGCCCCGATCATTCTCTCAGACATTTATCGGGCGTTGACTTTATGTAAATCAGGGGCAAAAGTCTTCGAAGGGTGCAAAATTTTGTTGCAAATGTGGATGATCGAACATCATCCCAAGTTCATGCAGTATGGTCCAAGTAGTGACAATTTCATCGAAAGTTATGAAGAAAGAATAAAAGATTATAAATCTCCAGAAGGGGTGAAAGCCTGGATATCTCATCTAAGATCTTTAACGGCAAGTCAAATTGAGTGGACTTTGGGATGGCTCCCAGTAAGAGAAGTGATACACATGTCAACCTTTAATAGTTATTTGCTGCTATTGGGATTGAGAAGCGTCCAGCCATATACACCACAGAGAGTTCTAAGACAACTAGGGAGATACCAAGTGGTGCCTGATGATGAGGATTTAAGTATGCAAGTGATCGAGTTACACCCCGAAGCCACTCTTCCCGAGGCTTTAATTCAGTAGATGTGGAATGGATGTCGATACTTGAAAGATGATACTCAAGTTCCCGATCCTGCAAAGGGCGAGATGAATCCAGAATATGCAAGGTGGTTTGAGAAATGATCCCGCGTGGATGATGCACCAGAACCCGATCTTAGAAGGCCTATAAAAAGACCACATGTTCAAACATTTGACGATAAAATTCGAGAACGATTGGTTTGGGGAGAAAAGGAAAAGGGATACAAAGCGACTATTCATGCCTTAAAGGAAAGTCTGAGGAACCTCAATTTGGAGAAAGACTTACAAGCACAAGAAGCAGAAGGTGAAAAGAAGAGTCTGACTTGTGAAAATAAAAATCTCCACGCTCAATTTCAAAAAATGAAGAAAGCTTCTGAAGCACCAATGATAAGTTGGAAAGATCAAAAAATCATCGCCAATCTTTTGGAAAAAATGCAAGATTATGACTCTATTTTGGCAAAGACTGAAAAGGCGTTAGGCAAAGCTAAGGAAAGAATCATACAATTAAACGAGGAGGCCAAATCTAATAAGGAACGCCAAGTAATGCAATCCGAAGAAGACAGGGCACAATTCAAGAAAGAGAAAGACCGTTGGATACATTCAGAAGCTCAACTCCATGCACAATTGGAAGAAGCAAGAAGGTACAATATAAAACATCAGCACGCAGACATCGACAGAGAAAGAGCACAAGCAAGACTCGATCAGGCCAGACTTCGAGCTCAATTAGAGTCAGCTTTAGATCGCAAAGACCGTATAAGAGATGTAGCTACCACTCGCCAACAGCAACTGCAAAACCAAGACCAACGTCTCCAAAATTTCAGGGCACAAATCCATGATTTGGCGGTTTACACCTCTCAAAGTTATGTGAAATGCCAAGGGATGGATTATGAAAGGTTTATAGAGCATGCACCTGTTTTTTCCCGTCATCTGGCAATGGAGTTAGAAAGAATGTATCGTACACTAGGAGGTCAGCCGGGTCAAGCCCCACCGTGAGCAGATGATCCAACGATTGAAAATAAAAGTGGGGAGTGGAGCATGTTCACAGCTGTTAAAGAGTTATGTCTTTTGTTTGATTTGGGTTTGTGTCGAGTTTTAAAACCATTTTCTTATAATGTTTTCCAAATGTAATGTCCGTTCCATCTTTGTATTATTTCAAGAATAAATAAAAGTGTTGACAATTGCCTTCCGCCGGAACTACGCACGGTCTGATTCATGCGGGGACATGATACGTAGGCAATCTCTATAAGATTCGACCACAATCAGAAGAAGGAATAAAATAAAGAGTGAGTGACAATAAAAAGAAAGATCAAGAAAAGCTGGGATGACACAAGCAACCGAGCAAATACATGATAGAAAATGGTTATTTGTCTAGGAACATTGCATCTCAATGTGTAATTGTATATGTGTTAAACTCTCAAAACTAACAAGTTTGCTCATTTCCAGAATTCAAGCAGTTAGTTTATCTAGAGTATACTGGCACATTATCATTATCAAACCAGATCAAAAGGACCGATACCCGAAAGCATGTCTATCCCGGATGTCGACACAGGTATTGAGATAGAGGAGATGGACGTCGGTAAAATGAAAGAAGAGATGCTTAAACTTAAGCAACAAATGGCCGAAATGTATCGGGCTTGGTCTACAGGACAATCACCCCCATCTTACCCAGCTAAACCTGCCTCCACCCCACCACTAGCTCAAACTCAGGATAATTCTGCCACTGAACTATCCCCGAGTTTCCCCATCTACCAGCACTACCGAGGCACCACCTCTCATACACCACAGTCTCCACCCCCTAAACCAGTTCCATACCCTCCTCCACCCATAACTCCTGTCTTCGTAGCACCTCCCCCAGCTACATTCCACAAATCTCCTAGTGAGCCTATGTTCCAGGCCCAGGACAACCAATACTACCCCCCAGAGCCCACTTTCAAAGCTTCCAAAACCCATTCATTTACTCCCCATTTTGACCTCCCAACAGAAATTGACAAGCCAGTCAAAAATAACGAACAAGAAGAGATGTTCAGGAAGGTCAAAAGCTTAGAACAATCGTTCCGAGACATGCGAGGGTTAGGAGGGCAGGTCAGTGTGGCCTACAAGGACCTATGTTTGTTCCCAAATGTGCAATTACCAGCTGGTTTCAAGATGCCCAAGTTTGACCTATACAACGGGCACGACGATCCAGTAGCCCACTTGAGGGGTTTTTGCAGCAAGATGAGGGGAGCTGGGGGAAGAGACGAATTATTAATGGCTTACTTCAGTCAAAGTTTGAGCGGATCAGCTTTGGAGTGGTATACCCACCAAGACCATGGGAGATGGTACACCTGGGATGACCTGGCACAGGCATTTGCTTGTCACTTCCAATACAATCTGAAAATCATCCCAGATCGACTATCCTTGACAAAATTTGAGAAAAAGCACAGTGAAAGCTTTAGAGAGTACGGTTTCCGGTGGAGGGAACAGGCAGCAAGGGTAGATCCCCCAATGAAGGAAAGTGAGATGGTAGATTACTTCCTACAAGCCTTGGAACCCACTTATTATGCCCATTTGGTTTCAGCGATAGGAAAATAATTCAACGAAGTAGTGAAGATGGGAGGTATGGTGGAAGAAGACCTCAAGTCGAATAAAATCATGAGCTATTCGGCTATTAAAGCAACTACTCAAGCTATTCAAGGTGGAGTAGGAGGGATTGGAAAGAAGAAAAGAGAGGAAGCGGCAATGGTTGATTCAGGAACTTGGTCGGGATCCAAAGGTTCACCTCATTACTACAATCAACATCGATCCCACCAACCAACTTATCACCACAATTCACCCCAACACTACTATCACCCGTCGGAACCTCATTTTTCCGTCAACCATGCGCAAGCATACAATCAGCCACCTGCCCACGCTCATTGGCGTGCTCCTGTCATACCAAGTACCTACCCTTATCCGCGAACCTATCCCGGACCAGGTTTCAGGCCTAATCAAGAACTCAAGGGTGAAAGGTTGCAGAAAAAGAAAACCTTTACTCCATTGGGAGAATCCTACACTAGTCTGTTCCACAGGCTAAGACAGCTAGATATGCTAAGGCCGATACAATCCAAGCTGCCAAATCCTCCTCCAAAGAATCTGGACTACACTGTTAGCTGTGAGTATTGTTCTCGTACACCAGGCCATGATACAGAAAAGTGCTGGCATTTAAAAAATGCAATACAAGAGCTGATTGATACTAATAAAATTGAAGTTCAAACCCCCGAAGCTCCCAATATCAACAGAAATCCAATGCCAGCCCATCAGGAGGCCAATATGATAGAAATAGTACGGGCTGATGGGGAAACAAAGAAGCCGTCACAAACCGTCATGATGATTCGGTCTCATGAAGCCAAGACAGATGAACAGTTAGCAGAGGAGAAGCCGGTACCTAAGTAGAACAAAAACGGTGATGAGCCATCTGTGGTAGTTGAGAAGGGATCTTCGAGCAAAGTTGCCACGACGCAGGAAGGGTTAAAGGTGATTGTACCAGGGGTGGCCAGCAAACCCATCATAGTCGTGGAAGGAGCCCGTGTAGATTGGGTTATTATCAAGCCAGTAACCCAGTTACTAGTGATCAACAACAAGGCTGTTCCATGGAACTACGAACGGGTGACGGTAATGTACAAAGGAAAAGAAGTCAAGGGAGAAGTCTGTGAAGTGCAAGGCTTGACTCGCTCGGGAAGATGTTTTACTCCCGAAGAGTTAAGAAAAACTAAAAATAATCCAACACCAATGAAGAAAGCCGTGACTGAAGAAGAAGCGGAAGAATTCTTGAGAAAGATGAAGCTGCATGACTATTCTATCGTGGAACAATTGAAAAAGACACCCGCTCAAATTTCATTATTGTCATTGCTGATCCATTCGGACAAGCACCGTCAAGCTTTATTGAAGATCTTGAATGAGGCACACGTTCCTGATAAGATCTCCGTGAATCACTTGGAAACAATAGCCAACAAAATCTTTGAGGCAAATAGAATCACATTTTCTGATGATGAATTGCTTGTGGAAGGTATTGAGCACAACAGAGCTCTTTACCTCACATTGAAATGTGAAAACTCCGTAGTGACCCGGGTGTTGGTTGACAATGGGTCAAGCGCAAACATCTGCCCTCTCTCCACTCTGAGCAAGTTGAAAATAAAAGAGGAGAGGATCCACAAGAATAGTATTTGCGTACGGGGATTTGACGGTGGAAGCAGAGATTCATTTGGCGACATAGTGCTGGAGCTGACAATAGGGCCAGTTGAATTCACAATGGAGTTTCAGGTGTTGGATATAGCTGTTTCCTATAATTTACTGTTGGGTCCACCATGGATCCATACCGCTAAAGCAGTTCCATCAACACTACACCAGGTAGTGAAGTTTGAATGGGATAAACAAGAAATAGTTGTGCATGGGGAAGACAGTTTAAATGCTCACAGTAGTGCCATTGTACCGGTCGAGGGAATAAAGAATGACCAGGGACCATGGGTTTACTAGGTTTCTGACACAATATTGGTAGAGAAAATTCCGGAGGGGAAATACATTCCGAATCCAAAGATAACCGCTGCATCAGTCATGGTAGCCTATGAAATGTTGAAGAATGGTTTTGTACTCGGCAAAGGTTTGGGCTCATCTTTGCAAGGCATTATACAACCAGTATCTCTTCCCGAGAACTGGGGAACATTTGGTTTGGGATTCATACCCACTGTCACAGACGTGAGAAAGGCCAGAAAGCCAAAACAGAAGGCATGGGTCCTTCCAAAGCCAGTCCCACATCTATCAAAGTCTTTTGTCAAGTCTGGTACCAGAAATCACCCGATCACAACAATTCCTAAATCCATGATTAATCCTGAGGAGGAATTAATTGAAAGATTTGAAAAGTTGTTTGACGATGTGAACATGGTGGAAAGCGGTGAAGGTTCTAGCAACGCAGAAGTTCAATTCGTGGGGCTAGAGACAAAGCTTAATAACTGGAAAGCCACTCCTCTCCCCATTCGAAAGGAGTCTTGGTAGTTTATTTTGATTTTCCTTCAGTTTGTTTGGGTTACTTCAGGGTTGTAATCCAAATTTTTATCTTACAATTTATTTGAAGTGTGCAAACCTTGTTATCTTTCATCATCCAATGAAATACAGTTTCCTTTTCATTATCATTCCTGATAGTTTTCTTTTGTTTTTCTTCTTTTTTCTGTACAGTCCTTTTTACGCTGGCTCTAGTGATATGGCATGCATAAGGAATCCTCAGCCCAGTCTTAAAAATCAATTTGATTCCGAAATAATAATTCAAGAAGTATATTGTGATTATGAATCAGAATATGATGAGGATGAGGCTTTCGAAGAGATTAGTAAAGAGTTAATTCATTTTGAAGAAAAAACCAAACCTAACCTGAGTGATACCGAAGACATCAATCTAGGAGACACAAATAATATCCGAGAAACTAAAATAAGTGTCCACCTCGAACCAAAGATCCGGGAAGAGTTAATTAAAGCACTCATCGAATTCAAAGATGTTTTTGCATGGTCATATGACGACATGCCAGGCTTGAGCACTGATTTAGTGGTTCACAAATTGCCCACTGATCCAATGGTGCCTCCTGTCAAGCAAAAGTTGAGGAAGTTCAAGACTGACATGAGTGTGAAAATTAAAGAAGAAATCACCAAACAGTTGGATGCAAAGGTCATTCGGGTCACTCGATATCCTGTTTGGTTGGCTAATGTCGTTTCTGTGCCAAAGAAAGACGACAAGATTAGAGTATGCGTCGATTACCGCAATCTCAACAAAGCAAGTCCAAACGATAACTTCCCATTACCCAATATCCATATTTTGATCGATAATTGTGCCAAGCATGAAATAGGACCTTTTGTGGATTGTTATGCCGGGTATCATCAAATTCTAATGGATGAAGAAGATGCAGAAAAAACGGCATTCATCACACCATAGGGAACCTATTGCTACCGGGTAATGCCATTTGGTTTGAAGAACGTCTGGGCAACTTACATGAGAGAAATGACTACGGTGTTTCATGATATGATACATAAGGATATTGAGGTATACGTGGACGATGTGATCATAAAATCAAAGCATCAGGCCGACCACATTGGGGATTTGAGGAAATTCTTCCTGAGACTTCGCAGGTACAACCTCAAGCTTAACCCTGCCAAGTGCGCATTTGGTGTTCCATCTAGAAAGCTATTGGGATTCATAGTCAGTCGGCGAGGCATCGAGTTAGACCCATCAAAGATCAAAGCCATCCAAGAATTGCCACCTCCAAGGAACAAGACTGAAGTAATGAGTTTGTTAGGGAAGTTGAATTACATCAGCAGGTTTATTGCTCAGCTCACGACAACTTGTGAGCCTATTTTCAAATTGTTGAAGAAGGATGTTGCGGTCAAATGGACTGATAAGTGTCAAGAGGCGTTTGATAAGATAAAAGGATACTTGTCAAATCCACCCATGATGGTTCCGCCAGAACCAGGAAGTCCTTTGATTCTTTACTTGACAGTCTTTAAAAATTCATTTGGTTGTGTACTAGGGCAACATGACATCACCGGCAGAAAGGAACATGCCATCTATTACCTTAGCAAGAAGTTCACAGCTTATGAGGTTAAGTACACTCATCTGGAAAGGACATGTTGCGCCCTAACTTGGGTAGCTTAGAAATTGAAACACTATTTGTCATCCTACACTACTTACCTCATTTCGCGTCTGGATCCGTTGAAATATATTTTTCAAAAGCCTATGCCAACAGTGAGACTTGCAAAGTGGCAGATATTGCTCACAAAATTTGAAATCATCTATGTGACTCGGACTGCAATAAAATCCCAAGCATTGGCCGATCATTTAGCCGAAAACCCGGTCGACGAAGAGTACGAGCCATTGAGGACTTATTTTCCCGATGAAGAAGTAATGCATATCAGTGAGATGGAGCAAATTGAAAAACCTGGCTGGAAACTTTTCTTTGATGGGGCTGCTAACATGAAAGGAGTCGGGATAGGAGCTGTGATTATTTCTGAAACCGGACATCACTATCCTGTTACGGCTCAACTTCGATTTTATTACACCAATAATATGGCTGAGTATGAAGCTTTTATTTTGGGGTTAAGGCTAGCTGCAGACATGGATATCCAGGAAATCTTGGTCTTGGAAGATTCGGATCTTCTGGTACATCAAATTCAAGGAGAATGGGAAACACGAGACTTGAAGCTCATACTATACCGACAATGTTTACATGATCTTTGTCAACGGTTTCGATCAGTGGAGTTCAGGCATATTCCAAGGATCCATAACGAGGTTGCCGATGCATTGGCTACCCTGGCATCAATGTTGCACCATCCGGACAAAGCTTATGTGGATCCACTGCATATTCAAGTCCATGATCAGCACGCTTACTGCAACATGATTGAAGAAGAATTTGATGGTGAACCATGGTTCCACGACATCAAGGAATATATCAGAATGGGGATATATCCAGCACAAGCCACAGGGGATCAAAAGAGAACCATTAGACGGTTGGCAAATGGATTCTTCTTAAGTGGAGGAGTTTTGTATAAAAGAACACCAGACCTTGGATTATTAAGATGCATAGATGCTAGACAAGCTACGACTGTCATGTTTGAAGTACATTCGGGAGTTTGCGGACCCCACATGAGCGGATATGTGTTGGAAAAGAAAATTCTCCGAGCTGGTTACTATTGGCTTACCATGGAGAGAGATTGTATCAGTTTTGTGCGCAAATGTCATCAATGCCAGATACACGGAGATTTGATTCATTCTCCACCATCCGAGTTACACACAATGTCGGCACCATGGCCCTTCGTCGCTTGGGGCATGGATATTATTGGACCAATTGAGCCGGCAGCATCCAATGGGCACAGGTTCATTCTGGTAGCCATTGATTATTTCACCAAATGGGTTGAGGCCAAAACATTCAAATCGGTGACCAAGAAAGCTGTGGTCGATTTTGTTCACTCAAATATCATATGTCGATTCGGAATCCCAAAGGTGATCATCACAGATAACGGTGCTAATCTTAACAGTAACTTAATGAGAGAGGTATGTCAATAGTTTAAGATTATACATCGCAATTCTACCCCATATCGGCCCAAGGCGAATGGAGCAGTCGAGACAGCTAACAAAAACATAAAGAAGATACTTCGGAAAATGGTAGAAGGTTCAAGACAATGGCACGAAAAATTACCATTTACGTTGTTGGGATATCGCACTACTATTCGCACTTCGGTAGGAGCAACTCCTTATTTGTTGGTATATGGCACTGAGGCGGTAATTCCTGCAGAAGTTGAAATTCCTTCCCTTCGGATCGTCGCCGAAGCTAAGATTGATGATGATGAATGGGTCAAAACCCGTTTGGAGCAGTTAAACTTGATTGATGAAAAATGATTGGCAGCAGTATGTCATGGCCAATTGTATCAAAGAAGAATAGCAAGCGCATACAACAAAAAGGTGCGTCCCCGAAAGTTTGAAGTGGGTCAACAGGTGCTGAAACGTATTCTTCCACATCAGGTTGAAGCAAAGGGCAAGTTTGCCCCGAATTGGAAAGGACCGTTCATTGTGACCAGAGTATTGTCCAATGGTGCATTATGTTTAACAGATATTGAAGGAAAATGCATAGACATGGCTATCAATTCTGATGCAGTAAAGAGATATTATGCATGATTTTTCTTTGGTATAATTATTGAATGTTTGTATTTGGCATTATTTCGAAGATTGGAATGACGAAGGCAATTTATTTTGCTATCTAAACACTTTACCCTTTGTTCCCCCTTTGAGCCACATTTGTTTCTTTCCTACCCTCTTTTGGAATCAAAAATGAAAAAAAAAGAAAAATTATTGGAGTGAACTACGTTTGACCTGATTCCTCAAAGAGGATACGTAGGCGCCTCACGGCTCGGTCATAGGGTGCATAATATGCATAATGTGCATAATATAACATAGCAAAATAAAACATCAAAAGACCCCCAAACAAGAAACTGGGGAAGGAATTGTATTGGCAATAAGAAAAATGATTCCAAGAGTTGTAATTCTAAACCCATATCAAATTGTTTTGGCTGTTGATACCCTTTCATTCCAACCACATCCCAAAAGACCTTTCGATCCATCTTAGAAAAATGCCGAGTCGAGCAAATGGAGGTGATTCATAACACTCTGGTCCAAACAGGAAAAAACGATGAAAATGAGAGAGTCTTATAGGTGAAAACCCTCACGGGCACCATGAGACGACGGAAGATGAGAGAGTCTTATAGGTGAAAACCCTCACGGGCACCATGAGACGACGGAAGAGGAGAGAAAGTAAAATGAGAGAGTCTTATTGGTGAAAACCTTCGCAGGCACCACAAGGCGAAAAGGAATTAAGAAATAAACAAATGAGGGAGGTTTGTCGGTGAAAACTCTTTAAGACACTGCAAGTCGAACAAGGTCCGTAAGTTGGCAAAAAGTAAAATTGGGTTGTGGAAATTTTGGAAAGCAAAGTGAAACAATTGAAAAAGAGATTGGTTAAATAGACTGGGCTGATTAATCCAAAATGCATACCCTGATCATTGGTGCCAGTGACTCCAATCAGATAAGTTCCTTATTCCTATCTCCAACAGTCATCCAAATTTGGATTTTTCTTTTCATTCTTAATTGTCAAAAATCGTCATGTTCGTCGCTAATAGTCTTACTCATCTAAAGCTTTTGAGGAAACTTTCGTTCCAGCAAATAAAAAGGAATGTCAAGGTATACTACCAAGATTCAAAACTGCACAATACGGCCATGATAGGCGGGAGGTAATGGGATGAAAATAAGATATGGGTGTGAGAAAAAGTTGAATAAGAGAAGTGGTTCAGTAATGTCATGAGAGACATATGGTTACGATTGAAAGGGTTTGAAGTGAAAACAACAGCTGGGGATACTACGGTTAAGGATCAATTATAAGGATAAAACAGTCTTTTCAACCGCTTCAAGGCAGTAAAACAGGACAGAGAAACCTCACCCCCAGCAAGAATGCCACAAATAACCACCACGCCCTAAACTAACAAGATTTTCATTGATTTGAAACAGGGGCAAAAACAATATTTGTTTCAGGAAACACCCGGTGAGGGAAGCAAGCAGGCATCCACCTGGAAAACAAGGAAGAGCAATGAAGTATCGACAAGCAGGCGTCCACCTGGAGAACAAGGAAGAACAATTGAAATATCAGCAAGCAGGCGTCCACCTGGAGAACAAGGAAGAGCAATGAAGTATCAGCAAGCAGGCATCCACCTGGAGAACAAGGAAGAACAATTGAAATATCATAAAACAGGCGTCCACCTAGAGAACAAGGAAGAGCAATGAAGTATCGGGAAGCAGGCGTCCACCTGGAGAACAAGGAAGAACAGTTGAAATATCAGCAAGCAGGCGTCCACCTGGAGAACAAGGAAGAGCAATGAAGTATCGGCAAGCAGGCGTCCACTTGGAGAACAAGGAAGAACAGTTGAAATATCAGCAAGCAGGCGTCCACCTGGAGAATAAGGAAAGAGCAATGAAGTATCGGCAAGCAGGCGTCCACATGCTTGCTTGGAAGAACAATTGAAATATCAGCAAGCAGGCGTCCACCTGGAGAACAAGGAAGAGCAATGGAAACATCAGCAGTCAGGCGTCCACCTGGAGAACAAGGAAGAACAGTTGAAATATCAGCAAGCAGGCGTCCACCTGGAGAACAAGGAAGAGCAATGAAGTATTGGCAAGCAGGCGTCCACCCGGAGAACAAGGAAGAACAGTTGAAGTATCAGCAAGCAGGCGTCCACCTGGAGAACAAGGAAGAGCAATGGAAACATCAGCAGTCAGGCGTCCACCTGGAGAACAAGGAAGAACAGTTGAAATATCAGCAAGCAGGCGTCCACCTGGAGAACAAGGAAAGAGCAATGAAGTATCGGCAAGCAGGCGTCCACATGCTTGCTTGGAAGAACAGTTGAAATATCAGCAAGCAGGCGTCCACCTGGAGAACAAGGAAAAGCAATGGAAACATCAGCAGTCAGGCGTCTACCTGGAGAACAAGGAAGAACAGTTGAAAATATCAGCAATCAGGCGTCCACCTGGAGAATAAGGAAGAACAGTTGAAGTATCAGCAATCAGGCGTCCACCTGGAGAACAAGGGAATATACTTCAAATTTCGAGGTCAGGAGCCCCCGTGAAGAATAGAATGGCGATTTATTTTTGACATTGTTGGTTGAAGTCAGGAGCCCACCCATATAATGGAGGAATACACTTAGAATCAATAAAGCATAGGAATCCGATCGGAATCCCCAGCGGGAAACAACAAAGAATCCGAAGCAGAGGAATGAAGTACAAGACTCGATGAAAAACAATACAAAAAGGAAACAAGCAGTTCAAGATCGGTAGTCCGAAGAGAATACGAGACAAATCGGAAGCAAAAGATACCAAAGGAGTCACCAAGACATCAAAGCAACAAGAGACACAAGGGCATGATCTAGATAAGATTTTGTAATTCATATACCATAGTCTAGTCTAGCTTTTTGTTTTTCTTTAAGCAGTGTGTAATAAGGAGGTCAGCAAGCAGTAAAAGCAGCATGCAACAGCAGTG
Organism: Nicotiana tabacum; assembly: GCF_000715075.1. Taxonomy (NCBI): domain Eukaryota; kingdom Viridiplantae; phylum Streptophyta; class Magnoliopsida; order Solanales; family Solanaceae; genus Nicotiana; species Nicotiana tabacum. Next base: position 47,640,074 of record NC_134089.1, on the reverse strand, counting down.
ACATCACAGTCCCATGGTATTCCCAGCTACCAAAACTTTCCGAACTACATTGACCTGATTCCTTTATAGCCAAGGATATGTAGGAAACCTTTGAAGTAGAGGTTCGGTCAAATCTTTCAAAAAATGCTTCCCACGGAGTATTCAAAACAGGCAAAAATCGCTCGTATCCGCTCACTTTATCTTTGCACGAAAACTCTTCGTGTTTCCGGACAAAGAAGGGCAGCTGTGAGCACGTGATTTTTTCCACATACGAATTACTCCAAAATAACTCCCGAAATTAGGTCTTTTCTTTAATTATGTGTTATTTTTAGGAAATGTTGTACGGATTTCCTGTTTGTTTGCATAGGTATATGTGCGTGTGTAATTTTATTAATGCATTTAAAAATAATATAATGTAATATGTGTTGCATGTGCATTTAGGATTTAGTTTTTCAATTTAGGAATTAACAGGTTTGTTTTACAAAAAGAAAAATCACAAAAATATGTAATTATTGTAATTTTGTCATTTAAATGTGCCCTTATGTGATTTCATTGATTTGCGTGTTAATTATTATAAGTATTAATTAATATTTGTAGTTGTATTTAGATTTTACAATTAATTAGGAATTGTATTTAAATCAGAAAATTAAAGAAGAAAAAGGAAAAGAATTCAAAAAATGAAGAAAGAATCGGATTGGGCCAGTTTTAAGCCCAAAGAGTTGCACTTCCTACCCAGCCCATACCCGTCCCAAATCTAGTCCACCTATATCTAAATTAAACGACGTCATTTCATCAAGCTCAATCTGGTTCGTTGATTTCACTTGATCAACGCTCCATATCAATTCTTCCACACCCGACCCGTGCCCGTCCAAAACTGATTCGGTCTTGAGGATAAACAAAACGACGTCGTTCCACTTACTCGATTAATCCAGACCATTGATCTCATCAGATCGAACGGTCTGGATCCAACCCTCACGTGCATATATAAAGGGTCCAAACTAACCCCCCCCCAAACCAAGCCCCCTCCTCTTATTTCTCATCAAACCTCGTCTCTTTTAGAGACGAGGAACCCTAATAGCCGCCACCCCGTTCCCTCGCCGTAAACCTGGCGGCGCCGGCTCCAATGGCCGTGAAATTCACACCACTAGAGCACCTAACCGCCCTCTTCACGAATCCCTTAACCATTTTGCTCGAATCAGGCCGAAGCTTCTCAAATCTTCAATCGAAGATTCGAGCAAAACCCAACACTACCCCAACTTACCTGACACTCACACCTGATATCCGCTAGGTTTCCCCCATAACATAAAAGATCTTGGTTCTGTTCGAATATTTCTAGAAATGCTCGAATTTTAGATAGAAAAATCAGGAACCCTAAAAAATCCAAATTGAGAATACTTCGAGTAAAGTCTGTTCAACCTCAAAATGTCCGAATCCTAGTTTGAGCCTATGTCCGTATAAGTTCTGAAGGTTTGAGGTATTTTTTTTTTTTCTGTATTTATGATTTTTGTTTATCTGTGTATTTGTGTATTTTAGTTTTGATTAATTTTCCACACTTTTTCAATTCATCTTTTCATTCCCAGTGACCCTTTTATTTGGTCGATTTCTCTTCCGTAATTAAGTTGTACATGTTATAAACTACATAGTCGATTTGATTAATGTCGTCGAATAGTTAGCTTCATAAACCCCCTGTGTTGAACAAAACCATGAATTACCCTGTTAGTATGATTAATTCTGTTTGTGTTGTGTATATGTAATTGATTAATTAGATGTCAATGTTCAGTTTGTTCATATAAGTTTGAATCATTTTTGGCATTCTGTTTGGTTTTAATTTCGATGGTTGATGGTCTGATTAGTTAAAGTTCTGTTTGATTGTACACAATGTTCTGAATCCTGGGAATCTTAGTATTTAAGGTATTCTTTGCCTTAAAACCTTTGAATTGGTTATAGCCGTTGTAGTTAATTGAATTCAGATAGTGGTTGGATTTGAGTATATTGGAGAGGTTCAATGCAGGTTGAAAGGGAGTGGGTAGGGCAGTAATTTCATAACTTTCAGGGCAGTAATAGTAAGGGAATTTCAGGGGTGTTTGGGGAATAAAACAGTTAGTATGATACCTTATTGCTAGTGCTTTATCAATGGGGTATTAATTAATCCTAATGGGGAACCAAAGGAAGTGGAGGGGCTGAAATTAAGGGAAAGTTTTCCTTAGTGGCTGATTAATTAGAAAAGCAGTTTTAGTGTTATTTGAGTGGAAAAAACTGATTTGAAAAGAAAAGGGGGGTCCGGGCAGTAGGCTGGAAAGGGGGGAAACAAGTTGTATAAAAGGGTGTGTTGGGACTGATTTCAAGAGAACACACACAGAAAGAGAGACACACACGGACAAAAAGAAAAAATGAGAAGAAAGAGAGAAAAGTCAGAAGAAAAAAAAAAGAACCTTACATTATAAGTTAGAGTGTTAAGGTTGATTTTTGAGATTAAGAGTTTCAGGTTACATCTTCCTGAGTTTTAAAAATCAGAAATACTGTTTCCTCGTATCTGTCTGGGTTCGTTTGGTGATATTGTTTGGATTGAATCTGGAGTTTCTTGAGGTTACTGCTTTGTTTGGTTTTTCACGGATTTTTTTTGGGGCTGTTTAATCTGCTGAACTGCTGTGTGCGTGCTGCTGTAAATTTTGCTGACCTTCATATTTCTCTATTGCTGATTTTTAGCTGCTGCTACTGCTGAATTTTACCTCTTTTACCCTCATTTTCAGGTATATATATTTAGACTCATGTTATTGCAAAGTTTCAATGTTGCAAAGAAATGAAATCTGGAATTATAAATACGTCCGCTATCCATTTAAATTCATTAGTTGAGTTTCAATTATTTTTAGTTAACTAATATAGCTTATGCTCGGCATGGGAGCTATTAGTCCATCAGACCTCTTTTTGAAGTTAGTATAAGCTTTGCAATAATTCTATTTATTTTAGAATCTCATTAAGTATAGTTATATTCGAACTGTCGAGACAGGGAACTTGGTAGAAAGTTGACTATTCTTTAAACTTTGTATTTAGACCATGTTAACTAAGCGCTTGGTAACATGAAAATATCGAGGAACCACGCTAGTAAACTTCGTCAAGCCTGATATTGTTTAATTCTAGTTGACATAAGTATTCTCGTTTATACAAAATAGGGCCTAATAATGGGGATAACTATAAGTGAGAGGTGAATCGATATAATTCGTTACGATAAAGATATTGGAATATTCCGGATGGTTCAAATGTGTATTTGCGGTATATGTAATGTCATTTTATTAAATCAATTTGTAGATTAGTTCTCTTTCTTAACAACCAATGGCCCATTTATTTTAGGAATGCGATTAACTCATTTCTTATAAAAATAGTATATAAAAAATAATGTCGATAATTTTACAAAGTACAGATTTAGTATTTGTAAATAGCTTGCATAAGCCAAGATAAAAATTAGTTTGATTTTATCTATCCCAAATTCAATCATCGTAAGCAAATTAACCAAATAATTAGAACTTTGGACTAAAAACAAGTTGTGTAGAAGAATGGATTTATGAATACTGATTGCAGCATTTTAGTCAAAGATATACAAAGTAGAGTTCGCTACGAGTAGAATAATGAAAATTCTTCGAAAACTATTGGTTTGCTTATCAATTAATTTTTTTAGTTTTACATGTAATTCGCTTGGTAAGTTTGTAAACAACATACACTTAGTCCTAAACCTAGGAAAATAATAAATAACTTGTGCATATAATCATCAAGTACTAAAAGTACATAACCAAATTACGGATACTGTATTCACGATAAAATGGTAATTTTAGCTGCACGTTCTTTATTTATCTTTCATCTCATTAACTCTTCCAATTTGAATAGTTTTGAGGTATATAATTCACACGTTTAAAATATAACCTGTGTCCAACACCTAATAAATCTTGATTTTTCAAGAAATCTCGAGGTATCCCATTCGGTGATTTCCCATGGCTTTCATATTTAAAATAGATGGACATAATAAACGTTGGTAGAAAATTTATATTACCATTAAGAATATTTTGTGTAATTGGGGACACGTTCGCGTGACATGATTACATTTCTAAAAACAATTCGGAGTATGCGTTCGCGCAACTTCGAGCAAACTTTCTTAATAAAAGGGGTTTTTCGGAGGTTATTAAATTAATTTATTTCATATAACCTGAGATGTGCAGTTCACCATTTAATCATACAAGAGTAACGAATGTTCGTAATTTTATTTTAAGCACGCGCAATTTCGGCCATAAATTCATTTTTTATAATAAAAAATATAAAAAATACTATCAATCTTATTGTGTACACGTATGCGTGACACGATTCTTTACATTTATATAAAAAATACAAATATACGTACGCGTGATTCGTTTCAAGGTAGGTCTATAATTGTAAACAATCTAACCAAAAGCGGTAACAAAATCATGCAACAAAGAAAAAAATGTATTTAATAAATCAAGATAATTAAGCCAAATATAAAATGGTTAAGCGACCGTGCTAGAACCACGGAATTCGGGAATGCCTAACACCTTCTCCCGGATTAACAAAATTCCTTACTCGGATTTCTGGTTCGCAGAACGACAAACAGAGTCATATTTTCCTCGATTCGGGATTAAAACCGGTGACTTGGGACGCCATTAAATTCCCAGTGGCGACTCTGAAATTAATAAAGAATCCCGTTTCGATTGTCCTTTAATCGGAAAAACTCCCTTTACACTTACGCCCTCTTCCGAAATGTTGTGTAAAGGAGAGGTGTGACAATACAAAGATTGCGGATTCTGAGTCAAATGATGATAGTGACGAAGAAGTTCATTATGATATTGATCCAGATATAGAAATAGTCTCGCAAAATGTTGAACAGAAAACTCCTTCAGTCACTTCAGATGAAATACAAGTACTTGGTAGCAAGGAAATGTAGTCTTGAAGCCCTAAAGTTAAGTTCAATAGTTAAAGACACAAGTTCAAAAGTTAAGGACAAACAGTTCTTAACTTACAGTTACAAGTTCTAAAGTTAAGGACAGCTAGTCCTTAACTTATAGTTACAAGTTCAAAAGTTAAGGACATGCAGTCCTTAACTTACAGTTATAAGTTCAAAAGTTAAGGACAATAGATCCTTAACTTTGATTTCCAAGTTCAATAGATCCTTAACTTTCTGCTAGAGTTTTCCTTTTGTGTATACGACTCCGAAATGGTGTTAATATGGCTCCAATAGCTTCGTATGGAGATTTTGAAGTTAGGAGTATGTCCATATGTTGATTTGGTACTTTTTGGCGGAAGTTGGAAGCTTAAGGTTTGGAAGGTTGAGAGGTTTGATCAAGAGTTGAATTTATTGATATCGGATTTGGATTGTGGTTCTAGGAGTTAGTATAGGTTCGTTGTGTCATTTGGGACTTGCATGCAAAATTTGAGTTCATTCAGAGTTGTTTAGGCTTGTTTGGCGCAAATTTTGAATTTGGAAATGTTCATTAGTTCATTAGGCTTGAATTGGGTGCGATTTGTGATTTTGATGTTTTTTGGTGTGCTTTAAGGCCTCAAGTAGGTTCTTGTTATGTTTTGGGACTTGATTGTATGTTCGGACGGGGTCCCGGGGGCCCTGGGTGTATATCGGGTTGAACTTAGAAGAATTTACTGAAACTGCTGAAGTCTGGTGCTTTCGCACCTACGCTACATGGGCGGCATAAGCGGATCTATGGCCGCATATACGAGGTTTGACTTGGGGGCTAAGTCCAAAGGTGCAGAAAGGTGCTCGCAGGTGCGCAGCCGCAAAAGCAGAAATACTCCGCAGAAGCGGAGTTTGGGTTGTTGGTGAGGGACCGCATATCCGATGTTTTATACGCAGAAGCGAATGCACAGGTGCGCATTTTGGGTCTGCAGAAACAAGCATCCTGGACTTAATGGGATACCGCATTTGCGATGCTTTTTCACAGATGCGGAATTCGCTGGTCAAAAATAGCTTAATCGAGAGTTTCATTTCATTCATCACCTTTTGAGTTACAGAGCTTGATTTTGGATGATACTAGAGAGAATTTTCACGATTTGGATCGGGATAAGTGTTTTTGACTCGGATTTGTCCATTATGGATGATTCCATCTTTATTTTTACCATTTAGTTAGTGATTTGAAATGGATAAATGTGTTTTTTTAAAACTTTCCTAAAGCATAAAATGAGGATTTGAAGGTCGATTCTAGGTCAGAATTGGATGATTTTGCTATGGTTTAACTCGCATCGGAATGGGTGTTCGGAATGTGTGAGTTTGTTCGGGTTCTAAGGTGCGATCCCGGGGTTGACTTTTTATTTTTATTAAAGATTGAATCTTTATTATCCGGAATTTCTTACTATGGCTTTTATTTATGATATTAAGTTATTTTGGCTAGATTCGAGCCATCCGGTGTTGGATTTGTGCAGGAAGGTCTTATTAGTAGATTGATTTAGCTTATTTGAGGTAAGTATTTTGTCTAACTTTGTATGGGGGAACTACCCCTAAGGATTTAGGTTGTTTGTATTATTTGCATTATGTGGAAGGCGTGTACACAAGGTGATGAGTGTGTACACAGGCTCATATGTGATATTTGACTAATTTAGACTCTTAAGCTACTTATAAGCATTTAATTGAAGATATTATTATTTTTTCTATCTTTTGTTGTCAATTTATTCTTACATGTGTTAGTTGAAGTGTTATTACAGGTTCTAGTTTCCACGGTCAAAGTTGCTCTTATATGCATTTATTTGTAGATGATGTTACATGCTATCCTCCCTATTGTTGAGTTATACTCATGCATTTAGTCGTAATCGTTATTTCATGATATCTCTTTTATTGCTAAGCTTACACTACGTACTTGAATTGAAAGTTACCATTTCACGAGAATACTTTTATTTGGTAATGTTGTGGCATATGGGCTCATGTGGTACGAGTTGTTATTGTGTTATGATATAGATACACATGCGGTGGTATAAGGGTAGGTATTAAATTGCATGCGATGAGATAAAGTGGTATTTATATGCGTGTTTCTAGTAAGGGAATAACTTGAAGCCACGCAGTGAGATAAGGGGGCTAAAACACATATAGCTATTTCGGAAAAAATATTTTTAAAATAAATGCAAGGCTTACGTGGTGATATAAGGAAAATTGTGATTGTGACTTGTGAAATGAGAATATGAGGGTGTACCTCGGTTGTGAATCTTGTTGCATATTATATGTGAAAAGATTTGTTGATTCGAACGATTATTATTTTTCCTTCATTCGTTTTACTTGTGCTTTTATGGTACTTTATCACTTGTTGTTCCTATCATATATTCACTCTTTGTTGTCCTTATTTGGTTTAGTTTTCGTTGTTAGCCTTATATCATCGTACTGATCTGTTGTCATCTATTTCTTTACTTTCGGTTATTAGATTATATTATACTTTGTTCTATTTTTCTTTTGTCTAGTAGGTGTCTTGACCTAGCCTCTTCACCATTATGGTGTACTCATGCTATGTTTTCTGCACATTTTTGTGCAGATCCAGGTACATCTGCTCGTTTCGGACGTTATTAATTTGACCAGATATCTCGGAGACTTCAAGGTATACCTGCTTGACACTCGTAGGCTCCGGAATTACCTACTATTGTCTTTTCTACTGTTTATCTTCACATCAGACAATATTGTAATTTTGAGGTTTCTAGTGTACTTCTTAGAGCTTATGACCCAGTTTCACCGGTTTTCGAGAATTTTTGGTGATTGTTATTTAGTATTATGATATCATGAGACTTATTAGCTAATTTAATTTTTTAGTGGCTATTTCTGTTAAATTACTTGCATGGGGTCATGACAATTTTTATGTGAAATTGCTTATAATGTTCAAACTTTCAATTCAGTTTCAAATTACTGTGATCATATTTGTAAAGACCCAACTGATCATTTTGAGAAATTATGCCAGGTTTGGCAATTTGAGGTCATGGGTAGCTTCATCTAGTGTATTATGACTTGCCTACATCATTGGCATCCGATTTGTGATTCTAGAGGTTATTTTGATATTTTGATCGTGCGAGCGAGTTCGTGTTATGTTTTTGGATTGGTGTGGGTGTTTGGTTTGGAACCTCAAGGGTTCGGGTGAATTTCGAATTGGGTTCGGAATGATTTTATATCATTTTTGAGTGTTGATACTGGTTCCATTGCATTTGCAATGTTTCTGCCGCAAATGCGATAATCACATTTGCGAGGTAGTCCTCGCATTTTGAACCTGGGTTGTTGGGGGAAGGGATCGCATTTGCAAAGAAATGTCGCTTTTGCGAAGCCTATAGAGTTCGCATTTGCAGACTCTGTATCACATTTGCGATGTAGGCTTGGGCTGGGTAGGGTCGCTTTTGCAACCAACTGGTCGCTTTTGTGAAAGACCAATGTCTGCATTGCAACCTTTTTGTCGCATTTGCGAAAGTGTCAAAAAATTTCAAGCTTCACTTTTGCGAAGGATTCTTCGCTTTTGTGAGTTTGCATTTGCGAACCTAGTGTCGCAAATACGACATCTGCAGCTTGCTTATAGCTGAGTATTCCGAAACTGAGCTTCACTTTATCATATTTTTGAACCCTAACCTCAATGGGAGGCAATTGTGTGAAATGATTTTCATATCAATACCATTGGGTAAGTGCCTCTAATCAATTTTCAATTATATTTTATGACTATACATTAGATTTACCATCAAATTCATGAGAATCTAAGGAAAAAATTTGGGAATTTTGCCAAAGTTCTGAAAAATAAAAATTTGGGATTTGAGAGTCGAACTGGACACATATATGGACTTGTGGGGCTATGGGTAGTCAAGACTTGCCATTGAACCCAGGTTTTGACCGGGGGGCCCGGGGTTGACTTTTGTTGATTTTTTAGAAATTGTATAAAGATCATAGCTTTACTAATTGAAATTATTTTTTCTTGCATTGTGTGATGTATTTAAGTCGTCTTTGGCTAGATTGAGCATAGCGGAGGTGAATTTTCAAAGGAAAAGCTAAATTGAGTATTGAGTTGGCCGAAATGAGGTAAGTGTCTTCTCTAACTTTGTGTGGGAAAACCTACTCCTTAGGAATTGAGTTAATTATGCTATCTTGTGTGCAACATTTTTCCGGCGAGGATTTCCGGCAAGGTACGTTAATTCTGGCGACTTCTGGTCAGCTTTCCGGTGGGATGCAACAGGACTATCAGTGCCATTGAGCAGATCCGATAAACTTCAGGAAAAATTGCTCCATGTTCTTTCGTTCTATAACTGGTATTCGTGATATTGGTATTTTATTTTATTTTTTATTTTTATTTTTCCATTTTTGCGTGCCGGTATCCTTGACATCCACAATATCTTGTTTAAATTATATTTAGTTAGACTTGTTTGCTTATATCGGTCTCTGTCTTTCTCCTTAGTGTTATAGCCGATACATAGTTGGTCGCTGCTTAGTTGGATCACTTATTAGCACCTTGTGTACCTGTAGGTTTCTATTTAGTTTATTCCTTTCTAGTCTATCCTTTTTGTAGCTTTGTGCTGGTCTAGTGGTCGTGCCGAGATATGATAGAGTGAGGGCATGTCCTCGGGGGGAGCGGGTGGAGCGGGGGGTAGAGGGTAAGGGTGGCAAGGGGATTAAGGCACCTTCTAGGTTGACAGTGGGGTCATGGAACATAGGGACTCTAACGAGGAAGCCTATAGAGTTAGCAAAGATACTCCATAAGAGGAAGATTAACATAGCTTGTGTCCAGAAGACTAGATGGGTGGGGAACAGGGCTCAGGAGGTGGATGGTTTTACGTTGTGGTATTCAGGGAGGGTGAGAGGGGAGAAAGGGGTAGGCATTTTAGTTGATAAGGATCTAAGAGAGCTAGTGTTTGAGGTTAAGAGGGTGAATGATAGGTTGATGGCCATTAAGATAGTCATGGGAGGGTATACTCTGAATGTAGTTAGTGCTTATGCGCCTCAGGTGGGTTTGGACGAGGAGGTTAAAAGACGTTTCTAGGATGATTTGGATGGGTTGGTGCGAGGTATACCGTCCACCGAGAAGTTTATTATAGGGGGTGATTTTAACGGCCACATTGGGAGGTCGCTTGGGGGATATGACGATGTGCATGGTGGCTTCGGTTTTGGAGATAGAAATGGGGGAGGTACTTCGCTACTGGAGTACGCTAAAGATTTTGAGCTGGTGATCGCAAACTCATGTTACCCGAAGAAAGCAGAGCACCTGATAATTTTTCGGAGTGCGGTGGCCAAGACCCAGATTGATTATCTACTTCTCCGAAAATGTGATAGAGTTTTATGTACGGATTGCAAGGTCATCCTGAGTGAGAATCTTACGACCCAGCATATGCTTTTGATTATGGACTTAAAGATCAGGTGGACAAGGAAAAAGAGGGCTATGTCTGGTATACCTAGAGTCAGGTTGGGTGCATTGACTAAGGACAAGGCCCAGGAGTTGAGGGAGAAGTTGCTAGCTATGGGGGCCTGGAGGAGTAGCTGGGATGTGAGTTGTAGTAGTCTACGACAGCAAATTGCATTAGAGAGGCGGCGAGAGAGGTGTTAGGGGTCTCAAAGGGTTTTTCTGGTGGCCATAAAGGGGACTGGTGGTGGAACGAAGAGGTTTAGAGGAAAGTGGAAGCCAAGAAAGCAGCATATTTGAAGCTAGTAGAGAGTATAGATGAGGGGCAGAAGAGTGCTAACAGGGAGGGGTATAATAAGGCTAGGAAGGAGGCGAAGTTGGTGGTTACTGCAGCTAAGACCGCCGCGTTTAGTCGTCTATACGAAGAAATTGGGGATAAAGGTGGGGACAGGAAGGTGAGGGAGCGGAAGGCCCGAGATCTGGACCAATTGAGATGCATAAAGATGAGGAGGGAAGAGTTTTATTGGAGGGGGCACAGAATAGGCAGAGATGGCAGTCTTACTTCCATAGGCTCTTGAATGAAGAGAGAGATATGGGCATTGTGCTGGGGGAGTTGGATTACTCGGAGCGACAACGAGATTTTGGGTACTGTAGACGTATACGAGTGGGGGAGGTTATAGGGGCCATGCGCAGGATGAGTGGGGGTAGAGCGACGGGGCCGTACGAGATCCCAGTGGAATTCTGGAAGAGCGTGGGTAAGGAGGGCTTGGAATGGCTTGCTGGGTTGGTTAACTTCATTTGTAGGACGAAAAAGATGCCCGAAGAGTGAAGGTGCAGTACGATGATCCCGTTGTACAAGAATAAGGGGGATGTCCAAAACTGCAATTAAGTCATACGATGAAAGTGTGGGAGAGGGTGATTGAAGGGAGGTTGAGGAGGTGTCTATTTCCGAGAACCAGTTTTGTTTCATGCCGGGACGGTCAACCACTTAGGCCATTCATATTGTGAGGAGATTAGTGGAGCAGTTTAGGGCGGTGAAGAAGGATTTGCACATGGTGTTCATGACCTGGAGAAGGCCTATGACAAAGTCCTCAGAGAGATTCTATGGAGATGTTTGGAGGCTAGAGGAGTACCTGTAGCATATATTAGAGTGATTCAGGACATTTATGATGGATCTAAGACATGGGTTAGAACATCAGGTGGAGACTCGATTTACTTTCCAATTGAGATGGGGTTGCATCAGGGATCAACACTTAGCCTGTTTTTGTTTTCCCTGGCGATGGATTCTTTGACACGTCACATTCAAGGGGAGGTGCCTTGGTTCTTGTTATTTGCGGATGACATAGTCCTGATTGATGAGACGCGAGGTGGCATTAACGAGAGGCTGGAGGTCTGGAGACATACCCTAGAGTCTAAGGGTTTCAAGTTGAGCAGGACCAAGATAGAATACTTGGAATGTAAGTTCAGCGGTGTTACCCAGGAAGCGGATGGGGATGTGAAACTCGATACGCAAGGCATTTCCAGGAGAGAGAGTTTCAAGTATCTGGGATCTATAATTCAGAAGGATGGGGAGATAGATGAGGATGTCACACACCGTATCGGAGTAGAGTGGATGAAATGGAGGCTCGCTTCCGGTGTCTTGTGTGATAAGAATGTGTCGTTGAGACTTAAGGTTAAGTTCTACAAGGTAGTGATTAGACTGACTATATTGTATGGGGCATAGTGTTTGCCAGTCAAAAACTCTCATGTCCAGCAGATGAAGGTAGCGTAAATGAGGATGTTGAGATGGATGTGTGGGCATACTAGGTTGGATAGAATTAGGAATGAAGTTATTCAAAACAAGGTGGGAGTGGCCCCTGTGGAGGCAAAGATGCGTGAGGCAAGGTTGAGATGGTTCAGGCATGTTAAGAGGAGAAGGGCAGATGCCCCTGTCAGGAGATGTGAGAGGTTGGCCTTAGAAGGTGAGAGGAGGGGTAGAGGTAGGCCAAAGAAGTCTTGGGGAGAGGTGATCAGGCGGGATATAGCGCTACTTAATCTAACCGAGGACATGACTCTAGATAGAAGGGTGTGGAGGTTGAAGATTAGGGTAGAAGGTTAGTAGGTAGTCGTGCATCTACCTTTATCTTCTCTAGCTCGATAGTATTAGCACTAGTACAGTACATTTTTTTCCTTAGTTTGCCATATTCACATGTCTCGTTTTGTTGTTACTTGCCATTGGTAATTCCGTAATTTGCTAGCAGTACTTCGTTTATATTCTCGTCTACTGCCTTGAAATTAGTTTTCTAAATATGTTATCCTGCTACTACTTGTTATTAGTACCTCTTTCATATTATCTGCTGCTATCTCCGATTTAGTTTTCTAATTATTGTTTTGCTATTACTTGCTACCAGGGCTTCTCTCACCTTCTTTAGCTGAGGGTCTATCGGAAATAGTCTCTCTGCCTTCCAGGGTAGGGGTAAGGTTGCATACATCCTACCCTCCCCAGACCCCACTTGTGGGACCATACTGGGTTGTTGTTTTTGTTGTTGTTGTTATGGAAAACCGTGTACGCAAGGTGACGAGTGGGTGCACGGCCTATATGTGGTATTTGACCGGTTTAGATTGTCTAGTCTCTTTCCATGCCTTTAATTGAATTGTCATAACATGTGATATCTCGTTGTTAGTCTACTCTTACATGTTCTATTTGACGTTGTTAGCACTTATCTTACCTCTTACTCGTTATTTTGCCCTTATTTGCTTTAGTTAAAGTTATTGCGTTGCTTATTGTCTTGTTACCTTTTAATTGTTGAGTCCCTTCCATGACTTCATGCCTATTTCCTACTTGTCTTAACTGCTTTACTTGCACACCTTAGTTGTTACGTGCTTTAATTATCCTGTCATTTTTGTAATATTTGGGGTATTCCTTTAATTATTACGTGGTTCCTTTATTATTGTGTACTCACACTGTATGACTGTAGAAATTCTTCTAAATTGATTAATTGATTGGTTATGTTATTGATTTATTTATGGATTGGGTTGGGTTGCACGCCGCAATAGGTGGAATAAGGGTGGATTTATATTGATATGGTGGGATCGGATTTTTCACCGCAACATGTAAAATAAGGGTGGATTGATATGGTAAAATAAGGGTGAATTTTTATTGATACGGTGGGATCGGATTGCACGCTGTAACATGTGAAATAAGGGTGGATTGATATTGTGAAATAAGGGAGAATTATGATATTGACTATGATTATATAGTGGGATTGGGTTTCCCGCCACAACAATATTTACTTATTATTATTGTTATTTACACAGTGGAATAAGGGAGGATCGTGTTGTACATTAGGATCGGGTTGCGCGCCGCAACAGTTTATGTATTTTGTATTCCTTGTTGTATTGTGTTGGCTTCGGTTCTTTCGTACGAGAATATGAGGATTGGTATTTCTTGTTCTTTTACTGGTGTTCGAGGATTGAGTTATTTCCATTAGTTTACTACTTTGCCGCCATTCCCTATTTTGCATTCCTATTACTATTATTTTGGTTAATTGATTTTCAAGATGAAGTTTGCTACACTGAGTCACTATCTCGTTCCATGTTGAATTGTGGTAACATAACAGTTTTTAATAAAAGAATTAATAACATGCTTACCTTATGCGACTGTTAAGTTAAAGCTCGTCATTTTATTCAGTACTTTACTATTTCTAATAGTTATTATTTTTCACTTTAATTGATTTCTCAACTTAATCTCCTTACCCTATTTGATATTTTTACTTTACTTAAAAAGGAATTATTATTATGTTTTAACTTAATAAATTTTATATTAAATTTAGTAGCTTATCCGATGTTTTATTTTTTTTGAAAATGTTATTTTTTCACCCAATTGATTTCTAAAATAAAATTATTTTTCTCATTGATTTCCTACTTGGTTCAGAAACTGTAATTTTACTTTACGGTATATCAATAAATCTCTTGAACATCCTAATTAATATTTGACACGGATCCTATGTACTGGGTAGCACGTGGATTTTTCCATGCAGAAGTAATTTGGAAAATGTGGGTACAAGGTGCCTTATGTGTAAAGTTTGGAAAATTGGGACTTATGATCTGAGATTACGAGAAGTGGTATTTGGGGATAATTTTTGTTGAAATTCGTGCATTAGAAATGATTTGATTGATTGAATTGTTATCGATTTCCCTTGCTTGGACACATTCATATCTCAATTGTACCCCGGCTCTGTTGTTGCTTAATTATTTGGTCGTTTATCGTTGCTGTTCGTGCTCCCACTATTTTCACAGTTGAATGTAATTTGGAATCCTTCTACTATTGGCCTTAAATTGATGTTCTTTTTTCGTTAGCTTTATTTTATATATTGCATAGATTTACATGTCTGGTAGGTGTTTTGACCTGGCCTCGTCACTACTCTACTGAGGTTAGGCTTAATACTTACTAGGTACCATTGTGGTGTACTCATGCTACGCTTCTATAGATTTTTGTGCAGACGCAGGTACTTCGGATCGAGTTGGTTTTGAGACTTATGCTTGTACGGTGGAGACTTCAAGGTACACCTGCTGGACATTTGCAGGCTCTGAAGTCACCTTCTATTGTATTTATTTTCATTGTTTCCTATTATTCTGTAACTGTGATGTATTCATTAGGTATAATTACTTCTAAAAAGGCTTATGACTTATACTACCAATTTTGGGATATTGTATCATGTTGAGACTATTGGCTTATTTAGAAATTTTTGGTTCATGTTCAATAGCTATTTAGTAGAACCTATTATCATTTTTTATGTGTTAGGCTTACCTAGTTTTAAAGACTAGGTGCCATCACGACTCCTTCGGAGGGATTTTGGGTCGTGACAAGCTAGTATCGGAGCTCTAGGTTTAAGGTGCTATGAGTCATAAGCATATTAGTAGAGTCTCGCAATCGGTATGGAGACATTTGTGCTTATCTTCGAGAGGCTACGGAAACTATTAGGAAACTCCACTTCTTTCATGCCTTGTCGTGCGGTATTGATTCAGCTTGAAACATATATCTTATGTTCCTTTGCATCCACTCATGTACGATATTGCACTCTCGGTATCAGCTATGTGCCAGTGATTCGTGATGCTACGGATGGGCTACGAGGGAGTTAGGGATGCTCAAAAATTGTCTCAACGTGTCGTCCAGACTGAGGATGTAGAGGTATTGAGAGACTATTCAGTTGTTCACCTGGGGTTGCAGCGGGTTCTGGCATCTGGTTGATAAGTACGAGCTTGGGAAGGTTTAATTGGTTGACTAGTCATTGCGATCATGGTAGGGTCACGAGGTGGATGTTGATTTGAGTATAGTTGGTGGTATTAGAGACTATGTGGTTCGTATGGAATTTCTACTCAGTGGAAGGTACATATTATCATTTGAGGCACTGGAGGAAGCGAGTTTGATTATCATTAGTTTATGGATCATCAGATGTTGTGTCCTATGGCTTTGCGCCAAGTGGGGGAGTCCACTATCTACGTGCACCTTACAAGGTAAGGTGTTATATCAGTTTTAGCCTGAGGTGTATGTATACGGTATTGAAAGGTTCCCCAAAATTTATATATGATTAAGATATGAGATTTGCATGGTGATGTTTGGGCTTATGGTGTTTCTGCATCATTAATGAATCTACATTTCAGTATCAAAAGGGTTAGAGAAACAACTTCAAATTCATAGAAGGTCTATTCAACGTGGCCATCTCGATTGCAGTATTATGGGGTGCTTAAGAGGAAATACTGTGGTTTATGAGCTTCTGGGCTACATGGTTCGTGCTAGGATTTTCTGCATTGAGCTTTGTTTGGGATCGTTGTGTATCGACAGGAAAAAGTGTTACCCCAAGAGAAAGTCGAGGAGTATCCAAAGAAATAGGTCAGCTTGATGGTGTTGGGTCAGCATAGCAATGGAAGTAATTGGTCCTTTTTGGATGTAAATTATCTACCGGCGTTTGTGGCAGTACTCGTTTGGTTGGACGGTTTGTGTGACTCAGTTTAATTTGGGAGATGCGGTCCTGATCGCTTAGTTTCGTATGGGGAGGTCTCGAAGAGTTCTCGATGGTGTCGACCACAACTTGGGTTGGTTGTCTGCTACGGGCTTAAAGAATATATTGTACATTATGGTTTTCTCCTGGATGGATATTAGAAGTTAATAGAACGCTGGCGTTATTGTATATCGCATGTGAAGAGCGTGCATTTTAGGAAGACACCTTGTGTTTTGACGTGTGGATGCTTGACTAGTGGTATGGTCATTGCCGGATTTTGGGGCTTTTGAGGTTCAGGTTTCGCTACGCGGTGTGGAAGATCTACATGGTTGTTTTCGTAAGATAATGGAGCATGGGTGATGCATCACCCATGTGAGTAACATAGTTGAAATCGAGTATGGAAGTTCTGGTATTCGCGAGATTTTGGGGTGGGATGTCCTCATAGGTGGACTATTTCTTGTTTGTGGATTGTGAAAAAATGTTGAGAATGGGATAACTGATGGCGTAGATTATCGATAGGTTGCTATGGACTTTTGGAAGGTTATTTACCTGTTTGGGAATGATCAGGATTTGGTTTGGGGGTTATTTGAAAGCCCAACGAGAATGTGTATTTTATATCGGATCAGGTTTGGGTACTTTTATAAAGTAGATATCACGGTTATGTTACCGGGCAGAATGGATATGTTATGTGCTTCTCTCTTATGCGGTGATGGGCTGCGAGGTTGTATGATTATTCTCCATGCATGTTGTAATTCCATTCAGGCCTTATGGCGATGTGGGCAAGATGGCCCTCATGATATTGATTTGCTCACTGCACCTTAGTTGTGCTTGATTTCCTCCATGTTGTATTATTTCTTTCATTTTCCCACATTTATACTTGTGCACTCTATCGTGCTCGATATTAGTATTCATGTGATTAGTGAACCCGAGCACTTTGGCTCGATGGACATCCCTATGCGGAATGATATATTTGCGATCAGGCTGCACGCCGTAGCGAATGTTATATGAATACCCTTTCCTTGTGTTTATTTGGTGTTGTGTTTCCCTCTGTGGGATGAGTTAATGAAACTATACTTTTGTTGTTATAGTTGTTGCACTTGTTAAATAGTCCTTGTACCTTGCTTTCCTTCTATTTTGCTGCATATCTGAGTTATTGCTGGATTGGTGTACGGACCGCATTTTGTGAGAATTCGTGTGGTTCCATGATGAGTTGTCAGTTAGGCTGTTTGTATTGGATGAGATGAGGTTTCTAGACCTGAGATTTGCACCATCGTATCAGGATGAGGACTGTTTGGAAGGATAATGATATTTCCACTCAAAATCGGGCAATAGCCCTGACGGACGATTGAGCTTCTTGGCTTGTTGATTTCATGGGTGGTTATGAGTTTCTACATGTTCCTTTTATCATGGTCAGCATTTCAGAGGTCCGAAACAAAGTTTTATTCGATGTGAAGTGTATTACCGGTGCCAAGATTGTTATTGGACAGCTATAGTGGTCGGAAGTCATTACTACATGTATTTGAGTTGTGTCGAACATCATGTGATTATAACTTGGGTTGGAATTGTGGCTCGATTCAACTTGTTAAGGTTTATACAGTGTATTGATGCGATATTCGGGTCCTATGATGAGTTTCAGATGTTGAGTGTTGGGTTTTGTCCTAAGGTTATGGACTAAGGATGAAGTGAGATCCTCAGTCAAGTTGCGTTGTCAGGCCTACATGGATTGGGGTGACTTGGAATCACCCCCGAGTGTATCTATGGTGAGCTTATGCAGTGATTTGATAGCTTTGGAACGACTCCTGGCACGTTCGAGGACGAACATATGTTTAAGTGAGGAGGATGTAACGACTCGACTGGCCGTATTGAGCAACTGCATCCGGTTCGATAGTTTGAGGTCATGGGTCACTTCACCTAGTGTATTATGACTTACGTGAATCATTGGCTCCAATTTTTGAGAGGTTCGGAAAGGATTTTAAGGAGTGACTCTCATTTGAGAAGCTCGAAATTGAAAGAATTGATCAAAGTTTGGCTTTAAGAGCTATCAGGTTCAGATTTTGGTTTCGAAACTTAGAATAGGTCTGTTTCGTCATATGAAACTTGCCTGCAAATTTTGGAATTATTTGGAGTTGATTTGATATGGTTCGGACGCGTGGTTGCGATTTTAGAAGTTTTTGAAGGTCATGGGAAGTTTCATGTGTTTTGGCATCCGATTCGTGATTCTAGAGGTTATTTTGATGTTTTGATCGCGAGTGAGTTTGTGTTATATTTTTGGACTGGTGTGGGTGTTTTGTTTGGAGCCTTGGAGGCTCGGGTGAGTTTCAGATTGATTTCAGAATGAATATATAATTTTTGAGTGTTGGACTGGTTCCATGGCATTTGCGATGTTTTTGTCGGAAATGCGACCACCGCATTTGCAAACCTGGGCTGCTGGGGAAGGGATCACATTTGCGAAGAAATATGATTTTCTGAAGCCTGTTGAGTTTGCATTTGCGGACTCTGTATCGCATTAGCGATGAAGGCTTGGGCTGGGTAGGGTCGCTTTTGCGATCAGCTAGTTGCTTTTGCAAAAGAACAATGTTAGCATTTGCGACCTTTTTGTCGCATTTGCGAAGGCGTCAGAATTTTTCAAGCTTCACCTTTGCGAAAGATTCTTCGATTTTGCGAGTTCACATTTGCGAACCTAGTGTCGCAAATACAACATCTGCAGCTTGCTTATAGCTGAGTATTCCAAACTTAGCTTTATTTTATCATGGTTTGGAACCCTAACATTGATGGCAGGCGATTTTGTGGAAGGATTTTTATACCAAAATTATTGGGTAAGTGCCTCTAATCAAATTATATTTTATGATTATACATTAGATTTACCATCAAATTCATGAGAATCAAAGGGGAAAATTTGGGGATTTTGCCAAAGTTCTGAAAAATAAAAATTTGGGATTTGAGAGTCGAACTAGAGTCGGATTTTGAAACAAAATACATATATGGACTTGTGGGGCTATGGGTAGTCAAGACCTACCCTTGAATCCGGGTTTTGACCGGGTGAGCACGGAGTTGACTTTTGTTGACTTTTTAGATAATGTATAAAGACTATAGGTTTATTAATTGAAATTATTTTGTCGTGCATTGTGTGATATATTTACGTCGTCTTTGGCTAGATTGATCCGAGCAGAGGTGAATTTGTAAAGAAAAAGCTAAATTGAGCATTGAATTGGCAGAATTGAGGTAAGTCTCTTGTCTAACCTTATGTGGAGGAAACTACCCTTTAGGAGTTGAGTTAATTGTGCTATCTTGTTATGTGAAAGCCGTGTACGCAAGGTGACGAGTGGGTACACAGCCTATATGTGGTATTTGACTGGTTTAGATTGCTAGTCTCTTTCCATGTCTTTAATTGAATTGTCATAACATGTGATATCTCATTGTTAGTCTACTCTTACATATTCTATTTGACGTTGTTAGCACTTATTGTACCTCTTACTCATTATTTGCCCATATATGCTTTATCTGAAGTTATTGCGTTCCTTATTGTCTTGTTACCTTTTAATTGTTAAGTCTCTTCCATAACTTCGTGCCTATTTACTACTTGTCTTAACTGCTTTACTTGCACACCTTAGTTGTCATGTGTTTTTCTTGTCCTGTCATTTTTGTTATATTTGGAGTATTCCTTTGATTATTACGTGGTTTCTTTATTATTGTGTACTCACACCGTATGACTATAGAAATTCTTGTAACTTGAGTACTGGATTGGTTATGTTATTGATTTATTTATGGATTGGGTTGCACTCCACAATAGATGGAATAGGGGTGGATTTATATTGATATGGTGGGATCGGGTTGCGCGCCGCAATCGGTGAAATAAGGGTGGATTGATATGGTGAAATAAGGGTGAATTTATATTGATACGGTAGGATCGGGTTGCGCGCTGCAACAGGTGAAATAAGGGTAGATTGATATGGTGAAATAAGGTAATTACGAAAGTGATTTGAAAAATATGGGCACAAGGTGCCTTGTGTGTAAAGTTTGGAAAATTAGGACTTATGATCTGAGATTATGAGAAATGGTATATGGGAATATTTTTTCACAGTTGAATGTAATTTGGAATCCTTCTACTATTGGCCTTAAATTGATGTTCTTTCCTTGTTAGCTTTATGTTATATGTTGCACATGTTTACATGTCTGATATGTATCTTGACATAGCCTCATCACTACTCTATTGAGGTTATGCTTGATACTTACTGGGTACCAGTGTGGTGTACTCATGCTACGCTTCTGTACATTTTTGTGCAGAACCAGGTACTTCGGATCGAGTTGGTTTTGAGACTTATGCTTGTGCGGCTGGAGACTTCAAGGTACACCTGTTGGACGTTCGCAGGCTCCGAAGTCACTTTTTATTGTATTTATTTTCATTGTTTCCTATTATTCTGGACTAGTGATGTATTCATTAGGTATAATTATTCCTACAAAGGCTTATGACTTGTACTACCAGTTTTGGGATATTGTATCATATTGAGAATATTGGCTTATTTAGAAATTTCTGGTTCATGTTTAATAGCTGTTTTGTAGAACCTAATATCATTTCGGTATGTGATAGGCTTACTTAGTTTTAGAAATTAGGTGTCATCACAACTCCTTCAAAGGGATTTTGGGTCGTGGCATATTTAGAAAGGGAAAAGTCGTCAATCTCCCTTAGCATGAGTGCCATGGTCGCCAGGGTAAGCTAACACATGCTTGCAGGTACTAATGTGCTCAAATAGGTTGAGCTTGATTGAGCTACTCGATGGCCCCATATATGGGTTGAGCTTGAGTGAACATAATCAGAGGCTTTACTAATGCGGTCAGATCGGTTGAGCTTAATTTAGCTACTCGATTGCCCCACAAATGCGTTGAGCTTGAGTGAGCATAACTAGAGGTCCCACGACAGCTTTAACAGTCCCGTACGTGTTCTTAGATGCTCATATATGCAACGCCACTATATGTAAAGTTTCTAGCAAAGTTATTTTTTCAAAAGTGACGCATCTTTCCGTTAGCTTTCAGTTATGAAATATACATTCAATTTCAGCTTCCAGTTATCAGTTTTAAATTCACTTTTCAGAACCAGTTTCAGTTTGGAGCAAATAAAGTATTTATTACATGAATTGCATAGCCTAATTACTGCGTTTTATTATATTTATATAGTTCATGCTAGTTTTGTCCTCCGCTTAGGGGATTGTCAACGAGACATTTTAGACATTCTTTGGCGGTACTTAGCCCGCTTGAGCTTGCCACGTCATATAATAGACATTGAGTTTGTAGATGACGAAGCACGCGACTAGAAATAGATTCAATAGACTCATCAGTGAGGTGTTAATTTTTTCTGGCGTGGTCAACATTCTTTTCCGTTGTTAGCTGTTATTAGACATTTATATTATTCTAAGAATACCCCAAAAATTTATGTACTCAGATTTTTCAGATAGAAGCTCATAACTGGTCATAGCGGATTTAGATAATTACAGTTTACTGATAAAAGTGCATGAAAAAACATATGTCATGTATTGGGTAAACTAAACATGGCCATAATTCGAAATGAAATATCCTGAGCGCGGATTCAGTGCGGTTTGGCCATTATTTTTAATTTTTAATCAGATCGTTTTCCTCGCTCCCTATGAATTTTATAAAAATGAAAAAACACGGCGTCTTTGCACAACAAACTCTTCAACCAAATAATTATTAACTAATTCTTTAAGCGATTAATTAGACCAGAAAAAACATTTTAAATTTGTTTAGGCAAACGAGAAGTGGAGACAGGCAAAATGTTGGGTTAGGAATACTCCAAATGAAAAAACGAACATGATGCAACCAATTCTTTTAAGTGAACATGTTGTAACCAACAATCCTAATACTCCAAATATATAAATGACATCTTTGTAATTATAGAAACCTTGGTTTGGTTGGACAAGTCTTATCTTAATCGTTGGGCAAAATATAAAATTGATCACTCGTTTGAAACTAAGCTAACATTTGGACATGGATTTGATTGAAATTTAAAAAGAAATTTTTTGAAATTGTATTGAAAAATAATTTTGAAAGCTGAAATTGTGTTTGGACATGCATTTTAATTGAAAAAAAAATTGAAGCTTTATAAGTGGAAGAAAATTAAAAAAAAAATTAATTATATTCCATGTACAAATAATATTTTCAAACAAAAAATTGAAAAAAAGTTAAAAAATTGAAAATAAATTGCCAAAATCTATGGTCAAACATGAGGTAATTGAATTTGTTAGCCAAAAAGTGTTATATATATATGTGTGTGTGTGTGTATCCTTTAAATAAATGCCACTAATAGGGAGAACTACTATTTCAATTTTTCCTATAGCAGTATGGGACCTTCAAAATATCTGCAATCTTATCTTTGACAAAGCAATGCTGCCAGCCTGCCCTTTGTCGCAAATAAAAAAATTGGTCCCTGTTCTTTTCAATGGAAACAAAGGCATTAAGGAATCAGATTAATATATCCTTTTCCAACAAATATTTAAACTTTTCTAATCCACATTTTTTGTTATTATAATCAGAGATTATTTCACGAGCTTAAGTTATGGGTGCGAATTCTTTGTGTCTATTTATTATCTCGATTTAGTATTCGATATCTATTTTGGGCTCGAAAAATTTGTATTCGCATCGAGAAATACCAATATAAGAGATGCAATGGTCCGATTCATTCTAAGACTCGAGACTTAATTTCTTTTTGTTGTCCATAATGCAAATCTATCCATGCTTCTAGAATCTAGAACCAAAAAGCTTCGTATAAGACAAGTTCAAACTTCCAAGGATTTGATAATTATCTCTCTTTCTTTTTTTCCCCGGAAAAGAAAAATTCTTGTGGATTAAATATTGGTGCTTTTAGGTAGAAGGAATTAGTTGGGTTAATATGAGCTTAGGCAAGGATTTGGATAAGACTTGACAAATTTTATCCTTATCTAACATGAAAAACATCAAGCTTTTTCTTTTTATAATAATAATGAGTGATGTATCAACTATCAACTAGCATAGTTGTTAGTTGAATAAACTCCAGCCAAAAAGAGAAAATGTATTTAGGGTTTTTTAACTCGTGTAACCACTTTTGACGTAGAGTTAGAGTTTATCCATTGTTTTAAAAAAAACATGACTGCGCTGAATGGTGTGGTCCATTAACCTATATATTCTAATTTTTAATAAGGATTAAGAAAAAGGAGGGTGGGGGAGGAGAAATGTATCGAGACCCCACCCCGTAGGCTATATTATTTTTCTTCAAAATACATGTCACACCCCCGAAAATGGAATGGGACGCGATGGCATTCGACCTGCTTAACTAGTTGCAATGGCATTACTGAGCAAGTTGATAATGTTAAAGTCTGATAATCCTTATATAATATAAATCCAAACAAAATGAATAACATCTTATGAATAGGATTTAAAGATAATTAATACATATTTTAAATTTATTTATTTATTTTATTATAATAAATTATTATAATTTAGTACAAATATCGAGTACAAATAAATTTTTATCTTCGCAACACTAAACATATATTGGTGACTGGGAAGGTGTCTATTGGCTTCACCTAGGAGGTGGAGAAAGAAAAATTCTTATGGGAAAAGATCCTTTTTTTTTAAAAAAAAAAAAAAAAAGAAGAAGAAATTGTTCTTCTAATTACAATATTTTCAGATACTTATCCAAACTAAAAAGGAGTTGTTAGTTAAAAAGAGCGAGCGGGTTGAAATATCAATTAAATTTCTACATCTTTCTGCCAACTCTTATCTTCTGTGCACTCATAAATAGAGACAAACACATGTTGATTTATTGGGTTATCAATATTTTAAACTTTTAATTATACTATTTATAAAAAATTATTAAATTTTCAACAAATATTAAATTCTAAACTCATCTTGAATCCACCTCTATTCACAGACCATATATGACTCCTAAAGGCTAAAGACATGATAATGCTCAATTACTATAATTATCGGATTGTAACTGGTTCCTCGTTGCCATAACATTCAATTACTTTAGAATGTTTTTAAAGACGGGCATATATAGTATATAAGATACAGGTTCATCCGATTTAATAGCTTTGATTCAAATTATATATATATATATATATATATATATATATATATATATATATATATATATATATATATATATCTACCAAATAAGTATAAGCAAAAGATTTTTATTAGAGATTAAAGCGTGTACAAGAACAAATTCAATTGAAAACAAGAGAAGTAAAATATAAAATAGATAAAAGATGGCAAACATATTTTATGTGAAAACCAAACATGAATGTCACGATCCAAAATCCCAACCCGCCGTGATGACGCTTAACTTGCTTGCTAGGTGATCGGCTCCAACCCTGTTGTCACGACTCAAACCCGGACCCGGTCGTGATAGCACCTCTCGTGAAGACAAGGCCAGCCAGCACTTCCTCTTTTTCCAATTATTAACAGTTAAGCATTAAGAAACAGTCGAAAAATGATAAAATAATCCAAAATAGCAGATAATGTCATAAATACGCGGAAGAACAACCCAACACAGCCCGATACCGGAGTGTCACTAATTATGAGCATCTATAAAACCTAATACAAGTCTGAAAAATCGACAAACTATTACAAATGTCTGCTAAGAGATGGAAATGATAAAGAGGGAGAAACACGGGACTGCGGACGTCAAGCAGCTACCTCGTGGACTCCGATATCTGCCGGGAGCTCTCAACTCACACTGGCAGGATCTGCAACGCCTGAATCTGCACACAGGGGTGCAGGGAGTAAAGTGAGTACTCCAACTCAGTGAGTAACAAATGTAAATAAAGACTGAAAGTGAGAAATCACGTAAAGCACAAAGCATTCTATAATGAAGCATTAAAACCATTTAAAAATCAGTGAATCAGTGAAAGATAGGCAAAAGTCTTTTATATCAAATGTAATTTCATGAAAAGCCTTTTTCAACAATTAAGCAGGTAATGGACAGTTAATTAAGAAAATAAACACATAAAGGTTCGCCCCTCGGGCACAGTACCAACAAATCTACCCCTCGGGCAACATCTCAGAATAGTACCAGCCCCTCGGGCAATCACATAGAAAAATACCAGCCCCTCGGGCTCAATCTCACATCACAATGGGTACCCGCGCTCACTGGGGGTATACAGACTCCTGGAGGGGCCCCTTACGGCCCAAGCGCAATATCAAACCACCTCGTGGCATCATCACTAGGCCCTCGGCCTCATATCAATCAAGCCACCTCGTGGCGTACATATCTCAGACTCTCGGCCTCATAATCAGTATCAAATGTTTCCTCACAATATAGGCCCTCGGCCTTACTCAGTCAAAAATCCTCACAAGACACTCGGGCGATAGTAAACAATGTTTCTCAGCCCAAACATCATTTAAAATATCATTTAAGTATTAAAATTGAGTAAACATGGCTGAGCTTGAAAACGGTGGAAAATAACGTGACTGAGTTCAAGTATAAAGTCAAAACAGTGAGGAAATATCAATAAAAATCCCCGAAGGGTTCAAATAATTGGAATGAAGCCCAAATATGGCATTTAACCCAAATAATGATGATAGCGAATAAATCTCAGTCAAATACGCGATAAAATCATCAATCGGGACGGACCGAGTCACAATTCCCAATAGTGCACGACCCCACACTCGTCATCAAGCGTGTGTCTCACCTCAATATAGCACTACGATGTGCAATCCGGGGTTTTAAACCCTCAGAACATCATTTACAATCATTACTCACCTCGATTATAATTCAAAGTCGAGGGCCCACAACAATCCTAGCTAAGATTGAGCAACACAAATGGCTCCGAGAAGCCACTCGATGATTGTTTAGTCAACACAAGAGTCTAAAGGTCACAACTAGAACCATTCTTTGCAAATCACTTGTTTCTAACCATGAGGTCAAAGGTAAATGTGCTAGGCCCAAGTGAAGCTTGCCTGAGACACTTTTATTCATTACTATTATTTACACAAAAACACAAAGAAAACGGACTCCAACCCTTAAGAAGGTTGTCACCCATCCATCATCGGGAAGAGCCTTTACGGTTCACACAAATTCCACCTTTAGAAAGAACCGCGGCATGAAGAAAACCAAAGGCTTATTGATCATAAAAACTTATAAAAGTAAGAGGCTACAAATTGAAAAAGAAACTACTAAATGAAATAAGAAGCTATGCTATTAAGAAAAACTTCAAAAGAAGTTATAAAGTAAAATACGGAAAGTAAACTGAATATGTACAATAGGGGATGGGACGAATATACATAAAAGAGGAATGAATATATACATGGAAATGTAATTTTATATACATACCAAAAGTAAAAAAAATACGAAAATAAAGTACGATAAGTAGAAAATAACGAAAAAAATAGAATCAAGGTTATTACAGACCAATTATCCACATCATCTAAATAAGGCCACCCCCCCCCCCCAAATAAAAATTAGCATTGTCTTCAATGCTAACAACAAAAATAGAATAGGGGAAGGGTAGAGTAAAGAAAAATCCCTATGATGCCTATGTCTTCATGGGGTCACTGGCTGGGTCTTGTGGATGGCATGAGTCACCTCTCTCGGGGTCTTCCAGTTCAATCTCCAAACCCTCAGCCTGGGGGATCACCACTCTTCTCACGGGGTCTCTATCAGCCTCCTGTTCTGGTCCATGTGCTGGCTGAACTGTCTGTGCTACAAGGGCAGTCTCTCCCTTAAGGAGATCCATATGAATGTCGCCGACTGAAGCAAACTTCTCCACCTCCTTCTTCAGCTCTCCTTGACCCTTCTCCATTTTCCTCACCTATTTATCCAGCTCCTTGATTGTTTTCCCATGAGCATCCAGAGTCTCCAGAATCTTTGTTTGGTTGGCGAGAATAATCTTCAATTATTCCTCCACTGATGGAGGCATCTGGAGCTGTGCCGGAGCTGCTTGAGTTGCTACTGCACTGGATAAGGTAGATAGCTTTGATGTATCTAGCTGCATCCAATTGTTGATGTAGGACAATGTCTGGTTGACCCTTAGAGCAATCTGAGGGTATGCTGATGAAGAAGGCATTGAAGTAAGAATAGAAGCGGAGGATGTGGCATGGCAGTGGAAGGCTCGGAACTAGTGGCCACCACCCCTGGCTCTTCAGACTGGCCAGTGGAAGTGGTGGCTTTGCCCTTGGACTTGGGGTTGTCCGGACCCTGAAGGCTGTACCAGGAAAATGGCCTCTTTGGCTTCACTTTGGTGTTAAAGTTCCTTCCTTCTACATCCTGATCCTCTAGGTACATGGTGAGGAAGTTTGGGAAGAGATATGAGCTCTCATCCTTGCCAATCGATCTGGTAATCACATTGTCCATAATATTTCCGACGTTGATCGGGTACCCCACCATGATAGCCCCCACAATAATAGCTCGGGAGACCGGCATATCACTATCATGCGTAGTAGAGTCTAACCGGATGCACACAAAAGTAGACCACCCCTTCGCTTCAAAGCTCAGAGAGTTCCTGTAGATCGGGACCCCAGGTGTTAGCCAAGCTGGAATATTCCCAGGAATAGCAATCACCGATGCAAGCCAAGGGCAGGCTAACTCATCCATAGCTACCTTCTCCAGATAAAGGGACTCATCCTCGTCATTGAACCTAGCAAAGTCATTTAAAGTCTTTCCATCAAACATAGTCTTCCTGTTGCGAACATTGGTCAAATATGTACCCTTTTTTATGTGGGCGACATTTGCATAGAATTCCTTGACCAAATGTTCATTGGACTCCGGTAAGTTGCTAGTGAAGAGCTTCTACCCCACTCTCTCGTGGAAGTGCCTCTTGACATTAGGGTTGTGGGGTAGTAGATCTCACTAAATGAACACCCTCTCAAGTGTTAGTGAACTTTGAGGCCACTACTATCGAAACTTAAGGTAGGCTTTCTCACTTACAACCGTTCTTGCCATACCACAGGGTTCCTTGATCTCACCAACCCCCATGTCTAGGTGTCACCACCCCTCTTGTCGTTAGGGATCTCAACATTAACATTAATAGGATCCGCTGGTAAGGCCAAAGTTGTAGCGGGTGGGGAAGCTGATGCTGAAGCCTCACTACTTTCCTATGAGCTATCGGACGACTCAGCAGGAGAAGAGGGTGTAGGCTCGTCTTGCAACTGGAATTTCCCTTGAAAGTCTGCGGGGACATGGGTTGGCACCGAGTCTCTTTCCGAAACTTTCTGGGAAGGGACATACTCACTACCTTCAGAATGGGATGCGACTTTGTCCGCAGTTTTTAGTGCAGTTCTCATTTTACCAATTGATTTTGCATGGTGAGGGGTAATTTGATCTTCCTTTTACCTCGGTCCTGGGAGGACTCTGCTCTCCCTTTTGGCTTATCACTTCCCCCTCTAGATCGGACCATTGTATGCATATATAATCAGTGAAAGCTCATTAGTATTGGTATTCAAGCGAGTATCGATGAAGTAGATAAATGATTACAATATTTACAACATAGTAGACCGCTGTCAGCGGAAAAAGGTATGCGACCATGGACTGGCTACCACTGTCCGCAAAAATTGGGTTGTGGTTGAGAGAGACTAGAGTTCAGACTACCCAGTCTCTGAAGCTTGACCACCGCTGATAGCAAAATTTGGGCACGGCCGCGAAAGCTGCATCGCTGTCCGTGTAAAAATGAACGCGGTCGCCGACCCAACTTGTCATACCTCCCTTTTCACCTACACCCCCAAAAAGCGTATACAAGGGAGTTTTTTCCAACTTAAAGTGACAATCGAAACGGGATTATTGCAATTAAAGATTCAGAGTCGCCACTTGGGAGATTTATGGTGTCCCAAGTCATCGGTTGAATCCCGAATCAAGGAAAATATGACTCTGTTTAATAGTCCGTGAACCAGAAATCCGGGTAAGGAATTCTGTTAACCCGGGAGAAGGTGTTAGGCATTCTCGAGTTCCATAGTTCTAGCACGGTCTCTCAACTGTTATATTTGGCCAAATTATCTGATTTTAAGACATTTTTAAACTTATGTGCAAATTTTAACTTTCCACCGCTTTTATTCAATTTTGAAGAAGATTGAACGTCATTTAAAACATGTTTTTGGATCGCGCCATATGAAATGCACCCATAATCCGGAACACATTTATCCAACTTTTTAGGATGTTACAACCCATATCCACATGTGTTAGTTCATGCCATATATTAGTTAACATAAATCCAAGAAGAAATTATTTTTGAGATGATAAGAAGTCAATCCTATTGGTCTTAAGTGATACAAGAGTGTATAAGGGTGATTAACCAGTATTAGAAGTTAAACGAACCAAGGATGTTGTAACTCGTATTTTCAGGTAATCTAGCGGTGCTTAATACACTCAAGAGGTCATTTATTAAGGTATTTTAATCATATAATATCCGTATCATAAGTCTTGAAGTCAAACGAGTTATGAAACAAAAGTCGACAAAAGTTGTCGCAACTTAGGTTCATAATTTTACTTAAACATTAGGTCAAATGTTTCTAATCTTTTCTCATATTTACAAGGAATTACGGGGTGATCTACCAACAAAATTAAATATCTATGAGTCTAGTTTCCAACGCATTAAACCGTTCATCGATACGATCTCGGAGTAGAGAGATATTCACGTTTTCGCGAGACTGCGCCAAGCACCTCTCTATGGGGCCCACTAAGGCGGTTTAAGATATTTGGACCTATATAGGATGCCTCCAACCCGTTTTAAGTCATTTATTCTCACTATTTTCAGACCTTAGAACCCTAGGAACATCCTCTCAAGGTTCTCTCAAGATTCAAGACCCAAAAAAGGGCAAACAACACAAATCAAGTGTTGGGAATTCCGTGGCGCTAGTAAGTCTCTTGTTCTTCTTGTTGTTGCTCATTTTTGTGTCGTTCCAGCTCGTGTGGGAGGTTGTTTTAAAGGGTTTATGTTCTGTAAATACTCCCTCATGTTCTTAATATCAATCCTAGGTGATTTCAAGCCTTCCAAAGTGATTCTAGTGCCGAAAAACACTAATTGATCGCTAGTTTCGCTTTTTTGTTGTTGTGGCAGCATTGGAGGGATATTTCATGGAAATTTAAGGTCAAATTGGAGTTGTTCTTTAAGTATAAAGGTAAGTAACCTCTTACTCTATATGTATTTAAGATTATCCAAGTTGTGGCTAAGCCATTGAAGCTAGAACTTGTGAGATATATATCGAAAGGCTTGGTAGTAATGTTATTGTTTTGTGGACTGTTTTGCGTTGTTGTTGGGCTGCGTATTTTACTACTATATTGTGGAGTGTTGGAGGAGGAAGGGTGTGGAGAAACACCATATATATGTAGGGTTATGGGCTGATAGTTATTCGTAACATTTTCAGGTTGTTTGACACGACTACGGTGGTCGTCGTATGTATGGAGTGATTAGGTTGTGTGTGGACTATTTTGGGAGGATCAATATGTTTATTATTGATGTTGTTTGGGCTGTTTGGTGACTGTTTTGAATGGTGTGAGGTCATATATATAGGGGAGGTGCTGTCCGTTTCATCGTAAAATAGGTTGTGGTCGATACATAATAGTTATGACGCTTAAATGATAACGATAGTATCGTTTCTCTTATTGTAGACTAAGGAGTTTTGACAATTGCATAGCTTGAGATTGGGGCAGTATATACAAGGTATGTGAGGCTATCCCTTTTCCTTCTTTTGCACGACTCCGATTGTACATAATGTAATGAACGAGCTTCCAAGATACTCTACTCTTAGAAGCTAGCAGTACTTACATTGTTTTCCCTCTTATGGAACGATTGATGTTAATGTTGCTTCTCTTATTATTACGTTATCAATGTTGTTGGTACTTCCTGATTCTTATAAGGTTCATAGTGAAGAGTTAGTCCTAATAACGCGTACAGAGGATACCGACGTTACGTCACTCCGAAAGGTTTAGAATGTGATTCCATGAGTCGAGCATGCATTATATATATGTATCTATTTTACTCTACCGAGCCACGCTATAGTTGGCCGGGTACGGCACCTATTGTGCAACCACTGATCAGTTGGGTTTTACCGAGCTCCACGTGGCCAGGTACGATTCTACCGAGCCCTATTATGGCCGGGTACGATATGATGATGATGATGCCCACAGAGGTGAATGCTTTAAAGGTTTATGTATTTATACATATG
This sequence comes from Nicotiana tabacum, assembly GCF_000715075.1. Classification (NCBI taxonomy): domain Eukaryota; kingdom Viridiplantae; phylum Streptophyta; class Magnoliopsida; order Solanales; family Solanaceae; genus Nicotiana; species Nicotiana tabacum. The sequence continues at coordinate 47,608,615 of NC_134089.1, read as the reverse complement.
TATCATGCATTTCATGTAAGTAGCCCTCAGAGGTACTAAGATGTTACAGGTTGTATATTCTCTATCTTTGCTTACATTACTGATCGTATTTATGGTTCCTTGCCTTACATACTCAGTACTTTATTCGTACTGATGTCCTTTTATTTGTGGATGCTACATGTCGTGCTGCAGGTCCTGATAGACAGGCAGGTGCAGCTCCCCCACCACAGTAGACTGTCCAGTTCAGCGGTGATTGGCGAGATCCCTTCTCCGGACTTGCCTTGGTCTTGGTATGCAATTTTTGTTATAGACATTATGGGTATGTCGGGGCCCTGTTCCGGCTATGTTGCAACACTTATGTTCTTTTAAAGGCTCATAGACAGGTGTCGGCTCATGTATAGTTTGGTATGCCTTGTCGGCTAGTTTTTGTTGTATAGTCTTTCATAGTAGCATGGTAGCTCATACCTTATATGTAGTTTCTTGATTGTCTGGTCATCCCCTGCTATGTATGTTCATGCCGTCATATTTTATTGTTGGTTGTCCATGATCTAGGTCTACCATTTATATTGATCTCGTCAGCCCTAAAAGATAATAATGAAGGTTAGATGAAATGTACGTTGGTGCTCGGCAAGTGTGGTCGGGTGCTAGTCATGGCCCTTCAGTTTGGGTCGTGACATAGGATTTGGATTTGGGTCACATGAAATGCGCACCCGAGTTTAAGAAGGTAAAATTATTAAGTAACGTGCCTAAAAGCAACTAACGCGTTGTTATTTATGCGAGGGCCATGGAAATTTGCTAAATGGCACGCCTCAAATTCTAGAGATTTCAAAATTAATTGAGCGAGAGCCGTACATTTAAGATTTTTGTTTGGCACGGTACACTTCCATGAAGGGCCATATACTACTTGTGTTATAAGAGATGATTCGCCTCAGTTATTGATAAGGGCCTAATTAATCAAAATGCCAAGTGCAATCAAAGGTTTCTCTAAAGGCTTACAAGATAGGGTCGGTTATTTAAGCCAAGGGGTTTAACCCAACTCCAAATGAGCTGATAGCTTAGTGAACAAGGGGCCGCACACTTTGGGCCCAAGCGTGAGCCCAAGACTTTGGGGAGATAGGGCATCAGCGGAAAGAGGGATTCCTGATCGAATCCCGGAGGCCCACCAGTAGCGTCTGAAAAATGTCACTGGATACAATATGAGTCCAATTGGCTAACAACGGAATACGCATATATATTCAATCGACCTTAAAAATCAGCCTCCAACTACTCAATGCATGATTATGTGCAGTTTAACAATAATTAAGTTTGCAAGTAGTTGAGAGTCTGATTAAAATAACTAGCAGTAGGCAGCTTACTGCCAGACCTCCAGATTAACTTAAAGGCCTGACGATTTAAAAACAAATCAAACCAGTCTCGCTTAAGTAAAATCCAACTAACAATTGACCATTTCACAGTGGAAACGTACATCAACATCAAAGAGCCCCAGTAACTCACAGCCAAGAAACTAACTGAGATCTATACCTCACAGCCAAAAATATCAAAGAGTCAGCTAGTGCTACAGGGCAGGTTTACAACTAAACAATTAAAAGAACATGATAAAGGGAAGGTCAAACTACTCTACACATTCTGACAGTTCCCCAAAGACATGAGTGACATTTGTGAACAAGACATAAACGTGGCTAAACTTAGCACTGACTTACAGCACTGTAACAGTCCAACAATCCAACATTACTTATAACACATAGGTGCAAACCCAAAGTCTGAAAAGGAAACAGGCTACAAACTATATATAACTAACTACTCATAATGATTAACGAGAAATATGTGGAGGAACCGCAAGAAGACCAATAGCCTCTGTTCGAAAGAACAAAATAGCCATTTCAACTTGATTTCATAAAACTTCTTGTCTACATTTACTCAGGGATCAAATGTCTTTACATACCTGAAAATGTGAAGAAAACAACAACGAGATAATTAGAGATCCAGCATCAGTAACAAACAGCAGAGTGGAACTCAAATCCAATGGAACAGTGTACCAAAAACAGCTCAAACCCCAGAAAATGCACTTCAGCAGACCAGATTGCAGTGTCAAACACACTTTCAAACAAGCAAACACCAAAACCTAGCCTTAATGACTAAATCTCAACCCATTTCGAAGTCCAAACCTTCAGGAAATTGATTTAAAAGGAGAAGGATTTCAGATTCTCAAGCTACAATTCAATGGAACAGTGTTTTTCCTAGAGGTTTCAGCCGTTGCAGATTTTTCTTCTTTGGATTCTTAGCTCTCCACTCTCTGTTTTTTTAAGTCTCTCTCTATCTCTTAGGTCTTGGGTCTCTCTTGAAAGGCAAGAAAAGTTGCCTTTATAGGCAAGTTATTAGGGCAGCATAAAAGGGATTCTTATTTGCACTTTAAACCTTTTGATATTTTCATTTTTGCTATTCAATCCCTAGCTTAATATCAGTATTTTCAGTGAAGTCCCAAAGCCAGCTTCCGAGAAGCTTCCTTCAATCAGTTACAAGAGATTCTCCTACCCAATCTCCCTAAACTACCCTTAAAACCCCGGCCAATTACCCTAGCTTACCTCATGGGTCAAGTCTACCCAGTGAATTAAACCCAACTAAGCGGGCTCCTCTTGAAAATGGGTTAGAAATGACCCAAACCCCAAACCAAAAATCAGAACTCCCATTGACTAACTCGAACGAGAAGCAGAAAGGAAAACAAATGAACAACTATAAAAGCCCAAAATCTAAACTAACCATTGATTTTCTTTTAAGCTAAATACCAAACTAGAATTAAACTAAACTAACAAATTAACAAAATCCAACTTAAGCTAATTAACAGAACATGCCATAACCTAAAATAAAATTAAGAACACGGAGAACAACAATTAAAAACTTGAAAAGAGGAACTGAAAAACCAACAAAATGAACCCTAAATTAAGTTAAAAGGAAAGGTATGGTTCGAAACTTTTCAACAAATTCAAACGGAGGACATGCCATTCAAACCGATATAGGAGAGAAGGAGAAGAACAAGAGAAGGGGCGAATAATAATGGACAAAGAAAGAAAGAAAAACTCACCCATCAACTTGAAATCGAAACTGATACTAATTTAAACCTCAAATAATTTCAAACGCCTGTTCTTTACCAAGAATAGGCGAACAACATTATTTGTGGTGAAATCAGTCTTGAGAACTCATCACGACTCAGAGAAACGACCTTGCATGCATAGGCTTAGGTTAACCTTAGATTTAAGATTCGAAGATTTCGGAAAAGTTTCGAAGGAAACGGGGTGAGGATTTGGAGTGATGGGGTAAAGGGAGTTGTAGGGTGTTATTTTGGGGTTGAACGGAGGCGCGACGCCACCGGAGAAACTATGGCGGCGCTAGGGTTTCCACCTGTAAACTGAGATTCGAGAGGTTTTGGGTATATTTGAGAGAAATTGAACGGAGATTTGGGATGAGGTGGTGGAGGGGAACATTTGGTGTAAGTCTGGTGGCGGTTTGTGGTGGCGCTTCCACCGGTGGTAGAGGGTTTGGGGGCGGCTAGCTAGGGTTTCCAGGTCTCTAGAATGGGGTGTGTGAGAGAAACGAGAAATGAGGGGGGAGGGGGGCTGGTTCGGACACTTAAATATAGAGAATAAACCAGTTCTGGACCGTTTGATCAACTGAGATCAACGGTCCAGATTAGAATTAACCAAAACGGGGTCGTTTGGTCACAGCATGGGCGGATCGGGTAGAGGCGGGTTTGGGCTCAGTTTTTGGAACGGGCATAGGAGGAAATAACGTTGGGCCTGAGTGTTTGGACTTAAAGAGTAGCCCAATTCTATTCTTATTTTCCATTTTCATTTTAAGACAAATTATCCAAAATTCCTTTTCTTTTCTCTTTTCTTTTCTCTTTTCTTTTTCTTCTTTTTTTTTAAATTCATTTTCCTTCAAAATTCTTTTTCTTTTTTCAAAATTAAATCCTAAAACTAATTATCCTACCAAATTAAATTAATTAACCCTAATAATTGTTACTACAAATAATTAAAAACCAAATTAAAGGAAGAACTACCAAAATTCAAAATTAAAATTAAAAGTGCAAAATAAACTATTTTTTGTGATTTTTTTCCATTTTTATAAAATAACTAATTTGTCACTTAATCCTAAAATGTAAAATTAAATCCTAAATGCAAATGCAACATATTTTGTATTTTTTATTAATTAAATAAAATAAACATGCACAGACAAATGCAAACAATAACAAACAAATATCTACGAAATTGCAAACGAATGGAAAAATTATTTTGTTTTGAATTTATGGGAGTAATTCATACAGGGCAAAAATCACGTGCTCACAGCTGCCCCTCTTTTCCCGGAAACGCGAAGAGTTTTCGTGCAAAGATAAAGTGAGCAGATACGAGCGATTTTTCCCCGTCTGAATACTTCGTGGGAGGCATCTTTGAAAGATTTGACTGTACCCTGCTTCCGAGGTTGCCTACATATCCTTGGCTAAAAAGGAATCAGGTCAGTGTAGTTCTGGAATGTTTGGTAGCTGGGACTACCATGAAGCTGGGCTTTCACTGCTGTTGCTGCTACTTACTGAACCCCTTATTACACCATGTCAAAAATAAAAGAAGCTAGACTAGACTATGATCTATGTTTTACAAAATCCTATCTAGATCTTCAAAATTGCTCTTGTGTTTCTTGTTGCCTTGTTGTCCTCTATTCTCTCGGTGATATCCATTTGTTGTCCCCTTGAATTGTAAGCTGGGATGTCTCCCCCTTCTTCAGGTGGGTGTCTGGCCGCTGAAATTGATACGTATTCCCATGTTATCCCTGCGGGCTCCTGACTCCAAAATGTGAATGTATTCCCATGCTATCCAGGCGGGCTCCTGACTTCAACAAAAATAGACAAAAACAAAGAAAATTTTCTGCTCCAGTTTGGGTATGGGCCCATGTGTAAGTGTAAAACGAATCACGCTACCGAATATCAACAAGAACTTAAAAGCTAAAACTTGAATTGTACTCCCTTGTTCTCCAGGTGGGCTCCTGATTGCTGACTGGAAATGTGTTCTCTGCTCTCCAGGCGGGTTCCTGGCTACTGAACTTGAATGTATTCCCTGCTCTCCAGGCGGGCTCCTGACTGCTGACTTGAAATATATTCCCTGCTCTCCAAGCGGGCTCCTGACTGCTAAACTTGAATGTATTCCTTGCTCTACAGGTGGGCTCCTAACTTCAAAATAGACAAAACAAAGAATTTGAAAGCTAAATTTAAATTGTACTCCCTTGTTCTCCAGGCGGGCTCCTGACTGTTGCGCTTGAAAGTATTCCCTGCTCTCCAGGCGGGCTCCTGACTGCTGCATTTGAAAGTATTCCCTGCTCTCCAGGCGGGCTCCTGACTTCAACTTGAAATGTATTCCCTGCTCTCCAGGCAGGCTCCTGACTTCAAAATAAACAAAGCAAAGAATTTGAAAACTAAAACTTAAATTGTACTCCCTTGTTCTCCACGCAGGCTCCTGATTGCTGCGCTTGAAAGTATTCCCTGCTCTTCAGGTGGGCTCTTGACTTCAACTTGAAATGTATTCCCTGCTCTCCAGGCGGGCTCCTGACTACTGACTTGAAATGTATTCCCTGCTCTCCAGGCGGGCTCCTGACTGCTGAACTTGAATGTCTTCTCCCTGTTCTCCAAGCGGGTACCTGATTTCAACAAAATAGACAAAAACAAAGAAAATTTTTTTGCCCCAGTTTGGTAACTGTTTTGGTGCTTGCTCTTTTCCCCTACGGAGAGTTTCTCCGAATCAAACGAATTTTCTGCCCCTGTTTCAATCAAAGAAAATTTTGTCAGTTTAAAGTGGTGGTTAGTTGATGGCATTCTTACTGAAGATCTTTCTGCTGCAATGTTTTGTTCTGACTGGCTTCTCCGAACTGGTCCTGAACCGCTTTGACTTTCTGACTGACTTTCAAACCCCATGACCTTTGATGAGCCGAGTGTTCTATACCCCCGTTAATCTTTTTATCTGAACCTTTGCATCTCCCATGACATTACCAAACCATTCCACCGATGAAACTTCCGGTGATTCCTTGTATCCCCCTCTTACATCATGTTATCCTTAGTATGCTCCAACCATGATGTGCTTTGCAATTTTGGAAGTTGGTAGTGAGCTTCGACTTGCTTTGAACAAGACTGACATTGAAACATCTTTAGATAAATACCCAAAAGAAAATGAAATGCAATGACTTTGCGGGTTAAGGATAAGAAGAATCCAAAACCAGATGACTCCTACAAAAGGAAAAAGAAAAGGAAACTTATCTGAGTGGAACAACTAGTACCAATTATCATGACATGCATTTCGGATTAATCGGCCCAATCTGTCCAACCAATCAACTTTCAGTTGCCGTACTTTGTTGCCCCAGAATTTCCATGACCTGATTACTTTACCCAAACCTTGACCTTGTTCATCTTGCGGTGCCTTGAAAGGTTTTCACCAGCAGACCTCTTTCATTCGTTCATCTCTCAACTCACTTTCGCCTTATGGTGCCCGTGAGGGTATTCACCAATAAGACTCTCTCATTTTTTTTCTCTCAACTCTCGTCACCTTACAGTGCCTGTGAAGGTTTTCACCAATAAGACTCTCATTTTTATTTCTCTCAACTCCTGTCGCCTTACGGTGCCTATGAAGGTTTTCACCAATAAGACTCTCTCATTTTTATTTTTCCTACTTGAACCAGAGTGTTGCCCCTGACATGAATTACATTTACCTGCTCGACTTGGCATTTCTCAAAGACTGGTCAGAAGGTCTTTCTTTGGACCGTAATGTAAGCTTCTGGACAGGGTTAGAAAGAAAGGGTATAAAAGGCTCAAAACAATACAAATGGGTTAAAATTACAACTTTCGGAATCAGGTTTCTCACAACAACCACAACTTCTGCCCCAGTTTCTTGCATGGGGATTTTTGGATTTTTGTTTTGATGAGACCGAACTGTGAGGCTGCCTACGTATCCTTAAAAGGAATCAGGTCGAACGTAGTTCATGTCATAGAAATTACTTTGCTGTTGTGATTTTTCTTTTCTCTTTCTTCTTCTCTTCTTTTTTCCTCTCTTGCTTTTCTCTTTCTTTCTTTTTCTTCTTTTCTTCTTTTTTTCTTCTTTTGCTTTCCTCTTTTTCTTTCCTTTCCTTTCTCTTTTCCTTTCTTCCTTTTCTTATCTTTCATGCTTGTGTTTCTGATATTCGCTACTAATTCCGAAAGAGGGGTAAGAAAGAAAATAAATAAGGCTCAAAAGGGGTGATGAGGGATCAAGTGTTTAGATAGAAGAACAAAACGCCTTCGTCATTTCAATCTTCAAAATATGCCAAATACAAACAAGTACAATCAAACAAAGAAATCATACATAGTAACTCTTGACCGCATCGGAATTGATAGCCATTTCCACACATTTCCCTTCTACATCTGTCAAATATAACGCACCATCGGACAACACTCTAGTTACGACAAATGGTCCCTGCTAGTTTGGGGAGAACTTTCCTTTTGCTTCAACCTGATAAGGCAAGATACGTCTCAACACTAACTAACCCACTTCGAACTTCCGTGGACGTACCTTTTTGTTATATACTCTCGCCATTCTCTGTTGGTACAATTGGCCGTGACATACTACTGCCAATCTATTTTCATCAATCAGACTTAATTGCTCCTAGCGGGTTTTGACCCATTCAACGTCATCAATTTCTGCCTCAATGACAATCCGAAGGGATGAGATTTCAATTTCTGCAGGTATTACTGCCTCCATGCCATACATCATTAAATAAGGAGTGGCCCCTACTGAAGTACAAACAGTAATGTGATAACCCAACAATGCGAAAGGTAACTTCTCATGCCACTGTCTAGAACCTTCTACCATTTTTTGAAGTATTTTCTTTATATTCTTGTTGGCTGCCTCGACTGCTCCATTCGCCTTAGGGCGGTATGGGGTGGAATTGCGATGTATAATCTTAAACTGCTGATATGTCTCTGTCATCAGATGACTGTTGAGATTAGCTCCATTGTCCATGATGATTACCTTCGGAATCCCAAACTGACAGATGATATTTGAATGCACAAAATCGACCACTGCTTTCTTGGTCATAGATTTGAAAGTTTTCGCTTCAACCCACTTGGTAAAATAATCAATGTCTACCAGAATAAACCTATGTCCGTTTGACGTTGTTGCCTCGATTGGCCCAATGACATCCATGCCCTAAGCAACAAAGGGCCATGGTGCCGACATTGTGTGCAATTCGGATGGTGGGGAATGAATCAAATCTCCGTGCACCTGGCATTGATGACACTTGCGCACAAAACTGATACAATCTTGCTCCATAGTGAGCCAGTAATAACCTGCTCGGAGAATCTTCTTTGCCAGAACATATCCACATATGCGGTCCACAAATTCCAAAGTGTACCTCAGTCATGATAACTGTGGCATGTCTGGCATCTATACATCTTAGCAATCCCAGATCCGGAGTTCTTTTATACAATACCCCTCCACTGAAGAAAAATCCACTTGCCAATCGCCGAATCATTTTTTTCTGATCACCTGTGGCCTGTGCTGGATATACCCCTATCCGGAGGTATTCTTTGATATCATGGAACCATGTCTCCCCATCAAGTTCTTCTTCTACCATATTATAGTAAGCATGCTGATCAAGGACCTGAATCTGCAAAGGGTCCATATAAGCCTTATCTGGATGGTGTAACATTGACGCCAGAGTAGCCAAAGCATCGGCGAATTCATTATGGATCCTTGGGATATGCCTGAATTCTATTGACTAAAATCGTTGACAAAGATCATGCAAACATTGTCTGTACGGTATGAGTTTCAAATCTCGTGTTTCCCATTCTCCCTGAATTTGGTGTACCAGGAGGTCCGAGTTACCCAAGACCAAGACTTCCTGGAAACCCATATCCACAGCTAACCTCAAACCAAGAATACATGCCTCGTACTCAGCCATGTTGTTGGTACAGTAAAAACAAAGTTGAGCCGTAACAGGGTAGTGCTGCCCTGTTTCAGAAATAAGTACTGCTCCTATCCCCACACCCTTCATGTTTGCGGCTCCATCAAAGAAAAGTTTCCATCCCGGCTTCTCGACTTGTTCCAACTCATCAATGTGCATCACCTCTTTATCAGGGAAATAAGTTTTCAAAGTTTCATAATCTTCATCAACCGGGTTCTCGGCCAAATGGTCCGCCAAGGCCTGTGCTTTCATTGCAGTTCAAGTCACGTAGACAATGTCAAACTCTGTGAGCAGGATCTGCCACTTTGCAAGCCTCCCTGTGGGCATAGGCTTCTGAAAGATATACTTCAATGGATCCAAGCGAGATATGAGATAGGTAGTGTAAGATGACAAATAATGTTTTAGCTTCTGCACCACCCAGGTTAGGGCGCAACTCCTCTCAAGCTGAGTGTACTTGACCTCGTACGGTGTGAATTTCTTACTGAGATAATATATGGCCTGCTCCTTCCTGCCAGTGATGTCATGTTGACCCAATACGCAGCCGAATGAATTGTCCAAAACCGTCAAATATAGAATCAACGGTCGCCCTGGTTATGGCGGGACCAACACGGGTGGATTTGACAAATACCCCTTTATCTTATTAAACGCCTCCTGACATTCATTTGTCCACTTGACCGCAGCGTCTTTCTTTAACAGTTTGAAGATTGGCTCACAAGTTGTCGTGAGCTGAGCCATGAACTTGCTGATATAATTCAATTTCCCCAACAAACTCATCACCTCAGCCTTGTTCCTCGGAGGTAGTAATTCCTGGATGGCCTTGACTTTTGATGGATCCAGTTCAATGCCCCGGTGGGTGACTACGAACCCCAACAACTTTCCAGACGGCACCCCAAAAGCACACTTTGCAGGATTAAGCTTGAGATTATACCTGCGAAGCCTTCGGAAGAACTTCTTCAGATCCTTAACATGGTCGGACTGCTTTCTAGACTTTACGATAACATCATCCACGTACACCTCGATTTCCTGGTGTATCATATCATGGAATATCGTTGTCATTGCCCTCATGTAGGTTACCCTAGCATTCTTCAAACCAAATGGCATGACCCGATAGCAGTACGTTCCCCATAGCATGATAAATGTCGTCTTTTCTGCATCTTCCTCGTCCATTAAGATCTGATGATAACCCGCGTAACAATCCACAAAAGAACCAATCTCATGTTTGGCGCAATTATCAATCAAGATATGAATGTTCGGCAATGGAAAATTATCTTTTGGACTCTCCTTGTTGAGATCCCGATAATCGACACACACCCTGGTATTGCCATCCTTCTTCGGCACAGGCACAACATTGGCTAACCAGGTGGGATACCGGGTGACTCGAATGACTTTGGCATCGAACTGCTTGGTGACCTCTTCTTTGATCTTTACACTCATATCTGTTTTGAACTTTCTCAGTTTCGGTTTGACAGGAGGGAATGCCGGGTCAGTGGGCAACTTGTGAACCACTAAATCAGTGCTTAGGCCCGGCATGTTGTCATAGGACCATGCAAAAACATCTTTGTATTCGAACAATGCTTTAATTATCTCCTCCCTGAGTTGAGGTTCCAGATGGACACTTATTTTAGTTTCACGGACATTTTCTTGGTCCCCTAGATTAACTGCTTCTGTGTCATTCAAATTAGGTTTGGGCTTTTCCTCAAAATGACTTAGTTCCTTACTAATTTCTTCATAGGCCTCATCATCCTCAAATTCCAACTCGTCATCACACTCAATTTCTTGTATTATTATTTCAGAGTTAGATTGGCTTTTAAAACTGGGCCGAAGATTCCTCATACATGTCATGTCATTGATATCAACATAAAAAGAACTGTACAAAAGAAGAAAACAAAATAAAATTAGAAGAAATGAAGGGAAAGGAACAATTGCATTTCATTGAATATAAAGATAACAGGGTTTTAACACATCCAACCGGATGGAACATAATATCTTAATTACAGACCCTGGAATAATCTAGACAACTAAAAGAAAATCAAAGCCCACTACCAAGACTCCCTCCGGGTAGGAAGAGGAGTAGCTTTCCAATTGTTGACTTTTGCGCGTGGTCCCACGAATTGCACATCTGCCTTGCTGGACCCTTCCCCAGCCTCAACCATGTTGACCTCGGCAAATAATCTTTCGAACCCCTTCTCCAAGTCTCCATCGGCACCAATCAGAGATCCAGGAACTTTTGACAACAATTGCTTTCTGATACCCGACATGACGAATGATCTGGATAGATGCGGGATTGGCTTTGGCAATGCCCATGCTCTCTGTTTTATTTTTCTAGCTCTTCTCACGTCTGCGACCATGGGCTTGAACCCCAGACCAAAAGTATCCAAATTCATTGGAAGAGAAACTGGTTGCACAATACCTTGCAGAGATGCACCCAAACCCTTGCCCGGTACGAAACCATTTTTCAACATTTCAACAGCTACCATGACTGATGCAACAGCCATCTTTGGAGTTGGAACGCACTTTCCTTCCGGAATTTTCTCTATCGATACTGTGTCGAAAACCTGATAAACCCATGGTCCCTTGTCATCATCAACCTTTATGAACGGAACAATGGCACCATTGGGCACACACAAATTATCTTCGCCATATGCAACAAATTCCTGTTGATCCCATTCAAACTTGACCATTTGATGCAGAGTAGACAGGACTACTTTGGCCGCATGGATCCAGGGTCGTCCCAACAGCAGATTATACGAAACAGCCACATCGAGCACCTGGAATTCCATGGTAAATTCAACTGGCCCTATTGTGAGCTCAAGCACTATGTCCCCGACTGAATCCTTCCCTCCATCGTCGAATCCCCGAACGCAAATACTGTTCTTGTGAATTCTTTCATCCTCCACTTTCAGCTTGGTCAATGTGGAGAGAGGACAGATGTTCGCGCTAGACCCATTGTCAACCAATACCCGAGTAACCATGAAATCTTCGCATTTCACCATCAGATAAAGGGCTCTATTGTGCTCGGTACCCTCCACAGGCAACTCATCATCAGAAAAAGTGACTCTCTTTACCTCAAATATCTTGTTAGCTATCTTTTCCAAGTGGTTTACTGAGATTTTGTCAGGAATGTGAGCCTCGTTCAAGATCTTCATCAAAGCACGACAGTGTTCATCTGAATGGATCAATAATGACAAGAGCGAGATCTGAGCTGGTGTCTTCCTTAACTGTTCCACAATGGAATAGTCTTGCACTTTCATCTTTCTCAGAAATTCTTCTGTTTCTTCCTCAGTCACTACTTTATTATATATATATATATAAAAGATGAACTCGGTGTCAAAGTTGCAAATTAAAGTTTACATTTAATACTTCAAATTAAAGTTCAATGCCTTCAACATAATACTTCAAATTAATCTAACAAGCTAAAACATTAAGCATAATACGTTTAATAATTTTAAAATAACACAAATTATCTCAAATCATCTTAAAATCTTAAACACGAATGTCTTGAGAACGCGCAAGACAACTCTTTATATGCCTCCTTAAACAGCCTGTGCCCTCCAACTTTGGACGATGAGTGTAGACTCGATCACAGTTCTTGCACTTTATTATGTAAACTTCTTCATTTTCTTATACCACATTAAAGTGTTCCAAAACAAATGGGCGAAATCTAGAATCACCGGGCATGATTTAACTTTAATTAAGAATTTGAGTTTGAGAAATAAGAGATGAGTGAACACTTGAATACTTCAATTTGAGTTTGAGAAATGAGAGAGATTGATGATTTTGTGAGAAAAATGAAAGAATGAGGGGGTATTTATAGTTGAAAATAGAGAAAAAGTATAATTATAAAAAAGATTGGGGTTAAAATAAAGTTGGGGGGGGGGGGGGAGGGATTAAATGGCTATTCTAGAAAGCCCAGACGGCTATTTTTACAGGCCAACGACCATTTATTAAATGTTGCTACAGCTAAAAAAAATTGATTTTTTTTTAAAAAAGTAGCCGTTAGGCTCGTTTGAGCCAGTTTAGGACTGGTTGAACCGGCCCACTTAGGACCCGGTCCCGGGCCCAAACGATCCCTGTCCTAACGGGCTTCTTCAATGAACCGGACCCACTTGGGCCTGCACCTCCCCCTAGTCCCCGCTTAAACGATTAGGCCTGTTTAGGCCCACTACCCATATGGGCTCACGAGCCTGGCCCGGACCTAACCAATCCACATGCCAGCCTTACTTGTAAATCTGGTTATTTTTGAATTTCTCCCGAACATTGCCCAAATCAGTATATGCTCACTTTAAACCCATCTGAAACCATCTTTACATGTATTCAACCTGTATTTAGAATATCATTTGATAGACAGTTTCGACAGGTTACAAGAATTGGGTTTGAAAATTGCCACAGCATCTGGCATATGGGTTTCCAGTTTATATATATATATATATATATATATATATATATATATATATATATATATATATATATATATATATATTTTTTTTTTTTGAACACGTGCGTTGCACGTGTATTCCAAGTTATATTTATAAAAATTAGATAAAATATAATAAATTTAAATTACATACGTATTGTTCAAAGAATATTGTTGATACACTATTAGAAATTATACATATTAAAAGTTACAGCTCATTTGAGTGAGAATATATGATATTTAAGGGACCATATCTCAAATTCAAAGTAAATCAAATTCAAAATAATTGAATAACCTTCTCTATCTGAAAAGATGAACCATTACATTAACTTAGTTTATTATTTATAATAACATTATTTTAGTTTATGAGGTAAAAATATGTCACTTGGTCGCGACTACCTAACATTTTCTCATGTACATATTTTTGGTGCATATACGATTACATTGTTTTAGTTGGTTTTTTTCATTATTGTGTAGCTATAATATCAAATTCCTCATTTTTTTTTTCTGTCCCTTTTAATGATCGTCTTAGTTGATCTTTTACGGGTGTAGTTGAAGGGAAAAGTTGGTTATAAGATTATGTTATTATCTCGGAAGCAAGAAAATTAAAGCAAAATATAAATTTTATAAATTAGTCATCAACGAACCAAAAATACACTGCTAAAAGTACAATATTGCAAGAAGTTCTACCTTGTGCACCATACATGAGAGGATTATAATGACAAGAGATTCGAATTTAAAAATATTTAATATCAAATTAACCATAAGATTGTCAGATGTATATGGCAAGATCCTTTTTACAATATAAACTACACAATCAAATAAGAAATTATCTAGAAAAAAGAATTTCAAAAGCTGAGCCAAAGAATAAAGATTCAAGTTACAAAGACGCACACTTCATTTGTGTTGATGCCCATTACAGTAAAGCTAGTTGAGAGGTCTATTCAATTGTCTACAAAAGCATCATGCGAATTCATTTTAACGGAAATCTCATGATCACAAACTTGATGAAAACAAAACTCTGCCAACTTATTTCATGTGGTAGAACAAATCCTTAAACTAACATGATTTTCACGATAAGTAAGAAGCAAAAATGAAAAAAATTAAAGAGAACATGTGCGAGAAGAAAAATCATTCTCTGCTATCTAAAAGGAATTACCAAAAAATAATAATTGGACTCAATATATCCTCATAAAGTAGTTCAGAACAGATTTAAGGCACTCAGCTAATGTTAAAAAGTCAATTCTCGCTGGAAGAGAAAAGAGCTCACCTCAGTGAATTTATCGCTCGCTCCTTACACATTACCTATATATATTTGTACTGTATTTGTTGAAAACAAACAAAATTATACTTTTTAAAAAAGGTTAATAATCATGTGTCCGAAAGGGAAAAGAATAATTCAATTTACATCAAGAAAAAGCAAATAATTTTGAATTATATGAATAAAATTTGGTCAAGAAAATAAAAAACTCATTTATTTTTCCAGCAGATTAGATTTGTGCCAAAAGCATTGCATCATCTAGCCTTGATATTACTCGATTCTTGAAAGTAATGGAATTAAGAATTCTATCAAAAGGTAGTCGAATATTAATCTTTTCGGCTCTGCTATTGTCACCAAGTTTTGAAGACATTCATCTTACAACATGACTTTTTTTTTATGAAATCTTTAAATAAATAGGCTTATTAGAAAAAGACAATTGCAATAACTGAAAGGAGAGAGATAAATTGAGGGAAACGAATAGACATACAACATGGAAAATGCAAAAGGTGTTAGTTCATGAATGTATTAATTAATTTATCAACATAAGTGATGGGATTAATGTCCTTTCATTTGCTTTCAGGTTTAGATTAACCGAGATGATATTGAAATTCATATCAGTTTAATTTAATAAAAGAGTACAAATGGCAATTGAAGAGACATATATAAAGAGTACGTTTTTGTACAAAAGGAAGACTATTCAGATACAATTTGAATTGAAGAGAATTTGGTTCATATTATATTATTAATTGTAACTCCTCGAATTCTTAACTTATTACTGGTTGCTTTTTCGTGTATCAATGTTCCATGAGTGTTTTAGTAGGGTGGAACAAATTTATCATTTATTGTACAATAAATTTACTTTTTAATATAAAATCATTATAAAAATATCGTTTAAGAAAAGGGTAAAATTGTCAGTTAGTTTTAATTGGGTAGTATAGTAATTCAACTTTCACTTGTGATCTTCCCACTTATAATATAATATATATATATATATATGATGATATGATGATATATATACACAACCCCATCTCTGTTAAACCTGTAACTTGGAAACTTAGAAATATATATTTACTATTGCATAAATAACTGTAAATGAAGGTTGAGTCTCAACCTATCACGCTATACACAACTTGATGATGGTGTTTAATAGTTTACATACAACAATATGTACGTCCCCAACAAAGTCTAAAAGCTCTGAATTCTTTAAGAGGCCGAATGCAATGAAGCTTGCATCTTTGGCGATGCTTGTAGCTCTTTATCTGCTGCAGGCTCACAAGCGTGAAGAATAGCACATATGTCATTTTTTTCCAGAAACTGTTCAGCATTTACGAGAATCACTGGCGCATATTCAAAGATCAGTTTCTTGCACTGCCAAAAAATAACAAAAAGGAGAGAGTGAGAAAAAAAAACATCAACATAGCTATCAAACAGGGTTTGTATATCCTTCATCTATTTATCATCAGGCAAAAAGTTTGATAGTTCTCCTGGATGCAAAAGTATCCCAAATAATGTAGGACAACTGTAGCGCTTATTCATCGATATTTAAGCATGGTTTGACTTTTTTTTCGATGGACAACATTATTCATAGGACAGCAGTGCATGCATATAAGGATTGCAAAATCTTTTCATAGACTTCAAAAGGGGTGCAAAATACATTAATTATGATATTATTTATATCTACCGTCCAAAAATCTGTTGCACTGGAAATCTGGAAACTAGCAGCAAGCTTGCAGAATTATACAACTTCAACATACCCAGAGTGATCCCACAAGTGGGATCTGGTGGGAGGATTGGGGTATACGCACACCATACCCCTACTTTTGTGGGGTATAGAGGTTGTTTCCGATAGACCCTCAACTCAAGAAAAGCGTTTTTCAAAACAGGTTAGAAAATTACAAGAGGAAAAAAGCCTTGCAGATTTACTATGATCAAACAATTAAATCACAGATGTTTCTAACCTTTGTGGCATAAGGTTTGAGTTTGACAGCTCCACATGCCTTCAAGAGCAGCTCAAGTATTTCTAACTGAAAGGATTTCAAAAATAAAATGAATTTAAGCAAACATATTCCAAGTATGTATATTACTTTGTATATTCAATTCAACTCACAGTTATCAAACTTAATACATCGTTCAGATATCATGTACGAGGACTAGCAGCTGCAAAGAAATCCTACATGGAGTTCTTATTTTGTATATACGCAAGTTGAGAAAGATAAACGGAATGTATTAAACAGAGCTACAGTCCTATGCAGATGTTCGGACTTTTTCTAAATTTCTTGGCATGTTGAAGGATTGGAATACAGTAACATTATCTTTGTTGGTCCATGCAACATGCAACATGCAACATGAATTTAGCTTCCTGCTCTTATTTCTTTTAAGAACTTCTTATCGAACAAATCTAAAGCACACAAATGATCGGAAACTAACTACTCCATGGATATTCATGGAAGTAACTTACTTGGGGAAGTACTTTAAAACATTCTTCTTTAGGAAGATTTCATCCAAATATTAATGCATAAAAGTGGAAATTTAGGCATTGCATGATATTCTGCATTATTGCTTATAATATAACTACTAACATGCAGAAATAATATTAGAAATCCTAAAGTTGTCTTTAGTAGCAGATATCCAATTTTTAAGTACAAAAATATGTTCATCTCTTTTGTACTTAGTTCAGGTAACTATATACAATTTTATTAATATGTTATATACATAAAATTAAACATAGTGCACCTGGGTGTCGGGATCTTTCAACTTAGATTCGGCCTCTGTAACTACTTGGTGGCATAAATCACAGCTCTGTCCAGAAAGCACCTGAGAAATGGTAACCACTCGTTCACAGAGGTCAAACTTTTCGCAAAAGTCTTCAGGACTTATTTTGTTGATCTCTGAGAAGAAGAGAGGAGCATAATAATCCACAAGTACGACGCACTGCAGCCAAAAAATCAAAGAGATTCACTCACAACCTAGCTATAGAAACCGTTCAAAATCTCATATTAAGCAATTCAGAATAAAGAACTGACAGCAAATCCGAACAGGCCACCCAAATTTACAAATACAAAGGAAGGACGCTTATTGCTACTGACTGTTACACAGAGTTCAGTTTCATCTTGCACGTTTTCGCTTATGATTTCGTTCCTTCTCTTATTAACTTACGTACAGTTTGACTTCTTAAAAAATTCATATGGCTTATACTTGCTCATTACAGTATATAAGGAACCTCATCTGATTACTTCTTCTAAAGACCGTGAAAAACAAAACGATTTCGAACAATTTCTGTCAACGTTTAAGGATGCGAGATAGTAGATAAATATCAGACAAAATTAATTTAATTCTCACTTAATCTTTCCTTCCTTCCCTTACTTAACTTTATTTTCACTGGTAAATTTTGATTTCTTAAGAAGTTGGAAGCTTAGACATACTCATTATAATAATGAAGACGACATCCAATCAATTAATTAAGTTTCTTTTTTTATCTCATCAAGGGAACCCCAAATGATCAGTCCTTTTCAAGCTCTGTGAACAAAATAAATTTATCTCAACAAAATTTTACCAAGCAATTAAGGATGTCAGACAGAAGAACACACTAAAATACGAATGCAACATCCATGACTGTACATCGGTAGTTCATTAAACAATAAAACGTCTGAATTGACTCAGCCTCTTATGTGCAGTGAATTTCAATCATTTAGGTGAAAGAAATGGTCAATAGATAGACAATTTTTCAAGTTAGATTATAAGTACCTCCTGCTTGTAAAATGGCATATTCAAACAGGACTCATGAAGATGGTCAATGATCTCTGTTTGGGTCTTGTTATTAGCCACGTACTTTAGTGCCTTGGCAGTATATTCTTCACACAATGTGCACCACTGTTCATTTCCTCTGACTTCTTCTGGAGGTTGAACTTGTCTCGGCACCTCTAGGTTATTTATCTGCAGAACTGTTGCAATAAAGCCAATTGTTAACAAATTCTTTTTCAAATTAATGAAGCTACACAAATACACCAAGCAGTTCAATTCATGTACTGTAGAGCATCTAGGTAAAAAGAGTACATTAAGCTAGCAAGTAAGATTGACATACTCAACAAGAAAGATGCATCGCATGGAGAAAACCACTAGCATATTCATTTAAAATGAAGCCAAATAAATGGATAATAAAAAGATGCAAAGATTGCTGAACTTGTCAGCAAGAGATCCCTAGTCAAATAGGTACATATTTAAAAAGTTTCAGAAATAGTCTAGAACCATTTGCATGAATTGCAACCTGTTATAAGCAAGCAGCTATAACAAAACACTTGCTCTTTCATATTTATAACCCAACTGCCTATCTTCATAAACTACCAATATCTGACACGTGAAATGGAGAATATGAGAATCCTAAGAGGCCTTATGGATGCAAATCAATTGAGCACAACATAATATAATTCACATTGGCAAACTTGTAAATGTATTACGTAATGTTTCGATCTCCTATTTATGTGAACATTTTCAGATATTGGTTTTCATCCTAGCCCCTTCAAAGTTGAAAGGAACATGATACAAATGTGATTCATTTGAAAAGACAGAAAGACTTGAGCAAGTATATTAATGGGAAGCGTCAATGGAAGGTTTGGTTCATTTGGTGAGGAAGGAAGAGAATAATGAAGGCAAAGAAGTTTCGATTAGAGGAGGTCAAAGTTGCACTCCAAATAAGAATTTTTGAGGAGTGGAAAATTAATCGTCTAGAGACTTACAGGACATATATTTATTTTGAGACATTACAAAATGTTTGATATATTTCAAAATCTTTAAGAATATGAATTCAGTTGACCATATGAAATTAAACTTTTCGAGACTATGTTTCCTCAATCAAACCATTGTCCTAGTGTTTTCTTCCACCACTACCAATAAGTCATTATCAACATTTTAAACTATGCGGCCAATCAAATTCTGTCCCATGAAAATAGGATGGAGGAAGTAAATTTATAAACAGCAAGTAGCGGTCTAGCAGAAAATAACAAATATCCATTACATAACTAATGATGTCGTGGAGAATTAAGGAGGTTCTTGTTAATGGAAGGGCAATTGGACGCTGACCATAGGAGAAATCAAATAAAGCTGTAAATAAGGTTCATAAATTAATTGATTTTTTGGTTGCTCAGTTAAAGCAGTACAGCTATCCCACGACTGCATTAAACTAAAAAAAGAGAAAGTACCAGAAATATCTTCAGTTTCAGTAATAAGGTGGCTACGCGCTGATAATTCTCTAGCAGTACAGCACCAGCTAGAACCAAGTATGAAAAAACACAGGCAGACCCTAAAATCCATGCTGCCAACGAGAAAACAATCAGTCAGTCTTGATTGAGGAAACAGTAAATCGAAGCACAAAGAAAGAAATCAACCAATAGATATATTAATAGGACTTGAAGAATGGCAATGGGAGTATCAAAGGGTTTTCAATTTCAATAGTGAATTAACAAAGTGCTTCTGTCCCGACAAAGTATATCTGTTAAGAACTGTAAAACCAATACAAATACACAAATGAAGCTTATGCCTACATAAAGACTTCCTTTCATTAAACAGGAATATGATCTCACATTTATTCATAGCGAATAAACAGTGATATCTTTAATAATTACAGTGTGTTGTCATGATTCGCAATCAATATCGTGCTTTTGGAACTTCAACCACATAAAATCAGCAGAAGCAAGCAAATCAGAAGAAGATTTAATTCTGTTTTGCTTGGCCTATTTTCAGGCTCATCAAAGTCCAAGCCGTTCTTACTATAGGACTAGAATGTCAGCCTTAAGCTAATCTCAACTACTCCATTATCAAACTACTCTAAGCAACAAAATGGATTACTTATAATGCTTATTTGGTGATCTCTAAAATGATTAAGATGCACCGAGACTTAGAAAAGGTCATCTTTATCCTTTTACGTTTAACTCTTGGTCTAGATTAGAACTGCACCAGCTAAAAAGAACTCAATTTTGCACATGCGAATCAAACAAAAACAAACTACTCTAAGCACTAAATAGATAAAATTGTAACTATCATTCCCATCTCCTTTATGCTTAAGTTACCCTGAAAGCTAAACAAGATCTTTCTTTTTCCCCCTCTAACTTACAAAGCAGATTGGAATTGGACCTGTTAAAAGCCCCCCCCCCCTTTCTTTTTCTTTTTAAAATCAGAGATATTTGGACCAACTTGTTTGCATCTCGACTAATCCAGTGGCCAATCTATCCAGCCTATGATTTAAAAAGAACCCAATTTTATGCACAAAATTAAACTATTAATCTGATATGCTTAATAGACCCTTCACCAAAAGATGTCATCTTTTATCCCCCTTTTAACACAGACCAATATGGAAGAATACCATGTAAAAAGAACCCAATTCTACATATATGAACCAGAGAAAAAATAAAACATAATATATGCCTGGTGAAGAATATGATCGGATAATGAAAAATCAATCAAAATCCACACAAGAAAACCCATAAAAATACAAAGTCAAGGAAGTTTCAGCATGAAAGATTTCTTTAGACATAAAGAAAATCAGAGGCGGTTCCATAATTTACAGTTTATCAATTAATACAGCAGTCTCAAGTTAATAACAATTCGGTTATAGTCCAAAAATATAGAGACAGATGATAGTAAAAGAAAAGAAAGAAACTTTGACTAAAAAAGAGGGTATAAAGAAGGATGACCAATAGCATAAGAAAAGGGTGAATTGTAGAACTATAGAGGAGCATTTACCCGTAAAGAAAATTTTAGTTTTGGAGTTATAGTGACAAATAGAGAGAATGGCAAGACGAAGCTATTCCTTCAAGCAATGGCTCTTTTTCCTGTTTTGTAGGAAGCTGTCCGAATTATTGTTCCATTGGTTTCCTACTTGGATATGGTTTCCTACTCCTGCTATCCTCAGGATCACTATACAACTGACCTTTTTTAAAAAAAAATAGTAGAAGAAAACGAAAAGGAAAACGATAGATAAATTGGATAAACGGACTAGTTATTTAGTACTTAACTTTTTTGTCTGAATTATGGATATAATTTTGCTCGATAATAAAGTTATAATACTACTCTCTCAACGAGTCAATACATATATAATAGCTAAAACCTAAAGGTCAGCATTTGAATTACAGTGGAACCAGTTTGATCTTAAATGGATTATATTATAGCCTACATTTCCTTTTTTTATTTCCTATTTGGTGTTGATGACTCAACTAAATCTAAATTCGTCGAAAGTATCATATTAGAGAGTAAAGTGTTTTCTAACACAGATTATATTTCCTTTCATCTTAAAGGAAAAAGTAGTTTTTATTGTCTTTTTCTCTTTTCTAAAATCCAAACTTGTCTATTATATTATTTGGCCACCCTAGATTTATTACGTTTTCCTTAATATCTCTCACCAAATTTTTACACTAGTTTTATAATATATAACAAATTGCTAAAAGATTTCAATTTTGAATTCCATTTTGTGAAGAATTCTATTTAATTACTGTCACACCTCCTTTTTGCGCGCCCGCCCCGAAGGGTTAAACGCGCGAGGGGAGTTTTTCCAATTTAAGTGACAATATTCGAAATGGGATTATTTAATTCAGAGTCGCCACTTGGGAAAGGTTTGGCTTTTGGCGTCCCAAGTCACCGGTTTATCTTGGATCCCAAATCGAGGAAATTTTCGACTTTTCCAAATGAAGTCTGCGAACCAGAAATTCTAAGTAAGGAATTCTGTTGACCCGAGGGAAGGTGTTAGGCACCCTCGAATCCCGTGGTTCTAGCACGGTCGCTTAAATTGTTATAATGGCTAAATATCTGATTTAAATACATGTTGTGACTTATGTGCTTTTATTAAGTTAAGACCGCTTTTATTATTATCATTTATTTTTATAGAATTGCAACGTCGTGAAAATTTATTTCGAACTACGTCACAATCAATGCACCCGTAATTGTTAAACACACTTCGACTCCGTTGAGATTTGGATTCGGGTCACATCAATGCGCACCCAAGTTTAAGAATGTAATTTAATCGAGCCGCGCCTAAAGAGTTTAACGCATTATTATTTTTTGGAGAAGGCCATGAAATTCGCTAAACAGCCTATCCTGAATTCTAGATATTTATTATGGTTAATCATTGAGGGCCCCGCAATTTGCATTTTTTATTTAACGAGGCTCGTCTCATTATTTTAGAAGAGGATATCCTAAAGTGACTACATTTCTATTATATTTATTTCCAGAAATAGAAGCAAAGAAAGTGTATGCTAATTGAAGTATATGCTTTGGCCTAAACCGGATTCTTATTAATTATCTAACTAATCATTTACGAAGTGAAGAAGCGTTATACCTTATGGAACGTGCTTTTAATTGAGTAGAAGAATTATACACGAGATTGATGAAACACTACACTTAGCCCCAAATACTCCTTGAGTTAAACTTTGAATTTATTTTAACAGAATTAGAAAAGTTACTCATTAGGTGGTAACTACTAATGATATTCAGAACTCAACCTAAAATTGCCTACCGAAACTGAAGCTCCTAAACTTAAGATTGTGTTGTATTCGGCAGGATTTTTTCAAGCAACCATTCACCCTACATACTCAAAACATAACTGGAAGAAGAGTTTGAATTAACAATTCTACCAAATGATAGCACGTTCCATAAATTATATGACTACATCACGTGTACTGCCAACAAGCCATATCGCAATTTTAGACCAGAATATTTTCAATTAAGTACAAACTTACTAATGTGTTTTCTATTGGGCTACAAATAAAAGAATTTATACAACTTTAACAATATTCGCAAAGCTGTAAGTAAGGCAACAGATGATTAAAATTCTTCAGATCTTTCAATTCATGCCTTTCATGGTTACATCAGTATGAAATGTGTACCTGGATGTTGAATACAACAGAAGAAGAGGAAGAAGATAGAGAAAATCAGCAGCAGCAGGAACAAAGTAACAGCAGCAAACAAAGCAACACAGCAGAACAGGCTCGAGTGCAAGAATGCAACTATAGCTGATAGAGAAAGTAGCCAAATGACAGCAGCACACAGTGGAGTAGAATCAGAACTCCAGGCAGACCAAAACCAGTAGTAAACCAATGAAAACACTCGACTGGTAGACTCAATTGGAACTTCAAAGAATCAGAATTTATTGAACAGGTTGAACAAATGAAACCCAAACAACAATAGGAAGAAACAGTTTCTGATTGTTGACTGTATGTTTTCTATCCCTGAACCTCTCTCTCTATCTGTGTTTTAAAATCAGTTCTATCCTTTTTCAACCCTCTCTGCCTCTTCTCCCCCTTGTATTCTCAATGTGCCTCCCTCTTATAAGCCTAAAACTTAGCCCTTTAACAGCCTGTTTAGACCATCAGAATACCCTCCCATGTGCTGCCCCTTTTCAGTTTCCACTTAGCTAATTAAGTATAAACAAAACCCCATGATATTCCCTTGGCAGGCTTACCTTTAGTAATGTTTATTATTTCTGAACTAAAGCAGGATGTGGGCAGCAGGATGTAGTCTGACAGCATATGCTGTCAAACTATTTAATTCAAAAAGCCCTTAGGCAGGGCACAGGCTGTTCACAAATGCACATGTTGTGCACAAGTGCACATGCCCTCCAATTTCAAAACTGTAACTAAACAAAACATTGATTTTACATTTCTGATTCAAATTAACAATTATAAGCACTAGACTCAGTTCTTAATTGATTCAGGCAATGTTTAACTGCAGCAGGTCAATTTGTTATTGTTCAGATAGTTAAAACTAATTGACGACATATGTCGACTCGACTATATTAATCATAACAGGTACAATCGTAGCCAAAATCAGACATTTAAAAGTATCAACCACATGATTTGAATTGTACTGACTAAGCAGAATTGTACTCGAGGAATCAGTTAATTAGTTCAAATTTGAAGCTCAATTATTCGCACAGCACATACACATATACACATTATCAGTAACAAGTAGAAGAAAGAAACAATCAAACACAAAGGTTCGGGCAAGGTGGACAGGACACAGTTAATAAAACTCAAAACACAGATTTCACCAAACATGAACAGCTTTTAGAACAATCACATGGACTAAAACAAATAAAGAAAAGAAAGCAAACTCACCTTAAAACCCGAAAAATCAAGAAATCTTAACTTGGATTCGAACAGACCTTTCTTAAGGCTGAACGGACGTTAATCGAAGTGTTTCTCAGATGAGAAACACTTCGATTAAGGTCCATTAGACCCTAACCTCTTGGCTTAACAGGTACGGACCAGGCTTGGGGTTTTTTAGGTTTTGTGGAAGGTAGATTTGGAACTTGGGCTTCCAGGGTTAGATTCGGACCAAACCAAGCATGGTTTGGTCACGAGGGGGGTCCGGGGGTTGTCTGGTATGAATCTAAGGCAGATCGGTGTAGATCGAGTTTTGCTCGAATCTTCAAATGAAGATTCGAGGACCTAGAGGATGATTCGAACTAAACGGACTACAGATCCATGTTCAGGGTGTCAAGGTGGTTCATCGGCGTTCATGCCGCCGGCTTTCATGGTGAAGGGGTACAGAGGCGGCTCTAGGGTTTGGGGTTCTTGTGAAGACGATGAAGGCTGGGGTTCGGATAGGGGGGCAGGGTAAGGTTATGAGCTTATATAGTTAGTGGGTAGGTGGATCCTGGCCGTTGGATGAGATGTGATGAAGGGCCAGGATCCTTCGACTAACAGGGAACGGCGTCGTTTCAAGGGTAAAGGGTTGGGGTCGGTCCGGGTGAGACGGGTCGGGTCTGTTAGTGGGTTCGGGGTGAGAGATCTTGGCCGTTGATCTTTCAAAGATCAATGGCTTAGATCAGCCTGGATTAAAACGACGTCGTTTGTATGTTCTCGGAGTAGGCTAGTCACGGACCGGGCAGGCCTGGGTTTTGGGCTTAGTTTGTTTAGGCCAATTTATTTAAAATTGGCCCAAGTCCGGAAAAAAGATTTTTTTTTATTATTTTCTTTTCTTCTTTATTTTAAAAACAAACCTAAGTAAAATCAAATTAAAATTAAATAAACACTTAATACAATTATTTGCACACACATTAAAATATTTCAAAACAGGTAAAATCAAAGAAAAACAACATCACGGACAAAGATGCCTATTTATGATTTTCTATTTAACAACCGGATTACGGTTCAAATTATGCATGACACACCATTTTTTGTATTTTGTTTTAATAAAAATAAAAATGGGCAAAAATCATAAATAATTAACAAAGTGCCATGTAAAAATCCAAAAATTGTACAGCGGGACCAATTGTTATTATTTTTTATTTCTTTTGGAGCGATTGTCGCGCGAAACAAAAATCACGTGCTCACAGCTGCCCCTCTTTGTTCGGAAATACAAAGAGTTTTCGTGCAAAGATAAAGTGAGCGTGTATGAGCGATTTTTGCCTATGGACTACTCCGTGTGAAGCATGTTTTTTTTTGAAAGATCTGACCGAATCTTGCTTCAAAGATTTCCTACATATCCTGGGTTGAACAGGAATCAGGTCAATGTAGTTCGGGAAAATTTTGGTAGCTGGGACTACCATGGGATTGCAATGCTTGCTGTTACTGCTGTTGCTGTTGTCACCGCTGCTTTACTGACCGCCTTATTACAACCAAAGAAAAATTGAAACTGAACTAAACACTTATATGCATGTCAACTGCTAGTTACAAGATTCCTATCTATGATTCTTTTGCGACTTGATCTTGGGTCTTAGCTGATTCTGCTTGTAGACTCCGATCTGAATCTTGATGCTTGCGAGTTGCGGCGACTTGTTTAATCTCTGGGATACTGAGTGAGACGCGATTGGCAGGGTTTAGGACCTTAATCAAATGTTGGAGTCAATCTGCCTTCCATTTACTCCGATATCTCGGGACATCTTCTTTTTTTGTTTTTCTTCTTTGATTCCGAGCTGGGACTCATCTCGTGGGTCATTTCGATCCGTGTGGCTCGAGGTTAGACCTGCGGGAGAAAACAAACAAACGAACGAAATTTTCTGCCCCAGTTTCACTAGGAAAATTTCGTTAATTATTCGCCAGGAAGTTCATAAAATTGATGAAGGAAGATAAAAATGCTTAGTTCAGGATTGGAGCCCTAATACCGACTAGCTGGGGAGAAGTTCAGTTTTAGAGTTTGAAACACTAATACTGACCAACTGGGAAAAAGTTCAGTTTAAGGTTTAAAACCCTAATGCTGACTAAATGGAAAAATTCAGTTTAGGGTTTAAAACCCTAATGCTGGCTGAATGAAAAGAGTTCAGTTTAGGGTTTAAAACCCTAATGCTGACTAAAGGGAAAATTCAGTTTAGGGTTTAAAACCCTAATGCTGACTGAAAGGAAAAAAGTTCAGTTTAGGGTTTAAAACCCTAATGCTGACTAAAGGAAAAGTTCAGTTTAGGGTTTAAAGCCCTAATACTGACTAAAGGAAAAGTTCAGTTTAGGGTTTAAAACCCTAATGCTGACTAAAATGAAAGAGTTCAGTTTAGGGTTTAAAACCCTAATGCTGACTGCATGGAAAAGCTCAGTTTAGGGTTTAAAACCCTAATGCTGGCTGAATGGAAAAAGTTCAGTTTAGGGTTTAAAACCCTAATGCTTACTGCATGGAAAAGCTCAGTTTAGGGTTTAAAACCCTAATGCTGGCTCAATGGAAAAAGTTCAGTTTAGGGTTTAAAACCCTAATGCTGGCTGAATGGAAAAAGTTCAGTTTAGGGTTTAAAACCCTAATGCTGACTAAAGGAAAAACTCAGTTTAGGGTTTAAAACCCTAATGCTGATTGAATGGAAAGGCTCAGTTTAGGGTTTAAAACCCTAATGCTGACTGAAGGGAAAAAAGTTCAGTTTAGGGTTTAAAACCCTAATGCTGACTAAAGGAAAAATTCAGTTTAGGGTTTAAAACCCTAATGCTGATTGCATGGAAAAGCTCAGTTTAGGGTTTAAAACCCTAATGCTGGCTGAAGGGAAAAAAAGTTCAGTTTAGGGTTTAAAACCCTAATGCTGACTGAAAGGAAAAAAGTTCAGTTTAGGGTTTAAAACCCTAATGCTGACTAAAGGAAAAGTTTAGTTTAGGGTTTAAAACCCTAATGCTAACTGAAAGGAAAGAGTTCAGTTTAGGGTTTAAAACCCTAATGCAGACTGCATGGAAAAGCTCAGTTTAGGGTTTAAAACCCTAATGCTGGCTGAATGGAAAAAGTTCAGTTTAGGGTTTAAAACCCTAATGCTGACTGCATGAAAAAGCTCAGTTTAGGGTTTAAAACCCTAATGCTGGCTGAATGGAAAAAGTTCAGTTTAGGGTTTAAAACCCTAATGCTGGCTGAATGGAAAAAGTTCAGTTTAGGGTTTAAAACCCTAATGCTGACTAAAGGAAAAACTCAGTTTAGGGTTTAAAACCCTAATGCTGATTGCATGGAAAGGTTCAGTTTAGGGTTTAAAACCCTAATGCTGGCTGAAGGAAAAAAGTTCAGTTTAGGGTTTAAAACCCTAATGCTGACTAAAGGAAAAATTCAGTTTAGGGTTTAAAACCCTAATGTTTATTGCATGGAAAAGCTCAGTTTAGGGTTTAAAACCCTAATGCTGACTGAAGGGGAAAATTCAGTTTAGGGTTTAAAACCCTAATGCTGACTGAAAGGAAAAAAGTTCAGTTTAGGGTTTAAAACCCTAATGCTGACTGAAAGGAAAAAAGTTCAGTTTAGGGTTTAAAACCCTAATGCTGACTAAAGGAAAAGTTCAGTTTAGGGTTTTAAAACCCTAATGCTGACTAAAGGAAAAATTCAGTTTAGGGTTTAAAACCCTAATGCTGATTAAAGGAAAAGTTCAGTTTAGGGTTTTAAAACCCTAATGCTGACTAAAGGAAAAATTCAGTTTAGGGTTTAAAACCCTAATGCTGATTGCATGGAAAAGCTCAGTTTAGGGTTTAAAACCCTAATGCTGGCTGAAAGGAAAAAAAGTTCAGTTTAGGGTTTAAAACCCTAATGTTGACTAAAGGAAAAGTTCAGTTTAGGGTTTAAAACCCTAATGCTAACTGAAAGGAAAGAGTTCAGTTTAGGGTTTAAAACCCTAATGCTGACTGCATGGAAAAGCTCAGTTTAGGGTTTAAAACCCTAATGCTGGCTGAATGGAAAAAGTTCAGTTTAGGGTTTAAAACCCTAATGCTGACTGCATGGAAAAGCTCAGTTTAGGGTTTAAAACCCTAATGCTGGCTGAATGGAAAAAGTTCAGTTTAGGGTTTAAAACCCTAATGCTGACTAAAGGAAAAACTCAGTTTAGGGTTTAAAACCCTAATGCTGATTGAATGGAAAGGCTCAGTTTAGGGTTTAAAACCCTAATGCTGACTGAAGGGAAAAAAGTTCAGTTTAGGGTTTAAAACCCTAATGCTGGCTGAATGGAAAAAGTTCAGTTTAGGGTTTAAAACCCTAATGCTGACTAAAGGAAAAATTCAGTTTAGGGTTTAAAACCCTAATGCTGATTGCATGGAAAAGCTCAGTTTAGGGTTTAAAACCCTAATGCTGACTGAATGGAAAAAAAGTTCAGTTTAGGGTTTAAAACCCTAATGCTGACTGAAAGGAAAAAAGTTCAGTTTAGGGTTTAAAACCCTAATGCTGACTAAAGGAAAAGTTCAGTTTAGGGTTTTAAAACCCTAATGCTGACTAAAGGAAAAATTCAGTTTAGGGTTTAAAACCCTAATGCTGATTGCAAGGAAAAAGTTCAGTTTAGGGTTTTAAAACCCTAATGCTGACTAAAGGAAAAATTCAGTTTAGGGTTTAAAACCCTAATGCTGATTGCATGGAAAAACTCAGTTTAGGGTTTAAAACCCTAATGTTGGCTGAATGGAAAAAAGTTCAGTTTAGGGTTTAAAACCCTAATGCTGACTAAAGGAAAAATTCAGTTTAGGGTTTAAAACCCTAATGCTGAATGGAAAAAAGTTCAGTTTAGGGTTTAAAACCCTAATGCTGACTAAAGGAAAAATTCAGTTTAGGGTTTAAAACCCTAATGCTGATTGCATGGAAAAGCTCAGTTTAGGGTTTAAAACCCTAATGCTGGCTGAAAGGAAAAAAGTTCAGTTTAGGGTTTAAAACCCTAATGCTGATTAAAGGAAAAAAGTTCAGTTTAGGGTTTAAAACCCTAATGCTGACTGGCTGGGGACAAAGTTCGAGAATACTAAACGATCTCTTTTTTTTTTTGAATTTTCTTGTTTTAGTAGAAGATAAAAGGGAGTTTCGTGGAAACTTACCTTTCGAGTGAATTCATCATTGCCAAAGTATTTCTTGTACCCGTGTACCTTCTTCTTTGGGTGACACCTGCTTGTTGCACGGTTGTCTTGGATTATACCTGTTTCAACTTTTCAGACAAAGAACAATTGTTAGTTCGGAAATGACGGTCGGTTTGGTGACCTTGATCGTTCCTGTTGCTTTGTTGCGTCCTTATTTCTGTCGCGAAGCCCTGCCGTTGATTGGATTCAATGGTGAAACTCTTTTGACTGCTCAGGCTTTGTATTTCCAGATTCTGTGATGATTTGCCTCGCAAGGCTCTTTTTTTTTTTTGGTGTCCCATCTTGCTTGGAGATTCTCAACGGGGATTTTATTGGGGATACTCTGTGGGGATTTGTACAAAAGGAAGCTCTGTGGGGGGGAATATTTACAAAGTGGATTCTTTGTGTGGATTTTTGTACAACGGGGCATGTTGTGAATTTGTTTCAAAGCGGGCTTTCTAGGATTTGTTGGGGTAAGCTTGTTGGGGAATTTTTACAAAGGGACTTGCTGGGGATGTGCTGGGGAAATTCCAACGGGGATTTTCTTTTTTTTTTATTATTATTTTTTTATATTGGGGAGACTCTGTGGGGATTGTACAGGGGGAGACTCTGTGGGGATTTGTCTGAAGGCGGACTTGCTGGGGGAAATTTCTCTTTTTCCTCTTTACTTTGAACGCCATCAAGCATCATGATTTATCAAGTTTGGACAGATGTACCGATGAAACGGGGTGTTTTCCTTCATGAAACGGAATCCCGTGAAAATGAACCTGCCACCTGCCCTTTCCGGTGTATCCTGAACTTGGGGTCAAAACATAAAAAGGGTTCGAAGAGAAACAAAGAAAGGAGAAAACAATTTCAGGAAGGGAATGTCCCTTTCTGGACGGAAAAGACTTATCTGAGGAAGATAACGCTGGCTTTAAATGACATGACATGCTCTTTGGCATGGACGCCTGACCTTCCATGAACTTGCGTTTCCCTGAACCAGAACGAATCTATGATTCCAAACCGGTGGAACTTTGCCGAGACCTCCTTGGGGTGGAGTCACTCTTTTCGGCCAACAGCGCCCTTTGTGGGTTTTCGCTGGCTGACCTCTCTCATTTCTCTTCCTGTCATCGCTTGATAGCACTCTTTGTGAGTTTTTACTAAACAAGCTCTCTCATTTTTGTTTCTCTGCTCCCGTCGCCTCGTGGTGCCCGAAGGTTTTCACCGACGAGACTCTCTCTTTTTATCTCTCTCAATTCAGCGTGTGCCGGTCTCCATGGTTCCCCACTATCTTTGGTAATTGATTTGAAGGCTTGTGCTTGGTACAGAGAGGTAGATGATACTAACTTCTCAACTGCTCGACGTGCCCCGGTTTCAATTTCAGGGTGAATGGGATTTTATTGTTGGTGTGACTGAACCTCAGGGAGAGGCTGCCTACGTATCCTTTCGGAATCAAGTCAAACGTAGTTCAGGCCTCAATCAATGTTTTTGTTTTGTTATTGTTTTTTTTTTTTTTTGTAAGCGGCTCAAAGGTTTGTAGAGAGAATTGGGTAGTGTTTAGGGAGTAGTGGGGAATAAAACCTTCGTCATTTTAAATGCGTCAAGATTAACTGGAGTATAATTCAGACGTAGTATCTCTTGACTGCATCCGCATTTACTGCTGTGTCGGGGTCATTTCCTTCGATATCACCTAAATATAATGCTCCTCTCGGCAATATCTTCCTTATGATGTATGGGCCTTTCCAATTTGGAGCAAACTTCCCTTTTGCTTCCTCATGATGCGGCAGAATACGCCTCAGTACCAGCTGACCTACTTCGAAATTCCTGGGTCGGACTTTTTTGTTGTAAGCACGGGCCATCCTTAGTTGGTACAACTGTCCGTGACAAACAGCGGCCATTCGCTTTTCATCAATCAAAGTCAATTGCTCTAACCGAGTCTTGACCCACTCGCTGTCTTCGATTTCCGCTTCGACAATGATTCGAAGTGAAGGAATTTCTACCTCTGCCGGTATTACAGCCTCGGTCCCATAAACCAAAAGATAAGGAGTCGCTCCTACTGATGTGCGTACCGTGGTGCGGTACCCCAACAATGCAAATAGTAACTGCTCATGCCACTGTCGGGAACTTTGGATGGTTTTTCTCAAAATCTTCTTGATGTTTTTGTTTGCCGCTTCCACAGCACCATTGGCCTTTGGCCGATAAGGCGTGGAATTCCTATGCGTTATCTTGAATTGCTCGCATACATCTCCCATCAAGTGACTGTTCAAGTTTGCTGCGTTATCTATAATGATAGTCACGGGAATACCGAAACGACAGATAAGATTTGAGTGTACGAAATCCACTACAGCTTTTTTAGTGACCGACTTGAGAGTGATAGCCTCTACCCATTTTGTGAAGTAATCGATGGCAACCAGTATAAACCTGTGTCCATTCGAAGCCTTTGGTTCGATTGGTCCAATGACATTCATGCCCCAGGTGACAAATGGCCAAGGTGCAGACATGGGATGCAGCTCAGTGGGAGGTGCATGAATCAAATCATCGTGCACCTGACACTGATGACACTTCCGAACGAAGCTAAAGCAATCCTTTTCCATGGTCATCCAGTAATAACCTGCTCGAAGGATTTTCTTCGCTAAGACATACCCGTTCATGTGAGGTCCGCACACACCTGCGTGTACTTCGTGCATGATTTTCCTCGCTTCCTCGATATCGACACATCTTAGGAGATTGAGGTCCGGGGTCCTCTTATATAACAATTCACCGCTCAGAAAGAAACCACTTGCATGTCGCCTAATGGTCCTCTTTTGATCTCCAGTAGCGTGCTCGGGGTATTCTTGTGTCTTTAGGAATCTCCTGACGTCATGGTACCAAGGCTGCATATTTGATCCCGCCTCGATTACATTGCAGTAACCGTGTCTTTCCTTGATTTGGATTTCCAAAGGATCAACGCGGGCGTTGCCCGGGTAGGGTAGCATTGAAGCCAAAGTAGCAAGTGCATCTGCCAGTTCATTGTGACACCTCGGGATATACCTGAACTCTATTGATGTAAAGCGCTTGCTGAGGTCCTCCACATGCTGTCGGTAAGGGATAAGTTTGACATCCCGAGTTTCCCATTCGCCTTGAGCTTGCCGGATGATCAGGTCAGAATCTCCCATAATCAGTAAGTCTTCGACATCCTGATCGATTGCCATATGCATGCCCATGATACAGGCTTCATACTCAGCTGTATTGTTTGTGCAAAAGAAACGCAGTCTAGCTGTGGCGGGATAATGTTGACCGGAAGGCGAGATCAAAATTGCCCCAATTCCTACACCTTTAGCATTCACGGCTCCATCAAAGAACATCTTCCAAACATGAGCGTCCTCCGAGACCACTTCTACAGTATTTACCTCTTCATCTGGAAAGTAGGTACGCAATGGCTGGTATTCCTCATCAACCGGATTTTTGGCCAAATGATCTGCTAGCGCCTGGGCTTTCATTGTCGTGCGAGTGACATAGACTATGTCGAATTCAGTAAGCAAGATCTGCCACTTGGCCAGTCTTCCAGTAGGCATCGGTTTCTGAAATATATATTTTAAAGGACCCAGCCTGCTTATGAGGAAAGTAGTGTGGGCTTGGAGATAATGTCTTAGCTTTTGAGCAACCCATGTGAGAGCGCAGCATGTCCTTTCCAGTAGAGTGTATTTGGCCTCGTAGTCGGTGAATTTCTTGCTCAAGTAGTAGATTGCTTGCTCCTTTTTCCCGGTTATGTCGTGTTGCCCGAGGACGCAACCGAAAGAGTTCTCCAAGACTGTTAGATACAAGAAAAGTGGCCTCCCTGGTTCTGGAGGGACCAAGACCGGGGGATTCGAAAGGTATTCTTTGACTTTATCAAAGGCTTCTTGACACTCAGTTGTCCATTTAATCGCCGCATCTTTCCTTAGAAGCTTGAATATGGGCTCACACGTGCTTGTCAACTGGGCAATAAACCGACTGATGTAGTTCAACCTGCCCAACAGACTCATCACGTCTTTCTTTGTTCTCGGGGGAGGCAGATCTCTGATGGATTTTATCTTAGTTGGATCTAGCTCGATACCTCTCCTGCTTACGATGAAGCCCAAAAGTTTGCCCGACGGAACTCCGAAAGCACATTTGGCTGGGTTTAGCTTCAAGTCATACTTCCTTAGTCTCTCGAAGAATTTCCTCAAGTCTTGGATGTGATTATCCTGCGTCCTAGACTTGACTATCACGTCGTCCACGTACACCTCTATTTCCTGATGCATCATGTCATGAAAAATGGTAGTCATGGCCCTCATGTAAGTAGCCCCAGCATTCTTCAAACCAAATGGCATGACCCGATAACAATAGGTGCCTCAAGGCGTGGTGAAGGCAGTTTTCTCGGCGTCCTCTTCATCCATCAATACCTGATGATACCCGGCATAACAATCCACGAAAGACTATATCTCGTGTTTGGTGCAATTATCAACGAGGATGTGGATGTTGGGTAGTGGGAAATTATCTTTAGGACTTGCTCTATTCAGATCTCGGTAATCTACACATACCCGAGTTTTACCGTCCTTCTTCGGTACTGGAACCACATTTCCCAACCAGGTTGTATACTGGACTACCCGAATCACTCCCGTTTTCAGTTGTTTGGTGATCTCTTCCTTGATCTTGTCACTGACCTCAGTTTTGAACTTTCGCTGCTTTTGTTGAACTGGAGGGCAGTCAGGATGAATTGGCAATTTATGAACCACTAGATCAACCCCTAGACCCGGCATGTCATCATATGACCAAGCAAACACGTCTTTAAATTCAAAAAGAAGTTGAATTATCGCCTCTCGCGTTTTCTCGTCCGTGTGAATGCTTATTTTGGTCTCCCGGATTTCTTCAGGAGTTCCTAAATTAACCGGTTCGGTGTCATTCAGATTTGGCTTAGGTTTATTCTCAAAATATTCCAACTCTCGGTTTATTTCCCTAAAAGCCTCTTCCGCATCATACTCTGATTCTGGGTTCATTAATTCGCAGTTAAATAGCTCATTGTGATCTAGGCGTGAAGTCTGCAAGCATGTCATTTTTAAAGCCGCATTATTATAACTGAAAAGAAAGATAAAGGGAAAAATAACAAAAATCAGAACAAAAGAAAGAATGGGAAAGCATTGATGATTTTTTTTATTTTCTTTGGAAAGTTGGAGGACAACAATGTTTACAACTCAGGAATACAAAACAACAACGGAAAGGAAGAAAACGTTCAAGTTATGTCCTGGAGATAACTTGTGACACAGGAAAGGTGGCAGGATAGGTCTACCCGGACTTCCGTCTAGTCGGGAATGGCGTGGCCTCCCAGTTTTGAAGTTCGGCATTCGGCCCCACGTACATCATCTCAGCAGCGCCTGTGCCTTCACCTGGTTGAACCATGTGGATCTCGTAGAGCATCTCTCTCATTGCCCCACATATCTCCTCGATTTCCTCAGCTGTGAAGACCTCATCATCTTCTTCTTCGGCGTACCTTGGCCTGATGAAAGTTGCATATAAATCTGGCAGTGGTCGAGGTAACTTCCAACCCTCATTTTTTCTTTTCTTTGCCCACTCTTCGTCTGCTGAAGTAGGTTTGAAACCTAGTCCAAAAGGTTTCTTGGTGATTGGCATGGTAATGGGTTCTGTTATTCCCTGAAGGGTTCGTCCAAGCCCCTTCCCTGTCCTAAATCCGTGCCGGATCATCTCTTTAGCCACCATAACCGAGGCGTTAGACAAGAAAGGCTGGGGGTAGGGTATTCCCTCTTCGTGCTGCTCTGCCAGTACAATCTCAAAAGCTTGATAGACCGTATGTTCGCTCATTTCTCTTGGTTCCAGATATAGGATCGATGGGTCCCGATAGATAGCATGCTCATCTTCCCCATGGACCACGATCTCTCGGTCTTCGTACTCGAACTTCACCATCTGGTGAAGAGTGGAAGGCACAGCTCCTGCCGGATGGATCTAAGGTCTGCCAAGGAGAAAATTGTAGGATGTATCCATGTCGAGCACCTGGAAGGTTACTTGAAATTCGACTGGTCCTATGACCAACAACTGGTCTATTTCTCCCATGGTATCCCTCTTGATGCCGTCGAAAGCCCTTACGCAGACATTGTTGGGTCGGATTCTTCCGGTCCCAATTTCCATTCTTTGTAGCGTGGAGAGCGGGCAAATGTCAACGCCTGAGCCCCCATCCAACATTACCCGCTTGACATAATAGTCTTCGCATTTAACTGTTAGATGCAAAGCCTTGTTGTGTGCCGCTCCTTCCGGGGGTAGATCGTTCTTGCTGAAAGAGATTTGATTGACGGCGAAGAATCTTTCCGTTATCCGCTCTAATTGTTCCACCGAGGTTTCAACTGGCACATATGCTTCATTCAGGGTCTTCAGTAAGATCTTTTGATGCTCGGTCGACCTCATTAATAATGACAACATGGACACTTACTCGGGGTACTTGCGCAGTTGATCTAGCACTTCGTAATCCGGCATTTTCATTTGTTGGAAGAACACCTCCGCTTCTTCAACACTCACGGGCTTCTTTGGCGGGAAGCGCCTTTGTGTGGCGTCGTTTAGTTCTTGGGTATTTGAATACCTTCCAATGAAAGTATTCTCTGGAAGTTCTCCCCTGACCTCTTTACCTTTGTACATTACCAAAGTCTTCTGATAATTCCACGGCACTGTGGACGGGTTGGTCATTGGCTTTTGTGGCACGCGTCCGATAACCACTGGCTCGTTCAGCCGAGGTGGTTGAATCATTCCCCGGACCACATAGGCCCCTTTTGGCACGTACATAGGTTTTGTCTTTTTGATTCTGAAGTTCTGCGTCTTCTCAGCTCGACCTCGTGGTATGTAAAGAACTTCATCCTTTACCGGTACCACTTTCTTCTCCACCTTCTTTTCAGGCACTTTCTTTATAGCTTTGGCCTCCTCCCCTTTTTCTGGTTTCTGGTCTGTTTCGGGCCTCTTTCCCGTGTCGACAATGGCAATTATGGCTTTCAGAGCAGGGTCGAACTCTTTGTCTTCACAAATCATTCCGATCAGCGGCCCATTATTGTGAGCAGGTAATGGATTGTTAGTTACATTCGGGATCTCCTCGTCCCTTAGCACTATTTTCCCTTGCTCTATCAAGTTTTCGACCACTCTTTTCAACGACCAGCAGTCATTTGTATCATGTCCCTCGGCCCCTGAATGATAGGCGCATCTGACTCCAGCTTTGTAAGAAGGTGACGTCGGGTTTTGCCTTGTTTGAGGGATTGGTTGCAAGAAACCCAACTGGACCAGCTTTGGGAACAAAGTTGAGTATGGTTCACCGATGGGCATAAAAGTCCGTCTTCTGGGTGGCTCTTGAGGGCGGAAGTTATTCTGCGGGGGTTGTGGATTATAGTGGTTGCGGTAAGGAGGCTGATTTCTGGGAGGTGGAGCTGGGCCTCGGTTGGCTGGTTGTGGTGGATGGGTATAAGGTTGGGCATTCATGACCATATAAGGTTGATGAGCATATGCCAAATTTGAGTGGGGGTAGTAATGTTGTGGGGTTCTTCCGGAAAATGGGGCCTGGGATGACGATACTCCCTTGCTTCCGAGGCTACCATAGTCGTTTCTTCCTTATTTTTCCCTCTTGTCGTTCCTCCGGACCCGCTTTGGACGGCCTGGGAAGTCTCCCTTATGGCTGCTTGACTCAGAATCCTGCCTGTCTTCAAGCCATTTTCCACCATCTCTCCAATCTTGATTGCTTCCGCGAATGGCTTACCCATGGCTGACATCATGTTTTGGAAATAATCAGACTCTTGAGCCTGGAGAAAGGTAGTGACCATCTCCACTTCATCCATGGGAGGCTTCACTCTTGACGCCTGTTCACGCCACTTAATAGCATATTCTCTGAAGCTTTCTGAAGGTTTCTTCTTCAAATTCGACAGAGAATTTCGATCTGGCGCAATGTCGATGTTATACTGGAATTGTTTCACAAAATCTCTGGCGAGATCATCCCATATATGCCATCGGGACATTTCCTGATCCATATACCATTCCGAAGCTATCCCCACTAGACTTTCCCCAAAATACGCCATCAGCAGTTCTTCTTTTCCGCCGGCTCCTCGTAATTGGTTGCAGTATTTCTTAAGGTGTGCAATGGGGTCACCGTGCCCATCGTATTTCTCGAACTTCGGGGTCTTGAAACCCGTTGACAGGTGCACGTGAGGGAACATGCACAGGTCGGCGTAAGAGACGCTCTTTTGTCCGCTCAATCCTTGCATATTCTTCAAACTTTGTTCAAGGCTTCTCATTCTCTTGGCAATCTCATTTTGTTCTGCAATTCTGGGGTTCTGATCCGGCCCAGGTGCAAGCTCGCACTGAGGCGGTAGAGGATTAGTACTGGTAGCGAACCTAGTTGGTTCCATTGAGAACGATGGTGCTTGGAATGTAAAAGAGGATGAGTCAAAGCTTGGCTTGTACGTGGCCGGCTGTGCCATGATCGGGCAAGGCGATGCAATAAAGATGTTCATGCTTGCATCAGTGGCTGACATTCGGGGATGAGGCTCAGAAGGCGATCCAGCAGAGAAGGCTGAGGTGGCTGGGTACCCGAATGGGGTAGCAGGATAATTTATGGGAACATTAGAAGTCCCACTTGACCTAGAGAATAATTCAGGGAATCCGGGGACGACACTTGGCAGTTCTTTCCCATTATTCCAGTCGTCCAGCATTTCCAACATGCGGAGCCGTAGGATTCTATTTTCCTCCGCAGTTGCGGATTCAGGTGTGAGGACGGCTGAGATTGAGCTCTCCTCAGAAACAGGGATCGTTTGCAATGGAATTTCTGAAGACATTTCCACACTTCCTTTTGACCTGGTGAAGTAAGTGTGAGTACTGCTTCTGGTCCTAACAACAGGTAGTTGAACACTTCTCCTTGACCTCGTGAAGTATGAGTGCGAGGCCAGACTTTCACCAAACCAACCATCTTTTCAAAAACCCTGGAAGATACTCAACGACAAATGCGCGGTTAATTTGCAGCAAATAACAGATAGTCAATCTCACGTTGGGCATGATGCACCTATACAGTTAAGTGGATTACTATATGTTTGGCTACGATAGCATGCGTCATTCCGGCGTTTTTCCTCTTATTTGTTTTCCCCTTTTTTTATTATTATTTTTTATTATTTTGCAGTAAAAGAAATGCGACCGGATCCGATGAGGATTGCCTACGTATCACGATGCCTACGTGAATCAGATCATTACGTAGTTCGAAAAACACAAATGAGCGTAAAAGAAACAACCTCTTTATTGTTGAAATGGTCTATTACAAACTACATTTTGCAAAAGAAAGAGCAAACTTTGAAAATAAACCTAGACTCAAAATAGACTAAAAATCACCCTGATGGGAAAAAACAGGCAGAAGATGCTAAGATACAGGCTTGACTTATGAGTGCATTATGGTTTTGAAAATTGGTGTCCGCGGGGCATCGTTCGGCCTCGCCGCGGTCCTAGGCGTGAGATCCCTCTCAAGTTGCTCCAGCTCATGCATAGTCTGCTTGACATAACCCATCACTGCCGAGAGGACGGTAACGCTGGACATGTTCTCACATCGTAGACATCGTCTGGTGATGGCATGGGCAATGGCCTTGATCCTATCTCTGGTTTGCTTCTTCTCTATGAGTAGGCGTTTTATCTGATCGCTACATATCTTGAATACTTGAGCATCCTGTATATGCTGGTGCTTCAGTCGCCGTACTTCCAACTTCATCTGGGCTATTAAGTCGTACCAGTATCTGCTCTCAATTTGGAAACCCTTGGCTTGATTAGCTGCTTTGATCTCAAGTGTAGCCATCTCTCTCTTTATTTTAGCAACAGTTTTCTCGTGGTCGCCTTCCAATTGATTCAGGTATCGGCGATGCTTATCTGCTCTTATATCCCACTGTGCCCTGAGCTCTGCTATGACGTTTTCAGATTTCTCCAAACCATCTTGCCATTCCCTAATTTCACCTTTTAGCCTTTTTATCAGCTGCTCGTCTGATCGATGCCTTGGCTGTTTATCCGCATCCACCCTTATCTATTTGATCTGGGCTCTGAGTCTTTCGTTGTCCTGAATTAACCTGTTCCGCTCTCCCAGATTGGTAGCATCTTGCACGTTGTGCTCATATTTCAAACTTTCCACTTGTTGCTTTAACCTGCTGATTTCGGCGCAATAGCCTCTTTCCTTTGCTAACCAATCCCACTGCCTTTGCGATGATTCGGTGAAATTCCGGATGTGGGGTCTCTTAGCTGGCCTTTCATGCTCAAGTTCCCTTCTATACCATGCAAGGTAACCTGGCGTCGTCTCTCCTTTGGCTCGATCCCGCACGCAAGTATCTGATTTCAAATATTGACACTCACTCCAGATTTGGCGAATCTTTGCTTCTGGGAATTGTCCGTTAGGACTTATCTCAACTGCTTGAGTGCTAAGATCTTCCTCATGAGGTACTGTCTGGCATCTTCCGAACTGTCTCAAAACTCGGCAGGGTGCGTAAGGTTGAATGCTCTTAAGCCCCATCAGTAAGAAATGAGTTTTAGCTGCCGACGTATATAGGATCTCATCAACAGGCAACCATCCTAGCGTCCACTGTATTTGGCTGGCAGTAAGAGCTTGAAAGAACGAGGTCCATGCCAGGACTCCTTTGGGCAAACTGATCTCTTTGGTTCTCGTGTAAGATTCTTCTATGCAAGTCTTTTCCGGGGAACCATGGCTCAAAATCTCGGAATGATGGCAGAGGTGCTCGGTCATCCATATCTGTAGGAGCAAGTTACAACCTTCGAAGAAATTTCCCCCTGTTTTACAAACTGTAAGAGCTCGAAAGATGTCAGATACCACCATAGGTGCGAGAGTACTGTCACTTTGCGTGAGTAAAGTGCTGACGACCCCGGATATCTTCAAATCAATGTTTCCGTCTTTCCTTGGAAATACCAGAAGGCCTAGGAACATCATCATGAACGTTGTCCGTCTGTGTTTGTCCCACTTCTGACGAACACCTTTGCTGCACAGTTTGTTGATTGGATTATTGAATCCCCCCTCATGACCGTACCTATCATATATGAAGCATGGAGTACAAAATCCGGCCGCTAGATTCGGGTTGTGGACTGTTCTGGGTATCTTCAATGAATCTAGGAACCGGTGTACCGTGACAACTCTTGGGGCGACCAAGTATTTTTGCCTCAAGGGAAGTTCAGCATTCCCGATGTATCCGGCCATTTCTTCCAAAGTGGGGGTGAGTTCAAAATCAGAGAAATGGAAAACATTGTGCGCCGGGTCCCAGTAGGTAACCAAAGCTCTTATGATATCTCCCCGAGGCTGGATTTCCAACAAACCCACGAGACCTTTCAGATATTTCTTGACCTCATTTTGTCCTTCAGCGCCTAGATCATTCCACCATAGCCGTAACTTGACAGGGATTTTGATCATTATTGAAAAATGTTCATTTTGCATCGTGCTCATCCTGCACATTTATTAAGGTGATTTCAACAAAAATGATTTTGAC
Source organism: Nicotiana tabacum (assembly GCF_000715075.1). Lineage (NCBI taxonomy): Eukaryota > Viridiplantae > Streptophyta > Magnoliopsida > Solanales > Solanaceae > Nicotiana > Nicotiana tabacum. Next base: position 47,567,281 of record NC_134089.1, on the reverse strand, counting down.
TCAAAAATATTTTACAAAGGGGGTCAAGTTTTGAACACGGCCTTTAAACACTTTGAGGACGAAGATTTTAAGGCCGTGGGTCAACTGGACAAAAATACTAAACAAGACCCAAATGTGGCTATTTATGCAAAGTCAGCCTTCCGGCGTCCCTTTCGGGAACATTCGGCTATTTATGACAAAACAACATCACCTGATTTATTTACGACTCTTTTTGAAAGTTTGAAACACATTTTTTTTTATTCATTGATTTTGGCTATTTTAGCAAAAATGGGGGTTGAACCCGACGAGGGTTGCCTACGTATCTCACATCCGGTGAGAATCAAACCGGCGTAGTTCGGGCATATCGTGAATAGAGAAAATCAAATAAACCTAGAAAACAAGAATATATATTTTTTTTTTTGAAAAGAGATAAAGACTAAAGAAATTTTTTTATTTTTTTTTAGAAAATATTTGGACTATTAGTCTGATTTTATAAAAGGGGTACTACGAAAGAAAACAACATTTTTTATTTGAATTATGAATTTTCCGTTTTTTTTTTGATTTTGGGAAGTGATAAAAAAAAATTATATTATTTTTTTTTATAACTCAAACTAAGAAGACAAATTTTGTTTTTATTCTCTTTCTTTTTTAGAAAAATTCCGGCGAGGTTTTGACACTACTTGGACATTGGTTTTATTTTTCCAAAATAAGTAATTATCTCCCTACGCTGCTATTTTCCCTTTTTTTTTTAGAAACCGGTCAGCATACGGAACCGAAGCAAATAAATGCGCAAAACAAATAGGATGCAGCAGGGTGGTCTTTTCATTTCAGGTTGCCTGTCCTAGACGGACCCAACCCCTGTGTTGAGCCCCTAAGTCAAATGCAACATGATGCAAATAAACGTTCCTACTAGGGATCCGGCATGAAGTTTCGTTATACTAGGTTTATACCCTGGGTATTTGTTCTAGACTGTGTACCCGAGCGGACAACTCGAGTCGAGGAGGGGGCTACGTACCGGGGACCCGCGAGATCGTCCGGCTTTGTAACTTGTCCGACCTCTTTCTTATTTCAGGTATTGACACTAACAGAATAGGGAGTCTCGACCAGCGAGCTTCTCCCCGGAGGTAAGAAAAGAAGGGTTTCGGCACAGTTTATATACAGTTCAGATAATATCAAAGCGGTAAAAGACAACATTTAACACGTTATGCAAAAACATGTAATAAAGATCAGATAATAAAGCCAAATATAACAATTATTCTAAGCTCGAATTCTTGAACCCTGAACCAGTGGTTCTGGGTTACATCCCCAGCAGAGTCGCCAGAGCTGTCACACCTCCTTTTTGCGTGCCCGCCCCGAAGGGTTAAACGCGCGAGGGGAGTTTTTCCAATTTAAGTGACAATATTCGAAATGAGATTATTTAATTCAGAGTCGCCACTTGGGAAAGGTTTGGCTTTTGGCGTCCCAAGTCACCGGTTTATCTTGGATCCCAAATCGAGGAAATTTTCGACTTTTCCAAATGAAGTCTGCGAACCAGAAATTCTAAGTAAGGAATTCTGTTGACCCGAGGGAAGGTGTTAGGCACCCTCGAATCCCGTGGTTCTAGCACGGTCGCTTAAATTGTTATAATGGCTAAATATCTGATTTAAATACATGTTGTGACTTATGTGCTTTTATTAAGTTAAGACCGCTTTTATTATTATCATTTATTTTTATAGAATTGCAACGTCGTGAAAATGTATTTCGAACTACGTCACAATCAATGCACCCGTAATTGTTAAACACACTTCGACTCCGTTGAGATTTGGATTCGGGTCACATCAATGCGCACCCAAGTTTAAGAATGTAATTTAATCGAGCCGCGCCTAAAGAGTTTAACGCATTATTATTTTTTGGAGAAGGCCATGAAATTCGCTAAACAGCCTATCCTGAATTCTAGATATTTATTATGGTTAATCATTGAGGGCCCCGCAATTTGCATTTTTTATTTAACGAGGCTCGTCTCATTATTTTAGAAGAGGATATCCTAAAGTGACTACATTTCTATTATGTTTATTTCCAGAAATAGAAGCAAAGAAAGTGTATGCTAATTGAAGTATATGCTTTGGCCTAAACCGGATTCTTATTAATTATCTAACTAATCATTTACGAAGTGAAGAAGCGTTATACCTTATGGAACGTGCTTTTAATTGAGTAGAAGAATTATACACGAGATTGATGAAACACTACACTTAGCCCCAAATACTCCTTGAGTTAAACTTTGAATTTATTTTAACAGAATTAGAAAAGTTACTCATTAGGTGGTAACTACTAATGATATTCAGAACTCAACCTAAAATTGCCTACCGAAACTGAAGCTCCTAAACTTAAGATTGTGTTGTATTCGGCAGGATTTTTTCAAGCAACCATTCACCCTACATACTCAAAACATAACTGGAAGAAGAGTTTGAATTAACAATTCTACCAAATGATAGCACGTTCCATAAATTATATGACTACATCACGTGTACTGCCAACAAGCCATATCGCAATTTTAGACCAGAATATTTTCAATTAAGTACAAACTTACTAATGTGTTTTCTATTGGGCTACAAATAAAAGAATTTATACAACTTTAACAATATTCGCAAAGCTGTAAGTAAGGCAACAGATGATTAAAATTCTTCAGATCTTTCAATTCATGCCTTTCATGGTTACATCAGTATGAAATGTGTACCTGGATGTTGAATACAACAGAAGAAGAGGAAGAAGATAGAGAAAATCAGCAGCAGCAGGAACAAAGTAACAGCAGCAAACAAAGCAACACAGCAGAACAGGCTCGAGTGCAAGAATGCAACTATAGCTGATAGAGAAAGTAGCCAAATGACAGCAGCACACAGTGGAGTAGAATCAGAACTCCAGGCAGACCAAAACCAGTAGTAAACCAATGAAAACACTCGACTGGTAGACTCAATTGGAACTTCAAAGAATCAGAATTTATTGAACAGGTTGAACAAATGAAACCCAAACAACAATAGGAAGAAACAGTTTCTGATTGTTGACTGTATGTTTTCTATCCCTGAACCTCTCTCTCTATCTGTGTTTTAAAATCAGTTCTATCCTTTTTCAACCCTCTCTGCCTCTTCTCCCCCTTGTATTCTCAATGTGCCTCCCTCTTATAAGCCTAAAACTTAGCCCTTTAACAGCCTGTTTAGACCATCAGAATACCCTCCCATGTGCTGCCCCTTTTCAGTTTCCACTTAGCTAATTAAGTATAAACAAAACCCCATGATATTCCCTTGGCAGGCTTACCTTTAGTAATGTTTATTATTTCTGAACTAAAGCAGGATGTGGGCAGCAGGATGTAGTCTGACAGCATATGCTGTCAAACTATTTAATTCAAAAAGCCCTTAGGCAGGGCACAGGCTGTTCACAAATGCACATGTTGTGCACAAGTGCACATGCCCTCCAATTTCAAAACTGTAACTAAACAAAACATTGATTTTACATTTCTGATTCAAATTAACAATTATAAGCACTAGACTCAGTTCTTAATTGATTCAGGCAATGTTTAACTGCAGCAGGTCAATTTGTTATTGTTCAGATAGTTAAAACTAATTGACGACATATGTCGACTCGACTATATTAATCATAACAGGTACAATCGTAGCCAAAATCAGACATTTAAAAGTATCAACCACATGATTTGAATTGTACTGACTAAGCAGAATTGTACTCGAGGAATCAGTTAATTAGTTCAAATTTGAAGCTCAATTATTCGCACAGCACATACACATATACACATTATCAGTAACAAGTAGAAGAAAGAAACAATCAAACACAAAGGTTCGGGCAAGGTGGACAGGACACAGTTAATAAAACTCAAAACACAGATTTCACCAAACATGAACAGCTTTTAGAACAATCACATGGACTAAAACAAATAAAGAAAAGAAAGCAAACTCACCTTAAAACCCGAAAAATCAAGAAATCTTAACTTGGATTCGAACAGACCTTTCTTAAGGCTGAACGGACTTTAATCGAAGTGTTTCTCAGATGAGAAACACTTCGATTAAGGTCCATTAGACCCTAACCTCTTGGCTTAACAGGTACGGACCAGGCTTGGGGTTTTTTAGGTTTTGTGGAAGGTAGATTTGGAACTTGGGCTTCCAGGGTTAGATTCGGACCAAACCAAGCATGGTTTGGTCACGAGGGGGGTCCGGGGGTTGTCTGGTATGAATCTAAGGCAGATCGGTGTAGATCGAGTTTTGCTCGAATCTTCAAATGAAGATTCGAGGACCTAGAGGATGATTCGAACTAAACGGACTACAGATCCATGTTCAGGGTGTCAAGGTGGTTTTAGGGTGTTAAGGTGAAGGTCATCGGCGTTCATGCCACCGGCTTTCATGGTGAAGGGGTACAGAGGCGGCTCTAGGGTTTGGGGTTCTTGTGAAGACGATGAAGGCTGGGGTTCGGATAGGGGGGGCAGGGTAAGGTTATGAGCTTATATAGTTAGTGGGTAGGTGGATCCTGGCCGTTGGATGAGATGTGATGAAGGGCCAGGATCCTTCGACTAACAGGGAACGGCGTCGTTTCAAGGGTAAAGGGTTGGGGTCGGTCCGGGTGAGACGGGTCGGGTCTGTTAGTGGGTTCGGGGTGAGAGATCTTGGCCGTTGATCTTTCAGAGATCAACGGCTTAGATCAGCCTGGATTAAAACGACGTCGTTTGTATGTTCTCGGAGTAGGCTGGTCACGGACCGGGCAGGCCTGGGTTTTGGGCTTAGTTTGTTTGGGCCAATTTATTTAAAATTGGCCCAAGTCCGGAAAAAAGATTTTTTTTTATTATTTTCTTTTCTTCTTTATTTTAAAAACAAACCTAAGTAAAATCAAATTAAAATTAAATAAACACTTAATACAATTATTTGCACACACATTAAAATATTTCAAAACAGGTAAAATCAAACAAAAACAAATCACAGACAAAGATGCCTATTTATGATTTTCTATTTAACAACCGGATTACGGTTCAAATTATGCATGACACACCATTTTTTGTATTTTGTTTTAATAAAAATAAAAATGGGCAAAAATCATAAATAATTAACAAAGTGCCATGTAAAAATCCAAAAATTGTACAGCGGGACCAATTGTTATTATTTTTTATTTCTTTTGGAGCGATTGTCGCGCGAAACAAAAATCACGTGCTCACAATTACTTTACGCAAAACGTTGTTACTAGGTGTACATGGACCGGATTGATTTGGTTTGTAGGTTTTTATCAAAACCAAACCAAACCAAACCAAACCAACTATATCGATTTGGATTGGTTCGGTTTTGTCGGATTTTTCGGATTTTTTGTTACATGAATATTATTTCAATCTTACTTTGTTAAATTTTTTATAAGTAAATATATATTTAGTGAAAATTAAAAAAAGACAAACATATGATCAATTAATATATTCTTATGAGAGATCGATCTTTTTAGTAATATATGATAGTTATTTTTTTAGTGGCATGACAATAATTTTCGTTGATGTACACTTTGAAGGTTAACTGAATTTAATAATTAAACATAAAAATTAATATGATACCGATATAATGATATTTTTTGTTTAATTTTAAATTATAGAAATATCACTTCAAATTCGAAAAAGATATAAGAATTTAATAGATCTTGACATATGAATATAGAAGAACAAAGAGATTGACGCATTTCACTAACACCTGATAAGAAAGTAATCATACAATCCATTTTTAAATTTTATAAAAATAGAGTAATTCATATTTGACTAAATATTACATCCCATAAGAGAATTGCAAATATTTTTATATATTTTTTTAGAAATTTTTATAAAAAGTCTTATATATAAAAATTATATATTTATATGTCGATTTGGTTCGGATATTTTTACGCAATACTAAACCAAATCAAACCAAACCTAATCGGATTTTTTAATCAATTTGGTTTGATGCGATTTTTCAATTTGGTTTGTACAGCTCTAAGTTACTGCTATGTTAAAAGTTGTAGTAGTACCATAAATGTTGTAGTTGTCTGCCATAAAATAAGGTCCCTATCATTACGCTATTTGAAACTTCAACATTTTCAGTCTCCAATCCTTTCGATAATTTTACCCAACAGGCTACAATTGTTCTTTATTTTAATGATTCATTAGAAACATCTTTGTCAAATGAAAAAAAAAAAAAAAAAAAAAGAATGTCTCCAACGTAATTATACAGAATACTGAAGGAATATTACACGCAAGTGGGTTACCCAAAAGAATAAGCAAATGGATTTGGACGATAAGTCAAGGAGCAACCAAGATTTTTAATAAATGAGATATTTTGGATTGATTATTTTTCCCCTTCTTTCTAAACCACTTAGATTCCAAATCGGATTCCATGTGGGTTAATTTATAATTAGCAAAATTTATGTACACGGAAGGGACATAAAAGTCTTACCTCCTAAATCCAAGATGGAGAATGGACAAATTCAAATATCGTTTAGTTATTGGGATTAGAATACTAATTCCGGCATAAAACTTAAAATTGTGTTTATACTTCGTATAGTTATTGAAATTATCTAAAATCTGTATAAATTTTATAATAAATTCTTATTATTATCTATGCGTGGAATTCTAATTCCAGGATACCTTTGTTCCTAACCAAACGATTCTTTTACTATGTGAATGTTGTCCATATATGTCGTAGTTAAAGCAAGTGAATGGTTTGAAATCCAATTAATTACTTTATAAAATAACACTCGTATATATTGAGTTCTCATGCCAAAGTTCCTTTATTTCGAGCAGGTCGGTCCCATCTATGACTGTCCAACGGGACGGGACAAAATTAGCCGGGACAGTGGTGGGACAAGACAAAACGGGACAGGATAAACGGGACGAAATGGTTGTCCCATACCGTCCCGCTAACAAACGGGAAGGGACGGGACAGAACGGGACGGGATGGCGGGCCTTTAGTGGGCTGCTTTTAAAAAAAAATTATTTAAGCATTAAGTTTGGCAAATGGCTAGTTTTTGACAATGACTAAGTTTTTAAAGTTTGCAACGACTAGTTTTTTTAACTTATTTAATAAACTTAAATGTTAAAACGAAAATTAGGAAACTAAGTAAAGAATTATAAAATATTAAAACAAAAGACTTGTAATGAAATATTCTAGTAATTATAATAGAATTATAATTTATTTAATACAATTTCAAGCCATTAAGTAACTAAATAAGAGTGTAAGATAATTCTTAAAAAAATTCAATGCTTAGAACCTTTTATTTTATTAATAGAACTTTAAAATCTCACATACAAATATAATTCTTTTGAAGAGCACCCAATCTACGCAACCACCTTCTAGGAAGGATTCTGTTTGAACTAGGCCTCTTGGTAGCCAACTACAAATTATCATACTAATATTTGTAAGCTCCTATATAGCTTCGTTGTAACTTATCTAAAATTTGTCTCGGGCATTGTTCTGGAATTGGCAATGTTGATTGATATTCTGTGAGCTTCATGTTGTCATCGATCCCAGTGCTAAGTATCTCATTATATTTTTCTTCCTCCCTAGTGGTTAATTTTTCAAAACCAAGATTTCTTCTTTCTGCATTAATCCAGTCTCTGAATAATACGGAAATCTCTAGGTTGCCCTCTACTAATGAATGTCTATGATCTTCGAGTTAAAATATTGCTGCGCTAAAAGCATTCTCCGATACTTAGAATCTGTTAGATCATGTTTTAATGATGCAAATAATATACATGTGCAGGAAATCAAGTTCAAGAAGTAAAGAAGATTACTGGAATAGTTCATGATGTACAAGGAAAGAAATCAATCAGCATATGATTAGCAAATCTGGATTGGTCTCGTAAATCTGGGCGCAATCTAATCAACGAATCAATCAGCGATAACAATGATTAGCTGAGCTGGAAAAAATCAAATAAGCCTTGGACAAAGGCACGAATCATAGGCAGAATCACGGAAAACTAAAGGATATGAGTAGATCTGGGAAGCGACCACATTTGGAAGATCCAACAATCAAGGAGAAATCAAGTGAAGCAATCCTATGCTGAAGGAAAGCAATCAAGAGAAGCAACGGCTCATTCCTTATTCTTTGAAAGAATCAATTCTTTCCAAGGATCAAATCTCTTGGGTTGTCAAGCCTCTACCATCCATCAAAGTATTTATACACCCTTGTAAGCCCTAGCTTAGTCATACTTTGATCAAACCAAATCATTCTCTTCATTCTACTGCAAACAAGTATTGTAGTTCACTAAGATCTGTTGTGTAACAAGTCAGGGATAGAAAGAGAGCACACAACTGGTGAGGCATTGTATCAAAAACGAGTACTAGAGAAACTGAGCGATATACACCACATTTGTACTTAGAGGAAACTCATTTACTAAAGAGAACTCCCTTGCAACCCAAGGGGACTGGATTAGGATTCACATTGAATCTGTTCACCAGTATAAAAATCCCGGTGTTTTTAATTCCTGTAATTATTTTCTGCATTTTACCTTCTGTTACCATATCTGCTAAATTATCATATTTAGTCGACTACTCAAGTTATAAGTCAACTTATAAGCAATTAATTTTAAGTATTCACAATTCAACCCCCCCCCCCCACCCTGTACTTTCAATAGGTATCAGAGCAAGGCTCACATTTTACCTTTTGCTTAACAGCTTGTGAGAAAAGATAATGGAAAATCAAATTATCATAGGAGCTCCCTTTCAGGAAGGAACTTCACAAGTTAAACCACCATACTTCAATGGACAACATTTCTCTCACTGGAAAGTACGAATGGAAATCTTTGCTAAAGCATGCGATGTCAAAGTCTGGAGAGTCATTAAAATGGGAAACTATCCACTACTTGCTAGCACTCCACCACTTGTTGATCCTGATGATATAGATTCATACTCAAAGGAGCAACTGGAAGCGGTACAAGTGAATAACAAGGCAAGAAATCTGCTTCACAATGCTATAAGTGGTGAAGAATACGAGAAAATATCGAGCTGTGATACAGCCAAAGAGATGTGGGATAAACTTGAAGTCACCTATGAGGGAACCAGCAAAGTAAAGGAAACTCACATCAACATGCTAGTTCATGACTACGAACTCTTCTCAATGAAGGAAGGAGAATCCATAGTAGTCGCACTGGAATCTCAACACCTAAACAAATTGTCCTATGATGAACTGCAAGGAGAACTCATTGCTTTCGAAAGGACGCATTTGAAAAAGACAAATCAAGAGGAGAAAAAGAAAATAGTTGCATTCAAAACCTCTACTGAAATGGCTGAAAATGAAATTGATGATCCTGAAACTCTACAAGAAGAGATTGCTATGATGTCTAGAAATATGGATGGGCTGATGAGAAGATACAGAAACACAAAGAAAGGAAGATTCCCACCAAGACGATCCAGGCAATACAATGAACAGGATAAGAATGATGGAAAATGCTACGAATGTGGAAAATTTGGGCACATTCAAGTTGAATGCCAAGAACTGAAAAAGAAGATCTCTAGAGGCTTCAACAAGAACAAATCCTTCAGAAGTTGGAGCGATGAGGACGACTCAGACCACGAATAAATAGCAAATCTTTGTTTCATGACAATTCTGGAAAATAAAATAAACAAAACCTCAGGATGCTGGACAGATGAAGATGATTTAGATGATGAGAACTGCTTCATGGCACGGGGTGAAACTAGTGAGGTAAGATTTTATAACTACGAAAGATGTAATGAATTGCAGGATATTCTTGATTCCACCTTAAAAGAGTCTCAAAGAAAGATGAATGAACTTAAGAGACTCACTAGGGAGGTTAAAGACTGGAAACTCAAACATGAAGTATGTGAAATCGAAAAAGAAGTACTTCAAGAAGAGTTTGAGGAGTTACAAATGCAGCTTAACAGCTTGCGCAAATCCACCAGTCGTAGTTCTGTTAGGTCAAACCAGACGACTTACAAGTCAACTGGAAAGGAACCAATCAGAACTAAGTTGACCAGTCGGTCGGACCAGATGACTTACAAGTCAACTGGGAAAAAACCAGCTAAATCTAAGTCGACTATTTCTAGCACTTATGAAAACAGGTCTGGAGCTAAATGTCATTACTGTAATAAAAGTGGGCATAAATATTCCAGTTTTTGCTTTCGTAAATCAAATGTGTCAGGATGGGTTTGGAAACCAAAAAATTCTGAACCGAGCAACACTAACTCACCAGGACCCAAGCAAGCTTGGGTACCAAAAAGAAAGTGATCATCTTGACTTGCAGGAACACCACAAAGTAAGCCGCAAAGGAAAATGGTACCTAGATAGTGCGTGTTCCAGTCATATGATAGGTGACAAAAACCTGTTCAAGGAAGTTACAAAGATCGATGGAGGAAGTGCAAAATTCGGAGACGATTCAAGGGGCAAAATAGTTGGCACTGGAACAATTCCTTTCAATAACTGTGACATTAATGAAGTATATCTCATTGATGGCCTAAACTACAATCTCTTGAGCATAAGTCAACTCTGCGACTCAGGATATGAGGTAAAGTTTAAGAGAACAGGGTGTTCTATTGAAGACGAATCAGGTAAGATAATTCTTCCTGGAAAAAGGTATGGAAATGTTTATATACTTGATGGTTTTGAAAAGATAGATGGCCACATTTGCTTATCCTCTATGTCTGATGATCCATGGTTATGGCATAGAAGACTTGGCCATGCTAGCATGCATTTGATTGAAAAACTGTCCAAACATGATTTAGTTATTGGTTTGCCTAAACTGAATTTCTCTAGAACTCATATTTGTGATGCATGTCAAATGGGTAAGCAAACCAGAAATTCTTTCAAAAATAACGAAATAGTATCTACTTCAAAACCTTTGCAATTACTTCATATGGATTTATTTGGGCCTACTAGAACTGCTAGCATAAGAGGTAAGAGGTATGCTTTTGTTATTGTTGATGACTTTTCACGTTTCACCTGGGTAATCTTCTTGTCTCATAAGGATGAAGCCTTAAGAAATTTTGAAGTTTTTTGCAAAAAGGTTGAAAGAGAAAAAGGATATCTGATCTCAAAAATTCAGAGTGACCATAGAGGAGAATTTGAAAGCAGAGCTTTTGAAGACTTCTGCAACGATCAAGGATACACTCACAATTTCTCTGCACCACGCTCACCATAGAAAAATGGGGTTGTGGAAAGGAAGAACAGAACTCTCCAAGACATGGCAAGAACCATGCTACTAGAACATTCATTTCCAAACCATTGTTGGGCAGAAGGCGTAAGTACTGCTTGTCACATCCTCAACCGTTGCCTTATAAGGCCAATTCTGAAGAAGACCCCTTATGAACTCTGGAAAGCTAAACGTCCAAATATCAGTTACTTCCATCCCTTTGGAAGAAAATGTTTTATTCACAATAACAGTAAAGATAATCTTGGAAAGTTTGACCCAAGAAGTGATGAAGGTATTTTTCTCGGTTATTCATTAAATAACAGATCTTTTAGAGTCTATAATAAATGTACTTTATGTGTAGAAGAATCTGTACATGTTATATTCGATGAAAATAATCCCTTGGTCGAGAAAGGAACTACTGCAGGTGATGAAGATCAAACTCAAGAAGCTCAGGACAAAAGAAAATCACAAGAGTCGACTAGCACATCTGTGGTGATCGAGTCAACTGGAGAAAATAACAGCAATACTCCAGACCCACAAGTCGAGTCGACTACAAATATAATTCGACCAAATGAATGGAGAAGCGAACCCGAATATCCTCAGAAATTTATTATAGGGGATCCAAACAAAGGAATGAAAACCAGGGCTGCCCACAAAAAGAAAGCAAATATTGCATTGATTTCTCAAATTGAGCCAAAAAAGGTAGAGGAGGCACTGAAGGATTCAAGCTGGGTGTAAGCCATGCAGGAGGAATTAGATCAGTTCAGCAAGAATCAAGTGTGGAAACTAATACCCAAACCTGATAATGTGTCTGTGATCAGAACAAAATGGGTATTTAGAAACAAATTGAACGAGGATGGAAAGGTCATAAGAAATAAAGCGAGACTAGTTGCTCAGGGCTATTCACAGCAAGAAGGAGTCGACTATGATGAGACTTTCACCCCAGTAGCTCGTTTGGAGTCTATACGAATTCTTCTGGTATATGCATCCTTTAAAGGATTTAGGCTGTTTCAAATGGATGTTAAAAGCGCCTTTTTGAATGGATTTATTGAGGAAGAAGTTTTTGTAAAATAGCCTCCAGGCTTTGAGGATTCAAAATTTCCATACCATGTATACAAGCTTACCAAAGCACTGTATGGGTTGAAACAAGCTCCACGTGCCTAATATGATAGGCTGAGTACTTTTCTTATTGATCATGGCTTTACCAGAGGTAAAATAGACACTACTATGTTTATTAAACAATCATTAGAAGGTAATCTCATTATTCAAATTTATGTTGATGATATTATATGTGGTAGTGCTAACCCTCTTATGTGCAAGGAATCATTAAATCTTATGCAAAGCGAGTTTGAAATGAGCATGATGGGTGAACTCACGTTCTTCGTTGGGATACAAATCCAACAAACCGAAGAAGGAACTTTTATTTGTCAAACCAAATATACAAAAGAGTTAATTCAAAAATTTGGTATGAATAATGCAAAATCAACTGGCACTCTTATGAGCCCCGAGACAAATCTAGACAAAGATGAACAGGGTACACGCCAGTTGATGAAACCAAATACAGGGGAATGATTGGATCACTGCTATATCTGACAGCAAGTCGACCAGATATTATGTTCAGCGTATATAAATGTGCCAAGTTTCAGTCAGCTCCTAAGGAGTCACATTTGACTACTGTAAAGAGAATCATTCGATATCTCATTGGAACTGTATCTCATGGATTGTGGTATCCTCGCTCTAACTCTTTTAAATTAGAAGGTTTTTCAGATGCTGATCTTGCAGGTGATAAAGAAGATAGAAAGAGCACTAGCGGCACTTGTCAATTACTAGGGAAGACATTAATATCTTGTGTCACACCTCCTTTTTCTGCACCCGCGAGGGTGCAAGGGAGTTTTTTCCAATTAAAGGACAATCGAAACGGGATTGGTTTATTTATTTCAGAGTCGCCACTTGGGAGATTTAGGGTGTCCCAAGTCACCAATTTTAATCCCGAATCGAGGAAAAGAATGACTCCATATTACAGTCTGCGTACCAGAAATCCGGATAAGGAATTTTGTTAACCCGGGAGAAGGTGTTAGGCATTCCCGAATTCCGTGGTTCTAGCACAGTCGCTCAACTGTTATATTCGGCTTGATTATCTGATTTTATATAAATGTGAACTTATGCGCAAATTTTAACTTTTTACCGCTTTCATTATTATTGTTTTTACAAGAATGTGAACATCGCTTAAAACATGTCTTTGGACTGCGTCACATGAAATGCACCCACAATCCGGAACGTATTTTATTTGACGTTTTGAGATTTGGATTTGGGTCGCATGAAATGCACACCCAAGCTTAAGAAAGTAAATTATTAAACACGCGCCTAAAGAGATTATCGCGTTATTATTTTTGCGGAGGCCGTGAAATTCGCTAAACGGCCCTACTGAATTCTAAGTAATTTTAAACAAGTATTTACTGGGGGCCCCGCAATTTGTGTTTTTATTCGGCGAGGCTCATCTCATTCTTATTTTTTTTTAAAGGGATATCCTATAGCAACTACGTTTCTTGTCGCGTTTGTCTCTACTAATTGAAAACAGAGATAGTCCTAGTTAATTACATGCTTGCAGGTTATTTATAGCAGGATTCAAAATGCTTTTATAGAATAAGAAAACGTGACTACGCATACGGACAGCTGATCGAACCTTATGGACCCAAGTCCAGCTCATGCGAGATGGGCCAGACCTGGGCCGCTGTTCATCTGATGCGGACCTGCTTGGTCCCTTTCTACCTGGGCTCAACCTCTGTGAGGTTGAGACCGTAAACTTGTGTTCTTTGTTCTAAAGGTGTGGCTGATCCATAATTATAACAAATCAATTCATCCAAAGGAGATGAACTTAGCTAGTAATGGATAATTTCATGCTTGGCATGTATTAAATGATATGTTACACAATTAAACCAAGTCTGGGATACAACCTATTGCATTGGGAATATTTTCCCCTAACAACATACATATATAAACTAACATTCAACTAATCTACATTGATATATACTAGGCATGCAGGCTACTTCCAGTATCCAAACAGGAATGAAAATTATTATACATTACATGATATTTAATGTAACAATCTATGTATAAAAGACATTCTTCAGGTCTTTTCTTTCGTATTCATGCTCAACTTTCCAATTACATTGACAGTGTATTAGTCGTGTACCTGGTATAGAGAACAAAAGAAGGAAAAGGATCAGCTTGAGTGGTACACAGCAAGCACAGCAGCAGCAGGTAAACAACACAACACAGCAACAACCAACACAACCACAATGATGAAGCTCAACAAGCGATCGAGCAATGAACAGACAATCCCAGAAAACAGAGCAGAGAGACAGCAGGAAACCCAGGATATCGAATGTAACAGCAACAGAAAATCCAATAACCACAAAGATCAGCAAATAAACAGTACAGTTCCGACAATCAGGGAGGCTAAAACTCAATCCACAACACACAGAAAGCTAAGTGCAGTAACAATCACAGCAGAAGACACACAGCCTTCTCTTAATGGAACAATAATAACCCCAGTTAGAATAACTGACTTGGCCAGAATAGCTTAAACAACTTAGTTCCTTGTGCAGTTTTGGACAATGTTTTGTAAAAATGCTCTGAAAAATTTCTTTTTGTTTTCTCTTTTCTGAAGACTAAAAGTCCAGCCCCCTTTAAGTTCTGAAAATAGCTTATTTATAAGCCAAACAAACCAGTGCAGTCAAGCTGCCTGGATTCTGCCAATTGCAGACTGCCCATACCTATTAAACCCCATGCCTAAGCATCTTCTTGATGCCAGCCATTTTGTTCCCCACGCCTGGCTTATTCCTTTTGTTCAAGAGTTATGGGTTCATTTAAGTATTCATTTTAATTCCCATGCTCTTATGTCTTGTTCCCCATTGACATTAATTTAATCCTAATTCAATACCCTACTTGTCAGCTCACTTAAACTAAGCTTTTTCTGTTCTTTTCGAACCCCAGACTACCCTTGTTAAACCTTGATTATTACTGCCCTAAACCCATTGCAGCATCAGGGCATTTTGAACTTCTGAAAGTTCAAATTCATAACTGCCCTGGACTGCATCTTTTTAGTCGTTTTGCAATGCAAACAAACCCATTTCAAACAATGTCGGGCATTAATCAGTGACATGGTTCAATTAGTCATGTGAAATTATTAGTTCATTTGAACATTTAGTCATAGAAAACTAATCGACGGCGTTTATCGAGTCGACTATACTAAATATAACAGGTAATAATCAGTCGTTCATATAAACAACACGTACAGGGTCCCGAATGACTTCAGACATCTTTTGTTCAATTACTGGGAACCTATATGAATTAACTTATTTGACGATAAATCTAATTGACGAGCATGTATATCACAGAATACATTCAGAACACACACAGAAAACCAACGACCAAATAAAGGCCTTACAAAGGTGGAAGGAATTAAGAAAAATACCAGAAATAACAAACAAACACAACAAAACATGCTAACAACTTAATTAGCACTCGAATAAAACAGAAAGGCAAAGAAAAACTTACCGAAAAATGTCCAAACAAAGTCGACCCAAGTCTGACTCAACTTTGACCATTTGAGGCCGAACAAACTTTAATCAGGGTGTTCTCAAACAAGAACACCTTGACTAAGGTCTATTAGACCTCAAACCCCTGTTAAGACTGGCCGGATTCCCCAGGTTCTTGTGTTCTAAGGTTTGGATTCTCAGATTTGAGATTCTAGGAGTTGTGGGTAGATTCGGACCAAACCAAGCTTGGTTTGGTCACGAGAGAGGTCAGGGGAGTGTCTGGTACGGATATGGTGAGGTTTGGTATAGGTCAGAGTTCGACTCGAATCTTCAAATGAAGATTCGAGATGAAGGAAGGTGATTCGAGGCTAGGGGGTAACAGATTCGGGTTTGGTGTGGTGAGGTGGTCCTAGGGTGTTCAGGAGGTGGTCACCGGCGTCCATGCCGCCGGGTTCTGGTGAAAGGGAAATCAGGGCGGCTGCTAGGGTTTCAGGGGGGTTCAGTGTTTGGTGAAGACGATGAGTGGAGGGGGGTTCGAATAGGGGGCGTGGGGTACGATAGAAAGCTTATATACGATCTAGGGGTTTAGATCCTGGCCGTTGGATCAAATGAGATCTATGGCCAGGATCTATTCACTTAGGGAAGACGGTGTCGTTTGGGTGTGATAGTGGGTGAGACCGGGTAAGGCTGGATCGGGTCAAGACTTGACGGGTTTAGGGGGAAGGCCTGGGTCCGTTGGATCAAAAGAGTTAGACGGCTCAGATCAACTTGCCTGAAACGGCGTCGTTGAGATGAAGTGAGAAACCTGATCAGGATCGTTTGTTTGAGTCAGATCAACGGTTCTGATAAGGACGCTGATACGACGTTGTTTGAATCAGTGTTTGGGCAGGCCTGATTTGGACTGGGTCCTTGTGTGCCGGTTTTGGGCCTATTTTTGTTTCATTTCTTGGGCCCAAACCGATTTTCATCACTCTTTTCTTTGTTCTCTAATTTTAAAACAAAATGAAATAATAAATAAATAAAAAAAAATGAAATTAAAACAAACAACAATGTAACACTTCAACACAATTATCACACTATATTAAAATGTTTAAGTAAGTTAAATCACAACCTAGAACGAACGATGCATATATATATATATATATTTTTGAATTTTCTTTCAACGACCGAATTACGGTTTGATTACCATGACAGACATACTTTGTATTTTGATTGATAAGATCAAATGCAAAATGGGCCGAACCACAAATGACTAGCAGCACATGTCATGAAAAATTGAAAATTTGTACAGCGAGGTCACTGGTCACTATTTTTGTTTTCTTTTGGAGCGATTGTCCGTGAAGCAAAAATCACGTGCTTACATCTTGGAACGGTAAAAAGCAAGCATCAGTCGCTTTGTCTACTTCTGAAGCTGAATACATTGCTATTGGACAGTATTGTGCACAACTACTGTGGATGTCTCATCAATTGGGTGACTATGAGCTTTCGTTTAAACCTATACAAATTTTTTGTGATAATTCTAGTGCTATTTGTCTTTCAAAAAATCCTGAGCATCATTCTAGAGCAAAGCATATAGATATTAAGCATCATTTTATTAGAGATCATGTTTTTAAGGGAGATATAGAAATAGCCTTTGTTGGCACCTCTGCTCAATTAGCCGATATTTTTACTAAGCCTTTGTTAGAAGAAAGATTTTGTACTTTGAGAAAATTACTTCGCATTATTTGCTTTTCTAATAACTCTTAGGACCTAAGTGCTCAATCACTTTTAAAGTGCTATAATTGTCCTTTTCCCACGCATTTATTACGCCTCTGATTTTTTCCCCTCTCTTTTCACTTCGTTCACATCAGTTCGCAGTTCAAAGATGGAAAGTCAATCATCACGTCTTCTAAACTGACAACTTTTCCTTTTCTGTACTCAACCGTCAAAACCCTCTTCTTAAGTTAGAAAACCCTTTCAGTCACTCTCATCTCCATCTTCTCTCTAAAACCTCGAGCAAATCCCCTCTTCTACAATGGCGAAACACTCCAAGAATCCCTCTGCCTCCACCAGAAAAAGTACCCGCTCTAAGGCGAAACCCTCTTCTGCGCCTCCTGAGCAAGTAGACCTAGGGTCTGATCACTCTGAAGGCTTCGCCTCATCTCAGGGTGATTTCTCTGAAAACTCCCAACTTCTAGGAGAAAAAGCCTTAGGCAAACGACCCATGGAAGATCCTCCCATTTCATCCACCCCAAAGAAATCAAAGGTTGATTTCTCTGCCTCACTCGATTCGGACCTAAATTTCTAGGATACCCCAAATAGGGATCTTTTCATTACTCTTAAGGACAAGCCCATCACCCATGGAAGGGTCGTGGATCTTGATGATATGGAAGCCCTCAATTGTAAGGTTAAAGAACTCTTTGTTTATCAAGGGTGGGAAAAATTCCTCGCTATTCCTCCGCCTAAGGTATATGAACCCCTGGTCAAAATGTTTTATGCAAATCTTCGCTCTAGTAAACCAGATAGGCTAGAATCTCTAGTGCTAGGTAAGCGCATTGTTCTTGATTTTGCCTTGTTTGATTCTCTTTTCCAATGTCGTTGCTCGGGTTTCCCTACTCTTTTTAAATTTGTGTGGCCTGAGGATTTGGAAATTTCTTTTGACCATGCCAAACAGTTCATTGTTGAGTGTCCCTCTGAAATTCTTCCAAACCAATTGGGCCCTAGTGATATAAGTTTTGAAATTCGGGTTCTGGCCCATATTGTGGCAACCACCCTGCTTCCTCGTACTGGTTCCTTTTCAACTTTCTCTCAAAGGGATACATTCTTTGTCTACTGCCTCATCACCAAACTCAAACTCAAGCTTTCCTCCTGGGTCATCAATTTCATGATAGAAAGTGCTGAAGATCCCACTAGTTTACCCTATGGCATGGCAATCACTCATATTCTAGAAGCCCATCAAATTTCTCTATCCAACTATCCCTTCATTACTGTCTCCAAGTCCTATAATTCTAGAGCTTTTGCTAGTATGGGCTATGTGAGTATCAATGGCTCATGGGTTAAGAAAAGTGAGAGTGAAGCAAAGCAGGCCCCTCTTTGTTGATGACAAAAAGGGGGAGAAAAAGCCTATGTTATTTTGCCTATGTTATGTGTATGTGTATAGGTACAAGTCGACTATGCGTCTATTTGTGTATGTGTACAGGTCGACTGCACACATTTTATATGTGTATAGGTAGCATATACTGTATACTGTACAGGTACAAGTCGGTACAAGTCGACTGCACACATTGAGGGGAGAGTCATGGACAAGTCAAGTCGATTGCATACATTGAGTGGGAGTCAATCGTACATACATTGAGGGGGAGTCAAGTCGTCTAGTAAAACACAGGGAAGTCGACTGGTGTTTACTTCTTTACCTTATTATATTATTTTGTCATCATCAAAAAAGGGAGATTATTAGATCATGTTTTAATGATGCAAATAATATACATGTGCAGGAAATCAAGTTCAAGAAGTAAAGAAGACTGCTGGAATGGTTCATGATGTACAAGGAAAGAAATCAATCATCATATGATCAGCAAATCTGGGTTGGTCTCGTAAATCTGGGCGCAATCTAATCAACAAATCAATCAGCGATAACAATGATTAACTGAGCTGGAAAAAATCAAATAAGCCTTGGACAAAGGCATGAATCATGGGCAGAATCACGGAACACTAAAGGATACGAGGAGATCTAGGAAGCGACCACATTTGGAAGATCCAACAATCAAGGAGAAATCAAGTGAAGCAATCCTCTGCTGAAGGATAGCAATCAAGAGAAGCAACAGATCATTCCTTATTCTTGGAAAGAATCAATTCTTTCCAAGGATCAAATCTCTTGGGTTGTCAAGCCTCTACCATCCATCAAAGTATTTATACACTCTTGTAAACCCTAGCTTAGTCATACTTTGATCAAACCAAATCACTCTCTTCATTTTACTGCAAACAAGCATTGTAGTTCACTAAGATCTGCTGTGTAACAAGTCAGGGATAGAAAGTGAGCACACAACTGGTGAGGCATTGTATCAAAAACGAGTACTAGAGAAACTAAGCGATATACACCACATCTATACTCAGAGGAAACTCATTTACTAAAGAGAACTCTCTTGCAACCCATGGGGACTAGATTAGGATTCACATTGAATCCGAACCAGTATAAAAATCCCGGTGTTTTTAATTCCTGCAATTATTTTATGCATTTTACCTTCTGTTACCATATCTGCTAAATTATCATATTCAGTTGATTATTAAAGTTATAAGTCAACTTATAAGCAATTAATTTTAAGTATTCACAATTCACCCCCCCTCTTGTACTTTCTGAATCAAGTTCATCATCAATAGAGGAATCAAAACCTGTTATATCATCCATATCTTCCAATAGAACTTCTACTCTAGAATTAAAAGTAGAAGGAGAAGTTTCACCACCTTTTGTTTCCATAGATTTATATTTATCAAACATTGATCTAGATTCTAGCATAAGAATATGTGTTAGCTTGGAAGTCTTCGAGAGATGGTTGTTCATTTTCTTGAATTGCTAAATTTTGATAAATTTTACGAACAAATCCCTTTGCACCTCTTAATTTTAAATATGGGTTAAGTATAGGAGAAATTAAATAAACTTGGGGAATAGAGAAAAAATACTTTTTAAATTTTGCAATCATTTTATTAATGGCTGGTGCATAAGTTGAATTTGTTTTATACTTACCAAATACAACAAAAATTTCACAAATATACCATAAAAACTCGCGGGATATACGGGGACAGGCGGGACGGTACGGGACAAGACGGCACAAAACGGGACCAGGGGCGTACGCAGGATTTTTCGTAAGCGGTGTCGACATTTAAAGAAATGAACAAATAAAACATATATCAGTGTAACAATACACATTAAAATAATAAATTCGAATCTTATTAAAAAAATTAATCAACTATGTTACTACAACCCCCCTCGACAGGTTTTATTTTTTTGAAATATATTTAGAATATACTCACTAGAAATAATACTAATATTACCTTTTCTATATATAACACTAAATAATCACTTAAAAACTCTTTCATTATTTGACTTGAAAATTGGTTTGAACCAATTTCATCGCCGCCCAATATAAAGATAGAAAGAAAAAGAAAGGCCAAATGGCCTCGTGACCACTTAAACTTGTATCAGTTTGTAAAGCTGATACATAAACTTATATTTTTCCCATTGGAACACTCCAACTTGACAAAGTGGGTAGTAATAAACACTTTTGACCATTGATCATGCCTATGTGGAAGAAGTGCAGCTGGCATAGCTAAACTGTGTGCAAATCGCGCTGCCAAGGCGCATGAATAATATTGTTTTTACTAAAAAAAATAGAATTAGAATAAAATATAAATAAAAATAAAAAATGAAAAAGAAAAAAAAGACTTTCCCCTTTCCCATTCTCTTTGCCATCCCCTTCCAACTCTCTCGTCTTCCCAGCAAAACTCCCACCCAATTTTTTTCATTTCTCATCCTAATTTCTCTTCCTCCCTCCCCTTTCTCTGTTTCTTTTTCCCTTCATCTTCCCTTTCAATAATCTTTTTTTTTCATTTGCTTGTCTTCACCCACTATTTCCGTCCCAACATCCCTCAACCACCGGTGGTCGGAAGAAAGCTTGAGCTTTGTCGTTGTTCTATCATCGAATTCATCTTTGTCAAAATAGCAGCAAAAAAAGAGAGGCAAATTTGCAATGATATTGGGCGACCTCCATTTTTCAAATCATGGATTTCTGTTTTTTTTTTCTTCTGAAATTCCAATTTTTTTTTTGGTTAAGGTCTAATCATGACCATAGTGATGTTGTGAATTTGATTTAGAAATAAGAGAGAGAGAATAATGAAGAAAAAGAGAAATGAAAAAAAGAAGAGTAAAGAAAGGAAGGGACGAGGGTGAACGAAGAAGAAAGGGGCCAGTTAGGTACAGATTAATACTGGGTATGTTTCAGGTGTTTTTTCTTTGTATTTGTAACTTTTTTGTTGATTTTGTATTTAAAAATGAGACCCACAAATAACACATGACAAGTAATAAATAGCTTCGCACGACGTGTTGTACATGTCAGTGCAATTGATGTACACGCTCTGGTGGATGTATTTATTAGTACCCATTTTGTCAAGTTGGAGTGTTCAAATGGAAAAAATATAAGTTCATGTATCGGCTTTGCAAAATGATGCAAGTTTAAGTGGCTACAAAGTTATTTGGCCAAAAAGAAATAGTGAGACAACTTAGCATAGAACCTACGAAAAATTATTGTTAATGCGGCCCAAGCTCTAGTGTGGTCCACTAGTTTAGTTTGTCCTTACCAGCTAAGGGTCAAGGGTTGCACCTTCGATGCCACATTCTTAAGCAGAAAAGGCATAAAAAAGTTACTCAGTTTTAAGCACGGCATAAGAAGCTGTCGAGTTTCGAACCCAAGACTTCACCAAGGAACGTGAAACACATGACCAGGAGAGCTAGAGAGATAGATGCGTAAAACAGTGTCCGTTTTTTTATCAAAACATTTATTTGTACATATTAATAGTTTACACATATTCAGTAAACTTTTCCGGCGAAGCGGTGTCGGATGGCACCGCTTACACCAAGGTAAATCCGCCCCTGAATGGGACAAAATGGGACGGGACAAAATGTTCGTCCCGTCCCATCCTGTGTCCCGTTTAACATTGGCCCATCCCGTTTAAAATGAAGTGAGACGGAACGGGAAGGTACGAGACGGGACGACCCGTCCCATTGGACAGCCATAGTCTCATCCCATAGGTTAGGTGCATAGCTAAAGCCTAAAGGCGTAAGTCCAAAGCTTAATAAGGTAAAACAAGTTTAAAAATCTAGATCTAAGTATACTTGTTCCCAACTCACTCTTAGTCGTAAACTTATTGCATACTGATTCTGGTAAACAGGATCATACAGAGATTGGATAAAATCAATTGAACCATATATTGTTCAGCAAACAATACACAGTTGACGAGGCCAATGTGTATAGGATTTTTCTGGTCGTGCTTTATCAAATTTTAGTATAGTTTATGATATCGTCTCACAGAGATTGGAACATCTATGCTACAAACTTTTAATATTTCAACTACTATTTTAGAGAATCAAATTGATGAAAAGTTTGTGGAATTAAAACTTGTTAAATACTTAACAAAATTAAACAACTTTCGAAAGATTTGTAATTTAAAAGAGTTGGGAATCGTTAAATTCACTTGATAATATATTATAATAAAATCTCACTTTCTACATGTATTTCTCTAAAGGATAATTGCTTATTGCTAATACAATTAAATCTTATCTCACCCAGAATTAATCAACTAATAACACTCCGTGAGGTTATGTAATTAATTGAGTTAAAACTGGTGACAGTTAAATCGAATATCTTTTGGTCTGAATTGTGCTAAAGATAGTAAAAATTTCGTGAGAATATTTTTACTAAATCAATACTCCTGCGACTACAATTCCTCCGTGAGAGTTAAAATTGAGGTAAGCAAGATTACAGACTTTTAATAATAGCTTACTAATAATTACTCTCACTTCACTATTTTATTCAATAGTTACTAATATTAATTTTGCTCCGTGAGAATTACAAAATTAATATAAGAGTAACTTAAAGATAAAATATATAGAAGTGATAACAATGATTGGTTAAAAACTATTATTATAGCACAGTATAAAATATAAATAGAAAGTTCCAAACCAAGAATGTATTAAAACTGAGATAGTATTATAATATATATATCAAGCTTCATCAACTATCCCAGCAAAAAAAGATTACTCCATTATGAAGTAAGAAAAAACTAATTTAGGAACAAAGAACTTATGAAGAAATATTATTATTCTAAAAGAAAGACAACGAGTAGAAAATATTAAAGAAAAGAGAGACCAAAGAATAGTTCTCTCCCGTAAGACTCTATGTCTTCTCTTCAAAATTCACATTCTATTTATAGAGTTTT
Source organism: Nicotiana tabacum (assembly GCF_000715075.1). Classification (NCBI taxonomy): domain Eukaryota; kingdom Viridiplantae; phylum Streptophyta; class Magnoliopsida; order Solanales; family Solanaceae; genus Nicotiana; species Nicotiana tabacum. Next base: position 47,543,668 of record NC_134089.1, on the reverse strand, counting down.
TTTGCCTAAGGTTCTCCATAGTTGCAACTATGGAAATTGTAATTGCAACTATGAAAATTGTAGGTGCAACTATAACTTTGCCAAATGAGTTTCATTATGGAGAGGAAGAACCATAGTTTCAACTATACTTTGCTAGTTGCAACTATGTAATTTGGTTCATGAATTCCAATTGCCATTGTCGCAACTATGGTGCTATTTTTGCTTCTTCATTCCCGGTTGACTACTTAATTCTCACTCTTTTTTGCTTCTTTTCTTTAATTTTCATACACTCTTTCTCCTGCGAAGTATGTTAGAAAATATGGGAGAACATGGTATATTTATTCATATTTTATTTAAAATCTTTAATATTTAACATATAAAAATATATGAATAAATTATAACCCATCAAATTTCTCCACATTTGAATCTTTGCTCGTCCTCGAGGAAAAACATTTCTACTAATAATTTTTTTTTGGTAACATTTTCTTCAAAACGTTGGTCTTTGTAAGTTAGAAAATTTATTCAAAATAACTTCATTCATCATGCCAAATGATTAATCTTTTAAGTTTCACCAAATCTTTTACCTTGCTTCTGATTTTACTTTTGAAAAAGCAAAATTTGCAATCTTTTCCTCTTGAATCTTTCGGAATTGATAACTTTATGATCACAAGTCTTGAATATCACAATTGTTCGTCCATAGGCTTGCTCTTCATGTTAATCTCCACTAATGTAGATTCAACACTGATTTTGAAATCTATTTAGGACTTTTTCTTGGCTTATAATGTCAGGCTTCAGGCTTGTAGGATAAAGATATTTTTATAGTGACTTTTCTTCTTCCAGCTTGGAGCAAATGTTCCTTGATACTAATTATTCTATCTTTTTTTTTCCCTAGTATTTTTGCATTTCCTTTTTTTCTTTTTTTCTTTATTTTTATAAAGAGATATATGAATATACACACACTTATATATTATATCTCTCTCTTTTTCCTTTTCTTTTTCTTTTTCTTTTTTCTTTTCTGTTTCATGCCTTGCACAGTCTTTCTTCTCTTTTTCTAACAAACATTACTTATCATGGCCGGAAGAAGTAATAACTGTAGTAGTAATATACATCTCTCTTTTTTCCTTTCTTTTGGAGGTTATAGACCATGGTGTTTTTTAAAAAAAAGGATAATGGCTCAAAGATAGGTTCTAAGAGGTAAAAGCTTCATTTTTTTTCTTGGAGAGAATAAACTAAAAGAGGCTAAAAGGTGTATCAAAGGATGCCTAATTTCATCTTTCAAGAATCAGTGTCATCCATTATTTTGCCTCGAAGAACATTTAGAGCAAGTTCTAGAAAAATTATTGAGTATGTCTTCTTGTGATAATAACTTTTCTCAATTCCTTTGATCTCGCGAGTTGGAGACGCTAGTTTTTGCCTTCACAAAATTAAAGTCATGGGCATGGAATTAATATGATGATGAAAAAAGACTTAATATTTGAGCACAATAGAAAGAATTTATTTTACTAATTAAAAACCTACAGCGACACAATCATTTAAAAAGAAAAAAAATTATTATAACATTACACAAAATATATATATATAATTTAAAAATACATAAATTTATTATAACATTATAGAAAAAAAGTATATATATACATGAAGTACTAAAGAAATTTTTGAAAAAATAAATTAAAAATCTTTTTAGCTTTCAAATTTACAGTCACAGAAGAAAGCTTGAAAGAAACTGTGACCACACATATTCTATGTGTAATAGACTGGATTAATTTAACACCTTAACAGTCATAGGGTCCGGGTTTAAATATAAACCAAAATTTACCTGTGCCACCATTTGAATTGCATCATTAAATAGTTAACTAATCGGTCACTTAGGCATACCGGTTACCATGAAGTTGCTCCTGTATAGGTGGATCTGTTTTTGTAGAGACCTTTATGAGATGTTCCGATTATACAATAATCTGGATATTAACCAGATCAATTAGTTAAGCATTTAATTATTCAAATCTATGTTGGACTTATGAGGCTCCATTGCTTCACCCTCAATGGCTACGGGTAAGGAAATTGTAGTTCTGAATTTAATGTCGTCAGCTCGACTTATTAACAGCGGAATGTATTAGGCTATCAAAGTTACCGATGGTTGTTGCTCAAAATGGCCTCCAAAATACAACATTAACTTGTGACCATTTACCTTAAATTTGTCTCCTCCATTGATCTGTTGAATTTTAATTTCCCCATATGGAGTAACATCTGTAACATTATAAGGACCTGTCCACCTGGATTTTAATTTCCCTGGAAATAGCCTCAGCCCCGGCTCCTCTGCTTACAGTCAAGTGGCTTTCAGCTCCTCTCCCAGACCTATTGATCGAGGAGCTCGGGAATGGAGAAAAAGAAAGACGTGCTATTATAAAGAAGTACTTGATCTCCAATTTTGAAACTTTTTTGTCGGATAAAATTGTCATGCCATATTTTTGTTTTTTCTTTGAATATTCTGGCATTTTTATAAGCTTCCAACCTCAGTTCTTCTAATTCATTAACCAAAAAAAATCTCTTTTTACCAACACAGGTTAATTCAAAATTTAATGCTTTCAGTGCCCAAAAAGCTTTGTGTTCTAATTCAGCTGGCAAATGGCAAGCCTTTCCAAAGACTAATTTATATGGGGATGTTCCAATTGGAGTTTTGAACGCCGTTCGATATGCCCATAATGCCTCATCTAATTTTAAAGACCAGTCTTTTCTTGAAATTCTAACCGTCTTTTCAAGAATTCTTTTTAACTCACGGTTGGAAACTTCAACTTGTCCCTGTGTTTGAGCATGATATGATGTTCCAGTTTTATGAGTAACACCATATTTTGATAGCAAAGCAAAAAATTGTCTATTCATGAAATGAGTTCCTTGATCACTAATGATGACTCGAGGTGTGCCAAATCTAGTAAAAATATTTTTCTAAGAAAATCATACACTGTATGAGCATCATTCTTCCTTGTGGGGATGACTTCAACCTATCTTGATACATAATCCACAGCCACAAGGATATATTCAAATGAATGAGAAGAAGGAAAAGGACCCATGAAATCTATTCCCCAAACATCAAATATTTCACATACCTGTATTGATTGTAATGACATCTCATCTCTCTTAGTGATATTACCTTTTTTCTGACACATGTCACATTGTGCAACATATGCTCGGGCATCTTTGAAGAGTGTTGGCCAGAAAAATCCGGCCTCCAATACTTTAAATGTCGTACGGTTTGCAGCATATGACCTCCAATTGCTCCATCATGGCAGTGATACAAAATTTTGGCCATCTCTTCTTCAGGTACATACCTCCTGATGATATTATCTGCACAAATTTTGAATAAGTAAGGTTCATTCCACAAATAATACTTAGCATCAGAAATAAGCTTTTTTCTCTGCTGATAAGAGATATCTTGGGGTGTCCATATTCCAACCAAGCAGTTAGCAATATCTGCGTACCAGGGTGGTTGAGTCACAACAGAGTCAACTGAAAAAATGTGTTCATCAGGAAATTCTTCTTTTATCTCGCTGAACTCAAGGGGAGGGTCTTCTAGTCTAGACAAATGGTCAGCTACCTGATTCTCTGTTCCTTTTTTGTCTTTTATCTCAAGGTCAAATTCTTACAGAAGTAAAATCCATCTTAACAATCTAGTTAGAGCATTTTTTGGCTAAGAGGTATTTTATAGCTGCATGGTCAGTAAAAACAGTCACCTTTATTCCTATCAAATAAGAACGAAATTTATCAAATGCAAATACTACTGCCAGTAACTCTTTTTCTGTTGTGGCATAATTCAGATGAGCTTCATTTAGTGTTCTACTAGCATAGTAAATGAGACGAAAAATCTTATCCTTTCTTTGGCCTAAAACAGCTCCAACTGCCGTATCACTAGCATCACACATAATCTCAAAAGGTTGACTCCAATCAGGGAACACAACTACAGGGGCATTTGATAATTTCTCCTTAAGGGTGTCAAAAGCTATCATATAATCACTTGAAAAATCGAACTTAACATCTTTCATCAAGAGGTTAGTCAGAGGTTTTGAAATCTTTGAAAATTCCTTTATGAACCGTCTGTAAAAACCTGCATGACCTAGAAAGTTTCTAATGCCTTTAACAGTTGTGGGAGGGGGTAATCCTGCTATAAGATTAATTTTAGCCTTATCAACTTCTATCCCATTAGCAGTGATTTTATGTCCTAAAACAATTCTCTCTGTAACCATAAAATGATATTTTTTCCAATTCAGAATCAAGTTTGTCTCTCACATCTCTTAAGAACTAAAGTTAAGTGGTAAAGACAATCTTCAAATGTTTTGCCAAAGAGTGTAAAATCATCCATAAAAATTTCAAGAAATTTTTCAGTCATGTCAGAAAAAATTGCTGACATGCAACGCTGAAATGTAGCAGGGGCATTGCACAGACCAAATGGCATTCTCCTATAAGCATATGTTCCATGAAAACATGTGAAAGTTGTCTTATCCTGATCTTCAGGTGCAATTGGTATTTGGTTATACCCTAAATAGCCATCAAGAAACAGTAAAAGCCATATTCTGCAATTCTTCTAACATTTGATCAATAAATGGTAAAGAAAAATGATCTTTTATGGTAGCATCATTGAGACGTCTATAATCAATACAGACTCTCCATCCTGTAATAGTCCTCGTAGGTATGAGTTCATTATTTTCATTCTTTATAACTGTCATACCTTCTTTCTTTGGTACTACCTGAACTGGGCTTACCCAAGAGCTATCTGAAATTGGGTAAATAATACCTGCCGCTAGAAGCTTGACAAGCTCCTTTTTCACTACTTCCTGCATTGCATGATTCAGTCTCCTTTGGGGTTGAATTATTGGCTTGTATCTATCTTCCATGAGGTTTCTATGCGTACAAATTACTGGACTAATCCCTTTGATATCCTCTACAGTCCATTCTAAGGCTCCTTTGTGTGCTTTTAAAACTTGAATTAGTCTTTCTTCTTGTTCTGCAGTCAAAGAAGATGAAATAATTACTGGAAATAATTCTTGCTCAAGATAAACATATTTTAAATGAGAAGGAAGATCTTTGAGTTTAATTTTTGGTTGAACTTCTTCTGATTGCATCTCCTTATCCTCAGAATCTTTTTTCAGTATTTCAGCTTCTCTCCTAATTGCGGGATCATCATCTTGTGCGGTGCCTGATTTGGTCAAACATCTTTCCATTGAGTCTGAAATTAATTGATCATCTTTGAATTCATCTGCAAGATCACTAATCATGTCAATAGAAAAGCATGAAGATGATGCCTCATCTCCTGAAAATCTTAGTATCTTTTGCATATAAAAAATGACTCTTTCTTCATCAACTCTCAAGATTAGTTGCCCTTGATGAACATCTATGATTTCTCTTCCTGTAGCAAGAAATGGTCTACCCAAAATTATTGGTTCATCAGGACATTCTTTCATTTCAAGTACTATAAAATCTACAGGAAAAACAAACTTATCTACTCTTACAAGCACATTTTCAATTATTCCCTTAGGTCTCTTAGTACTTTGATCTGCAAACTGAAGAGAAACACCTATGTCCTTCATTTCACCAAGATCCAATTTTCTAAAGATAGAAAATGACATCAAATTTATTGAAGCTCCAGCGCAAAGTGCTTTTTCAAAATATACACCTCCCAAAGTGCATGGAATGGTAAAACTGCCAGGATCACCAAGTTTTTGTGGTAGCTTATTTTGAAGTATAGTACTGCATTTTTTAGTAAGCATTACCATATAAACTTCTTCTAATTTCCTTTTACTTGACAAAATTTCTTTTAAAAATTTAGCATATGAAGGCATTTGCAACAAAGCATCAGTAAAAGGAATATTAATATGAATCTGTTTTAAGATTTCCAAAAACTTTGCAAATTGACCATCAAGCTTTTCTCGTTTCATTTTTGTGGAAAAGGAATTGTCACAGGTGGGGCAACCATTTTTTCAGAAATTTTTTATTCCTTATTCTTTATTTCTTTTTCCTTTGATGGTTCAGATGGTTTTTCAAAATTCTTACTCTTGTCTACCTGTTGTTCTGTCTGGTTCTTTTTTTGTCAGTCTGCATAAGGTTCATCAAGTTCCTTACCTGACCGTAAAGTGATGGCCTTAAGGTACTCTTTTGGATTTTTCTCTGTATTGCTTGGTAAGGGACCCTGAATCTTTTCTGACACAAGAGCTGCCAATTGGCCTAAATGAATTTCCAGATTTTTGAGGGATGAATTTTGGGTTTCCATCTTTTCATTAGTGACCTTAATATACTTGTACAAAAGGTCATCAAGACTTGGATGAGCTTGTTGGGGCCTCTGCTGGTATGACCCTGCTTGTTGATATGGTCCTGCTTGCTGATAAGGTCTGTAACTTGGTTGCCCACGATTTTGATTCTGGTATCCCGGCGGACCTTGTACATGTTGTTTCTGGAAGCTTTGAGAGTTTTCTGCACCATTTGGGTTATTCCACTGAAATCCTGGATGCTTCTGTGCCATTGGACTCCCAAAAGGATATGGCTTGTAACCGATGACATTAATATATTCACCCGTTTGATTGGTTGCTTGACATTCATGGTTTTGGTGGTTTCCTTCGCACATGTCACAAGCCTCAGATTAGTTTGATTGTTGTGTATTCACCTGAAAAGATTCAAACTTTTGTGCCAAAGAAATAATTTGTTGCGTTAGTATATTTAAAGCATTAACTTGATTTACCGTAGCAAACTTTTTAATGATTACACGCTCAGATGGCCATTGGATAACATTCTCTGAAATTTTATTCAACAGTTGCAATAATTCCTCTGTGGTTTTTCCTATTACAGAACCTCCTGCAGCTGCATCTATCACATTTTTAGCAGAAGGTTTTAACCCGTGATAGAGAATGTACAATTGCATATGTTCAGGAATATCATGGAGTGAGTATTTTCTTAACATTGCTTTTAATCTTTCCCAAGCTTGATAAACTGATCCAGTGTCAGTCTGCAAGAAATTAGATATGTCTTGTCTTAACTTTGTTGTTTTAGCAGGGGAAAAATATTTGTTTAAAAACTTTTGAGTCATCTGGTCCCATGTCATAATGGACCCTTGAGGCATACTTCGCAACCAAGTCTTGACATCTCCTTTTAAAGAAAAAGGAAATAGCCATAACTTGATGGCTTCACGAGGTACTCCATTGTACTTAGCAGTTTCTACAAGTTCTAGAAAATCAATTAAATGACTATGTGGGTCTTCACTTGTATTACCAGTGAAGATACAAGATTGTTGAATTGTCTGAATCAGGCCGGTCCTGATTTCAAAGAAGTTGGCTGCCACGGGGGGCTTCCTGACACTAGATTCACAGTTGAAGCGATCGAGTCTAGCATAATCCCTAAGGATTCTGTTTGCTGGCCTTGGCGCCACTTCATCAAATTGCTCCTCTACATGGACTGGTGGTGAGATCCCAAGTGGATTAATATCCTCTACTTCCTGATTTTCCATTTCTTCACAAGTTGCTCCTTGAGAAAACGATGTTTGTCCTTTCCTGCACAATCGAAGGTATCTTTCAATTTCAGGATCGTAATTAGCCAATTCTTTTAAGAGCGGGTCATAAACTACTTAAAATTTTGAAAGTAAAAAAAAAATTAACATTAATTTCTAGTATAGTACTAGTAATTAATAACTAAACTAAAGTAAATTTCAAATATAAATAGTTAGTGAAGAAAAACAAATACCTCAATATTATAGATAATAATACTAGTAATTAATCTAGTAAAATAAAATAAAAATATAAAACAATGAAACTAACCAGTAAGCATCAGTAGTAATACTAACAATGAATTGAAAAAGTATAGTATTATTAATTATAAACAAAAGTTGTACTAGTGAATAATAATGATCAGTAAGAATAACATTGTAGAAGTACTAATACTAACAATAATAATATAATATTACAGAAAAATAATTATAAATAAACAATAATAAGAAAATAATAATATGTAACAACAAACTATATTGAAAAATAAAAATAAAAGTACGTCGAAGTACTCGCAATGAGAAAAAAATGATACAAGAGGTGATAATACTAATAATAATTACACTAAATATAATGAAGGAAAGCTAATGATAGAAATAATAGGAAGAAGTACTAATATATTTTTTTTCTTTTTTAAAGTGCTGTTACAAAAAGAAAATAATAATATTAATATTACAACAGTAGTTATAGTATTACTTAGTAATTAGTGATAATACTAACAGATAAATAACAATAATAAGGTCTCAAATTAGTAATAAAATATTTAATCTGAAGTAGATATATGCCGATCTCCGGCAACGACGCCAAAAATTTGACGAGGCCAATGTGTATATATAGGATTTTCTTGCTCGTGCTTTGTCAAATTCTAGTATAGTTTATGATATCGTCTCACAGAGATTGGAACATCTATGCTACAGACTTTTAATATTTCAACTACTATTTGAGAGAATCAGATTGATGAAAAGTTTGTGGAATTAAAACTTGTTAAATACTTAACAAAATTAAACAACTTTCGAAAGATTTGTAATTTAAAAGAATTGGGTATTGTTAAATTCACTTGATAATATATTATAATAAAATCTCACTTTCTACATGTATTTCTCTAAAGGATAATTGCTTATTGCTAACACAATTATATCTTATCTCACCAAGAATTAATCAACTAATAACACTCCGTGAGGTTATGTAATTAATTGAGTTAAAACTGGTGACAGTTAAATCGAAATATCCTCTGGTCTGAATTGTGCTAAAGATAGTAAAAACTTCGTGAGAATATTTTTACTAAATCAATATTCTTACGACTACAATACCTCCGTGAGAATTAAAATTGAGGTAAGCAAGATAGCTTACTAATAATTACTCTCACTTCACTATTTTATTCAATAGTTACTATATATTAATTTTGCTCCGTGAGAATTACAAAATTAATATAAGAGTAACTTAAAGATAAAATATATAGAAGTGATAACAATGATTAGTTAAAAACTATTATTATAGCACAATATAAAAAAGTGATAACAATGATTAGTTAAAAACTATTATTATAGCACAATATAAAATATAAATAGAAAGTTCCAATTCAAGAATGTATTAAAACTGAGATAGTATATATATATATCAAGCTTCATCAACTATCCCAACAAAAAAAGATTACTCCATTATGAAGTAAGAAAAAACTAATTTAGGAATAAAGAACTTATGAAGAAATATTATTATTCTAAAAGAAAGACAACGAGTAGAAAATACTAAAGAAAAGAGAGACCAAAGAATAGTTCTCTCCCGTAAGACTGTATATCTTCTCTTCAAAATTTACACTCCATTTATAGAGTTTTCTTGCCCAAGGTTCTCCATAGTTGCAACTATGGAAATTGTAATTGCAACTATGAAAATTGTAGGCGCAACTATAACTTTGCCAAATGAGTTTCATTCTGCAGAGGAAGAACCATAGTTTCAACTATACTTTGCTAGTTGCAACTATGTAATTTGGTTCATGAATTCCAATTGCCATTGTCGCAACTATTGTGCTATTTTTGCTTCTTCATTCCCGGTTGACTACTCAATTCTCACTCTTTTTTGCTTCTTTTCTTTAATTTTCATATGCTCTTCCTCCTGCGAAGTATGTTAGAAAATATGGGAGAACATGATATATTTATTTATGTTTTATTTAAAATCTTTAATATTTAATAATCTAGAGTATTCATAACAGTAGTATTGGCACGCAGTCTCGCTTTTTGTGGGCAGTATGTTTTTATGACTAACCATTATTTTCTTTCATTGTTGATTACCTTAATATCTTGTTGTTTTTATTCTGCTTTTATATGGCTTTTTGGTACTGTCCCTTCTTGTCTATATTTTCATTAATATGGTGCTTATGCTTTCCTGAGCCGAGGGTCTATTGGAAACAGCCTCTCTATCCTTATAAGGCAGGGGTAAGGTCTACGTATACACTACCCTCCCCAGACCCCACAGGGTGGGATATTACTGGGCATGTTGTTGTATTGTTCAGCAAACATAGGTTGCAAATCCAAGTTAACACAATCTAGATTAGATAAAATCAGAAGAAAGCCCTTGATCTAATTTATCCACATGGTACAGAATAAAATCAACTGAATCATATCATAGCAAACAATACACACAGGCTGCAAAATCAAGCTAACACAAACAAGTTAAACCGTAGGAATGTCCCTGACCAAATTTATCCACATGGTACAGACCAAGTTAGTAGTAATTCAATCGGCTGATCTGCACAAATGGATAAAATTAATTAAATCATACACTGACCATAGCAAACATAAGTTGCAAACCAAGCTAACACAAATCTAGATTAGGCAAATTACAAGAAACACCTTGATCTAATTTATCCACATGGTACAAACCGAGTTAGTATTAATTCAGTTCAGCTGATTTGCAGCTCAAACTTGCAGTGTGCTGCTTCTTTTTCTTAGAGTGTTGAGTCACAAGATGCGAAATCCGAGCAAAACCAAACTTCTTTCTTTTTGCAGGGAGATGATGCTTATGTCCATTCTCCTTCTCATCCTTCCGACTTAACTGCACCTCACCAGTTGGTTTCCCAAGCATCTGGGCCAGCGACAATGTATGCTTTCCAACCTTTTTTCTTCCATTCTCAAACTCTTCAGTCAAAAGCAACTTCTTGTTCAATATTTGCCCTATTGATAGAGTTGGCTTTACAACTGGTTTTAACTCATCATTGACAAGCGTCAGGCCATTGACATCAACTAGGACAGAATCTTTCCTATGCTGAGATGAGGAAGGATTTTTAAACTTGGTCGAGTTCTGTACAGAACGTCTTCTCTGGCCATTTTCAGACCTCCATTTGCGCAGAGCTTCTTCGATCGCTAACTTCCCTTCATTTGCAGCCTCCACTCTGCTCAGTGCTTCTTCTAATGCCTTCTTACTAACTTTAACTTCTTCTGTAGCTTCTTCTACCTTCTTCAAGATTTCTGTTTTTGACACATTAGCTTCATCCACTAACATCATTGCATCTACTTCTCTTTGCTTGCTAGCTTCCTGTGCATCTTGTGCTTTGGACAGTAGAGACGAGTACTCCTCAAAGGTAAGAGTTACACTGTCCTCAGGCCGCCTTAGTTGCATCTCACTGTTTGATATAGCCTTGATTTCAGCAAGGGCAACAGCTTCAGCAGCTCTAGCTGCTGCTTTCATCTTCTTGGCTGCAACCAACCTGATCTCCGCTGTTTTGATCCTTGTCTTTGTCTGTTCAATCTCAGACAAAGCCCTCAAGACTTCTGATTTTGCAGCTTCTCCCACTTTCTTAAACTGCTCGGTCTCAGCAGTCAGTCTCGGAAGCTCCCTTGTCAAATCCACGGGATCACAAGAACTAACTTCACCATCTTTCACCAACTTTAGCTTTTCTTTTGTTTTATTTAACTCTTCTTCAAGAGATGAGATTTTCGAGGAACTTGAAGATAGCCGTTGGCGGGTCTTCTCAAGCAAGATTCTCTCATTTTCAATTCTTTTGTTATATGATTCAACAGTGGTTCGAATATCAGCAAGATCACTAGTTGTCCTGGTCAAGTGTAGTTTAGCCTGTTTTAATTCCAATAAGATAAAACCTGGAGCTGAAGAGGGACACAGAACCAAACCACCAGTTGTGTCCTGATTATCGCTTACAATATTCATTTCATGGTTTTCCTTCTCTGCCACTTCACCAGCAAGATGTACATCCTTAGCTTCGGCATCAGCAGTTAGTGTAGCAGTGACCTCGGATGCCTCGTTCTGCAACTTTGATTTCAGCTCTTCAATCATTACTTTAGTGCTTTCCAATTCTTTTAATACCTCAAGTGTTTCCTTCTCTTTCACAATCAGATCTTTTTCCAACTGTGCCGCCTGTTCCTCCACTTTTGCAATGTCAACCTTCTCTTCAGCAACCTATAGCCAAGCCAAATGAAACCAATAATTGAACATATAGCATAGAAGAAGCAAGTTAGGTACACTCTTTCAGGACTTTGATTGGGAATATTGGAACTATAAAAATTCATTTAGTGGACCACGAATACAGCAAGGACCACCATTAATACAGTTAGGACTAAGATGTTGGCATTTGAAGAGTTTGCTTCTTAGAATTTAGTCAAGAAATTGCAACACACGATTATGCTATTGTAGCACTTCCACAAGTATATGCTAAGGTTTCATTCTAACTGGCATTACGTAATGACATTCATCTTCTGAATCATCCCAAAACTAAAAGATATAATTGGCTACCGTAATATGCAAACGACAGCAGAAGGCTACACCTCTAATGGCTTTTGGAAACCAAAAACAACCAAACACTTCAAAACCCTGGACTAGGGAAACTGTCATAAATACAAGAGAGATGCAAATGCTCGAGGAAGCAACTCCTGAAAAGCTGAAAAGCTGCACAGGAGGACATCTCCCCACAAAGATAATATCTTTTCCTTGTGGGAAATCAATTGAGCCTCAACCTGTTTTGTTTCCATGCAATTAACAATGTAATAGTAGTTAATAGCAGATTACCTTCATACAACGGGTTAAAGCACACCGATAGTGCAAAAACATCTTGATTGTCAGTGTATTTAAGTAAAATCCACATACATACAAACACAAATTTAGCAGCCACTGCGGCAAAGGAATGCTACATACAACTTACAAGATTCATGAAATATGCAAACATTGGTTGTGCAAGAACTTCAGAAATGTTTTCCCATAAGACTAAATTACAGTATTGCCCAAATAATCTACTTTTTCCATTAAACAATAAGTACTCCATATTGTTTCTTGGTAGAAGGTAGACGTACCAAAAAAGATTCACTTTTTTCTCTAATGTCTAAGGTAAAATAATCACAAATTTAAGCATAAAAACTCTGCATTGTGGATACGAAAATAGACAACAACAATAACAACACATGGGGTCTGGGAGGTAATGTGTCACATTACCCCTACCCTACCCGAAGGAATAAAGAGGCTTCTGAAAGACCCTCGGCTCAAATATACTAAAATGGACAGAGGAAAGAAAAAGAAGAGACCTCAAATGACTTGTGAAGAGTGGGCTTCCAAAACCCAATTCCACCAAATCGAGTAGCAGCCTCTTTCACAGACTCAAATGGAGCAGAAGTGTCAATTTCTGCCCTAACAACACAACCCTTCTCCTCCATTTCAGTACAAGAACTGAACAAATTCACACCAGCATTGGCACTAGAGATTTCAGAAGCATCCATTATATCATAAAGTAAAAACAAGAAGAAAATAATGACAGAGAGTAGTACAAGGACAAAGAGAGATAACAATGTATGGAAGGGAAAGGAGGAGAGTAGTGGGTGAAGTTATCAAAAAAAGAGTGTAAGAAAGTACTGATAACTGAACAGTGTTAGCAGTGTAACGTTGGACTATGTTGGATCAAATAACGACAACAAAGCCTAGATTCTGTAAAAGACCACACCCCTTTGTTGTGGTAAAGTTTATTGTAAAATGGTGTCGTTTCGACTTGAGAGGGAACCTATTTCAATTTTTACCCTCTTTACTTTTATTTCCTTTCGTAAGATAAAAGACCTGACCTTTTCTCTTTTAGAGGGGAATGAGTAACCGGTTTGTCCATAATTTGTTTTTTAGAATTTTTTTTTTAAAAAATTTATATTTGTCCATTAAATTTTGCAAGTTTTTGAAAAAATTTCGAAAATAATTTTTTTTAAAACACTTTTTCAAAATTTTCAGATAAACTTTTTTCCCCAGTCACAAAACTTTAATATTTTTTCAATTGAAATGCATGTCCAAACATAATTTTAAATTTGAAATACTATTTTTCAACTTAACTCCAAATACTATTTTTTAACTTAACTCTAAATACTATTTTTTTTAAAGATTATAATTTTTATGTCCAAACGCCTAATAAATGTTATCAAAGACAAAAAAAAAGTTAGTTGATCTTATCGATCCAAAGTTTGGTAGGCATATTGATGGAAAATAATATAAAATAATCAAATTATGTGCAAACTGATTCAGATAGTAATTTGAACTTCTCACTTGATAATAAGTTGTGTTTCAAAATTTTAATTGAAACTTCACTATGATGATTAGCAAACTATTTAAAATTTTAAGGGTAAGGCCAAAAATGTCCCGGCGTTAGCTTTGACATTATAATATGGAGAAAGGTATAAAGAATTATCTACATAACCGTTGGACTCGAATATGTTATTCCCAACCAAATCTCAATTCAAATATCTTCTAAACATCTTAATCCAGTCTTAATTCTATTTTTTTTTTTTTGCTGTCTTATTGTTGGGGAAAAGTACCTTGGGTATGTTAAGAGAGTTACTCTTTTTCTAATTTTTTTTGTAGAGTTGCTTTTAACCAATTTTCATGCTGATTTCACTGTGAAGTAAGTTGATTCACTTTGATTATGATATGTTAATGCTATAATTATCATGACAAGGAAAAAGAAGAATAACATTATTTTTTTGACAGAAGAAAAAACGTCAGTAGGAGAGAAAGAAAAAGGGCCTTGGTTTCCTAGAAATAATTATTTGTTGACCCACTAACGCACTAGCAGCTAACCGCTGGTGAATTAAATAGCAACATTAGCGCCATTTTCAAGTAAATTTGATAAAAAAATCTATTTTTATATTTTTTAAAATTTGACAAAGATTCATAGTCACTGCAGAAAGAGTAGGAATATTATAAATTAGTTTGGTGAGAGTTTGATAATTATGTAGCTTTTGATGATATAATTGAGGTTTAATCAATAAACACAAAATCGATGAAGAATCTTTTCAAAAATTGCTATTGATATGTGACTCACCAAAACCAAATAAAAGATTCTACTATATTCTAATTTGGTTGTTTGATTGATTTGACAATCTATATAAGCTCATTTTATATACAAATTCCCCTAATTCTTGTATCAACCAAAAACATTTCCTTGCTTTCTCTGAGCTTAAGCTCATTGAAAAATCCCTTATAAACAACAAACCACCAAATTCAGATTGAAAACCACCCACAACTTTTAAATAGTATAACCATAATATATATCCATATACTTGCATGATCAATGTGAAATGAACAGGTCTCCCTTGACCCATTAAATATATATATATATATATATATATATATATATATATATATATATATATATATATATATATATATGTGTGTGTGTGTGTGTGTGTGTGTGTGTGTGTGTGTGTGTGTGTGTGTGTGTGTGTGTGTGTGTGTGTGTGTGTGTGTGTGTGTGTGTGTGTGCTGTAACAGCTGTATACTATTTACGGAAGCCAAAACAGCAAAAGGATGCCCCCATAAGAATTCATGTTATTTTTTTGGGGAAAATGACACTGTATAGCCACTCTCAAAATAATAGCCGAAAAAATGTATATTTTTTGTATACTATGTTATATACATAAATTATATAAATTTTATATTCTTTTTCGGCTACTGAATATAAAAAATTTCTGGCGCGGGCTAAAAGTTTAAAAAGCCCAATTAATTACATGAAGAAGATCCAGCACAATCATGAAAGCTTGGGCTGATTCAAATTGGCTGGGGCATAGCCCATAGGTGAACCAGAACATAGAAGATAGAATCAAATCAATCTTAGCTCGTATGTCACAACTCACAACTCACAATATTCAAATTGGGCTTCCTAAAGCTGAATTAGTAGCTTTTGCATTTTGAGGAATGTAGCCATGCAACGAGCATCACTTTGAGAATTGACACCATGGTTTCAAGAGTTTAGAGTCAATCAATTTCCCTAAAACAAAGTTAATAATTAAGTCAATTAGCTACATGGTGCAACTTCAAGAATGTTTCTTTGCGGGATTGGATAGTGACAGATTTTGCCAAACTTTTGTACCCCAGAGACAGCACTAAGATAGTGCTGCTTTGTTCATCAAGAAAAGCATTCCATATGAAAATAATCAAAAGCAGGGAAAAAAAACCCAGAAAGAACAATGGAATCATGCTAAAACCTATCCTATTTTGCATATTTTTTTAACCCTAATCTCAACACATAAACTACAGAAAGACTACAACATGCTAATGGGAATTGAATTGATTGAAATGTTTACGACATCTGGGCATCGTTCAGTAACTTGGAGCATAACTTACATATTTATCTCAAAGATAAAAATAATTTTTTTTGGGATAACTCAAAGGTAAGCAGTCAATCAGCATACTGACCATAAGTTTAGAAAGATTATAGCAAAAAACAAAACCTACAGGGACAGGGTTTACCATAGCAAGATTAAAAAGAAACAGAACTTTGTGGATCATATTTACCTAAAAGCATCCTCTAAAATCTAGAGGAACAAGAAATTAGGAAACAACATAATGAAGTTTAGGCATAAAATACTAAAAAGTGACCTAGGAAGATTAGTGGCCTAAAGCCAATTTTTAATCAAAGGCCTATTAGAAGGAATTTTTTTTTTATCTATATTTTTAATGAAAGTCTATTTTTCTATTTTTTTAAGATGTAAAGTTGTTAATAATTTCTTTTATAAATAATTTAATCTCTCCTAAGATATTATTGATCTTAGATAATTGAACTAGATTCAAGAAGTTTATAACTTAATATCAAAATAATTTTTGATGTTCTAATATATACTTGTTGAAATGCTTGAAACCTGAGGGGGAAAAAAGGAAAAAAAGAATGCGCAATATAGTTTTATTCAACGGTACTCTTCAACTCTTGTTTTTTATAGAAAAAATAAAACTCTTTTTTTCTACAGAGAACAATATAACTTATCGAGAACTTAAGCTTTTTTGTAGAAATCAAGAAGAGAATATAAGAATGTAATACCATTTTTCTGATGAGAAAGATAAAAAATAAGACTTGGACTATTGAATTGCACGTTTTTAGTGAGAAATGTAAAAGGAGAATAATAATATAGGTACCTCACTAATGATGTCAATTGTCAAATTTAAATAATGAAAAGTTTTATATTCGTGACGACGATTTAGGGGGAGTGATTCTCTTTTTCCAATTTTTGCTTAAATGGATACATCAATACTAAATTAAAGTTATATTTACTTTTTATAAAATAATTTATTTTTATTAATTTTAATATACCCAATATATTTAGTCCCTACCTCTAAAGATTGTTGTGAGATGTATATGATCCAACTTACCTTATATTGGGTTCGAGTCATATGCTTGAAATAAATCATGTTAAAACATGTTCTCTCTATTACTAGGCCTTATGCGATACGAATCTAGATTAGTCGGGGGCTCAATACAAATACGAGTAGAAAATAAAAAGAAAAATTTGGGGGCCTAAAGCCTTTGCTTTAGTGGCTTGACCCTTGGACCGCCCTTGAAAATCAAGAGAAGTGGAAATAAGAATCCAACCAAGAGTTAAAGTGTACGATTTCCGACCTTGAAGGCTCTATGTTAATCTGTTGGTTCTTGATAAAAGAAATTAAGGGAAATAATAGGGGAAGATTACAAGAAAATAAAAAGAGTATACTCGAATAGATGTAAAAGGAACTGTAGCTGAAAATTCTATATTATTTTATTGTATTTGGACTACAATTTATAAGATAAATACTAACTTAAAAGACTTAAAAATCAACACAAAAGCTGCTGAAAATAACAAACTCCTAGAGACAAGTTCACTCCTAAAGACTAGTTCAAAATTATTTCAAATTCAAACTAAATTACTGCAGTAAATAACTCTTAAGCTAGAAACAACAAAATAATTTTACTGAGAGCAGCTTCTAAAGCATATTTCTAACACTCCTCCTTGCTTTTGAAGCTAGAAATTATGAATTTGTGCCTTGTAAACCTTTAACTGGAAGCGACATTGTACGTAAATCTACCAACTAATCTTTGGACTTGCAGTGAATCGAGTTAACTTCTGTATTTTGCTGCATCTCATGATTGTCAATGAAATAAGTTGGCTCGTTTTTCAGCTTCATTTGCATCTTGCCTTGAGACTTGTCAACTTTCTTCCAGATTTGCATTTTCTGAAATATTGACAACTTCTTCCTTACCTCATTTTCACATATGTCCTCAGTTGGAGAATTATCTGCACTTTGTAGATTCTTTTGGCTCCATTCTTCATCTTCAGTTGGATTAAATGAGAAGTTTTTACCTCTCATTTTAACCCTTAAAATCTCAAGTCCAGTTGCATCATAAATGAAACAATATTTATCTTCAAAGGATACTTTAAATCCTTTTTCCATTAGTTGTCCAACACTTAATAAATTTTGATCAATATCAGGAACATAAAGAACATCTGAAATTTTCTTAGTACCTGAATTTGTTGGTATTGCAACAGTTCCTTTTCCTTTAGCAAGAATATAATCACCATTTCTAATTTTGACTTTCTTATTTCCTATAGACGTGAACTCTTTGAAAATATTTCTGTCATATATCATGTCTTATTTTTTTCATCTTTTGAGCCAGGTGTTTTCCACGTAAAACTCCTTGTGTTCTTTACTTTCTACATTTATTATTCTGCAACAGTAGTATAAGGAACACACAGAAGAACCAAGTCCTTCTATAATCTGTGCACGCAAAAAATTGGACACCACACAAATCAACCCCTCTTGTGTGGTATTGAAGTATAAAACATCAATTAGTATCAGAGTAGGTTTTCCTTAAAGAGGCTAACACTTTAGGAACAGATCAAGATGAGCGCACCACATGCAAACTAGGAAGGGCAATCCACTGATAGGCCTCCACTCTTTAATGGCCAGTGCTACTATTGGTGGAAAAACAGGATGAGAGATCACATCGGAGAAGACTATGAGCTATGTGACATTGTCACTGATGGTCCTCTGGCTACCATGAAAAAGAATGCTGAAGGAGTAGATGTGCCAAAAATAAGAGCTGACTGCAATGCTGAGGACTTGAGGAAATAGGAAAAGAATGCTAAGGCCAAGAAATGGCTTGTGTGTGGACTTGGTCCAGGCGAGTATAGTAGAAGGAAATCTGGGATACTTTGCAAGTGACTAATGAAGGAACACCTCAAGTGAAGAGATCCAGAGTAACACTACTGTATTCTCAATATGAGAATTTCACCATGAAGGAAGGGAAACCATCCAGGAGATGTATACAAGGTTAACCATCCTAACAAATGAACTTAAGTCTCTTGGAAGAGTTATTCTTGAAGAAGACAAAGTTGAGAAAATTTTGACAAGGGTTCTGCCAGTCTCTTGGGAAAGCAAAATCACTGCTATTCAGGAATCAAAGAATATTGCCACTCTTAAGTTGGATGAGCTAATTGGAAATCTCACTGCCTATGAATTTAGAAAGCAAACCATGAAGATGGATGCACCCAAGAAGGAAAAAGGCCTAGCACTCAGAATCACTGAAGGTGCTGATCTAGAGGAGGATGAAATGACCATGATCACAAAGGACTTCAAGAAGTACCTGATGAGAGGAAAGGGTCCTTCAAGAAGTGGAAGCTACAACAAACCAAGGGTTCCTAAAAAACAAACCAATGAAGGATGTTACAAGTGTGGGAAGACTGATCACCACATCAAAAACTGCCCTCAATGGGAAATTGAATGGAAGAAGGAAAGAGCTGAACGAAGGAACAGGAAGATGGAACATGTTCAACCCAAGAAGAACAAATGATCAACAAATGCTATGATTGCTGCCTGGGGAGAAAGCTCAGACGAGGACTCAGAGGATGAAGATGGAGATGAACAAGTACTTATGGCAATTGGAGAATCCGATGAGGAATCTGAGGTAAGTATAATTCATTTCAAAGACAAGATTAAATTCTTGTCTAAAGAAAGGCTATCTGAGTTACTCCTGGATTTCATTGATGAATATGAGGATCTAAACAATGAAAAAGAATAGTTATCTAAGGAGTGTGCGATTTTGAAAGCTAAGTGCAAAAATTTGGAACTTAGGTCTAGTGAAAGTGATAGTAAAAATGCTGAGTTAAAGAACCAGGTTCATGAACTTGACACCACTATCCAAGAGCTAAGATCTGAAAATCTAAAACTGAAATTAGGAAGAAGTAAAAAGAAAGCTGATCACACACAACTCACATTAGAAAAAAATCTAGGAAAAATGAAAGACGAGTTGTACAAAAGATATGAGTAGATAAGAGTCTTTAAGGAGGATCTAAGCAAGGTTAAGCACGAGCTAGACAAAACCTGTAAATGGAATAGGTCCTCCGATGCGCATTCATGGCTGCATGAACACCATAGTAGCAATAAGAGAAGACTTGGCTACGAGATCCCTGCGCCTAAGTGGGATCCCAAAAGCAAGTACCTCACACTTCATGAGAACAGAATCTGCACACACTGTGGTAAGATTGATCAGTACAAAAGTGAATGTAATGCAAAAGAAAAAACTAGTCAAAAGAATAAAATATTTGTTCAAGGGAAAAGTAAGCTGCCAAGATGGGCCAAAAAGAATTTGATTCACCCTTTTGCCTATAGAAAGGGACCCAAACTAGTTTGGATTCCTAAGACTAACCCCTGATTTCCTTTTGTGGGTCCAAGTGAAGGAGAGCAGCCAAATATGGTACATGAATAGTGGCTGCTCAAAGCATATGATAGGGAACAAGAACCAGTTCCTTTCACTTGAGGACCTCAAATGAGGTAATGTCTCCTTTGGAAATGGGAAGAAAGGAGAGATCATTGGGGTTGGAAAGGTAGGAAAGACTAATTCTCACTCTATTGAGAATGTCTACTTGATAGATGGCCTAAAATACAGCCTAATCAGTGTATCACAATTGTGTGATTGAGGTAACTTTGTAGCATTCACCTCTACCAAATGATTTGTGATAAATCTTACCACTAACAAGATTGTTTTGCAGGGAAAAGAGTAAACAATATTTACATAGTAGATCTGTCCACACATTTAGAAAATAAACTCACTTGCTTAAGTGTGTTGGATAATGATCCCCTCCTTTGGCACAAAAGACTTGGACATTCCAGTCTAAGTTAACTCAACAAACTAGTCTCTAAGGACTTGGTGATAGGACTGCCTAACATTAAGTTTAAGGAAGACAAAGTTTGTGAGGCTTATGCAAGGAGGAAGCAGGTAAAATCCTCTTTTAAATACAAGAAAGTGGCAAGTACCACGAGATCGATTGAACTGGTCCATATGGATCTCCGTGGTCTAATGAGAACATTAAGCAGAGGTGGTAAGAGATATGGTGCTTGTTGATGACTACTCTAGATTTACTTGGACATTATTTTTAACATCTAAAGATGAAGCATTTGACATGCTTACTTCTTTTGTTAGAAAAACTCAAAAACAACTAGGTAATCAACTTACATCAATTATGTCTGATCATGGAACTGAATTTGAAAATGTTAAGTTAGCTGAATTTTGTGATGTGCATGTCATAGATAATAATTTCTCTGCTCCTGGGACTCCACAATAAAATGGAGTAGTTGAAAGAAAGAATAAGACACTTGAAGATATGTCTAGGACTATGCTTCTTTCTAGTAAACTACCCCATAGTTTCTGGGTAGAAACTGTAAATACTGCATGCTACATCATCAATAGGTGCATGACTAGACCTCTTGTTGAGAAGACTCCATATGAGTTACTTAAAGGGAGAGAGTCAAATATATCCCATCTTAGGGCATTTGTATGCAAGTGCTTTGTGCACAATAATGGCATAGACTCCCTAGGTAAATTTGATCCCATAAGTGATGAGGGAGTATTCTTAGGATATTCTTTACATAGTAAAGCTTATAAGATCTATAACAAAGGAACTATGTGTGTAGAAGAAAGTGTACATGTGATTTTTGATGAAACTAACATTCCTTCTGAGAGACAGGAACATGAAGATGAAGCTACACCAAAAGAAAGAACAGGTGATGGAATAGCTTGTTCTACTCAGGGCAACCTGGCAGGGGGGACTGAACAAAGATGAACTGAATCTCAAACCTCGATGGAACCTGTCCATGAACCTGTTCCACAACAACAAAGCATTAAAAGAGCATCAAAGGGAAACCAGTTGGTTGTGAAATCTTAGAAGATGCAGATTGGGTAAATGCAATGCAAGATGAACTCAACCAATTCGAAAGGAGTCGAGTTTGGCATCTAGTACCAAGTACCAAGGACATATCAGTAATTGGCACAAAATGGGTCTTCAGAAACAAAAACCTTAAGTAGAGATCACTTTTAAAGGAACATGTTGGAATTAGGGATGATTAAGATCACCTAAAAGGACCAGTTCAAAGTTAAATGGAAAAAATGAAAAAAATTATATTTGAGAAAAAAAATTATTGGTTAGAAAGTCTGTAAATTTTGTATATAATTAGATTAAATCTTGCTTAGTCTCATACTTTAAACAACATACTCCTGTGCCATGTGCTAAAATGACTCATTAATCTTAATTATATTTTCTCTGTTTTGGCAAATTTATACTTACACAAGAGAATTTTCAGTGAAGAACCTGGTTCATCAAGATAAATAGGTATGTTTTCTACACTCTGCATAACTTGAAATAATTATATTTGGATCATAAGAAGATTCTTACCTAATTCCAAACTCCTTTTGGACTTATCCATTACAAGTAAACTAGTTTCGTTCAAAAGAGTCCCAACCGAATTGAAGTACCTAGATTATAGAGATACACTCCAACGTCTCTTCAAAATTGAATTTCAATTTGATTAGACTTCTAAGGGGTCGTTTGGTATGATATATAAGAAGGTATAAGGGTGGTATAAAAATTTAATACCACTTTAATACTCTGTTTGGTTAGCAAACCAGATATAAATTATCCCGGTGTTAAAATGTGTTAATCTTAACACTGGGATAACTTATACCTTATACAATATGGGGTAATTAGCACCGGTATAACTTATACCTTCTTCTTAGAAATTATGTAATTTTCATTCTTAATACAACATACCAAACAATGAATAAATAATAATCCCAGTATAACTAAACCCATCATAATTTATTCCAATATAACTTATACCGGCATACCTTATATCGGTATAAATCGTATTCCAATCAAATGACCATAAGAGTCTGAAAAGCTATCGTTACCCCATTAATTATATCTCTGTATATTGATCAGCTTTAGTGTATTCCTTACTTCATCTCTCTCAAGCCCTCAAAAACTCTCAGTCTTCTTTCATCTTCTAAACACAATCTAATTCTCTTATCTTCCATACCCTAGCCCAGATATGTCGAACACCTCTAAAAATCCCTTATCACCACCACATGAAACCACTTCCACACCTTCTACCACTCCTTCAACCACACCAATCTATAAGAAAAGTAGAGTAAAGATGATGGCTCGTAAGATTGTTGCTGAAGGAGATCAGATCAAGAAAATAAACAAGCAATTGAAAGCAGGTAGGGAAAAAGAATCCCAGAAATGTAAAGATTCATTTAAGTCTGCTACCGATGGGGAAGAAAGTGGTTCTTCCGAAACTGAACAGGTATCTTTTAGTCCTAAATTTACTCCGGAGACAATTTCTGAAGTTGCTACAGATTTGGAGAATAGATTTGTACTGGTAGGGTCTATAACAGGTGTTGACACTACATAATCTAGAAAAGTTGGTGGTAAAAAAAAGGGAAAAGAAAAAGAGAGCAAGGGTGCTAAGAGTGCTATGAGGGGAAAGGGTAAAAGAGTGGTTGATTCTTCACCCACTCCTGTTAGTCTAACCAAAGGAACAAGTGCAATGGTTGTTTGGGGATATGAATCTGCTGGAATAGAGGAGAGTGTAAACAAAACATGGGGAAGTGGGTGTGGCAAAGCTGCTGAAGAGATGGTTCAACTTTGGAAAAATGTAGATGAACCTGTTCCATCTGAACAGGAAACCCTCGCAGACCTACTGAAAAGAGTAACTGATAGTTATAACCCAAACAAGAAAAGGAAGGCTGCCCCCTCTATCTCTTCTGTTACTGTTGAAATTCCTCCCACAAGAGGCAGAGCCACAAGAAGCCAGAAAAAGCAGGATGAAGAAAATTTAGTGAAAATGAGGAGGAACTTGAGCCGAAGGCTGTGTATAAGAGTGAGATGAAGCCACCCCACAAAGTGTTGTTTGAATTTGTCATCAAATGCGTTATGCCAAGGCAGGAAAGGAGGCACATTGCAAACTTCTTGGACTTGTACTGATGGAGTGTTTGGATAATCCAGCTTATTCTCACAACTGTGCTTGCACTTTGTTGATACCCAATTTTCCCATAATATTTTCAAAATTATGCTTTGACATCAATTAATATTTTTTTAATACAATTTCTGCATTTTTAAAATATTCTAACTAATTTCCCTCAGCATTTATTTTATAAAAAACAATCACTAATTGCATCACAAATAGTTTTATAATAATTTTTGTGGCTTAACTATTTTATTTGTACCAAGTTTTAATTATTACACAAATAACCACATTTGTATTTTTAGAATGCAATTGTAATTACTTTGTAATTATAGCCTATGCATGCATTATTACATTATTATCCCGGAAAATAGCCTTTTATATTTTTACAATATTAAGTAATTATTTTTAAATATCTCCAGGCATGAAAATTATTTTATACAGCCTATTAGTTATTTTTAAAAATTGTTTTATCAATTAAATAAGGTATTTAACAAATGACCCCCTTTATTTTCAAATCTAGCCTAAATACCTAGCCCAATTTTAACCAAATTTCAAAATTAAACCAGACCCAAAATCTACCCAGCCCAGACCCCTTGTCTACCCAACCCACTTCTTGCCAAATCTTGGCCGTTGATCATTTTGATCAACGGTCCAGATTCCCCTTTACCTAAAGTAAACCTAATGACCTCCCCCAAACCCCTCATTTCCTCTTATCTCTCACGCCGACATCTGATCTCTTCTTCTCTCAAATGCTCTCAAGTCCTAACCCTAACTAACCCTCACCGCCTTTCATCTACTGACGTCCATGGTGGTTCCTCACCACCATCAGACCTCTAATGGCCTCTCCTATTTTGTTATTACCATCTCTAAGGTCCTCGAGGGACCAAGGTTAGTCCACTTACACCTATGGCCCTTTCTCGCCTATTTCAGGCTGTTCCGGTTCGATTTCGAGTAAGATCTTCCTATGTCGCCTTAGATCTATGAATTTCTAAGCCTACTTCTTCATCTCTGTGTTGTTCTTCTCGAAACCCTAATTTTGTCCTTTGAACTTCTCAGATCTGTGCAAGATCTGAGATGGATCGAACCTATTTCACATGAGTTTTACAAGAACCTTCTGATTTTCGAATGATTTTTCATTTTTCTAAACTAGGGTTTCCAAAAAATTTCTTTCTCCAAAATGTTTGATAATTTTGAGTGTTTAATCTTCTATTTCTTATGTGTTTTAACCGATTTCGTAAAGGTTTGCTTTAACCCTAACTAGTTTATGCTAAAAAACCCAAATTTTTCGACATTTTGTTTGGTTTCTAAGTTACTTGTGTACTGACTTTGTCCTATGCTTTGGTTCCTGTGATTTTTCTTTAGCTTAATTCTATGTCTTGTGATTTTTATCCTAATGTGCCTCTACTAAGGTTCTTGGTTCGACTTTTCTACTGATTCTATATGTCTATATTCATTCTGGCTATTTATGGTAAACCTATATTTCTTTCCGTAAATTAGTGTTGATTTGAATTCTTGATTTATCAATTTGTTTTGTTAAGACCTATGTGTTGAGTCCTAGCTATTCCTTTCTTGCCTTATTTTGTCTGCGATACTTGCTGACTCTTTACATGATTTTCTCCTTAATTAAACCCTTTACTATTTTTATTATGAAGTTCTTTATTTTTGTTTGATTTGAATGCCTTTCCTTAATAAGGCCTTTGATTCTTACTTCTTTACTCAGTCTTACTGAACTTCTTTCCTTAATTAGCTCCTGCCATTACCGATGGCTAATTTTCCTTAATTAAAGGAGAAGACTATGCTGAATCTTTGTGTCATTGTTTCTGAAATTCCCTAATTGCTAATTATTGATTACTTTACCTTATTTGCTCTAGTCTTGAACTACTATATAAACACTCTTTATTTTAACTTCTCACACACGAACATTAGTTCATAAACTACTACTTTTACACTCTAAAAAGCTCTTTCTGCTCTCTCTGCTACTTGTGATCTTGTTATTCTAGCCGGTTGCAAGCCAAGGCTAGAAATTGTGCAACATCTGTCTTACATCTTGTATTTTCTTTCTCTAACTGGTATGCTTCTGATTAAATTTTAGAATCCAAACCTATGTGTTTATTTACTGCCTTAGTTCACCAATCCTAGGTTCATTCCTGCTTCTGTTTACTGCTTACCTAGCATGCCAAATACTGCCTAATTCAAATATGTAATTAGCATGTCTCCACTTTATTTGTTTGTTCACTATCTTGTTTAAACATGTCTTACATGTGTAACTATCTTGGTTGATTGACTACTATCCATCTAGCATGCCTAAACTTTGCTTTTGTGCCTACACTTGTTAATACCTGCCTAGCATGTTCATTTAGGTCCTTGCCTATTCTTCCTTACTCCTGCTGAGTTATCTAATCTCCCTAGAGTGACTCCAGTTGTGTTGTTTATATGTCCTCAACATGTTTCTGCTGTGATCTTTGCTTCATATTTTCAATGACTTGCATTCTATCTAACCTATTAGCTCTGAAGAACCCCTTGAGAACTCTATGCATCCTGTTGTTTATGTGCTCCATTAAGGTGTATTCTATGTGTTCCCAACCCCTTTTTCCCTGTGTGGAAACTGTTTCTCAAAGTATTTTCCAAAGCTGTTTGTTTGTGGCTTGTGTTCTGAGTGCAAAATATTTTTCATACTTTCCTTGAATTGTTTTATCACTAAATCAGTACTGGTTTTTAGAAGCTCTTTTCATTCCTAAGACCTTTCTTTATACTGATTACAAAACTCTTTCAAATCATTATGCACTCTCACTTATTCTTAGATTACTAAGTCCTGCCCCTCTGGCATGTGTACTGCTTAGAGACCCTTGAGATCTCTCTGAACTCTGGCATATCAGGGATAGCACTTCCACACTGCACATAAATCAGTCCTTATTTGAGAAAGGTCTGGGTGTGAGCACTGTCCGGGATCCTTGAGGTCCTTAGGGAACTCTCACACACCTAGACATAAAATTGGCTATGAAACTTTGGGCATTTGAGACTACTGAAGGCTAGAAATTGCTTTGGGCCTGCTTCTGGCTCCCTATAGCTTAATTTCTATTCTGTTTATGTAATTTTTACTCAATCATTGGTCTGTACTAATTAATTGTAAACAGATATTGGGTGACTAGTAAAAAGGGAGGGTAGTTGTATACTGTGCGTAAAGATGGGTAGATAACATGCCTAGAGGGTTCATTTGGTTCAAATGTGTTTTATTAGATAACATGCCTATAGGGTCCAAAATGTGTTTTGTTAGATAATATGCCTATAGAGTTCAAATGTGTTTTTTTCTTAGATAACATGCCTATAGGATTTTGCCTTGGTTCAAATAAATTCTGCTTGCCCTACTTTACATAATCAGAAGTTATGCCTATAGGATCTAAAATTAGTTAGATCTAAAATCAGTTTAACTTTAACTCATGCCTGTAAGTTCTGAACCAGATTAACCAACCTACTCGTTTCTTCAACGTTGTGTTAGTGAGCATCACTAAAAAGCATGCCTATAAGATCCAATTGCCCGTTTAAAATTGTTTACTGTTTTACTGCATTCCTGATCAATGATTAGATTCCATGATCATAGGACATCACTATCACATGCCTAGGCAAGCCTATAGGGCGACTAAAATTCTGCAAACTATAAAACTACGCTATGTTATCTGTGACTGCTCATATTCAACAGGTCTAAAATCAGTAGGCAAACTGAATAGGTCTTTGACACTTTGGTCCAAATTTAATACTGCATATTCTATGCTCACCTAAATATCCTGTTCTAGGGCTTCTTAAATACCTGAAACTGTGTTTAAGACGTGCATTTGCTTGCTCTGTTTGTAGGAGGTAAAACTTGAGCCTTTAATTGTTCTCTTTTAGTCCAATCCTAATTGTTTTGATTGTGTGACGACCCGGCCGGCCGTCTTAAGAATTAATGCCCAGATCCCCTATTAACTGCTTTTCCCAAGTTTATTTCTACTATTTTAATTTGCCAGGATGTTCAGTTTCGAGTTTCGGAGAGTTTTGGGACACTTAGTCCCTAAATGAGAGCTTAAGTGTTGGAAAGTTGATCGTAGTCGTAACAGTGCGAATACGGCCTTGGAATGGAAATCTAATGGTTTCGTTAGCTCCGTTGGGTGATTTCGGGCTTAGGGGCGTGTTCGGATTGTGTTTTGGAGGTTCGTAGATAATTTAGGCTTGAAATGCCTAAAGTTGAATTTTTGAAGTTTTCGGTCTGATAGTGAGATTTTGATCCGAGGGTCGAAATGGAATTCCGGAAGTTGGAGTAGCTCCGTAGTGTTGAATGTGACATGTGTGCAAAATTTTAGGTCATTCGAACGAGGTTTGATAGACTTTTTGATCGAAAGCGCATTTTGAGAATTTTGGAGTTCTTAGGCTTAAATCCATGGTTAATTGGAGTCCATGTGTTTTAGGTGTTCTAAGGATTGGTAGGAGTTTGAATAGTGGGTTGTGACTTGTTGGTGCCTTTGGTTGAGGTCACGGAGGCCTCGGGATGAATTCAGATGGTTGACAGAAAGATTTTGGAGTTAAAGTTGCAGCTTCAGCTACTGGTTCTGTCATAAGCGCACCTGTGGTTTGGGTTCCGCAGTTGCGGCACTGCAGAAGTGTCTCAGTGGCCGCATAAGTGGAGTTTGGTCATTTCTTCAAGAACTGCAGAAGCGGTGGTAATATCGCAGAAGCGGTATCACATTTGCGGATTGGAAGTCGCAGATATGGAAGCTGGCCCTTTAATGAAAAGTTGCAGATGCGACCTTGGCTCCGCATAAGCAGGACCGCATCTCCGGAAATGTGGAAATTGCTGGGCAGAACATATAAATTCTTGCCTTCGCGAAATTTAGCCATTTTTCATCTTTTCAAAACGGGAAGAAGCTTGGGGAGCACTTTTCAAGAGGGATTTTCAGAGGAGTTCAATGGGGTAAGGTCTTTGGTCCCTAAACTCATTATTGGAGTGATTTTTATCGATTTAAGCATGAAAAATTAAGGAAAATCAGTGGTAATTGGGGGGTTAGGGCTTGTCTAATTGGAGACCTTTGAGTGATGATTTGAGGGACAAATTGAGGTCCGATTTTGGTACTTTTTATATGAATGGACTCATGAGAGTGCGAGGTTTCTGGAAATATAAATTTTACCCAATTCCGAAACGTGGGTATGAGAGGCGTTTTGGCTATTTTACATAATTTCGTGTATTATCTTAGAATTTAATTATAGAATCAGTTACTTGAAGTGTTATTTACATTATGCAATTGAATTGATAGATTTGGGCCATTTGGAGTCGAGTACTCGTGGCAAGAACGTAGTCTCGGGTTGATTTTGAGCCGGTTCGAGGTAAGTGGTTTGTCTAACCTTGTGTGGGGGACCTTCCCCTTAGGATTGATATATTTGGTAATTGAAATGCCTTGTACGTGAGGTGACGAGTGCGTACTTGTGCTAATTGTTGGAAATCCGGTTTTTAAAAGTAATTACGAGTATGTTTCCTTTCCTGTTTCTATTACTTGCACTATTAAGCCTGTTGTTAGTTTAGGAAAACATGTCTAAGTGACTTAATTGCTTTATTTGCTCAACCTGCCTTACCTGAATTCTGTGCAGCATGCTAGGCTAGAATCACGTGTTGCCTTAATATAAAGTTTTGCCATTTCTGTATATTTTCCTATTGCTGCTGTGTATTTATTTTGGGACTACAGATATGGGATTCCGGTAGCTCCCCCTTGTCTGTTTATTTTGGGACTACGGATGTGGGATTTCGGTAGATCCTCCTGCACAGTTATATGGAACTACGGGAATGCACACGGTAGATTCCCCCTAGTACTGGGTATTTACATTTGAGACTACGGAACAAGATTTCGATATATCCCCATGCACTATGAGTTGGAATACGGGACGGGATCCGGGAGATCCACTGGATATGTACATATGGGACTATAGGACAGTATCCTGGGAGATCCTCGATTGTTATTATTGGTGCTGAGTTATATTTCCTTTCAGTGTTTACCTTGTTTCTATATAGTTGTTTCTGTCCTGTACATCCTGTGTTATTTTACTGCCATACTTTTTATACTGTTCTGTTCAATAATGTTGATCCTTATATTTTATTTAACCTCAGTAGGGCCCTGACCTTCCTCGTCACTACCCAACTGAGGTTAGACTTGGCACTTACTGAGTACCGCTGTGGTATACTCATGCCCCTTCTGTGCATGTTTTTCATGTATAGATCCAGGTACCGCTACTCAGGCCTACCATCCTTGAGGAAGGCGACTGCTCTAGAGACTTCGAGATACATCTGCCGCTTCTACAGACCAACGAGTCCCTTTCTATTCTAGCTGTTAAACATTGCCCTTCTGTATTTTCTTTCTTGTTAAATATTCTGGAGATAGACTGTTAGATATTCCAAAGGCTTGTGTTTCTGTGAGTTTTCGGGTTTTGGGATAGTGTACTTGGTTTTGAGAATGTTGTGTGGTATATGCTGAGCGACATTATAACTATTATTTTCATTCAGTTATTTTGGTTTTTGATTATTTCTTCCGCAAATTTCTATTATGTTCCGCATTTGTTAGGCTTACCTAGTTGTAGAGACTAGGTGCTGTTACGACAGTTCACGGAGGGCGAACTGGGGTCGTGACAAGTTGGTATCAGAGCTCTAGGTTCAGAGGAGTCATGGATCACAAGCTGGATTATTAGAGTCTCGCTGATCGGTACGGAGACATCTGTACTTATCTACGAGAGGCTATGTAACTGTTAGGAAAATTCCACTTCATTTGATTTCCTTGTCGTGCGATATTTTTGACATCACAATTCTAAACTTCTGTCTTCGATTCTCTCACAGATGGTGAGGACACGTGCTATCTGAGATGATCAGGCACCCGCGCCCCTACTCTAGCCGTCAGAGGCCGGGGCCAGGGTAGAGGCCGAGGATGCGCACGTGGTGCAGCCATAGCACCTGCGCGAGCTGCCGCCGAGGTACCACCAGCAGTTCCAGCTAGAGTCCAGGCACCTGACACGCCTACTTCCACTACTACTCCAACTCTTCAGGAGACTTTGGCACAGTTTATGAGCATGTACACCACTCTGGCTTAGGCAGGGTTGCTTCCCCTTGTTGCGGCTATATCTCAAGCTGGGGGAGGAGCATAGACTCCCGCCGCCCACACTCCTGAGCAGCGAGTGCATGTTGAGCAGGTCCCTGAGATTATTCACGTACTGCCTGCAGCGCCAGTTCAATCCGAGGACAGGGCAGCGGCTTCCGAGGAGGAGCAGCTGAAGCTTGAAAGGTTCAAGAGGTTTAAGCCTCCTGTATTCAGCGGTCTAGCATCGAAGGATGCTTTGGGATTTCTGGATGAGAGTTACCACATTCTCCCTACCATAGGTATCAGGATCGAGCGGGTTTTCCTTCACTATTTTCCAGCTTCGAGGAGCCGCCTATGAGTGGTGGTGCACCTATGAGTTAGACAGTCCGGATGAGGGTCCTTCGCTTGACTTGGACTCAGTTTTCAAATATGTTCCTGAGAGAGTATGTTCTTTAGAGCCTCAGGGACGCATGGCGTGAGTTTAAGCATTTTCTCCAGGGTACTATGACCGTCTCAGAGTACGCTGTCCGTTACACCAATTTGGCTAGGCATGCACCAGCCTTAGTTTCTATTGTTCGCGAGAGGGTTCGTCGGTTTATTGAGGACCTTATTCCCAGCATCAGGTCTAGCATGGCTCATGAGTTGGAGATGGATATTTCTTATTAGTAGGTGGTGAGCATTGCTAGGAGGATTGAGGGTATGCATGCTAGGGAGAGAGAGAGGAGAGGGAGGCCAAGAGGTCTCGAGAGTCGGGCCATTATTCTGGTGCCCGTACCCCAGCTGCAGGGCGTCATGGTAGGGGTTATATGAGTCATCCTATTCATTCAGCTCTTCCAGTAGCCTGTAGTGCTCTAGCTCCTTCTAGGCCTCACAAGCCTTATTATGCACCTTCGATTTCTAGTGCGCCTCCTGCGCGGGGTGCTTTCATAGGTCAGTCCAGTAGACCTGGCCCGAGCCAGTCACAGCCACCACATCCTCCCAGAGCTTGTTTTGAGTGTGGTGACACACGTTATATGGTGAGAGATTGCCCCAAACTTGGGAGGGGTGCACCTCCATAGACTTCTCAGCCACAACGTGCCCTGCAGAGTTCTCAGGCTATGGTTAGAGATCTAGTTGCTACCCCACTTGCTCAACCAGCTAGAGGTGGAGGTCAGGAAGGTAGAGGTTGCCCTAGACGGGGAGGCCAGGCCAGATACTATGCCCTTCCTGCCAGTACCGAGGCTGTTGCCTCCAATTCTGTCATCACAGGTATTATACTGGTTTGTTACAGAGCTGCATCAGTTTTATTCGATCTAGGCTCCGCTTACTCTTATGTGTCTTCTTATTTTGCTCCGCATTTGGGTGTATCTCGGGATTCTTTGAGTTCCCTTATTTATGTTTCTACTCCTGTGGGAGACTCTCTTGTTGTGGACCATATCTATCAGTCGTGTTTGGTTGCTCTTAGTGGTTTTGAGACCAGAGCCAATTTATTATTGCTTAGCATGGTATATTTTGATATTATCTTAGGCATGGACTGGTTGTCGCCCCGTTATGCTATTCTTGATTGTCACGCCAAAACCATGACGCTGGCTATGCCAAGTGTACCGCGTGTTGAGTGGAGGGGTACTTTAGATCACACTCCCAGTAGAGTTATTTCCTTTCTTAAAGCTTAGCATATGGTTGAGAAGGGGTGTGACACGTATTTAACTTATGTGAGAGATGTCAGTATTGATACTCCTTCAGTTAATTTAGTTCCAGTAGTACGGGATTTTCCCGATGTGTTTCTAGCTGACCTTTCGGGCATGCCGCCTGATAGAGATATTAATTTTGGCATTTATCTATTTCCGGGCACTAAGCCCATTTCTATTCCCCGTATTGTATGGCTCCTCTTAAGCTGAAGGATCAGTTACAAGAATTGCTTGATAAGGGTTTTATTCGGCCCAATGTATCACCTTGGGTGCTCCTATCTTGTTTGTGAAGAAAATGGATGGTTCTATACGTATGTGTATTGATTATCGCCAGTTGAAAAAGGTTACAGTGAAGAACCGTTATCCTTTAGCTCGTATTGATGATCTGTTTGACCAACTTTAGGGCGCACAGGTGTTTTCTAAGATTGTTTTGCGCTCAGGTTACCATCAGTTGAAGATTCGGGAGCCAGATATCCCGAAGACTGCTTTCAGGACTCAGTATGGCCATTACGAGTTCCTTGTTATGTCATTTGGGATGACAAATGCCCCAGTAGACTTTATGCATTTGATGCACAATGTGTTCCGGTCGTATCTTGACTCGTTCGTCATTGTCTTTATTGATGATATTCCGGTGTATTCCCGAAGTCGGGAAGATCATGAGCAACACCTAAGGACTGTGCTTCAGACTCTGAGAGAGAAGAAGTTATATGCTAAGTTCTTGAAATGTGAGTTTTGGTTGGATTCAGTGGCATTATTAGGCCAAGTGGTATCAAGTGAGGGTATTCAGGTGGATTCGAAGAAGATAGAGGCTGTGCAGAGTTGGCCTAGAGCATCCTCAGCTACAGATATCTACAACTTCCTTGGCTTGGCGGGTTACTACGGTCGTTTTGTGGAGGGGTTTTCATCGATTGCAGCCCCTATGACTAGGTTGACCCAGAAGGGTGCTCTGTTTCAGTGGACGGAGGAGTGTGAGGCGAGCTTTCAGAAGCTTAAGACAACTTTGACTACAATCCTAATTTTGATATTGCCTACAGGTTCGGGGTCTTATACGGTCTATTGCGATGCCTCGAGGATTGGCCTCGGAGCAGTGTTGATGTAGGACGGTAGGGTGATTGCCTACGCGTACAGATAGTTGAAGATATATGTGAAGAATTATCCGATCCTTGAGTTAGTTGTCATTGTTCACGCCCTGAATATCTGGCGCCATTATTTATACGGGGTTCCCAGTGAGATTTATACTGACCATCGGAGCTTGCAGCACTTGTTCAAGCAAAAGGATCTAAATTTGTGCCAGAAGAGGTGGTTAGAGTTGCTGAAGGACTGTGACATCAATATTTTGTATCACTCGGGCAAGGCCAATGTGGTGGCCGATGCTTTGAGTCGCCCGGCGGAGAGTTTGGGGAGTTTGGCTTATTTACTAACATCGGAGAGGCCTATGGCGATGGATGTTCAGGCCTTAGCCAGCTAGTTTGTGAGATTGGATCTTTCGAAGCCCAGTCGGGTTCTAGCTTGCGTGGTTTCTCGGTCTTCCTTATTTGATCGTATCAGGGAGCGACATTATGATGACCTTCATTTGCTTGTCCTCAAGGACAAGGTTCAACATGGTGATGCCAGAGATGTGACTATGGGTGATGATGGGGTATTGAGGATGCAGGGTCAGATTTGTGTACCCAATGTTGATGGGCTTTGGGTGTTGATTCTGGAGGAGGCCCATAGCTCGCGGTATTCCATTCATCCGGGTACCGCGAAGATGTATTAGGATTTGAGGCAGTACTATTGGTGGAGGTGGATGAATAAGGATATAGTTGGATTTGTAGCTCGGTGCCTCAACTGTCAACAAGTGAAGTATGAGCACCAGAGACCGGGTGGGTTACTTCAGCAGATAGAGATTCCAGAGTAGAAGTGGGAGAAGATCACCATGGACTTTGTAGTTGGGCTCCCATGGACTTCGAGAAAGTTCGATGCTATTTAGGTGATTATGGATCGGTTGATCAAGTCCGCTCACTTTATTCCTGTGTGTACTACTTATTCCTTGTAGCGGTTGGCGGAGATTTATATCCGGGAGATTATTTGTCTGCATGGTATTCCAGTGTCCATCATTTCAGATAGAGGTACTCAGTTCACATCACAATTCTGGAGGGCCGTTCAGCATGAGTTAGGTACTCGGGTGGAGTTGAGTACATCATTTCACCCTCAGACGGACGGACAGTCCGAGCTCACTATTCAAATTTTTGAGAATATGCTCCGTGCGTGTGTGATTGAGTTTGGAGGGTCTTCGAATCAGTTCTTGCCATTGGCTGAGTTTGCTTACAACAACAGCTATCAGTCCAGCATTCAGATGGCACCATATAAGGATTTATATAGGATACGGTATAGATCCCCGGTGGGTTGGTTTGAGTTGGGTAAGGCCACATTATTAGGCACAGACTTAGTTCAGTATGCTTTGGAGAAGGTTAAGGTGATTCAGGATAGACTCCGCGTAGCCCAGTCCAGATAGAAGAGTTTCTCGGACCGAAAGGTTCGTGATATTTCCTATATGGTTGGAGAGCGGGTTCTGCTTCGGGTTTCACCTATAAAGGGCGTCATGAGATTCAGGAAGAAAGGAAAGTTGAGTCCGAGATTTATTGGACCTTTTAAGATATTGAGGCGTGTTGGGGAGGTTGCTTATGAGCTTGCCTTACCTCCCAGCTTGGCCGGAGTTCATCCAGTATTCCATGTTTCGATGCTCCGGAGGTATCACGGTGATCCGTCGCACGTGCTGGATTTCAGTTTAATCCAGTTGGACAAGGATCTATCTTATGTTGAGGAGCCAGTGACAATATTGGACAGGCAGGTTAGAAAACTGAGGTCAAAGAACATTGCATTAGTAAAGGTTTAGTGGCAGGGCCAGCCGGTCGAGGAGGCGACCTGGGAGACCGAGCAGGATATGCAGCCATTACCCATATCTTTTCACTACTTCAGATATGTCTTTACGCTCGTTCGAGGACGAATGAATGTTTAAATGTAGGAGGATGTGACGACCCGGCCGACCGTCTTAAGAATTAACGCCCAAATCCCCTATTAACTGCTTTCCCCAAGTTTATTTCTGCTATTTTGATTTGCTGGGATGTTCGGTTTCGAGTTTCTGAGAGTGTTGGGACACTTAGTCCCTAAATGAGAGCTTAAGTGTTGGAAAGTTGACTGTTGTCGGAACATTATGAAGACGGTCTCAAAATGGAAATCTGATGGTTCCGTTAGCTCCGTTGGGTGATTTCGAGCTTAAGGGCGTGTTTGGATTGTGTTTTGGAGGTCCGTAGCTAATTTAGGCTTGAAATGCCGAAAGTTGAATTATTGAAGTTTCCGGTCCAATAGTGAGATTTTGATCCGAGGGTCAAAATGAAATTCCGGAAGTTGGAGTAGCTCCGTAGTGTTGAATGTGATGTGCGTGCAAAATTTCAGGTCATTCGAATGAGGTTTTATAGACTTTTTGATCGAAAGCGCATTTTGAGAATTTTGGAGTTCTTAGGCTTAAATCCATGGTTAATTCGAGGTTTCGAAGTTGTTTTAGGTGTTCTAAGGATTGGTACAAGTTTGGATAGTGGGTTGTGACTTGTTGGTGCCTTTGGTTGAGGTCCCAAAGGCCTGGGGATGAATTCGGATGGTTGACGGAAAGATTTTGGAGTTGGAGTTGAAGCTTCAGCTGCTGGTTCTGTCATAACCGCACCTACGGTTTGGGTTCCGCAGGTGTGGCGCCACAGAAGTGGCTCAGTAACCGCACAAGCGAAATTTGGTCATTTCTTCAGGAACCACAGAAGCGGTGGTAATACCGTAGAAGCGGTACCGCATCTGCGAATTGGGAGTCGCAGATGCGGAAGCTGGCCCTTTAATGAAAACTCGCTGATTCGACCTTGGCTCCGCAGAAGCGGGACCGCAGAAGCGGTCCCAGGGCCGCAAATGCAGAAATCACTGGGCAGAACATATAAATTCTTGCCTTCGCTAAATTTAGCCATTTTTCATCTTTTCAAAACGGGAAGAAGTTTGGGGAGCACTTTTCAAGAGGGATTTTCAGAGGAGTTCATTGGGATAAGGTCTTTGATCCCTAAACTCGTTATTGGAGTGATTTTTATCAATTTAAGCATGAAAAATTAAGGAAAATTAGTGGTAATTGGGAGGTTGGGGTAGAGCTTGTCTAATTGGAGATCTTTGAGTGATGATTTGAGGGACAAATTGAGGTCTAATTTTGGTACTTTTGATATGACTGGACTAGTGAGAGTGCGAGGTTTCTGGAAATATAAATTTTACCCGATTTCGAGACATGGGCCCGAGGGGCATTTTGGTCATTTTACATAATTTCGTGTATTAGCTTAGAATTTAATTGTAGAATCAGTTATTTGAAGTGTTATTTACATTATGCAATTGAATTGATAGATTTGGGCCATTTGGAGTCAAGTACTCGTGGCAAGAACATGGTCTCGGGTTGATTTTTAGCCGGTTCGAGGTAAGTGGCTTGTCTAACCTTATGTGGGGGACCTTCCCCTTATGATTGGTATATTTGGTAATTGAAATGCCTTGTACGTGAGGTGACGAGTGCATACTTGTGCTAATTGTTGGAAATCCGGTTTTCTTTAAGTAATTACTAGTATGTTTCCTTTCCTATTTCTATTACTTGCACTATTAAGCCTATTGTTAGTTTAGGAAAACATGTCTAAGTGACTTAATTGCTTTATTTGCTCAACCTGCCTTACTTGAATTCTGTGCAGCATGCTAGGCTAGAATCACTTGTTGCCTTCATATGAAGTTTTGCCATTTCTGTATATTTTCCTGTTGCTGCTGTGTATTTATTTTGGGACTACAGATGTGGGATTCCGATAGCTCTTCCTTGTCTGTTTATTTTGGGGCTAAGGATGTGGGATTCCCGTAGATTCCCCTCACAGTTATATGCAACTACGTGAATGCACTCGGTAGATTCTCCCAGTACTGGGTATTTACATTTGGGACTATGGAACGAGATTCCGATAGATCCCCGTGCACTATGAGTTGGACTATAGGATGGGATCCTGGGAGATCCTCTGGATATGTAGATATGGGACTACAAGACGGTATCCTGGGAGATCTCCGATTGTTATTATTGGTGCTGAGCTGTATTTCCTTTCCGTGTTTACCTTGTTTCTGTATAGTTGTTGTTGTCATGTACATCATGTGTTATTTTACCCGTACTTTTTATATTGTTTTGTTCTATACTGTTGATCCTTATATTTATTTAACCTCAGTAGGGCCCTGACCTTCCTCGGCACTACCCAACTGAGGTTAGGCTTGGCACTTACTGAGTACCGCTGTGGTGTACTCATGCCCCTTCTGCGTATGTTTTTCATGTGCAGATCCAGGTACCGCTACTCAGGCCTACCATCTTTGAGGGAGACGACTGCTCTAGAGACTTCGAGGTACATCTGTCGCGTCCGCAGACCAAGGAGTACCTTTCTATTCTAGCTGTTAAACGTTGCCTTTCTGTATTTTCTTTCTTGTTAGATATTCTGGAGTTAGAATGTTAGATATTCCAAAGGCTTATGTTTCTGTGAGTTTCCGAGTTTTGGGATAATGTACTTGGTTTTGAGAATGTTGTGTGGTATATGTCGAGCAACATTATAACTATTGTTTCCATTCAGTTATTTTGTTTTTGATTATTTCTTCCGCAAGTTTCGTTTATGTTCTGCATTTGTTAGGCTTACCTAGTTGTAGAGACTAGGTGCCATCATAACAGTTCACGAAGGGCGAACTAGGGTCGTGACAGATTGTCGCCTAGATTGTTTTCCTTTAAGTACCTTAGGATAATCTAGAACTACCCAAACTAGAGGTCCTAAATACTCCGGGTCACAACGAAGGGACGGGTAGTGCACGTATAGGATATCTTTTAAGGTTGCTAGAACGCTTTAGGCTATGACCAACGGGGAGGGAATTAGGTGGTAAGGATATGATGACTATGCGCTAATGTCACGTGTAGCCCCACATTGAGGAGTGATTACCGGGCATTGAATGGGTGTGATCCTGTAGGCTAACTGACCTAGGATCCAGTCTAGACCTCTATAGCAGCCTTACTCTGATTAAATTATACATGCATCATAGTCAAACCTAGCCAGGTTAATATGTTGTCCATATAATAACCCTTTAAGACAAGCCTTATCCAAAAGTCCATCGGGTTTTCCATAATCCCAACGGACATAATCACGATTATGTGTATTAATTTGGAGAAATAAGTGCCAATTTGCTAATCAGTACTGTATAAATAGATGAACCTGGAGGGGGAAAGGGCCTAACTCTCTTTGTTTTGCAGAAAATGAGGCACGAGGTCCCCAGATTCGGTATGGTTGGTAGCATACCTTCACTCTTGCTAGATTGGTGGAGGGATCTTCCTTCATGTGACCAAAACCATGTGAAACGAGTCTTAGGAAACTTTCCTTCTCTGTTGGATCTTCAGCCCAACAAAATGCTGATCGAGGCTGCAACTATGTTTTGGGACAAAGAAAGGACTGTGTTCCGTTTTGGGAACATAGAAATGACTCCCCTTCTAGAAGAAATAAAAGTATTTGCTGGGTTGCCTTGGGATAGCCCTAATCTGTTAGCACCTAAAAATCGCACTGCTAGGGGATTCCTTAAGATGATGGCGCTGAATAAAAATGAC
Organism: Nicotiana tabacum; assembly: GCF_000715075.1. NCBI lineage: Eukaryota > Viridiplantae > Streptophyta > Magnoliopsida > Solanales > Solanaceae > Nicotiana > Nicotiana tabacum. The sequence continues at coordinate 47,504,244 of NC_134089.1, read as the reverse complement.
AACTTGAAATGCCTAAAGGACTCCTACATACCTTTTGAGTTCCTTTATGAAAGATACGGTCACATCAACTCTTACCGTATTTTTGATGATTAGGCTGGATTCATCGTAGGGTCTTCGTGTTTATTATGTGTTTCTTGGGCATGCTGGTATTCCCAATCCAAGGGGATAGAATCCATACTAGGCTGGCCATGGTGACCAAAACTCTAATGGACGGGATCGAGGGAAAGACATACACTATCGTCCCCATGATCATTGCAGACATGTACTGGGCTTTGGAACAATGTTAGAAGGGGTTCAAGTTCTTCCAGGGTTGCAAATTGTTGTTATAGGTATGGTTGTTGGAACATCTCTAAAAGGGACAATACCGTCAAGAATTTCCGCGAAGGCCGTGAAATGATCACATAGACTTTCATCATCCCAAAAGAATGAACTATATTCCAGACATATTTGCTCAACCGGAGGACACTGTGGGATGGGTACAAATTTTCGAAAATTTGATCGAGGATCAAGTCCAGTGGATGTTCGAGTGGTTCCCTACTGATGAGTTCATCATCAGATCCAGAGATTTTCCACACTTGGTGTCGATTGGGTTGAGGGGCATATACCATTACGTACCTCTCAGGGTTATGAGACAAGCAGGCAGGAGACAAATCATACCACGGGTCGCTAAAATGTGTCACTTCAGAGCCACTTTCCAAGGTGACGCCATCCCGTACAAGAATGAAGTGCAACACATGTGGACCTTGAAGATTATTGTGGAGAAGGATACTATTGAGCCAGACCGGTATCACCGGGGCCACTCGTACCTTTACCCTTTGTGGTTGGAGGACAACTTAACGGGGGTCTTTGAGCCAAGGGCTAGGCCAGGAAACAGGGTCATAGAAGAGGTTGCTGAAGTAGAGGTGAAGTACAACAATCTGCGGAAAAGAGTTCGAGAGTCTGAAGCCGAGCATATGGCACTGCATAAGGCTGACATGGAGATGATTAATGAGTGGAAAGAAAGAGCTGTTAAATCCAGCGAAGGGCTGGAATACCTGGAGTACAATTTAATGGAGTTAGAAGGGAAGATGAGAAAAAAGGGTCACTGACTTCCAGAACTCTAAAGGAAACGAAGGAGGGCATCTTGCAAGGGCATTCCTACTACTGAACCTGCGCGAGTTGGGAGAATTGATCGACAAGAGCATCCAGTCTGGAGAGGGTCCTTCTAGGACCAAGTAGATTAGATTTACTTGCTTTTCAAATGTAATAAGGCCAAGTGCCATCAGTGATATTATCTTATTTAATTTCGTTTTGGGTCGTTTATTTTTACGTTAATGAAATGAGGTAATTATTGGCACTAAAGTTCTCCAACTCTATTTGTCGCTAGGCCTACCTCGGGCACAACGAGGCTCCCAAATTAGGATGTGAATTTACATTCCCGCAATATATGTTTAAATACTGCAAACATCTCAGAATCCTTACTGACTCGTTTACCTTTTTGTTTTTTTTCTTTAATTCCCATCTCCTAAGGTTGGTTCACTCATACTAGCATCATTAGCATATCACACCATACTTAGAGGCCCTCCACCTCCTCCTCCTCCAAGTAATACAAAAGGCAAGGAAAAAGCAAAAATGGACGACTTAAGTGGTATTCGAAAGGATAATGCTAAGAACACAGAAACTTTAGACGGTCGGAGTACTCCAACACCAAATGATTTAGTCTTGAGGTTGTAACAAAAGATATTTGAGCTACAGGGAGAGCTTGAGCAGGTCCGCAACTTGGCAAATTTATCACTCACGCTGAATGTCCCCGACATCAACCAACAAAACACAAAGAACCAACACCTCCTCAAAACACACCAAACCAACATCCACAAAACCCTCATGCACCGAATCAATACGCATCCCCACCTCAAAATATCAATCCCCTACCAATACCAACTCCGCCACAACATCACCATCAACCAATTCAGTACCCACCAACCGCCACTTATCACACTCCTAGAACACACCACAACCCATTCCTGATCCTCAAAATTCAACCAATGACCACCATTACACCGAGGCACCTAGCACTCACCAGAACAATCCCATATACGTGAAAATCGTACCTCACTCTATCCAACCAATCTCCTATACATCAGAATCCTCTAAGAAGGACATGCTCATTAAAAACATGGCTGAAGAACTCAAGAAGTTGACGAGTCGAGTTTAGGGTGTCGAAGGCTGCAAAGGAATAGAAGGTTTGAACTATGAGGACTTATGCATACATCCAGATGTAGAACTACCAGAGGGTTACAAACCTCCCAAGTTCGAAATGTTTGACGGCACATGTGATCCCTGGGTTCATTTGAGGACTTATTGTGACAAGCTTGTTGGGGTCGGAAAGGATGAAAGGATCCGGATGAAGCACTTTATGAGAAGTCTTACGGGAGATGCTTTGTCCTGGTACATCATCCAAGATCCGAAGAAATGGTCCAACTGGGTGAGTATGGCGTCTGATTTCATGGACCAATTCAGGTCAACACAGAAAATGCACCAGATGTTTTCTACATTCAAAACCCTAAGAAGAAGCCCACCGAAACTTTCCGCGAGTACGCTACTCGTTGGAGGTCAGAAGCAGCCAAAGTCAGGCCATCTTTGGACAAGGAACAGATGAACAAGTTCTTCGTTAGAGCACATGATCCGCAATATTATGAAAGGTTGATGGTTATTGAAATAATAAATTCTCTAATATCATCAAACTCGGAGAAAGAATCGAAGAAGGAATCAAGAGCGGGATAGTGACAAATTTTGAAGCATTACAGGCCACAAACAAGGCATTACAATCAGGCAACATATCAAAGAAAAGAGACGTTGGGGCAGTAATAGTGGCTCAAGGCCCAAAATCTCCACTTACATATCAAACATCTCCACCCACATATCAAACACCTCCACCCACATATCAACCTTCATCTCCCAGATATTCCCAAACAACCATTGCTTATCATACCTATAATTTCCAACCACCTCATTTCTAGTCACCTCCAACTCGCCAAAATTATCCAAGACCACAACCCAATTTTGACCGTAAGCCACCCGGACAGTATACCGCTATTGTTGAACCCATCAACCAACTATATGAAAAGTTGAAAGCAGCTGGTTACGTCACCCCTATTCCTGCTGTGGCATTAGAGAATCCATCCTAATAGGTCAACCCAAACAAAACCTATGCATACCATTCCGATATGAAAGGGCACACCATTGACGAGTGCCAAACATTGAAAGATAAGATCCAAATGCTGATTGACAACAAGGTCATACAGGCGAAGGAAGCCGCACCCAATGTCCGCATCAACCTTCTTCTTGATCATAGAGGTGGCAGGGTACATGTGATAGAGACGAACGAAGAGTGGGACCTTGAGGGGTCGATTGGGCTTATTCGGGAAGGCGATGACTTTAAACCCTCAGTCACACTCACTCCTATTGTAGTGCAGACTCAGTCACCGATCGAAGTTGAGATAATTGCATCAGTTCTATTTGAGGTAGAGGTAGCTCCGCCATAATTTCTTCCCATATATGCCAACTTTAGCCAAGTGACTCTTTTTGCAAATGCGGCCTCTTTCCAATTTCACGCGAATTTTGAGGTCGGGGGGAACTATTTTATGACCCTTCACAAACTTGTCCATTTTTTTACGAAAATAGCCTTTCGACAACTGAAGAATACTCTGAGGCTATCTTGGCAAGAACGGTTTAAGACATTGCCGAAGCTGGATCGACTTATTTTGACCAAAAATCAAGATTGCATTCACTCAACCACCGACTCTCTTTTCTTGCTTTTCTTTCTTTTTTTTTCAAAAATAAGGCCGAGCCTTATGTAGGTTGCCTACGTATCCCACATCCGGTGAGAATCAAACATGCGTAGTTCGGTCAGTTTTAACACATTTGAAAGAACACAGTGTTTGACTTTTTTGAAATATCTCTCTTTTGAAAAAATTTTGGGCAGAGTTTCAGGACGTTTTTCAAATACCAGGATTTTTAGAACCGGGCCAATTTAAAAGTGTAAAAATAAGTTATTTTTTGTGATTTTCCATTTCTTAAAATAACTAATTTGCTATTCAATCTAAAAATATAGAATAAAATCCTAAATGCAAATGCAACATATATTTTGTATTTTTCATGAATTAAACAAAATTAACATGCGCAGACAAATGCAAACAATTAACGAAAAATGTTACAAAAATCTACGAAATTGCAAATAATGGGAAAATTTATTTTTTTTGGAATTTGTGGGAGTAATTCATATTGGGCAAAAATTACGTGCTCACAAGTAACAGGAAAATATTCAGAAAGGGCAATTTAATATTAAGGTAACAAGTAATTCTAGCCTAGCATACTGCACGGAATTCAGATAAGGCAGTGTGAGCAAGTAAAACAATTAAGTCACTTAAATATGCTTTCCTAAGCTAACAATAGGCTTAATAGTACAAGTAATGATAACAGGAAAGGAAACATACTAGTAATTACTTAATGAAAAATGGATTTCCAACAATTAGCACAAGTATGCACTCGTCATCATATGTACAAGGCATTTCAATTACCAAATCCTAAGGGGAAGGTCCCCCACACAAGGTTAGACAAGTCACTTACCTCGAACCGGCTCAATAATCAATCCGAAACCACGCTCTTGCCACGAGTACTCGACTCCAAATGGCCCGAAACTATTCAATTCAATTTCATAATATAAATAACACTTCAAGTAGCTGATTCTAAAAAAATTCTAAGCTAATACGCGAAATTAGGTAAAATGACCAAAATGCCCCTCGGGCCCACATCTCGGAATCGGGTAAAATTTATATTTCCAGAATCCCCACACTCTCACGAGTTCATGCATACCAAAATTATCCAAATCTAAGGTCAAATTCCCAATCAAAAGTCAAATTTTAGGTCTAAGAACTTTCTTCCAACTTTTTCCCAATTTTCATCTCCAATCCGAATTTAAATAATGAAACTAACTTTAGATTGATGGAATATAACTAGAAAGGATTAAAGAATTGTTACCCATTGATCTCCTCTTCAAGTTCGTCCCAAAATCTCCCTTTCCCAAGCTCCAAATCAAATTTCCAACTTTTGAAGCTAAACCATCGAAATTTCATATTTCTGCCCAGTTGTTATCGCATTTGCGGTCCCGCTATTGCGGAACCATTGTCGCATTTGCGACTTCTCACTTAAGGCTTGATTTCCGCATCTGCGGCTATCCTTTCACAGATGCGAGGCCGCTTCTGCAGTGATGACCCTGCTTCTTGCGGTCCATGCTGTCATTCCTCCTTTTCTGCTTTTGCGGCTACTCCGCCGCTTTTGCGGCTCCGCACATGAGGTCCCACAATCACAAGTGCGGTTTTGACAGAAAATAGCTAAAGCTGCAACATCAAAACTCCAAAATCCTTCCGTCAACCATCCGAAATCATCCCGAGGCCCCCGAGACCTCAACCAAACCTACCTACATATGCCATAACTTCATTCAACCGTGTTCCAACCTTCGGAATGCTCAAAACAACATCAAAACACCTATTTTCCATCGAATTCAAGCTTAAAAATACCAAAAACTCTAAAAATACCCTTTCGATCAAAATGTCTATCAAACCTCGTCCGAATGACGTGAAATTTTGCACACACGTCACATTCAACACTACGGAGCTACTCCAACTTCTGGAATTCCATTCCGACCCTCGGATCAAAATTCCACTATCAGACCGGAAATATCAAAATTTGACCTTTCGGCATTTCAAGCCTAAATTAGCTACGGACCTCCAAAACACAATCCGAACACGCCCCTAAGCCCGAAATCACCCAACGGATCTCAAGAAGCCATCGGTTTCCATTTCGAGGTCATCTTCACACTGTTCTGACTACAGTCAAATTTCCAAAACTAAGGCTCTCATTTAGGGACTAAGTGTCCCAAACTCTCCAAAACTTAAAATCGAACATCCTGGCAAATCAAAATAGCAGAAATAAACACGGGGAAAGCAGTTAATAGGGGATCAGGGCGTTAATTCTTAAGACAACCGGCCGAGTCGTCACAACCCAAAAATAAAGGATTGAAAGGTACTATAACATGAGAACAAATCTCCGACATTTCGGAGTCGGGGACTTAGTCCTGAGGAAGGTCACCCTAAACACTTGAAATCCCAATGAAGGAAAGCTAGGCCAAAATTGAGAGGGACCGTACCGTGTCCTCGGAGTAATCGACAAAGGTTCCTACAAGCTCAGTACCATGGAAGGCGAACAACTTCCAAGCAATTGGAACATATCAATGCTCAAACGCTACTACTGCTAAGCCGTCCGATGAAAGGCGCCGAAACATCCCCCGGCTCGAAGATCTTAGCTTTTAAAGCATACTTTGCACTACGTTCGGGTTTTATCCCAAGAAGGGTTTTACCGGCAAGGTTTTTAACGAGGCAACATCTATATGCTACCTAAGGAGAACTTAACAAGTATTCTAGATAGGAAAATGATGTATCGCGCCAAACGGTCGAATAAATCGTGTCTACATAGTATAACCGAGACCTTGACAACAAAAACATGTATACTTGTGCCAAGTAATCAAAGAATATTTTCTCTTTCATCGAAAAACTTTACGCTTCAAAGAAATTTTCTGTTTTCTACAAAAAATGGCTCCAGAGCCAGAATGTCCCCGAACACTCGAGGACTGACACCAAAAGCTCGAAGCCATATGGCCTCCGAGTCAGAAATTGTGAGCTCGTGAGCCCTCAATGAGGCAATACCAAGTTTACGAAGAATGGCTCCAGAGCCAAAAAATTATCGACATCTCGGGGTTTGTCATCGACTGTCCTCCCTTCAAGCAATCGGTAACTTATTTATAAGACCTCAAGCAAGGCATGAGCCATACTTGTACAAAGTAATGTATCTGTAAGACCTCAAGCAAGGCATGAACCATACTTGTACCAAGTAACTAGCAAGGCATTAACCATACTTGTACCAAGTAACGTATCTGTAAGACCTCAAGCAAGGCAAGAACCATACTTGTACCAAGTAACTTATCTGCAAGATCTCAAGAAAGGCATGAACCATACTTGTACCAAGTAACTCATCAGTAAGACCTCAAGTAAGGTATGTGAAAATTTGTAAGACCTTACAAAAGGAATAATCCCGATCTTAAAGTTAAGGCTATACATTCGAACTTATAAGACCCCTAAAAAGGCATACCCCCGATAAAGACGTCGAAACTACTTCACTCGAGGATTGAAAGACTACTGCCAAATACCGTGAGTACGGTCATAAGGCTCTACTAGACAAACTCACGCAACTCGGGGACTCCCGACCGTCGCTACAAAATCACAGGCCTTCAATTACTTCGAAAAAACTTCAAAAAGAACTAGTTAATCAGGCTACCCTTGGCATAAGCAAAACGGCTTTGATCATATCAGCTCCAAACAATATGCTTGGAAACAATTTAGCCATTGAGTGAAACCTCCTGAGGTGTTCATTCATTGCTGCATAACGACTCACAATCGAGGTTTTTATCAGGCCGTCGAAGAGCCAGGCGAACACAAACTTCAAAAAGTCTTTAGCCAGGGAAAAATAAAGCTTATATAAAAGGTTGTACCGACCCAACGCGTAAGAGCCACTAATTCCAGCTTACATTAGAGGTCCTACCAACCCGATGCGTAAGAGCTACTGATGCTAGCTTACATTAGAGGTCGTATTGACCCGACGCGTAAGAGCCATTAACGCCAGCTTAAATTTTGAAAACTTAAGGGTCAATGAGCTCGAGTCGAAATCCGACTCGAACACTGAGCCCGAAATAGTTAACTAAAAGCTTAAGGGAAAATGAGTAAGAGCCACTATCACCAGCCTATACCAAGAGGTCGTACCAACCCAATGCGTAAGAGTCACTGATGCTAGCTTAAATTAAAAGGTGGCCCCAAACTAATGCATACGAGCCATTATCTCCAGCCTAAAAGAGCCTACGGACCGATTAGAACTCATACCAACCCAACATCCGGCCCAAAAACTCTCAGGATCAATTTCTAAACCTAAGGGCCGATAAACCTGAGTCGAGAACCTGACGCGGGGACTGGGCCCCGAACGATCGACCTTCGACCATCAAGAATCGCTCAGCAATAGAGAAAACCCAAGGGTCTAACCCGAGGTCCAAAATCTTGGACCAATTGTCAAAAAACATCGCAGATTATTCCTAAAAGGCAAAGGAAAAAAGAGAAGTGATGAAAAACGAAAGGCCTTCTATATTTATTGCTCACAAACGTACATTTTCAAGGCCTATAAAGCCCTTACAAGGGAGAGATCAAATAAAACCATAATCTACAATCGGGTCTATGCCTTCGACAGCTCCCTCAGAGGTTATGCCCCGACGGTTCCGGCCACGGCCCCAGGGTTTTCAACGGCCTCTTTCCCTGCTGGGATTCTGCTTTCATTCTCGTCATCTCCTGATCCATTACTCGACACACCTTCAGAAGCAAGCATGGTATCCGTTTTGTTCTCTAGGGTCTTCACCCTCTCAAGCTCGGTAGACAGATTAATGCCCCCCGCGTGTATATCCTCGAGAGTTTGCCTCCGAGATTCTAACCGAGCATGTTCCATGGCTCGAGTCAATTCAGTTTGTCCCCATCGGGCACTGTCCTGGCTTGAACATCTATTACAATAGCATCCTCTTTGTGCAAGGATATGAGCACCCCGGCTTTATCTTTGATCTCAGTTAGTGTAGGAACTAACTCAATATGAAGACCCCTATACTTATTACTCTCCGCCCTCGCATCATCAAGTTGATTCCCGACTAAGGCCATCTTTCCCCGGAGGGTATCCCTTTTAAAAGATATCTCACTCACCTGCCGTTTGAGTTTGAGAATTTCGGAGTCTCTGGCTTGGAGCTCCTCCCTTATTAGGGCACTTTCTTCTCAAATTGTGCAAATCAGATCAAAGGTGTCAAAATGCTGAGATCTGATAAACATTCAAATAACAGCAAACGGAAACTACGTAACCTGCTCAACGAGATAAGTCTTCTCACGTTCGTAGCGATTCACCTCAACTTGAAACCGGGCGAAGGTATGATTATAAAACACCCTGGTCTGAAACCATGAAAGAGACAAGTTAAAAAGACAAATATTATGGCGACAAGTAGAATTTACAAAAATTACCTACTCACAGAGCCTGTCCATCTCACTGAAGACGAGTGAGGCATTAAACTCGGGGATTTTCTTAGGTGCAACTAAAGGCCTTTCAAATGCATCTTTATCTCCAATGGGCGCCCCCGCATTGGAAGGTTCTTTATTCTGGGCACCATGTGTTTCCTTAGGAGGTAAGGTCAGTCCTAGAGGAGAATCACTCATGTCAATAACACCGACGGGATCAATCGGGGTCATTTCTTATCTCTGAAGAGCTTCAGAACTGGGTTCCTCCGGACCGCCTGCCAAGTGCGCCTCAACTCGGGGAATATTTTGGCCATCAATCGGCTTAGGGACTTTACCCAATACATCCTCGAAAGCCTATTCAGCCTGAGGCTGGATAGCAACAGCACCAAGTTCCGACTTGGACTCCACTGTCTTTGTAGCATAAGGGGCGATCAGGTTTTCCCCTCCCTCAGATGCTATTAGGGAATCATCTTTTTCCTCACCTTCATCTCAGGGACTCCCCGCTACTTCTAGAGTTAAGGCTGCTGAATCAGCCTTAGGTTCTTCCACTTTGGCCTTCTTGGATTTCGAAGGCTCAGTAGACGATTCCCTTCGTCTTTTCTTCTCTTCGTCGGGTCCCGGGGTATCCGCTTTGCCTAGACATGCTTCCCTCATCAGGGGGACCTCCCTCAAACTTGCGCAATTGCAAAATACAAACACAGGGAGTGAGGACGCTATCAACAGCAGTTATGTTAAGAGATACAATTACAACAGAAGTAAAGGCTCACTGTGGTCCTTGTTTTCCCATCGAGCCTGGGATGAATCACGCCACACACGCTCAATGTACGAGAAAATCGAATCCAGCTGTTTCACCCAACCCTAGGGGTCCTTAACCGCATTGGGGTACACAGCGACGACTGCATCAGCAGAAGAAGTTAGTTCATAGTAAGATGTACCCAAAGAGAAGCAAGAGAATATTTAGTTAGCATATCTACTTACATTTCATGATCCACTTTACGGGGAACGGCATCTTCTCCACTGGATTAGGTCCGAAGTCTTAACTCGGACAAAACGGCTCATCCACCCTCCGTTCCTAACCTCGTCGGTGCAAGAAAAAGGGCTCTCGGGGCCCGACAATGGATTTTTATCAGACCCCCACGGAAGGGTTGGGGGCTATTCATTCTGATTAGGTGGTTGAGAGTGAAGGACATCTCCTTAATCATGTTCGCATAATATCTGGTCATGTAAACAATGCTCCAGAACGGAGGATGAATCTGGCTAAGGGTTACTCGGTAACATTGGCAGAAGTCGAGGATCACGGGGTCTATTGGAGGCGAGGATGGTCCCACCAGGCCGAGGGTAAACGGATAAGTATACACACTGAGAAAGCTAGCCTTGTATATCGTTATGTCCTCCTCCCGAGAAGGAATTTCTACAAGCATCGAGGCCCCCCAGCGACAGTCGACCTTTACCTTTTCGATGTCTACTATTAAACTAACGTATTAGGATACGGGTTTGCATCGCCCCGGCTTCGAAGAAGGTTTTTCGATCTTAAAATCAGAGGTCATTTCAAAGGCCCCTAGAATGCATTCCCCGACACGAGGAGGTATTGTTTCTTTACCCTTGGACGGGCATGAAGAAGAAGAAGGCACATCTTCCTGAGGAGCAGAGGTATAAGTTTTCGCCATTCTTGTTAAAAGGCTTCAGAGGAGAAATGAAAATTGCATTTCAGAAGAAAATACAAGGGAAAGGTAAGGAGAACTTGTTTGAGGGCTTGATGGTGCAGTGGAAAACAAAGGAGCGAAAGAAGAAGTATTTATAGAGGTCTAACATACACGTTGGAGCAGGCCAAAGGACAACCAACCGCTGCAATTAATCTAAAGGCTTTTAAAGGTTGTGCGGACGCGACCTTTGGACATCTCATTTTGCCATGTCAATCGCTTGATAGGGCGTAACAACTGCTGTGATCGTTTCTTATCATTTTACTCTAAGAAACGTGGGGACTATCTATATATGGGTAGAAATTCGAGATTGTTTCTTATCGTTTCACTCTAAGAAATGCGGGGACTATCTGTATACGGGTGAAATCAGAAAGCTCGATTTCATGGTCATTATGTCTTTCCCATAGCTTTGCCTCGAAAGGCCTCAAAGGCCTAGGGTCACAATTCGAGGTTGTGACCTCGAGGGTTCTTTATACCCGACCTCGGGGAAACTCGAGTCGGCGGTTGCCTTGGATAAACGGGAAGTTCCCTTGGCACGTGGTCCAAGCTGACAACACCTACAAGAATAGTACCAGTCTGTACCAGACTGCTAAGTAGCTGTACCAGTTACATTTCTTTGTAATAAATGCACATGTACTATGTTGAAATTCCCTCCTCTTATATAAAGGGGACCTTTATTATTTTTTGCACACATAATATTACAGGACATACAATAATGAATTCAATACACACTACAACAAATTTGGCCTAAGACTACACTGGTTTTATCCCACTCTTGAAAAGCGTGGCTAAAACTATCTATGGCGACGCTTTTTAAGGGTGACCTTTGTTTACGACTTCTGGCTGCAAAATATTTAACAACACCCCTAAAGTGTGCCCTTAGGAAGCATAGACTACACTTTGCAAATGTAACCAAATCTTAAAATAATTAGCAACAGTTATTTATATTTATGGCTACTCTTTCAAGCGTGATATTTGTGTAAGATTAAAAGCAACACTTTATAAGTGGACTCTAAAGTTATCCACAAATTTTTCAGCCAAAAAGGTATTCCCTCCATATATTGCCCGCTTTTACTAAAGTATTTCCATCCAACTCCAAAAAGGTAAAAAAATTCCCTCCTATGTAGGATCTCCACTTTAGGGGTTCTGTACCTTCTCATAACTTTATCAAAATCTGATTTTTTTATACCTTACAGAAACATATCTATCGATTCTATTCTCAAGTTGTAGGCTTGTTCGCTTCTCTCTGCGGTTTCTTCAAAAGGTAACATTAAATTTATTTTATGTAGATTTATTTCACATGGGTTCAATTTTGAAGGTTTTAAGCATTGAACCCATTATATTTTTAAAGTTACGGGTTCATATCTATTATTTTTACAATTTTAATAAATTTATATATATAAATTTTTACTCTGCATCAAAAGTTATGGATTCAGTTGAACCCGCTAGTAGAACACTACATTTGCCTCTGTTGTGAAAGTAGGATATAAGAAGAATATCAATTGTTAAAGCTTTCCTTAGTTTCCAACTGGAAAATTCTATTGAAGACTATTTATGTCAAGTCATTGGTTATGATAAAGAGATTGACTACTTGTATTTCATCGTCACTAAATAATCAGAAACGATAAATAGCATGTTGGAAATTATGGTTAACTTTTTAGATCTGTTTCAGTGAAGTTCTGCATTGATAAGTAGGAAATAATGATAAATAGAGCAAAACCAAGTTTGACTCATATTCTCTAATTGGTGATTCATGTGTTTTTGTTTTCTCTGTTCCTTTTTCTTCCTTTCCACCATTTCCAACTATTATAGTTGTGCACTATATTTTTTTCATATAATATTTCGCCGTGGTGCCGATGTCTTAGTAGATGAAGCACCTATGCTGTCACTGAATGTAAAGAGGTAGTTAAGGTCGATACTCTTCTCTTCATTCCGTAATTCAAATAACTATGTTTTCTATTTTCACACACCTTTTATCGTACAAAAAATTTAGGATGGCAAGACATTGGTTCCCTTTAAATGACTAAACCTACGATGTGTGAGGTTTGTCTAGCTATCAGACAATTTAATTAGCCTTATACTTAGACAATTTAATTAACCTATAATGTGTAAGGTACTCATAATCATCTCTGAGCAGATTTAATTAGATTAGCCTTAAACATGGCATGGTATAAGCCATAATGGCCAAGCCTACAAGGACTAGATAACAGAGATTATACCAAATAATTTTTCATCTACTGAGAAAATTACTTTTCTTTAGGAATATTAAAGTTTTAGGGATTGTTTGGTTTGAAGGATACGAATATTCTAATCCGGATTTTAAATTTGGTATTACTTGTATAGCTTTTGATTTATGCTGTTAAGCTCTATTTAGCACTTGGTTTCTAGATATTAAACTTTTCATATCTTGATATTGAACTCCTAATTAATACTCACAATCATAGTTGTTTGTGAATCATTCTTCTTTCTTAATTCTTAGGTTTTTATCTTGTAATCAAAGCTACATATGTTTGAATTACTTTGTTAACACGGTTGAAAATATTTGGACAATAGCTTGACGCTGAATTTCCTATGTTATTTGTAGTTTTTATGCTTATTATGTCGTCTCGATACTCTGTAGCAACTCCTCTTATTAGTCACACACAATGTTTCTGCGATTTTGCATAGTGTTTCTGCAATTTTGCATAGTGTTTCAATATTTCTGCATAGTATTTCTGCGACTTTGTACAGTGTTTCTACATTTTCTATTTTTCTGCATAGCGTTTCAACATTTCTGTAATTTCTTCCGTTTTCTGTATTTCTGCACATTAATTTTGAGTTCCTGCACAGCATTCTGCATTTTCGCATAGCGTTCCGGCAATTTCTACGTTTCTATACAGCGTTTCAGCTTTCTGCACAATGTTTCTACATTTCTTTGTTGTGTTTCTAAAATTTCTGCATTTTTGCGCAGCGGTTCTGCTTTTTTTTCATAGTGTTTTTGCATTTGTACATAACATTTCTGCATTTTTGTACAACATTTCAACGTTTCTGCACAATATTTCTGCAATTTTTGCGTTTCTGCATACTATTTCTGCATTTTCTGCTTTTTTGCACATTACTTTAGGATTTTTGCATAGTGTTCTGCATTTTCGTGTGGTGTTCCGGCAATTTCTGCATTTCTGCACAACGTTTTAGCATTTTTTGCACAGTATTTCTGCATTTCTGTGCTATGTTTCTATAGTTTCTGCATTTTTATACAGCGGTTCTGCATTTTTTCACAGTGTTTTGCATTTCTGCATAATGTTTCTGCATTTTCTGCATTTCTGCACAACGTTTCAGTATTTCTGCACAATATTTCTGCATTTTCTAGTTTCTGCATATTGTTTATGTATTTTCTGCATTTCTGCACATTATTTTAGAATTTCTGCACAATGCATTTTCGCATGGCGTTCCAGCAATTTCTGCGTTTCTGCACAACTTTTCAGCATTTTTTGCTCAGTATTTCTGCATTTTTGTGCTGCGTTTCTACAGTTTCAGCATTTTTGCACAGTGATTCTGCATTTCTTCACAATGTTTTTCATTTTTGCGGAATATTTCTGTATTTTTGCATTTTTGCACATTGTTTCAGCATTTTTTGCTATCTGGATTCTGCATTTCGGTATTTTTTAATTAATCTTTTCTTCCTATTTATGAAAAATGAATTCAAGAGCAAAAAAAAGGGTTTGAATCCAAACAAAACACAAGAAGAAGTTGGCGAGGATGAGTGTGTTATAGACGAAGCTATGGACGTTGATTCTCCTACAGGTGGTATGTCTTAAACTTAGTAAGTTTGCGTGTTTATTGTATTCTTTTCCTAACGTCTTGATTTTTACATTAGGGACATTAGTTAAGAAGAAAGCTCGAGGTCAAACAAAATGTAAGATGATTCACACAAGAAATTTTGAGGAAAGATATGAAGTGACATTTGATAAAGGGCAAGTTGTTGGACCAACCGGCAAAAGAGTGTCTGAGTTAAGCAACTTTATAGGAACAATTGCCAGGAATCCCAGATTTATCACCTTGTTGTTCAGTAGCTGGCATGTTGTCACTGATGATATTAAACAAACGAATATGGAAATATGTCAACGTAAGAACGATCAATTTTCAATTGTGTATCTTATTGTATTTCTTACTAAACGAAGATAACATATATGTTATTTTTCATAGACCAAGTTCATCATTCCAGCAGAAGGAAAGAAGTGGGTGCTGGATGGTATTCGCGATACTTGGAGGCGACACAAGAGAAATATTAAGAAGAATCATTTTGATGGGTATCATATTATTGAAGATATGCTAAAACAACATCCCCTGAGATACCAGAAGTTCAATTCCTCCAATTGATTGAGTATTGGAGGGATTTAGATGTTCAAGTGAGATTAAACTGTGCATTTCTACTCTTGAACATATTGTTGCATTATATATATATTTTTTTATTTATTAATTGGTAAACTTCTTTTGGTGCTAGGCCATGTGCAAATTAAATTCTGAAAATAGAAAAAAAAAGTAGAGGCATCGGATGGGACCTATTAATTTTGCAAGAGTACTCATGACATTGGTAATATTTGTTCGATACTTTGTGAAAAATATGGCTTTCATTTCTTTACATACTTTTTTTGAATACATTTATGTTTTTTATTTATTTCTGTGATATAATTTGTAGCGTGCAAGTAAAGCGAACAACGAGGAACCAGCTAAGTCTGAAATATTTATTGCAACTCGTACAAAACAAGGGAAGCAAGTTCATGAAGATTCTCAAATTGTAATAGTAAGCTATGTTGCAACTAATATATTATCTGGGACGTAGATTCTTTATATGGTTCTTACAATTATTTTCTTGGCAGTCTGAACTTCAGAACCGTCAAAACTTTGGGAAAACATCGGATAAAGCATTTAGGGTAGTGTTTGAAAAAGAGCAGCCTGGTCGAATATGATGCTATGGTAGATCAGTGACAACAAGTTTTCTGAAAAAATATGAGGAAATCAATAATCTCCAACAAAAGCATAACAATGAAGTCTCTACTTTGAAAGCAGAAATGCAAGAAACGAGAGAAGAAATGCTAGAATTGAGGCAATTGCATCATTGCTTTATTCTATTGGTGCAAAGCAATCTTGAACTTTTTAGTTCAGATATACAAGAATTTGTCGGATCTAACCAACCTTCTCCAGTTGATGCAAGTAGCGCACAGGCTATAAGGGGCCAAAATCTCCCACATTCTTCTGGATCAACCCATGGTCCAATTATTGAAAAGGTATTTAGAATCCAACTTGTCTTGCAAACTGTTATAATAGATATTAAGTTCATTAAAATTGATCAATTCTTTAATTAACCTCAAAAGTCTTATGGATCATTCATTGGATATGGAAAGATATAGGGTCTACATATATGCTAAAAAGGGGACTGTTTTCCGACGCCGACGAACTTAACTTTTGGAGTTGCTGTTTTTGTGTGAAAAAAGGTGGTTGTTTTCCCTATTTTTTATGGAGTTTTTCGGTTGGTTTTTGGGGTGTTAAAAGGTCGTTTTTGGGGCTACTTTTCACTGGTATATTGGGGTCGTTCTGGGGGTGATTTAGAGCTGAAGTTTAGAGGTATTTCGCTAGAGTATGTGGCCAGTTGTCATTGCTGTTTAGGCTACATATTCGTAGGCTTTTTGGCCAGAGCTGAGCAGCAATTTTGATGGTTGTTTGGAGTTGTATTTGCAACTATTTTATGTTGTGTTTTTTGTTGGGGAGAACACAATTTTGAGAAATATCGTTTGTTATATATTGTAATAGTAAAATCCTTCAAAAGAAAGAGAAATTGGAAAATAAACTTTTTGGTGGGACTTGAAATCATAGCGACTTACGCCAATCTTCTATTTCTTGTTAATATTAACATGCTTTGATATCTTTTGGATGAAAGAAAGAGATATAAGCAACGTTCATGGCCACAAAGCTACTCAGAATAAAATTGATTCCATTTATTTTATTCAAGCCTCAACCCTTGTACACATAAAATGGTCGAAGTTATAAGAAATTAATAAGCAATAAACATTGATTACTTGTGGGGTTAGTATTTAGGTGAGTGAAATGGGACTACTATATTTTATTTATTGTACTCATTATTCATTTTTTATTTATGTGTGACTGAAAAATATGCAAAACATGGTGCTACTATATATTATTATAATCTTTGTTCTTCTTGACAAACGATCAAAGTTTAGTTTCTATCTAATTATAAATTTCTTTTTATGTGTAGGAGAAAGTGGATGATGCAATTAAAAATGATGGCGGAAACTCAATTTGATCTTAATGTGAATGCAAAGAACTTTTGGATAATTGAGATGTCTAATATTCATGATACTATATGAATATACTCACTTTTGAAAAGTTTAACGTTAATGGGCATTTTGACATATTATTTTATTAGTATGTTGTAATACCCTATATTTTTTAAATAAGGGTGTATTGATAATAATAGTAATAATAATAATAATAATAATAACAACAAAAATTATAAGAAAATAACCTTTAAAAAAAAAGATAAGTAAGGCAAAAGGGCCGAAGCCCATTTGCCTAAAAGAAAAGAAAGGGCTGCCGAGTTCGACAAAGCAGAAGCTTCAAAAATGAAACAATAAAAAAACAACAGAGAAGGAAAGAAAGGGAGAAGAAGAAAGAGGCTAGAACTAAATCTTGAGAAATTTTAAATACACACTGGTTCTTACGGGTAATACTCGAATCTCTCATCTAAGTTCTTTTCTCCTGGTAATTCTTTTTTTATCTCAATTCATATATTTGAAAGGTTTCACAAAGTATAAGAAATTTAATACCAATTAGAGTTATTCTGGGCAACTTATGCAATTGAATGTTGGTCAATGTTATTGTAAGATAAATTCACTTAGAAAAAGAAGGGTATTGATGTATTTGTACTTAAACTAGTCTCATTATATATGATCTTTGTTAGGTGTAAATTAAGTTAGGGTACAAGGATTTGAGTTTTGGTGTTTAACTATATTGCAATGACAATAGTGAATTTGGGTTTGAATGTTATGAGTCTAGTATTAAATACAAAAGATAGGTGCTAATTAAGAAGGATTATTATGGACAGTAAAGTTAATTCAGTTTCAATTTATGCACACGATTAAGGAAATTGAACAGTATAGGGAATAAACCTTGTAAATATATTTTTACTTAAAAGATTTTGGACTAATTCAAATTACTCATAGTATGGGTAAATATAATTCGGTGAATTGACGATAAAGTATAAAACTCGGAGGATTGGGGTATTCTAAAATAGCTATGAATTAGCCTAAAAAAGGAAATTAACATGAGATCGATATTATGTAATTATAGATTGATTGGAGGAATTTGTACGAGTTGCTTGAGGTGAAGCAGTTGGTATTTCGACACGAGTACGGTGTGTAGTAATCTTACCACAATTTGTGTTTTCATAACTTTCATGATTTACACATGATTTTTAATATGAATATGTTACCAATAATTTTGAGTTGCATGTGGGACAAGTCTTTTACTCGATATGATACAGAAATAGTTATTTGAGATGAATACCGTGGTTTCAAAAAATTTCGGTGTCACTAGATTTGTTTGACCTTTACATGAATTTACGGTTATCGAAAGGAAATTATATGATTTGATAAGAACCCAAATGCCCTATATTATTTTAAAATTATTTCTACGAGTATATACAGATTATAGAGACAAGTATAAATGGGAGTAGACATTGAAGGATCCCGTAGCTAACGGTGAGTTCGTTAGACCTGGTGCACCTTGTAATTATCGATTACTGTTATAGCCCTCGCTAGTTGGAAGGTAGAACTAGCATACCGTTACCGATTTCCCTCAAGTAGGGACTACCGTTATATATGACTTCTTGCAAAGAAGTCCACAATTATACCGATTACATGATTCGTTCATTGAAACCTCCCAAATGTATTCTAATGTTATACAGTGGTTACCGAGCTTATTAATGAAATGTTAATTATATTTTACTACAAGAAAAGCGTGATGAGACTGAAAATTATTTATTGTTTCTAAAAGGGCATTTTTATGTTATTTTTCCTTTGAGATACTAGCATGTTTCTGACTTGCCCCCAAATAAAAAAACGGTTGTGGTTAAGTGTTATTACTCACTGAGCTAGCGACTCATTCCCCGCTAATTTTTTTTCCAGAGACAACGGTTGACGCAAGCGAGAATTTTGTTAATTAGAGCGCACAGGTTGATATTTCTCGGTGAGCCTCACACTTGTTCGCGTGGGCAAAGATTTTACTTATTGTTATGATCTTTTCATTGAGCTCTTAGAGTCGCTCCATAGTCATTATTTTAGTGTCATACATTTTCTTTCGTTATTATAGTCTTATGTTGAGTATCGTTTTCATTTATCAAAGTTGGAGATAAATTAGTATTTCTAGTGGTTAGTTGGTGGTTTAGTTATGGTGGACATTTGTATTGGTTAATTGACAAGTTATCAAATATGTGGTATGATATTAGGTTGTTTGGTTGTTGATTTGAGACAGGAAATTTTTTGGGACGGTCCAAAAACGGGGGAAACTCTATCCGATTTTCTGTAAAATTACCGATGAGGCTTATTTGGGAGCACTTGCTCCTAAGAGCCGGTCACAATCCTAAATTGGGTCGTGACAAAGTTGGTATTAGAGCTTAGGCTTTAAGTCCCGAGACATGGAGCAATGTTTAGTAGAGTCTTGTTCATGGTTATGTAGGCGCTCATACTTATGATCTTGAGGCGCTCATACTTATGATCTTGAGGCTACTGAACATCTAGGAATGTTTTCCCTTCTTTCATTCTTTGATCGTGCGTTGAGATAACTTGAGATTGACTTTGGATTTCTTTCGCAGAGGGCTAGGACACGCACACCCTCATCTGCTGGACATGGTACTACCCGGGGTGGAGGTCAAGTTGGGGTTCATCAAACTAGAAGACAGACTGCTCCTCAAACTCAAGTTGGGAACATGGGTCAAACCCGAGCTGTTATGCCAGATCAAGTGCAAGAGAAGGGAGTTCCGAACGCTCCACCACCAGTGCCAACTATTTTACCTACTGTTGCCTTACCTGCGGATGCAGTGACAAGGTTATTGAATGTGTTAGAGTCATTGGTGCCTACTCAGGGAGGAATCTCAACTCCTCAGGCTACTTTACAGACACAAGCACCTGCACAGACTCAAACTTTCGCAAATAAGGAAGTATCCCTACAAGAGTTTCTGAAATTGAAATCACCAAAATTCACAGGTTCTGATAATTTAGCAGATCCTCAAGGATTCTTGGATGGGACACTTAAGGCATTATGTGCTCTTGGATGTTTTAGTGAGAGAGCAGTGGAGCTCGCAGCATACAAACTAGAGGATATGGCTAACACATGGTATGAAACGGTATTGCTAGGAAGGTTAGCAGGAGCACCACCGCTGACATGGGATGATTGCACTAAGTTGTTCAAGAATCATTTTCTTCTAGATAGTCTGATGCAACAATATGCTAGAGACTTTGAGAGATTGGTTCAGACTCCAGATATGGATGTGTCAACATATAACACTAAGTTTTGTAAGCTGGCTATATATGCTCCTCACTTAGTTCCTACCGAAGAAGCTCGAGTTCAAAGGTTTGTTGATGGATTGGTTAGTCATCTATACACTGCAGTAGCCCCACAGATGAAGATTTTATCGTACTCTGATATAGTCGACCTTACTAGAAAGATTGAAAACAAGGGACGTGAGGAGCGTGCAGCTAGTGATTTATGTAAGAAGGCCAAGATAGGAGGGCTTTTCAGTGATGGTTTTAGTGAAATTAGAAGAGCAGGAAATCAGGGACAACAACAATAATAGGGTTCTCAGACAGGGACACACATGTCTTCACAGTCCACATACAGACCACATCACAAATAAGGTAATAGGGGACCATCATCTTTTGGACATCGTAATTCTGGGCAGATATATGCCACTACTCCAGTCTGCCAGACTTGTGGTAGATCACATTTGGGCCAATGTCGTGTTCTAACTGGAGAGTGCTTTCGGTGTGGCCAGTTGGGACATCACTTGAGGGATTGCCCTCAGCCTTCGAGAAATTTCAACCAGGCTTCTATTCAGTCAGCTACACCGACTCAGGCTACTCGTAATACTTCAGGTGCTACAGGTACAGGAAATAGAGGTCGAGGTGCTGGAGACCGTGTTATTGTGAATCAAGGACAAGGCAATGCTGGTAGAGGTCATGCGAGAGTTTTTGCATTTACTAGACAGGATGCTCAGGCCTCGAATGCCGTGGTTACAGGTATTCTTTCTGTTTGTTCATTTGATGCACTTGCGTTGATTGATCCAGGATCTACTCACTCCTATATGTCCTCGTACTTTGCTTTCAGATTTAGTAGACAACCCGAGCTATTGAATGATCCTTTTCTAGTTGCTACTCCTGTTGGAGAGTCTCTATTAGCTGAATACGTGTATCGTGCTTGTCAAATTCGGATTGAGGGCAGAGATACTCTAGCTGACCTTATTGTACTTGATATGATTGACTTTGACATGCTGATGTGAATGGATTGGTTATCTTCTTGCTATGCTATAGTCGATTGTCATGCAAAGATAGTTAAGTTTGAGATACCAAATGAACCCAGTTTTATTCTAAGAGGGAGTTAGGTTCCAGAGACTTGCAAAATTGTATCTTTTATGAAGGCTCAACAACTTCTAAAGAAAGGTTGCTTGGGTCTTTTAACTATTGTAAATGACACAAGAAAGGAAACAGTTAGTATAGAAAATGTACCCGTAGTGAGAGAATATTCTGATGTATTTCCTGAGGATTTACCAAGATTGCCTCCAGTACGAGAAATAGACTTTGGTATTGATTTGCTACCTGACACACAACCTATATCGATACCCCCATATTGAATGGCACCAGCAGAGTTGAGGGAGCTAAAACAACAGTTGCAAGATTTGTTAGATAAGGGTTTTATTAGACCTAGTATATCACCATGGGTGCACCAGTACTATTCGTAAAGAAGAACGTCAGATCCCTAAGAATGTGAATTGACTACAGGTAGTTGAACAAGATAACAATACGTAATAAATATCCTTTGCCTCGTATAGATGACATGTTTGATCAGTTACAAGGAGATGCCCACTTTTCAAAGATTGACCTCTATTTTGGTTATCATCAACTTAGAATCAAAGATAAAGATATTTCTAAGACTGCTTTCAGGACTCGATACGGGCACTATGAGTTTCTTGTGATGCCTTTTGGACTGACAAATGCTCCAGATGCATTCATGGATTTAATGAATAGGGTGTTCAAGCCGTTTCTGGATAGATTTGTAATAATATTTATTGATGATATCCTGATATATTCTCGTAGCCAAGGAGAACACGAGAATTATCTCAGGACTTTGTTGCAGACATTGCGAGAACATTGGCTTTATGCTAAGTACTCGAAGTGTGAATTCTGGCTAGACTCGGTAGCATTTTTGGGGCATGTTGTATCCGAAGATTGAATTATGGTATATCCTAAGACTACTGAAGCTGTGCAGAAATGGCCCAAACCTACTTCTCCTACAGAGATTTGCAGCTTTTTAGGCTTAGTAGGCTATTACAGGCGTTTTGTGTAGGATTTCTCCAGAATAGCAGCACCGCTGACCAAGCTAACACAGAAAAATGCAAAGTTTCAGTGGACGGAGGAATGTGAGAAAAGCTTTCAGAAGCTCAAAACGTGTCTGATAACAACACCAATATTAGTCTTACCATCAGGTTTTGGAGGATTTTCAGTAACTGTGACACCTCGAGGGTGGGATTAGAATGTGTTCTCATTCAAAATGGTCGTGTTATTGCTTATGCTTTGAGACAATTGAAAAAGCACAAGCAAAACTATCCTACACATGATTTGGAGATGGCTGCAGTGGTATTTGCTCTAAAATTTTGGAGACATTATCTATACGGTGAAACTTGTGAGATTTATACTGACCATAAAAGTCTGAAGTATATATTTCAGCAGAGAGATCTAAATCTTCGGTAGCGTCATTGGATGGAACTACTCAAAGACTATGACTGTTCTATTTTGTATCATCCTGGAAAAGCCAATGTGGTGGCTGATGCATTGAGTAGAAAATCTATGGGGAGTTTGGCACATATAGCCCCTGCAAAGAGACTTTTGGCCAGAGATATTCGGAGACTAGAAGATACATGTATCAGATTTAGTGTCGGAAATTCAGAGGCATTGTTGGCTTGTGTTCAGGCTAAGTCTTCATTAGTTGAACGCTTTAAGGCCACCCAATATGAGGATGAACGATTATGCAAATATAGAGATGGGGCCTTAGCTGGTAAAAGCAAGGATATGATTGTTGAAAGTGATGGTGTTCTTCGAATGGGTGACAGGCTATGTTTAGCAGACGTAGATGGGTTGAGACATGCTATTCTTAAAGAAGCTCACAACACTGAATACACTATACATCCTGGATCCACAAAAATGTACCATGACCTGAAGTAATTTTATTGGTGGGAAGGTATGAAGAAAGATGTTGCTAACTTTGTTTCTAGTTATTTGAATTGTCAGCAGGTCAAGGCTGAGCATCACCGACCCGCAGGACTACTACAACAAATTGAGATTCCAGAGTGGAAATGGGAAAGAATCACTATGGATTTTGTCACCGGGCTACCACGAACCCTTAAAGGTTATGACTCGGTATGGGTGATTGTAGATCGACTGACGAAATCAGCACACTTTTTGCCAGTGAAGACTACATATGGTGGAGTCAGGCATGCACAAATATTTATGAACGAAATTGTCCGACTTCACGGAGTTTCAGTATCCATCATCTCTGATAGTGGATCACAATTCACTTCACACTTTTGGAAATCTTTTCAAGAAGCATCGGGTACACGAGTAGATCTTAGTACTGCATTTCATCCACAGACAGACGGGCAGTCTAAACGTACTATACAGATCATGGAGGATATGTTGAGAGCTTGTATTCTTGAGTTTGGAGGTAGTTGGGACACTTATCTACCGTTAACTGAATTTGCTTACAACAATAGCTTCCAATCCAGTATTCAAATGGCACCGTATGAAGCATTGTATGGTAGAAGATGTCATTCTCCTATCGGATGGTTTGAAGCTGGTGAGACTAAATTATTGGGACCCGACCTAGTAAGAAGCTATGGACAAAGTCCAGTTGATCAGACAAAGATTGCTTGCAGCTCAAAGTAGACAAAAGTCTTATGCTGATAAGAGAAGAAGAGATTTAGTGTTCACAATTGGGGACAAAGTATTCCTACGAGTCTCCCCTATAAAAGGTGTGATGCGGTTTGGGAAAAGAGGCAAGTTGAGCCCCAGGTTTATAGGACCGTATGAGATATTAGACCGAGTGGGAGCGGTGGCTTATCGTTTGGCACTTCCTCCTGAGTTGTCCTTTATTCATCCAGTTTTTCACGTCTCAATGCTAAGAAAATGTATATCAGACTCATCTCAGGTGATTGAAGCACCGACTATACCATTCGATGAGAAGTTGTTTTACGAGGAGGAGCCAATGGCTATTGTTGATAGACAAATAAGAAAGCTACAGTCAAAAGAAATCGTGTTCGTAAAAGTCTTATGGAGAAATCATACAGTTGAAGAAGCAACTTGGGAAATAGAAGACACTATGCGAGTCAAGTACCCTCATTTGTTTCAGTCTACAGGTACGTACTTTAGTTAAATTCGGGGACCGAATTTCATAAGGTATGGAGGTTGTAATACCCTATATTTTTTAAATAAGGGTGTAATAATAATAATAATAATAATAATAATAATAATAATAATAATAATCATAATAATAATAATAATAACAAAAATTATAAGAAAATAACTTTTTAAAAAAATAAGTAAGGCAAAAGGGCCGAAGCACATTTGCCTAAAAGAAAAGAAAGGGATGTCGAGTTCGACGAAGCAGAAGCTTCAGAAACGAAACAAGAAAAAAACAACAGAGAAGGAAAGAAAGGGAGAAGAAGAAAGAGGCTAGAACCAAATCTTGAAATTTTTTAAATACGCACTGGTTCTTACGGGTAATACTCGAATCTCTCATCTAAGTTCTTTTCTCCTGGTAATATTTTTTATCTCAATTCATATATTTGAAAGGTTTCACAAAGTATAAGAAATTTAATACCAATTAGAGTTATTCTGAGCAACTTATGCAATTGAATGTTGGTCAATGTTATTGTAAGATAAATTCACTTGGAAAAAGAAGGGTATTGATGTATTTGTACTTAAACTAGTCTCATTATATATGATTTTTGTTAGGTGTAAATTAAGTTAGAGTACAAGGATTTGAGTTTTGGTGTTTAACTATATTGCAATGGCAATAGTGAATTTGGGTTTGAATGTTATGAGTCTAGTATTAAGTACAAAAGATAGGTACTAATTAAGAAGAAATATTATGGACAGTAAAGTTATTTCAGTTTCAATTTATGCACATGATTAAGGAAATTGAACAATAAAGGGAATAAACCTTGTAAATATATTTTTACTTAAAAGATTTTGGAATAATTTAAATTACTCATAGCATGAGTAAATATAATTCGGTGAATTGATGATAAAGTATAAAACTCGGAGGATTGGGGTATTCTAAAATAGCTATGAATTGCCCTAAATAAAGAAATTAACATGAGATCGATATTATGTAATTATAGATTGATTGGAGGAATTTGTACGAGTTGCTTGAGGTGAAGCAGTTGGTATTTCGGCACGAGTACGGTGAGTAGTAATCTTACCGCAATTTGTGTTTTCATAACTTGCATGATTTACACATGATTTTTAATATGAATATGTTACTGATTATTTTGAGTTGCATGTGGGAAAAGTCTTTTACTCGATATGATACCGAAATAGTTATTTGAGATGAATACCGTGGTTTTAAATATTTTCATTGTCACTAGATCTGTTTGACTGTTACTTGAATTTACTGTTATCAAAAGGAAATTATATGATTTGATAAGAACCGAAATGCCCTATATTGTTTTAAAATAGTTTCTACGAGTATATACATATTACAGACACAAGTATAAATGGGAGTAGACATTGAAGGATCCCTTAGCTAACGGCGAGTTCGTTAGACCTGGTGCACCTTGTAGTTACCGATTACCGTTATAGCCCTCGCTAGTGGGAAGTTAGAACTAGCATCCGTTACCAATTTTCCTCGAGTAGGGACTACCGTTATATATGACTTCTTGCAAAGAAGTCCACAGTTATACCGATTACATGATTCGTTCATTGAAACCTCCCAAAATGTGAATATTGATACTATACAGTTGTTACCGAGCTTATTACTGAAATGTTAATTATATTTTACTACAAGAGAAAGCGTGATGAGACTGAAAATTATTCATTGTTTCTGAAAGAGCATTTTTATGTTATTTTCCCTTTGAGATACTAGCATGTTTCTGACTTGTCCCCAAATAAAAAAATGGTTGTGGTTAAGTGTTATTACTCACTGAGCTAGCGACTCATTCCCCGCTAATTATTTTTCCAGAGACAACAGTTGACGCAGGCGAGGATTTCGTTAATTAGAGCGCACAGGTTGATATTTCGTGGTGAGCCTCGCACTTGTTCGCGTGGGCAGAGATTTTACTTATTGTTATGATCTTTTCATTGAGCTCTTAGAGTCGCTCCATAGTTATTATTTTAGTGTCATGCGTATTCTTTCGTTATTATAATCTTATGTTGAGTATCGTTCTCATTTATCAAAGTTGG
Source organism: Nicotiana tabacum (assembly GCF_000715075.1). NCBI lineage: Eukaryota > Viridiplantae > Streptophyta > Magnoliopsida > Solanales > Solanaceae > Nicotiana > Nicotiana tabacum. Next base: position 47,477,688 of record NC_134089.1, on the reverse strand, counting down.
AGATAAATTAGTATTTTTAGTGGTTAGTTGGTGGTTTAGTTATGGTGGAGATTTGTATTGGTTAATTGACAAGTTATCAAATGTGTGGTATGATATTAGGTTGTTTGGTTATTGATTTGAGACAGGAAAATTTTTGGGATGGTCCAAAAACAGGGGAAACTCTGTCCGATTTTGTGTAAAATTACCGATGAGGCTTACGTGGGAGCACTTGCTCTTAAGCGTCGGTCACAATCCTAAATTGGGTTGTGACATATGTGTATTCATTTGGATTATTATTTTTGGTATTTATTAGCTAATTTAGCTCTTTATATCATCAAAATATATGATAATAATGCATGTGCGTGAAATAGTTGTAATTACATGATATATGTAAAATGTAAATTTTTTAAAATTTTTTTAAAAAAATATAGCCTAGCCAAAATTGCCACGCTTTAAAAGAGTGGCCATATGTCTGTACGTCTACCATGCATATAAGCAAAGACCACGCTTTCTAAGTGTTCCTTTAAAAGCTATAGTTACAAGTGTGGCCTAAAAGGTAACAAAGGCCACGCTTTTTGTGTGTAGATGTAGGGTATAAAAGTGTTGCCATATGGGGTGTAACAAGTGTTGTCTTTGTTGACTAATAGGCCACGCTTAAAAGCGTGGCTTGTGAGGCAACATTTGAAAAGTGTGCCCTTAGGTCAAAGGTTACGCTTCTTTTGGCCACCCCAGAAAAGCGTTGCCTAAAGTCGAAAAGCATTGCCTTTGATCAAAGGCTACACTTTTTGCTAGTTTAGGCAACCCTTTTCCGGAGTAGTCAAAGGCCTAATATGTTGTAGTGACAAGAACATTCTCTCTGCTCTCTAACTTAAACATATTCTCTTGATTTCATTACTTAACGTTTACTGCTTATATTTATTGTGTTCTATTTATTGTTCTTTGTTTTTTGCTAATTATTGACCATAAAGAGCCTTCATCAAAGCTCCCAATACTGTTAGACCTTCATCAGCTGTCCATAGTTCAGTATCGAGCCCGACCTCGAGGCCCCGTATAATCAGGCTCGAGGCCCCGATTCTCAGCCGCTCGGTTTGCTTAAACACACTATTTTTAAGTTCTTACCTTATTTTCTAGTCTCACGCTTAGCATCTACTGCCTGGCAACTAGCATAAAAGCGGATCTCGTATTTTTAGAACCACAAAATCAAATCTAATTGTAATTATCATTTTCAAGGTAAACAGTATTATTTGTTCGGTGAAAATAATAATTAAGGGTATGTGCAAGACTTGTTCTTCTTATTTGAAAGCTCCCTCATGTAAATAGTAAACCGTAATGTTGTTCTAGAGGAAATCTCTCTTGACCGTATCCAAGAGAAATTTATTCACTAACTTAGTCATGAGCGACTCAGTTCTTATCAATTAATTCTTGAATTACCGTAATAATTCTAGGAGGAAAATCATATAATATAACTGGTAATAATGAAAACCTTCTCCAATGGTGAATGCGAAATCAAGATTTTCATTAAGGGAAGCTAAAACATATATAAAAAAGTAAATATATAAAGAAACCACATGAATTCAATATACACATATATATAGTATATTCACATAAAATTTTACCTAGCTATACAGTATAATTTTTCGACGAAGAGGTGTCGTGGATTCACCACCGGGAGAAAGTGATTGATTTTTTTATTTATAAATATGTAGTACTTTTAATGAAATGAAAGTTTAGATCCATATTTTCTTTAAAAATACATTTAAAAAAAAAAACACAAAGTGGCATAAGACTGAATTTTCAAAGTATCTCCTCCCTCAACTAGAGCGCAGAAAAAGTTTAAAAGGACAAATGCAAATTGAGATTGGGATTGATGCCTAACAATACCTTGTATATATAATAGTTTAGTTGCTTGAAGTCACAAGTAATATAGTATGAGATTTATTTAGACAATCTAAATATAGTAGGTTTGGTTTCAAATATATTTATGAAACAAGAGAAACGATCCATTCAAACTTGAGAACATTGAGAAACTACAACGTCTGAGATTTTCATGCATGAATTACATTAAAATGTCTTTTCTTAGAAATTGTCTTAGTCTGGCTAATTCTTAAAAGAGTTGCTACACCTAGAACTATTGTCATATAGCCAAAGTCAAAACATATCCTGTCTATAAATAGTAAAAATAGCACGATATAGCTATTTTTCGGACTGGTCATTCAAAAATAGTCAGCGTTTACGAAGTCAATAAAAAATTCACTATTTTGCTGCAACAGAGATCGGTCCAGCATAATATAGTGGAGTTCAGTGCACCTGTGTATGAACTCAAGCATATTATGCTGGATCGGTATACTTTGCTGGCTCCAGTATAATATACTGGAGACTGGAGCACCAGCGCTCCAAACTCCAGTATATTATACTGGACAATTATACTTGTTGGAACTCCGGTATATTATGCTGGAGTTCTAGTATACTTATGCTGGAACTCCATCATATTATGCTGGAGTTCCAGCATACCTATCTTGGAACTCCAGTATAATATGCTGGAGTTCAAGCATACTTATGCTGGAACTCCAGTATAATGTACTGGTGTATTTTCCGGGTTTTGAACAGTGTTTTCGCTCAGATTTATCTTTACATGAAAAGTGGCTAAATTTCGATTACTTTTGAAATTGGGCTATTTTTGAACGACCAGTTGTAAATCTGGCTATTTTTTAATTTCTCCCCTATAAATACCATCCACTTTATATTATTTCCAGCACACATTAATATCAAAAGCAATACATAGAACTGCAATATAACAATCAAGAATATATGGCCTCACAAAGCTTCTTTTTTCTTCATGTTTTAGCCAATTTTTCCCTAACAAGTCTTGCATTTTCAGCCTCTCTTTCTCCTTATTACTACAACAGAGTTTGTCCCAAGGCTTTGCCAACTATTAAAAGGGTTGTTGAGGATGCAGTTCGACAAGAGAGGCGAATGGGAGCCTCTTTACTGCGTCTACATTTTCATGATTGTTTTGTTAATGTGAGTTTTTTTTTCGTCCAAATTTTTGGCTTTTGTTATATGGTATATTTGTTACTAATGTGATTGTAATTATAGGGTTGTGACGCTTCTATTCTTCTAGATCAAACAGCCACTATTGATAGCGAGAAGACTGCTCTTGCTAATAACAATTCCGCCAGAGGATTTGAAGTAATAGACAGAATCAAGTCAGAGGTTGATAAAGCTTGTGGACGTCCAATTGTATCTTGTGCAGATATTTTAGCTGTTGCAGCTTGTGATTCTGTGGTTGCGGTGTGTATAACTCACTTTTCTCCTAATATCAGATTTCGAAGTTTAAATGTCCTTAACCTAATGAAAATTATTTGATTAAGTATGAGAATATTTTCATGATTTTGGTATATTATACAACTACATGAAAGCACAAAATGCTTTTTAGTCTTCGACTCGTAATATATACTCCTTCTATTCCATTTTACGGGACACGTTTTTATTTTTAATCCGTTCAAAAAAGAATGATACGTTTATATATAAAAAATCTCTTTACTTTTAAAGTTCCTATTTTATTCTTTGCTCCTATTACTATTGAAATATCATGGTATTTATAAGACCACAAGTTCTAAGGATAAATATATGTCACGACCCGGATTTCTCACCCTCAGGAGTCCTGATGGCGCCTACTAATGTGAGTTAGGCAAACCAATCCTTAACAACTTACTTCATTAACAAATCACTTCTTTTAATGATTATCAGTGATAGCATGAAAAATATCGGAATTTAATAAATATACAGAAGACTTAAATTAAAGAACTGAACAATAATACAAAAATCATCATATGCCTCTACCCAAGAACTGGTGTCACATTACTCACGAACTTCTAAGAGTACTAAATACAACCGTTTGAAAGAAAAATATAAACTGTTTGTCTTGAATATATGAGATAACAGACTGAAATAAAGATAGAGGAGACGCCGGGCCTGCGGACGCTTGCAAGGCTACCTCGGTGTCTCACTGGACTGAAAGCTGGCTCCCGCGCTATTGCTGCTATTCAAGACCTGGATCTGTGCAAAAGAGCACAAAGTGTAGTATCAGCACAACCGACCCCATGTGCTGTTAAGTGTCTGGCCTAACCCCGGCGAGGTAGTGACGAGGCTAGGACCAGACTCCAGATAAACCTGTGCAGTTATATACTATATGGCAGAAAAGTAAGCAGGTAATAAGCAATCAAAGCTGGGAAGGGGGAAACATGCTCCGGTAGGCGTACCATCCGCTCTCATTTCATTATATCTTGTGGTAGGCATACCACCCGCTCCCATTTTATTATATCTTGTGGTAGGCGTACCACCCGCTCCCACTACATTATATCTTGTGGCAGGCATACCACCCGCTCCCATTTTATTATATCTTGTGGTAGGCGTACCACCCGCTCCCATTTCATTATATCTTGTGGTAGGCGTACCACCCGCTCCCTTTTACATTTCATCACACAATCACAAGAAATTCCGGCAAGGGAACATAAATAATATAGTAACTTCCCGGCAAGGGAACACAACAATGTTATAATTTTCCCGGCAAGGGAACAACAATATTGAATTAGTCATCCCAGCAAGGGAGAATCAGCTATAACCAACCTCAACTCAACTTGTACTCAGTTCAATTATTGAAAATGCTCAATCATAGAAGATCATTAAGTAAAGCACCCAAGTGTCATTTAAGAACACAACAACTTTCAATTTAAGACTCACGGTCATACTTGATACCAACGTATAGATACTCATCACCATGCCTATACGTCGTACTCAACAAGAAGCAAGTAGCAAGTATGACTCAACTCCTAATCCCTCAAGCTAGGGTTACACCAAACACTTACCTCGATGCCTTGATCACCACTCAAGTCTCAACTATAGATTTACCCCTTGATTCCACCACCAATCCGCTCGAATCTAGTCACAAGTTACTTAATTACATCAATAAGTGCTAAATGAATCAACCCCAATGCATGAAAATGAGTTTTCTAAAGTTTTACCCAAAAGTCAGAAATTACCCCCGGGCCCACGTGGTCGAAACCAGAGGTCTGGAACGAAACCCGATTACCCATTCCCCCATGAATCCAAATTTATGATTTGTTTTGAAATCGAACCTCAAATTGAGGTCCAAATTCCCAATTTTAGAAAAAACCTAGGTTCTACCCAAAACACCCAATTTCCCCCATGAAAATCTTTGATTTGAGGTTGAAATCATGTTAAAAGATGTCAAGGAGTGAAGAAAATGAATTAGAAATCACTTACCAACGTTTTGGAGAAGAAAGGTTGTTTGAAAAATCGTCTCTTATATTTTGGGGGGTTTGAAAAGTGAAAAATAACTGAAATTCTCGTTTATTTATACCCCTCTCATCAAATGGACTGCGGCCGCACAGCCTCCACCGTGAACCGCATAAAGGCGACCGCGGCCGCGCTGGCCCCTCCCTGAAGACCTGCAGTTGAGCACCTTATGCGGACCGCACAAAGGCGACTGCGGCCGCACAGCTTCCACTGCGGATCGCACAAAGGCGCCCGCGGCCGCGCTGGCCCCTCCGCGGTCGCACGCGATTTCTCGCGGACCGCACTAGAGGTTCAGAGACTGTGGCTTCCTGAACCTGCAACACCTGACTTTCTAAGCCTAAAGCATCACGAAACCTACTCGAAACTCACCCGAGCCCTCGAAACTCCAACCCAAGTATACACACAACCTCAAAAACATCCTACAGACATATTCGTGTACTCAAATGACCAAAATAACATCACAAGCATCGAATTAAACCTCGAGATCAATAAAATTTCTCAAAACTCTTTTAAACATCAAATTTCTGAATTAAAGTCCGGATCACGTCAAACGACGTTCGTTTTTAACCAAATTTCACAGGAATGACTTAAGTCATATATAAGACCTGTACCGGGCGCCGGAACTAAAATACGGGCCCGATACCATTGCTTTCTAATCAATTTTCACTTCGAATTTCCTTAAACAATTTCTGAAAACAATTTCACTTAAAAATTCATTTCTCGGGCTAGGGACCTCGGATTCCGATTCCGGGCATACGCCCAAGTCCCATATTTTCCTACGAACCCTCCGGGACCGTCAAATTACGGGCCCGGGACTGTTTACCCAAAATGTTGATCGGAGTCAAATTTATTCATTTTAAAGTCAAGACTTAACATTTTTCACAGAATATCATATTTAAGCTTTCAGGCTACGCGCCCGGACTACGCACGTAAATCGAAGCGACCCTAAATGAGGTTTTCGAGGCCTCGTAAACACATAATGGGTAAGAAAACAGGTGAGGTCGTCACATTATAACATGTGTGACAAATATTTTATTTTTTCCTTGAACTTTTACCAATAACGTCATATAAATTAAACGGGTGGAGTACGCTGAATAAGGCTCAGATATCTGTATTTCAAAAATATGACTCGGTTCACATGAAAAAATAAAACTAGAACAGGTAGCCACCTTTATGCAAGAAATTGAAATTGCTATATATAGAGAGAGTTGGAGACACACACCTCATGTTATTTTCATATAGACTTGATAAACCCCTTGTTTATTCTTAATTCAACTACTAAAAAGTAAATTAAATATGTTTTATACAGTTAGGAGGACCATCATGGAGAGTGCCACTAGGAAGAAGGGATTCAACAACAGCCAGCAGAACACAAGCCAACAATGGCATTCCATCCCCATTTATGGACTTACCTTCACTAATCAAGAATTTCAAGAATCAATGCTTAAATCAGGAAGACCTTGTTGCACTCTCTGGTGGCCATACATTAGGATTTGCTCAATGACACTAAAAATATTGATTCCAATTTTGCAAGACAAAGACAATCTAGTTGTCCGCGATCAGGAGGTGATTCTAATCGTGCACCCCTTGATCCAACTCTAGCATTTTTTGACTCAAAGTATTTTAGTAATTTGGTAGCAAAGAAAGGGCTTTTGCGATCTGATCAAGATGTGGTGGTCAAACTGGTAATCTTGTTAAGATTTATAGCGAAAATCATTCGATTTTCTCCAAAGATTTTACTAATTGGATGATTAAGATGGGTAATATCAAGCCATTGACTGTGAGTCGAGGTCAGATTCGGGTGAATTGCAGGAAGGTGAACTAAGAGATGTTGACTATGCTGAAGAAATTAATCAAGTGTTTAAAGAATTTTACTATTTTTTCTTTTCTTTTCGAATTATTTGAGTTTGTTGTGAAGTTAAATAAGTTTGTAATAAAGTTGAGGAACCTCTCTTTTCCATGTCTAGCTAGCTGCTTTGAAAATTGATCGGTTTTTGTCCAAGTGTAATTTAATATGCTAATGGAATTGTAAGTTCATATTTTGTATTGATTAGTAAATTCAGGTGCTTTGATAAATGATGAAAAGTGTATATTTTTTAGAGTAGATCATTACATCATTTCGACGAAGAGGCATCATCAGCTTGTCACGACCCCAAATTCCCACCTTAGGATGTCGTGATGGAACCTAGTCTCTAAGACTAGGTAATCCTAACATACATTGAGAATTTAGACTAAAAACATGAAATAAAACTGATAAGTCTCATAATAACTTCAATACAGAACAACAATACAATATTCTCAAAACCCGATGAGACTGAGTCATAAGCTCTACAGAAATGTACTAAAATCTTTAATATAATACTGTCAGAATAGAGGATAAACAATAATAAGAGAATGGCGAAAGGTGACCCCGAGGCCTGTGAGCGTCAGGCAGGTATACCTTGAAGTCCCCGAAAATAACTGAAAGATCACTAGCGTCCGACACGAGCAGATGTACCTAGATCTGCACAAAAATATGCAGCGTACCCAGTAAGTATCAAGTCTAACCTCGGTAGAATAGTGAAGAGGCCATCTTAGGATACCTATTAGGACAATATAAACTTAATAGAGTATAATAAATACCAATAACGGTAAATGAGGAAATGAATGATAACAAGCAGTACAATAATGTAGGCTAATAATAGGATTTAAGGCAAGAAAGACAACGAGAAGTGAACACATGATGAGGACAACAAGTAATCGAATAAGAACAAATACAATTAAGACAATGAAGAAAACAACAAGAACTATTCAACCAACAAGCCTTTTTAACATGGAATGTACAAAAGAATTACAAAGGTACCACGCCTCATATTCATATTCCACAATTTCAATCACAATTTTTCCTTATATCATCGTGTGAGCTTTAGATTTATTTTTTTTAAAATATTTTCCCAAAATAGCTATACATGTTTTAGCCCCCTTATCTCACCGCGTGGCTTCAAGTAATTTCCTTACTAGCAACACGCGTATAAACCCCACCTTATCTCACCGCATGCGTATCAACCCCTATCCTTATACCACTGCATGTATATCGATATCACAACACCATAATTAACTCACACCATATGTGCCCATATGCAACAACACTTGCCAAAATCAACAATACCAATGTTACCACAACATATAGCCCGTGGGTCAATCACAATGTATACAATAATCTCGATGACAACAAAATGAATGAGGAATACTCAACAAAGAAAGATATCTCAACAATTAACAACTTCAACCCCAATGTGATAATGAATTTCACAACTTCAACATCAATAATCCAACAAAAAGATATTCGGCGAAATAATAACTTCAAGTAAGAGTAATTCAACAATAAAGGGGTAACAAGATAATAAGAGAAGTAGCAACTTCAACTAAAGCATATAAGAGCAATTACAACAACAAAAGATAGAACAAATGCTAACAACATCAATTAGAGTATGTGAGAGGAGATTTAACAATGAAAGATGTAATATGTTAAACTAAATCCAATTAAATGCATGGATGAAATCTAAAAGTCTAGACCGATCAAAATACCACATATAGCCCGTGTACACACTCGTCACCTTGTGTGCACGTCTTTCGCATAATACAATTAACACAAACAAGCCAAATCCTAAGGGGCAGTTCTCCCACAAAGTTTGGTAAGATACTTTTCTCAACTAGGCAAAATCAATCCTCGAAAAGAGATTTTCCCCTAAAATTAACCTCCACACGGCTCAAATATAACCAAAAATAACTTAATATCATAAAAAATGCAAGGGAAAATAATTACGATAGACAAAGCTATGATCTTCACACATTTCCCAAAAAGTCAACATAAATCAATCCCGGGTTTGTCTGATCAAAATCCGGGTCCAAGGATAGATTCTGACTACCCATAATCCCATGAGTCCATATATGTGTTTTGTTTTCAAATCCGAGTTCAAATCGACTCTCAAAATCCAAATTATAATTTTTTAAAACTTTGACAAATATTCTAAATTTCCTCTTTGATTCTCACAATTTTGATGTTAAATATTGTTGGAATTTGATTAACTAGTATATAATCATGAAATATTGTTGGACATTTATTAGAATCACTTACCCAATATTTGTAGACGAAAATTCCCTCTCTAAATCGCTTCCTACAAACTCTAGAGTTCTTAAATTGCCACGACCAAAGTTCTCCCTCCATGAATTATCGTAACGGCACCTAGTCTCTACGACTAGGTAAGCCTAACAATTGCGGAAAAAGAAACAAAAAATGCGGAAAAACTAATAAAAACTGAAGATAAACAATATAAAGGCGTTTAAGATGCCGCTCAGCATATACTAATACAAGATCTCAAAAATTGAACAACTTCCCAAGATCCGGAATCTCATGAAATCACAAGATAACGATACTACATAGTGCTCTAACTCCAGAATATCTAAACCAAAGTAAATACATAAGGGATGTAACTACAAGAGAGAATGGAGAGGGACTCCTCGGTCTGCGGACGTGTTAGATATACCTCGAAGTCTCTAAAGGATCGCCTTGTCTCAAGGATGGTAGGGCTAAGCCGAAGAATCTGGATCTGCACATGAAAAACATGCATAAAAAGGGCATGAGTACGCCACAACGATACTCAGTAAATGCCAAGCCTAACCTCGATCGGGTAGTGATGAGGAAAGTCAGGGCCCTACTGATTATAAATGAAATAAACAAGGTAAACAATATAGAATACAACAGTATAATTTAAGTGCTAACAGTCGATATTAATTAAAAACACAGAAGGAATCTAACTTAGTGCACAGAAATAGCAACAGGGGATCTCCTGGGATACCATCCCGTAATTCCAAACGTAAATGTCCAAAGGATCTCTCAGGATACCGTCCCGTAGTCTGAATCATAAAGATGCAGGGGAAACTCTCGAAATACCAATCCGTAGTCCCAAAGTATCTACCGAGTGCTGTCCCGTTGTCCCAAATATAAATATGCAGGGGGGTCTACCAAGATACTGTCCCGTAGTCCCAAAGTAAACACACAATAGCAACACGAAGAATATTTAGCACAACCCAATTTCCTACCAAGGTAAAATCGGTATTTCTATCCTAGCATGCTGCACAGAATTCAAATAAAGCAGTTTGAACAAATAAAGCAATTAAGTCACTTAGACATGCTTCCCTAGTCTAACAGTAGATTTAAATTGCAAGTAATGTACAACAAGGAAGAAAAATACAGTTATAGTTACTTAATGAAAACACGATTTTCAACAATTAGCACATGTACGCACTCGTCACCTCACGCACATGGCATTTCATATATTAACAACACCAAATCCTAAGGGCAGTTCCCCCAAACGAAGGTTAGACAAGCCACTTACCTCGAACCGACTCAAAAATCAATCAGGAACCACGCTCTTGTCACGAGTACTTGACTTCAAATGGCCCAAATTTATTCAAATCAATTGCATAATGTAAATATAACTTCAAGTAACTAATTTCACTAATTAATTCGAAGCTAACACGCGAAATTAAGAAAATTACCCAAAAAGTCACCCGGGCTCACGTCACGGAATTAGGTAAAAGTTACGGATTATGAACCCCCGTTCACTCATGAGTATAACCATACCTAAATTATCCAAATCTGATGTCAAATTCCAATCAAAACTCGAAAATTAGGCCTAAGAACTATTCTAAAATTTTCCCTAATTTCTCACCCCAAATCCGAAATTAGGTGATGAATTCACGTTTAGATTAATGGGTTATAAGCAAAAAGGAGTTAGGAATCATTACCCAATCGATATCTCTGAAAATTCCTCAAAATCTTGCTCAAATCCGAGCTCCCAAACTCTAGTTTTGATAAAAATGGCTAAACCCTCGACTTTGAAATTTTATAATCTGCCCAGGTAAATCCTTCTACGCGAACGCGGAAGGACCCTCGTGTTCGCGAAGCACAACTTCACTTGGCCCAGATTTCCTTCATCGCAAACGCGATACCCCTGCCGCGATGCAGTAGCAGCCTTCTCCCTCCTATGTGAATGCGGGACCCTCTTCACGAACGCGTAGGCATACGACCTCACAGCTTCACGAACGCGTAATGTTAAGCTTCCACCATCCTTGGATCCTCTTCGCGAACGCGAGACACCACTCGCGAACGCGAAAAACCAAGCCAGAACTGGAGACCTGCTGCATTTTCTGCAATTCTCTAAGTCCAAAAATGACCTGTTGATCATCCGAAACACACCCGAGGTCCCCGGGACCTCAATCAAACATGCCAACCAATCCTAAAACATCATTCAAACTTGTTCCAACCTTCGGAACGCTCAAAACAACATGAAAATACCAAATTAACATCGGATTCAAGCCTAAGAACTCCAAAAACTCTCAAATTCCGCTTTCGGTCAAAAAGTCTATCAAACCTCGTCTGAATGACCTAAAATTTTGCAAGCATGTCACATTCAACACTACGGAGCTACTCCAACTTCTAGAATTCCATTCCAACCTCGATATCAAAAACTCACTATCAAACCGAAAACTTTAAAAATTCAACTTTCGGCATTTCAAGCCTAAATAAGCTATGGACCTCCAAAACACAATCCGAACACGCCCCTAAGCCCGAAATCACTCAACGGAGCTAACGGAACCAACTGAATTCCATTCCGAGTCCATCTTCACATTGCTTCGACTATGGTTCAAATTTTAAAGCTTAAGCTTTCTTTTAGGGACTAAGTGTCCCAAAACACTCTGAAACTCAAACAAGCATAGAGACATATATGAAGTAGTAAAAAGATGAGGGTAATGGCTGACATATCCTGCTCGGTCTCCAAGGTCGCCTCCTCGACTGGCTGACCCTGCCACTGAACCTTTTACTGAAGCAATGTTCTTTGACCTCAGCTTTCGAATCTGCCTGTCCAATATTGCCACTGGCTCCTCAACATAAGATAGATCCTTGTCCAACTGGACTGAACTGAAATTCAACACATGCAACGGATCGTCGTGATACTTCCGGAGCATCGAAACATGAAATACTGGATGAACTCCTGCCAAGCTGGGAGCTAAGGCAAGCTCATAAGAAACTTCCCCAACACGTCTCAATATCTCAAAAATGACCAATAAACCTCGAACTCAACTTCCCTTTTTCCCAAATATCATAACGCCCTTCACAGGCGAAACCCGAAGTAGAACCCGCTCTCCAACCATATAGGCAACATCACGAACCTTCCGGTCCGCGTAACTCTTTTGTCTGGACTAGGCTGTGCGGAGTCTTATTCTGAATCACCTTAACCTTCTCCAAAGCATCCTGAACCAAGTATGTGCCCAATAATCTAGCCTCACCCAGTTCAAACCAACCCACTGAGGATCTACACCGCCTACCATACAAGGCCTCATACGGTGCCATCTGAATGCTAGACTGATAGCTGTTATTGTAGGCAAACTCTGCCAGTGGCAAGAACTGATCCCAAGATCCTCCAAACTCCATCACACACGCATGAAGCATATCCTCAAGAATTTGAATAGTGCACTCGGATTGTCCGTCCGTCTGGGGGTGAAATGCTGTGCTTAACTCCACCCGAGCACCTAACTCATCCTGTACGTCCCTTCAGAACTGTGATGTGAACTGAGTACCTCTATCTGAAATGATGGAAACTGGAATGCATACAAATGAACAACCTCCCGGATATAAATCTCCATCAATCACTCCGAAGAATAGGTAGTACACATAAGAATGAAGTGCGTGGACTTGGTCAGTCGATCCACAATCACCCAAATGGCATCGAACTTTCTCAAAGTTCGTGGGAGCCCAAATACAAAGTCTATGGTGATCCGCTCCCACTTCCACTCCGGAATCTCTATCAGCTGAAGCAACCCACCCGGTCTCTTGTGCTTATACTTCACCAGCTAACAATTGAGGCACCGAGCTACAAACCCAACTATATCTTTCTTCATCCGCCTCCACTAATAGTGCTGCCTCAAATCCTAGTACATCTTTGCGGCACTCGGATGGATGGAATACCGCAAACTATGGGTCTCTTATAGAATCAACTCCCGAATCGAAGCCCATCAACATTGGGTACACATACCTGACCCTGTATCATCAATACCCTGTCATCACCAATAGTAACATGTCTGGCATCACCGTGCAAAACCTTGTCCTTAAGGACAAGCAAATAAGGTCATCATACTGACACTCCCCGATACGATCAAATAAGGAAGACCGAGAGACCACACAAGCTAGAACCCGACTGTTCTCCAAAAGATCCAATCTCACAAACTGGTTGGCTAAGGCCTGAACATCCATCACCATGGGCCTCTCTGCTGCTGGTAAATAAGCCAAACTCCCCAAATTCTCCGCCCGGTGACTCAAAGCATCGACCACCACATTGTCCTTGCTTGGGTGATACAAGATAGTGATATCATAGTCCTTCAGTAGCTCTAAACACCTCCTCTGGCTCAAATTAAGATCCTTCTGCTTGAACAAATGCTGCAAACTTCGGTGATCAGTGTAGATCTCACAAGGAACACCGTACAAATAATGATGCTAGATCTTCAAGGCATGAACAATAGGAGCTAACTTGAGATCATGGACAGGATAATTCTTCTCAGGTACCTTCAACTGTCTGGACACGTAGGCAATCACCCTACCATCCTTGCATTAATACCGCTCCAAGGCCAATCCTCGAGGCATCACAATAGACAGTATAAGACCTAGAACTTGTAGGCAATATCAAAACTGGGGCTATAGTCAAAGCTGTCTTGAGCTTCTGGAAGCTCGCCTCACACTCTTCTGTTTACTGGAATGGAGCACCCTTCTGGGTCAGCCTGGTCATAGGTGTTGCAATAGATGAAAACCCCTCAACAAATCGACGGTAATAACCCGCCAAGCCAATAAAGTTGCGGATCTCTGTAGCTGAGGATGGTCTGGGACAACTCTGCACTGCTTCCACTTTCTTCGGATCCACCTGTATACCCTCACTCGATACCACGTGGCACAAGAATGCCACGGAATCCAACCAAAACTCACATTTTGAGAACTTTGCATATAACTTCTTTTCCCTCAAAGTCTGAAGCACTGTCCTCAGGTGCTGCTCATGATCCTCCCGACTTCGGGAGTATACCAAAACATCATCAATAAAGACAATGACGAACGAGTCAAGATATGGTCGGAACACACTATGCATCAAATGCATAAAGGCTTCTGGGGCATTGGTCAACCCAAATGACATAACAAGGAACTCGTAATGACCATACCAAGTCCTAAAAGTAGTCATCGGGTTGTCTGGCTCCCGAATCTTCAATTGATGGTAACCCGAACGCAAGTGCATCTTAGAAAATAGTAGATCATAAATACGAGGCAAAAGATACCAGCTCATCACTGTAACTTTGTTCAACTGGCGATAATCAATGCACATACACATAGAACCAACCTTTTTATTCACAAACAAGATAGGAGCACCCCAAGGTGATACACTAGGCCAAATTAAACCCTTATCAAGCAATTCCTGTAACTGATCTTTCAACTCCTTCAACTCAAGAGGGGCCATACAATATGGAGGAATAGAAATGGGTTGGGTGCCTGGCAATAGATCAATGCCAAAATCAATATCTCTGTCAGGTGGCATACCCGGAAGGTCAGCTAGAAACACATCAGGGATGTCCCGTACTACTGGGACTAAATCAACTATAGGGGTATCAACACTAACATCTCTCACATAGGCCAGATACGTGTCACACCCCTTCTCAACCATTCACTGAGCCTTAAGGAAAAAAATAACTCTACTAGGAGTGTGACCTAAAGTACCCCTCTACTCTACTCACGGTGCACCTAGCATAGCCAGCGTCGTAGTTTTGGCGTGACAATCAAGAATAGCATAATGGGATGACAACCAGGCCATGCCCTATGATGATAGAAATGGAGACAAATAAGAATAAGTGGAGCCTGGATCGAATAGAACCGATGCATCTCTATGACAAACCAGGACAATACCTATGATGATAGAATTGGAGGTGACAACCTCAGTACGAGCAGGAAAGGCATAATATCTGGCCTGGCCTCCCCCTCTAGGGCGACCTCTACCTCCCCGACCTCTACCTCTAGCTGGATGAGCCGGCAGGGTAGCAACTGGAGTTATAACTATAGTCTGAGAACTCTACGGGGCACGATGTGGCTGAGAAGTCTATGGAGGTGCACCCCTCCTAAGTCTGGGGCAATCCCTCACCATATGGCGTGTGTCACCACACTCAAAACAAGCTCTGGGAGGACGTGGTGGTTGTGGTTGGATCGGGCCAGGTCTGCTAGTTTGACCATTGAAAGCACCTCATGCACGAGGCGTACTAGATACTGGAGGTGCATAATAAGGCTTTTGAGGTCTAGGAGGAGCTGGAATACCACTGGCTGCTGGATGAGCTAAATTAATAGGGCGACTCATATAACCCCTACCATGACAAACTACAGTTGGAGCACAGACGCTAGAATAATGGCCCGACTCTCGAGACCTCTTGGCCTCCCTCTCCTCTCTAACCTGAGCATGCATACCCTTCACTATCCTAGCAATGGTCACCACCCGCTGATAAGAAATATCTATCTCCAAGCCATGCTATACTTGATGCTGGGAATGATCCCCTCAATAAACCGGTAAACTCTCTCACGAACTGTAGCAACCAAGGCTGGTGCATGCCTAGCCAAGTTAGTGAAACTAACAGCATACTCCGAAACAGTCATAGTGCCCTGTCGCAAATGCTCAAACTCTATGCGCTATGCGTCCTTGGGTTCTGAGGAACAAACTCTCTCAAGAACATATCTGAAAACTGAGTCCAAGTGAGGGATGTTTCCTCATCTGGGCTGTCCAACTCAAAAGTACGCTACCACTGGTAGGCGGCTCCTCGAAGCTGGAAGGCAGTGAAAGAAACCCCACTCGATCCTGATATACCCAGTGCGGAGGATACAGTGACACTCCTCTAGAAATCCCAAGGCATCATCTGATGCTAAACCACTGAATATAGGAGGCTTATACTTCTTAAACCTCTCAAGCCTCTGCTGCTCATCCTCTGAAGCCACTGGCCTGTCCTCAGGCTGATCTGGAACTGCAAGCGGTACCTGTATAACCTCTGGGATCTGATCAACCTGGACTCGCTGCTCAGGAGCGCGGGTGGTGGGAGTCTGTGCTCCTCCCCTGGCCTTGGATGTGGCTGCAACAAGGAGAATCAGCTCTACCTGAGCTCGAGTAGTGTACATGCTCACGAACAGTGCAAGAGTCTCCTGAAGAGCTGGAATAGTAGTAGCAGTAGGCGTATAAGGTGCCTGGACTCCGACTGGAATTGCTAGTGGTTCTTTCGTGGAAGCTCGCGCAGGTGCTCTGGCTGCACCACGAGCGCGTCCTCGACCTCTACCCCGGCCCCAACCTCTGACGGCTCTAGCAGGGGACGCGGGTTCCTGGTCATCTCCGGTAGCATGTGTCCTCACCATCTGTGAGAGAATAGAAGATAAAAGTTTAGAATTGTGATATCAAAAATCTCGCACGACAAGGAAATCAAATGAAGTGAAGTTTTTCCTAACAGTTACATAGCCTATTGTAGATTAGTAGAGACGTCTCCATATCGATCCGCGAGACTCTAATAAATCGTCTTGTGATTCATGACTCCTATGAACCTAGAGCTCTGATGCCAACTTGTCACGGCCCAAGTTCTCCCTCCGTGAACTGTCGTGATGGTACCTAGTCAATACGACTAGGTAAGCCTAACAATTGCGAAAAAAGAAACAAAAAATGCGGAAAAACTAATAAAAACTGAAGATAAACAATATAAAGGCGTTTAAGATGTCGCTCGACATATACTAATACAAGATCTCAAAAACTAAACAACTTCTAAATACCCGGAATCTCATGAAATCATAATCTAAGGATACTACATAGTGCTCTAACTCCAGAATGTCTAAAAGAAAGTAAATACAGAAGGGATGTAACTATAAGACAGAATGGAGAGGGACTCCTCGGTCTGTAGACGCGGCAGATATACCTCAAAGTCTCTGAGGGATCGCCTTGCCTCAAGGATGGTAGGGCTGAGCCAAAGAACCTGGATCTGCACATGAAAAACACGCACAAAAAGGGCATGAGTACACTACAACGGTACTCAGTAAGTGCCAAGCCTAACCTCGGTCGGGTAGTGACGAGGAAAGTCAGGGCCCTACTGATTATAGATGAAATAAACAAGGTAAACAGTATAGAATACGACAGTATAATTCAAGTGTTAATAGTCTATATCAATTAAAAACACAGAAGGAATCTAACTCAGTGCAGAGAAATAGCTACAGGGGATCTCCACGGATATCGTCACGTAGTCGCAAACATAAATGTCCAGAGGATCTCCCGAGATACCATCCCGTAGTCTGAATCAAAAAGATGCAGGGGAAACTCCCAGAATACCAATCTATAATCTCAAAGTAAATATCCAGTACATGGGATCTATCGGGTGCTGTCCCGTAGTCCCAAATATAACTATGTAGGGGGATCTACTGGAATACCGATCCGTAGTCCCAAAGTAAACAAACAGGGGGATCTCCCGGGATATCGTCCCGTAGTCCCAAAGTAAACACACAGCAGCAACACGAAGAATATTCAGCACAACCCAAGTTTCTACCAAGGTAAAACAAGTATTTCTATCCTAGCATGCTGCACAAAATTCAAATAAAGCAGTTTAAGCATGTAAGCAATTAAGTCACTTAGACATGCTTTCCTAATCTAACAATAGGTTTAAATTGCAAGTAATGTACAACAAGGAAGAAAAACATAGTTATAGTTACTTAATAAAAATAGGATTTTCAACAAATAGCACATGTACGCGCTCGTCACCTCACGTACAAGGCATTTCATATATCAAAAACACCAAATCCTAAGGGGAGTTCATCCATACAAGGTTAGACAAGCCACTTACCTCGAACCGACTCAAAAATCAACCCGAAACCACGCTCTTGCCGCGAGTACTCGACTCCAAATGGCCCAAATCTATTCAAATCAATTGCATAATATATATATAACTTCAAGTAACTAATTTCACTAATTAATTCGAAGCTAACACGCGAAATTAAGAAAATTGCCCAAAACGTCCCCTGGGCCACATCTCAGAATCGGTTAAAAGTTACGGATTATGAACCCCCATTCACTCACGAGTCTAACCATACAAAAATTATCCAAATCCGATGTCAAATTCCAAATCAAAACTCGAAAATTAGGCCTAAGAACTTTTTCAATTTTTCCCCAATTTCTCACCCCAAATCTGAAATTAGATGATGAATTCACATTTATATTAATGGGTTATAAGGAAAAAGGAGTTAGGAATCATTAGCCAATCGATATCTTTGAAAATCCCTCAAAATCTCGCTCAAATCCGAGCTCCCAAACTCTAGTTTTGATAAAAATGGCTAAACCCTCAACTTTGAAATTTTATAATCTTCCCAGGTAAATCCTTCTTCAGAACGCGGAAGGACCCTCGCGTTCGTGAAGCACAACTTTTCTTGGCCCAGATTTCCTTCATCGCGAACACGATGCCCCTGTCACGAATGCGGTAGCAGCCTTCTCCCTCCTGCCCGAATGCAGGGCTCTCTTCGCGAACACGTAAGAATACGACCTCACAGCTTCGCGAACGCGGGAACATCATCACGAACGCGAACCGTTAAGCTTCCACTAGCCCCAACTCCTTTTTGCGAATGTGAGACCCTTCTCGCGAACGCGAAGAAGGAAACCAGAAATGGAGACCCGCTGCATTTTTAAGTCCAAAAATGACACGTTGAGTATCTGAACCACACCCGAGGCCCCCGGGACCTCAACCAAACATGCCAACTAATCCTAAAACATCATTCAAACTTGTTCCAAGCTTCGGAACGCTCAAAAGAACATCAAAACACAAAATTAATAGTGGATTCAAGCCTAAAAACTCTAAAACTCTCGAATTTCACTTTCGGTTAAAAAGTCTATCAAACCTCGTCTGAATAACCTGAAATTTTGCAATCACGTTACATTCAACACTACGGAGTAACTCCAACTTCCAGAATTCCATTCCGACCCTGAAATCAAAATCTCACTATCGAACCGGAAGCTTCAAAAATTCAACTTTCAACATTTCAAGCCTAAATAAGCCACTGACCTCCAAAACACAATCCGAACACGCCCCTAAGCCTGAAATCACCCAACGGAGCTAACGGTACTGACGAGATTTCATTCCGAGGCTATCTTAACACTGCTCTAACTATGGTCCAAATTCTAAACCTTAAGCTCTCTTTTAGGGACTATGTAACCCAAAACACTCCGAAACTCAAAAAAAATCATCCCTACAAATCAAAATAGCAGAAATAAGCACGGGGAATGCAGTTATTAGGCAACATTTGCGAAGCCTATTCCCTTAGCAAATGTGACTAAAATATCACAAATGCAAACCTACCCAGAATGGCATACACTTCGCAATTGCGAGTGAGGAATCGGAATTGCGATACCTGACCCTCACCAGTTCTCTTCGCTGTTGATACCCAATTTTCCCTATATATTATTAATCTGCAAAATATCTTCATAATAGCATATATAAGAATATCCAAATGTTTTATTATTTTTTCATATTTTTTGAAGGTTTTTAAATCAATCTATTTCCCCTTTTCATCCGTAAAATCTCAACAGTTATTTCCAAAATTATTATTTTTGATGATTCATTTATTGGATTCTCATATTTATGCCAAAATATGGCTAAGGTAATTTTTACATATTTTATTTTTTTGGTATTTTTTAAAGCCAATTTCATATAATTGCAATATTAGCCTTTTTAAGATTTAGTTGTGTTTTATATTCATAAAATTAAGCCCTATATTTTTAAATTGTTATTTACATGTTGTGAATCATTTTAGTGCTTTTAATTTATTCTCAAAAATTTATTTACTATTTTTGTAATTTAAAAAGGGGAAAATTGGCTATTTAAATAATAGCCCAATTGTATTTCAATTTTAACCTAAAATTAAACCCAATTTTCCCGGCCCAATTTCAATTAAACCCCGACCCTAACCAAATTCCAACCAACCCAAACCCGGATCCCCTACCTACCCTCTTTAATCTAGGCCATTGATTATTCAGATCAACGACCATCATACACTTTTCCTAAAATAAACCTAAACGACCCCTTACCCTAATTCTTTTTCACCAAACGCCGTCCTTGAATCCCTCTTCTCCCAATTCTCTCTGCAGCCTCACATGAACCCTAGCCACCGCCACCCAATTCCACCCTAATCCACCTCAATCCCCACCTAATCCATGGCCTCCCATGGCCGATTGAGACGTATACCGGCCTCCTACATCTTCTGGTGGCCCGTTTGTGCGATTTCATGGCCAGACCTTGAGGAAATTTTGTCCAGTCTTTACTCAACTTCCGTTCATGGCCTTTCTCCGGCCAACCATGGTCGTTCAAGACAGATCCTTGACTTTTCTAGTTAGATCGTTAACTTTCAAGGTCTTTCTCACCTTTTTTGGGTTCTCTGAAACCCTAGCTCTAAGGTTTTTTGATCTTCTTTCAGATCTATAATAGATCTCTGCATATTACGAACTTCTTAAGTGTTTTCTTGAGGGTTCTTCGATTTTCTTTCAAAATGACTCTTCGTTTTTTCAACGATTAGGGTTTTTCTTAACTTCTTTTAAAGATCTCTTCTCTAATTTTTAATGTTGTTTTACGATTTTACTATGTTCAAACAACTTGTTATGCTTTCCTTCTACTTGATTCAGCATGTTGAAAAACCTAGTTCCTTTTTGGTCTCATCCGAGTTCTGAAACTATTTATTTAAATGTGTACTTGTTCAATTAAGTTCTTTGTTTCTGACTCTCTTCACCTTATTTGACTTATCTAATTTGAGTTCTTATCATGTCTTAAACTTGACTACTATCGAAGCCCTAATTTCTTAAAAGGGATTTTCCTCACTTATTACTACTGTGAGACCTTAACTTGTTTCTGACTCTCTTACCTATTACTATGTTCTTCTTTACTTTTGATTCTATGTGACTACTTGACCTACTTGACTACTGTACTTCGAATAAGTCTCTTTTACTACTGAATCCTAGCTTACCCCTACTGCTACTGTATGTTTGTGTTGCTTCTTTTTGTCAAAATGTTTGACCCTGCATGTCTGTTCATTCCTTGCTATTTATATGTTGAGGTGCAGAATCTTGAGCCTTTCTAGATTGATTCTGACTCCCTCAGTGTTGCCACTGATTGCAAAGGGTTCCCTTATAAACCCTAATCTTTTACTCATTTGTTTAAATTTATTGATTCCTTTCCTTTACTATGATGTTTGATCTTGCTGAATCCTCTCCCAAAACTAAGCATATTTTGTACTTAGACTTGATTATTTACTTCATGTTCTTACTGTCCCTTATATGGCAATAATCAATCCTTCTATAACTGATTTCTTTCCTTAATTAAACCTGCCAGTATCCGTTAAGTAGTCATTCCTTAATTAAAGGGAATCACTTGTGTTAATTGATTCTGATTGTGATTACTTCCATGTTTGTGTTAAGACTTTACTTATTACCTTACTATTCATTTGTTTTCAAAACTATAAATACCCTCACTCTCTTCTTTTGAAACACACGAACAATTTGAGTTCAGAACACACACTTACACTCAAAAACTCTCTCTTTCTCTACTGCTACTTGTTCTGCTGCTCTGTCTAGCCGGCTGAAAGCCAAGGCTAGACTGTGGAATCTTGCTTGTTTTACCTTTCTGCACTTTGTTTCTCTACTGGTATGTCCTAGTTAATTTTCAAGCCTCAACAACAACATGCTTTCTTTAGTTGCCTCGGTTTCTTATACTTGTCTACTTCTGCTCATGATTTTGCATTCAAATCACATTATTAGCATGATGTAATGTGTTCCCTTCCCCTTTTAGATTAATGCTTCCATATGTGTTTACTTGTCAGTCACTTATTGTATACTTTCTACCTTATAAATCCTAAACCCCCATATCCCCTCTATGTGCTTGTGTTCCTTTGGCTGGTTTGTGGCCATGCCAGCATCAGCTATTGTTGTGCATGACCAAACCAGGCCCCTGTTGGGGTCATACAATGTATCCCCAAAATCCCTTGCCCCTTTTGTATAACTACTGATTCTGTTAGTTGCTTTCAAAAATGACTATTACTGCGGGTTTCAAAAAATAAACCTCTCTTTCAAGTTATGTCCTGCACTTCCACTATATTCTTAGAGTCAAGGTTCTGCCCCTTTTGTGTGAGCCTTGCCTTGGGAACGTTGAGCTCCCTCTGTACCTGGACACATAAGGGCTGACCCTTCCACACTACACTTATCTCTATCTGGCTATGCAAACCTAGGTGTAAGCACTGCCTGGGATCCCTTGAGATCCTTAGGGAACTTTAACACACCCAGGTATGAGAAAGGCTTTGAAATTCTAGCACTGAAGTAGTTCATTACATAACTCAGAGTGGAAATCAAGATCAGGCTTCCTTTGGTTGTAACTATCTTATTTCTGTACTTCTTTCGTAATTCAATTATTTGGGCTGTAATAATTTGTAAACAATATTGGGGCTGGCTAGTGAAAAGGGATGGGATGATTATGCTTGCTTTAGCTATTAGAAGTGTAGATAAAATGTCTATAGGGTGTATTTTGATGTGATCTGTTAGAGAACATGCCTATAGGATCTGCTTTAGTTTAACAAAATTCTGCATGCTTTACTTTTACATAATTAGAAACCATGTCTATAGGATCTAAATGGCCTTTAATAGAAATCATACCTATAGGAACTTCGCTTTGATCAAATAAACCCTGCCTACTCCACTTCATGTTCAAATTAGATACCATGCCTATAGGACTAAAATCAGCCTTTAATGTTTAGATATCATGTCTGTAGGAATTAAAATCAGCTATAATAGATATCATGGCTATAGGATCTAAAACCAGTTTAGTTTAAAAAATCAGTTGGGCTCGTACTCATCTGTCCGGAATCAGATTAAATAACCTACTCTTTTCGTGTTAAGCCATATCATTAGAGAGCATGCCTATAGGATCCAAATCGCCTGTTTAAAATTAAGCATTGCTTTACTGTGCCAATATAGATATCATGCTCATAGGACATCGCTGTTACGCCTAGGCAAGCCTTAGGTAACTACTAAAATAAAACTGGAACTACCTTTATTAATTTCCAACTATTACAACCAGCAGGCAGGCCTGATTCAGACTTTTTATTTGGGTTATATAATGAATCTGGTTCTGACTCAAACTCTGTTTTAGGATTTTTTTAAAAACTCAGACCTTAACTGTGTTTAAGTCATGCTATTTATATTCATTGTTTGCGGAGGTATACATGAGCCCTCTAATATTTTATATGTTTCCCCTTCAAAATACAGTCCTATGTGGGTTTTTTTGTATGCGGCCTTAGCCTTTTACCTTTAAACCTAAGAGTCAGCCTAAAACCCTCCCTCTTATAGGAATAGTAGTCTTAAACTCCTTCGGACTGATAGGAATGGGATGGGTAATAGCATGCAATAGAGGTCGAGACTTATCCACGCTTTAATACCTTAACGGGGTGGGAATGGTAGATATGGATATGATGACCGGTGCACTAATATCACGTGTATTACCTCTTCTGAGGAGTGTCATACCGAGTATTGCATTGAGGTGATCCATATTATAAACAAGCCTAGGACCCCCTTTTATTGTTTTGCAAGCATGTTTAGTCTATAACTTTTTCAAACCTTGCATTTCAATAATTGTTCCAAACGCTTGTATGTTTAACTTAAATCCCCTCTTTCTTGAGCCTTACTTATTTACTTGCTATCTTCACAAATTCACAAAAACTATCTGGCCGGGAACCGTACTTGTGGATCCTGAGAGGTGCCTAACACCTTTCCCTTAGGATAATTTCTAGCCTTTACCCAATCTTTGGTTATCAAACCTTGTTGTAAATAAACTCTATAGGTGTCCTAATGCTCCTTAAATCATTAGGTGGTGACTCTTCCAATACCTAATTCCCAAAACAAAATGAGTCATTATACCCCATGAATGTCGAAACATGTAAACTCCTCTTCGTTTGGAAAGGGGAAAAAAATGGGGGCGCGACAGCATGGCAACTCTGCTGGGGATCTTTAGGCTTTTACCATTTCAGACTATTCTTGTGAATTTGTACCTCCCTTATGTGCAATTACTTGTTTAAATTTCTTTAAGCATTTAATTTCTTTTTCAAGATGTAAAACTGACATGTCTTCCTTGTTTCTTTCCTTTATTGTCGTTTTAAATTATAAAACTGTTGTATTTATTGCTTTCTTAACGTGCAAATACATGTTAACATGTTTTTTATTATTGCATAATCATGCTCAACATCATACTCCACTCGTGCCACACAAATACTATAGCAACACTTATAATGAGTGGTTGCGCTCTTCCCATATCATTACCCCCTAAATTTGGAAAGGCGTATTTGCGGTAAAACTAGTCGATCAGTGGTGCAGTCGACAGTTCCGTACCTTCCCCCTTGAGTTGTCCACTCAAGGTTACCAGTCTAAAACCCCATAGAAACCTTACTCTGTTCAAATTGTGTTCATCATGGTCTAACCTAGTCGGGTCAGTTATGTTGTACACATAATGATCCTTTAAGATAGCCTTGTCCAAAGTTTACCGGGTTTCCCTGAACCCAAACGGACATTACCACGTTCTGTGCATTTATTTGGAGAACTAAATGCTTCATGCCAATTGTTGGTATTAAATAGTCGAGTCTGGTAGGGGTAAGGGCCTAACCTCATTTGTTTTGCAGAGATATAACGCACGTAGTCCCTAGATTCGGCATTGTCACCAACATCCACCTAAGACTGCTAAGATGGTGAAGGGATTTACCCTCCAGTGACCAAACTCTCGTCCGCAAATATCTGGGAAATCTACCATCCCTCTTAGAGATCTAACCTAACAACATGATCATAGAAGCTACAACACTGTTCTAGGATTGTGAGAGGGTCGTGTTCCGCTTTGGGGACATTGAAATGACGCCCTTGCTGGCGGAGACAGGAGGACTGGCCGGTCTAGTATGGGTGACTCCGAGCTTGCTAATGCCTGAGAACCGCAAAGGCAAGGGTTTCTTCAAAATGATGGGTCTGAAGAAGAACACAGAATTGACAGGTCTGAAGAAGGCACAGAATTGACATGTCTGAAGGAGTCATACATCCCTTTTGACAACTTGTATGAAAGGTACGGTCACAACAAATCCTACTGTACCTACCCTGATGAGTTTTCCATTATATCCTTGGGGCAAATCCATCGAAGGGTTTTCGTCTTCATGTTTTATTTTCTGGGGTTAATCGTGTTTCCGATGAAGAAAGGGAGAATCCATACCAGGCTGGCTATGGTAACTAAGACCCTAATGGAAGGGATTGGTGGGCAGCCATTCAACATCGTGCCCATGATCATTTCAGACATATACCGAACTTTGGAGAAGTGTCAACGAGGAGCAAAACACTTCGAAGGCTGCAATTTATTACTCCAACTCTGGCTCATGGAACATCTCCAAAAGGGCAAATACCGACAAGAGATTCAGCAAAGGGACTGGGATGATCACATTGCTTTCCATCATTCAAAGCGAATGAATTACATCCCCAATATGTTCGCTCAGCCTGAGAATGCCAAAGGATGGACTGAGATATTTGATAATCTGACAGAAGAATAGGTTCAATGGATGTTCGAGTGGTTTCCTACCGAGGAATTCATTGCCCAATCCAGAGATGCACCTTTCGTGATACTGATCGGTCTGAGAGGAACATACCCTTACGTCCCTCTCCAAGTTATGAGGCAAGCTGGTAGAAAGCAAGTCGTACCTAGGGTCGACAAGATGAGTCATTTTCGGGCTGACTTCCAAAATGATGATAGCCCTTACAAGTGCCAAGCTCAGCATATGTGGCACTGCAAGATCATAATGGGAAGAGATACCATCAAACCAGACAGGTACCATGCGGGTTGTGCTCCTTTCTACTCCGGTTGGTTGGAAGACAATCATGATGGTCTGGTCTAGCCAGGGTTTGCTCGAGGTCACAGGATTATAGATGAAAGGGCCGCGACACAGGTCAAGTACAGCCTGTTGCACAAAAGGATCCGTGAGTACGAAAACAAACATCGCGAGATACAAGAGTCCAACCAGAAGCTGATTGAGGAACGGAAAGACATCGCTGTTAGTGCCAACAAGCGGCTAGAATACTTGGAGCGAGACATAGTGGAACTAGAGAGAAAATTTCTCAAGAGGGTCAAAGATTGTCAAAATGCTAAAGGGACTGAAGGCGGACACCTAGCTAGAGCGTACCTGTTGCTGGGACTCCGCTAGTTTGGGAAGCTATTCGACGGAGCCAAGGATGCCGAATCTGGGGAAGGTCCTTCAGGGATCAAGTAGATAGGATTTTATCTTTTCGCTTTATAAATGTAATAAGGCCAATGGCCATCAGGGACTTTTTATTTCCTGTTTATTTAGTGTCAATTTGGGATTCGTGTTATTTTCTATCAATAAAATGAGGCATTTAGCATTCTAAGTTCTCCAAATAAACTTGTTGCTAGGCTTACCTCGGGCACAAAGAGGTCCCCAAATTAGGACACGATTTACATCCTCACACTATGTGTTTAAATATTGCAATACTTTTTATGATCCTCACTAACTTGGTTACCTTTTTGTTTTATTCTTTGTTTTTGTTTTTAGTATTCCCTTCCCCAAAGGTTAGTTTGTGCACGAGATCCAGGGGCCCTCCACCCACTCCTCCTCTTAGTCCTGTAAAAAACAAGAACAAATGCAAGATGGAAGATTTGAACAACGTCATAAAGGATAATCCAACTGAACCGGTAGAGGCCACTAAAAGCCATGGTACTCAGGAGAACATGTCACAACTGAAGCAGAAGTTGCCAAAATTCCAAGAAGAACTCGATCAGGTTCGGAATTTGGCAAGCCTGTCATTTTCCCTCAGCACCCCAGATGTCAATATCCCCAACACTCAAAACCCTATACCTTCTCAAAACATCCCAAAGCAACATATTGTTCCACCAAAGACCCAGTGCAACACCTGCCATATCCTAAACAACACTCCACTACTCATCCTAGAACCTCAAAACTCCACAAATGATCATTTCCACACCCACACACCAGGCCTCCACAACACCCATATCTATGTGGAAACCATGCCACACTCCACCCAACCTATCTCAAGCACAGCCGAGTCTGATGAAAAAGATCTGCTTATCAGAAACCTGGTTGAGGAACTTAAGAAATTGACTAGCCGAATTCAGGGCGTTGAAGGAAGTAAAGGAATCGAGGGGCTAAACTATAAGGATCTTTTCATACAACCTGATGTCGAACTGCCCTAGGGGTAAAACCTCTTAAGTTTAAAATGATTGATGGTACAGGTGATCCAAGGGTCCATCTGAGAACATACTGCGACAAGTTGGTTGGAGTAGGGAAAAACGAGAGAATCTGCATGAAGCTGTTCATGAGAAGTTTGAAGGGAGATGCGTTTCTTGGTACATCAGCCAAGATCCAAAGAAGTGGTCAAGCTGGGTAAGCATGGCGTCCGACTTTATGGACAGGTTCATGTTTAATATAGAGAATGCGCCAGACGTGTTCTATATTCAGAATCTAAAGAAGAAGCCCATAGAGTTGTTTCGCGATATACTACTCGTTGGAGGTCCGAAGCTGCTAAGGTCAGACCTGGCTTAGAGGAGGGACAAATGAACAAATTCTTTGTTCGGGCTCAGGACCCGCAATACTATGAATGACTGATGATGATCGAGAACCACAAATTCTCCGACATTATCAAATTGGGTGAGAGAATTGAAAAGGGTATCAAAAGCGGTATGGTTACAAATTTCGAGGCCTTGTAGGCTACAAATAAGGCCTTATAGTTTGGTGGTGTGTCCAAAAAGAGGGACGTAGGAGCCGTGATGGTTGCACAAAGGATAAAATCTCCCCTCAGATACCAAACTTACCCAATACCTCCACTCATATATCAGCCAACCCCAAATTACCAATCACCTTCACCCTCATACCAAGCTCCACCGCCAACTTATCAGTCACCTCCCCCTCTTACATATCAGCCTACTTCACCCAGATATTCCCAACCTGCACATGTCTACCAAACCTATAATGCTCAACCATCCCACTATCAATCACCTCCTGCATGCCAAAAATTCCCTAGACCCCCACCTAATTTTGATCGCAGACCTCCAAAATAATATATAGCCATTGCTGAACCCATTGACCAGTTGTATGAGAGATTCAAAGCTGCTGGTTATGTCACCCCCATCCCTGCTGCAACCCCTGAGAACCCTTCTCAGTGGGTTAACCCAAACAAATCTTATGCATACTACTCCGGCATGAAAAAGCACACCATCGATGAATGCCGTTCTTTGAAAGACAAGATCCAATCCTTGATTGATAACAAGATTATTGAGGCAAAGGAACCCGCTCCAAATGTCCGCAACAACCCTCTACCAGACCATAAGGGTGGAGGTATCCACATATTGAAATAGAAGATAACTGGGATCCCAAGGGATCAATTGGGTTGATCGCAGAAGGCGATAATCCAAAGAAGCCGATAGTTACTCTCAATCCAATCATAGTCCAGATTCAACCATCCAAGGACGCTAAGGTGAAGTTCTCTATACCACTAGAATTTGAAGCAACATCATCCGCAAAGACACCAGCACCAATTGATGTCGAATTCATGTCTCCGGCAAATGCACCCACACTATTTGAGGTTGCAGTTTTGCCACCCAAGGCACATGCTCCATTCAGAGTGAGGATTGCCACACCGATCCCAGTGGCAATGTCGACCATGACACCATTCCATATAATGGTTGTACCCTGGGACTATATGGCTAAAGCGAGAAGGAAAGGCAAGGTCCGGTTCGAAGAGAATGTTGCAGCGCAGGGTATGACAAAAACTGGTAGAGTCTATACTCCTGAACATCAATCTGAGTCAAACAAGAAGGCCTCCAATCGGTTTCCAATCATTGAGACATGTCTAGACGACTTCTAGAGGAAAATATAGGCCAAAGAGTATTTGGTCATCGACCAGTTAAACAAGACACCAGCACAAATATCCATTCTCTCTATGCTGCAGAATTTTGAGGCACACAAGAATGCTCTGTTAAAGGTGCACAGTGAAACATACGTACCAAACAACATCACTGGCGGGGAAATGGTTAACATGGTAGGACAAGTACTGGAGAGCCATAAGATCACCTTTCATGAGGACGAGCTGCCACCTGAAGGGTTGGGGCACAACAAGGCACTACACATCACCGTGCAATGCAAGGACTATTTCATCAACAGAATCCTAATCGATGGATGTTCCAGTCTCAATATTTGTCCACTGGTAACCTCAAGAAGTTGGGTAAAAGACTACACGAGATAAAAGACGGAGCAATCAATGTGAAAGCCTTTGATGGTTCTTAGAGGTCCACCATTGGTAAGATTATTCTATACTTGCAAATGGGACCAACATGGTTCAATGTCGATTTCCAGGTGATAGATGTGCCAGCATCTTATAATTTACTGCTGGGACGACTATGGATTCATGCCGCTGGGGCCGTAGCATCAACACTACATCAGGCAGTAAAATTTGAATGAAATCACCAGGAAGTGATCATTCATGGCAACAGTAGTTACCCTATATACAGTCGCTAGACCCTTCCGACAATCGAGGGAAGAAGAAAGTTGGGTGGAGAGACCTACCACCACATTGAACGGGTCAATGCTATCTCTAAAGACAAGTGGTAGGATAACAAAATCGAGAGCATACTGAATTGGAGCGGGTATGAACCTGACAAAGGGCTCGACAAGAACCTCCAGGGAATCTCTAAGCCCATAAAACTCAAGAAGCATGGTACTACTTTCCGTTTAGGATATGATTACACCTGGGAATAATTCAACAACTGGTCGCCGCTATGGCGTGGTCCTTACTATCCACTGGAGTAGCTAATACCGTGTCTGGAGCAAACTTTCCAACAAGACGACATTATTTATGGGTCAGATAAAGAAGAAGCACTTGCAGCAATGAAAAACATGCTCCTAGAAGACAATAACATGGATTGTTGTGTTGTTCTCGAAGAGGAGGGGGAGGAACGCCCTTCCATACAGGCTGTGAGTAGAGGGGCACACCTCAACAATTGGACCATCAGGACAACCAGAGCCCGACAAGCCTCGGGCATTACTAATACTTATCTTGATGAACCAATGACTGTGACATGCAATGAGACAACACAACAAACAGACATTGATTCAGAGGAAGATGACATACCAGATGAGATTGCCAAAGAAGTTGAGAACTTTGAGAACAGACCTAAGTCCAACCTAGACGAGACCGAAATTGTCAACCTAGGAGATGCAGAAAACATCAAGGAAACGCGAATCAACATTCGCTTATCACCATCAGAGAAGAAAGAATACACAAAAATTCCACAACCTACAGGTCTCAGATGAATGGAGCTGTAGAAGCCACCAACAAGAATATCAAGAAGATATTGAGGAAAATGATAAAGAAGCACAAGTAGTGGCATAAGAAGATATCATTTTCTCTACTAGGGTATCGCACCACAGTCCGCACATCAATCGGGGAAACCCTCTATATGATGGTTTATGGTATAGAGGCCGTCTTTCCTGCTGAGGCAGAAATTCCTTCCCTAAGAATCACACAAGAAGCTGAGCTCGACGACATAGAGTGGGTAAAAAGGCGTTATGAGTAGCAAACATTTATAGACGAAAAAAGAATGAATGTAGTTTTCCATGGTCAACTCTGTCAGAACAGAATGTCCAGAGCCTTCAACAAGAAAGTCAAACCAAGACAAATCACACCGGGGCAGCTGGTATTAAAGAAAATTTTTCCGCATCAAGATGAGGCCAAGGGGAAGTTTTCTCCCAACTGGCAGGGTCCATACATAGTTCACCGGGTTCTGACAAGAGGAGCCCTCATACTTGCAGAAATGGACGGAGAAGTCTGGCCAAAGCCGATTAATTCAGTGCAGTCAAGCGTTACTATGTGTAATCTTTATGCTTTCCTTATATGATGTAAATTGAACTACACCTGACCTGATTCCCGTTTAAGAGGGGATACATAGGCATCCCTATGGGTTCGGTCACAATTCCATAAAATTTTCATTTCCCCCCGTAATTGGAAACTGGGGCTGAATTTTGAGGAGGACCCTCAAAATTCCGAAGTAATTTCAGCCGATCATCGCAAGCAACAGTCAGAAGCATCGACCCATTAAACTAGGGCAGAATTTTAAGGAGGACCCTCCAAATTCCGTAGCAAGAGAGGTTGCAATGTCCTGAACCATGTCATATTCGTCGGTTCATCTAGAAGCTATTTTTAATTATACGCTTATGTCATATCTTTACAATACCATGCATGTTTATTATCGAAACTGCTTTGTTTAGCAACGCTACCCCAATGATACATACAGTATCACCAGATCAAAGCCGAGCAGGTCAAGCAGAGCCAGCGGGGAAATGGATTAACCTTCCCCCTTTACAAAACTCACAATTTTTCTTTGGATGCAGGCATTAGAATCGCAAAATCATTAAACATACTGTACGCCCATGAGTAAGACTCTCCGAACCGTTGCACTTGCCAATATTTGCTATCAATAGACAAGTAATGCTCCGTAGTCACAATGCTCCTAGTAATCACAATGCCGCAATCTGCTATCAGCTACGAAAACTCTACTGTCATTTGTTATTTTATTTTTCTTACATAAGGCTACCATTATGCCTTCCGAGACTAAATGATGTCTCCATTTGCATTCTTGCATAAGGCTACCATTTTGACTTCCGAGGTTAAGCTCTACCTCTCTCTGCATTTGTATTTTTTGCATAAGGCTACCGTTCTACCTTTCGAGACTAAACGTTGTCTCCATCTGCATTTGCATTTCTGCATAAGGCTACCTTTCTGCCTTTTGAGACTAAACGCTATCTCCATCTGCATTCTTACATAAGGCTACCATTCTGCCTTCCAAGGTTAAGCTCTACCTCTCTCTGCATTTGCATTTTTGTATAATGCTACCATTCTGCCTTCCGAGACTAAACATTGTCTCTATCTGCATTTTTGCATAAGGCTACCTTTCTGCCTTCCGAGACTAAACAATGTCTCCATCTGCATTTGCATTTCTGCATAAGGCTTCCTTTCTGCCTTCCTAGACTAAACGTTGTCTCCATCTGCATTTGCATTTCTGCATAAGACTACTGTTATGCCGTCTAATCTGCATAAGGCTTCCATTCTGCCTTCCGAGACTAAATGCTGTCTCCATCTGCACTTGCATTTCTGCATAAGACTACTATTCCACCTTCCAATCTGCACAAGTCTACCTTTCTGCCTTCTGAGACTAAATGCTATCTCCATCTGCATTTGCATTTCTGTACTATTCTACCTTCCAATCGCATAAGCTACCGTTCTACATTCTGAGGTTAAGCTCTACCTCTCTCTGCATTGGCATCTTGCATAAGACTATCATTTTGCCTTCTGAAGCTAAGCTTTGCCTCCCGTCTTTTTTGAAACTAAGCACTATCCCAAGCACTATTTACTTCGCTTTTCTTATGGCTAAGCTCTGCCCTTCAAATTGCAAGACTAAGCTCTGTCTTGTCCGCTTCATGCTACTGCATCCTTTATGGGCTGAAATAATGCCAACTCATCTGAAGGCATCATCATTCGGAGGCACCATCGTCATAGCCCGAGAACACCATGTCATGGCCTGAGGATCCCTTTCAATCTTTTGCATATCATTATTCAAAGGCATCATGGTTCGGAGGCACCATCCTCATAGCCCGAAAGCATCATTTCATGGCCTACAAATCCCTTATCATACGCTCCATGGCCCAGGACGTCATGGTGTAAGGACGTCATCCTAACCGTCCAAAGACAACATTCATGGTCCGGCGGGAATTTGCATCATGTTTAAATTTATGAACAGAATACAGCTGTATTGTTTCAATGCAGGTGAACTGGCAAGCAACAGCCATCCTGGCAGCAATCCCACTCCAGTTCCCACAGCCATATCAAACCTTAACCATTCCTACAAGCCATCCACTCACCCCGTCTTGGATATTGCGTCCATTTTTGAAAAGTCTCCATCGGTATACCCCGCCAACGGATCCTGAACTACCTACGGCCTGATTCTTGTAAAACCAAGGATATGTAGGCAACTCAGAAGCCAGAGTGTGGCCTAAGCCTCTTCAGACCATTTCGCTCGGTCAAAATTGGTCACCATATCTTTACCCGACAACTCTTTCTTCCTTCCCGAGTAAAGAGGGGCAGCTGTTGATACCCAATTTTTCTCTATATATTTTAAATCTACAAAATATCTTGAAAATAGCATATATATGCATATATAAGCATATCCAAATGTTTTATTATTTTTTCATAATTTTTGAAGGTTTTTAAATCAATCTATTTCCCTTTTTCATCTATAAAATCTCAACAATTATTTCCAAAATTATTATTTTTGATGATTCATTTATTTGATTCTCATATTTATGCCAAAATATGGCTAAGGTAATTTTTATAATTTTATTTGATATTTTTTTAAAGCCAATTGCATATAATTGCAATATTAGCCTTTTTAAGATTTAATTGTGTTTTATATTCATAAAATTAAGCCCTATATTAAATTGTTATTTACATGTTGTGAATCATTTTAGTTCTTTTAATTTATTCTCAAAAATTTATTTAATATTTTTTGTAATTTAAATGGGAAAATTGGCTATTTAAATAATAGACCAATTGTATTTCAATTTTACCCTAAAATTAACCTCAAATTAAACCC
Source organism: Nicotiana tabacum (assembly GCF_000715075.1). Lineage (NCBI taxonomy): Eukaryota > Viridiplantae > Streptophyta > Magnoliopsida > Solanales > Solanaceae > Nicotiana > Nicotiana tabacum. The sequence continues at coordinate 47,443,587 of NC_134089.1, read as the reverse complement.
AATTTCCCCGGCCCAATTTCAATTAAACCCGACCCAAACCAGGATCCCCTACCTACCCTCTTTAATCCAGGCCGTTGATCATTCAGATCAACGACCATCATTCACCTTTCCTAAAATAAACCTAAATGACCCCTTACCATATTTCATTTTTCACCAAACGCCGCCCTTGAATTCCTCTTCTCTCAATTCTCTCTGTAGCTTCACATGAACCCTAGCCGCCACCACCCAATTCCACCTTAATGCACCTGAATCCCCACCTAATCCATGGCCTCCCATGGCCGATTGAGATGTATACCAGCCTCCGACATCTTCTGGTGGCCCGTTTGTGTGATTTCATGGCCAGAACTCAAGAAAATCTAGTCCAGTCCTTACTCAACTTCCATTGATGGCCTTTCTCCGGCCATCCCTGGTCTTTCTCCGGCTATCAATGGTAACTTTCAAGGTCTTTCTCACCTTTTCTGGGTTCTCTGAAACCCTAGCTCTAAGGTCTTTTGATTTTCTTTCAGATCTATCCTAGATCTGTGCATATTACAAACTTCTTAAGTGTTTTCTTGAGGGTTCTTCGATTTTCTTTCAAAATGACTCTTCATTTTTTCAACGATTAGGGTTTCTCTTAACTTCTTTTATAGATCTCTTCTCTGATTTTTAATGTTGTTTTACGATTTTACTATGTTCAAAAAACTTGTTATGCTTTCCTTCTACTTGATTCAGCATGTTGAAAACTATAGTTCCTTTTTAGTCTCATCCGAGTTCTGAAACTGTTTGTTTAAATGTTTGCTTGTTCGATTAAGTTCTTTGTTTCTGACTCTCTTCTCCTTATTTGACTTATCCGATTTAAGTTCTTATCATCTCTTAAACTTGACTACTGTCGAAACCCTAATTTCTTAACAGGGGTTTTTCTCACTTATTACTACTATGAGATCTTTACTTGTTTCTGACTCTCTTACATATTACTATGTTCTTCTTCACTTTTGATTCTATATGACTACTTGACCTACTTGACCATTGTACTTCGAATATGTCTCTTTTACTACTGAATCCTAGCTTACCCCTACTGCTACTGTATGTTTGTGTTGCTTCTTTTTGTCAACATATTTGACCCTGCATGCCTGTTCATTCCTTGCTATTTATATGTTGAGGTGTAGAATCATGAGCCTTTCTAGATTGATTCTGACTCCCTCAATGTTGCGGCTGATTGCAAAGGGTTCCCTCATAAACCCTTTCCTTTACTCATTTGTTTAAATTAATTGATTCCTTTCCTTTACTGTGATGTTTGATCTTGCTGAATCCTCTCCCAAAACTAAGCATATTTTGTACTTAGACTTGATTATTTACTTCATGCTTTTACTGCCCCTTATATGGCAATAATCAATCTATCCCAAACTGATTTCTTTCCTTAATTAAACCTGCCAGTATCCGTTAAGCAGTGATTCCTTAATTAATGGGAATCGCTTGTGTTAATTGATTCTGATTGTGATTACTTCCATGTTTGTGTTAAGACTTTACTTATTACCTTATTCTTCACTTGTTTTCAAAACTATAAATACTCTCACTCTCTTCTTTTAAGCACACGAACAATTTGAGTTTAGAACATACACTTACACTCAAAAACTCTCTTTCTCTACTTCTACTTGTTCTGCTGCTCTGTCTAGCCGGCTGAAAGCCAAGGCTAGACTGTCGAATCTTGCTTGCTTTACCTTTCTGCACTTTGTTTCTCTACTGGTATGTCCTAGTTAATTTTCAAGCCTCAACAACAACATGCTTTCTTTAGTTGCCTCAGTTTCTTATTCTTGTCTACTTCTGCTGATGCTTTTGCATTCAAATCACATTATTAGCATGATGTAATGTGTTCCCTTCCCCTTTTAGATTAATGCTTCCCTATGTGTGTACTTGTCAGTCACTTGTTGTATACTTTCTACCTTATGAATCCTAAACCCCCATATCCCCTCTATGTGTTTGTGTTCCTTTGGTTGGTTTGTGGCCATGCCAGCATCAGCTATTGTTGTGCATGACCAAACCAGGCCCCTGCTGGGGTCATACAATGTATCCCCAAAATCCCTTGACCCTTTTGTATAACTACTGATTCTTTTAGTTTCTTTCAAAAATGATTGTTGGTGCGAGTTTCAAAAAATAAACCTCTCTTTCAAGTTATGTCCTGCATTTCCACTATATTCTTATAGTCTAGATTCTGCCCCTTTTGTGTGAGCCTTGACTTGGGACCCTTGAGCTCCCTCTGTACCTGGACACATAAGGGCTGGCCCTTCCACACTACACTCATCTCTGTCTGGCTATGCAAACCTGGGCGTAAGCACTACCCGGGATCCCTTGAGATCCTTAAGGAACTTTGACATACCTAGGTATGAGAAAGGGATTCCCTTTAATTAAGGAATATTGGCGCTGGCTTGTGAAAAGGGATGGGATGATTATGCATGATTTAGCTATTGGCAGGGTAGATAATATGTCTATAGGGTGTATTTCGATGTGTTCTGTTAGAGAACATGCCTGTAGGATCTATTTTGGTTTAACAAAATTCTACATGCTTTACTTTTACATAATTAGAAACCATGTCTATAGGATCTAACTGGACTTTAATAGAAATCATGCCTATAGGAACTTCGCTTTGATCAAATAAACCCTGCCTACTCCACTTCATGTTCAAATTAGATACCATGCCTATAGGACAAAATTCAGCCTTTAATACTTAGATATCATGTCTGTAGGAATTAAAATCAGCTATAATAAAGATCATGCCTATATGATCTAAAACCAGTTTAGTTTAAAAAGTTAGTTGGGCTCGTACTTAGCTGTCCTGAATCATATTAAATAACCTACTCTTTCTGTGTTAAGCCATATCATTAGAGAGCATGCCTATAGGATCCAAATCTCATGTTTAAAATTAAGTACCGCTTTACTGCATCAATATAGATATCATGCTCATAGGACATCGCTCTTATGCCTAAACAAGCCTTAGGTAACTACTTAAATAAAACTGGAACTGCCTTTGTTAATTGCCAACTGCTACAACTAGCAGGCAAGCCTGATTCAGACTTCTTTTCTAGGTTATATAATAAATCTAGTTCTGACTCAAACTCTGTTTTAGGATTTTTTTAAAAACTCATACCTTAACTGTGTTTAAGTCATGCTATTTATATGCATTGTTTTCGGAGGCATACATGAGCCCTCTAATTGTTTATATGTTTCCCCTTCAAAATACAGTCCTATGTGTTTTTTTTGTATGTCGCCTTAGCCTTTTACCTTTAAACCTAAGAGTCAGCCTAAAACCCTCCCTCTTATAGGAATAGTAGTCTTAAACACCTCCGGGACGGATAGGAATGAGATGGGTAATAACATGCAATAGAGGATGAGACTAATCCTCGCTTTAATACCTTAACGGGGTGGGAAGGGTAGATATGAATATGATGACTGTCACACCTCCTTTTTACCCGCGCCTGCAGGGGCGCAAGGGGAGTTTTTCCAATTAAAGGACAATCGAAACGGGATTTGTTGTTTAATTCAGAGTCGCCACTTGGGAGATTTATGGTGTCCCAAATCATCGTTTTAATCCCGAATCGAGGAAAAGAATGACTCTGTTTAACAGTCAGCGTACAAGAAATCCGAATAAGGAATTCTGTTATCCTGAGAGAAGGTGTTAGGCATTTCCGAGTTCCATGGTTCTAGCACGGTCGCTCAACTGTCATATTTGGCTTATTTATCTGATATTTATACATTTTGAACCTATGCACCAATTTTAACCTTGAACCGCTTTTATCATTTATTATTTAAAGAATTGCAACGTCGTGAGAATGCATCTCGAATTGCGCCACATAAATGTACCCGCAATTTTCGATACGTTCCAACTTCGTTGAGATTTGTATTTGGGTCACATAAATGTGCACCCGAGTTTAGGAAGATAACATTATTAAATACGCGCCTAAAGATACTAATGCGTTGTTATTTTGAGAAAAAGCCGTAAAGTTCGCTATGCGGCCTGTCTCGAAATCTAAGCATTTGAAATAACTATCCGTTGAGGGCCCCGTAATTTGTAATTTATTCGGCGAGGCACGCCTCACTTATTTTTCAAAGGGCTAATCAGCCACTTCTATTATTTATTATTTTTAAAGAGATTGCAACGTCGTGAGAATGCATCTCGAACTGCGCCACATAAATGTACCCGCAATTTTGATATGTTCCAACTTCGTTGAGATTTGGATTTGAGTCACATAAATGTGCACTCGAGTTTAGGGAGGTAACATTATTAAATACGCGCCTAAAGATGCTAACGCGTTATTATTTTTAGAATGCCGCGAAATTTGCTAAGACGGCATATCGCGAAACCTAAGTGTTTATCATAAGCACCTATTGAGGGCCCCACAGTTTGCAACTTATTAGGCGAGGCACGCCTCATTTATTTTAAGGATATCCTAAAGCGACTATGGTTCTCTATTTACTTTTATCTCTAAAGATAGAGAAAAAGGCCTAATTAATTACAAGCGTGCAATGTCCCAGCTTTTGTTGTTCGAACCAACAACTTAACGATGACGCACCTCAACGACAATACATACCTCCATTTTAATTGATAGACATGAACTCCAAAATTCCTAAACCAATTTATCATACCCATTATCTATTACGAACTATGGGTTTTAATAAACCGATTTAATGTAAATGAGCCTTCCTTTCCTGACTTTTAACTGATTTCAACACTAATCTACCAACAACAATTCAGGTTTTGCTTACTATCGAATTTAGAAACTGTTATTCAAACGGAGACATCCTAATACACTAGCATGATTAATGATAAAATTACTTGCGAGTAGGATGAATATTACTAGATCAACTCGTGAATTGAAATCTTATTACAAGTTCATTACCCTTTTAACCTGACATTAATCTAGATCCACCTATTACTGATGACAATCGAGTTCCTCCAAACTGACTCAACAATCCCATTTCACAAACCTATTGAACTGACTACACTTCATGCCATTCCAAGGGTTCAATTTAACAGTTCAATGTTATACAATGTTTAACAGATAACCCACCTTAAGAAACAATTTTGATTATACACATAACTACCATCTATATAACAGAAAAACATCTAAACTACTATCAATTAAAATGCAGGCAGTCCTCAGTTGAACAATAAATGTGTTCGAACATTTCATTTCAAACATCAACAAGCTTACATCAATGTGATTCAGGGTAGTGTACCTGGTATTGGAATACAAGAAGAAGAAGATCAGCAGAGTAGTAGGTAACACAATAACAATAACAATAACCAGCAACAACCAGTAAACAGAACACCCAGTGACAGATTTGAAAACCAACAGAATTCCAGCACACTCAATGAAACAGTACCAACACAAACCAATGCAGACTAGAAATAACAACTCAAGAAACCACTTAAAACCTCAGTGAAATCCCAGAAATAACCAGCAATCAGAACAGAACCAGAATGTATTCAGAAATGAGACAGGAGAGTAGATTTTTTGATTTCTGTTTTTCAGATTCTTAAATAAAGACACTCAGAACCTCAATTAAACAATAACAAACTGATTCTGATTTTCAGTAGTAAAGAAGACCTCACTTTTTCAGTATTTAGCTCTCAACCTATTGAACTCTTTAGGGTAAAAACTCAGCTTGTATTTCACTCTTAAACTCTGAATTTCTGATGTCAAAATCCAGCCTAAACTCTCTGAAAAAAAACTGAAAGAAAACTGATTTCCGTTCTCCAAAAAACCATCCCTTTAAATCTGTCTTAAATGACTCTATTTATAACCCAAAAACAGGCCTGCCCTCTCTGCCTTGAAACTATCAGATTTTCTGCCCATGATATTCCTTGACCACTACAACATGTTTTGTTCCCTTTTTAATTCACTTGTTCCCCACTACCCTTGTCTTTTCTTTATTTAAATTCAAATAGGTATGGGCACCTATTTCTTAATCCATTTCCTTTAAACCTTCCCCTACCATTATATTTTGTTCCCCATTAGCACTTAAACAATTCATTAGTTTAATGGTATTTTAGTACCCTAATGTAAGACCATTCAACTTAAACTACTTTCAAACCTTTTCAATCCCAAAATACCCTCCTAAAGCCCCTGAAATTACTATCCTACCTCACCCCTTTTCATTCTGTAGCAAATCCTTCAGCTATAACCAATTCAACTACGTTGGAAATCCTAACAATTGACTAATCAAACACATGAAACTAACTCCCAATCAACAACATTAGGACAATTCAACAAAGCCAAATTCATATCAAAACAAACTTAACAGAATTAACAAGTAGATATAAGTCATTAAACTTAATCAGCAACTGAACTCAAATCAAATCCAACAGCATTTCAACCAAGATGGGGACTCAATGATTCAGGACAATAGTCAGACTGGACTATTAAGATCAAGAAATTGATTCATACAGATGCATGAGAGTAAGCTATCTATATTGGGAACGAATACAATTCTAAATTCACCTCGAACAAAAATGCTGGAACAAACAAGCATACTGGCTATGAGCCCTGAGGCTTAAAATACCAAGGTCGGAAGACAAAACAACAACCAATAACTTGAGAAGAACAACTGAACTATATACATGAACGGGTCAATCGACGAATCATAATAATAAATTCAACATACGCCAATCGACCAAGATGAGAAAACTGGACCAGAAAAAGGTCCGAAAGAGGAGGAGGATTGATTGACAAACATAGAAAGGAAACCTAATTAGGCAAATAACAAACAATAATCAAAGAAGAAAAAGGAAAAGAGGAGAATTACCTCAAAAATCAGAAAGAACCTCATTCTCATTGACACTTCGTTTTGAAATTTCGAAGCCAGGACGGACTTTAATCGAGTGTTCTTGACTAAGAACACTCGACTAAAGTCGGTTAAGACCTCAAACCTTTAACCTAGTACACAGTCTGAAGCTAGTTCCTCTAGGGTTTGCCTTCGATCTGAAATTCGAAAGTCTCTAACAAGATTTGGACAGAACCTGGGTGGGATTTGGGGTGAGGGAGTCAAGGAGGTTACTGGGTGTTAGTTAGGGATGGTTTGGGAGGTGGCGCCGCTATCAGAGAATCTTGTGGCGGCGCTAGGGTTTTGACCTTTGAATGAATATTCAAAATGCTTGGGCTTGATTCGAAGGGAAATGAGTATGGGACTAGAACGAGGAAGTCTTGGGGAAGCTGTGGTGTGAAATTAGAGGCCATTGGACGAGATAGGGTTCCGTACTGATTTTCGATCTAATATTCGAAGAACATGGCTAGGATTCGAGGGATAAGAGTTAGGGATTCGGAATAGGGAGGTCGAGGGGAATCGGTGGTGAAAAGATGGGATCGTTTGGACCACCGGAATCGCCGTGAGGCGATTTCCAGTGGGCGGAGCACGGTGGTAAGAGGCGGAGGATCTGTTTGGTCTCTGAAGCTTAGAGACGAAGAGGTGAGGGGGGGTTTGGCTTGGGGGGGGGGTATGGTTTGGGAATATATAGTGGATGAAGGATTCGATCCAGTCCATTAGATTAATTAAAATTAACGGACTGGATTAAACTCTTAATAGAAATGACACCGTTTCTTTTTGGCGGGGGGTTGGGTCGATTTGAATGTAAAGCAGGTCGGGCTAGACCGAGTGAGGATGGGGTGATCTGGACCGTTGGATCAAGTCGTATCAATGGCTTGGATCTATTATCCAGATACGACATCGTTTGGATATGTCTGGGACCGGCCGGTTTGGGCCTGAATTGGGCGTGTGAGGTGTGTGAGAGTTTGGGCCTGATTGGTTCAAATTAAGGGATGGACTAGTCCGATTTCATTGCTATTTTTGTTCTTACTTTCTTTTACTTCTTTAAACTAATTTTTTCAAAATTAAAAACCTAAAAAAAATCCTAAATTAAATTATAAAATCGACAATTAACTTAAAATATTAGCTCTTAATAATAATTATCACACGAAATTAAACATCAATAAAGATAAAATCACACAATTTGGACATTAAATGCAAAGTACATATTTTTGTGATTTTTTTTCCATTTTGTAAAACAAACATGATTGTTTAATTAATTCCTAAATTGTAAAATTAAACCCTAAATGCACATGCAACACATATTTTTGTATTTTTTAATTAATTAAACAAAATAAACACTCACAGACAAAATAATTATGAAAAATGTCACCCGAAATTCTTAAACTTGTACACAAATGACATTTGTTTTATTTTTCGATTTCTTTTGGAGTAGTTTTCGTGAAGCAAAAATCACGTGTTCACAGCTGCCCCTCTTTGTCCGAAAACATAAAGATTTTCGTGCAAAGACAAAGTGAGCGGATTCGAGCGATTTTTTCCCGTTGGAAATACTCCGTGTGAAGTATTTTTTTGAAAGGCTTAACCGAACCTTTGCTTCAAAGGTTTCCTACATATCCCTGGCTAAAAGGGAATCAGGTTAATGTAGTTCGGGAAGTTTTGGTAGCTGGGACTACTATGGGACTGCAATGTAGCTGTTACTGCTGTTGCATGCTGGTACTACTGCTTTCCGACCTCCTTATTACACCATTGCTAGAAAGAAAACAAAAAGCTAGACTAAACTAATGATTACAGAATCTTATCTATCTTTGACTTGCTCTTGTAGTCTTCTTTATGATTTCTGAAATGGGATTCATGCTGGGGGTATTTTTGTTGTAACCCTCCGCATTAATGACTTCTGACTTGATCTTGAAATGTATTCCTCTGTTCTGCAGGCGGGCTCCTGACTTCAACTTGAATGTGTACTCCTTTGTTCTCCAGGCGGGCTCCTGACTTCAACAACAACTTTAAAATAAACACCTCCATTCTACAGGCGGGCTCCTTACTCCTTCAACTTAAAATATAACAACCTCCATTCTACAGGCGGGCTCCTGACTTCGTCAACTTAAAATATAACAACCTCCGTTCTACAGGCGGACTCCTGACTCCTTTAACTTAAAATATAACAACCTCCGTTCTACAGGCGGGCTCCTGACTTCATCAATTTCAAATGTAACAACCTCCGTTCTAACAGGCGGGCTCCTAACTTCTTCAACCTAAAATATAACAACCTCCGTTCTACAGCCGGGCTCCTGACTTCTTCAACTTAAAACATAACAACCTCTGTTCTGCAGGCGGGCTCCTGACTCCTTTAACTTAAAATATAACAACCTCCGTTCTACAGGCGGACTACTGACTTCGACTACAACTCAAAAAATATAACACTTCCATTTTTCAGGCGGGCTCCTGACTTCGACTACAACTCAAAAATATAATACCTCTATTCTCCAGGCGGGTTCCTGACCTCAACAATTTCTTAAAAACATAACACCTCCATTCTCCAGGCGGGCTCCTGACTTCAACAATTTCTTACAAATATAACACCTCCATTTTTCAGGCGGGCTCCTGACTTCAACAACAACTTTAAAATAAACACCTCCATTCTACAGGCGGGCTCCTGACTCCTTCAATATAAAAACCTCCGTTCTACAGGCGGGCTCCTGACTTCATCAACTTCAAATGTAACAACCTCCGTTCTAACAGGCGGGCTCCTGACTTCTTCAACTTAAAATATAACAACCTTCATTCTACAGGCAGGCTCCTGACTTCTTCAACTTAAAACATAACAACCTCCATTCTACAGGCGAGCTCCTGACTTCTTTAACTTAAAATACAACAACCTCCGTTCCACAGGCGGGCTCCTGACTTCGACTACAACTCAAAAAATATAACACTTCCATTTTTCAGGCGGGCTCCTAACTTCGACTACAACTCAAAAATATAACACCTCCATTCTCCAGGCAGGTTCCTGACCTCAGCAATTTCTTAAAAACATAACACCTCCATTCTCCAGGCGGGCTCCTGACTTCAACAATTTAAAACATAACAACCTCCGTTCTACAGGCGGTCTCCTGACTCATTCAACTTAAAACATAACCACCTCCGTTCTATAGGCGGGCTCCTGACTTCTTCAACTTAAAATATAACAACCTCCGTTCTACAGGTGGTCTCCTGACTTCTTCAACTTAAAACATAACAACCTCCGTTCTACAGGCGGGCTCCTGACTCCTTTAACTTAAAATATAGCAACCTCCGTTCTACAGGCGGACTACTGACTTCGACTACAACTCAAAAAATATAACACCTCCATTTTTCAGGCGGGCTCCTGACTTCGACTACAACTCAAAAATATAACACCTCCATTCTCCAGGCGGGTTCCTGACCTCAACAATTTCTTAAAAACATAACACCTCCATTCTCCATGCGGGCTCCTAACTTCAACAATTTCTTAAAAATATAATACCTCCATTTTTCAGGCGGGCTCCTGACTTCAAAAACTTCTAAGAAATGCGTTTTATTACTGTTGCTCCTTCCTGCCTCCTTAACCATTTTCCTTCTAACTTAAAATTATCTTCTTTCAGAACTGCTTCCCTCAAAACTGGTGTTTCATCCCTCTGAAAACTGCTGGGGGATAACACCGGTGTTTTATTCAAAAATATGTTATTTACTTCCTTCAAAGACTACTTCCCTTAAAGCTGGTGCTTTCCTTCCACTGGAAATACTTCACTTAAGACTTGTGTTATCTTCCTTCCGAAATTGCTTCCTTTAAAACTTGTTTGGCCTTCTTCCGAAAACTGATGGGGATACCATTTTTCCCCAAATTTGTGTTATCTTGCTTCTTCCCCAAGTAGGTATCAGACTTCCAGAAAATTTTCCAAATTAAAGAAAATTTTCTGCCCCAGTTTGGCAGTCTTTCTTGTATCATGATGTCTTTTCATCATCTATAACATTTCTTGTTCGTGCTTCAAATCAAAGAAAAATTTTTGTTAGTTTAAAACGTGGCGAATGGTCGTGCCACTCCTGCTGGGGATGGTTTTCTCTTTCTTCTTTCCCAGCTTTGTGTTCCATTACATTACCAAAGCTTGTTGGGGATGAGATTATTTGTTGGGGATGATATTCCTGCTGGCGATCATATTCCTGCTGGGGATGGTTTCCCCCTCTTCTTTCCCTGCTCCGTGTTGTCCGACCCTTTTGGAACTTGGTCGATAATCTGCCAGGGATGCTCTTGTTTCTTGACGATTATTTATTCACCAATTGTTGCTTCCCACTTTTCTCCATACTCTCCCCGAATCCTAGATCAATCCATCATTTGGTTTTGCAACAAACTTCTTTCTCGTTCCATTGCATTATCTTTGGCCCGTCCTATCCACATTGTGTTTTTGCACCATCTTGGCAACTGGTACTAAGCTCTGAAAATCCTTTTCAAAAACAAACTGCTGGGGAGATAAAGTCTTTAAAAAATAAAAAATAAAAAATGTTGAATTCAAGAAAATAAGAGAAGAATAGTTTTCTGAATGGTACAACCGATCCCAATGATCATGTCGTGCATTTTGGATTAAACAACCCAGTCTATTTATATCAATCAATCTTTCTGATGGGCTTACTTTGTTGGGGATATGTAAGCGCCCAATTCTTTTGTCGACTCAACATCTTTGCACTGCTTGATGCCTCGACGGATCCTTTTCGTCAATCTTATCTTGTTTACCTCTTTTGACTCCTTGTCGCCTCATAGTGCCCTTCGAGGGGTTTTCACTAATAAGACTCTCTCATTTTTCCTCAATCCTGTCACCTTATGGTGCCTGTGAAGGTTTTCACCGATAAAACTCTCTCGTTTTATTTCTCTCAACTTACGTCGCCTTATGGTGCCTGTAGAGGTTTTCACCGATAAGACTCTCTTATTTTATTTTATTTCTTCCAGCTGGGGATTGGAGTGTTACCGATATGACTCTCTCTGCTGGGGATTCTTTCGGTTATCAATTCATTTCCAGCTTATGATCATCTTCTCTGCTGGGGATCAGAGTGTTATTCTCGACTTCCATTTGCATGACTTGGCACTTCTCGGATATTGATCGGGAGGTCTTTTTTGGACATCATTATGGGTTTTTGTGTATGGCTAAAAGAAAAGGGGTATCAAAAGGTTAAAAATAATTTTGATGGGTAAAACAGTACAACTCTTGGAATCAAACTTCCTTCCCAAAATTACAAACAACTTCTGCCTCAGTTTCTTGCTTGGGAATTTTTTTATTTTCTGTTACACTATGACCGAGCCATGAGGCGCCTACGTATCCTTTTCGAGGAATCAGGTCAAACGTAGTTCCCAGTTCCTTTGTTTTTCTTGTGACTTTTCTTTTGTCTTTATTATCATTATTTTTCTTTCATTTTCATTACTGATTCCAAAAAAAGGGTATGAAAGAATAAATAAGGCTCAAAAGGGGAAGCAATGGTTGAAGTGTTTGGATGGAAGAAGAAATTGCCTCCGTCATTTAATTCTCCGATACCATGCCAAATGAAAACAAACAACAATTACAATTAAAAGAAATCACACATAATATCTCTTAATTGCGTCAGAATTGATAGCCATGTCGACGCATTTCCCTTCGATATCTGTTAAACATAAAGCGCCATTGGGCAACACTCTGGTTACAATGAATGGCCCTTGCCAATTCGGGGCAAACTTGCCCTTTGCCTCAGCCTGATGTGGGAGGATGCGTTTCAGCACTTGCTGGCCCACTTCCAACTTCCGGGGACGCACCTTTTTGTTGTATGCTCTTGCCATTCTCTTTTGATATAACTGGCCATGATATACAGCTGCCAATCTCTTTTCATCAATCAAGTTCAACTGCTCCAAACGGGTTTTGACCCACTCGTCATCATCAATCTTAGCTTCAGCGACAATTCGAAGGGATGAAATTTCAACTTCTGCCGGTATCACTGCTTCAGTTCCGTATACCAACAAATAAGGAGTTGCACCTACTAAATTACGAACAGTAGTGCGATAACCCAACAAAGCCAATGGTAACTTCTCATGCCATTGTCTGGACCCTTCTATCATCTTCCTCAGTATCTTCTTTATGTTCTTGTTGGCCGCCTCGACCGCTCCATTCGCCTTGGGACGATATGGTATGGAATTACGGTGTGTAATCTTGAACTATTGACATACTTCTTTCATCAAACCGTTGTTAAGATTAGCACCATTGTCCGTGATGATCACTTTTGGGATCCCAAATCTACAAATGATATGGGAATGAACAAAATCTACCATTGCCTTCTTGGTTACCGACTTGAAAGTTTTAGCTTCAACCCACTTAGTGAAATAATCGATGGTCACCAGAATGAACCTATGACCGTTGGTAGCTGCCGGCTCAATAGGTCCAATGACATCCATGCCCCAGACAACAAATGGCCATGGTGCTGACATTGTATGCAATTCTGTCGGCGGAGAATGAATCAGATCTCCGTGTATCTGACACTTATGGCATTTCCGCATGAAACTGATACAATCACGTTCCATAGTGAGACAATAGTACTCTGCTCGAAGAATCTTCTTCGCCAATACATATCCGCTCATATGTGGCCCACAAACTCCAGCATGTACCTCTGTCATAACTGTCGTGGCTTGACTAGCATCTACACATCTCAGCAATCCCAAATCTGGTGTTCTTTTGTACAACACTCCTCCACTGAGGAAAAATCCATTTGCCAGTCGCCGAATGGCTCTCTTTTGATCTCCGGTGGCCTGCTCAGGGTATATCCCCATCCTAAGGTATTCCTTGACATCATAGAACCATGGTTCGCCATCCAGTTCTTCCTCTAACATGTTGTAATAAGCATGTTGATCACGAACCTGAATATGCAACGGGTTAACGTAAATTTTGTCTGGGTGGTGCAACATTGATGCTAAGTTGGCCAAAGCATAGGCAATCTCATTATGAACTCTTGGGATGTATCTGAACTCCACTAACCGAAATCGCTTGCTCAGATCATGCAAACATTGTCGATATGGTATGAGCTTTAAATCCATTGTTTCCCATTCACCCTGAATCTGATGCACCAGGAGGTCCGAGTCTCCCAAGACCAAGACGTCCTGGAAATCCATGTCTGCACCTAGCCGTAGACCCAAAATGCATGCCTCATACTCAGCCATGTTATTGGTACAATAGAAACGCAGTTGGGCCGTAACAGGATAATGATATCCTGTTTCAGAAATAAGTACCGCTCCTATTCCAACTCCATTCGCATTTGCGGCTCCATCGAAAAAAGCTTCCATCCTGATTCCTTGGTCATTTCCAACTCATCTATATGCATCACTTCTTCATCAGGAAAATACGTCCTCAAGGGCTCGTATTCTTCATCAACAGGATTCTCAGTCAAGTGATCAGCCAATGCTTGGGCCTTCATAGCCGTCCTCGTCACATAGACGATGTCAAATTCTGTGAGTAATATCTGCCATTTCACCAATCTCCCTGTGGACATAGGCTTCTGGAAAATATACTTCAGTGGATCCAAGCGTGAAATGAGATAAGTAGTATATGACGACATATAATGCTTCAATTTCTGGGCCACCCAAGTTAGGGCGCAACATGTCTTCTCGAGTTGGGTGTACTTAACCTCATAGACTGTAAACTTCTTGCTGAGATAATAGATGGCTTGCTCCTTCCTTCCTGTAATGTCGTGTTGCCCCAGTACGCAGCCAAATGAATTCTCCAGGACCGTTAGATAAAGAATTAACGGTCTTCGCGGCTCAGGTGAACCAACACAGGTGGATTTGATAAATATCCTTTGATTTGGTCAAATGCTTCCAGATATTCCGCCATCCATTCTACCGCAGCATCTTTCTTCAGTAGCCGAAAAATGGGTTCACAAGTTGCTCTGAGTTGAGCAATAAACCTGCTGATATAATTCAACCTTCCCAACAGACTCATTACTTCTGTCTTGTTCTTCGGCGGTGGCAAATCCTGGATGGATTTGATCTTTGACAGGTCCAACTCAATGCCTCGCCGACTAACGATGAATCCCAATAGCTTTCTAGATGGAACACCAATTGCACATTTGGCCGGGTTGTGCTTAATACCGTACCTTTGAAGTCTTTGGAAAACCTTCCTTAGGTCTGCTACGTGATCTTCCTGATGCTTGGATTTTATGATCACATCGTCCACGTATACCTCAATCTCTTTGTGTATCATGTCATGAAACACAGTAGTCATTGCTCTCATGTACGTTGCCCCAGCATTCTTCAAACCAAATGGCATTACCCGGTAGCAATAAGTTCCCCACGGCGTAATGAAAGCCGTCTTTTCCGCATCTTCTTCATCCATCAGAATCTGATGATACCCAGCATAGCAGTCTACAAAAGACCCGATATCACGCTCGGCACAATTATCGATCAAGATATGGATGTTGGGTAATGGAAAGTTATCCTTTAGTCTTTCCCTGTTCAGATTGCGGTAATCGACACACACCCTGATCTTCCCATCTTTCTTCAGCACTGTCACCACATTAGCCAACCAATCAGGATATCGAGTGACCCAAATAACCTTTGCTTGCAGCTGCTTGGTTACTTCCTCTTTAATCACCACACTCACGTCTGTTTTGAACTTCCTCAATTTCTGCTTGATGGGAGGGCATGCAAGGTTAATGGGCAATTTGTAAACCACTAAATCCGTGCTTAACCCTGGCATGTCATCATACGACCATGCAAAAATGTCTTTGAACTCAATAAGTGCTTTGATTAGTTCTTCCCTGATATTCGGTGCAATGTGGATGCTTATTTTAGTTTCCCTCATATCATCTGCATCCCCTAAATTGATAGCTTCTGTGTCATTTTAGTTGGGCTTGGATTTCTCTTCAAACTGGCTTAACTCTCTGTTTATCTCTTCGAAGGCTTCATCCTCATCGTATTCCGATTCATCATCATAATCGACCTCTTGTACAATTAGTTCAGAATTAGTTTGATTTTTTAGACTAGGTTGAAGATCCGTTGTGCATGCCATGTCATTAGAACCAATATAAAGAGAACTGTTCAGAAAGAGAAAAGAAGAAAACAAAATTAAAACAAAATAAGAAGAGAAAAGCTTTCACTTTTTTTTTAAAAAAAAAATTCCGGGATAACAGAGTTTCACACTTTGCCGAATACAAAACAAAACTGGATTACAACCTTGGAATAATCCAAAAATAAAACAAGAAAGAAAAATCAGAGCCCACTACCAAGACTCCCTCCGGGTAGGAAGGGAAGTATCCATCCAATTGTTGATATTTGCCCTGGGCCCCACAAACTGTACATCTAACCTACTGGACCCTTCACCAGCTTCTATCATGTTGACATCGGCGAACAGCCTTTCAAAGCCCTCATTCAAATCTCCATCTGGCCCAATCAGTGGTCCGAGAACTTTCGGGACCGACAACTTTCTGATACCTGCTCTGACAAATGATCTGGATAGGCGCGGGATTGGCTTGGGAAAGACACAGACTCTTTTCTTCAACTTGCGGGCCTGTCTCACATCCGCCGCTGTAGGCTTGAACCCCAACCCAAAGGTATCCAAATTTTTGGGCAAAGAAACCGGCTGAACAATACCCTGAAGATCAACCCCTAAACCTTTGCCTAGCACAAACCCGTTCTTCAACATCTCCGAGGCTACCATGACAGTTGCAGCTGCTATTTTGGGAAGTGGGATGCTTTCACCTTTGGGAACTTTGTCCACTAAAACCGTATCGAAAACCTGGTAAACCCACGGTCCCTTATCATCATCAGTCTCTATGAAGGGTACGATGACATCACTTTGATGTAATGTAGAAGGCACTGCTTTCGCGGCGTGGATCCAGGGTCGCCCCAACAGAAGATTATATGACACTGCCACGTCTAACACTTGAAACTCCATGGTGAACTCGACTGGACCAATTGTTAATTCAAGTATGATGTCACCCACTGTGTCTGTACCACCACCATCAAACCCTCAAACATAGATGATGTTCTTGTGAATCTTGTCACCATCGACCTTCAGTTTGTTCAACGTGGTCAAAGGACAGATATTGGCACTGGACCCATTATCAATCAGTACTCGAGTGACTACCAAGTCTTCGCACTTTACGGCCAAATAAAGGGCTCTATTATGTTCTGTACCCTCCACGGGCAACTCGTCGTCTGAAAAAGTGACCCTGTTGACCTCGAAAATCTTGTTTGCTATTTTTTCCAGATGGTTCACAGATATCTTATCCGGAGCATGGGCTTCGTTCAGAATTTTCATCAATATCTGGCGGTGCTCGTCTGAATGGATCAACAACGATAACAATGAGATCTGTGTCGGGGTCTTCCTCAACTGCTCCAAAATGGAGTAATCTTGCGCCTTCATTTTCTTTAAAAATTCTTCCACCTCTTCCTCGGTAACTGGATTCTTTGTCGCTACTGGATTGGCCCTTCTTAACTCTGCGGGAGCAAAACACCTTCCCGAACGAGTTAACCCCTGTGCCTAACATATTTCCTCCACAACTTCCTTCCCCTTATGCATTACCATTACTTGACTGTAGCTCCATGGCACAGCTTTCTCGCTGATTATCGGCAACTGCATTACTGTCCTGATAACAACTGGTCCTATGCATGCCCCCTTCATGGCTACTGGCTTGCTTGATATCCCTTGCACCGTTACTTTGACCGACTCTGGATTCTTGGCAACATCAGACGAACTCTTCCCCATCACCACCACTGGCTTGCCTTCTACCCTTTCCGACTACACTACTGCTTTTCCACTGATCGCCTTTTCTTTCGGACTAGCACGGATCATCATTACCATTTGTGAGGGCTTCTTGAGCTTCCCTTCTTCGTGCACTAGTTCGATCATGTGGGCTTCATGGTGTGCCAGCAACGGGTTTTGATTGATGTTAGGTGCCTCTGGCTCCTGGACCTTGATCCTATTTGTGTCAATAAGATCTTGTACGGCAGTCTTCAACTTCCAACACTTCTCAGTATCATGTCCGGGAGCCCCCAAACAATATTCACAACTTACCGAGTGGTCCAGATTTTTGGGAAGGGGATTTGGCAATTTGGGCTCCACAGGACTCAATAGGCCTAACTGCCTCAATTTGTGGAACAGAGTAGTATAGGTTTCTCCCAGTGGAGTGAATGTTCTCTGCCTCTGCACCCTTTCATTCCTGAAAGTCTGATTCCCACGGAAACCTGGCCCCGAAGAATTCTTGTAGGCCCTTGGTGGTGGATATGTGTTTTGTGGAGGTGGATATGTGTTTTGTGGAGGTGGATATATATTTTGTGGAGGTGGATATGTATTCTGGGGAGCCAGCGCACGCCATTGCGGGCGAGCCGGAGGCTGGATGTAAGTTTGGGCATGATGGACAGAGAAATGTGGCGCTTGTGGTGGGTAGTAGGGTTGTGGAGGGCCGTATGGAATGTGTGGGTAATTTGAGTGATGGGGTCTAGGTTGGTAGTGAGGGGGGGGACCTCTGGATCTGGACCAAGTACCTGGCTCGACTGTTGCGACATCTTCCCTTTTCTTCTTTCCGAGTGAACCTCCTATGCCGCTTTGGATGGCCTGAGTGGTTGCTTTAATCGCCGAATAGCTCAAGATTTTGTTGAACTTAAATCCCTTTTCAATCATACCGCCCATTTTTACGACTTCGTTGAAAGATTTGCCAACTGACGTCACCAGGTGACCGAAGTAAGTTGGCTCCAGAGTTTGTAGAAAGTAGTCCACCATTTCCCCCTCTCTCATCGGAGGATCAACTCTTGCCGCCTGCTCTCTCCAGCGGAACCCAAATTCTCGGAAGCTTTCCCCGGGCTTCTTCTCAAGTTTCAGCAATGTGAGTCGGTCAGGGACGATCTCAAGGTTGTACTGGAAGTGGCCTGCAAAGGCTTGTGCCAGATCGTCCCAGGTGTACCACCTGCTAGGATCCTATCTTGTGTACCATTCCAGTGCAGACCCGCTTAGACTTTGACCAAGATAAGCTATCAACAACTCGTCTTTTCCCCCGGCCCCTCTCATCTTACTACAAAAACCTCGCAGATGTGCCATTGGATCACCGTGCCCCTCGTATAGATCAAACTTTGGCATCTTGAACCCTGTCGGCAATTGAATGTCGGGGAATGGGCACAAATCTTTGTAGAATACACTGACTTGGTTGCCTAACCCATGGATATTCCTGAAGGACTGCTCTAGGCTTTTAAACTTTTTAAGCACTTCGTCTTGCTCTGGGCTCTTAACCGGCTTTTCAGTCTCTATCGGGATCTCGAAGGGAGTATTATAAGTATGAGGCTCGGGTGCTTTGAAGGTTGGTTCGGGGGGGGGGGGGTAATATTGGTTATCGTAAGCCTGAAACAACGGCTCGCTGGATGATCTTTGTAGCGTGGCTGGTGGGGGTTCCACAAAAACAGGAACATTTGGCGGAGGAGGGTTCTGATTGGGTTGTGAAGCTTGGGGATCATAGGCATTTCTTCCCTGATAGCATCGGTGACTTGGGAAGCTTGTCGAAGGGCCGGGGGGAGGGTACTCCGGCGTGTGTCCTGGTGGGAGAGTGAGAGTAACGGGAGGGTTAGGCACTTTTTGTACCCTAGCTAAGGCCAGCCGCATTTCTTTCATCTCCTGTCTCATCTTATCCATTTCCTCCTTCAACATTTGATTCTCCGTCCTTTCATCCTCGACACTTTGGTCTGAACTAGTCATGCTTTTTAGTATGGGCCCTTTGGATCTTGTTTGGTAATGGTAATCTGGCAGAACGTTCTAACAAACTAACTGGTTCGAAATATCTGGAAGGACAACAAACTTGTTAGCGTTAGAGTTTAACACATATTGCAATTTCACGTTGGGGGATGCAATGTTCCTAGGCAGTTTAACCATTTCTAACATGTCTTTGCTTCGACCGCATGCGTCATTCCGGCTTACTTTGTTTGTGCCTCGTTTAAGTGTTTCTGAAACTTTCTTTATCTCTCTTTTTATTTCTTTCTTTTCGTTTCTTTTATTCACTTTGCCTTTATCTTTTTCTTTTTAGTGGTGGTCGAATCTTAAGTGGATTGCCTACGTATCATGTCCCCGCATGAATCAAACCGTGCGTAGTTCTACCCTATAAGTGCGAAAAGAGATAATTTTTTTGGAAAATTTTGATTTTTCATTAATAGACATTCTGTTACAAACCAGACGCTTTTTGGAAAGGAAAATAACAGACTCGAAACCAAACCAAGTACAAACTCAATAACTACTGATAGACTCTGACGCGAAAGAAAGACAGACTCTAACAGACAACAGACTCTAGGAAAAAGAAAAATGCAGATTCAAACTATGAACATATTAAAGTTTTAACTTTGGGTGCCCGTGGGGCGTCATTCGGCCTCGTCGCGGGTTTAGGTGTAAGGTTCCTTTCCAGCTGTTCAAATTCATACATGATTTGCTTCAAAAATATCATCACCGCCGAGAAGAAGGTTGTGCGGGTCATGTTTGCACACTCCCGACATTTCCTGGTAATAGCGTGAGCAATAGTCAGAATCTCGTTCCTGGTTCGGTCTTTCTCTAGGAGTAGGCGTTCTATTTGATCCCCTCTAGCCTTCAAAACCCAAGAATCATGCAGATGATATTTCTGTAACTGTTGTATTTCATCTTCCATCGAAGCCATCAGATTATAGCAGTGTTTACTCTCGGTTTCAAAAGCCTTGGCTTGTTTAGCCGCCTTGCTCTCTAGGGTGGTCACCTTCTTTTTTAGACTGACAATGGTCTTTTCATAATCTTTCCTCGCCTACTGTAAGTACTGTGTGCGCTCTTTCGTTCTCTTTGCCAATTGTGCCTGGAGTTGTGCTATGGTATCCTCAGATTTCTTCAAATCATCCCGGCACTCACCGATTTCCTTTTTCAACCCTTTTATTAACCGCTCATCCGATCAACTCCTTTGTTGGTTGTCAGCATCTATCCTCATTTGTCGAATTTGGGCTTTCAGCGCCTCATTTTCTTGGTCCAACTTGTTCCTTTCTCCCTGATCGGCGTCAACTTGCAGACTACTTTCAAATCCCAGGTTTTTAATCTGTTGCTTCAGCTTGCCTATTTCTTCCCTGTAACTCTCTTCTTTAGCCAACCAATCCCACTGTTCTTTCCTTGACGAACTCCTAGAGATAGGGTCTTTTGTCCGGTCTCCCAAACCCGATTTCTTTCCTAAACCAAGCAAGGTATCCCGGTGAAACTTCACCTTTGGACCGATCACGTACACATGTATTTGCTGTTAAGTATTGACACTCGCTCCACATTTGTCGGACTGCTGCTTCAGGAAACTGTCCATTGGGCCCGATCTCGACTACTTGGCCACTAAGATCTTCATCTTTCGGAACTATTTGGCATCTCCCCAACTGTCTCAAGACTCGATACGGGGCATAGGGCTGAATACTCCGGAGTCCCATCAAAAGGAAATGGGGTCAAGTGGCTGGCATATATATGATTTCATCCACAGGCAACCATCCAAATTTCCATTCTATTTGGCCCGTAGTGACAGAACGAGGGCTTGCTATCCATTATGTGACCCCTTCTGGTAAGCTGATTCTGTCAATCCTCGTAGAAAATTCCTCTATGAATGTTTTATCTGTCGACCCATAACTCATAAATTGAGGACGACGACACAGGTGTTCAATCATCCACACATTGCACCCCTCAAAAAAGTTTCCCCCGGCTTTGCAAGTTGTGAGAACGCGGAAGATTTCAGCTACTATCATGGGTGCGAGGGTGCTGTTGGCCTGAGTAAGTAAAGTGCTGACAACCCCGGATACTCGTATGTCAATGTTCCCGTCTTTTTTAGGAAACACCAGGAGTCCCAGAAAGGCTACCATGAATGCAAAACACCTATGTTCTTCCCACTTAAGGCGGTTTCCTTTGCTACAGATTTTGTTTTCCGGCTTGTCGAACCCCTCCTATGTGGCCATATCTGTTGTATATAAACCGCAGAGTACAAAAACCAGCTGCCAAGTCTGGATTGTGGACCCCCCTGCTTATTTTCAAAGAGTCTAGGAATCTGTGTACGGTTATGGCCCTTGGAGCGATCAGGTACTGGTGTCTCAGAGAAACCTTGGGACCCCCGATGTATCCGGCTATTTCTTCCAATGTTGGGGTAAGTTCAAAATCCGAGAAGTGAAATACGTTGTGAGCCGGGTCCCAGAATGCGACCAAGGCCTTTCTGACATCCCCCCTACGATTGATCTTCAGCAACCCAGTGAGGCTTCCCAGGTATAGATTGACTATGTCGTGCCCTGATTCGCCCAAGTCATCCCACCACATGTGCAACTCCAAAGGGATCTTGTTCACAATTGTTACGTGTAAATTCTGACTTGTGCTCATTCTGCACATTTATTAAGGTGATTAAGCAGAAAATAAAATTTATTTGACTCAACCAATTGGCTATTTTTTAATTTTTCACAGATTAAAAGAAAGATCCGGTTCAGAACACGGCCTTTCAGCACTTCGGGAACGAAGATTTTGAAGCTGGGTGAGTCAACCGGTCAAAAATCCAAAAAATAACTACAAGTGGCCGTTTATGCAAAGTCAGCCTTCCGGCGTCCCTTTTGGGAACATTCGGCTATTTTGACAAAAATGGCGTCACCCGACTTATTTATGATGAAAATTAAAATTTTGACATTTTTGTAAAGGTGAGGTTGGACCCGATGAGGGTTGCCTACGTATCCCGCACCCTGTGAGAATCAAACCGGCGTAGTTCGGGCCGATAAAACAAAATTCTTTTGAAAACAAGACTCTTTCCATTGGCAAATAAAACTATATTTTTTTTTCTCTTTTTTTTTTCATTTTCTCAAGAATTCGGCAGAGTTTCGGCACTATTTGGACATTGCTTTTTTTTCAAACAGGCGATTAACTCTCTTTAACCCTCGTACCTCTACCTCTCTTTCCTCAAAATATTCAAAACCCGGTCAGCATGCAAGTCCGAAGCAAACAAATGCACAAGTAGCAAGTAAGATGCATCAGGATGGTCTTTTGTCATTTTGGTACACCTGTCCTAGACAGACCCAACCCCTGTGTTGGTCCTTCAAAGTCAAATGCACGTGATGCAAACAAACTTTCCTACTAGGGATCCGGCATGAATTTGAGTTATTCTAGGTTTATAACCTGGGTGTTTATTCTAGACTGTGTACCCGAGCGGACAACTCGAGTCGAGGAGGGGGCTACGTACCGGAAACCAAAAGGCTATCCGGCTTAGTAACTTGTCAGGCCTCTTTCTTATTTAAGGGTATGACACTAACAGAATAAGGAGTCTCAACCAGTAAGCACATCCCCGGAGGTAAGAAGAGAAGGGTTTCGGCATAGTTTTTATACAGTTCAGATAATATCAAAGCGGTAAAAGCATCATTTAGCACATTAGGCCCAAACATGTAACAAAATCAGATAAAGCCTGATATAACAATTTATCTAAGCTCGAATTCTAAACCCTGAACCATAGATTCTGGGTTATGTCCCCAACAGAGTTGCCAGAGCTGTCGCACCTCCTTTTTACCCGCGCCCGCCGGGGCACAGAGGGAGTTTTTCCAATTAAAGGACAATCAAAACGGGATTTGTTGTTTAATTCAGAGTCGCCAATTGGGAGATTTATGGTGTCCCAAGTCACAATTTTAATCTCGAATCGAGGAAAAGAATGACTCTGTTTAACAGTCAGCGTACCAGAAATCCGGATAAGTAATTATGTTAACCCGAGAGAAGGTGTTAGGCATTCCCGAGTTCCGTAGTTCTAGCACGGTCGCTCAACTGTCATATTTGGCTTATTTATCTGATTTTTATACATTTTGAACCTATGTACCAATTTTAACCTTGAACCGCTTTTATCATTTATTATTTAAAGAATTGCAACGTCGTGAGAATGCATCTCGAATTGCACCACATAAATGTACCCGCAATTTTCGATACGTTCCAACTTCGTTGAGATTTGGATTTGGGTCACATAAATATGCACCCGAGTTTAGGAAGATAACATTATTAAATATGCGCCTAAAGATACTAACGCATTGTTATTTTGAGAAAAAGCCGTAAAGTTCGCTATGCGGCCTGTCTCGAAATCTAAGCATTTGAAATAAATATCCGTTGAGGGCCCCGCAATTTGTAATTTATTCGGCGAGGCACGCCTCACTTATTTTTAAAAGGGCTAATCAGCCACTTCTATTATATATTATTTTTAAAGAGATTGCAACATCGTGAGAATGCATCTCGAACTGTGCCACATAAATGTACCCGCAATTTTGATATGTTCCAACTTCGTTGAGATTTGGATTTGAGTCACATAAATGTGCACTCGAGTTTAGGGAGGTAACATTATTAAATACGCGCCTAAAGATGCTAACGCGTTATTATTTTGAGAATGCCGCGAAATTTGCTAAGATGGCATATCCCGAAACCTAAGTGTCTATCATAAGCACCTATTGAGGGCCACGCAGTTTGCAACTTATTAGGTGAGGCACGCCTCGTTTATTTTAAGGATATCCTAAAGCGACTATGGTTCTCTATTTACTTTTATCTCTAAAGATAGAGAAAAAGGCCTAATTAATTACAAGCGTGCAATGTCCCAGCTTTTGTTGTTAGAACCAACAACTTAACGATGACGCACCTCAACGACAATACATACCTCCATTTTAATTGACAGACATGAACTCCAAAATTCCTAAACCAATTTATCATACCCATTATCTATTACGAACTATGGGTTTTAATGAACCGATTTAATATAAATGAGCCTTTCTTTTTCTGACTTTTAACTGATTTCAACACTAATCTACCAACAACAATTCAGGTTTTTCTTACTATCGAATTCAGAAACTGTTATTCAAACGAAGACATCCTAATACACTAGCATGATTAATGATAAAATTACTAGCGAGTAGGATGAATATTACTAGATCAGCTCATGAATTGAAATCCTATTACAAGTTCATTACCCTTTTAACCTGACATTAATCTAGATCCACCTATTACTGATGACAATCGAGTTCCTCCAAACTGATTCAACAATCCCATTTCACAAACCTATTGAACTGACTACACTTCATGCCATTCCAAGGGTTCAATTTAACAGTTCAATGTTATACAATGTTTAACAGATAACCCACCTTAAGAAACAGTTTTGATTATACACATAACTACCATCTATATAACAGGAAAACATCTAAACTACTATCAATTAAAATGCAGGCAGTCCTCAGTTGAACAATAAATGTGTTCGAACATTTCATTTCAAACTTCAACGAGCTTACATCAATGTGGTTTAGGGTAGTGTACCTGGTATTGGAATACAAGAAGAAGAAGATCAGCAGAGTAGTAGGTAACACAACAACAACAACAATAACCAGCAACAACCAGGAAACAGAACACCCTGTGACAGATTTGAAAACCAACAGGATTCCAGCACACTCTATGAAACAGTACCAACATAACCAATGCAGACCAGAAATAACAACTCAAGAAACTACTTAAAACCTCAGTGAGGCCAAAAAATACCAAGCAATTCACAGACATGAACAGAATGTATTCAGAAATGAGACAGGAGAGTAGATTTTCTGATTTCTGTTCTTCAGATTCTCAAATAAAGACACTCAGAACCTCAATTAAACAGTAACAAACTGATTCTGATTTTCAGTAGTAAAGAAGACCTCACTTTTTCAGTATTTAGCTCTCAACCTATTGAACTCTTTAGGGTAAAAACTCAGCTTGTATTTCACTCTTAAACTCTGAATTTCTTATGTCAAAATCTAGCCTAGACTCTCTAAAACAAAATTGAAAGAAAACTGATTTCTGTTCTCCAAAAAAACCAGCCCCTTAAATCTGTCTTAAATGACTCTATTTATAACCCAAAAACAGGCCTGCCCTCTATGCCTTGAAACTATCAGATTTTCTACCCATGATATTCCTCGACCACTACTACATGTTTTGTTCCCCTTTTAATTCACTTGTTCCCCACTACCCTTGTCTTTTCTTTATTTAAATTCAAATAGGTATGGGCACCTATTTCTTAATCCATTTCCTTTAAACCTTCCCTTACCATTATGTTTTGTTCTCCATTAGCACTTAAACAATCCATTAGCTTAATGGTATTTTAGTACACTAATGTCAGACCATTCAACTTAAACTACTTTCAAACCTTTTCAATCCCAAAATACCCTCCTAAAGCCACTGAAATTACTATCCTACCTCAACCCTTTTCAATCTGTACCAAATCCATTAGCTATAACCAATTCAACTAAGTTGGAAATCCTAAGAATTGACTAATCAAAAACATGAAACTAACTCCCAATCAACAACATTAGGACAATTCAACAAAGCCAGATTCATATCAGAACAAACTTAACAGAACTAACAAGTAGATCCAAGTCATTAAACTTAATCAGCAACTGAACTCAAATCAAATCCAACAACATTTCAACCGACTCAATAATTCAGGACAATAGTCAGACTGACTATTAAGGTCAAGAAATTGATTCATACAGATGCATGAGAGTAAGCTATCTATATTGGGAACGAATACAATTCTAAATTCACCTCGAACAAAAAAGCTGGAACAAACAAGCATACTGGCTTTGAGCCCTGAGGCTGAAAATACCAAGGTCAGAAGACAAAACAACAACCAATAACTTGAGAAGAACAACAGAACTATATACATGAACGAGCCAATCGACGAATCATAATAATAAATTTAACATACGCCAATCGACCAAGATGAGAAAACTGGACCAGAAAAAGGTCCGAAAGAGGAGGAGGATTGATTGACAAACATAGCAAGGAAACCTAATTAGGCAAATAACAAACAATAATCAAAGAAGAAAAAGGAAAAGAGGAGAATTACCTCAAAAATCAGAAACCCAAATGAACCTCATTCTCATTGACACTTCGTTTTGAAATTTTGAAGCCAAAACGGACATTAATCGAGTGTTCTCAACTGAGAACATTCGACTAAAGTCGGTTAAGACCTCAAACCTCTAACCTCGTACACAGTCTGAAGCTGGTTCCTCTAGGGTTTTCCTTCGATCTGAAATTAGAAAGGCTCTAACAAGATTTGGACAGAACCTGGGTGGGTTTTGGGGTGGGGGAGTCAAGGAGGTTACTGGGTGTTAGTTAGGGATGGCTAGGGAGGTGGCACCGCCATCAGAGAATCTTGTGGCAGCGCTATGGTTTGGACCTTCGAATGAATATTCGAAATGCTTGGGCTTGATTCGAAGGGAAATGAGTATGGGACTGGAACGAGGAAGTCTTGGGGAAGCTGTGGTGTGAAGTTGGAGGCCATTGGACGAGATAGGGTTCCGGCCTGATTTTCGATCTAATATTCGAAGCACACGGCTAGGATTCGAGGGATAAGAGTTAGGGATTCGGAATGGGGAGGTCGAGGGGAATCAGTGTGAAAAGATGGAGTCGTTTGGACCACCGGAACCGTCGTGAGGCGATTTCCGGTGGGCGGAGCACGGTGGTAAGAGGCGGAGGATCTGTTTGGTCTCTGAAGCTCAGATATGAAGAGGTGGGGGGGGGGTTGGCTTGGGGGGCGTATGGTTTGGGAATATATAGTAGATGAAGGATTCGATCCAGTCCGTTAGATTAATTAAAATTAACGGACTGGATTAAACGCTTAATAGAAACGACACCGTTTCTTTTAGGCGGGGGTTGGGTCGGTTTGAATGTAAAGTAGGTTGGGCTAGACCGGGTGAGGATGGGGTGATCTGGACCGTTGGATCAAGTCGTATCAACGACCGTTGGATACGATATCGTTTGGATGTCTGGTCCTGGCCGGTTTGGGCCTGGATTGGGCGTGTGAGGTGTGTGAGTGTTTGGGCCTGATTGGTTCAAATTAAGGGATGGCCCAGTCCGATTTCATTGCTATTTTTGTTCTTACTTTCTTTTACTTCTTTAAACTAATTTTTCCAAAATTAAAAACCTAAAAAAATCCTAAATTAAATTATAAAATAGACAATTAACTTAAAATATTAGCTCTTAATAATAATTATCATACGAAATTAAACACCAATAAAGATATAATCACATAATTTGGACATTAAATGCTAAAATGCAAAGTACATATTTTTGTGATTTTTTTTTCCATTTTGTAAAACAAACTTGATTGTTTAATTAATTCCTAAATTGTAAAATTAAATCCAAAATGCACATGCAACACATATTTTTGTATTTTTTAATTAATTAAACAAAATAAACACTCACAGATAAAATAATTATGAAAAATGTCACGCGAAATTCTTAAACTTGTACCCAAATGACATTTGTTTTATTTTTCGATTTCTTTTGGAGTAGTTTTCGTGAAACAAAAATCACGTGCTCACAATGACCGGTGGGCTAATACCACATGTATCCCCTCTTCTGAGGAGTGTCATACCGGGTATTGCATTGAGGTGATCCATATTATAAACAAGCCTAGGACCCCCTATTATTTTTTTTGCAAGCATGTTTAGTCTTTAACTTTTTCAAACCTTGTCTTTCAATAATTGTTCCAAATGCTTGTTTGTTTAACTTAAATCCCCTCTTGCCTGAGCCTTACTTATTTACTTGCTAATTGCACAAATTCACAAAAACTATTTGGCCGAGAACCACACTAGTGGATCCTGAGGGGTGCCTAAAACCTTCTCCTTAGGATAATTTCTAGCCCTTACCCAATCTCTAGTTATCAAACCTAGTTGTAAATGAACTCTATGGATGTCCTAATGCTCCTTAAATCATTAGGTGGCAATTCTTCCAATACCCAATTTCCAAAAGGAAATGAGTCAATATACCCTATGAATGTCGAAACTCGTAAACTCCTCTTCGTTTGGAAGGGGGATAAAAAATGGGGGTGCGACATTCGCAATTGCGAGGTTGGTGCTCCTAATTGCGACATCAGAGACAACAACACACCAGTAAACTATTTCATTTCAAAACCATTCCCAAACTCATTCGAGCCCTCGGAGCTCCAAACCAAATATCCACACAAATCTAAAAATATAATACGAACTTGCTCACGCGATCAAAACAGAAAAATAACATCTACAACTATGAATTGGACATCAAAACACATGAATTTCAAAGAAAACTTCAAGAACCTCTAGAATTGCAACCAAGAGTCTGAATCATTTCAAACCAACTTCGAATGACACCAAATTTTGCAGGCACGTTTCAAATAGCAAAATCGACCTATTTTTAAGTCCTAAAATAAAATTCTGAATTTGTTAGCCAAAAGTCAACCTACGGTCAAACTTGAAACATATTCTAAAGGTCAAATTGCCAACTCTCGGCATAACAAGTCAAATCAACCTAGGGACATCTGAATTCGGTTCCGGGCATATGTCGAAGTCTAAAATCATGATACGAACCTACTGGAGCCATGAAAATCCCGTTCCGGGGTCATTTTCACAAAAGTCAAACTTTGGTCAATATGTCTAACTTAGGCTCCTAAGCAAATAACTAAAGGGTCCAAATCAACTCAAAACCTTCCCGGAACTAAGCTAACCAACCCCGCAAGTCATAAAACCATAAATACACATGTGTGAAGTATCAAAAAGGAAAACGTGGCTCAAATACATAAAAAGACTGGTCGGATCATTATATTCTCCCCTTGTAAAAACAAATGTTCATCCTCGAACGTGCATAGAGACATAGTTAAAGTGAATAAAAGGTAAGGATAACTACTCTGCATGTTGTTCTCTATCTCTCAGGTCATCTCCTCAATCAGATGACCCCTTGATTGAACCTTCACTGAAGCAATGTTCTTTGATCGCAACTTCCGAACCTGTGTTCCCAAGATACCCACCAGATCCTCAACTTAAGTCAAATCCTTGTCCAATTGGATTGATCTAAAGTCTAATACATAGGACGGATCGCCATAATACTTCCGGAGCATGGAAATATAGAACACCGGGTGGACCGCCAATACGATAGGTGGCAGTGCAAGCTTGTAGGCCACTTCACCAACTCTCCCAAGGATTTCAAAAGGACCGATATACCTAGGGCTCAACTTGCCCTTCTTCCCGAATATCATCACACTCTTCATGGGCGAAACCCAAAGCAAAAACCTTTCTCCCACAATAAATGATACTTCACGAGTCCTCCGATCAACATAAATCTTCTATCTAGACATCCCGAACCAATTTAGTGCGCAACAACCTAACCTCACCCTGCTCAAACCAATCCATTGGAGAACACCGTCTCCCATATAGGGCCTTATAAGGGGCCATCTGGATACTCAATTGATAGCTATTGTTGTAGGCGAATTCTGCAAGTGGTAAGATTTGATTCCATGAACCTCCAAATTCCATAACACAGGACGTATCATATACTCCAAAAATATTAGACCTGTGTGCCTAACTCATGCTTCATGGCTCTCCAAAAATATGATGTGAATTGCGTGCCTTGATCAGAGATGACGGACGTTGGCACACCATGGAGACGAACAACCTTATGGATATAGATCTGAGCTAGCTGCTTTGAAGAATAGGTAGTCACCACCGGAATAAAATGTGCTGATTTGGTCAGCCTATCTACAATAACCCATACTGCATCAAATTTCTTCAAAGCAGCTAGCCCAAAACTGAAATCCATGGTAATACACTCCCATTTCAACTCGGGAATCTCAAGTCTCTTAAGCAAACCACCCGGCCTCTGATGCTCGTACTTCACCTGTTGATAGTTAATAAACCGAGCCACATAATCCACTATATCTTTCTTCATTCCTCTCCACCAATAGTGCTTCCTCAAATCATGATACATCTTAGTGGAACCTAGATGAATGGAGTATCGCAAACTGTGGGCCTCCTCAAGAATCAACTCAGGCAGACCATCCACATTGGCACACATATCCGGCCCTACATCCACAACACCTCGTCATCTCCAATAGAAACCTCCATGGCATCACCGTGGTGTACTGTGTCCTAAAGGACAAGCAAATAAGGGTCCTCATAGTGACACTCTCTGATGCACTCATATAAAGAAGGCCGAGAAACCACACAAGCAAGAACCCGGGTGTGATCTGAATCATCTAGGATCATAAACTGATTTGCCAAAGCCTGAACATCCATGGCTAGTGGCCTCTCTGTTGTATGCCAAACTGCCCATACATTTTGCCTTTCTACTCAAGGCATCGGCCACCACATTGGCCTTCCCAGGATGATACAAAACAGTGACATCACAGTCTTTCAGCAACTCTAACCATCTTCGTTGCCGCAAATTAAGACCTTTCACTTGAACAGATGCTGGAGACGCTAGTGGTCGGTATAGACCTCACATGGAACACCGTACAAATAATGATTTCTGGGTCAATCTAGTCAAAGGTGCAACAATGGATGAGAAACCCTCCATAAAACAACGATAATATACGACCAGACCAAGGAACTCCGAATCTCAGTAGTTAAAGACGATCTGGGCCAACTCTGAACTGTCTTAATCTTCTTTAGATCTACCTTGATCCCTCACTAGACACTATATGACCCAAAAATGCCTCTGAATCGAGCCGGAACTCACGCTTTGAGAATTTTGCATATAACTTCTTCGATTTCAAGGTTTGGACCATGATCCTCAGATGCTGCTCATGATCCTCCTGACTGCGGGAGCACATTAACATGTCGTCAATAAACACAATGATGAATGAGTCAAGATATGACTAGAATACACTGTTCATTAAATGCATAAATGTTGTTGGGGAGTTGATCAACCTATATGACATCACTAGAAACTCGCAGTGACCATATCGAGTCCTGAAAGCGATCTTCAAGATATTTGAATCTCGAATCTTCAGTTAATGATACCTGACTTCAAATCAATCTTCAAAAACACTCTAGCACCCTGAAGAAGGTCAAACAAGTCATCAATGTGCGGTAGTGGGTACATGTTTCACTATAACCTTGTTCAAGTGCTTATAATAATTACACATTCACATAGTACAATCTTTCTTCTTCACAAACAGGATCGGAGCACCCAAGGTGAAGCACTCGGTCGAATGAAACCCATATCAAGTCCAATTGCGAATATGTATTGCGGCTGCTGACAACCTAAGTGATTGTGAAGCCTGCTCCCTTAGCAAATGTGACTAAAAGATTGAAAATGTGAACCTACCCAGAATGGTATACACTTCGCAATTGAGAATGAGGAATCAAAATTACGATACCTGACCCTCACATGTTCTGTTCGCAATTGCGGGGCTGGTGCTCGCAATTGCGACATCAGAGACACCATTACACCAACAATCTATTTCAGTTCAAAGCCATTCTCAAACTCGTTCAAAACTCATCCGAGCCCTCGGGGCTCAAAACCAAACATCCACACAAGTCTAAAAATATCATACAAACTTGCTCGCATGATTAAAACACAAAATTAACATCTAGAACTATGAATCGGACATCAAAACGCATAAATTTCAAAGAAAAGTTCAAGAACCTCTAGAATTGCACCCCAAGAGTTATAGAAGCTTCTTGGAACAAATCAATTCCACCCCGTAAGCCATAAAACCATAAATACACATGTGTGAAGCATCAAAAGGGGAAATGGGTTCAAATACACAAAATAACTGGTAGGATCGTTACACTTATAAATGTGAAACATACTCATTACGAATTTATTAGGTGTAGCATTGAGTTTGGATGGAAGTTGATGAAAATCAAATGATTTGATGCCAAAAGAAGTTGAGAGGAAAGAGTTGGAAGCGTGCCACAATTGGTGCATTACATGAAAGGTAGGCACGAAGTGGCCTAGAAAGTGAATCAAAGCCAGTGAAGTGTGGCACTTTGGCACCAACCCTCAACACGCTAAAGAAACATAGAAGACAAAAAACTGGGAGCGTACCTAGGGGTCGCGCGTTGCATGAACCCTATGCATGCGACTCAACTTCTCCTTTTCAAGATAGGAGTGCTCAAGGCCGCCCCATACAAACCCTAATTCATATAAATGCATGATAAAACATCTGTTTCAATGGAGAGATACTACTTTGAGGGTTTGACAACAACTAAGGAGGCGAGAACACACTAGGAACAAGGAGGAAGATTCAACCACGAGTTTTTCCCCTTCTTCTTCCTATTTTTTGTTGTTGGTTATGACTTCTAGTATTGTAGTTTTATATACTATTATGAGCAGCTAATTTATTATCTAGGGTTTTGATGGAACCAATTTTGGATGAATACTTGATTGCGTATAATTGAGCTGTTTTACTTTCTAATTATTCAACTATGTGCTTCTTGTAGTTAATTGAAGGGCCCTTGGTTAATCGTGTCTAGTTATCTTATGTTGCTTTAGAGAGAACACTTGATTAGATTGTTGTTGAACAGCGCCACTTTCAAGTAAGTTAAGAGATTAATTAATTGAATTTATAAGTGAGATTAGAGATAACAAAACTTTAGCATGATTTTTATGAGTTGTACGAGTTGTCAGCTAGAATACTTCTAGTAAATTATCATAATTGAGCAAGAGATAATTGCGATAAACAAGAACTCATCATCTTAAGAGAGTGGTGCGGCGAGAGTATAGCTGACGTGCTAGGAAATAATCCTATAATTGGGGAAATCATAACTCTAAGTCTCCTAAATTTTGTCTCCTACCCTAAGTTTATTTAGTTGGTAAATTTCTGCTGGTTTTTGATAATTATTAGTTAATTAGTATAAGTAACTTAGAAGTTTTTCGAGCTTGACTTCTTAGTGATATCGAACAGTTATAGAGAAACCATAATTCTTTGTGTGTTTCGACTCCAGACTCTAGATCAGATATTAATTTGTAGCGATCGCTTATCTTTTTTAGGAGTACAGTTCGGCGTGATCATGTTTGTAGAATGAAAGAACTTCCTTTTAGCTTCTATTCCAATTTTATATAGGTCTCTTAAGGAAATGCTAAATTTTTTTATCGTTGGTTCATGAGCCCAATAAATATGTTGGTCAACTGACGTGTATGGTACCATCACATCTTATAATCTTGAAAAAACCTAAATGCAGCAGGTGTATGTTCGACTATCACTATATTAATTCTCCCTTTTCCATCTCCTTTATCTTATACGATTGCGGGAAAGAAAACAATTAGCATTCGATTATTAAAAGATAAGTATATTGAGGCAAGAAATAAGCTAACATTGTTGGTTAAGAAGAAAAGACTACGACAAAATATGTGTATGTGGTTTCCGTTATACACAGTTCATCCTGTAATCTTTTATTACTCCGTATAAGCTAATTAAGTAGGAATGGAATGGACAATGGGATTAATAATTTAAGTAAAATACACCTAATAGTTTCTCCCCCCCCCCCCCCCGCCCCTTGCTTTTCTTCAAGAGTTTTTGTTGGTTACCGGAAAGTCGATGTCCTAGGGCTGTCCAAGGGGAAGGTATTACCCATAGTGGTACCGGTCCATACCGGTACTGGTACCGCACTGTACCAGTCCGGAATAGAGTAGGGATAGGGGATTTGGGTAAAGGATAAAGGGACTGGGAGATTACCAGAAAAAGTATTGGTAGAACTGGTCCGGTTGGTACCTTTAAGGTTTTTTATTTTTTTAAATGTAGCACTTTTGTACTATTAGCCAATGGTTCTTTTTAAAAAAATCGCCATTGGCAACGGCCAAAAACGGCTATTTCTGTCTCCCTACCCCCTAACATCCACTACCTCCTAATTTATATTTTTTAACCTCAAAGTTTGTTAAAATACACTTTGACTCTATTTTAAAACAATAAATACTTCATTTCATTCTTTCTATTATCACACAAAACTCTCCTTTCTCTTTAATTATCTATCTCTCTCTAATTAATATTCTAGCACTATTATTAAGTTTTGCATTTATTTTTGTTATACTTGTGTTGCTATTTATTATAATTGTAATTATTTATTATTTAAAATGACTCATAAACTAGTAAAATAAGTATGTAATAGATTGACTAAGGGTAATGCTAAAGAGGGGAGTCCTTGTTTTGAAACAACTCCTAACTAGTCCGGGTTTAGGCATTACATACAAGAAACATATAGTTGTGTTTTTCAATTTTTTTTTCTAGAACAACTGTTAGAAAAAATATTTGCGAACATGAAGAAAATGAAGACTTGCTGAAATATTGAATGAGAAGAAACTTTAACCTTCCAGAAATAATTCATGAAGACGATGATTCCTATAGTGAAATACTATCTACCCGGAGACAATAGGGATGCAGAAGAACAAGTGCTACTAATTTCAAGCGAAGAACCAATAGAAGTTATTGAAAAATCCATAAAGAACAAAAAAAAGTATGTAATTTTATTTTTATAAGTATTGAAATTTTTTCATCCATTAAAGCTTGTTTATTTAAATATAATAGTTTTAAAATTTTTAATTTAAAAATACCACTAAGTACCCGTACCGCCCCCTTCAGTACCCTCCCCCAAAGGATATGTAGGGGTACTAGTAAAGTACCTATGAAAGTACCCTTACCCCATACCCTTAAATTCCCATAACGAAATTCCTCTTAAGGCCACCCCCTCTCCCTTACCGGTACCCTCCCCGTACCTAGTCCCCTTAACAACCCAATACCCTCCCCTAGACAGCCCTAGTCGAACCCATATAGACTTACAATAATCGTTAACTAGGCTAATATAAATCAATTAACTGTCCAAAGTAATTAAAAGCAATAACTATTTTTACTAATCTAATGTTACGAAAATTAAATAAGTAATCAACTAAACTAAACAAGCGCAAGAGTTTGTTGTTGGATTTTAATCAGATGAGATGAAGATTCTAGGATTGTGGTCGACTTATCAATCCTATTGAGTTCGTAGTTATACTTGTTAGTCTGAATTATCTATGGTTGCTAGTTGACCGGATCGTTTATATAAATAGCATGTTTCCACAATACTATTCATCTCTCCACAATATACCATTTCTATATTTCTATGGTATTTAATCTATCAGGAATGAATATAATAATACGACATTCAACTAAACAAGACTGTTAGGTACATTCATATCCTAACCGCGAAATTATTTTCGAGCCACGGGTTCGGAAACAAGCTCTGTCTAATTCTAGTCTAATTTAAACGTGTTTTTTTCAAGTGTAGCATAGATAATAAATAGGACTTAAATGCTGGCCAAACGATTAAGAAATTATGCATAGAATTAGAGAAACAATCAAAGATGGTAACTCAAATTAGCCGTTATGCAATTATAAAACTTCAACACTCATGACAACCACACCCCTAGAAAATAGATTGCTCGACTACTCATAATCGTAGTAACAATCACACTTTGCATAAATAAATTACTAAGAAAAGATGAAGGAATGAAGAACTCTATAAGGTTTCTCCCCATAAAATTCTCCACATGATGTTTTCATCTCCCAATAATGTTCAATCCCCAAAAAGTAGTTTTAGAATACCTTTTATATATGTTAGAGGCGTGCAGGGTTGAAAAAACCAACTATCATCTAACACAATCAAAAATCCACCTAGTCATGAATCGTGATGACACCTAACCTAACCTGCTAGGTAAGCTAAACAATAGTCAACACAGCCCAAATGAGAATAATAAGAATTAATAAGTAAAATAACTGAATTTCTATACAATAACTCAAGGATTGATAGTACAAGTCATGAGCCACTAAGACTTAGATTTACAAAGCTGGTATAAAATAAATACAACATTTGTTTGAGATATACATAAACAAAAATTTGAATCTAAATCTACCAAATACAAGTGGTAACTATGTCCAGACAATAGGTACATCTTCAATGCCAGCTCCCACCACACACGGCAGCATCAACTCCAAGATCTACACAAAAGGTGTAGAAGCGTAGTATGAGTACGACCGACCCCGTGTACTCAATATGTAACAAACCTAATCTTATGCTGAAAGAAATGACGATCTTGGAAGAACGTCAATGTCCAACATCAATGATCAATAACAACACATGATATAATGATGACAGTAGAATAAAACAATTCAATATATATCATATTCAGCTCGTTCCCAAAAATAGGAAATTAGGTCTGCTTTCCTAAGTATAACCATCAAAGCCCAAATCTTTCTTCGAAATCACTAAAGCGTGAGTTTAACAAGGGATTGTGATTTTCCAAACTTTCAACAACAAATAAGATATTTAATTACTATCTAGCACTAGAAAAATACATCTCTATGGCTACATGTTACATACACACATCAAGTCAATAACATCAAAGCAAAGCCATCAAGTATACTCACGCTCAGCGTATTGACGGTGCCTGGCACAAATGCCCATCACTATCATCACACGCACGATCACACTTAGCACTCTACGGGTAGCTGGCATAATTTTCCCTTAACAAAGCACATTCATATATCGATGTGCCTATACTCACTATAATACCAGACTCCAGAGGGGTGGATATTTGCGAAAGCGCTAATAATTAATCAATATCACATAGCGCAGTGTGGGGCCTGGTGCACATGTCGCCCGTAAACAATACCACTTGGCCCAATAGAGGGCCTGGCATACACATCTCCTCAATATCAATAACACTCAGCCAAATACGGGGTCTCGATGCAAGCATCACCTCACTATCAACCATCATGACTCTATAGACCACATCAATAATTAATCTGCTCAACTCTCCATATGCCAGCATCTCACAGAAACATAATCCAATTATACAACAGGGAATATCATAATGTGCCATAAATTCAGCTCAAACTCGTATCACATATAAGGACATCAATACTATGTGAGACAACATATCAAAAGTGAACAGAGATATAACATGCAGATATAACTATCATGACTAAACAATATGACTATGCCTAAGGCAAAAATCTCAACATGGCAAAAATAGCCCTATTATACCTCAAACAATTAAACAGATAACCTAGGCATCATTTCTAGCATGAATAATAAATTACGTAGTCATATAAATGGAGAAAATATGATATTAAAGAAGCATGATCGCAAAACAAGACATATAATAGCCTAAGAACTACCCCAACCATTAATACCCGGTGCACACATTATGTCACCTAGCACGTGTGTCACCCATAACACATCTCAAACATCATAGTTCTCAGTGATAATTATCCTCAATTCTGAGATTGGATATGTTACTTACCTCGAACAAGCCAAAATAATACTCTATAAATGTCATCCCATGAAAATCAACCTCTGAACGACTCAATAGTAGCAAAAAGCAATTCAATAACATCAAATAATGTCAAAGGAAACAAACCCAAATGATAAAGATCGATTCTTTAATCAAATACTCAAAGTCAAACAACAGGTCAACCTATGCCCGCACTCTGGGACCTGATAAAACTAAATAATTTCATCAACCCTTTCGAATACGATTCCAATCATATTTCATCTAGTTCTGACTCCGAATAGATGTTCAAAACTCAATTATTCCTTTTAGAAAAGATTTTGACAAAACCTCCCATTTCTCCAATCAAGACATAGATTAATTCATAAATGAATTTGTGTAATACTATTAAAATACAAAAAATTAAGTTTAGATACTGACCCCATGAAAAAACGAGAAGAACGCCGCAAAAATAACTTCAAACGGAGCCCTAGAACTCAAGATATGCTCAAAATACCATATGAATGCAGTCTAATTTTTTAGTACACAGAGATTCTACTTCTATGCCCAAAAAGCCACACATGCAGTCTGCCAATTGTCATTTCCACACCTGTGGAAAAATTTTCATACATTTAGGGTCGCGGATACAGACCCCACTTCGCATCTGCGAAGCACCAACACCAGTTATCTTCTCTGACACTAAAATGGGCATAACTCCCTCATACAATGTCCAAATTTAATGATTCTTTTTTATATGGCTCCGTAATTACATTACGTATCTAATTGTTTAATAAAAAAAACTAAAGCTTATTTTCTTAATGTGGTATCATTTATTCTTTAAATAAACAACGTTGAAGCATCAAATAGGAGCGCAACACAACCCACATCTATTTGAACCTCGCCCGTGCCTCTCGGGACCCCGTATGAACATACAAATAATTCCCAAAATATAAAACTGACCAGCTTGAGGACTCAAATACCACATAACAACATCAAAATCATGAATCACACTGCAAATCAAACTTAATGAACTATTTTAAATTTTCAAATTCCAAACTTATGTCAAACGTATCTAAACTACTCGGAATCACCTCAAATTTTGCACACAAGTTCTAAATGACATAAAAAACTTATTGATTATTGTATTCTAATATTCTGATATGGGCTTGAGAGTTGTGAGGTGATTTCTATTTGGATCAGGTTATGCACCGCAACGATTTGATATTTGATTATTGTATTTCTTTTTTGTTTGAAATATTCATTGGCGGTTTATATGAATTATTTGCATATCTTCCGTATATGCTGGATGATTGACTGAGCAGAGTACGTTAATGACATTTTTTGCTCCAAGGTGATCTTATCTGAAATTTCATGATTTGTTCATATTATTGTTCTGTACTTGTTGGAAATTATGAACTGTGTAGGTGATTGGCGAGTATCATTTATAATTGTTGCTTTTATTACTTTGCCCAGGTTAGTTATGATACTTATTGAGTATATGGGATCGATTGTACTCATACTACACTTTTGCACCTTGCGTGCAGATCCTAGAGTTGATGTTGTTGTATATAGAGGGAGCGGCCATTGAAGATGTACTTGCTTATCGGATATAACTACCACTTGTCCTTGGTATTATTAGATTTGTAATCTGTTACGTACATTTCAATGAGATGTTGTATTTATTTCATATCAACTTTGTAAATATATGTCTTAAAAGCTCATAACTTGTAATACCTGTCTTTGGGTTATTCTATAAGAATCCAGTTATTTCATCATCTATTTCCCAGTAATCTCAATTGGATTGTGTTTACTGTTAATTGGCTTACCTAGCTGGTTGGGTTAGGTGTCATCACAACTAGTTGGATTTTGGGTCGCGAAAATTTGGTATCAGAGCTCTAGGTACATAGGTTCTACGAGTTACGAGCAAGTGTCTAATAGAGTCTAGTGGGTAGGTATGATGATGTCCATACCTATCTTTGAGAGGCTACGGGGCATCTAGGATAAATATCCCATCTTTACTTCCTTATCATCGGTATTTATTCACCTTGAAGTGCATCTCTTTCAATTCCTTCCACACCTTTATATGTTAGGCGAGCGCTCAGTATCTATTGCATTGACGTCTTGTGATTCCATGGATGAGGTGCAGATGTGTTTTATGTGTTTTGGTGGTAGGCTAGTTTGGAAGACTTGAGGCCAGGCTTAGATTGCAGCTTGGGATTAGCAGTTTCAGTTGTGTAAGCATGTGTTTTTGGACTTATATGCCTGGTGGTGTCCCTAAGAGTGGGATTGATGGTCCAGTAAGTGGCTGGATGTCTATATGATAAGTATGGTGTGACTACGAGATGTGTTCAAATGGCTTGGATATGACGAGAAGAGTTTGCCTAGGATGTGAAAAAGACAATTGGGTGCTTGACTTCTGCCTTGATGTGTTGTACAGTCTTGAGTTATGAATGTGTTAGGGATCTTTCAACTGTTTGTTTGTGAAATGAAGTGTATTCTTATGTTTTGTTGACGAGTTCAGACTCTGGAAGATTTAGTGATTGCATTGTGATTATAGCTATGAAAGGACATAGAGAGATGCAAGTGTGAGGCTAATTAGGTAGGTTATCTCCCGTGGGATGTTCTAAGGTTACGTGATTCTTATGATGCTTTCGTGGAGAGTTTCTTTCTACCGTTTGGTTTCAGGTGTTGCAATTCGAGTTTGGATCGCATGAGGAAGCTGGCATGACTATCACAAAAAGGAATGTGAGTTTAGTAGATTATTTGATGTATGTTATGATTAGTTATACATGAGTTCAAGAAAGATTTGGCTAATTTGCGATGCGAGATCATGGCAGTTACGGAGTAAAGGTATTATGGGTTATCGAAAGTTGTGTTTTATGGATTTGAGCTAAGTTGGGGAGTCTTCTATCAAAGATCAAGTTGCATGGTTATGTGTTAAGTTGGATTCGACTTGAGGCATGTTTGTGGTTCCATTATAGTTTGAAGAGGTTGGTGTCACGCCCCCTTTTTCTCGCGAAATCGGGCTTATGACATTTGGGAGGACAACTCGTTCCCTTTTGGGAATTGGGTTTTTTTTATTTGAAGAGTCGTCACTTAAAGATTAAGTGCATTAGGACACTAGGAAGAATTTGTTTAGAAAAACCAGAGTTTGGGTAAGGGTTAGAAATTATCTCAAGGGGAAGCTGTTAGGAACCCCTCAAGATCCACTAGTGTGGTTCCTGGCCATGCTACAATTGTGACTTAAGTACAAACAATAAATAAGCAATTAAGGGTTTCAAATATGAGGGGTTGTCACATTGTGATTGCAAATAAGTTAAAGTTTGAAGAAAGAAGGAAGTTGAAATTTGAGAAGAAGGATTTTGAAATTTTGAAAGTAATAAAATAAACAAGTAAAGGGAAGGGGGGGGTCCTAGGTTTATAAATAATATGGATCACATCAATGTAATACCCGAAAATCACTCCTCAGAAGAGGGGTTACACGTGGTATTAGCGTACCGGTCATCATATCCCTATCTACCCTTTCCCACCCGGTTGAGGTATTTAAACGCGGAATGGTTTCGTTACTTATTGCATGCTAGTACCCACCCCAATCCTATCAGTCCCGGAGGCATTTGGGACTACTAGTCCTAAAGGGAAGGGAAATATGGGTTTTGTGTGGTTTAAAAGGATAAAATTCTAAAGCGACAAACAAAAACACATAAGACAGATTATGGGAAACACATAAGAATATAAAAGGCTCAGATGGGCCTCCTCACTTGAAGACAGATTGTTTAGCATGTCTTGCAGATACTGGTTATGGTCTGAATTAAACTTAAACGTTAAGGAGGCAGATTGGTCTATTACACATTTCAGATTAGAAACCGGAATCAGACCTGCCTGCTGGTTGGAATTAACAGAGTCTGATTCAATTAGCTAATTTTACCTTATAGCTTGCCTAAGTGAAACCTACAGGCATGACGTCTAATAATGCAAAAGTGTACTGATTTTTACAAGAAGAAGGCCTATTTATTATAGAAAACATAGACATTGAGTAACGTTACTACTGATTTTAGATTTGTAAATGATTCAGATCAGTTGGTTACTCCTATAGACATGCTTTCTAAGCGTTATTGAGTTTAACCTTTACGAAAATGCAGATATCCTATAGGCATGGTGTTTAAAACGCTGATTTTTATTATTTAATCCTATAAATGCGTTTGACTGGTGATAGATGCATATGCAGAATTCAGGAAACTCTATAGACGTGTTCTCTATGTGATAGGCAAAAATGCAGAAACCTATAGACATGGTCTCTATGTATGAAATGCAGAAGCTATAGACATGGTATGTATGTATGAAATGCAGAGGCTATAGACATGGTATCTACGTATGAAATGCTGAACCTATAGACAGGATTCCTATATGAAATGCATAACTTGTAGGCATGGTTTTTATATGAAAAACGCAGAAGTGTAGGACTTGTAAACATGATTTCTATATGAAAAATGAAGAAGTGAAAAGAGGACATGATTGCAGCAGTAAATACCTATGAACATGATATCTACCCTTATGCATACATGAGTGACCCTCCCCTTTTCACTAAAACCCCATAAGTTATTACAAATTATTACATCCCAAAATGAATAAAGAAAAGTAAAATAAAATTACATCAGAAAGCTAAAAAATCCCAACCAAGGAGAGGCTGATTCAGACTTCTATCTGAAGCATGAAGTAAACCAACTCCAAAGATTAAATTCCAAAGCCTTTCTCCTATTCGACGGGATGTGTCAGAGTTCCCTAAGAGTCTCAAGTGGACTCCGGGCAGTGCTTACACCTAAATATATTGCAGAATTGGATTATAGTACAGTATGAAAGGGCTAGCCCTCAAATGTCCAAGTTCAGAGGGAGCTCAAGGTCCCAAAGCAAGGCTCATAGGAGGGGGGCAGAACTTAGAATCTAAGAAAGAGTACAAGTACATAGAGGGGATTTCGGGGAAAGCCAAGACAGGCTGGTGGTCATACCCAGCAATTGGAAGTGCTGGCACACCCCAACCAGCCTGTTAGCCACATTGTTTGGGAGTTAGGATCCATTAAAGGATCAAGTCCAGAGATGAGAAACAATTTGGATGATGCCATGCTTTGAACTTTAACTCAAACACCTAGAAGGGAATAAGGGTATGGGGAATTCACACAACAATAGTTGCAAAGAGACATCATATTAAACACTGAACATAAACAGCAAAG
Organism: Nicotiana tabacum; assembly: GCF_000715075.1. Taxonomy (NCBI): domain Eukaryota; kingdom Viridiplantae; phylum Streptophyta; class Magnoliopsida; order Solanales; family Solanaceae; genus Nicotiana; species Nicotiana tabacum. The sequence continues at coordinate 47,400,566 of NC_134089.1, read as the reverse complement.
TAGACAAGATTGTTGAAACTGTAAAGCAAACACATAGGGATGAAGCTGAAAGTTAAATTAGAACATACCAGTTTCAGGGAAATAAGAAGAGAAGAGCAGTAGTAAAGCCAAATTGCAAACACACAGCCAGAAGATTTCAAAAGAGAGTAGAGTGTTGAATTGAAAATGTAGGAGTATTGAAATTGAAAGTGTTCAATAAGTATTGTCAGAGTATTGAACTCAAGGTCTTAAAGAGTATTGAATTGGAAGTGTGTAAAAGTGCAGAAGGGCCATGCCCTTTATAGTGCAGAAAGCAAGTAAGAAAAGGTAAGAAAATAGTTTCGAAATCAATCACATAAGGTCTCCCTTCAATTAAGGGATTCCAATTTCAAACGAGCAAGATAATTAAGGAAAGAGTTTGATCAAAATCTTTTCTAAAGTAGCACAAAAAGGGTAAATACACAGAAGTTATTTAAGGCAAAAGTCCAATGGTACATGGTTTGTGTAAATAAGGAAAGACGATTACTCAACAACCAGTAAAATCAAAATTGCAAGCTTTGTTCGAATGAACCAAGTCAGGAAAAATTAGGAAAGAGTTTTACTTAAGGAAAATCAATAACAATCAATCAAACCTTATTAAGAGGAATTCCGAATCAATCACAAGTTGACAAAATATTTTGAAGGCAAGATTCTTCATATATAAAGCATACAGACATATCGGACAAGAAAGAACTATCATGTGAAAAAGCCTAGTATAAAAGAGTTCCGAGTCATAACAAAGAGGCTCAAATCCAGTAGATAGACTCAGAATGAGTTTGAGAGTGTCCAGGTTCCCAAATAGAACCTTAGTCCAAAACACAAGATCAAACTCGCCAAAAAACCCCCCAAATCCCAGGGTTTTCAAGTCGAGTCAGATACAGAGAAGAGAAGACAAATAACTGAAACAGGCGCAAAGGTCTCTTTCAGGGATTCATGTGAAAACAAACAGATAAAATAGCAGGTTCAAGGCAAATAGAATGAAGAACTGATTTGAAGCATAAAGAACACGTTTTAAGAAAGCTTGGAACTTAAACAAGTTTCAGAAGAGAAACGAGATAGTATAGCACTTAAGAGAACAGTAGAGGAAACATGTTTAACAAAGAACTCAAACAAAATCCAGAAGAAGGCAATTAAAAACCTAAAAGCTTAGTAGAAAATACAGTAAAGGAACATAGGGTTAAAAGAACACATAAGATAAACATGTGAAAACATGATATAGAAACCGATAGAAGAAAGAACGGAGCACAATTGAAGGACATGCAAAATAAGGCAAACATAAGAACACAGGAGAAGGACATGCGAGGTAGAAAAGAGAACATAAAAACATAGCATAGACAGATTCACACAAAGAGAAGAAGAAGAGGAGTCAGAAAATATTTTTAAACCTTTTCAGAGACCCTAAATCGAAGAGAAGTAATTTTTGAAAGAAAATTAGGGAAAACGTTTAAGAACTCAAGTAGAGCACACGCATAGCATAGATATAAGAAAACAACTAGAAAAAAACCTTGAATAGCTTAGGGTTTCAGAGAAACCCTAGAAATGAGAAAGGCTTGGAAGAAGGTCCGATCTTGAGACAGAGAGGTCAGAAATAGGCTTCTAATGTTTGAATACGCTGGAGCCAGGACGGAGAGGCCATAGAACCTTGGATATGTAGAGATCTGAGAGGAAACCATCGAGGTCGAACCTCGAAACTTCAAACACCCAGGGTTTAATGGTGGAGGAGAGTGAGTACAGGCCATCCATGGCCTGAGAAGCCATGAGTTCCGGTGAGATTGCGGTTGAAGGGGGGTGAGAGAGGTTAGGGTTTCAGGAACCTTCGAGAGAGTTTGAGAGAGGGAGAGTATTCACAGGCGGTTGAGAGATGGAAATGAGGGGATTAGGGTAGGGTTAGTGAATTAAAAAAGGTAAGGGGTGATCGTGGCCGTTGATCTAAATGATCAACGGCCTGGATTGAAAGAAAGGGCCAGGCGGGTTAAATTGTTGGGTCGAGGGTTGAGTTAGATTAGATTTGGGCCGGTCTAATTGGGTTTCAAAATTGGGTCAATTAGGGGGTCAATTTGGCTATGATTGAAATAAAAATGGGCCAGATTTTAAATAGCTAGTTTTTCCCTTTTTATTTATAAAAAATAGTAAAATGATTTTGAAAGTAAATTAAGAGTACTGGATCAGTTAATAATATATAAATATTGATTTAAAAATGTTGGAACCAATTTTATAATTATAAAAATGCTATTAAATCTTAAAGTAGGCTAGAATTGCAATTATATGCAATTTAGCTTTAAAAATACAAATAAATTTGTAAAAATATATAAAAATTATATTAACTATATTTTGGTATAATTATGGGAAATAAAACAAATTATCCACCAAAATAATAATTTTGGGAATAATTATTGGTTTTTATACTACTGAAATGAGCAATAAATTGATTTTAAAAAATTTTAAAAATTGGGAAAAAAACTAAAACACTTGGGCATGCTTATATATACGTACATATGTTATTTTGAAAGTATTTTGTATATATTAAAAATATACAGGGAAAAATTGGGTATCAACAGTTGCCCCTCTTTACCCGGGAAGGATGAAAGAGTTATCGGGTAAAGATTTGATGGCCAATTTTGACCGAACAAGATGGTTTGAAGAATTTGACCGTGCTCTGGTTCCTGAGTTGCCTACATATCCCTGGTCTTACAGGAATCAGGCCATATATAGTTCAGGATCCATCGGCAGAATATGCTGACGGAGGTTTTACAAGAACAGACGCGGTATTCAGGTTAGGAAGGATAGTTAAGGTCTAATTCGGGCTGCGGGAACTGGAGCGGGATCGCTCCTGCTGAGACAGTCGTTGCTAGCTGGTTTACCTGCAATTGAGCAATATGATCATATACTGTGCATAATTTTAAACGTGATGCAAGTTCCGTTGGACCATGAATGCTGTCTTTGGACGGTTAAGATGATGTCCTCAGACCATGACGTCCTGGGCCATGAAGCATATAATAAAGGATTCACAGGCCATGAAATGATGCTCTCGAGCAATGAAGATGATGCCTCCGAGCTATGAGCCTTTGAATAATGATATGAAAATGATAAAATGGGGTCCTCAAGCCATGGCATGGCGTTCTCGGGCTATGAAAATGGTGCCTCCGAACAATGATGCCTTCGAACAATTTGACGATCTTTCAGCCCATGAGATGTAGAAGGAGGCGACCTTTTATCCAATGCAAAAAATGTAAATGTGGTGGCGGTATTTCAGCCGATGGAAGATGTAAATAGAAAGTGCAGATATTTCAGCCATGCAAAAAATGTAAACGAGGTGGCGGTATTTTAGCCGATGTAAGATAGAAAGTGGCGATATTTCAGTCATACAAGATATAGATGAAGGTGGTGATCTTGCAGCCATGCGATACATAAATAAAGTGGCGATATTTCAGCCATGCATGTGGAGACAAGGCTTAGACTTGAAAGGCAGAATGGTAGCCTTATGCGATGCAGCGAAATGCAGATGGAGGTAGAGCTTAACCTCGGAAGGCAGAATGGTAGCCTTATGCAATGCGTAGAATGAGGATGGAAACAGAACTTAGTCTCGGAAGGCAGAATGGTAGCCTTATGCAATGCAGGCAAAATGCAGATGGAGGTAGAGCTTAACCTCGGAAGACAGAATGGTAGCCTTATGCAATGCGGAGAATGCAGATGGAGGTAGAGCTTAACCTCGGAAGGCAGAATGGTAGTCTTATGCAATGCAAAGAATGAAGATGGAGACAGTGTTTAGTCTCGGAAGGCAGAATGGTAACCTTATGCAAGAAATAAAAAGGCAGGTGGTAATAGTTTTCTTAGCTGATATCTGATTTTGATAATGTGGATGCTGGGGATATTGTGTGCATATAGCAACTGTGAGTAGGTGACAGTTCTGAGAGTTGTATTCCTGATCAGTATGAGTGTATAGTATATTCGATGATTTTCCAACTCAGATGCATACATCCAAAGAAAAATCGTGAGTTTTGTAAAGGGGAAAGGTTAGTTCATATCCCCGCTGACTTTGCTTGACCTGCTCGGCTCTGTTTTGGTGATACTGTGCGTATCATTTGGGTAGCATTGCTAAACAAAGCAATTTTGGTAACAAACATGCATGATTTAGTAAAAGAATAATATAAGTGCATAATTAGGAATAATTTTCTTTAGATGAACCGACGACTACGACGTGGTTCAAAACATTGCAACTTTGCTAGCTCCAGAATTTTGAGGGTCCTCCTCAAAATTCTACCCCAGTTTACCGGGCTGCTGCTCTTGACGGCTGTTAATGATAAATGGCTCAAAATTCTGCCCCAATTTCCAATAGCGGGGAAAATAGAAATTTTATTGAATTGTGACCGAACCCATAGGGCTGCCTACGTATCCCCTCTTAAATGGGAATCAGGTCAGGCGTATTTCAAATTACATCATAAAAGAAACCATAAAGGTTACACATAGTATCGCTTGACTGCGTCTGAATTGATCGGCTTTGGCCAAACTTCTCCATCCATTTTTGCAAGTATGAAGGCTCATCCTGTCAGAACCCGGTGAACCATGTACGGAACCTGCCAGTTGGGAGAGAATTTCCCTTTGGCTTCCTCTTGATACGGAAAAATTTTCTTTAACACCAGTTGCCCCAGTGCTAATTGTCTCGGCTTGACTCTTTTGTTGAAGACTCTGGACATTCTGTTCTGATAGAGCTAACCATGGAAAACTGCATTCATTCTCTTTCCGTCTATAAGAGCTAGTTTACCATAAAGACTCTTCACCCATTCTGCATCGTCGAGCTCTGCTTCCTGTATGATCCTTAAGGAAGGAATTTCTACCTCAGCGGGTATGACTGCTTCTGTACCATATACCAACATGTAGGGAGTTGCCCCAGTTGATGTGCGGATTGTGGTGCGGTATCCCAATAAATCAAATGAGAGCTTCCCATGCCACTGCTTATGTTTTTCTATAATTTTCCTTAGTATCTTCTTGATATTCGTGTTGACAGCTTCTACGGCTCCGTTAATCTGAGGTCTGTAAGTTGTAGAATTCTTGTGTTTGACCTTGAAGGTTTCACACATGGCCTTCATCAAGTCATTGTTGATATTGGAACCATTATCAGTAATGATTGATTCTGGGATCCCGAATCGACAAATGATGCAGTCACAGACAAAGTCTGCCACAACTTTCTTAGTCATTGCTTTGTATGATGCTGCTTCAACCCATTTGGAGAAATAATCAATTGCCACTAGAATAAACATGTGCCCGTTTGATGCGGTGGGCTTGATAGGTTCGATGACATCCATTCCCCAAGCGGCGAACGACCACGGCAAGCTTGTTGCATTAAGCTCATTTGGGGGCACCTTTATCATGTCCGCATGTCTCTGATAGTGATGGCACTTTCGAACATACTGTACGCAGTCCTTTTCCATAGTCATCCAAAAATGACCAGCCTGGAGTATCTTCTTGGCTAAGACAAAACCGTTCATATGTGGATCATAGGTCCCAGCATGGATTTCCTCTAGTAGCATGGATGCTTCCCTTGCGTCGACACACCTTAATAATCCCAAATCAGGAGTCCTCCAATACAGGATTCCTCCGTTGTGGAAAAAATTGTTAGATAACCTCCGTAGTGTGTGCTTCTGAGTGGTGTTGGCAAGCTCTGGGTATTCTTCTTTTGCCAGGTATTTCTTGATATCATGAAACCAATGTTTTCCGTCCGCTTCTTCCTCGACATAAGCACAGTAGGCTGGCTGATCATGAATCTTCACCGGAATAGGATCAATGAAGTTCTTATCTGGATGTTGTATCATAGAGTACAAGGTAGCCAATGCATCGGCAAACTCATTCTGGACTCTGGGAACATGCTGGAATTTTGTCTTTGTGAATCTTTTTCTCAACTCATGTACATGATACAGATAAGGGAGTATCTTGGAGTTCTTGGTTGCCCATTCTTCTCGGACCTGATGTATAAGCAAGTCTAAATCCCCGATTACTAGAAACTCTTGGATGTTCATGTCAATGGCCATCTTGAGTTCCAAGATGCATGCTTTAAACTCGGCCATGTTGTTGGTGCACGGGAACTTGAGTTTGGCAGACACCGGATAATGCTGGCCGGTTTTTGATACTAGAACTGCTCTTATGCCGACTTCTTTGAAATTTGCTGCTCCGTCAAAAAGCATTCTCTAACCATCATAGGATTCTGCAATGTCTTCTCCTATGAAGGATACCTCCTAGTCAGGAAAATACGTCTTTAAGGATTCGTATTCTCCGTCCATGGGATTCTCAGCAAGATGATCTGCCAAAGCCTGTCCCTTGATTGCTTTCTGAGTCACTTAGACGATGTCAATTTTACTCAACAAGATTTGTCGCTTGGCTAGCTTTCCAGTGGGCAAGGACTTCTGAAAGATGTACTTCAACGGATCCATTCTTGATATGAGATACGTAGTATAGGCACAGAAATAGTGCCTTAACTTCTGAGCTACCCAAGTTAGAGCACAACAGGTGCATTCCAATAGAGAATACCGGGCCTCGTATGGGGTGAAATTCTTGTTGAGATAATAGATGGCCTGCTCCTTCCTTCCCGTTTCATCATGTTGTCCCAGAACACAACTGAATGCTCCATCCAATACTGCAAGGTAGAGCAATAGAGGTTTGCCCGGCTCAGGCGGGACCAAGACTGGTGGTGTGGACAGGTACTCCTTGATTCTGTCGAAGGCTTTTTGACAGTTATCAATCCATTTGGCAGCGGCGTCCTTCTTCAACATCCTAAAGATTGGCTCACAGATGACAGTAAATTGAGCTATGAACCGACTGATGTAGTTGAGTCTTCCCAAGAAACTTATTACGTCCTTCTTGTTCTTTGGTGGTGGCAACTCTTGAATGGATTTGACCTTTGACGGATCCAGTTCTATTCCTCGGCGACTCACAATGAACTCAAGTAGTTTTCCGGCAGGAACCCCGAATGCATATTTTGCGGGATTCAGCTTCAAATTGTATCTTCTTTGTCTATTGAAGAACTTCGTCAAATCTTCCATGTGATTAGTGGCTTTCTTGGACTTGATGATGATGTCATCTACATATACCTCGATATTCTTGTGTATCATATCATGGAAAATGGTAGTCATGGCCCTTATGTAGGTGGCCTCAGCATTCTTTAATCCAAGCGGCATCATCTTGTAACAATACATTCCCTACGGCGTAATGAAGGTTGTTTTCTCAGCATCTTCTTCAACCATCCAGATCTGATGATACCAAGCAAAACAATCAACAAATGACTGCAGCTCGTGCTTGGCGCAGTTTTCAATTAGAATGTGTATGTTTGGTAAGGGGAAGTCGTCTTTGGGACTAGCCCGATTAAGGTCCTGGTAGTCGACACAGACTCTGACCTTCCCATCCTTCTTTGGTACTGGCACGATGTTGGCTAACCATGTTGGATACTCTACTACTCTGAGAACCTTAGCTTTAACTTGGTTGGTGACTTCTTCCTTGATTTTCAAACTCATGTCAGGCTTGAACTTCCTGAGTTTCTGCATGTCGGATCAGTTAGCAGCTTATGCGCTATAATAGATGTACTCAAACTAGTCATGTCATCATACGACCAGGCGAATATGTCCTCATATTCCTTCAGAAATTTTGTGTATTTTTCCTTTTCTGCCGGTGACAAATGAATGCTGATCCGAGTTTCTTTGACATTTTCTACATCTCCTAAGTTAACAATCTCGGTCTCATCCAGGTTGGACTTAGGTCTGTTCTCAAAATCCTCAACCTCTTTAACAACCTCTTCTGGTATATCATATTCCTCTGAGTCCGTTTATCGCGTTGTCTCATTATATGTCACAGTCGTTGGTTTATCAAGATAAGTAATAGTAATACTGTAAAAAAAGTAAATGAGAGAAAGTAATAATAGTAGGATTCATAAGAAAAATTGAAATGCTTTGAAAAATTCCATAACTGTTTTGAATATTGAAGATCTTATTGCGAAATTAAAAAGAAAAAGGAAAGTCAACTAGTAAAAATGAAAAACAGTGCATGATGTTTGTTCATCTTTGCTACCCTGAGGCTTTCCGAGCTCTAGTGGTTTTGATGGACCAATTATTGAGGTGCGCTCCTCGGCTCACGGCTTGTATGGAAGGGCCTTCCTCCCCCTCCTCCTCGAAAATGACACATCAATCCATGTCATCCTCTTCCAAAAACAAATCCCTCATCGCTGCCAATGCTTCCTCTTCTTTTGACCCATATATAACATCAGCTGGCTGGAAAATCTGCTCCAAGCGAGTTATCCGGTGCTTTAGTGGATAATAAAGATTGCGCCATGGCGGTGACCATTCATTGGACTCTTTCCATGTGTACTCGTATACCAGACCGAAGGTGGTACCATGTTTCTTCAGCTTGACAGGCTTAGCGATCCCTTCTAGGTTCTTGCCAAGTCCCTTGCCTGGCTTATATCCGCACCAGTTCAATATACTTTCGATTTTGTTGTCCCACCATTTATCCTTGTCAATGGCGTTGACTCGCTCGATGCGGTGATAGGTTTCTCCACCTATCTTCCTTCTTCCTCCGATCGTTGGGATGGTTTAGCGACTGTATATAGGATTGCTATCGTCGCCGTGGATGATCACCTCTTGGTGATTCCACTTAAACTTCACTACCTAATGTAGGGTTGATGCTACAGCTCCAGCGGCATGAATCCATGGTCGTCCCAAGAGCAAGTTGTAAGATGCCAGCACATCTATTACTTGAAAGTCAACATCAAACCAAGTACGACCCATCTGTAAACACAGGATGATTTCCCCAATAGTGGACCTTTGGGAACCGTCGAAGGCTTTGACGTTAATGGCCTCATATTTGATATCATGCAGCCCTTTCCCTAATGTTCTAAGTGTTACCAGCGTACAAATATTGAGGCTGGACCCTCCATCGATCAGGACCCTGGTGATAAAATAATCCTCGCATTGCACGGTGATGTGCAACGCCTTGTTGTGGCTCAACCCTTCTGGTGGCAACTCATCTTCATGAAAAGTGATTTTGTGACTCTCCAATACCTGTCCCATCATATTTTCCATTTCTCCTCCGGTGATGTTGCTCGGTACATGCGCCTCACTCAACACCTTCAATAAGGCATTCTTATGTGCGTCAGAGCTAAGATAGAGATCTGGGTTGGCATTTTATTCAACTGATCAATGAATGAATACTCTTTGGCCTGTATCTTCCTCCAGAGGTTGTCGGGCCCAGCTTCAGTGATGGTTAGCCATCCAGATGCCTGCTTACTCGACTCAACCAAGTGTTCTGGAGTATAAACCCTGTCGATCCTTGTCATACCCTATGCCGCAACTGCTTCTCCAAACTTGGTTTTCCCTTTCCTTCTTGCCTCTGCTGTGTAATCTCATGGTATGGCTTTTGTGTGGAATTGTTTTATGGTTGCCATTGCTACCGGAATGGGCACCCTTGCTTTGGAAGGTAATACAGCAACCTCAAAAGGTACAGGTGCCTTTGGGGACCCAAACTCGACCTCAATTGGTGTTGGCGTCTTTGCAGGGGGTGGTGCTTCAAACTCAAGTGGTACAGACATATTCACCTCGGTGTCCCCAGAAGGCTGAATCTGGACCACAATCGGGTTAAGGGTGACTATTGATTTCTTTGTCTCGTTACCCTCTGCGATTAATCCGATCGATCCTTTGGGGTCCCAATCATCCTCTATCTCAATCATGTGAATGCCTCCACCCTTGTGGTCTGGTAGAGGGTTGTTGCGGACGTTCAGGGTAGGCTCTTTTGACTACGATGATCTTGTTTTCAATCAAAGCTTGGATCTTATCCTTCAGAGAGCGGCACTCATCAATGGTATGCCCTTTCATACCGGAATGGAATGCACAAGTTATGTTTGGGTTGACCCAATGGGAGGGGTTTTCGGGGGTTATGGCAGGGATAGGGGTGACATAACCAGCAGCTTTGAGCCTTTCATACAGCTGGTCAATTGGTTCGGCAATAGCGGTATACTGTTTGGGAGGTCTGCGGTCAAAAATTGGTCGGGGTCTAAGAAAGTTTTGCCGAGGGGTTGGTGATTGATAGTGGGCTTGTTGGGTATTGTAGGCTTGGTAGACGTGTGCGGGTTTAGAGTATCTAGGTGAAGTAGGTTGATATGTGGGTGGTGGAGGTGATTGGTAAGTAGGTGGTGGAGCTTGGTAAGAGGGCGAGGGTGCTTGGTAATTTGGGGTAGGTTGATATGTGAGTGGAGGTATTGGGTAGGTTCGGTATTTGATTGGGGATTTTGTTCTCGGTGCAACCATCACGGAACTCACGTCTCTTTTCTTGGATGTGCCACCAGACTATAGAACCTTGTTCGTAGCCTGCAAAGCTTCAAGGTTTGTGACCATGCCACTTTTGATACCTTCCTCGATCCTCTCCCCCAGCTTGATGATGTCAAAAAATTTCTGGCTTTCAATCAGCATCAACCTTTCGTAGTACTGTGGGTCTTGAGCTCGGACGAAAAACCTATTCATTTGTTTTTCTTCTAAAGCCAGTCTGATCTTAGCTGCCTCTGATCTCCAATGAGTGGCATACTTCCGGAAAGTTTTTGTGGGTTTCTTCTTTAGGTTCTAGATATAGAACACATCTGGCGCATTCTCCGTGTTGAACCTGAACCTGTCCATGAAATTGGACGCCATACTTACCCAATTCGACCACTTCTTCGGGTCTTGGCTAATGTACTAAGATAGAGTATCTCCTTTCAGACTTCTCATAAAATGCTTCACGAGAATCTTTTTGTCCTTCCCTACTCCGACCAGCTTGTCGTAGTATGTCCTTAAATGGACTCTGGGATCCCCTGTACCATCAAACATTTCGAACTTAGGAGGTTTGTACCCCTCGGGCAGTTCGACATCTGGTTGTATGCAGGTCTTTGTAGTTCAATCCCTCGATTCCCTTGCTTCCTTCAACACCCTGAACTCGGCTAGTCAACTTCTTGAGTTCTGTGGCTAGGTTCCTGATAAGGGAGTCTTTATCATCAGACTCGGGTGTGCTTGAGATAGGTTGGGTGGATGGTGGCATGGTTTCCACATAAATGGGGGTGTTATGGTGAGTGTAGAGATGATCATTTGCGGAGTTCAGTGGTTCAGGGATGAGTAGCGGGGTGTTGTTAGAAGTGTGGCAAGTGTTACAGTGGTGATGGGGAGCGGGATGGTTTTGTGGTTTCGGGATGTTTTGTGGAGGTGTGGGGTTTTGAGTGTTAGGAAAGTTGACATCTGGGGTGGTGAGGGAAAACGACAAGTTTGCCAAATTCCAGACTTGATCAAGTTCCTCCTGAAATTTCAGCAGTTTTTGCTCGAGTTGGAATGCACCTTCTTTGGAGACATGAGTACCCTGAGTGATTTCTAGCCGTTCAACCGAGTTTTCCTTTCTGATGTTGCTCAAATCTTCCATTTTTTCCTTGTTCCTATTTTTGACGAGACTAGGAGGAGGAGTGGGTGGAGGGCCCTTGGATCTTGTGGAGTATGATGACGATACCAGAGTGCATGAACTAAACTTTGGGGAGGGGAATAAAACAAAAGGTAAAAACAAAAAGGTAGCAAGTTATTGCGGATTATAAGGAAAAGATGTTGCGATATTTAAACACATAGTGCGAAAATATAAACCGTGTCCTAATTTGGGAGCTTCATTGTGCCCAAGGTAGGCCTAGCAACAAATTGATTTGGAGAACTTAGAATGTTAAATGCCTCATTTTATTGATAAAAAGCAGACGAATCCTAAAATGACACTAAATAACAAGGAATAAAATGTCACTAGTGGCCATTGACCTTATTACATTTCATAAAGCAAAAGAAAGCTCCTATCTATTTGGTCCTTGAAGGACCTTCCTCAGGTTGAATTCTCTCATTAATCAAATCCTCCAGCTCGCGTAGGTTCACCAGTAGAAATGCCTTTGCCATGTGTTCTCTTTCGTTTCTTTCAGTATTCTGGGAGTTGGTGACTCTCTTCCTCACTTTCCCTTCCAATTCCAGTAGACTGTACTCTAGATATTCCAAATTTTCACTAGCTTTGGCGGCCCTCTCTTTCCACTCGTTGATTTGGTCATTTGATGGAAAACTCCTCCACTAGTCCAACAAGAGTGAGGGTGTGCTAACCATACAAAAGTTGGGGACCTCGCGCCTCATGTTTCTGCAAGACAAAAAGGTTAGGCCCTTACCCCCACCTGACTCGACTATTTAACTATCAATAATTGGCATAAGCAGTATTTAGTTCTCCAAATAAATGCACAGAACGTAGTAATGTCCGTTTGGGTTCCAAAGAAACCCAATGGACTTTGAACAAGGCTATCTTAAAGAGTCATTATGTCGACAACATAACTGACTCGGCTAGGTTTTGACAGTGATGCATGCACAATTAAACAGAGTAGGGTTTCCATGGGGTATTAGACTGGTACCCTTAAGCGGACAACTCAAGAGGGAAAGGCACGGAACCGTCGATTACATCGTTGATCGACTGGTTTTACCGCAAATACGCCTTAGCCAAATTTAGGGGTAATAATATCGGAAAAGCGCAACTACTCATTATAAGCATTGCTATGGTATTTTGTTTGGCACGAGTGGAATATGATGTTGAATATGTTGTTGTAATAATTAAACAAATTGTCATGTATTTGCACATTCATAAGGTAATAATTACAATAATTGCTCAAAATGACAACAATATTAAAGGAAAGCGGTAAAAGAAAGCATTAAGAGAAATAAAGAGAAGAAACGAAGAGCCAAGTCAATTTTCGAAGTAGGAGAGCAAATTAAATACTTAAATGCATTAAAGACATTCAAGGAAACATAAAGTCACAAATAGCACGAAATGATAAAAGCCTTAAAGAAATCCCCAGCAGAGTCGCCACGCTGTCGCGTCCCCTTTTTTCTCGCGAAATCAGGTTTATGACATTTGGGAGGACAACTCGTTCCCTTTTGGGAATTGGGTTTTCTGATTTGAAGAGTCGTCACCTAATGATTAAGTGCATTAGGACCATAGGAAGAATTTGTTTAGAAAAATCAGAGTTTGGGTAAGGGCTAGAAATTATCTCGAGGGGAAGGTATTAGGCACTCCTCAAGATCCACTAATATGGTTCTCGGTCATGCTACAATTGTGACTTAAGTACAAACAATAAATAAGCAATTAAGGGTTTCAAATATGAGGGGTTGTCACATTGTGATTGCAAATAAGTTAATGTTTGAAGAAGCAAGAGAGTTGAAATTTGAGAAAAAGGAGTTTGAAATTTTAAAAGTAATAAAATAAACAAGTAAAGGGAAGAGGGGTCTTAGGTTTATAAATAATATGGATCACATCAATGCAATGCTTGGTAATGACTCCTCAGAAGAGGGGTTACACGTGGTATTAGTGCATTAGTCATCATATCCATATCTACCCATTTCCCACCCCGTTGAGGTATTTAAACACGGAATGGTTTCGTTACTTATTGCATGCTAGTACCTGCCCAAATCTTATCAGTCCCGGAGGCATTCAGGACTACTAGTCCTAAAGGGAAATGAAATATGGGTTTTGTGTGGTTTAAAAGGATAAAATTCTAAAGCGACAAACAAAAACACATAAGGCAGATTATGGGAAACACATAACAATTTAAAAGTCTTAGATGGGCCTCCTCACTTAAAGAGAGATTGTTTAGCATGTCTTGCAGATACTAGTCATGGTCTGAATTAAACTTAAATGTTAAGGAGGCAGACTGGTCTATTACACATTTCAAATAAGAAACCGCAATCAGACCTGCCTGCTGGTTGGAATTAACAGAGTCTAATTCAATTAGCTAATTTTACCTTATAGCTTGCCTAAGTGAAACCTACAGGCATGACATCTAATAATGTAGAAGTGTACTGATTTTTACAAGAAGAAGGCATGTTGATTATAGAAAACATAAGTTCTACAGACATTGAGTAACGTTACTACTGATTTTAGACTTGTAAATTATTCAGATCAGTTGGTTACTCCAATAGGCATGCTTTCTAAGCGTTATTGAGTTTAACCTTTACAAAAATGCAGAAATCCTATAGGCATGGTGTTTAAAACGCTGATTTTTATTATTTAAGCCTATAAATGTGTTTGCCTAGTGATAGATGCATATGCAGAATTTAGGAAACTCTATAGACATGTTCTCTATGTGATAGGCATAAACGCAGAAGCCTATAGACATAGTCTCTATGTATGAAATGCATAAGTTATAGACATGGTATGTATGTATGAAATGTAGAGGCTATAGACATGGTATCTACGTATGAAATGTTGAACCTATAGACAGGATTTCTATATGAAATGCAGAACCTGTAGGCATTCTATATGAAAAACGCAGAAGTGCAGGACTTGTAAACATGATTTCTATATGAAAAATGCAGAAGTAAAAACAGGACATGATTGCATCAGTAAATACCTAAGGGTCAAACCTCAAATGTCTAAGTTCAGAGGGAGCTCAAGGTCCCAAAGCAAGGCTCATAGGAGAGGGGCACAACTTAGAATCTAAGAGAGAATGCAAGTGCATAGAGGGGATTTAGGGGAAGCCAAGACAGCCTGGTGGTCATACCCAGCAATTGGAAGTGCTGGTATACCCCAACCAGCCTGTTAGCCACATTGTTTGGGAGTTAGGATCCATTAAAGGATCAAGTCCAGACATGAGCAACAATTTGGATGTTGCCATGCTTTAAACTTTAACTCAAACACATAGAAGGGAATAAGGGTATGGGGAATTCACATAGCAACAGATGCAAAGAGACAACATATTCAACACAAAACATAAACAGCAAAGTAGACAAGATTGTTTAAACTATAAAGCAAACACATAGGAATGAAGCTGAAAGTTAAATTAGAACATACCAGTTTTAGGGAAATAAGAATAGAAGAGCAGTAGTAAAGCCAAATTGCAAACACACAGCCAGAAGATTTCAGAAGAGAGTAGAGTGTTGAATAGAGAATGTAGGAGTATTGAAATTGAAAGTGTTCAATAAGTATTGTCAGAGTATTGAACTCAATGTCTTAAAGAGTATTGAATTGGAAGTGTGTAAAAGTACAGAAGGGTCGTGCCCTTTATAGTGCAGAAAGCAAGTAAGAAAAGGTAAGAAAATAGTTTCGAAATCAATCACATAAGGGCTCCCTTCAATTAAGGGATTCTGATTTCAGACGGGCAAGATAATTAAGGAAAGAGTTTGATCAAAATCTTTTCCAAAGTAGCACAAGAAGGGTAAATACACAAGATTTATTTAAGGCAAAAGTCCAGTGGTACATGGTTTGTGCAAATAAGGAAAGGCGATCACTCAACATCCAGTAAAATCAAAATTGCAGGCTTTGTTCGAATGAACCAAGTCAGGAAAAATGAGGAAAGGGTTTTACTTAAGGAAAATCGGTAACAATCAATTAAACCTTAGTAAGAGGGATTCTGAATTAATCACAAGTTGACAAAACCTTTTGAAGGCAAAATTCCTCATATATAAAGCATACAGACATATCGAACAAGAAAGCACTATCATGCGAAAGAGCCTAGTATAGAAGAGTTCTGGGTCATAACAAAGAGGCTCAAATCCAGTACATAGACTCAGAATGAGTTTGAGAGTGTCCAGGGTCCCAAATAGAACCCTAGTCCAAAACACAAGATCAAACTCGCCAAAAAAAACCCCAAAATCTCAGGGTTTTCAACTCGAGTTAGATACAGAGAAGAGAAGACAAATAATTGAAACAGGCTCAGAGGTCTCTTTCAGGGATTCATGTAAAAACAAACAGATAAAATAGCAGGTTCAAGCCAAATAGAATGAAGAACTGATTTGAAGCATAAAGAACACGTTTTAAGAAAGCTTGGAACTTAAACAAGTTTCAGAAGAGAAACGAGATAGTATAGCACTTAAGAGAACAATAGAGGAAACATGTTTAACAAAGAACTCAAACAAAATCTAGAAGAAGGCAATTAAAGACCTAAAAGCTTAGTAGAAAATACAGTAAAGGAACATAGGGGTAAACGAACACATAAGATAAACATGTGAAAGCATGATATAGAAACCGATAGAAGAAAGAACGGAGCACAATAGAAGGACATGCAAAATAAGGCAAACATAAGAACACAGGAGAAGGACATGTGAGGTAGAAAAGAGAACATAAAAACATAGCATAGACAGATTCACACAAAGAGAAGAAGAAGAGGAGTCAAAAAACATTTTAAAAAACCTTTTCAGAGACCCTAAATCGAAGAGAAGTAATTTTTGAAAGAAAATTGTGGAAAACGTTTAAGAACTCAAGTAGAGCACAAACATAGCATAGATATAAGAAAACAACCAGAGAAAAACCTCTAATAGCTTACGGTTTCAGAGAAACCCTAGAACTGAGAAAGGCTTGGAAGAAGGTCCGATCTTGAGTCAGAGAGGTCAGAAATAGGCTTCTGATGTTTGAATATGCCGGAGCTAGGCCGGAAAGGCCATAGAACCTTGGATCTGTAGAGATCTGAGAGGACACCATCGTGGTCGGACCTCGAAACTTCGAACACCCAGGGTTTAATGGTGGAGGAGGGTGAGTACAGGCCATTCATGGCCTGAGAAGCCATGGGTTCCGGTGAGATTGCGGTTGAAGGGGGGTGAGAGAGGCTAGGGTTTCAGGAACCTTCGAGAGAGTTTGAGAGAGGGAGAGTATTCAAAGGCGGATGAGAGATGTAATTGAGGGTATTAGGGTAGGGTTAGTGAATTAAAAAAGGTAAGGAGTGATCGTGGTCGTTGATCTAAATGATCAACGGCCTGGATTGAAAGAAAAGGCCAGGCGGGTTAATTGGTTAGGTCGGGGTCGGTTTAGACAAGAATTGGGCCGCCCAATTGGGTTTCAAAATTGGGTCAATTAGGGGGGTCAATTTGGCTATGACTGAAATAAAAATGGGCCAGATTTTAAATAGCCAGCTTTTCCATTTTTATTTTATGAAAAATAGTAAAATAATTTTGAAAGTAAATTAAGAGTACTGTATCAGTTAATAATATATAAATATTGATTTAAAAATGTTGGAACCAATTTTATAATTATAAAAATGCTATTAAATCTTAAAGTAGGCTAAAATTGCAATTATATGCAATTTAGCTTTAAAAATAACAAATAAATTTGTAAAACTATATAAAAATTATATTAACTATGTTTTGGTATAATTATGGGAAATAAAATAAATTATCCACCAAAATGATAATTTTGGGAATAATTATTGGTTTTTATACTACTGAAATGAGCAATAAATTGATTTTAAAAAATATTTAAAAATTGGAAAAAATGCTAAAACACTTGGGAATGCTTATATATGTGTACATATGTTATTTTGAAAGTAATTTGTATATATGAAAAATATACAGGGATAGATTGGGTATCAACAACTGGTTTTGAGGGTGACTTGAGCGAGAAAATTTCGAGATGCATGATGTATTACACTCTATGGATATTGAGAAATCTTGGAATGATTCAGGTTATCTTGGTTGTGATACCTTGGGGTGCTTAATAGGGATTACAACGGCTTATGGGCTTTAGGGCAATGTGGTTTCATGCGAGGATCTCTTGTGGAAAGCATTGGGTTAACGGTTGTAGTCTACTCGCAGGGAAATGTATTAACTTAAAGGTAATTTGGAAGGAACTTAGAGAAATAGAGCGGCTTGGTAGTAGTTTGGATCAGTATGACAATGGTATGATTAGTTCTTTTGATTCTTATGATGTGGTACCGATGTTTTGTGGCAATACTCTTGGGTTTGGTGACCTGCTTAATTTGGTTGATTTAGAGAGATTCAGTTTTGATGGATTGGTTATGTGCAAATGGGTTTTGAAGATTTCTCGATGATTTCTGTTACGACTTGAGATGGATCTTTTCTATATGCATGAGGAGTTTGTTGCACGTTGCGATTTTCTACTAGATGTGATCAAGTGGAAGGTTTCCGGCTGATTGAGTATGTATTCTGCTTATGATTCAAAGTTGATAATAAGATTCTTATGTTTTCTTATGATGGCATGATAAATGCAGTGCGATATGTGGAATTGAGAATTTTATGTAGGTTACGGTTTAGTTTCAAAGGGAAGGTCATGAGTTACTGACATTATGGACGGTTTTTTATGTTTAGAAGAATGCTAGCACTATCTGGTTTTAGCTAAGAAGAGTGCACATGAGGGAGGTGTTAGTCATTCAAGTGATGGATTTGGGATCGGATATGGTGATTTCTGTATTATTGTGATTTAGATACTAGAAGTCTCAAAGGGAGACTATTCCATAGTTGTGGACTATAAAGATATAACCAGAAGTTAGACAACTAATGCTATAAGCTATGGATAGGTTTCAACGGATCTTTGGGAAGGTTATATATCTATTTCGGGAAGATCGGAATTGATTGGAGGCCACAGGTAGGCCTATTAAGGATATGTAGTCTACATCGAGACAGATTTATTTACTCAACACTGCTATTTTTGAGGGGTGTGTCATTCAGTTACAGTGAGCTTGTTCGTGTTCTGATAGGTTCTATGTGTTATTCTACTATGCAATAGTGGATTGTGATTTGTTGGGTGTTTGCTCACAAAATGCATTTCTATTTTGGCCTTGTGGCAAAATTCGAACAAGATGGTTCTTGGGTGTGTGAATGGTTTCTCCATGGATATGATCTCACACTTTGGGAGTTTGTAATTGATTTGCATATGGTTGTTGATTCTAAGCA
Organism: Nicotiana tabacum; assembly: GCF_000715075.1. Taxonomy (NCBI): domain Eukaryota; kingdom Viridiplantae; phylum Streptophyta; class Magnoliopsida; order Solanales; family Solanaceae; genus Nicotiana; species Nicotiana tabacum. Next base: position 47,381,871 of record NC_134089.1, on the reverse strand, counting down.
TTATGGCTCGAGGTATTTCATGTGCATCGGTATTTGGATTGGGTTACGCACTCCGGTGGAGTCATGTTGGGATATGATCCTTCGCGTTAGATTCATGTGACTTGGTTCTACTATGTGTGCTAGGTTTATAGCATTGTGTTGTTGTGGTACTTGTTGAGCTTGCGAGATAGATCTCTCATTTGTTTCACTTTCCGTTTTTGTGTACATTTGAGTTATTTTTTATTGGTGAACGAACTGCACGATTTGTGGTTCTAAATAGTATTGTTGTGGCATATCAGTAGAGCAGTTTGTATTTGATGAGATGAGGTCATTTGACCTGGATTAAGTGCTATCCGATTTGATTATGGTATGTTTGGAAGAACAATATCAGAAGTCAACTTAGAATTTGGGTTATAGTTCTGGTTAGGTAAGAGAGCTCCATGACTTATTGATCTGATGGGTGGTTTTGAGTGTCTGTGTATTTCTTTCATCATTGGTAGTGTACGAAGAGTTAGAATAGGGTTTTATTTGATATGAGGTTTGTTATTGGCACTGGATTAGGTATTGAGCAGCTATTGTGGTCAGAAGTTATTGCTAGGAGTATCTGAGTTATATGGTATATCATGTGATTGCATCTTGGGATATGGTTATGGCTTTGATACAAGTTTGTCCAGACTTATACAGTTTATGGATGTGAGAATCGGGTCTTGTAATGGATTTCGGATGCTAGAAATTGGGTTTCATGATTTATGGACTAAGGGTGAATGAAGAATCTTCAGTTGTGTTGTGATAACAGACTTATATGGATTAGGGTGACGTGGGATCACCCATGAGTATGTGCATGCTGAGTTTATATAGTGATTTGATGTCCTTGTAACGACTCTTGGCACATTTGAAGACAAACGTGTGTTTAAGTCGGGGAGAATGTAACCATCCGACTGGTCGTTTTGAGCATTTGCAATTTGTTCGATAGTTTGAGGTCATGAGTAGCTTCATATGATGTATTATGACTTGTGCGTATCGTCAATATTGGTTTTTGGATGATTCTGGATTGATTTGGAAAAATGATTCTCACGTTAGAAGCTTAAAGTTAAAAGAGTTGACTAAGTTTGACTTTGTGTATTTAACCCCGAATCGAAGTTTTGATGGTTCTGTTAGCTCCGCATGGTGATTTAGGTCTTGAGCGTATGCCCGAATTTGCATTTGGATGTTTCTAGAAGGTTTTGGCGCTAATTGGCAAAAGTTGGCAATTTGAAGGTTCAGAAAATTCATAGGTTTGACCGGGAGTTGACTTTGATAATATTAGATTCGGATTATTATTATGGGATTTGAAATAGGCTCGTCATGTCATTTGAAACTTTTGTGATTTGAGGTCATTCTGAGTTGATTTAATATGGTTCGGTACGAATTTTTTAAGTTGAAAATTCTAAAGTTCATGTTTGATTTGTGGTGCGACTGGTGATTTTGATGTTATTTGTTGTGATTTGAGGCCTCGAGTAGGTTTATGTTATGTTTTGGGACTTGTTGGTATGTTTGGCCGGGGTACCAAAGGGTTCGGGTGAGTTTCGGGGTGGTTTTGGACCATTATTAAGCCTTTTTCAACTGCTGGTTTTTCGCTTCAGAGATGTATATCGCGATCAAAAAGAGAAAATTGAAAATAGGACCTGAGAATCACGTTCGCAGAGAAAGCTTCGCGTTTGCATAGAAGAAATTTCTGATGGCACTAAGCTGACTTCGGGAGCTTATATCTTGCAATATATAAGGAATTTTGAGGTGATCCAAAAATAAAAGTTTTAGCTCTTTGTTTCTAGCTTTCAGATAAAGCAAATCGTTTGTTATTTGGATTAAATTCATGGCCATTATACTATAAGCTATCTGGGAAGAGTTTGGAAGGGTTAATGCAATGTGTTCATCGCGATCGCGGGGACATGGCCGTGATCGTGAAGGGTAAAAAAATGTGCTGGAGATTTTTGGAATCGCGACCGCGAGATTGATGACCGCGATCGCGAAAAAGGACCACTGACAGTGTATTAAAACATCAAATTTCAGGATTTTGAGTTCATTTTCTTCACTTTTTGAGTTCTTATAGCACAAATAATGCTATTTTGGAGTAGATAAACACTCAAATCATGAGGGTAACTAATTTTATCTTTATTTTGATTATATATTTTATTTTTTCATGGATTATTACACATAAATTAAGGATTTGAAGAGAATAAATTGGGGATTTTTGTCTAAATTTACCTAATGTGAATTATTGAGTTTTGAACATCGATTTGGAGTCGGATTTCGGTGATATTAGTATGGTTGGACTCGTAGCTGAATGTGTTGTCGAAATTTGTGAGTTTTTTCGAGTTCCGAGGAATTTTTGGTTGACTTTGAGAATTTGATTAAAAATTTAACCTTTTTCGTTTGGATTTATTTTCCTTGGCATTATTTTATGGTTCTGAGTATCTTTTGGCTAGTTTCGAGCCATTCTAAAGTCGATTCGCGCGAGATGGCATTTCTAGAGTATTGTTTGGCTTGCTCGGTATTAGATTTGGCTTGCTTGAGGTAAGTATCCTATCTAAACTTGATTTAGGTACTAGTTAGCTGAGTTATTAGTGATAGCTACATGCGATAGGTACGCATATGTGTTGGGGTTGAGCCCAGGTGTGAGTACTAGGGTATTTATTTATGCTCGGGGTAGTGGTTAGGCTATGGCATGACTTGAATTGATTGATAAGAATCCTAATGTGATGTATCTCTTATTTATACCCCATGTTATGAGCTATTTGAGCTATGTTTGAGGTTGTATAGAGTTTAATCTCCTGATTTAGCATGATAGCTACTATTTTGTGATGTATTCGCCATTTTTGTGCTATGATATCACACTTGCACATGCAGACACCTTAGCATGTCAATTATACCAGTCCAAGATTATGAAATTTGATGTTCTTTGATCATATACATGTATTCCTGCATATTTTCTTTATGTGTGATATGGTTTAAACTGGTAACATGTGACCACGCTGGGCGGATTGTGATATTGTGCTTGTGACCATGCCGGGCGGATTGTGATATTGTGCATGTTACCATGCCGAGCGGATTGTGATATTTTACATGTGATTACGTTGGGCGGAATGTGATATTGTGCCTGTGACCATACCGGGAAAATTATGATATTGAGCTTTTGACCACGCCGGGAGGATGGTGATCATTAGCACGTGTTTTGTTCGTACATCACGTGAGTTGTCCGTGCGGTTGTTATAATATTAGCACGTGAGTTGTCTGTGCAGATCCAGATATTGATATTATTGGCACGTGAGTTGTCCGTGCAGCGTGTGGATATGAATCATCCCCCTAAGGTCATCCTCTCATGTTTTCTCATGATGGTGTACATGCGGACTGTGAGAAATCGATGGGTTTCTTGTTTATGGGAGCTCTATGAGAGCTGGTTACTGGTTCGGTTTGATTACTGAGATTCTGATATGGGCCTGAAAGCCGTGAGGTGATTTCTATTTGGATCAGGTTGCACACCGCAATAGGTTGATATTTGATTATCGCTTTTCTTCTTTATTTAAAATATTCCTTAGATTTGTAAATGGAAAAAATCCTAGAATTGCATTGGATGGTGTTGGGACTTGCGGTATTTCTTTATCGAGTTTTACATTTCAGTATCATAGAGGTTAAGAAAACAACTTCAGATTCACAGAAGGTCTCCTCATAGTGGGTATCTCAGTTGTGGTACCTTGGGGTACTTAAGAGATAATACAATGGCTTATGGGCTTTAGGGCGGAGTGGTTTCATATTAGGATCTCTTGTGGTAAGCGTTGAATTAACGATCATAGTCTACTGGCAGGGAGAAGTATTAACTTAATGGTAATTTGGAAGGAACTCGGAGAAAAAGAACGTCTCAGTAGTAGGTTGGATCAGTATGATAATGGTATGATCAGTTCTTTTGGTTCTTATGATGTGGTACCGGTGTTTTGTGGCGATACATTTGGGTTTGGTGACCTGCGTGATTTGGTTGATTAGAGAGATACAGTTATGATGGCTTGGTTATGTGCAAATGGGTATCGAAGAGTTCTCGATGATTTATGTCACGACTTGAGATGAATATTTTCTACATGCATGGGGAGTTGGTTGAATGTTTAGATTTTCTCCAGGATTGGATCAAGTGGAAGGTTTCCGGCTGATTGAGTGTGTATTCTGCTTGTGACTCAAAGTTGACAATGAGATTCTTGTGTTTTCATATAATGGCATGATAGATACAGTGCGACATGTGGAATTGAGAATTTTATGTACAAGGTTACGGTTCAGTTTCAAAGAGAAGGTCATGATTTCTTGATAGTATGGACGATTTTTGATATATAGAAGAATGCTGGCACTATCTAGTATCACCTGAGAAGAGTGAGCATTTCAGAAGGTGCCTTGTGTTTTGACTTACGGATGCTTTATAGGTGTTGTAGTACTCACCTGGTTGATCATTTGTTGATGTTCATATTTTGCTATCTGGCACGAAAAAATTATAGAAATATTTCTCTTGAGATGAATGTGTATGAGGGAGGTGTTAGTCATTCGAGTATTGGAGTTGGGATCGAATATGGTGATTTCAGTATTATCATGATTTATAGATTGGGCGTCTAAAAGGGGGACTATTCCTTAGTTGCGGACTATAAATATATAGCAAGAGTTAGACAACTAATGGTATATGTTATGGATAGGTTTTAGCGGATCTTTGGGAAGGTTATCTATCTATTTTGGGAAGATCGAAATTGATGGAGGTTACAGGTAGGTCTATTAAAGATATGTAGTCTACTTTAGGTCAGATTTGTTTACTCAACACTACTATGGTTGAGGGGTGTGTTATTCGGTTAGAGTGAGCTTGTTCATGTTCTGATAGGTTCTATGTGTTACTCTACTATTCAATAGTGGGTTGTGATCTGTTGGGTATTTGCTCACAAGATGCATTTCTATTTAGGCCTTGTGGCGAAATTCGAACAAGATGGTTCTTAGGTGTGTGAATGGTTGATTATGCCTTGGTTATAATCTTTCCCGTTTTAAGTATATTGTGTTATCCATTTCTCTATGGTTATGGTCACACACTTTGTGCGTTTGTTATTGATTTACCTATGGTTTTTGATTCTGAGCATTATGGCTCGAGGTATTGCATGTGGACCGGTATTTGGATTGAGTCACGCACTCTGGCGGAGTCATGTTGGGATATGATCCTTCGTGTTAGATTCGTGTGACTTGGTTCTACTATGTGTGATGGGTTCATAGAATTACGCTTGTTGTGGTACCTGATGAGCTTGCGTGACAGTTCTCTAATTTGTTTCACTTTTCATTTTGTGTACATTTGAGTTGTTTCTTATTAGCGCACGGATTCCATGATTTGTGGCTCTAGATAGTATTGGTGTGGCATGTCAATAGAGCAGCATGTATTTGATGAGATGAGCTCATTTGACCTTGATTGAGTGCTATTTGATTTGATTACGGTATGTTTGGAAGAATAATATTGAAAGTTAACATAGAATTTGGGCTACGGTTCTGGTTAAGTATGGGAGCTCCAGGACTTGTTGATATGATGGGTGGTTTTGAGTGTCTGTGTTTTTTTTTCATCATTGGTAGTGTACCAAGAGTTAGAACAAGGTTTTATTTGATATGAGATGTTACCTGCACTGGATTTGTTATGGAGCAGCTATTGTGGTCAGAAGCTATTGCTATGAGTATCTGAGTTATGTGGTATTTCATGTGATTACATCTTGGGTTATGGTTATGGATTTGATACAAGTCCGTTCGGACTTATACAACGTATGGATGTGAGAATCAGGTCTTGTGATGGATTCCGGATGCTAGGAATTGGGTTCCATGATTTATGGAGTAAGGGTGAATGAAGAATCTTCAGTTATGTTGTGATAACAGACTTATATAGATTGAGATGACGAGGGATCACCCATGAGTATATTCATGGTGAGTTCATACAGTGATTTGATGGCTGTGCACCTACTCTTGGCACATTCGAGGAGGAACGCATGTTTAAGTGGGGGAGAATGTAATGACCCGATCGTTCATTTTGAGCATTTGCATTTTGTTCGATGGTTCGAGGTCTAAAGTAGCTTCATATGATGCAGTATGACATGTTTGTATCGTTGGTATTGGTTTTCGGGTCATTCATGATTGATTTGGAAGAATGACTCTCAACTTAGAAGCTTTAAGTTGAAAGAGTTGACAAAGTTTGACTTTTGTGTATTTAACCCCGGATCGGAGTTTTAATCATTCTGTTAGGTCTGCATGGTTATTTGGGACTTGAGCGTATGCCAAAATTTACATTTGGATGTTTCTAGAAGGTTTTAACGCTAATTGGCAAAAGTTAGCAATTTAAGGATTTAGAAAGTTCATAGGTTTGATCGGAAGTTGACTTTGATGATATCAGATTCTGATTATTGTTCCGTAAGTTGAAATAGGCTCGTTATGTCACTTGAAACTTGTGCACAAAGTTCTAGGCCAGTCTGAGTTGATTTGATATGGTTCGACACGAATTTTGGAAGATGAAAATTTAAATGTTCAACAAGTTTTATTTGAGGTGCGACTCATAGCTTTGATGTTATTATATGTGGTTTGAGGCCTCGAGTCGGTCTAGGTTATGTTTTGGGACTTGTTGGTATGTTCGGACAGGGTCCCGAGGGGTTTTAGTGAGTTTCAGGGTGGTTTCAAACCATTATTAGGCCCTTTTCAACTGCTGGTTTTTCGCTATAGAGGTATATAACGCGATCACAGAGCTCTAGGACGTGATCGCAAAGAGAAAATGGAGAATTGGACCTAAGAATCGCGTTCCCAGAGGAAGCTTCACGTTCGCGTAGAAGAAATTTCTACTTTCACTAAGATGGATTTAGGAGCTTTATCCTGCAATACATAAGGATTTATGAGGTGATCCAAAAATAAAAGTTGTAGCTCTTTGTGTCTAGTTTTCAAAAAAGCAAACCGTTTGTCATTTGGATTTTTGTAAAATAGGTTATGACAGTAATAGTACAAGCTATCTGGGAAGAGTTGGGAAGGGTTAATGGAATTTGTTCAACGCAATCACGGGGACATGGCCGCGATCGCGAAAGGGTATAAAAAATCGTGCTGGATATTTTTGGAATCGCGATCGCGCGATTGGTGACCCCGATCATGAAGAAGGACCACTAGCAGTGCATTAAAACATCAAATTTCGGGATTTTGAGTTCATTTTCTTCACTTTTTGAGTTCTTAAAGCACAAAGTAAGGCTGTTTTTGAGTAGATAAACACCTAAATCATGAGGGTAAATAATTTTATCTATGTTTTGATTATATATTTTATTTTTTCATGGATTATTACACCTAAATTAAGGATTTGAATAGAAGAAATTGGGGGTTTTGGTTTAAACTTTGCTAAAGTGAATTATTGAGTTTTGAACATCAATTCGGAGTCAAATTTGTGTAAAATTAGTATGGTTGGGCTCATAGTTGAATGGGTTGTCAAAATTTATGAGTTTTGTCGGGTTCTGAGATGCGGGATCAAATTAACTTTTTGTTGACTTTGAGTATTTGATTAAATATTTGACCTTTTTCGTTTGGATTTGTTTTCCTTGGCATTATTTGATGATTTTGAGTAGATTTTGGCTAGTTTCGAGCCGTTCGGAGGTCGATTCGCGCGGATGCCATTTTTAGAGTATTGTTTGGCTCGCGCGACATTCGATTTGGCTTGCTTGAGGTAAGTATCATATCTAAACTTGGTTGAAACACTAGTTGGTTGAGTTATTAGTGGTAGCTACATGCTATTGGTGTGCATATGTGTGGGGGTTGAGCCCAGGTGTGAGCACTAGGGTATTTATCCATGCTCGGTGTGCTGCTTAGGCTATGACATGCCTTGAATTGACTGATAAGCATCCTAATGTGATGTATCTCTTATTTGTAGCCCATGTTATGAGATATTTGAGCCATATTTGAGGTTGCATAGAGGTTAATCTCCTGATTTACCATGATAGCTACTATTTTGTGATGTATTCACCAATTTTCAGCTATGATATCACATTTGCACATGCATACACCTTAGCATGTCACTTATACCAATCTATGATTATGAAATTTGATGTTCTTTGATTATGTACATGTATTCTTGCATATCTGCTTTATGTGTGATATGGTTTGGACGGGTAGCCTGTGACCATGCTGGGTGGATAGTGATATTATGTCTATGACCACGCCGGATGGATTATGATATTGTGCTTGTGATCACACAGGGCGGATTGTAATATTTTACCTGTGACCACGCCAGGCGGATTGTGATATTGTACATCCGACCATGCTGGATAGATTATGATATTGAGCCTATGACCACACCGAGCGGATTGTGATCATTAGCACATGAGTTGTCCATAAGGTTGTTATATTATTAGCACATGAGTTGTCCGTGTGGATCCAGATATATATATATATATTATTGGCATGTGAGTTATCCGTACAATGTGTGGATACGGATCCATCCCCTTAGGGTCATCCTATCATGTTTCTCTCTTGATGGTGTACACGTGGATTGTGAGAAATCGACAGGTTTCTGGTTTATGGGAGCTCTAGGAGAGTTAGTTATTGGTTTGGTTTGATTACTGAGATTCTAATGTGGGCTTAAGGGCCGTGAGGTGATTTCTATTTGGATCGGGTTGTGCGCCACAATAGGTTGATATTTGATTATTGCATTTCTTCTTTTTTTGAAATATTCCTTAGCGGTTTATCTGAATTATTTGCATATTTTCCTATATGCTAGATTGTTGACTGAGTAGAGTATATTAAGATATTTTGTGTTCCAAGGTGATTTTATCTTAAATTTTATGATTCGTTTATATTATTGTTCTGTACTTGTTGGAAATTATGAACTATATAGGTGATTGGTGAGTATCATTTTTAATTCTTGCTTCTATTACCTCGCTAAGATTAGTTATGATATTTATTGAATACATAGGACCGGTTGTACTCATACTACACTTATGCACCTTGCGTGCAGATCTTGGAGCTGATGCTGCTGTGTATGGAGGGAGCGGGCATTGAAGACGTACTCGCTTACCGGATATAGCTATCACTTGTCATTGGTAGTATTAGATTTGTAATTTGTTACATACTTTATAAATAGATGTTGTATTTATTTCATACCAACATTATAAATCTAAGTTTTAGAAGCTCATGCCTTGTATTACCAGTCTTGGGTTATTGTATAGGAATGTAGTTATTTCATCATCTATTTCCTAGTAATATCAATTGAATTGTGTTTACTATTAATTGGCTTACCTAGCGGGTTGGGTTAGGTACCATCAAAGTTAGTTGGATTTTGGTTCTTGACTGTATTCCTATTTCGGTATTTATTGATAATCTTCGGGTTGAATAATATTTAATAGTAGTTGACTTATCTAGCAGATTTGGATTAGACAATCAAGTCTTGGTGGAGTTTTGGATCGTGATATTTTAAGTTTTAGTATCATGTTTCCTTATGTGGGCTTCTTGTTGGCTCATTTGGTAATTTATCACTTGCAGGTATGGATGGCACGGGTCCTGAGAGGTTCGGGGGCATTTTGGAACATTGAACTTGACTTAAAAGCTTAAAATGCCTAGAGTTTGTCGAAGTTAATATTTTGAGTAAACGGGTTTAGATTCATGATTTGAAGGCTTATATACGTTTATACGATGAATTTAGACTTGTACATATGTTCAATTTAGCACCATGAAGGGATCAGGTGTGAATCAGCACTATTATGAGAAAGTTAGAACTCGAAGGTTTCTTAAAGTTCTTAAGTTTGATTTGTACCTTTATTTTTTGTTGTGATATTTCTGTATGTATCTTGAGTTCTTGGACAAGTCAACATAGGGTATTTGGTCTTACCGGGGTGATTCTGCCATATAAAGAAAATTGTAACAACAGCTACTTGTCAAGAATTGTACAGATAGTCTCATTTCATACTTAGAATTTGTTTTACCATTTTGGGAGCTAGGGAGCTCGAATTTAGGTAATTTTTAAGGGGGTTTCATCAGCTACATTAGGATAAGCAATTCTAACTTAAATCTATGACTATTGAATGAAAATCTATCTTCGATTGTGCCTTAGAATCAAGAATTTCAAAGAGAGAAAAGAATTTTTGAACCAAAAATTAAGAAAGTGAATTTTGAGGTTTCAAACAGTATTTTGATTGAGATTTAAAAACAAATTACATATCTGGACTCGGGTAGATATAGGTTACCAGAATTGATCTGGGTCACGAGTTTTGACCATGTGCGGTTAGGTTGGCTTTTTGTTGACTGTTGAGATTTGATAAAGATTAAATCTCTTTCATATGGGGTTGATTACTATAGCATTATTAGACCTTGTTGAGTATATTTTTGCTAGATTTCGGGCGTTTAAAGACCATAGAGAAGGCAAAATTTTAAAAATAAGGTTAGCTAGGAAAGAGGTAAGTATACTAACTAACCTCGACCTGAGGAAATATTTTCTAAAATAGACTTATGTGCTACATGTTACGTGTTTTGGAATGATGTATATTCGAGATAACGAGTGTATATGCGGGAACCATGTGTTTCTCATGCTCGGACTAGAATCTTAGGGTTAATTATACCTTATTTTATTATATGTTTTTACCTGTTTCATGTTATTTTTATTTTATGACTACTTGAGCCTCTTATTCATGCTAGAATAGTTATAAGCATCCTTCATATGGTAGTATAATATTATGAATTTTTTATACTTATTTTATATGGTAGAACTACATAGTCATATATTGTTTCTTATATGCACCTTGTTAGTATATATATATATATATCTATACACACACTTGTTCTCATTACCTATTTGAAACTATTGTGAGTCATTGAGTTATTGAACGTGTGGATTCACATTCCTGTTTTGAGATATCAGTTTGGGCGTATGAATCCACGTTCCCATTTTAAGGTATCAATTTGTGCATATCTTCATATGTTCCTGTTGAAGTATCAGTTTGGGCACCTCATACAATGTTCTTGTTGTGCGTGCTGGTCACGTTCCTATTTTGCATATGGACAATGATGGATTCCTTTAGATGAGAGTTTAAAATGCTGGTCACATGAGAGTTTGGAAACTCTCATGTTTCTCTTTTGGTGGCATACGCGCAAGTTTTGAAAATTACAGGTTCCTGATTAGAGTGATACTGGTTTATTAATTCAAGCATAAAAGTGAAAGCCTTATTTTAATTTAAGAGAATCCTTTATGTATATTCATGCATTTTTACATGCTATATCATATATATCATCTGCATATGCTATTTGATGCATTTTACACATATATGAGACTTGTTAGCAGGCTGTTAGCTACTTGGAGAATGTTAGGTTGATATAAAGCTTGAGTCTTTATCCTGCATAAATATTCTAGACTCATGTAGAAACATCCGAATAAATGTTACTTGATGTTTATCTCTTATATACAGATTTTGTGTATTAGTATATGCTTTCAATACTAGAAATTCGGTAAAAACCAACTAAGGTCGACCATACAACTTTGGTCGGTCAAAAAAAAGGCCAAAAAACGGACCAAAGTTGGTCGGTTTTTCCAAATATTTAATTTTTTTATTTTTTTTTACGAAACTGGCCAACATTGGTCGGTTTTTTTTGGCGCAAAATGCGGAAAACTATTTTAGAGTCCCGCAAAATTTATTTTTCAAGAAACTGACCAACTTTTGTCGATTTTTCATTTAAAATAAATTAAAATTAATATTAAAAAAACCGACCGAAATTGGTCGGTTAATTCGGTCGGTCATTTTAAATAACCGACCAACTTTGGTCGGTAATTTTATTTTTTAATAAAACCGACCAACTTTGGTTGGTTAGTTTCATGCAAGAATACAATTAAAGAGTATAAATCAAATAAAAGCTAATCTTAAAACAAAATGCATCAATGGTCTAGAGGTAGAATAGTAAACTGTCACAGTACAGACCCCAGTTCGATTCTTAGATGGTGTATTTTTAATTACATAATTAAAATACCCGCCAGCTTTAATCGATTTTTTCGGAAATATTTTTTGTTGGATTTAATTGACCGACCAAAGTTGGTCGGTAATTTCCGACCAAGTTTGGTCGGTAAGCCCTTCCGACCTTCAAAATACCGTCCATACGTAAATAGTCGCATTTTGGACGGTTATTGGCCATTACCGACCAATTTTTGGTTGGGTTTTCTCGACGATTTTGCCCGGATTTCTAGTAGTATTTTAATCATGTTAGGTGAGAAAGCATACTTATTATATTCGACTTTGATTGTGCACCTTATTTATATCTATTGTCTCTTGGTTGTTTCTATGTAACTGTGTATGTTTATGAATTGTAAAGGTTATGAGAAGTAAGTATCTTTTGTCAAACCTCACCATTACTTCGTGTGGGTTAGACTTAATACTTACTGAGTACCTATTGATGACCGTACTCATACTATACTTATTATTTTTGTGCAGATTCTATTTTTGGTACTTGCGGAACCCAGGAGATAGCATTGGGTTGATACTTCAAGACTAGTGGTGAACTAACTTGGTTGGATTTACAGCTGTTGGAGTAACTATCTCTTATTCTGTCATTATTGTTGCTTTCAATCAAACAACAATTGTATTATGTCATAGACAATTGCCTTGTTATTCAGTTGTAATTGTTCATGATATTGTACTACCAGTTTCGGGGTTACTTATTGTATTTTTGCACTTTTATTGAATCATCGATGATATTTCATAAAAAATTTTATGCTTTACCTCGTTTCTTGGGTTGGTATGTTGATTAATTTGCCTAGCAGATTGAGTTAGGTGCTATCACGATTTCGGAGGGATTTAAATAGTGCCATAATTAAGGATTGGATCGGACTAAGTGAGTTCCACGACGAAAGTTGAATTAATGATAAAACCATAAAGAATGACTTCACTGATTACTGTAGACATGAATCCCAAACACCAAAACTCACGTGTTACAGCTATGCATCAAATAAAAGTGAAGTATGAAGAAAAATAGTTTAACTTTATAAAAAATGGAGCAACATAGTTTTATAGCAGAAAAGAAATCAAGGATGAGGAGAAACAATCAGAGAGGAAGAAATATAATTAGCGCAGAGTTTCAGAACATATATGGAGGAGATGAAGAGTGTAATGATCTGGTCGATTGTTTTGTGTATTTGAGCCTCGTTCCTCTATTTGATGCTTCCCTTATGCTTTTTTATTTGTTATGTAACTCGGGGGATGGTTGGTTTGGTTTCTAGAAGGTTTTGAAGTGAATTGGAACATTTAGTTCCATGGCTGGATGCTTTAGTGTAAGATTTGACCAAGATTTGACTATCAAGTAGGTGAACTCGGATTGGTGTTCAATGGTTCGAATAGGTTTGTATAGTAATTTTATACTTGGACGTATGTCCGGATTTGAATTAAGAGATTCCTAGGATGTTATGGTCCTAATTGTCGAACTTTAGAAATTTGAAGGTTTGAAAGGTTCATAGGTTTGACCTGGAGTTGAATCTAATATTATTGGATTCGGTTTGTTATTCCGGGACTAGAAATAAGTTTGCTACATCATTAGGGACTTGTGTGGAAATTAAGGTTGCACTCCGAGTTGGTTTGATAGGAATCAGACGCTTGATTGGAGGTTTAGAAGCTTATGAAAAGTTCAACTTGTGGTTTGATTGTCGATTTGTAGATGTGATGATTTTGCATATGTTTGGAGGCTTTGGATAGGTTCGCGTAGTATTTATGGACTAGCTCGTATGATTGGACGGGGTTCGGGGTGAGTTTTGGATCATCCGGAGTTACTAATTATTGCTGGTGTCTGGTGTTGATAATGCCCAACTCTAGTCCTAAAAAGGGTAAGTGGTCACTGAAAATATAATCTGGTCTAAGAGTCCGGAGTCGAATCCCACTGAGAATTAAGGTTTCGCTATAACTGTTCAATATCACTAAGAAAACAAGCTCTAATAAATTCCTAAGTTATAAAGATTAAGATTCTTATATCTAACTAATTAACTAACAAATTAAAGTACTAAATTAACAACTAAAGATACTAAGTGTTGGAGACAAGATTAAGGACGTCTAGAGTTATGATTTCCCCAATTATCGGAATCCTTCCTGCTACATTTCCTACAATTTTCGTCTAAGTATTCTCTATTGATCATGAGTACTCGACTTATTGTAATTGTCCCTCGAGCAACTATAATAATGTACTAGTCATATTCTCTCGAACTACGCTAGCACACACTTTTTTACCACTCACTAGGATCACATCAAAACTTCGTTATTTCTAATCCCACTTTTAAACCATCGTATTAATCTCGCATATACCTTAGGAGTGACGTTGTTCAACAACCACCTCAATATATACCCTTTCTCAAGCAACACATACTAAATAGGCACAGCCAATCGATGGACATTCAATCACCTGAAATAAGCGCGCAGTTGAACAAGTAGATAAATCCAGAGGTTAAATTATATTAAAATATAACAGGAATTCAGCCTCCAAGAGGTTCCATCTAAGATCTAGATAATAAATTAGCTACTCTTAATAGTATGCAAAACTAAACTACTACAAGTCATAACTAACAATGAAAAATAGAAAGAAGAAAGGAAAAACTCGTGGTTGAATATTCCTTCTTGCTCCTAGCATATTCTTGTCTCCTTGGGTGTTTTTATCTAACCCTAAAGTAGTATTTCCCCCTTCAAAAGGACGTTTTATGATTTATGTATATCAATTAGGGTTGTTGTAGGGCGCCATTGATCTCTCCTAATTCGAAAAGAACACTCTGAGTCGCGTGCAAGAGTTGGTGCGACGCGCGACTTTTAGCACGCTCCCAGTTATTTCTTTTTTCTTCTTTGTTCTTTCATGTGTCACGTCCAGTGCCAACCTCCATAGTGCACCGTTTTTTTGTTCATTCTATAGGCCATTTCGTGCCTACTTTCATGTAATGCACCAATTGTGGCACGCTCCCAGGTCTTGCATCTCTACTCTTTTTGCATCAAATCATCAAATTCTTGCCAGCTTACATCTAAATTTATTTCTACAGACAATAACAATGTAATGAGCATATTATATATTTATAAATATGTAATCTCACATAACTCACATAAGAAATAATATGCAAACATACTCAAAAATATGCATTTTTCATCATTTATCATTACCCCACACTTAAATATTTGCTCTCCTCGAGCAACTTAAAATTAAGCACATCGGCAAGTAATACAATCCCAAAACATACTCAAGCATCATAGCAATGGCAATGGTTTATATCAACGCTTAGAACTCAGCATAAGGGCTATTGACATCTTTCCTAATTTTTCAACCAATGCCAAGATTATTTAAAATATTTGTGTGACTCTTATAACGTCCTAGCCTCAAAAATTGACTTCATTACCTTCCTCTATATGATTAGCTTCTTGTGGAAACTAAAGATATGAGTTCTTTACCAATCCGTTGTAAAGCATGTGCCCTCACCAACAAAGCAAAGAGAGTAATCAGTCCGCACACTCAAATATGAATTCAAGTATAATTTAAGGACTCACATATTAAAAGAATTCGCTTACTCTAGCAAAGAAACTCATATGCCACCTAAGTTCGTACCATAGGCTTGCCCGAAGTGTAAAACTCGACTAATTTAAGCTTGTAAAATCTAGAATCAAGTAGGACTTTATAGGTTGTAATGCAGGCTAAGGGACGGGTATGATATATATAGGAAAACATTAACTAACCCTCCTAAGCACTTTAATACACCACTCTTTCAAGCACATTCTTGTCATGACCAATTCAATATTTTACCATGAAACCATACACAATTAAGCCCTTCTTCATTAATCATATTAAAAAATAGATACTCACTAGCCCAAACAAAGATATGTGAGGTGTCATTCATCATTTTTTTACACCCTCCTTAATTTGGTATTCCAGGCTAGTAAGACTTTTACCCACAAATGCACCTTGTCGGGCATTTAATGGTTTCACTCAAAAGGTACCCAATCTCTTTCTTTACTTTTAGAAACTTAAGTGCTTTCGGAGGTAAAGAGTGAACAAGATACAATGTATAACAAAATACGCGTAGGCTCGTAATATGGGTTCCAAATAAAAAAGTCTATGGGCTAAAAGGGCTGACCAAAGATAATGTTTTCAATGGTAGGCAAATAGGCTCAAGGGTCAATCAAAAAACGCCTGTATTATTTCCTAAACTCACAAGACTTAATCATTTCGCTTCGACTCACACACGAGACAAGTTCTAGACTAACAAGGGATGATACAGAGCACAACCAAAATCTCACCTCACACAATACACATGACTTACTCGGGAGCGCTCAGACCTGACTATCAAGTTAAAGCAACTAGCAGAGTCATCATATAATCCAACTACTAGGAAGTAACAAGAGGAGTCAATAAACGAGCCCAAGTGTCAAAAGGAAGTCACACATATTCTCAAGGCATATAATCACAATAATCAAGATGAAAGTACTCAGCACAAATGCTCCACCTCTAACCCCGTTATAAACCATGTCAAAAACATAAACACTCAAGTTCTTCCTATTTCATTGTCAGTTGAAAAAAAAAGAACAAAAATCTCTTTTTATATTTTTATTTAGACTTTATACCCTAAAAAAAACTGTCTAGGAAGTCCATCGTAGGGAAAAGCCCAAAACTTTATTTTTTTGAAAAATTTTCCTATAAAAGAAACTACTACCCAATTCAAAGAGTCATCCCTTGGAAAAAATCCGTGGCCATAAGAAAAAGCAAGAGAAATTATTTCTACCTAATTTCTTTTATTTTTTATTTTTTTCAACACACATAATATAATAAAACTAAAATAGCATAGAAAATCACACAAACAGTCTCTTCACCCCACACTTAAAATTATGCCTTGTCCCCTATATACACCCAAAAATACAAGTGGGTAAATGGAACTCCCTGGTAGGCCAAAGGCCGAAGCATTAGCAGCTCATGGGGTACTCAAACTTCTCCCAAGCTTAGTTCTTTGTGCGGGAACTCCACACTTAGTTCCGACCATCTGGCTTCTAATAGCTTTTGATTTCTATGCTCCTACAAAAAACGTCACTATAAAAATAATACAAATAAAAAAACTAAAAATAAAAGAAAGCGGTAAAATTGGGTTGCCTCCCAACATGCGCATGATTTAACATCGCGGCACGATGCAAATCACTTTTTGTCTCCACCTCGAGCTTATGAATTGGACCCCTAGTTTTGATTCAAGCTTATGATTATGATCTTAGGGTGGTACAAATTCTTGTGGGCAAAAAATTAAATAAATTCTCATGCACTTTTTGGCTCTCGACTGAGGAGTGTCGTCTTGCCTAGATGGCCTTGAAAATTTCAAAATATAAGGCTCATCTACCTCTTCCCTGAACTCCTTTTTATGATCGTAAGGATCCATGTCCATTTCACCATCCAAACATAATGTAGAGAAGTATTTGGAATGAGGTCCAACACTCTTAAATACTTGAATTTCAAGATTTTCAGTCTCCTCGATAAAAATTATACTAGAGTCAACTAAATTATCCTCAATATCGTTGCCTGACTCTAGTATCATTTCTTCAACATTGACATCATAAAATTCTAGATGGTTAGAGTGTTGGTGTTCTATTCTGACCACCTTCATTTACACCTCAATTTCAGCATCTAATTTACGCTCTTTTTGGCTACTATGCATAATAATAGCTTGTTGAGCATTAAATGCTTCAACTAGTTGACCCACTTGAGCCTCCAAGTTACGAATAGTAGCTTCTTGCCTTTGTATGTGCAATTGTTTCTCATTATTTTGTTCCACGAGGAACCTTAATATATCCTTAATCTCTTTCAGGTCATCATCCCTAGGTTCTTTATTCCTATTACCTTCACAAGAAAAAGTAGAACCATCATAATAAGGGGATGGGGGAGGATAATAAATATAAGTAACAACCATGAAAGTGACTATCTTGGCCACCATACATATCACATAAATTTCACATATAAGATTGTGTTGGCACATAACTCGCTCTCTATTTTGATAATTCTGCCACAGGTGGTTTTCTTCGCAATATATATAAGGATCAAAAGTAGAATTACCAACACTTAAACTTCCATAATTCATAGATTTCATGTTTCTTAAATCAAACATAATAATAAAATAAAAACAAAATAAGATAAAAGTTCAAACTTGAAACTAGCAATATTTATATCTACAACTACATTGTTAGTTCCCCGGCAACAGACTCAAAATTGATCAAACCCAACTCTAGCCCTAAAAAGAATAAGCAGTCACTGCAAATATAATCTGGTCTAAGAGTCCGTAGTCAAATCCACAAAGAACTAAGGTTTCGCTATAACTGTTTAATATCACTAAGAAGACAAACTCGAATAAATTCCTAACTTATAAAGATTTAGATTATTATATCTGCCTAATTAACTAACAAATTAAAGTACTAAATAAACAACTAAAGCTACTAAGGGTTGGAGACAAGATTAAGGAGGTCTAGAGTTATGATTTCCCCAATTATCGGAACCCTTCCTACTATATCTCCTACAATTTCGTCTATGTATTCTCTACTGAGAATGAGAACTCGACTTATCATAATTCTCTCTCGAGCAACTATAATAATCTATTAGTCATATTCTCTCGAACTACACTAGCTCGCACTTTTTCACCGCTCACTAGGATCACATTAAAACTTCGTTATCTTTAATCCCGCTTTTAAACCAGCCGTATTGATCTCTCATATACCTTAGGAGTGACGTTGTTCAACAACCACCTACATATATATCCTTTCTCAAGCAACACATACTAAATAGGCACAGTCAATTTATGGCTATTCAATCAACTGAAATAAGCACGTAGTTGAACAAGTAGATAAATCCAAAGGTTAAATTATATTAAAATATAACAGGAATTGATCCTCCCAAAGATTCCATCAAAACTCCAGATAATAAATTAGTTACTCATAATAGTATGTAAAACTACAATACTACAAGTCATAACCAACAATGAAAAATAGGAAGAAGAAAGGAAAAACGTGTGGTTGAATCTTTCTTCTTGCTCCTAGCGTATTCTTGCCTCCTTTAGGTGTTGTCGTCTAACCCTAAAGTAGTGTCTCCCCCTTCAAAAGGACGTGTTATGATGTATTTATATCAATTAGGGTTGATGTAGGGCGTCCTTGATCTCTCCGAATTCGAAAAGAACATGCTGAGTCGCGTGCTAGAGTTGGTGCAAAGCACGACTTCTAGCACGTTTCCAGTTTTTTCTTTTTTTCTTTGTTCTTTCGCGTGCTACGTCCAGTGCCAGCCTCCATAGTTCACTATGTTGTTGTTCATTTCCTAGGCCATTTCTTGCCTACTTTCATGCTGTCATGACCCTAAACCCGGACCCGTTCGTGATGGCACCTCTCGTGCAGACAAGGCCAGCCAACACTTCCCATTTTAGTATTTAACAGTTAAACAGTAAGAAACAGTCCAAAGCATGATAAAATAAACCAAGGTTTAAGCGTTAATAGCATAATTTACGAAATACAACCCAACACAGCCCGATACCGAGGTGTCACTAGTCATGAGCATCTAAACAATCCGGAATACTCAAAGAAAACTACAGAGTTTAATACAATAACTAAAAACATGGAGAAATAAGATAGGGAGAAGCTCCAAGTTGCGAACGATGATAGCTACCTAGAGACTCCTCGAATCCGCCTGAGCTGGGAAGATCAGCACTCGGGAGCGGGACCAGATACGCCTGAATCTGCACACATGGTGCCGGGAGTAAAGTGAGTACTCCAACTCAGTGAGTAATAATCATAAATAAAGACGGAAAGCAGGAAATCACGTAAGGCACATTACAAGTTATAACGAGGCAGTAAAATCAGTAAAAACAGTAAATCAGTAGAAGATATGTGAAAGTCATTTTAGTTCAAATTAAGCGTCATAAAAAGCCTTTTTTAACAATTAAGCAGGTAAATGATAGGTACTTAAGGAAGTTAAACACATAAAGGTTTGCCCCTCGGGCACAGTACAACAAATCTGCCCGTCGGGCAATATCTCAGAACAATACCAGCCCCTCGGGCTATATCTCACATCACAATGGGTACCAACCGCTCACTGCGGGATTGCAGACCCCTGGGGGGCCCTTACGGCCCAAATGCAATATCAAGCCATCTTATGGCATCATCACTAGGCCCTCAGCCTCATATCAACAAGCCACCTCGTGGCGTACATATCTCAGGCCCTCGGCCTCATAATCAATATCAAATGTTTCCTCACAATATAGGCCCTCGGCCTTACTCAGTCAAAATCCTCACAAGCCTCTCGGGCAAGAGTAAAACATTATTCTCAGCCCAAAATATCATTTAAAAGAATCATTTAAGTGTTAAAATAGAGTAGACAAAGCTGATAACTGAGGCCATTAACAAACCTCCTAATCCTCTCTCTATCTATCGGAACCAACCAAATGGTATGACGAGCTAACTCGGAGAACCTCAACTCATACTGCAACACGGTCATCTCTCCATGACGCAACCACTCAAACTACCTGCGCCTGGTAAGGGGTGCTGCACCAATAGGCCTACGCCTCTAAAAATCCTATCACCAAATGAAGGCAGCTCCAGAAAACTTATAAGTAGCAAAAGCGACCTCGCTGGTCTCTAGAATACCGGCTGTACGAAGCATCCTCTGACACTTATCTAAGAAACCCTGGGCATCCTCCCTCTACACCACTGAAGGTCGGATGTTGAAGTCTATCAAACCTCTCCAACCTACGCTACTCGACCTCTGGCATGGCAGGAACTACATAGTCCTGAGCAGTTTCAACCAGCTAGGTTGGATGTGCCCCCGGTGTTTGAAGTCCCTGCACGACCTGCTCAGGTGTGCGGGTGGAAGGGGTCTAATTTCCTCCCCCGGCCTGAGAAGTAGCTGCGACTATAATGGCTGAAACCGCCTGAGTTAGGCTAGTGCAAACTGATAAGATCTGAGCCAAGGTCTCCTGAATATCCGGAATCACAATGGGCACAGCTGGTTCCTGAGCTGGTGTTGTGGGAGCATCCATAACTGGAACATGATCCTAAATCGGGGCGGCTGGTGGATCTACAGGTGCTGCCCTAGGTGCTGTGCGGGCCACACCTCTGCCCCTACCATGACCACGACCGCGTCCTCGGCCTCTGGTGGCCACACCTGGTGGTACTGGTGGTCATCCATCCTTACCGGTAGCGCGTGTCCTCACATCTGTAAGAGAATAGAATAACATAAATTTAGTACTCGGATCAACAAATTCGCACGACAAGAATTTCAAGAATATGAGTTTTTCCTAAAGGTTATGCAGCCTCTCAAGGATAAATACAGATGTCTCCGTACCGATCTGCAAGACTCTACTAAACCTGCTCAAGAATCATGAGACCTATGTAACCTAGGCTCTGATACTAACTTGTCACGATCCTAAACCGGGACCCAGTCGTGATGGCGCCTCTCGTGAAGACAAGGCTAGCCAACACTTCCCATTTCAGTATTTAACAGTTAAACAGTAAGAAACAGTCTAAAGCATGATAAAATAAACAAATGTTTAAGCAGTTAATAGCATAATTTGCGAAATACAACCCAACACAGCCCGATACCGGGGTGTCACTAGTCATGAGCATCTAAACAATCCGGAATACTCAGAGAAAACTACAGAGTTTAATACAGTAACTAAAAGCATGGAGAAATAAGATAGGGAGAAACTCCGGATTGCGAATGCCGACAGCTACCTAGAGACTCCTTGGATCCGCCTGAGCTGGGAAGATCAGCACTCGGGAGCGGGACCAGATGCGCCTGAATCTGCACACATGGTGCAGGGAGTAAAGTGAGTACTCCAACTCAGTGAGTGGTAATCATAAAAAAAGACTGAAAGCAGGAAATCACGTAAGGCACATTACAGGTTATAACGAGGCAGTAAAACCAGTAAAAACAGTAAATCAGTAGAAGATATGTGAAAGTCATTTTAGTTCAAATTACGCATCATAAAAAGCCTTTTTCAACAATTAAGGAAGTTAAACACATAAAGGTTTGCCCCTCGGGCATAGTATCAACAAATCCGCCCCTCGGGTCTCAAAACAATACCAGCCCCTCGAGCTATATCTCACATCACAATGGGTACTCGCGCTCACTGGGGGTGTGCAAACTCCTGGTGGGGGGCCTTATGGCCCAAGCACAATATCAAGCCATCTCGTGGCATCATCACTAGGCCCTCAGCCTCATATCAACAAGCCACATCATGGCGTACATATCTCAGGCCCTCGGCCTCATAATCAATATCAAATGTTTCCTCACAGTATAGGCCCTCGGCCTTACTCAGTCAAAATTCTCACAAGCCACCTGGGCAATAGTAAAACATCATTCTCAGCCCAAAAATCATTTAAAAGAATAATTTCAGTGTTAAAACAGAGTAGACATGGCTGAGTGCAAAAACAGTAAAGTATAACATGACTGAGTTCAAGTATAAAGTCAAAACAGTGAGGAAATATCAATAAAAATCTCTTAAGGGTTCAAATAGTTGGCACGAGGCCCAAATATGGCATTCAGCCCAAATAATGACAATAGTAAATAGATTTCAGTCAAATACGCGGTAAAATAATCATTCGGGACGAACTAAATCACAATCCATAATAGTGCACGACCCCACGCTCGTTATCAAGCGTGTGTGTCACCTCAATATAGCACAACAATGTGCAATCCGGGGATTCATACCCTCAGAACATTATTTACAATCATTACTCACCTCAAACCGGTCAAATCTCTAGCTCGCGATGCCTTTGCCCCTTGAATCGGCATCCACTCGCGTTGAATCTATCCAAAATCAGAATCACGGCGTCAAAATATGCTAAGGGAACGAAGCCCAAGAGAAAATAATCAATTTACAACACAAATCCCGAAATTACCAAAACCCGACCCCCGGGACCACGTCTTGAATTCCGGTAAAAATCACATCAATGGATTCTTTATCACTCCCCGAGTTCATTCATACCAAAAGCATCAAAATCCAACTACAACCGACCGCTCAAATCCAAAATTCTAGGTCACCAATTTCAAGCCCTAGTTCTTCAATTTTTAGCTTAATTTCCATGATTATTTAGGTGGAATTTACATTAGAATCGAGTTTTAAGTCCAAAAATCTTACCTCCAAGTGATTCACCTTGAATCCCTCTTCAATCCCCTTCAAAAAGCTCCAAAAACGATCAACAATGGAAGAAAGAAACCCCAAAATCGCGAACAAGACGAGTATTTAAACATTCTGCCCAGGCCTGAAATTCTTCTTCGCGAACACGGTCAATGCCTCGCGTTCGCGAAGCACAAATCACCTTTGACCAAAATTCCTCTTTCGCGATCACGTCATGCCACTCGCGAATATGATGGTTCCTCTACCTGACTCTTCGCGAACGCGCTCCTTCACTCGCGAACGCGATTAACAAAACACCTCAAACCCAGCTGGCCAATTTCCTCTATGCGAACTCGATAAATCACTTCCCAGCCCTTCGCGAACGCGGAGCCTTCCTCACGAATGCGAAGGCCAAAATCTCTGCCTTCTCCAGCTAACCCTTCGCGATTGCGGCTCCCCCTCTCGCGAACGCGAAGGTTAATTGTCTGCAACACTGAGCAGCAGATTTCTGCAATTCCAAGCTTCATGAAATGGTCCGATTGACCACCTGAAACTTACCCGAGGCCCCTGGGACCTCAACCAAACATGTCAACATATCTCATAACCTCATTCAAACTTGTTCCAACCTTCGGAACGCTCACAACAACATCGAAACACCAAATTCGCATCGGATTCAAGCCTAAGAATCCCAAAATCTTCTAAATTACGCTTTTGATCATAAACCCAACTAAACCACATCCGAATGACCTAAAATTTTGCATACACATCCCAAATGACATAATGGAGCTACTGTAACTCTCGGAATTCCATTCAGACCCCTATATCAAAATCTCGCCTACCAACCGGAATTCGCCAAAATATCAATTTCGCCAATTCAAGCCTAAATCTACTCCGAACCTCCAAAACTCATTCTGATCGCGCTCCTAAGTCCCAAATCACCTCCCGAAGCTATCTGAACCATCAAAACTCACATCTGAGCCCTCTAACACACAAGTCAACATCCGGTTGACTTTTCCAACTTAACCTTCCTCAAAAGAGACTAAGTGTCTCAAACCTTATCAAATCCTTTCCGAACCCTAAACAATCAACCCAATCACATGTAGAACCATTATACGAAGCAATAAGAAGAAGAAATGGGGGAAACGGGGCGGTGACTCATGAGACGACTGGCCTGGTCGTCACACATGCAATGCACCAATTGTGGCACGCTCCCAGGTCTTGCATCTCTACTCTTTTTGTGTCAAATCGTCCAATTCTTGCCAACTTCCATTCAAATTCATTTCCCCACACAATAAATATGTAATGATCATATTATATGTTTATAAACATGTAATCTCCCACAACTCACATAAGAAATAATACAAACATACTCAAAAACATGCATTTTTCATCATTTATCAGGTGTGCTTTACAATCGCAAAGCAGGTCTCGCGATCGTGGAGCCTTATTTGGGGTCAGGGTGGTTTCATTCTGTATTTGCGGACAGCATATCGCATTCGCGAAGGTTTCCGATTAGCGGCCTTCGCGTTCGCACTTCTAGGCTCGTGTTCGTGTAAAGGTAAGGGCTGCTGGAGTTTGCAGGAGGTTTTGCCTTAGACTAATTTAGAATTTGATTTGGACTAATTTGCCTTAAATGTAATTTGTGGCTCTTGGTTTTCATAATGTCAAGTTATTTACGGGGACTAAAGCTTCCAAGAATACCGAGTATTATCTAATGACTTTACTAATTGGCTTTAATTTTATTGGTCTCTGAAGTTAATTTTTTCCTTACCTTTTTTTTTTACTTAAGCAAATGATAAACAACAAGAGCTATGTTTTCGTCCATTTCCTCACTTTATTTACTTAAGTAAACGAAAATAAGTATATGAGAGATAGTAGGTAGACTAAAGAGAATGAGAAAGATATAAATAGGCAATTGAGCTAATATTGGTAGTATTTTATGGAATGACTAATATTCATAGTATTTTTTATCTGAATAACCAAATTTGATAATTTTCTCTTGTTTTAAGCATTTTTTAACTTCTTTTATTGTCACATTGTAAGAACCTAAAAAAAACTTTAAAACAAGTTTGATCAGCTTAAAAGTCAAGCCAAAGACCCTCTCAGTTTTGGGCATCAACGGCTGATTTTTCTAGATGTCATATTCTATGTAGTATTGATTATTCTACAAGCAAATATAAAGTAAGATTATTTTGACATTTTTATAAAATATAAGTCTAGCAAGGAATTAATAATAATGAGTCATTCAAGTAAATGGTCGGTTGACCCATATCTCGAAATTGTTTTCTAGAAATCTTTTCAATCAAATTTTCCAATGACTAAATCCACATGCAACTGCAAAACTTATAGAAACACTGTTGCTTTGCCATTGTACATTTCTTCTGTAAAACCGCCGACCTTTTTCAAGCACCACTTTGATTTGGGGGGGGCGGGGGGTGAGCTTACATTTTGTTAACTAGTATACTAGTAGGAGAAACATTGTCCATGTATTATTCTAGATCTTTAGGAAAGAAATGGTATGTTTCCTAGTATATATAGATATGAGCACGTGATTTTTGCCCTATATGAATTACTCCCATAAATTCAAAACAAAACAATTTCTTTCAGTGTTTGCAATTTTGAAGATTTTCGTGGCATTTTCTGGTAATTGTTTGCATTTGTCTGTGCATTTTTATTTTATTTAATTAATGAAAATTACCAAAAAATATGTTGCATTTGCATTTAGGATTTAATTTTACATTTTAGGATTAATTGACAAATTATTTTATAAAATAGTAAAAAATCACAAAAATAGTTTATTTTGCACTTTTAATTTTAATTTTGAATTTTGGTAGTTTTTCCTTTAATTTGGTTTTTAATTATTTGTAGTAGCAATTATTAGGGTTAATTAATTTAATTTGGTAGGATAATCTGGTTTAGGTTTTAATTTTAATTTTGGAAAAAAGAAAAAGATTTTTAAAAGAAAATGAATTGAAAATTAATGGAAAATTGGAAAAAGAATTGAAGAGATAGAATCGGGCTGCCTTCAGTTAAAAGTGTCCAGGCCCAAAGCCATTTCCCCGTACCCGTTCGTTTGACCCAGGCCCAGACCGTCCAACCCGGTCCAAACCCCCCCAGTACCATACAATGTAGTTTTCTGGAGTCCAATCTCAGCCGTTGATCCCATATGATCAGACGGCTGGGAACTGAGCCCTTACTTGATATATATATGTCCTAACGCCTCTACCCCCCCCCCCTTCATTTCATCATTCCAACACCCCTATCAGAGAACCCAAGCCTAACCCTAGCTGAGCCACCCCTAAATCCACCACCGTCCGGTAGCGGCGCCACCTCCAAACGCTACCAAAACAACACCCCATGACCCCTCACTCCCCTCTTTCTAAATTCCGGACCAATTTCCTTCGAATATGCCTGGAGCTTCGCGAATCTCGAATCTGAGGTCAACCCCAAAAGCTCAAAACCACTTTTTCGTCAATCCTGGTACATGCATGGTCAGAAGGCACCGTTCTTCGAGTTTTGAAGTTCGGATTCAAACGATCGACCTTAGCTTTGTTAGGGCTCTTGTCTCCGATGGATTTCGAGTCTAAATCGGTAAGCTCTTTTCTTCTCTTGTCTTCTCTTCCTTTTTGATTGTCTTATTCTCTTCTTCCTCCCCTTTTCTTTAGCTTAATCTTCTTATACCAGTATGGCTAAAACTCGACTAATCTCTCGAGTTTAGATTGGTCTTCCAGTAATTGTCCTTCTCTTCTTCGTGAAAGTTTGTTTTCTGATATCTTTAGTCCGTTGTGTCAATAGCATAGATAACTCTCTGATCTTGTTTTCTGTTTAGCCATCCAAGTTATTTTAAAATTAAGGTACTTCAACTGAGTTAAATCCTTGCCTAGTCATCGTTAATTGATCAGTAAGTTAGTAGATTGCTTTGAAATCATTGCATGTTATCATGGCTTGCAGATTTTTCTTTTCAAATAGATAAGTGTTCATCTGGGCTTTGGTTTGTCTTTGGTCCATTTGGCAAAGAGCAGCCCGTCCAAATTGGTTTGGGTTCTTGGGGTAAATTCAGTCGTGGGTTAATTTGACCCATGTCTCAGTTGGGGTTTAAGGTAAATAACATGGGTATGGGGGTTAGTTTGGGTAGTCTTAGTGAAGGAATCTACTTGTAATTGTCTGGGAAGCTTCTAGGAAGCTGGGGAGGGGACCACTTTGCAAAAACTGAATTTAAATTAGGGGTGTTTAAGCTAAAATAAAAACTAAAAAGGACTGAATGGCAAAAACGTATCTCCTTGGGTCTGCCCTATTTTCTTGCCTATAAAGGCATCTCTTCCTTGTCATTCAAGGGAGAATAAGAGGGTTCTAGAAAAATAAAATGGCTATTTCCCTTCCAAGCTTCTGAAATGATCTGAAATTCCCCTAAGTTCTTTGAAAAAATTGTTGAAAATTCTGCTTGGTTCTGTCCTTCTGATCCTCATATTCTAGCTCAAAACCACTGAAATTTCACAGTTTTATATTCTGGTTTGAAAATGGACTGAAGGTTTTGGTTTGAGTTTCTGCTAGTTGATTTACTATTCCATTGCTGGGGTTGGGTTTACTATTCTACTGAATGCCAGAAGTTGATTTCACTATCTTGACTGTTCAAATATGGGTTTAGCGGATTCTGTGGTGCTGCTTCCTGTCTGATATCTCTGATGCAGCTTACTGCTCCTTACCTATTTTTCTTTGTCTATTTACAGGTACATTTTTGAACTTTGCCCAATGTGAAATCCAATTTGAAGAGAAAAATGAAAAATGAAGTTAAGAAATGATGATAGTCTATCTGTAGTAGTTCTATATAATGTCTGTTTTCGTTACTTGATTCTTGGTGTATGCTATGTAGTTTTTTATTCTGAATATCCGAGTTCCTTGAGTTGTATTAGATGTGGGACTGTTATAAGACTTGGAAATAGCCTGTTAACCGAGTTAAATTCAGGACAGATGCATTCTTGAGGAATCTTGTGATATAAATGGTGTTGAGATTTGTTTGCTGAATAGCTCACTTAAGCTTTGATAACATGTTAATTGTGTTAGTTTGATCATGTACTTATATATTAGTTTGGCAGAATGTATTCATTGGATTTCATGGGTGCTGGAATTGTGTTAAAGGGGAAGAATTAGTCCAGAGTATTCTAATAATAGAAACAGGTGTTAGTTCATTTTGCTGTTGGTTGTGAGCATGCTTAGTTTAGATTAGCTGTTTCAATTCAGAATGTTCAATTAATAGGCTAATGCTCAGAAGCATTAGTCTATCTTGGTGTTGATTATGAGTATGTTTGAGTTAGATTTTTTGTTTTCCAACTCATAATGGTCAGTTGATAGTTAAAGTTCAGGAATAAAGGGTTAGTTTCATTTCATGTTTCACCGAGTTGCTTAATTGAAGTGCATCAGATAATTGTACATTCAGGATTTTTGCTGAGAATGGTTGGTCACATCAGGCTTGAATAATCGAGATTCAGAAGTGGGGGGGGGGGGTCAATTCCATCATATGTTTCATGTATTATCTTGAATTCTTTACAGTCACTCTATTGTGCACAAGGGGTGAGTCTGACTTGGGCCTAGCGATGGCCCAGTTAATGAGATCAGGGCCAGTAATTCAGATAATTATGATGTTTTGCCTGCGTAGGGACTCGATCTGGAGTCCCGCACCTGTCGATGCCCGTTCTCTACGGTTTGGGCTTGCGTTGGGCCTGTATCAGGGCAAGCTAGGTCTTTTGGTAGTAGGGCTAGCCTTCCGAGCCCAATGCCCTTTAATTCCACTCGCAGGTCTTTCGAGAAATATGTCTTCCGAAACTTTAGTCTTAAAGGCATTGATAATTATGTCCTCTAATTAATTGAATTCTCACTAGTAACATTACGAGATGCGCTATATTGGATAATATCAGTGGCTTATGGTCCTCCAAAGTCTAGTCCGAGTTCCGTTTTTTTAAAATTGGAATTGAGGGGTCGTGCCAAATAAAATCTTCAAATGCATGGCCTTCGCGTAGTTAATAATTTAATTCTTAGAATTCTAGGCGTGCCATTTAATGAATTTTCCATGGTCCTCGTAAAGTTAAAAATGCGTAGTTGCTTTAGGATGCATTAGTTTTCCATGGTCCTCGAATTTTCCAATAGCATGTTTTGAACAACGTTCAATCTTCTTTAAAAATCAATTAAAAGCGGTTAAAAGGTTAAAATTGCACATAGGTTCAAAATGTTCTAAAATCAGATTATTAAGCCAAATATAACAGTTGAGCGACCGTGCTAGAACCACGGAACTCGGGAATGCTTAACACCTTCTCCCGGGTTAACAGATATCCTTACTCGGATTTCTAGTTCGCGGACTGTTAAACAGAGTTATATTTTCCTCGATTCGGGATTCAACCGGTGACTTGGGACACCATAAATTATCCCAAGTGGCGACTCTGATTTCTAATAAATAAACGATCCCGTTTTGATTGTCCTTTAATTGGAAAAACTCCCTTGTATTTATACCCCTCTCGGGGAGTAATGAAAAAAGGAGGTGTGACAGCTCTAGCGACTCTGCTGGGGATCGAACCCAGAATCTCTGGTTAAGGGTTCAAGAATTCGAGCTTAGAATAATTGTTATAGTT
The DNA here is from genome assembly GCF_000715075.1 of Nicotiana tabacum. Classification (NCBI taxonomy): domain Eukaryota; kingdom Viridiplantae; phylum Streptophyta; class Magnoliopsida; order Solanales; family Solanaceae; genus Nicotiana; species Nicotiana tabacum. The sequence goes on along the minus strand of NC_134089.1, from coordinate 47,352,162 downwards.
GGCTTTATCCATTATCTGATTTTATTACATGATTTGGGCCTAATGTGCTAATTGATTGCTTTTACCGCTTTGATATTCCGTGAACTGTATATAAATTGTTGCTAAATCCCTCTTCTCTCTGAGTCTTCTAAATCATGAAGAAGTGTGCACTTTGTGTGACTTCTTTTCTGTTAGAGTCATATTCCAAATTTAGAACGAGGTTCGGAAAAGTTGCAAAGCCGGCGAAGCTTCTTTATTCTCGGTACGCTGCCCCCCCCCCCCGGCTCGAGCTGTCCGCTCGGGTAAGCCAGGTCTACAACAATAAACCCAAGTTTTAAATATAGTATAACAAGACCTCATGCCGGATCCCTAGTAGGAACGTTTGTTTACATCATGTGCATTTTGACTTTGGAGACTCAACACAAGGGTTGGGTCTGTCTAGGACAGGTGCACCCGAAATAAAAAAAGACCATCCTGATGCATCTTACTTGCTACTTGTGCATTTATTTACTTCGGACTTGCATGCTGACCGGCTTATGAATATTGGGAAAGTTGAGAAAAGAGAAATAGCAATATGAGAGCTAAAGAGTTAATCGCCTCTTCTAAAAAAAACAAAAACAAAAAAAAACCATTGTCCAAATAGTGTCGAAACTCTGCCGGATTTTTGAGAAAATAAAAACAAAACAAAAAAAAGGAAAAAAAAGTTGGTGTTTCCAAAAAATAGTTTTAGTTGCCAATGAAATGAAAAAAGAGAAAAAGTCTTGTTTTCAAATAAAAAATAGTTTGTTTTACTTGCCCGAACTACGCCAGTTTGATTCTCACAGGGTATGAGATACGTAGGCAACCCCCATTGGGTCCAACTTCCTTTTGCAAAAGTAGCCAGAAAATGTTTACTTTAATTAGGGTGATGCCATTCTTGTCAGAAATAGCCGAATGTCCCTAAAAGGGCGCCGGAAGGCTGTTTTTGCAAGAACAACCACTTTTGTCACTGTTAAAGGTTTTGGCTGGTTAGCTGACACAGCCTTAATATCTTCGTTTTGAAGTGCTGAAAGGCCGTGTTGGCAAGGCCGGATGTTTTGTGGAAATTTTGAAAAAATGGTCATTTATCTTAAGTCAAAATGAGTCATAGTTTTCTTTTAATCACCTTAATAAATGTGCAGGATGAGCACAAATCAAAATGAAGCTTGCTCAGTCCGTGAAGAGATCCCTTTGGAGCTACATATGTGGTGGCATAATTTGGGAGACGATAGCAGAAAAGTTGTGACAAAAGCACTGGGCGGTCTTATTGGGCTTTTGAAGGTCAAGCCCAGAAATAATGTGATTGAGGCCTTGATACCGTTTTGGGACCCAGCACATAATGTGTTCCACTTTGCGTATTTCGAGTTAACTCCTACGCTAGAAGAGATAGCAGGCTATGCCGATTTCGAAGGGAATCTTAGAAGTCAATACCCGGTAGCACCAAGAACAGTGACCCCCCACAAAATTTTGGACTTGTTAAGCATCAGTCGGGATGTCCGAGACGAAAATTTGGCCAAAGGATTTTGTACCTTCTACTTTCTGTACCGATGATACGGGAATCCACGTGGCTTCAAAACACCAGATACTAGTCTTACTCATGCTGGGAATCAAGACAAGCGAGAAGCTCGGAGAGGATTAGCTTTCATAGTGGTGTTCCTGGGTATTTTGGTTTGCCCGAGAAAAGATGGGAACATAGAGATGGGGTTAGTAGGGTTAGCTGACTTTATGGTGAAAAAGGCAAATGGGACTATAGTACCGTTGATCTTGGCAGAAATTTACCGAGCTCTTACTCGTTGTCGAGAAGGAGCAAAGTTCTTTGAAGGGTGCAATATGTTGTTACAAATATGGATGGAGGAACACCCTTGCCACCGTCCCAGATTCTTGAATTGCGGTATGATTGGCCTCGAGTACATTGAAAAACATGAAAAGCGAGTAGATGGTTATGAGTTTCCAGATGGTACGGAATCATGGCATGCTCATTTGATATCTTTGACCGAAAATAAGATCGAATGGACATTCGGATGGCTCTCGGTCAACGAAGTAATCTATATGTCAGCTGAGGTGTTTTTTTTGCTGTTGATGGGTCTGCAGAGTATCCAGCCTTATGCTCCGCACAGAGTCTTGCGTCAGTTGGGATAATACCAGATCATCCCACACAATGAAGATTTGAGTCAGCAAGTCATTGAGTTAGATCCAAAAGCTTCCTTCCCAGAAGAAAAAGTGCGTCGGGTTTGGCATCAGTGCAGATTCCTAGGGCCTAACACGCAAGTACGAGACCTATCCAGAGGCGAGGTGGAGCCCAGTTATATTGCGTGGTATGGTAAAAGATCCCTAGTTCAACATGAGCCTGATATACCCACAAAGAGACCCCATGTCCAGCAATTCACCGACGGAGCTCAGGTACAATGGGATTGGCTGACCAAAGAAAACGAGTATAGGGCTACCATAAACAAGATGGAAAAGCAAGTCAGAGAACTTCAATTCGAGAATATCTTGCAAGTGGCAGCGGACGAAGGAGAAAAGAAAAAGCTAGCCAAAGAAAATGAGGCCCTTCGAGCTCAAATTCAGAAATTGAAAGTAACGGCAGAAAATCCAGACCGAAGTGACAGAGATGAAAAGCTCATAGCTAACCCAAGGCAGAAAGTGAGTGACTATAGTTTCGATTTGAACAAAGCAGAAAGGGAACTAGCCAAGGCTCAAAAACAATTGGCTAAAAATGCAGATGAACGGGTACGTCGGTTAAGCAGTTGAGAGAAAGGTACGATGATGAGGTCGCAGGGTTGAAGAAAAGGGTCATCGCCACGGAAAACAAAATGATCAAGCAGGCAAAAAACTTCAAGGTTAAAAGGGAACACTATTATACGACATTGGCACAGTTAGAAATAGACTTGCAACAACTTCAGGAACAAAATTATGCAGCTGAGCAAACTTTGGAGGCCAGGGCCCAGAAGATTGGGCGTTTGTTACAAGAAAAGGGCGTCATAAGAGAGAGAATTAGAAACATCGCTGAATACATCGTTATGAAGTGCCACATATGTGAGGATATGACTCGCACTACATTCTTTGTAGCGGTGATGACCTTTGTTAAACAAATAATGAACGACTTGGACCAACTTCAAAGGGATATTGCACATAGGCCCATGGCGAGACCGAATGACGTCTCGCGGGCACTAGGAGCATTGATGTATTCATGATTTGTCCGTTTTAGTCTGCATTTCCCTTTTTGTTAAGCGTCTGTCAGTCATGTTGAGTTTTCTTTCTGCTAGAGTCCGTCAAATTGATTTCGAGTCTGTATTTTCTTCTGTTGGAATATAATGTCTATTTTTGGAGTCTATATTTCATCTTTGCATCGAAATCTGTTAGTCTTTTGGAATTTGTTAGTTTTGAGTTTGTAAATTTGTTGTTTTATTTTTACTGAAAATCCCAAAAATGTTTTATTTCGCACTTATCTACAAGAACTATGCTTGGTCTGATTCATGCGGGGTCATGATAAGTAGGCAATCTCCATAGTATTTGACCGTAACCAAATAAAAGAGAGAAAGAAAGAGCAAAAAAACAAAAGAGAGAGAAAATAAGAAAATCAAGAGAGAATAGAAACAAAGAGAGAACGAAAGGAAGGAAAAGAAAAAGAAAGAAAAGGGGGAGGTTTGCAATCAAAAGTAAGAAAAGGCCGGAATGACGCATGCAACCGATCAAATACATAATAAAGACGGTTAAATATTTAGGTGCATTCACGCCCAATGTGTGGTTACCAATCTGTTAAAACCTAATCGCTAACAAGGTTGTTTGTTTGATGTATTAAGTCCATGCAGGTGGTTAGTTGACTGGCATTCTGGCAACTCACTCCTACAACACCCGATCAAAAAATAGGCTGAATATGGTCAACCAGGAACCAGAAACAAGTATTGTCGACCCATCGAAAGATGTGGAAGAAATGGACGTTAATGCAATGAGGGAAGAAATGTATAAGCTGAAACAACAGATGGCTGAAATGTACCAAGCTTGGGCGAAGGGGCATCCACCACCGGTTTATCCCGTCAATCCTGCTTATATCTCACCATCAGCGCAACCTCCGGAGCCTCCCACAGTGAACTCATCTCCAGCCTTTCCCCTCTACCAATAATGTCATGGTGCCACTTCCCAAACTTCTCAAGCTCCACCACCCAAACAAGTCTCATACACTCATCCACAAATTACACCTATTTTTGTGGCACCTCCACCTACTACATTACACCGATCTTACAGTGAACCCCTGTTCCAAACTCACAATAACCAGTACTATCCCCCTGAACCCATCTTCAAAGTTCCAGAACCGTATCCTTACACTCCTCATCTTGATATCCCGGCAGAGACCGAGAAACCGCCCAGAAATCCCGAGCATGAAGAGATGATCAGAAAGGTCAAAAGCTTAGAGCAATCCTTCCGAGATATGAGGAGGCTGTGAGGCCAAGTGAGTGTGGCTTATAAGGATTTATGTCTGTTCCCAGATGTTCAGTTGCCAGCAGGGTCCAAAATGCCCAAGTTTGATTTGTACGATGGGCATTGTGACCCAGTAGCACACTTAAGAGGATTCGTAGCAAGATGAGAGCAGCGGGTGGAAGAGATGAATTGCTGATGGTGTATTTCAGCCAACGTTTGAGTGCGTCGGTGCTAGAATAGTACACCAGACAAGATCATAGCCGGTGGTACACATGGGACGATTTGGCCCAAGCCTTCGCCTGTCATTTTCAGTATAATCTCGAAATCATACCAGACCGTCTGTCATTGACGAAGATCGAGAAGAAGCCAGGTGAGAGCTTCCGAGAATATAGGTTCCGTTGGAGAGAGCAAGTAGCGAGGGTTGACCCCCCGATGAAAGAGAGTGAGATGGTTGATTATTTCTTGCAGGCTTTGGAGCCCACTTATTTTGGTCATTTGGTGTCAGTTGTGGGCAAGTCCTTTAATGAAGTTGTGAAAATGGGAGGCATGGTTGAGGAGGGACTCAAGTACAATAAGATCATGAGTTACTCAACAATCAAAGCAACCACCCAAGCCATTCAAAACGGTACTGGAGGTGTACTCAGAAAGAAGAAGAAAGAGGATGTTGCAACGATCGAGTCGGCAGCTTGGGTTGGATCCAGGAACCTTCCCCGTTACTACAACCAGCCTCAACCCTATCCCCAAACTTACCCCCACATACCATATAGCCCACCACAACACTATTACCCACAGCAAGATCCCCATTTTTCTGTCCATCACACACAAACCTATACTCAACCTCCCGCTCATGCACAACAGCATGCGCCAGCTCCACAAAGTCCCTACCAAGCTCCACAAAATAACTATCCACCCCCAAAAGCCTACAAAAATCCTCCTGGAACAGGTTTTCGACCCAATCAAGCCTTCAAGAACGAGAGGCTACAAAAGCAGAAGACTTTTACTCTATTGGGAGAATCCTATACTAGTCTATTCCACAGGCTGAGACAGTTGGGTATGTTGAATCCGATCGAAGCCAAACTGTCGAATCCCCTTCCCAGAAATCTTGATCACTCGGTGAGTTGTGAGTATTGTTCAGAGGCACTGGGCTATGACACAGAGAAATGCTGGAAACTAAAACCAGTTGTACAAGAGCTCATTGATACTCATCGAATCGAGGTTTAGGCCCTAGAAGCACCAAATATCAACCTGAATCCACTACCAGCTCACCATGAGACTCATATGATTGAGTTGACACACAAGGGAGGGGAGGCTAAGAAACCCTCGCAGATGGTGATGATGATCCGCTCCAGTGAAACCAGTTCAAAGGAAAAGGTAACCAGTGGGAAATCAGTGGTCCAGTTGAAAGGGGTAGGCAATAAGCCAGCTGTGGTAGCCGAGAAAGGGTCGTCAAGCGCTGTCACAGTGAAACCAGAGAAGGCTAAAGTGGTGGTACCTGGGGTTACAAGTAAACCTGTTGTGGTCGTGAGGGGTGCTCGCAAAGAGCCTGTTGTTATCAAACCGGTAACTCAATTACCGATAGTTGACAGCAAGGCAGTCCCGTGGAATTATGAACGATTGACAGTAGCTTACTAGGGGAAAGAGGTTAAAGAAGAAGTGTGTGAGGCCCATGGTTTAACTCGGTCGGGGAGATGCTTTGCCCCAGAAGGGTTGAGGAAAGCTAAGACTTCAAAAGATAACCCAGTGTTGGTGAAGAAAGCAGTGACTTAGGAAGAAGCAGAAGAATTTCTTAGAAAAATGAAAGTGCAAGACTATTCCATTGTGGAGCTATTAAGGAAGACACCAGCTCAGATCTCGCTCTTGTCATTACTGATCCATTCATACGAACACCGTCGTGCTTTGATGAAGATCTTGAACGAAGCCCACGTTCCTGACAAAATCTCAGTAAACCACTTGGAAAAGATAGCTAACAAGATATTTGAGGTAAACCGAGTCACTTTTTCTGATGATAAGTTACCCATGGAGGGTATCGAGCACAATAGAGCCCTCTATCTGACGGTGAAATGCGAAGATTTCGTGGTTACTCGGGTACTGGTTGACAATGGGTCTAGAGCGAACATTTTGTCCTCTCTCCACATTGAACAAATTGCAAGTGGAGGATGAAATAATTCACAAGAACAGTATTTTCGTCCAGGGATTCGACGGTGAAGGGAAGGATTCAGTCGGGGACATAGTGCTTGAGCTCACAATAGGGCCAGTTGAATTTACTATGGAATTCCAGGTGCTCGATGTGGCTGTTTTATACAATCTGTTGTTGGGACGACCCTGGATCCATGCAGCCAAAGCAGTCCCATTTACTCTGCATCAAATGGTCAAGTTTGAATGGGATCGATAGGAAATTGTTGTACACGGCGAAGATAATTTGTGTATGCCCAACGGTGCCATTGTTCTGTTCATAGAGGTTGACGATGACAAGGGACCATGGGTTTATCAGGTTTCTGACACAGTATCGGTAGAGAAAATTCCGGAAGGAAAGTGCACTCCAACTCCAAAGATGGCTGCTGCATCAGTCATGGTAGCTATTGAAATGTTGAAAAACGATTTCGTACCGGGAAAGGGTTTGGGTGCATCTCTGCAAGGTATTGTGCAGCCAGTTTCTCTTCCAAGGAATCTAAATACTTTTGGTCTGGGGTTCAAGCCTACCGTTGCAAACGTGAGAAGAGCTAGAAAAATGAAGCAGAAAGCATGGGCATTGCCAAAGCCAATCCCACGTCTGTCTAGATCATTCGTCAGGACGGGTATCAGAAAGCAACTGCTGTCAAAGGTCCCTGGACCACTGATTGGTGTCGATGGAGATTTGGAGAAGGGGTATGAAAGGTTATTCGCCGAGGTTAACACGGTTCAGGTTGGGGAAGGGTCCAGCAGGGAAGATGTGCAATTTGTGGGACCACGTGCAAAAGTCAACAACTGGGAAGCTACTCCTCTTCCTATCCGGAGGGAGTCTTGGTAGTGGGTTTTGATTTTCTTTTAGTTATCTGGATTATTCCAGGGTCTGTAATTCAGATATTATGTTCCGTTCAGTTGGATGTGTTAAAACCCTGTTATCTTTATATTCAATGAAATGCAATTGTTCCTTTTCCTTCATTTCTTCTGATTTTGTTTTTATTTTATTCTTTTGTACAGTTCTTTTTATGCTGATATCAATGACATGACATGCATGAGGAATCTTCGGCCTAGTTTTAAAAGCCAATCTAACTCTGAAATAATAATACAAGAAATTGAGTATGATGACGAGTTGGAATTTGATGATGATGAGGCCTATGAAGAAATTAGTAAGGAACTAAGTCATTTTGAGGAAAAGCCCAAACCTAATTTGAACGATACATAAGAAGTTAATTTAGGGGACCAAGAAAATGTCCGTAAAACTAAAATAAGTGTCCATCTGGAACCTTAACTCAGGGAGGAGATAATCAAAGCACTGTTCGAATGCAAAGACGTTTTTGCATGGTCCTATGACAACATGCCGGGTTTAAGCACTAATTTAGTGGTTCACAAGTTGCCCACTGACCCAACATTCCCTCCTGTCAAACAGAAGCTGAGAAATTTCAAAATGGATATGAGTGTAAAGATTAAGGAAGAGGTCACCAAGCAGTTCGATGCCAAAGTCATTCAGGTTACCCGGTATCCCACCTGGTTAGCCAATGTTGTGCCTGTACCAAAGAAGGATGGCAAGACCAGGGTGTGTGTTGACTATCGGGATCTCAACAAGGCAAGTCCAAAAGACAATTTCCCGTTGCCGAACATCCATATCTTGATTGATAATTGCGCCAAACATGAGATTGGTTCTTTTATGGATTGTTACGCGGGTTATCATTAGATCTTAATGGACGAGGAAGATGCAGAAAAGATGGCATTCATCACGCCGTGGGGAATGTACTGCTATCGGGTCATGCCATTCGGTTTAAAAAATGTTGGGGCAACCTACATGAGGGCAATGACAACAATATTCCATGATATGATACACCAGGAAATCGACGTGTACGTGGATGATGTGATCGTGAAGTCTAGAAAGCAGTCTGACCATGTCAGGGATCTGAAGAAGTTCTTTCGAAGGTTTCGCAGGTACAATCTCAAGCTTAATCCTGCAAAGTGTGCTTTTGGGGTGCCGTCTGGAAAGTTGTTGGGGTTCATAGTCAGCTACCGGGGCATTGAGTTGGACCCATCGAAATTCAAGGCCATCTAGGAATTGCCACCTCCGAAGAACAAGACCGAGGTGATGAGTTTGTTGGGGAGATTGAATTATATCAGTAGGTTCATCGCTCAGCTCACGACAACTTGAGAGCCTATCTTCAAGATATTAAAGAAAGAAGTTGCGGTCAAGTGGACAGATGAATGTCAGGAGGCGTTTGATAAGATAAAGGGGTATTTGTCAAATCCACCCGTGTTGGTCCCGCCAGAACCAGGGGGACCTTTGATTCTATATTTGACAGTATTAGACAATTCATTCGGTTGTGTATTAGGTCAACATGATATCACTGGCAGGAAGGAGCAGGCCATATATTATCTCAGCAAGAAATTCACACCGTACGAGGTCAAGTACACTCAGCTCGAGAGAACACTTTGTACCCTAACCTGGGTGGCGCAGAAGCTGAAACATTACTTGTCATCTTACACTACCTATCTCATATCCCACTTGAATCCATTGAAGTATATCTTTCAAAAGCCTATGCCCACAAGGAGGCTTGCAAAGTGGTAGATCCTACTCACAGAGTTTGACATTGTCTACGTGACTCGAACTGCAATGAAAGCACAGGCCTTGGTAGACCATTTGGCCGAGAACCCGGTTGATGAAGATTATGAACCTTTGAAAACTTATTTCCCTGATGAAGAGGTGATGCACATTGATGAGTGGGAACAAGTCGAGAAGCCTGGATGGAAACTTTTCTTTGATGGAGCCGCAAACATGAAGGGCGTGGGGATAGGAGCAATACTTATTTCTGAAATAGGGCAGCACTACCCTGTTACGGCTCAGCTTTGTTTTTACTGTACCAACAACATGGCTGAGTATGAGGCATGTATTCTGGGTTTGAGGTTAGCTGTGGACATGGGTGTCCAGGAAGTATTGGTCTTGGGTGACTCGGACCTCCTGGTGCACCAAATTCAGGGAGAATGGGAAACACGGGATTTGAAACTCATACCGTACAGACAATGTTTGCATGATCTTTGTCAACGGTTTCAGTCGATAGAATTCAAGCATATCCCTAGGATCCACAATGAAGTCCCTGATACTTTGGCTACTCTGGCGTCAATGTTACATCATCCAGATAAGGCTTATGTGGACCCTTTGCAGAATCAGGTCTGCGATTAGCATGCTTACTGTAATAAGGTGGAAGAAGAACTTGATGGGGAGCCATGGTTCCATGATATCAAAGAGTACATCAGGATGGGGCATACCTGGTACAGGCCACAGGTGATCAGAAAAGAACAATTCGACGACTAGCAAGTGGATTTTTCTTCAGTGGAGGGGTATTGTACAAAAGAACTCTAGATCTAGGATTGCTAAGATGAATTGATGCTAGACAGGCCACAGCTATCATGAGAGGTACACTCCGGAGTTTGTGGACCCCATATGAGTGAGTACATTCTGGCAAAGAATATTCTCCGAGTAGGTTATTACTGGCTCACTATGGAACGGGATTGCATCAGTTTTGTGCGTAAATGTCATCAGTGCCAAGTGCATGGAGATTTGATTCATTCTCCACCATCCGAATTACATACAATGTCTGCATTATGGCCTTTTGTTTCTTGGGGCATGGATGTCATTGGGCCAATCGAGCCAGCAACATCAAACAGACACAGATTTATTCTAGTAGCCATCGATTATTTCACCAAGTGGGTTGAAGCGAAAACTTTCAAATTTATGACCAAGAAAGCAGTGGTCGATTTTGTCTATTCAAATATTATCTGTCGGTTTGGGATTCCAAAGGTAATCATCACGGACAATGGTGCTAATCTCAACAGTCATCTGTCGGTTTGGGATTCCGAAGGTAATCATCACGGACAATGGTGCTAATCTCAACAGTCATCTGATGACGGAGACATGTCAGCAATTTAAGATTATACATCACAATTCCACCCCATATCGCCCTAAGGCGAATGGAGCAGTCCAGCCAGCCAACAAGAATATAAAGAAGATACTTCGTAAAATGGTGGAAGGTTCTAGACAATGACATGAAAAGTTGTCGTTTGCATTGCTGGGTTATCGCACTACTATCCGTACTTCAATAGGGGCCACTCCTTATTTGTTGGTGTATGGCACGGAGGCGGTGATACCCGCAGAAATTGAAATCTCATCCCTTCGGATTGTCGATGAGGCAAAAATTGATGACGTTGAATGGGTCAAAACCCGCTTGGAACAATTAAGTCTGATTGATGAAAAGAGATTGGTAGCAGTGTGTCACGTCCAATTGTACCAATGGAGAATGGCGAGGGCATATAACAAGAAGGTACGTCCACGGAAGTTTGAAGTGGGTCAGTTAGTGTTGAGACGTATTTTGCCTCATCAAGCTGAAACAAAAGGAAAATTCGCCCCAAACTGGCAGGGGCCATTTGTTGTATCCTGAGTATTGTCCATTGGCGCGTTGTATTTGACAGATGTAGAAGGGAAATATGTAGAAATGGCTATCAATTCTGATGCAGTCAAAAGATACTATGTATGATTTCTTCCTTTGATCGTACTTGTTTGTATTTGGCATATTTTGAAGATTGAAATGACGAAGGCGTTTTGTTCTGCTATCTAAACACTTTATCCTTTGTTACCCCCTTTTGAGCCTTATTTATTTTCTTTCATACCCCTCTTTCGGGATCAACGACACAATTCAGAAATGCAAGTGCGAAGGATAAGTAAGTGAAAAGAAAAAGAAAGAATGAACAAGAAAGGAAAAAGGAAAAGAGAGAAGAAAGAGAAAGAAAAGAAAAGAGAAAAGCAAAAAGAAAAAAAAAGAGAAAAAAAAGAAGAAAGGAAGAGAAGAACAATAGAAGAAAAAGAGAGAAAGAAAAGAAAGATAGAAAATAAAATCACAACAACAAACTAATTTATACGACATGAACTACGTTTGACCTGATTCCTTTTAAGGATACATAGGCAGCCTCACGGTTCGGTCTCATCAAAATAAAAATCCAAAAATCCCCATGCAAGAAACTAGGGCAGAAGTTGTGGTTGTTGTGAGAAACCTGATTCCGAAAGTTGTAATTTTAACCCATTTGTATTGTTTTGAGCCTTTTATACCCTTTATTTCTAACCCTGTCCAGGAGCCTACATTACGGTCCAAAGAGAGACCTTCTGATCAGTCTTTGAGAAATTCCAAGTCGAGTAGGTAAATGTAATTCATTTCAGGGGCAACACTCTGGTTCAAGCAGGAAAAATAAAAATGAGAGAGTCTTATTGGTGAAAACCTTCACAGGCACCGTAAGGCAACGAGAGTTGAGAGAAATAAAATGAGAAAGTCTTATTGGTTAAAACCTTCACGGGCACCGTAACGCGAAAGTGAGTTGAGAGATGAACGAATGGAAGAGGTCTGCTGGTGAAAAACTTACAAGGCGCCGCAGGATGAACAAGGTCAAGGTTTGGGTAAAGTAATCAGGTCATGGAAATTCTAGGGCAACGAAGTACGGCAACTAAAAGTTGATTGGTTGGACAGATTGGGCCGATTAATCTGAAATGCATGTCATGATCATTGGTACTAGCTATTCCACTCAGATAAGTTTTCCTTTTCTTTTTCCTTTTGTAGCAGTCATCTGGTTTTCGATTCTTCTTATCCTCAACCCACAAAATCATTGTATTTCATTTTCTTTTGGGTATTTATCTTGTTCAAAGCAAGTCGAGGCTCACTACCAACTTCCAAAATTGCAAAGTGCATCGTGGTTGAGCATACTAAGGATAACATGATGTAAGAGGGGGATACAAGGAATCACCGGAAGTTTCATCGGTGGAATGGAATGGTAATGTCATGGGAGAGGCAAAGTTTCAGATAAAAAGGTCAGAGGAAAAACAACAACGAGGGTATAGAACACTCGGCTCGTCAAAGGTCATGGGGTTTGAAAGTCAGTCAGAAAGTCAAAGCGGTTCAGGGCCAGTTCGGAGAAGCCGGTCAGAACAAATGTTGCGGCAGAAAGATCTTCAGCATAAATGCCATCACCTAACCACCACTTTAAACTGACAAAATTTTCTTTGATTGAAACAGGGGAAAAAAATTCGTTTGATTCGGAGAAACTCTCTGTGGAGAAAGGCAGTCACCAAACAGGTTTGATTTTTGATTTTCAGGACCCTCCTGGAAAATGGGACCTAGTTTAAAGTTCAGAAACAACATAATCTAGCATAAATGTATCCCAAACGAATATAAGTTAGCTTAGAAGTTTGCATGTTCGAGATAGGATTCAATTAGGAGTTGTCAGGACCCTCCTGAATAATGGGACTTTGCTTTAAGATTTCAATTAGATAACAACATTTAGCGTAAACTCTGCTGTAGGGTAGTATAATTCAGACATGAAAGTTGTCACCCTTAAGATAAAATTTAACCTTTGATTTTTAGGACCCTCCTGGATAATAGGGAGTAGTTTAAAGATCCTCTTAGATAGCAAGATTTAGCAAAAGTCACACCTGTAGAAGATATAACTTAGATTTCAAATTGTCATTTAGATAAGAGTTGTCAGGAATCCCCTGAATAATGGGACCTAGCTTTCAAATCCTTAGTAACACTTGGTAATATGATTTAGTTTTACAATCACATCTGTCCCCAGCCGCCAAACTGGGGCAGAAAATTTTTCTTTGTTTTGTCTGTTTTGTTGAAGTCAGGAGCCCACCTGGAGAGCAGGGAATACATTTCAAGTTGAAGGCAGGAGCCCGCCTGGAGAGCAGGGAATACTTTCAAGTCAGCAATCAGGAGCCCGCTTGGAGAACAAGGGAGTACAATTTAAGTTATAGTTTTCTAATTCTTTGCTTTGTTCATTGTGAAGTCAGGAGCCCGCCTGGAGAGCAGGGAATACATTTCAAGTTGAAGTCAGGAGCCCGCCTAGAGAGCGGGGAATACTTTCAAGTCAGCAATCAGGAGCCCGCCTGGAGAACAAGGGAGTACAATTTAAGTTTTAGTTTTCAAATTCTTTACTTTGTTCATTGTGAAGTCAGGAGCCCGCCTGGAGAACAAGGGAATACATTTCAAGTTGAAGTCAGGAGCCCGCCTGGAGAACAAGGGAATACATTTCAAGTTGAAGTCAGGAGCCCGCCTGGAGAGCAGGGAATACATTTCAAATGCAGCAGTCAGGAGCCCGCCTGGAGAGCGGGGAATACTTTCAAGCCAGCAATCAGGATCCTTCCTGGAGAATAAGGGAGTACAATTCAAGTTTTAGCTTTCAAGTTCTTATCGATATTTGGTAATGTGGTCCATTTTACACTTACATCTGTGCCCAGCCACCAAACTGGGGCAGAAAATTTTTTCTTATTGTATATGTTGAAGTCAGAAGCCCGCTTGGAGAGCAGGGAATACATTTCAAGTTAGCAGTCAGGAGCCCGCCTGGAGAGCAGGGAATACATATCAAGTTCAGCAGTCAGGCACCCACCTGAAGAAGGGGAAAACATCTCAGTTTACAATTCCAGATGGCAACAAACGGATGTTTCCGAGAGAGTGGAGGATAACAAGGAAACAAGAAATGCAAGAGCAAGCTTGAAGATATAGATAGGACTTTTGTAATCCATAGATCATAGTCTAGTCTAGCTTCTTTTATTTTATCATGGCGTAATAAGGGGGTTCAGTAAACAGTAGTAGTAGTAGCAGCAGCAACAGTGGAAGCCCAGCTTCGTGGTAGTCCCAGCTACCAAAACTTCCCGAACTACACTGACCCAATTTCTTTTTAGCCAAGGATATATAGGCAACCTCAGAAGCAGGGTGCGGTCAAATCTTTCAAAAATGCTTCACGCGGAGTATTCAAATGGGCAAAAATCGCTCTTATCCGCACACTTATCTTTGCATGAAAACTCTTCGTGTTTCCGAGTAAAGAGGGGCAGCTGTGAGAACGTGATTTTTGCCCTATATGAATTACTCCCATAAATTCAAAACAAAGCAATTTCTTTCAGTGTTTGCAATTTTGGGGATTTTCATGGCATTTTCTGGTAATTGTTTGCATTTGTCTGTGCATTTTTATTTTATTTAATTAATGAAAATTAAAAAAAATATGTTGCATTTGCATTTAGGATTTAATTTTACATTTTTAGAATTAATTGACAAATTATTTTATAAAAATAGGAAAAAATCACAAAATAGTTTATTTTGCACTTTTAATTTTAATTTTGAATTTTGGTAGTTTTTCCTTTAATTTGGTTTTTAATTATTTGTAGTAGAAATTATTAGGGTTAATTAATTTAATTTGGTAGGATAATTTGGTTTAGGATTTAATATAGGTTTTAATTTTAATTTTGTAAAAAAGAAAAGATTTTTAAAAGAAAATGAATTGAAAATTAATGGAAAATTGGAAAAAGAATTGAAGAGATAGAATTGGGCTACCTTCAATTAAAAGTGCCCAAGCCCAAAGTCATTTTCCCCGTACCCGTCCGTTTGACCCAAGCCCAGACCGTCCAACCCGGTCCAAACCCCTCCAGTACCATACAATGTCGTTTTCTAAAGTCCAATCTCAGTCGTTGATCCCATATGATCACACGACTGGGAACTAAGCCCTTACTTGATATATATATATATGTCCTAACGCCCCTATCCCCCCCCCCTTCATTTAATCGTTCCAACACCCCTATCAGAGAATCCAAACCTAACCCTAGATGAGCCGCCCCTAAATCCACCACCGTCCGGTGGCAGCGCCACCTCCAAACGCTACCAAAACAACACCCCATGACCCCTCACTCCCCTCTTTCTAAATTCCGGACCAATTTCCTTCGAATATGCCTGGAGCTTCGCGAATCTCGAATCTGAGGTCAACCCCAAAAGCTCAAAACCACTTTTTCGTCAATCCTGGTACATGCATGGTCAGAAGGCACCGTTCTTTGAGTTTTGAAGTTCGGATTCAAATGATCGACCTTAGCTTTGTTAGGGCTCTTTTCTCTGATGGATTTCGAGTCTAAATCGGTAAGCTCTTTTCTTCTCTTGTCTTCTCTTCCTTTTTGATTGTCTTATTCTCTTCTTCCTTCATTTTTCTTTAGCTTAATCTTCTTATACCAGTATGGCTAAAACTCGACTAATCTCTCGAGTTTAGATTGGTCTTCCAGTAATTGTCCTTCTCTTCTTCGTGAAAGTTTGTTTTCTGATATCTTTAGTCCGTTGTGTCAATAGCATAGATAACTCTCTGATCTTGTTTTCTGTTTAGCCATCCAAGTTATTTTAAAATTAAGGTACTTCAACTGAGTTAAATCCTTGCCTAGTCATCGTTAATTGATCAGTAAGTTAGTAGATTGCTTTGAAATCATTGCATGTTATCATGGCTTGCAGATTTTTGTTTTCAAATAGATAAGAGTTCATCTGTGCTTTGGTTTGTCTTTGGTCCATTTGGCAAAGAGCAGCCCGTCCAAATTGGTTTGGGTTCTTGGGGTAAATTTAGCCGTAGGTTAATTTGACCCATGTCTCAGTTGGGGTTTAAGGTAAATAACAGGGGTATGGGGGTTAGTTTGGGTAGTCTTAGGGAGGGAATCTATTTGTAACTAGGGACTACTTTGCAAAAACTGAATTTAAATTAGGGGTGTTTAAGCTAAAATGGAAACTAAAAATTACTGAATGGCAAAAACGTATCTCCTTGGGTCTGCCCTATTTGTTTGCCTATAAAAGCATCTCTTCCTTGTCATTCAAGGGAGAATGGGAGGGTTCTAGAAAAATAAAATAGCTATTTCCCTTCCAAGCTTCTGAAATGATCTGAAATTCCCCCAAGTTCTTTGGAAAAATGGTTGAAACTTCTGCTTGGTTCTGTCCTTCTGATCCTCATATTCTAGCTCAAAACCACTGAAATTTCATAGTTTTATATTTTGGTTTGAAAATGGACTGAAGGTTTTGGTTTGAGTTTCTGCTGGTTGATTTACTATTCCATTGTTGGGGTTGGGTTTACTATTCTACTGAATGCCTGAAGTTGATTTCACTATCTTGACTGTTCAAATCTGGGTTTAGCTGATTCTGTGGTGCTGCTTCATGTCTGATATCTCTGTTGCATCTTACTGCTCCTTACCTATTTTTCTTTGTCCATTTACAGGTACATTTTTGAACTTTGCCCAATGTGAAATCCAATTTGAAGAGAAAAATGAAAAATGAAGTTAAGAAATGATGATAGTCTATCTGTAGTAGTTCTATATAATGTCTGTTTTCGTTACTTGATTCTTGGTGTATGCTAGGTAGTTATTTATTCTGAATATCCGAGTTCCTTGAGTTGTATTAGATTTGGGACTGGTATAAGACTTGGAAATAGCCTGTTAACCGAGTTAAATTCAGGACAGATGCATTCTTGAGGAATCTTGTGATATAAATGGTGTTGAGATTTGTTTGTTGAATAGCTCACTTAAGCTTTGATAACATGATAATTGTGTTAGTTTGATCATGTACTTATATATTAGTTTGGCAGAATGTATTCATTGGATTTCATGGGTGCTGGAATTGTGTTAAAGGGGAAGAATTGGTCAAGAGTATTCTAATAATAGAAGCAGGTGTCAGTTCATTTTGCTGTTGGTTGTGAGCATGCTTAGTTTAGATTAGCTGTTTCAATTCAGAATGTTCAATTAATGGGCTAAAGCTCAGAAGCATTAGTCTATCTTGGTGTTGATTATGAGCATGTTTGAGTTATATTTGTTGTTTGCCAACTCATAATGGTCAGTTGATAGTTAAAGTTCAGGAATAAAGGGTTAGTTTCATTTCATGTTTCTCCGAGTTGCTTAATTGAAGTGCAACAGTTAATTGTACATTGAGCATTTTTGCTGAGAATGGTTGGTCACCTCAGGCTTGAATAATCGAGATTCGGAAGTGGGGGGGTGGTGGGTCAATTCCATCCTATGTTTCATGTATTATCTTGAATTCTTTACAGTCACTCCACTATGTACAAGGGGCGAGGCTGAACTTGGGCCTAGCGATGTCCTAGTTAATGAGATCAGGGCCAGTAATTCAGATAATTCTAATGTTTTGCATGCGTAATGACTCGATCTGGAGTCCCGCACCTGTCGATGCCCGTTCTCAACGGTTTGGGCTTGAGTTGGGCCTGTATCAGGGCAGGCCAGGTCTTTAGGCAGTAGGGCCTACCTTCCGAGCCCAATGCCCTTTAATTCCACTCGCAGGTCTTCCGAGAAACATGTCTTCCGAAATTAGTCTTAAAGTCATTGATAATTTTATCCTCTAATTAATTGAATTCTCACTAGTTACATTACGAGGTGAGCTATATTGGATAATATCAGTGGCTTATGGTCATACAAAGTCTAGTCCGAGTTCCTTTTTTTAAAATTGGAATTGAGGGGTCGTGCCAAATAAAATCTTCAAATGCATGGCCTTCGCTTAGTTAATACTTTAATTCTTAGAATTCGAGGCGTGCCATTTAGCGATTTTTCCGTGGTCCTCGTAAAGTTAAAAACGCGTAGTTGCTTTAGGCGCATTAGTTAATAATTTTACTTTCTTAAACTCGGATGCACATTTCATGTGACCCAAATCAAATCTTAAAACATTGAATAAGATATGTTCCGGATTGCGGGTGCATTTCATGTGACGCAATCCAAAGGCATGTTTTGAACAACGTTCAATCTTCTTTAAGAATCAATTAAAAGCGGTTAAAAGGTTAAAATTGCACATAGGTTCAAAATGTTCTAAAATCAGATTATTAAGCCAAATATAATAGTTGAGTGACCGTGCTAGAACCACGAAACTCGGGAATGCCTAACACCTTCTCCCGGGTTAACAGAATTCCTTACTCAGATTTCTATTCGCGGACTATTAAACAGAGTCATATTTTCCTCGATTCGGGATTCAACCGGTGACTTGGGACACCATAAATTATCCCAAGTGGAGACTCTAATTTCTAATAAATAAACGATCTCGTTTCGATTGTCCTTTAATTGGAAAAACTCTCTTGTATTTATACCCCTCTCGAGGTGTAATGAAAAAAGGAGGTGTGACAATAGAGAAGTACTTATATATTGAAATTCATATGAGGCGATCATAAGAAACATCTTTGGCAAACCAAATTCTATTCGGGACATCACCATTTAAAGCAACAGCAGGAGACAAATTGATAACATAGGCAACGGTTTTAACTGCTTCCGCCCAAAATGTATTTGAAAATTTAACCTCTGAAAATAAGCATCTAACTCTCTTAACTAGAGTTCTATTCATCCTCTCTGCCAAACCATTCAATTAAGGCATCTTTGGGCGGAGTTTTATGATGACGAATTCCTTATTCCTTTTAATAGTTATCAAAGGGACCACAATATTTACCACTATTGTCCGTGCGAATACATTTTAATTTCTTTCTCGTTTGTCTCTCAGCTAAGGCCTGAAATTCCTTCAACACGCCAAGTGGTTGATCTTAGATTTCAAAGGACACACCCAGAGCTTACGAGAATGATCATCAGTGAAGGTCACAAAGTAAAGTGCACCACCTTTTGACTTTACTTTAAAAGGACCACACAAATCAGAGTGTACTAACTCCAATAATTCTGGCTTTCTTGAGGGAGGATGGCTATGAAAGGAAACCATTTTTTGTTTTCCATCTAAACAATGGATACACCTTTTCATCTTTGCTTGTTTCAATCCAGAAAGAAAACTTTTCTTAGCCAAACACGTAAACCCCCTATTGCTCATATGACTCAATCTTCTGTGCCACAATTTTGATAAAGTATCACTTTCCACAAGATTTATTGATTCATTAAGATAGAGCCTTGTATCACATATAATTGACTAGACTTGACTCCTCGAGCCACTACTAACGAGCCCTTGGTGAGCTTCCATTGGCCATTAAACAGGCATTATGGTAACCTTCATTTTCTAATCTTCCTGCGAAGATCAAATTGAAAGGAATGTCTGGAGCATGCTTGACATTTTGAAGAACTAACATTGAACCATTATTATTTTTCATACATACTGTGCCAATACCAAACACCTTAACATCACTGACATTGTCCATCTTTAATACTCCAGAATCAACAGGAGTATAAGATGAGAAAAAATCTTTTCTTGGTGTGGCATGTGAGGTAGCTCCAGAATCTACTATCCGACTCGTCTCATGGGATACCAAATTGATGACATTTTCATCATAAGCAAAAAAGAAGGTCATCTTGAACAATAGCAACAACATTGTTCTCGTTATTTTCAACTTTCTTTCCTTCTCTAATGTCTTGCATTAACTTGCGACAAAACCTTTTGATATGTCCTTTCTTGCCACAGTGGTTGCATGTAATATTATGATATTTGGACCTTGATTTACTTCTACTTTTACCTCTATTCCACGAGCTTACATTTTATTAACTAGTATACTAGTAGGAGAAACATTGTCCATGTATTATTCTACATCTTTAGGAAAGAAATGGTATGTTTCCTCGTATATATAGAGAAGTACTTATATATTGAAATTCATGTTAGGCGATCATAAGAAACATCTTTGGCAAACCAAAATCTTTTTGGGACATCACCATTTAAAGCAACAGCAGGAGACAAATTGATAACATAGGCAACGGTTTTAAGTGTTTCCGCCCAAAATGTATTTGAAATTTTATCCTCTAAAAGTATGCATCTAACTCTCTCAACTAGAGTTCTATTCATCCTCTATGCCAAACCATTGAATTGAGGCATCTTTGGCAGAGTTTTCTGATGACGAATTCCTTGTTCCTTGCAATAGTTATCAAAGGGACCACAATATTTACCACTATTGTCCATGCGAATACATTTAAATTTCTTCCCCGTCTGTCTCTCAGATAAGGCCTGAAATTCCTTAAACACACCAAGTGCTTGATCTTAGATTTCAAAGGACACACCCAGAGCTTATGAGAATGATCATCAATGAAGGTCACAAAGTAAAGTGCACCACCTTTTAACTTTACTTTAAAAGGACCACATAAATCAGAGTGTACTAACTCCAATAATTCTGTCTTTCTTGAGGGAGGATGTCTATGAAAGGAAACCCTTTTTTGTTTGCCATCTAAACACTGGATACACTTATTCATCTTTGCTTGTTTCAATCCAGAAAGCAAACTTTTCTTAGCCAAACATGTAATCCCCCTATCGCTCATATGACTCAATCTTCTGTGCCACAATTCTGATAAAATATCACTATCCACAAGATTTATTGAGTCATTAAGATAGAGCCTTGTGCCACATATAATTGACTAGACTTGACTCCTTGAGCCACTACTAACGAGCCCTTGGTGAGCTTCCATTGGCCATTAAACATGCGTTATGGTAACCTTCATCGTCTAATCTTCCTGCGGAGATCAAATTGAAAGGGATGTCTGGAGCATGTTTGACATGTTGAAGAACTAACGTTGAACCATTATTTGTTTTCATACAAACTGCCAACACCAAACACCTTAACTTCACTGGCGTTGTCCATCTTTAATACTCCAAAATCAACAGGAGTATAAGATGAGAAAAAATCTTTTCTTGGTGTGACATGTGAGGTAGCTCCAGAATCTATTATTCGGCTTGTCTCATGGGATACCAAATTAATGACATTTTCATCATAAGCAAAAAAGTAGGTCATCTCGAACAATAGCAACAACATTGTTCTCGTTATTTTCAACTTTCTTTCCTTCTCTAATGTCTTGCATTAACTTGCGGCAAAACCTTTTGATATGTCCTTTCTTGTCACAGTGGTTGCATGTAATATTATGATATTTGGACCTTGACTTACTTCTACTTTTACCTCTAATCCATGATCCTCTTGTTCTATCTCTCCCCCGGTCTTCTGTAACCAAGATATCTGCTTGTAAGGATGAACCCTAAGATTTTATCCTTACTTCCTCGTTCAACACACCACTCTTGGCATATTCCATGGTCACCTTCCCTCTAGGAGCTGAATTTGTCAAAGTAACACGAAGAGTTTCCCAAGAGTCAGTCAGAGTATTAAGAAGCCAAAGTCCTTGTATCTCATCATTAAAATTAACTCTCATTCTAGACAGCTGATCAAGGACGCCCTAAAAATTATTTATGTGATCAAGGATCGGGCTACCTTCCTTGTATTTATAGGTCATCAATTGCTATAGCGGAAACAACTTGTTGTTCCCAGATTTTGAAGCATAAAGAGTCTCTAGCTTTTCCCACAATGATCTCACATGTGTCTCATTCACAATATGGTTGCGAACACCGTCTTCAACCAATTGTCGTATATATCCACATACTTGTTGGTTCTCGAAATCCCAATCTTCACCAGATATACTCTCAGGTTTATGAGCTGAAAAATGGGTAGATGCATCTTGTTCACGAACAACAAATCTTTCTTCTTGCTTCTCCAAACATAATAATTTCTCCCATTTAAATATACCATATTGCTTATATTCGCCTCCATTCTGTAACAACCCGGATAAATAACCAAAGCTCTGATACTACTAATATGTTTGTGTCTCTTTTGGTAGATATCTCTTTTGTTGTATGATTTATCGTCGTTCTGTTATTACTTTACTAGCTTCCGCATGACACCAGATTTTTTCGGTCCTAACAAGTGGTATCAGAGCAAGTATCAAGATAGGTTCATCTTGGCGGATTTAGTCCTAGCCGCAACCTATTTGATAGTAATCATGATTTTTGTTTGAAAAATTGACGAGAGTGCTACGCACGTTGAGACAAACTTTTGCGGTGGAATTTGGAGATGCGACCTATTGAAGGCTATCTGAAGAAGGTGGATCAAGTTTATTTTTTCTGAAAATTCAGGCGAATGGGGAGAATTGTTAGGTGTTTGTCCAGATTTTCTTACCATAATTAATTTTTCTATCTCATGAAGGAAAGGACAACATATTTACCATAATTTAATTCTTTTCCTAGAAGAAAAATATAATTCTTCCATATTTGACTAGTCCCTTTTCTTGTAGGAAAAGGTTTGGGGCTCTATAAATTGAAGATCCATCATTTTCATTCAATAGCATCCACAATGTAGCCATATGGGGTTTGAGAGTCGTGTTTGGGGGGGGGAACTTTACGGGACAAGTGTTAGTGTATCACTTGTGTTTGCCTCTTCGTGAGGTTGTTCTCTCAATATTTTGTACTCTTTTTTATATAGTGGATTGCTCATCTCCGTCGTGGATGTAGGTCAGTTGACCTAACCACGTTAAATGTTTGTGTCTCTGTTAGTTTATTTCTCTTTGTTGTCTTATTTATCGTCGTTCGAGGTTTGCTTTGCTAGTTTCCTACAATAGGCACAAGCTAGAAGGCTCTCTAGGTTTTCTGCTAAAGGTTTCAAAGGAGATTCTCTGCAACGCTTGAACAACAATGGCTGAAGGTACATTCTTGTTAATATTCCGCTGCGTAGGCTCTGTGTATGTGCTTAAGCTCAACATGTGGTATAAGAGCTTGCCTTTAGCTGTGCTGTTTGGTGTTCCGAAATAATTGTTGACGTCATATTTTACTCCTATATCGATAAAGAGATTAGTAATATATAAGGAGATGTGTTGCCCACACCTTTATAGTGCAATAGAGTATTAATATAATGTTTTTGAGTCATTGGTAGTATTTTGTTAAGAACATTCTGTGTGTTATCTTTTACGAACGTCGCCGCACAGTGTTACTTCAAAAGGTTTATTTTTCAACCAGTACTAATCTCATCTAGGTAAAACCCTTGTCTCTATAGTAGATATTTGGGTATATATTCTTGGTGGCTATTTTATTTTTGGCCAGATAAGACAAATAAAATAAAATATTTTATCTTGAGATTTGGATGTACATGATTATTAAATCTATGTACATTGTGCCCTTTTTATTCATATTGTTTGATCAAATAGAATTGAAGTTGTAATCCCAGGACGTGAGATATGTTCTAATTTATTTATCCACAAGTCTTTGTTTAAACTTTTATTTAAAATCGATGTCCAATAGTTAAAAGGGATTCCAACGAATGATTGATGACTTTGTGTTGTTCGGTTCTTAAAGGTAATTTTAATCCAGATCGTTTAAGTTCTATTTTCTTTTCTTTTGGAATAAATATTGTATCATTGATATGATTCTGTGTGTTCTTATACTATTCTGATAGATTACAAGATTACTTTTATTATTTGGGATAATACAGCAAGTCATATCAATATTTGCTAAAGTTGATTATAGAATTGTTCTCCTAATGGGTCTATATAAGCATTTGCTTATACTTCATTTGCCCATTGTTAGAATCTAATCAATATTTTGTTTAAATTGATTATTAAGGTTAATTACTAAGATGTCATTTTTGAGTTTTCTTTTATGTGATGTATTCGGAGTGGCCACAGCATCTTGAGCACTTAATATAAAAGAAATTGAGTTAATTAATCACATAACGTTTAGTGATTAAAGGTTATAATGACATCTATTTAGTCTGGTTATCTTATTAAAATGGTAACCCGGCCCTACAGGGAGGTAATCATTTAGGTGAGATTAATTGGAATGAGATATTACACCTTAAAGTTGAAAATAATCTTATGCCCACAGATACGGCTTAATTTATGTATATCTTGGTTTACTAGTCTAATAAAGTAAAGTAAATTCTATGCATGGGTTGCAACCTCTGCCCACAGAAAGGTCTAGAATTTACTACGAATCGGTATTTTACGCGATTCACCTTTGATGGATTGTACTTCATAGCTTATGTATGATTATCCTTGTTTTGCAGTCTTTACCGCTTTTCCTACTTCTATTTTTAATGAGAATGCTCAAATTCCAATGCTTTCTGGTAACAATTATGCTGAATGGGAGGATAAAGTCCTTCTCACTTTAGGGTGCTCGGATCTAGACCTGGCACTCAGTGTGGATGAACCACCTATTCCCACAGAATCAAGTACGCCAGCTGCTAAGGCTAATTATGAGTGGTGGGAGCGATCTAATCGCTTAAGTTTAATTGTGACGACCCGGCCAGTCGTCTCATGAGTTACCGCTCTATTTCCCCAATTTCTATTCCTTATTTCTTTATTTATCAGTTCTATATGTGATCAGGTTGGTTGGCTCGGGTTCAGAAAAGTTTTGGTAAGGTTTGAGACACTTAGTCTCTTTTGAGGAAGCTTAAGTTGGAAATGTCAATCGGATGTTGAATTATGTGTTAGAAGGGCTCGGATGTGAATTCTGATGGTTTGGATAGCTTCGGGAGGTGATTTGAGAATTAGGAGCGTGATCGGAATGTGTGTTGGAGGTCCGAAGTAGATTTAGGCTTGAATTGGCGAAAATGGATTTTTGGCGTTTTTCCGGTTAATAGGTGAGATTTTGATATAGGGGTCGGAATGGAATTCCGAGAGTTGCAGTAGTTCCGTTGTGTCATTTTGTATGTGTGCGCAAAATTTCGGGTTATTCGGACATGGTTTGGTTGGGTTTTTTATCAAAAGCATATTTAGAAGATTTTAGAATTCTTAAGCTTAAATTAGATGCGAATTTTGTGTTTTGATGTTGTTTTGAGTGTTCTGAAGGTTGGAACAATTTTAAATGATATTATGGGATATGTTGGCATATTTGGTTGAGGTCCCGTGGGCCTCGGGTGAGTTTCGGGTGGTCAATCGAACTATTTCATGTTTTGGAAAAGTGCAGAAAACTATTGTTCAGTGTTGTAGAGAAATAACCTTCGTGTTCGCGAGTAGGCCCTCGCGTTCGAAGAGGGTTAGCTGGTGAGGCTGAGATTTTAACCTTCGCGTTCGCAAGGAAGGCTCCACGTTCGCGAAGGGCTGGGTTCATTGTGCATCACATTCGCGAGGGAGGCTTCGCGTTCGCGTAGAGGAAGTTGGGCAGCTGGGTTTGAAGTTGATTTGTTCATCGCGTTTGCGAGAAAGGGAGCGCGTTCCCGAAGGTCGGGCTGAGGAAACATCGCATTCGTGAGGGACTGGACACGTTCACGTAAGAGGAAATTTGGTCAAAGTTAGAGTGTGCTTTGCGAACACGATGCATTGACCACGTTCGCGAAGAAGGAATTGAGGCCTGGGTAGAATGTTTAAATAGTCATCTTGTCCGCGATTTTGGGGTTAACTTCCACCATTTTTGAGCGATTTTGGAGCTTTTTGAAGAGGATTGAAGAGGGATTCAAGGAGAAACACTTGGAGGTAAGATTTATGGACTTAATACTCGATTCTAATGTGAATTCTACCTAATTAATCATGGAAATTAAGCCTAATATTGAAGAACTAGGGCTTGTAATTGGAGACCTAGAATTTGGGATTTGAGGGGCTGTTTTTAGTTGGATTTTGATGCTTTTGGTATGAATGAACTCGGGGAGTGATAAGGAGTCCATTGATGTGATTTTTATCGGAATCCGAGACGTGGGCCCGGGGGTCGGGTTTGGCCAATTTCGGGATTTGTGTTGTAATTTGATTTCTTTGGAGTGGGCTTTGTTTCCTTAGCATATTTTGATGGTTTTGCACTGATTTTGGTTAGATTTGGAGCATCCGGAGGCCGATTCGAGGGGCAAAGGCATCGTGAGCTGGTGATTTGGACCAGGTAGAGGTGAGTAATAATTTTAAATGTTGTCCTAAGGGTATGAAACCCCGGATTGCACATCGTTGTGCTATATTAAGGTGACACACACGCTAGATGACGAGCGTGGGCTCGTGCACTGTTGGGGTTATGACTTAGTTCATCCTAAATGATTGTTTTACTGCGTATTGGACTGAAAATTATTTGTTATCATCATGTTTTAGGATGAATGCCATATTTGGGCCTCGTGCCAACTATTTGAAACCTTAGGGGATTTTTACTGATATTCTCTCACTGTTTTGACTTTGTACTTGTACTCAGTCATGCTATATTCTACTATTTTCACAACTCAGCCATGTTTACCCTGCTTTAACACTTAAAATGATATTTTAAATGATATTTTGGGCTGAGCATCATGTTTTACTGTTGCCCGAGTGACTTGTGAGATTCTGACTGAGTAAGGTTGAGGGTCTATGTTGTGAGGAAACACTAATTATGATTATTAGGCCGAGGGCCTGAGATTTGTACTCCACGAGGTGGCTTGTTGATATGAGGCTGAGAGCCTATGTGATTATGCCACGAGATGGCTTGATATTGCTCTTAGGTCGTAAGGGGTCCCTCTAGGAGTCTACACACCCCCAGTGAGCGCGTGTACCCATTGTGATGTGAGATATAGCCCGAGGGGATGGTATTGTTCCATGTGTTGTCCAAGAGGCTGATTCTATTGGTGTTGTGACCGAGGGGCGGTTCTTTATATGTTTATCTTTCCTAAATGCCTTTCATTTACTTGCTTAACTGTTAAAAAGGCATCCCAAAGAAGTTTTAACTGAACTAAAGTGACTTTACCTATTTTTCACTGTTTCATTACTTTTTCTGCTTCTTTATAGTCTGCTGATGTGCCTTTACGTGGTTTCTTATTACTCAGTCTGCATTTATTATTAGTACTCACTGAGTTGGAGTACTCACTTTACTCCCTACACCCCGTGTGCAGATTCAGGCTCATCGGGTCTTGCTTGCGAGGGTTGAGAGTTGTCCAGCAGATTTCGGGGATTCACTAGGTAGCTGCCTGGCGTTCGCAACCCAGTGTTCTCCCTCTATCTTATTTTCTTCTATTTTAGTTATGTAATAATGGAGTAGACTCGTTCAGACTTGTAGTATTATTATAGATTCTCATGACTGGTAACATCCCGATATTGGGCTATGTCTTTTTCCGCAAACAGTATTATTTACCTTATTTTGGGATTTATGATTATGATTAAGACTTAGTTTTATTACTCAAATGCTTAAAAATGAATTGGGAATGTATCGACTGGCCTTGTCTTTACGAGAGGCGCCATCACGACCGGGTCAGGGTTTAGGGTCGTGACATTAATGCTCATAAAAGCTCACATAAGCCACAGCATTAGGGATTCTATCCCTAATAGCGTTAAGGTCAAAGCTTACATGAAGGCAATCGATGAACAATTTGTAAGCTTTTACAAGGCATTAGCCAGCACCCTTATGAAGAGGCTCTCAAGTATGACTTTCGACAGAAGTCGTACAGTGCGTGAGCACATTATGGAGATGAGAGACATTGCTGCTAAACTCAAGTCCCTTGAGGTTGATATGTCTGAACCATTTCTTGTGCATTTCATTCTAAACTCACTTCCTGCGGAATATGGTCCGTTCAAGATTTTTTATAACACACATAAGGATAAATGGTCAATCAATGAACTTTTGACCATGTGTGTTCGAGAAGAAGAGAGGTTGAAGCATGAGACACCTGAAAGTGTTAATATGGTGACTCATGGCAAGAGAAATGCAAATAAGGGCAAAAGTGTTTCCATGAAGAAGAAAAGCACCTTTGACAAAGATGCTTGTCGTTTCTGTAAGAAAAAGGGACACTGAAAGAAAGATTGCCTGAAATACAAGAAATGGCTTGAGAAGAAAGGTAATTTTACCTTTGTATGTTATGAATCTAATTTTACTGAAGTTTCTGATAATATATGGTAGATTGATTCTGGTGCTACAATTCACATTGCCAAAATCATGCAGGGCTTTCTAACTTAGAGAAAGCTGATAGGAAGTGAACAATACATCTATTCTTGCAATAGTACGCGTTCACATGTGGAAGCCGTGAGGACTTATAGGCTAATTTTGAAGGATGGTTTTCACTTAGATTTAGAAAATACTTTTTACGTTCTAGAATATTCTAGAAATTTCATTTCTCTTTCAAGACTATCGATTAGTGGATATGATTTGAATTTTCATTATCCTTCTGTGAAACTTTTTGAAAGATAATAAAGTTATTGCTTTTGGAAATTTGAATGGAAATTTATCTAAACTTGAGTTAGACCCCACATTCAAATGCAATGTTTTAACTTTGCATGATAAAATAATTGGCACTAAGCGATGTATTATCAATGAGAACTCATCAAGTCTTTGGCACAAGAGATTGGGACACATCTCTATTGATAGAGTTAAAAGGTTGGTTAATGATGGAGTTCTAAAAACACTTTATTTTTCTAACTTTGAGACTTGTGTGGACTGCATAAAGGGTAAGCAGACCAACAAATCAACTAAAGGTGCCAAAAGGAGTACTCAATTGCTTGAGATCATACATACATACATACATACATACATACATACATACATACATACATACATACATACATACATACATACATACATACATACATACATACATACATACATACATACATACATACATACATACATACATACATACATACATACATACATACATACATACATACATACATACATACATACATACATACATACATACATACATACATACATACATACATATGTGGTCCTTTTCCTACCCCTTGCCTGAATGGTGAGAGATATTTTATCTCGTTCATTGATGACAATTCAAGATATATGTATCTCTATTTTCTGTTTAATACATCAGAAGCACTTGATGCTTTTAAAGTTTACAAAATAGAAGTAGAGAAACAAACGGGTTCTTAGATCAAAATTGTAAGATCTGATAGCGGTGGAGAATGTTATGGTAGGTACACAGATAAGGGATAAGTTAAGGGTCCATTTGCTGAGCTCCTTGAAAGTGAAGATATAATTGCTCAATATACCATGTCAGGAACACCACAAGGACATTAATGGACATGGTAAGAAGCATGATTATCAGATCAAGTTTACCTTTATCCTTATAGAGTGAAGCCTTAAAAACTACTGTGTATATTTTAAATAGGGTTCCATCCAAGGCTGTCCCCATGTAACGACCCGGTCGGTCGTTTCATGAGTTACCATTCTGTTTCCCCCTATTTCTGCTTCTTTATGTCTTATTTAGCTGTATTATGTGGTATCGTGTTGGTTAGTTTGGGTTCGGAATGGTTTTGTATAGAAATGAGACACTTAGTCTCTTTAGAGTAAGCTTGAGATGGATAAGTCAACCGAATATTGACTTATGTGAAAAATGTCTCGGATATGAATTTTGATGGTTCAGATAGCTTCGTTAGGTTATTTGGGACTTAGGAGCATGATCGGAATGAGTTTTGGAGGTCCGGGGTAGATTTAGGCTTGAATTGGCGAAATTGGAATTTTGGCGTTTTTCGGTTGGTAGTGGAAATTTGGATATAGGGGTCGTAATGGAATTTCAAAAATTGGAACAGGTCCGTTGTGTCATTTGGAATGTGTGTACAAAATTTCAGGTCATTCGAACAAATAATAGACTCTTTGATCGAAAGCAGAATTTGAGAGTTTGGAATTTCTTAGGCTTGAATCCGATGATAATTTGATGTTTTGATGTTGTTTTGGGCATTCCAAAGGTTGGAACAAGTTTTAATGATGTTATGGGATGTATTGTCATATTTGGTTGAGGTATTAAGGGCCTCGGGTGAGTTTCGGGTGGTTAAATGGAGCAAATTCTTGTTTTGAAAGTTGTTGATTTCTTCAGTTCTGTGTTGCAGAAATTTGGCCTTCGCATTCGCGTAGCGATGTGAAGTGAGGCAGAAGAATTTCCTTTCACGTTCGCGATGTTGGTCCTGCATTCGCGAAGGGTGAGGCTGAGTGTACATCGCGAACGCGATGTAGGTCCCGTGTTCGTGTAGAGTAATTGGAGCAGTTGGGGGCCCTGGTAGTTTGTTCTTCGCATTCGCGTTGGTGTGTCGCGTTCGCAATGGCCTGGACAGCTGAAGCTTCGTGTTCGCGATATAGGATTTTGGTCAATGGAATTTTTGTGCTTTGCGAACGTGAGGCTTTGACCGCATTCGTGAAGAAGGAAATCACACCTGGCCGGAATGTTTAAATAGTTGCCTTCGTGATTTTTGTTCTATTTCCACCATTGTTGAACGGTTTTAGATCTTTTTGAGAAGGATTGAAGAGGGAATCGAAGAGAATCACTTGGAAGTAAGATTTTTAAACTCAATACTTGATTCTATGATGATTTCTACCCAATTAAACATGAAATTAGTGGGATTTAAAGCCTTAATTTGGGGAGTTAGGGCATGAAATTGGAGACTTTGATATGAGGATTTGAGGGGTTGTTTGTGGTCAAATTTTGATGTAGTTGGCATGTATGAACTCGTGAGAGTGTCAGGATTCAAGTTTTGTGATTTTTATCGAAATTCGAGATGTGGCTCCAGGGGTCGGGTTTGGCCAATTTCGGGATTCTTGATGCAATTTGATTATTTTCGCATGGGCTTCGTTCCCTTAGTGTATATTGATATTTTGATTCTGATTTTGGATAGATTCGACGCGAGTTGAGGTTGAGTCGAGAGGCAAGGGCGTCGCAGAGTAGTATTTCATCCGGTTTGAGGTAAATAACCATTGTAAATCTAGATCTAAGGGTATGAAACCCCGGAATTTCGTATTGTTTTGATAAATGAGGTGACGCACATGCTAGGTGTTGGCCGTGTGGGCGTGCACCCGTAGGGTTTGTGACTTGGTACATCCCGTGGTGACTGTATAGTTGCATATTTTGATATACCTTACATGATATCCACATGTTTTGGAAATGGGTTTGTTAATTTTGGATGAATGCCATGTTTGGGGCCATTGTGCCTACCTGTTTAGACCCTTAGGGTTATTTTTACTACTTTTCTCACACTATTTTGATTTGAAGGCATATCCTCAGTCATATTCTACTTGTTATTGTTTAAACCCGGTTTCATTACCCTATTTCTTAATATATGAAAACTGTTTGGGCTGAGTTTCCCTGATTTTCACTGATATGCCTGAGTGGCCATGAGGTTAATGACTATGAGAGGTTGAGGACCTTATGGTGAGGATTATAAATATGTTATGAATCGAACTGCACGCCGCATCAATATTTATATATGTTATGGATCAGGCTGCATGCCGCAGCGATATTTATATATATAGAGATCGGGCTGCATGCTGTAGCAATATATTGGATCGGGTTGTACGCCGCAGCAATATAGCGCTTGGGCTGTATGAGCCCCTCCGGAGTCTGCACACCCCCAGTGAGCGCAATCGACTATAAACTATGGATCGGACTGCATGCCGCAGCGGTTACTATTATTACTACTAGATATCTGTTGAGCCGGAGTGTTGAGTGTGAGTATTGATCGACGAGAGCTGAGTCACAAGTGACTGAGAGGCTTACCCAAGAGGCTATACTTACGAGTGATACCTTGCCCGAGGGGCGCGTTTATGACATTTTGTTGCTTTCTCTCTTCCTTTATACTAATCCTCTGTTGAAAAATGTTAATAAATATTTTCAAAGGATTTTTAATTGAAACTAGAGTTTTACGAGAGCTATTGAACTGCTGATTTTGACTTGATATTCTGTTGAGATTTCCTATATAATTTTACATGCACGTCACTACACT
This sequence comes from Nicotiana tabacum, assembly GCF_000715075.1. NCBI lineage: Eukaryota > Viridiplantae > Streptophyta > Magnoliopsida > Solanales > Solanaceae > Nicotiana > Nicotiana tabacum. Next base: position 47,320,355 of record NC_134089.1, on the reverse strand, counting down.
GAGACTTTATTTACTTTAGTTACTTACTGAGTTGGCGTACTCACGTTACTCCCTGCATCTTGTGTGCAGATCTAGGTGCCCGAGAACCAAAGTGAGAGCTTCCAGCACTCTCAGAGTCATAATTGGAGATCGCAAGGTAGCTGCACGGCATGCCTAGCCCTACCTTCCTCCTTCCTATCTTAATATTTTGTTATTTCAAACTATTTTGTATTATTCAGACAGTGTTTGGGTTGTACTTAGAGGCTCATGACTAGTGACACTAGATTCAGGCTGTGTTAGTATATTTTGTACTGTATTTTCGTGTATTTCTGATGATTTTTATATTACATATGAAAGATTTGAGACTTAATTGGTTTTAGAAAAATGATTTATTAAAAAGAATTCGATGTGGTAAATGTTGGTTTGGCTTGCCTAGTAATATGATAGGCGCCATCACGAACGGCGTGGTTTGGGGTCGTGACAAGTTGTTATCAGAGCCTAGGTTACATAGGTCTCACGAGTCATGAGCCGGTTTAGTAGAGTCTCGCGGTACGGAGACATTTGTACTTATCCTCGAGAGGCTGCAGAACCTTTAGGAAAAACTTCACATTCTTGAAATTCCTGTCGTGCGAATTTGTCGATTCTGATACTAAACTTCTGTTTTTCTATTCTCTCATAGATGGTGAGGACACGTGCTACCGGTCAGGACAAACGACCAACAGTACCACCAGTTAGGGCCACTAGAGACCGAGGTTGCGGTCGAGGCCGCTGTAGGGGCAGGGGTGTAGCCTGCACAACAGCTAGGGAAGCACATGCAGATCCACCAGCCACCCCAATTCATGATCAGGTCCCAATTTTAGACGCTCCAGCAATACCAGCTTAGGCACTGGTTGTGCCTATTGTGATTCCAGGCCTTTAGGAAGCCCTAGCCCAGATTCTATCAATATGCACTGGCATGGCTCAAGCGGTCTCAGTTACTACGGTCGCAGCTACTTCTCAGGTCGGGGGAGGTACTCACACTCCCGCTGCTCGCACACCAGAGTAGGTAGTGCAGGGACTTCAGACACCGGGGGCACCTCCAACCCAGCCAGTTGCACCAGCTCAGGATTATGTGGTACCAGTTATGCCTAACGACGAGCAGCGTCGATTGGAGAGGTTTGGTAGACGTCAGCCTCCGACTTTCACTGGTTCAGAGGGTGAGGATGCCTAGGGTTTCTTGGATAATTTTTAGAGGATTCTTCGTACAACGGGTATTCTGGAAACCAGTGGGGTTGCATTCACTACTTTTTAGTTTTTTGGAGCTGCCTTTACTTGGTGGGAGTCTTATGAGAGGTGTAGGCCTGTTAATACAGCGCCCCTTACCTGGCAGTAGTTCTCCGTTCTCTTTTTGGAGAAGTATATGCCAGAGTCTCGCAGAGAGGAGCTATGCAGGATGTTCGAGTAGTTACGTCAGGGAGATATGACGGTGATGCAGTATGAGATGAGGTTCTCGGAGTTAGCTCGTCATATTGTTTGGTGGTTCTTATGGACAAAGAGAGGATCATGAGGTTTGTTGATGGCCTCACATATCAGCTTCGGATTTTCATGACTAGGGAGAGGGTGTTGGGTGCTACTTTTGAGGGGGTTGTTGACATTGCTCCCGAGATTAAGTCAGTTCGTCACTAGGAGCGAGATGAGAGGGAGGCCAAGAGGCCTCGGGGTTCTGGTAGTTTTGGTGGTGCTCCTTCGAGAGGTCGGTTTTAGCACGGTAGAGGTTGTCCATTCAGGCATGCTCAGTCAGCTCGCCCAATTCATCGTGGGTCATCATCGGGCCATGGTTATCACAGCTCACGTCAGGACCATTCATCACTTAGTGGCCTACCAGCCCATAGTTTGTCCTGTGCTCCATCGGTTTAGGGTTCTTCCATGCCAGGTCCTTCTACTGGTCATTATGGTGCTAGGGTTCCCTTCAGTCCCTGTTCCCCGCACCAGGGAGTTGTTACGAGTGTGGAAAGTTTGGGCATATGAGGAGGCAATTTCCTCGTCTTCTTAAGGGTCCGTCTGAGCAGAGGAGTCAGCTCTCGACTTCAGCTCCAGTTACTTTACCACCCGCTTAGGCAGCTAGGGGAGGGGGTCAGTCAGCTAAGGGTCGCCCTAGAAGGGGAGGTTGATTATGTGGTGGTCAGGCCCATTTCTATGCACTCCTAGCCAGACCAGATGCTATTGCTTCAGATGTTGTGATTACAGGTATTGTTTCAGTCTGCCATAGAGATGCCTCTGTATTATTTGATCTTGGTTCCATTTTTTCATATGTTTCATCATATTTTTTGCCCATTATTTGGATACGCCCCGTGAGTCTCTTGTTTTATCTGTTCATGTATCTACTTCGGTGGGCGATACTATTATTGTAGATGACGTATATCGGTCGTGTGTGGTGACTATTGGGGATCTGGAGACCCGAGTGAACCTTTTGTTGCTTTGTATGGTAGAATTTAATGTGATATTGGGCATGGATTGGCTATCTCTGCATCGTGCTATATTGGACTTTCATGGTAAGACAGTGACGTTAGCTATGTCGGGTGTGCCACGGATTGAGTGGCGAGGTTCGACTGATTTTGTCCCCAATAGGGTGATTTCATTTCTGAAGGCCTAGTGGATGGTTGGGAAGGGTTGTGTTTCATACTTAGCCTTTGTGAGGGATGTCGGTGCAGACACTCCTAGTATTGATTTGGTTCCTATAGTGAGGGATTTTCCCGATGTGTTTCCTGCAGACCTGCCGGGCATGCCACCCGATAGGGATATTGACTTTGGTATTGATTTGGTGCTAGGCACTCAGCCCATTTCTATTGCACCGAATCGTATGGCACTAGCAGAGTTGAAAGAGTTGAAGGAGTAGCTTCAGGAACTTCTTGATAAGGGGCCATTCAGTCTAGTGTTTTGCCTTGGGGTGTGCCTATTCTATTTCTAAAGAAAGAGGATGACACGATGAGAATGTGCATTGATTACAGGCAGTTGAACAAAGTTACAATCAAGAACAAGTATCTTTTTCCTCGTATTGATGATTTATTTGACCAGCTTCAGGGAGCGAGAGTGTTCTCCAAGATTGATCTCCGTTCAGGGTATCATCAGCTGAAGATATGGGACTCGGATATTCTTAAGACAGCTTTCAGGACCCGATATTGTCATTATGAGTTCCTTGTGATGTCTTGTAGGCTGATCAATACCCCAGTAGCGTTCATGCATTTGATGAATAGCATGTTTCGGCCTTATCACAACTCGTTAGTGATTGTTTTTATTGATTATATTCTGGTATACTCGCGTAGTCAGGAGGAGCACGCGGAGTAGTTGAGGGTTGTGTTGCAGAAATTGAGGGAGGAGAAGTTTTATGCAAAGTTCTCTAAATGTGAGTTTTGGCTTAGTTTAGTGGCTTTCTTGGGGTATGTAGTGTCCACTGAGGGTATTCAGGTTTATCTGAAGAAGATAGAGGCAGTTCAGAGTTAGCCCAAACTGTCCTCAGCCATAGGGATTCGCAGCTTTCTTGGTTTGGCGGGTTATTACCTTCGGTTCGTTCAGGGATTTTCATCTATAGCATCACCCTAGACCAAATTGACTCAGAAGGGTGCTCCATTCAGGTAGTCGGATGAGTGTGAGGCGAGCTTTCAGATGCTCAAGACTGCCTTGACCACAGCTCCAGTTTGTTTTGCCATCAGCTTCGGGTTCATATACAATGTATTGTGATGCTTTAAGAGTTGGTATTGGGTGTGTGTTGATGCAGGAGGGTAGTGATTGCTTATGTTTCTCATAAGTTAAAGCCCCATGAGAAGAACTATCATGTTCATGATCTAGAGTTGGCTGCCATTGTTCACACGTTGAAGATTTGGAGGCGTGTCTTATGAAGTGTTTACTGATTATTGTAGCCTCCAACACTTGTTTAGGTAGAAGGATCTCAATTTGAGGCAGCGGAGATGGTTGGAGCTGCTAAAGTATTATGATATTACGATCTTGTACCATCCCGAAAAGGCCAATGTAGTGGCTGATGCTTTAAGTAGGAAGGCGGTGAGTATGGGGAGTTTGGCGTATATTCCTGTTGGGGAGAGACCTCTTGCAGTTGATGTTCAGGCCTTGGCCAATCAGTTCGTGAGGTTGGATATTTCGGAGCCTAATCGGGTATTGGCTTGTGTGATTTCTCGGTCTTCCTTATTTGATCGCATCAGAGAGCGCCAGTATGATGATCCTCATTTGCTTGTCCTTAAGGATAGGGTTCAGCACCAGAGATGTGACTATTAGTGACGACAAGGTATTGAGGATGCAGGGTCGGATATGTGTGCCCAATGTAGATGGGCTTCGGGAGTTGATTCTAGAGGAGGCCCATAGCTCGCGGCATTGCATCCATTTGAGTACCGCAAAGATGTACCAGGATTTGAGGCAGCACTATTGGTGGAGGAGGATGAAGAAGGATATTGTGAGATTTGTAGCTCGGTGTCTCAATTGTCAGCAGGTGAAATATGAGCATCAAAGACCGCGTGGCTTGCTTCAGCAGATAGATATTCCAGAGTGGAGGTGGGAGCTGATCACCATGGACTTTGTAGTTGGGCTCCCACGGGCTTTGAAGAAGTTCGATGCTATTTGGGTGATTGTGGATCGGTTGACCAAGTCCGCGCACTTCATTCCTGTGTACTACCTATTCTTCAGAGCGATTGGCAGAGATTTATATCCGGGAGATTGTTCGTTTGCATGGCGTCCCCGTTTCCATCATTTCAGATAGAGGTACTCAGTCTACTTCACAGTTTTGAAGGGTCGTGCAGCGAGTGTTGGGTACTCAGGTTGAGTTGAGCACAGCTTTTTACCTTCAAATGGATGGGCAGTCCGAGCGAACTATTCAGATATTGGAGGACATGTTACGCACTTGTGTCATTGATTTTGGAGGGTCATGGGATCAGTTTCTACCGCTCGAGGAGTTTTCTTATAACAATAGTTACCAATCGAGTATTCAGATGGCTCCATATGAGGCTTTGTATAGGAGACGGTGTAGATCTCCAATTGGTTGGTATGAGCTGGGTGAGGCTATGCTTTTGGGTACAGACTTGGTGCAGGGTGCTTTGGACAAGGTGAAGGTGATCCAGGAGCGGCTGCGCAGTCAAGACAACAGAGTTATGCTGACAGAAAGGTTCATGATGTGTCCTTCATGGTTGGGAGAAGGTTCTACTGAAGATTTCACCAATGAAGGGTCTTATGAGATTTGGGAAGAAGGGTAAATTGAGTCCTCAGTTCATTGGGCCTTTTGAGGTGCTTCGGAGGATTGGGGAGGTGGCTTATGAGCTTGCTTTGTCACCCAGCTTGTCGAGTGTACATCCAATATTTCATGTTTCTATGCTCCGGAAATATATTGGAGATCCATCTCATGTTTTGGATTTCAGCACGGTTCAGTTAGATAATGATTTTACATATGATGTGGAGCCAGTAGCTTTTTTGGAGTGGTAAGTCCGAAAGTTGAGATCAAAGGAAATAGCTTCAGTGAAAGTGCAGTGGAGAGGTCGGCTCGTGGAGGAGGCTACCTGGGAGACCGAACGAGAGATGCAGAGCAAATACCCTCACCTATTTGAGGCTTCAGGTATGTTCCTTGACTCGTTCGAGGACGAATGTTTGTTTAAGAGGGGGAGGATGTAACGACCCGGCCGATCGTTTCATGAGTTACCGCTCTATTTCCTCCCATTTTTGCTTCTTTATGTCTTGTTTAGCTGTATTATGTGGTATCGTATTGGTTAGTTTAGGTTTGGAGTGGTTGTGTAGAGAAATGACACACTTAGTCTCTTTTGAGTAAGCTTGAGTTGGAAAAGTCAACCGGATGTTGACTTATGTGAAAAAGGTCTTGGATGTGACTTCCGATGGTTCGAATAGCTTCGTTAGGTGATTTGGGACTTAGGAGCGTGATCAGAATGGGTTTTGGAGGTTTGGGGTAGATTTAGGCTTGAATTGGCGAAATTGGAATTGTGGCGTTTACCGGTTGGTAATGAAAATTTTTATATAGGGGTTAGAATGGAATTTAAAAAATTGGAGTAGGTCCGTTGTGTCATTTGGGACGTGTGTGCAAAATTTCAGGTCATTCGGATGAATTTTGATAAACCTTTTGATCGAAAGCGGAATTTGGGAGTTTTGGAATTTCTTAGGCTTGAATCCGATGATGATTTGATGTTGTTTTGGACGTTCCGAAGGTTGGAACAAGTTTGAATGATGCTATGGGATTTTTTGGCATGTTTGTTTGAGGTCTCGAGGGCCTCGGATCAGTTTCGGGTGGTTAAACCGATCAAATTCTTGTTTTTGAAAGTTGCAGATTTCTTCAGTTATGTGTTGTAGAGGTTTGGCTTTTGCGTTTGCGAGAGGGCTCTCGTGTTCGCGAAGGGATGTGAAGTGAGGCATGAGAATTGCCCTTCGCGTTCGCGATGTTGGTCCTGCGTCCGTGAAGGGTTGGGCTGAGTGTGCATCACGAACGCGATGTAGGTCCCGTGTTCGCGTAGAGTAATTGGAGTAGTTGGGGGCCCTGGTAGTTTGTTCTTCGCGTTGGTGTGTTGCATTCGCGATGGTCTGGACAGCTGAAGCTCCGTGTTCCTGAGATAGGACTCGTGTTTTTGATAGAGGATTTTGGTCAATGGAATTTTTGTGCTTCGCAAACGCGAGGCTTTGACCGCGTTCGCGAATAAGGAAATCACACCTGGGCAACATATTTAAATAGTTGCCCTCACGATTTTTGGTCTATTTCCACCATTGTTGACCGGTTTTGGAGATTTTTGAGAGGGATTGAAGAGGGAATCGAAGGAAAACACTTGGAGGTAAGATTTTTGAACTGAATACTTGATTCCATGATGATTTTTACCCAATTAAATATGAAATTAATGGAATTTAAGTCCTAAAATTGGGGAGTTATGGCTTGAACTTGGAGACCTTGATTTGAGGATTTGAGGGGCCCTTTGTTGTCGGATTTTGATGTATTTGGTATGTATGAACTCGTGAGAGTGTAAGGATTCTAGTTTTGTAATTTTTATCAGAATCCAAGACGTGGGCCCAGGGGTCGGGTTTGGCCAATTTCGAGATTCTTGATGTAATTTGATTATTTTCGCATGGACTTCGTTCCCTTAGCATATATTGATGTTATAATTTGATTTTGGATATATTCGACGCGAGTTGAGGGCGAGTCTAGAGGCAAGGTCGTCGCGGAGTAGTATTTCATCCGGTTTGAGGTAAGTAACCATTGTAAATCTTGACCTGAGGGTATGAAACCCCAGAATTTTGTACTGTTTTGATAAATGAAGTGACACACATGCTAGGTGACGGGCGTGTGGGCATGCACCCACAGGGATTGTGACTTGGTCCATCCCATGGCAACTGTATAGTTGCATATTTTTATATACCTTATATGATATCCACGTGTTTTTGAAATTGGTTTGTTAATTTGGGATGAATGCCATATTTGGGGCCTTTGTGTCGACCTGTTTAGACTCTTAGGGGTATTTTCACTACTTTACTCACACTGTTTTGATTTGAAGGCATATCCTCAGTCATGTTCTACCTGTTACGGTTTAAATTCGATTTCATTACCCTATTTCTTAATATATGAAACTGTTTGGGCTGAGTTTTCCTGATTTTCACTGATATGCCCGAGTGGCCTTGAGGTTAATGACTGAGAGTGGTTGAGGACCTAATGGTGAGGATTATATATATGTTATAGATCGGGCTGCATGCCGCAGCTATATTTATATATGTTATGGATCGGGCTGACGCCGTAGCGATATTTATATGTATATGGATCGGGATGCACGCTCAGCAATATATTGGATTGGGCTGCATGCCGCAGCGATATAGCACTTGGGTTGTAGGAGCCCCTCTAGAGTCTGCACGCCCCTAGTGAGCGTAGTCGAATATAAACTATGGATCGGGTTGCATGCCGTAGTGGTTACTATTATTATGATGAGATATGTATTGAGTGGGAGTGCTGAATGTGAGTACTGATCGATGAGAACTGAGTCATGAATGATTGAGAGGCTTGCCCAAGAGGCAATACTTACGAGTGATACCTTGCCCGAGGGGCGCGTTTATGATATTTTGTTGCTTTCACTCTTCCTTTATACTAAGCCTCTGCTAAAAATATTAATAAATATTTTCAAAGGATTTTTAATTGAAATTGGAGTTTTACGAGACATCTAGCTATTGAACTGTAGATTTTGACTTGATATTCTGTTGAGATTTCCAATATGATTTTAAATGCTCGTCACTGCACTCAAACTTTATTTACTTTAGTTACTTACTGAGTTGGCATACTCACGTTACTCCCTGCACCTTGTGTGTAGATCCAGGTGCCCGAGCACCAGAGTGAGAGCTTCCAGCACTCTCAGAGTCGTATCCGGAGAATGCACACTACAACATTTTAGGACTTTAACTACACCTGAAAAGTGTGGCGTAAACTATCAGAAAGTGTGACATTTGACTAAAGGCCACACTTTCGGACATAAGGCAATGCTTTTTGAGGGGTGGCCTAAATGAGCATAAACTTTGCCCTAAGAGAACGCTTTTTAAGTGTTGCTTTAGAAGCCACACTTGAAAAATGTGGCTAAAAATTAATAAAGGCCACGCTTGTAGTACCCTCAGTGCTAACACTTTTCGGCACTACAACAACACATGAAAAATGTGGCCTTTGTTACTCTTTAGATCACACTTGAAAGCGTTGCTTTTACTAGTATATAAGCCACAAATTTTCCAATCCGTATGGCCACACATTTGAAGTATGGCAATTGTGTCTAAGCTATGAAATAATTTATTTTCAATAAAATATATTTTCATATGTATCCCATAATCACGTACGAAGATCTCAAACACTCAATTATATAAAAAAATAACAAAAGAATAATTCCATTGCATATACTTACAATGAACTTCAAAAAAAGGTTAAATCTTGTGTAATACAATGAAGCAAATTATTTCAAGGTTCATGCTTGTAACTTTACAAAATCAAATGTAGTATCAGGAATTATAAAAATCGTAATTGTCCAAAGTCTTCATCGTTAAATTCCAATAGATCAAATAGTTTTTTGGCATCATTTTTAATTCTCCACCAGAACTTTCCTACAAAATAAAATTAGTACTTAGATAGAAATCCATAGTATGAAAGTGCAAACTCAGAGCAGTGTGGTAGAGTTGGCCCCTTGGGGACTCAGGACAATACTATCACATATAAGTTAGAGACATACATATACATGATTTAAACAAATGACAAAAGTAGAGGAAAATCTATATATGTTGTAGTGCTGGGATGAAAATGTAATCGAATGATTCGAGTAACAGAACTTATGGACAAAAATCATGCTTTATTGGCCTTCCTCATTTGTTTTTTAGCATCCGGGCATCTAGTTATATTCTCTCTATAGTATGATTATGTTGCTTCTTTTTGTTTAATTTCTGTATACTGATGGAAAAACTAGATTAGTGGATTTCTTTTTCAAAAGGAACATTAACTTTAGCATATAGCATATACTCAATCAGCTCACTTTCAATTAATCTATAAATAACTAAATACAAATACCTTACCCAAATCAAGGATGTTGTTAGCTAGAATTTGGTATGTCCAGTATGTTATCCGATTAATAATTTTTGAGATAGAAATGTAATCTACTAGTGACTACCTCTTACAGGTGACTATAATCACTTAGCTATCATTGATATCTTAGAATCTTGCAATAAATTAAAAGCGTAGGCACAATTTCTATTCCATTAACCCTCCAATCTGTATAGAGAGATACTAAAAAACTTTCATCAGATAATTTGCTAACTCAATTTTACCCTCAAGGAATATTGGTCTCAATATTTTAAATTCCTATCAGAACAAAGATAATCATGTAGATCTCTATTCACTTAAAAGTTGAGCTAAACAAAGGGAAGCGAGGGCATTTAAAATGTTTTGTGTGATTGAAAGTGAGTGAAAAAGATATATATGTTGGGAAGTGAATACCTTTATTCGCTTGGCATCGTCTTTAAATTCATAATTGTTGGGGTTACTAGAAAATAACTTATATCAAGATATCTAAAATTAATTCTCAAACAACAAGATTTGTATTTGTGTACTTTCCACTCTAGCAAACAGAAAATAAGATAGTAAATCAAAGAAGACAAATCCAAATTTACCTCTTCAGTTGAACTCAAAGAACGATCTTAAGCTGAGATAATACACAATAGAGACCAAATCAATAGTAGAAATATGCAAGATTCATATGTTAAGAGATAAAGAATGAAGGAGAAAGACGACAAATTGATTATTATGCTCAACAATCGATATACTGCAGAACATTTTATTTCCAAAGATGGCACGTTCAAAGTTTGATTACCTGGTCGATGTATATTTTCTATCAACTAATCATCCTACAACAGTTTTAAGGAGAGCAGGAAGTTAATAGCTAAAAAGTCAGTTTACCCAGCTTTACCTACCAAACATGCCAGTGCATAATGCCTTAACATACCTCTAAAGTACCTCTATCCTTTTTCTTTGCCTTCCTCGTTTTTGCTCTACGTTGATCTTATTTGAGAACATGAAGAATCCTCCGTTCACTGCAGTGTCCACATGTATAACCTATACTAAAGCAAGCAAGAACTGAATTGATGCAAAATACAATACAGTCACAAGTAGGATAATATATTTAAACTTTGATATTTCAACCACAAAGTTAAAGTCTTAATAACATTAGAACTAAATATTGCGCTAGCATAAAAAAATAAATAGTATGTGTCAATTGATATGCCAAATTGATCTACCTAACTCAAATATTGCCATGTTTATTCAATATCAAACTAGAGCCTCAGTCTTAGCTTCAGAAGCTATACAATTAATAATGAGAGAGAGAGAGAACAAGAATTAACTACTAGACAATAGAATGTCAGAATAAGAATTTGTGCCCAGATTGTATAATCGTAAAAAGTTATTCTCCTACGAAAATACAAGTGAAGGTCATCCCTCCCCCTTATGGGCTAGAGAATTTCATATAACTAAATACCATTTACAATAGAGAAAACCAAATCTCATTGTAATTGAAGTATATCTTCATCACTATCTCATATTTTTATCACTAATTCATAAAGCTTCATGAAAAAGTACCATATCTTCTTGCACATCTTTTAATTATCAAACCATATAAATAACAAAATATTTTAGTTTCAACTACCAAGCCTCAATGTATGCAATTAAGCCATAAGCATTTATACGTTTATGCTACAAAAACTTTATGTCAAACTTAAGTAGAAAACTTAGGCGGACATTTTGAACTCCACAATTGGGAAGGAACACTATAATGCTTCAAATGCAAAATAAAAACATACAAAGCACTGAAGAAAGTAATTTGACAACAAAAGGACATAATAATAGTTGTATTATGAAATGAAGCAAGATGTGGCAAACATGAAAATTGTGCCGTACGTACAAACTAACAAGTTATTAAAATATATAAGCATATAAGAAAAAGTAAACCAAATAGATCCAGAAATTTTCATCTCATGAAAACACCTTCTTAATGCTTCAATTCCTTTTTAAACACTCATTATTGCTTTCTGTCCATCCATATTTGATACTTAATTTATGCTTCCTACTAATTCTTTCAAATTCTTACTATTTATCCAACAAATTTCACTTCATTAATTGGCTTCAAAACCAAAATGATTTCAATGGTAAGGATAGGTCAAACAAACATTCCATCAAACAGGTAATATGCAATGGTCAATCCCAAAAGAAATTCGGCAAATAGGCAAAGCTAGTATAGAAATGTTTAAGATCTAAACACAAGTACATTTAAACTTAAGACTAGTATTATAAAATAAACCCGAATGAAATCTGTATTTGAACTCTGTTGAAATTTTCTTTTTCCTTGTTGAATTTCACTTAAGCAAATATTGGCATATATAAGAGCACATTTCAGAAAGAAAATGAGACGTCACTGCAAATTTTAGGGTGGAGGGAAATTCGGCACAGGAGGTAATAGTGTCTATGGAGATTACGGCGAAGGTGGGCAAAACAGAAAACCTAATGAACTGATGTCATTAGGAGGGAAATTGTTTGCACTTTCAAAATGGGGGGGAAATGTTTCACGGAAAATTTTAAAGGAAGGGGGAATTTTATTAAATTTCTTTAGCGCAAATTTGTGAAGTGTTGCTTTTAGAATTATGAATACAGCTCACTCTAAAAGCGTCACAATATAAATGCATAAGTGTTGCTAATTAATTTATGTGTGGCAACACTTAAGTTGCATTGTCTTTCAATTTAAAAGAAATGCTTTGCAAGCGTGGCCATAGAATGTGTTGCCAAAAGCTATCAGCAAAGGCCACCCTTGAAAAGTGTTCCCACATATAGTTTTGGAAATACTTTTTAAGCGTTGTCAAAAGTTAATGTGTCCTTAGGCCAGATTTGTTGTAGTGGCAAGGTAGCTGCACGGCCTTCGCAGCCTTGCCTTCCTCCTTCCTATCTTAATATTTTGTTATTTTACACTTTTTTGTATTATTCAGATAGTGTTTGGGTTGTATTTAGAGGCTCATGACTAGTGACACCCGATTCGGGCCGTGTTAGTATATTTTGTACTATTTTTTCGCGTATTTCTATTGATTTTTATATTACATATGAAAGATTTGAGACTTAATCGGTTTTAGAAAAATAATTTATTGAAAAGAATTCGATGTGGGAAATGTTGGTTTGCCTTGCCTAGTACTATGATAGGCGCTATCACGACCGGGGTGGTTTAGGGCCGTGACACCTCAAGACATCTTTTGAATTATGGAAAGGATGGAAACCTAGCTTAAACCATTTATCACATTTGGGGATGTCCAACTAAAGTGAGTGTTTATAACCCACAACTAAAGAAGTTGGATGAAAGAACAATAAGTGGTTATTTTACAGGCTATGCAGTTAACTCTAAGAGATTTAGGTTTTATTGTCCTTCTCATTCTCCTAAAATTGTTGAGGCTAGAAATTCTAAATTTCTTGAGGAACATGAAGAAAGTGGGAGTGGTTTGACTCAAAGGGTATAATTGAAAAAAATAAGGGAACCACATGTGGTACCTTTATATATTGGGAACTTGAATGTTGCTTAGAAAAATTCTCATGAATTATCTGAACAACAACAAGTTCAAGAGCCACCACCACTTGAGGAGCCACATGAAGATCAACCTGCTTTACCTGAACCGACTGAAGAAGTGTCTGAACCAGTGGGAGTGAGAAAATCCTCAAGAATTCGAAAATCAGCAATTTCTAACGACTATGTTGTATATCTCCAAGAGTCTGATTACGATATTGGACTAAAAGATGATCCATGATCGTTTTCACAAGCCATGAGTTGAGAAATCTCCACACTTTGGTATGATTCCATGAAAGAAGAGTTAGAATCTATGGCTAAAAATAAAGTTTGGGATCACGTCGAATTACCAAAGGGATCCGCTACCATAGGTTCCAAGTGGGTCTTTAAAACTAAAAGAGACTCATCAGGTAATATCGAACGCTATAAAGCTAAACTTGTAGCCAAGGGTTTACACAATGGGAAGGCATTGATTACCATGAAACCTTCTCTCCAGTATCAAAGAAGGATTCATTAAGAATAATCATGGCATTAGTAGCTTATTTCGATTTAGAGATACATCAAATGGATGTGAAAATAACTTTCCTAAATGGAGATCTTGAGTATATATGCGTCAGCCTGAAGGATTTTGTGATAAGGACAAAAGTCACCTTGTATGCAAGTTGAATAAATCCATTTATGGGCTAAAGTAGGCTTTCCGCCAATGGTATATTAAATTTCATAATGTTGTTTCTTCATTTGGATTTACGGAGAACATCATTGATCAGTGTATATACCTTAAGATAAGTGGGAACAAATATATTTTTCTAGTCCTATATGTGGATGATATTTTGCTTGCAAGTAGTGATTTAGGATTGTTGCACGAGACTAAATAGTTCCTTATCCAGAATTTTGAGATGAAGGATATGGGTGAATCCTCTTATGTCACTGGCATAGATATTCAAAGAGACAGATCCCAAAGATTACTTGGACTGTCTCAAAAGGATTACATTGAAATAATTTTGGGAAGATTCGAGATGAAGAACTGTTCATCTATAGTATCACCCATAATTAAAAGTGACAAATTCTCATTGAATCAATATCCACAATATGCATTGGAAAAGGAGCAAATGAAAGATATTCCTTATGCTTCGCTTGTTGGGAGCCTTATGTATGCACATGTCTGTACTAGACCTGATATTGCTTTTGCGGTAGAAATGCTTGGCAGATATCAAAGTAACCCTGGTCTTGATCATTGGAAAGCTGGTAAAAGGGTTTTGAGATATTTTCAAGGAACCAAGGATTTTAAGCTCACATATAACTCATTGGAGGTGATTGGATATTTAGACTTTGATTTGGGTGGATGCAAAAATACTGGTAAATCTACTTCAGGATACATTTTCCTCCTTACTGGAGGTGTTGTGTCTTGGAGAAGTGTCAAACAGACCATTGTTGCAACATCCACCACGGAAGCTGAATTTATAGCATGCTATGAAGCGACATCACAGGTGTTATGGTTGAAAAACTTTATTTCCGGCCTTAGGATTGTCGATTCCATTTCAAGGTCATTGAGAATCTTATGTGACACTTCAGCTGCAGTGTTCTTCTCTAAAAACTATAAAGTGGTGGCCGAAGCAAGCACATCGACATAAAGTACTTGATGGTTAGAGACGCAAGATGTGAATTTTGAGCATGTTAGTACTACTTGATGATTGTCGATCCTTTGACTAAAGGTCTGACGGCTAATATTTTCAAGGATCATGTAACCCATATGGGTCTTAGTAGCTCAATTTAGTCTTGCTTTGCTCTCTAACAATTTGTCTAGACATTATGTTTGTTTTGATATACATGACAGTGCACACTTTTGTTTTTTCATGTATTATTTGTGATCATTGGATCAATAAAGTTGGACTCTGAATGACTTATATTAAATCCATTCGTAAAGTTCTTAGACACTTTGTTAGAGTATATTGTGCATTGTAATACATGGAAGGAAGTGTTTGTTTAAAAGCATGACCGCGATGATTCATGTGATGATATGTTTTAGCGAAAGTGATTGTTGCATAACTTTTAGTTGAGTGATAAAGTCTATGGCCATATTATATGTTTATCTCTCATAAAAGATTATCTAATTTTAATATGTGGGCCAAATGGGAGAATGTTAGAAATTTATCATCTCTTCTAGAGACTTCTAGTGTGGACCGCATATAAGGTAATAAATTATTTACATTGTCTCCCAAAGAAAATAATATATCAGATAATATTTGTAGTTATGCATATATGGTAGAGTCTTTGATGGAAAGAAATTACCATATATTAGGAGTCCCTAGGGTAATTATAATTTATGGAGAAGTACCTAGGGCTAAAATATTTGCCTAAGATTCCCTAGCCTACCTATAAATACGCATGTGACTCCATCAGTCTGGCATCCTACGATAGGCATGTTGGGCTCATGCCCATATTGTCCAGCCAAAGGCCCAATGCCTAATCCTATTATCTTTTGGTTTCCATTCCTATTTGGAATTGGATTTGGTTTATTCCTATTTTGAGTGGGTTTTGGCTTTAAGAGAAAGCACCACTCATGATCTATAAATAGGACAACCTTGGAGAATTACTCTATGCTCATTGATACAAGTCTTTGAAATACATAAGCACATAAGAGTGATTTTTGAGAGAGCTTTCGTCAAGAGAGAAGAGAGAAGAAAAATATTTGTTTTGCTGCAGATTTTTATTCTGACCAGCCAACATTCAAATCTCGCTTTCCGATTCTTTAAACGTTGGATTGGGCTGGAATTTTGACTGAGTGTTTGTAACATCTTGGTCTTAGATTTTAACGGTGGAGATCGAATTTGGAGGCACGTAGAATCTGATTTCGAGCCTCGAACAGTAGCTTTATTTTTGTGGATTCTCCTCTTTCTTCAATTGATTAGTTGTTGCTCTTGTTACAATTGTTGCTCCATGTTTGGCAATTGTTATGTATCCAATTTAGAGAACTCTTGTAACTTTCTTATTGTTATAGTGGAGATTTTTGGATCTTTGTGATCCCATGGTTTTTACCTTCGATTTGAAGGGTCTTCTACGTTAAAATTTAGTGTTCTTTATCTTTTTTATTTTCGGGTTTGCCTCTTCCTTGTCATAAAAGTGGTATCAGAGCCTTGGTTATTTATCCGGGTTGTTACGGAATGGAGGCGAATATGAGCAAGATAGTATGTTTAAATGGAAGAAATTATAATGTTTGGAGAAGCAAGATGAAAGCTTGTTGTTCGTGGAGAATATGCATCTACCCATTTTTTCAGCTCATAAACCCGAGAGTATATCCGATGAAGATTGGGATTTCGAGCACCAACAAGTATATGGATATATACGACAATGGGTTGAAGATAATGTTCGCAACCATATTGTGAACGAGATATATGCGAGATCATTGTGGGAAAAGCTAGAGACTCTTTATGCTTCAAAAACAGGGAACAACAAATTGTTTCTGCTAAAGCAATTGATGACCTTTAAATATAAGGAAGGCAGCCATATCCTTCATCACATAAATGATTTTCAGGGCGTCCTTGGTCAGCTATCTGGAATGGGAGTTAATTTTGATGATGAGCAAGGACTTTGGCTTCTTAATACTCTGTCAGACTCTTGGGAAACTCTTCGTGTTTCTTTGACAAATTCAGTTCTTGGAGGTAAGTTGACCATGGAATATGCCAAGAGTGGTGTGTTGAAAGAGGAAGTAAGGAGAAAATCTTAGGGTTCGTCCTCACAAGCAAATATCTTGATTACTGAAGACCAGAGGAGAGATAGAACAAGAGACTCAAGGAATAGAGGTAAAAGTAGAAGTAAGTCAAGGTCCAAATACTATAATATTACATGAAACCACTATGGCAATAAAGGACACATCAAAAGGTTTTGCCGCAAGTTGAATCAAGACAATAGAGAAGGAAAGAAAGCTGAAAATAATGAGAACAATGTTGCTGCTATTGTTCGAGATGACCTTTTTTTTGCTTATGATGAAAATGTCATCAATTTAGTATCCCATAAGACGAGCTGGATAGTAGATTCTGGATCTACCTCACATGTCACACCAAGAAAAGACTTTTTCTCATCTTATACTCATGTTGATTCTGGAGTGTTAAAAATGGGAAATGCCAGTGAAGTTAAGGTGTTTGGTGTTGGCACAGTTTGTTTGAAAACTAATAATGGTTCAACGTTAGTTCTTCAAGATGTTAAGCATGCTCCAGACTTTCCTTTCAATTTGATCTCCGCAGGAAGATTAGACGATAAAGGTTACCATAATGCCCTCTTTAATCGCCATTGGAAGCTCGCCAAGGGCTCGTTAGTAATGGCTCGAGGAGTCAAGTCCGGTTATTTATATGTGACACAGGTATCTATTCTTAATGACTCAATAAATCTGGTGGAAAGTGATACTTTGTCAGAATTGTGGCATCGAAGATTGAGTCATATGAGTGAGAGGGGGATTACGTGTTTGCCGAAGAAAAGTTTGCTTTCTGGAGTGAAACAAGCAAACCTGAAAATATTCATACATTGTTTAGCTGGCAAACAGAAAAGGGTTTCCTTTCATAGCCATCCTCCCTCAAGAAAGCTCGATTTATTGGAGCTAGTACACTCTGATTTGCGTGGTCATTTTAAAGTAAAGTCAAAAGGTGGTGCACTTTACTTTGTGACCTTCATTAATGATCATTCTCGTAAGCTCTGGGTGTATCCTTTGAAATCTAAAGATCAAGCACTTAGCGTGTTTAAGGAATTTCAGGACTTAGCTGAGAGACAAACGGGGAAGAAATTAAAATGCATTCGCATTGACAATGGTGGTGAATATTGTGGTCCCTTTGTTAACTATTGCAAGGAAAAAGGAATTCGTCATCAGAAAACTCCGCCCAAGACACCTCAATTGAATGGTTTGGCAGAGAGGATGAATAGAACTCTAGTTGAGAGAGTTAGATGCTTACTTTCAGAGACTAAACTTCCAAATACATTTTGGGCGGAAGCACTTAACACTGTTGCCTATGTTATCAATTTGTCTCCTGCAGTTGCTTTGGATGGTGATGTCCCAGACAGAGTTTGGTTTACCAAAGAGTTTCTTATGATCACCTGAGAGTTTTTGGGTGTAAAGCTTGTGTGCATGTTCCTAAAGATGAGAGATCGAAACTGGATGTCAAAACTAAGCAGTGCATCTTTATCAGTTATGGTCAAGATGAGTTTAGGTATCGTTTTTATGATCTAGTTGATAATAAAATTATTAGAAGTTGTGTTGCAATATTCTTTGAAGACCAAACTATTGAAGATATTGACAAAGATGAGAAGATAGATTCTTATAGTAATGAGAGCTTTGTTGATATTGATCCAATTTCAATTGCTAAGGCACCAATTACACATGAAGGAACCCAAGACAATGATGGAGATAGTGATCAAGATCAAAATGATCATCATGGTGTAGATGTTATGGATGCTCCAGTTGATGAAGTTGTGGTTGATCAGCAACCAATTCCTGCACAGGTAACTACTTCGAATGCTCCCAAAACCTCTCTTAGAAGATCTACAAGGGAGAAGCAAAAATCCATGCGCTATCCTCCTGATGAGTATGTACTTTTGACTGACATGGGAGAACCTGAGAACTATGATGAAGTCATGCAAGATACTCACAAAGATCAGTGGATCGAAGCTATGGAAGATGAGATGAAGTCACTCCATGAGAATGGCACATATGGGTTAGTGAAATTGTCGAAAGGTAAGAGAGCTTTATCTAACAAATGGATATTCATAATATAGCAAGATAACCATACCTCTGCACCTAGATACAAGGCGAGATTAGTTGTTAAAGGTTTTGTCCAGAAGAAGGGAGTTGACTTTGATGAAATTTTCTCCCCTGTTGTGAAGATGTCTTCTATTCGTGTGGTTCTAGGCTTAGCTGCAAGTCTAGATTTAGAGGTTGAGCAGATGGATGTCAAGACTGCTTTTCTTCATGGTGATTTAGATGAAGAGATTTATATGGAGCAACATGAGGGTTTTGTAACTAAGGGAAAAGAAAATTATGTCTGCAAATTGAAAAAGAGCCTGTATGGATTGAAACAAGCTCCAAGGCAATGGTATTTGAAATTTGAATTTGTCATAGAAGAACAAGGGTACAAGAAAACTTCTTCAGACCACTGTGTATTCTTCTAGAAGTTTTCTGATGATGATTTTATTATTTTATTGCTTTATGTGGATGAAATGCTTATTGTTGGCAAGAATAAATCCAGAATTGCAGTCTTTAAGAAGC
Source organism: Nicotiana tabacum (assembly GCF_000715075.1). Classification (NCBI taxonomy): domain Eukaryota; kingdom Viridiplantae; phylum Streptophyta; class Magnoliopsida; order Solanales; family Solanaceae; genus Nicotiana; species Nicotiana tabacum. Next base: position 47,301,053 of record NC_134089.1, on the reverse strand, counting down.
AGTTGAGCAAATCGTTTGCGATGAAGGACTTGGGGCCATCAAAGAAAATCTTGGGCATTCAAATCTACCGACACAGAGATAGAAAGGAGTTATTTCTGTCCCAAAAGAAATACATTGATAAGGTACTCAAGAGGTTCAATATGACATATGCAAAAGTGATTAGTACTCCTCTTCCTAAACATATCAAATTGAGTATTAGTCAGAGTCCATCTACTGATGAAGAGAAAAAGAATATGTCTCGTATTCCTTACTCTTCTGCCGTTGGTAGCTTGATGTATGCTATGGTTTGCACTAGACCAGATATTGAACATGTCGTTGGTACTATTAGTAGATTCCTCTCTAATCCTGAAAAAAAACATTGGGATGCAGTAAAATGGATATTAAGGTATTTGAAAGGTACTGCAGATTTGAAGTTGTGCTTTGGCAATGGCAAGCCTGAACTTGTTTGTTACACAGACTCTGATTTAGGAGGCAATCTTGATAATTCAAGATCCACTTCCGGTTATTTGATCACTTTTGCAGGGGGAGCTATTTCTTGGCAATCTAGACTACAGAAGTGCATAGCTCTATCCACCACAGAAGCCGAATATATTGATGTCAGAGAAGGTGCCAAAGAACTATTATGGATGAAGGAGTTTATTAATGATCTTGGATTTGAGCAGCCAAGGTACATCTTATTTTGTGATAATCAGAGTGCTATCTGTCTCACCAAGCACTCCACTCTTCATTCTAAGACCAAACATATAAATAGAAAGTATCATTGGATAAGAATGGTCGTGGAAGAGAAATTATTTGAGGTTGATAAGATACACACTGATGAAAATCCTTTAGATATGCTGACAAAGGCGGTGATTGCAGATAAACATGAATTTTGTAGAAAATTGGCAGGCATGAAGTCTGTCAATAGTTCCTCTACTTAAAGACACATTTGGCCTCTTGGCTGGAGGGGGAGTTTGTTGGGCTCATGCCCATGTTGTCTAGACAAAGGCCCAATAGCCTAATCTTATTCTCTTTTGGTTTCCATTCCTATTTGGAATTGGATTCGGTTTATTCCTATTTTGAGTGGATTTTGGCTTTAAGAGAAAGCACCACTCATGATCTATAAATAAGACAACCTTGGAGAATTATTCTATGCTTATTGATACAAGTTTTTGAAAGGCTTAAGCACGTAATAGTGGTTTTTGAGAGAGCTTTCGTCAAGAGAGAAGAGAGAAGAAAAATATTTGTTTTGCTGCAGATTTGTATTCCGGCCAGCCAATATTAAAATCACGTTTTCTGATTCATTAACCGTTGGATCAGGCTGAAATTTTGATTGAGTATTCGTAACATCTTGATCTTGTATGTGAACGGTGAAGATCGGATTTGGAGGTTCGTAAAAACTGATTTCGAGCCTCAAACAGCAGCTTCATTTTTGTAGATTCTCCTCTTTCTTCAACTGATTAGTTGTTGCTCTTGTTACAGTTGTTGCTCCGTATTTGACACCTGTTGTGTATCCAATTTGGAGAACTTTTGTAGCCCTCTTATTGTTATAGTGGAGCTTTTTGGATCTTTGTGATCCCGTGGTTTTTACCTTCGATTTGAAGGGTTTTTCACGTTAAAATTTGGTGTTATTTATCTTCTTTATTTTCGGGTTTGCCTCTTCCTCGTCATAACAAGGCACAGACTAGAAGACTCTCTAGGTTTTCTGCAAAAGGTTTCAAAGACGATTCCCTGCAACGCTTGAACAACAATGGCTAAAGGTACGTTCCTGTTAATATTCCGTTGCGTAGGCTCTGTGTATGTGCTTAAGCTCAACAATTGCATCATGATCAGATGAGAAACTCCTTACATCAAAACCCTGAGGTACTATAGATCGAGTAGAAACAATTCTTTCATAGGTCTAAAGTGGATATGATTTCTGTGAAAATAGTTTGTTAGTTAAATTCGGTCGCCCATGTGGTTAACTAATTCGATTAGGAGAAGTTAAAGAATTTGAATTACAGATAACTTCTGTGTGCTTACCAGAAATAAACACTCTCTTTTCTAGTGATGGAAAAAGCAATGGGGAAGAGAAGAACAGTGAAGATTTCTTCTTCTTAATCTCCTACTCTCTCCCAAAAGAAAAATACAAAAACAAGACATTTAGTTCTTGAAATAAAATCATGTTCCCGGGTGAAACAGTGTAGGATTAAGGATTTGCGACAATATCTTGGAAGTAATATTCATCAAATTCTCCGCTGCGAATAGAAGTATGCGTTTGGACATAAGAATTGTAAAATTCAAAAAAAAAAGTAGAAAAAAAAAATTTCAAGTTAAAATAGTACTTGAAAGTTAGAATTGTGTTTGGACATGAATATAATTTTGGGTTCTTTTTGAATTTTTGTTAGAGATCTGAGCGTGAAAACTTTGAAAAACAGTTTTTGGAATTTTTCAAATTTCCGAAAATTTCAAAATTCATCTTCAAGCGAAAATTGAAAATTTTATGGCTAAACAGTGATTTTAAATAAAGTAAATATTTTTTTGAAAAGAGGCCAAACGGGCTAAGATACACAAAATTCTCGCCCTATTTCGCGTCCACGTACGTACTTGGAATTACTTCTTTAATTCATAACAATCAAGTTTTGTATTAGGCGCAATAGAGTAGTAATTATTCTTTCATAAGGCTTGTAGTAGCGCAAGCAGTTATAGATTAACTGATAATATATACTGAAATTTTTGCTTCTCCTGCCAATTTTCTTCCTTTCGTTTGATATTTTATTCTTCTGGTGTCCATTATTAGTTGTTTGCACAAGATCAAATGAGACATAAAAAACAAAAATGCAGATGAGTAATAATCACCCTGCACCTCCAATCTGAGATTGCGAGCAAAAGTGGGGAGCTCCTGAATAAAGGTAAAAAATAATAACACAAGAGTCAGCTGCAAATTATTTGACATGACTGGTGCATTATCATGTAAATTTGTATGGCTGAAATGGTGAATAAATATTCTAGGCTTGGTAGGCGTCAGTACGTGGAATATATAGGTCTTCTATCGAAGTGTAATTCAAAAGCCAAATGACAAATGCTGAGAGACTTTTCATATCACTTCATTGATCTCCACTCACCGAATTTTATGGCGTTTCTTTCAAAGAGATGTTGAAAAGGGGTGTTTTTAGTTACTAGAAAAACAACAACAACAACAACAACCCAGTATAATCCCACAAGTGGGGTCTGGGGAGGGTAATATGTACGCAGACCTTACCCCTACCCCGAAGGGTAGAGAGACTGTTTCCAGGAGACCCTCGGCTCAAAAAACTAACAGGAGCCGATATATTAGTACCATAAAAATGCATAATAAAATAACAGCAATATATAAGAAATATGAAATACAGAATACGAAATACGAAATAGATGGCTGGTATAGTAAAACTAGAAGGTAAAGCCCTGCATCAATAGACGACCAATGACATTCTTAGTCTAACTCCTAACTGGCTAGTCTCACTCTATTGTGCTGTAGAAATATTCTCAACTCTCCCCTAACCTACAACCTTAATGCTCGACCTCCATAATTCCCTGTCAAGGGTCATGTCCTCAGTAATCCTAAGTCGCGCCATGTCCTGTCTGATCACCTCTCCCCAATACTTCTTAGGTCGTCCTCTACCTCTCCGCGTGCCCACTACAGGCAGTCGCTCACACCTCCTCACCGGTGCATCAGTGCTCCTCCTCTGAATGTGCCCGAACCATCTGAGTCTTACTTCTCGTATCTTGTCCTCCATGGGGGCCACACCCACCTTCTCTCGAATATCTTCATTCCTAATCTTATCCATCCTTGTATGCCCGCACATCCACTTCAACATCCTCATCTCTGCTACTTTCATCTTCTGGATGTGTGAGTTCTTTACCGGCCAACATTCAGTTCCATATAACATGGCAGGCCTAACCATTGCCCTATAAAACTTACCTTTTAGTAACGGTGGCACTTTCTTGTCACACAAGACTCCCGACGCTAACCTCCACTTCATCCACCCCACCCTTATACGGTGTGTGACATCCTCGTCAATCTCCCCGATCCCCTGAATAACCGATCCAAGGTACTTGAAACTACCTCTCTTGGGAATGACTTGAGAGTCAAGCCTCACTTCAACTCCCGCTTCCGTCGACTCAACTCCAAATTTGCACTCGAGGTATTCTGTCTTCGTCCTGCTGAACTTGAAACCTTTAGACTCAAGAGCATGTCTCCAAATCTCTAGCCTCTCGTTGACGCCGCCTCTTGTCTCGTCAATTAGAATAATGTCATAATCAAATAGCATGCACCATGGCACCTCCCCTTGAATATGATGAGTCAGTGCATCCATCACCAGGGCAAATAGGAATGGGCTGAGCGCAGACCCTTGGTGCAACCCCATAATAACTGGAAAGTATTCAGAGTCGCCTCCTACTTTCCTAACCCGAGTCTTAGCTCCATCATACAAATCTTTAATCACCCTAATATAGTCAATCGGGACCCCTTTATCCTCTAAGCAGCTCCATAAGACCTCCCTAGGAACCTTATCGTACGCTTTCTCCAGATCAATAAACACCATGTGGAGATCCTTCTTCCTATCTCTGTACTGTTCCACCATCCTCCTAATAAGGTGGATAGCTTCTGTGGTAGATCGTCCCGGCATGAACCCGAACTGGTTGTCTGAAATAGACACCGTCCTTCGCACTCTCATTTCTACCACTCTCTCCCAAACTTTCATGGTATGACTTAGTAATTTGATGCCCCTATAGTTGTTACAGCTCTGGACATCACCTTTGTTCTTATACAACGGGACCATTGTACTCCACCTCCACTCTTCAGGCATCCTATTAGTCTTGAATATAACATTAAACAATGCAGTAAGCCATTCCAAGCCTGCTCTACCCACACACCTCCACAGTCCTTTTCTTTTCTGTATTTACTCTCTGCCCCTTCTCATCTTACGCATTGCCTCCATGGCTTCATTGATCTCAATGTCCCTACAATTACTTAATTCATGGTGACTGTCGGCATTCCTCAATTCCCAAAGTATAATATCCTGATCCCCTTCTTCACTTAGAAGTTTATGAAAGTAGGTCTGCCACCTCCTCTTAATCTGGTCATCTCCCATTAAAACTTTGTCGTCATCATCTTTTATGCACCTCACTTGGTCCAGATCCCGAGTTGTCCTCTCTTTCGCCTTAGCGAGTCGGAATAACTTCTTCTCCCCACCTTTGTTCCTTAGTTCCTCATACAGACGAGCAAAAGCTGTCGTCTTAGCCTCCATCACTGCCATCTTCGCCTCCTTCCTAGCTGCCTTATACCTTTGACTGTTCTCTCTCTTCTCCTCCTCGTCAGTGCTCCCTACTAACCGCAGGTAAGCCGTCTTCTTTGCTTCCACTTTACCTTGGACAACTGCATTTCACCACCAATCTCTTTTGTGGCCACCATTGTGGCCCGTAGATATCCCTAACACCTCTCTCGCCGCCTTTCTTATACAGTCGGCCTTCTTTGTTTTTCACTTTCTTATACTAGAAAAAGTGAAAAACTTTTCTCCAATGATGCTTGATTGGGGAAAAAAAGAGTAACTTTTTCAACTTCTAGTTATTTCTGATTGCCAAAGTTAATGTATGAAAGTTAGGGGTGACACAATAAGTTTTGTAGTCTAAAATCAAATTTTATGAGGGGTCTTAACCTCTTTAAAAAAAATTGCTATTTTTATTTGAATTCTATTTTCTTAACTTTTTTTTAGATGCAAAGTTATTAATAATTTTCTTATAATCAATTTCTCCTAATAAGTCTTTCTCAATTGACAATATAACTAATTCATTTAACCTCTCTTTGGATATTGTTGATCTTTGTTAAGATTTTATTAATTTTAATTTTGAAAAACTTCTTTTCTTTTTATTTGATTGAATATATCAATTAAACATTTATTTCTAAATGTACTATTTTTCTTAGTACTTTTAATTAAAAAATAAATCTTAACCATCAATATCAGATTAATTGTTATGCTTTATTAACATTCAAGATTAAGATAATATTTTTTCAAATTTTCCATCAAGGTTTTTTACCGCTAAATAGAAAATTAAAAATACACTCATATGCTTCGAATTGTTCAAATCTATTTTGAAGTGAATATAGCCTTGTCTACTATCTATACAAAGTAATCAACTCTAAAGGGCTTTTCGAGAGATTTTGAGATTTCATTATCATTATTCTCATAAAAAAATTTCTTCTTATATATCACACGTTTCCTATGAAATTCGAGTTCGATATTCATTTTAAATGCAATTTCCTTGACAGAAATCATAGCAGTTGCAAATTCTTCTTCTTTATATTTGTTAAACAAAGTAAACTAATTTTTTCACTTCACATAATTTTTTTAAAATTTATATATAGTCTATTAGGTGTAAAAAAAAATGGAATCCCCACAAGTGTGGGGCCTAAAGCAGTTGTTGTACCAGCTTTAGGGAAGCCGCCCCCGATGGAAATTTGGTCCGAACCATTTAATTTTTGTAATTTAGGAAACTAACCAATCAATTATTTTGTTTTACCAAAATATTATTAGCATTGATCTAACTGAACTAATAAGTGGTAGCAAAAGATGCATATTTAGCAGAGTAAAATACATTTAAACAAGAGCAAAAAGTGGCTTACACGTTAAGGTAAATATCTCTTTATTACAAGATACCTCAAGTTTTTAGGCAATTGTAGGTAATATATATATATATATATATATATATATATATATATATATATATATATATATATATATATCCCCGATGGAAATTTGGTCCGAACCATTTAATTTTTGTAATTTAGGAAACTAAACAATCAATTATTTTGTTTTACCAAAATATTATTAGCATTGATCTAACTGAACTAATAAGTGGTAGCAAAAGATGCATATTTAGCAGAGTAAAATACATTTAAACAAGAGCAAAAAGTGGCTTACACGTTAAGGTAAATATCTCTTTATTACAAGATACCTCAAGTTTTTAGGCAATTGTAGGTAATATATATATCACGATTAACTGACATATATTTTCACTTTAACTTTTAATAAATAAGATTAAATAAAATAAATATTTACGATTATATACAACCCTATTTAACAAAGCCAAGACTGCCGACAATATAGAATTTAGGAAGAAGGTTGAGGCTTGAAGGGGTTCCAATAGTACCCTTGGGTTGTTATGAATCCTTTTCATTCTTCTCTTTGCAGTAACCTTTTCAACAAATGATCAATCGGTCAACACCACCAAGTATTAATTAACAAAGGTAAAATTTTGAGCGATGATCGAGACTATAGGGTTCAAATTCTTCTTCTAGTAATTTAAAATCATGACAGTGAAGTACTTAATTAGTAATAATACAAAAAAGATTCTTAAATTTCTGTACGTACTGTCTGTCGGTGTGTGACAGGAAGATTTCAATTTCTTTTGTTTAGTTAAAATGAGGCAGTTGTATTATCTTAGATCGAGTAATATAATAGTTTAAAGTGCAGCAATTGCTAGGTTATGACCTTTAAAAGCTAAAGCTGAAACAATTGATCAAATCATTTACAGCTTAGGGATGTAGATTTAAGATTTGAATTGAATGGATTTGGTCTTCAAAATTTCAATGATGAACTCATTATATTTTTGAAATAATGGGTTTAAAAAATTACATATGTTAAAAAAATTATCTTTTTTACCTCTATATTCATGTCATGTCTCAAAAACGTTGGATTCGATTAAACATGTAACCTGTAATTGATAAAGTGCATCCACCACTGACTATAAAAGGAATGCATATGCATAAAACTAACATTTAGGCCTCATTTGTTTGCATTTAATGGAGGTCTGAATCTTTAATCATTCAGATCTTACATATTATGTGCGTTTGTTTTTCAGTCTGAATCTGAATCATTCAAATCTAGATCATTAAGTATATATATATTTTTTTAATTTCACAACCACTTAATGGATCTGAATAGGTTTGAGTGATTAAGATTTGTATAATAGAGACTTACTTTCATTAAGATGTTACTGTTCATATTCACAATTAGTTACCGCCACTGCCCACTATTATCAACTACCATCATGCACCACCCACCACCTCCATACACAACCACTACCACCATCCTCAAGAATAATCGTCTCTGCCATCACTATTGACTACCATCACTCGCCACTGCACTATTATTGATTATCACTACTCGCCACCCCCACAATTATCAACTACTACCACCAATCACCCTCACCACTATTATTAGCCATAACAGCCAGTACCCACCATTATGAACTACCACCATTTTCCTCAACCATTACCGCCATCCACTATTATCAACTACCATCATCTGCCATTCTCAACCATAATATCCACTACCACTACTAGCTACTAGTTTGAACCACCACTATCAACCAAAACCATTATCAACTAAAACCACTACCAACCATCGCCTCTAGTTAGCATCCACAAATACCATCGTTAGCCATCACCACCATCAATTACCATATATTTATTTAAAAAATATTTTGTCAAAAAAATATTAAGTAACTTAGTGTTTTATTTGAATCTTATTATTAATAATTTTTAAATAAAAAAAAATTATTCATTCAAATGTTAAAAAAAATAAATATTCTCAATCATTTAGTATTCACGTCTTAATATATATCTTAAAATTCAAATGTATATTCAGATTTAGACATCTTAATCTTAATACACATCTTGATATACAGATGTGCATTCAGATTCAGACGTCTTAATCTTAAAAAGAAAATGAGATGCTAGAGGTGAATTTATTGATAAAACTGATAAAAGAAGAGTAGCAGTTCCTATTGAATTCAAAGAGCAAGATGCTCTTTACTAAATATAAAGTAAAACAATGTTTGACTCCTATAAAACTACAAATTCTGAATAAATATGCACAATTTAAAATTCAAACTACGTACACAAAATCTGCATATTTAAAATTCAAATTCATGTATATATGTAACTGTCACGACCCAAAATCCCACCAAAGGTCGTGATGACACCTAACCTCCAACACTAGGTAAGCCAACACGCAATAAGGATTTAAATCAATGAAACAAGATATAATATGTCAGAAATAACATAAACAACGGATTAATACTCCGCCAATAGTTGAATCAATTATAACAACAATTTAGAATAGCCCATCTCAGCTAATTAGGAGAATAATCCTAAACGTGGTCTCTAGTATAAAAGGATGAGTTCACGTAGTCATACAAATGATTAAACATATATAAAGTAAAGTACACAATCCAAACAAGGCATATAAGAAGTCTAAAGTCTATCCGGTCATAAATCGTACATAGCACCAACAAATACGCGCGTCACCTTGCATATGCATCGCTTTTCACATATCAAAATTAGAAAAATAAGGTCAAATCCTAAGGGTTATTCCCTCACATAAGATTAGGCAAGATACTTACCTTAACAAACCCAAATCAACCTTCTTAAATAGTCATTCCCTAAGCAACCACCTCCGACAGGCTCAAATCTAGTAAAAATAATTCAATAATGTCAAATAAAGTCGTAGGAATCAATACCAAACAATAAATCTTCAATCTTTATTCAATTCCCAAAAAACAACAAAGTCAACAAACGTTAACCCAGGCCCACATGGTCAAAATATTAGTCAAGGGATAGATCCCGACTACCCATAACCTCACGAGTCCAAATATGTGTTTAGATTCTAAAACCAAGTCTAAATCATAGCTCAAAATCCTAATTTTCACTCTCTTACTTTGTAGGAACTCCCCCCCCCCATTTACCTCAAAATTTCATATTTTAAGTGCTAACAATCCATGTAGATTCTTGAAATAATACAAAAAATTAGTAAAAATTACTTACTCCAAAAGCCTTGTGCGAAAATCTCCAAGCCAAAATTGCCTATCTCCAAGTCTAGGATTCAAAATATAAAAGAATGGCTAAAATCCAAAAATTCAGCACTTAAATACACTGCCCAGGGGTACTCGTTGGGAACGAGGCACGTGCATCGTATTCACTAAGCATAAAATCTTCATCTTTCCAAAACACAATTCGCAAACGCGACATAGTAATCACGAACGCGAAGACAAAACAGCCAACCTTTTGCGAACGCGACCAAGTATTCGCAATGCGAAGACCAAAGCTGCCATCTCCCACTCTACATCACGAACGCAACCCTTCTAGTGTGAACACGAAGAACCAACTCAACAGCCATCGTGAACGCGACCACCAAAGCGCGAAGGCGAAGAGGAAATTCTCCCTAGCACCAAAACCTTCATCCCGAACGCAAGGCTCCTCTAGAGAATGCGATGAATACCAAACACCAGCAAAATCCTCCAATTCCAAACATGTTTTGGGTGATCTATAACTTACCCGAGCCACCTAGGACCATGTTCAATCATGCCAACAAGTCCATAATACTACCAGGACCTATCGAAAGACTCCAATTACATACGATAATATCACATCAACGAATCAAATATCAAAATAAAAGTTGAACTTCTCTTAAGTTCAAGAACTCCCAAACTTTCAACAAAGTATCTCATTCAAGCATAACTAATTTGGATTACATCCAAAATCAGTACATAAGTTCCAAATGACAAAACGAATGTAATCCATATTTCAGAATAACAGTCTGAATCCACTATCATTAAATAGAGCCAAAATATCCTAGGAACATCCAAATCCAAATTCGAACATATGCTGAATTCCAAAATCACCATATGAACTTATTGGAACCATCAAATCACCAATCTGAGGTCGTTTACATAAAAGTTAAATCTTGGTCAACTCTTCCATATTAAGCTTCCAACAATGAAACTAAGTGTTCTTATTCTCTCCCAAACCTCTCCGAAACTAAGGCAATTATCCTCGAAAGTCACAAAATAACAAACAAGCATACGAGAAATATCAAATATGGAAATACACAAAATGACAGGTCGAGTTGTTACATTCTCCCCCACTTAAACCAACATTCATCATCGAATGAGTTTAAAATCATACCTAAAATCCAAAATGTGAGGGTATCTACTCCGCATAGCATGGTCGATCTCCAATGTCACCTCTTCGATCGGTTGATCTATCCAATGAACCTTCACTGATGCGGTCTCCTTAGACCCAAGCTTTTTAATCTGCCTGCCCAAAATGGCCATCGGCTCTTCCTCATAAGATAGATTCTCAACTAAATGCACTATGCTAAAGTTTAAAACATATGACTTATCTTAATTCTGAAGCATAGAAACATTAAACACCAGATGAACTCCCGAAAGACTAGGAGGAAAAGCAAGTCTATAAGCAACCTAATCAACTCTCTCTAACACCTCAAATGGACTAATAAACCTCGGGCTTAACTTGCCCTTCTTTTCATACCACATCATGCCTTTCATAGGTGAAACACTAAGAAGAACCTTATCACTTTCCATGAAATCTACATCACTAGCCTTCCTACCAGCATAGCTCTTCTTCTTGGACTGGATCGTGCGAAGCCTCTCTTGAATCAATTTCACCTTCTCCAAAGCATCGCGAACCAAGTTTGTGTCCAATAACCTAGCCTCGTTGGTCTCGAACAATCAATTGGAGATCTACACCGCCTCCCATATAAGGCCTCATACAGTGTCATCTGAATACTAGATTGATAGCTATTATTGTAGGCAAACTCCGCTAATGGTAGAAACTGATCCCATTAGGCACCAAAATAATTAATCCATGCCCTCAAAATATCCTCAAGGATCTCAATAGCCTGCTCAAACTGCCCATCCATCCGAGGGTGAAATGCAGTTCTCAACTCTACCTGCGTTCCTAACTCACGTTGAAAAGCTCTTCAAAAGTGCGAGGTGAAGTGAGTGTCGCGATCTGAGATGATACAGATAGGTACACCATATAAGCGAACAATTTCTCTGATGTAGATTTGAGCCAACCTCTCTGAAGTGTGGGAAGTCATAATCGGAATGAAATGCCTAGACTTGTCAACAATCAACAATGACCCAAATGGAAACAAACTTCCTCAAGGTCCATGGCAACCCTACCACAAAGTCCATAGTAATGTGCTCCCACTCCACTTCGGTCTATTAATCCTCTAAAACAAACCACCCTATTTTTTATGCCCATAATTGACCTATTTACAATTAAAACACTTGGAAACATTCCCAACCATGACCTTATTCATCCTCCTCCACTAATAATGCAGCTTCAAATCCTGGTACATCTTCGTAGCACCTAGATGAAAAAAATGCCATGAACTGTGAGCCTCCTCAAGAACCAACTCTATCATGTCATCGATATTAAGAACACAAATCCGACCATGAAGTTGCAATACACCATCATCACCAATAGTCACCTTCTTAGGTTCCCCCTCGATCCTCTATCTATTTTTGATCATGAGCCATATATACTCCCTTTAGCCATAACTTATTGATCATGTTTCAGCACCACCTCACTGCACTGTGTCACTACAAACAAGAAAATGGGGATTATCATACTAGTGAGCCTTAATGTGCTTAAACAAGGACGGCTGCAAAACAACACAAGCAAGGACTCTGCTCGGCTCATCAATATCCAATCTCACCAATTTATTGCCCAATGCTTGAACATCCATAGCTAAAGGCCTCTCCTCGGTTGGAATAAATGTCAAACTCCCTATACTCTCCATATTTCTACCCAAGGCATATGCTACCACATTAGCCTTCCCCGGATGACATAGAATAGTAATATTATAATCCTTCAGCAACTTTAACCATTTTCGTTGCCTCAAATTCAGATCCTTCTATTTTAAAACAAATGCTAAGGACTCTTGTGATTAGTGTAAACCTCACAAGACACTCCATATAAGTAATGCCTCCAAATGTTGAATGCATGTACAATAACTGCTAACTCCAAATTACGAACTAGATGATTCTTCTCATAAGACTTCGAGTGGTGTGATGCGTAGACAATAACCTTACCATCCTGCATCAACACACACCCAAGACCAACATTCGAAGCATCATAGTGGATCGCATAGAACCCCGATCCTGAGGGCAATACCAAAATTGGAGCTGTAAAAAAATTCTTGAGCTTCTAAAATCTGTCCTCACACTCGTCAGGTCATCTGAGTGGAGCACCCTTCTGAGTCAACTTGGTCAATAGAGTTGTGAGATATGAGAAGCCCTCTACGAAGCCAAGATTATAACCAGCCAAACCTTGAAAACTTATGATCTCTGTGGCTATAGAAGGTCTATGCTAGCAACTGAACTGCCTCAATCTTATCCATATACACCTTGATCCTATCATTAGATACCGCGTGGCCCAAGAATGTCACTAAATTCAATTAGAACTCACGCTTGGAGAACTTAGCATATAACTTCTTCTCCCTTAGAATCAGAAGCACCATCCTCAAATGCTTCTCGTGATCCTCCCTTCCACGAGAATATACCAAGATATCATTAATGAGCACAATAACAAAAGAATCCAAATAAGGCTGGAACACATTGTTTATCAAATGCATGAAAGCTGCTGCAAATTAGTCAAGCCAAAAAACATTACCAATAACTAATAATGCCCATAATGGGTCCTGAATGATGTCTTAGGAATGTTTGAGACCCTAATCTTCAGCTGATGGTACACAGATCTCAAGTCAATCTTTGAGAACACTCTAGCACCCTAAGATTGATAAAATAAATCATTAATGCGAGGCAGTAGATACTTGTTCTTGATGGTAACCTTATTGAATTGCATGTAATTAATACACATTCTCATGGAACCATCCTTATTCTTCACAAATAATACCAACGCACCTCAAGGAGAAATACATGGCCTGATGAACCCCTTATCTAGTAACTCTTACAACTGCTCCTTCAATTCCTTCAACTTAGTTGGAGCCATGCAATATGATGGAATAGATATGGGCTGAGTGTCTGGTGCCAAATCAATATCAAAATCAATATCCCTATCGGGTGGCATATCCGGTAGGTCTCCTAAAAATGCATTTGGAAACTCTCTCACTACGAGGACTAAATCAAGAGTAGGAGTATCAGAACTGACATTTTTAACAATGTCTAAGTACGCCAAATATCCCTTCCCAATCATTCATTGAGCCTTCAGAAAGAAATCACTCTACCAGGAATGTGGCCCAAGAAACCCTCCCATTCCAACCTTGGTAACCCTGGCCAAATTCATAGTCTTAACATGAAAATCAAGAATAACATGGTACAAAAATAACCAATTCATACCCAAAATCACATCAAAATCCACCATATTTGTAATGACTCAACCGATTATTTTGAGTATTTTAGCCTCGTTCCCTTATTTATTGACTCCTCTATGTTATATTGTGGTTATGTGACTTGTCGGGGTAGTTGATTTCAGTTTCAGGTGAGTTTCAGAGTAAAATGGGACACTTAGCCCCAAAGTTGGAAGCCTAAGTTAAAAGGGTTGACCGGAGAGTGACTTTTGTGTAGATGACTCTAGAATGGAGTTTTGACGGTCCTATTAGCTCTGTATAATGATTTTGGACTTAGGAGCGTATCCAGATATTGATTTGGAGGCCCGTAGGTCATTTTGGCTTGAATTGGTGAAAGTTAGAAAGCTGAATATTTGGAAGGTTAAGAAGTTTGATAGGGAGTTAACTTTATTGATATCGGGGTTAGATTCTAATTCCGGAAGTTGGAATAGGTTTGTTGTGTCAATTATTACTTGTGCGCAAAATTTGAGGTCAATCAGAGTTGGTTTGGTATGTTTCTGCATTAGTTTTGGAAGTTATAAGTTCACAAGTTCACTAGGCTTGAATCGATATGTGATTCATGATTTTGGTATTGTTTGATGTGATTTGAGGCTTCGAGCAAGTTTATATCATATTTTAGGACTTGTTGGTATGTTTGGACGGGGTCCCGGGGTCCCCTGACGTGTTTCAAATTGAGTTCGGACCATTTGTTCTTGAAAATTGCTGGTTTCTGAGTTTCTGGTTTCTTTCATCACATTCGATCGCGTAGAATCCTTAGTGATTGATGGAGTTTTACTCATCGCATTCGCGATGGTTAAGGAGCTTGTGCATTGCAAACACGTGTATGGGACTGCTTTCGCGTATAAGTAAGGAATGGCATTGGGGAGGCACGCGATGTTTTTCGCGTTTAAGTGGCCTGGAACGCGATCATGTAAGTTGAGGAAGGATGGTCACCGCGTTCGTGACTGAGTTCACGCGATCGCATATGAGGTTTTATGATCAGTGAAAATTTGTTCTCCGCGATCGCGAGTGATTTTTCGCGATTGCATAAGGCAATAACTGGGCAACAATATATTATTTCCAAATCGAGGGGTTTGTTCCATTTTTCATCTTTTGAGCTAGAGACCTCGGTTTTGGGCGATTTTTGAAGAGATTTTCAAGGAGTTAATTGGGGTAAGTGATTCTAACTCGAATTTTTAGCTATTATACACGAATTCATCATTGTATGTACCATTTAGTTAGTGTTTTGAGTTTTAAAAAGCTAGGAAAATTTGTGAAAACTTCATAAACTATATTTTGAGGATTTGAAGGTCAATTTGAGATCGGAATTGAGTAATTTAGTATGATTGGACTCGTTATTGAATGAGTATTCAAATTTTAAAAGTTTGGTCGGGTTCCGAGATGTGGTCCGGACGTTGACTTTTTGAGTTGACGTTTTGATTTTCTTTAAAGATTTCAACTTTATTATCCGGAATAGTTTCTTA
The DNA here is from genome assembly GCF_000715075.1 of Nicotiana tabacum. Lineage (NCBI taxonomy): Eukaryota > Viridiplantae > Streptophyta > Magnoliopsida > Solanales > Solanaceae > Nicotiana > Nicotiana tabacum. Next base: position 47,285,413 of record NC_134089.1, on the reverse strand, counting down.
TGGTTTGTATTTATGGTATACAAATATTTTGACTAGATTTGAGCCGTTTGGAGTTGGATATTCGCGGAAAAGACTTACTAGTGGATTGAGGTAGCGTGTTTTGAGGTAAGTGTCTTGCCAAACTTTGTGTGGGAGAATTTCCCCTTAGGATTGGTGTTTTGTTATGCTAATTGTAGTACGTGAAAGCTGTGTACGCAAGGTGACGAGTGGGTACACGGGCTAAATGTGGTAATTGACCGGTTTAAGCTATGTAGATTCTTTTCATGCATTTAATTGAATTGTCATAACATGTTGTATTCATCATCGTTAATCTATCCTTACATGCTTCACGTTACATTGTTAATATTTGTTTCATCTCTTACTTGTTATTTGCCCTTACATGCTTAGTTGAGGTTATTGTTTTCTCATTTTCTTGTTAAATACTTAACTGTTGAGCTATCTTACTTGAAGTTGTTATTTCTTTAAATATCTTATTGTTGAGTTTTGGTGTTGAAGTTGTAAAGGCCGTGATTACATTGAGGCAAAGTTGTAAATTATTTAAATTCTAGCCTTGTTGCTATTGTTGAGACTCCTGTATATATTGTGGTTGATCCATGAGCTATTTATTATGGAAATATTATTATTGTTGACTTGTTTGGCAAGTTGTAGTATTGGGCACTTTAGTTGCGATCTGTGATATGTTGTTATATTGATACACTTGTAGGGATATAAGGATATGGGTTGATACGCACGCGGTGAGATAAGGTGGGCTAACACGCGGGTAGCTATTAATTTTCAAAACTAAATGTGAGGATCCCGTGGTGATATAAGGAAAGATTATAATTGTTATTGTGAAATGAGATACGAGGCGGTACCTCAGACATGGTTCTTGTTGTTATCTTTCATTTACATCACTTGTGTTTTATTTTCATCGTTTCCTTGGTGTTCTTATTATGTGTTTCCTAATTTGATGCCTTTGTTGCCTTAACTTTTGATGTAGCTAATCTTGTGGTATTTCTTCATTGTTTCATTCCTTTTTTCCATTATTATATTATACCATACATGTTCAGCTTCTTTATTTGCTCCAATAGGTGTTTTGACCTGACCTTATCACTACTCTATCGAGGTTAGGCTTGATACTTACTAGGTATCGTTGTGGTATACTCATACAATGCTTTTTCACATCTTTTTGTGTAGATCCAGGTGCTTCATACTAGGCTAGGCATCCATGAGTTGAGCTTGGATTGAAGACTTCAAGGTATACCTGTCGGCATTCGCAGTCCTCGGAGTCACCCTCTATCTTAGTATATATTTCATACTCCTATTATAGATATTGATGTATTAAGGATATTAAGTATACTCATGTAGAGCTTATGACTCGGTCTCACCAGATTTTGGGAGTTATTGTCAGTTGTGTTGATGAATTATTTTATGATTGCCGGTTTGTTAAATTGAAGTTATTTTAATATTTCTATTATTTTTTCATGTATGTTAGGATTACCTAGTCTTAAAAACTAGGTGCCATCACGACATTCTATGGAGGGAGATTGAGGCCATGACAAGTTGGTATCAGGGCTCTAGGTTAATAGGTGTTACGAGTCATAAGCAGATTTAATAGAATCTTCACGGATCTGTATGAAGACGTCTGTACTTATCTTCGAGAGGATATGGAAATGTTAGGAAACTTCACTTCTTTGATTCCTTACTATGCAAATTTGTTGACTTCGAAATTCTTATTCTTTGTCTTTCTATTCTCTCACAGATAGTGAGGACACACACCACTGTATCGGACGATCAGACACCCGCGCCCCCTGCTAGAGCCACGAGAGGCCGGGGCCAGGGCTAGGGCAGAGGCCGAGGAGGGGCATGTGGTGCAACCGAAACACCTGCCCGAGCTGCGACATAGGACCACTAGTAGCTCCAGTTAGGGGCTAGGCACCCAAGGCGCTTGTTGCCACCCCTGCACTTCAGTTCTTGAGCATGTTTGGTACTCTAGCTCAAGCGAGGTTGATTCCACTTGCACCAGCCACATCTCAGTCTAGGGGAGGAGCTCAAACTCCCGCAGCCCATACCCCAGTGCAGCGGGTCCATGTTGACCAGGTCCCAGAGGTTATACCAATACAGCTGTTGATTTAGTTTAACCTAAGGTCAAGGCAGCAACATCTGAGGAGGAGCAACTTAGACTTGAGAGGTACAAGAAGTACCACCCTCCTACTTTCAGTGGTCTAACTACAGAGGATACACAGGGTTTTCTAGAGAAGTTCCATCTTATTTTCCACACCATGGGTATTGTTGAGATGAGAAGAGTTGCTTTTACTATATTCCAGCTATCGGGACCAGCGTATCAATGGTGGCGGGCTTCTGAGGAGGTAGCCCAACCCATGGTACTTCACTCACATGTGCTTAGTTTTCAGATATGTTCTTGAGAAAGTTTGTACCCCAGAGCCTTCATGATGCATAGCGCGTGGAGTTTGAACAGTTGCGTAAGGGTACTATGACCGTTTCAGAGTATGCTGTCAAATTTAGTGAGTTGTCTAGACATGCACTTGCCTTGATTTCCATAGTCAGGGAGTGAATCTGTCGATTTATCGAGGGGCTCGACTATGGTATTAGATTTATCATGGCTCAAGAGTTGGAGACAAATACCCCATATCAGCAGGCGGTAGAGACCGCACATAGATTGGAGGGAATGTGGGGTCGGGAGAGAGAGAGGATAGGGAGGCCAAGAGACCTAGAGATTTTGGTAGATATAGTGGTGCCTGTGCCCCAGTTGCAGCTCATCATGGTAGAGGCTGTGTGAGTCGTCCAGTTCATTTAGCACTTCTAGCTTCCAGTGGTATTCCGGCTACTCCCAGGTCCCAGGTTGCCCATTATGTACCGCCACTATCTAGTGCACCTCCTGCACGGGGCGTTTTCAAAAGTCATTCCAGCTAACTAAGCCCGAGCCAGTTTTAGCAACCACTCCCCCCGAGAGCTTGTTTCGAGTATGGTGGTACTCGTCATATAGTGAGGGACTTCCCCATACTCAAGAGGGTTGCACCTCCACCAATTACTCAGGCTCCACATATTCTACAGGGTCTCCAGACTTCTTAGGCCATGGTTACTGTTCCAGTTACTGCTCCACCTGCACAACCATCTAGAGGTGGAGCTCGGGTGGTTAGGGATCACCCTAGAGGGGGATGCCATGCCAGATGTTATGTTTTTCTAGGTAGGACAGAGGCGGTTGCATCAGATGCAGTTATCACAAGTATTGTTCTAGTTTGTCATAGAAATGCATCAGTCTTATTTGATCCAGGCTCCACTTACTCATGTGTATCTTCTTACTTTTCTCCATATTTGGGTATACCGCGTGATTATCTGAGTTCTCCTATTTATGTCCTCACGCCTATGGGAGATTTTATTATTGTTAATTGTATGTATCCATTGTGTTTAGTTATTATTGGTGGTTGTGAGACTAGGGTTGATCTATTATTGCTCATTATGGTAAACTTTAATGTTATTCTGGGCATGGACTAGCTGTCGCTCTATCATGTTATTCTTGATTGTCACGCCAAGACGGTGACATTGGCTATGCCATTTTTACCATGGTTGTAGTGGAAGGGTACTTTGGATTACATTCCTAAGAGGGTTGTGTCCTTCCATAAGGCACAATAGATGGTTGAGAAGGAGTGTGATGCATACCTAGCCTTTGTGAGAGATGTCTGTGTTGATACTCCCACCGTTGAGTCAATTCCGGTAGTGAGAGACTATCCATATGTATTTTTGGTAGATCTTACGGGCATGCCGCCGATAGAGATATATTTATTTTAGTATTAAATTTTTGACGGGCACTCAGCCCATTTCTATTCCACCATATCGTATGGCCCTAGTGGAGTTGAAGGAGATAAAGGAGAAGTTGCAATTATTGCTTGATAAGGGTTTCATTTGGCCTAGTGTGGTGCTCCGGTTTTGTTTGTGAAGAAGAAGGATGGTTCTATGCGCATGTGTAATAATTATCAGAAGTTGAACAAGGATACAATAAAGAATAGATATCCATTGCAACGCAATAATGACTTGTTTGATTAGCTACATGGTGCCAGAGTGTTCCTCAACATTGATTTGCGGTCAGGTTATCATCAACTAAATATTCAGGAACCAGATATCCGTAAAACTACTTTTATGACTCGATATGGCCACTACGAGTTCCGTGTGATGTCATTTGGGATGACCAAAGCCCCAACAACATTTATGCATCTGATGAACATTGTATTCCATCCATATCTGATTCATTCATCATTGCATTTATTGATGAGATCTTGGCATACTCCCGCAGCCATAAGGATCATGAGCAGTATTTGAGGATTGTGCTCCAGACCTTGAGAGAAAAGAAGTTGTATGCAAAATTCTCCAAGTGTGAATTTTGACTTGATTCATGGCGTTTTTGGGTCATGTGGTGTCGAGTGAGGGGATCAAGGTAGATCCGAAGAAGATTGAAGCAGTCTAGAGTTGGCCCAAACCGTCTTCATCTACTAAGATTCGGAGTTTTCTTGGTTTGGTCGGGTATTACTGCTGTTCGTAGAGGGTTTATCATCTATTGTTGCACCTATGACCAGATTGACCCAGAAGGGTGGTCTTTTTAAATGGTCCGAGGAGTATGAGCAGAGCTTTCAAAAGCTCAAGACTGATTTTACTACAACCCCAGTGTTGGTATTGCCTACGGGTTCTAAGTCTTACACTATGTACTGTGATACATCAAGTATTGGTCTTGGTGCGGTGTTGATGCATGATAGTAGGGTTATTGCCTACGCGTCTCGGTAGCTGTAGACCCATTAGAAGAATTAATCAGTCCATGACTTGGAATCGACAGCTATTGTTCATGCCTTGAAGATTTGGCGGCACTATTTGTACGATGTCCTTTGTGAGGTATAGACAAACCACTGGAGCCTACAACATCTGTTCAAATAGAAAGATCTTAACTTGCGGTAGCGGAGATGGTTAAAGTTGCTTAAAGACTATGCTATCACCATTCTATATCATTCCGGGAAGACCAATATGGTGGTCGATGCCTTGAGTCAAAAGGCGGAGAACTTGGGAAATTTAGCATATCTACCGGCAGCATAGAGGCTATTAGCATTAACGTTCAGGCCTTGGTCAACCAGTTTGTTAGATTGGATATTTTGGAGCCTAGTTGGGTTCTGGCTTGCGTGGTTTCTCAGTCTTCTTCATATGATCGCATCAAAGAGCTTCAGTGTGACGACCCCCATTTGCTTGTCCTTAAGAACACGGTGTAGCATAGCGATGCCAAGGAGGTTTCTATTAGAGATGATGGTGGTTGCATATGCAGCGCCGATTATGTGAACCAATATGGATGGTTTATGTGATTTGTTTCTTCAGGAGGCCCATAGTTCGCAGTACTCTATTCATCCGTGTGTCGCTAAGATGTATCAGGATTTTAGGCAACCCTATTTGTGTAAGAGAATGAAGAAAGATATAGTGGAATATGTAGCTCAATGCCTAAATTATCAATAGGTGAAGTATGAGCACTAGAGGCCATGAAGGTTGCTTCAAAGACTTGAGATCCCCGAGTGGAAATAGGAGCGAGTTACCATGGACTTCATTGTTGGGTTCCCACAGACTTAAAAGAAATTCAATGTTGTGTGGGTGATTGTGGATAGGTTGACCAAGTCGCTCATTTGATTTCGGTGGTGACTACCTATTCTTCAGAGTAGTTGGCTCAGATATATATATCCGCGAGATTGTCCAACTTCATGGCGTGCTAGTATATATCATCTCCGACCGGAGCACGCAGTTTACATCATGCTATTGGAGAACCGCACAACGTGAGTTAGGCACATGGGTTGAGTTGAGTACAACTTCCACCCCAGATGGACAGACAGTCCGAGTGTACCATTTATATATTGGAGGATATGCTTCGTGCATGTGTTATGGAGTTCGTGGGTTCTTGGGATCTGTTCGTGCTACTTGTGGAGTTTTCCTAATAACAACTACCAATTAAATATTCAGATATCTCTTTATGAGGCCCTATATGGGAGATGGTATTGTTCTCCAGTTAGTTGGTTTGGGCCGGGAGAGGCTAAGTTACTAGGCACGAACTTGGTTTCAGATGACTTAGAAAAAGTCAAGTTAATCTAGGATCGGCTTCGCACAACTCAATCTAGAAAAAAGAGTTATGCGGATCGGAAGTTTCATGATGTTGCATTCATGGTTGGAGAGCGAATCTTGCTCCGGGTTTCGCCCATGAAGGGGGTGGTGAGGTTCGGGAAGAATGGCAGACTGAGCCCTAGGTATATCCTACAAGCTTGCATTTCCACCTAGTCTATCTGTAGTTCATCTGGTATTCCATGTTTTATGCTCCGGAAGTATCACGGTGATCCGTCCCATGTGTTAGATATCAGCTCAGTTGAGGAGTTAGTGGCCATCTTGGACAAACATGTACGAAAGTTGAGGTCAAAGAACATTGCTTCAGTGAAGGTTCAGTGGAGAGGTCAAGCAGTTGAGGAGGCGACTTGGGAGACCGAGCATGATATGCATAGCCGTTATCCTCATTTTTTCATCACTTCTGGTATGTGCCTACACTCATTTGAGGACGAACGTTTGTTTTAAGACTAGGAGGATGTAATGATCCGGTCGGTCGTTTCAAGTATTTTAGACTCATTCCCTTATTTATTACCTTCTCTATTTGATATTATGGTTATGTGACTTACCGAGGTAGTTGGTTTTGGTTTTGGGAGAGTTTCGGAGTGAAATGGGAAACTTAGTCCCAAAGTTGGAAGCCGAAGTTTAAAGAGTTGATTGGAGTTTGACTTCTATGTAAATGACTTCGGAATGGAGTTTTGACGGTCTCGATAGCTTCATATAGATATTTTGGACTTCAGAACTTTTCCGAATATTGATTTGGAGTCTCTTTATTTGTTTTGGCTTGAATTGGTGAAAGTTAGAAAGTCGAAGGTTTGGAAGGCTGAGAAGTTTGATCGGGAGTTGACTTTATTGATATCAGGGTCGGATTCCGATTCCGGAAGTTGGAATAGGTCCGTTGTATCAATTATGACTTGTTTATGCAAAATTTGAGGTCAATCGGACTTGGTTTGGTATATTTCGGCATTACTTTTAGAAGTTAGAAGTTTGTAAGTTCATTAGGCTTGAATCGATGTGTTCGTATCGTGTTTTAAGACTTGTTGGTATGTTCTAACAGGTCCTAGGGGGCCCGAGCATGTTTCGGATTGAGTTCGAACCATTTGTTCTTGAAATGTGGTTAATGGTTTTCTGAGTTTCTAGTTTCCTTCATCACATTCACGATGATTATACCACGATTACGTAGAGTCCTTAGTGACTGATCGAGTTTTACTCTTCGCGTTCGCGAAGTTAGGAGTGCGATCGCGAATGTTAGGAACTTGTGCATCGCGAACGTGTGCGTGTCGCGTTTAAGGAATGAGAGGCAGTGGGGAGGCATACAATGTTTTTCACGTTCGCGTGGCCTGGAATGCGATCATGTAAGCTAAGGAAGGTTGGTCTCCATGTTCACGACTGAGTTCACGCGATCACGTATGAGGTTTTGTGATTATTGAGAATTTGTTCTCCACGATCGCGGGTGCTTTTCCGCAATCGCGTTAGGCAATAACTGGGCAGCACTATATTATTTCCAAATCGAGGGTTTTGTTCCATTTTTTATCTTTTCAGCAAGATACCTCGGTTTTGGGTGATTTTTGAAGATATTTTCAAGGAGTTGATTGGGGTAAGTGATTCTAACTCGGATTTGTCTATTATATATAAATCCATCATTGTTTTTACCATTTAATTAGTGTTTTGAGTTGAAAAAATTTGGAAAAATTATTGAAAACTTCTTAGACTATATTTTGAGGATTCGAAGGTTGATTTGAGATCGGAATTGAGTAATTTTAGTATGGTTGGACTCGTTATTATATGGGTATTCAGATTTTATAAGTTTGGTCGAGTTCTGAGATGTGGGCCGGGGGTTGACTTTTGAGTTGACTTTTTTATTTTCTTTAAAAATTTCAACTTTATTATCCAGAATAGTTTTCTATGGTATGTATTTATGGTATAAATTTTTTTTGACTAGATTCGTGTCATTCGGAGTTGGATATTCGCGGAAAAGGCTTACTAGTGGATTGAGCTAGCATGTTTTGAAGTAAGTGTCTTACCTAACTTTTTGTGGGGACATTTTCCCTTAGAATTGGTGTATTTTTGTGTTAATTGTAGTACGTGAAAGCCATATACGTAAGGTGACGAGTGGGTACACGGACTAAATGTAGTAATTGACCGATAAGCCATGTAGATTCTTTTCATACCTTTAATTGAATTGTCATAACATATTATATTCAACATCTTTAATCTATCCTTACATGATTCACTTGACATTGTTAACACTTGTTTCATCTCTTACTAGTCATTTGGCCTTACATGCTTAGTTGAAGTTATCGTTTTCTCATTTCCTTGTTAAGTACTTAATTGTTGAGTTACCTTACTTGAAGTTGTTATTTCTTGGAATATCTTATTGTTGAGTTTTGGCGTTGAAGTTGTAAAGGGTGTGATCACATTGAGGCAAAGTTGTAAATTGTTGAAATACCATCCTTGTTAAGTTATTCACTTTCGTTTTCTATTGTTGAGACTCTTGTACATATTGTGATTGAGTCATGGGCTATTTATTATGGAAACATTATTATTGTTGACTTATTTGGCAAGTTGTGGTCTTGGGCACTTTAGGTGCGATCTGTGATATGTTATGATATTGATACGCATGCGGTGATATAAGGATAAGGGTTGATACGCATGTGATGAGATAAGGTGGGCTTGTTACACGGGTTGCTAGTAGGGGAATTACTTGAAGCCACGTGGTATGATAAGGTGGGCTAAAATACGAGTAGCTATTTCGGGAAAAATAATTTTCAAAACTAAATGTAAGGCTCCTGCGGTGATATAAGGAAAAATTATAATTGTGATTGTGAAATGTGATACGAGGCAGTACCTCAGACATGGTTCTTGTTGTTATCTTTCATTTACATCACTTGTATTTTGTTTGCATCGTTTTATTAGTGTTCTTATTATGTGTTTCCTCCCCTGATGCATTTATTGCCTAAACATTCGGTTTAGCTTATCTTGTGGTATTTCTTCATTGTTTTATTCCTTGTTTCAATTATTATATTGTACCATACATGTTCAGCTTCTTTATTTATTCTAGTAGGTATCTTGACCTAACCTCGTCACTACTCTACCAAGGTTAGACTTGATACTTACTGGGTACCGTTGTGGTGTACTCATACTATGCTTTTACACATCTTTTTGTACAAATCTAGGTACTTCATACCAGGCTAGGCATCCGTGAGTTGAGCTTGGATCGGAGACTTCAAGGTATACCTGCCGGCTTTCGCAGGTCTCAGAGTTACCATCTTAATTTCTATTGCATGCTCCTATTATAGATATTGATATATTAGGGATGTTCGGTAAACTCATGTATATCTTATGACTCAGTCTCACCAGATTTTGAGAGTTATTGTCAGTTGTGTTGAGTAATTATTTTTATGATAGCCGGTTGGTTAAATTGAAGTTCTTTCATTATTTATGTTATTTTGCTATGTATATTAGGCTTACCTAGTCTTAGAGACTAGGTGCCATCACGACATCCTACGGAGGGAGATTGGGATCGTGACAATATTAAGCAACAAAAGATCAACCTAGTCTGATAGCCCCTAAAAGTAAACAAGCAAATGATATACACGACCCATCACAATAGAATCCCCAATGGGTGTAGATGCATAAACACAAATATCAAAAGAAAAACACACACACACACACACACACACACACACATATATATATATATATATAATATGGTATCGGATTATACGCCGCAATGGTGATATTATATAAGGGATCAGATTACATGACCGCAACAATATTGATATTATATATGAGATCGGGTTGCACGCCGCAATGGAGAAGAAGTATTATGATTATTCTTGGCTATTGATTCTGTTACCGTAGTGTGTTATGAGACTGAGAAATGAATATATTCTGGGGCCATATGTCATTTTTATTCTTGTTTCATTTATTACGTGGTTATTCGTGTCTCTTTCTCGTATTGCTCTTTCTGCTTATCATTTGCACAGGTTAAACAATAAGTGAGTATCTTTTAACTTAAAATTTCGTCACTACTTCACTGAGATTTGTCAAGATATTTATTGAGTATATGGATCAGTTGTACTCATACTACACTTCTGCACCTTGCCTGTAGATCTTTGAGTTGCGTAGCTGTGGATACGAAGCCTTGTATTGAAGACGTTTTCGCATTCCAGATTCGAGCTACCTCTTGTTCATTGTAGTTTAGGATTTAAATTATTTTTAAGGAAACTTCAAATAGATATTGTATTTATTCTTCATATTGGCATTGTAAATCTAGATCCTAGTGGTTCATGACTTGTACTACCAATTCTTGGGAGGTTGTATAGAAAATTCGGTCATTTTATTCCTTGTTATTAATAATCTATCAATTGAGTTATCTTGTTCTATGTTTGGCTTACCTAATATTGGGATTATGTGCCATTATGACTAGGTGGATTTTTTATTGTGAAATAGGCAAACTTCCAAAATATGTTTATTTTGAAAAGTCATTTTTGTCAAAAATATTTTTAGAAAAGTAGAATTGGAGAGTAACTGTTTGATCAGTATAATATTATGTACATATGAAACTTCTTAAGTTGTTCATTTCATACAGTCCAGAGCATTTTCTTCTTAATTTTTCTTTAATATGTAAGTGTATTTATTCCAAACTAGGAATTACTTATAGTTTGACAAACTACGGATGATACTTTGAACAGGCGTAATGTTTAGAATATCACTACATTTTATTATGATGCATATTAAGTGTTACTCCCTCCGTTTCAATTTATGTGAACCTATTTCTTTTTTGGTTTATTCCAAAAAGAATGACTCCTTTCTGAATGTGGAAACAATTTAGCTTAAACTTTAAATTCTACCCTTAATGAGAAGCTTTTATAATCACACAAATAATCTGGACTTCTTTTTGACTTGTTTAGGACTACAAATTTTAAAAGTCTTTATTTTTTTAAAATTCCGTACCCAATCAAATAGGTTCACATAAATTGAAACGGAGGGAATAATATATAATGTAATCATCTTTTGAACAGATGAAATCCATGCATAGGAAAACTGCAACGAACCTGCAGGTTATTTTTATGTGTTTGCTCACACCAGGTAGCATAATTAACGAAGTAGAAGCTTCCCTACCACTGCTTTAGTGAACAATACAGCTAAAAAGATTCCATTTTTCAGATCTATGGAAGACTTTTATTTACTTGGACAGAAACTTCCAACTAACTTTCCTTCCTTTTTATTTAATACATCTAAAAGGGACACACTCACTCATCCAAGACTTTTGTCTTCTCCTTGTTCAACACTTGCACTAGATAATTGAACTGCTACGGAGTAGTACTATTTTAGTATATTATCACAAATTAATATACCCAAAATCCTCGGTTGTTCGATTTTATCACATATTATTCTAACCAACTTAATTAAGCTTATCAGTATTTAAAAAAAGATTCAAATTTGATCGGCCATAGACAGAATTATTGCATTAATTATAATAATTAATTACTTTGTCGAGAGATTCTTGATCTTGTTTCTTTCCTTTTTGGTGCTATGTCATGTTCCTAACTGATTTAATTTCTTGACTTGATCCAACGTACTCTAGAGCGATCATGATATGATAATGGAACTATGGAACCAAAACATAAAGCAACTAAAAGTCACAATTTTTTTTATCAGTCTATTTTGTGCTCAGAACATGTTGTTGACGATATAACCATGTAAATGGGGGCAGATCTAGCATAGAACTTGGGTTCCGCCGAACCCAGTAAATTTGGTTTAAACCCTGTATAAATCTATTGAATATGTATAAATTGTTAATTTAAAATTCAGTAGCATAAACAAAATAGAATCCTGAACCTACAAGCTTCAAATCATGATTTTGCCTCTATATGTAAATAAAAATGTACACTCTAATAGTTTAAACTTCTAGACGAGACTTATGACAATATAATTCGATATGATATTAAAGCAGGTAGATATTGTAGGTTCAATTATCTCAAAGTCCACATTATTAAAAAAGAAATTTCACGTACCTAATCATTAAAAATTTCAGCGAGGGCGCGTGTTAAAAATATAATTAAAAAGCAAAAGGAATAAATGATCATATGAATAGTAAATAAGTTAATTACATTCATCTTGGAAAACATACCAACAGGTTATAATGTTGACACAAAAAGAGTACAAAATATAATTAAAACACAAAGAAATGATGAATGCTAAAGAACCTTAGTTAGATCCACGACCACCGACGATGGAAAACAAAGCTTTTTTCACCATAAAGAGTGAATTATCACTAGCTTTGCTGCTCATGCCAAAACATAATTTTGATGCTGGCGATATATCTTCATGATAATCATCAAAAGACAATCCTTGGCTACAAAAACGACGTCGTCCATTGAAATTTGAAGGTGTTGTAGGTGCAGAGAACGAGGAATATTATAGTCACCTTTATTTTCATAATGAAGAAGAAGAAGAAGAAGAAGAAGAAGAAGAAGAAGAAGAAGAAGAAGAAGAAGAAGAAGAAGAAGAAGAAGAAGAAGAAGAAGAAGAAGAAGAAGAAGGTGATAAAGGTAATTGAGATTTTTTGGAATTAAACTTCATGATTAAAGCATGAAAAATCTTGGATCTTGAACTCCTTTTAATGGATTTTTTGTTGGTGTTATTATTAATGCTTGAGTAGTAAGAAGGAGGAGGAGTAAGAGGAGGCAACAAAGAAGTTTCAGAAAATGTATTATGTTTAGGAGTACCAGGTTGTAACTCCCAAGTAAAAGGGATCGAACTTGGAACATCATTATAGTAAACTCTAAAAGAAGGAATAGAAGAAGAAGCTTTGCAATTTTCCTTTGAAAGAAGCTTAGAGAAAAACTTGTTGTCTTCATGTTTGATTCTGAATGATTTCTCAAAGCTGCTACTCATCACCATCTTGGCTAAGTTCAACTTGAAAACTTTGGTTCACAAGAATGTATATATAATGGAAGGGCTTTGTGCAAATACATTATAGTAAGGAGAATAGATTATTTATTGTTGACATGAAGATTTGAATGTATAGTTTCTACAGTAGGCCCTAGTGATAGCAACTTTGCCTGATTATAATAACACATCTCATTCTCATATAGAGATTTTTATATAGTGTAACGTATAACATATGTTTTGAACTTCTAGTATAGGTCAAATAAGTTGCAAGCAGTGACACCATCATTTGTCCAAGGGTGTTTAATTGAATTTCTTTCAATGGAAAACTACACTGCCAAGAAGACCTCATTTGTTTGCACTTAATGGAGGTCTGAATCTTAATAATCATTCGGATATCAGTCATTGAATGTGTTTATTTTTAAAGTCTGAATCATAATCATTTATATCCCAGCCATTAAGTATGTTTGTTTTTTTCACTTCACAACAATTTAATGGGTTTGAATATGTCTGTATGATTAAGATTTATAACAAAGACTTAATTTTATTCAAATGTTATCATCTACATTCTTTACTAATTGCTGTCACCGCCTGCCATTATCAACTACCACCACCACCATTCTCAACCATAAATGTTATCACTACCACCACCCACCACCCCCACCACCATCATCCTCAACCACAACCACACTCTCACCAACATCAACTGCTCCAACAAACCACCCTATCACTAATTCACCATCAATAACCATAGTCGGCACCACCCACCATTATAAACTACCACCACCCACTATCACCTTCCTCAATCACAACCACAACTACCACCACCATCCTCAATTAACTATCGCCACCACCGCCACCATCCTCAACCATAATCATCATCGCTGCGAATCACCACTGGTTATTACCCAGAACCACCACCATCAACCAAAACTATCACCAACCATCATCTTTGGTCGGCACTAACAATCACCTCTATTAGCCACCCACCGCCACCAACTACCATATGTGTATGTATGTGTGTGTGTGTGTATATATGACCGAATATTAGATTAATTAGTATTTTATTTGAGTTTTACGCTTAATAATTTTTAAATAAAGAGAAATTTTATATATTCAGATGTTAAAAAACAAACAGTCTTAAACATTTAGTATTCAGATCTTAATACACATATTAATATATTTAAATTCAGACGTCTTAATTTAAAAAAAATAAATGAAATTATAATGGGTTTTAAATTCAAGAAAAAAAACACTTTAGGACATGAGTTCGACTCACAATTGTAATATTTTAGCACTTTCCAAAGCCCCTATTCTCCAATTGTGATGACCTAAAAGGTCATTTTACATTTTAGAACTCAATTCTACGTTCTAAAGCCTTAAAATCTCTTTTTTACCCTCCTAAATTTGCGTGCACAATCCGGGCGTATTTTAGGAAAGCTTTTATATTAAAAGTTGATGAAAATAAGAACTTTTGCCTTAAAAGCTCATTTTAGTTGACTTCGGTCAACGTTTGGAGTAAACGGATTTGGCCCGTATTTTAACGGTCCCGGTGGGTCCGTAATAAAATATGGGACTTAGGCATATGCCGGAATCGAATTCCGAGGTCCTTAGCTCGAGATATGAATTTTTGTTGAAAATTGGAAGTCTGAAAATCTAATTATTTTTAAGAATTGATTGATGTTTGGCCTTGTTGATACCGAATCCATATTTTGGTTCTGGAGCCCGGTACAGGTCCAATATATTATTTATAACTATCTGTGAAATTTGGTGAGAAAGGAAAATGGTTTGACGTGATTCGGACGTCCGGTTGTGAAGTTAGAAGTTTTGAAGCTTTCTTGAAAATTTCATTTGATTTGGTGCTAAATTCGTAGTTCTAGGTGTTATTTGGCGATTTGATCGCGCGAACAAGTTTTTATGATGTTTTAGGACTTGTGTGCATGTTTGGATTTGAGCCTCGAGGGCTCGGGTGAGTTTCAGATAGGCTACGGGATATTATGGACTTAGAAAATCTAGTTTTTCTACTGTTTCAGGTGCCTTCTGGTTTCCTTCTTCGCGTTAGCGAAGACACTCTTGCAAATGTGAAGTAGAAACTGGGAGGTATGGGTTTTTATTCTTTGCGAACATGAAGGCTTCGTCGCGAATGCGGAGCGATGAGGGCATTACCCTTCACGAACGCGATCAGCTTAACGCGGATGCGAAGCATATGGGACCTGGGGGAGGGGACACTCGTCCTTCCATGCGAACGCGAGCACTGGCTCGCGAACGCGAAGGACAGGGGGAGTAGCCTTCGCGAACACGAAAGAGAACTCGCGAATGCGAAAGCCATTTGGGTTGCTGCACGTCGCGAATGCAAAGAAGGCCTGACGCCCAGACCTTAAAACATTTCAAAAACGGGATTTTACCCAATTTTCATAAACTCTCCATTAGAGCTCGGCTTAGGTGCGACTTTGAAGGGAAAACTCAACACCAATTCATAGCTTTGTACTCTTTAACTCATTTTCTTTCATTTCTAATATCACCCATTGAATTCCTAGCCCTAATCTTTGTTCTTTCATGGTAGAAAATTAGGGATCTAGGAATAATTGGAGGGTTTTGCAAATTGGGGATTTAGACCTCGAATTAAGATCGAATTCCAAAATTAATTATATATTCGGGCTCGGGGGTGAATGGATAAATAAATTTTGGTCCGAACCTCGAGTTTTGACCAAGCGGGCCTGAGGTCGATTTTTGACTTTTTGGGGAAAAGTTTTAAAAATTTTAATTTATGCATTGTAGTTGATTCCTTTAGCAATAATTGATGTTATTGAGTTAATTGTGACTAAATACGAGTGGTTTGGAGGAGGATACTAGATGAAAAGCGGTATTTGAGCATTGAGTGGCCCGTGGAGCGAGGTAAGTGTCGTTTCTAACTTTGACTCGAGAGATTAGGAACCCTTGACTTATTTTCTATATGAAATCCATGTGCGCGGCATATATGTGAGGTGACGAGTATTTATGCGCTGCCAATTTATTTATTTTTGCTTGCTTCATTCCCCTTCTTCTCATATTGTTCCTGCCTTAACTGCTACATGCCTTACTTGTATTTTCATGCTTAATTGCTACTTGTTAGACATTGTTCCTCTTTGTTGAAAGTATTAGTTATTTCATAATTTTGTTGTCTCCTATTATTTGCTTAAGCTGGTTATCGGTATTTTCAAGGCATATTCTGGATTGGTCTCACTAAGTAGTATTACTTATGTAAAGTCTCATAGTGTATAAGCTTCCTAATTGTTTGGTTTGAGGTTAAGCCTTGTTAAGGGTTATGTTATTTGAATTGTGAAACTTCTATACTTGCTGAATAATTGATACTGATATGGTGGGATCGGGTTGCACACCGCAATACGTGTGATAAGGATGAATTGAGGTGTAATAAGGGTGAATTATGATGTAACAAGGGTGAAGTGTAAATGTGATTATTGTGATATGGTGGGATCGGGTTGCACGACGCAACACTTCTACTTATATTCTGATGTTTACATTAATAAGAGGAAATAAGGGAGGAATATAAGATGTACGGTGAGATCGGGTTGTACGCCGCAACAACCTATATGTTTAAACTATTCCTTGACCATGTTAGCTGTACGGTAGTCTTAAATTGCACTTAAGGAGTGGTAGTAGCTGAACACTGATGATATACTTCGAGAACTGTATTCATTTCTTGTAAGTTACTGCTCTATTTTATCATGTTTTCCTTTCTGCTTTTATTTTATACTGTATGCAAGTTATATTGTGATTGCCCCGTTGTAGCCTTGTCACTACTTCGTCGAGGTTAGGCTCGGCACTTACCAGTACATGGGGTCGGTTGTACTGATACTGCACTCTGTATTTCCTGTGCAGATTTTGGAGCTGGTTTGGGCTGATCGAGAGGTTCGCTATAGGATTTGTCATCTAGAAGACCCAAGGTAGACCTACAGGCGTCCGCAGGCCCTGACGTCCCCTTCTATACCTCATACTTTACTGTTTTCTTTATTTCGCAAACAGATGTATTTTTTTCGGACAAATCCCTGACGTCCCCTTCTATACCTCAAACTTTACTGTTTCTTTATTTCCCAAACAGATGTATTTTTTTCGGACAAATACTTGTAGTAAAATCTTAGAATGTTCGTGAATTGTGACTCTGAATTCTGGGTAGTAATAATATATAATCAAAGTGGTTATTTATTTACTTCTGCATTCATTTTGACTTGTTTTAGCTTGCTTATTGTTAATCACTGAAACGTAAAGGAATTGGCTAATAAATCTCTAATGTTGGATTGCCTAGCAAGTGTGATATTAAGCTCCATCACGGTTCCGATGATAGGGATTCTGATCGTGACACCAATCCCCCTGGTTGTAGGAGCAACCCTACTAGGGATAACTCATGACTTTTGAGAATATAGTTTATAGAAAAAGCTTACTACTACGGATAAAATTTGAAATATTAAGGATGCTGTAAGAAGTATTATAACTAGATTAATTAATTAGCCTAATCTAGATTGTAATTATTCTCAAGCTAATTATGTCTCTAGATAGAGTGTAGACTTAAGAACACGACAAGAATTACAGAGAACCAGTTTGGATCTATGTGTAGTAGATTTTAATGGAGGCTATATTCTAGCTTTGAAGATTGATGGAGATTTATCGCGAAAGGAAGAAAGATCTACACATAGTATTCATTGGCCTAGAGAAAGCACATGATAGAATACCAGGGAAGGTTGTCCTTTGGTAGGTGATGGAGAAGAAAAGTTTTCATATCAAACATATAATGCCATAAAGGACATGTATGAAGGAGTTGTCACTAGCGTGAATAGTAGTAGGAGATATAGAGGAATATTTCATAACAGTTGGTTTACATCAGAATTCTGCATTAAGCCCCTACTTATTTACCATAGTCATGGATAAGCTAACCAACATAAATAAGATAAGGTCTCGTGGTATATGCTATTTGTTGATGATATAGTACAAATAGACGAAACTAGCAAAGGTGTTAACCAAACGCTTGAGCTATTGAAAAATACCTTATAAAATAAGGATTTTAAGATAATTAAAAGTAAGACTGATGAGTATATCCACTACAAGTTTAGTCAATATGATAAGAGCCAAGTGATAGAGTATGATCTTAAGGATTTTATTTGATTTTGTATAATGTAGGATTTGATTCTTAGAATATTTTTGTATAATAGGATTAGATATGATTTTGCATAATATTTTTGTATAATTAGAGGATCAGATATGATTTGGTGTAAATATGTATAAATAGATATATTAAAAATGCAAAACTGAAGCCATTCTACTTACTCTCTTTATATCTTTCTACATGGTATCAGTTAAGCCATAGTGATCATTTATCTTCCAAACTCCCTTTTTTTCTGTTTTCTTCTTCAATTTACTCTTCTAATCTTATCCCCCAACTCCTTACTCAATAGTTATTTTCCCCTTCCATTCCATCTCCAGTTATGTCCTCTGAAGGTTCTCCCACTAATATTTCTTCTAATTAAATCTTTAATGTCAACCATATGACTGCTATTCCCAACATCAAAAGTTTGGTTAAAGTTATTCTTGGCTTGAACAATTACTTGCTCTGGCAACATGTTTTTCTCAATATCTCCGATCGTACAATCTTGTTAGGCATGTTGATAATAGGATGTGATGACCTTTACTTGTTTTAAAATGAAATTATGCATTTTGAGCCCTTAAAAACCTCTTTTAGTATCACCTCGATTTGCGTGCACAGTCCGGGCGCGTAGCCGGAAAGCTTATATGTAAAAATCTGTGAAAATGATAAATTTTGACTATAAAATGAGTTATTTTGTCTTCGGTCAACGTTTTCAGTAAACGGACTTGAACCCGTGATTTGACGATCTTGGAAGGTCCGTAGGAAAATATGGGACTTGGGTGTATGCCCGGAATCAGATTCCGAGGTCCCAAGTCTGAGAAATGAATTTTTGAAGAAAATTGTATTCTTAAATTGTTTATAAGATTTAGAAAAGAATTTTGATTAAAATTCGATGGTATCGGGCCCGTATTTTAGTTTTGGCACCCGATACATGTCTTATATATGATTTAAGATAATTCTGTGAAGTTTGGTAAGAAACGGAATCCATTTGACGTGATTCAGACCTTAAATGCAAAATTTGATGTTTAAAGAAGTTTTGGGAAAATTTCATTGATTTTGAGGTTTAATTCATAGTTGTTGATGTTATTTTTGTGATTTGAATGTGCGAGCGAGTCCGTATGATATTTTTAAGCATGTTTGGTTTGGAGCCCCAAGGGCTCGGGTGAGTTTTCGATAGGTCGCGGGATGAAATTTTGGACTTAAGGAATTGCAGGCATGTTGGCTTCGCATTTCCCAACCTCCCTTCGCAATTCCCAGTTCGCATTTCCTAACTTCTGTTTGCAATTCCCAAGACAACAGAGGTCGGGGTTCGCAATTACAAACCCCTGTTCTCAATTCCCATACCTGAGACATGCAACTTTTATACTTAGACGATTTTAAATCCATTTTTCATATCCTCTCAAAACATAAACACACTAGAGCGATTTTTCAAAAGCTTGTTCTTCTCCAAATCAATTGTAAGTCGTTTTTAACTCATTTTCTTCAATCATTAACATCTTTAACGTGATTTCAACTTAAAATCAATAATTTTCATGGGAGAAATTGAGTGTTTTGGGTAGAACCTAGATTTTTCAAAAATTGGGGATTTGGACCTCGATTTAAGGTCTGATTTCAAAACAAATTATATATTTGGGTTCATGGGAGAATGGGTAATCGGGTTTTGGTTCGAACCTCGGGTTTTGACCATGTGGGACCGGTGGCGATTTTTGACTTTTTTGGGTAAAACTTTAGGAAACTCATTTTCGTGCATTGTGGTTGATTCATTTAGCGTTTATTGATGTAATTAAGTAACTTGTGACTAGATACGAGCGAATTGGTGGTGGAATCAAGGGTTAAAGCTATAGTTAAATCGTGAATTGTGTTCGTGGCATCGAGGTAAGTGTTTGGTCTAGCCTTAGCTTGAGGGATTATGAGTTGTGTCTTATTTGCTACATGTTAATTGTGGAGTACGACGTATAGGCATGGTGACGAGCATCTATACGTTGGTGTCAAGCATGCCCATGAGTCTTGTATTATAATTGTTATGACTCCGTTGTGGTTTATTGTGCTTCATATGTTATTATCACCATTGTTCCCTTACCGGGATGTTTGTTTGATATTAATGATCCCTTGCTGGGATGTTTGTTTTGATAGTATTGTTCCCTTGCCGGGATGTTTGTTTGATATTATCATTCCCTTGCCGGGATGTTGTTGAAATATCATTGTTCCCTTGCCGAGAAGTTGTTATATTGCTCTTGTTCCCTTACCGAGATTCCTTGTGATTACTGTTGGCTTGTAACTGGGAGCGGGTGGTACGCCTACCACAAGATATAATAAAATGGGAGCGGGTGGTACGCCTACCACAAGATATAATGAAATGGGAGCGGGTGGTACGCCTACCACAAGATATAATGAAATGGGAGCGGGTGGTACGCCTACCACGAGATATAATGAAATGGGAGTGGGTGGTACACCTACCACGAGATATGTGAAATGGGAGCGGGTGACACGCCTTCCACGAGATACAGCAAATGGGATCGGGTTGCACACGTGCAACAAGATGTGAAAAGAAAGTGAAATCTGCCTTTATTTTCCTTATTCTTGTTAGTGGTTGGATTTTGATTCCTTTATAATTCTCTTAATGTTCTGTTTTTACCTGTTATTCCCCGAAGCATGTTTTCCCCCTCCCATCTTTACTTGTTTATTCCCGCTTTACTTTCCGCTGTATATTATATAACTGTACAGGTTTATTTGGTGGTCTGGTCCTAGCCTCGTCACTACTTCACCGAGGTTAGGCAAGACACTTACCAGCACATGGGGTCGGTTGTACTGATACTACACTCTATGCTATGTGCAGATCCCGGAGCAGCTCTTGGATGTAGTTGGAGGCTACCTTCAGTCCACGCGGAGATCCAAGGTAGACCTGCAGGCGTCTCCTCTATCTTTTATTTCCTGTTTCAACTTTTTGCTTCAGAAACAGTGTGTCTTTTATTCTCGGACCTTGTATTTAGAAGTCTTAGACTGTTTGTGATACTGTGACACCAGGTTTTGGGTGATTAAGGCTTAAGTAGTTGTAATAGATACAGATTCAGATATTTTATTATTTTTCTTCCGCTTAATTAAATATCCCGCTGTTTATACGTTATCGCTTTTATATTTGTTAAAAAGAATTAATTGGACAATGGAGTAATTAGTTTAAAGGATTGGCTTGTCTAGCTCACATTAGTAGGAACCATCACGACTCCCGAGGGTGGAAAATCCGGGTCGTGACATAGGAGCAAACCTATTGTTGTATGTGAAAGTAGACAAAACAAAAGAAAGAAAAATCAAAAAGAGATGAAAATATGATGTAAGCGCTTACATCGAAATTCTTGTGACGTAAGCGCTTACCTCGATATTCTTATGATGTAAGCGTTTACATCGACATTCTTATGATATAAGCGCTTACCTCGGCAGGGCATTCAAATGCCTATAAATAGGGGTCTACATTTTCATTTGTAGATCATCCCAAAACTTCTTATTTCTCTCTTCGATTAATATAGAGCTATTCTTTGTGTGGCCGTGGAACATGCAAAAATTGTTGAACCACGTAAATCTTGTCTTGTCTTGTCTTGTACAAGTTATTGCTTTTTTCTCTTACATATTATTTTACTTCTATTAGCTTGACACGCTTCCTAACAACTGGTATCAGAGCACATACAATATATTTCTGGTAGAAAAGTATAGTATTGGTGCAGGTACTATTCACAAGAATAGTGCAAAACTATTGATCATTATTACTATTCACAAGCACTATTCACATAAATTATTTTTTTGTGAAAAATGGCATCGGAAGAAGGGAAAGTTAAGATTGACAAGTTCAATGGCAAAGATTTTGGATTCTGAAAAATACAAATAGAGGATTATTTGTACCAAAAAAAATTACACTTACCTCTAACCGAGATGAAACCAGAGACTATGGCCAAAGCGGATTGGGGTCTATTAGATCGCCAAGCTCTTGGTGTAATTTGTTTGACGCTAACACGAAATGTGGAATTTAACATCATTAACAAGAAGACCACTACAGGCCTGATGAAGGCGTTATCAAATATGTACGAGAAGCCATCTGCTTCAAATAAAGTCTATTTGATGCGTCGATTGTTCAACTTAAAGATAATAGAAGGTGGATCAGTCACAGAACATATCATTGAGTTTAATATAATATTAACTCAGTTCGGTTCTATTAATATAACAATTGATGACGAAATCAGGGCGTTGATTCTACTATCATCTCTACCGGAGAGTTGGTCTGCAACAGTAACTGCAGTTAGCAGATCATCAGGAAGTACCAAACTCAAATTGAATGATATTAGAGACGTGGTTCTAAGCGAAGATATTCGCTGAAGAGAATCAAGTGATTCCCCAGGATATGCTTTTAATACCGAAAGCAGGGGGAGATGCAACCAAAGAGGACATAGTTATGGTCGTGGCAGATCAAAGTCAAGGAGAAGAGGACAATCCAAAAATCGCAAGGACATTACTTGTTGGAATTGCGATAAAAAGGGTCACTACAGTAGTCAATGTAGAGAACCAAAGAAGAAGAAGGAAGAAAATTTAGCAAATATAATTGCTAAACAAGTCAGTGATACACTAATTTATTGTGCAGACAGTCCAGTCGAATCTTGGATTCTGGACTCAGGTGCATCCTTTCACTCTACATCATACAAAAAATTATTGCATAATTATATTGCTGTAAAATTTGGGAAAGTTTATCTAGCAGACGGAAAACCTCTCAACATTGTCGGGAAAGGTGAAGTTCGTATAAAGACTTCACAAGGCACGCTATGGAAATTGCAAAATGTACGACATATTCCCGGCCTCAAGAATAATCTGATATATATGTGTCAAATTGACAGTGAAGGATATATAACAACATTCGGCAACGGATCGTGGAAGATAACCAAAGGAAATTTTGTTGTGGCACGAGGCTTCAAAAGGGGAACACTGTATGCAACTACAATACAGAGAGATACTATAGAAATAGTTGATCATGATCGTGATACAACATTGTGGCACCGGAGGCTCAGGCATATGAGTGAGAAGGGAATGAAGTTGTTGGCATCCAAAGAAAAGTTGCCAAACCTAAAACATGTTGAATTAGGTTTGTGCGAAGATTGCATTTACGGAAAACAAAAGAGAGTTAGTTTCTCAAAGGTGGGAAGGACTCCAAAGAAAAAGAAGCTGGAACTAGTGCATACAGATGTGTGGGGACCAGCTCCTGTAACTTCTCTATGAGGCTCATGCTATTATGTCACCTTCATTGATGATTCCACAAGAAAGGTATGGATTTATTTTCTGAAAAATAAATCTGATGTGTTTGTTACCTTTAAAAGACGGAAAGCTGAAGTTGAAAATCAAACAAGTCTAAAGCTAAAATGTCTGAAGTCTGACAATGGAGTGGAGTATGATAGCCAAAAGTTCAAAACATTTTGCTCGGAGAATGGGGTCAGAATGATCAAGACAGTTCCTGGAACACCGGAACAAAATGGGGTTGCTGAGAGGATAAATAGAACCCTGAATGAACGAGCCAGAAGTATAAGAATACATTATGGATTTCCGAAGTATTTTTGGGCCGAGGCTGTTAACACGGCAGCTTACCTCATAAATAAGGGACCTTCTGTACCACTGAATTTTGAAATTCTTGAGGAGGTATGGACAGGAAAGGAGGTAACTCTCTCACATCTGAATTTTTTTGGTTGTGTTGCTTATGTGCATGTAAACTCTAGTGATAGAGATAAGCTTGATCCTAAAGCCAAGAAATGTTTCTTTATTGGCTATGGTGATGATAATTTTGGTAATCGGTTTTGGGATGATCAGAATAGAAAGATCCTAAGATACATGAATGTCACATTTATTGAAAATGTGATGTACAAAGACAAGATTGAAGTAGAACCAACCAGCACCAGCAAACAGACATCCGAAACAGTTGAGTTAAAAGAAATCTCAGAAAATGAAGTGGCTAGAGGGATTAAAACTGATTCTGAAATTGAAGATGAAGAACCAAAAGCCGAATTTGAAGAAAAACTAGAAGCCAAACCTAGACCAGAACTAGAACCGAAACTAGAGATAAAGTCAAATGCGGAATGAAATCTGGAATCAGGACCTGAATCAAATTCGGGTTCAGTTACTCATGAACCTACATTGAGGAGATCTAAAAGAGTCACGGATGCTCAAGATAGGTTAACTCTCTCTCTTCACTATTTACTTCTAACTGATGCTGGAGAACCAGAGCATTTTGTTGAAGAAATGCAGGTAATAGACTCTGATAAGTGGAAGCTAGCCATGAAAGAAGAGATGAATTTTCTTCAAAAGAATAAAACATGGATACTTACGGAGTTACCAAAAGAAAAGAAGGCATTGCATAAAAAGTGGGTGTACAGAGTCAAGGAAGAGCATGATGGTAAGAAGAGATACAAAACACGATTAGTAGTAAAAGGCTTTCAGCAGAAGGAAGTAATTGACTACACCGAGATCTTCTCTCCTGTAGTCAAATTAACTACTATCAGGTTGGTGCTAAGTATCGTAGATGCAAAAAATTTGCATTTGGAGTAGCTAGATGCTAAAATTGCTTTCTTGCATGGTGACCTTGAAGAAGACATCTACATGAAGCAACCTGAAGGCTTTCAAGTTTCTAGTAAAAAAAACCTTGTGTGTAAGTTGAAGAAGAGTTTGTATGGTTTGAAACAAGCTCCCCGACAATGGTACAAGAAATTTGATGGATTCATGCATAAAAATAGTTTCACACGATGTGAGATGGACCATTGCTGTTATATCAAAAATCTTGATGAATCCTATATCATTTTACTGTTATACATTGATGATATGCTAATTGCAGAATCTAGCATAAATGAGATCAATTTGGTTAAATAACAACTGGCGGAGGAGTTTGAAATGAAAGACTTAGGACCAGCTAAGCAAATGCTTGGGATGAGGATTAGCAGAAACAGGTCGGAAGGAACCTTAAAGTTATCTCAAGAAAAGTACATACAGAAGGTACTAAGCAGATTCAGTCTTCATGATGCAAAGACCAAAAGCACTCCACTCGGAAGCTATCTAAATCTGTCAAAGGACCAATCACCTAAGATAGATGAAGAAAGGACGTACATGTCCAAAGTTCTGTATGCTTCAGTAGTAGGAAGTTTGATGTATGTTATGATTTGCACTAGACCTGACATAGCTCATGTAGTTGGAGTTGTCAGTAGATACATGTCAGATCCAGGAAATGAGCATTGAGAAGGTGTAAAATGGATATTGCGATATCTCAAAGGCACATCAGGTATGCCACTTTATTTTAAAAAGAGCAATATTATCTTACAAGGTTTTGCTGATGCAAATTTAGGCGGCGATCTGGATAGTCGAAAAAGTACCACGGGCTACGTGTTCACCTTGGGTTGTACTTCTGTTAGTTGGATATCCAGACTTCAGAAAAGTGTTGCTCTATCTACCATTGAAGCAGAGTACATGGCAATCTCAGAAGCCGGAAAATAGATGATTTGGCTCAAGAATTTTCTTAAAGAGCAGGACAATTGTGAGCTTTTCAGCGATAGCCAGAGTGCAATTCATCTTGCCAACAATCCAGTGTTTCATGTAAGATCGAAGCATATCCAGTTGAGGTATCATCATATCCGAGAGTTGATAAATAAAGGAACTCTTTCCCTACAGAAGATACCAGGATCAAAGAACCCGTCAGACATGTTGACCAAAGTTGTCGGTGTTGACAAATTGAGGCTGTGCGCTGCCTCAGTTAGCCTTCAAGATTGATAGCGTGAAGGCACCACTAGAGAATAGCAAATTTTTTTTCTTTCTTGAATTAATATAGGTTTGAGGGGGAGATTGATAGGAGCAAACCTATTGTTGTATGTGAAAGTAGACAAAATAAAGAAAGAAAAATAAAAAAGAGATGAAAATATGATGTAAGCACTTACATCGACATTCTTGTGATGTAAACGCTTACCTCGGCATTCTTATGATGTAAGCGCTTACATTGACATTCTTATGATGTAAGCGCTTACCCCGGCAGACATTCAAATGCCTATAAATAGGGGTCTACATTTTCATTTGTAGATCATCCCAAAACTTCTTCTTTCTCTCTTTAATTAATAAAGAGCTATTCTTTGTGTGGCCGTGGAGCAGACAAAAATTGCTGAACCACGTAAATCTTGTCTTGTCTTGTGCAATTTATTTCTTTTCTCTCTTACAAATTCTTTTCCTTCTATTAGCTTGACACGCTTCCTAACAGTTGATGGTTCCTCTCCCTCCCCTTTACTATATCAGATAACCCAGACTCTACTGCCCTAGATCAATGGCTTCATGAAGATGCCATTGTTATTTTTTGGATAAATGCCACTATCTCTGTTGAAGTTTTCCAACAAATCTTTGACGCCACTTCTGAACCCACTGCCAAAGAAACTTGGGACTCCATCCATCAATTATTTTTGGATTATGCATCGGCCCGCCAACTTCAAATTCAAGATTGAAATGCAAAATTTGAAAAAGGAATCCATGTCTATGTATTCTTATGTTCAAAAGTTCAAGCACTTGAGAGATTCTCTCCTCGCTCTCGGTGTTTCTCAAACCAATGATGAATATGTGCACTAATTTTTGAATAACCTTCCAGCTGAATATGATCTTGGTGGATAATGTTCATTCTCAATCACCATTGCCTTCATTTGAGAGGACTAGAGCTCTTCTTGTAAACTCGCATCACCTCTCGCAATACTACAGATGGTGCACTTCAGTCTACTGCTCTAGTTTGTCACCATGGTCGTGGTTCTTTTAAAGGTTGTGGTCGTGGTCGCAATTATTCTAATGGACATGTCCCTCAGCAATAGTTTACTCGTCCCCATGGTTCTTCCTCTTTTCAGCCACAACAACAGTCTTCTGCTTGTGTTTTATCTACTCAATAAAGGCTTTCTTCTTATACAACATACCAGCCACCTATTACCCCTACTCCACGAATTTTAGGTGTTGCTCCTATCACCGTTTAATGTCAGGTGTGTAATAAATTTGGTCACACTGCTCGGTACAGTTCTACAAATTCTTCAGCTAGTACAAATGCTATCTCACTCTCTCATTCTCTTGCTGCAATGAAAGTTAATGACACTATCTGGTATCCGGAACTGGTGCTTTCGCTCATATATCGTCTAACTCTGGTATACTTCATTCTCCTTATTTATACTTTGGTTCTGACAAAATTTTCATTGGCGATGGTTCCTTACTATCCATCAAAGTTATTGGTAATTCTATCCTTAACACTCCTCTGCGCACCTTCAAACTAAATGATGTTCTTCATGTTCGTTCGCTTAGTGCTAATCTTCTTTCTGTTTATAAGTTTTGTAAGGATAACCAATCTATATTTGAATTTTCTAATTCTAGTTTTTGTGTGAAGGAAATGGTGACGGGGAAATTAATTTTTCAGTCCAGTAGTACCGGTCCTCTCTATCCCATATCTTCTAAAGATGTTACTGTCTCCTCAGGCCATCATGCATATGTTACAAGTCGAGTTAGTCCAGAACATTGGCTTGTAATAAGTTTAATCCTTCGGTTTAATCATTTTTTCTTCGTAATAAGTTTCTTTCATGTTCTCAATAGAAATTTAACTTTGCGGCTTGTAATGGTTGTGCCTTAGGAAAACACCATAAGTTACCATTTCAACTATCACAATCCTTATCTCATTCTCCTTTTGAGTTAATTCATAGCGATGTATGGTGCTCCCATATATTTTCTGTGTTGGGTTTTCGTTACTACATGATATATTTGGAGGATTTTTCTCGATATTGTTGGCTTTATCTTTTTAAGAATAAATTTGAATTTTTTTCCAGCTTTTCAAAAATTTCATGCTATGATCAAAAATATATTTGATGTACATATCAAATATTTCCAATCTGATGGTGGCAGGGAATATTTCAACTCTCACTTTCAATCCTTCTTTAATAAACATGGAATACTTCCTCGTCATAGTTGTCCCATACACAGGAACAAAATGACGTAGCTGAGCGAAAACACCGTCATCTTATAGATACAACAGCACCTTGTTATTCCAAGCTGGGTTACCTACCTCTTTTTCGCTTGAAGCTCTGAATTTCTCTTTTTTTTTTGTGAGTAACCTATTGCCTGTACACAAATATCAGTCTCTTTTTGAGCAGCTCTACAATAAGTTACCTGTTTTTTTTTTTTATCTCTGTACCTACCCCAATCTCACTACCATTGTTCCCCGTAAAGTTTCTCCTTGTTCAGCTGCATGCGTCTTTTTAGGCTACTCGGAAAGTTACGAAAGGTTTTCGGTGTTATGATCCTTGCACTAAGCGTGTTTATATATCTTGACATGTTACTTTCCATGAAGATGTCTTCCCTTTTAGTAACCAACAATCTCAATGTCATTCACTACCTTCTTCTTCACATTACTCAATATCCCCCTTTCTTAATCCCTCTGTTTTACTTCCAAAATTGGTTAATGTCACTCCATCTTTTTCCTGTCTATTCCCTGTTTCATCTTCAAGCCCTTCCTCTTTTGTTCCTTCTGTAACAGTTAAAAATACTATTTCGGTTACCAATTTGCATCCTATGGTTACTAGATCCAAAAATGGGATCTTAAAACTTAAACCCCTAGTCTCTTTAGTACCCTATTCTTCTTCTTCTTATCATGAACCAATTACATTTACCGAGGTTAGCAAGTATTCTCGTTGGCGTGATGCAATGAGTGATGAATATAATTCTCTCATCCAAAATAAAACATGGGTTCTAGTTCCATCGTCTCCTCAATAAAATCTCATTGGGTGCAAACGGGTATACCGTGTTAAACGTGATGCAAATGGTCAAATATCTTGCTATAAAGCACGCCTAGTTTCTCAAGGTTTTAAACAACAACCTGAGTTGGATTTCCTAGAGACTTTTAGTATAGTTGTCAAGCCTACCACTATTCGCACTATCCTCAGCCTTGCAATCATGCACTCCTGGTCAATACGCCAACTTGATGTAAAAAATTCCTTCATTCATGGTCATCTCGATGAAGTTTTTTATATGAAACAACCCCTAGGTTTTGGTGACAAAGACCATCCCAATCATGTGTGTCGTCTACAAAACGCACTGTATGGTTTAAAACAAGCACCTAGAGCATGGTTTTATAGGTTTGCCTCCTTCTTAACCTCTTATGGTTTCTTCAGTAACCGATCTGATACTTCTCCCTTTATCTTTCGAGATGAGAAAGTCCTTCTTGTTCTTCTCTTGTATGTTGATAATATTATCTTTACTTGAAACTCATCATCTCATCTAAACTTCTTCATTAATCTTCTACAACGTGAATTTTCAATGAAAGATCTAGGCTCCTTACATTCTTCTTAGGCATGGAAGTTCATCATTCTTCCTCTGGCATCCTTCTATCCCAATCCAAGTATATCCATGATTTGTTGTCTAAAAATGGGTTTCAGAATTGTAAGCCCGTCTCCACTCCTATTAATCCTAAGCTTAAACTCACTCTTTTTGATGGTGAGTTATTGTTTGATCCTACGGAATATAGCCGTCTCGTTGGATCCCTTTAATATCTCACCTTCACTCGTCCTGATATTTCATATGCTGTGAGTTGTGTATCTCAATTTATGCATGCTCCACGTTCCTCTCACCTCCTTGCTGTTAAACGCATTCTTCGATATCTTATGGGTGAACTCATGGCCTTTTTCTTCAGAAAAACTCTCCTCTTACTCTCACTGGATACTCTGATGTTGATTTGGCTAGTGGTCCGGATACATATTATTCAGTCATGGGATATTGTTATTTCATTGGCTCTAATTTAATTACATGGGCAGCCAAGAAACAACCCACATTTTCTCGTTCTAATTCTGAAGCTGAATATCGAGCTATTTCTTCGATTGCCGCTGAGATTTTGTGGTTTCAGTCATTATTCAAAGAACTTGGTATCTTACTTTCTAGTCCTGTTACAATGTATGTGATAACATTAGCATTATCTATGTGGTTGCTAACCCTGCACAACATGCTCACACTAAGCACATAGAGATTGACCTCATTTCGTCAGAGATAAGGTTGCAAGTGGCGATCTCATTGTTACACAGACCAACAGAGAAACAGATATCTGACATCTTCATCAAAGGATTATCAATTTCTCGGTTTCATATATTATGCTCCAATCTTCAGATTACACCTCATGCTCAGCTTGAGGGGGGATAATAGAGTATAATCTTAAGGATTGTATTTGATTTTGTATAATGTAGGATTTGATTCTTAGAATATTTTTGTATAATAGTATCAAATATGACTCTGCATAATATTTTTGTATGATTAGAGGATCAGATGTGATTTTGTGTACATATGTATAAAAAACTGTATTAGAAATGCAAAACTGAAGCCACTTTCTACATAAAGTTAAGGTGAAGCCAGATGGAATTGCGGTGCTAAAATGCAAACGATTTAGATATTTGGGATCATTGTCTCAATAGAAAGGAATAGTATATAAAGATGTTATTCATAGGATTAAAATCGGATGGTTAAAATAGAGAAGTGCTATCGGGGTGTTATGTGACAGAAGATGCCAAGGTGAAAGACAAGTTCTATAGAACAACTACTCCCTATGTTATGTAATATTGCATGTTGGGT
Organism: Nicotiana tabacum; assembly: GCF_000715075.1. NCBI lineage: Eukaryota > Viridiplantae > Streptophyta > Magnoliopsida > Solanales > Solanaceae > Nicotiana > Nicotiana tabacum. Next base: position 47,254,638 of record NC_134089.1, on the reverse strand, counting down.
TGCTAAAATTCAATATATCCACAAGATAAATATTGCAGAAATACAAATGCTAAGATGGATGTGTGATAACGCAAGACTAGATAAGATTAAAAATGACTGCATTTGCCAGAAGGTGCAAGTAGCACACATTTACGGTAAAACGAGAAAAATGTCGCTTGAGATGGTTTGGTCATGTCCTGTGTTGGCCTACAGATGCACCCGTCCATTGATATGAAACTATGATGGAAAATATATTAAAAGGGGACGAGTTAGACTTAAACTTACATGGAAGACAGTTGTCTCGAAAGTCCTAAAAATCCTTGGAATGAATGCAGATTTAGCTAAAAATAAATAGGGCACAATGGAAGAGAAAAATCCATATAGGTGATATCTACTAGTTGAGAATATGTTTTAGTCTTGGTAGAGAACTTCTATTATTATTATTATTATTATTATTATTATTATTATTATTATTATTATTATTATTATGTAGATATGTACTTATTTTAAAAATCTTAATGAAAGGAATGAGAACTCATATCGCCAACTTCAATTTATTTGGGATTGAGACGTAATTGTAATTGTTGTAATTATGTCACCGGATCATGACATAAAAGTGTAAAATTGATTAAAAAACATGTACCATATGTTATAAGCCAACTAACTTCATCAATTCTGGTTTTCCTATTTCTATGCTAGTACTTCGGACAAAATATTACAAAATTAAAAATTCATACTGAAATTTAACGCCGGCAGTACAATATGCATATCTAGAGCAAAGGACAAGGAAATAAATCGAAACATAGCTAGAGCCTAGAGAAAGGCGACTACTGCTGCCTCTGCGGTCCTTACCATCATTAATATCGATATTGTTACGATCAGCGTGTCCCCTGCTATTTATTGCACCTTCTTTTTCTCATAACTACTATACTTTTTGATAAATTTATGCACCTGAAACACGAGACGAAGGTTAGGTGCGACGACAATCCAAGTAATTGCATAGAGATGAATTTAGAATTTTAAATTAACGATTGGAAAATATTGTTGCTCCTTATTTATTTGTGATAATAATACCATGGAAAATATCATCACTCCTCATTTCTTTCTCATGTTAGATACCAGCTTTAAGTAATATGAATAATTAAAACTCCACTCAATTTATATTTAACTTGTTGATGGTTCAAGGTTTACTTGGTTGGGTTACGAAAATTGGATTAATTTGAAAATCAAGTAATATTCATAGAGACATACTTTCTTTGTAATTTGAATCAAAGCATTTTGTGATGCCAAGCGGTGAAAACACAATCCATTGAATACCAAGAAGGCAAGATCTTCAACGTGTGGTATTTCGACCAAACACGAATACAAGTAATACTTGCACTATGAGCGAGTTGTGCTAATTTTTTTTTTTTTTCGATACGTGAATGCGCTCACCACATCAATACGCTACATCTGTCACTGGTTGCGAAATTAGGTGCAAATTAAATGGAGGAATGTGAGATAATAATTTCATGAAATCCATATCTTCTAGTTCTCTACGAAGAAAACTGATCAATCGTGTCATAAAAATAGGACCATGGACGATAGACCCTAATCCCACATCCCAGGACATTTAAGTTAGGCCAAAATATAATAATTATATGGCCTACATAAATTTTCCTATTTCATATAAAAAGTTAAAAAACATATGGTATCCTGACAAACCACTTTCTCTGGTGGATCAAGGGTCTTACTGCATGGGTCCTGATGATCATTTATATATCAAGTTTTTAATGCCTGTCAATTTCTTCTCCAAAAAAATTCGAAGTTTTCATTATTGGATTGAGAAATATGCTACATTTTATTTTGGCAAAAAAAAAAAAAATTAGAGGTTGATATTTGGGACTTCTATTTTATAAAATATAAACAAATCAATCCAGATGATTTAATCTATTCAAACAAAAACTATACAAAGAAATAAATACAGTCGTTATCACTTCTCTAACCGTTTAAGTTTGAGTTTATATAAGTATAAATTGTCAGCATAAAGAATTTTATACTATATATCAGGTTATTGTCGCAAGTAATCTGTCTTATTATCTTATTTTCTAAATCAGTATTAAAAAATTTACACTATTTAGCTGTTGTATTGCAGTTAACTTGTCAGTGTATATAACTTAAAACTCTTTAAAATTTATACATTGACATATAAATAGTTTTGCACTTAATTCTACTTTCAAGATTCAAGATTAGGTAATTAGTGCTCAGTGTACTAAGGTACAAGATGGGAAAAAAAAGCACGGATAGCAAATTCCTTAGGCTAGATAGAGTGGTGGTTATAAATTACTAGGTAGCCGTACAAAACTCGGCCCAATCATATGAACAATGGTCTGTCTCGTCTAGTTAGTCCTTCTTGACATCAAAAGTCGTTAGTATTGAAAAGACCCTGGTATTAGCTTCGAAAAATCTAGGAGGACAGCTTGCCGAGCCTATGGTGGACGTCGGTTGGGTTGTCGTATAACATTTAATATCAAATCAATTACCATATTTGTCGGAATCAAATAATATCTAACATTAAGATTTATATATAATTATCGAATAAGTGACTTGATTGTGTAAATATTTCTACACCACCAATTCATAAAACATAAAATTCATGTGTAATTACAGGGTGGAAAGTAAGAGTGAAAAGTCAACGATTGACGAGACTAGCTTGAAAAGTCTAATGAGATCTCTCGTAGGGTGTGTTTGGTACGAAGAAAAATATTTTTCGAAAAATGTTTTTCAATTTTCTCATGTTTGGTTGGCTTAAATGTTTTGGAAAATATTTTCGTTATGAACTCATTTTCCTCCAATTGGAGGAAAATGTTTTCCTTATCAAGAGAAGGGAAAATATTTTCTAAAACTCCTTCTCAAGCTTCCCCAACCCCCACCCCACCCCCTCCCACCTGCACAAAAAAAATTTACTTTTCTTTTTGTAATTTAAATTTTTATTTTTTTTCGTTTTACTGCCCCCCCCCCACACCCCCTCCAAATATTTTTTAAATATATTTTTCAGTTTTAATTTTATTATTTATCGATTTAAAGGCTCAAAATTTTACAAGTTCGAAAATTATGAGTTCGGAGGTTTATATGTTTGGAAGTTTACGGGTTTAGAAATTATAAAGTTTACGGATTCGAAATTCCACGGTTTTTAAAGTTTAACGGTTCAAAAGTTTATGAAATTTGTGGGTCCGGAAGGTTGTTGGTTTGAAAGTTTATGGCTTCATGTTTATTATATCTAAATTACTTATGAATACTCTTGAGAAGTCATTTTCTTTAATTTGCGTACCAAACACCAAAAAATGAATAAGATTATTACTTGTTTTCCAAGAAAACATTTTCTTGGAAAATATTTTCCACGGAAAACATTTTCCTTTATACCAAACACACCCTTAATATTGAGAAAATTTCTTAGTTGTATATATATTAATCGTGGACGTAATGCCATTGACCTGTATTTCACGTGACACTGCTTCTTTTTCTCCACCATGCTTATTCTTTTTTTTCATTTAAGGGTGACGATAGAGCCAGCAAGTGTATGTAATTGTACCTGTAATGGTTTCTTTTATTTTTTATTTTTACCTTACGTATCTATGTAGGCTGTAGCCGTATATATATATATATATATTTGAAACTATCTGCTTTTCCGATTAAAATTATCAGAGTCAACCATTGAATTAATTAATTAAGACGAAGATAAGCATGAAACGAGGTTCATTTGGGCGAGCGTAGATTGTAATACCACCAAATTACGAAGAAATTATGAGCAAGTTGCCAAGTTTACTGACAAGAAAAAAATAGAACTTGTTTAAATATAAGATTAGATGTCTCCAGTACATTTCAACCGACCAAGTGGGAAAAATGACGACCCCAAAGAAACCTCTCTAAAAGGGAAAGGAGAAACTTAGCTAATTTAATGACTAGTATGAAGTATCCAAGAGCAATTAATCACATTACGTTCCAGCTCCTTCCTAATTGTAGATATTTTTTGGCGCACATAATTTTATACAAATTATTGGTGTTGGTCTCATATATATATTGTCACTATTCAACGTGTAAATATGTTTTGGTAAAATCAGCTAAATCTCAGCTGTACAAACTCATATTCACAACATGCAATTGATATTTTATATACAAAGAAGAGAAAGCTTCAGAGAGAGATGAAAACATAGAGAAACTGTATTTCTTAATTGAGTAAAATCTGAGAGTACTGTATACGGGTGAAACCGGTGAAATCGGGGCTAATGAGCACCCCAATTTTCCAATGAGTCAAAACGAAGCAAGGACGTAACTACAAGGAATCAGAACCGAGGCTAGGAACCTCTCGTACTAAGCACCTACCACCGAAGACATCGAGACCACGCCCCTCGGACCCGGTTCGAGCCCCATGACTCCGGGAAACACTGCAAAGCAGTTGCACACGACTAGTGAAGGTCCGTGATATCCACACTCGATCGGGTATCACGGCATGAATCTCGGCCCGTATCTATAGCAGATTAGTGATTAACGAAAAAGAAGAATTTTACCTTTCTTAGAATTGTACTAGAGATAGAACTCTTCTACTATATAAAGGAGATAGTTTTTATTCAAGAAACAAAATGTAATAGTTTTTATTCAAGAAACACAATGTAACATGCGTATTAAGGCAATATATATTTGTTTTCTCTGCTTCTAAAAGTTATTCAAAGTTCTTATTTTTGCTCATAGTTCTTTATAAGTATTTGGCTTCGAATCGAGGGCAGAACAATCACTAAGTTCGCACCCGAGCTCCGACCTAACATCACAATTGGTTTGGTTATTTATTCTATCTTCAATTCACTTATTTAACGTTATTGATCATTTGTATTGAATTATTCCACTTATCCTTAAAACTGTGTATAAATTCAATTATTATCCATTTTTAAGGGTAAATAGTTTGGCACCCACCGTAGAGCTAAGGATAATAGTAGTAATTTAATACAAATTTACCCTAATTTACGCTTGTTCATTGAGATTTTAATTTCAGGTCAACCTAAAAATATCAAACTCTCAGTATGCTCACTTGAACGTTGATGGTTGTCGCACCTCCTTTTTCCGCCCCCGCGAGGGTGTGTGGGGAGTTTTTCCAATTAAAGGACAGTCGAAACGGGATTTATTTCTTTATTTCAGAGTCACCACTTGGGAGATTTAGGGTGTCCCAAGTCAACTATTTTAATCCCGAATCGAGGAAAAGAATGACTCTGTATTACAGTCCGCGCACCAGAAATCCGGATAAGGAATTCTGTTAACCCGGGAGAAGGTGTTAGGCATTCCCGAGTTCCGTGGTTCTAGCACGGTCGCTCAACTGTTATATTTGGCTTGATTATCTGATTTTATACAAATATGGACTCATGTGCAAGTTTTATCTTTTTACCGCTTTCATTATTATATTTTTTAAAGAATGTGAACATCGTTTAAAAACATGTCTTTGGATTGGGTCACATAAAATGCATCCACGATCCGGAACGTATTTTTATTCAATGTTTTGGGATTTGGATTTGGGTCGCATAAATGCATACCTGTGTTTAAGAATGTATTATTATTATATCGCGCCTAAAGCAATTAGCGATTTATTACTTTGGGATAGGGCCGTGAAATTTGCTAAAACGACTCCTCCTTAATACTAAGAAATTAAATGTACATTTATTGAGGGCCCCGCAATCTATACATTTTATTTAGCGAGGCTCATCTCATTTATTTTCCTAAATGGATAAATCTTAAAGCAACTACATTTTGCTATTTAAAAATAGTCTCTAAAATGAATAAAGAAAATCCTAATTAATTACGTTTTTTTTTTATTATTATTATTTAAGAAAACATGACATGCTAATTGCTTGATTCATACAAATATTGATGAAAAAGGAATTTTATTCTTAATTTCGAAAATTATAAGTTAAATAAAAATTCAACAACTAATATTCAAAATAAACAAATATAGCTAGATTAAAACTCAGCATTGTTATTTTTTTAAAAAAATATTATTGACATTAATTATTCGCAATCATTTGAAACTAAATTTAACCATAATTACTAAAGCTTATTAGAAAGTTTATTAGACTTAAACGTTCTTCTAATCTTGCTTAAGCTCAAGTCATGCCTTAATGCCTAATTTACGATGTTTAATTTAAATTCGTGTCTTAGCTAAATTTAGCTACTTGTTCATGATCAACCTATAATCTTGAAGCCTTCATAACTAGTGAATTAACCTATTTTGCCGAACCGATTTATTACAGACTAACTTATGATATTATTTTCTTATTCCAGTTATTATTTAGTAATTCATGAAATAGCTTAAATACAATCAACAAAAGGAACAAAGAAAAAAACGAAATTAAAACTTCAAATTTTCATTCTTCATATGTATTCACGCTTCATATTTCGGATTACAATAACCAGCTTTTCAGTTGTGTATCTGATATTGGAAGCAAAAGAAAATGAATATGAGAATCAGCAGCAGCAGTAAAATCAGTACAACACAGCAACAATAGCCCAGCAACAGTAACAACCCAGTAACAGACCGGTGGAGTAGTAATCCCAAAAAACAAAAACTTCCAGCTTTGATGAAACAACAATTAATTCTAATTTCAAACAACAAAAGAAAGCAGAATGTTTTTTCTTAGTTTTTTTTTTATTTGAAAGCTTAAATATTTTTCGGAATTTTCTATCTCTTAAATGCGCAGCCCTTTTCTCTTTCTTATTTTCAGATTTGTTTCTCTCTCTCGTATCTGTGTATTTTTCTCTCTGTCTTTCTCTATTTTTTCTCTCTGTCTATTGTCTTGTGTTCAAGACTTCATATATATAATCCCATCCCATAAATCTTTCCATTAATTAAAATCAATACTTTTTCTCTACCCAACCCATTATCTTTCCACTCATCCCCATTACATTAAATAAACATATCACACCACCCCATTTCATTTTATCCCCCATGCTTCATTTAAAATAATGCAAGATTCCCCCTTTAAATTAAATCTTGTCCCCCCTTTATATTAAATAATCATATCACAACCCACCTCATTTCATTTTGTCCCCCATGCTTCAAATAAACAATTACAAAATGTACAATTCCTAAACTACCCCCTCCGACCTTACTGAAATTACCAAACTACCCCTGAACGTACTACAAATTTACCAAACTACCCATCAGCTATAACACATCAATTAATCAAACTTAACCAAAATATAGACAATATGATCAATTTCTAACAATGTTCAAACAACAATATGAACACGGATGAACATCATAACAACAATATCACATGAACACGATTTTAACAACATTTTAACAACAAATCACATGAACACAAATTGAACAACAAAGAACAACTAAAATTTGATTGAACAATATTTTAGCAACAAACCTATTTTCGGATTTAAACAACAACAACAACAATCAAACAAGTATATTTAGATTAAATTCAATAATATTGAACTTAAAATCAACCATAACAACATTACAACCAACAATTCCTATATCAAACTTAAACAAGATTATGAGACAAATTCACGAAATAATCATAAATGATAAACAAGAAATCAAACTATACAAAATTCGGATTCAAGATCATCCAAACAAAGTATGAACATGAATGAATCTATTTTAAACAACAAACATGATGGATTTAAACGATTAAACCAACATATTTCTCTAACACAACTAAATTCTTTAAACAAATGACAAGATCGACGAAGAAACAATTATGAACTTAAACTTGAACTTAACAATATTAACAATTTCTAACAATACATAAACACATGAAACAAATTGAAGAAATAGTTAATTAAATTTCAATTTGAATCTAACAAACATCAAACTAACAAATATTCACTTAAACAATAATACAAACATGAAATGAATATGAAAACAACTAATTAAACTTCTATTTTGAAATCTGAAAATTAATTTAACAAACAACATGAACAAACTAGAAAATTATTTCAACGACGAACAAATCAAACAAGAATTAAATCACTTCTTTATTTTGGATCCGAAAAATACCAAACAAAATATGGACGATAAGTGAGATTCAAAACCAACTAACCGGAGATGAATCAACGATGAACTTGCATGAAAACAAATCTGTCCGAGCCTCGACCAAAGTTCGAACAAATGACGACGAAGACGAAGAGAAATGAAGCAGCCCGCAGCTGGAACGATGAAGTAAAGCAGCGACGCCGATTCAAAACAGCAGCAACTCGACCTCGTCGTGACTGGGAGGAGGAAAATGAACAGCATCACGGCAGCAACAACATCGTGGCAGCAGCAGCGACGACCAGAAGGAGTAGAAGAAGAAGCCGCGACAGTAGCGGCGTGGCGCAGGCAGGTTGTTTGGTCGTCGTTGGTGCTCGCGACTGTGGTCGGAGCTCGTGACTATGGTCGCGCTGGCTGGGGTTCGATGACGAGGAACGCAGCCATGGCTGCTAGGGAAGCAGTGGTCGTCCATGGATGTCGAGCTCAAGTTGAGCTCGACGAAGAAGATGAAATCAAACGCGGGCAGCCATGGCGCAAAAACAAAAACGACAATGGTGAAGCTTGAGGGCAGCCATGGTTATGTGGTGAAGGGGTGGTTGTGGTGGAGATGGTGAAGTAGCCATTGATGGAGCTTGTCTTTCTTGAGGAAGAAGAAGAAGAAAGATAGAAAGGGGGGGCGGGTGAGTTTTGCAATTTTTAGGGTTTTCTTCATTTTGTTTTTGTTTTGTTTTTGTATTGTAAAATGTAAGACAAAGGGGTTTGGGTCTTTTGGGTTATGGACTGGGTCGACCCAGTTCGAAATAGACTGGGTCGTAGGGAAGATTGGGCCATTTTTTGGGCCTGTGGCTTGAAATTGAAGAAGAGGCCCAATTCCGACTTTCTTTATATTTTCGCTCTCTTTTCTTCTTTTATTTTTCTAAAACTAAATTATAAAAATACTTAAACTATTATTAAGAACTAAATTAAGTTATAAAAGCGCAAATTAACTCCCAATAACAATTAACGCACAATTAAGTATTAATTAAGCATAAAATTGTATATTTGGACATTAAATGCTAAAAATGCAAACGATGCCTATTTTTGTAATTTTTAATTTTTGTAAAACAAATTTAATTACTAACAATTGTAGAATTAAATCCTACATGCAAAATGCGACATATTTTTGTATTTTTTATTAATTTAGCAAATAAACATGCACAGACAAATACAAATAATTATTCAAAATATCACAAAATATCACAAAATTGCACACCAAAGAAAAATCATTTTATTTTTGAATTTTTTGGGAGTAATTCTCATATAGGGCAAAAATCACGTGCTTACAGCTGCCCCTCTTTGCCCGAAGACACGAAGGGTTTTCGTGCAAAGATAAAGCGAGCGATTTTTTGCCCATCCGAGTACTCTGTGTGAAGCATTTTTTTGAAAAAGATTTGACCGAACCTTTGCTTCAAAGGTTTCCTACATATCCTGGGCTAAACAGGAATCAGGTCAATGTAGTTCGGGAAGCTTTGGTAGCTGGGACTACCGTTGGACTACAATGTTACTGTTGTTGCATGCTATTACTACTGCTTACCGATCTCCTTGTTACACTGTGCTTAAAAGAAAACAAGAAGCTAAGCTATACTGCAATTTTTCTTGTTGCCTTGCTTTCTTGTCTGCTTGCATTTTTTCCGGTGCTTTTCTTCTTTTTGACACATGCACTTGAGTTTGTGCTGTGACCTCTTGTTGCAACCTTCTGTTTCCCGGTGCCGGTGAATTTTATTGTTTCCTGCTGGGGATTCCTATTGTAACCCTCTATTTTATTGTCCTCTGACTTGATCTTGAAATGTATGCCTCAGTTATCTGGGCGGGCTCCCAACTTCAATACTTGAAATGTATGCCTCTGTTATCTGGGCGGGCTCCCAACTTCAATGCTTGAAATGTAAAGACTGAAATGTATGCCTCTGTTCTATGGGCGGGCTCCCAACTTCAACAACTGAAATGTAAAGACTGAAATGTATGCCTCTGTTATATGGGCGGGCTTCCAACTTCAATGCTTGAAATGTAAAGACTGAATGTATGCCTCTGTTCTATGGGCGGGCTCCCAACTTCAACAACTGAAATGTAAAGACTGAAATGTATGCCTCTGTTATCTGGGCGGGCTCCCAACATCAACAACAACTTTTAAAAATAAGCGACATTCCTCTCTTCAGGCGGGCTCCTGACTTCAAATACACAACTTTTAAAATAAATGCCTTTCCTCTCTTCAGGCGGGCTCCTGACTTCAACAACAACTTTGAAAATAAATCGTCATTCCTCTCTTCAGGTGGGCTCCTGACTTCAACCAATACATCGCCATTCCTTTCTTTAGGTTGACAAGATTTCAACAACTTTTAAAAACACCTTTCCTCTCTTCAGGCGGGCTCCTGACTTCAACAACAACTTTGAAAATAATCGCCATTCCTCTCTTCAGGCGGGCTCCTGACTTCAACAACAACTTTGAAAATAATCGCCATTCCTCTCTTCAGGCGGGCTCCTGACTTCAACCCATACATCGCCATTCCTTTCTTTAGGTTGGCAAGATTTCAACAACTTTTAAAAACGCCTTTCCTCTCTTCAGGCGGGCTCCTGACTTCAACAACAACTTTGAAAATAATCGCCATTCCTCTCTTCAGGCGGGCTCCTGACTTCAACCAATACATCGCCATTCCTTTCTTTAGGTTGGCAAGATTTCAACAACTTTTAAAAACGCCTTTCCTCTCTTCAGGCGGGCTCCTGACAACAACTTTGAAAATAATCGCCATTCCTCTCTTCAGGCGGGCTCCTGACTTCAAACAATACATCGCCATTCCTTTCTTTAGGTTGGCAAGATTTCAACAACTTTTAAAAATGCCTTTCCTCTCTTCAGGCGGGCTCCTGACAACAACTTTGAAAATAATCGCCATTCCTCTCTTCAGGCGGGCTCCTGACTTCAAACAATACATCGCCATTCCTTTCTTTAGGTTGGCAAGATTTCAACAACTTTTAAAAATGCCTTTCCTCTCTTCAGGCGGGCTCCTGACAACAACTTTGAAAATAATCGTCATTCCTCTCTTCAGGCGGGCTCCTGACTTCAAACCATACATCGCCATTCCTTTCTTTAGGTTGGCAAGATTTCAAACACTAAATCGCCATTCTATTCTTCAGGGGGCTCCTGACTTCAACAACTTCTTCTTTTTTTTTCAAATTCAAACTTCTTCTTTTTTTCAAATTATCCTAGGAGAAAATTCATCAAACTAGGATTTGATATCTTATCTTAGGAGAAAGATTCATCGGACTAAGATTTGATATCTTATCTTGGGAGAAAAATTTCATCAGACCAAGATTGTGACTCTAGGAGATAAATCGTCAGACTAGGTCCATTTTGTTGTGATCTTAGGAGAAAGATTCATCCGACTAAGATTTTATCTTGGGAGAACAATTTCATCAGACCAAGATTTTGACTCTAGGAGATAAATCGTCAGACTAGGTCCATTTGTTGTGATCTTAGGAGAAATATTCATCCGACTAAGATTTTATCTTGGGAGAACAATTTCATCAGACCAAGATTTTGACTCTAGGAGATAAATCGTCAGACTAGGATTTGATATCTTATCTTAGGAGAAAGATTCATCGGACTAAGATTTGATATCTTATCTTGGGAGAAAAATTTCATCGGACCAAGATTGTGACTCTAGGAGATAAATCGTCAGACTAGGTCCATTTTGTTGTGATCTTAGGAGAAAGATTCATCCGACTAAGATTTTATCTTGGGAAAACAATTTCATCAGACCAAGATTTTGACTCTAGGAGATAAATCGTCAGACTAGGTCCATTTGTTGTGATCTTAGGAGAAAATTCATCCGACTAAGATTTTATCTTGGGAGAAAAATTTCATCAGACCAAGATTTTGACTCTAGGAGATAAATCGTCAGACTAGGTCCATTTGTTGTGATCTTAGGAGAAAGATTCATCCGACTAAGATTTTATCTTGGGAGAACAATTTCATCAGACCAAGATTTTGACTCTAGGAGATAAATCGTCAGACTAGGTCCATTTGTTGTGATCTTAGGAGAAAGATTCATCCGACTAAGATTTTATCTTGGGAGAACAATTTCATCAGACCAAGATTTTGACTCTAGGAGATAAATCGTCAGACTAGGTCCATTTGTTGTGATCTTAGGAGAAAGATTCATCCGACTAAGATTTTATCTTGGGAGAACAATTTCATCAGACCAAGATTTTGACTCTAGGAGATAAATCGTCAGACTAGGTCCATTTGTTGTGATCTTAGGAGAAAGATTCATCCGACTAAGATTTTATCTTGGGAGAACAATTTCATCAGACCAAGATTTTGACTCTAGGAGATAAATCGCCAGACTAGGTCCATTTTGTTGTGATCTTAGGAGAAAGATTCATCCGACTAAGATTTTATCTTGGGAGAACAATTTCATCAGACCAAGATTTTGACTCTAGGAGATAAATCGTCAGACTAGGTCCATTTGTTGTGATCTTAGGAGAAAGATTCATCCGACTAAGATTTTATCTTGGGAGAAAAATTTCATCAGACCAAGATTTTGACTCTAGGAGATAAATCGTCAGACTAGGTCCATTTTGTTGTGATCTTAGGAGAAAGATTCATCCGACTAAGATTTGATATCTTATCTTGGGAGGAAATTTCATCGGACCAAGATTGTATCGGGAGGGAAATTCATCAGACTAGGACTTTTTATCCTAGGAGAAAAATGTAAAGATCAATGATTTGAGAAACTTACCTTCGTAATTCCTTCTTTTCTTTTCTCCTTCCTTCGCGCTGCTTTGTTCTTGCTTGCTGGGGATAATACCACTGCGGTAGTTTTCTTTCTTCCCCTCCTTCAAATTCAATTTTTTTTTCCAGAATTTATTTTCTCTCAACACTGCTGGGGATAAAAGTGTTATCTTCTTGGGATAACGTCGTTGAGGATAACGTTGCTGGGGAATTTTATCCCTTCAAATCGATGTTTCATTCTTCTGGAAGCTCCTAGGGATGATAATGGCTTTTGTTTTTCTGAGCACAAATGTCATCCTTTTGTTCTGTCTGCTGGGGATCAATTTCCTCCATTGGAAACTTATTATAATGGGGCAACACTGGTTCAAAGACCACTTCCCTTGAGACTGGTGTTATTTTTTATTCTTCCTCAAATGGGTACCTGACTTCCAGAAAACTTTCCAAATGAAAGGAAAATTTTCTGCCCCAGTTTTACAGTCTCCCTTATGGCATGCATTTCTGTCATCAATGCCATTTGTTTTACCTGTTTCAAAACAAAATTTGTTTGCTTAAAGCGTGGTAGTTGGTTGTGATACTCCACTGGGACGGCTTTTCCCTTTTTCCTTCCTTCTCTGCATTCCACAAGGGATGATATTATTTGCTTGGGATAATCCTTTTTGCTGGGGATATCCCTCTTCTTTTGAGGCACAGCTCGGTAACTGGCATTTCCCTGACCTTTTAGTCTCATATGAATTTCCCAAATCATGCTCATTGCTCTCCTTGATTTGTCCACGGGCTTTGGCCTTGAGGTTTAATAACCTTTGATTTCGGCAAGGATATCCCTCTTGACACTCGTCAATCCTTTTGTCAATTCCCTTTTGCTGGGGATATCTTTCTTGAAACTGGCCTTGTGCTTGTTCCTTGCTGACTATACCACTTGGATGTACTAGCCAGATCTTATCTTGGAAAGCTGATGGCCTATTTTGAAGTCATTTCCCACTGGTTCTGACCAAACAGACTCTACTGGGGAAATTTCTATGAAAGGAAAAGATAAAAGGAAACAGAATAAAAGACAACGGAAAAAGATGACTCTTTAATAAAAGAAACTATAAATAAAAACCTATCAAACGCAAATACCGACTCTAATGGTCATGACATGCACATGTGGCCTATCCTCTGCCATCAATCATTTTTCAAGACCTTCAATTGGCAATTCCCCATCTGATTCTCAATCTTATTCGACTTGTAGTGCCTAAAAGGTTTTCACTATCAAGTCTCTCTCATTTTGGTTTTTCTCTCAGATTTCATCGCCTTATGGTGCCTGTGAAGGTTTTCACCGATAAGACTCTCTCATTTATATCACTTTCCAGCTGGGGATTTGGAGTGTTGTTGGTATGACTCTCTCTGCTGGAGATTAGAGTCCTTTCTGTTGTGGAACAGAGTGTTATGTTCACCGGTAAGACTCTCATTTGTCTGACTTGGCATCTTTTGCAGACTGGTCAGAAGGTCTTTCTTTGGACCGTAATGTGGTTTTTTTTGGATAGGCTTAGAAAGAAAGGGTATTAAAGGCTCAAAAACAAATCAAATTTGGGGTTCAAAATTACAACCTTCGAAATCATATTTGTTTACAACAAGCGCAACCCTTGCCCCAGTTTCTTGCTTGGGGATTATTTATTTATTATATATATTTTTAAATTTTTTTTTTGTTACACTATGCATATTACGCACATTATGCGCACTATGCACCCTATGACCGAGCCGTGAAGCGCCTACGTATCCTCTTTGAGGAATCAGGTCAAACGTAGTTCCCAATTCCTCTTTTTTCATTTGACTTTCTTTTGTTTTTGTTTTTTTTCATTTTTCTTTTTCTTTTTCGTTTTTTTTTTGATTTTTCTTGACCTTCCAGGCTCGTATTTCCTAGTCGTTGCTATTGATTCCGAACGAGGGGTATGAAAGAAAATAAATAAGGCTCAAAAGGGGTAACGAAGGATAAAGTGTTTAGGTAGCAGAATAAAATGCCTTCGTCATTCCAGTCTTCAAAACATGCCAAGTGCAAACAACACAATTGAACAATAGATTTATAGTCTCTTCCGATGGTGCTGGACTTGACAATTATATTCAACATCTGTTTGTTCATTTGTCACTTCTAAAGCACCGTTGGGCGACACTCTCATTCTCATTATTATGAACGACCCTCATGCCAATTTAGGCGAATCTTTCTTTAACGGTTTTCTTTGTGTTTAACTTGCCCCAGTTCCACATGACTCGGGCTCCAAATAATCTCAAACCGTTCTTATTTCCTTTAAATGCTTTGATCACCTTCCTAGGGTTTTATGATTAACTTTTAAGACTAGGCCCAAACTGTGTGCGCATGTCATGTCACTGGAATCGGCGCTGAACAAAATGATAAAAGGACTAAACAAAAGATGACTGGAAACAATAAAAGACCGGCTTTTGTATTAGACTACCGGTGAAATGGTTTGAATAATAAAACAAACAAAACAACCAGAATAAAATCTTAACACAACCTTGACAAAACATAAACAAATTGATATGACAAACTGGAAAGATAAGAAGGTTTGACACAAGACAATATTCGGATTACAATCCTAATAATCCGAACAACAGAAATGACAACAAAATAAGACACCACCCGCTTCTCTTTTGCTAACCAAGGAACGGAGCGTCCTCCCACTTTATCAAAATTGGCATCTTTAGCCACTGAGCTTTGCATCAGTATTGTCTAGACCATTTCCAACTTCGATATCGTCAACCTTAGTCAACAAGTCCCAATAGGATTCGAGTGCTTCTACTATCAGGCCTGATCCCCGCAAAGTGTGCTTCTGGGTCTTGTATTTCCGGCTTACCACAAACCAACCACCTTCTTTCTTTGCGATTCAAAACAGGTTAGAATGGACTCCGTCGGTCCCCATTATTAATAACATCTTTTTTTTTCATTTTCTTTCTTTCTTTTTTTTTGATTTTTTTTTTTCATTTCATTTTTTCTTTTTTTTTCGATTTTTTTTTCATTTTTTCTTGTCTTTTCCTTGTTTTTTCATTTTTTTTTCTTTCTTTTTTTTTTCGATTTTCTTTCTCATTTTTTTTTCGATTTTTGTTTTCATTTTTTTTCATTTTTTTGTTGTGGTCGAATCTTATGGAGATTGCCTACGTATCATGACCCCGCATGAATCAGACCTTGCGTAGTTCGGACCAATAAAAGATAAACAATATTAATCATTTTTTTTTAATTTTCATATTAAAATAAACTGGGTTTTAAAGGTTTGAAGATGACCTACAAACTCGAAAATCAAACAACCCACATATTCTAATTAAAGATTTATAACCTCGAAACAAAAAGGTCAGCTTCCTTTCCCCGTTTGACAAATGCAACCAAATGGCTATTTTTGCAAATGTGGCCCCTTCCAAATCTCACATGAATTTTGAGGCCGGGGAGGATTATTTTGACACTTTACAAACTTGTTCGTTCTTTTATGAAAATAGCCTTTCGACAACTGAAAGATACTCTAAGGCTATTTTGGCAAGAACGGTTTAAGACACTGTTGAAGCTAGCTCGGCTTATTTTTGACTAAAAAAAAAAATTCACCTGACCGTTGACTCTTTGTTTTTTTTTTCAAATTACAATAAAAACCAGGTGTTGCAACACGGCCCTTCAGCGCCTCGGGGACGAAGATTTTTTAAGGCTGTGTGGGTCAACTGAACCAAATTTTAAAAAATGACCCAAAGGTGGCTGTTTATGCAAAGTCAGCCTTCCGGCGTCCCTTTCGGGAACATTCGGCTATGTCTTGATAAAACAGCGTCACCCGACTTCTTTATGACAAAACTAAAATTTGACATATTTTTTTTTTTGGCTATTTTGTTTTAGCAAAAAGTGGAGGCTGGACACTACCCGACTTATTTATGAAAAAATTAAAATTTTGACATGTTTTTTATTTATTTATTGGTTTTTGGCTATTTTAGCAAAAATGGGGGTTGGACCCGATGATGGTTGCCTACGTATCTCACATCCGGTGAGAATCAAACCCGCGTAGTTCGGGCAGGTCATGAATAAAGTAAGTAAACTAATTTTAAATTATTATTATTTTGAATTTGTAAAAAAACTGCTTTGAAAGAAGAAATGAAGTATATATATTTTTTTTGAATTTTTGATTGATTTTCTTTTTGAAAGAAAGACTTCTAAGAATTCCTTTTCTTTTGATTTGAACTTTGAGAATTTCAAAAGTAAAAGGAAGATTTTTTTTTGTTTTTTCTTATTCTAAGAAGAAAGAAAATATTTTTTTGGAATTTTACCTTTAATAAATGAAATGCTTTCTAAAAAAAATATTTTTTTTTTGAATTTTGAATTTTCTTTTCAATTTTTAAAGAAGAAGGAAAATATTTTCGAATTTGTTTTATTTTATTATATATATATTTTAATAATTAAAAAGACTTTCTTAAAGAAGTCAATAATGGAAAATATTTTTGGATTTTTTGTTTTGAAAATTGGGAGTCTAAAAAAAAACTTTTCTAGACTTTTTGGCAGGACAAATATTTTTGCAACAAATAAAGATATATATACATTTTTGGAAATAAAGAAAAACTTTTTGGATTTTTATATATATATATATATTTGCAACAAATAATAAAACCACTTTCAACGCGACTCTTTTTATTTTATTATTTTGAATTTTTCAGAAACGAATAAAAAAAAACTATTTTAAAAGTAAGACTCTTTTTCATTGTCATTTTCAGGGGAAGACAAACTATTTTCCTTTATATATATATATATATATATATATATATATATATATATATATATATATATATATTATTTTTTTGAAAAATAAGACAAAACAACGATTTTTTTTTCTTTCTATTTTTTCTTTAGTTTTAATAAAACAAACTAATAAGACATTTTTTTTTCATTTTCTCAAAATTTCGGCAGAGTTTTGGCAGTATTTGGGCATTGGTTTTTTTTTTCAAAAATAAACAGTCAATTCCCTAACCGCTATTTCTTTTTTTCAATTTTAAAATATTATTCATGATATTCAAAAGTCAGTCAACACACAAATCCGGATCAAATAAATGCGCAAGTAGCAGCAAGTAAGATGCATCAGGATGGTCATTTTTTTTTTGGTACACCTGTCCTAGACAGACCCAACCCCTGTGTTGAGTCTCCAAAGTCAAATGCACGTGATGCAAACAATCGCTCCTACTAGGGATCCGGCATGAAGCTGAGTTATTCTAAGTGAAAAAAAAACCTGAGGCATATTGATCTAGCCCTGGCTTACCCAAACGGACAGTTTGAGCCGAAGCGGGGGCAACGTACCGGGAGCACGAAAGTCTACCCGGCCTAGTTACTTGTCCCAACTTCGTCTTATTTGGTATGACTTTAACAGAAAGGTGGGCCACGCGCACGTGTGCACCATAAATTTAGAAGACTCAGAAAGAAGGGGGTTTCGTAGCAGTTATATATATTCATAATTCAAATAATATTAAAGCGGTAAAAGTGTCATTTAGCACATTGGGCATATATCATGTAAAAAAAATCAGATAATAAATAAAGCCAACTATAACAATTATTTTAAGCTCGAATTCTTGAACCCTGAACCAGTGGTTCTGGGTTTTGTCCCCAGCAGAGTCGCCAGAGCTGTCACACCTCCTTTTTCCGCGCCCGCGAGGGTGTGTGGGGAGTTTTTCCAATTAAAGGACAGTCGAAACGGGATTTATTTCTTTATTTCAGAGTCGCCACTTGGGAGATTTAGGGTGTCCCAAGTCACCTATTTTAATCCCGAATCGAGGAAAAGAATGACTCTGTATTACAGTCTGCGCACCAGAAATCCGGATAAGGAATTCTGTTAACCCGGGAGAAGGTGTTAGGCATTCCCAAGTTCCGTGGTTCTAGCACGGTCGCTCAACTGTTATATTTGGCTTGATTATCTGATTTTATATAAATATGGACTCATGTGCAAGTTTTATCTTTTTACCGCTTTCATTATTATATTTTTTAAAGAATGTGAACATCGTTTAAAAATATGTCTTTGGATTGGGTCACATAAAATGCATCCACGATCCGGAACGTATTTTTATTCAATGTTTTGGGATTTGGATTTGGGTCGCATAAATGCATACCCGTGTTTAAGAATGTATTATTATTATATCGCGCCTAAAGCAATTAGCGATTTATTACTTTGGGGTAGGGCCGTGAAATTTGCTAAAACGACTCCTCCTTAATTCTAAGAAATTAAATGTACATTTATTGAGGGCCCCACAATCTATACATTTTATTAAGCGAGGCTCATCTCATTTATTTTCCTAAATGGATAAATCTTAAAGCGACTACATTTTGCTATTTAAAAATAGTCTCTAAAATGAATAAAGAAAATCCTAATTAATTACGTTTTTTTTATTATTATTATTTAAGAAAACATGACACGCTAATTGCTTGATTCATACAAATATTGATGAAAAAGGAATTTTATTCTTAATTTCGAAAATTATAAGTTAAATAAAAATTCAACAACTAATATTCAAAATAAACAAATATAGCTAGATTAAAACTCAGCATTGTTATTTTAAAAAAAATATTATTGACATTAATTATTCACAATCATTTGAAACTAAATTTAACCATAATTACTAAAGCTTATTAGAAAGTTTATTAGACTTAAACGTTCTTCTAATCTTGCTTAATCTCAAGTCATGCCTTAATGCCTAATTTACGATGTTTAATTTAAATTCGTGTCTTAGCTAAATTTAGCTACTTGTTCATGATCAACCTATAATCTTGAAGCCTTCATAACTAGTGAATTAACCAATTTTGCCGAACCGATTTATTACAGACTAACTTATGATATTATTTTCTTATTCCAGTTATTATTTAGTAATTCATGAAATAGCTTAAATACAATCAACAAAAGGAACAAAGAAAAAAAACGAAATTAAAACTTCAAATTTTCATTCTTCATATGTATTCACGCTTCATATTTCGGATTACAATAACCAGCTTTTCAGTTGTGTACCTGATATTGGAAGCAAAAGAAAATGAATATGAGAATCAGCAGCAGCAGTAAAATCAGTACAACACAGCAACAATAACCCAGCAACAGTAACAACCCAGTAACAGACCAGTGGAGTAGTAATCCCAAAAAAACAAAAACTTCCAGCTTTGATGAAACAACAATTAATTCTAATTTCAAACAACAAAAGAAAGCAGAATGTTTTTTCTTAGTTTTTTTTTATTTGAAAGCTTAAATATTTTTCGGAATTTTCTATCTCTTAAATGCTCAGCCCTTTTCTCTTTCTTATTTTCAGATTTGTTTCTCTCTCTAGTATCTGTGTATTTTTCTATCTGTCTTTCTCTATTTTTTCTCTCTGTCTATTGTCTTGTGTTCAAGACTTCATATATATAATCCCATCCCATAAATCTTTCCATTAATTAAAATCAATACTTTTTCTCTACCCAACCCATTATCTTTCCACTCATCCCCATTACATTAAATAAACATATCACACCACCCTATTTCATTTTGTCCCCCATGCTTCATTTAAAATAATGCAAGATTCCCCCTTTAAATTAAATCTTGTCCCCCCTTTATATTAAATAATCATATCACAACCCACCCCATTTCATTTTGTCCCCCATGCTTCAAATAAACAATTACAAAATGTACAATTCCTAAACTACCCCCTCCGACCTTACTGAAATTACCAAACTACCCCTGAACGTACTACAAATTTACCAAACTACCCATCAGCTATAACACATCAATTAATCAAACTTAACCAAAATATAGACAATATGATCAATTTCTAACAATGTTCAAACAACAATATGAACACGGATGAACATCATAACAACAATATCACATGAACACGATTTTAACAACATTTTAACAACAAATCACATGAACACAAATTGAACAACAAAGAACAACTAAAATTTGATTGAACAATATTTTAGCAACAAACCTATTTTCGGATTTAAACAACAACAACAACAATCAAACAAGTATATTTAGATTAAATTCAATAATATTGAACTTAAAATCAACCATAACAACATTACAACCAACAATTCCTATATCAAACTTAAACAAGATTATGAGACAAATTCACGAAATAATCATAAATGATAAACAAGAAATCAAACTATACAAAATTCGGATTCAAGATCATCCAAACAAAGTATGAACATGAATGAATCTATTTTAAACAACAAACATGATGGATTTAAACGATTAAACCAACATATTTCTCTAACACAACTAAATTCTTTAAACAAATGACAAGATCGACGAAGAAACAATTATGAACTTAAACTTGAACTTAACAATATTAACAATTTCTAACAATACATAAACACATGAAACAAATTGAAGAAATAGTTAATTAAATTTCAATTTGAATCTAACAAACATCAAACTAACAAATATTCACTTAAACAATAATACAAACATGAAATGAATATGAAAACAACTAATTAAACTTCTATTTTGAAATCTGAAAATTAATTTAACAAACAACATGAACAAACTAGAAAATTATTTCAACGACGAACAAATCAAACAAGAATTAAATCACTTCTTTATTTTGGATCCGAAAAATACCAAACAAAATATGGACGATAAGTGAGATTCAAAACCAACTAACCGGAGATGAATCAACGATGAACTTGCATGAAAACAAATCTGTCCGAGCCTCGACCAAAGTTCGAACAAATGACGACGAAGACTAAGAGAAATGAAGCAGCCCGCAGCTGGAACGATGAAGTAAAGCAGCGATGCCGATTCAAAACAGCAGCAACTCGACCTCGTCGTGACTGGGAGGAGGAAAATGAACAGCATCACGACAGCAACAACATCGTGGTAGCAGCAGCGGCGACCAGAAGGAGTAGAAGAATAAGCCGCGACAGTAGCGGCGTGGCGCAGGCAGGTTGTTTGGTCGTCGTTGGTGCTCGCGACTGTGGTCGGAGCTCGTGACTATGGTCGCGCTGGCTGGGGTTCGATGACGAGGAACGCAGCCATGGCTGCTAGGGAAGCAGTGGTCGTCCATGGATGTCGAGCTCAAGTTGAGCTCGACGAAGAAGATGAAATCAAACGCGGGCAGCCATGGCGCAAAAAAAAACCGACAATGGTGAAGCTTGAGGGCAGCCATGGTTATGTGGTGAAGGGGTGGTTGTGGTGGATATGGTGAAGTAGCCATTGATGGAGCTTGTTTTTCTTGAGGAAGAAGAAGAAGAAAGATAAGAAAGGGGGGGGGGGGGGGCGGTAGTTTAGTGTTTAGGTTAGGGTTTTCTTGATTTTGTTTTTTTTGTTTTGTTTTGTAAAATGTAAGACAAAGGGGTCTGGGTCTTTTGGGTTATGGACTGGGTCGACCCAGTTCGAAATGGACTGGGTCGTAGGGAAGATTGGGCCATTTTTTGGGCCTGTGGCTTGAAATTGAAGAAGAGGCCCAATTCCGACTTTCTTTATATTTTCGCTCTCTTTTCCTCTTTTATTTTTCTAAAACTAAATTTTAAAAATACTTAAACTATTATTAAGAACTAAATTAAGTTATAAAAGCGCAAATTAACTCCCAATAACAATTAACGCACAATTAAGTATTAATTAAGCATAAAATTGTATATTTGGACATTAAATGCTAAAAATGCAAACGATGCCTATTTTTGTAATTTTTAATTTTTGTAAAACAAATTTAATTACTAACAATTGTATAATTAAATACTACATGTAAAATGCGACATATATTTGTATTTTTTTATTAATTTAGCAAATAAACATGCACAGACAAATACAAATAATTATTCAAAATATCACAAAATATCACAAAATTGCACACCAAAGAAAAATCATTTTATTTTTGAATTTTTTGGGAGTAATTCTCATATAGGGCAAAAATCACGTGCTTACAATAATTATCATGGCGAAAACAACGATCTGGTGCCTAGCAACGAGGCGCCCCCTGCCGATCCCAACGGAGTCCCAGTTGCAGACCCAGTCGATGCTAACTCGCAGGTGGCCATCGACGCCAACCTGCTTACCGACCCCCAGAACAGCGTTCGCGGAGGAGCCCGACCAACGACTCGAGGAGCGCCCGAAGGCGAAGGCGACATGGTCAGTCTACGATTGATCTTCAAAATATTGCAGGCTCAACAGCCGGTGATATCGCAGCTATAAAATCAAATCTGCGCCCCCAGCAGAGTTGAGCCCGAACCATCTCAGGGAAAGCACCCGAAGAAATGAGCAAGTCACAGAAAGACTGAGTGAAGCTGAGCCCAGGACCAGCCTCGAAATAATAAAGATGCTTGAGTAACTAACAAAGCGGGTGGCATCAGGGGAGGAAAAAGATTGAGGCCGACGATGAAAAAATATAGACCTATAACTCCAGAGTCTATCAAATCTCAGGAGCGCCCCCGATATCGAAAGGCCTGGACTCCAAGAAATTTGTCCAAAAGCCTTTCCCTCCAAGTGCGTTACCGAAGCCAAACCCAAAGAAGTTCCGTATGCCCGATATTCCGAAGTATAATGGAACCACATATCACAACTTACCCCCAAATTCTATTGATTCGTTTGTTACACTTGCAAATGCCTTTGTGAACGCGCATGCCGGTGCCATCAAGGTCGACACCAATAAATCAGATGTTTCAAGGTAAAACAAAGAGAAAACAAAATGCTCAAGGAGTTCGTATTGAGGTTTCAAATGGAACGGATGGACTTGCCCCCGATTGCGAATGATTGGGACGTTTAGGCAGGAGCAAAGCCAAATGATCACAAGGGTGGTCAATTTATCACTTTTCGTCGAAATATTACACTCTGTATATAGGTAAAATATTACCTTTTAGAGGTATATAACACATATTGAACACCCTTTGTCGGGAATATTTTTTTAGTTCTTTCAAATTTGAATACCCTTGGAAAAATTCCTAGTTTCACCATTGCGTTCAGGCGTTCACTCAAGGACTTAACCCCTGAAGCTCCTTGGATTCACAGCAGTTAAAACAAAATTTGATAGAGTACCCAGTAGTAACTTGGGCTGACGTCCATAACATGTACCAGTCAAAAATCAGAACTAATTAGATGACTAAGAGAGTTGCCGATCATGAACCAAGACCGAACAGAGACAGGTATCAACCGTATAGCGGGGATCAAAGGAATAACGAATCTTGTCATAGCCCAATAAGAAATGAGAATAGGAACGATCGAGGCCACAATAGCCGGGGACTCATTAGCAAAAATAGTTTCGATAGATCACTTTGGGACAGGGAGGAACCAAGGTTATCGGAATATAACTTCAATGTCGATGCTGCCAGCATTGTATCTGCCATCGGGCGCATCAAGGATACCAAGTGGCCTCGAACATTGTAGTCTGACCCTACAGAAAGAGACCCTACCTTGATGTGTAAGTATCATGACACTCATGGCCATAGAACCAAGGACTGTCGACAGTTAAGAGAAGAAGTGGCCCGATTATTAAATAACGGGCATCTCCGAGAATTTTTGAGTGATCGAGCCAAAAACCACTTCAGGAATAGGGACTCCAACAAATAGACCGAACAAGAAGAACCCCAGCACGTCATCAACGTGATCATTGGAGGGGTCGATATCCCTCATGGTACGATGATAAAACGCACTAAAGTATCTATCCCGAGGGAGAAATGCACCTGAGATTATATCCCGGAGGGAACTATTTCATTCAACGACGAGGATACCGAAGGCATCATGCAACCTCACAATGATGCACTAATAATATATGTACTTATCAATAAATTTCGAGTTAAGCGTGTGTTGATTGACTCAAGTAGCTCGGCCAACATCATTAGATCAAGGGTCGTAGAACAGTTGAGTTTACAAGACTAAATATTGACAGCAGTCCGGGCATTGAATGGATTCAACATGGCATGCGAAACCACTAAAGGGGAGATAACCTTACCCATGAACACCGCCAGAAGCATCCAAGTAACAAAGTTCTATGTGATTGAGGGGGACATGAGATATAACGCTCTATTCGGAAGACCATGGGGTCACAACATGAGGGCGGTACGTTCAAACTTGCACCAGGCTTTGAAGTTCCCTACACTGGGAGGGATCAGGACAGTGTATGGGGAGCAGCTGGCCACAAAGGAGATGTTCTCACTCGATGAAGTACTCCCAGTACCTATCATTTTGACATTAAAGAGTGTAGAGCTAGTCAGAAAGGCAAAAGCTAAATAGCAATCACCGATGTCGGTCTTGGTCGGACTGGAGGGATGAGGAACCGATGAGGAAGATGATTATGAGGTTCCTAGATCATTCATAGCTCCTAATGATACCGATGCCACCCAATCTACGGTCGAAGACTGCAACAAGTCATATTAACCGAACACCTACCTGATCGGAAGGTATACCTAGACACGGGGTTGACCCCCGGGCTCAGAAAAAAACTCATTATTTTCCATAAAACTAACATATCTTGTTTTGCATGGTCCCATCTCGATATGATAGGGATCCCGTCGGAGATAACCACTGATAAGATGAGTTTAGATCCGAAGTTCCACCTGGTTAAACAGAAGAGGAGGCCTCAGTCTAAAGTCAAGCATGTTTTCATCAAAGACGAGGTATAGAAACTCCTTAAAATAGGTTCCATTCAGTAAGTTAAATACCCAAACTAGTTAGCTAACGTAGTGGTAGTTCCTAAAAAGGAAAATAAATTAAGAATGTGCGTAGATTACAATGACTTGAACAAGGAATGCCCTAAGTTCTCTTTTCCTTTGCCTAACATTAATCGCATGATTGATGTGATGGCAGGGCATGAGATACTCAGCTTTCTCGACGCCTATTCAGGGTACAACCAAATCCGGATGGACCCGCGTGACCAAGAAAAGATTTCCTTTATCACTAAATTAGGCACCTATTGTTATAATGTAATGCCATTCGGGTTTAAAAATGCTGGAGCCACTTATCAATTCCTAGTAAACCGGATGTTCGAAGAACAAATAGGAAAATCAATGGAAGTTTATATTGACGACATGTTAGTTAAGTCCCTGCGAGCAGAGGACCATTTCAAACATTTGTAGAAAACCTTTGACATATTGAAGAGAAACAATATAAAGCTAAACCTGAAAAAATGTATAGCTGGGGTCGGATCCGGAAAATTCCTTGGATTCATGGTGTCCAACCAAGGGATCGAGATCAATCCTGATAAAATCAAAGCTATAGAAGACATCACGGTGGTGGACAATGTCAAGGCCGTTTAGAGGCTAACCGGGCACATAGATCGATTCATATCGAGGTCCTCAGACAAAAGCCATCGGTTATTCTCACTATTGAAGAAGAAGAATAACTTTTATGGAATCTCGGAGTGGCAACAAGCTTTAGATGAACTCAAACGGTAACTTTTGAGTCCACCCTTGCTCCATACTCTGAAGGCGGATGAGTAGCTATACCTTTACTTGGTGGATCCGAGGTAGCGGTAAGTGGAGTGTTAGTTCGGGAAGAGGAAGGTACACAATTTCCTATTTAATATGTTAGTAGAACTCTAGGCGAGGCCGAAACAAGGTATCCTCACCTGGAAAAAATTGGGGCTCGCTTTGCTAAACGCCTCTTGAAAGTTAAAACCGTACTTTTAATGCCACCCCATATGTGTCATATCCTTTTGCTCACTAAGGAACATAATGCACAAACCCGAGCTCTCAGGCTGATTGGCTAAATGGTCCGAAAAAATTAGCAGGTACGATATCGAATATAAATCCCGAATCGTCATCAAATCACAAATTTTGGTGGACTTCGTGGCTGGCTTTATGCTTGCCTTAATACCCGAAGTCAAAAGGAATTGTTGTTGACCTCGAGGACTTCCTTAGGAATTTAGACCCTCTTTACGGATGGTGCTTCGAACGCAAAGGGGTCCAGACTTGGCATCATGTTGAATCCGCCTACGGGTAACGTA
Organism: Nicotiana tabacum; assembly: GCF_000715075.1. Classification (NCBI taxonomy): domain Eukaryota; kingdom Viridiplantae; phylum Streptophyta; class Magnoliopsida; order Solanales; family Solanaceae; genus Nicotiana; species Nicotiana tabacum. The sequence goes on along the minus strand of NC_134089.1, from coordinate 47,227,984 downwards.
GTTAGGAAGTCTATTAGAATTGTGAAATTGACTAACAATGAGGCCGAGTATGAGGCCATGATTGTAGGTTTTGAGTTGGCTAAATGCCTTGCGCCGAGATGGTCAAATCTAAGTGCGATTCCCTCCTTGTGGTAAATCAAGTCAATGGGACGTTCAAAGTAAAAGAGGAACGAATGTGAAGGTATTTAGACAAATTGCAGGCAACCCTAGATAAATTCAAGGAATGGATCCTACAACACGTGCCCCGTGATCAAAATAGCAAGGACGATGCTCTTGATAACTTGGGGTCATCGGTTGATGACGATGAATTTAGTTTAGGAATAGGTAGTAGAAGAAGGCCATGCCGAGATAAACTCAACAAGTTTAACTTGGGATTGGTGATAAGTAGGAATTTTGACAGTTTATTTACTCTCTTTTACTTGCGTTTTAGCTCAAAAATGCTTAAAGATATTCCCAGAAACTAATGAAATATGCTTACTTGCAGGAATATTGGGAAACGAGCCAAAGAAGTCAAAATCAACTCATAAAGGAGTCAAAAGTGAACAAGAACCAATACAGGGCAAAAAGGCCAACAGTGCGGACCGCACAATTCTAGTGCGGCCGCAGAACGGAGATTCAGATAGTAGCATTTGGGCTAGCTAAAGGCATGCAAACCACACCAACATGTGCAACTTCAGGAGGTCAAGTGCGGCCGCAGTCGTTATTATGTGGTCAGCAGGATTAAAGAATCAGAGAGTTGTTTCAAGTCCAAAAGTAGGGAATACAGATCGCATCACTTTTGTGCGGCCGCACCCATTTTTATATGGACCACACAAGCCCCGAAGTTCCATGCCCAAATTCCCAAGAATGTGGACCGCATGATAATTGTGCGGCCACAGAAGCCCATTGTGCGGACCACACCAGAATTATGCTTCCGCACAACCTTCGTAGGGGTATTTTTGTCAGATATTTTCAGCTTAGTATAAATAGAACTTTTTATCATTTTTAGATTAAGTTTAGTTTGCAGCGGTTCACCTGAGCCATTTTCTTTACTTCTTTGAGTAATTTTGTACTTGATTAACTTCTAAACATTAGATTTTCTTTGTTTAATCCATTATTATGCCTTCTATCTTACTTTCCTTTTGTATTTCTTTATTTTTCAAGTGTAGCTAAATCTTTAGCTAGAGTTATGGTTCAACCCTAGTGTGGGTACTTAATGGGTATTTAATTTTAGGGCTTGTTTGTGATTGAGTTGGTGATATTTAGCCTTATTTATGCTTCAATTCTAGAATTAATGGTTACAAACATTGATTCATGCCTATTAGACCTAGTCTTTACTTAAGAAAGAGAGACTAAGTTTAGAAAAACATGGCTAACAAATAATTGGGGTGAACTCAAAAAATTGATAGCCCCAATTAAAGGGTCAAATCTAGAGATATTAAGACCCGACTTGAGCATATATCACTTGATTTGTGCAATACCCATTTGGGCTTGAGAAAGCCAAATTGGGCAAAATCACTCAAACTACCGAGAGGTATAGAGTGAGCAATTGCGTGTGATTGCTATATTACGATCTCGATTAATCAAACTTTCCCTATAGTTTACAACCCATTAGATAGCCACCTAGGTGGAAGTCACTACCCTAGATCCTTTATCATTTGAAAAACAACTACAACCAAAAACATTGTCTTCTAGTTATTACTTGCAATCAAAAGCTAAAGTAGAAATAGAAACAACCAACAAGAATGTGGAAGTGCAAATTGAAGCACATTATACAATTGTACTAGGTGTATACCTAATCCCATTTATAACTCCCTGAGGATTTGACCCAAACTCGTGTTGGGATTTATTATTGCTTCGACCTCCTCACTACATATAATTGTGGTGTGAGTTGGGCGAGATCAATTTTTGGTGCCGTTGTCGAGGAGTTAAATGGATTTAGCTATATATCTAAATTTTTGTGTGATTTGTTTTCCTTTCCTTCCGAGTCACTAATTTTGTTTTTGAATTGATTTTAGGTACAAAAATGGCTCTCAACAACGAGCCCATCGGAAATGTGCCATTAGGAGAGGAACTGGACGATGATGCCATGGATGAGGTTCCTCTTGAACCTCAAGCTAATAGACGAGGCTGCCCGCCTTACGATAATGTTCCCTCCCCTCCCCCACCTCCACCAAGAGCGGCAGTCCACCGATAAAAAGCCAAACGAAGGTTATGGAAGTGCTATAGTCCCGCCCCGTATTAGGGTGGGCAACTTCCAAATTGCCAACGTGATGCTTACACCACTTGAGCAATGGGGATTCTTCATCGGGGCTCCAAATCAAAATACCTACAAACATCTCAAGGGGTTCGTCGATCCTTATTGGGGGAGCAAGCAAATAAATGTCTCCGAGGACGCGCTGAGGTTGAGGCTATTTCCCTTTTCTCTATGGGGAAAAGCATTAGACTAGTTAGAGAGGTTGCCCAATCATTCCATCCACACTTGGGATGAGTTAGCAGAAAAATTCAATTCCAAATTCTTTTCTCAGGGACATATGGTGACGCTTTGGGATGAGATTCTTGCTTTCAAAAAAGAACCCAATGAGCCATTGCACGAGATTTTGGAAAGATATCGTACCATGGTTAAAGAGTGCCCAGACAATGATATAAATGAGGCCATGATCCAACAGACCTTCTACAGGGGGATCAACACAACTAATCAATGTGTGGTTAACCAACTCGCCGGGGGGAACTTCATGAACACACCTTACACCGAAGCTTGTGAAATTCTTGATGAGATGGTGGGTACCTTTTCGGCATGGCAAAGTAGAGCCAATGTTTCGCAAGGTGACCCTAATGTTATTCACCTACACAAAGAGCTACATGATCATGGGCAAGCTATTGCCGAGTTGACATCTACCATGAACCAATTGGCCAAAGCTCAGCTTCAACAAGTTTCAAGGGCCAAAACAAGTGCATGAAATGGAAGGTGTGAATATGATGATAAACCAAAAACGACAACAAGGTCAACAAATGCAAAACCATCTGGAACAATTTATACAAGATGATAGTGTTTATGATCAAGGTGATTCATTCAATGAGTAAGACGAAGAAGTTCAATATGTAAACAATTATCAAGGTCAATGAAACAATACTCAAGGAGAAAATCAACAACAACGGAGGTCACAAGGGAACCAAGGTAATTGGAACACCAAAAACACCAAGGCAATTGGAGTGGTGGCAATCCTAATCAAGGCAATTGGAACAATCAAGGAAATCAAGGCAATTGGAGTAATTAAGGCAATTGGGTTGGCAACAATCAAAGACATTGGGGAGGAAATAACCAAGGAGTGTGGAACAACAACAACCGGGGGTCGAGTTTTCAAAGTCCCCCGATGTTCCAACAACCGAGAAATCCACCTCCCTATCCTTCTCAAGGCCCGATCTCTTCTTCCAATGAGATGGGTAGAATTAAAAACATGTTTAAACAGATGATAAAGAAGAATGCCGACTCCGATACTCAATTAGCTGGCACAACACTTCTATTCGGAATTTGGAGGTTCAATTAGGAAAAATCTCACAAGCGTTGAACACTCGTCCTAACGGGGCACTACCTAGTGATACGGTGGTGAACCCGAAGGGTGAGAATAATACGGGACATGCTATGGCCATGACTACTAGAAGTAGAAAAAGTGGAGATGCAACCACCTCAAACCAAAGACGGATTGTGGATAAAGATGCTGTGGTTCAAGAGGATGAAATCCCAAGAAATGTGGTTCAAGCTAATGAAGAAGTGAGAATTGATATAGATTAAAATGTGGAGGAGACACAAGAAGAAGTGAACCTGTCTACGGAACACGTGATTGACATACCAGAATCAGTAGTGCCCAAGGCTAAGGCACTAATGACAAGGCCTCCTCCTCCATACCCTCAAAGGCTTGCAAAGCAAATTAGTGAAAACCAATTCAAAAAGTTTATTGAAATGATGAAGAGTTTGTCAATTAATGTGCCATTGGTTGAGGCATTAGAACAAATGCCGGGATATGCAAAATTCATGAAGGATTTGGTAACCAAGAAAAAATCAATGAATTGCGAGACCATCAAGATGACTCACCAAGTGAGTGCTATTGTGCACTCAATGGCTCCGAAGTTGGAAGATCCGGACGCTTTCATAATCCCTTGCAGTATTGGGAGCACCGATTTTGCCAAAGCATCATGTGATCTCGGGGCAATCATCAAATTGATGCCCTACTCGGTGTTCAAAACTTTGGGAATTGGGCAACCAAGACCCACATCCATGAGGCTGCAAATGCCGGATCGAATAATGAAGATGCCTCTGTGTATTATTGATGATGTATTGGTTCGAGTTGACAAGTTAATCCTCCAAGTAAACTTTGTGATCCTTGATTGTGAAGTGGACTATGAGGTGCCTATCATTTGGGGTAGACCTCTCCTTGCTATGGGGAAGGCTCTTGTTGATGTGGAGGCCCGTGAGCTTATTTTTTGGGTGGGTGAACAAAAAGGTGGTCTTCCATGTGTGCAAATCGATGAGACAACCGAATAGTAATGAAGTTTGTTCGTTCGTGGATTTGGTGACGGACGTGATTGTTGATGATACTAGTGCCACAATGAATGTTGAAGTCAAATTGGAAGCCGTTTTGCTCAACCTTGATGATGATGATGAGAGTGATGACTATGTGGAGTGTGTAAATACATTGCAAGGCATGAGGTCGTACACTTATAAGCCCCGAAAGCTATCTTTGGATCTTGAAAACCGGAACACTCCTCCAACAAAGCCCTCTATCGAAGAGCCTCCTACCTTGGAGTTAAAACCATTGCACCCGCATCTCAGGTATGAATTCTTTGGCCCTTCTTCTACTTTACTAGTTATCCTTTCTTCTTGCTTAACTAACATATAGGCAGAGTCCATATTGGAGGTGCTACAAAGGAGGAAAAGAGCAATCAGGTGGACTTTGGCGGATATCCGAGGCATAAGCCCCGCCTTTTGCATGCATAAGATTATTTTGGAGGAGGCTGCCAAACCCTCTGTTGAACATCAAAGGAGGCTAAATGAATCAATGCAAGAGGTGGTGAAGAAGGAGATAATCAAATGGTTAGATGCCGGGGTACCCCATTTCCGATAGCTCGTGGACCTCTCCAGTGTAATGTGTCCCAAAGAAAGGGGGCATGATTGTGGTAACAAATGACAAGAATGAATTGATCCCAACAAGTGTTGTGCCCCTTTTTCTCGCAAAATCGGGTTTCGAAACGTGACAACTCTTTTAAGGAAGTGTGTTAAAAGAGAGATTTGCCACCTAACGGGTTTAAGGTGTGTTAGGGCACCTATTTGCAAGTAACTCTGGTTTAACCAGTTTGCATCACCAAAGATCTGGTAAGGGATCATATTACCTTGAGGAGAAGGTGTCCACATTCCTCAAGCTCCACAACTATGGGTCCCGACGAACTTGAATTACATGAATCCGTCAGATAGTCAGAGAGAAAAACAAGAAGTTTGAAAAAATCATTATTCAAAAGTTCTTGAATAAACACAAATAATTGATTTAAAGACAAGATGGGGGGGGGGGGGTCCTAAGTTTTTTAGCCTAAAGGATCACCCCGTGCAACACAAATAATACTTTATAACTCCCTCGAGGTGGGGTGTTACTCCTATTATTCAGCGGGCACAGACTATCATCTCCTGCTACCTGATTACTATCTTTAAGTTTTTACCTAAAGCGCACTAGTTGATTCTAAACCGTGCCCTATGCATGCACTACCCGTCCTATGCCTATGGCCCAGGAGGAGTTTGTACCTATATTTTTGGATAGTTCAAGTATTAACTTAGGCTGCTCAAAATGATAAAACTAGGTGACATACAAAACAAGTTGGATTTCATGTAAAGGATATTAAGGGCTCAAGTTAGCCTCCACACTTAGATGACGAATGCACGCAAATAAATTCTCACATTAGGCGTTAGACAGTTTCAGAATTAATGTCATTAGGACCTATAGACATGGTTTCTATGTGACCTTGAGATTCAAACATGTAGGTAGTTTCAGATGCAAGGTGCAATCTTATAGACGTGATTTCTAAACAACGATATAGTTTAGTGGAATCTTGTATTGCATTATGATTAATGAAATTACAAATTATACGTGATTAAACCTATAGACATGATCTTTAGGTGATTTACGCAGTAGTTGGCAGTGATAACCATTGAAAATACTCAGAATTACTCAGTTTGATCCTATAGGAATGCTTTCTAATAGTGGCAGAGCTAAGCAAATGAAATAGTGTTTGGAAGGTTCAATATTAACACTTTAAAGCGAGTGGTATTACCCAACAGGCAGGATTTCTAACGATTAGCGATTGAAACTGATTTTTTATACTTAGCTCTTATAGGCATGTCTCCTAAGTGAGCAATTGTACTAACAACAGCGAATTAGCCAATCAAAGTCCTATAGGCATGATTTATAGATTAATATTGGTGTCTAATGAATATGCTGCAATTATGCAAATTGAGAGATTTTTCATTTTATTTCCTATAGGCATGATATCAAACAAAACATGTAGAAGCAGAATATCTAAAACGAGTTAAACGCTCAGGTCTTATAGGTAGGTTATCTAACAACACATATGAGCTGAACACGTTTGAGCAAATTAAATACCTATAGGCGGGATTTCTACCAGTTTCATGCAAACATTAGAATAGACCCATTTTCCCAATTTTACTAACACCCCAATTGTTATAACAACATTATTACAGGCCCAAAGAGTGAAATAAATTACAAAGTTACAAAATAACTATAGCGGCCCTAAGACATGCCCAAAGTATACCAGCCAAGCCAGGCCTTCAATTTCATATCCAATAGGCTTCACCACAACGCATAAGTCATAGCTAATCAAACCTAGACAAACTATTCAGTTACACAAAAATAGCCAAAACCCAGCAGCCATAGTTGACCAATGATCCAGAAAATAGCCATTTACACAAGCCCATTAGCTTATTTAGTAGGTGAGAAGGGCAGAATTGAGAAATTAGGAAAGAACCTTAGGCCCTAGTGTGTCAGAGTTCACAAGGGTCTCGAAATGGACTCCGATCAGTGCTCACACTAGAGAGGTTGATAGAGGAGATTTAGGGGGGGGGGGGGGTGGCTTTCAGCCGACCCAGAATTAGACTCATAATAAGAAACAATCAATGAAAGATAGTAACAAAGTAATAGGTTTGGAAAAGCATTTACAAACACTATAAGATAATCACGTAATGGACTCGATAAGAAAACTAACACATTGGACAGGGTGACATATGATAAGAAACAAAGAGCCTGGGATTGCAAAGTCAACAGGAAAGGGCATTAGACTAGTAAAACCAAGTAATGCAACTAGTTTAGAACTTAAAGGATCAGATCATGCCAAACTCAAGATTAAACAGTATAGTACAAACATGATTAGATATCATAGAGGGAATTAGTCAAGGAGGATTAATTTAAAGGACAACAGGTTGTTAGAGGTACAGAATTGGGCATGGCAAGAACACATAGAGTGGCAACCATAGTCATAGAAGCATACTACACTTAGAGTAAAGGTCTTAAACAAGTTAGGACATGCTAATAACATCAATTAATCACTAGAAGAACAAAATTAGGCAGAGAACATGGATTACACAATATAATCAAGGCATGACATTCAACTTATCAATAACACCAAACTAAACATGCTTCATTCTGTCCAAATTAACTAAGTTAGGTGCAAAGATATTATTAGTCTAGAAATTATAGGCAGAATCATACATAAAGAGAGTCAAGGGAATGCATTAAGATCATGAACTTTAGAGAACATGCTAACATGATAGAATAAACATTGCGAGGGTTTAGAAACTAACCAGTAATTATTAAATAAACAAGAAAAGAGCAGCAGTAGGGACCTAGAGTCTCAAATGTGTCAAGTTCCCAAGGGGTTCAAGAACCCAGGGCAGTGCTCACACCCAAGAAAGGTCGGAAAAGTAAGAAATCTAGTGGCCTTGGCTTTCAGCTGGCCAAGAGCCAAATAATTTTTAGTGAGACTTTTTAGTGATTTTTCGTCCCTCCAGAAAAAGGGAAAGGGAATAGGTTTATGTAGTGGTAAAATCAGCACATATGTAAGGAAATACAATCAATCAAACCATAAAAGGAAAGAAGAACACATAAATAAAATAAAATCGGGTTATGAGAAGAAGCCGGTAAACCCTAGTTTTTAGAAAAAACAAATATCAATGGAATATACACAAAAACAATAGCATAAGATGAACATGGACACAAATAATACTCAAAATCAGAGAATCAAACCAATTTTTGTTCGATTTGAAGAGATCTGTAAACCCTAGTTTTAGGGTAAGTAAGAATCAACAAAAAATGCACAAATATTTGTACTCACAATAGAACAAAGGATGAATATAGACAGAATTGCAGAAAGATCAGTGATTTGAACCTATTTTGGTTCGATTTTGAAGAGATTTGCTTGCCATATTTAGGCAAGCACTATAGAAGAGTAACCAGTACCAGGAGGAGGTCATATTACTCCCAAATTAGATGGGATTAAGGGGGGGACGACTAGGGTTCTTATGAGGGAGAAAGGAGGTGAGGGATATTAGGGCGGCAGACGAGGGAGAATGAGATTAGGGTTGGGTATTTGGGTAGTTAAAGGAGAGAGTTTGATATGGGTCGTTGATCTAAGAGATCAACGGCCACGATTAAAAGGTAGTTGGGTTAGGTTATTAGAAACGGTTCGCGACCGAGTTAGGGGTTGGGTTAATTTGGTTTGGGCTGGGGTATTTGGGCCTGTGTATTAGGTATTTGCGCCATTATTTGGTCCTGAAAATAGGTTTAGTGTGAGGCTAGTTTTTAGATACCCAATATTTTAGCAAAAGATAATTTATAAAAATAATTAATAAATAACAAAAATATTATTTGTGAAATAAATGATTAAAAATAATAACATAACATTATCAAAATATAAAAAGTTATTTTTTGCATCAATAACGTAATTATACATGATTGTGGGCTATTATTGCAAAAATATGCAATTAGCCTAAAAATACAAATATAATTATAAAAAATACAGTAAAATATTTAAAAGCATACATGTTGGTGTAAATGATGAGTTTGGATGATTAAATCATAATAAAAAATAGTTTGAAGGAAAATTTATGTGATATTTATACAATAAAATACAAAAAGAAATTAATTTAAAGCCTTTAACAATTATGGAAAATTACGAAAGATGCTTGTATACGTTTATAAGCTAAATGATAATGCAATTGTACTATTATATATATATATATATAAATTGGGTATCAACAACAAGAACCGTCGCCGGGTGGAGAGTGTGCATGGACTATAGGAAGCTAAAAAAAGTTACTCGGAAAGATCATTTACCGCTTCCATTTCTTCACCAAATGCGTGATAGGTTGGCCGGACGTGTTTTTATTGATTTCTTGATGGATACTCCGGATATAACCAAATCCTTTATTGCTCCTGATGACCAAGAGAAGACCACTTTTACTTGTCCCTATGGTACTTTTGCATTTTTGCGGATGCCTTTTGAGTTGTGTAATGCGCTGGCAACTTTTCAACGGTGTATGATGGCTATTTTTACCGACATGTAGAGGATATTCTTGAGGTCTTTATGGATGATTTTTTTGTGGTTGGGAATTCATTTGAAGATTGTTTGAACAGTTTTGATAGGGTATTGGCTAGATGTGAAGAGACAAATGTGGGGTTGAATTGGGAGAAGTATCACTTCATGGTCGAGGAAGGCATTGTCCTTGGCCACAAAATTTCAAAGCATGGTTTGAGGTCGACAAGGCCAAGATTGAGGTGATCTCCAAACTCCCTACATCCGTGAAGAGAGTGAGGGTCATGCGGATTTCTATTGCCGATTCATTAAAGATTTTTCTTAGGTGGTGAACCCATTGTGCAAACTTTTGGAGAAGGATGCCAAGTTCCATTTCAATGAAGATTGAATGAAGGCATTCGAGTTGCTTAAGTTCAAGTTGACTACTACTCCTATTATCACCGCACCGGATTGGAGCTTGCCTTTTGAGCTCATGTGTGATGCTAGTGATGTTGCGGTTGGAGCGTTGTTGGGGAAAAGAATCAAAAAAATCTCCCATCCGGTCTACTATGCTAGCAAGACCATGAATGATACCCAAGTCAACTACACAGTGACCGAAAAGGAACTACTTACTATTGTTTTTGCCATGGAGAAGTTTTAGCCGTATTTGATGGGTACTGAGGTGATTGTTCACACCGACCATATGGCGCTTCGATATTTGATGAGCAAGAAAGATTCTAAGGCAAGGTTGATGCGTTGGGTGCTACTATTGCAAGAGTTTGAGCTAGAGATTCAAGACCGCAAGGGTAGTGAAAATCAAGTGGCGGACCACTTATCCCGTTTGGAGGAGGAGGGGAGGCCAAATGATGTTCTTGAAATCAATGATTCCTTCCCCGACGAGCAATTGTTAGCCATTTCAGTGACCGGGATGCCATGGTTTGCCGATCTAACCAATTATCTTGTGAGTGGCATTGTACTAAATGAGTTCTCTTCAAACCAAAGGAAGAAGCTCAAACAGAATTTCTTGGATAAATATTGGGATAAGCTATTTCTTTTCCGAATATGTACCGATGGTGTGATCCGGCGATGTGTGCTGGAAGAAAAGAAAATGGGAATTCTTGAGGCTTGCCACTCTTCATCGTATGGTGGTACCATAGTGGAGCTAGAACAGCTATAAAGGTTTTGACTTGTGGATTCTATTGGCCTACCCTCTACAAAGACGCTAGTGAGTTTGTCAACCTTTGTGGCAAATGCCAAAGGGCCGGTGGGATTTCTAAGAATAATGAGATGCCCCTTACCACCATTTTAGAGATTGATATCATTGATGTTTGGGGTATTGATTTCATGGGACCGTTCGTGAGCTCTTGTGGCAATACTTACATTTTAGTAGCTGTGGACTATGTGTCAAAATGGGTTGAAGCCGTGGCTTTACCCAACAACGAAGCTCGAAGTGTGGAGGCATTCTTGAAAAAGAACATCTTCACAAGGTTTGGTACTCCGAGGGCCGTTATTAGTTATGGGGGTTCGCATTTTTGCAACATGGATTTTGATACCTTACTCACCAAGTATGGTGTCACTAATAAAGTTTCCATCCCTACCATCCTCAAGCAAGTGGATAAGTTAAAGTCTCCAACCGGGAGATCAAGAGTATTTTGTCAAAGACTGTGAATGTCAACCAGACGGATTGGTCGAGAAAACTTGATGATGCTCTTTGGGCTTATAGGACAGCCTACAAGACGCCGATTGGGATGTCTCCATATCGATTGGTGTTTGGGAAGGCATGTCATCTTCTTGTAGAACTTGAGCATAAGGCCATGTGGGCTTTGAAAAAGTTAAACCTTGAGTGGGATGTTGTTGCAAACCTAAGAGTGGCACATTTGAATGAGCTTGATGAATTCTGGTATCATGCCTACACAAGTTCGTCCCTTTACAAGGAGAAGATTAAGTACCTCCATGACAAGTACATCCACAACAAGGAGTTTAAAGAATGTGATCTTGTGCTATTGTTCAATTCCCGGTTAAGGATGTTTCTGGGAAAGTTGAAATCAAAATGGAGTGGCCCCTTTGAAGAAGTGAATGTAACCCCCTTTGGTGCTCTAGATTTAAAAAATAAGAATGATGGGGTTTTTAGAGTCAATAGGCACTGGGTTAAACATTATTTTGGCAAGGTTGATAATGGGCACATTGTGGCAGTTCTTCATTTCAAGTGATTGGTAATTTGCATTGTGTCGCGATGTTAAATCAGGCGCTTCTTGGGAGGCAACCCATGTCTTTGTCTTTCTTTTATTTTTTCTTCTGTAGATTAGATATGGTTGGTTTTGTGCTAACTAGTTTTGAAGTTTATGCAGGACTGGGTGTGCATGGAAGGGACTGTGCAAGAAAAATTTGGCTAAGTGTCAAAATACATGGTCTCTCACATTGGCCTATCAAAAATGCTTAAGGAATTGTGGTTGCACACATTTTTGTGCGGTTTGCACTGTCACACCTCCTTTTTCCGCACCCGAGAGGGGGCAGGGGAGCTTTTTCTAGTTAGAGGACAATCGAAAAGGGATTTATTTATTTATTTCAGAGTCGCCACTTGGGAGATTTAGGGTGTCCCAAGTCACCAATTTTAATCCTGAATCGAGGAAAAGAATGACTCCATATTACAGTCTGCGTACCAGAAATCTAGATAAGGAATTCTGTTAACCCGGGAGAAGGTGTTAGGCATTCCCGAGTTCCGTGGTTCTAGCACGGTCGCTCAACTGTTATATTCGGCTTGATTATCTGATTTTATACAAATGTGAACTTATGTGCCAATTTTATCTTTTAACCTCTTTTATCATTCATTGTTATTTTTATAGGACTTGCAACGTCGTGAAAACATATCTCGAACCACGTTACATCAATACACCCGTGGTTATTGACATATCTCGACTCGGTTGAGATTTGGATTTGGGTCACATAAATGTGCACCCGAATTTAGGGAGATAACATTATTAAAGGCGCGCCTAAAGCGACTAGCGCATTATTATTTTGGGGTAGGGCCGTGAAATTTGCTAAACGGCTTGTCCCTGAATCTAAGTATTTAATACATACATTTTGTGAGGGCCCCGCAATTTGTCCCTTTTATTTGGCGAGGCTCGCCTCATTCTATTATTATATATATTTTTTTAAAAAAGGAATTTGCAACGTCATGGAAACGCATCTCAGACCACGTCACAATCAATGTACCTGTGATTAGAGATACATTTCGATTTCGTTGAGACTTGGATTTGGGTCACATAAATGTGCACCCGAGCTTAAGGAGATAATATTATTACAGGCGCGCCTAAAGCAACTAGCGCATTATTATATTTGGGTAGGGCCGTGAATTTTGCTAAACGGCCCGTCCCGGAATCTAAGTATTTAATATATACATTTAACGAGGGCTCCACAATCTGTACCTTTTTATCTGGCGAAGCTCGTCTCGTTGTTTTTTATTATTTTATTTATTCTTTTATTATTATTTTTTCTTATTTCTATTTTTAAAATAAAAAGGGACAAAGCTAAAATACCTACATTTTGGCTACTTTGCGAGGTCACGGGTTATAGATTGAACTTATTTGATGAAACGAGTATTTTTCCGCGGAATTAAAATCACTGCTATAATTTTAACATTACTACTACATGTGCAAGCAATTATTAAGACAATTAAAATAACTAACATCTTACAGAATGTGTAAGAACACCTATTGTGACAAACATCAATAATCTAAGCATGAAGAAAAAAATGCCGAACAACCACTTGAAGTAACGAAACAAAGGAAAAGACATTCACGACCACATTTCAATATCATACGGATTTAATTAACAGGAAATAGCAATTCACACACATCATACGTATATGTCTCACTCGCATACTATCCGCATGAACTAGGACCGTATTTCGACAAACACATGTACATATTACTGAACAGCAAATATGAAGGACACGGACAGAGATGACCTACTTGATATTATCGTCCGATGCGTTGGACCTGCGACGAAACCTCGGACAACAACCTTGACGTATCGGACCTCGACAAACCAAAGTCGACCTCGACGGAGAACAGAAAACTTGGCCAAGAAGGATCGCGGCAACCCACAGCTACTCGCTAAAGATGAAACAAACGTCGACAGCAGTGAGGTCGACGCGAGGGGGGCTGCTGACGGGCGTTTGGACGGTGTCGACGCGAGGAGGATGAAGCAGAAAAAAGGGTCGTTTGGATGCGAGGAACAAGCAGCTGTGCGTTGCTTGCCGGGCTGGGTGATAGGGACAGTGACAGGTGGTGGAGTTGGGGTTGTTTGGTTCGGACGGTGGTCGACGAGGGGAGCTGGTGGTTGACGGTGGTCGTGAGGGTGTGGACTGGTTGTTTTCGTGGTGGTTTTGGGTTAGGGTCGACGGGAGGGTCTGTTTGGTGGTGGTTTGGTGGTGGTGATGGAGCTGGGGCGACGACGTGGGGCGGTGACGGGTTGACGACGGGAGGAGCTGGTGGGTTTTTGCGTGGTTTGTTGACGATGATTATGGAGGAGGCAGAAGCTGCGGTGGTGGTGTTTGGGTGGTAGGTTGACAATGGCGGAGCTGGGGAGTTGCGACGAGGGGGGTGGTGGTGGTTGCGGATGGTGTTTGGATGTGGGGTTTGGGTAGGGATTTCTCTGGTTTGCCAAGGAGAGGAAGAAGATGACGCACAGTGTCTTTGCCAAAAAATTTTCCAAGTCCTTCACCTCTGACCCTCTTGGCTTGTTTATCCGTGTATTTTGTAAACTTTTGCCAAGAAAAATGAGCCCCACGCGTGGTGGGGTTCCCCGTGTATCGTGTTTCGTCCGTGTTCCCCACGCGCGTCCCCTCATGTGTGGTGGACTCAGATTATTATGGGCTAGGTCCGAAATTAGGCCTAAAACCAGGTAGTTTGAACCCGAATATTATTCCTTTGCCCGGACCCGAGAAATAGGAATACGACGTTGCTCAACTGATTATGTAAGCAAAATAACTACGAAAATAAGACTGATAATTAACACAAAACTAGATCTTTTTTAATATTTTTTCAAGATTAAAATAACTACAAATATACTAATAAAACTATTTTTTTTTGTAATATTCGTTTTTAATATAAAGATAAAATATAAAGTAACATTTTTGTATTTTTTCAAAATTAAAATGACTATAAAACATTAATAGAACTATATTTTTGGTAATTTTCGTTTTTTTTAATATAAAGATAAAAGATAAAGTAACATTTTCGTATTTTTTCAAAATTAAAATGACTATAAAACATTAATAGAACTATATTTTTGGTAATTTTCGTTTTTAATATAAAGATAAAATATAAAGTAACATTTTCGTATTTTTCAAAATTAAAATGACTATATAACATTTATAGAACCATATTTTTGGTAATTTTCGAAATTATATAAAGTACAAAATAAAGTACAATTTTTGTATTTTTTCAAGTTTATGATAAATACATAAACTAAAATTTATATATATATTTTTGTAATTTTCCTTTTTTTTGCGACGAAATAAAGCAAAAATAGTCAAAATAGCTATATTAGGCCTAAATTACATATTTATGCTAAAAATGTGAAAATTCTCGGGGAGGGTCAAAAATCAGGTGTCTACAGCTGCCCCTCTTTGCCTGGAAACACGAAGAGTTTTCCGACAAAGAACGACTAGACATGTTTTTGACCCGACCATTACTTGGAGGGACTACACTACGGAAAGGAAGGGGATGTGACTGAGCCCTGGTATCTGAGCTGCCTACATATCCTTGGTTATACAGGAATCAGGCTACGTGTAGTTCAGAAACGAGAGAGATGGTTAAGTGTACCGAGGTGTAGAGCTGATTGAGGTGCCGTTCCGTTGAGGTTCCGGTCCGTGGTCCTGTCATTACATCAAAATGAAAACTGAAAAAGACTAACTAAGCCTATCAGCTACTAGTTACAAGGATTCCTATCTTTAAGTCTTCTGAAACTTGATCTTGAGTCTTGAATGGTGCTTCACACAGACTTTGGATTCGAACCTTGCTACTTGCTAGTTGCAGGTGCTAGTTCTTGAGCAGACCTTGATACCCTTTTTGTGTCCAGCTTTTGTTGACCATCTTAGACTGTTGACTCGCATTCTTGAGGCGAGCTTCTGCTATTTATGACTTGGTTGAATGCTGGGGATTTTAGCCGTAGCCTTCTGATTCCCGGTACTGGGGATTTTTATTGTTTCCTGCAGGGGATTCCTGTTGTATTCCTCTGCTTTATTGATTCTAAATGTGCTCCTTTCTCATATGAGCGGGATTTTGGCTTCAATACTTCAATTGTATTCCCTTATTCTCCAGGTGGGTGCCTGATTTCTACTTCTTTTCTTCATCCTTGTTCTCCAGGTGGACGCCTGATTTCTTCCTTCCTTTGTCCTTGTTCTCCAGGTGGATGCCTGATTTCTTCTTTTCTTTGTCCTTGTTCTCCAGGTGGATGCCTGATTTCTTTTTCTTTGTCCTTGTTCTCCAGGTGGACGCCTGATTTCTTTTTCTTTGTCCTTGTTCTCCAGGTGGACGCCTGATTACTTCCTTTCTTTGTCCTTGTTCTCCAGGTGGACGCCTGATTTCTTCTTTGTCGGCCTGCGTTTTCCTCCGATGCTTTTATTTTGTGAAATTGAGGGATGGTACGGGCCTTTTGCTCCTCTGAGTACCAGTTTTCATTTTGCTTGATCCGCTGGGGACATGGCCTTCTTCATCAAGCCTTTCAATGGTTCCTTCGGCGGTATGGCTCTCTTCATCAGATTTTCCACGCTGGGCATGACTCAATGTTCACAAACTGCTTCTTTCAAAATGCGTCCTTATGCGTCCTTTTGACTCGTGTGCCTGAGTTTGCCGCTTTCTGCTTCCCAGTACTGGGGATTTTTATTGTTCCCTGCTGGATATTCATGTTGTAACCTTCTACCTTCCAGTGGGGTTACTGCTCTCAAAACCTGAAATATTTAAACTAAAACATAAAAATATTCCTCTCGTTATACAGGTGGGCGCCTATTTAAACTAAGACATGAAAATTATTCCTCTCGTTATACAGGTGGGCGCCTATTTAAACTAAGACTGAAAATTATTCCTCTCGTTATACAGGTGGGCGCCTATTTAAACTAAGACTGAAAATTATTCCTCTCGTTATACAGGTGGGCGCCTATTTAAACTAAGACATGAAAATTATTCCTCTCGTTATACAGGTGGGCGCCTATTTAAACTAAGACATGAAAATTATTCCTCTCGTTATACAGGTGGGCGCCTATTTAAACTAAGACATGAAAATTATTCCTCTCGTTATACAGGTGGGCGCCTATTTAAACTAAGACTGAAAATTATTCCTCTCGTTATACAGGTGGGCGCCTATTTAAACTAAGACATGAAAATTATTCCTCTCGTTATACAGGTGGGCGCCTATTTAAACTAAGACATGAAAATTATTCCTCTCGTTATACAGGTGGGCGCCTATTTAAACTAAGACTGAAAATTATTCCTCTCGTTATACAGGTGGGCGCCTATTTAAACTAAAACATGAAATTTATTCCTCTCGTTATGCAGGTGGGCGCCTATTTAAACTAAGACATGAAATTTATTCCTCTCGTTATACAGGTGGGCGCCTATTTAAACTAAGACATGAAAATTATTCCTCTCGTTATACAGGTGGGCGCCTATTTAAACTAAGACATGAAATTTATTCCTCTCGTTATACAGGTGGGCGCCTATTTAAACTAAGACATGAAAATTTATTCCTCTCGTTATACAGGTGGGCACCTATTTAAACTAAAACATGAAATTTATTCCTCTCGTTATGCAGGTGGGCGCCTATTTAAACTAAGACATGAAATTTATTCCTCTCGTTATACAGGTGGGCGCCTATTTAAACTAAGACATGAAAATTATTCCCCTCGTTATACAGGTGGGCGCCTATTTAAACTAAGACATGAAATTTATTCCTCTCGTTATACAGGTGGGCGCTTATTTAAACTAAGACATGAAAATATTCCTCTCGTTATACAGGTGGGCGCCTATTTAAACGAAGACTGAAAATTATTCCTCTCGTTATACAGGTGGGCGCCTATTTAAACTAAGACATTAAAATTATTCCTCTCGTTATACAGGTGGGCGCCTATTTAAACTAAGACATTAAAATTATTCCTCTCGTTATACAGGTGGGCGCCTATTTAAACTAAGACATTAAAATTATTCCTCTCGTTATACAGGTGGGCGCCTATTTAAACTAAGACTGAAAATTATTCCTCTCGTTATACAGGTGGGCGCCTATTTAAACTAAGACTGAAAATTATTCCTCTCGTTATACAGGTGGGCGCCTATTTAAACTAAGACATGAAAATTATTCCTCTCGTTATACAGGTGGGCGCCTATTTAAACTAAGACATGAAAATTATTCCTCTCGTTATACAGGTGGGCGCCTATTTAAACTAAGACTGAAAATTATTCCTCTCGTTATACAGGTGGGCGCCTATTTAAACTAAGACATGAAATTTTGTTTTCCCGTTCCTCCGAGTAAATTTTTGACAATGGCAGAAAATTATCTGCCCCTGTTTTGGTGACCTTTCTGGTATCGCGTTCCTCTGCCTTCATCGACCTTTATTTTCCTGCAGCAGACAGAAAGACTTAATTAGTTTTAATCATGGTGGGGCAACGGTGATCTTTCCGTTGGGGGATGATTTCTCCCTTTTCTTTTCCTTTCTTTGTGCACCAATAACTGGTTGGTGGACGACGTCGCTTGCTGGGGTGGTTCTTGCTGGGAGTCTGCTTTTAATCCCGAAATTACCCCCCTTCAGGAGTTCACTTCCCCCGGAATTGTGAGGCATAGAATTGCATTTCTTGGGGATATCTTGTACTGGATTGATTTCCCTTTCCTGTGGCGTCTGACCACTTTGGACTGGTAGTAAACTTTGAAAAATCTCTTTCAACACGAATTCTTAGAAAGAAAAACGAAAGAAATAGAAAAAGAAGAAAATCTTTCTGAACCAATACTTGGTGGAAAAAGGAAAAGAGAAAAAACTTATCTGGACAACAGACTGGTCCTTGTGATCATGACGTGCACCATAGATTCCCGACCCAGTCTATTTGTATCAATCAACTTGCCAGATGACCTTACTTGCTGGGGATAAATGGGCGTCCATTTCTCTGTGAACGCGGATCCCTTTTGTTGATCTGTCTCGTCGCCTCATAGTGCCCTTCGAGGGGTTTTCACTAATGAGACTCTCTCTTTTCTCTCAGCTCCCGGCGCCTTATGGTGCCTGTGAAGGTTTTCACCAATAAGACTCTCTCGTTTTATATCCCTCATCTTTCGTCGCCTCTCGGTGCCTGTGAAGGTTTTCACCGATAAGACTCTCTCATTTTATTTCTTTAGAGGAATCGGGGTGCTGTAGATACAACCCTCTCTTCTGGCGATTCCTTTGACCATCAATTCATTCCCAGTCTTACGATCCTCTTTTTTGCTGGGGATCGGTGTATTATTCTCGGCCTCATTTGCCTGACTTGGCATCTCTTGGACATTGATCGGGAGGTCTTTTGGATGTTGATGTTGGTTTTGGTGTGAGGTTAAAGAAAGGCTATAAAAATGAAAATACTTTGATGGGTGATGTGCTACAACTTTTGGAATCAAATCTTTGTTGGAACTTAAAACATAACCTCTGCCCCAGTTTTCTTGCTTGGGGAATTTATTTTTTACGCTTATGTTGAGCTATGTGCGTTACGCACATTGTGCCTATTATGCACACTATGTACATTATGCATCCTATATTCACTATGATGCACACTATGACCGAGCCGTGAGGCGCCTACGTATCCTCTTCGAGGAATCAGGTCAAACGTAGTTCCCACTGTTTTGTGGTTTTTATCTTCTTCTTTTTCTTTTTCTTCTTCTCTTTTTTTTCATTTTCTCTTAAAATTTTTCTCTTCTTCTTCTTTCTCTTTTCATATCTTTTCCGTTAGTGATTCCAAAATAGGGTTATGAAAGAATAACTTAAAGCTCAAAAGGGGAAAACAAGGGTACAAGTGTTTGGATAGAAGAAAGAATTGCCTCCGTCATTTCATTATCCAATAAGTACCAAGTACAAACGAACGAACCAACAACTGCCATAATCAAAAGAAATTACGCATAATATCTCTTCACTGCATCCGAATTGATAGCCATGTCAACACATCTTCCCTCGATATCCGTTAAACACAAAGCTCCATTGGACAATACTCTGGTCACGATATAAGGCCCTTGCCAATTTGGGGCGAACTTGCCTTTTGCCTCGACCTGGTGTGGGAGGATATTCTTCAATACCTGCTGCCCTACTTCAAACTTCCTGGGGCGTACCTTCTTATTATATGTTCTTGCCATTCTCTTCTGATACAGCTGACCATGGCACACCGCTGCCAATCTTTTCTCGTCTATCAAGCTCAACTGTTCCAATCGAGCTTTGGCCCATTCGTCATCATCGATCTCGGCTTCAACGACAATTCGGAGGGACGAAATTTCGACCTCCTCCGGTATTACGGCCTCAGTTCCGTATACCAACAAATAAGGAGTTGTACCTATGGAAGTCCGGACTGTAGTGCGGTAACCCAACAAAGCAAAGGGTGATCTCTCGTGCCACTGTCTGGACCCTTCCACCATCTTTCGCAGTATCTTCTTGATGTTCTTATTGGCTGCTTCGACCGCTCCATTTGCCTTGGGACGATATGGAGTGGAATTGCGGTGTGTAATCTTGAATTGTTGGCATACCTCTCTCATCAGGCTGCTGTTAAGATTCGCACCGTTATTCGTAATGATTACTTTTGGGATCCCAAATCTGCAGATGATATGGGAGTGCACAAAATCCACCACTGCCTTTTTAGTTACCGACTTGAAGGTTTTATCCTCAACCCATTTGGTGAAGTAATCAATGGTTACTAGAATGAACCTATGACCATTGGATGCTGCTGGCTCGATAGGTCCAATGACATCCATGCCCCATGCCACAAACGGCCAGGGTGCTGACATCGTATGTAACTCTGTTGGCGGAGAATGAATCCGATCTCCATGTATCTAACACTGATGACATTTCCTCACGAAAGTGATACAGTCATGTTCCATGGTGAGCCAATAAAACCCTGCCTGAAGGATCTTCCTTGCCAATACATATCCGCTCATATGTGGCCCGCAAACTCCAGCATGTACCTCAGCCATAACCGTCATGGCTTGACCGGCATCTATACATCTCAACAATCCCAAATCTGGGGTCCTTTTGTATAGCACTCCTGCGCTGAGGAAGAAACCATTTGACAAACGCCGAAGGGCTCTTTTTTGGTCTCCAGTGGCCTGTTCCGGATATATCCCCATTCGGAGGTATTCTTTGATATCATGAAACCAGGGCTCGCCATCTGCTTCCTCTTCTACGGTGTTGCAATAAGCGTGCTGATCACGGACCTGGATGTGCAGAGGATCAACATACATTTTGTCAGGGTGGTGCAACATTGATGCTAAGGTGGCCAATGCATCCGCAACCTCGTTATGAACTCTCGGGATATGTTTGAATTTTACCGATCGAAATTGCTTGCTCAGATCGTGCAAACATTGTCGATAAGGTATGAGTTTCAAGTCCCGTATTTCCCATTCACCCTGAATCTGATGTACCAAGAGGTCCGAGTCTCCCAAGACCAAGACGCCTTGGACATCCATGCCCGCAGCCAATCGTAGACCCAAAATGCAAGCTTCATACTCGGCCATATTATTGGTGCAATAGAAGCGTAGTTGAGCCGTAACAGGATAATGGCATCCCGTTTCAGAAATGAGTACTGCTCCTATTCCCACCCCTTTCGCGTTTGCAGATCCATCGAAGAAAAGCTTCCAACCCGGTTCCTCGGGTAACTCCAGCTCGTTTGTATGCATTACCTCTTCGTCGGGGAAATACGTTCTTAAAGGCTCGTATTTTTCATCAACAGGATTCTCTTCCAAATGATCAGCTAGTGCCTGGGCTTTCATGGCTGTCCTCGTCACATAGATGATATCGAACTCTGTGAGCAGAATTTGCCATTTTGCCAACCTTCCTGTGGGCATAGGTTTCTGAAAGATATACTTCAATGGGTCCAAACGGGATATGAGATAAGTAGTGTACGATGACAGGTAGTGTTTCAACTTCTGAGCTACCCAAGTTAGGGCACAGCATGTTTTCTCGAGTTGAGTGTACTTGACTTCATATACTGTGAATTTCTTGCTAAGATAGTAGATGGCCTGCTCCTTCCTTCCTGTGTCATCATGTTGCCCTAATACACAACCAAAAGAATTTTCCAGGACCGTCAGATAAAGAATCAAGGGCTTCCCTGGCTGAGGCGGGACCAATACGGGTGGATTAGACAGATACCCTTTGATTTGGTCGAAAGCCCCTTGACACTCTACCGTCCAACTTACCACAACATCTTTTCTCAGTAACCGAAATATGGGCTCACAAGTCGCCGTGAGTTGAGCGATGAACCTGCTGATGTAATTGAGTCTACCCAACAAACTCATTACCTCTGTTTTGTTCTTTGGCGGTGGCAGATCTCGGATGGATTCGATTTTGGATGGGTCTAACTCAATCCCCCGTCGACTGACGATGAATCCTAACAACTTTCCTGATGGAACCCCGAATGCGCATTTGGCCGGGTTAAGCTTGATATCATACCTTCGGAGTCTTTGGAAGAATCTCCTTAGGTCTGCTACATGGTCTTCCTGACGCCAAGACTTTATGATCACATCATCGACGTACACCTCAATTTCTTTGTGTATCATGTCGTGAAACACAGCAGTCATTGCTCGCATGTACGTTGCCCCAGCATTCTTTAGTCCGAACGGCATTACCCGATAGCAGTAAGTTCCCCATGGCGTGATAAATGCGGTCTTTTCCGCATCTTCTTCGTCCATTAGGATCTGATGATAACCCGCATAGCAATCCACAAATGATCCGATCTCGCGCCCAGCGCAATTATCGATCAAGATATGGATGTTGGGTAATAAAAAGTTGTCTTTGGGACTGGCTTTGTTGAGGTTGCGGTAGTCGACGCACACCCTGATTTTCCCGTCCTTCTTTGGAACTGGTACCACATTGGCCAACCACTCGGGATATCGAGTGACCCGAATGACCTTCGCCTGCAACTGCTTAATCACCTCTTCTTTGATCTTTACACTCATTTCTATTTTAAATTTCCTTAGCTTTTGCTTGACCGGAGGGTATGCCGGGTCAGTGAGCAATTTGTGAACCACTAAATTGGTGCTTAATCCTGGCATATCATCATATGACCGTGCAAAAACATCTTTGAATTCCATGAGGGTTTCGATCAATTCTTCCCTGACATTCGGCTCAATATGGATGCTGATTTTGGTTTCTCGGACATTATCAGCATCCCCTAGATTCACAGCCTCAGTGTCATTTAGGTTAGGTTTGGGTTTTTCTTCAAATTGGCGCAGTTCTCGATTTATCTCTTCGAAGGCTTTATCTTCGTCATATTCAGATTCATCGTCGCAAACGACCTCTTGTATCATTAAGTCGGATTCAGATTGATTTATTAGACTAGGTCGAAGATTCGCTGTGCATGCCATGTCATTAGAACCAGTAAAAAGAGAACTGTTCAGAAAGAAAAAGGAACAAAACAAAATTAAAATGGGCAAAAGGAGAGAACTTTATTAAACTTGCGGGATAAAAGGGTTCACACTTTTACAAAACAAAAGTAAAATTTGGATTACACCCTCGAATAATCCGAACAAAACAAAACAAACAAAACATAAATCAAAGCCTACTACCAAGACTCCCCTCGGACAGGAAGAGGAGTAACCGTCCAGTTGTTGGTTTTGGCCTTAGGCCCCACAAACTGTATCTCTGCTCCGCTGGAACCTTCTCCAGCTTCTACCATACTGACATCAGCGAATAGCCTCTCGAAACTCTGATTCAGGTCCCCATCCATACCAATCAATGGTCCTAGGATCTTCGGGACTGGCGACCCCTTGGCACTGGCTCTGACAAAGGACCTTGAGAGACGTGGCACCGGTTTGGGCAGAAACCAGACCCTCTTCTTCATTTTTCGCGCTTGCTTCCTATCTGCTGCGGTTGGTTTGAACCCCAATCCGAAAGTTTCCAGATTTTTAGGCAGGGTGACAGGTTGGACAATCCCCTGAAGCTCGACTCCCAGGCCTCTTCCCGGCACAAATCCATTACCCAGCATTTCCGAGACCATCATGACTGTCGCGGCAGCTACCCTAGGGTGCGGGATGATTTCTCCTTCAGAAATTTTGTTTGCCGACACTGTATCAAAAATCTGGTAGACCCAAGGACCTTTGTCATCATCGGTCTCTATGAAAGGTACAATGGCGCCACCCATGGTGCATGCCGTGTCCTCGCCGTGTAGCACAACCTCTTGCCTTTCCCACTCGAACTTCACCATCTGATGTAGGGTGGAGGGCACTGCTTTGGCTGCATGAATCCATGGTCGTCCTAACAGAAGGTTATAAGATACTGTGGCATCTAGCACCTAGAATTCCATGGTGAACAGGACTGGACCGATGGTCAATTCAAGTACAACATCTCCTACCGTGGCTGTTCCATTTCCGTCGAATCCTCGGACGCAGATGCTATTCTTACGAATTCTTCCGTGATCGTCCTTTAACTGGTTCAAAGTGGATAATGGGCAGATATTGGCACTTGAACTGTTATCCACCAATGCCCGAGTAACTACCGAGTTTTCACATTTGACAGTTAGGTAAAGAGCTTTATTATGCTCTGTACCTTCCATCGGCAGGTCATCATCTGAGAATGTTACCCTGTTCACCTCTAAAATCTTATTGGCAATGGTTTCCAGGTGGTTTACAGAAATCTCGTTGGGCACATGAGCTTCGTTCAATATCTTCATCAGGGCCCGACGATGCTCCTCAGAATGGATCAGTAATGACAGCAGCGAGATCTGGGCCGGTGTCTTCCTCAACTGTTCGACCACGGAGTAGTCCTGTACCTTCATCTTTCTCAGGAACTCCTCAGCCTCTTCTTCAGATACAGGTTTCTTGGTTGCAGCCGGGTTGGTTCTTCTCAGCTCTGCCGGAGCAAAACACCGACCTGATCGAGTTAGCCCCTGTGCTTCATAACTAACTTCCTCCACCTGTTTTCCTTTGTACATCACTACTGCCTTCTCGTATTTCCAAGGCACAGCCTTACTATCAATCATTGGCAGCTGGACTATAGGCTTTATAGTGACCAATTCTCTGTATACCCCCTTCAACGCAACCGTAGGTGTGGGCGGAGTCCCTAATATTACCAACTTGTTTGGCTCGGGTTTGCTTGTTATGGCGGACGGGCTCTTTCCCCATATTACTACTGGCTTGTTGCCTTCTCCCTGCGACTGTACCCCCACTCCTCCACTGGCTGATCCTTCTTTCGGAGCGGCCTGGATCATCATCACTGTTTGCGAGGGCTTTCTCAACTCTCCTCCCTCATACACCAACTCGATCATATGCGTCTCGTGGTGCGCTGGCAGTGGGTTCTGATTGATGTTAGGAGCTTCCGGTGTCTGGACCTCAATTTTGTTAGTGTCAATGAGGTCTTGTATCGCCTGCTTCAGCCTCCAACATTTTTCAGTTTCATGTCCCAGCATCCCTGAGCAATATTCACAGCTTATCGTCCTGTTCACATTTTGAGGCGGGGGGTTTTGCTCTCGGGGTTCGACAGGACTTACCAAACCCAACCGTCTCAATTTGTGGAATACTGCGGTATAGGACTCTCCCAGCTCAGTAAAGGCTCTATGTTTCTGTAGCCTATCATTTTTAGCTGCTTGACTCCCTCGAAAACCTGTCCCTGGAGGGTTCCTGTATGCTCTGGGCGGAGGGTAGGTATTTTGTGGTGGTGGGTAGTTATTATGTGGAGCTGGGTATGTGTTGTGGGGAGCCGGCGCACGCCATTGTGGGCGAACCGGAGGTTGGGCGTTTATCTGGGCTTGATGGACGGTGAAATGCGGTTCTTGGGGTGGATAGTAGTGATGTGGTGGGTTGTATGGGTAGTTTGTCCTGTGAGGTCTGGGTTGGTTGTAGTGTGGCCTGCCAGATCCGGACCAACTGCCTGCCTCAATCGAGGCAACTTCTTCTTTCTTTCTTCTCAGCGCACCTCCCGTGCCGTTCTGAATAGCCTGGGTCGTTGCCTTGAGTGCCGAGTAGTTCAGGATTTTGTCAGACCTCAGACCCTCTTCTATCATGACCCCTATCTTGACCACCTCGTTGAAGGATTTTCCAACCGTTATCACCAAGTGACCAAAGTAGGTTGGATCCAATGTTTGTAAGAAATAGTCCACCATCTCTCCCTCTCTCATGGGAGGATCGACTCTGGCCGCTTGCTCTCTCCAGCGGAAACTGAACTCGCGAAAACTTTCCCCGGGTTTCTTCCCAGTCCTCAACAATGTGAGACGGTCAGGGACTATCTCGAGATTGTACTGGAAATGACCTGCGAAAGCCTGCGCCAGATCATCCCAAGTGTACCACCTACTGGAATCCTGCCTGGTATACCATTCTAGTGCAGATCCGCTCAGACTTTGGCCGAAATAAGCTATCAGCAGCTCATCTTTGCCGCCTGCCCCTCTCATTTTGCTACAGAATCCCCACAAATGTGCCATGGGATCGCCATGCCCTTCATATAAATCAAACTTAGGCATCTTGAACCCAGCCGGGAGTTGGACGTCCGGGAAAGGGCATAGATCTTTGTAAGCTACGCTGACTTGGTTGCCCAAACCGTGTAGGTTCTTGAAGGACTGCTCCAGGCTTTTGAACTTTCTCAATACCTCATCCTGTATAGGGGCTTTAACCGGCTTTTCAATCTCTGCCGGTACCTCCAAGTGCGGATTGTAGGCCTGGGGCTCGGGGGCATGGAATGTAGGCTCAGGGGGTAGTACTGCGTATCGTGGGCCTGAAACAATGGCTCACTGGTCGTTCTTTGCAAGGTGGTTGATGGGGTCCCACAAAGGTGGGAATATTTGGTGTTGGGAGAGGTTGATGGGGTGGTGGAGCCTGGGAATCATGAGGGCTTCTTTCTTGATGATAACGGGGATTCGGGAGGCTTGTGGAAGGGCCGGAATGAGGGTATTCCGGCATGCGCCCCAATGGCTCAGGACTCTTTTGTGCTTTCGCTAAAGCTAGCTGCATTGCATTCATCTCTAGTCCCATCCTTTCAATCTATTCCATCGCTTCTTTTAACAACTGGCTCATCGGCCTTTCTTCCTCGTTACTATTCTCTGAAGTAGTCATGCTTATTGCTACCGGTCCTTTGGATCTGGTTTGGTAAGGGTGTGTTGCCAGAATTCTTTAACAACTAACTGTCTTGATCAGACAACAACAAACTTCGTTAGCGTTAGAGTTTAACGGATTTAATCTCAACACATAGAGGATGCAATGCTCCTAGGCAGTTAACCGTTTCTACATGCTTTGCTTTAAACAACATGCGTCATCCCGGTTTGCTCATTTATCCCCTTTTCTTGTTTTTTTTTATTATTTGTTTTTATTTTTATATTTTCTTTTCTTTCTTTATTAAAAGCGGTCGAATCTTATGGGGATTGCCTACGTATCACGTCCCCGCGCGAATCAGACCAGGCGTAGTTCTGCCTTAAAGTAAAGAAACACAAAATTCTTGTGAAATCGTTAAATTCATTCTCAAAATTTTGCTATTACAAATTACTTCAAGCAAGGAATAACAATAGTACAGACTCCACAGTTCTTAACCCGTTTTGACTAAAAGAAAAGAAAACAACATATGGAAAAGCAACAAAGCCAAATAAACAAGACTCAACCAAAGATTAATTTTCCAACTTAGGGGCCCACGAGGCATCATTCGGCCTTTCCGCGGCCCTTGGTGTGAGGTCCCTCTGTAGGCTTTTCAACTCATTCATGATTCGGTGGACACAACCCATGATGGAAACAAGGAGGGTCTTCCAAGGCATTTGCTCGCATGCCAGGCATCTCATGTAGATGTAATGCCCAATCTCGTCGATCCTTCCTCGAATGTTGTCCCTTTCTGCGAACAACTGCCTTATCTGTCGGTTCTTCAATCCTAGTGTTTGCGCATTGTTGGCAAGCTGATCCTGGAACATCTCCATTTGTCTTTCCATTCTGGTCATTGCATCGTAACATCGTCTTCTGTCGGCTTGGGCATCTCGTGTTTGCTTGAAGATCCTCTCTTGAAGAGAGGAATTCGTTTCCCTTAATGTCCCGATGCTCAGTTCATAATCCCTTATGACTTGTTGCAGGCGCTGCCTCCGGGCCATTGTACCCTTTGCCCACTTGGTCCACAATCTTGCTGTGCTAGCCTTGGCTCTTTCCAAATCTTCCTGGCATGCCGCAACCTGATCCTTTAACCCCGCTATCAATCTTTTATCCGCCCGGCTTCTCAGCTGGTTATCAGCCTCCTTTTTCATCCTCCGGATCTGAGCTTTGAGGATCTCGCCTTCTCTAATTAATCTGTTCTTTTCTCCCTTGTGGGCAGCAGACTGTAATTGGCATTCAAACCTCATATCCTGAACTTGTTGCTTCAGTTTGCCTGTTTTGGCAAGATATTCCCGCTCTTTGGCCAACCAGCCCCACTGCTCTTGTGAAGATTTGGCAAATTCTTGCAGGTGAGGTCTTTTGGTCGGCCTTCCAGATGATGTCTCCCCTTTGTACCAGGCCTGATACCCGGGCGAAACTTCCCCTTTTGCCCGATTCATTACACAAGTATTTTCTTCTAAGTATTGACATTGGCTCCAAATTTGGCGAACCCTTGCTTCAGGAAACTGGCCGTCGGGACTGATCTCAATCACCTGGGTGCTTAGATCCTCGTCTTTCGGCACTATCTGACACCTCCCAAGTTGCCTTAAAACCCGATGCGGCGCGTATGGTTGAATGCTCTTAAGTCCCATTAAGAGAAAATGGGGCCTGACTGCTGGCATGTATATGACTTCGTCGATCGGTAACCATCCTAGCGCCCACTGTATTTGACTGGCGTCGAGGGTACGGAAATATGAGGTCCATGCTGTGACTCCTTCCGGTAGGTAGGTCTCATTAACTCTGGTATAGAACTCCTCTATGCAGGTCTTTTCAGCGGATCCATGGCTCAGAAACTGGGCTCGGTGACATAGGTGTTCGGTCATCCACATTTGTAACAACAAATTGCAACCCTCGAAAAAGCTTCCTCCGGCTTTGCAAGACGTGAGAGCCCGGAACATATCAGATACTATCATGGGCGCCAACGTACTATCTCTCTGTGTGAGCAATGTACTGACGACCCCTGCTATCTTTATGTCAATATTCCCGTCTTTTCTTGGGAATACTAAGAGTCCTAAGAAAGTTATCATGAAAGCAATCTGTCTATGTTCTTCCCACTTTTGACGATTACTTTTGCTGCACAACTGGTTTTCTGGCTTGTCGAATCCTCCTATGTGACCATATCTTTGATATATGAAACTCATGCTGCAAAAACCTTTTGCCAAGTCAGGGTTATGAATTGTTCTGACTATCTTTAAGGAGTCCAGAAACCGGTGTATTGCTACAGCTCTTGGAGCAATTAGATATTTGTGCCTCAAAGGAGTCTCAGCGCTGCCGATATACCCTGCTATCTCTTCTAAAGTTGGGGTAAGTTCAAAGTCCGAGAAATGGAAGACATTGTGCGCAGGATCCCAGTGGGGGACTAGTGCCCTTATGATATCTCCCCTTGGCCTGATATCCAACAAACTCGTGAGGCCTTTCAGATACTTCTTGATTTCGTCATGCCCTTCTTTGCCTAAATCATTCCACCAGAGCCGCAATTGGAGGGGGATTTTATTCATGATTGAAAAGGGTTCATTTGGAGTCGTGCTCATTCTGCACATTTATTAAGAAGATTTTAACAAACGAAACTTATTCTGATAAAAACAAAATATATGCGATTTTTCTCAAAAGGATTTCTGAACACGACCTCTCAGCACTTCATGAACGAAGATTTTTAAGGTTGTGTGAGAAAAAAACGAGGTGGCCGTCTGTACCAAGGCAGCCTTCCGGAGTTCCTTTCGGGAACATTTGGCTATTTTTGACATAAGCGGCATCACCCGGACTTGTTTATGACTCTTTTATCATTTTTCAAAAATAGAAAATTCAACATTGCAAACACGGCCTTTCAATGCCTCGGGGACGAAGATTTTTAAGATTGTGTGGGTCAACTGGACCAAGTCTTAAAAATGACCCAAAGGTGGCTGTTTATGCACAGTCAGCCTTCCGGCATCCCTTTCGGGAACATTCGGCTATGTCTTGATAAAACAGCGGCACCCGACTTCTTTATGACAATTAAAATTTGACATATTTGTTTTTTGCTATTTTTTTTTGTAAAAGGGGGAAGTTACATCACTAGACTTATTTACGACAAAATTAAAAATCTTTGATATGTTTTTTTTGTTTTTTTGTTTTATATTTGTTTTTGGCTTTTTAGCAAAAGGTGGGGTTGGACCCGATGAGGGTTGCCTACGTATCTCACATCCGGTGAGAATCAAACCCGCGTAGTTCGGTTAATCAAGAATAAGTAGATGAACTAACTTTTTTTTTCTGAATTTGTGAAAGAACTACTTTAAAAGAAGAAAGGAAGTATATTTTTGATTTTTGATTGATTTTCTTTTTAAAAGAAACACTTCTAAGATATATTTTTTGAATTTTCATTTGCATTATTTTTTATTCTAAAGAAAAGAAGAATATATTTTTTTTGGAATTTTCCCTTTAATAAAAGAAATGCTTCTAAAATGTTTTTTTTTTTGAATTTTGCATTTTCTTTTCAATTTTGAAAGAAGAATCAAAATATTTTCGGATTTTTCTTCTTATTATACATTTTTTTTAAAAAAAATAATAATTAAAAGACTTTCTAAAGAAGTTAATAATGGAAAATATTTTTGGATCTTTTTTTTTGTTTTTGAAAATTGGGAGTCTAAAAACTTTTCTAAACTTTTTGGCAAGACAAATATTTTTGCAACAAATAAAGACATATATATATTTTTTGGAAAAAAAAATTGGATATATATATATATATATATATATATATATATATATATATATATATATATATATATATACATGTATATATTTGTGACAAATAATGAAAGACTCTTTTTTATTATTATTATTTTTTGAATTTTCATAAAAAAAACCATTTTAAAATAAGACTTTTTTTTTTAAAAAAAAAATTATTTTTATAACAAGACAAACTATATATTTCTATATTTTTCTGAAAAACAAAACAGAACAACGATTTTTCTATTTTTCCTTTGGTTTTAATAAAACAAACTAATAAGACGTTTTTTTTTCATTTTCTCAAAATTTCGGCAGAGTTTTGACAGTATTTGGGTATTGTTTTTTTTTTCAAAAATAAACAATCAAATCCTTAACCGTTATTTCTCTTTTTTTCAATTTCACAAAATTCATAATATTCAAACACCGGTCAGCATGCGGGTACGAGACAAATAAATGCACGGAAAACAAATAGGATGCATCAGGATGACCTTTTCATATCAGGTCGCTAGTCCTAGACGGACCCAACCCCTGTGTTGAGTCCCCTGAGTCAAATGCAACGTGATGCAAATAAGCGTTCCTACTAGGGATCCGGCATGAAGTCACGTTATTCTATGTTCAAAAACCTGGGTCGGTGTTCTAGACAGTGTACCCGAGCGGACAACTCGAGCTGAGGAAGGAGCTCCTTTCCGGGAACCAAAAGGCCAGCCGGCTTAGAAACTTTCCGATCCTCTTTTATTCAGGGTATGACACTAACACAATAGGGAGTCTCAACCAGTAAGCACATCCCCGGAGGTAAGAAGAGAAAGGTTTCGGCACAATTTATATACAGTTCAAATAATATCAAAGCGGTAAAAGCAACATTTAGCACATTAGGCTCAAACATGTAAAAATCAGATAATAAATAAAGCCAAATAATAACAATTATTCTAAGCTCGAATTCTTAACCCTGAACCAGTGGTTCTGGGTGTTAGATCCCCAGCAGAGTCGCCAGAGCTGTCACACCTCCTTTTTCCGCACCCGAGAGGGGGCAGGGGAGTTTTTTCCAGTTAGAGGACAATCGAAAAGGGATTTATTTATTTATTTCAGAGTCGCCACTTGGGAGATTTAGGGTGTCCCAAGTCACCAATTTTAATCCCGAATCGAGGAAAAGAATGACTCCATATTACAGTCTGCGTACCAGAAATCTAGATAAGGAATTCTGTTAACCCGGGAGAAGGTGTTAGGCATTCCCGAGTTCCGTAGTTCTAGCACGGTCACTCAACTGTTATATTCGGCTTGATTATCTGATTTTATACAAATGTGAACTTATGTGCCAATTTTATCTTTTAACCGCTTTTATCATTCATTGTTATTTTTATAGGACTTGCAACGTCGTGAAAACATATCTCGAACCACGTTACATCAATGCACCCGTGGTTATTGACATATCTCGACTCGGTTGAGATTTGGATTTGGGTTACATAAATGTGCACCCGAATTTAGGGAGATAACATTATTAAAGGCGCGCCTAAAGCGACTAGCGCATTATTATTTTGGGGTAGGGCCGTGAAATTTGCTAAACGGCCTGTCCCGGAATCTAAGTATTTAATACATACATTTTGTGAGGGCCCCGCAATTTGTCCCTTTTATTTGGCGAGGCTCGCCTCATTCTATTATTATATATATTTTTTTAAAAAAGGAATTTGCAACGTCATGGAAACGCATCTCAGACCACGTCACAATCAATGTACCCGTGATTAGAGATACATTTCGATTTCGTTGAGACTTGGATTTGGGTCACATAAATGTGCACCCGAGCTTAAGGAGATAATATTATTACAGGCACGCCTAAAGCAACTAGCGCATTATTATATTTCGGTAAGGCCGTGAATTTTGCTAAACGGCCCGTCCCGGAATCTAAGTATTTAATATATACATTTAACGAGGGCTCCACAATCTGTACCTTTTTATCTGGCGAAGCTCGTCTCGTTGTTTTTTATTATTTTATTTATTCTTTTATTATTATTTTTTCTTATTTCTATTTTTAAAATAAAAAGGGACAAAGCTAAAATACCTACATTTTGGCTACTTTGCGAGGTCACGGGTTATAGATTGAACTTATTTGATGAAACGAGTATTTTTCCGCGGAATTAAAATCACTGCTATAATTTTAACATTACTACTACATGTGCAAGCAATTATTAAGACAATTAAAATAACTAACATCTTACAGAATGTGTAAGAACACCTATTGTGACAAACATCAATAATCTAAGCATGAAGAAAAAAATGCCGAACAACCACTTGAAGTAACGAAACAAAGGAAAAGACATTCACGGCCACATTTCAATATCATACGGATTTAATTAACAGGAAATAGCAATTCACACACATCATACGTATATGTCTCGCTCGCATACTATCCGCATGAACTAGGACCGTATTTCGACAAACACATGTACATATTACTGAACAACAAATATGAAGGACACGGACAGAGATGACCTACTTGATATTATCGTCCGATGCGTTGGACCTGCGACGAAACCTCGGACAACAACCTTGACGTATCGGACCTCGACGAACCAAAGTCGACCTCGACGGAGAACAGAAAACTTGGCCAAGCAGGATCGCGGCAACCCACAGCTACTCGCTAAAGATGAAACAAACGTCGACAGCAGTGAGGTCGACGCGAGGGGGGGCTGCTGACGGGCGTTTGGACGGTGTCGACGCGAGGAGGATGAAGCAGAAAAAAGGGTCATTTGGATGCGAGGAAGAAGCAGCTGTGCGTTGCTTGCCGGGCTGGGGGATAGAGACAGTGACAGGTGGTGGAGTTGGGGTTGTTTGGTTCGGACGGTGGTCGACGAGGGGAGCTGGTGGTTGACGGTGGTCGTGAGGGTGTGGACTGGTTGTTTTCGTGGTGGTTTTGGGTTAGGGTCGATGGGAGGGTCTGTTTGGTGGTGGTTTGGTGGTGGTGATGGAGCTGGGGCGACGACGTGGGGCGGTGGCGGGTTGACGACGGGAGGAGCTAGTGGGTTTTTGCGTGGTTTGTTGATGATGATTATGGAGGAGGCAGAAGCTGCGGTGGTGGTGTTTGGGTGGTAGGTTGACGATGGCGGAGCTGGGGAGTTGCGACGAGGGGGGTGGTGGTGGTTGCGGATGGTGTTTGGACTGGGGTTTGGGTAGGGTTTTCTCTGGTTTGCCAAGGAGAGGAAGAAGACGACGCACAGTGTCTTTGCCAAAAAATTTTCCAAGTCCTTCACCTTTGACCCTCTTGGCTTGTTTATCCGTGTATTTTGTAAACTTTTTCCAAGAAAAATGAGCCCCACGCGTGGTGGGGTTCGAGACTTGTGTCCCCCACGCGTGGTGGGGTTCCCCGTGTATCGTGTTTCGTCCGTGTTCCCCACGCGTGTCCCCTCATGTGTGGTGGACTCGGATTATTATGGGCTAGGTCCGAAATTAGGCCTAAAACCGGGTAGTTTGAACCCGAATATTATTCCTTTGCCCGGACCCGAGAAATAGGAACACGACGTTGCTCAACTGATTATGTAAGCAAAATAACTACGAAAATAAGACTGATAATTAACACAAAACTAGATCTTTTTTAATATTTTTTCAAGATTAAAATAACTACAAAAATACTAATAAAACTATTTTTTTTTTGTAATTTTTGTTTTTAATTTAAAGATAAAATATAAAGTAACATTTTTGTATTTTTTCAAAATTAAAATGACTATAAAACATTAATAGAACTATATTTTTGGTAATTTTCGTTTTTTAATATAAAGATAAAAGATAAAGTAACATTTTCGTATTTTTCAAAATTAAAATGACTATAAAACATTAATAGAACCATATTTTTGGTAATTTTCGAAATTATATAAAGTACAAAATAAAGTACAATTTTTGTATTTTTTCAAGTTTATGATAAATACATAAACTAAAATTTATATATATATATTTGTAATTTTCCTTTTTTTTTTGCGACGAAATAAAGCAAAAATAGTCAAAATAGCTATATTAGGCCTAAATTACATATTTATGCTAAAAATGTGAAAATTCTCGGGGAGGGTCAAAAATCAGGTGTCTACATGCACTAATGCTACGGCCGCACTCATTTTTGTGTGGTTCGCAGCGAGACTTCTCAAGTGCAGGTAAGGAGTGTGGACCGCATTAAAATTA
Organism: Nicotiana tabacum; assembly: GCF_000715075.1. Taxonomy (NCBI): domain Eukaryota; kingdom Viridiplantae; phylum Streptophyta; class Magnoliopsida; order Solanales; family Solanaceae; genus Nicotiana; species Nicotiana tabacum. The sequence goes on along the minus strand of NC_134089.1, from coordinate 47,193,268 downwards.
TGCGGCCGCACTCAGTTAAAAATATGGGCCCCACGGGTAAAAGTATAAATAGGGCTTCTCTCATCTTTTTACACTTTTTTGATCTTTTGAACCCTAAAGCTAAGCTTGCACAGTAACTTTTCCCATTGCTATCAAATTTTCCCTAATTTCATCAACTGCATCTTCATTACTTATATGGTAATTCCATATATAGATTCATCATCTTTTGTTTTGTTTTGTTCTTTGATTTAGGGTTACTTCTATGCCTAAAAATGTCAATGTTTAGTTGTTTTTTACTTAGAATCATGTGGGTAGCTTCTTGAGCATTAATTGCGGTATGGGTAAGTAGCTAAGGATGTTTGATTGCTAAAACCATGTTGATTTGAGAACAAAATTGCATAAACCCTAAAACAATACCCGTAAAATTTGAATTATGCGGCCGCACACACTTTTGTGTGGTCCGCAATAAAGGTAATGACACCACGCACAATTTTGTGCAGTCCGCAGCCCTCCGATTTATCGAAATTGTGTGCATGAATTGAGCGGCCGCACTTAAAATTGTGCGGTACGTAGTGGGCTTGTGCGTCCGCACTCATTTTTGTGCGGTCCGCACTGATGAAACATCAGAGATCCTAGTAGTTTGAACCTGGGGCTGTGTGGTCGTAGTCAAATTTGTGCGGTCCACACTCGACAGTCTGCGGCTACACTCACTTTTGTGCAGTCCGCACTGCCCCTTCTGAGACTATTTTGCTGCAACTTTCAATCATGCTTATGTACATATGATGAGCTTCAATTGTAACTGATTTCTAGTTCTTATGTGTTGTAGACAATGGTTCGATCACATGGAAAAGGAGATATGTCAAAAGGGAGAGCAGAACCCTCCCGAGGCCGGGGTCGATGCAGAAGCAACCTCCCTCTAGCAATCCAAAGGGCAATAAGTAAAAAAGCCACAACCAATAGAGCCCCTAATACCTTTGAGACCAGTGAGTATGTCCCCTATGGGAAGCTTCTGAGGGTCAATTTGTGCAAGCACAATCGAAAGCCCAATCACAATTGCTGTGGCAAGTTTAGAGAGGTCGAGAAGGCCAGAGATATGGTAGGACAGATTTGTCAGTGCCAATGCCTTCGCAAAGTTTAGGGAATGGTGGCCACAGAGGTCGCTCACTTTTGAGAAAAATGTTTTAATGAAGGATTCACAAGCACAACACCAATGTCTTTAGGCAATTCCAGAAGTGGAAAGGATGGAAATGGTTTACCAACAACGTTCTAGATGCAAATGAGTACATGGTCAAGGAGTTCAACGCAAATGTTACTCACATCAAATAGGGAACGAAGGTGACAAAAGTGCGGAATCTGAAGATCTGCTTTGACTCATATACACTGAACAAATATGTGGGGTTTGAAGAAGTGGCAGTAGTGCAATACTTGGAAAAGCTAGTTATGGGTGATGCAGCTTGTCCGTGGTTAGCTGAGATTCTGGCAATCCCAGGGTCAACATCTCTGTGGTTCACAGCAGGGGTTCTAATTATCCAGCCACCCTAAACTTTGAAGCAAAAGGGTGGCAAACGTTCGTGTATAGCTGCATTGACCCATGCCTCAATGAAAACATGCTACCACTTCCTCGTGCAGTTTTGGTGGCCTCAATTATGGTTGGGTATCCGATAAATGTTGGTTCCATCATGTCGACCAACATCACTTTAGCTGTCCAGAAGGGTGAGAGATCCTATACATACCAAAACTTCCTAACATAATACTTCAAGGATCAAGGGGTGGAGCTGAAGCATTATGACACCAAGGTGAAGGTCAATAAGCCTTTCTCATTGTACCACCTCGAAGGAGCTAACAACTCGAAGTTCAAGGGTAAAGCTACTACCTTTGCTGGCCAGTCTGAGGAGCCAACGGTAGTAGTTACTGATTCAGCTGCCGAGCCTTCCACAGTAGTCGGTACTTCCACCGAGACAGTAGCCATGCCACCTTCATCCTCCGGACCACCAGTTTCTGATAGATTATCTGTGCCATTACCAATGCCAGCTTCCTCTACTTATTCTCAGACTGTGTTGTGAGTCTCCTAGATATTGGCGAGTTATGCAGGCAGCTACTACAAATCTGACTGATATATCCAGTGTTGTTGCAACACAGTCCTCAGCCCCAATAGAGCCACAGGTACCTCCATCAGTAGAGGAAGCACTGTAGAAATTATGGCCAACCAGAAAACTATCATGGATAAAGTGGAGGCACAAGGGAAAGTTATTGAGGATTTGGGCAAACAGGTCAAGAAGATGCGGAGGTCTCAGGAATCAAAGAAGTCAGTGGATAAGCTGAGAAAAGAGATTAAGAAGAGTACATCTGCTAGTGATTTACCATTGGACCTACTCATGGAGACGGCACCCCTAGTAGCACAGCTACCACCAACAGCACCTGAGGCACTAGAGGCACCAGCCAGCTAGTTTGAGGAGTCGGTTGCCACTTCCCGCACTGTTGAGGAGATGATCCAGATACTTAGCAACCCAGTTGTCCCTCAGCCTGGAGATGATGAGATACAATTAGAGACAGAGGGTGCTGAGGATCCCATGCAGAATGAGACCACATAGGGAGTTCTCTTAACTCTCTACCCTTTCCCTGTTCTTATTTTTGGTTAAGCATTGAGGACAATGCTTATTTTCATTTGGAGGGGGGGGAGTCTATTTTGATAATTTGACTTTGACATTTGACATTTGGGTTGTAATAACTCTAATACTATTTTCCTTTCATCTTTATTTTCCTTTTGGTATGTATATATTCTCCGCATTTGATGTAGATATTCATTTCCCTTATGTATATATTCATTTGACTTTTGTTTGTATATTCACTTATCTCGCTTTCCGTAGTTTATTTCATAGCTTCTTTAGTTTGCTTTTCCTTAGTAGTATAACTTCTTATTTACTTTAGTAGTTTCTTTTTAATTTTCTAGCTTCTTTTTACGTTTTGATTGAACAATAAGCCTTTGATTTTCTTAATGCCATAGTTCCTTCCAAAGGTGGATTATGTGTGAACCGGGTGGCTCTTCCCAACGATGGATGGCGTCACAAACTTCTTAGGGATTGAGTCCGTTTTCTTTTATGTTTTGGTAAATTTAGTAGTCATGAATAAAAGGGTTCTCAAGCATGCTTTACATGGTACCAACACATTTACCTATGATCGTATGGTTAAAAACAAGTTGTTGGAAGAAAATAGCTCTAGTTGTGACCCTTTTGACTCTTGTGTTAACTTAAGCAGTCATCGAGTGGTTCAAATCGAGCCATTTATGATTCTCAATCTTAGCTGGGGTTGTTGTGGGCCCTTGACTCTATTCTCTTTAGCAATCCAGAAGCGTGAGAGGTGAGATATTTAGTTACAAGTCCATGTACCCGTGCTAATGGTCTAGAACTTGCCCCGAATGTTTGTCTTGGAAAAATCTAAGTGTAGCTTGGCTTGAGAAATGATTGTAGGCTCTCCTTAATCCAATTTTAAATTTGAAATCTTCCATAGCCTACCAATGTAATATCCCTAGTCAACCCCTTCGAGCCTAAGCCCTTTTTTCTTTTAAAAACTACGTTACAAGCCTTTATCTGTTCTATAATGACCCTCTCTTGGCACCCGATCTTTCCTTAGAATTCTTGAGAAAGAATTGACAAAAATGTAAGTTAGGGGGAGAGACGAGGAGCTTGAAAGTGATAAAAGTTACAAAGAAGATAAAGAATTGAAGAAAAGGGAAGGCATAGAAAAGAAATAAAGAACAAAAAGAAAAATGCCAAAAATAAAGTGAATTAAGTGATAAGTTGAAGGGAATTCAAAAGAGAATAAGGAGGAAAGGCTGAAGTAAATAGAAAAAGGAGAAAAATAAATGTCATGCTTAAGAAAGAGTGATGTTACATCTCTCTAGTTCCCCCAAGGAAGAAGAAAATGACTCAAAGATTCGAGAAAGTATGAGCCGAAAAGAGAAAATGGAGTTCTTAAGGAAAGATGAAACCATTCTACTCCAACAATTCCTACCTTGATCCAAAAGCCTTCATTACATCCCGTAAAATCCCTACATGATTTCAAGTTGAGTGAGCTTACATTAGTGATGATTTACATAAGGGGCAAGCTTATGGTACTTAAAGTCGGACTTGTGACGTTCTTTTTAGAGGGATGAGCGAGCTTTTCACAATCCTTGCTTTGAGTGTTAAAGTAAGATTTTATAATGGAGAGTAGAGGAGGAGTAGTTTGGGAGTAACCTATGTGAAAGAGCGAGCTTCATTGATGAATAGAGTCAACTCTTGATTCTCTAGTGTCACACTAAAACTATGGTACTCAAAAAGTCATATCATTGTGTTGTTGATAATTCATATGTGTTGTGGGTAATTGTTGGTCCCAATTGATGTGTAATTGTTTCACCTTAGGCTAGATGAAATATCCCTTTTTCTAGTGAAGGTAGGAATTGCCTTATTTGCTTGAGGACAAGCAAAAACTTAAGTTTGGGGAAGTTGATAACTAGGAATTTTGACCGCTTATTTGCTCTCTTTTACTTGCGTTTTAGCTCAAAAATGCTTAAAGGTATTTTCGGAAACTAACGAAATGTGCTTACTTGCAGGAATATTGGGAAACGAGCCAAAGAAGTTGAAATCAACTCATAAAGGAGTCAAAAGTGAACAAGAACCAAAACAGGGCAAAAAGCCAGCAGTGCAGACCGCACAATTCTAGTGCGGTTGTAGGGTGGGATTCAGAGAGTAGCCTTTGGGCCAGCTAATGGCATGCGGACCACACCAAAATTGTGCAGCCGCAGGAGGTTAAGTGCGGCCGTAGTTATTATTATGCGGTCCGTAGGATTAAGGAATCAAAGAGTTGTTTCAAGTCCAAAAGCAGGGAGTGCGAACCGCATCACTTTTTTGCAGCCTCACCCATTTTTATGCGTACCATAGAAGCCCCGAATTTCCAAGCCCAAATTTCTAAAAATGCTGACCGCAAGAAAATTGTGTGGCCGCAGAAGCCCATTTTGTGGAGCGCACTAGAATTATGCGGCCGCACAACCTTCGCAGGGGCATTTTTGTCAGATATTTTCATCTTAGTATAAATAGAACTTTTTGTTATTTTTAGGTTAATTATAGTTTGTAGAGGTGCACCTGAGCTATTTTCTTTACTTCTTTGAGTAATTTTGTACTACATTAACTTCTAAACATTAGATTTTCTTTGTTTAATCCATTACTATGCATTGTATCTTACTTTCTTCTTGTATTTCTTTATTTTTCATGAGTAGCTAAATCTTTAGCTAGGGTTGTGGCTCAACCCTAGTATGATTACTTAATGGGTATTTAATTTTAGGGCTTGTTTGTGATTGGGTTGGTGATATTTAGCCTTGTTTATGCTTGAATTCTAGAATTAATGGTTGCAAACATTGATTCATGCCTATTTAACCTAGCCTTTACTTGAGAAAGAGAGACTAAGTTTAGGAAAACTTGACTAACAAGGAATTGGGGTGAACACAAGAAATTGATAGCCCCAATTAAAGGATCAAATCTAAAGATAGTAAGACCCAACTTGAGCATATATCACTTGATTTGTGCAATACCCATTTTGGCTTGAGAAAGCCAAATTTCGCTAAATCACTCAAACTACCGAGAGGTATAGAGTGAGCAATTGCATGTGATTGCTATATTACGATCCTGATTGATCAAACTTTCCCTATAGTTTACAACCTGTTAGGTAGCCACCTAGGTGGAAGTCACGACCCGAGATCCTTTATCATTTGAAAAACAATCAAAACCAAAAACATTGTCTTCTACTTTATTACTTGCAATCAATAGCTAAATTAGAAATAGTAACAATCAACAAGAATGTGGAAGTGCAAATTAAGGCACATTATACAATTGCACTAGGTGTATACCTAATCCTATTTCTAACTCCTTGAGGATTCGACCCCAACTCGTGTTGGGATTTATTATTGCTTTGACCGCCTCACTACCTATAATTGTGGTGTGAGTTTGGGCGAGATCAATTTGAGGAACAAATAAATAGATTATTTGAAGAATGGGAAGTTTCCCTCGAATCCTAAAGAATCGAGAGCTTTGCGCATGAAGGCGGCCAGGTTTAGCCTGTCCGAAGGGACTCTGTTCAGAAGAACATTCGACGGCCCGATCGCAGTATGCTTGTGGTTGGGAGATACCAAATTGTCACAACCCAAAAATCCCTGGTCATGATGGCACCTAACTCAACCAGCTAGGTAAGACAACTAACAGACAGTATAACTCGACAAAGATTATAAAAAATAAAGAATCGATAACTGAACATTTACAATTTGCCCAAGACCTGATAGTACGTCTCATGAGCTTCTAAGACTTGGAATTTACAAAGATGACACGAATAAATATACATTCTGTTTTAATGATACATAAACTGAATAGTAACATCTAAACTGCCAAGGACAAGAGGCAGTTATACCCAAAATGCGCGAACATCTTCCAAATCAGCACCCGACATCACCAGCAGCTCTGCTCTAGAAATCTGTACACATCATACAGAAGTGTAGTATCAGTACAACCGACCCCATGTACTGGTAAGTATTTTGTCTAACCTCGTCGAAGTAGTGACGAGGCTTTTAGTTAAGAGATGCTTATTACTATAACCTGTACATTAGATTAATAGTAAAAGCAATTCAAAGCATAAAAGACAAAAGTACCATATATAACTCTACGAGACAGTCAACAATTACTAAAAGGAATCACAGTAGAAGATTTACAGTCTTTCCTGTTATGAGAAGTATATCAAATATATCAAGTCAAACGGCACGGTAACACCCTTCGTGCTTCTATCTCTGCCTCACCATATATAAAATGATTTTTATGACAAATCAATTAACACGGTAACACCCTTCGTGCGTTCAACTCATCCCCCCAAATGTATGAGTAACAGAACCAACCAGATGACAGAAATATTGATAACAGGAATTACAAAATAGGAAATACTCAAGTAACAACAACGGACAAGGATACACATGTGGGCATAGTAAAAGACTAAGCGAAAAGCACGTGAATAATAACAACAATTGGAAAACAAGGAATATCAACTTCAATTAACTAGCATATTGGAGGCCTAAGTACAAATATAACAAATAAGAAGGAAACACGTAATCTTTACAAGGTGACAAATAAGAGCATAAATGGTTAGTATGGTGGAAGGCTTATACTAAAGTGCAACAGAATAGATACGACATGAGCATAATTATATAAGCAGGAAATAGACATGGTATTTACAAGTTAAGCGAGTAAAAGGTATGATCAACTCAACAACAATTGAGATAGAGATCAATGACCGGACAATAGCAACAGGTCACATCAGATCTATAATTATAACAATAACATTTCAAGGTAAAGACATGAACGTATACACGGAAGACTAATATCAAACATAATGCATGTCCCTCATCCTTGCCTGAAACACCCATCGTGCCATGACCTCACGATAACATACAAGCATAACAATATAAATGAAATGGCACGACATCACCCTTCGTGCTTTTACTCTCAAATGATGTGGCACGGCATCACCTTTCGTGCTTTACACTCTTCCTCACATGATAATATATATAAAATGGCACGGCATCACCCTTCATGCTTTACACTCTTCCTCACATGATAATGAATATAAAATAATACGGCATCACCTATATATAAAATGGCACGGCAACACCCTTCGTGCTTTACACTCTTCCGTACCAAGCATATAAATATCAATAAAATGACAAGGCAGGAAGTGTAAATTATATCAAAGAGAGTGTTTTAATGGATATTCCAAACAAATTCCAAATCACAACTTTCCAAGTCAAAAATGAATCAACAACCTTTAAGAACCGTATTATTCAAATACTTCCACAAATCTCACAAATTGTCCATTACACAAGTATATAGTCTAGTATTTCAAGAATGTCGGTCGTAGTAATGTCAGCATAGAGATGACCGAATTACACACATTAATGTATTCTCAGAATTTCTGTCAAGTTTGATCAAGTTATAATAAGCTAAGTCTTGATTTCTATCATCTAATACTATGTTCTCAGCATTAAAGAGTCAAGTAAGGCATGCAGCAGGAAGTTCACGAAGTTCTACAAACAAAAATGTAACATAATCTACCCCCGAGCATGATTAACCCCGGCACATACATATACGCTCGTCACCTCATATATGTATCACCCCCGCATGCAGCAAACAATCTCAAATAAGAGGAAAAATTTCCTCAATAAAGTTAGGCAAGACACTTACCTTGAACAAGCCAATTACAATACCGAACAAGCCAAGCGATGCTCCAAAAATGTCATCACGCGCGTAGTGACCTCCAAATGGCTCAAAACTAGCCAAAAGCAACTCAAACACATCAAATAAAGCCCAAGGAAGCAATTACATATGATAAAGATAGAATCCTAAATCAAATCCCAAATCCGGCCAAAAATCACACCTGGGCCCACGCCTCGAAACCGACAAAACTCATAAAATCCGACAACCCATTCAATTACTAGTCCAACCATACTAATTTCACTCAATTCCAATTCCAAATCGATGTTCAAAACTCAAAAATTCAGATTATAATACTTTAGGCCAAAACCCTCAATTTCCTCTTTAAAATTCATCAACCAAATGCTAAAATCGAAGATAGATTCATGGAGTATAACTAAAACCGAGTAGAGAACACTTACCCCAATTCATATGGTGAAAATTGCCTAAAAATTGCCCAATTCCAAGCTCCCCAACTCAAAATATATTAAATGAACAAAAATCTCATTTTAACATTGTTCTGCCTTGTTTCTTATGCCAAATAATCTCGAAACTCGCTTTTGACGCCTCTAATAGATTCTTTGTGAAATTGTAGTCAAGTTAGACTCTTGAATCACTCCATTTGATCTTATATTGAAGGAGATATATTGGTTTCAATATTTGGAAATAGAGCAGATTATTAAATACGAAGTCAGCGACAATTTCGTAATTAATCTGAAAAATCTGGCAACCCAATTCTTAGTAAAATGACCATAAACTCCTCATACGATATCCAAATTCGACGATTCTTTTTGCTATGTCTCCGTAATTATGATACGGATCCAATGATTCAATAAAAACAGAAATTAGAGCTCATTTGCATAATGTAATACCATTTATACTTGAAGAAACAACGTCAAAACATTAAAAAATGAGGGCAACACAACTCAAACATATCTGAAACTCACCCGAGCCCCTCGGGACCACGTCCAAACATACCAACAAGCCCTATAACATAACACAGACTTACTTGAGGCCTCAAAACACACATAACAATATCGAAGCGACGAATCACACCTCAATCCAAAAATCAATGAACTTGAAACTTTAAACATCCACAACCGATGCCGAAACCTATCAAATACTGTCCGATTGACCTAAAATTTTGCACACAAGTCACATTTGAAATTACGGGCTTTATCCAACTTTTAGAACTAAAATCTGACCCTGCTATCAAAAAGCCCAAACTCGGTCAACTCTTTCAAATTTAAAGCTCCCTAGTTGAGAATCATTCTTCCAAGTCAGTCCCGAGTAACCTGAAAATCAAAACTAATGATTCACATAAGTCAAAATACATCATACGGAGTTACTCATGCCCATAAACTACCGCGCAAAGTGCAAATGCTCAAATTGACCAGTCAGGTAGTTACACGAATATATCTTGAGAGAAGTCCATGAAAGTACTTGTGGAAACTATTCGAGGGCAGAATCTTAGGTTCAGAAGATAATTAGGGCGGGCTATTACTGGATCAACATGGATAAGGATGCGAAGTACTTCGTACGAAGATGCGACAGCTGTCAGAGACACGCACCAATGATCCATCAACCCAGAAAGCTGCTACATTTGGTCTTTTCCCCATGGCCGTTCATGAAGTGGGGTATGGACATTGTCGGTCCCCTACCATAGGTACCTGGTAAGGCTAAATTCATAATATTTATGACTGATTAGTTTTCTAAATTGGTCGAAGCTCAAGCATTCGAGAAATTTCGGGAAAGAGAAGTCATTGACTTCATTTGGACCATATAATATGCCAGTTCGGGATACCAGCCGATATCGTGTGCGATAATAGGAAGAATTCATCGGTAGCAAGGTGGACAAGTTTTTTGAAGACTATAAGATTAAAAAGACACTATCGACACCCTATCACCGTAGTGGGAACGGACAAGCATAATCTACAAACAAGATCATACTCCAAAACCTTAAAAAGAGATTGACTGATGCCAAAGAAAAATGGATGAAAATTTTTCCCGAAGTCTTGTGGGCATGCCGTACAACTTCAAAGTCTAGTGCCAGGGCCACCCCGTTTTCATTGGTCTAAGGTGCCAAAGCGTTACTACCGGTCGAAGTGGTGAACTGAGCCTCAGGTTCCGATATTTGACTGAAAAATCGAACGATGAAGCCATGAGCACGAGCCTGGAATAATTGGATGAAAGGTGTAAGGCCGCCCTAGTCCGGCTGGCCGCCCAGAAATAGCGGATAGAAATATATTACAACCAAAGAGCCAAACTCCGACACTTCAAGATCGGGGACATGGTGTTAAGAAAAGTAACACTGCATACCTAAAACCCAAATGAGGGGAAGCTGGGACCAAATTAGGAAAGATCATATTGAGTAGTCGAAATTACTGGCAAAGGATCGTACAAACTCAAAGCCGGAAATGGTGTACAACTACCGAACAACTGGATCGTGACGCACTTAAATAAGTGCTACTAGTAAGGTACAATCTCATTTACTTTTTTATAATATTATGAATCGCACTAACACTTGTAGGCAACAGCCAAAGGAGAATTTAGGTCTGAAAGCATGCGCTACACTCTTTTTCCCTTGAACCAATTTTGTCCCAAATGGGTTTTTCGGCAAGGTTTTTAACGAGGCAACAATAAATCATACCGACTTAAATTCGAAGGCCAGTCTTAAATCAAAGTCAATGGGCGCATCAACTTTGGCTCTAGCTGAGTTAAAAGAGTTAAAGGAGCAGTTGCAAGAGTTGGTGGATAAAGGATTCATTAGGCTGAGTGTTTCTCCTTGGGGCACGTCGATATTGTTTGTGAAGAAGAAGGATGGATCTATGTGGATGTATTGATTACAAGCAGTTGAATAAGATATCTATCAAGAACAAGTATCCATTGCCTTGTGATGATGATTTATTTGATTAGCTTTAGGGTGCCAGGGTGTTTCAAAGATTGATTTGAGGCCGGGTTATCACCAGTTGAAGGTTAGATCTTCAAACATCCCTAAGATAGCTTTCAAGACTCGTTATGGGCATAATGAGTTCTTGGTGATGTCTTTCTGGTTGACTAATACCTTAGAAACTTTCATTTATATGATGAACAACGTGTTCCATCCTTGTTTGGGTTTTTCTATTGCTGTGTTCATTGATATTATTTTGGTATATTCCCGTAGTGCTGAGGAGCAAAAGCAACATTTCAGGATTGTGCTTTAGATTTCGAGGGAGAAGAAATTGTATGCTAAATTCTCCAACTGTGATTTTTGGTTAGACTAGGTTGCATTCTTGGGCCACGTGGTGCCTAATGGTGGGATCAAGGTGGACCCATATATGATGGAGGCAATTCAGAGTTAGCCCAGATCTTTTACCATTTCAGAAATCAAGAGTTTCTTGGGTTTGGCTGGCTATTATTGTCGCTTAATGGAAGGGTTTTCATTTATTGCAGCTCTAGTGACTAGGTTGACTCAAAAGGGCGCTTCGTTCAGATGGTCTAACGAGTGTGAGGAGATCTTTTAGAAGCTCAAGATTGTTTTGACAACAGCTCTAGTTTTGGTATTGCCCTTAGGATCAAAAATAGATACTATCTATTGTGATGCTTCGCGTGTTGGCTTTTGGTGTGTGTTGATGTACGACAATAGGATGATTCCTTATGCGTCATGCCAATTGTGTAACGACCCGGCCGGTCATCTAAAGAATTAATGGCCCGATCGTCCGTCTTAAAGCTCAGCGTATGGTTGAGAAGGGGTGTGATGCGTATTTAGCTTATGTGAGAGATGTCAGTATTGATACCCCTTCAGTTGATTCAGTCCTAGTAGTATGGAATTTTCCCGATGTGTTTCCAGCTGACCTTCCGGGCATGCCACCTGATAGAGATATTGATTTTGGCATTGATAAGTTGCCAGGTACTTAGCCCATTTCTATTCCTCTGTATCATATGGCTCCTCCTGAGTTGAAGGAGTTGAAGGATCAGTTACAAGAATTGCTTGATAAGGGTTTTTTTCGTCGCAGTGTATCACCTTGAGGTGCTCCTGTCTTGTTTGTGAAGAAAAAAGATTGTTCTATGCGCATATGTATTGATTATCATCAGTTGAACAAAGTTACAGTGAAGAACCGTTATCCTTTACCTCATATTGATTATTGTTCAACCATCTTCAGGGTGCACGAGTGTTTTTTAAGATTTATTTGCACTCAGGTTATCATCAGTTGAAGATTCGGGAGCCAGATATCCCGAATACTGCTTTCAGGACTCGGTATGGTCATTACAAGTTCCTTGTTATGTCATTTTGGCTAACCAATGCCCCAGCAGCCTTTATGCATTTGATACACAGTATGTTCCGGCCGTATCTTGACTCATTCATCATTGTCTTTATTGATGATATTTTGGTGTATTCCCGGAATCGGGAAGATCATGAGCAGCACCTAAGGACTGTGCTTCAGACTCTAAGAGAGCAGAAGTTATATGCTAAGTTCTCGAAATGTGAGTTTTGGTTGTATTCAGTGGCATTCTTAGGCCACGTGGTATTGAGTGAGAGTATTCAGGTGGAACTAAAGAAGATAGAGGCCGTGTAGAGTTGACCCAGACCATCCTCAGCTACCGAGATCCGCAGTTTCCTTGGGTTGGCAGGCTACTACCGTCGGTTGGTGGAGGGGTTTTCATAGATTGCAGCCCTATTACCAGGTTGACCCAGAAGGGTGCTCCGTTCCAGTGGACAGAGGAGTGTGAGGCAAGCTTTTAGAAGCTCAATATAGCTTTGACTACAGCCCTAGTTTTGAAATTTCCTGCAGGGTCGGGGTCTTATACGGTCTATTGTAATGCCTCGAGGATTGGCCTCGGAGCGGTGTTGATGCAGGACAGTAGGGTGATTACCTACGCATCCAGACAGCTGAAGATACATGAGAAGAATTAATCTGTTCATGACCTTGAGTTAGCTACCATTTCTCATGCCCAGAAGATTTGGCGCCATTATTTATACGGGGTTCCTATGAGATTTATACTGACCATCGGAGCTTGCAGCACCTGTTCAACCAAAAGGATCTAAAATTGTACTAGAGGAGGTGGTTAGAGTTGCTGAAGGACTATGACATCACTATTTTGTATCACCTGGGCAAGGCTAATGTGGTGGTCGATGCTTTGAGTCGCCGGGCAGAGAGTTTGGGGAGTTTGGCTTATTTACCAGCATCGGAGAGGCCTATGGCGAGTGATATTCAGGCCTTAGCTAGCTAGTTTGTGAGATTGCATCTTTCAGAGGCCAGTCGGGTTCTAGCTTGCGTGGTTTCTCGGTCTTCCTTATTTGATCGTATTAGGGAGCGACAGTATGATGACCCTCATTTGCTTGTCCTCAAGGACAAGGTTCAGCACAATGATGCCAAAGATGTGACTACTGGTGATGATAGGGTATTGAGGATGCAGGGTCGGATTTGTGTACCCAATATTGATGGGCTTCGAGAGTTGAATCTGGAAGAGGCCCATAGCTCGCGGTATTCCATTCATTCGGGGGCCACGAAGATGTATCAGATTTGAGGCAACACTATTGGTGGAGGTGGATGAATAAAGATATAGTTGGATTCGTAGCTCTATGTCTCAACTATCAACAGGTGAAGTATGAGCACCAGAGATCGGGTGGATTGCTTCAGCAGATAGAGATTCTGGAGTGGAAGTGGGAGAGGATCACCATGGACTTTGTACTTGGGCTCCCACGAAATTTGAGGAAGTTTGATGCTATTTGGGTGATTGTGGATCGGCTGACCAAATCTGCTCATTTCATTCTTGTGTGTACTACTTATTCCTCGGAGTGGTTGGCAGAGATTTATATCAGGGAGATTGTTCATCTGTATGGTATTCCAGTGTCCATCATTTTAGATAGAGGTACTCAGTTCACATCACAGTTCTAGAGGGCTGTTCAACATGAGTTGGGTACTCGGGTGGAGTTGAGTACAACATTTCACCCTCAGATGGACGGACAGTCCGAGCGGACTATTCAAATTCTTGAGGATATGCTTCGTGCGTGTGTGATTGAGTTTGGAGGGTCTTGGGATCAGTTCTTTCCATTGGCGGAGTTTGCTTACAACAACAACTATCAGTCCAGTATTCAGATGGCACTGTATGAGGCTTTGTATGAGAGACGTGTAGATCCCCAGTGGGTTGGTTTAATCCGGGTGAGGCTAGATTATTTTGCACAGACTTAGTTCAGGGTGCTTTGGAGAAGGTTAAGGTGATTCAGGATAGACTCCGTATAGCCCAGTCCAGACAGAAGAGTTACGTGGACTAGAAGGTTTGTGATATTTCCTATATGGTTGGAGAGTGGGTTCTGTTTCGGGTTTCGCCTATGAAGGGCGTTATGAGATTTGGGAAGAAAGGGAAGTTGAGTCCGAGGTTTATTGGCCCTTTTGAGATATTGAGGTGTGTTGGGGAGGTTGCTTTTGAGCCTATCTTACCTCCCAGCTTGGCAGGAGTTCATCTGGTATTTCATGTTTCGATGCTACGGAGGTATCACGGTGATCCGTCGCACGTGTCGGATTTCAGTTCAGTCCAGTTGGACAAAGTGTATCTTATGTTGAGGAGCCAGTGGCAATATTGGATAGGCAGGTCAGAAAGCTGAGGTCAAAGAACATTGCATCAGTGAAGGTTCAGTGGCGGGATCAGCAAGTCGATGAGGCGACCTAGGAGACCGAGCAGGATATGTGCAGTCGTTACCATCATCTTTTCACTACTTCAGGTATGTCTTTATGCTCGTTCGAGGACGAACGGATGTTTAAGTGTAGGAGGATGTGACGACCCGGCCGGTCGTCTTAAGAATTAACGCCCTGATCCCCTATTAACTGCTTTCCCACGTTTAATTCTGCTATTTTGATTTGCCGGGATGTTTGATGTCGAGTTTCAGAGAGTTTTGGGACACTTAGTCCCTAAATGAGAGCTTAAGTGTTGGAAATTTTACTGTAGTAAGAACAATGTGAATATGGACTCGAAGTAGAAATTCGATGATTCTGTTAGCTCCGTTGTGTAATTTCGGGGTTAGAAGCGTGTTCGGATTGTGTTTTGGAGGTCCGTAGCTAATTTAGGCTTGAAATGCCGAAAGTTGAATTTTTAAAGTTTCCGGTTCGATAGTGAGATTTTGATCGGAGGGTCGAAATGGAATTCCGGAAGTTGGAGTAACTCCGTATTGTTGAATGTGACGTGTGTGCAAAATTTCAGGTCATTCGGACGAGGTTTGATAGATTTTTCGATCGAAAGTGTATTTTTAGAGTTTTTGGAATTCTTAAGCTTAAATCCGATGAAAAATAGGTGTTTTGATGTTGTTTGAGCGTTCCGAAGGTTGGAACAAGTTTGAATGATGTTTTAGGATTAGTTGGCAGGTTTGGTTGAGGTCCCGGGGGCCTCGGGTGTGTTTTGGATGCTCAACGAGTCATTTTAGAACTTGCAGAGTTGTAGAAAAATCTGGTATCTGGTTTCCTTAATCGCGTTCACTACCTCCCATCCTTGTTCGCGTAGTGTAATTTCGGAGGGTGATTAAATTGTTCTTCGCGATCGCATTAATTGGCTCGCGATCATGGAAGTCTATCCCTTTCTCCTTCGCATTCGCATTTCCCCTTCGTGTTTGCATAGTAGAACTAGGAGCCGGTTGTTCAGTGGCTTTTTTCCCTTTGCGTTCACATGGCCTTGTCCGTGAACGCGTAAGCCTGCCCTTTCCTTCTTCGCGTTCGCGTACCCTATCGCGTTCGCGTTGCCCAATTCAGGAGCCATCAACTTTTACTCTTTGCGATCGGAAGTCACCTTTCGTGATCGCGATGAACAAAACACCTGGTAGAATTTAAAACCCAAAATCGAGGGTTTAGACCATAATTTATATTTTGGACTTGAGAGCTCGGGAGATTGCGATTTTTGAAGAGATTTTTACCTGGGCGATTTGGGTAAGTGATTCCTACTCGGTTTAGACTAATTTCCATGAATCTACACTTAAATCATCCTTTGATTTCGAAAATTTGGTAGAAATTGGGGAAAAAGTTCTTAGACCAAGAGATTGGGTTTTGATTTGGTATTTGACATCAAAATGGGATAAATTTGATATGGTTAGACTCATGAGAGTGTGAGGATTCTGAAAAAATAAATTTTACCTGATTCCGAGACATGGGCCCAAGGGACATTTTGGTTATTTTACCTAATTTCACGTATTAGCTTAGAATTTAATTGTAGAATCAGTTACTTGAAGTGTTATTTACATTATGAAATTGAATTGAATAGATTTGGGCCATTTGGAGTCGAGTACTCGTGGCAAGAGCGTGGTTTCAGGTTGATTTTTGAGCGGGTTCGAGGTAAGTGGCTTGTCTAACCTTGTGTGGGAGACCTTCCCCTTAGGATATGATATATTTGATAATTGTAATGCCTTGTACATGAGGTGACAAGCGTGTACTTGAGCTAATTGTTGAAAATCCAGTTTTTCCTTAAGTATTTCAATTGAGTTCTTTTTTCCTGTTTTATTCTACTTGTGAATTTAGCCTATTGCTAGTTTAGAAAAGCATGTTTAGTTGACTTAATTTTCTACTTGCTTAAACTGCCTTAATTGCATTACGTGAAGCATGTTAGGCTAGAATTTACTATTTACTTGGTACAAAATTTAGCTTAATTGGGTATCCTTGTGTTGCTGCTGTGTGTTTTTACTTTGGGACTATGGTACGGCATCCCGTGAGATCCCCTGTACGTAAATATGATCTGAACTGAGGTGCGGGATACCAAGAGATCCCTGGCATGTATATTGAGGATACCAAGAGATCCCTAGCATATATTGAGGATACCAAGAGATCCTCGGGATACCGAGAGATCCCTAGCATATATTGAGGATACTAAGAGATCCTCGGGATACCAAGAGATCCCCGGTTATCATCCTTGTTATGAGTGGTACTTCCTTGTGGTTTGCCTTCATCTCTATTTCCGTTATTGTACTCTTATTATCCTGTGTAGATTCTTACTGTAGATTCTCAATTGTACTGCTTATGTTATCCTGTCATCTTTATATTTATTTAATCTCAGTAGGGCCCTGACCTTCCTCGTCACTATCCAACTGAGGTTAGGCTTGGCACTTACTGAGTACCGCTGTGGTGTACTCTGTCGCACCTCCTTTTTCCGCGCCCGGGGGCGCAGGGGGAGTTTTTTCCAATTAAAGGACAATCGAAACGGGATTTATTTATTTATTTCAGAGTCGCCACTTGGGAGATTTAGGGTGTCCCAAGTCACCAATTTTAATCCCGAATCGAGGAAAGAATGACTCTATATTACAGTCTGCGTACCAGAAATCTAGATAAGGAATTCTGTTAACCCGGGAGAAGGTGTTAGGCATTCCCGAGTTCCGTGGTTCTAGCACGGTCGCTCAACTGTTATATTTGGCTTATTTATCTGATTTTTAATATAATATGAACTTATGTGCAAATTTATCTTTTAACCGCTTTATTATTATTGTTTTTATAAGAATGTGAACATCGCTTAAAATATATCTTTGGACTGTGTCACATGAAATGCACCCACAATCCGAAACATATTTTATTTGATGTTTTAGGATTTGGATTTGGGTCGCATGAAATGCACACCCGAGCTTAAGAAAGTAAATTATTAAACACACGCCTAAAGAGACTATCGCGTTATTATTTTCTGCGGAGGCCGCGAAATTCGCTAAACGGCCCTCCTGAATTCTAAGTAATTTTCAAACAAGTATTTACTGAGGGCCCCGCAATTTGTATTTTTATTCGGCGAGGCTCATCTCATTCTTATTTTTTTAAAAAAATTTGTAACGTCATGGAAATGCATCTCGGGCCACGCCACAATCAATGCGCCCGTGACTAGAGACATATTTCGACTCCGTTGAGATTTGGATTTGGGTCACATAACTGTGCACCCGGGTTTAGGGAGATAACATTATTAAAGGCGCGCCTAAAGCAACTAGCGCATTATTATTTTTGGGTAGGGCCGTGAAATTTGCTAACGGCCCGTCCCGGAATCTAAGTATTTAATACATATATTTTTGTGAGGGCCCCGCAATTTGTCCCTTTTATTTGGCGAGGCTCGTCTCATTTTATTCTTTATTATTATTTTTTATTATTATTATTTATTTTTTTATTTTTTTATATTTTCAAAAAGGATGCCATTTTTACGCCTTTAACAATGATAAACCTTACGGCTTCTTCCCAACTACAATCTTATAACTTGTCAAGATTTGATAAAAGAAGTTAAGCGAATGAGTGTTTCGGGCGTAGCAACAACATGCACTAATACTAATTTTGTCCAAATAAACTAAGACAATAATAACATAACACATTGAACGTAAATAATAACAATACTAATCTGGGGACTACTAATACAACTAAATCAAACGACATCAAGTAAACAATAATAACATAACACAAAATGAACTAAAATGCATACGGTGAA
Organism: Nicotiana tabacum; assembly: GCF_000715075.1. Taxonomy (NCBI): domain Eukaryota; kingdom Viridiplantae; phylum Streptophyta; class Magnoliopsida; order Solanales; family Solanaceae; genus Nicotiana; species Nicotiana tabacum. The sequence continues at coordinate 47,174,624 of NC_134089.1, read as the reverse complement.
ACATAGGCAGAAAATTTCCATACCAATTTTATATTGCATCTCAAACATTCAACGTAACGTTTCCCTTTGAGGTTTACTAACATGAAAAAACAGAAAATGGATAGAGCCACGGGCCAACCCTCTACATCGACCTCGACGAACAACCTCGACGTACCGGACCTCGACGAACAAGAGACGACCTCAACGGACTGAAACAGAAGACTCGGACCAAGACTGTCGACGACCCGAGGCGTTGGCTGACTGCTGGTTCTATTCTTTTCGACGCCGCAGATTGATACGAGAAGTTAAAGCGGAAGGGATCGCTTGGGCAAGGCGATGAGGCTGCAATGACGGGAAGCTGACGTGAGGGAGTCGGACGTTTGGTGATGTTGGTGGTTTTGGACGTGAAGTTGGTGGTTTTCGATAGTAGGGGTGCCGGCGTTAATGGAGGCGGGCGTTTGTGACAGTAGGTCGATGGGGATGGTGCGTGGGGGTGCCGGACTGACGATGCAGCGAGCAGCGGCTCGACGGAGCTGGTGCGTGGGGGCTGCCGGTGGTTTTGGACGGTGGTATTGGGTGGTTTTGACGATGCTGGACTGGTTCGTTAATGGAGTGTTGGTGGTGGTCGACGATGGCGGAGATGGCAACGACGATGGTGGTCGTTCGGAGGAGTTTGGGAGGAGACGGGGTTGGACTGGTTTGGGTTTGTGGTCGTTTTGGCGTTGGTTGCCGGTTGGTTTTATGGAGGTGGAAAGTAGTCTTGTTTAGGGTTTTCGTTCTTCCTCTTTAAGAGGAAGATGAACAGTGAAAAATCTTCCTCCTCAAGAAGGAGATGAACAGTTCTCCCCTCAAAATTTTTCCAAAAAAAAAAAAAAAAAAAAAAAGTCCTCCCTGTTCTTTTCGTCCCATCCGTGTTTTGTAGCATGGGTTTTGCCCAGAAAAATGAGCCCACGCGTGGTGGGGTTCAAGGCATATGTCCCCCACGCGTGGTGGGGTTCCCCACGTGTCCTGGACACGGTTTATTGTGGGCTAGGTCCGAAAATTAGGCCTAAAACCGGGTATTTTAAACCCGAATATTATTCTTTTGCCAGGACCCGAGAAATAGGAACACGTTGCTTAACTAGTCCTATGTAAGCAAAATAACTACCAAAAATAAGACTAGTATTTAAACAAAACTATCTCTTTTTAAATATTTTTAAAGATTTAAAATAGCTACAAAATATTAATGAAACTATTTTTTTTTGTAATTTTCGTTTTTCTTAAATATTAAGATAAAATATGAAGTAATATTTTTTTTTATTTTTCAAAGTTAAAAATGACTATAGAATATTAATAAAATTATTTTTTTGTAATTTTCGTTCTTTAATAAAGACGTAATATTTTTGTATTTTTTCAAAGTTATAATGACTGCAAACATTAATAGAACTATATTTTTGTAATTTTCGAATTTATATAAAGTACCAAAATAAAGTACAATTTTTGTATTTTTCAAGTTTATGAGAGATACATAAACTAAAATTTATATATATTTTTTGAAATTTTCTTTTTGCGCCGAAATAAAGTAAAAATAGTTAAATGACCGTATTGGACCCAATTTCACATATTCACGCTAAAAATGTGAAAATTCTCGGGGAGGGTCAAAAATCACGTGCTTACAGCTGCCCCTCTTTGACTGGAAACACGAAGAGTTTTCTGTCAAAGAACGACTGGACGTGTTTTTGACCCGACCATTACTTGGACGGACTACACTTAAGGAAAGGGAGGGAATGTGACCGAGCCCTGGTATCTGAGCTGCCTACATATCCTTGGTTATACAGGAATCAGGCCACGTGTAGTTCGGGAATGAGAGAGATGGTAGAGTGTACCGAGGTGAAGAGCCGATCGAGGTTCCGTTCCGTTGAGGTTCCGGTCCGCGGTCCTGTCATTACAACAAAAATGAAAACTGAAAAAGACTAACTAAGCCTATCAGCTACTAGTTACAAGGATTCCTATCTCTTAAGTCTTCTGAAACTTGGTCTTGAGTCTTGAATGGTGCTTCATACAGACTTTGGATCTGAACCTTGATACTTGCTAGTTGTAGGTGCTAGTTCTTGAGCAGACCACATTTGTTCTCCGCTTCCGTATTTTGGGCTCTTCTCTTTCTTTCTTTTTTCTTTTTTTTTTTTCTCTTTTTTTTTTTTTTTTTTTTTTGTGACCAGCTTCTGTTGATCATCCCAGACTATTGATTCGCGTTCTTGAGGCGAGCTTCTTGTTGCTTCTATCTTGGATTGAGTGCTGGGGATTTCTGTTGTAACCTTCTGCTTTTCGGTGGGCCACTGCTTGATCTTGAAACATGTTTCTCCGTTCTACAGGCGGACCCCTGACTTCTTCTATCTTCGACACGCAACAACCTCCGTTCTACAGGCGGGTCCCTGACAATCAAAACAAACAAAATTTTCTAACCCAGTTTGTACTGGGAAGATTTGTGAGTCATTAGCAAAATTGTAACTCACTTACACTACTGATGCAATGATGAGAGTAAACTAAAGACTGGGCTAGGATGTGCATCTCCTCTGAGTAAAACCAAAACTATTGCTAGCAAATGTGTCTGCTAAACTAAAAACCTCAATGACTCAAACTAGAAAGTGTGTCTTCTATGGTTGAATCGGAATGAGCTAAACTAGGAAGTGCGTCTCCTAAGGGTGAAAACTTTAGTGACTAGAACTAGGAAGTGCGTCTCCTATGAGTAAAATCCCGATTAGGAAGTGCGTCTCCTACGGGTAAAACTAAACTTTGAGGAAGTGCGTCTCCTGGGGGTACAATAAACTTAGGAAGTGCGTCTCCTATTGGGGATGACTGTTTTTAGGAAGTGCGTCTCCTACTGGGTGAAACTATTCTTAGGAAGTGCGTCTCCTATTGGTACAATAGATCTAGGAAGTGTGTCTCCTATTGGTAAAACTTAGCTTAGGAAGTGCGTCTCCTATTGGTAAAACTTAGCTTAGGAAGTGCGTCTCCTATTGGTGAAATCAACTTAGGAAGTGCGTCTCCTATTGGTGAACCTATTCTTAGGAAGTGCGTCTCCTAATGGTAAAACTGAACTTAGGAAGTGCGTCTCCTATTGGTAGAACTAAACTTAGGAAGTGCGTCTCCTATGGGGGAAATGAACTTAGGAAGTGCGTCTCCTATGGTGAAACTGAACTTAGGAAGTGCGTCTCCTACTGGTGAAACTTGCTTAGGAAGTGCGTCTCCTATTAGTGAAACTTGCTTAGGAAGAAATGCATCTCCTATGGGTAAAGACGTGGAATGTATGCCTCTGTTATTGGGCGGGCTCCCAATTTCAACACCTAAAATAAAAGACTGAATTTATGCCTCTGTTATCTGGGCGGGCTCCCAATTTCAACACTTAAAATTAAAGATTGAATGTATTCCTCTATTATTATGGGCGGGCTCCCAATTTCAACACTTGAAAGTAAAAACTGAATGTATGCCTCTATTATCTGGGCGGGCTCCCAACTTCAACACTTAAAATAAAAGACTGAAACCAACATATCCTATTTGAGGGTGGATGAACCCAACATATCCTATTTGAGGGCGGATAAACCCAACAGATCCTATTTGAGGGCGGATTAACCCAACAGATCCTATTTGAGGGCGGATTAACCCAACAAATCCTATTTGAGGGCGGATTAACCCAATTTCAACACTTAAAATAAAAGACTGAATGTATGCCTCTATTATCTGGGCGGGCTCCCAATTTCAACACTTAAAAGTAAAGACTGAATGTATGCCTCTATTATCTGGGCGGGCTCCCAATTTCAACACTTAAAATAAAAGACTGAATGTATGCCTCTATTATCTGGGCGGGCTCCCAACTTCGACACTTAAAATAAAAAGACTGAATGTATGCCTCTGTTATCTGGGCGGGCTCCCAATTTCAACACTTAAAATAAAAGACTGAATTTATGCCTCTGTTATCTGGGCGGGCTCCCAATTTCAACACTTAAAATTAAAGACTGAATGTATTCCTCTGTTATTATGGGCGGGCTCCCAATTTCAACACTTGAAAGTAAAAACTGAATGTATGCCTCTGTTATCTGGGCGGGCTCCCAACTTCAACACTTAAAATAAAAGACTGAAACCAACATATCCTATTTGAGGGCGGATGAACCCAACATATCCTATTTGAGGGCGGATGAACCCAACAGATCCTATTTGAGGGCGGATTAACCCAACAGATCCTATTTGAGGGCGGATTAACCCGACAGATCCTATTTGAGGGCGGATGAACCCAACAGATCCTATTTGAGGGCGGATGAACCCAACAGATCCTATTTGAGGGCGGATTAACCCAACAGATCCTATTTGAGGGCGGATTAACCCAACAGATCCTATTTGAGGGCGGATTAACCCAACAAATCCTATTTGAGGGCGGATAAACCCAACAGATCCTATTTGAGGGCGGATGAACCCAACAGATCCTATTTGAGGGCGGATGAACCCAACAGATCCTATTTGAGGGCGGATTAACCCAACAAATCCTATTTGAGGGCGGATAAACCCAACAGATCCTATTTGAGGGCGGATGAACCCAACAGATCCTATTTGAGGGCGGATTAACCCGACAGATCCTATTTGAGGGCGGATTAACCCGACAGATCCTATTTGAGGGCGGATTAACCCAACATATCCTATTTGAGGGCGGATGAACCCAACATATCCTTAAGACTTGAAAATGTCTTACCTCGAATACTTGCTGGGGATTGGGATGAACTTTTCCTTTTCTACCTTCCCCATTTTTTATATTTATTCTCTTTTTTTATTTATTTATTTATTTATTTATTTTTTATTTTTTTTTGCATAGCTTCTTCCTTCGAAGACTACCTCCCTTGATTTACTTACCTGTTGGGGGTAAAATGTTATCAGCTGAGGGTACCTGACTTCCAGAAAATTTTCTGAATGAAAGGAAAATTTTCTGCCCCAGTTTGATAATATCCCTTGTGGCATGCGTTTCTGCATCAATGCCATTTCCTTAACCTGTTTCAAATCAAACAAAATTTGTTAGTTTAAAACATGGTGGTTGGTTGTGATACTCCCAACGGGATGGATTTTCCTTTTCCCTTCCTTGCTTTGCGTTGCACAACTTGTTGGGGATGATATTATGTGCTGGGGATAATCCCTTCCTCCTGGGGGATATCCCTCTTCTTTTGTGGCATAGCTTGGAAACTGGCATTTCCCCGACCTTTTAGTCTAGCATTGATTTCGCCAAATCATGCTCACTGCTCTCCTTGCTCTGTTCACGGGCCTTGTCTTTGAGGTTTATAACCTTGGTTTTGGCAAGGATATCCCTCTTGATGCTCGTCAATCCTTTTGTTAATTCCCTTTGCTGGGGATATCTTTATTGACACTGGTCTCGCGCTTGTTCCTTGCTGACTATACCATTTGGATATACTAGTCAGATCTTATCTTGGAAAGCTGATGGCATATTTTGAAGTCATTTCATACTTGTTCTGACCGGACAGACTCTATTAGGGAGATTTTTTATGAAAGGAGAAAGATAACAGAAAGAAAATAAAAGACAAAGGAAACGATGACTCTTTTACAAAAGAAACTATAAATAAAAACCTATCAAACGCAGATACCGACTCTAATGGCCATGACATGCATATGGGGCCTATCCTCTACCGTCAATCATCTTTCAAGATCCTCAATTGGTGATTCCCCATCTTAATCTTATTCGACTTGCAGTGCCCGAAGGGTTTTCACTATCAAGTCTCTCTCATTTTTGGCTTTTCTCTCAGCTTTCATCGCCTTATGGTGCCTGTGAAGGTTTTCACCAATAAGACTCTCTCGTTTTATATCTCTCTCCAGCTGAGGATTTGGAGTGTTGCCGGCATGACTCTTTCTTTTGGAGATTAGAGTCCTTTCTGCTGTGGAACAGAACGTCATGTTCGCCGGTAAGACAACATTTGTCTGACTTGGCATCTTTTGAAGACTGATCAGAAGGTCTTTCTTGGACCGTAATGTGGGTTTTGGATAGGGCTAGAAAGAAAGGGTATAAAAGGCTCAAAAATGCATTAATTTTGGGTTATTAATTACAACCTTCGGAATTAGATTTATTTACAACAAACACAACTTTTGCCCCAGTTTCTTGCTTGGGGATATTTTAATTGATGATTTTTTTTCCATTTTTCAAAACTATGACCGAGCCGTGAAGCGCCTACGTATCCTCTTTGAGGAATCAGGTCAAACGTAGTTCCCAATTCCTCTTTTTCATTTAATTTTCCTCTTTTTTTCTTTGTTATCAATTTTCTTTTCTTTTCTTTTTTCTCTTTTCGTTTTGTTGTTTTCTTTCCTTCTCTTTTTTTTTCTTCGTTGCTACTGATTCCGAACGAGGGGTATGAAAGAAAATAAATAAGGCTCAAAAAGGGGTAACGAAGGATAAAGTGTTTGGGTAGCAGAACAAAATGCCTTCGTCATTCCAGTCTTCAAAACATGCCAAGTGCAAACAACACAATTTAAATTTGTAGTCTCTTTTGAGGGTGCTGGACTTGACAATTATACTCAACATCTGTTTGTTCATTTGTCACTTCTAAAGCACCGTTGGCGACACTCTCATTCTCATTATTATGAACGACCCTCATGCCAATTTAGGCGAATTTTTTTTAACGGTTTTCTTTGTGTTCAACTTGCCCCAGTTCCACATGACTCGAGCTCTGAATAATCTCAACCGTCCTTATTTCCTTTAAATGGTCTGAATCGCCTTTCCAGGGTTTTATGATTAACTTTTAAGATTAGGCCCAAACTGGGTGCGCATGTCATGTCCCTAGAATCGGTATTGAACAAAAATGGTAAAAAGGACTAAACAAAAGGTGACTGGAAATAATAAAAGACCGGACTTTGTATTAGACTACCGGCGAAATGGTTTTAATAACAAAACAAACAAAACAATCCAGAACAAAATCCTAAAAACAGACTGGATAAGACAACATCCGACTCATAACCCTAATAATCCGAACAACAGAAATGACAACAAAATGAGCCACCACAAGCTTCTCTCTTGCTGACCCAGGAACAAAACGTCCTCCCACTTTATCAAAATTGGCATTTTAGCCACTGAGCCTTGCACCAATACTGCCGAGACCATTACCAGCTTCAACCTCATCAACCTCCGTCGGCAAATTCTCTAGGAGGTTCGAGTGCTCCATGTCACTGTTATTAATCGCAACCCGCCCTTCTCGGATCATTTTCTCTACTTCCCTTCTCCAGCTATGACAGCTCTCAATGTTGTGCCCTATGACATTGGAGTGGTAGGCGCATCGTGCTGCCGGATCAAAGCTCCTTGCAAGCGGATTTATAGTACATGCGGGGAGTGGCTCAATCGAACCAGCATGCCTTAGCCTTTCAAACAGACTGGCATAAGATACCCCGATGGGGGCGAGAGCCTTTCCTCGTTTCAGCAACCTCTTCATCCTTGCATGTTGACAGGGCCGGAAACCTGATCCAGGTGGCTTTTGGTAGGCTGGTGTAGGTGGGTAGGCATTTTGTGGAGCCGGGTGCCTGGAAAGTGAAGTATGGCGGGGAAAGAAGTGGTGTTGGGGAGCGGAGAAGCATTGAGGAGTGATGGAGCTACTCGGGTAGCTGGGAAGGCTGCCATAAGTGGGTTGGGATGGAGAGTATGGGGGATCTTCCATTATGGTGTTGGGTGCCTGGGAATTGACCGAGTTCAAGAGACTTGGCGGTGGAAGGGGTGGTGCTTTTCCTGTTATCCATGCCTGATACATGTCTGCCACATGCTGTCTCAGTATTTTCACTTCTTCTACCAACTTGTTGTTCCGTTCGATCAATTGTTGTCGGTCATCAGTACCGACCCACTCGGTTCTGCGGTTCTGAGCCATTGTCCTTTGATTTTGCTTTGCAGGGAGGAGTTACCACAACCAACCACTTTCTATATATGGACACATCAAAGGGAAGCCATCACGTTAGTGTTAGGGCATTGGACAGACAATCATATATCAGAGATACAATGTACCTAAGCAGTTAGACAATTGTGCCCCCTGAAAATCTTCCACACTCTCTTTTATTTATTTATTATTATATTTTTTTTTATTTTTATTTTAGTGGTGGTCGAATCTTATGGAGATTGCCTACGTATCACGTCCCTGCGTGAATCAGACCTTGCGTAGTTCGGACCAATAAAAGATAAACAATAATGAACATTTTTTCTTTTCACTTTCATATTAAAACAAACTGGGTTTCAAAGGTTTAAAGATGACCTACAAACTTGAAAATCAAACAACCCACCTATTTTAATCAAAAGGTTTACAAACTTCAAAACAAATGGCCAACTTCCTTCTTCCATTTGCTAATTTTAACCAAATGGTTGTTTTTTTTGCAAACGTGGCCCTTTCCAACTCTCACATGAATTTTGAGGCCGAGGAGGATTATTTCAACACTTTACAAACTTGTCCATTCTTTTACGAAAATAACCCTTCGACAACTGAAAGATTATTCTAAGGCTATTTCAGCAAGAACGGTTTAAGACGCGGCCGAAGCTGGCTCGGCTTATTGTGACAAAAAACGGTATTCACCTGACCGTCGACTCTTTTTTCAAATTATAATAAAAACTTGGTGTTGCAAAACACGGCCCTTCAGCGTCTCGGGGACGAAGCTTTTTTAAGGCTGTGTGGGTCCATATCTCAAAATGACCCAAAGGTGGCTGTTTGTGCCAAGTCGGCCTTCCGGCGTCCCTTTCGGGAACATTCGGCTATTTATGACAAAACAGCATCACCTAACTTATTTATAACTTTTTTTTCATCGTTTTTTTTTTCAAATTAAAAAAAATCAATATTGCAAACACGGCCTTTCAACGTCTCGGGGACGAAGATTTTTAGGTTGTGGGGGTCAACTAGACCAAGTCTTAAAAAGTGACCCAAAGGTGGCTGTTTATGCAAAGTCAGCCTTCCGGCGTCCCTTTCGGGAACATTCAGCTATGTCTTGATAAAACAGCGTCACCTGACTTCTTTATGACAAAATTGAAATTTTGACATGTTTTTTTTATTATTATTATTATTATTTATTTGTTTTGTTTTTGGCTTTTTAGCAAAAGGGGGGTTGGACCCGATGAGGGTTGCCTACGTATCTCACATCCAGTGAGAATCAAACCCGCGTAGTTCGGTCAATCAAGGATAAGTAGATGAACTAACTTTTTTTGAATTTGAAAGAACTACTTTAAAAGAAGAAAGGAAGTATATTTTTTTATTTTTGATTGATTTTCTTTTTAAAAGAAACACTTCTAAGATATATTTTTGAATTTCATTTGCTTTTTTTTTTATTCTAAAGAAGAAGAAGAAAATATTTTTTGGAATTTTACCTTTAATAAAAGAAATGCTTCTAAAATGTTTTTTTTTCTGAATTTTCTAAAGAAGAATCAAAATATTTTCGGATTTTTATTTATCTATTTTATCTTTTTGAATTTTGAACTTTCTTTTGAATTTTTTTTTGGATTATATATATACTTATTTTTGGAACAAATAATAAAACTCTTTTTATTTTTATTTCTGGCATTTTCATAGACAAACAAAATAAAATAAAACATTTTTTTTTTAAAAAAAAACAAACTCTTTTTCATTTTCATTTAATGGCAAAACAAACTATTTTCTTTAATATTTTTTAAAAAACAGACAGAACAATGGTGATTTTTTTTTATTTTTCCTTTGCTTTTAATATAACAAACTAACAAGACATTTTTTCATTTTTAAAATTTCGGCAGAGTTTCGACTCTACTCGGACTTCTATGCTGTTATTTTCTCCTCTTTTTCACGATTTATTTTTAATCTGTGGAAAATAATGAAAACATACAAAATCTTTTGAATTTTCATGCTTTGTTTTATTTGTAATTGTTTTTTATTTATTATTTCTTTCAAAAATGTGGCATGGGAGACATAACGATTTCCAAGACTTCTTGGATTCCGCAAATGCTCCCCATGCGCTTTTCCCAACATATGAAGCGTGGGGGGACATATGGGAATTCCAAGACTTCTTGGATTCCACAAATGTTCCCCATGTGTTTTCCCAAAAAGCAAGCGTGGGGGACATAGGGAATTCCAAGGCTTCTTGGATTCCACAAATGTTCCCCATGCTTTGATTAAAATAACATCATGCTGGAAATGACCCAATGACCCATACGCCCTTGACTAAATACAACATGTAGCACATAGGATGCCGAAAGATTGTCTATTATTTTCAGGTTGCTTGTCCTAGACGGACCCAACCCCTGTGTTGAGTCCCCTAAGTCAAATGCACATGATGCAAATAAACGTTCCTACTAGGGATCCGGCATGTGGCTTTGTTATACTAGGTTCAGACCTGGGTGTTTGTTCTAGACCTGGCTTACCCGAGCGGACAGCTCGAGCCGAGGGGGGCAGCGTACCGGGAATACAGAAGCTTCGCCGGCTTAGCAACTTGTCCGAACCTCGTTCTAAATTGGGATTTGACACTATACAGAAAAGAAGTCGTACGAAGTACACCCTTCTTCATGATTTAGAAGACTCAGAAAGGATATGGGTTTCGGCACAACTTATATACAGTTCACATAATATCAAAGCGGTAAAAGCAACATTTAGCACATTAGGCTCAAAACATGTAAAAAATCAGATAAAGCCAAATATAACAATTTATCTAAGCTCGAATTTCTAACCCTGAACCAGTGGTTCTGGGTTTGTCCCCAGCAGAGTCGCCAGAGCTGTCGCACCTCCTTTTTCCGCGCCCGGGGGCGCAGGGGGAGTTTTTTCCAATTAAAGGACAATCGAAACGGGATTTATTTATTTATTTCAGAGTCGCCACTTGGGAGATTTAGGGTGTCCCAAGTCACCAATTTTAATCCCGAATCGAGGAAAGAATGACTCTATATTACAGTCTGCGTACCAGAAATCTAGATAAGGAATTCTGTTAACCCGGGAGAAGGTGTTAGGCATTCCCGAGTTCCGTGGTTCTAGCACGGTCGCTCAACTGTTATATTTGGCTTATTTATCTGATTTTTAATATAATATGAACTTATGTGCAAATTTATCTTTTAACCGCTTTATTATTATTGTTTTTATAAGAATGTGAACATCGCTTAAAATATATCTTTGGACTGTGTCACATGAAATGCACCCACAATCCGAAACATATTTTATTTGATGTTTTAGGATTTGGATTTGGGTCGCATGAAATGCACACCCGAGCTTAAGAAAGTAAATTATTAAACACGCGCCTAAAGAGACTATCGCGTTATTATTTTCTGCGGAGGCCGCGAAATTCGCTAAACGGCCCTCCTGAATTCTAAGTAATTTTCAAACAAGTATTTACTGAGGGCCCCGCAATTTGTATTTTTATTCGGCGAGGCTCATCTCATTCTTATTTTTTTAAAAAATTTGTAACGTCATGGAAATGCATCTCGGGCCACGCCACAATCAATGCGCCCGTGACTAGAGACATATTTCAACTCCGTTGAGATTTGGATTTGGGTCACATAACTGTGCACCCGGGTTTAGGGAGATAACATTATTAAAGGCGCGCCTAAAGCAACTAGCGCATTATTATTTTTGGGTAGGGCCGTGAAATTTGCTAACGGCCCGTCCCGGAATCTAAGTATTTAATACATATATTTTTGTGAGGGCCCCGCAATTTGTCCCTTTTATTTGGCGAGGCTCGTCTCATTTTATTCTTTATTATTATTTTTTATTATTATTATTTATTTTTTTATTTTTTTATATTTTCAAAAAGGATGCCATTTTTACGCCTTTAACAATGATAAACCTTACGGCTTCTTCCCAACTACAATCTTATAACTTGTCAAGATTTGATAAAAGAAGTTAAGCGAATGAGTGTTTCGGGCGTAGCAACAACATGCACTAATACTAATTTTGTCCAAATAAACTAAGACAATAATAACATAACACATTGAACGTAAATAATAACAATACTAATCTGGGGACTACTAATACAACTAAATCAAACGACATCAAGTAAACAATAATAACATAACACAAAATGAACTAAAATGCATACGGTGAAACATAGGCAGAAAATTTCCATACCAATTTTATATTGCATCTCAAACATTCAACGTAACGTTTCCCTTTGAGGTTTACTAACCTGAAAAAACAGAAAATGGATAGAGCCACGGGCCAACCCTCTACATCGACCTCAACGAACAACCTCGACGTACCGGACCTCGACGAACAAGAGACGACCTCAACGGACTGAAACAGAAGACTCGGACCAAGACTGTCGACGACCCGAGGCGTTGGCTAACTGCTGGTTCTATTCTTTTCGACGCCGCAGATTGATACGAGAAGTTAAAGCGGAAGGGATCGCTTGGGCAAGGCGATGAGGCTGCAATGACGGGAAGCTGACGTGAGGGAGTCGGACGTTTGGTGATGTTGGTGGTTTTGGACGTGAAGTTGGTGGTTTTCGATAGTAGGGGTGCCGGCGTTAATGGAGGCGGGCGTTTGTGACAGTAGGTCGATGGGGATGGTGCGTGGGGGTGCCGGACTGACGATGCAGCGAGCAGCGGCTCGACGGAGCTGGTGCGTGGGGGCTGCCGGTGGTTTTGGACGGTGGTATTGGGTGGTTTTGACGATGCTGGACTGGTTCGTTAATGGAGTGTTGGTGGTGGTCGACGATGGCGGAGATGGTAACGACGATGGTGGTCGTTCGGAGGAGTTTGGGAGGAGACGGGGTTGGACTGGTTTGGGTTTGTGGTCGTTTTGGCGTTGGTTGCCGGTTGGTTTTATGGAGGTGGAAAGTAGTCTTGTTTAGGGTTTTCGTTCTTCCTCTTTAAGAGGAAGATGAACAGTGAAAAATCTTCCTCCTCAAGAAGGAGATGAACAGTTCTCCCCTCAAAATTTTTCAAAAAAAAAAAAAAAAAAAAAAGTCCTCCCTGTTCTTTTCGTCCCATCCGTGTTTTGTAGCATGGGTTTTGCCCAGAAAAATGAGCCCACGCGTGGTGGGGTTCAAGGCATATGTCCCCCACGCGTGGTGGGGTTCCCCACGTGTCCTGGACACGGTTTATTGTGGGCTAGGTCCGAAAATTAGGCCTAAAACCGGGTATTTTAAACCCGAATATTATTCTTTTGCCAGGACCCGAGAAATAGGAACACGTTGCTTAACTAGTCCTATGTAAGCAAAATAACTACCAAAAATAAGACTAGTATTTAAACAAAACTATCTCTTTTTAAATATTTTTAAAGATTTAAAATAGCTACAAAATATTAATGAAACTATTTTTTTTGTAATTTTCGTTTTTCTTAAATATTAAGATAAAATATGAAGTAATATTTTTTGTATTTTTCAAAGTTAAAAATGACTATAGAATATTAATAAAATTATTTTTTTGTAATTTTCGTTCTTTAATAAAGACGTAATATTTTTGTATTTTTTCAAAGTTATAATGACTGCAAACATTAATAGAACTATATTTTTGTAATTTTCGAATTTATATAAAGTACCAAAATAAAGTACAATTTTTGTATTTTTCAAGTTTATGAGAGATACATAAACTAAAATTTATATATATTTTTTGAAATTTTCTTTTTGCGCCGAAATAAAGTAAAAATAGTTAAATGACCGTATTGGACCCAATTTCACATATTCACGCTAAAAATGTGAAAATTCTCGGGGAGGGTCAAAAATCACGTGCTTACATACTCATGCCTCTTCTGTGCATGTTTTTCATATGTAGATCCAGGTTCCGCTACTCAGGCCTATCATCCTTGAGGAGGTAACTGCTCTAGAGACTTCGAGGTACATCTGTCGCGTCCGCAGACCGAGAAGTCCCTTTCTATTCCTGCTTTTAGTATTTAGCCCTTCTGTACTTTTCTATTCTTATTAGACATTCCGGATTAGAGCTATGTAGTATTTGTCTTAGCTTGTGATTCATGAGTTTTCGGGTCTTGGATTTTTATTTTGGTATTGAGAGTTGAATACGGTGTATGTCGAGTGGCACATTTAAACACTGTTATTACTTTATTACTGTGTAAAGTTGTTTTACTTTCTGCAAATTTTGGTTTTCTTCCGCAATTTAGGCTTACCTAGTTGTACAGACTAGGTGTCGTCATGATGGTTCACAGAGGGCGAACCGGGGTCATGACAAATTAAATCCCTGCGAGAAGAACTATCAGGTACATGATTTAGAGTTTGCAGCTATTATTCACATGCTCAAGATTTGGAGGCACTACTTTTGCGGTGTGTCTTTAGAGGTTTACACTTAGCACCAAAGTCTTCAACATCTGTTCAAGCAAAAAGATTTGAATTTGAGGCAACGGAGGTAGTTGGAGTTGTTGAAGGATTATGACATTACTATCTTGTATCATCCGTGTAAGGCTTATGTGGTAGCGGATGCCTTGAGCAGGAAAGCCGAGAGTATGGGGAGTTTGGTATTTATTCAAGATATGGAGAGACAATTGACTATGGATGTTCAGGCTTTGGCCAATAGATTCGTGAGATTGGATATTTCTTAGCCTAGTAGAGTTTTTCTTGTGTTATTGTGCAGTCGTCCATGTTTGAGTGTATTAAGGATCATCAGAATGATTATCCCCATTTTCTTTTCCTTAAGGACATGGTGTTGTGAGATAGTGCTAAGGAGGTGGTCATTGGTGATGATGGTGTATTGCAACTTCAGGGTCAGATTTGTGTTCCTAATGTAGATGGTTTGAGGGACTTGATTCTTGAGAAGGCTAATAGTTCATGGTATTCTATTCACCCAGGTGCTATGATAATGTATCATGACTTGAAGCAACATTATTAGTGGCAAAAGATGAAGGAAGACATTGATGGGCATGTTTCCCGGTGTTTGAATTGTCAGCACATCAAGTTTGAGCATTAGATACCTAGCGGTTTTCTTCAGAGGTGAGATATACCGAAGTAGAAGTAGGAGCACATTATTATGGACTTTGTGGTAGGATTTCCATGGACTTTAAGGAGAGTTGGTTCTATTTGGATCATTGTGGACAGATAGTACATAGCCTCCTTTTTGTACAAAATTTCCTAATTTTTCACTCTTATTACATTCAATTCAGTTTGAGATGAATGAGTCTTTTCATTTTGGTCATGGCTTCTTACACTTCAGAGAAGTTGGCTCAGATTTGCATCATAGAGATTGTCCATTTTCATCTTATGCTTGTTTCTATCATCTCGGATCGGGGCACTCAATTTACATCGCACTTTTGGAGAGAGGTTCAGCATGAGTTGGGCACACAAGTCGAGTTGAGCAATGCATTTTGCCCTCAGATGGATGGGCAGTCTTAGCGGACTATCCAGACCCTTTAGGATATGTTGCAAGCTTGTGTTATTGATTTTGGAGGCTAGTGGGATCAGTTTCTAACATTAGCAGCATTTTCTATGGCTCTATATGAGGTATAATATAGGAGGTGGTATCGTTCTCCTATTGGTTGGTTTGAGCCTGGTGAGGCTAGGTTATTGGGCACAGATTTTGTTCGTGATGCTTTCGAGAAGGTAAAGTTGATTCAAGAGCGGCTTCGTACAGTGAGTCTAGGTAGAAGAGTTATGCTGATAGGAAGGTTTGTGATGTGGCTTTCATGAAGGGTGAGAAGGTTCTTTTTCGAGTTTCTCCTATAAAGGGCATGATGGTATTTGGGAAGAAGGACAAGTTTAACCCCTGGTATATTTGTCCATTTGAGGTGTTAGAGAGTGTAACGACCCGATCAGTCGTTTTGTCTATTTGAACCATGTTCCCTATTTGATGCTTCTTATATGCTTGGTTGTTGTTTTGTGACTTGCAAGGATGGTTGGTTTGTTTCGGGAAGGTTTTGGAGTGACTTGGAATACTTAGTTCTATTGTTGGAAACCTAAGTTATAATAGTTGACCGAGGTTTGACCTTTGGGAAAACGACCTCAGAATGGTTTATATTGTGGTACGAGATTTTGTCATATGATTGATATTAGCACGAGGTCTTTGTCGTACAAGTATGATTTATATTGTGGCACCAGATTTTTGTCGTTCGAGTGTGATTGATATTGGCACGAGGTCTTTGTCGTCCGAGTATGATTTATATTGTGGCACGAGGTTTTTGTGTATTTGAACCATGTTCCCTATTTGATGCCTCCTATATGCTTGGTTTTTGTTTCGTGACTTGCGAGGATGGTTGGTTTGTTTTGGGAAGTTTTTAGAGTGACTTGTACTTAGTTCTATTGTTGGAAGCCTAAGTTATAAGAGTTGACTGAGGTACGACATTTGGAAAAATGGCCTTAGAATGGTTTATATTGTGGCATGAGATTTTTGTCACGTGATTGATATTAGCACGAGGTCTTTGTCGTGAAAGTATGATTTATATTGTGGCATGAGATTTTTTTTCGTTCGAGTGTGATTGATATTGGTACGAGGTCTTTGTCGTGCGAGTATGATTTATATTGTGTCACGAGGTTTTTATCGTGCGAGTATGATTGATATTGGCATGAGGTCTTTGTCATGCGAGTGTGATTTATATTGGTACAAAGTTTTTGTCGTGCACGTGTGATTGATATTGGCACGAGGTCTTTGCCATGCGAGTGTGATTGATATTGGCACGAGGTCTTTGCCGTGCGAGTGTGATTGACATTGGCATGGGGTCTTTTCCTTTTGAGTGTGATTGATATTGTCATGAGGTCTTTGTCGTGCGAGTATGATTGATATTGGCAAGAGATATTTGGCGTGCGAGTGTGATTGATACTGGCACGAGGTCTTTGTCGTGCGAGTGAGAATAGTATTTTGGCACGAGGTCTTTGTCGTGCGAGTGTAACTGATAATGTGGGCATGAGGTATTTGTTGTATGTGTGCATTTCTAGTTGATCACTTGTCGTTAAAGTTGAGCCTTTACTTGTATTGAATTGTTATTACTGGTTTTGATGAAATTACCGTTGTTGTTTCTTTGCTATACTTTCTGTTGCCAGTCTTTGATATATTGCACAGTTTATTTGACTAGTTAGTATCACATGACTTGAACCTCATTACTACTTCAACGAGGTTAGTAATGATACTTACTTGTACCGACCGTGGTGTACTCATACTAACTTCTGCACCTTGCATGCAGATTCTTGGAGCTAAGCTGTTGTGGATGACGAAGGCAGACATTGAAGTCGTAGTTGCATCCCAGATTCGAGCTACCATTTCTTCATGGTAAATTAGAACCTCATTTCTATTTAGGTAACCTTCAAATAGATGTTGTACTTATTTCTTTTACCAGCTTTGTAAATCCAAATTATAGTAGCTCATGACTTGTACTACTAGTCCTTAAGGTAGATGTATTGAATTCTTTTGTAGTTTTATTAACAATATTGATGGTTGCTCATTATAGTAGCGACTTATATTATTTGGCTTTCCTAGAGGGTTGCGTTAGGTACCAGCATGACTTATTATGTTCACATGCGGCGCAATAAGGGTGGCATTGTTGATGATGTTATGTGATGATTTGGGGGTGTCTTTCTTGGTATTTTTTATGTGTTGCAATGGGGTTGATATCCTTATCATATGCATATTTTCTTAAAACTCAGTCTTGTATTTTTTATGAGTTGTTAGTTGAGTTTGACATGTTATCATATGCCTCCACTTCTATTTGATGATTTTTTGGCAAAGATAGGGTTTTCTACATTGTTATCACAATTTTTACGAGATGGTTGATATTGCTTTCCCTTACACATTCTATTATCAGGTATTGCTATATTGCACAGGTTATTGACGAGTGAGTATCATACTACTTCAACCTCGCCATTACTTCACCGAGTTTAGTCATAATACTTATTGGGTACCGAATGTGGTGTACTTATACTACACTTCTGCATATTTGTTTTGCAGATGCAGTTGTTGGAGGCAGCGAATCTTGAGAGTTAGAATTTGCATCGGTCATGAGGATTCATGGTAGAGTTGCATGCAGTCGCAGTCCCTTGGAGTCTCATCCTTTATGTTGATACTATTAATTTTACTCTCAAACATTATTGTATTTTGAATATTTTGTATGTACGCAATTAGAGCTCATGACTCTGTACTGCCTAGTTCTAGGAAGATGTATTGAGTATAGCCATTTCGGCTTGTGCTAACTCTATTTTCACTTTTATATTAACTATGCCTTATTATATTAATGTTTTATTAATTTAATATTATTAAGTAATAAGCTTACCCAGTCTTAGAGATTAGATTCCATCATGGCCCCTTTGGTATGATTTTGGGTCGTGACATAGGTTGAGTCAATTGTTATTGAATTATAATCTATTTTCTTTTGAGAAGTGTAATCATATGCTAGCACAAGGATATTGAAGTTTTTGTTCTGTTTTCTAGACTAGAGTTAGTTTAGAAAAGGATCGCTACAATTGAGTTGATTGTAGGGGTTAGGATACTAGAGTTAGTCTTCTTGGTTATTGAGTTTTAACCTAAAAAATTTCTTTGAAGTTAGTGAAGTTCTAAAGGTAAATCCTACAAGGGTAGATCATGATTTTTACTCCCTTGAATAAGGAAGTTTTTCATGTAAAATTCATTGTGTTCTTTGCATTTTGCACTTTACTACATGTTTGTGTCTGTTTTGGACATATCAAAGAACCTGGTTCTTTGATTCGCAAAAATTAATAAAATACAATTCACTCCCCTCTTTTGACATGGTGCAACCTTAGAATAACAATAGAAAAGTTTTTTAATATATAATATCCACTTACATGTTAAATAAATCAAATAGACCCAAGTATATCTGTTAGAGTCATCTACTATGGTGACAAAGTAATGTTTTCCATCATATGTACGTACGCTATAAGGTCCCCAAACATCTAAATGAACAATTTGAAAAGACTTAATTGAATTTGTATTACTAGTAGGTAACTACAATCTACATTGTTTGTCTAGAGGACAAAGTTGGCAATTGTCCTATATTTGCATATTCACTTTATTCTGTAATTCTAGAATATGCATCATGGACTTCATTGATGCATGTCAAGTCTCAAATGCCACAATTTTGAATCTACACCTTCCTTCAAGAAACTCCCTATTACCATTTTCAAACTCTATTTTAGCAAGTACATACCATTGCTTTCTCTACCTATCACATCACCTTGCCATTGTAGAAACCAGAATATACAAAAATTAGGGTAAAATGAGACGAAACAACAAACTAAACTTAAAGTCTGCCTAATTCTCTGGTGAGCTTTAACACTAACAACAAATTAAACTTAAAGTCTGTCACACGCAAAATATCCTTGACTGTCTTATCCCCTTGTACAATCACATTTTCTGTACGAGTCATGTTTTCTTTATTCCCGGTAGGCAACTGTATTCCATCGCCTCCATGATTATCAATATCTCTAACATTTTTTAGAATATTCTTATAGGAATTAGCTAAATCTTAATCACACAAACTCGGATTCACAACAAGCAATTGATATTCTATCAATGAAAAAAAGAAAGATTTATAGAGAGATACTCTATTTCTTAATTGAGAAAAATCTGAGAGCACAAATTCAATTAGTCTACTTTATAACACATAAACGTGCCAATTAGAAATATCTAACACCCCTCTAATAATGCTAACTAATTGATTCCATAAGTTCTCTCTATTGACTAGCTGCCCCTTTATTGTTAACTATATAATAAGTGAAAGTTACTTGGACAACCAAGGTACTTTCGGTATCATACATTTGTATAAGGATAAGATGGTAGTTCTATGCTCATTCCTTAAGAGATTTCCAAGTGTCCAATTTGAGGCACCAAGTGGTTTAGTTCCCTCCCCCCCCCCCCAAACCTTACCCTTTTGCCTCTCTCCATCTCAAAGCAGAATTTTCAATTTTCCATCTCTACTTTCTTCTGCTTCAATATCTCTCTTTTGGTGAGTTTTTCTTCCTCCTTTTTCTTCACTTTTTGCTCAGTTTTTGGTTTTAATATTTTGATTTCTCTTTAATTTTATCTTTTACCATCATTTCTAATTTTATAGTGTTACTAGGAAATGAACAATTTCTTTGCATTTTCCTCCATTTTCTCAGCAATGCATGTGTTTCTTTACTGCTTTACAATAAGATTTTGGATATCTTGAATTTTTGAGTATTTTTTAGTCTTGAGTTATGTTCTGGTGAGTTCTATTTCCAAATCTCTAATTTTTGTATTGAGCTTTTATTTTCAATCTTCTTATCTCTTCGCTTACTCATTCTTTATTTTACATTTAGGATATGAAATATTTGTACAAGTATTTGATCATGCCCAACTATGCCTTATAAAAAGAACAAAGCGGTCTCTACAAATATATTTCGGTTAACAAGTCCGAAGTCGAATCCCATAGGGAATTAACCTATTAATCACAGCTATTGGACTTACACAAATTCACGTATTCAATTTTCGAAAATATTTGAGTAATAGGTTGGATGTTTACTATCTAAATATTACGTAATAAAAATGCAATAATTAAGAACTAACTATGAACGGGTTGTAGACAAGAATTGGAATGATCTAATGTTGTGATTTTCCCTATTAGCAGAATCCTTTCCGCTACGTTTGCTATAAATTTGCCTAAGTCTTCTCTAACGATCATGAGCATTCTGACTGTCGTAACTCTCTCCCGAGTAATTACGATAATATACTAGACATATTCTCCCGAATTACGCTAGCTAGCCTTAAGTACAACTCACTTAGATTGCACCCAAGGTTTCGTTATACCTAATCCCACCTTTAAACTCTTCGTATTGATCCCTCATATACGTTAGGAGTGATGTTGTTCAACAACTACCTAAATATGCACTCTCTTCTAAGTAATGCGCACTAACTAGGAACAGTTAATTGAAGGCCCTTCAATCAACAGAATTAAGCATATAGTTGAACAAACAGAGAGAATACTATGGCAAATCTATATTAACGTAACAAAAAAATCATCCTTCAACAGGTTCCATCAAAATCCTAGATTAGGAGTTTAGCTACTCATACTCATATTAACAATATCCGAAGTAATGGCATAATTAAATTACAGAATAAAGATAAAGGGATATAGAAATCGATGATTCTAACTCCCAAGTAGTTTTCCACTATCTATTCTTGCCTATGTTTGCAAAAGTCCTTCAAATTGCCATTTTTGGGTCTATTTATATGTTTGGGAAAAGCCCTAAATGTATAGGTCAAATCCTACTCAAGCTAGGAAACAATTTAATCCTTCAAAACTCGGACTGGACCTTGCCCTAGGCCTAGCGTCGCCAGGCTAACGCCGCCTCAGCCTGACTTTATGCTGGCCTTGCTAGGCTAAAGCCTAGTTCAGCCTGGGCTTAAGCTGGCATCGCCAGGCTAACGCCTGGATGGGCCTGTCCTTAAGCTAGCGTCTCCAGTCTAACGCCTGGTTGGGCCTGGCCTTTGGCTGGCCTCGCCAGGCTAAATCCTGGTCGAGCTGGCTTTTGCCTGGCCTCTCCTTTTCGCCATTTTGGAGCGTACTTTCGATGATTAAGTATCCCTTTATCTCTTCTTTCATCTCCAATTCACCTACACATAAAATAGACTCTATTACGCTCAAATAAAGTGTAATTTATCATTTAAGCATGTAAAATGCAAGGCACATAATGTGTTAAACCATGAATTATAGCCACACATCAATACCCCACACTTAAACATTTGCTCTTCCTCGAGCAATCAAACTACACCCATGGACACAACCTATTAAGCAATTCCCTTAACTCATTATACCAAGAATCTTTAAAACAGTTTAAGCACAAAGGTGTGACATCCTCGCCTTAATAATCGACTCACAAATACCAGGCTTTGTTCACAATTCACTTACTTACTCTAACATGGAGGTTAACAACATTATCTTTCCTTTATGAACCATGTACCCTCACCCAATCAAAGAGCTTAGTTCCACACACCATGAATTTTAATAACGTAGGAATTCAAAATAGGAAATATTCACTCACTCTATATAAAAACATTAATATGCCCCAAATGACGTACCATAAGCTTTCCCTTAGTGTAATACTCCACTAATCGAGTTCATTCAGTCTAAGATCAAATAGGTCTTTCAATTGTTGTAATGTAGGCTGCGGGTCGAGTAGGATACATTTGGATGTAATTGACTATACCTCCCTTAAGCACTTTAATACAAACACTTCAACCTTCAATCCCATACTTATGTCAACCCAAGATTCCACCTTAACTTCACTATATTTCACCCCTACTTCTTTAAGCACCAATACAGCAAAAGCCACCACCATCAGGATTTTTTTTCTTCAAACACTCTCTCTCTCTCTCTCTCTCTCTCTATATATATATATATATATATATATATATATATATATATATATTCTTTCTTTTCTTTCATTTTTTTCTTTTTCTATCCAAATGGCTTTTATTGACATATTTTTTTTTTCATCCGGTGCACATTTCTCCTTATTTCAATTGTTCAACTCAAAAGGCAACCCACTACCCTACACTTTAACTTTTCCATAATTCATCACATTTCAAGTGCTCATGAGAGGTGACAAGGTTCAAATATACGGCCGATTCAAACAAAGGGTTACGACTTGTAATGTGGTTACCAAAGAAACAGGATTATAGGCTCAAAAGAGTTAACTACGATACATAACATTTATGTGAGCACTCTATATATATCTGGCTTAACAAAGAACTGCCTATATCACTTCTAAGACTGAACAAGACTGGTATTTCGCTTTGCACACACACGGGGCAAGTTCTAGACATCAAATGCAATGTACAAAATACATCAAACCTCACGCAGACATCGCACATAACTCATTCAGGATTGGTTCTTATCACAACACTCAAGTCAAAGCAGTTAAGAAAATTTAAGAATCCACGATTTAAGGTATTTATCCTAGAGTCAAAAATGGAGCCTAAGCGTCACAACTAGAGTACTAACTATTCTCAAGGCATCACAGAGCTCAAAGATATTGCTGCAATTAAATGCTTTGTCATGTGGTTCTTACTCCTAAAAATTAAAAATACCTACACATGGCTCAACTAAAAACCCTTGGAAAAGAACCGCATCCCAAAAAAAATGAAGGGGAAATTACTACACTACCTAAAGGAAAAAAAATATTTTTGGTATTTTCTTTATACTTACTTCCCTCAAGAAAACTGTCTAGGAGATCCATCGTCAAGAAGAGTCCAACATATTTATATTTTTTTTTTGTTTTTTTTTAATTTCTGCCTAAAAACAACTAACAAGAAAAACACAATAATAATAAAAACAAAACAAATTCTAAAAAATAAAAACAAGCTAACAACTGTTAATATCTACAAGTTCTCACCCCACACTTAAATCATGCATTGTCCTCAGTGCATGCACAATTAGACAAAACAAGATATAAAAAGAGTAGGGTGCAAGAAAACTCCCTGATCAAGCAGCGTCGTCATCCTCTGATGCTCTCCACTCTTCATCATGTTTGTCCTCCTTCATCATCACCATCTCCTTCACCATCTGACTGTAGTGGCTCAGCCTCAGACTACTCTGGTGTGTTGACATCCTTATCAGCGGGGAGTTTGTATCCCTCTCTTACACCAACCAGCTGGTGCGCATGAGCATTGAGCGGGTATCACTACTCCAATTCAGTCCTCCCCTCAGATGTAGCCAGGCGACCCCCTATCTGCAGCTGTAAATCCATCATCCCATAAAGATGGTCCATGAAACTATCTTCACGCGTATTGCGCTCAGCACCTGTCAATGAAGGCATACCAGCCTCGTCTTTCAGCCGAAGATTAGTTATGTCTGTTTGTCGGATGAGCTGGTCGATAGTGTGGTAAAATTCAGGCTCTTGTTCAACCCTCTCATGTTGTAGGAAACGAGTTAGGAAATTAGGAAATGGCATTCGATCAATTTTTTTTACTCATTCTCACTAATGCCATCTAGTAGCAGATCAGGTGACCTACATTTACCCTCTACCTATCATAAGGAAATATAGCACACATGTCCTCTCACGGCTTATAAGTGTGTCATAATTGCATGGTAGGAACCGTCCGTTTATCAACTTGAGCCACAACTGAGCCTCCGCCTTCATCTTCTTCTTAAGGAACCTCTTGTGACGATTTGTTGCCTTGTCCCGAACCCATGCAGCAGTATAGTCGACCCCACAGAGTGTGTGCCTCGGCTCTCTATATGTAGACTTGCAAATAAATTTGTTCAATGGCTCCATGGGAACATTTGGAGCACCTAAAAATCGAATATGGCCTTGTCTAGAAAATCTATCAAGCGTCCACGGATTGGCACCAACTCCTCAGTGCCCTATGGGTCAAACCCCACATAGAATTCCCTGACTAAGTTGAGATAGATGTCCCCTGTGTTCCTAAAAACATAGCTTAACCCCAAATCCTGGATGCCTTTCCAAATCGCCAAATACTTTGCTTTCACACTACGCTCCTAGATAGCTCCCTCCGGTGGACATGTTTAGGCCTACAATGCCTGTACCAATCCCTCATATGCGGAGGTATGTTGTTTATGCCAAACTCCTGTTGGCCTTAGGGTTATTGACGCATGGCAGCTACAGCTGCCACCGCTTGTGCACCACTCATACTAGAAGTAGCTTCTCCCCTTTTTCTTTTCTTTGGAGGAGGTGTGGAGGTCGCCTTTGCTTTAGCTTGGGCAGTTGAAGTGGCCTTTCCTTTGCCTATGTCTTTTCTAGGAGATATCTTCGCTCCTACACAAATAAGCAGTAGTTAGATAACGCTACATTACACACTGCACATATAATATTCCCCAAATTACCGAGGTTACTCAGACTTTACCTCGTATTTTCTTAACATTAGGATCAAACCGAAACACATGAGCTACCCGCGAGCCACTCCACACTTAAGATTTTAATGTGGTGCATGACTACATAATGCTAGTTTATTAATTCCAGAGACTCGGGCTCCAAAGGGGACTAGGGATGCCATTAAGGCGTTACATCAAACATTTGACAAGCACTAGTTCTATGGGAGTTCTTATGGAAATGAGGGATTGCCTCTTCCTCCCAGATCGGCTTGGGGGTTCCGTAATACCACATATTTTTACAATTGCAGCACCAATCCTAAGGGGTTCATGGGATTGGGGCACACAAACACAATATGTCCATGAAGAACAACCACCCATAATGAAGAACAAATACCAATAATTAAGAACAACCACCAACTCAATACCTGTACCCAACTCGAAATTACAAAGGAAAGAGCTAGAATCATACCTTTGAAGAATTGTGAGGAGTAGGTTGCCTGAGAATTTCGGATGAGTGTGAAAGACTAGCAAGACTTGGCTTGACTTCTATGTGGATGCTAATGTGTTGGTGATTGTGTGTGGGTAAGCAAGCAATTTGTGCAATGTGTTTGTGTTCTTGTGAATTTTCTTGTAGAGCTTGTTGTGTGTTGGTTCAAGTGAGGTTAGGGTTTGCTTTGTAGTGTGTTTAGTGTGTGAAGGCGTCTATGTGAAGTTAATTTTGACTAAAATAAGGAGAAAGAAATTAAAGAGGGCTGAAAATACTTACCTGGCGTTGGCCAGGCATCACTAGCCTAAGGCTTGGTGGACCCTGGCGTTGCCCAGGCGTCGCTAGCCTAAGGCCTGGTGGACCCTAGCGTTAGCCAGGCATCACCACCCTAAGGCCTGGTTGACCTTGGCTTTAGCCAGTCGTCGCCAACCTAAGGTCTGGCTGACCCTGTCTTTATCCTGGCTTCGCGTGATGCTTAAACCTTGCTCGACTCGCCCAAACTCATCTCCAAACTTGTTAGTACCTAAAAACAAAAAGAAAAATTGTAGTTACACTAAATATCAACTACGAATTGGGTTGCCTCCCAACAAGCACCTTAGAGTTAACGTCGAGGCACGATGAATACAACATTCCAATAGGTTGCCTCCCATGCAGTGCCTGATTTAATGCCGCAGCGCGACGTAAGTAAGCGCATTTAAGGTTCTCTCAACATCAGAGGTTCAATCAGATGGGTCACTAACACTACTTTTGCTTCATCCATGCCCACATAATGTTTTAATCTATGCCCATTGACTCTGAACTTGTGAGAGTCATTTTCTGCAGCAATCTCTACAGCACCAGTGGGATGAATTTCAACCACACAAAATGTCCCTGACCATTTTGACTTTAATTTGCCCGGAAATAACCTCAGTCTTAAGTTGTATAGCAATACCATATCTCCGGGTTTAAAACTCCGCTCAATAATATTTTTGTCATGTATCATCTTCAGTCTCTCCTTGTATAATCTTGTGCTCTCAAAAGCGTGATATCGAAACTCATCAAGCTCGTGCAACTCCGTGACTCTACTTGTTCCTATATCTTCAATATAGAGATTCAACTGCCTCGGCACTCACAAAGCTCGATGCTCCAACTCCACTGGTAAGTGACACGCCTTTCCAAATACAAACTTGTATGGCGACATGCCGATTGGGGTTTTGAAAGCAGTTCGATAAGCCCAAAGTGCACCATCTAACTTTATTGCCCAATCTATACTAATAGCATTCACAGTCTTAGTCAACACATTCTTTATATCTCTGTTCGAAACTTCCACATGCCCACTTGTTTGTGGATGATATGGGGTGGCAGCCTTGTGGCGTACATCATACTTCTCTAAAAACTTCGCAAAGGCTCGATTACAAAAGTAAGTGCCTCTGTCACTAATTATTGCCCTTGGAGTGCCAAATCGGGTGAATATGTTCTTTCTCAAAAAAGCAATTACCCGTTTGCATCATTTGTAGGAAGTGCTACAGCCTCCACCCATTTGGACATGTAGTTCATAGCGACGAGAATGCACTTGTTTAAATATGAGCTGACGAAAGGCTCCATGAAATCGATCCCTCATACATCAAATGCTTCTACCTCCTGAATTGGGTTTATAGGCATCTCATGTCGGCGGGAAATATTCCCGGTTCATTGGCATTCATCACAATCCTTTATCCATAAATGTGTACCTTTGAACAATGTTGGCCAGTAGAAGCCCGACTCCGATACTTTTGCTGTTATGCTTACTCCCCCGAAATGCCCATCATCTGGTGATGCGTGACATGCCTGGAAAATAGAAGACTGATCTATCTCAGGGATACATCTACGGATCATGTTATCAATACAAATCATGAACATATAAGGCTCATCCCAATAATACATACGACAATCACGAAAGAACTTTTTCTTTTGGATAGAGGAAGGGTCATAAGGAATAATACCACTCACCAGGTAGTTTGCAATGTCTGCATATCATGGCACTTCCTCAAGACTCGTGGCTAGTAGTTGTTCATATGGGAAAGTTTCCAGAATCTCTTCTACCTCAACCTTCTTCTCAGCTCCTTCCAGTCTAGACAAATGATCAACTACTTGGTTCTCCATTCCCTTTCGATCACGGATTTCCAAAACAAATTCTTGCAGCAGTAGCACCCATAGAATAAGGTGCGGTTTTGACTACCTCTTCTCGATTAAGTACCTGAGAGCAGCATGGTCAGTATAAACAATTACCTTCAAGCCTATTAGATACGACCTGAATTTATCTAATGCGAACACCACTGCCAGCATCTCCTTCTTGGTGACAGTGTAATTTAGCTGGGCTCCACTAAGCGTTCTACTTGCATAGTATATTGGATGCATGATTTTATCTTTTCGCTGCCTAAGAATTGCTCCCACAGCATAGTCACTCGCATCACACACAAATTGTTGCTCCCAGGTAGGGGCAAGTATGATAGGTGTTGTTACCAGTCTCTTCTGCAATTCCTCAAATGCTACCCTAAAGTCATCAGAAAACACAAATGGGTGATCTTTTTCAAGCAATTTACACTAGGGGTTAGCAATTTTGGAAAAATATTTTATAAATCTCCTATAGAAACCGGTGTGCCCAAGGAAACTTCTAATTGCTTTGATGGAAGTGGGTGGTGGAAGCTTTTCTGTCACATTAACCTTTGCACGATCTACCTTAATGCCTTTACTTGACACTAGGTACCCTAAGACTATACCTTCATGTACCATGAAATGGCACTTTTCCAAGTTGAGTACCAGATTCGTCTCAATACACCTCTTCAATACTCTTCTCAACTTCATAAGGTAATCATCGAACGAATTCCCTACCACTGAGAAGTCATCCATGAAGACCTCCATTATTTCCTCTACCATATCCGTGAAGATGGCCATCACGCACCTTTGGAATGTGGCAGGTGCGTTACATAGGCTAAACAACATTCTTCGAAAAGTATAGATTCCATAAGGGCAAGTGAACGATGTTTTCTCTTTGGCCTCTGGGGAAATAGAGATCTGATTATACCCCAAGTACCCATCCAGAAAGCAAAAGTGGGACCTCCCTGCCAATCTATCCAGCATCTGATCAATGAATGGCAATGGGAAATGGTCTTTCCGGGTGGCCAAGTTCAACTTCCTGTAATCCATACAGATTCTCCAACCTGTAACTGTTCGTGTAGAGATCAATTCATTCTTCTCATTTTTCACTACAATCATACCTCCCTTTTTTGGCACACACTGAACTGGATTGACCCAATTGCTATCAGAGATGGGGAATATGATTCCCGAATCTAACCACTTAATCATTTCTTTCTTCACCACTTTTTTCATGTTGGGGTTCAGCCTTCTTTGATGATCTCTGGAAGGTTTGTGACTATATTCTAGTAAAATCTTATGCATATAGAAGGTCGAGTTGATACCCTTAATGTCTGCAATGGTCGAACCAATTGCAGTCTTGCACTCTATCAGTACCTGCAAAAGCTATTATGCCTGCACTTCTAGATGAGGTAATAACAGGTAAAGTTGAGCCAGGTAGTAAGAAGGCATACCTGAGATGAGATGGCAGTGACTTCAGTTCCAACTTTGGTGGCTCTTCTATCGATGGCTTAGCTGGAGGAGTTTTTCTTTCCTCTAAGAGCAAAAGCTCAAATTCGAGCTCCCTTCTCCAAAAACCTTGGCCTTCAAGAGCAAGTACCCACTCTTCCAAGTCTTCTCCATTGGCTTCATCCGAGTTCATGAGACACGCTGCTAGAGGGTCTTTAGTGTTCAATGTCTCATCTTCCTCCTCCAAAATTACATCCACGGCATCTATTAAAGAGCAATTAGCAAATTCACTTGGTCTCCGCATAGATTTCTGCACTTTGAATGTTATCTCTTCATCCTTTAATCTCATTTTGAGCTCTCTGGATTCATAGTCAATCAAAGCTCTCCCAGTGGCCAAGAATGGTCTTCCCAAAATTATGGGAATTTCCTTGTCAACTCGACAGTCAAGAATGACAAAATCTTCTGGGAACACAAAGTTCCCAACCTGTACTAATACATCATCTAGAATACCAAAGGGCCTCTTTACTGTCCGGTCGGCCAGCTATAATAATATGGACGTGGGTCTAGCTCTTCCAATGCTTAGCCTTTTGTAAATAGCCAGGGGCATAAGGTTTATGCTTGCTCCCAGATCACATAGTGCCTTAGAAAATGCATAGTTGTTTATTGTACATGGGATTGTGAAACTCCTTGGGTTAGACAGCTTCTCAGCTATGGGTCTCGTCACAACATCACTACAAGTTTGAGTTAGTGTAATCGTGGACAAGTCTTGAAAGTCGAAATTGCGGGACATCAAGTCCTTCATCATTTTCACATAACCAGGCATCTCCTTTAAAGCGTCAATCAATGGAATGTTTACCTGAATTTTCTACAACATCTCTAAGAATTTCCTGTACTACTCATCTTTCTGATACTTGGCAAATTTCTATGGGAATGGTGCTGGAGGTCGCTTCTTCCCTGTGATTTGATTTTTTTCTTGTTCAGGCGTTGTTTCTACTATTGGTTCCTATGCTACCTCAGTCTCTTTCACAACCTCCTTTTCTTTGTTGACGTTATCTTGTGCATGTTGTACCGTCACCTCAGTTAACCCTACTGAATCATCTATCTCAATGGATATTGGCACTAGTGTCCCAGTAGATCTTCTTTCGCGAGCAATTTCTTGCTCCAGATCTAGGTCTCTACCATTTCAGAGACTCACTGCCATAAGTTATTTCGGGCCCTACTCTTTTGGATTTGTTTGTGTGTCTGCAGGTAACGTCCCTTGGGGACGATTATTTAAAGCCATCGAAATCTGTCCTATTTGGATCTCAATATTCTTTATCGTTGATTCATGTGAGTCTACTCTTTTAGTTATTTTTCCAGTGCACCTAATCAATTGTTGCATCATTCCCTCAAGTTTAGCAAACCCATCTTTGTGTCTCACAGTCTGTTGTTGTTGAGGTTGTTGATAAGTGTACTGCTGATTTTGCTGGTTGTAACCTTGTTACCTTTGATAAGGCACCACTTGACCCTGTGGTCGCATAGCCCCAAGATTGTTGTTGTTGTTGTACTGCTGTGGAGCTGGTCTATATTGTTGATTCTATTGACCCCAATTCTGACCACATTGCCTCTGTCCCCCATAGTTGGCCACATAATTCATGTTTTCCTGATATTGTTGGTTATCACCTTCCGCACTCCACGAGCAGACATATGGTTGATTAATGTATGATGCACATAAGTCCCGATTAGTTTCATCAACTATGTGTACCTGCTGCTTTTGGCCTGATTCATCAACCTTTTTGGTGAGGATTCTCATTTGTATCACTAGAGTGGCTATATTTTCATCTATGGAGTTAGTTGGGTCTAAAGCCACTGAGTGAACCACAGGAATGATTGGAGTGTTTCTTGTCATCCATCCTAAGTTTTGTGTCATCTTGTCAAGTAGGGTCTTGCTTTATCTGAAAGTTTTGCTAAAAAATGCTCCACCTACTGAAACATAAATATTGGCCTTCAATCTATTTGCCAAACCCATGTAAAACCTCTGCCCCAACATCTTCTTCGGAATACCATGATATGGACATATAACTAGCAGACCCTTGAACCTCTCCCACATTTCTTGTAATGTCGCTATTGGTTTCTATCTTAAGCTCCATATCTCATCAATTTTTTGAGCAGTCTTATTGGGTGGGTGGAATTTGTTGACAAATTGCTTGACTAATTCCTCCCAAGTAATGATAGAGTTTATGGGGAGAGAATTAAGCCAAGTCTGAGCTGCTCCCGTCACTGAGGATGGAAACAACAACAGTCCTATTGCTTCCGTTATCACATTATGTTGCCTTTGTGTGGCAATGATTGATAGGAAATTCTTCAGATGTTGTTGAGGATCTTCAACGTATGATACTAAGAACAATCCCTTGTTCTGCAACAAATGTAATATGTTATTTGTGATTTGGAATGATTCTTCTTATATCTAAGGGACTATAATTACGGTTGCTAAGTTGTTAGTGGTGGGTTGTGCCCAATCGTACAATGCTTCTTCTGGCACAAGCGGCACCCACACCCTGATTGTTCGGGTTATTCCCATTATTTTTGTTGTTTACTTCGTCTCCCATGGCTGGTTCATTTTGTTCTGTTGAGTTCTATTGTTGTTTGCCTTTCTTGTTTGCGTGATTCAATGCCTTAAAGACTTACTCAGGATCTGATAATACTTTAAACAATTCAACAGTTCTTGAGGAGTTTCTAGGCATGCACCTGTAACACCCAAGACTACAAACTTTAGACTTTCAATATATTCAGTTTAAATTGAAGAATATTGACTACACTAAGAATTTTTGCACTTCTTTTGACTGCAATTAATAACACTATTAATTACCCGGCAACGATGCCAAAATTTGATCATGCCCAACTATGCCTTATAAAAAGAACAAAGCGGTCGCTGCCAATATATTCCGGTTAACAAGTCCGGAGTCGAATCCCATAGGGAATTAACCTATCAATCACAGCTATTAGACTTACACAAATTCATGTATTCAATCTTCAGAAATATTTAAGTAATAGATTGGATGTTTACTAACTAAATATTATGTAATGAAAATGCGATAATTAAGAACTAGCTACGAACGGGTTATAGACAAGGACTGGAATAATCTAAGGTTCTGATTTCTCCTATTGTCGGAATCCTTTCCGTTACGTTTGCTATAACTTTTCCTAAGTCTTCTCTATCGATCATGAGCACTGTGACTGTCGTTTCTCTCTCCTAAGTAATTACAATAATATACTAGACATATTCTCCCAAATTACGCAAGCGAACCTCAAGTACAACTCACTTAAATTGCACCCAAGGTTTCGTTATCCTTGATCTCACCTTTAAATCATTCGTATTGATCACTCATATACGTTAGGAGTGATATTATTCAACAACTACCTAAATATGCACTCTCTCTCGAGTAATGCGCATTAAGTAGGAACAGTTAATTGAGGGCCCTTCAATCAACAACAATAAGCATATAGTTGAACAAATAGAGAGAACACTATGACAAATCTATATTAACGTAATGAGAAAATCATCCTTCAAAAGGTTCCATCAAAACCCTAGATTAGGAGTTTAGCTACTCACACTCATAGTAACAATATCCCAAAGTAATTTGCATAAGTAAATTGTAGAGTAAAGGTAAAGGGATGTAGAAATCGATGATTCTAACTCCCAAGTAGTTTTCCACGAGCTATTCTTGCATCCGGTTGCAAAAGTACTTCAAAGTGACATTTTTGGGTCTATTTATATATTTGGGACAAGCCCTAAATGTGTAGGTCAAATCCTAGTCAAGCCAGGAAACAATTTAAGCCTTCAAAACTCGGATTGGACCTGGCCCTAGACCTGGTGTCGCCAGGCTAACGCCGCCTCAGCCTGGCTTTACGCTGGCCTTGCCAGGCTAAAGCCTGGTTCAGCTTGGCCTTAAGCTGGCATCGCCAGGCTAATGCCTGGTTGGGCCTGTCCTTTTGCTGGCCTCACCAGGCTAAAGCCTGGTCGAGCTGGCTTTTGCCTGGCCTCTCCTTTTCACCGTTCTCGAGTGCACTTTTGATGTTTAAGTATCCTTTTAGCTCTTCTTTCATCTCCAATTCACCTACACATAAAATAGACTCCATTATGCTCAAACAAAGTTTAATTTATCATTAAAACATGTAAAATGCAAGGCACATAATGTGCTAAACCATGAATTATAGCCACACATCAGTATTATAGTGTCTCTCGAGAAACACAACATTTTTAATTTTATTATTGTGTCGCCCTATTTCGGACATGCATGTTGTGATTTATCACATATTTTGTAGTTTGACATTGTGCAGTTGTTAGATTTGTTCTATGAAATTCAGAAAGTTTAGTTATAAGCACAATCTTGGTTGCTCTAACCCTTTTACCTTATGTCTCAATGGTGTATGATGGCGTTTACAAATAGTTCACCACCAACCAATTCGATGAATTCGCTGTCAAGACTGTCGTTGTCTTGACTACCATTCAATATTGGCTAAAATAGTTTTCTGGGTTAATATTTTAATTTTTTCAAAGTTTGCTTAATTTGAATGATTGATCAAACTGAGACATGATATATAACTAATTTGTCTTTTCTATTTCTTGAAGCTTTGTGTTGTGTCAGTTTCAGTTTCATATCTAGAATTTAGATACATAGGTGATAGTTTATATGAGTCTACCAAACTATAGAGTATCAGGTCCTCTATGAGTTTCCACTGGGAATACTAATAAAACAGTAAGTAAATAAGACGGGGAGTTTTATGTGGAAAATCCCTGCTCATGGGAATAAAAAACCACGACCTACACTGGTAGGATTTCAACTTTACTATGAGCAACTTTTAGATTACAACTTATGCAATCTTGGAATTAACTCATAATCTCTCACTAACTCATAATACACCTATTACAAGCCACTTTGCAATACACATATTACAAAGACTTCAACTCATGACTAACTCTAGTCACGACACAAACACAAAGGATTTATGGTTTTACAAAGGGGTTCCTAAGTAACGCTTCTAACAAAGAAATTTAGGAATTACAATAAGAACAATTACAAAGTTACAACTCAACTAAGGACAATAAAATACTGGATTTAGGAACTGGTCCGTAGTAGCATTTAACTTTGTTCTTCAGGCACTTGAGAATTAAGTTCACTGTTGCAGAAGGCTTGAATGCTTGATGTGAATTCTCAAATGTTCAAGTGATGTTTTGTTATAATGCTCTTGTTAATACACCTTTCATGACATCACTGGAATGATGTAAGCACTTGGTTGGTCAAAGGACAAGTGACTGCAAAACTGCTGCACTGTGTGCACTATTTCTGTGGCAGTCACTTTCCAGCTATGCACAGTTGACATTCGTACTATTGTTAGAAAACACAAGAGATCAGGTCCTTGTCTTGTTTCTCTATTTTATACACTTGCAGCAGTTCACATTAGCTGGAGTCCTGGCTGGAATCCGTTCATTAACAATGTGTACCAAGTGTGTCAAGTTCCCTATCTGGTTCTTAACAGTAAGTTTGTTAGATCATCAAAACATAAGGCAAAGACATTGAAAACCCATTAATTTTTCCCTTTTTGATGATGACAAACTTAGACATTGATAACATGTATTTAGAGCAAAAATAACCAGATGAAGTAACAGGAACTTCACAAGTTCCCCCTGACTTTATGCTTCCCCCTTAATCAGATCTTTGTTTCAATTATACTTCCCCTTTTGGCATTATTAAAAATACACAAGCAGGCAAACAATATAAAGAAGTCTAGCCTAGCTAACTCATGCCACATATGTGCACACAACATGATAGAAAAGAGAAACAAAGAATGCAAGCATTGAGATAACAAAATAGGATAGTTTTTATATATAAAATATATGCATTTGCTTATAAAGCAAAGGCAAAATTGGACTGTTGAAATCGGGATCAGTACTGATACATCCCATCCAAATCAAAACAAAAGAAACAAAAACATCTGCCAAGTCATAAAAACAAAAATAAACAATCCAGAAATTGGTCACTGAAAGGGTTTCTTAAGGGGAACTAGGAGTAGAGGGTTTGGAAGTTGTAGCAAGAGTTTGGAGAACTAGGTCTATTCGGGCATTGGACGACTTTTTATCATTGAGCAATTCTGCTTTCAGGTTCTCCACTTGTGCCATGAGATCAGCATTTTCTTTTGTCAAACGAACCACTTCCTCATTTGACTCTGGGATCCCTTGGGCCTGCTGACCTTCCAGGATAGCGTTCCTAGCCTTCAACCTTCGAATCTCCTCAGTTGCGCTGTTTTGAGCATTGATGAGCTGAGAGATTGTTAATGTACTGCCTAACCCCACATTCTTCTCTATGCACTCACATTCTTCCAAAGTTGTTTGAGAAAAGGTCTGCTTCTTGGTTCCTACCTTGCCTTGCCCCAGTGGCACCTTGAAAAACTTGAACACTTGCATAAGTAGAAACCTATATGGAAGACCATTATTGCCATACTTGAAGGTTGCTACCTTCTACATATGTTCTATCATGATAGCGGGCAAGTTCATCGGGGTAAAGCCATCCAGTTGCTCCATTAGAAATAGGTCAGACTTAGAAGTCATGGACCTCATCTCAGCACGAGGCAACAGAGCTTTGTTCACCAACTCGAAGAGCAACTAATAAACAGGGAGTAATGCCTTCTTGTGAACCTGGTCCCCCTTTTGGTTTGCATTATCCTTTACCACAGTATTCCGGAAGTTAGACCCACATGCATCTTTCACATTAGACACACCAATTGTAGGGACTTTAAGAATATCCCCAAGCAGACTCACATCAAACACAATGTCCACCTCATTCACCAAGGCACAAATGTGGTCGGTATCAACAGGAAAGAGGCTTGCAAAAAAGCTTTGAACCTCATCCTCATACACTTTGGGTGCATCCATTTGGAACAGATGCCCCCACCGTTAAAACTCAACCATTGGTTTCACTTCTCATCCTTTTCGTAGAAACAAGTTCCTTAATCGTTTCTAGCTTTCTCTTGCCAGACTTCACACCACTTGATTTTGCTTTTCCCTTAGACTTGACTAACACATCCTCATCAGAAACTAAGGGTTCACTCACAACATCATTCACTTTAGAACTAGGGGTTGTAACATTCTCCATTGAAGCAGATTGTTTCTTCTTCTGGGACCTTCTCACTAAGGAACTAGGTTCCTCAGTTGTTTCCTCCTCAACTTCCACCACAGGGACTTCCTTACCACATACTATTTCATTGTCTTTCACCAGTCTCTTCTTTTTCTTCTTACTGCTCTTTTAAAGGGCAGAATTATAAGCTACCTTTGCTTGTAACCTAGTAGTAGGTCGCTTAGTAGAAGACTCTAGAGTGGACACTACCCTTCGCTTGACTGTGAATGCATCAAGAGGAATATTGTCTTGATCCTCCTCATCACTAGACCTCATTTCACGGACTAGAATGTCCAAGGGATCAACAACAAATGGAGGAGGAGATGCAGGAGCAGAACTGGCCTGGGAGTGAGAACCCTGACATGTTTCCTCTGGAGAGGGGTCAGGTTCCTCACGAGAGGGCCAAGTAATTTCTGCTAGTGTAGAGCCTTCAACAGCCACCATGGCTCCTTCTCCCACCAGTCCCTAAGTCTCATTCTTCTGAGACATAGGTGCTCCAGAAATTATCTCATATAAGACTCCATCAGCAGATACCACAAAGATGGGCGCTAAATTTTCATTCTCAATAGGCTCCATGGCCACCATAGAATCTAAAGCAACAATGGCGGAAACCTCTGTGACCTTAGGATTGTTATCCTGTTATTCACTTTTCCCTTGATCAATAGGAATCTCAGAAGATAGAGAAGGAGGATCAACGACTTTAGGGGTTTCTGAGATAGTCGCCTTATAACAGGAGGGTGACGAGAAATCTGGGTTAGAGGTGATTTCAATGATGAGGATAGTGATAGTTATAGAAGACTCATCAGGGATAGAGGACTCAATAGGTTTTTCAGTATTAGTGATGACCGAGACCGGAATTTTGGAGTTTGAGTCAGCCATTGAAGAGATAGAGAGAAAATTCTTTGGAGAAGTTCTAATAGAGGACTATGGTCTGTGAAGAAAGGAGATGGTTTTTAATGAGAGAGGATAATTATGAAGAGAGAGACGGGAACCGATTCTGAAACGGCGGTTGTGCTTGGAGAGTTGCAACGCTTCAGAAGGAGATGGAATGATTTGAAGTGAAAAGATGTGATCGCAGAGTCTGAAAAGTTGGATGACATGGCAGTTGATATTTGTACCTTTTCAAGACATGTATTAAAGAATGCACAGAACTACTAACCTTTGGTCCAAGAACCAGGTTCTTGACCTGTCATTGAAAATTTCAATCCTATTTTATCACCCATGCAATGCATCTACATCTTCTATAATCATCATGCGTGTTTACCTGCAATGGTATTGAAGTTAGTTAGACTTGGCCAGAAAACACTTTAGCTAATTTTACCTGAAGGTGATTTTCATAACCAACTGATGGGGAATCAGGTTCTCAATTAGGCTTCAATAGCCCCAGATTCACCCTATTTCTTTCAAAATGTTTCCTACTTAATGCTTTGGTGAAGATATCTGCAATTTGGTCTTCTGTACTGCAGAACTTCATACAGATTAGCCCTTTCTCCACATTGTCCCTCAGAAAATGATGCCTCACATCAATGTGCTTGGTTCTTTTGTATTAAACTGGATTCTTGGCCATGTTGAGTGCACTGGTGTTATCATATAGAAGAGGCACACAATCAGTAAATACCCCAAAGTCCTCTAGTTGTTTCTTAATACATAGGAACTGAGCACAATAGGAGGCTGCAGCTACATATTCTGCTTCAGCTATTGAAAGAGCCATTGAGTTTTGCTTCCTCGTGCCCCAAGAGATGAGACATGATCCTAGAAAGTAATCCAGTCCAGAAGTACTTTTTATGTCCATAAAATAACATGCATAGTCAGCATTAGCATATCCAATAAGATTAAAACTGTCACCTAAGGGGTAATACAGGACCAGGTCCTGTGTTCCCTTAAGGTATCTTAAAAATATTTTGGCAGCATTTTGATAAGATTCCTTAGGATTTGATTGAAACCTTAGGCGTAGCCCCACACTGAAGGCAATATCGGGTCTGCTGGTAGTGAGATAGAGAAGAGACCCAATAATGCCTCTATACATAGTTTGATTCACAGGAGATCCAGTTTCATCCATGTCTAGTCGAGTAGTCGTAGCAATGGGAGTGTCTATCACCTTTGATGCTTCCATATCAAACATCTTCAAGAGCTCCTTGATGTATTTTTGCTGACAAATGAATGTACCCTTCGTGGACTACTTTTCTTGAAGACCCAAGAAGAAATTCGGCTCCCCCATCATGGTCAATTCAAACTCACTTACCATGAGTTTTGCAAATTCTTCACACAGAGAATTAGCAGTACCCCCAAAAATGATATCATCAACATAGACCAGAACAATGAGCAGGTTCCTTCCCCATTTCTTCAGGAACAAGGTGTTGTCAATTTTCCCTCTTGTAAAACCATTTTCTAAGAAGAACTTTGACAACCTTTCTTACCAAGCTCGAGGAGCCTGCTTCAACCCATACAATGGTTTGTCAAGTTTAAACACATATTCAAGGTGTTCATGACATTCAAACCACGGAGGTTGCTTTACATAAACTTCTTCCTTAAGAAATCCATTCAGAAATGCACTTTTGACATCCACTTGGAACAAAGTGAATTCCATATGAGATGCAAAAGCAATTAGGATTCTAATAACTTCCATGCAAGCAACTGGAGCAAACATCTCATCATAATCAATCCCTTCCTCCTGATTATAACCTTGAACCACTAGCCTGGCCTTGTTTCTTATAGTGTTTCTATGTTCATCAAACTTATTCCTGAATATCCACCTGGTTCCTATAATGGTTCGATCTGAGGGTCTAGGTACCAGGTGTCATACATTGTTCCTTTTGAACTGATACAACTCATCTTGCATGGCTGTAATCCAATCTACATCTTTCAAGGCTTCCTTGATATTTTTGGGTTCTATTTGGGAAAGAAAGGCTGAAAAGGCAAGTGAATTTCTGGCTTTTGATCTGGTCTGCACTCCAGAATCTAGAGGGGTAATTATGTTGTCAAGAGGATGAGAGCTTTTGTGTTTCTAGTTGGGTATTTGAGGTTCATGTGTAGAGGAGCTGGGTATATCTAACTGATTCCCTTGTTTTCTTCTCTCAAGTACTTGTGGAGTACCCTGCACTGCATCGACCACTCTTTCTTTAGCTTTACTAGTTGTAATTGAGGTACCTGGTTCCCTTGAGGAAGAGGCAGCATTGTCTACACTTGGCTCCTTCACTTGGCTCATCATGTCTGCCTTTCCATCTGTCATGCCAATGACTTCACCTAGGACCAGTAAGGGCTCTCCATCTTGATCATCCTTGGTAATTTTCTCACAGAAGGGATAGGACTCGTCAAAGATTACATGAACACTTTCCTCAACATATTGAGTCTGCTTATTGTATATCTTGTAAGCTTTGCTTTGAGAAGAGTACCCCAAAAAGATTCCTTCATCACTCTTGGAATCAAACTTACCAAGTTGATCCTTTCCATTGTTGAGAACATAGCATTTGCACTTAAATATTCTTAGGTGAGTCAGCTTAGGTTTCCTTCTATTCAGCAACTCATAGGGAGTTTTGTTCAGGAGAGATCTGATCATGCACCTATTCACCAAGTAGCAGGCAGTGTTGACAGCTTCAGCCCAGAAGTTCTTTGCAATCCAACTATCGATCAGCATTGTTCTTGCCATTTCATCAAGAGTTCTATTCTTCCTTTCCACAACTCCATTTTGCTGGGGAGTTCTTGGGGCTTTGAGGTGCTGACATCCTTTTTAGGCTTAAAATAGGACTTCACATGTTTCATCTAGCACAAGCATCACACACTTTCTGTACTTTGAACTTTGACATGGGCAGAACACGGATCAGGTCTTTCTGAATTAGTTTATTCAAAAGAGAGAAGCTTGTGTGCCCTAATCTTCTGTGCCAGAGTTTAGCATCATCATCAACAGCTTTCAGACAACTCAGATCACCACTTTGTATAGACTCGAAATCAGCAACATAGATGTTCTTGTATCTCTTGGCCACAAGTACCACTTCACCAGTTACCAGATTTGTAACTGTACATATCTTGGACAAGAACTCCACCTCGTTTCCTTTATCACAGATCTGAGAGACACTCAAGAGACTGTACTTAAGACCATTGACATAGTACACATTCTCAATAGAGTGAGTGAGTGATTTCCCGACTTTTCCAACTCCAAGAATGTACCCCTTTTTCCCATTGCCAAAGGATACACTCCCTCTTTGCAGAGCTTCTAGTGAAAGAAAATTAAGAGTTAGTTTTAGGAACTCAAACAAGTTTGGGTCCTTTGTAGTAGGCAAGAGGATGAATAAGAGTTCTCTTAGTCCATACAGGTAATATGCATTTTTTGTGGGTGGCACCTGGTCCCTTTTTAGAAGTTGCATTTTCAGCAAACACTTTGTTTTTCTGAATAGACTGGATCCTGGCTTGGCAATTTTCCTTGAAATGCCCATTGTTCCCATAGTGGGTACACAGCTAATTATTCGATATAGTAACATACTTGTTGTGGGGGTTGTAAGGGATTTTCTCCCTTTGGAACCCTATTCCCTGACTGTTTCCACCATTATTAGCGTACATAGCAGTGATAGCTTCTGAGGACCAGGTCCACTTTAGGGACTTTTCAAGATCATTTTTTACACTTTCCAGTTTAGTTTGGAGATGTTTCTTTTTCTCAGTTTCAACATACAGTCTAGTTCTCACAGCCTTCAATTCCTATTCAAGCCTACTGTGTGCCTCACTGGCTACTTCTTTTCCTTTTCTAGAATTCCAGGTTTAGACTCAGTCCCTAGTCCTTCTATTATTTCCCTTAGGTCTCCAATCACTACCAAGAGATCATCTCTTTCTTTCTCAATCTCAGTCACTCTCTTCACTAAGGCTTCTTTTTTCTTTACCAAAGTTCTCAATGGTTTCCTTATGGTCAACAACTACCACCACTAAGTCATCTCTTTCAAGTTATATGTTAGCAATTCTTTTGGTTAAAACAAATTTTTCTTTCTCCATCTCACAAATGGTTTCCTTCAGATCAACTACACACACCACCAGATCATCTCTAATTTGTTCAGCTTCTCCTAGCTCTAAGGTCAAAGCATCCTTATCCTCCACAAGACTATGATAGGCATCAATCAGTACACTAGCTAAAGACATGAGTTTCTTAGGAGAGTAGGATTTTAGATTTCTCTGAACATCCCTGAAATTTACCTCACTATTGTCATCGTCTTCATCATCATCTGATTGGGCCATCAAAGCAAATATTGAATCATATTCATTTTCCTCACTTTTAAATGCCATCATGGAGCTGTCACCTGCATCAGTTTCATCTTCAGACTCACTAGAGGAATCTTCCCATGCTGCAAGAGCTTGTTTCACCACATTGTTAGCAGATCTCTTCCTTTTGAAGTGCTTGTCAGGAACCGGGTTCCTCTTGGCTTCTTTCTCAGGGTTTTACTTGGAATGTTCTTGCTTCAGGAGAGGACAATCTTTGATGAAGTGTCCTGGCTTTCCACACTTATGGCAGAGATCATAGTTCTTTGGTTTGCTGGAGTTTCCCCTTTTCAGTATTCCTCCATTTCTTCTGACTATGTTCTGAAACCTTTTGGTTAAGTAAGCCATGTCACTGTGCTCCTCACTCGAGTCATTGCTTTCAGCTTTGAGTACCAGGTT
This sequence comes from Nicotiana tabacum, assembly GCF_000715075.1. Taxonomy (NCBI): domain Eukaryota; kingdom Viridiplantae; phylum Streptophyta; class Magnoliopsida; order Solanales; family Solanaceae; genus Nicotiana; species Nicotiana tabacum. The sequence goes on along the minus strand of NC_134089.1, from coordinate 47,133,135 downwards.
CTTTTCTTTCTTTGGTTCTCTTCTTTCACTGTCTATCTTCCTCTTTATCTCGTTGGTCTTCAGATTTCCAACCAGCTCGTCTATTGTCAGCTCTTGCAGGTCCTTTGCTTCAGTAATAGCATTCACCTTGCCTTCCCAAGAACTGGGCAGGATACTGAGAATCTTCCTCACTAGCTTGTTCCTAGGAATGATTTCACCAAGTGAGTGTAATTCATTTATGATAGAGGTGAATCTTGTGTTCACATCTTGAATAGATTCATCGTCCTTCATCCTAAAGAGTTCATACTCGGTAGTGAGCATATCATTCTTGGATTCTTTACTTGAGTGGTTCCCTCATGTGATGTTTGCAAAGCTTCTCATATCTCCTTGGCAGTTTCACAAGCAGAGATTCTATTGTATTCATCAGGTCCTATTCCACATACCAAAATTTTCTTGGCACAAAAATTTTTCTCCATAGCTTTCCTCTCTGTGTTAGTGTATTATTTTCTGGTCTTTGGCATTGTCAATGGAAGGTCTCTAACTGCCTTTGTTGGGATGTAGGGACCTTCACATGTGACATCCCACAACTCAGAATCTTCAGCCATGATAAAATCATGCATCCTTGTCTTCCACCACCCATAGTATTGCCCATTGAACTTGGGTGTCTGTACGTAGATTGACCTTCTTCAAAATTTAGTGGAGCAGCCATAAGGATCCTTACTAGGTGTTAGCCTGACAGGAGGAACCCGATCTGATACCAATTGATAGTTTATATGAGTCTACCAAACTATAGAGTATTAGGTCCTCTATGAGTTTCCATCGGGAATACTAATAAAACAATAAGTAAATAAGATAGGGAGTTTTACGTGAAAAAATTCCTGCTCAAGGGGATAAAAAATCACGACCTACAATGGTAGGATTTCAACTTCATTATAAGCAACTTTTAGATTACAACCTATGCAATCTTGAAATTAAACTCATAATCCCTCATTAACTCGTAATACACCTATTACAAGCCACTTTGCAATACACATATTACAAAGATATCAACTCATGACTAACTCTAGTCACGATACAAACACAAAGGGTTTATGGTTTTACAAAAGGTTCCTAAGTAACACTTCTAGCTAAGCAATTTAGGAATTATAATAAGAACAATTACAAAGTTACGACTCAACTAAGAACAACAAAATACTGGATTTAGGAACTGGTCCGTAGTAGCATTTAACTTTGTTCTTCAGGCTCTTGAGAATTAAGTCCACTATTGCAGAAGGTTTGAATGCTTAAAGTGAATTCTCAAATGTTCAAGTGATGTTTTGTTATAATGCTTTTGTTATTACACCTTTGATGATATCACTTGAATGATGTAAGCACTTGGTTGGTCAAAGGACAAGTGACTGCAAAACTGCTGCACGGTGTGCACTATTTCTATGGCAGTCACTTTCTAGCTGTGCACAGTTGACTTTCGTACTGCTGTCAGGGAAATACAAGGGATCAGGTCCTTGTCTTGTTTCTCTATTTTCTACACTTGCAATAGTTCACATTAGCTGGAGTCCTGACTGGAATCTGTTCATTAGCAATGTGTACCAAGTGTGTCAGGTTCCCTATCTGGTTCTTGACAGTAAGTTTGTTAGATCAGCAAAACATAAGGCAAAGACATTGAAAACCCATCAATAGGAACTTTGATATTGTTAAATTTCAGTAGGCATTGGGTTCTTCATATATCTTGAATGATTCATACATGTAGGTCTTTTTATAAACATGACTGCTTTAGGTTTTAAAAACATTTAGAATGTTTGCTTGTCGAGCCGAGATTATGCTATTGTTCTAGATCTGCTCCATTTGCTTGAGGCGTGCTCTCTCTTCTTTGTGCTTGCTGCTTTTGGAGAATAAAATTTTAGTCTTTTACTTGTGTTATAAAGGAGTAATACAGAAAAAAATACTGTGATCATTTTGTTGTTGAATCTGATATGGGCGATTACTTCTTTCTGTTTTATTTTTCCAGGTTGGTAGAGTTATTCTTGAAAATCTAAGGATAAGACAATGCACCTAACATATGCTAGCATAATTTATGAAGACAAATTCTGAAGGTAATTTAGCATTTTTATTTTTACTTTTTGTGCAATTTGACTCTAGCACATGATATAACCTCATTTCTGTTGTTCGAGACTTTCCCTTACATCTTTCCCGTTTGAACTCTGTTTAGATATAACATTACAAATAAAGAGTGATGGATGAAGCTCAATTTCATTCTCTGCATTAACTAGCTCATTGACTTCAAATAATTTATGTTTAGTTTATGGGTTATTCGGCCTACATTTTAGATATATATAATTGCTAAAGTTATGAAGAAGAAACTTAAAAATCTTCTAAAAGTTGTCAGTTGTTGCAAGTTATTGAAATTTAGTAAAGTAGTCGTACTCAATATATAGTAGCCGTCTTTAGAATTTAGTGAATTCACTAGCAACGATTACGATGTTCATGATTTTTCACTTTATGTTTAAAATGAAAAGTTGCCTCTAAGAGGCTACTAGAGAAGAATCAACAATTTAAGTAGTTTTATAGTGATTCGCTATCTTTATTCTGTAGTTTTCCGTCATATTACTGACTATTGGAGATACTTTTGCATCAATACTTGGACATGTCTACTTTATACCGTTATCAAACCAATTTTTTTTAGACATGTATGCCTAATGGATAACAGTGCTCTTATAAGATAATGTGTATATCTTGCCGGTATGAGCAATGCTTCTTTTGACAGGTTAGTGTCTGAGTTTCTTATGCAGTTCTTTAGTTCCCACAATAATATCTTGTTGCATATATATTGTATTCGGGATCTAGACATAGGTATTAGGTTTAAGTTTAGATAGGTAGTGTTTATTCCACTTGTAAAATGCATATATATAGATGTAGCTTCAAGCATCAATACCTTGACATTTATTTTTCCTCAGCAGCATTTTTTGTACGTCGCTCAGAACAACTAAAAATTAGAGAATCTTGTTGTTGTGTGCCACAAACACTCTGCAGAAAATTGTGGGAGTGCAGTAGACCTAAGTACCTAAGGTAGTTTAATTTATTCTTTGTCTTTATCCAAGCTATTTGTTCAATATGGTCCAGACGGCTTGTCTCATGGAAGGTGGCTTTCTTTACTTTAACTTATTTTGAAAAGCAAATACTAATAACACTTATTGCGACGGATACATAAGTCATAGAAAAACTTTTAAATTTCCAAATTCTAACTCTCTTGAGTGATTAGTTGAATTTTCAAACAGAGTATGATGTTTTATACTTCAATACCACATAAGAGGGGTTGATTTGTGTAGTGTCCAATTTTTTGTGTGCACAGATTATAGAAGGACCTGGTTTTTCTATGTGTTCCTTATACTACTATTGCGGAATAAAAAATGTAGAAAGTAAAGAACACAAGGATTTTTACATGAAAAACACCTGACTCAAAAGATGAAAAAAATACGACCTACCTTTACTTTCCAGTAGGATTTTCCCAAACTCTCCACTAAAATCACTGAGCCAAAAATTGCATTTACAAAAACTCTTTTGTAAACCTAGGATTAACTCTAATCCCGTTGTGGCAAACAACCTCTAACTACCGCGACAACTTCAAGTTAACTCTAACTTGAAAACTCTGAGTACTTATTACAATTGCCTCTAGATAAAGTTGAAAGGTATAATGTGAAAACACCTACTACAATTGAACTAGAATAAAAGACAGACACTTGGAACTGCTTCTTCTATCTGGTTCACGTGGCTTCAGGTTTGCACACTTGAATCACACACGAACCGCTTGCAAAAAACCTTGCTATTTTTCTCTCAATTCACGTTTAACTTTTGCGTTTTTGTGCAATACCTGTAATGTGAGAACATCCTGCAATTTATAGAGTTAGTAGATGAAAAAATAACTAGAGTTCTAATGCTGCTCTTCCTTGGTGGAAGAGTTCTAGTTGATTTCAACTTCTAACTCCTTCCCTATCTTGGATAGTGTTTTCTTTGAGTACGGAGTCCTTCTCCTTAAAAATTATGCAACCTTTTCGATCAGGAGATATTAAATACACCAAGTTAAGCTTATCTCTTTCACGTGCATCCCACATGCTCGAATCTGCCCATTTTTGTGCACTTGAGGGTTGGACCTGGTTCATGCCTGAGCTTCCTTTGTCAATCTTCAAAGCTAACCTTCACTTGGGCCAACAAATTCCCCCTTTTTGATGATGACAAACTCTGTGTTATTCATAAGCTTAGCTCTTGTTTCAACTTAACTCAACATCAACACAATATTAGAAATATTTTTTTATTTTTATCACTTATCATCAAGGACCAAGTACATTAGGTTATAAACATCACTATTCAAAGTGTAAAGAACAACCTTTTTTCCCCTTTTGGCATCATCGAAAAGTTGTATAGAAAATGTGAGATAACCAAATTTTAAAGCTTACTCATGGCCACCGGGGCTACTTCAAATGCAAGCATCAATTAACTATCATAGATCAAGCTAAGAATATTAACCATCAAAGAAATTTAAACAAACAGTTAGAGCAAAAGACATTAAATTTCATTGATGATTGATAAGATTCTACCACAAAGCATAAGAAAAAAATAAAAAAACTGAAAACATGAGCAAAAGAAACAAATAGTCCCGAACTGGGTCACTGGTTAATCTACACTAGGCTAGGAGGCTTAAGACTGGGAAGAACTAGGTGTTTGGTTTTTGACTTGGAGGAGTTTCAGCATATCTTGAAAAATGCCATCATTCTTTTCTTTTTCTCTTGCCAGCTCAATTCTGAGTGCATCTCTCTCAGTCTCCACCTTAACCAACCTCTTCTTCGGCCTTTTAATCTCAGCATCCTTATCTCCACTTTCTTGCAATAAGGCTCGCACCTTGCTATTCACTGGTACCTTCTTGGATGAACCAGGTTCTTTAGGAATGGCATGGACTTCATAGTCACAAGCAAACAGAGTATTTGCCCCAAAATAATCCTTTCTTGTACTAACCTCCCACTTCTTCATAGGTACCTTGAAATGTGTGTCGCGCCCCCTTTTTCCTTTTTTGATGGGGAAGTCCGGGTTTCTACATTCATGGTGGAATAACTCGTTTCCTTTTGGGAATTGGGTATTTGAAGAGTCGCCACCTAACGGATTATGGTGCGTTAGAGCACCTAGAGCAATTAACTCATGAACTAGTTTGCATTGCCAGAGATTAGGGTAAGGGCTCAAAATAACCTTGAGGGGAAGGTGCTAGGCACCCCTCGCGGTCCACAACGGTGGGTCCCGGCCGAACTTAAACTATGTGAATTAGTCATTTTAACAAATAAACAGTTTTAACATATATTCGCAAATAAAGGCATGTTTTCACATTCTAAACACATGTATGATTTAGGTAATGGAAGCGAGGGAGGGGTTTGAACAACTTGCACATATGTACATAAAGAAAAGGAAGTTCATTTAAAACACATAGGAATTGGGTAAGAGGTGTCCTAGGTTGGTTAGCCTACAGGATCATACCCATGCAATGCTTGGTAATCATTTCTCAATGAGGGGCTACACGTGACATTAACGCGCAGTCATCATATCCTTACTACCCAATTCTCCCCCCCTGGTCATAGGCTAAAGTGTTTTAGCAACCTTAAAAGATGTCCTATATGTGCACTACCCGTCCCTTCCTTGTGGCCCGGGGGTATTTAGGACCTCTATTTTGGGTAGTTCTAGACTATCCTAAGGTACTTAAAGGAGAAAAATCTAGGCGAAAATCAAAACAATTAGTACTAGACTAAAAGAGAACAATTAAAGGCTCAGGTTTTACCTCCTACAAACAGAGCAAGCAAGTGCACGTCTTAAACACAGTTTCACGTATTTAAGAGAAGCCCTAGAACAGGATATCTAGGTAAGTAGAGAATATGCAGTATTGAATTTGGACCAAAGTGTCAAAGACCTACTCAGTTTGCCTACAGATTTTAGACCTGTTGAATATCAGCAGTCACAGATAATAGAGCGTAGTTTTACAGTTTGCAAAATTTTAGTTTCCCTATAGGCTTACCTAGGCGTGTGATAGTGATGACCTATGAGCATGGTATTTAATCATTGATCACGAATGCAGTATAATAGTAAACAATTTTAAACGGCCAATTTGGATCCTACAGGCATGCTTTCTATTGATGTTCACTAGCACAGCGTTGAAGAAATGAGTAGGTTGGTTAATTTGGTTCAGAACTTACAAGCGTGAGTTAAAGTTAAACTGATTTTAGATTTAACTGATTTTATATCCTATAGGCATGACTTCTAATTGTGTAAAGTAGGACAAGCAGAATTTATTTGAATCAAGGCAAAATCCTATAGGCATGTTATCAAACAAAAAAACACATTTGAACCCTATAGGCATATTATCTAACAAAACACATTTTGAACCCTATAGGCATGTTATCTAATAAAACACATTTGAACCAAATGAACCCTATAGGCATATTATCTACCCAACTTTACCCATAGTATACAACTACCCTCCTTTTTCACTAGTTGCCCCAATATCTATTTATAATTAATTATTACAAACCACTGATTGAATAAAAATTACATAAACAGGATAGAAATGAAGTTACATGGAGCCTGAAGCAGGCCCAAAGCAATTTCCCAGCCTTCAGTAGTCTCAAATGATATGGGGTATAATTGCAATATGTAATCTTGAACTGCTGACATACCTCTTTCATCAGATGACTATTGAGATAAGCCACATTGTCTGAAATGATCACCTTCGGTATCCCGAACCGGCAAATGATATTTGAATGCACAAAATCAACCACCGCCTTCTTGGTTACACACTTGAATGTTTTAGCCTCTACCCACTTGGTGAAATAATCGATGGCCACCAGAATAAACCTGTGCCCGTTGGACGCTACTGGCTCGATTCGCCCAATGACATCCATTCCCCAAGCAACAAAAGGATATGGTGCAGACATTGTATGTAATTCAGATGGTGGAGAATGAATCAAATCTCCATGCACTTGGCACTGATAACATTTACGCATGAAACCGATACAATCTCGCTCCATGGTGAGCCAATAATAATCTGCCCGGAGAATCTTCTTTGCCAGCACATACCCACTTATGTGCGGTCCACAGACTCCAGAATGTACTTCGGTCATGATAGCCGCGGTCTGTTTGGCATCTACACATCTTAATAACCCAAGATCTGGAGTTCTTTTGTACAAAGCTCCTACACTGAAGAAAAATCCACTTGCCAAGCGACGAATTGTTCTCTTTTGATCACCTGTGGCTTGTACCGGATATACTTCCCTTCGGATGTATTCCTTGATTTCGTGAAACCAAGGCTCCCCATCGAGCTCTTCCTCCACCATGTTAAAATAAGCATGCTAATCACGGACCTGAATATGTAATGGGTCTACATAAGCCTTATCTGGATGATGTAACATTGACGCCAGAGTAGCCAAAGCATCGTCGACCTCATTGTGAATCCTCGAAATATGCCTGAACTCTATTGATTGAAACCGTTGACAAAGATCATGCAAACATTGCCGGTATGGTATGAGTTTTAAATCTCGTGTTTCCCATTCTCCCTGAATCTGATGTACTAGAAGGTCCGAGTCACCTAAGACCAAGACTTCCTGGACACCCATGTCCACAGCCATCCTCAAACCCAAAATGCATGCCTCGTATTCCGCCATGTTGTTAGTATAGTAGAACCGAAGTTGTGTTGTAACAGGGTAATGATGCCCTATTTCAGAAACAAGTACCGCTCTTATTCCAACACCTCTCATGTTAGCAGCCCCATCGAAGAAAAGTTTCCATCCTGGCCTTTCAATCTGTTCCAACTCATCAATGTGAATTACCTCTTCATCAGGGAAGTAAGTCTTCAAAGGTTCGTATTTTTCATCCACAGTATTCTCAGCCAATGGTCGGCCAATGCTTGTGCTTTCATTGCGGTCCTAGTCACATAGATAATGTCAAATTCTGTGAGCAAGATCTGCCACTTTGCGAGCCTTCCCGTGGGCATGGGCTTTTGGAAGATATACTTCAATGGATCCAAGCGAGATATGAGGTAAGTATTATAAGAGGACAAATATTGTTTCAGCTTCTGGGCTACCCAAGTTAGGGCGCAACACATCCTCTCAAGCTGAGCCTAGCATGCCCAAACTTACGGGTTGTGTGCCCAGTGGTTTTAGTTGTGACTTGCTGTTTTGGGTGTTTGGTTATGAGGTCTTCTTGTTTCTTGCATCATTGTCAGTGTTATGGAGGTTTGAAACTGTCACGACCCAAACCGATGGGCCGCGACGGGTGCCCGAGTCCTACTTATCAAATACCCCTAAGCATGCATCTAAGATATAAACTTGAATAACATCTGCTGAATTACGAGAATAATGTACATGAAGGAAATTTGCCCAAAAAGGCATACATACATATACGTACAATATATGTAGGGCGAGCCGACAAGGCTGCTATAGGCAACTATACATCTCAAAACTGGAAGCCGACAAGGCCACATACTATCCAACTAGACATATTGTCTACAGATCATATATATATATATATATATATACACAAACGTATCGTACTAAAATCAAAAGCAGCTCAGGATCAAGTGGAGCACGCCAACTCTCGCTTATCAAGGATCCTAAGAAGGGGGACTGTCAGCTTGCCTACTTGCACCTGCGGGCATGAAACGCAGCCCCCGTGACATAGGATGTCAGTACAAAAAATGTACTGAGTATGTAAGGCATGAAAAATAGTACGTAAAAGACATTGATGAAACATGGAATAAAGAAACACATCCTTAAATCTGAATAACTTTGTAAATTCTGAAACATTTATAATGTCATGCACGTGCATATAAATATCGTGTCATGCATAGGTAAGGGTATACATAATATCATCAAGCCATTGAGGGCATCCCATCATATCATCTCGGTCACTATGGGCAACATCATCAACATATATCAGCTGATCAGGTGGTGGTGCGTATATAACGCCGTAACCTTTTCCCATATCCCATACACATATATTTACATATATATGCGTATATAACGCCATCTAGTCATGGGTCAATGCACATGAGTGAAATGCATGAAAAATACGTAATAATCTCAATATTCTTTCCGGATAAACTTTTCCAACTGAGTATTATTCTGAGACCCATGAACAGAAAATAATAATAATTTTCAAGTGGAATCAAGAATACAGACACCCCTAATAATTCTATGAATAGAGTAATTTATGGAAACTGTGTGTCTGTTCGTTTCTTCAGTATAATTTGGATCATGCCAAAAGAAAGAAGGGAGGGCCTTAACATACCTGGAGTAGGGAAAACTCCGTATAATATTTCGTTGGAAAATCTTCGTTGATTGTACGGAATTTGCCTCTGCTCCTTAGAAATTCATGGACGAAAACTTGTTTCTGGTTCTTAACAATTTTGGAACGAAATAACCAATTTTGATTTGAAAGGAAAATGTGTCTGGCTCCTTAAAAATTTGAAGGATTTAACGTTTCTGTTTCTTTTGATGTTGGGAAAGAATAACCTTTTTGGATCATTTTGATTCATATGGATTTGTAACAGATAACTTGGATAGTTATCTATTCTTATTCATGCCTAGCTTGCCGCCTAGACAAAAGTGACTTCTTAGTCACTTCTTGACTTGGTGGCTTTTTGCCACGTGGGAGGGTGGTATAATTTATAATTTTTATCCACTAATTAGTTAATTGGGTAATGTCCTGTTAAAAATTGCCCGCATAATTTAAAAATTGCCATAAATTACTTAAAATTCTACTTATTTTATTAATATACTTTATATATTATACTATCGTGGTCATATGGTACCTTGCATGGTACTAGTTCATAATTATCGGGTATTATCGCTCGACCCATATTTTATTCCAAATTGGACACTTTCAACGAAACTTGTTTTCTTTAATCTGTGTATCCCTTTATCCTTCATAACACTTATTTATCGCTTGTTATAAATAGCATTAGTACGTTAACGTCAAGATGATCTCGTCCCCATGTCTATGTCAATTAAATGAAGACAAAACTTTTAACGTACGAAAACACGAGATGTAACATCCTCCCCCCCCTAGAAACATTCGTCCTCGAATGTTTAACTCCCCGTGTTCTGTATAACTTTGGCAGGGTCGCCTTTGTAATAACATCACTACCAATTCTCCTCGTAGAAGCTTAATAACTCAATGCCATACAGAACCACAATTATGAATAATGACCATGGCCTCACACGACCAACTACAATAGCCAATAAAAGAATTTGTACACGTACCTTATGATTATGACGTCTCAGTCGGACCCCTCTCTGGAAGAGGAGATAAGTAGGGATATCTAGACTTCATGTTTTCCTCGGCCTCCCAAGTCATTTCTTCCACATTGTTGTTTCTCCAAAGTACTTTCACGGAGGCTACCTCCTTATTCCGCAGCTTGCGGATTTGTCGATCTAGGATGGCAACTGGAACTTCCTCGTATGATAAGTCTTCTATAATCTGTACATCACTCGTGGGCACAACTCGGGTAGGATCGCTGATGCACTTTCGTAACATAGATACGTGAAAGACCGGATGGACAGACTCCAATTCTGAGGACAATTCTAACTCATAGGCTACTTGGCCCATTCTCCGAATGATCATATAAGGCCCAATATACCGTGGGCTAAGTTTGTCTTTCTTGTCAAACCTCATCACACCCTTCATAGGTGACACCTTTAAGAATACCCAATCATCTACCCCGAACTCTAAATCTAGACGCCACACGTCAGAATATGACTTCTGATGACTCTGGGATGTCAACAGTCGATCCCGAATCAACTTTACTTTCTCTATGGCTTGTTGAACCAGGTCTGGCCCATGTAATCCAGATTCTCCAACGTCGAACCACCCTATAGGAGACCTACACTTTCGTCCGTAAAGAACTTCGTATGGAGCTATCTGAATGCTGGAATGATAGCTATTATTATAGGCGAACTCAATAAGCAGCAGATGATCATCCCATCTACCTTTAAAGTCTATTACACAAGCTCGTAACATATCCTCCAGTGACTGAATAGTACGCTAGCCTGTTCGTCTGTCTGGGGATGAAATGATGTACTAAGACTTACTTGAGTCCCCAATCTTTTTTGGAAGAACCTCCAGAAGTTAATTGTAAATTGAGCTCCTCTATCCGAGATAATATATACAGGGACACCATGCAGTCGTACTATCTCCTTAATATAAAGCCTCACATAATCCTCTGAGGAATATGTAGTCCTGACATGCAGAAAATGGGCCGACTTTGTAAGCCTATCAACAATCACCCATATCGAATCGAACTTACACTAGGTATGAGGTAAGCCTACGATGAAGTCCATATTGATTATTTCTCATTTCCAAGTCTGAATCTTCATAGCCTACAATAATCCACTAGGTTTTTGATGCTCAATCTTCACCTGTTGACAGTTAGGACACTGAGCAAAAAATTCTGCTATATCCTTTTTCATTCCGTCCCACCAATATATTTCCCTGATGTCATGATACATCTTTGTCGCTCCTAAATGGATAGAATAAAGAGAATAGTGAGTTTCTCCCATAACCTGCCGACGCAGCCCTGCAACATTAGGTACACATAATCGTCCTCGATATCTGAGGACCCCATCTCCTATAATTTCAAACGGCGTCTTCTCCTTCTAAAGGGTGGTATCCCTATAATGAACTAACACAGGATCCTCGTACTGGTGTTCTTTTACTTCAGTTACTAAAGAGGATATTCTCGTATCCTGAAGAGTAATTCCAATGTCACCTGAGTCCAGTAATCGAACTCCAACACTAGCTAGCTGATGAACCTCATGGGATATTCCCCTCTTTTCTGGGTGTAAATACGACAGGCTACCTATAGATCTACGGCTGAGGGCGTCGGCTACTACGTTCACCTTCCCCGGATGGTATAAAATATCAACATCATAGTCTTTAAGTAGCTCCAACCATCTCCTTTGACGTAGATTCAATTCCTTTTGCTTGAAGATGTACTGGAGGCTCTTATGATCCATATAGTAATTAACATGAATGCCATACAAATAGTGCCTCCACATCTTTAGTGCATGAATTACCGTGGCTAATTCTAAATTGTGGGTCGGGTAGTTTTTCTCGTGCTTTCTTAGTTGTCTAGAAGCATAAGCCACAACCTTACCACAATGCATCAGCACACAACCTAACCCAACGCCTAAAGCATCACAATAGATAATGTAACCATCGGTCCCTTCTGGAAGCTTTAGAACCGGTGTTGATGTTAATTTGTCCTTTAATGCCTGGAAACTCCATTCGCAACCATCAGTCCATTGAAACTTTGTGCCCTTCTGATTCAACTTTGTCAAATGTGCTGAAAGAGAAGAAAATCCTTCCACAAATCTGTTGTAATAACCTACCAAACCAAGAAAGCTACGAACCTTCGTCGGTGTTGTGGGCCTAGGCCAAGTCTTTACTGTCTCAATCTTTTGTGTATCCACCCGGATGCCTTCACCCGAAATGATATACCCAAGGAAAGTTACAGAGTTCAACCAGAATTCACATTTAGAAAATTTTGCATACAACTTCCCTTCTTGTAGAACTCTGAGAACAGTACGCAGATGACCAACATGCTCATCCTCTGAACGAGAATACACCAATATATCATCAATAAATATAATTAAGAACATATCTAAGAAAGTCCTGAACACACGGTTCATCAAATCCATGAATACTGTTGGGGCATTGGTCAGACCGAACGACATAACCCGAAACTCAAAGTGCCCATATCTAGTACTAAATGTTGTCTTCGGAATATCTTCATCCTTAACCCTTACCTGATGGTATCCGGACCTCAAGTCTATCTTTGAAAAACACTTGGTACCTAGCAACTGATCAAATAAATCATAAATTCTCGGGAGCGGGTACTTATTCATGATCGTCACCTTATTCCATTGCCTATAATCATTACACATTCGTAAGGAGCCATCTCTCTTGTTCACAAACAAAACAGGTGCTCCCCACGGTGACGTACTAGGTCTGATAAAGCCTTTTTCAAGTAAGTCCTTTAGTTGTTCCTTTAATTCTTTCAACTCTGTGGGGGCCATTCTATAGGGAGGAATAAATATTGGGTGAGTATCTCGTAGTAGGTCAATAGAAAACTCAATTTCTCGCTCTCGCAGGAGACCCCGAAGCTCATCGAGGAAAACATCGGGAAACTTATTCACCACAGGGATGGACTGAATGGTTAGTGACTCTACTTCCATATCCTGAACTCAAACTAAGTGATAAATACAGCCCTTTCAAATCATCTTCCTTGCCTTGAGATAGGAAATAAATCTACCTCTCAGCGATGCCGTGTTACCTCTCCACTCCAAAACAGGCTCCCCTGGAAATTGAAATCGGACTATCTTTGATCTACAATCAACGTTGGTATGACAAGAATCCAACAAATCCATACCCATTATAACATCAAATTCTACCATATCTAACTCGATTAAGTCTGCTACGGTAGGTTGACCATGAACTATTATTATACAACCCCTATATACTTGTTTAGCTATCACCGAGTCCCCAACAGGTGTAGATACCTCAAAAGGTTTAACCAATTCAGGTTCTATTCCAAAATTACCAGCAACTAGCGGAGTAACGTATGATAAGGTGGAACTTGGGTCAATCAATGCATATACATCATATGAGGAGACTGATAATATACCTGTAACAACATCAGGTGATGACTCATGGTCCTGTCATTCTGCCAATGCATAAATGCGGTTTTGAGGGCTGCTCGAGCTAGATGCTCTGCCTCTACCTCTACATGACTCATTGGTGCTTGGGGACCTTCCCAGGGGGGGCGTACTGATGGTGACAAACCAGCTATAGATCCTGTTGGCTGAGCTATGCTTGCATTACCTCTCATCGAACAATCCCACATAACGTGGCGTGGATAACCACAAGTATAACAAACACCTAATCCCATACGGCACTGTCTGGTATGATTCTTACCACATTGAGTACATCATGGCAAGGGTGGCCTCATCTATTTTGACTCACCCCTATACTGAGAACCTGAGGCCCTGAAATTCTGGCCAGACCCTGAATATGTAGAATAATCAAATCTCTTACTGCCCAACTGAGGGGGCATGCTAGCCCGGGGCTGGGATGGATACCTCGAGTACTGCTGCCTCTGACCACCTTGAAACTCACCATAAGGACCCGAAGACCTCGCTCTCTTATTTTGGGCCCTATCATGCTCACGATCGGCCCTCTGTTTCTGTTTACGCTCCTCTACACCATGAGCGTATGCCTGAATACGAGAAATATCCATGTCTGGCTGAAGTGAGACCGACATACGATCGTTAAGCAAGTAAGGCTCTAATCCCATCACGAACTGGTGAACCCTATCCTCCATCTTCGATACAATAGTGGAAGTATACCTAGCCAACGAATCAAACTGAAGATTGTACTCTCGAACACTCATGTTACCCTGCCGAAGGGTCAAGAACTTATCAACTTTGGCCCGTCTAAGCTCTGGTGGCAGATAATGACGAAGAAAAGCTTCTGTAAACTCCTGCCATACTGCTGGAGGGGCATCCTCACCTCTGGACAATTCCCAAGACTCATACCAATTAACTGCAACATCTTGGAGTCTATAGGAAGCTAGCTCAACTGACTCAGTCGCAGTGGCCTTCATTACCCTCAGCGTCCTCTGCACTCTATCAATAAATACCTAAGGGTCCTCGTTTGGATCTACTCCAGTGAATACCAGAGGGTCCAAATTAATAAAGTCACGAACCTTCGCGCTCACGGACCTATCTGCATGACCAATACCTACTTCCTGATGTTGAGCCTGTGTGACTACTAATCGGGTCAATAACTGAATAACATCTCTCATCTCCTGACCCGGCGCATCCGGCTGAGGTGCTGAATGTACAGGGGCGGGCGCTGGAGCTAGTGCCCCTCAGAGCTCTTCTAAAGGACGGGGTATGTGAAGTCTGAGATGGAACCTCACCATGAGACTCTCCCCAAGCGCTAGTAACTCGTGGCGCTCGACTAGTAGTCTCACCGGTCATGAACTTTCCCTTCTGGGTGGTCGTACTCTTTGGAGGCATCACTGAAAATATAGCATATTGTTAGGAACATGAATTCTTGTATCGCATGATCTGAGATAAAAAGAGAGGATAACATCCTATATGTCTTGTAGCCTCCTGTTTATAAGTGTGGTGCACGACACACCCATAAACAAGACTCTAATAGACACGGTCTGTAGACAACCCTAGGACAGCACTGATCTAATACCACTTTTGTCACGACCCAAACCGATTGGCAGCGATGGGTGCTCGAGTCCTACCTGTCAAACACCCCTAAACGTGCGTCTAAGATATAAACCTGAATAACATCTACTGAATTAGGAGAATAATGTACATGAAGGAAATTTGTCCAAAAAGGCATACATACATATACATACAACATACGTAGGGCGAGCCGACAAGGCTGCTATAGGCAACTATACATCTCAAAACTGGAAGCCGGCAAGGCCACATACTATCTAACTAGACATACTATCTACAAACCTCTTAATAGAAACATAACTACACAAAGACGGGATTGAGCCATGTTATATATATATATATATATATATATCTACACACACACACACACACACAAAAACGTATCATACCAAAATCAAAAGCAACTCCAGATCAAGTGGAGCACGCCAACTCTCGCTGATCAAGGATCCTAAGAAGGGGGACCATCAGCTTGCCTACCAGCACCTGCAGGCATGAAATGCAGGCCCCATGACATAGGGCGTCAGTACAAAAAATGTACTGCGTATGTAAGGCATAAAAATTAGTACGTAAAAGACATTAATGAAACATGGAATAAAGAAACACATCCTTAAATCTAAATAACTTTGTAAATTCTGAAACATTTATAATATCACGCACGTGCGTATAAATGTCGTGTCATGCATAGGTAAGGGTATATATAATATCATCAAGCCACTGAGAGCATCCCATCATATCATCTTGGCCACTGTGGGCAACATCATCAACATAAACCAGCTGATCAGGTAGTGATGCGTATATAACGCCGTAACCTTTTTCCATATCCCATATATATATATTTACATATATACGCGTATATAACACCATTTGGTCATGGGTCAATGCACATGAGTAAAATGCATGAAAAATATGTAATAATCTCAATGTTCCTTCCGGATAAACTTTTCCAACTGCGTATTATTCTGAGACCCATGAACAGAAAATAATAGTAATTTTCATGGGGAATCAAGAATATAGACACCCCTAATAATTCTATGAATAGAGTAATTTATGGAAATTGTATGTTTGCTTTTTTCAGTATAATTTGGACCATGCCAAAAGAAAGAAGGGAGGGCCTTAACATACCTGGAGTAGGGAAAACTCCGTATAATATTTCTTTAGAAAACCTTCATTGATTGAACGAAATTTTCCTCCGCTCCTTAGAAATTCATGGATAAAAAATTGTTTCTGGTTCTTAACAATTTTGGAACGAAATAACCAATTTTGGTTTGAGAGGAAAACGTTTTTGGCTCCTTAAGAATTTGAAGGATTTAACGTTTCTGTTTCTTTTGAAGTTGGGAAAGAATAACCTTTTTGGATCATTTTGATTCATATGGATTTGTAATAGATAACTTGGATAGTTATCTATTCTTATTCATGCCTAGCTTGCCACGTAGACAAAAGTGACTTCTTAGTCACTTCTTGACTTGGTGTCTTTTTGCCACGTGGGAGGGTGGTATAATTTCTAATTTTTATCCACTTATTAGTTAACTAGGTAATGTTCTGTTACCTGGTAATTAATCAATTATTCGCATAATTTAAAAATTATGATAAATTACTTAAAATTCTACTTAGTTTTTTTAATATACTTTATACATTATACTATCGTGGTCATATGATACCTTGCATGGTACTAGTTCATAATTATCGGGTATTATTGCTCGACCTGTATTTTATTCCAAATTGGACACTTTCAACGAAACTCGTTTTCTTTAATCTGTGTACCCCTTTATCCTTCATAACACTTATTTATCACTTGTTATAAATAGTGTAAGTGCGTTAACGTCAAGATGATCTCATCCCCGAGTCTACTTTAATTAACTGAAGACAAAACTTTTAACGCACGAAAACGCGAGATGTAATAGAAATCGAGTTCCATCAAATATGCAACCAATTACCGGTGCTAGATTTGATTTCGGGCAGCTATTATGATCAGAAATGTAATTATAGGTCTATTTGTGGTGTGTTATGTTTTGTGGTCGTGCCTTGTGGAGTAGGCATGAGTTGTTGTAGCTGGTTGAGATTAGAACCAGGTCTCTTGAAAATAAATGGAAGGTGAGAATTTTGGCTCTAAGGTTTATTAGTATTGGTAGAAAGGCTAAATTGCAGTTGAGATGGTATCGTCAAGCTTATGTAGATTGGGGTGATGTGAGAGCACCCGCGGGTGTATGTTGGAAGTGTGCATTCATTGATTTGAGGACTTTGAGGCAAATTTTGGCACGTTCGAGGACGAATGTTTGTTTTAAGAGGGGGAGGATGTAACAATCCGGCCGGTCGTTTTGAGAATTTAAGCTCCGTTCGGTGGCATAAAGTCTTGAAAAGCTTCATATTATGTTTATCTACGTGTGTGCATGGTTGAATTCAGTTACCGGATGATTCAGAATCGAATGGAAGAAGGAATCTAGTTTTGGAAGCTTAAGCGGTGAGAATATTACCGAAATTTGACTTTGTGTGTAAACAGCTTCGAAATGAGTTTTGGATGATCTCAACAGCTTTGTATGGTGATTTTGGACTTAGGCGTGCATTCAGATTTGGATTTAGAGGCCCGTAGGGTAATTTGAGGCATTTCAGCGAAAGTTGGAAAAGTTGAAGTTTGAAAAATGGAGAAGTTTGACTTATAGTTGACTTTTATGATATCGGAGTCGGAATATAAGTTTCGGTGTGAGTTCTAGAAGTTGAAAGATTTAGAAGTTCATAAGCTCGATTCATGGCATGATTTGCATTTCCGACATTGTTTGATGTGATTTGAGACTTCGAGCGAGTCCGTGTTAGGTTATAGAACTTGTTTGTATGCTTAGACGGGGTTCGGGGGGCTCGGGTGTGTCTCGGACGAGTTTCAAATGTTTTGCATGGCTTGAACAGGTCTGGCTCTGGTGTTTTCGCAACTGCGATCATGGAGCGCAGGTGCGGCTCCGCTTCTGCATGAGCCTTGCCGCTTCTGCGGTCATGAAGACCTAGGAGCTTGCTCGCTTCTGCGGAGGCTGGCACACAGGTGCGAAGGCCGCTTCTATGGTCCAGCGATCGCACCTGCGGAGAAATCTCGCTCCTGCGATTTCCCCTTTCGCTTCTATGATGCTGCTGATGCAGCTGTATATCCGCAGATGCGGTCCCTGGCCTAGTTAGCTGAGTTCGTAGATGCGGACTCTCTCACAAATGTGGTCACGCAGATGCGGTTTCTTGTCCGCAGATGCGGAAGTCCTGGCAGAATCATTTAAATCGAGGGTTTGTCCATTTTCTTCATATTTTGAGTTTTGGACTTTGATTTTGAGAGCTCCATTCTAGGTGTTTTAAACAAATCAATTGGGTAAGTGTTCTTCACCTAGTATCTAATATATTCCATGATTTTATCTTCATTTCTATCATTTAATTTGTGTTTTGGGTTGAAAAAAATGTTGGGTTTTGAAGAAATATTTTTTAAAAAAATCATGATTTGAGGGACGAAATGGTATCGGAATTTGATAATTTTTGTATGGTTAAACTTGTATCGGAATGGGTATTCGATTTTTGTAAAATTTGTCGAGTTTCGAGGTACGGGCCTGAGGGTCGACTTTTGGACCAATTTTTGGATTTTGTTAAAGATTGAGACTTTATGATCCGGAATAGTTTCTTATGAGTTTTATTTATGCGTTGAAATTATTTTGGTTAGATTTGAGCCAGCCGGAGGTCTTTTCACCCGAGAAGTGCATTTTTAGAGTATCATTTTGTCGTCTTTGAGGTAAGTATCTTGTCTAACCTTGTGTGGGGGACTTCCCCTTAGGATTTGAGTCTTCTATGTTAACTGTAGCACGTGTACTCGAGGTGTCGAGTGCATGCTCGAACTTTTTTGTGGAAGTTGGACTTTAGGGTTCTTTGGTCCTTTAACTCACTATGTATGAAGTTGTTCATGATACATTTGAGTTCCTATTTATTGGTTTCACTTCTACATGCCTTAGTTAGAATTAGTTGCTTTAGGATTCACTCTATTGCCTATTTAACTCTTATTTGGCTTAACTGAAGATTTTGCCCTTCTATCGTCATGCTCTCCTTTCATAACCGCTTATCTTTAATTGAAATTGTTATTTTCTTATCCTATAATTGTTTAGTCTTAATTGGAGTGATGATCATCTTCTGTTGCTTACCATTATTTGAATTGTTGAACATTCTTCGCAATTGCTCAACTTTAAAAAGAGTTTAGATAACCTGTATCTTAGTTGACTTGCCTTTATTTGGAACTATTTAACTCGTGTTGGCTTTCTTATTGTTGACTTGCATATTGTGAGGTTGTTGCTACATGTTAGTTTTCCCTCGTTGAATTGTTCCCTTTATGCCTAGCATTCTTTATTATGGTTATTCCTTGTGAACTTGTTCCACCGTTTCTTTGTGATTTAAAGTTCTTGAGTTGATTTACTCGTTGTACTTTGTATTATTGGCATATTTGTTGTTGTACTTGTTGTCGTGATATACGAGGTTTCTGCCGTACTGTAACTGTTGGTTGCACTACATATTTACTTTGGGACTACGGGACAGTATTCCGGTAGATTCCCCTATTCTGCATATTTACTTTGGGACTACGGAACGGTATTCCGGTAGATCCCCCTGCACATTTACATTTGGGACTACGGGATGGTATCCCGACAGATCCCCCTGTTCTGTATATTTACCTTGTGACTACGGAACGGTATTTTGGTAGATCCCCCTGCACATTTACGTTTGGGACTACATGGCGGTACCCTGGGAGATCCCCTATTATTATCACTATGTTCTGAGCTGTTGCTTTTCATTGATCCTATCCCTATGTAAATATTATACGTGATGTTCGTTCTTTTCCTTATGCTTACTAGCTAGCATGAACTATGTTAGGACACTTGCACAAGCATACACATGGCTTAGCACCCTTATCAAATAAGAGGCTTCTTGATATTGTTGAGTATAGAGGCACACCTTGTTTATTTGCCTTCCATGTGAGAATGGCTCTATTTGGCACATGAGTTGTCAGTATGATTGTTAGGTGTGATGAGGGCACATGATGCCACATGTTAGGGTTCGGGTAAAGACCCATATTGTACGATTATGAGATGAGGTGTCACAGGGTAACTTACATTCGAAGGATATTTATTTGAAAAGATTATATTCTAAAGGTATTCATTTTGAAAGAAATATTTTGGAAAAATATTTAATTGAAGGAAGTATATTTTGAAATAATTTTATCACTTGAAGGATTCGACTAATTGATCGAAGTTGTTGGCTAAGACCTAATGTGAAAATTGATGTAGTTGCCGATTTATGACTTGTCTTTACTGTATTTGTGATTTCGGATTTGAGTTGTATTTCCATTCACTTTTCTGTGTTCTTATTATGGTGTTCCGCTGTTACTAGCTGTTTTCATTCCTTATTGCAATTACTGTATTGTTAGCCTCATTACGTAGTCTTTATATAGATATTATGTTTTGTCGTTTCTATACTTATACTTGCTTAGTTTATTAGACCAGTAGGTCTCTTGACTGTCCCTCGTCACTACTCTATCGAGGTTAGTCTTGATATTTACTGGGCACCACTATGGTGTGCTCGTACTACACTTCTACATATTTTTGTGTAGATCCAGATATTGTTTGTTAGTAGCTGTGCGGGCCGTTGCTGTGGAGACTCAAGGTAAACATGTTGCTGCGTTCGCAGGCTTCGGAGTATCACCTTCCTATTTTGTATTCACAATGTTGTTCTTATCTCCATACAGTTGTGTTTAGAAGTTGTAGCGATACTCTGTAGAGCTTATGACGTGTACCACCGGTTTTGAAAAATTATAAATTCTATAAAGATTTCTATATTGAGACTGTCAAACTTTCTTTATTATGATTGATATTCAGTAAATGTTAGGCTTACCTAGTCTCTAAGACTAGGTGCCATCACGAAATCCAACGGAGGGGAAAATGGGTCGTGATAAGGCCAAAACTGCGGCCTCAGCTAATTTTGCTCATGGACCCATGCAAATAAGTATCGCTTTGGGATTTACACCATCACTTTGTCTCCTACTTGGTATTCAATAAAGCGATAATTTTGGTCAGCATGCTTCGACATCCGCTTATGGGCTTTGACAAGATAACTCTACATTATCTCCAAATTTTACTTCCTTTCCTTCGAGAATCTAGCAACTTGAGGAGATTTTAACATGGTTGGGGCATTCACACTCTGTGGGAATAGTGGTTTCTATCCGGTAACAATTTTAAAAGCGCCTTTGTTTGTACTAGAGCTTGTTTTTGAATTGAAACATAGTTGAGTAGCATCCAGGAGCTTCACCCAATTCTTCTGCAATCTGGTAACAAAATGGCGGAGATATTCCTCTAGCATTCAATTGAACCGCTCAGTCTGGCCATCAGATTGCAGATGGAAACTTTAATTGTGGCTCAGTTTGGACCCGAGGCACTTAAAGAGTTGATTCTCAAAGTTGCTAGTGAAGTGAGAGTCGTGGGCACTAATGATGTCTTTAGGCAGACCCCAATATTTGACAACATGAGAGAAGAAGAGTTGAGCTGTATATTCTATCGATATATATTGTGGGGCTACTATAAATTTAACATACTTGGCAAACTGATCCACCACAACCAAGGTAGTTGTAAGATCTCTGACCTTGGGAAATCCAGTGATGCAATCCAGTGAAACGATTTCCCAAGGTCTCTATGGAACAAGCAACAGCTCTAAAATTACCACTTGTGTCAAGCGGTCTGACTTGTCTTTTTGGCATATTAGGGAAGTCTTCACATACTGAGCAACATCATCAACTATTTGAGGACAATAATAAGCTCGACGCAACAACGTCATTGTGTGTTCTTCACTTGGATGGCCGTCCCATAAAGTATCATGGCATTCCATCAGAATAGTCCTTCGTAGATATCCTCCTTTAGGAACATAAAGTTGGTTTCCTTTCACCTTCAGGAACCCATCATCCCTGTAGAATTAGCGAGTCTTGCTCTATCCTACCAAATAGACCAAATATTGTGCAACAGGATCCTTTGGGAGTAGATTTTGTATCTGGTCTCTTATAGTGGTGGCCACTTCGCTCCTCCTTAGGGTGGAAACTAGGCATGATGATGCTAAGTCAGCCCTCTGACTGAGTGCATCAACACGTTGGTTAGTCTTCCCACTTTGGGACTCAAGGTTGAAGTGAAATTCCGCTAGGAGTTCTTGCCACCTGGCTTGGCAGCCATTCGGCTTTGGCTGGGTCGTGAAATGGATAACAGCTGTGTTGTCTGTATTGACTACGAACGGGGTTACCAACAGATAGTTCCTCCAAAGGAGTAAGAAATGGACGACAATCAATAATTCTTTTTTGTGGGAGGCATAACGCCATTCTACATCCTTCAACTTTCGTCTCTCGTACGCAATTGGATGCCCTTCTTGTAGAAAGACTCCGCCCAGAGCATAGTCAAAGGCAACCATTTGTACTTCGAATGGTATGGCCAAATTAGGAAGGGCCAAGACCAGGCTACTAGACATAGCCACTTTCAATGCATTGATGTCTCCGCTCGCTTGGGACCCTAATCTCAAGGCATGACTTTCTTTAGGAGTTTTGTCAACGTCACTGCAACGAGAGAGTAATTATTCACAAATCGCCGATAGAAGTTGCATAGGCCAAGGAACGCCCTCAAGGCATGGATATCCTTAGGCGGCAAGCAATTTGCGACATCCTAAATCTTCTGTTTGTCCATCTTTATCCACCCTTCCTCGATGACATGTCCGAGGAAGTCAATCTGTTTTGGGCTAATGAGCACTTGGATAGCTTCATATATAATTCGTGCTCCTGCAGCTAGGCTAGGACCTTTCACAGGTGCTCAAGGTATTCCTTCAATGTTTGTTATATACCACAATGTCGTCCAAGTAAACCACTACGAATTCGTCGATGTACTCTTGGAAGACTTGGTTTATCAAGGTGAAAAATATGGCTGGAGCATTAGTCAAGTTGAATGGCATGACCAGGAAGTCGTACGACCCATATCTTTCCACACATGTCGTCTTGTGTTCATCTCCCTCAACAATTCGGCTTTGCTAGTAACATGTCTTCAGGTCTATCTTGGTGAATACTGTAGCACCACCCAATCTATCGAATAAATCTTCCATTAGTGGGAAAGGGTACTTGTTCTTCACGGTGATTTTATTTAGGGCCCGATTATCCACATAGAGTCGTAAGATGCCATCCTGTTTCTTTTGGAATAGCACAGGGGAGCCATAAGGGGACTTGGAGGGCACAATAATCCTCATGTCTAATATTTCCCTCAACTGTCTCCGAAGCACGACGAGTTCGGGTTATGACATTTTGTAAGGCACCCGAGCAGGTGGCTTCGCACCTGGCACCAAGTTAATCTCATAGTTCACAGTGTAGGCGAGAGTCGCTTTGGAATATCCTATGGCATGACGTCTCCAAACTTAGTAGCTCCTTCATAGGTTCATGAATGGGACATAAAGAGCGTTCAATATCTTCAATACAGAGGGTATCCAGGAACATAGGTTCATGTCTTTTGACTCTCTTCTTCAACTGTAAGGCCAAAATTTTCTCCGCAACCATCTTTATGGTTGTTCATGGGATAATGTAGGGCTTGGCCTCATTGGTTCCCATCATCAGCAGCATATTTGCCTAAGGTACAGGAATGGTGTTGGTTTGCCTCATGAATTCCAACCCAACTATCAGCTCGAAGTCATCTATGATCACCACGCGCAAGTTGAATTTTCCTTCATAAGGACCCAACATCACTGGCACTCCTTTGGTTATTCCACCCGCTGGCTGAGGTGGTGAGTTGATAGCCTTGATACGACCTCTTCTCTTTCCCACAACTAGACCAAGGTGCTCTACTTGAGTTGAGGCTAAATAGTTATAAGTAGCGCCCGTGTCTATCATTACCCGAATAGGCTTGTCATTAACTTTCATCTCGACGAACATCAAGGTCTTCTCTTGGTTAAGAGGAGGCCTTTCATCCGTCTTCTTTTTCCCTTTATTGGTAGTTGGCATGGGTCCTTCTTCTTACGGCTACCAGCATTGATTCCTGCTAAAGCCTCATAAATAGAATAAACAAGTGCATTGATGGCACCTATTGGTTCTGTCTGGTAAATATCATTTGTATCATCATTCGTTCCATCATCAAAAGTTTGATGGGCATTCATCTGTGCATATGGGTTTTCATTGTTCCAACGTGGCCCGCCGAACTGACTGCATCCTGAAGGGAGATTCCTCTCCCGGTCGTTGTTGTTAGATGCAACACTATTGCTACCTGAGGATGAAGTCTTAGATTTGGTTGCACTCCAATCTCCTCCACATCTTCTAGGGCCACCATTGCTAGGCTGGCCCCCTTTGTATTCCCCCCGGATAGGCGGCTGAGGCTTATCCTTCTGAGTTTCCATTTGATAGTCCCCATTTCGCTACTTGGATCGCCTTGGGTAAATTGTCTACCCTTTGTCTTTGCATCTCCATACGGGCATAAGGTTTCAAACCTTCGAGTAATGTGAAGAGTTTGTCTTTGGCCCCCATATCCCGTATGTTCATCATGAGTGCGGAGAATTCCCGCACTGACTTGGTCTGGCAGAGCTCCTGTAGCTTTCTCTATGCATTGTACTCAACATTTTCGAGGACGAACTATAGGCGTATGGCTGCCTTCAGTTCTGCCCATGTCTCGAGAGTATCTTTACCTGCCTTGATGGTTTCGTATTTCACTCGCCACCAGAGTTTAGCATCACCCTGAAGATACGTGGTAGCTGTTTCTACTTTTTTTTCTTTTTCTAACTCCCCCACGGCATCGAAGTACTGTTCGATGTCGAAGATGAAGTTCTCCACTTCTTTGGCATTCCAATCTCTATTGCATGGTTTTTGCTCAGGAATCTTCATCTTTTGTGGCATAGGGGAGAGGTTCACAGCACCCCTGATTTGGTTTCTGCCTCCTCGAAGTAGGCCTTATAGTGCAGCACTGACAACATTGAGCTGGTCTCTCAAGTTGTCTATGGTTTGCTGCATGGAAGTCACCCTGTCTGCCTCTTGTGACCTATAGGCTCAATCCTCGGTACGCTCCAGTTGGAGGCCTTCGAATTTACCAAAAATTTTGGCTGCCTTTGTGGGTGCCATTTGCCGGTCTCCTTCAGAGTCGCAACTGATATTCGCTATGTCACCTTCGACCTGCCGCATCCTGTGGTCCAAGTCATCCAATCTTTGTACTAGTCCGGTTCTTGGATCAGGCACCGTATTCATAATGGGTCGTAATACGTCAATTGTCTCTTCAAGGGCCGCAATGCGATCCCAATGATTCACCATTGTCAGAAATGGTGGTAATGACAATGTGTTCCCTGGTTCGATATCGAGAATCTCTGTTACCAACTATTACGCGACACTTTCATGAGATTTCTCGGAAGGACAACGTAAGACTAAGCAACCGATGTCCGTGTAATTACTATCCACCAACCGGGGCTCCCTCCGTATGCCAGAAGAGATTGTCAATGCCGTGTGGGAAAACCAATGACGAGTAATTGAGAGAACAGAAAAGAGAATTAAGAATTAAAGAAAGCTTGATTGCATTAATGAAAGCTATTACCGAAAAGCAACACGGTGTCGAGGGGGAGAGACACCAGTACAAAGAATTGTTTGTATGCTAGAAAGTTTGATTACTTGATCCCCCTAATAATGCTTAAAAAAACCAAAGTTACAGAACTCGACCTAACTAAGCTAGAGAGACATAATAAAAATACATAAAATAAAACTACTCTATATTTACAATGAAAAGGACATAGATTCCTACAAGGTAGAAGCAGGTTCGTTGGCAGCAACCTTGTCTTTGGTATCAAAGTCTGCGTGTGTGACGCTATTGGCATCTGCCTACGGCTGGGTGCTAGCGAGGGCTATCGCTGGGGTGACATAGGCACAGGCGCACTTGTCACTTGACGCGGCTAAGACCACGAGGCCGTCCATGGCACTAGGCATTGGGAGGCTTGCCAGGACGCTATGAGATACGTCAAGGGGTCATGAGGCATGGCTGGAAAGCCACCCATGACAGTAATCGCAGTATACCATGATTGAGCTGTAATCATGTTATACTCCATAGTATACCAAAAAAATTATACTCCCTCCGTTTCAATTTATGTGAACCCATTTGACTGGGTACGGAGTTTAAAAAAAAAAACTTTTGATTTTGTGGTGTAAAATGAGGTAAAAATATTTTGTGTGACTATAAATCATTGTGTAAAGATAAATTATTTCTAAATAAGAAAAAAGGTCATTCTGTTTGGTACGGACTAAAAAAGGAAATAGATTCACGTGAAGGGGTAATATTCTTTTAGTTGTAAGATAGGATCCTCTCTAGTAGAAAATCATCAAGCAGTGTATGAGAGCCACGTTTCTATCTACACCAGTTAGTTGTTTAAATTATAATTCCTTCTTTAATCTACTTCCACATTCTTTTACCTTGCTTCTCTACTCATTACTACCATTTACCCACTTCCTTATACTCCTTTATTTTTCGCAAAATATACCCATCTAATTTTTTATTGTGGTAATTATTGTCAATTAGATTATACTCTTCTAAGATAAAGAATTTGGGGATGAGAAATTGATCTTCAAAACTTTAGTTGCACTTGCAGACGAAGAAAAGAACATAGTTTTTGAAAAATTTGGTTCCAACCATGGTTAATGAGACAGCAAACTTTGTACTCTTCATCTCTGAAGAATTTCACTCTCGAAAGTTAATGTGAAATAATCTTTGATTTGAATCTGAATACATTGCTAAATCATTTTTCGAATTTGGTTTATGTCATTTGACGATTAAAATCGAAAAGCCGAAGAGCTAGCCAAGAAAACCCATTTGAAGATGGGGCTTTTGCATTTGAGATTGTAAATTTCGTGTTGACTGAATTTTTGGGATTTCAAATTTTGATGAGTATTTGATGTTTGATATGTCATTTTTAGTATTTCATAGAGTTTAAATCGTATAAACCCAGCTGGATTCGGGTTAATTAGAGTGGAATCGGGGACATGCCATTGACGAGGCTTAAGCTTGGTGCGAAGGTTTTCTCATATATGAAAAAAGTAATAGTTTAGATTCAGAGTGAGTGTTGTAAAATCTAGTGGGAAACATCTTAGGAAACTTGAATCTCATATTAGATGCGTTTTGGCGAAGATCTGAGGTATTAAACATCGGAGTTTTGAGATGAAATTTGGAGGAATACCTTTTATTAAAACTTGAAGTTGTGATTGAATTTAACTTGAAATTCATTGTGGGTTCCTTGGTGGATGTTGCAATACTGTGTTGACATTGACATGGAAAAGTTAATCCTAAAGCTTGGAGCAAATTGAAGAATAATTGAGTTGGTTGATTGAAATTGAAGCACGAAAATTTCATTTTCGTCTGATGCTTTTAAGCTTCGGGGGCAGCTAGTGGAAATTGGTATTTAGGAGAAGGTTGGGTCATTATTTTTCTCCACTGTGCCAGTTTTGTCCTTTGCCCCATTTTTAAGGGCTTATTATATTAAATTATTTTTATTAGTGTTTATTAAATTGTAATTCCAGTAATTTGGGAAGTTACTAATACTAAGTGTAATATGGAAAAAAAAAAAAATATCTCTTGAATTGCTAAAATTTTCAAGTAAAAAGAAAACTATATTATTAAGGGACTAGCAAAAGAGAACATATGGAGTATTATTCTATGCAAAATTTCTTGATCGTAAATCATCAATTGTTAATGTTTTTTTTAATGAATATAATAGACAGTTCAAGATATAAAAAACACTCATTTCATTTCACTACTTCGAACATTACATATTGAGGGGGACGTTACGACCTTTACCTCTAATAATGCAGAACATTTAAGTTGACTACCCAAAAAAAAAAAAAAAAAAACAGGGGAAAAACATAGCAACACACAGAAATCTTGAGATCATATTTTAGGTACTCTCTTTTTAAAAAAAAATTATAACCATGGTATTCGGGCCAGCTATTAGTTCGTCTTTCTGCAATTTTTACGAATTTGGCCACTGGTACCTGTAAGGGGGCTAAGATTTCCCATTTTCACCATAGCATTTTTAAAATCAGTGAAGAAAGTGGCTGAATTGGAGCTGTAAGTGTTAACTATGGAGTGTGTTGATCCTCCACTAAATAGCTGTTGATCAGAATGAAGAAGGCCCTTTTGAATTTGCAAATTCTTGAAGTAAACATTGTCAAATGAAGTTGGACTTGTGTCTAGAGGTGAAAGATTGTTGTTACCACCACTCTGTGGACAGTTTGCTTTCACTGATGTTGCAAATGATGCATTTATGTTGGCTTCATTGTATAGACGGTTTCTGAAAGTAGTACACCTTGCTTGGCCAATTGTATGACCTCCTGCAACATTATTCGAAGAAATTATACTGTAGTGTATATACGTAAGTTAAATTTTTTAGTGGTTTAAGAAAGTTGAACAGACCTGAAAGAGCAACCATTTCCCTAGCAGTTAAACCTTTGGTAGAGAAGGAAGAAATGAGGCCACTGAGGTTCAAAGTTGGTGCAGGAATGTTGTTGTTTGCTGCACTCAAACTTGCAGTAGTTGAGTCTCTTCTGCCCAGTAAAACAGTCCAACTAGGGCCACCAAGCTGGCAAATTCATCAAATTAACAGTCAGCACTTATTATAAGACTAGAAAATTTTATTTAGTCTTATGGGCTGTCTGTATACGTTTCCAATTGTAAGTGTACATGCGTACAAAAGAATTAATTTTTGAATAAAGTACATAGAATTTAATAATGTAGGGTAAGGGTGCATACAATAGTCCCTTGCAGTCCGGCCCTTTCTCAGACCCCGTGCATATCGGAAGCTTAGTGCACCGTGCTGTCTTATAATTTAATATGTATGTATTAGCATATTTTTACTTACTTTGACGACAGAATCTCTAGCTGCAACGGCTAAAATATCTGCACAAGATACAACACCAGCACATGAAGCCTCCACTTTTGTTTTGATAGTATCAATCACGTCAAACCCTCTTAATGACCCACTATTCGGATTAGCAGTCTTCTCTCCTGTGAAGTTTGAAGTATCATCTAGTAGTACGGACGCATCACATCCCTGATTCAAATAATTAAACATGTATGTTACACGTTGTTATGAGTATGATTAGTAACTAAACAATATTATTGCCATATGCAAGTTTATTCATTGCAAGCAGGTGTGGTGTGTACGAGCTTAGAGGGGTAGAGAAAGTCACCACTTAATACTCGTCATATATTGTAGCCTCAATAGTTAACAAGTAGAAGAAGACAAGAATTTTTAGTTAAAGGGTTATTTTCAAGATTGAAGATTAACTATTTGTAAGTCAATGGCGTATATATAAGTGAAAAGAGATTCACTCAAGTGTTATATATATATACTCCCTCTCTTCCAGTTTATGTGAACTTATTTCCTATTTAGTCCGTTCCAAAAAATGATGATTCCTTTCTAAATTTGGAATCAATTTAGCCTAAAAAATCATCAATCTATGACAGACCGCCTTTATTTAAGCTAGACCTACTAGGCTTTACATATATAAGATTATAAATTAATACTCCCTCCGTTTCAAATTAGATGAGGTACTTTTCTTTTTGGTCTGTTTCAAAATAAATGATACATTTCTAAATTTAGAAATAATTTAAGTTTAAATTCTTTATTTTACCCTTAATGAGAAACATTTATAACCATACAAATGTCATAGCCCCACAAATCTTTTGCCCCTTAAGTTTTTAAGACCACAAGTTTCAAAGTCTTCTTTTCTTTTCTTAAACTTCGTATCGAGTCAAACTACCTCGTCTAAATTGAAACAAAGGGAGTAACTAATTTCATACACACATGCCACTTTAAAAGGGATTTTTCTTTTTCTTTTTGCACGCGAAGATATGCATGCATGGACGGTACTGGTGGAAAAAAAAAAAAAAAAAGGTAACTTGCATTAACAAAACAATCATGGAAATGAAGACGAAGTAAAGAAGCCCCCATGCGAGCCTCTTTGGTGACAGCAGAATCCACAGCTGTTTTGATAACTGAGAGGACATTCGGACAGGAGGAAGAGTAGAAATTGGCGGACAACGACTGAGCAGAGCTCATTCCAACAAGAATAGAACATATTATTAGTAGCAATGATATCTTAGCCATAGCTACTACGAAATAAAAGAAAGGAGAAGGAGAAGAAGATTGGTTATGCTTCTCACTAAGTAATGCGTAAAATGCAATAAGCCTTTCAACATATTTATAGTAGTAGGTGGCTGAAATAGTGCACCGAATTATATTGTCCAGTTTCCGTGTAACTTTCATTTCTTAATTCATTTTCTTTTATAAAGTTAAAAATAATTGTCGGTCTCACTATAATCTCTACTTTTTAAATTTTATATAGGAATTTTTACCTCCTATAGCAAAGGTTAACACCTTATTTATTTTAAATAAATACCATTTAAAAAATTATATTCTATAGATACCTTTTAATGTTTATAGCAAAATATCTATTTTTATTACCTCCTACCCCTAAGCCACTAAATACGCTATTTAGTTACACTATTGTTTTTCTTTCTCTACTTTGATACATGCCATTCTCTTCCCCCATTCCCTGAAAATACGATGCTCAATCTAAAAATTCCTCTCACACATATCATCTACCATTAGTCACAAACGGGAATTTTGTCTGGTATATCATGAAGACTTCTCTGACTTTCTCTTTGTCTTAATTGTGGCAATATCAGCATTCACATCCTTAGGCACACCATCACCTCTGTACATCAAACAACATGCCATGTACTTCCCATGACGTGGGTCGCACTTGACCATCATAGACGACGGCTCAAAAGCAGTGTTAGTAATTTCTGAACCTTTCTCACTTCTGTCATCTTCTATAACGACCTGATCGGTCGTTTTGAGCTTTTGCACTTCGCTCGCCAGTTCTCGGGCGTGACTAGCCCCGTGTGGTGTATTATGACTTATGTAAATCGTCGATTTGGTTTTTCAAGGTAATCGAAATGAATTTGGAAGAACAGTTTTCAGCTTGAAGTTTAAAATTTGAAAGATTTGACCAAGTTTTGACTTGTTAGTATATGATCTTGGATTGGAATTTATGGTTTGGTTAGCTCTGCTAGGTGATTTGGGACTTAGGAGCGTGATCGGAATGTACTTTGGAGGTCCGTGGAAGGTTTAGGCTTGAATTGGTGAAATTAAAATTGTGGCGTTTTTCGGTTGATAGGTGAGATTTTGATTTAGGGGTCGAAATGGAATTCCGATAGTTAGAGTAGGTCCGTTATATTATTTATGACGTGTGTGCAAAATTTCAGGTCATTCGGACGAGGTTTGATAGACTTTTTGATCGAAAGCAAAATTTGAAAGTTTTTGGAATTCTTAGGCTTGAATCCGATGTGATCTTGGAGTTTTGATGTTGTTTTGAGAGTTCCGAAGGTTAGAACAAGTTTGAATGATGTTATGGGATGTGTTGGTATGTTTGATTGAGGTCCCGGGTGCCTCGGGTGTATTTTGGATGCTAAAACGGGCACTTTTGGTTTATGGGAGACTGTTGGTTTTCTGGTGTTTTAGCAGCAGTGGTTTGTTCATTGCGATTGCGTGAGTTCATCCGCGATCACGTAGATTAAGTTGAATCCATGCGGATTTTGTGAATCGCAATCGCGAAGGTAGGAGTGCGATCGCGTAGGGTGAGCAGTCTTGGTCTCTGCGTTCGCGTGGAAAACTTTGTGTTCGCGTAGAAGGACTTGGAGTGGCAGTGAGGTGATGGAATTGCTCTATGCGATCGCATAGAGCTGGTCGCGATCGCATTGTTTTGAGGAGTTATCTTACAGGATCGCATAGGTATTGCTGCAACCGCGTAGGGTTAAATAACTGGGCAGTATTTAAAGAGTCAATCTGCGACCCTTCTTCATTTTTTCACCATTTTTGAACGGGATTGAAGCTTATGAGAGGGATTCTTGAGGAAATCAAAGGGAAATCTCTTGGAGGTAAGATTTTTGACTTCATAACTCATTTATATGTGATTAAAGACCTAATTAGTGGTAAAAGTTTGGGAAAAATCAGTGCAAAATGGGTAATTAGGACTTGAGATTAAGAGACATTTGAGTGGGGATATGAGGGGCCATTTGAGGTCCGATTTTGATGTTCTTGATAAGTATAGACTCGTGGGAGGATAAGGATTCTATTGATGTAATTTTTGTCAGGTTCTGAGACATGGGCCCAGGGGTCTGGTTTTGTCAATTTTGGAATTTTTGAGTTAATTCGATTATTTTCGCTTGGGCTTTGTTCCTTTAGCGTGTATTAATGATGTGGAACTGATTTTGGTTAGATTCAGAGAAATTGGAAACTAATTCGAGAGGCAAAAGCATCGCGGGCTAGAGTTTGGACCGGATTGAGGTGAGTAATGATTGTAAATATTGTCCTGAGGGTATGAAATCCCGGATTACACATCATTGTGTTATATTGAGGTGACACACACACGCTAGATGGCGAGCGTGGGGTCGTGCACCGCTAGGAATTGTGACCTAGTCCATCCCGAATGACTGTTTTACTGCGTATTTGATTGAAACCTGTTTGCTATCATCATGTTTTGGGCTGAATGCCACATTTTGGCCTCGTGCCAACTGTTTGGATCCTTAGGGGATTTTTACTGCTATTTCCTCACTGTTTTGATTTTATATACATACTCAGTCATGCTATATTCTACTGTTTTACATAACTCAGCCATGTTAACTCTATTTTAACATTTTAAATGATATTTGGGCTGAGCATCATGTTTTACTGTGCCCGAGTGGCTTTTAGAGATTTCTGACTGAGTAGGGCTAAGGGCCTGTGTTGTGAGGATTATTATGGGATCGGGTTTCACGCTGCAATAGTGTTGTACTAATTATGAATATGAGGCCGATGACCTGAGCTGTATACCACAAGGTGGC
Organism: Nicotiana tabacum; assembly: GCF_000715075.1. Taxonomy (NCBI): domain Eukaryota; kingdom Viridiplantae; phylum Streptophyta; class Magnoliopsida; order Solanales; family Solanaceae; genus Nicotiana; species Nicotiana tabacum. The sequence goes on along the minus strand of NC_134089.1, from coordinate 47,099,960 downwards.
TTGATATGAGGATGAGAACCTATTGATTATGCCACGAGATGGCTTGATATTGTGCTTGGGCCGTAAGGGGCCCCTCCGGGAGTCTGTACACCCCTAGTGAGCGCGGGTACCCTGAGTGAGTGATATATTGATTATGCCACGAGATGGCTTGTTATTGTGCTTGGGCCGTAAGGGGCCCCTCCCGGAGTCTGTACACCCCCAGTGAGCGCGGGTACCCAGTATGTTATGTGATATAGCCCGAGGGGCTGATGTTGTTCAATGTTATTACCCGAGGGGCGGTTCTTGATTTATGTTATGCCTAAGGGGCTGATTACAAGTGATTGTGAACTAGCCCGGGAGGCTAGTTCTGTTGGTATTATGCTCGAGGGGCGGTTTATGGTACATGTTTTGCCGAATGGCTGTTTATGTTTCTATCATGTTTACTCTCTGTTTTGTCACTCGTTTGAAACTATTGAAAAATTATTTTAAAAAGGGTTTCACCGAAACTGAGCATGATTTACAAAGTAAATGATTTCTGTACTGTGTTGGAAATATCCTGTATTTGTTGTAGCATTTTGACGTGATTTACGTGCTTTCTTACTGCTCAGCTTTCATTTACCTTTATTACTCACTAAGTTGGAGTACTCACATTACTCCCTGCACCTTGTGAACAGATTCAGGTATTTCTGAACCCAGTAGCGGGTGTTGATCGCTCGGAGGCAGAGTCATCGGAGTTAAGAAAGGTAGCTGCTCGTTGTTCGCAGCAATGCTTTTCTCCCTCCTGTTTCGTTAGACTGTATTCAGTACACTTTCAGACTTTTCCGTTGTATTTAGACTTTAGTAGATGCTCAGGACTTGTGACACCCCAATGTCGGGCTTGTATATTATTTTCGCACTATTCATTTAGACTTATATTATGAAACATTTGTTTAAATTAAAGGCTTAAATATGATTCTTATTGATAAATGGTTAATTTGGGAGTTGTGTCGGCTGACCTAGTTTCACGATAGGCGCCATCACGACCGGGTCGGTTTTACGGTCATGACAAGTTGGTATTAGAGCCTAGGTTACATAGGTCTTACGAGTCATGAGCAAGTTTAGTAGAGTCTCGCGGATCGGTACGGAGACGTTTGTACTTATCCTTGGGAGGCTGTAGAACCTTTAGGAAAAACTTCACATTCTTGAATTCTTATCGTGCGTCTTCGATTCAGCTTGAAATGTAACTCTTTAAATTTTTTCCACGCGTCCGTATGTGCACATGAGCGCTCGGTATCAGCTGTGCATTGGCGGCTTGTGGTTCCCTGATCGAGGGGTGAGATGTGATCTCTGTGTGTTGATGTTGGGATAGTCTGGAGGACTTGAGGCTGGATTTTTCTTATAGCTTGAGCTCTAAGGCGTTGATCATGTGAGCATGTGCTTTTGGATTTATATGTCCGATAGTGCTCCTATTAGTGGGAGTGATGACTAGATAGCTTTGTGATGGGTGTGATATGACTGCGAGATGTGTTCATATAAATTGAATGAGATGAGAAGGGTCTGCCTGAGGATAGAACGGACTATTTGGTGCTTGATTTCAATCTCGATTGATGTATAGCCCCGAGGTATGGGAGTGTCAAGAATCTTTTTATGTTTTCTAGTTAGGGAGTGAAGTAAATTTCATATTGCGACATGAGTTCGGACTCAGGAAGATTAAGTAACTGCAAAATGTTTATGCCGGTAGAAGGGTATAAAGAGATGTTAGTTTGAGGCGAAGCAGGTGGGTTACCTCTTGCGGATTGTTCTGAAGTTCACATGATCCTTTATGTCGTTTATTGGAAGATCTCTGTTACCAGGGAAATATATGTGTTGCAATTTGAATTTGGGTTGCCTAAGAGAGTGGGCTTGACTGTTATGAGGGTGAATACTGGATTTGCAGAAGATTTAAAGTACTAGATGGTCTGTATTTCACGAGCTTATGAAGGGTTGAGTTTAATCTCACTATGGTATTATGGCAGTAATAGAGTATATACGTTACGAGTTATTGTGTGTTTTGATCTATGACTTTGAGCCAAGTGAGGGAGTCTGCTATTGATTAGTTGATTGCACGGTTATGTACTATGTTGGTTCCAGTTTGAGGCGTACGGGTGATTCAGTTATGGCTTACGGAGGTTGAGACCGAGGATGACTCGAGTAAAGGAAATTTCAATAAAGGTTATGTCATGCTTCATAGGTGTGTGAGAACCACGGAATGTCTTGAGTGGTTATTGGTAAAGGATGTGCGTTGCATAGAATGGGAAGTTGCTTGGTTGCATTAAGGTGATGTTATATTATGCGGTGTCGGGGTGCTAGTGGAGCACAGGTCGTCGGCCCGTTTGATCCGTCTAATTCCTGTTTGAATAGAGTGGGTGACTCTCAATAATGGTTCTAATGGGTTCAAATTTTACATGTAATAATTGGAGATTTTCAAGTGGTATAATTTGGCTAGAAACCGAGGTTTGCATTGGAGGGTGTCAAGACTTGTTTCATTTCTATATCAATTATGGGATTCTATATATCAGTATCAAGAAGGTAATGACTTCGTATTCGCAGGAAGTCTCGTCAGGTTAGGTATTGAATGTGGTGCTTTTGGGAATATTTAAGGGAGTATTCAGAGGCTTATGAACCTTAGACAGTGTGGTTTTATGCTTGGGTTTCGTGTGGTGAGTCTAGGTTGAGGAATTGTGGTGTTATAGCAAGAAGAAGTATCAAGTTGAAGGTAAACCAGAAGGAACTTGGATATTAGGGATAGCTTGGTAGTAGGCTGGATCGGCATGGTAAGGATATGATTAGTTCTTTGGATGCTTACAAGGTAATGAGTTGCTGCAGGTGTTTCACGATAATGCTCTTGGGTTTTAGTGGCCTGTGTAGCTGGTTGAGTGAGAATGATTCAGTCCTGACGGTTTGGTTTTGTGCAAATGGGATTCGGAGAGTTCTTGATGGTTTCTACCACGGTTTGAGGTGCGTATTTTCTACGAGCATGAGGAGCATGGGATGTGTAGTGATTTTCTTCTATATGGGATCACTGAAAAGTTCTTGACTAGTTGGGTACGTAGCTGCTTGTGGCTCGGAAGGGATATGAAGTTCTCATGTTTATCCTAGGATGGTGTTGTATATGCGGTATGTTGTGTAGGACTGAGATTTGCACGTGTAAGGTCACGGTTCAGTTTTGAAAGGAAGATCACAAATTCTTAGGTAGCATGGACAGTTCAGATGATTAGGGAAATGATATTACTAATTGGTGTGGCTTGATGAGGGTATATGTTTTAGAAAGAGGGCAATGTGATTGAGTTAATGATACTTCATTAGTATTGCAGTACTCTCTTGTTGGATCTACTGCTGATATTCGAGTTTGCTTGGTGGCACAGAAGAATTATAGGAGAATCTCTCGTGGGATGATTGGGTATTAGAGGTGTGTTTTATATTCAGACAACGGAGTTAGGATCAGATATGGTGATTCGCGTGTTGTATGGATTTGGAGACTGGGAGTTCTCATAGACAGGTTAGGTCGTGGTTGTGGACCGCGTATATCGGTCTTGTGTGGTAACTATAGGAGGCTTGGAGGCCCGAATGGATCTTTGTTACTTGGTATGTTAGGTTTTGGAGGTGATATTGGGTATAGACTGGTTGTCTCAGTGTTGTGTCATTCTGGGATGTTACGCTAAGACGACAACATTGGCTATGCCGGGAATGCCATGGAGTGTGTGGCGAGGTTCGACGGATTATGTTCTTAGTAGGGTAGTTTTATATTTTGAAGACCCAGCGGATGGCTAGGAAGGATTGTCTTTCTTATTTGGGCATTCGTGATGGATGTCAGTGTAGAGACTCCTACTATTAATTCAGTTCTAGTGGCGAGGGATTTTTCGGATGTGTTTCTTGCGACCGGGCATGTCGCCAGATAGGGTTGTTGATTTTGGTATTGACTTGGTGCCGGGCACCGTAGCGTATGGAACCGACAGAGTTAAAGGAATTGAAGGAGCAGCTTAGGAACTCCTTGATAAGGGGTTCATTGGTAGGCCAATATGGATGTGTGTTCTATATCGAGTTGGCTTGGTTGACTCCGAGTTGTATTGTTGAGGGATGTGTTGATTCAATTGTTATTGAGCTTATTAGTGATCTGGAGAGATCTATGAGTTACCTTTCCGTGTTGCGAGGCGTTGGGATTTGTTGGTTATAGGCACATGCGGTGCGGTTTTATTGGGGTCTCTCAGTGGAATTCGAGCGGGAGTAGTATTGGGTATGGTTCGGCGGATGGCATATCGGCTGTGTCCTTTCGGGTTTGTATAATGTTATGTTAATTGCTTCGCAGTGGTTATAGTTATTGCTTTGGTTCTAGACATCAAATTGCGCGTGGTTGTTGATCTTGAGCATAGTGACTTGAGGTGTTTCATGTGAACCAATGTTTGGATAGGGTCGTGCATTGCAGCGAAGTTATGTGGAGGTATGACCCTTCGAGCTAGATTTGTGTGTTCTTTTTCTATGAGGTGTGACGGGTTCTTAGCATTTGGTGTGGTGGTACTGATGAGCTTGCGGTACAGCTCTCTCATTTAAGTCATTTTCATGATTTGAGTACGTTAAGAATGTTGCTTATTGGTGCGCGTATTGCACGAGTTGTGACTTTAAATTGTATTGATGTGTCATGTCACCAGAGTAGTTGTGTTGGAATTAGATGAGATTGTTGGAATCTAGAACGAATACAAACGGATTCGGATTCAGCGCGTTGGAGGGATAATATGGATGTTCGACTCAGAAATTTGCTATGGTCCTTACAAAAGGAGAAGTGGCTTCATGAATGGTTGATCTGAGGAGTGGTTGTGAATTCCTATGTGTTTCATTTAGCATTTGCAGTATACGGAAATGTTGGAATAAGGCTTTATTTGATAAAAGCTTATTATCGAAATTCGAATGTTTTGAGCGACTGATGTGATTTAAAGTTATCGCTACAAGTGTTTGAGTTATGTGGTATGTCATGTAATTGCACCTGAGGTTGCAGGTATGGGTTATTACAACTTGTTCGGGCTTAGTCAGAGTATAAATGTGAGATTCTGATCTTGTAGATAGTTCAGAAGTGGAAATATGGTTCTAAGGTTTATAGGCTAGGTTGGATTGTGAAATTTCAGTTACATTGTGTTATCGGACCTATATGAGATAGGATGACGTGGGATCACACCCGAGTATGTGCATGGTAAGGTTATTCAGTGATGAGTTGGCTTTTGGAACAACCCTGGGCACGTTCGAGGACGAACGTATGTTTAAGTGGAGGAGGATGTAACGACCCGACTGGTCATTTTGAGCTTTTGCACTTTGCTCGCCAGTTCTCGAGCATGACTAGCCCTATGTGGTGTATTATGACTTAAGTAAATCATCGGTTTTGGTTTTTCAGGATAATCAGAATGAATTTGGAAGAACAGTTTTCAGTTTGAAGCTTAAAATTTAAAAGATTTGACCAAGTTTTGACTTGTTAGTATATGATCTCGGATTGGAATTTTTGTTGATTTGGTTAGCTCCACTAGGTGATTTGGGACTTAGGAGCGTGATCAGAATGTACTTTGGAGGTTCGTGGAAGGTTTAGGCTTGAATTGGCGAAATTAGAATTTTGGCATTTTCTGGTTGATAGGTGAGATTTTGATTTAGGGGTCGGATGGAATTTCGATAGTTGGAGTAGGTCCGTTGTATCATTTGTGATGTGTGTGCATAATAATGGTCATTCGGACGAGGTTTTATAGACTTTTTGATCGAAAGCGAAATTTGGAAGTTTTTGGAATTCTTAAGCTTGAATTCGATGTGATCTTGGTGTTTTGATGTTGTTTTGAGCATTCCGAAGGTTGGAACAAGTTTGAATGATGTTATGGGATGTGTTGGTATGTTTGGTTGAGGTTCCAGGGGCCTCGGATGTATTTCAGATTCTCAAACGGGCACTTTTGGTCTTTGGGAGATTGCTGGTTTTCTGGTGTTTTAGCAGCAGTGGTTTGTTCATCTGCGATCGCGTGAGTTCATCCGCGATCGTGTAGAGCAAGTTGAGGCCAGGAGGATTTTGTGAATTGCAATCACGAAGGTAGGAGTGCGATCACGTAGGGCGAGCAGTCTTGGTCACCGCGTTCACGTGGAGAACTTTGCGTTCGCGTAGAAGGACTTAGAGTGGCAGTGAGGTGATGGAATTGCTCTATGCGATCGCATAGAGCTGGTTGCGATCGCATTGTTGTGAGCAGTTGTCTTACGCGATCGCATAGGTGTTTCTGCGATCGCGTAGGGTTAAATAACTGGGCAGTATTTAAAGAGCCATTCCGCGACCCTTCTTCATTTTTTCACCATTTTTGAACGGGATTGAAGCTTTTGAGAGGGATTCTTGAGGAAATCAAAGGGTAATCTCTTGGAGGTAAGATTCTTGACTTCATAACTCGTTTATATGTGATTAAAGGCCTAATTAGTGGTGAAATTTTGGGAAAAATCACTGCAAAATGGGTAACTAGGACTTGAGATTAAGAGACATTTGAGTGGGGATTTGAGGGGCCATTTGAGGTCCGATTTTGATGTTTTTGATATGTATAGACTCGTGGGAGGATGAAGATTCTATTGATGTGATTTTTGTCGGGTTCCGATACATGGGCTCATGGGTCGGGTTTGTCCAATTTCATTTGATTATTTTCGCTTGGGCTTTGTTCCCTTAGCGTGTATTAATAATGTGGAACTGGTTTTGGTTAGATTCGGAGCAATTGGAGACTGATTCGAGAGGCAAAGGCATCGCAGGCTAGAGTTTGGACCAGATTTAGGTGAGTAATGATTGTAAATATTGTCCTGAGGGTATGAAACCCCAGATTACACATCGTTGTGGTATGTTGAGGTGACACATACGCTAGATGACGAGCGTGGGGTCGTGCACCGTTGGGGATTGTGACCTACTCCATCCCGAATGACTGTTTTACTGCGTATTTGATTGAAACCTATTTGTTATCATCATAGTTTGGGCTGAATGCCATATTTGGGCCTTGTGCCAACTATTTGGATCCTTAGGGGATTTTTACTGCTATTTCCTTACTGTTTTGATTTTATATCTATACTCAGTCATACTATATTCTACTGTTTTTCATAACTCAGTCATGTTAACTCTGTTTTAACATTTTAAATGATATTTGAGTTGAACATCATGTTTTACTGTGCCCTAGTGGCTTTTAGAGATTTTTGACTAAGTAGGGCCGAGGGCCTGTGTTGTGAAGATTATTATAGGATCGGGTTGCACGCTGCAACAGTGTTGTACTGATGATGATTATGAGGCCGAGGGCCTGAGTTGTACACCATAAGGTGGCTTGATATGAGGTCGAGAGCCTATTGATTATGCCACGAGATGGCTTGATATTGCGCTTGGGCCGTAAGGGGTCCCTCCCGGAGTCTGTACACCCCCAATGAGCGTGGGTATCCCTGAGAGCCTGTTTGATTATGCCACGAGATAGCTTGTTATTGCGCTTGGGCCGTAAGGGGCCCCTCCCGGAGTCTGTACACCCCCAGTGAGCGCGGGTACCTAGTGTGTTATGTGATATAGCCCGAGGGGCTGATGTTGTTCAATGTTATTACCCGAGGGGTGGTTCTTGATTTATGTTATGCCCGAGGGGCTGATTACGAGTGATTGTGAGGTAGCCCGAGGGGCTGGTTCTGTTGGTATTATGCCCGAGGGGCAGTTTATGGTACATGTTTTGACGAAAGACTGTTTATATTTCTATCATGTTTACTCATTGTTTTGTCACTCGTTTGAAACTATTGAAAAATTGTTTTTAAAAGGTTTTCACCGAAACTGAGCATGATTTACGAAGTAAATAATTTCTGTACTGTGTTGGAAATATCCTATATTTGTTTTAGTATTTTGACGTGATTTACGTGCTTTCTTACTGTTTAGCTTTCATTTACCTTTATTACTCACTGAGTTGGAGTACTCACATTACTCCTTGCACCTTGTGTGCAGATTCATATATTTCTGAACCCAGTAGCGGGTGTTGATCGCTCGGAGGCAGAGTCATCGAAGTTTAGCAAGGTAGCTGCCCGACGTTCGCAACACTGCTTTTCTCCCTCTTGTTTCGTTAGACTGTATTCAGTACACTTTCAGACTTTTTCGTTATATTCAGACGTTAGTAGATGCTCTTGACTTGTGACACCCCGATGTCGGGCTTGTATATTATTTTTGCATAATTTATAACTGGAAATACAAAATTTGTGTGTTATAATTGAGTTTGTTGAGTTATATTAGGAGTCTATTATGTTAATTGATTCACTTTCCATTTAAAAACAGTGTAATCCTCTGTTTCACGCCGTGAATACAGTCGAATACAATAATTTGTCCAGCTGTAATCCTACGTTTCACGCCATGAATATAGTTGAATACACTCGAATACAACAACTGATTAGCTGGACTTCCCTGATTCACGCCTATTTTTGCTACTATATTCATGAATATAATAGCTTAAATACATCTAATACATCTTATAACAACAGAAAACGTATCTACAATCCGTAATATAGAAAATGGTATCTATAGATAGCTAATTACCACTAAAATATAGTGCTTTATGGAAATTTTTCTTTTATATATAGCCTGTTTCGCCAATCTATCAAAATAATTTTTTTTATTTTAAAAAAGTAATTTTTATCAAAAGTGATTTTTGGGTTTTTGTTTGATTTATAGCATGTAGTTTCTATTTGGTCAAATCATTTGAGAAGCGTTTTTGTTAGTATAGACTAGCAGGTTCCCAATTAATTTCAATAAAGTACTTTTAAGTGTTAAACTAAAAAAAAAAAGCATATACAGGTTTTCTTCACATTAATATAATTAAAAATGGTTTTAATTATTAATTATTGAAGACATTAATTAAGCATTTTATTTCGTATATATATATATATATATATATATATATATATATATATATATATATATATATATATATATATATATGCACAAACTGCGGCCTCGGAAGATGGTGTAGAAAAAGCCATGACAAAGAAGAAGATGGGGACAGCGTTAATCCCCTTTTTAAGCAAGGGTTGTTTTATAAATAAACCATTCGTCGTTATAATTAATTTATTAAAAATCTTTCAATCATTGCTTAATAACACTTTGCTTTTACCAAACACCTCCAATCAATTCCAAAACAAGAGTAAAAAAAAAAAGTGTTTCTACTTTCCAACCTCCAAAAAGTTTGGCCAAAGACGCCGTGAACCAGATAACTGTTCGTTGTTCCAAGGAGACTTGACCAAGTCAATCACTGTTCTCTTTTATCTTTTTTCTTTTTTGTAGATTGTTTCCTTTCTCTATTTAACGTATTCTTGAGCAATGGTTCATTCAATTTGAGTGAAGTTTATTTTACTACATCAAAGTAACTAAAGACTTATCAAGAATTCAAGATCATGAGTGATTTTATACAGGAAATAAGTACTAGAATACGTTAAATTATATAGGAACAGATAAGAGGTAAGAATATCTATTAGATGTGAAGAATATCTATCTCACCAAAGGAGAATAAATAGAGCGAACTTCTAAAACACTACTGTTTTTCCGACATTTATTATTTGAAGAATATGAGAAAATGCAAAATCACATGTTCTATATAGTAATATATCTTCTTCTTTTTGGAGGTTTAATTAATTCGGATGTGCATTGCTAAAGATTTATTAAAGGTTAAGTGGTCCTTATCATTATTTTTTTTTACTCAAAACTCGAATTTAATACTTCTAATTAAGAATAGGGGATCAATCCATCCCACTAAGACTAACCTTGGTGGTGATAATGTCTAATCAAACATGACTATTCCTATTGTGGACGTTTAGCCAAAAGTTCCTCTACAATGTTTTTACGTGTCCACGTTAGTGTAGCAGTAATTGAAATTCTTTCGTTTCGTCCTGGTAACATAGTAACTTGCATATTATAATAAATTTAACCAAATTTGATATTTATATCGACTCAATAAATATAAAATCTATGTCTTTCATATATATTTCTCACTTAATCATATGCATTTTCACTTTAATTTTTTAACTATTGATTATTAAGGTTAAGTTGCTTGCATGTCACCGGTGTCAAAGATTAGAATACATTACTTTTCTCCTTCTAGGTTGTACGTGCGGACTTCTTTGTTGTTTCGATCTTAATCCAATAATGGAATTGATTAGATATCCTACAGAGACATATTTTGTGTGAAAGCGGTGAAAGAGAATCTTTCATCGGTTTCAGAAAACCTTATAATTAAGCTTTTAATATTGAGGCACACTAGAAATTTAATAAAGAAAGCAAAGAAGATTCTGTAAGACTTTTGCTTGTCATTTTCTGATTTCAACTTTTTTAGCATGCATAAACCGCGTTATCTTCTTTCTACTTCTGAATAGTCTTTAAAGCTATATGTCCTCTTTTTGTATTTCTAGAATGCAAATGGAGATATTTTTTTTAAGGATTTTTTACCAATCTATACAACATATAAAACTCATTATACTTATCTTTCCTAATTAAATTTTAACTTATTATATGACCATATATAATTTATCAATTATATACAAATTAATTTCATATTAGTCTCCCTTGATTATAGCCCATTCATTTAGTAAATCCCCAATCATGGTACTTTTTTCCTATTTCTCTCTTTAAAATAAAACCCTTTTTCTACACGAATTCTACAATTTTTATCTTCTAATGCTCATAATTTTCTCTAACAAAGGCGAAGAAAGGAATTAATTTCTTATCGATCTGAATTTCGCCATTGCTGGAGTTTGGATCTTTTTTGGGCTTCCCCTTTTCTTGTTGGCGTTTCGATGGCGGGCTATCAACATATGAATATTAATTATTTGGCTCGATTGTTCGAATTGAAATTGTCAATCAATAAATTTTGAAGGTGTCTTGACTATCCACCATTGACAACCATTAAAAAGGTTTTGAAACCTTGATTTCAAATTGGGATTTTTCAAAAAAATATTATTTGCTTGGATTGGGTGTTATTGCAAATAATTGAAAATATTCTATGGAATTTATATCTCGAGTTGAGGGTATTTGGTGAATACTAGATTTGATTTGGCTGGATTTTCATATTGAAATTCGAGGATGAACCAGAAAAACACACCACATACAAAATGTGTACAAATAATATATAAATTACATATTGTATAAAATTGGTATGAAAATTGTATTTAAGTTGTATGATGTTGTAATTTTATTTAATTGTGTAAGAATGAGAAGTTTTTGTGTCTCATACAACTGACACTAGTTGTATGAGGCTCCTTTTTATCTCACAAATTTGTGGACCCCAATCTTACAATTCTGGGTCCACAGAAATTTGGGTCCACAAAACTGTGAGAAAAAAGGAGCCTCATACAATTAGTGTCAGTTGTATGAGACATAAAATAAAATTTTTCTGTAAGAATGATACATGAAAGTTGTAGATAAGTTGTATACTTTATAATTAGTTGTATTAAATTTATTTTTAGTACGAATGTTGTTGTAGATATATCAAATTTCGTTTTAAATTTGTATGAAATTTATTTTTAATTTGTATATTGTTGTACCATACATTTGTCACGACCCTAAACCGGGACCCGGTCGTGATGACGCCTCTCGTGAAGACAAGGCCAGCCGACACTTCCTATTTCAGTATTTAATAGTTAAACAACAAGAAACAGTCTAAAACATGATAAAATAGTCCAAGGTTTAAGAAAATGATTGTATAATATGCAGAATACAACCCAACACAGCCCGATACCGTGGTGTCACTAGTCATGGACATCTAAACAATCCGGAATACTCAGAGAAAACTACAGAGTTTAATACAAAAACTAAGAACATGAAGAAATAAAGATAGGGAAGAGCTCCGGGTTGCGAACGCCGACATCTACCTAAAGACTCCTCAGATCTGCCTGAGCTGGAAATGATCAGCACTGGGGAGCGGGACCAGATGTGTCTGAATCTGCACACGGGGTGCAGGGAGTAAAGTGAGTACTCTAACTCAGTGAGTAATAACCATAAATAAAGACTGAAAGCAGGAAATCACGTAAAGCACATTTACAGACTATAATGAAGTAGTAAAATCAGTAAAAGATATGTGAAAGTCATTTAACTCAAATTAAACTTCACGAAAACCTTCTTCAACAATTTAAGCAGATAAGTGACAGGCAATTAAGTAAAATAAACACATAAAGTTTCTCCCCTTGGGCACAATGTCAACAAATCCGCCCCTCGGGCAATATCTCAGAACAATACCAGCCTCTCGGGCTATATCTCACATTACAATGGGTACCCGCGCTCACTGGGGGTGTGCAGACTCCTGGAGGGGCCCCTTACGGCCCAAGCGCAATATCAAGTCATCTCGTGGCATCATCACTAGGCTCTCGGCCTCATATCAACAAGCCACCTCGTGGTATACATATCTCAGGCCCTCGTCCTCATAATCAATATCAAATGTTTCCTCATAACATAGGCCCTCGGCCTTACTTAGTCAAAATCCTCACAAGCCACTCGAGCAATAGTAAAATATGATTCTCACCATAAAATATCATTTAAAAGAACATTTAAGTGTTAAAACAGAGTAAACATGGCTGAGTACGAAAACAGTGAAATATAACATGACTGAGTTCAAGTATAAAGTCAAAACAGTGAGGAAATATCAATAAAAGTCCCCTAAGGGTTCAAATAGTTGGCATTCAGCCCAAATATGGCATTCAGCCCAAATAATGATGATAGCACATAGATTTCAATCAAATACGCGGTAAAATAGTCATTCGGGACGGACTAAGTCACAATCTCCAATAGTGCATGACCCCACGCTTGTCATCTTGCATGTACGTCACTTCAATATATCACAACGATGTGCAATCCGAGGTTTCATACCCTCAGAACATCAATTACAATCATTACTTACCTCAATCCGGTCAAATCTCTAGCTCGCGACGCCTTTGCTCCTCGAAACGGCCTCCACTCGCATCGAATCTATCCAGCCCTTCGCGAACGCGGAGCCTTCCTCGCGAACGCTAAGGCCAAAATCTCAGCCTTATCCAGCTAACCGTTTGCGATCACGGCTCCCCTCTCGCGAACGCGAAGGTCAATTTTCTGCAACACTGAGCAACAGATTTCTGCAATTCCAAACTTCATGAAATGGTCCGATTGACTACCCGAAACTCACTCGAGGCCCCCGGGACCTCAGCCAAACATGCCAACCTAACCAATAACCTCATTCAAACTTGTTCCAACCTTCGGAACGCTCAAAAAAATATCAAAACACCAACTTCGCATCGGATTCAAGCCTAAAAATTCCAAAATTTTCTAAATTATGCTTTTGATAAAAAACAACAACCAAACCACGTCCGAATGACCTGAAATTTTGCACACACATCCCAAATGACACAACGGAACTATTACAACTCTCATAATTCCATTCCGACCCCTATATCAAAATCTTACCTACCAATCGAAAATCGACAAAAAACCACTTTCGTCAATTCAAGCCTAAATCTACTCCGGACCTCCAAAACTCATTCTGATCATGCTCCTAAGTCCCAAATCACCTCCCGAAGCTAACCGAACCATCGAAATTCACATTCTAGCCCTCTAACACACAAGTCTACATCCGGTTGACTTTTCCAACTTAAACTCACTCCAAAGAGACTAAGTGTCTCAAACCTTACCAAATCCTTTTCGAACCCTAACCAATCAACCCGATCATATGTAGAACCATTATACAAAGCAATAAGAAGCAGAAATGGGGGGAAACGGAGCGGTAACTCATGAGACGACTGGCCGGGTCGTCACATCCTTCCCAACTCAAACAAACGTTCATCCTCGAACGAGTCAAGAAACATACCTGAAGCCTCAAACTGGTGAGGATATCTGCTCCGCATCTCCGGCTTAGTCTCCCAGGTAGCCTCCTCCACGGGCCGACCTCTCCACTTCACTTTCACTGAAGCTATATCCTTTGACCTCAACTTTCGAACCTGACGACCCAAAATAGCTACTGGCTTCACATCATAAGTCAATTCATCATCCAACTGAACCGTGTTGAAATCCAAAACATGAGATGAATCCCCAATATACTTCCGGAGCATAGAAACATGAAATATCGGATGCACACTCGACAAGCTGGGTGGAAAATCAAGCTCATAAGCCACCTCCCCAATCCTCCGAAGCACCTCAAAAGGCCCAATGAACCGAGGACTCAATTTACCTTTCTTCCCAAATCTCATAGAACCCTTCATGGGCGAAACCTTCAACAGAACCTTCTCGCCAACCATGTAGGACACATCTCGAACCTTCCTGTCAGCATAACTCTTTTGCCTCGACTGCGTTGTACGAAGCTTCTCATGAATCACCTTCACCTTTTCTAAGGAATCCTGCACCAAGTTTGTCCCCAATAGCCTAGTCTCACCCGGCTCGAACCAACCAACTAGAGATCTACACCGCCTCCCGTACAAGGCCTCATATGGAGCCATCTGAATACTCGACTGGTAGCTGTTGTTTTCAAACTATGCAAGCGGTAGAAATTGATCTCATGACCCTCCGAAATCAATGATACAAGCACACAACATGTCCTCCAATATCTGAATAGTGCACTCGGACTGCCCGTCCGTCTGAGGGTAAAAAGCTGTGCACAACTCAACCTGAGTACCCAACTATCGCTGCACAGACCTTCAAAACTGTGAAGTAAACTAAGTGCCCCTATCTGAAATGATGAAAATTGGGATAACATGCAACCGAACAATCTCCCGAATATAGATCTCTGCCAATCGCTATGAAGAGTAGGTAGTACACACAAGAATAAAGTGCGTGGACTTGGTCAGCCAATCCACAATCACCCAAATAGAATCAAACTTCCTCAAAGTCAATGGAAGTCTAACAACAAAGTCCATGGTGATCCTCTCCCACTTCCACTCTGGAATATCCATCCGCTGAAGCAAGCCACCCGGTCTCTGATTCTCATATTTCACATGCTGACAATTGAGACACCGAGCTACAAATCCCACAATGTCTTTCTTCATTCTCCACCACCAATAGTATTATCTTAGATCCTAATACATCTTCGTGGCACCCAGATAAATGGAATACCGCGAGCTATGGGCCTAGTCCAGAATCAACTCCCGAAGCCCATCCACATTGGGCACATAAATTCGGCCCTACATCCTCAATACTCCATCATCACCAACGATCACATATCTGGCATCATCGTGCTGAACTTTGTCCTTAAGGACAAGTAAATGCGGATCATCACACTAGCGCTCTCTGATGCGATCATATAAGAAAGACCGAGAAACCACACCAGACAATACTCGATTGGGCTCCGAAATATCTAACATCACGAATCGATGGGCCAAGGCCTGAACATCAACTACAAGGGGTCTCTCCCCAACTGGAATATATGCCAAACTCCCCATACTCACTGCCTTTCGGCTCAAGGCATCGACTACCACATTAGCCTTTCCCAGATGGTACAATATAGTGATATCATAATCCTTAAGCAACTCAAACCACCTCCGCTGACTCAAATTAATATCCTTCTATTTGGACAAGTGCTAGAGGCTACGATGATCAATAAACACCTCACAAAACACACCATACAAGTAATGCCTCCAAATCTTCAATGCGTGAACTATGGCAGCCAACTCCAAATCATGAACGGGGTAGTTCTTCTCATGGGGCTTCAACTGACGGGAAGCATAAGTAGTAACTCTACCCTCCTTCATCAAAACATAACCAATATCAACTCTCGAAGCATCACAATACATGGTATATGAACCTGAAGCTGATGGCAGAACCAATACTAGAGCTGTGGTCAAGACTGTCTTGAGCTTCTGAAAGCTCTCCTCACACTCGCCTGACCATACAAATGAAACACCCTTCTGAGTCAATTTGGTCAAGGGCTATGTGATAGATGAGAATCCCTGAACAAACCGGCGATAATAGCCTACCAAACCAAGACAGCTACGAATCTCTATGGCCGATGACGGTCTGGGACAACTCTGAATCGCCTCTATCTTCTTTGGATTAACCTGAATACCCTCGCTGGACACCACGTTCCCCAAGAAAGCCACTAAACTAAGCCAAAACTCACACTTGGAGAATTTTGCATAAAGCTTCTCCTCCCTCAATCTCTGCAACACAACTATCAAATGCTCCGTGTGCTCCTCCTGACTACGTGAATACACTAGAATATCATCAATGAAGACTATGACAAACGGGTCAAGATAAAGCCAAAACACACTGTTCATCAAATGCATAAATGCTGCTGGGGCATTGGTCAGCCCAAAAGACATCACCAAGAACTCATAATGACCATATTGGGTCCTGAAAGCTGTCTTAAGAATATCCGAGTCCCTGATCTTCAACTGGTGATAACCTGAACGGAGATCAATCTTGGAGAACACTCTTGCTCCCTGAAGCTGGTCGAATAAATCATCAATGCGAGGCAAAGGATACTTGTTCTTAATTGTTACCTTGTTCAATTGCCTATAATCAATGCACATCTACATAGTACCATCCTTCTCATTCACAAATAAAACCGGCGCACCCCATGGTGATACACTAGGCCGAATGAACCCCTTTATCAAGGAGTTCCTGAAGCTGCTCCTTTATTTCCTTCAACTCCGTTGGTGCCATATGATACGACAGAATAGAAATAGGCTGAGTGACCGACACCAGGTCAATACCAAAATCAATATCCCTACCAGGTGGCATGCATGGCAGGTCTACAGGAAACACATCGGGAAAATCACTCACAACTCGAACAGAATCAATATTGGGAGTCTCAACACTGACATCCCTCACAAAGTCTAGATACGAGAGACAACCTTTCCCAACCATACGCTGGGATTTCAAGAATGAGATCACTCTACTGGGAACATAATCAGTTAGACCTCGCCACTTAATCCGTGGCACACACGGTATAGCCAATGTGACTGTCTTAGCATTATAGTCTAGAATAGCACGACACAGAGATAGCCAATCCATTCCCAAAATAACATCGGAATCTACCATACATAATAATAAAAGATCCACACGGGTCTCCAGACCCACAATAGTCACCACACACGACCGATATACACGGTCTACAATAATAGTATCGCCCACCAGGGTAGATGCATGAACAAGTGAAGCAAGAAACACACGGGGCATACCCAAATAACGAGCAAAGTATGATGACACATAAGAAAAGGTGGAATCGGGATCAAATAATATAGAGGCATCTCTGTGGCAGACTAAAACATGTAATGACAGCATCTGAAGCAATAGCATCGGGTTTGCCTGGAAGTGCATAGAAACGGGCCTGCCCGCCCCCTGATCGACCTCCTCCTTTAGGGAGACCCCTGGCTGACTGACCTCCATCCCTAGCTAGCTGAGCGGGTGGTGGTGAAGAAAATGGTGCACTCACAAGACGACGAGGGCACTGCCTCTACATATGAACCATCTCACCGCACTCATAACGACTCTCAAGCGCTGGAGAAGGGGACTGAAGGGAACCCCTCGCACCGGAGTGACTAGCAGATGCACCTAGCATAGAAGAGCCCTGAACTAATGGAGCACAAGACGAGCTCTGAGTTGGAAGGGCACTAAGTGATGACTGGACCTGATGAGAATTGTGAGAACCATGAACCGATGATGCCCCACGATAACCTGGGCGAGCTGGCTGAGCATGCCTGATGGATGGCCTCTGCCGTACTGAAACTGACCTCTCAAATGAGTACCACTATAACTACCAGATCCTCGAGGCCTCTTGGCCTCCCTCTCCTCGCGCTCCAAGGGATGAACAGACTCAATCTCCCGAGAAATGTCTACAACCTCCTCAAAGGTAGCACCAATCACCATCTCCCTGGTCATGAGAATACGAAGCTGATAAGTGAGGCCATCAACAAACCTCCTAATCCTCTCTCTATGTGTCCGAACCAACCAAATAGCATGACGAGCTAACTCGGAGAACCTTATCTCATACTACGTCACAGTCATCTCTCCCTAACGCAACCACTCAAACTCCCTACACAGCTCCTCTCTGCGGGACTGCGGCACATACTTCTCTAGGAAGAGAACGGAGAACTACTGCCAGGTAAGGGGTGTTGAACCATTAGGCCTACGCCTCTTAAAAGCCTCCCACCAAGTGAAGGCAGCTCTAGAAAACTGATAAGTAGTGAAAGTGACATCGTTGGTCTCCAAAATACCCATTGTACGAAACATCCTCTGACACTTATCCATGAAGCCCTGGTCATCCTCGCCCTCTACACCACTGAAGGTCAGAGGCTGAAGTCTACCAAACCTTTCCAACCTACGCTGCTCGTCCTCTGACATGCAGGAACTACATAGTCCTGAGCAGCTGCAATCGGCTGGACTGGATGTGCCCCCAGCGTCTGAAGTCCCTGCACGACCTGCTCAGGTGTGCGAGCGGTGGGAGTCTGATTGCCTCTCCCGGCCTGAGAAGTAGCTGCAGCTATAGTAGCTGAGATCGCCTAAGCTAGGCCAGTGCAAATTGATAGGATCTGAGCCAAGGCCTCCTGAAGACCCGAAATCACAATGGGCACCGCTGGTGCTGTTGGAGCGCCCATAACTGGAACCTGATCCTAAACTAGGGCTACTAGTAGATCTACAGGTGCTGCCCTAGCTGCTGTACGGGCCACACCTCTGCCCCTACTGCGACCACGACCGCATCCTCTGCCTCTGGTGGCCACAACTGGTGGTACTAGTGGTCGTTCATCCTGACTGGTAGCGCGTGTCCTCACAATCTGTGAGAGAATAGAATAACAGAAGTTTAGTACTCGAACAAATTCGCACGACAAGAATTTCAAGAATATGAAGTTTTTCCTAAAGGTTCTGCAGCCTCTAGAGGATAAATACAGACGTCTCCGTACCGATTCATGAGACTCTACTAAACTTGCTCATGACTCATGAGACCTATGTAACCTAGGCTCTAATACCAATTTGTCATGACTCTAAACCCAGACTCGGTCGTGATGGCGCCTCTCGTGAAGACAAGGCCAGCTGACACTTCCCATTTCAGTATTTAACAGTTAAACAATAAGAAACAATCTAAAGCATGATAAAATAATCCAAGGTTTAAGAAGATGATAGTATAATATGCGGAATACAACCCAACACAGCCCGATACCGGGGTGTCACTAGTCATGATCATCTAAACAATCCGGAATACTCAGAGTAAACTACAGAGTTTAATACAGAAGAACATAAAGAAATAAAGATAGGGAAGAGCTCTGGGCTGCGAACACTGACAACTACCTAAAAACTCCTCGGATCCGTTGAGCTAGAAATGATCAGCACATGGGAGCGGGACCAGATGCGCCTGAATCTGCACACGGGGTGCATGGAGTAAAGTGAGTACTCCAAATCAGTGAGTAATAACCATAAATAAAGACTGAAAGTAGTAAATCACATAAAGCATATTTGCAGACTATAATGAAGCAGTAAAATCAGTAAAAGATATGTGAAAGTCATTTAACTCAAATTAAACTTCACGAAAACCTTTTTTAACAATTTAAGCAGATAAATGATAGGCAATTAAGGAAAATAAACACATAAAGGTTCGCCCCTCGGGCACAGTATCCACAAATCCGCCCCTCAGGCAATATCTCAGAACAATACCAGCCCCTCGGGCTATATCTCACATCATAATGGGTACCCGCGCTCACTGGGGGTGTGAAGACTCCTAGAGGTGTCCCTTACGGCCCAAGCGCAATATCAAGCCATCTCGTGGCATAATCACATAGGCTCTCAGCCTCATATCAACAAGCCACCTCGTGGCGTACAAATCTCAGGCCCTCGGCCTCATAATCATAGTCAGGTGTTCTCTCACAACATAGGCCCTCAGCCTTGCTCAGTCAGAATCTCACAAGACACTCGGGCAACAATAAAACATGATGCTTAGCCCAAAATATCATCTAAAAGATCATTTTAAGTGTTAAAGCAAAGTAATCATGGCTGAGTTATGAAAACAGTAGAATATAGCATGATTGAGTTCAAGTATAAGGTCAAAATAGTGAGGAAATATCAGTAAAAATCCCCTAAAGGTTCAAATAGTTGGCACAAGGCCCAAATATGGCATTCAGCCCAAAACAAGATGATAACAAATAGTTTTCAATCAGATACGCGGTAAAACAACCATTCGGGATGGACTAAGTCACAATCCCCAATGGTGCACGACCCCACGCTCGTCATCTAGCATGCACGTCACCTCAATATAGCACAACGATGTGCAATCCGGGATTTCATACACTCAGGACAATATTTACAATCATTACTCACCTTAATTTGGTCCAAACTCTAGATCGCGACGCCTTTTCCCCTCGAATCGGCCTCCACTCGTATCGAATCTATCTAAAATCAGAATCATGGCGTCAAAATATGCCAAGGGAATGAAGTCCATGCGAAAATAATCAAGTTATAGCATAAATCTCGAAATTAACAAAAAACTGACCCCCGGGCCCACGTCTTGGAATTCAATAAAATTCACATCAATAGATTCCTTGTCTCCCCACGAGTTCACACATATCAAAAGTCCCAAAATTCGACCACAAATGGCCCCTTAAATCCCCAAGTCAAGGTCTCCAATACCAAGCCCTAATCCCTTAATTTTCTTCCTTAATTTCCACTAATACCATGATTAAACAATGGAAAAATGATCATAAACATGAGTAATGAAGCTTAAGGAACTTACCCAACTGATTCTCTTCGATTTTCCCCTTTAATTCACTACCCTAGATCGCTTTCCGTCTTCAAAAATGAAGAACTTAGAAAAAATTCATGAAGGAAATATTATATACTTTCTGACCTAGGTTTTTCGCACCTGCGGTCCATTCCCCGCTTCTTCGGTCTCACTTCTGCGGCCAAATCCACCGCATATGCAGTTTTCACTTAATTGCCAATTTCCACATCTGCGTTTAGAATCTCGCACCTGCGCTACCGTAGGTGCGTCCTTTTCACCGCTTATGCAGTCCCTGATGATTTTCTCCTAGGCCGTATCTACGACTGCCTTCTGCTTCTGCGGGCATCGCTTCTGTGGCCTCCCAACCACAGGTGCGGTTATGACAGAAACCAAATGTTTCAACTGCAAAAACATAATTCTAATTCTTCCGTCACCTATCCAAAGTCACCCTGAGTCCCCCGGGACTTCAACCAAAAGCACAAACAAGTCACATAGCACCTTTCAAACTTGTACCAATATACCAAACACCTCAAACAACATCGAATCAACCAAAACACATCGGATTCAAGCCCAAGCTTCCAAAATCTTCCGAATTACGCTTTCGATCAAAAAGTATACCAAATCACGTCCGAATGACCTGAAATTTTGTACACACGTCAAAAATCACACAACAAACCTACTCCAACTTCCGAAATTCCATTCCGACCCCTATATCAAAATCTCACCTATCAACCAGGAAATGCCAAAATCTCAATTTCGCCAATTCAAGGCTAAACCTTCTGCGGACCCCCAAAACACATTCCGACCACGCTCCTAAGTCCCAAATCACCTAACGGAGCTAACCAAATCACAAAAATTCCAATCCGATGTCATCTACTAACAAGTCAAATCTTGGTCAAACCTTTCAAATTTTAAGCTTCAGATTGAGAACTTTTCTTCCAAATTTATTCTGATTATCCTGAAACCAAAACCAACAATTTACATAAATCACAATACATCACATAGGGCTAGCCATTCCCGAGAACTGGCGAGCGAAGTGCAAAAGCTTAAAACGACTGGTCGGGTTGTTACAAGTATTTTATCAAACACTAGTTGTGCATCTTGATTTCAAAGCTCTTCTACAAGATTTCCTTCATTCCCTAACCCAATCTTTACGTATTTGTGTTCAACAATCTTCCCACAAACCTAATTTATACATGCATGCATATATAATACTATTACACCCAAGAATCATACCTCAATAACACATCTTATACCCCAAACTCGAAATTAAAGTCTAGTGTATAGAACATTACCTCTTAGATGAAGATCTTGTGATTAGTTTCCTTGATTGTTGAAGGTTAATGAAAGATTGAATGGTTAGAATGTTAGGCTTCGTCCTTCTCTCTCTAAAATTCTCTTACCTCTCTCTAAAATCATTAGAATATCGCCCCAAATGAAGCCCCAAAGCCTATTTATCAAAATGGGGTCGGGCTATGAAAATAGGAAAATTAACCCTCCAAACTTAGGTCTGCAGTCGCATAATGGACCGCAAAATTGGTATGCGGGTCGCATAATGCACTGCAAAACTGGTGCCCAGAAGTGGGCTACACTAGTCCATTTTGCGACCATTGTTGCGGTCACAGATCAATTATGCAGACTGCATAATGATTTTGCGATCGCAGAATTTGCCATGAGATTGCACTTTGCCAGCCTTTGGTAATTTGATCATAATTTTGTGTAGGAATGTCCAAATGACGAGCCGTTTGAAGTGTTAGAAACTAGACTCGAAGATCTTTTATTTCATAGGTTTTTCATCACATATGTATATATCAATATACATCAACAACTAGAAAAAGTACCACAATGTATATATCAATAATACTAATCTCAGCGTTACAAGCACAATATTATCATAATGATACCTGGACATGAACTGTATATTTTTAAATCATAACCCCTAGAAGGTACCTTTCAAATCAAAACCAATTGCAATATAATCAAGAGAAAATATTTTCTTTCCACAACACTCTCGGCCTCAATGTGGCCTGTTAGACTTACAGACTTCTCCATAACACATTCACAGAAACAATCTCAACCTCAAAACTTACCTACCAAGGATGACAAATAGATACCCTTTATAGGCAAACTATCCATTACCTCCACCTTCAGTAATTTCCACTAAAATGATACACAAGGGATTTCCGACTACATTCTTGGACATAAATATATGAGAATACAGAATACATGGAGAACAAGGATGGGGAAACATCCTACTCATAGTGCGGCCTAATGTGAACTACACTTATTTCACCTTCATTATAAATTCATGTAACAATCTCAGGGAAAAAAATATTGAGAATAACTCGTTCACCTTCCTAAACTCTAAATCTTGATGCGAACACCCACGCTAAACCTTTGATGACCTTCAGTAATTACTCTAAGATGTGCTATCATAATCTGACCATGATATTACCTATCGAATATATGTGATCACACAGGGATGCTTCCTCTTCGACATGTTTGAACCTTCAATACCCAATAAATTTAATATAATAAGGAACAATGTAGTTCAAGATCCGGCTGGAATTACTCAGGAATCCCTTAATGTGCTGAGCAGAGTATTTCATGAGGTTATATGCTAAGAGACATGAAGATTACTACTAACAATACTGACATGGTTAATCATTGTGACGACATCAATTATTAGATAAATGGAGCATAGAGGTAACTAGAATGCATTGATAAGTTGGGCACCATGTATGTGATCTTGAGATCTAAAAGAAGTGGGTTTTTCTAGACATGAGATACATGGGAGGTATGATCGGGAGGATGAAGACTCTAGCATCAGTTATTCTTGGGAGGCGACATGCTATGCAAGGGATAGTAACAATTGTTCCTTTCCATATATGCCTTGCCCGACAATAGTAAGCTCTAAGGAGAAATGGTCAAGTATATTACACCGGTTGCCTCCTTGAGTGTAAGGAAAGTCAGTTTAGCTCCAAATGGTAAGATTCTTGCAACATAGATGTGATAGAGATTTCAAAAGAAATACATGAAGTGGAATGACACTCTTAACATTAACTGGCACAAGGGATCTATGCCACAAGCCCATGAGGATGAAAAAGAAGTTAAACGCTTATGAGATTATTATAATTCAAACAGCTTAACCCTTCCCGATAATTGACCCTATATGAGATAACTAAAGATACAACAACTTGTCTTCCAAATTGATATGCTCATGATATATGCAAAAATCTGAAAGCATCTAATCTCAACCTTTCACGAGTGAAACCACATACCTAGGACATTTAGTATTGGGATGAAATCATGTATTGGTTAAAGGGGTTCTAATGGTTAACATGATACTCTGGGGAGAAAGACAAATAAAACTCCTATCCACCCAAGGAGGTGGAATACCAAGGATAGCAAAACTCCTCGCACATGACAATGACATAGTCAATGATTCTAGAAGTTGAGTTTGTAAAGACAATGGAACCCAATGAGACAGTATAAAATAATCATGGAAGGTTTGCAGATGCTCATAATGAGTTCTCCATGGATTTTGACTTGAGAAGTACCCAGATGCTAATGAAAGACAGGAAAACATGAGAAGCAGGCGTTGTGCTATGATAACCCCCGAAAGGTGCATTTGGTCTTGACGGAGAGCCTACTAAGGGTCCTTATGAGAAAGGAAGTGTTATAGTGACACATAGAAGGACACGTTCTCTTATGGTTATCTAACAAGTGTTGGGAAATTGTCACAATGAATTCACTAACTAAGGAACACAATTAACACATGTTTTGGAGGTGTAAAGAGAAAATAAACATTTGTCATGAGCTGGACATGCTTTTTCTCTATTAACTCCCAAACTGCAATACAAGACCACGTCACGGGAAACCACAATACTTGGAACAAAGTGAGATACTTATTGCGGGATGTCCCAAGTGGACATGAAAGTTATACTAAGATGCTGACACAAGATCTTCCTATGACGAAGATGTGAGGATCTTAATTTTCAGAGAGACTTTATTCACACGGTGACCATTTCGATTGACATGCACTCATATGATAGGTGCTAAGGTATACTCATATATTACTAGACAGTGAGAAGGTTTCATGATAATACTCGCAAAAGAGTAGAATGACTCGAGAAAAATCGCAACACTGGGATACTTTACATGGAACTTGACATAACATAGGTAAACTTTATGATGGTGCATGCATAGGCACAAGTGAGTACATGTTGTCCATTTAAATAAAAAGATTCTGTAAGAAATTCATCAGGTATAGTCCCTTGTTGAGAATTTAGGAAAGCAAATGGGAAGTATTAATTCTACAGTTATAACTAAATTCAAGGACATAATTATAGAATGTAATTCCACAAAAGGATGTAAATAAGAGAATTTGTGATAGAGTGGATTCACGAATAATACATCTCGTTCAAAGAGAAGGTGCATGCAATGTTTTTTGATTCAACATCTTGTTAAGACCATGTTTATCAGAACTCTTCAATATGGATGTACATATACAACAAGTAAAATTTTGTGTTGTTCATAATGATGTACTAAGGAATGACTTACTTGGTGATTTAAGGTTGATAGGGCAATAGCTTAATCGATACCCTTCGACTCCACATCCCTAACGTACGTTGGTAACATACTGATATACTACAGATTGTGCAGTGACATTAATAGGAACAAGGGTACTTTCTTTAGCAATAAGTTATACCAATCCCTCCATGGCTCAATACATTATCCTAACAAACTCTTAGGCAATGTCCTTCAGATTCAATGGTGGGGTAATTCCCTCCTTACTACTTCAAACTCAAAGATTATGGTATCAAGATTACTCATCTTGGGAAAAAGATATAGCGAGGAAATTAGCTCCCTATCTTGAGCTCTACTGCACAATCTGGAGTATCAAAGAAGGGTGAAATTCCTAAATGTCCAAGTAGCCTCCTAATTATAGATGTGGTTGACAACACACTAATAAGAAGGACTCTACTAGACACGGCTCCGAGACATCCTAGGACACATTAAAATCTTAGGCTCTGATACCAAGTTTGTCACTCCCCAAAAATCGAGGAGCGCGACCGGCGCTCAACCGAGTAAACCTGACTGAGCAAACCTGGTAGGTTTCATTCTACCTGAACTAATTCATGAGTAAAGAGGAGATGAACTCCATTAATCATACTTTGCAAATATTTTATTAGTAGTTTCAACCATAATAATACAATTTTTATAGATATGAAGAAAAACATATTTGCTAAATACCAATATTTCTAATTTAATTTCCAATATTTAACACCACACATAACCTGTCTATGGAGCCTCTAAATATAACTGAAGAGTAATATGGAAATGCGTGCAACAAGACTCCGCTTATACCTCAAAATACAAAGTACAGGATAAACAATGATACAGGACCCTGAAATGAAGTGGGGCTCACCAAGTTAGCTGAAAGGAGCGTCTCGCTATCATTGATCACTGGCGCCTACTGTGGAACTACCTACATCCATTCAAGATGCAGCGCCCCCGACAAAAGGGACGTTAGTACTGTCGAATAGTACTAGTATATAAAGCTAAAAATCATCTCTCAAAATAGAATAACCATACAAGAAATGGAAAGCCATAGAGACAACAAGTCACAATCATTAATATCCACATGCACAATTGAACCATAACAATTTTAAAAATACAAAAGTAATACACATTTTTAGTTGGGAGATATTTAGTACTGATAATACCACAATTCACGATACCACTATCCACAATACCATTGTTCACAATGCCACTATCTATAATACCACCATGCTCTTGGCACGGAGTCCGATCACGACCCGACCGGCTAGGTCATCTCCCTTGGAGACATTTTTCCACAGTATCAATTCCCATTTCAATTTCGGTTTTGATTGTTTCTCTGCACAATACCACCATGAGTGCGGCATGGTGTCCGACGGCCAGATCAGCTAGGCCATTTTACTCAAGACATGTCCATTTTTCCATCAATCATCTCATTCCATATTTCCCACACATTTCAATTCCTTCGGCACTAGTGGCCACAATAGTTATGTCATACTTGGCACTTGGCCACATTTCATAATTCGAGTTCTTTCCACATATTTTGCATCAAGATCAATTTTAACAACAGGACTTTCAATTCAAGATGACAAGTACACATGAGAGAAAACATGAATTATTGGCATATAGAGGCTGCAACATACCTTGGCAATTTAACACATATTCCATAACTTCAACACATCACCAAGTAACAACATAGCACAACGGGAAGCATTTGAATGAATATTACACTTAAAGTTTTCACAACACATGCACGTTTGAAATGTCCTCTCCTACATCAATCAAGAATTGAAACATGCACCAATTGTAGGGGATCCATGGGAGTTCAGTTTCTAAGAAGAGGGGACTTTAGCCATACATACCTTAAAGAGCTTTTAGGCAAATTCTACTTTTTCAAGTCATCTTAAAACACTTGAGTCGAGGCTCGTTTCGTCACCTGTTTCATATATTTTGTCATTTCATAGGCATCACTAGGCACAATTATAGATGTTATCCACAGTCTATTTCCCCAGTTCATTTAACTCATTTCCAAGCATCTTTATAGTTATCATCAACTAGACACAATCAATCAAGACATTTAGTACACATATGAGCAATTAAGAGTATTAAGCATATTGAGTTTTTCTCACCAAGTTGGTGTACCAGTTTTCATTTAAAATACAACTCAAATCCATGCCATTTTAATAAGCAACCCATACTTTAAACATCAATCGTTCAATATAAGGCTCGTTCGGAATAGTCAAGTTTATGAGTTTATAGGGGATAACCCGGAATGTAGAAATTAGGGATTTGGACTGATCATACTTAACTTACGGAAACATTATGGAATTCAATTCCAAGAGGTAAAGTTTAGCCCACATACCTGGTTGAGCTTTCCTTAAGTTACTACAACGTTTCAGAAATTCTAGCAATCCCAATCTACTTTGTGACATAACAAAATCAAACACTAATTAGGAAGATATTCATGGTTTCAGCTCATTTGAGCATTTTATCAAATACTAATTGTGCATCTTGATTTCAAAGCTCTTCTACAATATTTCCTTCATTCCCCAACCTAATCTTTACGTATTTATGTTCAACAATTTTTCCATAAACCTAATTTGTGCATGCATGTATACATAACACTATTACACCCAAGAATCATACCTCAATAACCCAGCGTATAACCCAAACTCGAAATTAAAGTCTAGTGTATAGAACCTTACCTCTTAGATGAAGATCTTGTGATTGGTTTTCTTGATTCTTGAAGATTAAGGAAAGATTGAATGGTTAGAATTTTAGGCTTCATCCTTCTTTCTCTAAAATTCTCTTACCTCTCTCTAAAATCATCAGAATATTGCCCCAAATAAAGCTCCAAAGCCTATTTATCAAAATGAGGCCGAGTTATGAAAATAGAATAATTAACCCTCCGAACTCGGGTCTGCGGTCGCATAATGGACCACACAGTTGGTATGCGAGTTTCATAATGCACCGCAAAACTGGTGCCTAGAACTGGGCTACATTGGTCCATTTTTGACCATTTTTGTGGTCGCAGATCAATTATGCGAACCACATAATGATTTTGCTATCGCAGAATTTGCCATGATATCGCATTTTGCTAGCCTTTGGTAATTTGATCATAACTTTGCGTAAAAATGTCTAAATGACGAGCGGTTTGAAGCGTTAGAAGCTAGACTCAAAGATCTTTAATTTGATATGTTGTTCATCACATAACACCTTATATATATTTATATATGCTTGTCCAAATTGTGGACTTGTACGAACTCATTTGGAATTTTATCCCATTATATAATTTTCTAACTCGACTTAGACTTAGGCCTCCCATTAGACCCCACATTACTTATTATATGACTTATACACTTATTTACCAAATCCAATTGATGTCCATCATGTTAATGACACGTAAAATATTATAATTAGCCTATCTGGCACCACGAAATTCTAAATTACTTAACGAAATTGTCCGGGACCTTACATATCCGATAAGGGTGCTTAGCCATGTGTATGCTTGTGCAAGTGTCCTAACATAGTTCATACCATCTAGTAAGCATAAAGAAAAGAACGAACAACACATAGAATGTTTACACATGGATAGGATCAATGAAAAGAAACAACTCAGACATAGTAATAATAATAGGGGATCTCCAGGATACAGTCCCGTAGTCCCAAACATAAATGTGTAGGGGAATCTACCCAAATACCGTTCTGTAGTCCCAAAGTAAATACGCAGAATAGAGGGATCTACCGGGATATCGTCCTGTAGTCCCAAACGTAAAAGTGTAGGGGGATCTACCGGAATACCGTTCCGTAGTCCCAAAGTAAATATGCAGAACAGAGGAATCTATCGGGATACCGTCCCGTAGTCCCAAAGTAAATATGCAGCGCAACCAACAGAAATAATAGTTACAATACGGCAGAAACCTTGTACATCACCACAACAAGTAAAAAGGAAAAAATGACAATAATACAAAGTACGATGAGTAAATTAACTCAAGAACTTTAAAACATAAAGAAACGGTAGAACCAATTCACAAGGAATAACCATAATAAAGAATGCTAGGCATAAAGGGAACAGTTCAACATGGGAAAACTAACATGTAGCAACAACCACACAATATACAAGTTAACAATAAGGAAGCCAACACGCGTCAAATAGTTCCAAATAAAGGCAAGTCAACTAAGATATATGTTATCTAAACTCCTTTTAAGTTTGAGCAATTGCGAAGGATATTCAACAATTCAAATAATGGTATGGAACATAAGATAATCATCACTCCAATTAAGACAAAACAATTATAGGATGAGACAATAACAATTTCAATTAAAGATAAGCAGTTATGAAAAGATAGCATGACGATAGAAGAGGCAAAATCTTTAGTTAAGCCAAATAAGAGTCAAATAGGCAATAAGAGTGAATCATAAAGCAATTAATTCTAACTAAAGCATGTAGAAGTTCAACCAGCAAATAGCAACTCAAACGTATCACGAACAACTTCATACACAATGAGTATAAGGACCTAAGAACCTTAAAGGCCAACTTTTCACAAATATGTCCGAGCACGGACTCGTCACCTTGCGTACACGAACTACAATCAACATAGACGACTCAAATCCTAAGGGAAAATCCCTCACACAAGGTTAGGCACGATACTTACCTCAAAAAAGACAGACCGATACTCTAAAATGCGCTTCTCAGGTGAAAAGACCTCTGGACGGCTCAAATCCAACAAAAATAACTTTAAACACAAATAAAACTCATAAGAAACTATTCCGGATCATAACGTCTCAATCTTTAACAAAATCCAAAAAATGGTCCAAACGTCGTCCCTCGGGCCCATACCTTGGAACCGGATAAATTTTACAAAAACTGAATCCCCATTCCGATACGAGTTCAACCATACAAAAATTATCAAATTTTGATACCATTTGGTCCCTCAAATCAAGATTTTTCATTTTAGAAATTTTCTTCAAAATCCAATATTTCCCTCAACCCAAAACGCAGTTTAAATGATGAAAACAAAGGTAAAATCATGGAATATGTTAAATTCTAGGTGAAGAACACTTACCCAATCGATTTTCTTGAAAACCCCAAAAAGAAGCTCCCAAAATGGAAGTCCAAAACTCAAAATATGAAGAAAATGGCCAAACCCTCGATGAAAAGGATTCTGCCCAGCACTTCCGTATCTTCGGACACTTAAGCGCATCTGTGCCATCACATTTGTGGGCAAACGTTCGCATTTGCGAACTTGACTTACAGGACTAGCTCCGCATCTATGGACAATTAGCTGCATCAGTGGCACCACAGAAGCGATAACAGGAGCGCAGAAGCGGACTCCTTCGCAGATGTGATAGACCTACCGCAGAAGCGGTTTTGCACCTGCGTTCCAGCATTCGCAGAAGTGAGCTAGCTTTAGGCCTCAAAGATTGCAAATGCAATCATGCTCACGCAGAAGCGGAGCCGCACCTGCGCTCCAAGGTCGCAGGTGCAAAAACACCAGAAATCATACATGTTCCAAAACCATGCAAAACATCCGAAACTCGTCTGAAACACACCCGAGGCCCCGGGACCCTGTCTACACACACAAACAAGCTCTATAACCTAACAAAGACTCGCTCAAGGTCTCAAAACATATTAAACAATGCCAAAAATGTAAATCGTACCATAAATCGAACTATAAACTTCCAAATCTTCCAACTTTGAAAACTCGTGCCGAAACTAATCAAACCAACCCGGAATGACGCCAAATATTGCGGAAAAGTCTCAAATGACAAGACGGAGCTGTTCCAACTCTTGGAATTGCATTTTGACCCCGATATCATAAAAGTCAACTATGGGTTAAACTTCTCCATTTTCCAAACATCAACTTTTCCAACTTTTGCCAAAATGCCTCAAATTACCCTACGAGCCTCCAAATCCGAATACAAACGCACACCTAAGTCCCAAATCGCCATACGAAGCTGTTGAGATTATCCAAAATTCATCCCGGAGCCATTTACATAAAAGTTAAATTTTGGTCAAATTCTCACTGCTTAAACTTTCAAAACTAAATTCCCTCTTCCAATTCAACTCTGAATCATTCGGTAACTGAAATTCAACCATGAACGCAAGTCGATACACATAATATGAAGTTATTCAAGACCTTACATTACCAAACGGAGCTTAAATTCTCAAAACTGCCGGACGGGTCGTTACATGTCATTCCTATTGTAGTTATTGTATCTTGTTCCCCTTTCACATCTCCCCTCCCTACTATACATATTAGATCTCTATTTTGTTGTTGTTTGGTACATAATCTCTACATTTGTACATGTTTAATTATGTGAGTGTCATGTCATAGCTTCGTCGCTATCTCGTCGAGGTTAGGCTTGATACTTACGGAGTACATTGGGTCGGTTGTACTCATACTACACTCTGCACTTCTTGTGTAGATTTTAGTACTGGTCCCAGGTGTACGTGAGGTGCTTTAGCTCTGATTATCACATTCGGAGACTTGAGGTAGATTTGCTGACGACCGTAGACCTTGAAGTCCCCTTCCTCTTTCCTCTTGTACTGTTCATTTCATTCAAAATAGTTGTATTTATTTCAAACTTTATTTGTAGAACTTCTAGTAGCTCATGCACATGTGACACCAGATCCGGGTTATACTTAGATATTTTGGTTATTATGCCTTTTTACACTTTACTCCATTTTTATTTCAGTTTAATTGGTATTAATTACTTGAAGTTGGCTTGCCTAGGGAGTGGAATGTTAGGCGCCATCACGGTACCAAAGGCAGGAATTTTGGGTCGTGACAAGTTGGTATCAGAGAACTAGGTTACATAGGTCTCACGAGTCACGAGCAAGCCTAATAGAGACTTGAGGATCGATACGGAGACATCTATACTTATATCCAAGATGATATGAAGTTTAGGAACAATTTCACTTCTATTTTTCTCTATCGTGCGATTTTTATTCTATCATTGGTGATTGAACTCTTCTATTATTGTTCTCTCACAGATGGAGAGAACATGTACTGCATCTACAGCAGGACAACACCTGGAGCCCCTAGTGGCAGCTCCTACTAGGGGCAGTGGTAGAGGCCGAGGTCGCGCCAGAGGCCGAGCTCAGCTTAGAGCTCGAGCAACAACACCAACAATGAAGCCTCATGTAGATTTTGATAAGGAGGTTCTGGCTCCGACTGTACCCCTCGATAAATCTACGGACTTGCTCTCTAACTGTGGAAACCAAAGCAGGTGCATGATAGGAAAACTCATTTAACCTAAGGGCATACTTTGACACCGTTATAGTCCCTTGACGCAACTGCTCGAGTTCCATGCATCTTGCATCCCGGAGGGTCTGGGTAACAAACACCCTAAAAAGCATATCGAAAAACTAAGCCCAAGTGAGTGGCACTGCATTAGTTAGCCTACCCTCCTCTTAAGCATGCCAGCACCTATATGCTACCCTTGACAACTGAAATGCATTAAAGCCAACTCCGCTCACCTCCATAATGCCCATAGTACGAAGAATATAGTGGCACTTGTCTAGAAAACCTTGTGTGTCCTCAGTAATTGCGCCACTGAAAGTAGGAGGATCATATTTCTTGAACCTATCAAGCCTCTTCTTCTCCTCCTCTAATGCCTCTAGCCTAACCTCAGGCTGAACCGGGATAATGGGTTGTACCGGTATAATACACTTAACCTGACCAATATAAGCCCGCTGATCTGGAGTACGGGCGGTGGGAGTCTGAGCTCCACCACTAGTCTGTGAAGTAGTTGGTACAACTAAGATCAGTATCGCATAATCTAATTTACCATAGATGCACAGGAATTGTGCTAAAGTCTCCTGAAGTCCAAGGGTAGCAAGAGGCACCTTCGGTGCCTGTCCCCCAATCAGAGCTACTCGTGGCTCCTCACCTGCTCTAGTAGGTGCTCTAGTTATGGCATGTTCCCCTCCTTTGCCTATACCTTATACCCGGCCTCTCACAACTCTAGTAGGGGACGCATGTGTTTGCTCAGCTGATCCAGTAGTGAGTTTCCTCACCATCTGGGGGAGAATAGATATACAAATGCTCAAACTGCAAAATAAATAAATTCGCACGATAGGAATGAAAGAACTGGGATCTTCCTTATAGTGCTGTAGCCTCTCGATGATAGGGACAAACGTCTTCGTACCGATCTGCAATACTTTACAGAACTTGCTTGTGACTCATAGAACATATAAACCTAGAGCTATGATACCAATTTGTCACGACCCAAAATCCCACCTTAAGAATCGTGATGGCACCTAGTCTCTAAAACTAGGTAAGTTGGTTACTTCCAATAATTAAACCAATAAACAATATATTTTTAAAGTAGAGTTTAATATAAATGCTGAAATAAAGGTGACACAAGCCTACATGGTAATAATCACAATAATCCTCCCAAGACTAGGTAGTACAGAGTCACAAACTCTACCAAATATATAAAATTAACTAAAAATACAATACTATTAGGATAGACAATTAACCGTAATAATGTAAGGAAAGGACTCCAAGGGACTACAGCGATCGAACAACTCTACATTAAATCCTCGTGATCAGGAAGCTAACATTGCCTAGGTCCACAACCTCCAACACCTGGATCTACACAAAAATATGCAAAAGCGTAGCATGAGTACACCACAATCGGTACTTAGTAAGTATCAATAGTAACCTCGGTGGAGTAGTTAAAGGTATAAGTCAAGACACCTACTAGACATAATAACTTGTGCAATATATCAGCATAAGGCTAATAATGGAAGCGAGAAATAGTAAATGGTATCAAGGAATAAACATGTGGTAAAATAGTAAACTAATCCGAACACGGTTAAAGTACTAGTGAAACCAATTAAGAAAAACATATGACAACCAAGTAATCAAGTCGTTCTAACACAAGGTTAACAACAAAATTACTCTGAGGTACCACTCCTCATAACTACTAGCCATAAATTCGAAATCATAACTCATATACACATGGCACCTCATTCGCACATTATACATCACAATCGTACAGACAAGAATTTCGAATAATAAAGCTTCGATCTTTCATAAAAATTCAAAAGTGATCCCAAAAGTTCAACCTCGGCTCCGCACCTCGGAACCCGGCAAAACTCATAAATTTCGAACACTCATTTCCATATGGGTCCAACCGTACCAAAGTCATCTAATTCTGACCCCAAATTGGCCTTCAAATGATCAATTTATGTTTTAGAAAAGTTTTTACAAAATTCCCAATTTCTCAAACTCAAATTACTAGTTAAAAGATAAAAACAAAGATGCAATCATGAATAACTAACAAATGCGAGTCAAAAATATTTATCCTAATCTAAATCGTGAAAATCCCCTCCAAAATCGTCAAAAACCAAACTCTCTAATTCAAAGAGTGGTAAAATAAGAAAAACCCTCGAAATAGAGTACTATATAATTCTACCCAATAAAACACATCGCGATCGTAAGACTTTCATCGCGATCGGGAACAAGAAACAACACTGCCTCACAAATTCACTACGCAAACGCGACATCAGGGGTGCAAATAGAATGCACCATAACCCAAGCTAACGCGAAGAGCAAAGTACCTAGCCTCCCCAACATGGTCGTCCACTACGCGATCACGGCCCTCTATCGCGAATGCACTGATTCAACATCCACAGATATGCGATCGCGGAACATACACTGTGAACATGAAGAAGGAAAATTTTTAGTCTTCAAAAATGTACGCAATCGCTAAGAAGAACATTAGACACCAACCATCAGTAGTCCAAAACATGAAGAAATGGCCCGTAGCCCATCCGAAGCACACCTGAGGCCTCCGGGACCCCGTCCGAACATACAAACAAGTTCCAACAAATAACACTGACCTACTAAAGGCCCCAAATCACACATAACAATATTTAAACCATGAATCGTACATCAAATCAAGCTTAACGAACTAATAAATCTTTAACTTCTAAAAATCATGCCGAACCATATCAAATCAACGCTGAATGACTTCAAGTTTTGCATGAAAGTCCTAAATGACACAACGGACCTGTACCAACTCCCAAAATCACAACCCGAGCCCAATATCAGTAAAGTTAACCCTCGGCCAAACCTACCAACCTTCAACTTTCCAACTTTCACCAAAAAGTACCAAATAAACCTATGTACCTTCAAATCCAGATTCGAAAATACACCTAAGTCCAAAATCACCATACAAAGCTATTAAAACCATCAAAACTCCATTTCGGAGGTTTCTACACAACTCTAATCAACTCTTACAACTTAAGCTTTTAAAATGAGAATCATTCTTCCAAATCAACCCTGAACCACCCGGAAACTGAAGTCAAATATACATGCAAGTCATAATACATCATATGAAGCAACTCAAGATCTCAAAGCTTTGAACAGAATGCTAAATCTCAAAATGACTGGTCGGGTCGTCATATTCTCCTCCTCTTAAACAAATGTTTATCCTCGAACGTGTCAATAGTCGCTCCAAAATCATCGAATCATTGAATGAACTGACTATACACACATTTACGGGTGATTCCACATCACCCCAAACCACATAATCCCAACAATACCATCTCGACTGAAGATTTTCACTTCAACCTTAACCAATAAGCCTAAAAACCAAATTTTAACATTCAAGCATCCCCTAAAGTACCGTTTTACACACATACACCCTGCATCATCCTCCACCAACTGCATCAAACCATAAGTATGCTCACACGGTATAACAACACGCAACACATAACCTATGTGCCTATAACAACACCTTTGACTACAATAGTTGCACATAATTAAACACAACACCGGTAAATAACCTCATATCAATTAGAACCTTGTTCCAAACCTTCCCAACGCTTCGAATGATATAAGAAACATGTAAATCTCATAACTACTCACCCAATAAACTAGTCACATCCCACACCGCCTAGACACATATGATGCAATCCGTATCGAACCATCACAACTTGAATACAACTAAATATGGAAAGAGAGACATATGAGAGAGCTACCCAACAAATCCGGCATGCCCAACTCCCTATCAGTATACCATACTACAAATCCATTCCACACGGGAAAAACAAAACATATGAACTAATCAAAAAGGATCTCATCCAAATATAACTCCACAGCGACACGTAGCCCGGTCCAGACATATTGATCTACACAAAAAATACGTGGATCTCATCCCCAGCTCTGAATCACAAGTAGAGTAGACATCACACCAACCAAAAACCTTTCACTGACTCAATTCCCCGGAACAAAATCACAACACTTAAAGGACTTTACATACCGGTAAATCATCTAAATCACAAGTTGTAGTCAAAACATCCAGAAATCACATCAAAACCTATCGTATTATGCAACACAAAGTTCATCATAATCTCATAACTCTTAACAATGAATAATCCAGAATAACAGATACGGTCTACCACAATAGAATCTTGCAACAGGTGTAAACACATACACAATGTACAAGATTCACGAAACACATCCATATATGAGGCAAGATATGAGGACTTATACCAATGAATATGACCCATATCAAATAAAACTGATACATGTTTGTGACAAACCGCATTATGTGGTGTAGTGGCCCCGACCCTACCTGGAAAAGCATTATAATGGGCCTGGCCTCCCCCTCTAGGATGTCCTTTACCGGCCTGTCCTCCACCTCTAGGCGGCTGTGTAGGTGGAGTAGCAACAGGAGTTAAACCTATAACCTGAGTGCTATGATGAAATCTACCTCTCCAGAGTCTGTGAGAATCTCTCATGACGTGTGTAGTATCACTACACCCATAACAACCCCTATGGGAGCATGGCTATTGGTACTAGATCAACTCTTACAACTTAAGCTTCTAAAATAAGAATCATTCTTTCAAATCAATTCTGAACCACTCGAAAACCAAAACCAGTCATACACACAAGTCATAATACATTATATGAATCTACTTAAGATCTCAAACTACCGAACAGAACTCTAAAGCTCAAAACGATTGGTCAGGTCATTACAACAATACTAAAATTCATAACCAATAATGGATAATTGGAAGAAGAAAGGAAAAACTCGTTGCTGAATCTGTTGCCCTGCTTCTTACATATTTTCCCTCTCCAAAGTCTTCTCTAATCCTAAAGTAGTATCTCCTACCATTAAAAGTTCTGTAAAAATAACGTTTAGAATGTATTTATATGACCTAGGTAGGGTCGAGGGTCGTCCAATGCAATCCAATCTCGAATAGGAAAACTGAAATTTGTGTCCACACTTGCACGTCGCGCTCTCATAGACATGGATTCAGCCTTTGAATATTTTCTATTTCACAAAACGATCCTTGACTTCGCTTTACATTGCTATTTTGT
The DNA here is from genome assembly GCF_000715075.1 of Nicotiana tabacum. Taxonomy (NCBI): domain Eukaryota; kingdom Viridiplantae; phylum Streptophyta; class Magnoliopsida; order Solanales; family Solanaceae; genus Nicotiana; species Nicotiana tabacum. The sequence goes on along the minus strand of NC_134089.1, from coordinate 47,062,408 downwards.
GCACTCAATTGTCTCTTTTTTCGTCTGTTTTCGTGCCATGCGCAAGAATGTATGAGCTCTCCGTTCTTCCATCTTTTCCTTTTTGCAACAAATTGATATCTTTTGATCACTTATCATCCAAATTTACTCCTACATACTAGAAACACGTAATGAACATATTTCACTTCAAAAATCATGTAATCTCTTGCAACTCACACAAGAAATAATATGCAAATATATTAAAAAGCATGCACTTTTCATCATTTATCTGACGTTCATTGTTATGTTTAATATTTTCAATACTGAACTAATTAGTTATTATATTGTAGTTTTAGAAGTTAGGAATTCAACATCTAATATTTCATAAATTTTAGTAGTTTTCACATATTATGCTTTTCATATATTAAAAACCATGAGTTAATTATTATCGAAAACCCATTGAACAAAAATTAGCTTAACTCTTTCTTAAGAACAAAAGACAAGGCTATATAAAATAGCATATCACTATTTTTCATCTTTTCTATTTTTATTTCTAATGTCATTTCAAACTAGTATTTCCTTATTTTTCTTCGATAATTATGCTACAATTTAATTGAAAGTACTATCTGACAAGTGAGATGCAGAAGCAGTTCAAATTCAAAAAATAGAACCATCAAAAATTGCGTTAGAGTGATAAGTATTCGTCCATGCTTAATCATCGAATTTAGATCTCGTATTTGGATATGGAATCACCTTTGATAGGAAGAGTTTTACTTCCCTTCCTCCACCCCCACCCTTTCTAAATCTAATTTTTCAGTACAAATATAAATTAATCAGGTCCCATAGCAGCTATTAAACATAGAGAGGAAAAAAGGAACTCTAGAAACGGTAGAACCATATAGTTAATATTGGAAGAATAATAATAATTGGTTAGCCAAAAATGTTGATGTGTAATATACTTAACAACTTCGTGTTATTTAAAGTATTGTTGTGGTCAGTGGCGGAGGCACGATCTCCGCGAAGGGGGTTCAAAATGAAGAAAGTTATAAAATATTGAAGCTAGTGGAAATTGAATCTATGACCTTACAAAGGTTTTGAACCCCCTCGAACATTAGCTATACTTTTGGGGTGTGTTAAGGGGATTCAAAACTCAATATATAAAAGTAAAAAATAAATTTTGCCTTATATATACAGTATAATGTTTTGTCGAAGGGGTTCGGCCAAACCCTCTTTCCTGTCACGACCCGAATTCCCCATCCTCGGGAGTCGTGATGGCGCCTGCTCATGAAATCTAGGCAAATTGAGTATTGTAGATTCATTATCATTTTTCCTTAACCTTTTAACATTTACGAATTAACATGTGATCAACAGCGAAATAGCTATAATAAATAGAAATGCGGAAGACAAAAACTAATAGTTTAACCAAATACTAGTACAAAATCCAACATACAACTCTACCCAAAATTGGTGTCACAATGTCACGGACCATCTACGAATACTACAAATAGCGGTCTGAATGAAAATATAAATCTGTCTTTGAAATACATAAAAACAGAATGGAAAGATAGAAGGGGGATGCCAAGGCCTGCGGACGTTTGTAGGACTACCTCAGGCCTCCGCCGCTGGACTAAAGGTAGCAACCCCACTATGGTCCAAAAGCTCCAGCACCGGGATCTGCACACAGTGCAGAGTGTAGTATCAGCACAACCGACCCTATGTGTTGGTAAGTGTCTAATCTCGGAGAAGTAGTGACGAGGCTAGGATAAGACTACCAAATAAACCTATGCAGTTATATCATATACAACAAATAATAACGATAGAAACTAGCAGTTAAAGATGAGAAGGGGAAACATGCTCAGGGGAATATCATGTACAAATAGAAATTTAGTAAAGGGACATATGGAACACCAAAATTCAACTATAAGCAAAAATAAAGAGAACAATAACAAGTGCATGACATCACCCTTCGTGCTTTTACTCTCGTTCTCACTATAATAAATTAATATATTTGGCACGGTATCACCCTTCGTACTTTTACCTCACATAATCATGGCATGGCATTATCCTCCGTGCATTATCACTCATATCATGGCACGACATCACCCTTCGTGCTTTTATATTTACAATATCGACACGACATCACCTTTAGTACATTAACACTCACTCACAAATATCACGCACGACATCAACCTTCGTGCTTTTACACTCTTCCTTACCGAAGCAACAATCATAAAGCAATTCAGGCAAGGGAATCAATAAAATCACAATAGAATCCCGGCAAGGGAAGAATAGTATAACAATAATATCCTGGCAAGGGAAGCAATATCATAAAAAATAACATTCCGGTAAGGGAAACAATATCATAAACCTTTTCTCAGCTAAATTCTCAACTTGAGTCAATGCTCTACAATGTTCAATTACCAAGAACACTTCCATAAGCCTTGTTCAACATTAGAAATCATCATAATAAACATGGACAATACATAATGAGGTCACAACAATCATAGTATAAGACGCACATGCATGCTTGACACCGATGTATAGGTACTCGTTACCATACCTATACATCGTACTCAACAATTAATACATATCAATTAAGACTACAACTCCTATTCCCTCAAGCTAAGGTTAGACCAAACACTTACCTCAATGCCACGAACATAATCAAGCCTCAACTACCGCTTTACCTCTTGATTCCACCACCAACCCACTTATATCTAGTCACAATTTACTTAATAACATTAATAAATACTAAACAAACCAATTCTAATGCATAAAAATATGTTTTCAAATGATTTCCGCAAAAAGTCAAAAATCGACCCCGAACCCGCTCGGTCGAAACCCAAAGTTTGAACCAAAACCCGATCACCCATTCACCTAAGAAATTAAATATATAATTTGTTTTGAAATCGGACATCAAATCGAGGTCCAAATCCCCAAATAGTGAAAATCCTAAGTTCTACGCAAAAACACCCAATCCCCCCATGAAAACCCTTGATTTTGAATTGCAATCATGTAAAAAAGTGTTATAGATTGAAGAAAATGAGTTAGAAATGACTTACTAATGATTTGGAGAAGAAATTTTCTTTGGAAAATCGCCCAAGAGAGCTTAGGGTTTGAGAGAGTTTGAAAAATGAAGAAATTTCGTCTAAGCTATAATTTGCACAAGTGCAGATATCGCATTTGCGATGTCAGGTTTGCAAATGCGAACTTGAAAATGCAGCCTAGGCTTCGCAAATGCGAAGGTAGCCCTGCCTTGCTTTCTTCGGAAATGCGAATTACCATTCGCAATTGCGGTACCTATTGAAGTCGCATTTGCGACATTGAACCTCGCAAGTGCGAAGGTCTCCCTGCCCAGCCCATCTTCGCAATTGCGATATTTTTTTCGCAAATATGAGATGCAATTGCGAAGCCTGCAGACCTGAATTACACCAGCAATTTTTCTTAAGTTCAAAACACTCTGTGGCCTATCCAAAACTCACCAGAGCCCTCGGGGCTCCAAAGCAAATATGCACGCAAGTCCAATAACATTATACGGACTTGCTTGTGCGATCAAATCATCAAAATAACATCAACAACCATGAATTCAACCTCAAATTCATAAATTTACTCATGAACATCAAAAATTATATTTTCTCAACTATACGTCCGATTTTTTACCAAACAAATTCTGATCTTTACCAAATTTTACAGATTCAACTTAATTATTATTTTAAAATTGTACCGGGCTCCGAAACCAAGATACGGGCCCGATACCTTTAAGAAATTACATCAATTCACTTCTAAAAGCCTTTATATTTTTCAGCAAACCATTTTCTTTAAAAATTCTTTTCTCAGGCTTGGGACCTCGAAATTCGATTTCGGGCATACGCCCAAGTCCCAAATTTTACTACGGACCCTACGAGATCGTCGGATTACTGGTCCGGGTTTTTTCACCAAGAATATTGACCAAAGTCAACGTTAATCAATTTTAAAGGCCAATTTTCTTATTTTATTTAGATTTCACGTAAAAGCTCTTTGGAAACGTGCTCGGACTGTGCATGCAAATCGAGGTGAGACAAAAAGAGGCTTTTAATGCCTCGGAACACAGAATTTACTTTCAAAATGAGTGATGAGTCATCACATTCTCCACCTCTAAAACAACCATTCGTCCTCGAACGGACATAAGAAAAGTACCTGAGTCGGAGAAAAGATGGGGATATCTGCTCCGCATATCGGACTCGGACTCCCAGGTAGTTGCCTCGGCAGGCTGACCTCTCCATTGAATACGAACAGAAGGGAAACTCTTCGATCTCAACTGATGAACCTGCCGGTCTAGAATAGCTACATGCTCCTCCTCATAGGACAAGTCCTTGTCCAACTGGACAGTGCTGAAGTCTAATACGTGGGATGGATCCCGTGATACTTCCGAAGCATGGACACATGAAACACTAGATGCACGGCTGATAAACTCGACGACAATGCAAGTCTGTAAGCCATCTCTCCTACTCGATCTAGAATCTCAAAAGGACCAATGAATCTAGGGCTTAGCTTGCCCTTCTTTCCAAATCTGATCACGCCCTTCATAGGCAACACCCGAAGCAATACCCGCTCACCGACCATGAATGCCATGTCACGAACCTTACGGTCGGCATAACTCTTTTGCCTGGACTGAGCTGTACGAAGACTATCCTGAATGATCTTGACCTTGTCCAATGCATCCTGTACTAGATCCGTACCCAACAACCAAGACTCTCCTGGCTCAAACCACTCAACCGGCGACCGACACCACCTACCATATAAAGCCTCATAAGGAGCCATCTGGATGCTCGACTAGTAGTTGTTATTATAGGCAAACTCCGCTAAAGGCAAGAATTGATTCCACGAGCCTCCAAAGTCAATAACACAAGCTCGGAGCATATCCTCCAAAATCTGAATACTACACTCAGACTGCCCATCCGTTTAAGGATGAAATACTGTGCTCAATTCGACCCGTGTGCCCAACTCACGCTTAACTGCGCTCCAAAAATATGAGGTAAACTATGTAGCTCGGTCCGAAATAATAGACACGGGAACAACATGAAGACAAAAAATCTCCCGGATATAGATCTCAGCTAACGTCTTAGAAGAATAGGAACTGCCATAGGAATGAAATGTGCTGACTTGGTCTGCCTATCAACAGTAACCCACACTGCATCGAACTTTCTTTGAGTCCGTGGGAGTCCAACAACGAAGTCCATAGTGATACGCTCCCACTTCCACTCAGGAATCGCAATCTTCTGGAACAAACCACCAGGTCTCTGATGCTCGTACTTTACCTGCTGACAATTCAAACAATGAGCCACATATGCAACAATATCCTTCTTCATCCACCTCCACCAATAATGCTGCCACAAATCCTGATACATCTTAGTGGCGCCCGGATGAATAGAGTACTGGGAACTATCGGCCTCCTCTAAAATCAACTCTCGAAGTCCATCCATGTTAGGTACACAAACTCGACCCTGCATCCTCAAAACTCCGTCATCTCCAAATGTAACCTTCTTGGCATCACCGTGCCACATTGTGTCCCTAAGGACACACAAAGGAGGATCATCATACTGTCGATCTCGGATAAGCTCAAATAATGAAGAACGAGAAAATGTGCAAGCTAACACACGGCTGGGCTAAAAAACATCCAATCTCACGAACTGATTGGCCAAAGCCTGAACATCTAAAGCAAGCGACCTCTCACCAACCGGAATATATGCAAGAGTGCCCATGCTGGCTGACTTTCTACTCAAAGCATTAGCCCCCATGTTGGCCTTCCCCGGATGATACAAGATGGCATTATCATAGTCTTTCAACAGCTCTAACCACCTCCTCTTCCTCAAATTTAGCTCCTTCTGCTTGAACAAGTACTGTAGACTCTTGTGATCCGTGAACTCCTCACATAACACGCCATATAAATAGTGCCTCCTAATTTTCAGCATGTGAACAATGGTTGCTAACTCTAAATCATGAACTAGATAATTCTTCTCATGAATCTTCAACTGTCGCGAAGTATACGCAATGACCTTGCCATCATGCATTAACACCGCACCAAGACCAATACGAGATGCATCATAATAAACTGTGTATGGCCCTGAACCTATAGGCAATACCAACACCGGCGCCGTAGTCAAAACTGTCTTGAGCTTCTGAAAGCTCGCCTCACACTCGTCCGACCACCTAAACTGGGCACCCTTCTGGGTTAACCTGGTCATCAGGGCTGCAATAGATGAAAATCCATCCACAAACCGACGGTAATAGCCTGCCAAACCCAAGAAACTTCGGATCTCTATAGTTGATGCGGGTCTAGGCCAGTTCTTGATTGCCTTTATCTTCTTTGGATCCACCTGAATACCCTATGCTGATACAACATGACCCAAGAATGCAACTGAACTCAACAAAACTCACACTTCGAAAACTTAGCATACAACTGACTATCTCTTAAAGTCTAAAGAACAACTCTTAGATGTTGCTCATGCTCCTCCCCGCTGCGGTAATAGATCAAAATATCATCAATGAAGACTATCACAAATGAATCCAAGTAAGGCTTGAACACTCGATTCATCAAATCCATGAAAGCTACAGGGGCATTTGTCAACCCGAATGCCATCACCAAAAACTCATAATGCCAATACTGAGTGCAGAAAGCTGTCTTAGGGACACCAGATGCCCTAATCCTCAACTAATGGTAGACATATCTCAAGTCAATCTTCGAAAATACCTTGGCACCCTGAAGCAGATCAAACAAATCATCAATCCTCGGCAATGGATACTTGTTCTTGATTGTGACCTTGTTTAACTGCCGATAATCTATACACATCCTCATCGATCCATCCTTTTTTTTAACAAACAGCACCGACGCACCCTAAGGCGAGACGGTGGGTCTAATAAAACCTTTATCAAGGAAGTCTTGCAACTGCTCCTTCAATTCTTTCAACTTTGGCGGGGCCATACAATATGGCAGGATAGAAATGGGCTGAGTGCCCGGGGCCAAATCAATGTAGAAGTCAATATCCCTGTTAGGTGGTATACCCAACAGGTCTGAAGGAAATACCTCAGGAAACTCACGAACAACAGACATAAAATCCATAGAAGGAACCTCGACACTAGAATCACAAACATACGCCAAATAGGTCAAACATCCCTTATCAACCATACGCCGAGCCTTCATATATGAGATAACCATGCTGGCAGAATGACCAGGATTCCCTCTCCACTCTAAACGAGATAAACCCGACAAGGCTAAGGTCACAGTCTTGGCATGATAGTCCAAGATTGCGTGGTAAGGTGATAACCAGTCCATCCCCAATATGATAACAAAATCAACCATATCCAAAAGTAACAAATCTACTCGAGTCTCAAGACCCACAATCACAACTATACATGAACGATGGACATGATCTACCACAATAGAATCACCCACCGGTGTAGACACATATATAGGAGCACTCAAGTAATCACTAGGCATGACCAGATACGGTGCAAAATAAGATGACACATAGGAGTATGTAGATCCTGGATCAAATAGAACTGAAGCATCTCTACTACAAATCAGAATAGTACTTGTGATAGCTGCATCGGAGGCCTCAGCCTCAGGCCTGGCTGGAAGAGCATAACATCGGGGTTAGGCCCGACCACTCTAAACTACATCTCAGGGACGACCTCCTATTGGCTGGCCTCCACCTCTAGTAGCCTGACCTCCACCTCTAACACCTCTACCTCCACCTCTAGCTGGCTGAGCGGGCGGTGGAACACTCAATGCCTGAACCATAACACGGGAACCCTGATGCTCACAGCTGTTCGGTGCTCGAGGGCAAAATCTAGAAATATGCCTCGTGTCACCACAAGTATAACAAGACCTCAGTTGCTGAGACTGCTGACCTTGACGGCCTGAATACCTACCCTGAAAACTCTGGAGTGGCAGTGCATTGATAGGAGCTGGTGGTGCACTGTATGGAAACTGATTATAATACTACATATGAGAACCATAACCACCTGGTGCACCATGAGAAACCTGAAGTGCTAAATGACATGGCCTAGAAGGATGGCCCCTACCAAAAGAATCTCCGCCTCCAGATGAGGCACCACTGAACCTGCCCGAATGGCGAGGCCTCTTGTCAGACCCCTGACCACTCCCATATGATAGAACCATCTCAACTCTCATGGCCACATTGGTCGCATCCTGAAAAGAAATCTCGTTCCCCATCTCCTTAGCCATCTACAATCGAATAGGCTGAACGAGTCCCTCGATGAACCTTATCACTCTATCTTTCTTTCTCTCAGTGGGAAGTATAAGAAGAGCATGACAGGACAAGTCAATGAATCTAGTCTCGTACTGAGTAACAGTCATAGAACCTTGCTGGAGATGCTCAAACTGCCTCCGATACTTCTCCCTCTGAGTGATAGGAAGAAAATTCTCCAGAAATAGCTGAGAGAACTGATCCCAAGTCAATGTCTGTGACCCAGATGGTCTAGCCAAACAATAATCTCTATACCAAGTCTTGGCTCATCCAGATAGACGAAAAGCAGCAAAGTCGACCCCATTGATATCCACTATCCCCATGTTCCGTAGAACCTCATGGCAGTTGTCCAAATAATCTTGGGGATCCACAGAAGATGTACCACCAAAGTAGTAGTAAAAATCTTGGTGAACCTGTCCAACCTCCACAAGGAATCAACAGACATAGCTGGCCCCTCACTAGCCTGTGCCATAACACCAGGCTGAACTACCCCAACTAGCGGAGCTGCTGGAGTCTGAAACTGTGGAGCCATATGCTCCGGAGTGCGAGTAGTAGGAGTCTGGGCTCCTCCTCCAGCCTGAGAGACGAATAGTGCTACAGGAAGAAAGCCTGCCTGGGCGACACTCTCCATAAGGCCCACTAGATGGACCAGAGTATCATGAAGTACCGGGGTGGCGATTAACCCCTTAGGGACCTGAGCTGGTCCTGTTGGAACTGTCTGGGATGGAACCTCATCGTCCAACTAAACCTGAGGCTCTGCCACTGGTGCTACTGCTCGAGCTCTAGGCTAAGCCCTGCCTCTGCCTTGGGCCCTAGCACGGCCTCAGCCTCTACCCCTCGCAGGAGCTGCTACTTGGGGCTCAGACTACTGGTAAGATGATAAAACGGTATGTGTCCTCACTATCTATGAAAGAACAGAGTGGAAGTTCAATTAGCATTGAGAAATCAAGTTGCACGACATGAAAGAATAGATGTGATGTTTTTCCTAACTGTGTAGCCTCTGGGGGATAAATACAGACGTCTCCATACCGATCCCTCAGACTCTACTGAGCTTGTCCATGAATTGTATGACCTAAGCAACCTAGAGCTCTGATACCAACTTATCACGACCCGGATTCCCCACCCTCGGGAGTCATGATGGCACCTACTCATGAAAGCTAGGCAAACTGAGTATTATAGATTCATTACCCTTTTTTCTTAACAATTTAACATTTACGAATTAACATGTGATCAACAGCGAAATACTTATAATAACTAGAAATGCGAAAGACAAAAACTAATAGTTTAACCAAATACTAGTACAGAATCCAATATACAACTCTACCCAGAATTTGTGTCACAATGTCACGGACCATCTACGAATACTACAAACAGCGGTCTGAATGAAAATACAAATCTGTCCCTGAAATACATAAAAACAGAATAGAAATATAGAAGAGGGACGCCAAGGCCTGCGGTCGTCTGCATGACTACCTCGGGTCTCCACCGCTAGACTGAAGGCAGCAACCTTACTGTGGTCCAAAAGCTCCAGCATCGAGATCTGCACAGAGTGTAGAGTGTAGTATTAGCACAACCGACCCCATGTGCTAGTACGTGTCAAGCCTAACCTCGGCGAAGTAGTCATGAGGCTAAGACAAGACTACCAAATAAACCTGTGTAGTTATATCATATACAACAAATAATAACGACAGGAACTAGCGGTTAAAGATGGGAAGGGGAAACATGCTCGGAGGAATATCATGCACAAATAGAAATTCAATAAAGGGGCATATGGAACACCAAAATTCAACTATAAGCAAGAATAAGGAGAACAATAATAAGTGCACGACATCACCCTTCGTGCTTTTACTCTCGTTCTCACCATAAGAATCAATATATTCGGCACAACATCATCCTTCTTGCTTTTACCTCACATAATCAGGGCACGACATTATCCTTTGTGTATTATCACTCATATCATGGCACGACATCACCCTTAGTGCTTTACATTTACAATATCTGCACGGCATCACCATTCGTGCATTAACACTCACTCACAAATATCACGCACGACATCACCCTTCGTGCTTTTACACTCTTCCTTACCGAAGCAACAATCATAAAGCAATTCAGGCGAGGGAATCAATAAAATCACAATAGAATCCCGACAAGGGAAGAATAGTATAACAATAATATCCTGGCAAGGGAAGCAATATCATAAAAAATAACATTCTGGTAAGGGAAACAATATCATAAACCTTTTCTCAGCTAAATTCTCAACTTGAGCCAATGCTCTACAATATTCAATTACCAAGAACACTTCCATGAGCCTTGTTCAACATTAGAAATCATCATAATAAACATGGACAATACATAATGAGGTCACAACAATCATAGTATAAGACCCACATGCATGCTTGACACCGATGTATAGGTACTCGTCACCATACCTATACATCGTACTCAACAATTAATACATATCAATTAAGACTACAACTCTTATTCCCTCAAGCTAAGGTTAGACAAAACACTTAACTCAATGCCACGAACACAATCAAGCCTCAACTACCGCTTTACCTCTTGATTCCACCACCAACCCACTTATATCTAGTCACAATTTACTTAATAACATTAATAAATACTAAACAAACCAATTCTAATGCATAAAAATAGGTTTTCAAATGATTTCCGCAAAAAGTCAAAAATCGACCCCGATCCCGCTCGGTCGAAACCCAAAGTTTGAACCAAAACCCGATCACCCATTCACCAAAAAATTAAATATATAATTTATTTTGAAATCAGACCTCAAATCGAGGTCCAAATCCCCAAATAGTGAAAATCCTAAGTTCTACGCAAAAACACCCAATCCCCCTATGAAAACCCTTGATTTTGAATTGAAATCATGTAAAAAAGTGTTATAGATTGAAGAAAATGAGTTACAAATGACTTACTAATGATTTGGAGAAGAACTTTTCTTTGGAAAATCGCCCAAGAGAGCTTAGGGTTTGAGAGAGTTTGAAAAATGAAGAAATTTTGTCTAAGTTATAATTTGCACAGGTGCAGATATCGCATTTGCGATGTCGGGTTCACAAATGTGACCCAGGCTTCGCAAATGCGAAGGTAGGCCAGCCCTGCTTTCTTCGCAAATGCGAATTATCGTTCGCAATTGCGGTACCTGTTGAGGTCGCATTTGCGACATTGAACCTCGCAAATGCGAAGGTCTCCCTGCCCAACCCATTTCCGCAATTGCGATATTTCTTCGCAAATGCGAGCTCGCATTTGCGAAGCCTGCATATCTGCAACACACCAGCTACTGCTCCTAAGTTCAAAACACTCTGTGGCCTATCCAAAACTCACCCGAGCCCTTGGGGCTCCAAACCAAACATGCACGCAAGTCCAAAAATATCATACGGACTTGCTCGTGCAATCAAATCATCAAAATAATATCAACAACCATGAATTCAACCTCAAATTCATAAATTTACTCAAGAACATCAAAATTTCTATTTTCTCAACTATACGTCCGATTTATACCAAATAAATTCCGATCTTTACCAAATTTTAAAAATTCAACTTAATTATTATTTTAAACTTGTACCGGGCTCCGGAACCAAGATACGTGCCCGATACCTTCAAGAAATTACATCAATTCACTTCTAAAAGCCTTTATATTTTCCAGCAAATAATTTTCTTTAAAAATTCGATTCCGGGCATACGCCCATGTCCCAGATTTTATTATGGACCCTACGAGACCGTCAGATCACGGGTTCGGGTCTGTTTACCAAGAATGTTGACCAAAGTCAATTTTACTCAATTTTAAAGGCCAATTTCCATATTTTACTTAGATTTCACGTAAAAGCTTTCCTAAAATGCGCCCGGACTGTGCGCACAAATCGAGGTGAGATTAAAAGAGGTTTTAAGGCCTCGGAACATAGAATTTACTTTCAAAATGAGTGATGACCTTTTGGATCATCACACTTCCGCCCCTAAATCCGTCCTTGCTTGTGGCCATATGACTAAGAGCTCGTTTGGCCAAACTGCCAAAATCTCCTTATTTTGAAAAGTACTTTTTTTTTCAGAAGTACTTTTTCCGAAAGTACTTTTTAAAAAAACAGTTTGTGTTTGACCAGTTCATTTAAGAAGTATTTTTTTGTAACATTTGATAAACAAATTGTGTTTGGCCAATCTTTCTAAAAAGTGCTTTTGAGTATCAAATTACCAAAAAAGACAGTACAAAGGTCTTATAATTATTTTAAAGAGAAAAATTAACTTAAATATTTATTGTAAGATACTTTTATTACATTATTTTATTTAATTAAAATATGCAATATAAAGTAAACATACATATTAAAGATTTAAATCAATTTTACATATATAATTATACCAAAGCATATAATATTATCTTGTATAATTACTTATTATTACATGATGACTTGAATAATTAAAATACATCATTCAGTCGGAATTAGAAGTCTATTCCACAAATTACTATATATTATAATCCACAATGAAATAATAAATAAAGTCACTTACATATGATAACATTTCTCAATAATTTCATCTCTACTTTCCTCCATATTAGTAGAAGACTTGCCTTACATTTCTAAAGGAATAACAGAAGGCTCATTTCCTTCCTCAATCTCTGCAGTAATATCTTTATTAGCATAATAGTTAAATTTCTTATCTGTAGAAGAATATTGTCGGATGAAATTACGTATAGCCATGGTAGTTATAATTAGATGATTCTGAGTGTCAAACTTGAAAGATGGCATGAAGCATAAAATAGAAATATAATTTTAATTATATTTAAAAAAAAATTCATAAAGAAAAATGATTTAATTCAAATTCAAAAAGAGTAACTAATTATTAACAACACATAATGTATAATTTTATTTTTTAAGAATTTAAATTCAAAAAAAAATTAATTATTACCTAACCTAACTAACTTTGTCCTAGATTGTCAAATGGCCTATTGTGAGGCTATCAATTGGCTTAACGTGGATGCTTTTTCTTCTTCTTTTAATAATAATATAGATAGATTATGCGATGCTATTATAAATTTATTGCCTATTTGTAGGTAATTTCTACAAATTAAATTTGATAAATATTTTAAAGATTCGGGAACTAATAGTATATAACAGAAGAAATTATAAATAATTATTTGTAGGAAGAGAATTGATAATTCAAAGAAGGATATAGATAATTTGCTTTAGTGTGAAAAAAGAAGAAGATAAATTGAAAAATTATAAGACATTACACAAACAAAAAATCAAAAACAAAAAAAGTCAATAAAGAATTTGGAAAGTTACAATATAATTCATGTATATGATATCTTTAATTTTAAAAGAATGATAAAAAATAGACACAAAAATGAAAAGAAAAAACTTAAATCGGTAAGGGATAATTTGGACAATATAAATTTATGGTGAGGATAGTTTTGTTTTGAATAAATTAATTTTCTGCTTCTACTTCTGCTTCTTGGAAGAAGCTAGAATTTTCTGCTTCTTCCGAAAAGCAGAAAAAATGTTTTTGCTGCTGACCAAAAGTACTTATCCGTCTTGGCCAAACAACTTAAATTTTTTGAAAAATACTTTTTTGAGAGAAAAAAGTATTTCTGGCCTCCAAGAAGCTTGGCTAAAAAAGCTCCAAGCCAATTGGGAAAATCATAATCAAAACGGTCAAACCGCGACGGGCCTAATACCAATTACTAGCTACCTAATCTTCAGGTCAAACAAAATTTAATACAATCCATTTTTGTAATACATGTATGATCATGACGGAGAAAAAGAATAAAGTTGTTGCACAAAACCATAGAGTCGTTATTTTATTTCGAGTTTAGGTTTTATCTAATAAGGTTTGAAAAGTTTCACACAATATTTAGGTTACGTAATTTAAAAAGAGTGTATATGACATGTTGTTAAGCTGCGTTATTGTAACGTAATCAATCAAGAACAACTTCTTTAGTCAAAAGTTGGTAGAGATTATTAGCTTGTATTTTAAACATTTGTCATTGCTAATTCCCCCCTATGAATTGACAAAATTCTTATACATAATTTATAACCAATATTTAAATTTCTAATTCCATCATTGATGGAAAATTTGTCATGTCAAAAGAAAGAAAAAAAAGGCAAATTGCTATTAAGCATTTCGCATAGCCAAATGTTATTTGATCAAAGAAAATTGGTAGGTTGACAATTCTTTTTAATATTACATCTTATTTGGACTCGATTCTATTAGAAAATGAATATTCTTCCTATCTTAAATTTTTTAAAATATTGAATAAAGCATTATGGAACACTGTGGCTTTTTAGACTTCTAGTCCATGTGACGACCCAACCAGTCGTCTCATGAGTTACCGCTTCGTTTCCCCCATTTCTTCTTTGCTATGCTTTAATTATCCGTGTTATGTGGTATTGGGTTGGTCGGATCAAGTTCGGAAAGGATTTGGCAAGGTTTGGAACACTTAGTCTCTTTAGAGTGAGTTTAAGTTTACAAAGTCAACTAGATATTGACTTATGTGTTAGAGGGCTCGGATGTGAGTTCTGATGGTTCGGTTAGCTTCGGGAGGTGATTTGTGGCTTAGGAGCACGATCGGAATGAATTTTGGAGGTCCGTAGTAGATTTAGGCTTGAATTGGCGAAGTTGATATTTTGGCGACTTCCGGTTGATAGGCGAGATTTTTGATATAGGGGTCGGAATGGAATTCCGAGAGTTGCAGTAGCTTCGTTATGTCATTTGGCATGTGTGTGCAAAATTTCAGGTCATTCGGACGTGGTTTGGTTGGGTTTTTGATCAAACCCATGCCTTTTGGGCTGTTTTGATCAAACCCATGCCTTTTGGACTTCGTACGGGACCCAATATGGTCATTATGAGCTCTTGGTGATGTCTTTTGGGCTGACCAATGCCCCAGCAGCGTTCATGCATTTGATGAACAACGTGTTCCGGTCTTATCTCGATTCATTCGTCATAGTCTTCATTGATGATATTCTGGTGTATTCACGTAGTTAGGAGGAGCACGCGGAGCATTTGAGAGTTGTGTTGCAGAGATTGAGGGAGGAGAAGCTTTATGCAAAATTCTCCAAGTGTGAGTTTTGGCTCACTTCAGTGGCTTTCTTGGGGCACGTGGTGTCCAGCGAGGGTATTCAGGTTGATCCGAAGAAGATAGAGACGGTCCAGAGTTGGCCCAGACCGTCCTCAGCCACAAAGATTCTCAGCTTTCTTGGTTTGGCAAGCTATTATTGCCGGTTTGTTCGGGGATTCTCATCTATCGCATCGCCCTTGACCAAGTTGACTCAAAACGGTATTTCATTTGTATGGTCGGACGAGTGTGAGGAGAGCTTTCAGAAGCTCAAGATAGCCTTGACCACAACTCCAGTGTTAGTTTTGCCATTAGCTTCAGGTTCATATACCGTGTATTGTGATGCTTCGAGAGTTGGTATTGGTTGTGTATTGATGCAGGGGGGTAGAGTTATTGCTTATGCTTCTCGTCAGTTGAAGCCCCATGAGAAGAACTACCCCGTTCATGATTTAGAGTTGGCTGCCATAGTTCACGCATTGAAGATTTGGAGGCATTTCTTGTATGGCATAGCTTGTGAGGTGTTCACTGATCATCGCAGTCTTCAGCATTTGTTCAAGCAAAGGGATCTTAATTTGAGGCAGCGGAGATGGTTGGAGTTGCTTAAGGATTATGATATCACTATATTGTATCATCCGGGAAAGGCCAACGTGGTGGCTGATGCTTTGAGCAGAAAGGCAGTGAGTATGGGGAGTTTGGCATATATCCCAGTTGGGGAGAGACCTCTTGCAGTTGATGTTCAGGCCTTGGCCAATCAGTTCATGAGGTTAGATATTTCGGAGTCCAGTCGGGTATTGGCTTGTGTGGTTTCTCGTTCTTTCTTATATGATCGCATCAGAGAGCGCCAGTATGATGATCCACATTTGCTAGTCCTTAGGGACAGATTTCAGCATGATGATGATGGGTGTGAGGATGCAGGGCCGAATTTGTGTGCTTAATGTAGATGGGCTTCGAGAGTTGATTCTTGAGGAGGCCCATAGTTCAAGGTATTCCATTCATCCGGGTGCCGAGAAGATGTATTAGGATTTGAGGCAGCACTACTGGTAGAGAAGAATGAAGAAAGATACTGTGGGATTTGTAGCTCGGTGTCTCACTTGTCAGCAGGTGAAATATGAGCATCAGAGACCAGGTGGTTTGCTACAGCAAATGGATATTCCTGAGTGGAAATGGGAGAGGATAACTATGGACTTTGTTGTTGGACTTCCACGAACTTTGAGAAAGTTCGATGCTATTTGGGTGATTGTGGATCGACTGACCAAGTCCGCGCACTTCATTCCTGTGTGTACTACCTATTCTTCAGAGCGGTTGACAGAGATCTATATCCGGGAGATTGTTCGTTTGCATGGTGTCCCAATTCCATCATTTCAGACAGAGGCACTCAGTTTACATCGCAGTTTTGGAGGTCTATGCAGTGAGAGTTGTGTACTCAGGTTGAGTTGAGCACAACTTTTCACCCTCAGACGGACGGACAGTCCGAGCGCACTATTAAGATATTGGAGGACATGTTGCATGCTTGTGTTATTGATTTCAGAGGGTCATGGAATCAGTTTCTACCGCTTGTAGAGTTTGCTTATAATAATAGCTACCGGTCGAGTATTTAGATGGCTCCATATGAAGCTTTGTATGAGAGGCGGTGTAGATCTCCAGTTGGTTAGTTCGAGCCCGGTGAGGCTAGGCTATTGGGGACAGATTTGGTGCAGGATGCTTTGGAGAAGGTAAAAGTGATTCAGGAGAGGCTTCGTACACCACAATCGAGGCAAAAGAGTTATGCTGACAGGAAGGTTCGAGATGTGTTTTACATGGTGGGCGAGAAGGTTCTACTGAAGGTTTCACTCATGAAGGGTGTTATGAGATTTTGGAAGAAAGGGAAATTGAGTCCGCGGTTCATTGGACCTTTTGAGGTGCTTCGGAGGATTGGAGAGGTGACTTATGAGCTTGCTTTGCCACCCAGCTTGTCGAGTGTGCATCCGATATTTCATGTTTCTATGCTCCGGAAGTATATTGGGGATCCGTCTCATGTTTTGGATTTAAGCACGGTTCAGCTGGATGATGATTTGACTTATGATGTGGAGCCAGTAGCTTTTTTGGGTCGGCAGGTTCGAAAGTTGAGGTCAAAGGATATAGCTTCAGTGAAAGTGCAGTGAAGAGATCGGCCCGTGGAGGAGGCTACCTGGGAGACCAAGTGGGAGATGCGGAACAGATATCCTCACCTGTTTGAGGCTTCAGGTATGTTTCTTGATTCGTTCGCGAACGAACGATGGTTTAAGTTGGGGAGGATATGACGACCCAACCAGTCATTTCATGAGTTACCGCTCTGTTTCCCCCATTTCTGCTTTGCTATGATTTAATTATCCGTGTTATGTGGTATCGGGTTGGTCGGATCGAGTTCGGAAAGGATTTGGCAAGGTTTGGGACACTTAGACTTTTTAGAGTGAGTTTAAGTTGAAAAAATCAACCGGATATTTACTTATGTGTTAGAGAGCTCGAATGTGAGTTCCAATGGTTCGGTTAGCTTCGGGAGGTTATTTGTGGCTTAGGAGCGCGATCGGAATGAATTTTGGAGGTCTGTAGTAGATTTAATCTTGAATTGGCGAAATTGATATTTTGGCGATTTCAGGTTGATAGGCGAGATTTTTGATATAGAGGTCGGAATGGAATTCTAAGAGTTGCAATAGCTTCGTTATGTTATTTGGGATGTGTGTGCAAAATTTTAGGTCATCCAGACGTGATTTGGCTGGGTTTTTGATTAAAAGCGTTTCAGAAGATTTTAGAAACTTAGGCTTGAATCCGATGTATTTTGGGTGATTTGATGTTGTTTGAGGTGTTTTGATAATTGGAACAAGTTTGAATAATATTTTAGGATATGGTGGTGCTTTTGGTTGAGGTCCCGGGAGCCTCGGGTGAGTTTCAGGCGGTCAATCGGACCATTTTGGAGTTTGGAAAATTGCAGAAAAACAGTTCCAACAGTTGCATACGTTTTTTGTCTTCGCATTCGCGGGAGGACCCTCGCGTTCGCGAAGAGTCTGCTGAGGGAGTTGAAGGTTTAGCCTTCATGTTCGTGAGGCAGGTGACGCGTTCGCGAAGGGCTGCGAGGCTGTGCATCGCGTTCGCGAAAAGATGTTCGCGATCGCGTAGAAGAACTGGGTCAGCTCGGTTGGAAGTCAAGTTGATCTTCGCATTTGCGGGAGATGGAGCGCGTTCGCAAAGGGTCACCTTGGTGAAGAATCACATTCGCGAGGGTTTGGTCGCGATCGCATGGAAAGAAATTTGGTCAAAATGCATTCGCGAAGAAGGAGTTCCATGCCTGGGTAGAATGTTTAAAAGGTCATCTTGTCCGCGAATGTGGGTCTATTTTCCTCCATAGTTGATCGTTTTGGAGATTTTTGAAGGAGATTAAAGAGGGATTCAAGGGAAAAAGTTTGGAGGTAAGAATGTTGGACTTAAAACTCGATTCTATTGTGAAATCTACCAAGAAAATCATGAAAACTAAGCCTAAAATAGAAGAACTAGGGCTTGAGAAATTGGAATTTTGATTGGGGATTTGGAGGACCATTTGGGGTTGGATTTGAGAACTATTGACATGTATGAACTCGTAGGGAGATAAGGAATCTAATGATGTGAAAATTTCTGAGTTACGAGAAGTGGTCCCGGTGCTCGTTTTTGCTAATTTCGGGATTTGTGCCCTTTATTGATTTTTTGCTTGGGCTTTGTTCCCTTAGCATATTTTGACGTCCTCGTTCTGATTTTGGATAGATTCGACGCGCGTGGAGGCCGATTCGAGGGCCAAAGGCATCGCGAGCTAGAGATTTAGACGGTTTGAGGTGAGTAATGATTGTAAATGATGTTCTGAGAGATTGAAACCCCAGATTGCACATTGTAGTTCTATATTGAGGTGAGGCACACGCTTGATGACGAGCATGAGGTCGTGTACTATTGAGGATTGTGACTCGGTCCGACCCGATTGATGATTTTACCGCGTATTTAATTGAAAACTATTTGTTATCATCATTATTTGGGCTGAATGCTATATTTGGGCCTAGAGCCAACTATTTGAACCATTCGGGGTTATTTATTGATTTTCCTCACTGTTTTGACTTATTACTTGAGCTCAGTCATGTTATTTCCCACTGTTTTCATACTCAGTCATGTTTACTCAGTTTTAAGACTTAAATGATATTTTAAATGATGTTTGGGATGAGAAACACTGTTTTACTATTGCCCGAGAGGTTTGTGATGACTTTTGACTGAGTAAGGCCGATGGCCTATATTGTGAGGAACACTGATACTGATTTGAGGCCGAGGCCGAGGGCCTGAGATACATATATACGTCACGAGGTGGCTTGATTGATATGAGGCCGAGGGCTTAGATTTGATGCCACGAGATGACTTGTTATTGCGCTTGGGCCGTAAGGGGCCCCTTTGGGAGTCTGTGCACCCCAGTGAGCGCGGGTACCCATTGTGATGTGAGATTGAGCCTGAGGGGCCGATATTGTTCTATGTGATTGCCCGAGGGGCTGGTACTATTCTGAGATGTTTTCCGACGGGCAGATTTGTTGATACTGTGCCCGATGGACGAACTTCTATTTGTTTACGTTACCTCAATTACCTGTCAATTACTTGTTTACTTGTTGAAAGAGGATTTTTACTTGACTTTCCACCGTTTTACTTCTTTTAGATGGTTTTACGGCTTAATTATAGAATGCCTTGTGCCTTACGTGTTTTCTTACTTTCTGTCATTATTTACCTTTGTTACTCACCGAGTTGGAGTACTCACTTTACTCCCTGCACCCCTGTGTGCAGATTCAGGCGTTGCTGGTTCCGCTCTGGAGTGTTTATTTCCTCCAGCTCCAAGCGGGCCTTTCGGAGATTACGAGGTAGTTGTTGACGTCCGCAGCCCCGTGTCTCTACTCCTCTAGCACTTTTGTTCCTTTTCAAACATTTGTAGTAGTTTATGACTTTAGCAGACTTGTATTATTGCTCATAGATGCTCGTGACTTGTGACACCCCGGTTAGGGCTGTGTCGGGTTGTATTTTCGCTACTTATTATCATTAAATCGTGTTTTAGACTGCTTTTATATTGTTTAGCTGCTTTAACAAGTGAATTGGGTTTAGTTGGCTGACCTTGTCTTCACAAGAGGCGCCATCACAATCGGGTTCGGGGTTAGGATCGTGACAGTCCAACATCAATTTTTTAAGCACAATGTAAATGATATTTTTTTTCTATTTTGAATCGAAAGAAAAGAAAATAATGCATGTTCCTAATTAGTTAGTATGATAATGTCGCATTAATGGGATATTGTGTGTCATAATCAAGTTGGGTAACACTAATAAATATGGATTAGTTTTCCCATGAAATATGTTGACAATTGCTCCATCCATTCCAAAAAATTAAAGCACGAACCCGAGTACAAATTTTCCATCACCAATCACATCAAGCTAGAAAACGAACTAGAGAAAGCCATTAAAAATATAAGTTGAATTTCTTCATGATTGTGTTTCATGATTTGCTTACGAGTTACGTGTGGCCTCAAGATTTCTAAGTTTAGCATGGTCTCATTTTAGTTCCAATTCTGTAATGATTATGTTTCATCATTTACGATCATTTCTGCATGAAATTGCAATGATATTTGATGATGCGAGTATTAATTGAACTAACTATTATTATTATTACTTCAATCTTAAGCTAGGTTGCTGACCGAGTGCTCAATTTGATCATTTCCTAAAAATGAACAGAATAGATAATAAGTCATACGTAACTTATTTTAAAGAAAATAAACAGTCAGAGATGCAACCTCATTATATTTAGGGTGTGTTTTGTACGACGGAAAATGTTTTTCATGATTTCTTGGAAAACAAGTAGTAATCTTATTTATTTTTCTGTGTTTGGTGTGCAGATTAAGGAAAATAACTTTTCAAGAACATTAATAAATAATTTAGATACAATAAACATGAAGCCATAAAACTTCGAACCAACAACCTTCCGAACCACAAATTTCATAAACTTCCGAACTGCTAAACTTTCGAACCCGTAAACTTTATAATTTCTAAACCCGTAAACTTCCAAACATATAAACCTCCAAATTAATAACTTTGAAACTAGTAAAATTTCGAACCTGTAAATCGAAAGATGAAAAAACTAAAACTGAAAATATTAAAAAAAAAAATCGGGGGGGGGGGGGGAGGGACAGTGGGATGGGTGGTGCTGAAAAATGAAAAAACAGAAAAAATTTATAAAAAAAAGTAAAAACTTCTTTTTGTACCTCCAAGTCATAGTTGGGGTTGGTGATATAGAAAAACGAAAAAATATATATATATATATATATATATTTAAATATTAAAAAAAAATTAAAAAAGAGGGGAGGGGAGGTAGCAGGGTGGGTGGTGACGGAAAAAAAATTGAAATTTGAAAAAAAAAGTCTTTTTGAGAGAGGGGGTGGGGTGGGTAGGCGTGGGGTGGGGTTAGGTGTGGGGGTGTTGGGTGGGTTAGTTAGGATGAGGAAGATTGAGAAAGAGTTTTGAAAAATGTTTTCCCTTCTCTTGATAAGGAAAATATTTTTCTCCAATTGGAGAAAAATGAATTAATAAGAAAAATATTTTCCAAAACATTTAAGCCAACCAACTATGAGAAAATTAAAAATATTTTCCGGAAAATATTTTCTTTCGTACCAAACACACCCTTAAAGTATATTTCTTTCTTCATTTGAAAAATATGATTTCTTCATTTTGAACTATGCATTGTCAGATGCACGAACTTTTCCCATGGTTTTAACTAATTTCAAATATTACACAAATTTCCTCAATGATACTTGCTGCAAAATGTTAGTACTGAGCAACTGAATAATGAATTTCCCATTTTTGAATCGATAAATTATTTTCCTTGTAACGCCCTACTCCAAAAGAGTTTCTCTGTTTCAACAACCTTTATTTTATAAGGTTTTCTTGGATCTATGTTCAAATAGTAGTGTATATAGGGTATAAGCCCTTCAAATTTATCAATTAATTTTATCCAAGTAGCTAGGACCTTTGCTTTATTTTTTTTATATATATGTTCTTGGCAACTAGCTCAAAAGTTTCATTTTCCCATTTTCCAACTCAGCGTTGGTCAATCATGCCTGACTTACTAGAATGATCCAGAATTGGATCCAATCAGCAATGGACTCTTTGGAAGTGCATGCACTGGAAAAAGTGACTGCATTAATTTTAATTAGATGAAAAGGACTAGAGGAGCTTTAAAAATGTTGAAAGAGTACTGGAGTAGTAAATTTAGGTAAAGAGCAGTCATATTGGATTTTAGATTTCTACATAAGAATTTTAGCTCAATCACTTATAAAGTAATTATATCAAAATTTCTAGCTGTCAAAACAGGCTGACGTAGCCAAACGAAGTCCAGCCATGGGAGTTTTGAAATTCAACAGATTAACCTTCATTTAAAATGAAATAGTATTTGCAAAGTTACCGACATGCTCTTTCTTGCAAAAGATATTTGTTCTTTTAATACCATACAAAAAGAGTCTGGCCGGATCTAAAACATTTTCCAGCGAATAAGGAGCCAGAACAAATCCTTTTGCTAATGAACAAACAATCAATTTATGGTGGGACAATAAATTAGTACACTTCACGGTCTGATTAATAAAGTTTTAAGCCCCGTAAAATTTTATCAAGAATTCGAGGTTTTGTGGTTCCGAAGTAGGCTAATGTAATTTTAAGGTTGTAAAAAAATTTCGCAGTGAACTCGGATCAGGGGGCTTTATGACCGGAGAAAAAGAAGGGGCGTAGTTCGTGTGTCAGTGGGTTGGTGTGGGAGCCCGTAGGAAGGGGGACGACCCGCCGAATTCACATAAAAAATAGCCAACATAGCAAGACTAAGTCATTTAGTAGTTTCTTATTTCCATTATGCCTTCATCACGCCTACCCTGGAAAAACGATTCTCTAATTGATGATTTTTCAGTTTCAAATGTGAAGGCTTAGACTTCCATTTTTGTCCTAGGTTTTCTTTATTCGCCGACATAAAGATAGGGGCTACATTTGATATGGCTCTCTAGATCAATCTACAATATTATCTTGATATATGTGAATATCAATTTCATATATGGGAATGACATAGCATCCAATACTAAGCAGAATTCGTAAACTATGCAAAGACTCTTTGATTACTTTTGAAAAAGTTTTTAGCAAAAGAAAGTCAGCTATTTCACGCAAATTCGAAGAAGTTATCACGGACGAGCCACATGTAGGGAAAATTGCACGTGTGGTTTTGGACAAATTCAGACCGAACCAAACTCTTCTTTGTTTGAGCTGCTCCCAAGCACGCAGACCGATGATCTCACTTGTCGTGGACAAGTACATAGAGACCTTCATGGGACCGTAGAGGTAGTTTCAATCGATATCCTAATATGGACTTTTTGGGTTGTGCAATGCATTGGGAAATAGGTGGAATAATCTTTGCATAACGTGGCATTTCTACAGTCTAGTATGCGACCACAAAACTACTCCGTGGATCACAGATCCGATGCCGAGTGAAACAGGAAAAGCTCAAAATTCGAAGGTCATTTTACGGTCCATTATGTGACCGCATAATCATTTTGCGGGCCGCACTTCCATCGCAGAACCATCACGA
This sequence comes from Nicotiana tabacum, assembly GCF_000715075.1. Lineage (NCBI taxonomy): Eukaryota > Viridiplantae > Streptophyta > Magnoliopsida > Solanales > Solanaceae > Nicotiana > Nicotiana tabacum. The sequence goes on along the minus strand of NC_134089.1, from coordinate 47,038,530 downwards.
GGATTTTCTTGAGGGAGGTTTTGTGGTTTATTATGCGACCGCATAACTGATCTGTGGACTGCAGATCTACCGCAGACTTGAACATGCCATCCTAGTTTTGGAGATCAATTTTCCGATCCCTTTTGCGGACCACAGACTTGATCTGCGGTGCACTTTACGACTGCGTAGTTGTGTTCGGAAGGTCTATTTTGTACTTTTATAATCAGACTCTATTTTTGATGAAATGGCAAAATGGGATCGTTAGGGAGAAAAAAACTTGTTGTTTTAGAGAGTGGAGGAGTGTTTTAGAGGGGGGCACAAAAATCCTCCACCATTCTACTCATCATTTCTTGCTCAAGCCTAGGAGATTCAACAAGGAAAGCTAACAAGGTCTCCTTTTAAAGAGGTAAGGTTCTAGCCCTAGCTCTCAATTTCAAAATTGGGTTGATTAAAGGTAGTGAGGATGTGTTCTTGATAATAAGATTTAGTAAATTATGCATGCATGTGCCAATGAAGATGGTAATGAGGTTGTAGAATTTACATGCGTGGCCTATTGATATGGGAATTGGTTGTGGGGTGAAGAATCACCACCATAGGACCCTATAATCGAATTTGCACCCCCAGTGTTTGCTGGATTTCATAAGTGAGCTAAACCCATGAACTCCTTCCTAATTATGGTTCAATTTTTTTATATCTCTAATAGATTAAAGTCGCTAGAAGTTTTGGAACGCTGTAGTAATTTAAGAAAATCTCAAACGAGGTATGTTGGCTCAACTCGTTTTATAGAATCGGGTTCCATGAGTTCCTTATGAATTCCAAGCGCGGTTTGACCAAGCTCTCATCCTTATCGGGTTAAATCATCACAAATGCTTGACTTATTGAATGTCTAATTACTCTAACCATGTCTCAATTACTCTATATGCATATCATGCTCTTTCTTGGAAAATAGTCCAAATATGATCGAATCATCAAACGATTATGAATTCAATCCATAGTTCCATTGGGATCATCATGCTCTTATTTGTAAATGTTTCCAATATGTGATAAGCCCTTATGTATTCATGAACTGAAGTTGTGTTTTTTCCCCAGATGATTTATAAGAGTCTTTAAATGAATTATAACGCACGTCAAGTGAAGGAATGAAAGTGTGAATTATGAAATACGACCATTGTGCCAAGAATGATGATTTATATATGTCGTCAATAGTTGCAATGAAATTAAAAAAAGTATAAAAGGCAATGAACGAATGTTATTTCTTTATATGATAATTGTTTAGGGTTTAGGGTTAGGTCACTGAGGAAGGACAAGTTATAAATGCCCAAGCCTGAAATTACACGTGCCGGTGCAAGGATTGCTTGATGGATAAATTTTGTTATATTATATTGAGATTATTCCCCTTAATTGGGATGAGTTGATAGCTAGAAAAGACCATGTCAACCCACACAATATTATGGTGAGACGACATAGCTGATCGGGCAGAGATCAGACGCCATGCCGCGTGCATGATGGTGTTGTATTTCTATGTCAAACCTCATTGTTTGGGATGAGGTGGCTTAGCCGATCGGGTATAGATCATACACCATTCTATATGCACGGTGGTGTATCGGTGCTAAAGATTTCCTGACTTAAAACGTTGATTTTTACTTGAAGATTTACCTCACTCTTGACTTGGTATTTTATTATTTATTTGGTTTTCTCATTGATCTCATGTTTCTCTCATTTTGTGCTGTTACTCCATTCACTGAGAGAGCATTTAGATTTGCATACTAATACTATTCCATTTGTACTAACGACCCTTTTGTCGAGGACGCTGCATCTTTACTAGATGCAGGTAGCTCCATATCAGGCGGCATCGATCATCACTAGTAATACACTCTCTCCTTAGTTGACTAGGTGACCCCCACTTCCGATTGGGGTTTTGTGTCCTTTCTCTTTGTACATTATATTTTGAGGTATAGCCGGGACCTTGTCACCGAAACTTTCACATTACTCTTTTATTTTAATTAGAGGTTCCGTAGACATGGTGTGAGTTGTATTTTGATTGGGGCAGCAGACTAAAAATGTTGTAAATATTGGATATGTTTTCACTTTTAAGTATGAAAATATAACTTTTTTGAAATCGAAAATGCAATTTCTAAAAGATATGAAAATTAATATTGCACACATTATCTTCTCATTTTCAACTCTTGTTAGCGATCCTCACATTATTCACGTGTATGGTTGGGTGGAAGTCATCAAATAGGCTTGCTTGACTGGGATATCTCAGTTGAGCACCGGTTGCGCTCCCTAATGTTGGGGCATGGCAAGTTTGATAGCACATCATAAGATTTTAAAGTGTCTTAGGAAGTCTTAGAGCCGTGTCTAGTTGAGTCCTTCTTATTGGTGTGTTGTCGACCACATCTATAATAAGGAGGCTACTTGGGCCTTTAGGAATGTCACCCTAATTTGATGATTTAGATCGTGCGATAGATAGGATTGTAAGACTATTCCTCCTTTAACTCGTGCACTGTTCCAATTTACAGAATATGGCACCTACGAAGAAGACAAAAAGTGTCCAAAGGGTCAATGCCAGCCCAGGAGTGGCAGATGATACTATGCCTGAAATTATGAGTGAGTACCTGAGGGGTGAAGGCATCCCCCAACCACCATCTGATTCTACTATTTTTTTTTCTAAGAATGCACCAATTTTTGATCCTGCTTAAAATGCAACGATTACTCCTCCAACTGATACTCCGATCCCACCTCCAGCCTCAACTTCTGATCCTAGTGTTTCAGGTGGGGACCATAGGGGAGCCATATAGATGATGGCTCGGATTGTGGCTTCCTAGGTCCAAAGATAGAATGTTGCGCGTACTTCCTCTAGGAAGCTAAGGGATTCTACTAGCTCCATGGTGAACAGGTTTCTACAGTTAGATCCTCCACTATTCACAGGTACTAATCCTTAGGACGACCCTAAGACTTTATTGATGATATACAAAAGACTCTTCGAGTTATGTGTTCCACTGAGACATAAGCAGTGGAGTTGGCCTCCAATCGCCTAAAAAAGGTGGCATATTCTTGGTTTAAACTATGGGAGGAGTCCCGTGAAGAGGGGACCCCTCCGGCAAAGTGGAGTGAGTTTGACGATGCGTTAATTGATCATTTTTTGGATGGCGAGACTAGGTTATCCTGTGCCACCGAGTTTGAGTATCTAAGTATGTCATTTACATGTTTCCCACTATGAAGGCTATAGTGCGCTATTTTTGTAAGGCCTCAGCCCTTTGATTATTAATGAGGCCGCTATAAGTGCTATGAACTATGGAAAGATGGTGGCATTTGATCAAGCCACATAGATTCAAAATTGAAGAATAAAATGGAGCGAGACGGCAGCAAGAGGGCCCAATCAGTAGGCAACTTTGGTGGTTCTTCTAGTGGTGGTAGTGGCAGAAGGTCAGAATTCAGGGGAGGTCATCCGCAACATCACAGTCCTTTAATCAGTCTTTGGTCAGTGAGCTACTATCAAGGCCCTGTAAGTAGTTGTGAAGCTATTTTAGGCCCACTCAGTGCAGGTAGGAGATTCCAGCAGTAGTGGAGGCCCCCATGCCCTAGGTGTAGAAAGTTGCAATTAGGGGTCTGCTACATGGACCTACCCATATACTACAGGTGCGGTTTAAAGGTCACATTTTGAGAGATTGTCGTTCATCTTGCTAGAATGTGGGTAAGGGTACGACATAACAACCTAGTTATACAGATACTATATTCGCGACACCTCCTCCAGCTTAAGGCACTGCAGCACCCGCAGGGCATGGTGCATATAGGGGTGGGCACAAGGTTCGGGAGGACCTAGCAGGTTCTATGCTATGAGGGGTCTCTAGAGTTTAGAGACTTCTCCAGATATTGTCACAAGTATACTGACTGTTCAATCTATTGATGTGTATACTCTTATGGATCCTGGTTCAACCTTGTCATATAACACTCCTTATATTGCTATGGAATTTGGGATAGAACTGAAACCACTTCATGAGTCGTTTTCTGTATCTACTCCAGTATGTGAGTCAATTGTGGCTACGCGCGTTTATAGGTATTGTATTGTCATAGTTCACGGTCGAGGCACCACGACTGATCTTATTGAGTTAGTGATGGTGGATTTTGATATGATAATGGGGAAGGACTGGCTTCACTCATGTTATTTCAAGCTTGATTGCTGAACCAGAACCGTCAGATTTGAATTTCCAAATGAGCCAGCCATTGAGTGGAAGGGGGATGATATTATGCTAAAGGGTAGGTTTATGTCTTACCTTATGGCCACAAAGATGATCAACCGGGGGTGTATTTACCATTTGGTCTGAGTCACTAACATCGATATTGAGGTACCTACACTTGAGTCTGTGCTAGTTGTGAATGAATTTCGAGATGTTTTCCCAAATGAGCTTCCTGGGATCCCACCAGACCTGGAGATCAATTTTGGGATAGATGTAATGCCAGGAACACAACTTATATTTGTTCCACCCTATAGAATGGCACCAACAGAATTGAAGGAATAGTTAAAGTATTTTCTTAGAGAGAGGTTACATCCGACCGAGTGTTTCAACTTGGGGTGCACCGGTTGTCTTTGTAAGGAAGAAAAATGGGTCATTGAGAATGTGTATTGACTATCAACAGCTAAACAAGGTCACAATCAAGAATAAGTACTCATTGCCTAGGATAGATGACTATCAACAGCTAAACAAGGTCACAATCAAGAATAACTGCCTTCTCCATGATTGACTTAAGATCGGGGTATCATCAATTGAAGATTAGGGAGCAGGATTTTCCGAAAATAGATTTTTCAGATTCGATATGGCATTTTAAATTTCTAGTAATTTCTTTTTTGCTGACGAATGCCCCGTCAGCTTTCATGGATCTTATGAACTGAGTCTTCACATGTTTCCTCAACTAGTTTGTGATAGTGTTCATTGACGACATCCTTGTGTTCGAAGCCAAGAAGACCATGTAGATCATCTTATGGCAGTCTTGCAAACTCTGAATCAAAACAATTGTTTGCAAAAAATTTAAAGTGTGAATTATGGCTTGAATCTATCACTTTCTTAGGTCACGCCGTGTCTAGTGAAAGGATCAAGGTCGATCCTCAGAAGATTCCAGCCGTGAAGAATTGGCCAAGACCTACAACTCCAACGGATATTCGTAATTTTTTTGTCTTAACAGGGTATTACAAGAGGTTTGTGAAGGGGTTCTCTACTGTTGCCTCTCCAGTGACTAGATTGATGTAGAAGGCAGTTATGTTCTAATGGTCAGATGCTTGTGAAAATACCTTCCAAGAGTTGAAGTCAAAATTGACCACAACACTGGTGTTGACCTTATTGTAGGGTACATATGGGTTTGTGGTATATTGTGATGCTTTAAGAATCGGACTTGGGTGTGTATTGTTGCAACATGGCAACGTGAGCACATATGCTTCTAGACAACTCAGGAATCATGAGAAGAATTATACAACACATGACTTGGAGCTTGCGGCGATGGTATTTGCATTGAAGATTTGGAGCCATTATTTATATGGGGTCCATGTGGAAATATTCACGGACCATAAGAGACTTCAATATATTTTCAAGTAGAAGGAATTGAATATGAAGCAAAGAAGATGGCTTGAGTTACTCAAGGACTACGACATCGATATTCTATATCATCCAGAGAAAGCTAATGTTTTGGCGGATGATCTTAGCCAAAAATCCATGGGTAATTTGGCCCACTTGGAGGCCGGCCAGCAGCCGATAGCCAAGTAAGTTCACCGTCTAGCCAGTTTGGGAGTTTGGCTTATGTACTCTAGCAAAGGCGGGGTGATTGTGCTAAATAGGGCTGAATCATCACTTGTAATAGAGGTTAAGGATAAACAATATGACGATCCGTTGTTGGTGAAATTGAAGGAGGTGATTCATAAACACAAAACAATAGTTTTTTCTCTTGGCACGAATGATGGCATGCTAAGGTACCATGGGCGATTATGTGTTCTAAATGTAGATGGTCTGGAAAGAATTATGGCCGAGGCTCACAGTTCCAAGTATTTCGTGCACCTAGGATAAACAAAAATGTACCATAATATCAAGGAAGTCTATTGGTGTAATGACATGAAGAGGGATGTAGCAGATTTTGCGGATAGATGTCCAAACAGTCAGCAAGTGAAGTTCGAGCACCAGAAACTAGGTAGCTTGGCACAGGATATAGTAATTCAAATGTGGAAGTGAGAGATCATCAATATGGACTTTTTGGTAGGACTACCTCACATGCTAGGTCTATCTCGCACGTCTCGTATGTTTGATTTGATTTGGGAGATTGTGGACTGACTCACAAATTAGCACACTTCTTGCATGTTAAGGCCATCGAATGTCACGCCTCGAACCTGTGGAGCATGATCGGCGCTCAACCAACTAAACCCGGTTGAGTAGGCCTATTTTATATCAACCTCTCATCATAACTCATGCATGATTTATCAAAACATAATTTGATCTTGACTTTCACATTGAATACATTTGGCTCAATGGCCTAAAATCTTTCTCATGATGGGTACATAGCTTCATAATTAACTGTGAACATAATTACATGACAAAACTCAAATCTTAAATATATGACCCACGATGTACATGGAGCTTCTATGACAATAAATACCTAAGTACATAAAAAAAACTAAACTCGAATACCCACGGGAACTGTTCCAGGCTCACCATAATCTGATGGGAAGAAGGTGTACTGCTATCACTTATCAATCCCACTTGCTGTGGAACCACCTGCATCCATTAAAGATGTTGTGCCCCCGAAAAAAGGGATGTGAGTACATGTGGAATAGTACTCGCATGTAAGGCAAACAAAACAACATATGAAAATATGATAACTCAAATAAGAGGCAAATAAAGTACATCAAGAACCTACAAAATATCCCATAGAATCACATTTTAAGTCTTCTTATACTTACATTATTCTGAACTTCTTTTAGGATCAATGGAGCTATATGAACAATAAGTGGAATACATAATATAATGTAATTGAAACAACAAGTATAAACAAGGCCTACGAAAGTGGCACCTATTATCTGCGTTAACAATGCGTCTCATTAGACCATCCATATCCCCCTCTTATTTTACACCTATACATTTCATAGACCGTCCTTAGTGTCTACATACCATATTGTACACCTAAGCGTCTAATAGACCGTCCATAGTGTTAACATATCATACAACTATGTGTTTCATAGACAGTCCACAATATCACCTATACAATACACCTATACATTTTATAGACCGTCCACAGTATCACTTATTCAATATACCTGTCCATTTTATTGACCGTCCACAGTATCACCAATACAATAAACATGTGCGTTTCATAGACCATCCACAATATCACATAATATACACTTATGCATCTCATAGACCGTCCATAGTATCACATATTATACACCTATGTGTATCATAGACCGTCCAAAGTGTGCACATATTATAAACCTGTGCGTTTCATAGATCGTCCATAGTGTTTACTTACACAATACACCTATGCGTTTCATAGGCCGTCCATAGTGTTTACTTACACAATACACCTATGCGTTTCATAGACCGTTCATAGTGTTTACTTACACAATACACCTATGCATTTCATAGACCGTTCATAGTGTTTACCCATACTATAAACCTATGCGTTTCATAGACCGTCCATAGGATCACACATAAAATAGACCTATGCGTTTCATAGACCATCCATAGGATTACATATACAATACACCTATACGTTTCATAGACTGCCCATTGGGTTAATAACACATCACTATGCATATAACCATATATAAACCCAAGCCACATGACTAACGCTACATTAAAGGTTGTAGGTTCCCGGATTATTGGAACGCTTGATAAGTGGGGATTTTAGCCGATCATTTGCTCTCTTTTACTTGTGTTTTTGGCCAAAAATACATGAAGGTATTCCTGGAAACTAACTTAATATGCTTTCTTGCAGGGATTGTTCAAAATTAGCCAAAGGAGTGATAATCAACTCATAAAAGAGTCAAAACTTGAACAAACCAGAACTGGGCCAAGAGATCTGAAATGCGGACTGCACAAATATTGTGCGACTATGAAAGCCACAACACGACCGCGGTCACAAATACACGATCCGTGAAAGGGAGATTTATATAGTGCATTTTTAGGCAAAATAAAGCAAGGTCTATGTCAGAAATGTGCGGCCGCGAAAGTCTCACCACGACCACGATGGAAATTTTACGGACCACGGTGCATGAAGTTCAGAGAGCTCACAACTTGAGCAAAAGAAGGAAGTGCGGTCCGTGTCAGAATTACGCGGCCGCAGAAGTCCACTACGCGGCCGCAATGGTAATTATGCAGCTCGCGAAACAAACCTCAACCCAGATCCACAATTGAAGAATGCAGACCGCGGTTAGAATTACACGACCGCGAAAGCAAGAGTGCGGCCGCGGTGAGAATTACGCGGCAGCGATACCTCTACAGGGTTATTTTTGTTCGGAAATTTTAGCCTAGTATAAATGGATATTTTTGACATTTTTAGGTTAAGTTTTGTTTTAGCTAAGCACGTAAGACGGCTGGATGTTTTGGGCAATTTTGTACTAGAATTATATCTCAAGATTAGATTTTCATCTTTTAATTTAGTATTATGAATTTATCTTTATTTCATATTTGATTTCTATTATTTCCATGAGTAGCTAAACCCATAGCTAAGGTTGTGGCCTAATCCTAGTGTGGGTATTTGATGGGTCTTGAATTTTATGTCTTGAATGTGTAGGGGTTAGTAGTATTTAGCCTAGTTCTTACTAGAACTATGGAATTAGTGGTTGCAAATACTGATTCATGCCTTTATGACTTAATCTCTACTTGAGAAAAATGGACTAAGTATAGGAAAAATAGGCTAACAAGGAATTGGGGTGAACTCAAAAAATTGATAGCCCCAATTAAAGGGTTAAACCTAGAGATAGTAATAACCGACTTGAGCTAATATCATTTGTATTTCATGAATACCCATTTGGACTTGAGAAAGCCAAATTGGATATCACTCAAACTACCGAGAGGTATAGATTGTGAGTACCCGGGTGTGATAGCTATATTACGACCCCAATTAATCACATGATTGCCCTAGATTCTTGATGCCCGTTAGATATCCGCCTAGGTAGAAGTCACTAACCTAGTCCCTTTAACCCTTGAAAATCAACAACAAAAACATTGTACTTAGTTTCAAATATTGCATGCAATAGAATAGAAGTAGAAGTAGAAATCAAACCAACCATTTGTGGAAATGTAATTAAGAGCAAAACCTGTATCTATACTTGGATATAAACCTAATTCCAATTATTAACTCCTTGTGGATTCAATCCCAACCTAGCTGGGTTAAAACTGCATCGACCATCCTCTCTACTCAATAGTAGTGTAGGCTTGGACTCGATCAATTTTTGGCGTCGTTGTCAGGGAGTTAGATGGTTTTAGCTATATATCTGAGTATTTGTATGTTTTGTCTTCTTTCCTTCCGTTTTTCTAATTTGTCTGTGAATTACTTTTAGGTACCAAATGGATCTTAACAATGAAGCCCTTCGAAAATTTGCCATTGAGGGAGGGGGTAGATGATGATCACGTGGATAAGATTCAACCCGAACCTTAAGTACAAAGGAGAGGCTGACCGCCTCATGATAATATTCCACCCCCATCTCCTCTAAGGGCAGCACACCGGTATTGCCCAACGTAAACTATGCAAGTGCAATAGTCCTACCCCGGATTAGGGCGGACAACTTTCAAATAATCAATGTCATATTTACACTCTTGGAACAGAGGGGTTTCTTCACCGGAGCTCCACAGCAAAACACCTACAAGCATCTCAAAGGTTTTGTTGACACATGCTGGGGGAGCAAGCAGACTAATGTATCTGAGAACGCATTGAGTTTAAGGCTTTTCCCATTTTCTCTAAGGGGGAAGGCTTTGGATTGGATAGAAAGGTTACTTAATCTTTCCATCACCACTTGGGATGAGTTGGCCGAGAAGTTCATCGCAAAGTTCTTTTCTCTGGGACATATGGTGACGTTAAGAGATGAGATCCTTGCTTTTAAACAATGCCAAATGAACCATTACATGAGATTTGGGAGGAGGTACCAGACAATGGTAAAGGAGTGCCCAAACAACGATATGACTGAGGCCATGATCCAATAGACCTTCTACAGAGGGATCATGTCACGACCTAAACCGATGGGCTGCGACGGGTGCCTGAGTCCTACCTGTCAACCACCCCTAAGCATGCGTCTAAGATATGATTCTGAATAATATCTGCTGAATTGCGAAAACATATATGAAGGAAACCTGCCAATAAGGCATATGTACTTATACATGCAGGATACAGTGGGCGAGCCGGCAAGGCCGCTACAGACAACTATACATCCAAAACTGAAAGCCGGCAATGCCACATACAATCCAACTAGACATACTATCTGCAGACCTCTAATAGAAATTTAATTGTACAAAGACGGGACTGAGCCACGTCATTCCCATATACATATATACATATATATAAACATATCATACCAAAATCAAAAGCAGCTCCGGATCAAGTAGAGCACGTTAACTCTCGCTGATCAGGGATCTTAAGAAGGGGGACCATCAGCTTGCCTAACTACACCTGCGGGCATGAAATGCAGGCCCCGTGAAATAGGGCGTCATTACAAAAAATGTACTAAGTATGTTAGGAATGGAAATTATTACGTAAAAGACATTGATGAAATATGGAATAAGGAAACAGATCTTTAAATCTGAATAACTTTGTAAATTCTGAAACGTTTATAATGTCATGCACATGCGTACAAATATCGTGCCATGCATAGGTATGGGTGTACATAATATCATCAAGCCGCTGAGGGCATCCCATCATATCGTCTCGGCCACTGTGGGCAATATTATCAACATATACCACCTGATCAGGTGGTGGTGCATATATAACGCTGTAACCTTTTCCTATATCCCATATACATATATACGCGTATATAATGCCATCTGGTCATGGGTCAATGCACATGTATAAATGAGAGAAATGCATGAAAAATACGTAATAACCTCAATATTCCTCCTGGATAAACTTTTCCAATTGCGTATTATTCTGAGACCCATGAACAGAAGATAATAATAATTCTCATGGGGAATCAAGAATATAGACACCCCTACTATTTCTATGAATAAAGTAATTTATTAAAACTATGTGTTTGCTCGTTTCTTCAATATAATTTGGACCATGCCAAAAGAAAGAAGGGAGGGCCTTAACATACCTGTTCCTTGAATTTTTGAATGAAATGAAGCTTCTGCTTCTGAGAAATATGTACGAAATACTGCATCTGATCTATGAAGCTTCCTTTTTAAACTTAATCTCGCTTCTGCTTCAATTGTTTTGAATAGCAATGTCCTATGTACAAGACTTGGACGTACTACTATTTTCTTGTCCAAAAGGAACAGAACACTTTAATGTTAAGCAAGCCTTTTAAAAGATGACTCATTCTTATGAGTCATATAAATGATTTACACGTTACTTTATCATACTAAGCATATATGACTATGAGTCATATTCTTAAATGGTGGTCTACTGCCACGTTTCTTTTGGGTATAATTAATTAAGTTTTGTCCGTTTATTAGTTAATTGGGTAATATTCTGTTACCCGGTAATTAATCAATTACCCGCATAATTTAAAAATTACCACAAATTATTTAAAATTTTATTTATTTTTAAAATACTTCATATATACTTTATATATTATACTATCATGGTCATATGGTACCTTGCATGGTACTAGTTCATAATAATCGGGTATTATCGTTCGGCCTGTATTTTATTCCAAATTGGCCATTTTCAATGAAACTCGTTTTCTTTAATCCATGTACCCCTTTATCCTTCATACTAATTATTTATCTATTTTTATAAATAGCGTAAGTACGTTAACGTCAAGATGATCTCATCCCCGAGTCTATGTCGGTTAACTGAAAATGAAATTTTAACGTACGAAAATGCTAGATGTAACATCCATCCCCCTTAGAAACATTCGCCTTGGAATGTTCAACTCCCCGTGATCTATATAACTTTGGCAAGGTTTCCTCTGTAACAACACCACTACCAACTCTCTTCATAGAAGCTTAATAAACGAATGACACACAAGACCATAATTATGAATAACGACAATGGTCTCAAATAACAGATGACATAACCAACACAAGAATTTATACACGTACCTTATGATTATGATGTCCCAGTCGGACCCTTCTCTAGAGGAGGAAATAAATAAGGATATCTAGACTTCATATTTTCCTCAGCCTCCCAAGTCATTTTTTCCACATTGTTGTTTCTCCAAAGTACTTTCACGGAGGTTACCTCCTTATTCCGCAGCTTTGCGAATTTGTCGGTCTAGGATGGCAACCAGAACTTCCTCGTATTATAAGTCTTCTGGAATCTGTACATCTTTCGTGGGCACCACTCGGGTAGGATTGCCAATGCACTTTCGTAATATAGATACGTGAAAAATCGGATGGACATACTCCAATTCCAAGGGCAATTCTAACTCATAAGCTACTTGGCCCACTCTCTGAATGATCCTATAAGGCCCAATATACCGTGGGCTAAGTTTTCCTTTCTTGCCAAACCTCATCACACCCTTAATAGGCGACACCTTTAATAATACCCAGTCATTAACCCTGAACTCTAAATCTCGTCGCCGTACGTCAGAATATGACTTCTGATGAATTTGAGTTGTCAATAGTCGATCTCGGATAAGATTTACTTTTTCTAGAGCTTGGTGAACCAGGTCTGGCCCATATAATCTATATTCTTCAACATCGAACCACCCTATAGGCGACCTACATTTCCGTCCGTAAAGAGCTTCGTATGGAGCCATCCGGATACTGGAATGGTAACTATTATTATATGCAAACTCAATAAGCGGTAGATGATCATCCCAACTACCTTTGAAGTCTATTACACAAGCTCGTAACATATCCTCCAATGTTTGAATAGTACGCTCAGCTTGTCCGTCTGTCTGGGGATGAAATGCTATACTAAGGCTTACTTGAGTCCCCAATCCTTTTTGGAAGGACCTCCAGAAGTTAGCTGTAAATTAAGCTCCTATATCTGAAATAATTGATACAGGGACACCATGCAGTAATACTATCTCCTTGATATAAAGCCTTGCATAATCCTCTGAGGAATATGTAGTTCTAACAGTCAGAAAAAGGTACTGACTTTGTAACGCTATCAACAATCACCAATATCGAATCGAACATACACTAGGTTCGAGGTAAGCCTATGATGAAGTCCATATTGGTTACTTCCCATTTCCAAATCGGAATCTCCATAGCTTACAATAACCCAACGAGGTTTTGATGCTCAATCTTAACCTGCTGACAGTTACAACACTGAGCAACAAACTCTGCTATATCTTTTTTAATTCCATCCCACCAATACACTTCCCTGATATCATGATACATCTTTGTTGCTCCTGGATGGATAGACTAATAAGAGTAGTGAGTTTCTCCCTTAACCTGCCAACGCAACCCTACAACATTAGGCACACATAATTGTCCTCGATATCTGAGGACCCCATCTTCTGTAATTTCAAACGGCGTCTTCTCCTTCTGAAGGGTGGTATCCCTATAATGAACTAACACAGGATCCTCGTATTGACGTTTCTTTACTTTAATTACTAAAGAGGATGTTGCCGTATCTTGAAGAGTAATTCCAATGTCACTTGAGTCCAGTAACCAAACTCCAAGACTAGCTAGCTGATAAACCTCATGGGCTATTTCCCTCTTTTCTAGCTGTAAATATGATAAGCTACCTATAGATCTATGGATGAGGGCGTCGGCTACTACGTTCGCCTTCCCCGGATGGTATAAAATATCAACGTCATAGTCTTTAAGTAGCTCCAACCATCTCCTTTGACATAGATTCAATTCCTTTTTCTTGAAGATGTACTGGAGGCTCAATGATCCGTATAGATATCAACATTATTGCCATAGAAGTAGTGCCTCCACATCTTTAGTGCATGAATCATTGCGGCTAACTCTAAATCGTGGGTTGGGTAGTTCTTCTCGTGCTTTCTTAGTTGTCTAGAAGCATAAGCCACAACCTTACCATGTTGTATCAGCACACAATCTAATCCAATTCCTGAAGCATCATAATAGATCACATAACCATCGGTCGCTTCTAGAAGCATTAGAACCGGTGCTGACGTTAATCTGTCCTTTAATGCCTGGAAACTCCGTTCACAAGCATCGCTCCATTGAAAGTTTCTCCCTTCTGAGTCAACTTTGTCAAAGGAGCTGAAAGGGAATAAAATCCTTCCACAAATCTCCTGTAATAACCTGCCAATCCGAGAAAGCTATGAACCTCCGTCGGTGTTGTGGGTGTAGGCCAAGTCTTTACTGCCTCAATTTTTTGTGTATCCACCCGGATGCCTTCACCCAAAATTACATGCCCAAGGAAAGCTACAGAGTTCAACCAAAAATCACATTTAGAAAATTTTGCATACAACTTCCCTTCTTGTAGAACTCTGAGCACAGTATGCAGATGATCTGCATGCTCAGCCTCTGAACAAGAATATACCAATATATCATCAATAAATACAATTACGAACAGATAAAAAAAATGGCTCGAACACATAGTTAATTAAATCCATGAATACTGTTGGGGCATTGGTTAGACCGAACGACATAACCCGAAACTTAAAGTGCCCATATCTAGTCCTAAATGCTGTGTTCAGAATATCTTCATCCTTAACCCTTACCTGATGGTACCCGGACCTCAAGTCTATCTTTGAAAAACACTTGGCGCCTTATAACTGATCAAATAGATCATCAATTCTTGGGAGCGGGCACTTATTCTTGATCGTCACCTTATTCAGTTGTTTATAATCAATACACATTCGTAAGGAACCATCTTTCTTTCTCACAAACAACATAGGTGCTCCCCGTGGTGACGTACTAGGTTTGATAAAACCTTTTTCAAGCAAGTCCCTTAGTTGTTCCTTTAACTCTTTCAGCTATGTGTAGGCAATTCTATAAGGGGAATAGATATTGGATAAGTATCCGGTAGTAGGTTAGTGGCAAACTCAATTTCTCGCTCTGGCGGGAGATCCAGAAGCTCATCGGGGAAAACATTGGGAAACTCATTCACCACAGGGATGGACTGAATGGTTGGTGACTCCATTTCCACATCCTAAACCCGAACTAAGTGATAAATACAACCCTTTATGATCATCTTCCTTGCCTTATGATAGTAAATGAATCTTCCTCTCGGCGATGCCGTATTACCTTTCCACTCCAAAATAAGCTTCCATGGAAATTGAAATTGGACTATATTTGATCTACAATCAATGTTGGCATGACAAGAAGCCAACTGATCCATACCCGTTATAACATCGAATTCTACCACATCTAACTCGATTAAGTTTGCTACGGTAGGTCGACCATGAACTACTATTATACAACCCATATATACTTTCTTAGCTATCACCGAGTCCCCTACAGGTGTAGACACCTCAAAAGGCTTAACCAATTCAGGTTTTATTTCAAACTTACTAGAAACCGATGGAGTAACGTATGATAAGGTGGAACCTGGATCAATCAATGTATATACATCATATGAGGAGACTGATAATATACCTGTAACAACATCAGGCGATGACTCTTGGTCCTATCGTCATGCCAACGAATAAATGCGGTTCTGAGGACTGCTCGAGCTAGATGCTACGCCTCTGCTTCTACCATGACTCATTGATTCTTGGGGACCTTGCCCAGGGGGGCGTACTGATGATGATGAACCAGTTGTAGATCCCGATGACTGAGCTATGCTTGCATCACTTCTCATCGAGAAATCCCTCATAACGTGGCTCGGATAACCAAAAGTATAACAAACACCTAACCCCATACGGCACTGCCCGGTATGCTGCTTACCACATTGAGTACATAGTGTCAAGGGTGGCCTCATCTTATTTGACTCACCCCTGTACTGAGAACATGAGGCCTTGAAATTCTGACTAGACCATGAATATGTAGAACGATCAAATCTCTTACTGCCAAACTAAGGGGGCGCGCTGGCCGAGGGCTGGGATGGATATCTCAAGTACTGCTGCCTCTGACAACCTTGAAACTCACCAGAAGGACTCGAAGACCTCGCTCTCTTATTCTGGGCCCTATCATGCTCACAATCGGCCCTCTACTTTTGTTTACGCTCCTCTACACCCTGTGCGTATGCTTGAATACGAGAAATATCCATGTCTGGCTGAAGTGAGACCGATATATAATCGTTAAGCAAGTGAGGCTCTAATCCCATCATGAACCGGTGAACCCGATCCTCCATCTTAGATACAATAGTGGGAGCATACCTAGCCAATGAATCAAACTAAAGACTGTACTTCTGAACACTTATGTTACCCTATCGAAGGGTCAAGAGCCTATCAAATTGGGCTTGCCTAAGCTCTGGTGGCGGATAATGACGATGGAAAGCTTCTGTAAACTCCTACCATACTATTGGAGGGGCATCCTCACCTCTGGACAATTTCCAAGACTCGTACCAATTAACTGCAACATCTCGGAGTCTATAGGAAGCTAGCTAAACTAACTCAGTTGTAGTGGCCTTCATTACCCTTAACATCCTCTACACTTTATCAATAAATACCTAAGGGTCCTCATTCGGGTCTGCCCCAGTGAATACTGGAGGGTCTAAATTAATGAAGTCACAAACCCTCGCACTGACGGACCTATCTACATGCTGAATACCTATTTCCTGACGCCAAGCTTGCACGGCTACTAATCGGGTTGATAGCTGAATATCATCTCTCATCTCCTGACACAGTGCATCCGACTAAGGTGCTGAGTGTACAGGGGTGGGCGCTAGAGTTGGTTCCCCTCAGAGCTCTTTTGGAAAGGGCGGGGTATGTGATGTCTGAGATGGAACCTCACCATGAGACTCTCCCCGAGACATGGTAACTTGTGGCGCTCGACTAGAAGTCTCACTAGCCACAGACTTTCCCTTCTGGGTGGCCGTACTCTTTGGAGGCATTGCTGAAAATATAGTATATTGTTAGGTACATGAATTCTTGTATCGCACGATTTGAGATAAATAGAGAGGATAACATCCTATATGTCTTTTGGCCTCCTGTCTATAAGTGTGGTGCACGACACACCTATAAACAAGACTCTACTAGACACGGTCTGTAGACTCCCTAGGACAGAACTGCCCTGATACCACTTTTGTTACGACCCAAACCGATGGGCCGCGATGGGTGCCTGAGTCCTACCTGTCAACCACCCCTAAGCATGCGTCTAAAATATGAATCGGAATAACATTAGCTGAATTACGAAAAAAACATATATGAAGGAAACCTGCCAATAAGGCATATGTATGTATACATGCAGGATACAGTGGGCTAGTCGGCAAGGCTGCTATAGACAACTATACATCCAAAACTAAAAGTCGACAAGGCCACATACAACCCAACTAGACATACTATCTACAAACCTCGAATAGAAGCATAACTGTATAAAGACGGGACTGAGCCATGTCATACCCATGTACATATATTATATATATATACACACACACACACATACACAAACATATCGTACCAAAATCAAAAACAACTTCGGATTAAGTGGAGCACGACAACTCTCGCTGACCAGGGATCCTAAGAAGGGGGACTGTCAGCTTGCCTCACTACACATGCGGCATGAAATGCAGGCCCCGTGAAATAGGGCGGCACTACGAAAATTGTACTGAGTATGTAAGGCATAAAAATTAGTACGTAAAAGACATAAATGAAACATGGAATAAGGAAACACATCTTTAATTCTGAATAACTTTGTAAATTCTGAAACATTTATAATGTCATACACGTGCGTATAAATGTCGTGCTATGCATAGGTATGGGTGTGCATAATATCATCAAGCTGCTGAGGGCATCCCATCATATCGTCTCGGCCACTGTGGGCAATATTATCAACATATACCAGCTGATCAGGTGGTGGTGCATATATAATGCCGTATCCTTTTCCCATATCTCATATACATATATTTACATATATATGCGTATATAACACCATCTGGTCATGGTGAATGTACATGTATAAATGAGTGAAATGAATGAAAAATACGTAATAATCTCAATATTCCTTCCGGATAAACTTTTCCAACTACATATTATTCTGAGACCCATGAACAGAAGATAATAATAATTCTCTTGGGGAATCAAGAATATAGACACCCCTACTATTTATATGAATAGAATAATTTATGAAAACTGTGTGTTTGCTCGTTTCTTTAGTATAATTTTGACCATGCCAAAATAAATAAGGGAGACCTTAAGATACATGTTCCTTGAATTTTTGAACGAAATGAAGCTTCTGCTTTTGCAAAATATGAACGAAATACTGCTTCTGATCTATGAAGCTTTCTTTTAAAACTTAATCTCACTTCTGCTTCAATTGTTTTGAATAGCAATGTCCTATGTACAAGACTTGGACGTACTACTATTTTCTTGTTCAAAAGGAACCAAACACTTTAATGTTAAGCAAGCCTTCTAAAAGATGACTCATTCTTATGAGTCATATAAATGATTTGCAGGTTACTTTATCATACTAATCATATATGACTATGAGTCATATGCTTAAATGGTGGTCTACTTCCACGTTTTGTTTGGGGTATAATTAATTAAGTTTTGTCCGCTTATTAGTTAACTGGTTAATATTCTGTTACCTGGTAATTAATTAATTACCCGCATAATTTAAAAATTACCACTAATTACTTTAAATTCTATTTATTTTTAATATACTTTATATATTATACTACCAAGGTCATATGGTACCTTGCATGGTACTAGTTCATAATTATCGAGTATTATCGCTCGACCTGTATTTTATTCCAAATTGGTCACTTTCAACGAAACTCGTTTTCTTTAATCCGTGTACCCCTTTATTCTTCATAACACTTATTTATCACTTGTTATAAATAGCGTAAGTATTTTAACGTCAAGATGATCTCATCCCCAAGTCTATGTCGGTTAACTGAAAATGAAATTTTAACGTACGAAAACGCAAGATGTAACAAATCAACACTACAAACCAATGTGTAGTTAACCAACTCGGCGGGGGGAACTTCATGAATACGCCTTATGCCGAAGCGTGTTAAATACTTGATGAGTTGGCAGATACTTCTTCGATGTGGCAAAATCGAGCTAATGTGCCACAAGGTGATCCTAATGTTATTCACCTACATAAGGAGCTCCATGATCACGGCCAAGCTATAGCTGAATTGACTACTACCATGAACCAATTGGCCAAATCTTAGTTGCAACAAGTTCAAGGGCTAAAACAAGTGAATTCCATGGAAGGAGTGAATATGATGATCAATAAGAGAAGGCAATAAGGTCAACAAGTTCAAAACAATCCAAACCAAATTGAGCAAAGTGGTAGTGGGTACAATCAAGATGATTCATATGATGAGCAATGTGAAGAGGTTCAATATGTGAGCAACTACCAAGGTCAATGGGGAAATGCTCTGAATCAACAATAGTGGAGATCACAAGGAAATTGGGGAAATCAAAGTCAACAAGGAAATTGGAATAATGGCAACAACAACAACCAAAGCAATTGGGGTAACAACAACAATCAAAATTAGGGTAACCAAGGAAACCAAGGCAATTGGGGTGGCAACAAAAATAGTAATTGGGGAGGCAATAACAACCAAGGGGGTTGGAACAACAATAATCAAGGGAATCGGGGGTCGGGCTTTCATAGGCCTCAGATGTATCAACAACCAAACAACCTGCCTCCATATCCATCACAATGTCCCAGCTCTTCCAACAATGAGATGGGACAGATTGGGACAATGTTTGAGCAAATGATGAAGAAAAATGTCGACTCTGATACTCAATTAGCTTCCCACAACCCTTCCATCCACATCTTGGATGTTCAACTTGGCCAAATTTCTCAAGCTTTGAATACTCGCCCTAAGGGGGCACTACCAAGTGATACGGTAGTAAACCCGAAGTGTGGGAATAATACAGGCCATGCTATGGAGGTGATTACAAGAAGTGGTAGAGGTGGAGTTGCTAGTACCTCTAATCCAAGAAAGATTGTCAGTGATGATGTGTTGGTACAAGATGATGATGAGCCAAGCAATGATTTGCAAGTGAATAATGAGAATATGAATGATGAAGTGAGGATAAATATTGATGACAACATGGAGGAGACACAAAATGATGTGAACACGTCTAGGGAACATGTAATAGACATATCGTAAATGGTAGTGACCAAAGCCAAGGCTCCTTTGCCAAGGCCTCCTCCACCATATCCTCAAAGGCTCGCAAATCAAAAAAATGAGAATCAATTCAAGAAATTTATTGATATGATGAAAAGTTTGTCCATAGATGTGCCTTTTGATGAAGCTCTAGAACAAATGTCGGGATATGCCAAGTTTATGAAGGACTTGGTAAAAAAGATGAGATCAATGAACCATGAAACAATCAAAATGACACATCTAGTGAGTGCTATTGTGTACTCCATGGCTCCAAAAATAGAAGACCTCGATGCCTTTACAATCCCATGCACTGTTGGTAGTGTCGATTTTGCCAATGCTTTGTGTGACTTGGGGGCAAGCATTAACTTGATGCCATACTCTATGTTCAAGACATTGGGGATTGGGAAACCATGGCCCACATCCATGAGGTTTCAAATGGAGGACAGGACAATGAAGAGACCACTAGATATAATTGATGATGTGCTAGTTCGGGTCGACAAGTTCATACTCCCCACAGATTTTGTGATACTTGATTGTAAGGTTGACTACGAGGTGCCAACCATATTGGGAAGACCTTTCCTATCTACAGGGAATGCCTTAGTTGATGTGGAAGTAGGGTAGCTCACCTTCCGGCTGAGCGATGAAAAAGTTGTGTTCCATGTTTGCAAGTCAATGAGGTAGCCTAATAGAAACAAAGTGTGTTCGTTTGTGGATCTTGTGACCGAGGTGATTGTGGAAGACACAAGTACTGTGATTAATGTGGAAGACCCTTTGGAAGCTGTGTTGTTGAATTATGATGTGGATGAGAAGGAAGGCTTGGTGGAATATGTCAATGCTTTGCAAGGAATGGGTTCATATACATATGAGCCCTTCAATCTTTCCTTGGATCTTGAGAACCGGAAGACTCCACCAACAAAGCCCTCAATCGAGGAGCCTCCCATATTTGAGTTGAAGCCTTTGCCTTCACACCTCAGGTATGAGTTCATAGGCTCTTATTCCACTTTACATGTTATTCTTTCCTCGTGCTTAACTAACGTGAGGGTAGATGCCACCCTTGCGGTGCTCCAAAGGAGGAAGAAAGCAATAGGTTGGACATTGACGGATATTCAGGGTATAAGCCCCGCCTTTTGCATGCACAAAATCATATTGGATGAGGATGCCAAACCCTCCATGGAACATAAAAGAAGGTTGAATGAGTTCATGCAAGAGTTTGTACAGAAAGAGGTCATCAAGTGGTTAGATGCTGGGGTTGTCTACCCCATTTCCTATATTTCGTGGACCTCTCCGGTGCAATGTGTCACAAAGAAGGGGGGCACAATAGAACAATGAGTTGATCCTTACAAGAACTGTCACCGGTTGGAGGGTATGCATGGATTATAGGAAGCTCAATAAAGTGACTCGGAAAGACCATTTTCCTCTTCCATTTCTTGATCAAATGTTAGATAGGTTAGCCGAACGTGCTTATTATTGCTTTTTGGATAGGTATTCCCAGTATAACCAGATTCTTATTGCACCTGAAGATCAAGAGAAGACCAGCTTCACTTGTCCGTATGGACATTTGCTTTCTCGAGGATGCCGTTTGGTTTATGTAATGCACCAACTACTTTTCAGCGGTGTATGATGGCAATATTCACGAATATGGTGGAGGACTTCCCTGAGTTTTTCATGAATAATTTCACTATTATGGGGGATTCTTTTGATGAGTGTTTGGATAATCTTGATAAAGTCTTGGCACGTTGTGAAGAGACCAACTTGGTATTTAATTGGGAGAAATGTCCCTTTATGGTTGAGGAGGGCATTGTCCTCAGCCACAAGATCTCCAAGAATGGTATTGAAGTGGATAAAGCAAAAATTGAAGTGATATCTAAACTCCCTCTTCCTACTTCCATCAAAGGAGTGAGGAACTTTCTAGGTCATGCGGGGCTTTACCGTTGGTTCATCAAGGATTTTTTAAAAATGGTGAACCCCTTATGCAAGTTGTTGGAAAAAAATGCAAAATTTGTGTTCAATGATAATTGTTTGAGGGCTTTCGAGCTACTCAAGTATAGGTTGACTACCACTCCCATCATTACCACACCAAATTGAAGCTTACCTTTTGAGCTCATGTGTGATGCTAGCGATGTGGCAGTAGGAGCTTTATTGGGGCAAATAATCAACAAGATATTCAATTCGGTCTGCTATGCTAGTAAGTCCATGAACGACGGCCAAGTCAGCTATACGGTGACCGAGAAAGAACTCTTAGCCATTATCTTTGCTATGGAAAAGTTCTGCCCATACCTCATGGGTACCAAAGTGATTGTTCCCATCGATCATGCGATGCTTCGTTATTTGATGAGTAAGAAGGACTCAAAGGCTAGATTGATGAGGTGGGTACTTCTTTTACAAGAGTTTTATCTTGAAATCATAGACCGAAAGGGGAGTGAGATCAAGTGGCGGACCACTTGTCCCATTTGGAAGAGGAGGGGAGCCCCATGATGGCCTTGAAATTAATGATTCATTTCCGGATGAACAACTCCTTTCCATGTCTTTGACCGGGATGCCTTGGTTTGCCGATGTGGCTAGCTATCTTGTGAGCGTAATTATCCCGAATGAATTCTCTTCAAACCAAATAAAGAAGCTCAAACGATGGTGTTATCTGGAGATGCATTCCAGAAGAAGAGCAATTGGGTATTCTTGAAGCTTGTCACTCCTCACCCTCTGGTGGTCACTACCATGGGGGCGAGAACTGCTACAAAGGTCCTAAGCTGTGGATTCTATAGGACAACCATGTACAAAGATGCTAGCAAGCTTGTTAAGCAGTGTGATGATTGCCAAAGAGCCGGTGGGATTTCCAAGAAGAATGAGATGCCTCTCACCACTATCCTTGAGATTAGTATTTTTGATGTATGGGGAATCGCTTTTATGGTTCCATTTGTGAGTTTGTGTGGGAACACCTATATTCTTGTTGATGTGGATTAAGTTTCCAAATGAGTTGAAGTTATGCCTTTGCCTAACAATGAAGCACGGAGTGTTGTGGCTTTCTTGAAAAAAACATATTTACAAGGTTCGACACCCCAAGGCCCATGGGGTTCTCATTTTTGCAACATAGCCTTTGACACTTTACTCTCCACATATGGTGTCACTCAAAAGGTGTCAACCTCCTATCACCCCCAGGAAAGTGGATAGGTTGAGGTCTCCAACAGGGAGATTAAGAATATTCTATCTAAGACTGTCAATGCAAACCGGACTGATTGGTCAAGGAAATTTGATGATGCTTTATAGGCCTATGGAACATCTTACAAGACTCCAATTAGTATGTCTCCGTATCGGTTGGTATTTGGGGAAACATGTGTTGTCCTGGTGGAATTAGAGCATAAGGACATGTGGGCGTTGAAGCAGTTGAACCTAGAGTGGGATGTAGCAGCCAATCTTCGGGTGGAGCAATTGAATGAACTTGATGAGTTCCGGTTCCATGCTTACGCTAGTTCGTCCTTGTATAAGGACAAGATGAAGTACCTACATAATAAGTATATCCGAAATAAAGAATTCAAATAAGGTTACCTTGTTCTCCTATTCAACTCTCGGTTACAGATGTTTCCGGGAAAGCTAAAGTCAAAACGGAGCGGTTCCTTTGAAATAGTGCATGTAACTCCTTTTGGTGCTCTAAATTTGAAAAACAAGAATGGTGAGATCTTTAGAGTCAATGGGCATCGACTGAAGCACTACCTTGGTAAGGTTGATGATGGACACGTTGTGTCATTGATCCATTTCAAGTGAATGATAGTAACATGCGTTGTGCCGCGACATTAAATCAGACGCTTATTGGGAGGCAACCCATGTGTTTTTCTTACTTTTGATTTTCTTCTTAGATTAGGTATTGTTTTGGACTAAATATTTGTGAAGTGTATGTAAGAATTTGTTGTGCAGTGGAGGAAATTGACAAGGAAAAATTTGGCTAAGTGGTGGAATTTTGCGGATGGTGCTAGCACTTCGCGGCTGCACAACTCTGATGCGGAACGCGTAACTGGTTGATGGAAATTGCCAACTCTGTGAAGTTGTCCTGTTGAAAATCCTTAAGACTTCGCGGCCATGCTCATAATTCCGCGGTCCGCACAATTTGTGCGGAAGCTGTCACTTTTACGCGGAATACGTCCACCTGATCTACAAAATAGGTAAATAGTGCAGATTGCGACAAAATTTTGCGGCCGCACTCAGGTGAGTCAGTGGGGTCACTGGGTTTTGAGTATAAATAGGACTTCTTAGAACTTTGCACACTTTACAAACTCCGACTTCTCACACACACCAAAAGCACAGTGCACTTGTCTTGCTTTAATCTCATTCTCATCAAGTGTAGATTTCCTACCACATTATACAACTGGTATGTTCATTTCAATGATTTGATTTTATCCTTTTATTTTCTTTTCTCTTTGTTTTTAGTTAGGGTTAAATGTATGCCATAATGTGAAATTAATGCTTCATTGTTGCTTAAAAATATGTGGGTAGTGTTTGTATGCCTAGTGGGGCTGGGGACTTTGCGTGTTTAATTGCTATAATTTGCACAATTAGTGAAAACCCTAGCTATCAGTGTTCTTCAGTGCCGATTTCAATTTAATTTCGTGGTTGCGGTCATTTTTCTGCGGTCCGTGATAGGGTATGCGGCCACATCCAAAACATCGCGATCTGCGACCCCTAACTTCAAAGCACTGAGGGCTGTTTAGCTTTCACGGCCGCGGTCACTTTTCTGTGGTCCGCGGTTGGTCCTTCGTTTGCCACGTCCAAGTTTTTGCGGTCCGCACTTTTAAACTTTAGAGAGCTTATCATTTGCCTTTGCGGATGAGTTTACTATTACGCGGTTCGCGGTTGATCATTTGAGGTCGTGTTTACTTTCTCGCGGTCCGTGTTTGTCCAAGATCAGAGAGTCAGTAGTCTGAATATGACCTCTTTGCGGCTGTGTTCGCTTTTTCGTGGTCCGCGGTGGGCATTTCATGGCCGCGTTCACTTTTACGTGGTCCGCGAGGCCCTGTTCTGATGAGCAGTATTTTCATTTCATCTATACTATTTTAACACATGCATGAACCCCTGTTCTAACTATATTTCACTGCTTGTATGTTGTAGACAATGGTTCGTTCCACAGGTAAATGTGATACTTCCAAAAGGAGGGCAGAACCCTCCCCAGGTTGGGGTCAAGGAAAACCCAACATTCCACTGTCATTCTAAAAGATAATCAGCAAGAAAAAGACTGTTAAACCTCCTACCCAGACACTTTTGAGACTAGTGAGTATGTCCCATCCTGGGAGGCAACTAAAGGAAACTCCGGGCAAGTACAGCCGTGAGTTCAGTCCAAACAAATCCCGGGGAGACTTCATTAGTTGACAAGACTATCTCTTCTTCTAGTTCGTGTGATAGCTCAGAGGGATGTAGTGAAGCTTCAGCACCATCTTCCCTACCTGCTACAACATCGGCCTCAACAGTTGCCCCTATTAATGTCAATGATGATGACGAGGTCCTGGATGACGGGAGAGGGGGTGATACAGTCGCGGGAGGCTTAGCTAGATCAAGGAAACCGGAGGTGTGGGAGGATAAGTTTGTCAATAAAAAAGCTTATGACAATTTCTGGGATGGTGGCCCCAAAGGGCGCTCAATCCAAATGTCAAGAGACAGTTTGAGGAGAGAAAAGGGTGAAAGTTCCTCACTAGCAAAGTGGTGGATGCAAATGAATACCTTGTCAAAGAGTTCTACGCAAAGGTTGCCCACATCAAAAAGCAAAGGTTCGGAACTTGAGGATCCGATTTGATGGCCACACTTTGAATGAATATGCTGGTTTTGAGGATGTGCAAGTCGTGCAATACTTGGAGAAGCTGGCTCTAGATGAAGCAATCCGTCCATGGCTAGCAGAGATATTAGCCATTCCAGGGATGACACCGGCATGGCTCACAGCTGGGGTCCCAATAGCCAGAAACACCCTCAGGTTTGAAGCCAAAGGGTGGTCCACATTTGTGTGCAGCCGGCTGGACCCGTGCCAGCATGATAATGTCCTCCCACTCACCTGGGTGATCTTGATAGGTTCCATCATGGCGGGATATCCAATCAATGGGGGAACCTCATGTATTACCACATCTCCAAGGTAGTTGAAAAATAAGAAATATCCTAACCCTACCCCAACTTCATCACTATGTATCTCGAGGACTAAAGGGTCGAGAATAAGCACTATGACACAAAGGTGAAGCCGAAGAAGCCTTTCTCCTAGTATAGCCTCCAAGGACCGGACAACCCTAAAGCAAAGGGTAAAACTACTACCTCTACTAGCCAGTCTGAAGAGCCAAAGGTCGTAGCCACCGGGGCAGAGCCTTCCACAATAGCGGGATCTTCAACTGCCATGCCTCCTCCTTCATCCGGGCAATCCATCACAGTGCCATTATCTGTGCCCTCATATTCCACTTACCCTCAGATTGCACTGTGGGTTTTTTCAGACATTATCCAACACCGACAATTGGATGTAGGCAGCTACATCAAAGTTGTATGCCTTATCTAGTGCAGTAGCAGCACAATCAGCCCCAACATAGCTTTAGGTACCTCCATCAGTGGAGGATTCATTGAAGGAGCGTCTAGACAACCAGAAAAAGCTCCTAGAGAACCAAAAGAAGATCATGCAGACTTTAGATACACATGGTAAGGTTATAAAGGATCCAGGCAAGCAAGTGAAGAAGATCAAGAAGACTCAGGCCTCAAAGGAGTTAGTGGAGCTGCTAAAGAAGGAGGTAGAGAAGTATACATCTGCTGGAGACATCCCACTAAACTTGCTCATGGAGGAGCATGGCCCAGCAGCACTGGTAGCAAAGCATGAGGCACTAGCAGCTGGCCATTTTGAGGAGCCGGCTACCACTACACATAGTGCTGAGGAGATGATCCAGATGCTTCGCAACCCCGTGGTCCTCCAGTTAGAAGATTTGGAGATCCAGTTAGAGGACCTAGAGAGATTCTTATCTTATTTAGTCCGAGGACCCCACTCATGTACCTGACCCGATGCAAATAGAGACCACATATGGAGTTTTTCTTTACTCTCTAATCCTTTCCCTGATCTTATTTTGATATTAGCATTGAGGACAATGCTATCTTTTATTTATTTAGGGGGTGGTCCATTTTGATTGGTGATGATTTGATGACATTGGCATGTAATAACTATGATACTATTTTTCTTTATCTTTACTTCTCTTTATTTTTACTTTTGGTATGTATATATTTGTGACTTTCACATATGGTATATATATATATATCTTTTCCATTTTGATGTATATATTCATTTTCATTAATGTATATATTCGCTTTACTTCTCTTTTGTATATATTCAGTTTGATTTTCGTAGTTTACTTCATAACTTCTTTTGTAATTTTACTTCATAGCTTCTTATTTACTTTAGTAGTTTATTTTTAAGTTGTTAGCTTTGGTTTACATTTTATGTGAACAATAAGCCTTTGGCTTTCTTAATGTCACGGTTCTTTCAAAAGGTGGATGTTGTGCGAACTGGGTGGCTCTTCCCGATGATGGATGGCGTGACAACCTTCTTAAGGGATTGAGTATGTTTTATTCATGTTTTGTGTAAATAGTAATAATGAATAAAAGTGTCTTAGGCAGGCTTCACTCGGGCCTAACACATTTACCTTCGATCTTATTGTTAGCAACAAGTTGATTGGCAAAGAATAGCTCTAGTCGCGACCTTTAGACTCTTGTGTTGACTAAAACAATCGTCGAATGGTTTTTTGGAGCCATTTGTGATGCTCAATATTAGCTAGGGTTGTTATGGGCCCTCGACTATGTTCACTTTAACAATCCAATAGCTTATGAGGTGAGGTATTGAATCGCAAGTCCATGTTCCGTGCCAACAAGTCTAGAACTTGCCATGAATGTTTGTCTAGGCAAAATTCTAAGTGTAGCTCGACTTGAGAAATGATTATAGGTTCTCCTTGCTCCAATTTTAAACTTGAAAGCTTTCGTAGCCTACGAATATGATATCCCTAGTCAACCCCTTTGAGACGAAGCCCTTTTTCTTTCAATAACCACATTACAAGCCTTTATCTGTTCTATGATGGCCCTCTCTTAGCACCCAATCTTTCCTTGGCATTCTTGATAGACAATTAGCAAAAGCGTAAGTTTGGGGGAGAGACGAGGAATGTGAAAGTGATAAAAAGTTCAAAGAACAAAAAGAAATGAAGAAAAGGGAAGGCAAAAGAAGAGAAAGAAAAGTCAAAAAGAAATATGTCAAAAAAAAGCGAATAAGATAGAAAAGTGAAGGGATTCAAAGAAAGCAATGATGAAAGGCATGGAATGATTAGAAAAGGAGAAAAAATGACCATCATGAGCAAGAAAGAGTGACAATGTGTCTCTCTAATTTCTCTAAGGAAGAAGAAAATGACTCAAAGAGTCAAGAAAGTATAAGCCAAAATGAGAAAATGGAGTGCTTAAATAAAGATGAAACCATCATATGCCAATAAGTCCTACCTTGATCCAAAAGCGTTCATTACATTCTCGCACAAGCCCTATATGATTTCCAGCTAAGTGAGCTTACATTAGTGGTGATTTACATAAGGGGCAAGCTTATGGTACTTAGAGTCGAACTTGTGATATTCCCTTGAGAGAGATGAGTATACTTCTTCACAATCCTTGTTTTGAGTGCTACAATCTAAAGTGAGATTTCCTTATGAAGAGTAGTTGAGGAAGAGTTTGGTTTCCACAATGACCTACGTAATAGAGCGAGCTTCCTTGATGAAATAAGTCGACTCTTAATGCTCTAATGTGCAATAGACCTATGGTACTAAAAAGGTATTGCGTTGTTGACAATTCATTTGTGTTGAGAGTAATTATTAGTCCCAATTGATGCATGATTGATTCACATTAGGGAAACTGAAATATCCTTCTGTTTTGTTTTTGTAGTTGTGGGAATTACCTTATTTTCTTGAGGACAAGCAAAAGCTTAAGTTTGGAAGAGTTGATAAGTGGGATTTTAGCCTATCATTTGCTCTCTTTTACTTGTGTTTTGGGCAAAAAATGCCTGAAAGTATTCCCGTAAACTAACTTAATATTCTTGATTGTTCAAAATGATCCAAAAGAGTGATAATCAACTCATAAAGGAGCCAAAACTTGAACAAAAACCAGGATTGGGCCAAGAGATCTGAAACGCTAAATTGTGCGGCCGCGAAACCACAACACGTCCACGGTCACAAATACGCGGTCCGTGAAAGGGAGATTCAGAGAGTGCATTTTTAGGCCAAATGAAGCAAGGTCCGCGTCAGAAATGTGCGGCTGCAAAAATATCATCGATGTTGCGATAGAAATTTTGCAGACAACAGTGCATGAAGTTCAGAGAGCTCACACCTTGAGCAAAAGAAGAAAGTGCGATCCGCATAAGAATTATGTGGCCACAGAAGTCCACTACTCGACCGCGATGGTAATTATGTTGCCAGCGAAACGAACCTCAACCCAGTTCCAGAATTGCAGAATGCTGACCGCGGTCAGAATTATGCGGCCGCGAAAGCAAAATTATGGCCGCAGTGAGAATTATGCAGCCACGAAACCTCCGCAGGGGTATTTTTGTTTAGAAATTTCAGCCTAGTATAAATAGATCTTTTTGATATTTTTGAGTTAAGTTTTGTTTTAGCTGAGCACGTGAGATGGCTGGAAATTCTATTTTGGGAAATTTGTACTAGAATTATCTCTCAACATTAGATTTTCATCTTTTAATCTGGTATTTTGAATTTTGTCTTTATTTCATCTTTGATTTCTGTTATTTCCATAAGTAGCTAAAACCATAACTAGGGTTGGGTCTATTTGATGGGTCCGGAATTTTAGGGCTTGAATATGTATGGGTTAGTAGTATTTAGCCTAGTTCTTACTAGAACTATGGAATTAGTAGTTGCAAATACTGTTTCATGTCTTTATGAATTAATATCTACTTGAGAAAGAGGGTCTAAGTCTAGGAAAACTAGGCTAACAAGGAATTGGCGTGAACTCAAGAAATTGATAACCCCAATTAAAGGGTTAAACCGAGAGATAGTAATACTCGACTTGAGTTAATATCATTTCTATTGCATGAATACCTATTTGGAATTGAGAAAGCCAAATTGGCATAATCACTCAAACTACCGAGAGGTATAGAGTGAGTACCCGGGTGTGATATCTATATTACGACCCTAATTAATCACATGATTGCCCTAGATTCTTGCTGCCCGTTAGATGTCTGCCTAGGTAGAAGTCACTACCCTAGTCCCTTTAACCTTTGAAAATCAACAACAAAAACATTATACGTAGTTTCAAATATTGCATGCAATAGAATAGAAGTAGAAGTAGAAATCAAACCAACCATTTGTGGAAGTGTAATTAAGAGCAAAACCTGCATCTAGACTTGGATATAAACCTAATTCCAATTATTAACTCCCTGTGGATTCGATCCCGATCTAGTTGGTTAAAACTGCATCGACCATCCTCTATACTCAATAGTGGTGTAGGCTTAGACTCGATCAACATTTCATGTTCATGCTCATCATGGAGAAACATAGCTCATTACATTAGCACATGTATGGTAAATAAATAATTCAATTTCAATGGCCCATGGCCCAAGGCCCAAATTCATTTTTCATAAGATTTATCATCATTTAACATAGGACATCTCCCTTTCATCTCATTATTCACTCGCTTCTCCTCTTAAGGTCATTAGCTAAGTTCATGATTATTGGGGACTTAACATCGAAGTCATTTTCACTTATTATTTTAGGAGCATACATACTATGATTGAAACTATTGGGACACACAACACCTCATAATTCTCATTTTGGCTAACGACCACATTTCATGTTCATACTATCACTTACTTGTACTTGCTATGGGTGATCATAGGACACTAAGAATGTCGTGCCCCCTTTTTCCTCGCGGAGTCTGGTTTCGACATTTTGGGGACAACTTCTTTCCTTTTGGGAATTGGGTATCAGATTTTAAGAGTCGTCACCTAACGGATTAAGGTGTGTTAGGGCACCTATAACAAATAACTTGGGTTCTAGTTTACATCACTAGAGATTGGGTAAGGGCTCGAAATTACCTTGAGGGGAAGGTGTTAGGCACCCCTCGAGGTCCACAATGGCGGGTCCCAACCAAACTCAATTTAAGCGAATTAGTCATAAAGCAATTCCAGCAAATAAAGATTATTAAAAATATAGGAATAAAAGGGATTCTATGTTTATTAGCATATATGATCACTTTTGTGCAATACTCGGTAACCTTCCTTAAATAGAGGTGTTACGCGTAGCATTAGCGCACAAGTCATCATCCTTTACTACCCGGTTACCCTCCCCTTAATTACCTAATAGTTTCTAACAACATCGAATACGTCTCCTATGTGTGCACTACCCGTCCCTTACCTGTGGCCCTGGAGGTACTTAGGACCTTTATTAAGGGGGTTATAGACTCACCTATGTGGTTTAAAAGGAGAAAATCTAAGCGGCAAACAAAAACAGGAAGGACTGTCACATAAAGAGAAATTAAGGGGCTCATATTTACCTACACAAATAGACCAAACAAGTGCAAGTTATTCAAGCAAGTAGTTTTTAACTTTCAAAGTCCAGGATATCTAAATGAGTACAAACGGAATATACAACAGTTTATTAAAGCGAGCAGAAGATTACATATTAGTTGCCTATTGATTTCCATTAATACTTTGGATCTAGGCATATTTCAAACAACAATCACAATTTTTAGACCCAGAATTTAATTAACCTACAAACTTGCCTAAGTGATAGTCAGGCAGAAACCTATAGATATGGTATCTAAGCTGTAAACTAATAGCTGATTTTAGCAGGCTGATTTTATCTTAAGTCCTATAGGCATGCTTTCTAAATGGAGAAACTGATTCCTATATTTTTTGTAGGCATGATTTCTAAGTACAGAAATTGATTTTCTACTTATTCCTTATAGGCATGATATCTAAGTTGTAGAAGATTGATTTAAAAAAAAAAACCTTAGAGGCATGAGTTCTTAGTGCAGAAACTAATTGTTTTTGAAATCTTATAGGCATAGTATCTACAATTGTAAACCTATAGGCATGATTTCTATTAAACACATATGGGCAGAATTCTTAAGCACATCGCCATAAAATTTATCAAACAAGCAAACAGAACCCTATGGACATGGTCATGTGATGACCCAAAGGGTCATCACCGTAATTCTTCCTTGTTCCGTGCTTCCGAGGCCTTGAAAACCTCTCTTTTAGTTGTCTCGATATTGCGTGCAAAGTCCGGGCGCGAAGCCGGAAAGCTTTTATGATGAAATATGCGAATTTTGCAAGAAATTTGATGAATTTTGATATTTAATACGCATAATATTGACTTCGGTCAACATTTTGGGTAAACGGATCCGGACCCGTGATTCGACGGTCCCGGAGGGTCCGTAGAAAAATATGGGACTTGGGCGTGTGCCCGAAATTAAATTCCGAGGTCCCAAGCCCGAGAAATGAATTTTTGTGTGAAATTGTTTTCTGAAATTAATTAAGGAAAATGAAGAAGAAAATTGATCAGAAAACTGTGGTATCGGGCTCGTATTTTGGTTCCGACGCCCGGTACGAGTCTTAAATATGTTTTAAGCACTCTCTGTAAAGTTTGGCTAAAAACGGACGTCATATGACGTGTTTCGGACTTAAAATGGGGAATTTGAGTTTTTATGAAAGTTGAAAGAAAATCATGTATTATGAGGCTTGATCCTATGTATATGATGTTATTTTGGCGATTTGATCGCACGAGTAAGTCCGTAAGGTGTTTTCGAGATCATATGAATGTTTGGTTTGGAGCCCCGAGGGCTCGGGTGAGTTTTGAGTAGGGACCAGGAGGTCTTAGACTTAGAAAAATATACAGGTTCAGATGTTGCAGGCCCAGCGTGGCCACGGCCATTTCCGCGCGTTCCGCGCTGGCAGCCACGCGGCCGCGATGCTTTTTCTGTGCGGTCCGCGTGGTGGGGTTAAGAGGGTCGACCAGCGCGGCCGCGCACCAAATCAGTGCGATCCGCGCTGGGTGGGTTCAGAGAGAGACCACTTCTCCCCTCCCTCGGCGCGGCCGCGGCGCATTTCAGTGCGGTCCGCGCCAGCTCCTAGAAAAATGTATAAATTCGGGATTTTTAGTCATTTTTCCACTTTTCAAAAACCCAAAACCTAAGAGGCGATTTTCCAAACAACTTTTCTTCTTCAAAATGATTGGTGAGTGATTCTAACTGATTTTCTTCACTTCGTAACATCTTTTAACATGATTTCAACTTCAAAACAAAGATTTTCATGGGGGAAATTAGGTGTTTTGGGTAGAACCTAGGTTTTGTACAAATTGAGAAGTTGGACCTCAATTTGGGGTCCGATTTCAAAACAAATCATATATTTGGATTCATGGGGGAATGGGTAACCAGGTTTTGGTCCGAACCTCGAGTATCAACCACGTGGGTCTGGGGGTATTTTTGACCATTTTTGGAAAAACCTTGTAAAATTTATTTTCATGCATGGGGAGTGATTCATTTAGTAATTATTAATGTGATTAAGTAACTTATGACTAGATTTGAGTGGATTGGTGGTGGAATCAAGAGGTAAAGCTATTCTAGAAGCCTGAGTTGAGTTTGGAGCATTCGAGGTAAGTGTTTGTTCTAACTTTGGCTTGAGGGATTAGGATTTGGATGTTATTTGCTACGTGTTAACTGTGGAGTACGGTGTATAGTCATGGTGACGGTTATCTATGCACCGGAGTCTAGCATGACCGTGAGTCGTAGTTGCTTTTAAATTCGAAAGATGTGAAACAGTTGAGCTAATTACTTGCTAATATAACTATGAAGTGATAGTTGAGAAGCAGATGAGTTAAAGAAGGAAGTGTGGTATTTTTCCCTTGCCGGGACCTATTGTTGATTTGTTCTCCCTTGCCGGGATGTTTAATCTTTATGTATATTCCATTCCCCGATTGGTTGTGTATGATGATTGGGTTAGGAAGAGCGATTATGCACGAAGGGTCTTTCCGTGCCATGTTTTGATAATTATGCACGAAGGGTCTTTCCGTGCCATGTCTCTAATTATTTGAGCACGAAGGGTCATTCCGTGCCTTGATGTGAGAGTTATGTGAGGAAAAGCATGAAGGGTGATGTCGTGCACTATATTTGACAGTTTTGGTGAGAATTGAGAGTAAAAGCACGAAGGTTGGTGCCGTTCACTTGTTGATTCACTTGCTCTCTTTCATAGATGTTTTCATTATTCAGTTTCCATCTCTCTGTTCGTTGGTCTTATATCTAAATTGTTACACCCCACAACATGTCCCCTCCCTATTATTTGTTTACATTCTGTATATCTTTCCGTTGTTGCACATATATCTGTACAGGTTAATTGTGGTAAGTCCGGTGTAGCCTCGTCACTACCTCGCCGGGCCTAGGCCAGGCACTTACCAGCACATGGGGTCGGTTGTGCTGATGCTACACTTCTGTGTCCTTTTTGTGCACAGATTCGGAAGTAGCTTACGGACCGCAGTAGCAGTAGATTGGGAGCGTGCCTTCAGTCCAAAGACTCCTAGGTAGTTTGCTGGCGTGCGTGGGCCCTGAGTCTCATCTATTTCATTTCTGTTTGTTTTCATTGTATCGAAGCAGACTCCTTATGTACTTTCTTTCAAACTCTTATTTGTAGTATCTTATAGTAGTCCGTGAGTATTGTGACACTAAATCTTGGGTAGAGGATGATGTTAATTTTTCCACATTTCGTTCATTTAATATTAAATTAAGACTTCCGCTTGAATTTATTATTTTTATTATTATCTTGTTGAAAATTAGTTGAAAGGTATGTTAAGGTTGGCTTGCCTAGCTCCGACAGTAGGCGCCATCACGACTCCCGATGGTGGAGAATTCGGGTCGTGACAAGTTGGTATCAGAGCACTAGGTTACTTAGGTCTCACAACTCATGGAAAAGCTTAGTAGAGTCTAAGGGATCGGTACGGAGACGTCTGTATTTATCCCCAGAGGCTACAGAGTTAGGAAAAAAAAATTTCACTTTGTTCATTCTTGTCGTGAGATTCTGTTTCTCAAATATTGATTGTCGTTCTACTCTGTTCTTTCCTAGATGGCGAGAACACGTGCGTCTTCTTCTACCGCGTAGCAGCCCGAGCTCCCAACAGCAGCTCCCGCGAGCGGCAGGGGCCGAGGTCGTGTCAGAGGCCGTAGTAGGGGCATAGCTCAGCCCCATACAGCAGTTCCTGAGGTGGAGCCTCATATTGACTTTGACGAGGAGGTTCCAGCCCCAGCAGCTCCAGTGGGCCCAGCTCAGGTCCCAGGAGGGGTTATGTTCTCCCCGGACCTCCAGGATGCTCTCGTCCGTATAACAGCCTTTATGGGCAGTGTCACTAGAGCGGGTTTGCTGCCAGTAGCACCAGCCACTTCCCGGGCTGGAGGAGGGGTTCAGACTCCTGCTACGCATACTCCAGAGCAGGTAGCTCCCCTGGACTCAGGTTCTAGTGGTTCAGCCCCCAGTGGCAGCTCAGACAGGTATTACAGCACAGGCCGGGGATGGAGCGGCCATGTCTTCGGATGCTTTGTGTAGACTTGATCGGTTCTCCAATCTTATCACCACCACTTTCAGCGGTACTTCATCGGAGGATCCCCAGGATTTTCTATTCAGTTGTCATGAGATCCTTAGGACTATGGGTATAGTGGAGACCAATGGGGTCGATTTTTGCACCTTCAGGCTTGCAGGATCCGCCAAGACTTGGTGGAGAGATTATTGCCTATCTAGGCCAGCAGGGTCTCCAGCTTTGACATGGGGTCAGTTTGCGGAGTTGTTCTTGGAGAAGTTTCTCCCCGTCACTCAGCGAGAGGCATTTCATAGACAGTTTGAGCGCCTCCATCAGGGCTCCATGACAATGACACAGTATGAGACTAGATTTATTGACTTGGCACGCCATGCAGTTGTGATACTCCCTACAGAGGGAGAGAGGGTCCGGAGGTTCATTTATGGATTGATTCAGCCGATCTGCCTTTAGATGGCCATGGGAGTTGGTAGCGATATTTCCTTTCAGAGGCGGCCAACGCGGCCCGACGGGTAGAGATGGCACTTGTTTGAGGAGGTAGTCAGGGTTCAGATAAGAGGCCTCGCCATTCTGGTAGGTTCAGTGGTGCCTCATCTAGAGGTAGGGATTCATATAACAGAGCCACTCTCAGAGGCCCTTCCAGTCGGCATTTCAGGTTTCTCATGGTACTCTAGGCGGTGGTGCTCCTCAGTAGTATTATTCGGATCAGCAGACCTTCAGCGCACCACCAGCCCTCATTAGTGCA
Organism: Nicotiana tabacum; assembly: GCF_000715075.1. Lineage (NCBI taxonomy): Eukaryota > Viridiplantae > Streptophyta > Magnoliopsida > Solanales > Solanaceae > Nicotiana > Nicotiana tabacum. The sequence continues at coordinate 47,001,963 of NC_134089.1, read as the reverse complement.
CCACCACTTCAGAGCTTCAGGGGAGGACATACAGGTCGACAGGGCCAGCAGTCCCAGCAGCCGAGGGCATGTTATGGTTTTGGTGACCCGAGTCACATTGTCAGGTTTTGCCCCCGAGCCTCGGGTAGTTCTCAGCAGCAGGGTCCTCGCCCGATGATCCAGGCACCAGTTGCCCCACAGGCCGCCCGGCCAGCTAGAGGCGGGGGTAGGGATCATAGAGGTAGAGGGAGAGACCGTAGAGGTGGATCTCGGACCGCCAGAGGCAGGGGTCATCCAGCAGCCGATCGCCCCAGAGACACAGTTCAGGAAGGTGGGGGTCAGCCCCGTTTTTATGCTTTGCCGGCCAGGCCAGAGGCCGAGTCATCAGATGCTGTGATTATCAGTACTATTCTGGTTTGTGGTAGGGGTGCTTCTGTGTTATTTGACCCGGGATCTACGTATTCTTATGTGTCGTGCATTTGATCATGCCTAGTGAGGCTTTGGATATTCCTGTATATGTGTCCACACCGGTTGGTGAATCTATAGTGGTCGACCGAGTGCATCGTTCATGTGTGGTGGTATTTGACGGTCTTGAGACCCGTGTCGACTTATTGCTGTTAGATATGGTGGACTCTGAGCCTGAGACAGAGGTGGGATGTGTCACACCTCCTTTTTTCGCACCAGAGAGGGTGCAAGGGAGTTTTTCCAATTAAAGGACAATCGAAATGGGATTGGTTTATTAATTTCAGAGTCGCCACTTGGGAGATTTAGGGTGTCCCAAGTCACCAATTTTAATCCTGAATCTAGGAAAAGAATGACTCCATATTACAGTCTGCGCACCAGAAATCCGGATAAGGAATTCTGTTAACCTGGGAGAAGGTGTTAGGCATTCCCGAGTTCCGTGGTTCTAGCACGGTCGCTCAACTGTCATATTCGGCTTATTTATCTGATTTTAAATACCATTATGAACCAATGTGCCAATTTTAACTTTTTACCGCTTTATTGTTATTATTTCAAAAGGATGTGAACATCGCTTAAAACATGTCCTTGGACTGCGTCACATGAAATGCACCCACAATCTGGAACATATTTTATTTGATGTTTTGGGATTTGGATCTGGGTCGCATGAAATGCACACCCCAAGTTTTAAGAAAGTAGATTATTAAACACGCACCTAAAGAGACTATCGTGTTATTATTTTAGGAAGGGCCGTGAAATTTGCTAAACGGCCCGTCCCGGAATCTAAGTATTTAATATATACATTTAGAGGGCCCCGCAGCTTCTACATTTTTGTTTGTCGAGGCTCGTCTCATTTTTATTTTAAAGGATAAACCTATAATGACTATATTTCCTATTAAGTTCGTCTCTAAAATAAAAGAAAATCTCTTAATTATTTACATGCTTGCAGATTATTTACAGCAGGATCCGAAATGCTTTTACAGAATAAGGAAACATGACCATGCATACGGACAGCTGATCGAACATTATGGGCCCAAATCCAGCTCATGCGGGATGGGCCAGACCTGGGCCACTGTTTATCCGAGGCGGGTCTGTTTGGTCTGTTTTGACTAGGGCTCGACCTTCATAAGGTTGAGGGGCGCGGATTTGTGCTAATTGTTATAAGGGTGTGGCTTGATAATTATAACGAGGCAGTTTATCAAAAGAGAATGAAAATTAACTAAGGCGGATAGTTTTATTCTTTGACATGCATTAAAAGAGAATGCTAATTACAAAACACAACTAATTTCCAAGACATAGCCTAGTATACTGCCAATCCTTTTGTCTGTTAACCTAACCAACATATGATATTAAACCATACTACATTTTTTGTATTCACTATATGAAAGGACCAACTCCAATACCCAAACAAGATTGTAAACCATTACACACTACATAATCATCTATATAACAACTACATGTGGACATAGATGTCTTCAAATCTTCCCTTTTGTATTCATGCTCGACTTTCAAATTACATGGACAGTATTAGTTGTGTACCTGGTATAGAGGAACAAAAGAAGAAGGAAAAGGATCAGCTGAGTAGTACACAGCAAACAACAGCAACAACAGATTCGCAGCAACAACACAGCAACAACAACCAGCCAACAATGATGAAGCTCAGCAAGGAGTCGAGCAACAAATAAACAATCCCAGAAAAACAGAGTAGGAAATAACAGCCCAGAATGTTGAATGTAACAGCAACAGAAATCCAATGACCACAAGAAATCTTGGCAAACGACAGAAAAGCATAACCACAAAGACAACCTGATCAAACTGGACTCTTACACAGTTTCTTCTAGACAATACTCATTCACAACGTTCTGAAATTTATTTCTGTTTTTCCTTTTCAGTTTTCTTACTCACAGAATCTCTCAAGACTCAAAAATGAACCCCCTTTCTAATGGAAGGTCTGCCTCTTTTATAGCCTAACCTTAACACTTTACAGTCTATTTTACAACTCAAAATTGCCCCCCCCCCGTTGTTTTTCCACTCACTTCTTTTAAATAAACAAAACTCCCATCAAATCCCTGACAGCCCCTCTCTCTTTTGTTGTTAAAATGTACTGATCACTTGTTTATTTAACCAAAGTATGGGCAGTAGGAATATAATCTGACAGCACATGCTGTCCAATTATTTTAATTCCTTAAAGCTAACCATACACATGCTGCCCACGGTCTAAACCAAATGGCATCGTGTTTTAAAATCAAAGTTTGAACCTGCCATTATAACCCTTCCCCTAGATGTTCTTTAATTCGATTTGAACAAAATCAATAGGCAATACAATTCAGTTCCCAATGGGACTCAAATACGATCACAGCAGAAATAAGCAATACGAATCAAGTTGTTACCATTAACGATTGAAACTAATTGACAACATATATCGACTCGACTATATTAATCGTAACAAATAACAATCAATCGTTCATATAAACAACACGTATAGAGTCCCGAATGACTTCAAACAAATTTGTTCAAACACTGGGAACTTATTTAAACTCGTTTGACGACTAATCTAATTGATGAACACGTATATCACAGGGTATATTCAGAACACAAACAGAAGAAAATTGACCAAATAAAAAGGCCTTTAACAGAGATGGAAGAAATCCGAATGAAAAATAACAAAATGACAAACAAACACAACGAAATATGCTGACAACTTAATTAGAACTAAAACAAAAGAAAGGAAAACTTACCAAAAGAGTTTGAAATCAAAATGACCCAAATCTGACTCAACTTCGAACTCTTGAGGCCGAACAAACTTTAATCAGGGTGTTCTCACGTGAGAACACCTTGATTAAGGTCTATTAGACCTCAAACCCTTGTCAAGACCGGCCGGATTCCCCAGGTGCATGTGTTTCAAGTTCTGGATTTTCAGATCTGGATTTTTAGGAGTTGTGGGTAGATTCGGACCAAACCAAGCTTGGTTTGGTCACGAGGAAGGTCAGGGGAGTGTCTGGTATGAAGATGGGGTGGTTTGGCATAGATCGAGTTTTGTCTCGAATCTTCAAATCCAGATTCGAGACGATAGGAGGTGATTCGAGGTTCGTGGTTAGTGGATTCGTGTTCAGGGGAGTGAGGGGGTCTTAGGGTGTTCAGGGGGTGGTCACCGGCGTTCGTGCCGCCGGGTTTTGGTGGAGGGGAAGCTAGGGCGGCTTGCTAGGGTTTGGGGTTTCAACTCGGGGAAGGAGACGAGTGAGGGGTGGGGTTCGGATAGGGGGCGTGGGGTGAAGGGTTGAGTTTATATATGGGGAGGCTGATTGGATCTGAGCCGTTAGATCAGATGATCTCAACGGCTTGGATCTGATGCTGAGAAATGAGACGGGGTCGTTTGGTAGTTAAACGGGGTCGTTTGGTTTAAGTGAGGGGTTGGATCGGATTGGTTCCTGGGTCGGGTTTTGAAACGGGTTACTGATAGAGGTCCTGAGTCGTTGGATCGAGAGTTTGAACGGCCCAGATCAGATGCATGATGCGGCGTCGTTTCGGGAGGTGGTCAGGGCAGGCCTGGTTTGGACTGGGTTGAGTGCTGGTTTGGGCCTGTTTTTGTTTCATTTATTTTGGGCCCAACCGATTTTCTTCCCTTTTTGTTTTTCTAGTTTCATTTTTCTTTTAAAACAAAAAATAAAATAATAGACAATAAAATAATGAAATTAAAACTAAACAACAATGGAACATTTTAACACAATTATCACCAAATATTCAAGTAAGTTAACTAAAAGCCTAGAACGAACGATGCACACCTATATATATATATTTTTTTGAATTTTCTTTTACTGACACATATTTTTGTATTTTTGTTTGATAATGACTAGATGCAAAATGGACAGACCCACAAATGACCAACAACACATGTTACGGAAAGATCGAAAAATTGTACAGCGAAACCATTTGTCACTATTTTTATTTTCTTTTGGAGCGATCGTCCGTGAGGCAAAAATCACGTGCTTACAGCTGCCTCTCTTTGCACGAAGACACGAAGGGTTTTCGCGCAAAGATAAGCGAGCGATTTTTGCCCGTCCGAATACTCCGTGTGAAGCATTTTTTGAAAAAGATTTGACCGAACCTTTGCTTCAGAGGTTTCCTACATATCCTGGGCTGAACAGGAATCAGGTCAATGTAGTTCGGGAAATTTTGGTAGCTGGGACTACCGTGTGGCTGTAATGCTTGCTGTTGTTGTGCGCTGTTGTATGCTGCTGTAGGATGCTACTGCTCAACCGATCTCCCTGTTACATTGCTCTAAAAGGAAAACAAGAAGCTAAGCTAGACTGAGGATCATGAGATCTTATCCATCTTCCACTTGTTCTTGTTGCCTTACTTTCTTGTCGGCTAACGCTTTCCTCTGACGCCTTTATTTTGTGAACTTGGAGATGATGCTGGTCCTTCACCTTTTCTGAATGTCGGTTCTCATCACTTTGCTTGATTTGCTGGGAACATGGCTTTCTTCCTTAAATCTTTCAATGGTTTCTTCAGCGGTATGGTTTTTCATCAGAATTGTTATGTTGGGCATGCCATAATGTTTCTGAACTGCTTCTTCTGAGACGCGTTCTTCCTTCCTTTTGAATGTGCGCTTGCTTTGGCAGACTTCTGCTTCTTGGCGCTGGGGATTTTATTGTTTTTCCTGCTTGGGGCTCTCTGTTGTAACCTTCCGTCTTCAGGTGGGGCTACTGATTCCAAACTCTAGAGCTAAAAGTATTCCCGCATTATACTGGTGGGCGACCTAGAACTTAAAAGTATTCCCGCATTATACTGGTGGGCGACCTAGAACTTAAATGTATTCCCGCATTATACTGGTGGGCGACCTAGAACTTAAATATATTCCCGCATTATACTGGTGGGCGACCTAGAACTTAAATGTATTCCCGCATTATACTGGTGGGCGACCTAGAACTTAAATGTATTCCCGCATTATACTGGTGGGCGACCTAGAACTTAAATGTATTCCCGCATTATACTGGTGGGCGACCTAGAACTTAAAAGTATTCCCGCATTATACTGGTGGGCGACCTAGAACTTAAATGTATTCCTGCATTATACTGGTGGGCGACCTAGAACTTAAATGTATTCCCGCATTATACTGGTGGGCGACCTAGAACTTAAATGTATTCCCGCATTATACTGGTGGGCGACCTAGAACTTAAATGTATTCCCGCATTATACTGGTGGGCGACCTAGAACTTAAATGTATTCCCGCATTATACTGGTGGGCGACCTAGAACTTAAATGTATTCCCGCATTATACTGGTGGGCGACCTAGAACTTAAATGTATTCCCGCATTATACTGGTGGGCGACCTAGAACTTAAATGTATTCCCGCATTATACTGGTGGGCGACCTAGAACTTAAATGTATTCCCGCATTATACTGGTGGGCGACCTAGAACTTAAATGTATTCCCGCATTATACTGGTGGGCGACCTAGAACTTAAAAGTATTCCCGCATTATACTGGTGGGCGACCTAGAACTTAAAAGTATTCCCGCATTATACTGGTGGGCGACCTAGAACTTAAATGTATTCCCGCATTATACTGGTGGGCGACCTAGAACTTAAATGTATTCCTGCATTATACTGGTGGGCGACCTAGAACTTAAATGTATTCCCGCATTATACTGGTGGGCGACCTAGAACTTAAATGTATTCCCGCATTATACTGGTGGGCGACCTAGAACTTAAATGTATTCCCGCATTATACTGGTGGGCGACCTAGAACTTAAAAGTATTCCCGCATTATACTGGTGGGCGACCTAGAACTTAAATGTATTCCTGCATTATACTGGTGGGCGACCTAGAACTTAAATGTATTCCCGCATTATACTGGTGGGCGACCTAGAACTTAAATGTATTCCCGTATTATACTGGTGGGCGACCTAGAACTTAAATGTATTCCCGCATTATACTGGTGGGCGACCTAGAACTTAAATGTATTCCCGCATTATACTGGTGGGCGACCTAGAACTTAAATGTATTCCCGCATTATACTGGTGGGCGACCTAGAACTTAAAAGTATTCCCGCATTATACTGGTGGGCGACCTAGAACTTAAATGTATTCCCGCATTATACTGGTGGGCGACCTAGAACTTAAATGTATTCCCGCATTATACTGGTGGGCGACCTAGAACTTAAAAGTATTCCCGCATTATACTGGTGGGCGACCTAGAACTTAAATGTATTCCCGCATTATACTGGTGGGCGACCTAGAACTTAAATGTATTCCCGCATTATACTGGTGGGCGACCTAGAACTTAAAAGTATTCCCGCATTATACTGGTGGGCGACCTAGAACTTAAATGTATTCCCGCATTATACTGGTGGGCGACCTAGAACTTAAATGTATTCCCGCATTATACTGGTGGGTGACCTAGAACTTAAATGTATTCCCGCATTATACTGGTGGGCGACCTAGAACTTAAATGTATTCCCGCATTATACTGGTGGGCGACCTAGAACTTAAAAGTATTCCCGCATTATACTGGTGGGCGACCTAGAACTTAAATGTATTCCCGCATTATACTGGTGGGCGACCTAGAACTTAAATGTATTCCCGCATTATACTGGTGGGCGACCTAGAACTTAAAAGTATTCCCGTATTATACTGGTGGGCGACCTAGAACTTAAATGTATTCCCGCATTATACTGGTGGGCGACCTAGAACTTAAATGTATTCCCGCATTATACTGGTGGGCGACCTAGAACTTAAATGTATTCCCGCATTATACTGGTGGGCGACCTAGAACTTAAATGTTTTCCCGCATTATACTGGTGGGCGACCTAGAACTTAAATGTATTGAAATTGTTTCCCTGTTCTTCCGAGAAAATTTTCGACAATCGGCAGAAAATTTTCTGCCCCGGTTTTTGGTGACTTCCATGGCGTTTCATCTTGCTGCCCTCATCAATCCTCTGTTCCCCTACAACAGACAAAAGGATTTGGTCAGTTTTAATCGTGGTGGTAGAGGTTGCCTTTCTGACGAGCAATTTTTCTCTCTTCCTCTTTTCTGGCTCTTTGTCCCCATAATTGGTTGGCGGGCAAAGTTGCCTGTTGGGGGTCTCTAGCCTGCTGGGGATTGGTTTTCAATTTATCCCCTTTTCTGCTTTCTTTTTAAACACATGATGTGGGAGTCTGCTTCTAACTCCCGAAACCACTCCCTTTTGGAGCCTACTTCTTCCAAAATTTCCGGGCACAATCACTGCATTGCCCGGGACCGGCCTTTAAGACTGTTTGTATTATCCTGCATTGGATGAATTCCCCTTCGGTTTCTGGTAGTAAGCTTTGAAAAATCCTTTCAAGACATATTTTAGGGAAAGAAATAAAAGATACGGAAAGGAGAAAATCTTTCAGAACCAATATTTTTTGTGGGAGGAGACAATCAAAAGAACTTATCTGGAGGACATGACTGGTCCCCGTGATCATGACGTGCACCATAGATTCCCGACCCAGTCTATTTGTATCAATCGATTTGCGGGATGGTCTGACTTGCTGGGGATGATAAATGACTGTCCATACTGTTGCAAATGTGGTAGCTTCTGTTGATTCGTCTTGTCGCCTCATAGTGCCCTTCGAGGGGTTTTCACTAATGAGACTCTCTCTTTTCTCTCATCTCCCGGCGCCTTATGGTGCCTGCGAAGGTTTTCACCAATAAGACTCTCTCATTTCATATCCCTCATCTTACATCGCCTCTCGGTGCCTGCGAAGGTTTTCACCGATGAGACTCTCTCATTTTATTTCTTTCGATGAATCGGGGCGTTGTAGATACGACCCTCTCTTCTGGAGATTCCTTTGACTATCAATTCATTCTCAGTCTCACGATCCTCTTCTTTGCTGGGGATCAGTGTATTATTCTCGGTCTTATTCGCCGGACTTGGCATCTCTCGAACATTGATCGGGAGGTCTTTTGGATGTTGATGTTGGTTTTGGTGTGGGTTTGAAGAAAGGCTATAAAAATGAAAACAATTTGAAGGGTGATGTGCTACAACTTTTGGAATCAAACCTTTGTTGGAACTTAAAACATAACCTCTGCCCCAGTTTTCTTGCTTGGGGAATTTATTTTTTACGCTTATGTTGAGCTACGTGCGTTACACACATTGTGCTATATTGTGCACACTATGTACATTATGCATCCTATATTCACTATGATGCATACTATGACCGAGCCCTGAGGCGCCTACGTATCCTCTTTGAGGAATCAGGTCAAACGTAGTTCCCACGGTTTTGTATTTGTGATTTTACCTTCTTCTCTTTTTTTTCTTTTTCTTCTTCTCATTTTTTCCATGTCTTTTTCTTTTCTTTTTCTTTTTCTTTTCCTTTCTCTTTTTCATATCTTTCTCATTAGTGATTCCAAAAGAGGGGTATTGAAAGAATTGCTTAAGGCTCAAAGGGGGAAGCGAGGGTTAAAAGTGTTTGGATAGAAGAAAGAATTGCCTCCGTCATCTCATTATTCAACAAATGCCAAATACAAACAAATAAACCAAAATTGCCATAATAAAGAAGTTACGCATAATATCTCTTGACTGCATCTGAATTGATAACCATGTCGACACATCTACCTTCGATATCTGTCAAACACAAAGCACCGTTGGGCAATATTCTGGTCACGATATAAGGCCCTTGCCAATTTGGGGCGAATTTGCCTTTTGCCTCGACCTGATGTGGGAGGATCTTCTTCAATACCAGCTGCCCTACTTCAAACTTCCTGGGGCGCACCTTCTTATTATACGCTCTTGCCATTCTCTTCTGGTATAGCTGACCATGGCACACTGCTGCCAATCTTTTCTCATCTATCAGGCTCAACTGTTCCAATCGAGCTTTGACCCATTCATAGTCATCAATTCCGGCTTCAGCGACAATTCGGAGGGACGGAATTTCGACCTCCGCTGGTATCACGGCCTCAGTTCCATACACCAACAAATAAGGAGTTGTGCCTATGGAAGTCCGGACGGTAGTGCGGTAACCCAACAAGGCAAAGGGTAATTTCTCGTGCCATTGTCTGGACCCTTCCACCATTTTTCGCAGTATCTTCTTGATATTCTTATTGGCTGCTTCGACTGCTCCATTTGCCTTAGGACGATATGGGGTGGAATTGCGGTGTGTAATCTTGAATTGTTGGCATACTTCTCTCATCAAGCTGCTATTAAGATTCGCACCGTTATCCGTGATGATTACTTTTGGGATCCCAAATCTGCAGATGATATGGGAGTGAACAAAGTCCACCACTGCCTTCTTGGTTACTGATTTGAAGGTTTTAGCCTCAACCCATTTGGTGAAGTAATCAATGGTCACTAGAATGAACCTATGACCGTTGGATGCTGCCGGCTCGATGGGCCCAATAACGTCTATGCCCCATGCCACAAACGGCCAGGGTGCTGACATCGTATGTAACTCTGTTGGCGGAGAATGAATCAAATCTCCATGTATCTGGCACTGATGGCATTTCCTCACAAAAGTGATGCAGTCGTGTTCCATGGTTAGCCAATAACACCCTGTTCAAAGGATTTTTCTTGCCAATACATATCCGCTCATGTGTGGCCCACAAACTCCAGCGTGTACTTCTGCCATAACCGTTGTTGCCTGCCTGGCATCTATGCATCTTAACAATCCCAGATCCGGGGTTCTTTTGTACAATATTCCCCCACTGAGGAAGAAACCATTCGACAAATGCCGAAGGGCTCTTTTTTGGTCTCCAGAGGCATGTTCTGGATATATCCCCATCCTGAGGTATTCCTTGATATCATGAAACCAGGGTTCGCCATCTGCTTCTTCTTCTATGGCATTGCAGTAGGCGTGCTGATCACGGACCTGGATGTGTAGAGGATCAACATACATTTTGTCAGGGTGGTGCAGCATTGATGCTAAGGTGGCTAAGGCATCCGCAACCTCATTGTGAACTCTCGGGATGTGTTTGAACTTCACCGATCGAAATTGCTTGCTCAGATCATGCAAGCATTGGCGGTATGGTATGAGCTTTAGATCTCGTGTTTCCCATTCACCCTGAATTTGATGTACCAAGAGGTCCGAGTCTCCCAAGACCAAGACGTCTTGGACATCCATGTCAGCAGCCAAACGCAGACCCAGAATGCAAGCCTCATATTCGGCCATATTGTTGGTGCAATAGAAGCGTAGTTGAACCGTAACAGGATAATGCCGTCCTGTTTCAGAAATGAGTACTGCTCCTATTCCAACCCCTTTTGCGTTTGCAGCTCCATCGAAGAAAAGCTTCCAACCTGGTTCCTCGGGTAATTCCAACTCATTCGTATGCATCACCTCTTCGTCAGGAAAATACGTTCTTAAGGGCTCGTATTTTTCATCAACGGGATTCTCGGCCAAATGGTCTGCCAGTGCCTGGGCTTTCATGGTCGTCCTCGTTACGTAGATGATATCAAACTCCGTGAGTAGAATTTGCCACTTTGCCAACCTTCCCGTGGGCATAGGTTTCTGAAAGATGTACTTTAATGGGTCCAAGCGGGATATGAGATAAGTAGTATATGAAGACAGGTAGTGCTTCAACTTCTGAGCTACCCAAGTTAGGGCGCAGCATGTTTTCTCGAGTTGAGTGTACTTGACCTCGTGCACTGTGAATTTCTTGCTAAGATAGTAGATGGCCTGCTCCTTCCTTCCTGTGTCATCATGTTGCCCCAGTACACAACCAAATGAATTTTCCAAGACCGTCAGGTAAAGGATTAGGGGTTTCCCGGGCTTAGGTGGGACCAATACGGGTGGATTAGACAGATACCCTTTGATTTGGTCGAAAGCTTCCTGACACTCTGCTGTCCAACCTACCGCAGCATCCTTTCTCAGTAAACGAAATATGGGCTCGCAAGTTGCTGTGAGTTGAGCGATGAACCTGCTGATGTAATTGAGTCTGCCCAGCAAACTCATTACCTCTGTTTTGTTCCTTGGCGGTGGCAAATCTCGGATGGATTCAATTTTGGATGGGTCTAACTCAATCCCCCGTCGACTGACGATGAATCCTAGCAACTTTCCTGATGGAACCCCGAATGCGCATTTGGCCGGGTTAAGCTTGATATCATACCTCCGGAGTATTTGGAAAAATCTCCTTAGGTCTGCTACATGGTCCTCCTGACGCCAAGATTTGATGATCACATCATCGACGTACACCTCAATTTCCTTGTGTATCATGTCATGAAACACCGCAGTCATTGCTCGCATGTATGTTGCCCCAGCGTTCTTTAACCCGAACGGCATTACCCGATAGCAGTAGGTGCCCCATGGCGTAATAAACGCTGTCTTCTCAGCATCCTCCTCATCCATTAGGATCTGATGATAACCTGCATAGCAATCCACAAAGGATCCAATCTCGCGCCCTGCGCAATTGTCGATCAAGATATGAATGTTGGGTAGCGGAAAATTGTCTTTGGGACTTGCTTTGTTGAGGTTGCGGTAGTCAACGCACACCCTGATTTTTCCATCCTTCTTTGGGACTGGTACCACATTGGCCAACCACTCGGGATACCGAGTGACCCGAATGACCTTCGATTGCAATTGCTTAATCACTTCTTCTTTGATCTTTACACTCATTTCTGTTTTAAATTTCCTTAGTTTTTGCTTGACCGGAGGGTATGCCGGGTCAGTGGGTAATTTGTGAACCACTAAATTGGTGCTTAATCCAGGCATATCATCATATGACCAGGCAAAAACATCTTTGAATTCCCTGAGAGTTTTGATCAATTCTGCTCTGACATTCGGCTCAATGTGGATGCTAATTTTGGTCTCTTGGACGTTATCAGCGTCTCCTAGATTCACAGCCTCGGTGTCATTTAAGTTAGGCTTGGGTTTCTCTTCAAATTGGCACAGTTCTCTGTTTATTTCTTCGAAGGCTTCGCCTTCGTCACATTCAGATTCATCGTCACAAACGACCTTTTGCATCATTGAGTCGGTTTCAGATTGATTTATTAGACTAGGTCGAAGATCCGCTGTGCATGCCATGTCATTAGAACCAGTAAAAAGAGAACTGTTCAGAAAGAAAAAGAACAAGACAAAAATTAAAATGAGACAAAAAGAAAAGAACTTTATTAAATTTGCGGGATAAAAAGGGTTCACACTTTTACAAAAATGAAAGTAAAATTTGGATTACACCCTTGAATAATCCGAACAAACAAACAAACAAAACATTAATCAAAGCCTACTACCAAGACTCCCCTCGGACAGGAAGAGGAGTAACCGTCCAATTGTTGGTCTTGGCCTCAGGCCCCACAAATTGTATCTCTGCTCTGCTGGAACCTTCTCCAGCTTCCACCATACTGACATCTGTGAATAGCCTCTCAAAACTCTGATTCAGGTCTTCATTTATACCGATCAAAGGTCCTCGAATCTTTGGGATCGCTGACCCCTTGGCACTTGCTTTAACAAAAGACCTTGAGAGGCGTGGCACTGGTTTAGGCAAAAACCAGACCCTCTTCTTCATTCTTCGCGCCTCCTTCCTGTCTGCTGCGGTTGGTTTGAACCCCAACCCGAAGGTTTCCAGATTCTTAGGAAGGGAAACAGGTTGGACTATCCCTTGAAGTTCAACTCCCAGGCCTTTTCCCGGCACAAATCCATTACCCAGCATTTCTGATACCATCATGACTGTTGCGGCAGCTACCCTAGGGTGCGGGATGATTTCTCCTTCAGAAATTTTGTTGGCCGACCCTGTATCGAGAATCTGGTAGACCCATGGACCCTTGTCATCAGTGGTCTCTATGAAAGGCACAATGGTTCCGCCCATGGTGCATGTTGTATCCTCGCCGTGCAACACGACCTCTTGTCTTTCCCACTCGAACTTCACTGTCTGATGTAGGGTGGAAGGCACCGCTTTAGCTGCATGAATCCAGGGTCGTCCTAACAGCAAGTTGTAAGATACCGTGGCGTCCAATACCTGGAATTCCATGGTAAACAGGACCCGGACCAATGGTCAATTCAAGTACAACATCCCCCACAGTGGCTGTTCCGTTTCCGTCAAACCCCCGGACACAGATGCTATTCTCCCGGATTCTTCCACGGTCAATCTTTAACTGGTCCAGGGTGGATAATGGACAAATATTGGCGCTTGAGCCGTTATCCACCAATACTCGGGTTACCACCGAGTCTTCACATTTGACAGCTAGGTATAGAGCTTTATTGTGCTCCGTTCCTTCCACCGGCAGGTCATCATCTGAGAATGTCACCCTGTTCACCTCGAAAATCTTGCTGGCAATGGTTTCCAGGTGGTTTACAGAAATCTCACTGGGTACATGGGCCTCGTTCAATATCTTTAATAGGGCCCGACGATGTTCCTCGGAATGGAGGAGTAATGACAATAGTGAGATCTGGGCAGGTGTTTTTCTCAGCTGCTCAACCACAGAATAGTCTTGTACTTTCATCTTCCTCAGGAATTCTTCAGCCTCTTCTTCTGACACTGGCTTCTTGGTTGCCACTGGGTTGGTTTTTCTTAACTCCACCGGGGCAAAACATCGACCTGATCGAGTCAGCCCTTGCGCTTCACAACTGACTTCTTCCACCTGTTTTCCTTGGTACGTCACCACTGCCTTTTCATATTTCCAGGGCACAGCCCTGCTGTCAATCATCGGCAGTTGGACCACCGGCTTTATGGTCACCTGTTCTCTACATACCCCTTTCAACATGACTGCCGGTGTGGGCAGGATCCCTGGTATTACCAACTTGCTTGGCTCGGGTTTGCTTGCTATGATGGACGGGCTCTTCCCCAATATCACTACCGGCTTGACGCCTTCTCCCTGCGACCGTACACTCGTTGCTCCACAGGTTAAGACTTCTTTCGGGGCGGCTTGGATCATCATCACTGTTTGTGAGGGTTTTCTTAATTCTCCTCCCTCACACACCAACTCAATCATGTGAGCTTCGTGGTGCGCTGGCAGTGGGTTTTGGTTGATGTTAGGGGCCTCCGGTGTCTGGACCTCGATCTTATTGGTGTCAATAAGATCCTGTATGGCATGCCTTAACTTCCAACACTTCTCGGTATCGTGCCCGAGCATCCCTGAACAGTATTCACAACTGATTGAACGATCCAAATTCTGAGGCCAAACAACTGATTTGGTTCCCGAGTATGGACAGGACTAACCAAACCCAATTGCCGCAGCTTGTGGAACACAGCGGTGTAGGTTTCTCCCAGTTCGGTGAAGGTTCTTTGCTTCCGCAACCTGTCATTCCTGGCATCTGGATTTCCCCGGAAACCTGCCCCTGAAGGATTTCTATATGCCCTCGGTGGAGGGTAGGTGTTTTGTGGTGGTGCATATATGTTCTGGGGAGCCGGTGCGCGCCATTGTGGGCGAACCGGAGGCTGAGTGTATACCTGGGCTTGGTGTACAGAACAATGTGGTTCTCGAGGTGGATAGAAATTTTGTGGTGGGTTGTATGGGTAATTTGACCTGTGAGGCCTGGGTTGGTTGTAATGCGGCCTGCCAGCCCTGGACCAACTGCCTGCCTCGATCGTGGCAACCTCTTCTTTCTTTCTTCTCAGCGCACCTCCCGTGCCGCTTTGAATAGCCTGGGTTGTGGCCTTAAGCGCCGAATAGTTCAAGATCTTGTCCGACCTCAAACCTTCTTCTATCATGACCCCAATTTTGACCACCTCGTTGAAAGATTTTCCAACCGTCGTCACCAAGTGACCAAAGTAGGTTGGATCCAATGTCTGCAAAAAATAGTCCACCATCTCTCCCTCTCTCATGGGAGGATCGACTCTAGCTGCTTGTTCTCTCCAGCGGAACCCGAACTCGCGAAAACTTTCCCCGGGTTTCTTCCCAGTTCTCAATAACGTGAGACGGTCAGGGACTATCTCTAGATTGTACTGGAAATGACCTGCAAAAGCCTGCGCCAGATCATCCCACGTGTACCACCTGCTGAAATCCTGCCTGGTATACCATTCCAGTGCAGATCCGCTCAGACTTTGGCCGAAATAAGCTATCAAAAGCTCATCCTTGCCTCCTGCCCCTCTCATTTTGCTACAGAATCCCCGCAAATGTGCCATGGGATCACCGTGCCCTTCATATAAATCAAACTTGGGCATCTTGAACCCAGCCGGGAGTTGGACATCTGGGAAAGGGCACAGATCTTTGTATGCCACGCTGACTTGATTGCCCAGCCCGTGCAAGTTCCTGAAGGATTGCTCCAGGCTTTTGAACTTTCTCAACACTTCATCCTGTTCAGGGGCCTTAACCGGCTTCTCAACCTCTGCCGGTACTTCCAAATGGGGATTGTAAGCCTGTGGTTCCGGTGCGTGGAATGTAGGCTCGGGGGATAGTATTGGGTGTCGTGAGCCTGAAACAATGGCTCACTAGTCGTTCGCTGCAAAGGGGCTGATGTAGGTCCCACAAAAATGGGAATGTTGGGTGTTGGGAGAGGTTGATGGGGTGGTGGAGCTTGGGAATCGTGAGGGCTTCTTTCTTGATGATAAAGGGGATTTGGGCGGCTTGTGGAAGGGCCAGAGTGAGGGTATTCCGGCATGTGTCCCAGTGTCTCAGGGCTCTTTTGTGTTTTGGCCAGGGCTAGCTGCATTGCATGCATCTCTAGTCCCATCCTTTCAATCTTTTCCATTGCTTCTTTTAGCAATTGGCTCATCGGCCTTTCTTCTTCATTGCTATTCTCCGAAGTAGTCATGCTTGATGCTATCGGTCCTTTGGATCTGGTTTGGTATGAATGTGTTGCCAGAATTCTTTAACAACTAACTGTCTGGTATCAGACAACAACAAACTTTGTTAGTGTTAGAGCTTAACAGATTTGATCATAACACATAGAGGATGCAATGCACCTAGGCAGTTAACCGTTTCTACATGCTTTGCTTCAAACCACATGCGTCATCCCGGTTTGTTCATTCGTCTCTTTTAAAGTATTTTGCGAAACCCTGCGTTTTATTTTATTTACATTTCCTTTTCTTTATTTATTAAAAGCGGTCGAATCTTCTGGGGATTGCCTACGTATCACGTCCCCGCATGAATCAGACCAGGCGTAGTTCTGCCTCAAAGCAAAGACACACAGTAATTCTTCTGGAGTCACTTAATTTCATTATCAAAATTTGCTATTACACAGTACTTAAAATAAAAATAGCAGAAGTACAGACTCCACGGTTTTAAACTTGGTTTAATGAAAAGAAAACAACATATGGAAAAACAACCAAAGCCAAATAAACAGGACTTGACCAAAACTAATTCTCCAATTTAAGGGCCCGCGAGGCATCATTCGGCCTTTTCGCGGCTCTAGGTGTAAGGTCTCTTTGCAGGCTCTTCAACTCGTTCATAATCCGGCGGACGCAGCCAATGATGGAAACAAGGAGGGTCTTCCGAGGTGTTTGCTCACATGCCAAGCATTTCATGTAGATGTAATGCCCTATTTCATCAATCCTTGCTCGGATGTCATCTCTTTCACTGAGCAACTGCCTGATTTGTTGGTTTTTCAACCCCAGTGCCTGAGCATCGTCGGCAAGTCGATCCTGAAACAACTCCATTTGTCTTTCCATGCAGGCCATTGCATCGTAGCACTGTCTTCTGTCAGCCTGGGCGTCTCGTGCTTGTTTGACGATCCGATCATGTAGAGTGGAGCTCGTCTCCCTTAATATTCTGACGCTCATTTCATAATCACTTATGACCTGTTGCAAACGCTGCTTCCGGGCCATTGCGTACTTTGCCCATCTGACCTTCATCCTTGTTATGCAAGCTTTTGATTGTTCTAATTCTTCTTGGCTTTGGCCGACCTGATTTCTCAATCTTGCTATCAATCTTTCATCAGAGCGACGCTTCTGTCGGTCAACGTTACTCTTACTGGCTTGGCGAAGGCGGGCCTTCAAGGTTTGGTTTTCTTGGGCTAACTTGTTTCTTTCAGCCTGCTCCGAGGCGACTTGCACATTGTTCTCAAATACAAGCCTTTCAACTTGTTGCTTTAGCTTCCCGATTTCGACCCGGTAACCTTTCTCCCTTTTTAACCATCCCCATTGCTCTTGTGAATCATTGGTGAAGTGTTGGACGTGGGCCCTTTTAGCAGGTCTTTGCCGAGTCTGAAACCTTCTTTCGAACCAAGCACCGTACTTTGGGTCTACCTCACCTTTAGCTAGCTCTCGTACCATGGTTTTGGGCTCCAAGAATCTACATTCATGCCACAGTTTTCTAATCTTTCCTCGGGGAATATGACTCCCGGGCTCAATTCCAAGGCATGCTTGCTCAGATTTTCATCATTAGGGACTACTTGAAACCTGCCCAGTTGTCGTAATACCCGATGAGGGGCATATGGCTGGATGCTGCGAAGCCCCATTAAGAGAACATGACATTCTTCAGCCGACATGTAGATAACCTCAGTATCAGTCAACCAACCAAATGCCCATTCAATTTGGTCAGATGTTGTTGACCTTAACCGTGTAAACCATTCTTCGACACCTTCAGGAAATCTGGCGCCTGTCATGCGCTTCTTGAATCCGCTGATACAATTCCTCTCGGTCAACCCGTGGTTCATGTATCCTACTCGGTGATGGAGGTGTTCCTGCATCCATAGCTGAAGTAACAGGTTGCAACCTTGGAAGAACGTACCTCCTTCTCGGCATATAGTTAGAGCCCGGTAGATTTCGGACAAAATCAAAGGAACCACAGTACTATTGGTTCTTTTGATTGCCACGTCGGCCATCCCTACCAGACCTATCTCTATCTTTTTGTCCTTCCTTGGGCAGACCATGACTCCCAAGAATGCTGTGATAAAAGCCAAAGTACGTCTTGCTTCCCATTTGTTTCTGTTCCCGCCGTGAGTTAGCCCAAGGTTCGGTTCCTCGAAACCCTGCGGGGTCCCGTACCGCTGATACAAGAAATGGAGATCACAACACCCTCTCGATAAATCGTCATGTTGTACCTTCCGACTAATGCTTAGTAGATCCAGAAACGCATGCGGGGACACTGGCCTTGGCGAAAGCAAATATTGCCCTCTTAACTTCTCATTCAGTCCCGCATATCCGGCAACTTCCTCAAGTGTCGGTGAAAGTTCAAAGTCAACAAAACGGAATACATTGCAGGTGGGGTCCCAAAATGGTATTAGAGCTTCAAGAATATCTGTCCTCGGCTCAACACCCAACAAATTTACAAAACCTCCCAATATTCTTCCTATTACCCCTTTGCTATCGGCTTCCAAGTCATTCCACCACATGTGGAGTTGTAGAGGGACCTCGCTGAGGGCTGAGAATGGTTCATTTTGCTCTGTGTTCATCCTGCACATTTATTAGGGTGACCTTTTAGGTGAAAACAAAACCCTTTATTTTGACTCTAACCAAAAATCTTTGGACAAAAACAAAAAAAATTTATTTATATACATGTGTATACATATATACATATATGCTTTATGGTATATCATTTTTGGTAAAAATGGAAAAAGAGTTGGACCCGATGAGGGTTGCCTACGTATCTCACATCCGGTGAGAATCAAACCGACGTAGTTCGGGTGATAAACTAACTGGTTTGTTTATTTCTATTTTTTTTTTTTTTTATTTTTTTTTGTAAAAATTTCCTAACATTCAAAACCGGTCATCATGCATGTTTGAAGCAAATAAATGCACAAGCAGTGAGTAGGATGCATCAGGATGGCCTTTTCTATTTCAGGTTGCTATTCCTAGACGGACCCAACCCCTGTGTTGAGTCCCCTAAGTCAAATGCACATGATGCAAATAAACGTTCCTACTAGGGATCCGGCATGTGGCTTTGTTATACTAGGTTCAGAACCTGGGTGTTTGTTCTAGACCTGGCTTACCCGAGCGGACAGCTCGAGCCGAGGGGGGCAGCGTACCGGGAATACAGAAGCTTCACCGGCTTAGCAACTTATCCGAACCTCGTTCTAAATTGGGATTTGACACTATACAGAAAAGAAGTCATACGAAGTATGCCCTTCTTCATGATTTAGAAGACTCAGAAAGTATAGGTTTCGGCACAATTTATATACAGTTCACATAATATCAAAGCAGTAAAAGCAACATTTAGCACATTAGGCTCAAAACATGTAAAAATCAGATAAAGCCAAATATAACAATTTATCTAAGCTCGAATTTCTAACCCTGAACCAGTGGTTCTGGGTTACCGATCCCCAGCAGAGTCGCCAGAGCTGTCACACCTCCTTTTTCCGCACCAGAGAGGGTGCAAGGGAGTTTTTCCAATTAAAGGACAATCGAAATGGGATTGGTTTATTAATTTCAGAGTCGCCACTTGGGAGATTTAGGGTGTCCCAAGTCACCAATTTTAATCCCGAATCGAGGAAAAGAATGACTCCATATTACAGTCTGCGCACCAGAAATCCGGATAAGGAATTCTGTTAACCCGGGAGAAGGTGTTAGGCATTCCCGAGTTCCGTGGTTCTAGCACGGTCGCTCAACTGTCATATTCGGCTTATTTATCTGATTTTAAATACCATTATGAACCAATGTGCCAATTTTAACTTTTTACCGCTTTATTGTTATTATTTCAAAAGGATGTGAACATCGCTTAAAACATGTCCTTGGACTGCGTCACATGAAATGCACCCACAATCTGGAACATATTTTATTTGATGTTTTGGGATTTGGATCTGGGTCGCATGAAATGCACACCCCAAGTTTTAAGAAAGTAGATTATTAAACACGCACCTAAAGAGACTATCGTGTTATTATTTTAGGAAGGGCCGTGAAATTTGCTAAACGGCCCGTCCCGGAATCTAAGTATTTAATATATACATTTAGAGGGCCCCGCAGCTTCTACATTTTTGTTTGTCGAGGCTCGTCTCATTTTTATTTTAAAGGATAAACCTATAATGACTATATTTCCTATTAAGTTCGTCTCTAAAATAAAAGAAAATCTCTTAATTATTTACATGCTTGCAGATTATTTACAGCAGGATCCGAAATGCTTTTACAGAATAAGGAAACATGACCATGCATACGGACAGCTGATCGAACATTATGGGCCCAAATCCAGCTCATGCGGGATGGGCCAGACCTGGGCCACTGTTTATCCGAGGCGGGTCTGTTTGGTCTGTTTTGACCTGGGCTCGACCTTCATAAGGTTGAGGGGCGCGGACTTGTGCTAATTGTTATAAGGGTGTGGCTTGATAATTATAACGAGGCAGTTTATCAAAAGAGAATGAAAATTAACTAAGGCGGATAGTTTTATTCTTTGACATGCATTAAAAGAGAATGCTAATTACAAAACACAACTAATTTCCAAGACATAGCCTAGTATACTGCCAATCCTTTTGTCTGTTAACCTAACCAACATATGATATTAAACCATACTACATTTTTTGTATTCACTATATGAAAGGACCAACTCCAATACCCAAACAAGATTGTAAACCATTACACACTACATAATCATCTATATAGCAACTACATGTGGACATAGATGTCTTCAAATCTTCCCTTTTGTATTCATGCTCGACTTTCAAATTACATGGACAGTATTAGTTGTGTACCTGGTATAGAGGAACAAAAGAAGAAGGAAAAGGATCAGCTGAGTAGTACACAGCAAACAACAGCAACAGCAGATTCACAGCAACAACACAGCAACAACGACCAGCCAACAATGATGAAGCTCAGCAAGGAGTCGAGCAACAAATAAACAATCCCAGAAAAACAGAGTAGGAAATAACAGCCCAGAATGTTGAATGTAACAGCAACAGAAATCCAATGACCACAAGAAAGCTTGGCAAACGACAGAAAAGCAAAACCACAAAGACAACCTGATCAAACTGGACTCTTACACAGTTTCTTCTAGACAATACTCATTCACAATGTTCTGAAATTTATTTCTGTTTTTCCTTTTCAGTTTTCTTACTCACAGAATCTCTCAAGACTCCAAAAAAAAAATTCCTTTTCTAATGGAAGGTCTGCCTCTTTTATAGCCTAACCTTAACACTTTACAGTCTGTTTTACAACTCAAAATTGCCCCCCCCTCGTTGTTTTTCCACTCACTTCTTTTAAATAAACAAAACTCCCATCAAATCCCTGACAGCCCCTCTCTCTTTTGTTGTTAAAATGTACTGATCACTTGTTTATTTAACCAAAGTATGGGCAGTAGGAATATAATCTGACAGCACATGCTGTCCAATTATTTTAATTCCTTAAAGCTAACCATACACATGCTGCCCACGGTCTAAACCAAATGGCATCGTGTTTTAAAATCAAAGTCTGAATCTGCCATTATAACCTTTCCCCTAGATGTTCTTTAATTCGATTTGAACAAAATCAATAGGCAATACAATTCAGTTCCTAATGGGACTCAAATACGATCACAGCAGAAATAAGCAATACGAATCAAGTTGTTACCATTAACGATTGAAACTAATTGACGACATATATCGACTCGACTATATTAATCGTAACACATAACAATCAATCGTTCATATAAACAACACGTATAGAGTCCCGAATGACTTCAGACAAATTTGTTCAAACACTGGGAACTTATATGAATTAAACTCGTTTGACGACTAATCTAATTGATGAACACGTATATCACAGGGTATATTCAGAACACAAACAGAAGACAATTGACCAAATAAAAAGGCCTTTAACAGAGATGGAAGAAATCCGAATGAAAAATAACAAAATGACAAACAAACACAACGAAATATGCTGACAACTTAATTAGAACTAAAACAAAAGAAAGGAAAACTTACCAAAAGAGTTTGAAATCAAAATGACCCAAATCTGACTCAACTTCGAACTCTTGAGGCCGAACAAACTTTAATCAGGGTGTTCTCACGTGAGAACACCTTGATTAAGGTCTATTAGACCTCAAACCCTTGTCAAGACCGGCCGGATTCCCCAGGTGCATGTGTTTCAAGTTCTGGATTTTCAGATCTGGATTTTTAGGAGTTGTGGGTAGATTCGGACCAAACCAAGCTTGGTTTGGTCACGAGGAAGGTCAGGGGAGTGTCTGGTATGAAGATGGGGTGGTTTGGCATAGATCGAGTTTTGTCTCGAATCTTCAAATCCAGATTCGAGACGATAGGAGGTGATTCGAGGTTCGTGGTTAGTGGATTCGTGTTCAGGGTGGTTGGATGCTTTAGGGGTGTGAAGGGGGTGGTCACCGGCGTTCGTGCCGCCGGGTTTTGGTGGAGGGGAAGCTAGGGCGGCTTGCTAGGGTTTGGGGTTTCAGCTCGGGGAAGGAGACGAGTGAGGGGTGGGGTTCGGATAGGGGGCGTGGGGTGAAGGGTTGAGTTTATATATGGGGAGGCTGATTGGATCTGAGCCGTTAGATCAGATGATCTCAACGGCTTGGATCTGATGCTGAGAAATGAGACGGGGTCGTTTGGTAGTTAAACGGGGTCGTTTGGTTTAAGTGAGGGGTTGGATCGGATTGGTTCCTGGGTCGGGTTTTGAAACGGGTTACTGATAGAGGTCCTGAGCCGTTGGATCGAGAGTTTGAACGGCCCAGATCAGATGCATGATGCGGCGTCGTTTCGGGAGGTGGTCAGGGCAGGCCTGGTTTGGACTGGGTTGAGTGCTGGTTTGGGTCTGTTTTTGTTTCATTTATTTTGGGCCCAACCGATTTTCTTCCCTTTTTGTTTTTCTAGTTTCATTTTTATTTTAAAACAAAAAATAAAATAATAGACAATAAAATAATGAAATTAAAACTAAACAACAATGGAACATTTTAACACAATTGTCACCAAATATTCAAGTAAGTTAACTAAAAGCCTAGAACGAACAATGCACACCTATATATATATTTTTTTGAATTTTCTTTTACTGACACATATTTTTGTATTTTTGTTTGATAATGACTAGATGCAAAATGGACAGACCCACAAATGACCAACAACACATGTTACGGAAAGATCGAAAAATTGTACAGCGAAACCATTTGTCACTATTTTTATTTTCTTTTGGAGCGATCGTCCGTGAGGCAAAAATCACGTGCTTACAATTGGTTGTCCCCGTATCATGCTATTTTGGATTGTCATGCCAAGACTGTGACCTTGGCCTTGCTAGATTTGCCCCGACTTGAGTGGAGAGGGACCCCAGGCTATGCCACCCGCAGTGTTATTTCGTATGTCAAGGCTCGACGTATGGTCGAGAAGGGGTGTCTAGCATATCTGGCGTATGTGCACGACTCCAGCGCAGAGGTTCCATCTATTGACTCTGTTCCTATTGTTCGGGAGTTCCCCGAGGTTTTCCCTTCAGACCTGTCGGGTATGCCGCCCGACAGGGATATTGATTTCTGTATTGATCTAGCTTCGGACACTCAGCCTATTTCCATTCCGCCATATCGCATGGCCCCGCCAGAGTTGAAAGAGTTGAAACAGCAGCTTCAGGACTTGCTTGATAAGGGTTTCATTAGACCCAGTGTATCACCTTGGGGTGCACCAGTGTTGTTCGTAAATAAAAAGGATGGGTCGATGAGGATGTGCATTGATTACCGGCAGTTGAACAAGGTGACAATAAAGAACAAGTATCCACTACCGCGGATTGACGATTTGTTCTACCAGCTTCAGGGTACGAGGGTGTTTTCAAAGATAAATTTGAGATCTGGCTACCACCAGCTGAGGATTAGGGCGTTTGATTTCCCTAAGACAGCATTTCGCACTCGGTATGGGCACTATGAGCTTTTGGTCATGTCATTTGGGTTGACCAATGCCCCAGCAGCATTTATGGAATTGATAAACCGAGTGTTTAGGCCCTATCTGCATTTGTTCGTGATTGTTTTCATTGACGATATTCTGATATACTCCCGCAGTCAGGAGGAGCATGAGAAGCACCTCAGAGTGGTTCTTCACACCCTGAAGTATAGTCAGTTGTATGCTAAGTTCTCAAAGTGCGAGTTTTGGTTGAGTTCGGTCGCATTCCTGGGTCATGTCGTATCAGTAGCAGGTATTCAAGTAGACCCGAAGAAGATAGAGGCAGTCAAGAACTAGCCTCGACCAGCTTCAGCTTCGGAGATTCGGAGTTTCCTGGGGTAAGCAGGTTACTATCGTCGGTTCGTGGAGGGGTTTTCATCCATTGCAGCCCCTATGACCAGATTGACCCAAAAGGGTGACCAGTTCAAGTGGTTAGACGAGTGTAAGGCGAGCTTTCAGAAGCTCAAGACGGCTCTGACTACGGCACCAATATTGGTTTTGCCCACAGGTTCAGGGCCATATACGGTCTATTGTGATACGTCTCGTATTGGGCTTGGTGCAGTGTTGATGCAGGAAGGCAAAGTCATTGCCTATGCTTCGAGGCAGTTGAAGATCCACGAGAAGAATTATCCGGTTCATGATCTCTAGTTAGCAGCCATTGTTCATGCCTTGAAGATCTGGAGGCATTACTTATATGGCTTGACGTGTGAGGTTTACACAGATCACAAGAGTCTTCAGTATCTGTTCAAGCAGAAAGAGTTGAATTTGAGGCAGAGGAGGTGGTTAGAGTTGCTAAAGGATTATGATGTTACTATCTTATACCACCCGGGGAAGGCCAATGTGGTGGCCGATGCATTGAGCAGGAAGTCCGCCAGCATGGGTAGTCTTGCTTATATTCCAGTCAGCCAGAGATCGCTTGCTTTGGATGTTCAGGCCTTGGCCAATCATCTTGTGAGGTTGGATATTTCTGAGCCTAGCAGAGTGTTAGCTTGCACGGTTGCTCGTTCCTCACTATTAGAGCGTATCCGCGAGCGGCAGTTTGAGGATCCTCATTTGTGTGTCTTGAGAGACACGGTGCAGCGTGGAGGTGCCAAGAAAGTAACCTTAGATAATGATGGTGTATTGAGATTGCAGGGGCGAGTTTGTGTGCCCAATGTTGATGGGATTCAAGAGTTGATCTTAGCGGAGGCCCACAGTTATCGGTATTCTATTCACCCGGGCGCCGCGAATATGTATCAGGATCTGAGGCAGCACTATTGGTGGCGTAAGATGAAGAAAGGCATCGTTGTGCATGTGGCTCGGTGTTTGAATCGTCAGCAGGTTAAGTACGAGCATCAAAGACCTGGTGGTCTATTTCAGAGGATTGCACTTCCCGAGTGGAAGTGGGAGTGGATTACGATGGATTTCATTACTGGACTTCCGATGACTCGGAAAAAGTTCGATGCAGTTTGGGTCATTGTTGATAGGCTAACCAAGTCAACACATTTTGTTCCTGTTGCAGCCACCTATTCGTCCGAAAGGTTAGCCGAGATTTATATCAGGGAGATTGTTCGCCTTCATGGGGTGCCGCTATCTATCATTTCGGATCGGGGTACGCAGTTTACCCCACATTTCTGGAGAGCGGTTCAGCGAGAGTTGGGCACCCAGGTTGAGTTGAGTACAACATTTCATCCCTAGACGGACGGTCAGTCCGAGAGGACTATTCAGATTCTTGAGGACATGCTCCGATCATGTGTCATTGATTTTGGAGGCTCGTGGGACCAGTTTTTGCCTTTAGCAGAATTCTCCTACAACAACAGCTACTAGTCCAGCATTCAGATGGCTCCGTATGAGGCGTTGTATGGTAGGCGATGTCGGTCTCCAGTTGGATGGTTTGAGCCGGGAGAGGCTCGATTATTGGGTATGGATCTGGTTCAAGAGGCCTTGGACAAGGTCAGGATTATTCAGGATAGACTTCGTACAGCTCAGTCCAGACAGAAGAGTTATGCAGACCGCAAGGTCAGAGATGTTGCTTTCATGGTTGGTGAGCGGGTATTGCTCCTTGTATCGCCTATGAAAGGGCGTGATGAGGTTTGGGAAGAAGGGAAAGCTCAGCCCTAGGTTCATCGGTCCATTTGAGATTCTTGATCGTGTGGGAGAGGTGGCTTATAGACTTGCCTTGCCACCTAGCTTGTCAGCTGTGCATCCCGTGTTTCATGTATCTATGCTCCGGAAGTATCGCGGAGATCCATCGCACGTGTTAGATTTCAGCACTGTCCAATTGGACAAGGATCTGTCATATGAGGAGGAGCCGGTGGCTATTCTAGACCGGCAGGTTCGACAGTTGAGGTCGAAGAGTTTTCCTTCGGTGCGCGTTCAGTGGAGAGGTAAGCCTCCTGAGGCATCGACCTGGGAGTCCGACTCCGATATGCAGAGCTGTTATCCTCATTTATTTCCCGACTCAGGTACTTCTTTCTTTTGTCCGTTCGAGGATGAACGGTTGTTTTAGAGGTGGAGAATGTGACGACCCAAAGGGTCATCACCGTAATTCTTCCTTGTTCTGTGCTTCCGAGGCCTTGAAAACTTCGCTTTTAGTTGCCTCGATATTGCGTGCGCAGTCCGGGCGCGAAGCCGGAAAGCTTTTATGTTGAAATATGCGAATTTTGCGAGAAATTTGATGAATTTTGATATTTAATACGCATAATATTGACTTCGGTCAACATTTTGGGTAAACGGACCCGGACCTGTGATTCGACGGTCCCGGAGGGTCCGTAGAAAAATATGGGACTTGGGCGTGTGCCCGGAATTAAATTCCGAGGTCCCAAGCCCGAGAAATGAATTTTTGTGTGAAATTGTTTTCTGAAATTAATTAAGGAAAATGAAGAAGAAAATTGATCAGAAAACTGTGGTATCGGGCTCGTATTTTGGTTCTGACGCCCGGTACGAGTCTTAAATATGTTTTAAGCACTATCTGTAAAGTTTGGCTAAAAACGAACGTCATATGACGTGTTTCGGACTTAAAATGGGGAATTTGAGTTTTTATGAAAGTTGAAAGAAAATCATGTATTATGAGGCTTGATCCTATGTATATGATGTTATTTTGGCGATTTGATCACACGAGTAAGTCCGTAAGGTGTTTTCGAGATCATATGAATGTTTGGTTTGGAGCCCTGAGGGCTCGGTTGAGTTTTGAGTAGGGCCCAGTAGGTCTTAGACTTAGAAAAATATACAGGTTCAGATGTTGCAGGCCCAGCGCAGCCGCGGCCATTTTCGCGCGGTCCGCGCTAGCAGCCACGCGGCCGCGGTGCTTTTTCTGTGCGGTCCGCGTGGTGGGGTTCAGAGGGTCGACCAGCGCGGCCGCGCACCAAATCAGCGCGGTCCGCGCTGGGTGGGTTCAGAGAGAGCCCACTTCTCCCCTCCCTCGGCACGGTCACGGTGCATTTCTATGCGGTCCGCGCCAGCCCCCAGAAAAATGTCTAAATTCGGGATTTTTAGTCATTTTTCCACTTTTCAAAAACCCAAAACCTAATAGGCGATTTTCCAAACACTTTTCTTCTTCAAAACGATTGGTGAGTGATTCTAACTCATTTTATTCACTTCTTAACATCTTTTAACCTGATTTCAACTTCTAAACAAAGATTTTCATGGGGGAAATTGGGTGTTTTGGGTAGAACCTAGGTTTTGTACAAATTGAGAAGTTGGACCTCAATTTGGGGTCCGATTTCAAAACAAATCATATATTTGGATTCATGGGGGAATGGGTAGCCGGGTTTTGGTCCGAACCTCGAGTTTCGACCACGTGGGTCCGGGGGTATTTTTGATCATTTTGGGAAAAACCTTGTAAAATTTATTTTCATGCATGGGGAGTGATTCATTTAGTAATTATTAATGTGATTAAGTAACTTATGACTAGATTTGAGTGGATTGGTGGTGGAATCAAGAGGTAAAGCTATTCTAGAAGCCTGAGTTGAGTTTGGAGCATTCGAGGTAAGTGTTTGTTCTAACTTTGGCTTGAGGGATTAGGATTTGAGTGTTATTTGCTGCGTGTTAACTATGGAGTACGGTGTATAGGCATGGTGACGGTTATCTATGCACCGGAGTCTAGCATGACCGTGAGTCGTAGTTGCTTTTAAATTCGAAAGATGTGAAACAGTTGAGCTAATTACTTGCTAATATAATTATGAAGTGATAGTTGAGAAGTAGATGAGTTAAAGAAGGAAGTGTGGTATTTTTCCCTTGCCGGGACCTATTGTTGATTTGTTCTCCCTTGCCGGGATGTTTAATCTTGTTGTATATTCCCTTCCCCGATTGGTTGTGACTGATGATTAGGTGAGGAAGAGCGATTATGCACGAAGGGTCTTTTCGTGCCATGTTTTGATAATTATGCACGAAGGGTCTTTCCGTGCCATGTCTCTAATTATTTGAGCATGAAGGGTCATTCCGTGCCTTGATGTGAGAGTTATGTGAGGAAAAGCATGAAGGGTGATGCCGTGCACTATATTTGACAGTTTTGGTGAGAATTGAGAGTAAAAGCACGAAGGTTTGTGCCGTGCAGTTGTTGATTCACTTGCTCTCTTTCATAGATGTTAATTATTCAGTTTCCATCTCTCTGTTCGTTGGTCTTCTATCTAAATTGTTACACCCCACAATATGTCCCCTCCCTATTATCTGTTTAAATTCTGTATATCTTTCCATTGTTGCACATATATCTGTACAGGTTAATTGTGGTAGGTCCGGTCTAGTCTCATCACTACCTCGCCGGGGTTAGGCCAGGCACTTACCAGCACATGGGGTCAGTTGTGCTGATGCTACACTTCTGTGCCCTTTTTGTGCACAGATTCGGGAGTAGCTTACGGACCGTAGTAGCAGTAGATTGGGAGCGTGCCTTCAGTCCAGAGACTCCTAGGTAGTTCGCTGGCGTGCGTGGACCCTGAGTCTCATCTATTTCAATTCTGTTTGTTTTCATTGTATCGAAGCAGACTCCTTATATATTTTCTTTCAAACTTTTATTTGTAGTATCTTATAGTAGACCGTGAGTATTGTGACACTAAATCTTAGGTAGAGGATGATGTTAATTTTTCTGCATTTCGTTCATTTAATATTAAATTAAGACTTCCGCTTGAATTTATTATTTTTATTATTATCTTGTTGAAAATTAGTTGAAAAGGTATGTTAAGGTTGGCTTGCCTAGCTCCGACAGTAGGTGCCATCACGACTCCCGATGGTGGGGAATTCGGGTCGTGACACGTTAACTACGTGTATGCTAATGCAAGTGTCCTAACATAGATCAAAGGACGAAAATCCCATAGGCATGATCTCTAAACATAATACTGTATCCACATAGTGCATTCAACATAATCCAGTCCTATAGGCAGGATCTCTGCCGAATTTCAACAGAGATGTAAGCATAGACCCCTCCCCCCCAGCTTTTACTAATAACCTCAATATCTGTTTAACAAAGATTATTATTATAGACCAATATTAATGAACTACACAAACCTATTCATTACACTATAGCGAGCCTTAGCAGGCCTAATATAAACATGATAGCCAGGCCTTCAGCATAACAATCTTGAAACAGTAGAAGGGATCCAGTCATAGCATCTCAAACCAAACTTCTAGTGTGTCAAAGTTCCCAAAGAGCCTCAAGGACCCTGACCATGTATCAACATAGAATTCATAAAGTTTGGAAAACAGCTCCAATGTGACAGAGCTCAAAGAAGTCTCAGGGACCCTAGGCAGTGCTCACATTGGAGGTGGTAGGAACCTAGGTAGCTAAGAGTGAAAATTTGAAAAGTAGTTCATGTAAGGGGTAGGGGATAATTTTTAGAAAATAATTTTTATTTAATAGCAAACAAAAGTAGAATTCTACCTAGATAAGCAGAATCCATAAAGATTAGTATGAACACTGGGTCAACTAAAGCAATCACAAAAGATCAGGGGTACAAAGAAAACTGACCATACATATTTGTAGTATCATAGAGGCATACAATTGAATTAGCAAGGTTTCAAATGTCTGAAGTTGAGTTGGCTTATTAATTATCACTAGGTGGAAATATGTAGACATATTTTGAACAGAAGCATGCTGAAGTTAAGATGACTAATCAAAATAACACATAGAGCAGGACAGTAGGGAATTAAGCAGACCAGTCTAGAATGAAGCACATGGAAATCATGGATCAAATAGAAGCATGTTAGGGTAAACTATCCATACTAGCATACAGAACTGGATAAGTTAATAGGAGTTAGACATACTAGTTAGGAAGAAAGCAAATAGGAACAAAAGCAAATTGAGATTTGAGGTGAATTAATCATATAATCACATGGAGCAGAGCAAGATTACAAGAGCTAAGCCATAGAAATGGTCAGGAATAAAGTATCAAACAAGAGGATGTTGAAGGTTGTGGTAAAGTTGACTACATGAACATATAGAATAGAACGAGATAATAAGAGATAGCACATACCAGTAGAGGAGAAAGTAAATATGCAGAAATAGGTTGGTTCCAGAATCGCTTGGCCTTGCTTTCAGCCGACCAAATAACAGCCACTTAGCACAAAAGAAAGAGAAAGAGAGATTAAGTTTGTAGTGAAAAATAAGAGAGTTCCGAGGTCTCTCCTCCAAAAGGGAGAAGGGGAAGGGTTTTATAGCATGCAATAGGGAAGAACACACAAGGTAATGAACCAATCACGCACAAATAAGGAATTAAAATCAATCAACAATCAGTTTAGGTTGACATAGATCAATTAACAGGCGTAAAATTGGGTTGGCATCGGTTAATGGACTCAACCAGTAGTCAAATAAGGTAAGGGATAATTCCGAAATCAATTAGAAGTGATTTAGGGAACAAATCAAGCATTCAGTAAATTAGAGAAACACGAAAATTATTGTTCAGAATATTTAAGGCAAATACTAGAAGCGAAAACTAGGAAAATACACAAAATCATTCCAAATATTTAAGGCGGATGCACAAAAATAACAAAACACAAATCATTCAGAATATTTAAAGCAAATACTAAACTAAAAATTATGAAAACTTAAGTAAGTATAGTAATCAGACACAGAAAAGGAAAGATTCATCGGAACCAGTAAGGTAAAGGGAAAAGTTTCAAACCCTAGTTTTGTTTAGGAAAATGAGTATTGACAGAAATATAATAAAATCAGTCACATGGTAAAATATAGGACGAACATAGACATAATAACTCTTAAAATTAGGGAATCGAACAAATTTTGGTTTGATCTAAAGAGATCTGAAAACTCTAGTTCTAGGGTAAGTAAGAATCTCAAAGATACACAGAGATTCATACCATAAAAAACAGAACAAACACACACGGAGAAGGCCAAGGAAACTTAACCGGTTTTGGTTTGAAATTGCAGAGATCCACTTGCCATGTTTATGGAAGCGACTAGGTAACACCATAAATGAGTAACCAGTAGATACAAGAGCTGGATAAGGCAACAAATCACCAGATGATTCCATATCTGGTTGGGAATCAAAGCGATTTGGGGGAAATTTTGGGTGACGACGCTTTAGTGCTTTAGAGTGAAAAGAGGAGAGATTTAGAGCATTTAAGGGCGGCGGGTTTGGGATTATGAGGGATTAGGGTTGGGTTTGGTTAGGTTAAAGTGTGCGGATATGTTGTGGGTCGTTGATCTTCTGAGATCAACGGCTTTGATTAGATTATGACCGGGGTGGGTAAATTTGGATAGGTTTGGGTCTAGGCTGTCATGCCGAATACATCATAGGGCAGGTATCTGAATGGTCATGGAGTGAAGGCAAGCTATTGATGAGAAACTAGAGCGAACGTTGCTCCCATTTGAAGAACGGTTACTTCATGGATTTCCTGCAAAACTTATAACACGATGCATGCAAATTATTGCGAGAATTTAAACATGAAGCAAATTCCCTTTGGACCATGAAGGTTTTCTTTGGACAGAGAGGATGATATCCTCAGATCATGATGTCCTGGGCCATGAATCATGAGATAGGTAATTCGTAGGCCATGAAATGATGTGCTCGGGACATGAAAATGGTGCCCCTGAACCATGACGCCTTTGAATAATGATGTGCAGTATCGAGAGATACTCAGGCCATGACATGGTGTCTTCAGGCTTTGAGGATGATGCCTTCAGACTATGACACCTTTTGACAAGTTGGCTATACGTCAGCCCATGAAATGCAAAGACATGACACCAAAGGTAATAACAAGGCAATGCTTAGCCTTGCGCAGAGTTTGGGGGTAGAGCTTAGCCCCGAGAGAAGATAATGCAAAGTTTAGAATAAAGCAACACTTATGCAAGGGGAGACAAAGCTTAGTCCCATGAGAAGGCAGTGCTTAGATTTATGCAAATAAGGAGGCATGGCTTAGCCTCATGCAAGAAAAGGGAGGCAATGCTTGGTCTCATGAAAGGGAAGGCAGGGCTTAGCCTTATGTAAATATGGAGGCAGAGCTTAGCCTCACGCAAGATTGAGACATGGCTTAGTCCCATGCAAAGAGAAGGAAGTGCTTAGCCTTGTTCAAATATGGAGGCAGGGCTTAGACTCATGCAAGAAAGGGAGACAATGCTTAGTCCCATGCAAAGAGAAGGCAGTGCTTAGCCTTGTGCAAATATGGGGGCATGGCTTAGCCTCATGCAAGAAAGGGAGACAATGCTTAGTCTCATGCAAAGAAAGGCAGTGCTTAGCCTTACACAGGTTTGGAGGCAGGGCTTAGCCTTATGCAAAGAGAAGGCAATGCTTAGCCTTATGTAGTAAACAAGTAGTAGATAAGAGTAGAATATTTCTTACCTAGAGATATATTTGCGTCTGATGGCCTGATTGTTATGATTTTGATGTGTGTATATTTGCGAATACTCATGTTATGTCCATCGTGCCTGCATCCAAAGAAAAATCATGAGTTTTGTAAGCGGAGGCTGGTTCGTACCTTTGTCTTCTTGCTTTGCTTTACTTTTCTCTAGAGACCCTGTTCGAGTCGTCCTAGGTAAAACCTGGCAGCCATAGAAATAAAGTTTTCAAAAATATGCACTTATTGGTGAAATATAGTTATTTTAGAAAACATAGTGGTATATATATCGAGTAAATTAGATGAACTAATGACTGTAACACTTTTAGAGACATTGCGGCTTCTTTGTACTAGAATTTTGAGAGTCCTCCACAAAATTCTACCCCAGTTTGATCCTTCGTCTATTCTACGTGCAACGAAGTTTTCTGCTCCAGAATTTTGAGAATCCTTCTAAAATTTATGCCCCAATTACTTAACCGATTTCTGACTTTCTGGCATATAATGGCGTTGGCTGGACTTGTTCCAGAATTTTGAGTATTTTGAGGGTCATCAAAATTTATCCCCAGTTTCTGGTTCTGAGGGAAAATGAAGGTTTTATTAAGATATGAACGAACACATAGGGGTGCCTACGTATCCCCTCTTAAATGGAAATCAGGTCAAGCGTAGTTTAGTTACATTATATCAAGGAATGTAAACAATCAAACATAGTATCTCATGACTATGTCTAAATTGATTAGTTTTGGCAAAACTTCTCCGTCCATTTCTGCAAGTATGAGTGGTCCTCCTGTTAGCACCCGGTGAACCATGTAAGAACCTTCCCAGTTGATGCGCGAAGATCCGCTTCAGCACCAGCTGCCCCGGTGGAAATTGTCTTGGTCTAACCTGTTTGTTGAAATCTCTGGACATTCTATTCTAATAAAGCTTACCGTGACATACTACATTCATTCTTTTTCCGTCTATGACGGCTAGTTGCTCATAGCGGCTTCTTATCCATTCTGTATTACTGAGTTCGGCTTCTTGTATGATCCTTAAAGAAGGAATTTCTACCTCAGCTGGAATGACAGCTTCAGTAACATAAACTAGTAAATAGGGAGTTGCTCCAATTGATGTGCGGACCGTGGTACAGTACCCAAATAGTGCAAAGGCTAACTTCTCGTGCCATTGTTTGTGATTTTCTACCATCTTTCTCAGTATCTTCTTGATGTTCTTGTTGGCAGCTTTCACAGCTCCATTCATTTAAGGCATGTATGTTATAGAGTTCTTGTGCTTGATTTTGAAGGTTTCACACATGTCTTTCATCAGGTCACTGTTGAGGTTGGCGGCATTATCAATGATAATGGACTCAGGAACCCCGAATCGGCAAACAATATGATCCTTGACAAAATCTGCAACGACTTTCTTGGTTACAGCTTCGTAAGATGCATCCTCTACCCATTTTGTGAAATAGTCGATTGCCACTAAAAAGAACTGGCGCCCGTTAGAAGCGGTAGGATCGATTGGACCGATGACATCCATTCCCCAGGCAGCAAAAGGCCAAGGTACACTTGTTGCATTGAGCTCGTTTGGTGGTACCTTTATCATGTCTCATGTACCTGGCATTGGTGGCATTTCTGGATGTACCTAATGCAATCCGTTTCCATGGTCATCCAAAAATATCCAGCTTTGAGTATCTTCTTGGATAGAATAAAACCGTTCATATATGGTCCGAAAGTTCCGACATGTATCTCCTCAAGCAATCTGGAAGCCTCCTTTGTGTCAACACACCTTAACAATCCCAAATCAGGAGCTCTTCTATACAGGGTCCCTCCGCTTTGGAAGAAGTGATTAGACAACCTCCGTAATGTGCGTTTCTGCATATAGTTTGCCTGTTCTTGATATTATCCTTTCGCCAAATATTCTTTCACGTCGTGGAACCATGGTTTTCCTTCTATTTCTTCTTCAACGTGAGCATAGAATGGGATCGATGAAATTCTTATCTATATGTTGTATCATTGATGACAAGGTGGCCAGTGCGTCTGTGAACTCATTTTGAATTCTGGGCACATGTTTGAATTCAATCTTTGTGAATCTCTTCATTAATTCTTGCACATAATACAAGCATGGTAGTATCTTGGTGTATTTCGTAGCCCATTCCCCTTGAACCTGATGTACCAGAAGATCTGAATTGCCAATTACCAGCAACTCTTGTATATTCATATCGATGGCCAAATTGAGCCCCATGATGCAAGCCTCATATTCTGCCATATTGTTGGTGCACGGAAACCTAAGCTTTGCAGATACCGGGTAATATTGACCTATTTCTGATACCAAAACTGCTCCAATGGCCACTACTTTGAAGTTTGCAGCCCCATCGAAGAACATTCTCCAACCATCATAGGCTTCAGCAATGTCCTCTCCTACCAAATATACTTCTTCATCTAGAAAATACATTTTTAATGGTTCGTATTCTCCTCCTACAGGATTTTCAGCAAGATGGTCTGCCAATGCTTTCCTTTGACTGCATTCTGAGTTACATAGATGATATCGAACTCACTTAACAATATCTGCCACTTGGATAAATTCCTAGTTGTCATGGGCTTATGAAAGACGTATTTTAGAGGATCTATCCTAGATACGAGGTATGTGGTATAAGCACAGAAGTAATGCCTCAATTTCTAAGCTGTCCATGTCAAAGCGTAGCAATTGCATTCTAGTATAGAGAGTATCGTGCCTCACAAGGTGTGAACTTCTTACTCAAGTAGTATATGGCTTGCTCCTTTCTTTCTGTCTCGCCGTGCTGTCCCGAAACACATCCGAAGGCTCAATCTAATAAGGATAGATAGAGTAGCAAAGGTCTCCCAGGTTCTGGTGGGACTAAGACCGGCGGTGTAAATAGATATTCTTTGATTTTGTCAAAAGCCTTCTAACAATCCTCGGTCCAACTGGTTTAAGCATCTTTCCTCAACATTTTGAAGATGGGTCCATATATTACCGTGGACTGTGCTATGAAGTGGCTGATGTAGTTGAGGCATCCTAGGAAGCTCATCACATCCCTTTTGCTCTTTGGTAATGGTAATTCTTGGATGGCTTTAACTTTTTATGGGTCCAACTCGATTCCTCAGCGGCTGACGATGAATCCCTACAGCTTTCCTGCGGGAACCCCGAATGCATATTTCACAGGATTCAGTTTTAGATTGTAAATCCTTAGCATGTCAAAGAACTTTCTCAAGTCTGCTATGTGATCTACGGCCTTCTTGGATTTGATAATGACATCGTCCACATACACCTCTATTTATTTGTGTATGATATCATTGAAGATGGTTGTCATGGTACTCATGTAAGTAGCCCCAACATTCATTAGATCGAATGGCATCATCTTGTAGCAGTACACTCCCTACAGTGTAATAAAAGCTGTTTTCTCTGTGTCTTCTTCGTCCGTCAAGATCTGGTGATAACCCGCGAAGCAATCTACAAAGGATTGGAGTTCACAGTTGGCGCAATTGTTGATCAAGATATGCATATTTTGCAGTGGAAAATCATCCTTGGGACTTGCTCTGTTTGAATCCCGATAGTCAACACGTACCCTCGCCTTCCCATCTTTCTTCGGAACCTGTACAATGTTGGCTTACCAGGTTGTGTACTCAACTACCCTGAGGACTTTGGATTTGATTTCCTTACTGACTTCCTCCTTGATTTTCAGGCTCATATTTGGTTTGGACTTTCTGAGTTTCTGCTTCACCGGTGAACACATTGGATTGATACGCAATTTATGAGCCACTATGGATGTGCTCAGATCGGTTATGTAATCATATGACCATGCAAAGATATCCTCTTCCTTCAGGAAATGAATGTAGTCTTCTTTCTCTGACGGTGATAAGTAAATGCTTATGCGAGTCTCCTTGATGGTTTCAGCGTCTCCCAAATTGATTGCTTCGGTTTCGTCCAGGTTGGACTTAGGTTTGTTCTCAAAGTTCTCAAACTCTCTGACAACTTCCTCAGGTATTTCATCCTCTTCTTCTAAGTCACTATCCTTATAGTACACTGTCTCATTACATGTCACAGAGATCAGTTCATCAAGAAAAGTAATACTAATGTTATAGGAAGAAAATGTGAAGATAATAATGAATAATAAATAGCAATGCATTGATTAAATTTGAAAATATCCAAAACAAGTACGGCTCGATGACTCGAGCAATTATTTTGAAACGAAATACGTCTTTAAAACAAAATTACTAAAAATATCTTAAATTCCTAGCATGGCTATAAAACAAATCAGGCTAATTGCCAAGCTACGCAGGAACTCGGCGGGCCTCGGATGGTGTGACAGTCCAATTCCTGAGAACATCCCCCTTCTCTACAGTTTGAATGGTGAGGCCTTCTTCTTCCTCCTCCACAGTTATCACATTGGAATCCATATTCTCGTCTTCTAGGAACAAGTTTCTCAACCCAGCCAAAGCTTCTTCCTCTACAGATCCCCATATTGTGTCGGCCTAATGAAAAGTCTGACTTAGGTATGGTACTGGCTGTTCGAGAGGGTAGTAAGGACTACGCCATGGAGGAAACCAATCATCATACTCTTGCCAGGTGTATGGATATCCCAGCCCAAAAGTTGTGTAGTGATGTCTCAACTATATCGGTTTGGTAATGCCTTAGATCTCCTTCCCAAGCCCTTTGCCAGGTTCATACCCAGACCATGCCAATATGCTTTCTATTTTGTTACTCCACCACTTGTCCTTCTCAATTGCTTTGACATATTCAATGTGGTGATAAGTTTCTCCGCCTAGCTTTCTTCTATTCTCGATAACCGAGATAGTTTGACTGGTGTAAATGGGATTACTTCCATCTCCGTGAATGATTACCTTCTGATGGTTCCATTCGAACTTCATGGCCTGGTGTAACGTGGAAGACACGGCCCCAGCGACATGTATCCAAGGTCAACCCAACAAAAGATTGTATGTAGCTGATATGTCTAGCATTTGGAATTCAACATCTAACCAAGTTGGCCCCATCTGCAAACAAAGGTTAATCTCCCTAATCGTGGCACTTTGAGACCCATCAAATGCTTTCACGTTCATACTTCATGCCTGTATCTCATGGAAATCTTTGCTCAATCTTTTCGGAGTAGTCAATGGACAAATATTGAGGCTTGAACCCCCATCTATTAGGACCCTGGCAATGAATTTGTCTTCGAATTGTACCGTGATATGCAGTGCCCAGTTGTGACTTAACCCTTCAGGTGGTAGTTCATCCTCGTGGAAGGTGATCTTGTGACTCTCCAGTACTTGCCCTACCATGTTGGCCATTTCTCCGCTGGTGATATTGTTGGGCGCATAAGCTTCATTCAACAACTTCATCAGAGCATTCTTATGCGCCTCTGAATTTTGCATTAGTGACAGGATGGATATCTAGGCCGGGGTCTTGTTTAAATGATCGACGACAGAATATTCCCTCGCCTGCATTTTCCTCCAAAGATCGTCCGGTCCAGTTTCAATAACAGGTTGTTTGGTAGCAGCCTCCTTGCTGGATCCTCCCAAATTTTTAGGTGTATAAATCCTTCTAGTTCTGGTCATTCCCTGTGCGGCACCAGATTCTTCCATCTTTGCTTTTCTTTTTCACCTAGCTTCGGTAACATAATCCCAATGTATGGCATTGGACATGAAAGGAGGCGTGGTTGCTACTGTCACTGTGAAAGGTGTGGCCACTTCTACCTCAAAAGGAACAGGTGTGGATGCAGGTGGTGTTACTTCCACCTCAAATAGAACTAATGCGGTTACCTCAACCTTAACTGGCGGTTGTACTCTGGACTACAATAGGATTGAGAGTGACTGCAGGTTTCTTAGGATCATCGCCCTCTTTGATAAGTCCAATTGATCCCTCGGGATCCCACTCCTCATCAGTTCTATCACATTGATCCCTTTGCCCTATGATCTGGAAGAGGATTATTGGACGTTGGGTGCAACTTCCTTCGCTTGTATGACCTTGTTATCCATCAATGTATGAATCTTGTCCTTCAATGTCCGACACTCGTCAATGGTGTGCCCCTTCATACCGGAATGATATGCGCATGTTTTATTCGGGTTGACCCATTAAGAAGAATTCTCCATTGCCACAGTGGGAATAAGGGTGACATAACTGGCAGCCCTCAATCTTTCGTACAGTTGGTCGATGGGTTCAGCAATGGCAATGTACTGTCTGGGTGGTTTGTGATCAAAATTAGGTCGGGGATTCTAGTAATTTGGACAAGCTGGAGATAAATGATATTAAGCTGGCTGGGTATTGTAAGTGTGATAGCTGGTGGCGGGTTGAGAATATCTGGGAGGTGAAGGTTGGTATGTAGGTGGAGGTGTTTGGTATGTGAGTGGGAAGTTTGGGCCTTGGGCCATCATTACTTCCCCTACTTCTTTCTTCCTTGATATGCCACCTGATTGCAATGCTTTGTTCGTGGCCTGCATTGCCTCAAAATTTGTCACCATCCCGCTTTTAATGCCCTCTTCAATCCTTTTTCCGAGTTTGATGATATTGGAGAACTTATGATTCTCGATAACCATTAGTCTTTCATAATACTGTGGGTCCTATGCCCAAACAAAGAACTTGTTCATCTGTTCCTCGTATAATGCTGGTCTGACCTTGGCTGCTTCTGACCTCCATCGAGTAGCATACTTGCGGAAAGTCTCAGTGGGCTTCTTCTTTAGGTACTAGATATAGAAGACATCTGGTGCATTCTCCGTATTGAACATGAACCGGTCCATAAAGTCTGATGCCATGCTCACCCAATTGGCCCATTTCTAAGGATTCTGGCTTATGTACCAAGACAGGGCATCTCTGGTGAGACTTCTCATGAAGAGCTTCATCCGAATCC
Organism: Nicotiana tabacum; assembly: GCF_000715075.1. Lineage (NCBI taxonomy): Eukaryota > Viridiplantae > Streptophyta > Magnoliopsida > Solanales > Solanaceae > Nicotiana > Nicotiana tabacum. Next base: position 46,962,329 of record NC_134089.1, on the reverse strand, counting down.
TTTCATCTTTTCCGACCCCCACGAGCTTGTTACAATAAGTTCTCAAATGAACCTTGGAATCACATGTTCCTTCGAACATTTCGAACTTGGGTGGTTTGTAACCCTCCGACAGTTCCACATCTGGTTGTATGAATAAATCCTTGTAATTCAGATCTTCTATCCCTTTACCTCCTTTAACATCATAAACACGACTTGTCAACTTCTTGAGCTCCTCGGCCATGTTCTTGATGAACAGGTCTTTCTCAGCGGATTCTGGTGTATGGGAGATTGGTTGAGTGGAGTGAAGTAGGGTTTCCACGTATATGAGGTTTTTTTGTTGAGTTCTAGGGATTTGGATGTGGCGGTGGTCGTTGGTTGAGTTTTAAGGATCGGGAATAAGTTGTGGTGTGTTCTGAGGAGTATGATAGGTAGTGGTTTGTAGGTACTGGGTTGGTTCATGATGGTTTTGTGGAGGCGTTGGTATCGGTCGAGAATTGGGATTTTGAGGTGGTGTGGTGTATTGATGAGGTGCAGGAGGATTTGGTGGATGTTGGTTCGGCATATTTTGAGAAGGTGCTAGGTTTTGAACATTTTGTTGGTTCGTCTGGGACATTCAGAGTAAGGGAGAGGTTTACCAAGTTCTGAACCTGCTCAAGTTCTCCTTGTAACTTAAGTATTTTCTACTTCAATCGCATGCCCAAATCATTATGGGCCGGAGTATTCCGACCGTATGAAGTTTCAATATTCTCAACATTCTCTTTTCGTAGACCACTCAAGTCATACATCTTAGCTTTTCCACTGCTTTTCGGATTACTCGGAGGAGGTGGAGGTGGAGGGCCTCTAGATCTGGTGTGATATGCTGATGATGCCAGTATGTGCAAACCAACCTTAGGGGATGGGAATAATAAAAATAAAGAAAAACAAAAGGTAAACAAGTCAGCAAGGATTCTAAGATGTTTGCAGTATTTAAACACTTATTGTGGGAATGTAAATTCTCGTCCTGATTTGGGAGCCTCGTTGAGCCCGAGGTAGGCCTAGTGCCAAATAGATTTAGAAATTTCAGTACCAATAGTTGACTCATTTCATTAATGTAAAAATAAATGAATCTAAAATGACACTAAATAAGATAAGTCACTAATGGCACTTGGCCTTATTACATTTGAAAAGGTAAATAAATCTAATCTACTTGGCCCAACAAGGACCTTCTCCAGGCTGGATGTTTTTGGCTTCGTCGATAAAATTCCCCAATTTGCGTAGGTTTAGTAGTAGATATGGACTTGCTAGATGTCCTCCTTCACTTCCTTCGGCATTCTGGAAATTGGTGACTCTCTTCCTCATTTCTCCCTCCATTCCATCAGGCTGTACTTCATATATTCCAACCTTTCGCTTGATTTAACAACCATCTCCCTCCATTAATTAATTAGTTCCTTGTGGGTCTTGTGTCGTTCCATGTTCTCGGTCTTGGACCCGTGAACTCTTTTGTGCAGTTTGTTGTACTTCACTCGTGCCTCGACAACTTCATCTATGACTCTATTTCCTCGACCAACCCTTGGCTCGAATATTCCTACTATGTTATCCTCTAACCATTATGTGTAAAAGTACACATGACCAGCATGATATTGATCTGGCTTCGATGGTATCCTTTTCCACGATAATTTTCAAATGCCACATGTGCTGAGATTCACATTTGTAATGGACGTCGTCATCCTAAAACTCTGCCCTATAGTGACTCATTTTAGAAACTCGCAATATGACCTGCTTCCTGCGTGCCTGTCTCATAACTCTGATAAGAGAATAATGGTATATGCCCATCAACCCAATCAGTACCAAGTGTGGAACAGCCCTGGATCTGATGATGAACTCGTCGGTAGGGAACCACTCAAACATCCATTAAACCTGGTCCTCAATCAAATTGCTGAAAACCTGCACCCATCTTATAGCATTCTCGGGTTGAGAAAGCCTGTTTGGGATATAGGTCATTCTCTTAGATAATGGAAAGCTATGTGATCATTCCACGGCCTTCGCGGAAGCTCTTGACGGTATTGACCTTTTTGGAGGTGCTCTAACAACCAAATTTGTAACAGTATATTACAAAATTTGAAGTATTTGTACCCCTTATGAGAATGCTCTAAGGCTCGGTATATGTCTGCTATGATCATAGGGACAATGGTATATGTTTGCCCCTCGATCCCATCCATTAATGTTTTAGCTACCATGTCTAGTCTGGTGTGGATTCTATACCCTTGGATCGGGAACACTAACATACCCAAGAAATAGACAATGAATACAAAAACCCTGCGGTGAATCCAACCCATGGAGGTGATAGAGAATTCGTCATAAAAAATACGATAAGACCTGCTGTGATCGTATCATTCTTAGAGGAAGTCGAAGGGAATGTAGGAATTTTTCAGGCACTCCAAGACATCATTCTTCTTTAATCCCATCATCTTCAAAAACCCCCTAGTAGAGAGATTTTCCGGCACTAATAAACCAGGATTATCCCAAGGCAGCTCAGCGAATCACCCTATTTCTTCCAAGAGAGGGGTCATTTCTATGTTCTAAAGCGAAGCACGACTCTTTCTTTTTCCCAGAACGTTGTGGTAGCTTTGATTAATATGTTGTTTGGCTGGAGGCCCAACAGAGAAGGAAAATTTCCCTAGACCCTTTTCACATGATTTTTATCACTTGGTGGAAGATCTTCCCACCAATCTAGCAACAGTGGTGGTATGTTACGGACCATGCCGAACTTGAGGACTTCGTGCCTCATTTTCTGCAAAACAAATATGTTTAGGCCCTTTCCCCCTCCATATTTGACTATTTATATAACAATAATTAGCATATTCGCACTTATTTCTCCAAAATTAATGCACACAATCGTGGTTGCGTCCGTTGGGTTTGTGAAAAATCCGATTGACTTTTGGACGAGGCTTGTCTTAAAAGGTCATTATGTGGACAACATATTAACTCGGCTAGGTTTGATCATGATGCATGTATAATTAATCAGAGTAAGGTTTCTAGAGAGGTCTAGACTGGTACCCTCAAGTGGACAACTTGAGGGGTAAAGGCACGAAACCATCTACTGCACTGCTGATCGACTAGTTTTACCACAAATATGCCTTTCCGAATTTAAAGGGTGATATATAGGAAGGGCGCAAACACTCATCAAGCATTGCTATAGGATTGATTACGCACGAGTGGAATATGATGTCGAGCATGATTTATGCAACAATAAATAGCATGTTGTCACGTATTTGCACGTTAAAAATGATAAATGCGGTATTTAATAATTGAAAGACGTTTAAGAAGGAAAACAAGAGTCAGTTTTTGTAATAAAAGAAATCATAAATGCTTAAAGAATAGGCAATTAAATCCAAATAAGTGGTGAAATGGAAAGGGTGCACATGTATTAACAGAATAAAGCATGTTTAAGACTAATTTGCAAAAAACAAGTTTGTTATGGTAAGAGCCTAAAAATATCCCCAGCAGAGTCGACATGCTATCGCGCCCCCTTTTTCCTTGTAGAGTCCGAGTTTCAACATTTTGGGGACAACTCCTTTCCTTTTGGGAATTGGGTATGAGATTTGAAGAGGCTCCACCAAACGGATTAAGGTGCATTAGGGCACCTAGAACAAATAACTCGGGTACTAGTATACATCACCAGAGATTAGGTAAGGGCTCGAAATTACCTTGAGGGGAAGGTGTTAGGCACCCCTCGAGGTACATAATGGTAGGTCCCGACCAAACTCAATTTAAGCGAATTATTCATAAAGCAATTCCAACAAATATAGATTATTAAAAAAACGAGAATAAAGGGGGTCCTAGGTTTATTAACCTATAGGGTCACTTCTGTGAAATACTCGGTAACCTTCCTCAAATAGAGGTGTTACGCGTAGCCTTAGCACATAGGTCATCATATCCTTTACTACACGATTACCTTCCCCTTAATTATTACCGATGAGTTCTAACAACATCGAATACGTAACATATGCGTGCACTGCCCGTCCCTTGCCTATGGCCGTTGAGGTATTTAGGACCTCTATTAAGGTGGTTCTACACTCACCTATGTGGCTTAAAAGGAGAAAATCTAAGTGACAAACAAAAACATATAGGATTGTCACATAAAGAGCAATTAAGGGGCTCAAATTTACCTCCACAAATAGATAAAAGAAGTGCACACTATTCAAACAAGCAGTTTTTATAATTTTAGGAGTCCAAGATATCTAAATGAGTACAAACGAAATATACATCAGTTTATTAAAGCGAGCAGACGATTACCTATTAGTTGCCTACTGATTTTTGCTAATACTCTGGATTTGGGCATATTTCAAACAGCAATCACAATTTTTAGACCCAGAATTTAATTAACCTACAAGCTTGCCTAAGTGATAGTCGGGCATAAACCTATAGACATGGCATGTAAGCTGTAAACCAATTGCTGATTTTAGCTGGTTGATTTTATTTTAAGTCCTATAGGCATGCTTTCTAAATGCAGATACCGATTCCTTTATTTTTTATAGGCATGATTTCTAAGTACAGAAATTGTTTTTCTACTTATTCCTAATAGGCATGATATCTAAGTTGTAGAAGACTGATTTTCTTTTTAAAAAAAAATCCTTACAGGCAGGATTTCTAAGTGAAAAACTGATCTTTTTGAAATCCTATAGGCATGGTATCTACAATTGTAAACCTATAGGCATGATTTCTATTAAACACATGTGGGTAGAATTCTTAAGCACATCGCCAGGAAATTTATTAAACAAGCAGACAGGACTCTATGGACATGGTCACTAGTGCATGTTGAATTGAAATTGGATATAGATCTTATAAGCAGAGTTTCTAATGTGTAGAATTATCCATAAAGTCCTATAGAAGAATTTGTAATATTCAATTGTGTAGCTTAGAGTCAAATGGTCATAAATCCTATAGGCAGGATCTCTAAACATAATACAGTATCCATATAGTGCAATCAGCATAGTCAAGTTCTATAGGCAAAGTATCCACCCAATTTCAACAGAGATGTAAGAATAGACACCCACCAGCTTTTACTAATAACCCCAATATCTGTTTTACAAAGATTATTATTACAGACCAATATGAATGAACTACACAAAGCTATTCATTACACTATAGGAAGCCTTAGCAGGCCCATTATAAACCTGAGAGCCTGGCCTTCAGCATAACAATCTTGAAACAGTAGAAGGGATCCAGTCATAGCATCTCAAACCAAACTTCTAGTGTGTCAAAGTTCCCAAAGAGCCTCAAGGACCCCGGGCAATGCTCACATTAGAACCATGTAATCAACATAGAATTCATAAAGTTTGGAAACCAGCTCCAATGTGTTAGAGTTCAAAGGAGTCTCAGGGACCCCAGGCAGTGCTCACATTGGATGTGGTAGGAACCTAGGTAGCTAAGAGTGGAAATTTGAAAAGTAGTTCACGTAAGAGGTGGGGGATAATTTTTAGAAAATAGTTTTTATTCAAGATCAAACAAAAGTAGAATTCTACTTAGAAAAGCAGAATCCAGACAAATTGGTATGAACACTGGGTCAACTAAAGCAATCACAAAAGAGCAGGGGTACAAACAGAATTGACCATACATATTCGCAGCATTATAGAGGCATAAAACTGAATCAGCAATGTTTCAAATGTCTGAAGTTGATTTGGCTTATTAATTACCACTAGGTGGAAACATGTAGACATATTTTGAACAGAAGCATGCTGAAGTTAAGATGACTAACCAAACAAAGACATGGAGAAGGACGATAGGAAATTAAAGAAGACCAGTCTAGAAAGAAGCACATGAAAATCATGGATCGAACAAAAGCATGTTAAGGTAAACTATCTATATTAGCATACAAAACTAGATAAGTTAACAGGAGTTAGGCATACTAGTTAGGAAGAAAGCAAACATGAAACATATGACAAAACAGAAGCATATCGAGATTTGAGATTAATTAATCATATAATCACATGAAGATTACAAGAGCTAAAACATAGAAATTATCAGGAATCATGTATCAAGCAGGAGCATGTTAAAGGTTGTGGTAAACTTGACTACATGAACATACAGAATAGAAAGAGATAATAGGAGTTAGCACATACCAATAGATGAGAAAGTAAATATGCAGAAATAGGTTGGTTACAGAATAGCTTGGCCTTGCTTTCAGCCGGCCAAATAACAGCCACTTAGCAAAGAAGCAAGAGAGAGAGCTTAAGTTTGTAGTGAAAATTAGGAGAGTTCCGGGGTCTCTCCTCTAAAAGGGAGAAGGGGAAGGGTTTTATAGCATGCAATATGGAAGAACACACAAGGTAATGAACCAATCACACACAAATAAGGTATTAAAATCAATCAACAATCATTTTAGGTCCACATAGATCAATTAATAGGCCTAAAATTGGGTAGGCATCGGTTAATGGACTCAACCAGTAGTCAAATAAGGTAAGGGATAATTCTGGAATGAATTAGAAGTGACTTAGGGCACAAATCAAGGATTCAGTAAATCACAGAAACACTCAAAATTATTGTTCAGAATATTTAAGGTAAATACTAGAAGCGAATGGGAAACACACAAAACCGTTTCAAATATTTAAGGCGAAGGCACCAAAATACCAAAACACAAATCGTTCAGAATATTTAAAGCAAATACTAAAGTAAAAATTAGGAAAACACAAAAAGTAGAGTAATCGGACACAGAAAAGGAAAGATTCATCAGAACCAGTAAGGAAAAAGGAAAAGTTTCAAACCCTAATTTTTTTAGGAAACTGTGTATTGACAGAAATATAATAAAATTGGTCACATGGTAAAATATAGGACAAACATAGACATAATAACTCCTAAAATCAAGGAATCAAACCAATTTTGGTTCGATCTAAAGAGATTTGAAAACTCTAGTTCTAGGATAAGTAAGAATCTCAAAGATACACAGAGATTCATACCATAAAAGAACATAACAAACACAGATGGAGAAGGTCAAGGAAACTTAACCGGTTTTGGTTTAAAATTGAAGGGATCCACTTGCCATGTTTAGGCAAGCCACTAGGTAACACCATAAATGAGTAACCAATAGAGAAAGGGAGCCGGATAAGGAAGCAAATCACCAGATAACACGACCCTAAAACCGACCGATCGTGATGGCAACTATCATGACATTAGGCCAGCCGAAACAACTCCCGAATTAACCGTTTAATCAATAACAATCATTTTTATGCCTTTAATTAATTAGATATCTCATAATAAAAGTCTAAATGAATAGTGCAGAATAAATACACTAGTCCGACATCGGGGTGTCACAAGTCACAATTACAACTAAGGTTTGAATGCAACAAAAAGTCTCAAAATGTACTAAATACAGCCTAATGAAAGCAAGAGGGTGAAAAGCAGTGCTGCGAACGTCGGGTAACTACCTTGCTAACTGTAACGCCCCGTAACTTGAATCGGTTGTGGATGCACTAAATGAGTATTAGAGTGATGGTAATTGATTGGTTATGATAATAATTGTACTAGGCATATAATAAGTGATTTGGGGTCCAAGGAGAGACCTAAGTCTAAGCCAAGTTGAAAAATTACATGATAGACTAAAATTCCAAATGAGTACGCACAAAACCACAATTTGGACGAGCATATATACAGATAAATAAGGCTTTAGGTGATGTACAAAACATATAATGAAAGGTATTTGAGTCTAGTTTCTAACGCTTCAAACCGCTCGTCATTTGGACTTTCCTACAAGAAGTTATGACCAAATTACCAAAGGCTGGCGGAGGACTGCGCAGATGCAAAACATCCGAGGCAACGTCCGAAAAAAGGAGCTGGCAGTGAAGTTCTTCCATAGCATCCGGGTCAGCATCTAGGCTCCATAGAGGAGTGAAGTGCGGATGTGAAGCATCCACATCCGCGTCCGATATCTAGGCTTATAAACACAATTTTGGGATTTATTTTTCCCATTCTGTTTGGACAACCATTAGGGCTTTTCATCACCCACTCAAGAGCACCAACTCCTACCCTCTTCAAGGTAAGCAATCCCCATTATCTTGGTGTAAAATTTCATAATTTATACACCAGTATTGATGAATCTACACATAAAATACTTAGATCTTCAAGAGATTTCTTCAAGAACTTAAAGGAGGGTTTTGCAAGATTTCTTCCAAAAAGGTAATCCTACACCCTTAGACTTTCATGTATGGATTTATTAAGGGAATATGAGTATGAATAAGTATTGGAACTCTTGGTATGGTGAATGGAAACCATAAGTTTCCAATTTAATTACACAAATATTATAGAGATTGAAAGATGTTTATTTGATAGAACTTTATTGGTTAAGGGTGTTGTTTACCTTATGGGTGATAAACAATAATATTGATTATAGCCATTTGAGACTTTAGAATTTATCCAAGAGCAAGAGAATGGTTTATTGGATGTAGAAACACAATTAATAGGGATTATGATGCTTTATACTCATCATGTGTTTGATAGAATGCCTAAGTGACCAAAACATGGGTATTATTGCTAATTTGGAATCCCTTTGAATTGTACTGATATAGATTAAAGTTGAAAGGGTTATCGAATGTTATATCATGCTCAAGATAAGGAAGTTAAGGTATGTGAGTCAAACTCTCTATGTTTGGGAATGTTAATGATTATCCCTACGCCACGTTTCTTTTACGACGTATCAATTGCCTCAGAAATATAGTTAAGCCTTCAATAGTTGTAGAACTTTTATTCTCTAGATTCATAACTCATTCATAACTTTCATTCTAAACGTTGTGAGCTCAGTTCTTATTCAATATAGACTTGGGTTTGATGTCCCTAAGTCTCAGTATAGCTTATTCAGCATGTCATAAATAGTTGAAGTTTTAGTGTTCATACTCAGTTCAAGAATACATGTCTCATTCTAGCCCTATTCAGTATTTCAGTATTATATAACTCAGGATGATTCAGTATTTAAGTTTTATGTACTTAGTGTGATCCAGTATTCCAGTATCATGTAACTCAGCGTGATTCAGTATTTCACTATTATGTATTGCAGTATGATTCTCAATTCCAAATTTTAAATCCCTGAATGTCGAACACCTGCATTTGGGCCTGAGGCCACAGTTTATGCTTTATGCATCTTTGGGCCTGAGGCCGCAATTTATGCTTTATACATTTTGGACCTGAGGTAGCAGTTATGTATACGTATACTTGGGCCCGAGGTTGCAGTTTTTACACATATATATATTAGGCTTGAGGCCGCAGTTTAATATTCAGATAAACAGGTTGTTCATCATTTAGAAGAGGGAGTATTCATATCCTTACTTTCTTTGTTCAGTTTCAGTTATGAGTTGCCAGTTCATTTATCAGTTATCAGTTCAGTTATCAGTTATCAGCTATTATTTCTGTTTCAGTTTCAATAGTTATTATTTTAGTTATCAAGTATCAATTCTCTGTTATCTGCTTAGTTCTAGTTTTAGCATTTATAATTCTTTCTTTCAATTGCTTTACATACCAGTGCAATTCAAATATACTGATGTCCCTTTTGCCCGGGGTCCGCATTTCACGATACAAGTAATGATTTACAGCTTGATGATTCAGAGCGCTAGGATTCTCGTATCAGCTATTTGGTGATCCCCAGTTCTTTCGGGGCATTACCATTACCTTACAGTCTTTCAGCATTTACAGATAGACTGTATTTTCAGTAATTCAATAGAGGCTTCATAGACTAGAGTAACAGCTAGACAGAGTTGCGGGCCTTTCATATTAAGCTATATTGACTACAAATGTGTTTCAAAATTGTATTTGTATTCCCGCACTTTGATTTTTATCATTCAGACTTTCAGTATACCAGCATATGTTAGTTTATCTTTTGCATTTAATATGTTATGATATCACATGTTGATTCAACCCACCAGTTGGTTCGCTCGGTCATATGTAGTCAGGCACCGAGTGCCGTGTTATGTCTAGGCCCAGGTTTGGGGCGTGACAAAGCTTTGTATAAGAGCACTAGGTTCAAGAATCCTAGGGAGTCTATGAAGCCGGGTCCAGTTGAGTTTCCTTTATATGTATGTGCCGACCACTCATATAAATAGTTAACTACCAAGACATTAAGGATTGTGTCATTTCTTTCTACACTAGATCGTTCCATGAAGCTTGGAGCAATAGTTAACCTTCCCTTCCTATCAAATTCCATATGTATCGAATGCCCAAGTGGCAGGCAAGAAAGGTCTAAGGTTCTAGAAAGGATGATTTGCCTATTTTTGTATTACTATGGAGTACATGTTGGTAACAAATGATGTTTGAGAAGATGTTGAAAGTGGGATGCAATGGATAATAGTACAGATTAGAGCAGAACCTAATCGGAAAGTACAAAAGCAGTTACATGTTTTATGGTTGTCTGTTTATCTTAGTTACAAGTTAGTGGCCTTTAAGTTGGCAGGTTTATGTTATTCAGTATTCTATTTATTTGTTATTCAGTTACCAGATCTCCAATTTTTAGTGTATCAAAATTTCAGGAGACTTGTGAGCATACAATAATGCATATGGATGCCCAAAGAAAATGTAAGCAACAGTGATTATAGCAAAATCTTCTCATGTTTTAGCTATTAAGACCCAAGACTCACCGGATGGTGCATGAAGTGATTATCAGGTGTTTATGGCAGTGTATCCGCATGTCAGACCTCATGGTGTAACAGGTTAAGAATTCAACTGCAGCAGGCATAGAATTGATCACTATAGTTTTGGGACGGAAAATAGCCTAAGAGAAATATAGCTAAGAATAATATGATGTACAAAATGAGAACCAAGAGCAGGCGATATTGAATTTTAGGGAATGATTTTAAATTTTTCATATTTATTTGTATTAGAACTAGAAAGTACCACAGTAGTAAGTTACTATAAGAATGAGGTATTATTGTGAGATAAAGGATATGATAGTTCCCCTTCACATGATGTGAATATGTGTTTAGGGTGGAAGTTTAGAGTTTGAAGTGTATAGAAAGTTAGAGGTTAGATATGTCAATTTTGTTTAAGATAGATGAAATTTCTCTAAGTGTGATCCATGTGCATAGTTCAAAAAGAATGATAGTGTAAAGCAAAAGAATATGGTCATATTATGAGGGAAGTTAGGATAAACCTTATAACTCACTTTAGTTATTCAAAGCAGATCAAGAAAACATGAGGCTAGCAGGTGGTTAGTAAAAGAATAGTAAATACGTTTTGAGCAAATACAGTGACTTAGCAATTTTAGCAGAGCTAGTAGTGGTAAGATTTGATTCACTTAGCCAGGTTAACTCTAGTGAGTGGATGACAATTTGAAATATTGAACATGTGTTAGAACCCAAAGAGTTTAAGTTAAATCCGAAGTACAGTGACAGTGGGAAAAAAAAGAATCAGCTAGCAGTGAGAGAGCAAGCTATAGAAGAATAGCCTTCAGGAATTATCGAAATGCCGTTTCTCCAAGACTGACATTGTGAGCTGAGTTAAATTATTAAGATTGTGTATGATAGTTGTGAATATATTAGCTTTCCGTTATATGAACAATTTAGTTTTCCTAGCTCAGAAGTAAGTTGGAAGATGAGTCGTCATTGACGTAGAGTGCAAAGAATTGCAGAAAATAAAGAGAGTTATTTGGATCCAACAAAAAGAGAAGGATCCACATGTATAAGATCTTTGGTCTAAGGGGTGATGTGAAAATTTTCAGTAAGTCCAACTAGAGATTGGAAACTCGAATAGTTAGCATGGGATATGAAAAAGAAAATCAGTTCAGTAATGAGGGATTGTATAATTACCACAAGGAATATGTCTAGCATGTGTAAGAAACAGAAAGTGAGTAGAATGATCACCGAGCTTAGTTATTGATAATAAAGTGGTCACAAAAAAGCTATAAATCATGCCAAGTTATGTATTACTAGGGTAGTGTCATTGCACGAGACTCAAACATTCCGAGTAGTGGTCAGTGACTTAGCTCACAACAATACTATACGTGTTTTTAGGAAGTGCTTAAGAAGATAATCAAGTGTGGGAAGTGTAGCTCATGAATGAGGTAGACAAGAGAATTATGTTGAAAGAAGTTCACTGCTTAGCCAAGGTAGGAGTTCGACTTTTGGACACCAAAGATAGTGGAGTTGTTGTCTAGAACCGGACCTGTTCCTCCTTAGTAGCCGAAGTGAAGGAGAAATGATTTGATGATCCCTACTTGTTGTATCTGAAGTAGGAGATTCACATACATAAGATGATGGCTTTTAAACAAGGGGGAGATTATGGTACTTTAAGGTACCACGATAGATTGTGTGTTCCAACCATAGATGGACTTAGTAAGGGAGGAAGATGTTAGAAGACCATAATTCCGAGTATTCTATCCACGTAGGCTTCCCAAAAAGATGTATCATGATCTTAAGGAGAATTTTTGGTGGAACGACATGAAAAAGAAAGTTGCAGACTTTGTGGCCAGGTGTTTGAATTATCAGTGAGTGAAAGTCGAGCAGCAGAAAACTAAGTGTTTATCGTAGAACACACACATACTTTAGTGGAGATGGTAAATATGGACCTTATAATAGGATTATCTCACTCATTTTGATAGCATGATTTTTATGGGTGAAGGTGTAGATTGCCAATTAGTTGGTTTGAAGTTGGCGAAGCGGAGTTGCTGGGACCAGATTTGGTCAATCAGTCTATGGAGAAAGTCAAGTTGATTCAAGAGAATTTGTAAACAATTTAGAGTTTCCAAAAGTCCTATTTGAACATGCAACATAGAGACCTAGAGTTTCATGTTGATGATTGGGTTTTCAAAAAGTGGTGCCTATGAAAGGTGTTATAAGATTTGGGACGAAAGGAAAGCTCAATCCTAGATACACCGGCTCATATAGGATCCTATGAAGGATCAGGTAAGTAGCTTATAAGTTAGAATTTCCACCATATTTAGTAGTTGTACCCCAGTATTTCACGTGCCATGTTATAACATTCAAGTTTCCAGTATTCAGATCTCATGTCACGACATTTATGTTTCTAGTATTCAGATCTCATGTTAGAATATTCAAGTCAGTTTAGTACTCCGATACTCATGTCAGTCCAGTACGCAGATATTCATGCCAGCTTAGTACTCAAATATTGATGTGAGTTCAGTGATCACGTCAGTTCAACACTCGATTATTTGTGCCAGTTTAGTATTCATATATCCACGTTAGTTTAGAATTCACGTATCCATAATAGACAAGTGTTCATGTATATGTATCATGTTATGCATATTATTATGCCCTATGAAGCTAGTGTTATGCTCTGTTATCTAGTACGAATTTTGGAGAAATGTCGAAAGTAACTAACCTTCTCCTTTAGACCTTATATTACAATCTTCATGTCTTTCAGTGTTTAGTCAAATTAGTAGTCATTCAATCTAGTACCTATTCACTTTAGTATCACATCCGTTCAGTAATCATGTATTCATTCAGTTTAGTATGTAAGCATTAATAAATGTTCATGTTCCCACCATACCCATTTAAGGTTAGAAGTTAGCCGAAGATACAACAAGGACAATCATTTGAGGACGAATGATCCCAAGGGGAGATAATGTAACATCCCCGTAACTTGAATCGGTTGTGGATGCATTAAATGAGTATTAGCGTGATGGTAATTGATTGGTTATGATAATAATTGTACTAGGCATATAATAAGTGATTTGGGGTCCAAGGAGAGACCTAAGTCTAAGCCAAGTTAGAAAATTACATGATAGACTAAAATTCTAAATGAGTACGCACAAAACCACACTTTGTACGAGCATATATACATATATATAAGGCTTTAGGTGATCTACAACCTATAAAATTGAGTCTAGTTTCTAACACTTCGAACCGTTCGTCATTTGGACTTTCCTACAAAAAGTTATGATAAAATTACCAAAGGCTGGCGGAGGACTACACGAATGTGAAGCATCCGAGGTAGCGTATGAAAAGAGGGGCTGGCAGTGAGTGCTGCCATAGCATCCGGGTCAGCATCCGAGCTCTTGAGAGGAGTGAAGTGCGGATGCGAAGCATCCATGTCCACGTCCGAAATCTGGACTTATAAACACAAATTCCAGATTTATTTTCCCCATTTTATTTGGACAGCCATTGGGGTTCTTCATCACCCACTCAAGAGAACCAACTCCTACCCTCTTCAAGGTAAGAAATTCACATTATCTTGGTGAAAAATTTCATAATTTATACACTACTATTGACGAAATCTACATATAAAATACTTAGATCTTCAAGAGATTTCTTCAAGAACTCAAAGGAGGGTTTTGCAAGATTTTTTCCAAAAAGGTAATCCAACACCCTTAGACTTTCATGTATTGATTTATTAAGGGAATATGCGTATGAATAAGTATTGGAACTCCTATTATGGTGATTGGAAACCATAATTTCCCAATTTAATTAAACAACTATTATAGAGATTGAAAGATGTTTATTTAATGGAACTTTATTGGTTAAGGGTGTTGTTTACCTTATGGGTGATAAAGAATAATATTATTTATAACCAGTTGAGACCTAGGAATTTATCCAAGAGCAAGATAATGGGATATTGGGTGTAAAAATAACATTAATAGGGATTATGAAGCTTTATACTCATCAAGTGTTTGATAGAATGCCTAAGTGACCAAAACATGAGTATTGTTGCTAATTTGGAATCCCTTTGAATTGTATTGATATAGATTAAAGTTGAAAGGGTTATCGAATGTTGTATCATGCTCAAGATAAGGAAGTTAAGACATGTGAGTCAAACTCTCTATGTTTGGGAATGTTAATGATTATCCCTACGCCACGTTTCTTTTACGACGTATCAATTGCCTCAGAAATATAGTTAAGCCTTCAATAGTTGTAGAACTTTTATTCTCTAGCTTCATAACTCATTCATAACTTTCATTCTAAACGTTGTGAGCTCAGTTCTTATTCAATATAGACTTGGGTTTGATGTCCCTAAGTCTCAGTATAGCTTATTCAGCATGTCATAAATAGTTGAAGTTTTAGTGTTCATACTCAGTTCAAGAATACATGTCTCATTCTAGCCCTATTCAGTATTTCAGTATTATATAACTCAGGATGATTCAGTATTTAAGTTTTATGTACTTAGTGTGATCCAGTATTCCAGTATCATGTAACTCAGCGTGATTCAGTATTTCACTATTATGTATTGAAGTATGATTCTCAATTCCTAATTTTAAATCCCTGAATGTCGAACACCTATATTTGGTCGTGAGGCCGCAGTTTATGCTTTATGCATCTTTGGGCCTGAGGCCACAGTTTATGTTTTATGCATTTTAGACTTGAGGCCGCAGTTATGTATACGTATACTTTGGCCCGATGCTGCAGTTTGTGCACATATATATATTGGGCCTGAGGCCGCAGTTTAATATACAGATAAACAGGTTGTTCATCATTCAGAAGAGGGAGTATTCATATCATTACTTCCATTGTTCAGTTTCAGTTACCAATTGTCAGTTCAGTTATTAGTTATTAGTTATTAGTTCAGTTATCAGTTATCAGGTATTATTTCAGTTTCGGTTTAAATAGTTATCATTTTACTTATCAATTATCAATTCTCAGTTATCAGCTTAGTTCCAGTTTCAACATTTATAATTCTTTCTTTCAGTTGCTTTACATACTAGTGCAATTCAAATGTACTGATGTCTCTTTTGCTCAGGGCCAGCATTTCATGATGTAGGTAATGATTTACAGGTTGATGATTCAGAGCGCTAGGATTCTCGTATCAGCTATTTGGTGATCCCCAGTTCTTTAGGGGCATTACCATTACCTTACAGTCTTTCAGCATTTATAGATAGACCGTATTTTCAATACTTCAATAGAGGCTTCATAGACTAGAGTAACAGCTAGACAGAGTCACATGCCTTTCATATTAAGCTATGTTGACTACAAATGTGTTTCAAAATTGTATTAGTATTCCCGCACTTTGATTTTTATCATTCAGACTTTCAGTATACCAACATGTGTTAGTTTATCTTCCGCATTTAGTATGTTATGGTATCACATGTTGATTCAGCTATCCAGTTGGTTCACTCGGTCACATGTAGTCAGGAACCGAGTGTCGTGTTATGTCCAGGCCCAGGTTCGGGGCGTGACACTAACTCCGATGACTCTGCTACTGATCAATCAACACCCGCTACTAGGTTTAGAAATACCTGAATCTGCACACAAGGTGCAGGGAGTAATGTGAGTACTCCATCTTAGTAAGCAATAAAGGTAAATGAAAGTTAAGCAGTAAGAAAATACGTAAACCACGTCAAATGCTACAATAATGCAGGATATTTCCAATATGATGATGTCCAAATCCACTACTAAAAAGTAAATGGACACAGTCGCATACAATATAATTTACCCAACTATGAGTTGGGGTCGAATCCCACAGAGAACAATATGTACGTGATTAGGAATGTAAGAGAATTATCACTTATCGCGCAATGCCAAACACTAAGAATTGAATAGAGAAAACGTTTTATACCTAAATGCGGAAATGTAAACTAACATAGAAAGCAAGTAAAATGATCAATGGCTACAATTATGGATTCATTGGGAATTACACTCAAGTAACGATCCAATGTATTTCATGATTTTACAAATATGAGCGAGTTTGTGTTAATTAGCCATGGATAATAATTCTTAATTAGCTTTTTCCGAAGACTAACAAGACTTCCTAATTGAAATATCCCTAACCCAATTAAGAGATTACGCACACCCGAAATGGCCACAAGTAGTTCAATCCTATCCCTAGGTAGAATCTATAAAATGAGGGTTAAAACCTCAAGTTCTTGTTAATTAATCATTCCCAACCCCAAATTATCTTTTCCAAAATTATTCGGAGTTGACGAGTCCTAGGGTTAGCTAATCCCTTTGGAAACATTAAAGAACAAGAATAATTAAAGAAACAATAACTGACTTCATAAACGAATAAAAATCATTCAATACATAAGCACAACAAGGTATTTAATCCACACTTTAAACAAGAATATTTCCATAAACAAGATTGAAGTGTTGGATGAAATACTACACTTAGATATACAATACAACGCAGGGGAATGAAGAAAGCAACATAAATGAGTAAGAAATCCTCAACCAAAAGCTTTAAATCTTAACGACCAAAGTGTGTGTGCAAAGCCCTAGCTTCAAAAACATGTTCTCTCTAGCCCTAAGAACTGAAAATAAGCCAAAGATATCCCAAAGATCTGCTTGTACGAGTATAAAAATGATTTGGGAAGGAGAAAATGTGAAATGCCTACTTTTCCCAGGTCTGATGCCCATTGACTGAATCTGCGGATGAATTCTCGCAGATGCGGTTCCGCGGAGGTCTGATGTTGAAATATGCTTGACACCTCAAATGCGGACTCCAAAGCATAGATGCGCTATCGTAGAAGTGAAAAATGACCCACAGATGTGATTTCTTCTAAGCTCAGACTCCACCACAGAAGCGGGTCTTCTGACGCAGAAGCGGGATCGCTTCTGCGACCATTCTTTCGCAGATGCGGAATCACATGGGATTTTTTGCATTATGTTCACCCTCTTTTGCTCAATTCCACTTCAATTCAATTCAAATCACTTCATAGCATCATTTACTTGGAAATCTGACAATACACACCATAAACGACCTCATATTATAGTTAAAGGACATAAAAGCTAAGGAAAAGAGACTAGATTGAGTGGTAAAATCACCACTCATCAACACCCCCAACTTAAAGCTTTTGCTTGTCCTCAAGTAAATCAAAATTAACACTTCAATGAGGATTTACGATTTAAAACACAAGTGGTTTTGATATTATTTACAAATCACATTCTCCAATTAAGCACCATACTTATGGATTTGGTTGGTACTAATAATTAGGCTCAAGTATGTGTATCTTTCCCGAATGACTCCCTTATTTAAAAACAACTTCAAGAATGTGCAAGGGAGTTTCAAAATAATCAAGTGACAAGAATAAGCCTTAAGAAGTGACTCAAAAGCACTAGTCCACTACATATGCTCAACTTACTCAATTTCACCAATCCTTCCTAATTCATGTGCCATCACAAGAAACAAAGTCCCAAAATCACTATATTTACAATACAACATAAGGGAAATTTACAAAAGCACTCACTCTCACAAAGAATTTCAAGTGTTACAACATCTCATACCATAAGCTTTCCCTTATTTTAATTCATCGCATATTCAAGAATGTTCGGTTGGAGGTCCCATAAGGACTTTTAAGCTTGTAATGTAGGTTTAGGGAAGGGTCGGATAAGCATTTGGATACAAGTGAGTTCACCCTCCTTGAACACTACTCACACTTGTCTTTCTTTTTGCACTTTGTTTTTTTTCAAACCACATAGCCTCATTGGCATCTAGTTATCAACATAGAACCACCTTAAATACCTCTCAATTTTTCTTCAAGTCTCCATATTTATACACGTACAAATATTTCTCTTTTTTTTTCTTTTTTTTTATACACATTTTTGTTTTGGAGCTTAAATAATTTTATATGAACACTTTGAGGTATATGTTCCTGTCACACCTCCTTTTTCCGTACCCGAGAGGGTACAAGGGAGTTTTTTTCCAATTAAAGGACAATCGAAACGGGATTGGTTTATTTATTTCAGAGTCGCCACTTGGGAGATTTAGGGTGTCCCAAGTCACCAATTTTAATCCCGAATCGAGGAAAAGGATGACTCCATATTACAGTCTGCGTACCAGAAATCCGGATAAGGAATTCTGTTAACCCGGGAGAAGGTGTTAGGCATTCCTGAGTTCCGTGGTTCTAGCACGGTCGCTCAACTGTTATATTCGGCTTGATTATCTGATTTTATACAAATATGAACTTATGTGCAAATTTTAACTCTTGTCCGCTTTTATTATTATTTTTTACGAGAATTGCAACGTCGTGAAAATATATCGCGAACCACGTCACATCAATGCACCCGTGGTTATTGACATATCTCGATTCGGTTGAGATTTGGATTTGGGTCACATAAATGTGCACCCGAGTTAAGAAAAATAAATTATTAAAGGTGCGCCTAAAGCAACTAGCGTATTGTTATTTTGGGGAAGGCCGTAAAATTCGCTAAACGGCCTGTCCCGAATTCTAAGTATTTTAATATATACATTTAGAGGGCCCCGCGACTTGTACATTTGTTTGTCGAGGCTCGTCTCATTTATTATTAAAGAATTTGCAACGTCATGGAAATGCATCTCGGGCCACGCCATAATCAATATACCCGTGATTAGAGACACATTTCGATTCCGTTGAGATTTGGATTTGGGTCACATAAATGTGCACCCGAGTTTAAGGAGATAGCATTATTAAATACGCGCCTAAAGCGACTAGCGTGTCATTACTTTGGGTGGGGCCGTGAAATTTTCTAAACGACCCGCCATGGAAAACTGAACGCTTTGATATATACATTGAACGAGGGCCCCGCATCTTGTGCGTTTTTATTTGTCGAGGCTCATCCCGTCTTTATTTTAAAAGGATATCCTATAGCAGCTACGTTTCTTGTCGCGTTTGTCTCTACTAATTGAAAGCAGAAATAACCCTAGTTAATTACATGGTTGCCGGTTATTTACAGCAGGATTCCGAATACTTTTACAAAATTCAAAAACAGGGCCACGCCTACGGGAAAGCGATCGAATCTCATGGGCCCAAACCCAGCTTGTGCGGGGTTGGCCAAACCCGGGCCACTGACTTTCTGACGAAGGCCTGCTTGGTCCGTTTCAACTTGGGCTCGACCTTCATGAGTTTGAGACCGTAAACTTGTGTTCTTTGTTCTAAAGGTGTGGTTTATCAATTATAATAAGGTAGTTTATCAAAAGGGGAGGAGATTTAACTAATGATGGATAATTTTCATGCATTAATGGACATGCTAATCACAGACATAGCTCATTTTTGAGTTATAGCCTATTATACTGTCAAACCTTTTATCTATCAACCTACACACATAATAAAATATCAAGTTACCCTACCATTGACATTTGCTATGTATGAGAGCTAACTCAAGTATCCAAATAGAAATGTAAAAGTACTATACATTCCGTGATATTCAGTGTACAAGCTATGTCTAAAAATAAACAATCTTTAACTCTTCTCTTTTGTATTCATGCTCAACTTTCAAGTTACATGGACAATATTAATCGTGTACCTGGTATAGAAAAGCAAAAGAAGAAGGAGAATGATCAGCTGAGTAGTATGCAACAAACACAGCAACAGCAGATAAACAACAACAACACAGCAACAACAACCAGCCACAAGGATGAAGCTCACAGGTGGTCGAGCAACAAACAAACAATCCCAGAAACAGGATAGTGAACCAGCAGAAAAACCAGAGTATTCTATGTAACAACACCAGCAGTTCAACAATAACAAACAGCTCGGCAAATGAACAACAATTGGCCAAGACAGCTTGACCAACTTGAACTCTTGTGCAGTTTTCAGACAGTGTTTGGGTTACAATATTTTGAAATTCCCTTTATCTTTCTTTCTTTCTCTGAAGACTAAAAAATGTCCACCACCTTTAATGTTCTGAAACAGCTTATTTATAAGCTAATCCGGGTCAGTTAAGCTGCCCGGATGCCGGCAGGTTGTAATCTGCCCATACCCCTTAACTCCCCATGCCTAAAGGCATTTTTCTTGGTAAACTCCTCAGCCCCCCATGCTTTGTCCTATTGTTCTAATCAAGAGTTATGGGTTTAAAGTATTCATTTACTTCTCATGCTCTTATGCTTTGTTCCCCATTGTCATTAGGTTAATAGTACTTTAATTACCACTTGACATGCTCTTAAGTTAATGCCTGACCAAGCTCTGTTAAATGCCAAAATTACCCTTAGACTTTTGCACATTACTGTATTACCCTAACTCCTAATGGCCAGTATATAAACCTCTCTGATTTCAACTAATTACTGACCACTAATTACTTAACTTAAACTCAATGCTGACTTCAGGTGGATCTGTTAGCTTTCCACAGCTAACAATCAATTTTCATCCTAAATTCAGCCAATGATTCCAATCCAATCAAACAGGGGTGCCAATTAAAGGGTACGAGTTGGTCATGCTGATACAAGTAATACCAACAAGAAACAGGCATAGTAATCAATACTGAAATTCAACTCCTGATTTTCTAATCTTTCAAGTGAATTTAGTTGACGACACTTATTTAAATGACTACACAAACTATAATATACAGCAAACAATCATCAAAACTATAAAACAAACTAAACATTTAACTCAAAATTCACACACATGGACAGACAAATCAGAAACCAACCCAAACCAGAACATGAGCGACAGATTGATTTTAGGAGGACAAAAGAAAAGGAGAGTTACCTCAGGGAAATGAAATTAAGACTGAAAAGCTCGGACTCGGACCAAATCATTTTGGGGTCGAATGGACTTTAATCGGAGTGTTCTCAACTGAGAACACCTCGGCAAAAGTCTATTAGACCCTGATCCTGTTGCTGATTCGGACAGACCTCCATAACTCTAAGTTCTAGGGTTCTTGGTGGTCTGATTCGGGATCCGTTCAGTTTCAGTCAGATTCGAACGGAACCAAAGTCATTCAGGGGGTGAGGGAAGTCAGGATATGTTGTGGTGTGAGTTTGGGGTCAAGGGGTGTAGATCGGGTTTTTGCTCGAACCTTTGATTGAAGATTCGAGAAGCTACGGGGTGATTCGAGGTGAACGGTTAAGGGATTCATGTTCAGGGTGGTTGGGTGCATCGGGGGTGTTATTTTGGTGGTCATCGGAATCCGGGTGGCCGGGTTTACGGAGGGGAAACCTAAGGCTTCTTAGGGTTTGAGAGGAGGGGGTCTGGGACGATGGTGAACAGTGGCTGAAGAGGGGGGTCTGGTTTGGGGCTTGGGGTAAGAGGTTAGGTTTATATATGGGGAGGGTGGTTCAATCCTGGCCGTTGGATTGATTACAATTGATGGCCAGGATTGGGGAAGTTTAAAAATACGGTACCGTTTTGGTTAAGTAAGGGGTCGGTTTAAAATGGGAATGGGTCGGGTCATGAGGGCCAATAAAGGCCATTGGATCAATGGAGATGAATGGCTCAGATTAACCGTCCCTGAAACGACGTAGTTTTAGTGTTGCACTACGTCGTTTTGATGGCCTGGGGACGGGTTGCTTGGGCTGGCTGATGTGGGTTGATTTTGGGCCTCAATTTTAAAAATGAAAATAGGCCCAAGTCCTATTTCCTAAACAATTTGCACTTTTTCTTTTGTTTTCTAATTTTAAACACAATTAAAAATAAAAACGAGATAAAAACACCAATTAATTAACACTTAACGCATTTATCTCACACATATTAAAATATTTAAATAGGATAAATCACATCCTAGAATAAAAGATGCATATTTTTGTGAATTTTCTTTTAATGACCGAATTATGGTTTAATTACACATGACATACATATTTTGTATTTTGTTTGATGGGATTAAATGAACAATGGACAGAACCACAAATGACTACCAACACATGTCACGTAAAAATCGAAAATTGTACAGCGAGGCCATTCGCCATTATTTTGATTTCTTTTTTGGAGTGATTGTCCGCGAAGCAAAAATCACGTGCTTACAGCTGCCCTCTTTGCCCGAAGACACGAAGGGTTTTCGCGCAAAGATAAAGCGGGCGATTTTTGCTCGTCCGAGTACTCCGTGTGAAGAATTTTTTGAAGAAGATTGGATCGAACCTTTGCTTCAGAGGTTTCCTACATATCCTGGGCTGAACAGGAATTAGGTCAATGTAGTTCGGGAAGTTTTGGTAGCTGGGACTACCGTGTGACTGTAGTGTTTGCTGCTGTTGTGTGCTGTTACATGCTGCTGGAGGATGTTACCGTTTACCAATCTCCTTGTTACATTGTTCCGAAAGGAAAAACAAGAAGCTAGGCCAGACTATGGATCATAAGATCTCATCTATCTTCAACTTGTTCTTGTCGGCTTGCGCTTTCCTCCGATGCTTTTATTTTGTGAACTTGGGGGATGACACTGGTCTTTTGCCTTTTCTGAATGCCAGCTTTCATCATTTTGCTTGGTCCGCTGGGGGCATGGCCTTCTTCATTAAGCTTTTCAATGGTTCCTCTGGCGGTACGACTCTCTTCATCGGATTTGTTATGTTGGGCATGGTTTAACATTCACAAGCCGCTTCTTTCAAAATGCGTCTTTTCTTCCTTCTGACGCATGCACTTGAGTTTGCAACCTTCTGCTTCTCAGTGCTGGGGGTTTTTATTGTTTCCTGCTGGGCATTCCTGCTGTAACCTTCCGCCTTTTGGTAGGGTTACTGATTTCAAGATCTGCAGTATAAGACTAAAAAGTATTCCTTTTGTTATACAGGTGGGCGCCTGAATGCAAAATTATGAAATGTATGCCCGCATTATACTGGTGGGCGACCTAGAACATGAATGAAAAGACAGAAACGTATTCCCGCATTATACTGGTGGGTGACCTAGAACAGAAAGTATTCTCGCATTATATTGGTGGGCGACCTAGAACAGAAAGTATTCCCGCATTATACTGGTAGGCGACCTAGAACATGAAATGTATTCCCGCATTATACTGGTGGGCGACCTAGAATAGAAAGTATTCCCGCATTATACTAGTGGGCGACCTAGAACAGAAAGTATTCCCGCATTATAATGGTGGGCAACCTAGAACATGAAATGAATTCCCGCATTATACTGGTGGGCAACCTAGAACAGAAAGTATTCCCGCATTTTACTAGTGGGCGACCTAGAACAGAAAGTATTCCCGCATTTTACTGGTGGGCGACCTAGAACATGAATGTATTCCCGCATTTTACTGGTGGGCGACCTAAAACATGAATGTATTCCCGTATTTTACTGGTGGGCGACCTAGAACATGAAATGTATTCCCGCATTTCACTGGTGGGCGACCTAGAACATGAATGTATTCCCGCATTTTACTGGTGGGCGACCTAGAACAGAAAGTATTCCCGCATTTTACTGGTGGGCGACCTAGAACATGAATGTATTCCCGCATTTTACTGGTGGGCGACCTAAAACATGAATGTATTCCCGCATTTTACTGGTGGGCGACCTAGAGCTGAATGTATGCCCGCATTTTACTGGTAGGCGACCTAGAACATGAATGTATTCCCGCATTTTACTGGTGGGCGACCTAGAACATGAATGTATTCCCGCATTTTACTGGTGGGCGACCTAGAACATGAATGTATTCCCGCATTTTACTGGTGGGCGACCTAGAACAGAAAGTATTCCCGCATTTTACTGGTGGGCGACCTAGAACATAAAGTATTTGAATTTGTTTCCTCGTTCCTCCGAGAAATTTTTGACAACGGCAAAAAATTTTCTGCCCCGGTTTTGGTGTCCTTTCTGACATCGCGTCCTTCTGCCATCATCAGCCTTTATTTTCGTGCAGCAGACAAAATGACTTTGTTAGTTTTAATCATGGTGGGCAGCGGTGTCTTTTCCCGTTGGGGATGTTTTTTCTCTTTTCACTCTTGCTCTGTGCCCCTCACAACTGGTTGGTGGACAGAGTTGCTTGCTGGGGGTGACCTGTCTGATGGGGATGGTTTTCCATTTATCCCCTTTTCTGCTTTTCTCTTTACAGAACCAAACTGCGGGAGTCCGCTTCCCTCCCGAAACCAATTCCTTTAGGAGTTTTATTTCCTCCCGGAACTGCAAGGCATAGAACTTTATTGCCTGGGGATAACCCTTAGGACTGTTAGGGTTATCTTGCATCGGATTAATTTCTCTTTCCGGTGGAGTCTGACCACTTCGGCCTCGGGTCCGTGATTTATCGACATTATGCGGGGAAACCTTCTCGGAACTTGGTCCACAGGTCCTTCACCTGTCGTTTTCCACTCTCTTTCCGTCGCTCTTAACTTTCTACGCAATTCGTCCTTTGGTTTTGCAACCGACGCCTTTTGTCTTATTCTCGGCTTTTGGCCTATCCCTTTCGTATTTTGCTTTTGTACCCCTTCGGACTCTGGTAGTAAACTTTGAAAGATCCTTTCAAAACAGATTTCTAGAAAGAAATGAAAAAGGTAGAAAAGGAGAGAAATCTTTCTGAACCAATACTTGGTGGAAAGAAAATATTATCTGGATGACCTGACTGGTCCTTATGATCATGACGTGCACCATAGATTCCCGACCCAGACTATTTGTATCAATCATCTGCCTGATGGACTTACTTGCTGGGGAGAAATGAGTGTCCATTTATTTGCGAACGTGGACCCTTTTGTCGATCTGTCTTGTCGCCTCATAGCGCCCTTCAAGGGGTTTTCACTAATGAGACTCTCTCTTTTCTCTCAGCTCCCGGCGCCTTATGGTGCCTGTGAAGGTTTTCACCGAAAAGACTCTCTCGTTTTATATCTCTCATCTTTCGTCGCCTCGTGGTGCCTGCGAAGGTTTTCACCTGCCAAGACTCTCTCATTTTATTTCTTCACCGGAGAATTGGAGTGTTGTCGATATGATCCTCTCTTTTGGAGATTCCTTTGGACTATCGATTCATTTCCAGTTTTATGATCCTCTTCTTTGTCGGGGACCAGTGTATTATTCTTAGCTTTATTTTCCTGACTTGGCACCTCTTGGAGGTCGATCGGGAGGTCTTGTTTGGACATCGATGTTGGTTTTGGTGTGGGCTAAAGGCTATCAAAAATTTGAAATAACTTTGACGGGTGAGTCACTACAACTTTTGGAATCAAACCTTTGCTGGAACCTTAAAACATAACCTCTGCCCCAGTTTTCTTGCTTGGGGGATTTTATTTTTTACACTATGTTGAGCTACGTGCGTTACGCACACTGTGCCTACTATGCACACTTATGTACACTATGCACACTATGCACCCTATGACCGAGCCGTGAGGCACCTACGTATCCTCTTTGAGGAATCAGGTCAAACGTAGTTCCCACGGTTTTATTTTTCTTGTGATTTTTATCTCTTTTTTTATCTTTTTTTTCTTTCTCCTTTTCATATCTTTCCATTAGTGATTCCAAAAGAGGGGTATGAAAGAATAACTTAAGGCTCAAAAGGGGTAAACAAGGGTTAACAGTGTTTGGATAGAAGAAAGAATTGCCTCCGTCATTTCATTATCCAATAAAGTACCAAGTACAAACAAACGAACCAATAATTGCCATAATTAAAGAAATTAGGCATAATATCTTTTGACTGCATCCGAATTGATAGCCATGTCACCACATCTCCCCTCGATATCCGTCAAACACAAAGCACTGTTGGACAATACTCTGGTCACGATATAAGGCCCTTGCCAATTTGGGGCGAACTTGCCTTTTGCTTCGACCTGATGCGGGAGGATCCTCTTCAATACCTGCTGCCCTACTTCAAACTTCCTGGGGCGTACCTTCTTATTATATGTCCTTGCCATTCTCTTCTGATATAGCTGACCATGGCACACTGCTGCCAATCTTTTCTCGTCTATCAAGCTCAACTGTTCCAATCGAGCTTTGACCCATTCATTATCATCAATCTCGGCTTCAGCGACAATTCAGAGGGACGGAATTTCGACCTCCACTGGTATTACGGCCTTAGTTCCGTATACCAACAAATAAGGAGTTGCACCTATGGAAGTCCGAACGGTAGTGCGATAACCCAACAAAGCAAAGGGTAATCTCTCGTGCCATTGTCTAGATCCTTCCACCATCTTTCGCAGTATCTTCTTGATGTTTTTATTGGCTGCTTCGACCGCTCCATTCGCCTTGGGGCGATATGGGGTGGAATTGCGGTGTGTAATCTTGAATTGTTGGAATACCTCTCTCATCAGACTGCTGTTAAGGTTTGCACCGTTGTCCGTAATGATCACTTTTGGGATCCCAAATCTGCAGATGATATGGGAGTGCACAAAATCCACCACTGCCTTTTTAGTTACCGACTTGAAGGTTTTAGCCTCAACCCATTTGGTGAAGTAGTCAATGGTTACTAGAATGAACCTATGACCGTTGGATGCTGCCGGCTCGATAGGTCCAATGACATCCATGCCCCATGCCACAAACGGCCAGGGTGCTGACATCGTATGTAACTCTGTTGGCGGAGAATGAATCAGATCTCCATGTATCTGACACTGATGGCATTTTCTCACGAAAGAGATACAGTCATGCTCCATGGTAAGCCAATAATACCCTGTTTGAAGGATCTTCCTTGCCAATACATATCCGCTCATATGTGGCCCGCAAACTCTAGCATGTACCTCTGCCATGACCGTCGTGGCTTGACCGGCGTCTATACATCTTAACAATCCCAAATCCGGGGTTCTTTTGTACAAAACTCCTCCACTGGGGAAGAAACTATTTGACAAACGCCGAAGGGCTCTTTTTTGGTCTCCAGTGGCCTGTTCCGGATATATCCCCATTTTGAGGTATTCCTGGATATCATGAAACTAGGGCTCGCCATCCGCTTCCTTTTCCACCGTGTTGCAATAAGCGTGCTGATCACGAACCTGGATGTGCAGAGGGTCAACATACATTTTGTCAAGGTGGTGCAACATTGATTCTAAGGTGGCCAATGCATCCGCAACCTCGTTATGAACTCTCGGGATATGTTTGAATTTCACCGATCGAAATTGCTTGCTCAGATCGTGCAAGCATTGTCGATAAGGTATGAGTTTCAAGTCCCGTGTTTCCCATTCGCCCTGAATCTGATGTACCAAGAGGTCCGAGTCTCCCAAGACCAAAACGTCTTGGACATCCATGTCCGCAGCCAATCGCAGACCCAAAATGCAAGCTTCATACTCGGCCATATTATTGGTGCAATAGAAGCGTAGTTGAGCCGTAACAGGATAATGGCGTCCTGTTTCAGAAATGAGTACTGCTCCTATTCCAACCCCTTTCGCGTTTGTAGCTCCATCGAAGAAAAGCTTCCAACCCGGTTCCTCGAGTAATTCCCGCTCACTTGTATGCATCACTTCTTCGTCGGGAAAATACGTTCTTAAAGGCTCGTATTTTTCATCAACGGAATTTTCTGCCAGATGGTCGGCTAGCGCTTGGGATTTCATGGCTGTCCTTGTCACATAGACGATATCAAACTCTGTAAGCAGAATTTACCATTTTGCCAACCTCCCTGTGGGCATAGGTTTCTGAAAGATATACTTCAATGGGTCCAAACGGGATATGAGATAAGTAGTATACGAGGACAGGTAGTGTTTCAGCTTCTGAGCTACCCAAGTTAGGGCGCAGCATGTTTTCTCGAGTTGAGTGTACTTGACCTCATATACTGTGAATTTCTTGCTAAGATAGTAAATGGCCTACTCCTTCCTTCCTGTGTCATCATGTTGCCCCAGTACACAACCAAATGAATTTTCCAGGACCGTCAGATAAAGAATTAAGGTCTTCCCTGGCTTAGGCGGGACCAACACGGGTGGATTACACAGATACCCTTTGATTTGGTCGAAAGCCTTTTGACACTCTGCCGTCCAACTTACCGCAGCATCCTTTTTCAGCAGCCGAAATATGTGCTCACAAGTTGCTGTGAGTTGAGCGATGAACCTACTGATGTAATTGAGTCTACCCAGCAAACTCATTACCTCTGTTTTGTTCTTTGGCGGTGGCAAATCTCGGATGGATTCGATCTTGGATGGGTCTAACTCAATCCCCCGTCGACTGACGATAAATGCTAACAGTTTTCCTGATGGGACCCCAAAAGCGCATTTGGTCGGGTTGAGCTTGATATCATAACTTCGGATTCTTTGGAAAAATCTCCTTAGGTCTGCTACATGGTCTTCTCGACGCCACGATTTTATGATCACATCATCTACGTGCACCTCAATTTCTTTGTGTATTATGTCATGAAACACAGTAGTCATTGCTCGCATGTACGTTGCCCCGGCATTCTTCAATCTGAACGGCATTACCCGATAGCAGTAAGTTCCCCATGGCGTAATAAAAGCTGTCTTTTCCGCATCTTCCTCGCCCATTAGGATCTGATGATAACCCGCATAACAATCCACAAAGGATCCGATCTCGCGCCCCGCGCAATTATCGATCAGGATATGGATGTTGGGCAATGGAAAATTGTCCTTGGGACTTGCTTTATTGAGGTTGCGGTAGTCGACGCACACCCTGATTTTTCCATCCTTCTTTGGAACCGGTACCACATTGGCCAACCACTCGGGATATCGAGTGACTCGAATGACCTTCGCCTGCAATTGCTTAATCACCTCTTATTTGATCTTTACACTCATTTCTATTTTAAATTTCCTTAGCTTTTGCTTGACCGAAGGGTATGCCGGGTCAGTGGGCAATTTGTGAACCACTAAATTGGTGCTTAATCCCGGCATATCATCATATGACCATGCGAAAACATCTTTGAATTCCACGAGGGTTTTGATCAATTCCTCCCTGACATTCGGCTCAATATAGATGCTGATTTTGGTTTCTCGGACATTATCAGCGTCTCCTAGATTCACAGCCTCAGTGTCATTTAGGTTAGGTTTGGGTTTTCCTTCAAATTGGCACAGTTCTCGGTTTATCTCTTCGAAGTCTTTATCTTCGTCATATTTAGATTCATCGTCACAAACGACCTCTTGTATCATTAAGTCGGATGCAGATTGATTTATTAGACTAGGTCGAAGATCTGCTGTGCATGCCATGTCATTAGAACCAATAAAAAAAGAGAACTGTTCAGAAAGAAAAAGAACAAAACAAAATTAAAATGAGACAAAAGAAGAGAAGTTTATTAAACTTGCGGGATAGAAGGGTTCACACTTTTACAAAACAAAAATTTGGATTACACCCTGGAATAATCCGAACAAAACAAAACAAACAAAAACATAAATCAAAGCCTACTACCAAGACTCCCCTCGGACAGGAAGAGGAGTAACCGTCCAATTGTTGGTCTTGGCCTCAGGCCCCACAAATTGTATCTCCGCTCTGCTGGAACCTTCTCCAGCTTCTACCATACTGACATCAGTGAATAGCCTCTCGAAACTCTAATTCAGGTCCCCATCCATACCAATCAATGGTCCTAGAATCTTTGGGACTGGCGGCCCCTTGGCACTTGCTCTGACAAAAGACCTTGAGAGACGTGGCACCGGCTTGGGCAGAAACCAAACCCTCTTCTTCATTTTTTGCACTTGTTTCCTATCTGCCGCGGTTGGTTTGAACCCCAAACCGAAGTTTGCCAGGTTCTTGGGCAGGGAGACAGGTTGGACAATCCCCTGAAGCTCAACCCCCAAGCCTTTTCCCGGCACAAACCCGTTGCCCAGCATCTCCGAGACCATCATGATTGTTGCGGAAGCTACCCTAGGGTACTGAAGGATCTCACCCTCAGAAATCTTATTTGCCGACATTGTATCGAAAATCTGGTAGACCCAAGGACCTTTGTCATCAGCGGTCTCTATGAATGGCACAATGGCGGCACCCATGGTGCACGCCGTGTCTTCGCCGTGCAGTACGACCTCTTGTCTATCCCACTCGAACTTAACCATCTGATGTAGGGTGGAAGGCACTGCTTTGGCTCCATGAATCCACGGTCGTCCCAACAGAAGGTTATAAGATACTGTGGCATCTAAAACCTGGAACTCCATGGTAAACAGGACTGGACTGATGGTCAATTCAAGTACGATATCCCCCACAGTGGCTGTTCCATTTCCGTCAAACCCTCGGACGCAGATGCTATTCTTGTGGATTCTTCCGTGGTCGATCTTTAACTGGTTTAGGGTGGATAATGGACAAATATTGGCACTTGACCCGTTATCCACCAATACCCGAGTAACTACCGCGTTTTCATATTTGACAGTCAGATAGAGAGCTTTATTATGCTCCGTACCTTCCACTGGCAGATCATCATCTGAGAACGTTACCCTGTTCACTTCGAAAATCTTGTTGGCAATGGTTTCCAGGTGGTTTACAGAAATCTCGTTGGGTACATGAGCTTCGTTCAATATTTTCATCAGGGCCCGGCGATGTTCCTCAGAATAGATCAGTAATGATAGCAGCGAGATCTGTGCTGGTGTTTTCCTCAGCTGTTCGACTACGGAGTAGTCCTGCACTTTCATCTTCCTCAAAAACTCCTCAGCCTCTTCTTCGGACACAGGTTTCTTGGTTGTAGCGGGGTTGGTTCTTCTTAGCTCCACCGGAGCAAAACACCGACCTGATCGAGATAGCCCTTGCGCTTCACAACTAACTTCCTCCACTTGTTTTCCTTTGTACATCACCGCTGCCTTCTCGTATTTCCAAGGCACAACCTTACTATCAATCATCGGCAACTGAACTACAGGCTTTATGGTGACCATTTCCCTGTATACCCCTTTTAACACAACTGCAGGTGTAGGCGGAGTCCCTGATATTACCAACTTGTTTGGCTCGGGTTTGCTTGTTATGGCGGACGGGCTCTTTCCCAATATCACTACCGGCTTGATGCCTTCTCCCTGGGACTGTACCCCCGTTCCTCCACTGGTCGGTCCTTCTTTCGGAGCGGCCTGGATCATCATCACTGTTTGTGAGGGTTTTCTCAACTCTCCTCCCTCATACACCAACTCAATCATGTGAGTCTCGTGGTGCGCTGGCAGTGGGTTCTGGTTGATGTTAGGAGCTTCCGGTGTCTGGACCTCGATCTTATTGGTGTCAATAAGATCCTGTATGGCATGCCTCAATTTCCAACACTTTTCGGTATCATGCCCCAGCATCCCTGAGCAGTACTCACAACTTATTGATCGGTCCAAATTCTGGGGTGGGGGACTTGGTTCTCGAGTCTGGACAGGACTAACCAAACCCAACTGCCTCAATTTGTAGAACAAAACGGTGTAGGTTTCTCCCAACTCCGTGAAAGTTCTGTGCTTCCGCAGCCTGTCATTCCTAGCATCTGGATTTCCCCGAAAGCCTTCCCCTGGAGGGTTTCTATATGCCCTCGGTGGAGGATATGTGTTTTGGGGTGGTGCATATGTGTTATGGGGAACCGGCGCGCGCCATTGCGGGCGAACCGGAGACTGAGTGTATGTCTGGGCTTGGTGTATGGAGAAATGTGGTTCTCGAGGTGGATAGCAGTGTTGTGGTGGGTCGTATGGGTAGTTTGGCCTGTGAGGTCTGGGTTGGTTGTAGTGTGGCTTGCCAACCCTAGACCAACTGCCTGCCTCGATCGTGGAAATTTCTTCTTTCTTTCTTCTTCCCAGCGCACCTCCCGTGCCGCTCTGAATAGCCTGGGTCATAGCCTTGAGTGCCGAATAATTCAAGATTTTGTCAGACCTCAAACCTTCTTCTATAATGACCCCTATCTTCACTACCTCGTTGAAGGATTTTCCAACTGTCATCACCAAGTGACCAAAGTAGGTTGGATCCAATGTTTGCAAGAAGTAGTCTACCATCTCTCCCTCTCTCATGGGAGCATCGACTCTGGCCGCTTGCTCTCTCCAGCGGAACCCATACTCGCGAAAAATTTCCTCGGGCTTCTTCCCGGTCCTCAATAGCGTGATACGGTCAGGGACTATCTCGAGATTATATTGAAAATGACCTGCGAAAGCCTGCGCCAGATCATCCCAGGTGTACCATCTGCTGGAATCCTGCCTGGTATACCATTCTAGTGCCGATCCGCTCAGACTTTGGCCGAAATAAGCTATCAGCAGCTCATCTTTACCGCCTGCCCCTCGTATTTTGCTACAGAATCCTCGCAAATGCGCCATGGGATCACCGTGCCCTTCATATAAATCAAACTTAGGCATCTTGAACCCAGCCGGGAGTTGGACGTCCGGAAAAGGGCATAGATCTTTGTAGGCCACGCTGACCTAGTTGCCTAATCCGTGCAGGTTCCTGAAGGACTGCTCCAGGCTTTTGAACTTCCTCAATACCTCATCTTGTTCTGGGTCTTTAACCGGCTTTTCAATTTCTGCCGGTACTTCCAAGTACGGATTGTAGGCCTGTGGTTCGGGGGCATGGAATGTGGGCTCAGGGGGATAGTATTGCGTATCGTGAGCCTGAAACAATAGCTCGATGGTCGCTCTTTGTAGGGTGGCTGATGTGGGTCCCACAAAAGTGGGAATATTTGGTGTTGGGAGAGATTGATGGGGTGGTGGAGCTTGGGAATCATGGGGGCTTATTTCCTGATGATAACGGGGATTCGGGAGGCTTGTTGAAGGGCCGGAGTGAGGGTATTCCGGCATGTGCCCCAGTGGCTCAAGGCTCTTTTGCGTTTTGGCTAAAGCTAGCTGCATTGCATTCATCTCTAGTCCCATCCTTTCAATCTTTTCCATCGCTTCTTTTAACAATTGGCTCATCGGCCTTTCTTCCTCGTTACTATTCTCTGAAGTAGTCATGCTTGTTGCTACCGGTCCTTTGGATCTGGTTTGGTAAGGGTGTGTTGCCAGAATTCTTTAACAACTAACTGTCTGGTATCAGACAACAACAAACTTTGTTAGCGTTAGAGTTTAACAGATTTGATCACAACACATAGAGGATGCAATGCTCCTAGGCAGTTAACCGTTTCTACGTGCTTTGCTTCAAACAACATGCGCCATCCCGACTTGCTCATTTTGTCCCTTTTTAAAGTACTTTGGGAAACCCTATATTTTATTTTATTTTTGTATTTCTTTCTTTCTTTATTAAAAGTGGTCGAATCTTATGGGGATTGCCTACGTATCACGTCCCCGCGCGAATCAGACCAGGCGTAGTTCTGCCATAAGGTAAAGACACACAAAATTCTTTTTGGAATCATTAAGTTCATCATCAAAATTTGCTATTACAAATTACTTCAACCAAAGAATAGCAACAGTACAGACTCCACAGTTTTTACCTTGACTTGGCTAAAAGAAAATAAAACAACATATGGGAACGCAAAAAGCCAAATGAACAGGACTCGACCGAAGATCAAATTTCCAACTTAAGGGCCCACGAGGCATCATTCGGCCTTTTCGTGGTTCTAGGTGTGAGGTCTCTCTGCAAGCTTTTCAATTCATTCATGATCCGGTGGACGCAGCCCATGATGGAAACAAGAAGGGTTTTCCGAGGCATTTGCTTGCATGCTAGGCATCTCATGTAGATGTAGTGCCCAATCTCATCGATCCTTCCTCGAATGTTGTCCCTTTCAACCAACAACTGCCTTATTTGTCGGTTCTTCAATCCTAGTGTTTGCGCATTGTTGGCAAGTTGATCCTGGAACATCTCCATTTGCCTTTCCATTCGGGTCATTGCATCGTAATAGCGCCTTCTGTCGGCTTGGGCATCTCGTGTTTGTTTGAAGATCCGCTCTTGAAGAGTTGAGTTCGTTTCCCTTAATGTCCCGATGCTCAGTTCGTAATCCCTTATGACTTGTTGCAGGCGCTGCCTCCGGGCCATTGTACCTTTTGCCCACTTGGTCCGTAATCTCGCTGTGCTAGCCTTGGATCTTTCCAATTCTTCCTGGCATTCCGCAACCTGATTTCTTAACCCTACTATCAACCTTATATCTGCCCGGCTTCTCAGTTGGTTATCGGCCTCTCTTTTCATCTTCCGGATCTGGGTTTTGAGGATCTCCCCTTCTCTAATTAATCTGTTCTTTTCTCCCTTGTGGGCGGCGAACTGTAGTTGGCTTTCAAACTTCATATCCTGGAGTTGTTGTTTCAGTCTTCCTGTTTCGGCAAGATATTCCCGCTCTTTGGCCAACCAACCCCATTGCTCTTGTGAAGACTTGGCAAATTCTTGCAGGTGAGGTCTTTTAGTCGGCCTTCCAGATGATGTTTCCCCTTTATACCAAGCATGATACCCGGGCGAAACTTCCCCTTTTGCCCGATTCACTACACAAGTATTTGCTTCTAAGTATTGACATTGGCTCCAAATTTGGCGAACCCTTGCTTCAGGAAACTGGCCATCGGGACTGATCTCAATCACCTGGGTGCTTAGATCCTCGTCTTTCGGCACTATTTGACACCTCCCAAGTTGCCTTAAACCCGATGCGGCGCATATGGTTGAATGTTCTTGAGTCCCATTAAAAGAAAATAGGGCCTAGCTGCTGGCATGTATATGACTTCGTCGATCGGTAACCATCCCAGCGTCCACTGTATTTGACTGGCGTTTAGGGCACGGAAATATGAGGTCCATGCCGAGACTCCTTCAGGTAGGTAGGCCTCATTAACTCTGGTATAGAACTCCTCTATGCAGGTCTTTTCAGCGGATCCATAGCTTAGAAACTGGGCTCGGTGACATAGGTGTTCGGTCATCCACATTTGCAACAACAAGTTGCAACCCTCGAAAAAGTTTCCTCCGACCTTGCAAGACGGAGAGCCCGGAACATATCAGATACTATCATGGGCGCCAGCGTACTATCTTTCTGTGTGAGCAAAGTACTGACGACCCCTGCTATCTTTATGTCGATATTCCCGTCTTTTCTTGGGAATACTAAGAGTCCTAAGAAAGTTATCATGAAAGCAATCCGTCTATGTTCATCCCACTTTTGACGATTACTTTTGCTGCACAACTGGTTTTCTGGCTTGTCGAATCCTCCTATGTGACCATATCTTTGGTATATGAAACTCATAGTGCAAAAACCTTTTGCCAAGTCAGGGTTATGAATTGTTCTGACTATCTTTAATGAGTCTAGAAACCGGTGTATTGCCACAGCTCTTGGAGCAACCAGGTATTTGTGCCTCAATGGAGCCTCAGCACTGCCGATATACCCTGCTATTTCTTCTAAAGTTGGGGTAAGTTCAAAGTCCGAGAAGTGGAAGACATTGTGCGCAGGATCCCAGTGGGGGACCAGTGCCCTTATGATATCTCCCCGAGGCCTGATATCCAACAAACTTGTGAGGCCTTTCAGATATTTCTTGATTTCGTCATGCCCTTCTTTACCTAAATCATTCCACTAGAGCCTCAATTGGAGGGGAATTTTATTCATGATTGAAAAGGGTTCATTTGGAGTCGTGCTCATTCTGCACATTTATTAATAAGATTTTAACAAACGAAACTTATTTTGATAAAAATAAAAACATATGCTACTTTTCTCAAAAGGATTTCTGAACACGACCTCTCAGCACTTCATGAACGAAGATTTTTAAGGTTGTGTGATAAAAAAACAACAAGAGGTGGCCGTCTGTACAAAGGCAGCCTTCCGGAGTTCCTTTTGGGAACATTTGGCTATTTTTGATATAAGCGGCGTCACCCGACCCTGTGACAGAAAAATATACTTTGGCGTTTTTGCATGGGAGGTTGGACCCGACGGAGGTTGCCTACGTATCTCACACCCTATGAGAATCAAACCCGCGTAGTTCGGGCAAATTAACCGAACCATTTTAAAACAAGTCTCTTTTTTATTTTCATTTTTCATTGCAAAACAAACCATTTTCCTTTCCTATTTTTGAAAACAAGACAAAATAACTCTCTTTTTTCATTTTCAATAAAACATCCTATTTTTCCAAACTAAAATAAAGACTCTTTTTCATTTTCTTTTCAACAAACGACTTTCCAAAAATAAAAGACTTTTTCTTCTATTTTTCATTTTCTAAAATAATCAATTAACGCCTTAACTGTTACTTCTCTTTTTGTTTTCTCTTTTCTCCTTTTTTTTCAACATTCCCGAGATTCAGAAACCGGTCAACATGTAGGTTCGAAACAAATATATGTACATAGCAAGTAAGATGCATCAGGATGATCTTTTCTGTTTCAGGTTGCTATTCCTAGACGGACCCAACCCCTGTGTTGAGTCCCCTAAGTCAAAATGCACAGGATGCAGATAAGCGTTCCTACTAGGGATCCAGCATGAAGTCACGTCATTCTATGTTCAAAACCTGGGTCTTTGTTCTAGACAGTGTACCCGAGCGGACAATTCGAGCTGAGGAAGGAGCTTCTTTCCGGGAACCAAAAGGCCAGCCGGCTTAGAAACTTTCCGAGCCTCTTTTATTTAGGGTATGACACTAACAGAATAGGGAGTCTCAATCAGTAAGCACATCCCCTGGGGTAAGAAGAGAAGGGTTTCGGCACAGTTTATATACAGTTCAGATAATATCAAAGCGGTAAAAGCAGCATTTAGCACATTAGGCTCAAACATGTAAAAATCAGATAAAATCAAATATAACAATTTATATAAGCTCGAATTTCTAACCCTGAACCAGTGGTTCTGGGTCCCATTTGTCCCCAGCAGAGTCGCCAGAGCTGTCACACCTCCTTTTTCCGTACCCGCGAGGGTACAAGGGAGTTTTTTTTTTCAATTAAAGGACAATTGAAACGTGATTGGTTTATTTATTTCAGAGTCGCCACTTGGGAGATTTAGGGTGTCCCAAGTCACAAATTTTAATCCCGAATCGAGAAAAAGGATGACTCCATATTACAGTCTGCATACCAGAAATCCAGATAAGGAATTCTGTTAACCCGGGAGAAGGTGTTAGGCATTCCCGAGTTCCGTGGTTCTAGCACGGTCGCTCAACTGTTATATTCGGCTTGATTATCTGATTTTATGCAAATATGAACTTGCAGTGTACTCTAACAGCCACCCCCAACTAAAAACATTGCAGTGTCCTCACTGCACAATATCAAAAATAAAGCATAAGTAGTTTAAGGGTCTCCCTTAGGTCTCCATCAGACTAGCAGACTGTGGGAAGACGGCTAATCAATGTTGTGTTGAACTCATGGACTCATCAGCATCAGTCTCATCACCATCATCATCATCACCACCATTACCAGCAACTTCTAACATGAAGGAATACTCCCCGCAATCATCTTTGTCCGCCACTAGTATTTTCTCGCCTGGGTTTCCCCATTTGAAGATGGCCTTTATGCCTCTCCACATTTTTGTCATGAATTTTCTCTTCTTCTTCTTCTTCTTCTTCTTCTTCTTGTTCTTCTTCTTATCCTCCTTCTCGAAGTCTGACTGGAGATCTCCATGTCCCTTGGCCAAAGTGTCATAGGCTGCCTCAAGTCCGGTCACTGATGTTGCCATCTTCTCTTGAGAATCTTTCTGACTCTTCTGCGCATCTAAGTAACTCTTCATTTCTTCCATGGAGATGTACGAGGGCCCAGGTTGGGAGGATGAAGGACCACTCGAAAGCTGTGACACTAACTCCCGAATAGATGCAAGCTCGGAGTTTAGTACCTCGAATGGTCCCTCAGGTGCAGCTGCCTGTGAAGATGACTCTGAACTAGCAGCCATGGTGGTGACTTCCCTTTTCTTATTTTTGACTGCACTACCCTCTCCTGTCACTCTCAGTGGATGAAAAGGTTTTTCAGCTAGTAGCCATCGGTCGGTGCTACGCACCTCAACCTCTGCTCTTATGCATAGTTGTGTGATCAATGAAGGGAACATCATCCCTGCATCCTTATCTCGCAAATACTCCGTCAGCTCCTGCAGGATATAGTAACCGACATTCATAGGAATTCCGTCCAGGAGGCATGCAATAACAAAGCCCTAGTGAGGGAGACATCTGAGATGTTTCCACAAGGAGACACCCTATTGCATACGAGGTACAACCACATTTTTGCTTCAGTTGTGAAGTCAATTGACCTCACACCTTTTCTCCTGTTTCCCCATTTGGCTCTCATGCTTGGAGGGTAGAGTTTGGAGACAAGCCATTCCCCATTGTCACATTGATCTTTCTCTTGCACCGGCTCCATTGGACAGTTATAAATCCCAAGAGTGTTATTTATCTATTTTATCCAAAACCTTACCAATTTTCCTCTACTGACAATTTATGGGTTGGCAAAGTCTGTGCGCTTAAGGTTAGCATAGAATTCGCGTACCAACTCCTCATTAGCTTTGCATGGAGTGGGAATGAAGCATGACCATTCAGATGTATGGAGACCGGCATAGAAATCTGGGAGCTTCTCGGCCAATTTTTCTTCGTTGATCCCATTTTGAAGCACTATCCTTTTGTTGATGAGGCCGTCCAAATATCTACGCTGACAGTCAGCTGACATGAAGCGAGATTCATCATACGGTTCCTCAATCTCCTCATTAATTTCATGTTGTTGTGGGGCATTTTCGCTCATGTTTGGGTCCATTTTAGCTCCAAGTACCTTCATATCAAAACAAAGTCAGTCGGGCAACAAAATCATGTTAAGCAATTCAAAACACTACAATTAGGCCAAATAATCTGGTTGAACGGGCCCGGGAAGACCCTGTTGCAAAGCTACTGGAATTGTGCAATCTGCCCAGTTTTCGCATCTGTGGAACACTAACCGTAGGAGCGGTTACGCTTCTGCAAAAATTTCACCGCATTTGCAGTTTTGCTGAAGTTTCCAGAAATTGCATATGTGAAACAGTCGACGCAGGTGCGAAACCGCTTCTGCGGACAATTGACCACATCTACAGTGTTTGTCACATTGTGAAACTACCCAGAATTTCATTCATTTATCAACTTTAACCCCGATTTTGGCACCTAATTTATACTCAAGGCTTCTAAATTAGTGCAGTACATGAAACTCTTATTCTAATGAGACGGACTTTGTGGTACTTAGCAAGAAAATTTCTTTTAAACCTTTTGTCGAACACCTTGCAAGCATTGTAAAAAGACCTTTTCTTCACACAATTTGGGTACCTAGATTTCCCACAAATTTGATTCAACAATAGCAGCACACACACATGAATCTCTCAACCAATTTCATTTACTTCCTAAAACTAACAACAATTAAATCGAAAATAAAAACATCAAATAAAAATAAAACAATTGTGGGGTTGTTGGCAATGAAGAAGAAGAGAGAAGGAAAGGAAAGAGAAGAGAAGTACATGAGACTTAAGAGAAAATACCTGAGTCTTATGTAAGTGCTGCAAAATTCACGAGCAGTAGACTTTTTTGGAGTATGTGAGAGATGGTGGAGTTAGGGATGGGAGTACAAATGCAGAACATACCTGAGGGAAATGAGGAAATATTAACATTAAGACTCCTCGATTTCTACACCTGCGGAGGTTGAAGCACTTCTGCAGTGCCTCTTATTCGGCCAAGGGCCCGCTTCTGCGTAATGGGCTGCTTCTGCGAGGAAAATACGCTTCTGTATGACCGCAACTGCGAGCAAACTTCCACAGATACGGTTACACCAGATAACTGGTGCCCATAATTGCAACTACTATTTTTGTGCACTTCCAACATCCCAAACTCCTTAATTCAACTCCAAAAAATTTGAAACTTGTCAGATTAGTCAAAAATAATATACTAAGCTATTCTACAAAAGAAAAATTTAAAAATGACTAAACATTTTGAAAAAGGATGGGTTGCCTCCCACCAAGCGTCGCATTTATTGTCGTGGCACGATGCAAGTCAACTTTACCCTTTTTCTCGCCATTTGGATGATATGAACTGGGCACCTAGCTTGGAATCAAGCTTGTGACCACGAGCGATGTGGGTGGTAAGTCAATGATCAAGCAAAGCCTAAAATTCTTCATTTTGCACTTCTTGGCTCTCATGTGAGGAATGTCATTTGGCTTTCTTGTTCCTTCAAATTGTAAGATGTATGGTATGAGTTTTTCCTCCTCACAGTCCTTCATTGATCCGTGTATTTCAACTTCCATATCACCACACACTTCCAATGTTGAAAAATGCTTGGTATGTGACTTCAAACCTCCAACTTGCAATTTTTATCGGATTTTGACATCCTCATTTTCGCCCGAATTAGAGTCAATGTCGCGCCCCCTTTTTTTCCCTAAGTGGAAATCAGGTTTATGACATTTAGTATGGGACAACTCGTTCCTTTCAGGAACTAGGTTTGAAGAGTCGCCACCTAATGATTAAGGTGCATTAGGACACGAAGAGAGATTGATTTGGATAACCAGAGATAGGGTAAGGACTTGAAATTATTCTAAGGGGAAGGTGTTAGGCATCCCTCAGAATCCACTAGTGTGGTTCCCGACCAGACAATTATTGTGAATTTGTGTGCAATTAACATATAAGCAAATAAGGCTCAAATGAGAGGGGATTTCAATGAATAATGGTTTGAAAGTAAACAAAGCTTGGAAGAACAATTAGAAGTGTTGATTAAAAAAAGTTGTAATGCTAAAAGAATAAAGAATAAACGAGAGGGGGTCCTAGGTTTATTAGAAATATGAATCACCCCACACAACGTCCGGTAATCACTCCTCAATGAGGGTATACACGTGACATTATCGCGTGATCATCATATCCATATCTACCCGTCCCTCCTCGTTAAGGTATTAAAGCGTAGATTGGTCTCAATTACTTATTGCATGCTATAACCCATCCCATTCCTATCAATCCTAGAGGCACTGAGGACTACAAATCCTAAAAGGAGGGATACTGGGCTTATTTGGAGTTTCAAAGGTAAAAATTCTAAGGCGACATACAAAAACACGTATTGTATATAAAAGGGGAAACACATAAGCATATAGGCTCAAGTATACCTCCTCAAACAAACACATAAAGTAGCATGTCATACACATATTGCTTAGGTCTAATTTAAAAGCATTAAAGACGAGGGAGATGAGGTTGTTGAGCCAGTTTTAGTTTATTGCATAACTCAGATAAGAAGTCTGAATCAGGCCTGCCTGCTGGTTAAAATGATTAACAGAAGCAGATTTAGTTTACAGTTATTACCCTAAGGCTTGCCTAAGTGTTTACACGGGGTCCGTTAGGCATGATATCTACTGAATTCAGAAGGCGATGAGACAATAGAAACTTGAAATAAATTATTTGAAATCCTATAGGCATGCTTGTTAGACCTTGTTGAGCCAGGGAATTAGGTTATTACAAGAGATAGAATGTACAAAAATTGGACTAGTTACATGTGCTGCAGGTGGTAGTATCTACTATTACTGATTTTATATCTAACATTGACTGTGAATGAAAAACGAATCAGATTGATTTAAGAAACCCCTATAGGCATGATTTCTATGCATTACTTATTTTTAAACCTTATAGGCAGGTTTTCTACATAAAGTTGAATATGCAGAATTAACAGTACCCTATAGGCAGGTTTTCTACGTGAAGTTGAATATGCAGAATTAAAAGTATCCTATAGGCATGGTCTCTAGGCGAAGTTCGAATATGTAGGAGTTAAAACATCCTATATGCAGGTTTTCTACGTGAAGTTGAATATGTAGAATTAAAAGTATCCTATAGACATGGTCTCTAGGTGAAGTTCGAATATGCAGGAGTTAAAACACCCTATAGCCATGTTTTCTACCCTTACATGCATAGTTACCCAACCCTTTGCACTAGCCAATCCCAAGTTTTTATTACAACTTCTTACAAACTAGAATAATAGATTACATCAGAAAAGAATACAAAGAAAGTACAGCCAGAGGAGGGCTGATTCTTGACTTCTTCTCTGAGTTACAAGATAAACCAACTCAAAGACAATTGATCCAAAGCCTTTCTCAGACTCGAGTGTGTCAGAGTTCCCTAAGAGCCTCAATGGGACTCCGGGCAGTGCTCACACCCAAATTGTATTACCAGAATAGGGACAAGTGCAGTGTGGAAGTGCCAGCCCTCAAGTGTCCAAGTTTAGCAGGAGCTCATGGGTCCCAAGGCAAGGCTCACAAAAGTGGGGAGAACATAAATCTAAGAGAGAGTGCAGGTGAAGAAACAGAGTAAAGAAGAGGGAAAGAGTTGCTGGTAAACAGTTACAGAGTTAAGGACTTCACACAAAGGGGTTTAGGGATTGGGGATTGCAAAGGGCCTATGCACTTAGGCATTAGTTAATTCTGGGCATGCACAGCAATAGGGAGTGCTGTTATTCTTACAAAATCAACCAGAATACACAATCACATAATGGTAATACAGAGGTTATGATCCCAGGTGAATCACGTTTGAGTCATAGACAGCAATACATAATACTGTAATGCCTCAAACAAACCAATCAGTATCAAACATATTGGGGTAGGGGTTTAGGGCACATAATAAATTCAAAATAGGTAGAAGGAAATTACAGCATGCTAAAAAAAGTACTGGACTAAACACAAGAAGTAGGCAAATAAGAAGGCAAAAGTATTAAGTAAACATATTGTTGTGATGCTGAAATCTTAATCAAAACATACCAGTTCAAAGAAGCAAAATATAGTAAAAGCAGGTAGCAGGACTTTGAAGACTTGCCATAGTACGAGTAGCAAGAGAGAATATTTTGAGTGTAAGTGATTTCAGAACTAAGTGTGTTCGTATGTGAGTTAATGAAAGAGCAGAGTATTTGTAGTTTGAAAACATGAAGAAAATAAGGCAAGGATTATAGTTTAACAGTAATTATGGAACTATGTACCAATCAAAATCAGATCAGTATAAGGACTTCCTTTAATTAAGGAGTTAAATTAAACGGTAACATGTAAATACTAAATAAGGAAAACAATTACATAAGGCTTAATATGACCAATAAGGAAGTATCTTCAGCATAGTATAAGTACACGATAGGTAATAGAGACTAGGTTCATCAGATTCTAATCAAGGAAAGGTCTGTAAGAATTAAATACCAATACAATCAAGGTAAGGGAATTAATCAAGTTGAGTAGAAAAGGTAAGGATTGAAAGTTCAAAGGAAAGTGTTCAAATTGGTCCAAGAAACAGGGAAATCAGTAAAACAAGGAAAGAATCAATCCGAATTATACAAGGAGGTTTGAAATCAGTCCACAATTGAAGGTCATTTCAGAGGGAAATTCAACATATAAAGAGTGCATAAACATTAGGCATGCAAGGCTGTATCTATGACAAAGTGAAGTGTCATGCAATCACAA
The DNA here is from genome assembly GCF_000715075.1 of Nicotiana tabacum. NCBI lineage: Eukaryota > Viridiplantae > Streptophyta > Magnoliopsida > Solanales > Solanaceae > Nicotiana > Nicotiana tabacum. The sequence goes on along the minus strand of NC_134089.1, from coordinate 46,918,818 downwards.
AATAAGTAAGTAGTGGACTACCGAAACATGGTAGTCACATAGGCCAATTTCAGTAATTTAGTAATATAGAAAAGATATAGTATCAAATAGCATGCAAATGGGTCAAGTGAAAAGACCCTATAGTAGAGTCTCAATGGTAGCAGGAAGTCAAAATTACATAAAGAAACAGAGGCTGAAACAAAAGATTTCGAAATTTAGTCGAGCAACAAATGAAGCAACTTCAGAAACTCAAATATGTCCAAAGAAATTAGGGTTTTGAAACCCATCGAATTAAGAGCATGATTAACAAGTAAATCCCATAGCAAATAGTCTCCGTAGTGGAATGAACCCCAAATTTTAGGGTTGTCGCCATCAATCGAGTATAGAGATGAAAACAAGTAAATCAGGCAAAAATACTAACAAAATGAATTCAGATATCTCAAAAAGGTCAAGGCCCTTAACATGCAAACTCAAGTAAAAGAACAACACAAGGAAACACGGTAGAACATATTGAAAATCAAAGAAAACTTCAAAAGATAACTTAACAAAACCTAAATCGAAAAAGATAAGGGGTTTTGAAGGTAAAGCTTTGGAAAGAAACCTTGAGAAAACGTTTAGGAGTTGAGAGTAAACACAGATCTAAAAGAATCGAAAGAACCTCAAAGGTTAGGGTTTCAGAAGAACCGCAGATGGTGAGAAAGGCTTCGAAACCATCGATCTAAGTAGGAGAAGTCAAGAGTCATGCTTGAATAGCTATGGCTGGCCGGAGCAAAGTTGAAGATGACCGGAGACAGTCATAAGAACTGAAATCGACGAGGTCTGGACCGAGCTTCTTCAAGGTCTGGCCTTGAAACCATAGTAATCGGGCATGTAGGAGTCATAGGAAGTAGGTACAGGCCTCTAATGGCTTTGGAAGCCATGGAATTGGGCGGTTTCATGGCGGTGGTTGAAGGTGGTGGCTAAGTTTTGAGAGGGGTTTGAGAGAGAATTGGGATAAGGGGGAATTCAAAGGCGGCTTCATGTGAAAATAATTAGGGTTTGGGGGTAGTTGGGAATTAAAAAAGGAAAGGATTGTTGTGAGCCGTTGATCTATGTAATCAGCGACTGGGATTAAAAGGGGATCCGGGCGGGTTATTTAAAAAGGGTAGTGGGTCGGGCAGATTAGGATTTTGGCTGGGTAATTGGGTTTAAAAATTGGGGTTCAATTCAGGCTACAAATGAAACACAATTGGGCTATATTTTAAATAGCCACTCTTCCCTTATTTATTTTATAAAAAATAGTAGAATAATTTTTGGAAATAAATTAAAGGTACTAAAAATATTAATAGTACATAATTATCAAATCAAAAATATTGGACCTACATTTTATAGACATAAACGTAATTAAATCTAAAAGAGGCTAATATTGCAATTATATGCAATTTAGCTTTAAAAATACTAAATAAATTTGTAAAAATATTCAAAAATTATATTAGATATATTTTAGTGTAAATATGAGTGTCCAATAAATGAATAAACAAAAAAATAATAATTTTGGGAATAATTATTAGGTTTTTTCTAGCTAAGATATGACAATAAATTGATTTAAATTTTTTTAAAATTAAGGAAAAATAATAAAATATTTGGACCTACTTATATATGCATACATATGCTATTTTAAAAGTATTTTGCATATTAAAAATATATACGGAAAAATTGGGTATCAACATCTGCCCCTCTTTACCCGGGAAGGATGAAAGAGTTGTCAGATAAAGACATGATGGCCAATTTTGACCGAACGAAATGGTTCGAGGAGATTTAGGCCGCGCTATGCCTTCTGAGCTTCCTACATATCCCTGGTCTTACAGGAATCAGGCCTTATGTATTTCAAGATCCGTCGGCGGAGTATGCCGATGGAGACTTTTCAAGAACGTAAGCAATATTAATGACGAGGTGAATAGTTGAAGTCTGATAGGGCTGCGGGAACTGGAGCGGGATCGTTCCTGCTGAAATGGCTGTTGCTCGCCGAATTTCCTGCAAATAAGCAATACAACCATATATGGCACGCAATTTTAACATGATGCAAATTCTCGTCGGACCATGAAGGTTGTCTTTGGGCGATTAGGATGACGTACTTAGACCATGATGTCCTGGGCCATAAAGCGTATAATAAATGATTCGCAGGCCATAAAATGACGCTCTCGGCTATGAGAATGATGCCTCCGAACCATGATGCCTTTGAATAATGATATGCAAAAGATAAAACGGGGTCCTCAGGCATGGCATGGTGTTCTCGGGATATGAAAATGGTGCGTATGAACAATGAAGCCTTCAAATAATTTAGCGATCTTTCAGCCTATGAGATGTAGTATTTGGCGATCTTTCAGCCTATGCAGTGCAGGAGGTGGCGATCTTTCAGTCGTGCAAAATGTAGAGGTGGCGATCTTTCAGCCATACAAATGTAGAGGCGACGATCTTTCAGCCATGCAAATGAAGAGGTGGTGATCTTTCAGCCATGCAAATGTAGAGGCGGTGATCTTTCAGCCATGCAAATGTAGAGGTGGCGATCTTTCAGCCATGCAAATGCAGATAAAGTGGTGGTCTTTCAGCCATGCAAACATAAATAAAGCAGCGATCTTTCAGCCATGCAAATGTAAATAAAGTGGCGATCTTTCAGCCATGCAAATGTAGATGGATGTAGAGCTTAACCTCGAAAGTCAGAATGGTAGCCTTATGCAATGCAGAAATGCAGATGGAGACATCGCTTAGTCTCGGAAGGCAGAATGGTAGCCTTATGCAATGCAAAAATGCAGATGGAGGTTGAGCTTGACCTTGAAAGGTAGAATGATAGCCTTATGCAATGTAGAAATGCAGATGGAGACAGAGATTAGTCTCGGAAGGCAGAATCACAGCCTTATGCAATGCAAGAATGCAGATGGAGACAGAGCTTAGTCTCGGAAGGCAGAATGGTAGCTTTATGCAATGTAGAAATGTAGATGGAGATAGAGCTTAGTCTCGGAAGGCAGAATTGCAGCCTTATGCAATGCAAGAATGCAGATGGAGGTAGAGCTTAACCTCGGAAGGCAGAATGGTAGCCTTATGCAAGAAATAAAATGGCAAATGGTGATAGAGCTTTCTTAGCTGATAGCAAATTGCGGTATCATGACTGCTGGGGATATTGTGACACATAGAATATCACTGGCGTGCATGGATAGCAAATGTTGGTAAGTGCGATAGTTCCGGGAGTTGTATTCTTGAACAACATTTGTCTCATGATTGTACAGTATGTCTGATGCTATCGCAATCCCAGTGCCTGCATCCAAAGAAAAATCGTGAGTTTTGTAAAGGGGGAAGGTTAGTTCGTATCTTCACTGGCTCCGCTTGACTTGCTCGGCTTCGATTTGGTGATACTATATGTATCATTGGGGTAGCATTGCTAAAAAAGGCAATTTCAACAATAAACATGCATGATTTTGTAAAAATATGACATAAGTATATAATCAAGAAATAACTTTTTAGATGAACCAGCGACTATGACGTGGTTCAAGACATTTCAACCTCTTTTGCTATGGAATTTTGAGGGTCTTCCTCAAAATTCTACCCCAGTTTAGTGGGTTGATGCTTCTGACTGTTGTTTGCGACGATTGACTGAAATCACTTCGGAATTTTGAAGGTCCTCCTCAAAATTCTGCCCCAATTTCTAATTTCGGGGGGAAATGATAGTTTTATTGAATTGTGACTGAACCCATAGGTTTGCCTAAGTATCCCCTCTTAAACGGGAATGAGTTTAGGCGTAGTTTAATTTACATTATATAGGAAATCATAAGATTACACATAGTAACACTTGACTGCATCTGAATTGATCGGCTTTAGCCAGACTTCTCCGTCCATTTCTGCAAGTGTGAGGGCTCCTCCTGTCAGGACCCGATGAACCATGTATGGACCCTGCCAGTTGGGAGAGAACTTCCCTTTGGCTTCATCTTGATGCGAGAAAATTTTCTTTAACACTATCTGCCCCAAACTGCCTCGGCTTGACTCTTTTGTTGAAGGCTCTGGACATTCTGTTCTGATAGAGTTGACCATGGCAAATTGCATTCATTCTCTTTCCGTCTATAAAAGCTAGATGTTCATAATGACTTTTCACCCATTCTGCGTTGTCGAGTTCTACTTCTTGTATAATTCTTAAGGAAGGGATTTCTTCCTCAGTGGGAATGACTGCCTCTGTGCCATAAACTAGCATATAGGGGGTTTCCCCGGTTGATATGCGGACTGTGGTACGACACTCCATTAAAGCAAACAATAGCTTCTCGTACCACTGCTTATGCTTATTTATCATTTTCCTTAGTATCTTTTTGATGTTCTTATTGGCGGCTTCTACGACCCCGTTCATCTGAGGTCTGTAGGCTGTAGAATTCTTGTGTCTGATCTTGAAAGTTTCACACATAGCTTTCATCAGGTCGCTATTGAGGTTGGAGCCATTGATAGTAATAATTGATTCTGGAATCCAAAATCGACAAATGATGCGGTCGCGTACAAAGTCTGCCACGACTTTCTTAGTCACTGCTCTATAAGATGCTGCTTCTACCCACTTGGTGAAATAGTCTATGGCTACCAGAATAAATCTATGTCCATTGGAAGCGGCAGGCTCAATTGGTCCAATAACATCCATTACCTAAGCAGCGAACGTCCATGGTGAGCTTGTTGCATTAAGCTCCTTTGGAGGTACCTTTATCATGTCTGCATGTATCTGGCAGTGATGACATTTTTGCACATACTGGATGCAGTCCGTCTCCATAGTCATCCAAAAGTAACCAGCTCGGAGTATCTTCTTTGCTAAGACAAAACCGTTCATATGTGGACCGCAGGTCCCAGCGTAAATTTCCTCTAGTAGCCTGGATGCTTCTATTGCATCGACACACCTTAGTAATCCTAGGTCAGGAGTCCTCCTATACAGAATTCCTCCATTCTGAAAGAAGTTATTGGATAACCTCCGAAATGTGCGTTTCTGTGTAGGATTTAACCTGCTCTAGGTAGTCTCCTTTCTCCAAATATTCCTTGATGTCGTGGAACCATGGATTTCCATCTGTTCCTTCTTCAACATGAGCACAATAAGCTGGCTGATCATGGATCCTTACTGGAATAAGATCAATGAAGTTTTTGTCAGGATGTTGTATCATGGATGGCTGGGTAGCCAATGCATCGGCGAACTCATTCTGGACTCTTGGAACATGTTTGAATTCTGTCTTTGTGAACATTTTTCTCAATTCTTGCATATGGTGCAGATACGGGAGTATCTTGGAGTTCTTGGTTGCCCATTCTTCTTGTACCTGATGTATAAGTAAGTCTGAATCTCCAATCACTAACAACTCTTGAATGTTCATGTCAATGGACATCTTGAGCCCTAAGATGCAGGCTTCGTATTCGGCCAAATTGTTGGTGCACGGGAACTTGAGTTTGGCAGATACCAGATAATGCTGACTAGTTTTTGATACTAGGATGGATCCTATGCCAACTCCTTTGAAATTTGCTACTCCATCGAAAAACATTCTTCAACTGTCATAGGATTCTGTAATGTCCTCTCCTATGAATGATACCTCCTCGTTAGGAAAATACATTTTCAAGGGTTCGTATTCTCCATCTACGGGATTTTCCGCAAGGTGATCTGCCAATGCCTTTCCCTTGATCGCTTTTTGAGTTACGTAAACAATGTCGAACTAACTTAACAGGATTTTCCACTTGGCTAGCTTGCCAGTGGGCATGGGCTTCTGAAAGATGTACTTCAAGGGATCCATCCTTGATATGAGATATGTAGTATAGGCACAGAAGTAGTGCCTCAGCTTCTGAGCTACCCAAGTCAAAGCACAACAGGTGCACTCTAAAAGAGAATACCAGGCCTCGTACGAGGTGAACTTTTTACTGAGATAATAGATGGCTTGCTCCTTCCTCCTCGTCTCATCATGCTTCCATAGAATCCAATACTGTAAGGTAGAATAATAAAGGTCTACTTGGCTCGGGCAGGACAAAAATCGGTGGTGTTGACAGGTGCTCCTTGATTTTGTCGAAAGATTTTTGGCAGTCATTAGTCCATTTGGTAGCGGAGTCTTTATTTAACATCTTAAAGATTGGCTCACAGATAACTGTAGACTGTGCTATGAAAAGGCTGATGTAGTTGAGTCTCCCCAAGAAACTCATCATGTTCTTCTTGTTCTTTGGCGGTGGCAATTCTTGAATAGCTTTGACCTTTGATGGATCTAGTTCTATTCCTTGGCGACTCACAATAAACCCAAGTAGTTTTCTGGCAGGAACCCCAAATGCACATTTTGCGGGATTCAGTTTAAGGTTGTACCTTCTCAGTCTATTGAAGAATTTCCTCAAATCTTCCATGTGATCAGTGACTTTCTTGGACTTGATAATAACATCATCTACGTACACCTCTATCTCCATGTGTATCATATCATGGAAAATGGTATTCATGGCCCTCATGTAGGTAGCCTCTGCATTCTTTAACCCAAACGACATCATCTTGTAACAGTACATTCCCCACGATGTAATGAAAGCCATTTTCTCAGCATCTTCTTCATCCATACAGATCTGATGATACCCAGCGAAACAATCTACAAATTATTGCAACTCATGCTTGGCACAATTGTCAATCAGGATGTGTATGTTTGTCAAAGGGAAGTCGTCTTTCGGACTGGCCCAGTTGAGATCTCGGTAGTCGACACAGACTCTGACCTTCCCATCCTTTTTTTGGTACTGGCACGATGTTGGCTAACCATGTCGGGTATTCTACTACCCTGAGAACCTTAACTTTGACCTGCTTAGTGACCTCTTCCTTGATTTTCAGACTCATATCAGGCTTGAATTTCCTGAGCTTTTGCTTTACATGTGGACATGTTGGATCAGTTAGTAGTTTGTGAGCCACAATAGACGTACTTAGACCAGTCATGTCATCTTACAACCAGCTGAATATGTCCTCATATTCCCTTAGAAATTTTGTGTATTCCTTCTTTTCTGACGGTGATAAGTGGATGGTGATTCGTGTTTCTTTGGCATTTTATGCATCTCCCAGGTTAACAACTTCTATTTCATCCAGGTTAAACTTAGGTCTGTTCTCAAAATTCTCTACTTCTTTAACAATCTCTTTTGGTATGTCGTCTTCCTCTGAATCTATGTCTGTTTGTTGCATTATCTCATTGCATGTCACAGTTATCGGTTCATCAGGATAAGTAATAGTAATGATGTATAAGTAAAGTAATGAAAGGAAATGATAGTAATAAGTGTTGATTCGTAAGAAAATTCAAAATGCTTTGATAAATTTCATAATAATTGTTTTGAACATTGGAGATCTTATTGCAGGAATTGAAAACATGCGAAAAATAAAAATCATTTAGTAAATCAAAACAGTGCTTGTTTTAGCATTGCTACCCCGAGGCTCGTCGGGCCCTAGTTGTCCTGATGGTCCAGTTATTGAGGCGTGCTCCTCTACTTATAGCATGTACAGAAGGGCTTTCCTCTCCCTCCTCCTCAAGAACAACACAACAATCCATGTCATTGTCCTCTAAGAATAAGTTTTTCACAGCTGCCAGTCCTTCCTCTTCTTCTGACCCATAGATAACATCGGCTTGTTGGAAAGTCTGCTCCAATTGTGGTATTGGCTGCTCCAACGGATAGTATGGACCGTGCCATGGTTGCGTCCAGTTGTTGAATTCCTCCCAGGTGTACTCATATCCCAGACTGAAAGTAGTGTCATGCTTCTTGAGCTTTATGGGCTTAGCGATTCCTTGGAGGTTCTTGCCGAGCCCTTTGCCAGGTTTGTACCCACTCCAATTCAATATACTCTCAATCTTGTTATCCAACCATTTGTCTTTGTCAATAGCATTTACCCGCTGGATGTGATGGTAAGTCTCTCCTTCCAACTTCTTTCTCCCCTCAATTGATGGAATGGTCTGGCGACAGTAAATAGGATTGCTACCATTGCCGTGAATGATCACTTCCTGGTGATTCCATTCAAACCTTACTAGCTGATGCAGTGTTGATACTACGGCTCCGGTAGCGTGAATCCATGGCTGTCCCAACAGTAGATTGTAAGACGCCGGCACGTCTATCACCTGGAAATCAACATTAAACCAAGTTGGCCCTATTTGCAAATACATACTAATATCCCTAATGGTGGACCTTTGGGAACCGTTGAAAAAGCTTTCACGTTGATGGCTCCATCCTTTATCTCGTGCAGTCCCTTACCCAACTTCTTGAGTGTTACTCATGGACAGATGTTGAGACTGGAACCTCCATTGATCAGGATCCTGGTGATGAAGTAGTCCTCACATTGCACAGTGATGTGTACTGCTTTGTTGTGTCCCAATCCTTCAGGTGGTAGCTCATCTTCATGAAAAGAAATTTTGTGACTTTCCAATACCTGTCCGACCATGTTGGCCATTTCCCGCCAGCGATGTTGCTTGGCACATATGCTTCACTCAGCACCTTCAACAGAGCATTCTTGTGTGCCTCAGAATTATGTAGCGAAGCAAGTATGGAGATCAGTGCCAGTGTTTTGTTCAACTGGTCGATGACCGAGTATCCCTTGTCCTGTATCTTTCTCCAAAGATCGTCTGGACCTATCTCAATAATGGGTGACAAATTGGAGGCCTGCTTGCTTGACTCAGCTAGATGTTCTGGGGTATAGACCCTACCAGTCCTCATCAGACCCTGTGCGACAACAGTTTCCTCGAAACTAACCTTGCATATCCTCCTTGCCTCAGTTGTACAGTCCCATGGTATAGCCTTTTCGTGGAATGGTGTCACGGTCGACATCGCCACTAGGATCGGTGTGGATATCTTTACTCTGAATGGAGCATGGTCCTTAGGTGGAAAAACTGCAACTTCGAATAGCGCTGGAGACACGAATTCGACCTCAATTGGCGCTGGTGTCTTTGCAGATGACGTTGTTTCAAACTCAAGTGGCACGGACATACTTACCTTGGTGTTCCCCGAGGGTTGAATATGGACCACGATCAGATTAAGAGTAACTATTGGCTTATTTGGGTCATCACCTTCTGCAATCAACCCGATAGACCCCTCGGGATCCCAATCATCCTCTATTTCAATCATGTGAACGCCCACACCCTTATGGTCTGGCAGAGAGTTGTTGCAGACATTCGGAGCGGGTTCCTTTGCCACAATAATTTTGTTGTCAATCAGAGCCTGGATCTTGTCCTTCAGAGAATGACATTCGTCGGTGGTGTATCCTTTCATGCCGGAATGGTATGCACAGGATTTGTTTAGATTAACCCACTGAGAAGGGTTCTCAAGGGTTACAACAGGGATAGGGGTGACATAACCAGCAGCTTTGAGTCTCTCGTACAACTGATCAATGGGTTCAGCAATGGCTGTATACTATTTAGAAGGTCTGCGGTCAAAATTTGGTCGAGGTCTAGGGAAGTTTTAGCGTGTAGAAGGTGATTGATAGTGGGATGGTTGAGCATTGTAGGCTTGGTAAACATGTGCAGGTTGGGAATATTTCTGGGTGAAGTAGGTTGATATATGGGTGGTGGAGATGATTGATAAGTGGGTGGTGGAGTTTGGTAAGAGGGTGAGGGTGTTTGGTAGGTTAGAGTGGGCTGATATGTGAGTGGAGGCATTGGATAGGTTTGGTATTTAATGGGAGATTTGGTTCTTTGTGCCACCATTGCGACTCTTACGTCCCTTTTCTGAGATATACCACCAGACTGTAAGGCCTTATTTGTATCTTGCAAGGCCTCGAGGTTCGTAACTATACCACTTTTGATGCCTTCTTCAATCTTTCACCCAGCTTGATAATGTCGGAAAATTTGTGGCTCTCAATCATCATCAGCCTTTCATAATACTACAGGTCCTGAGCCCGGACAATGAATTTGTTTATCTATTCCTCTTCTAAGGCAGGTCTGACCTTAGCAGCTTCAGACCTCCACCGAGTAGCATACTCGCGAAATGTTTCTGTAGGTTTCTTCTTTAGATTATTAATGTAAAACACATCCGGTGCATTCTCTGTGTTGAACCTGAACCTATCCATAAAATCGGACATCGTTACTACCTAACTTTACCACTTCTTTGGATCTTGGCTAATGTACCAAGATAGAGCATCTCCTTTCAGACTCCTCATGAAAAGCTTCATGTGGATTCTCTCGTCTTTCCTTACCCTAACCAGCTTGTCACTGTATTTTTTCAAATGTAGTCTTGGATCCCCTATACCATCAAACAGCTCGAACTTAAGAGGTTTGTACCCCTTAGGCAGTTCGACATCGGGCTGTATGCAAAGTCCTCATAGTTCAGCCCCTCAATTCCCTTGCTTTCTTCAACGCCTTAAATCCGGCTAGTCAATTTCTTAAGTTCCTCGGCGAGGTTCCTAATGAGCAAGTCTTTATTATCAGACTCAGGTGTGCTTGAGATGGGTTGGATGGAGTGTGGCATGGTATCCACGTAGATGGGGGTGTTATGATGGATGTGGAAGTGGTCATTTGTAGAGTTTTGGGGTTCCGGGATGAGCAGTGGAGTATTATTAGAAGTATGGCAGGTGTTGCAGTGGTGGCAAGGAGCGGGATGGTTTTGTGGCATCGGGATATTTTGTGGAGGTGTGGGGTTCTAAGCATTTGGGAAATTGACCTCTGGAGTGGTGAGGGAAAATGACAGATTCACCATATTCCGAACCTGATCAAGTTCTTCTTGGAATTTTAGTAGCTTTTTTTCCAGTTAGGATGTATTTTCTTTGGAAACTTGAGTACCATGACCGTGAGTGACCTCTACCCATTCAGTTGAGTTCTCCTTTCTGGCGTTGTTCAAATCTTCCATCTTCCTTTTGTTCTTGTTTTTTACAAGACTAAAAGGAGGAGTGGGTGGAGGGCCCCTAGATGATGTTGCCAGAATGCATGAACTAACCTTTGGGGAGGGGAATAATGTTAATAAAAACAATAAAAACAGAAGGTAACCAAGTTAGTGAGGATCATAAAAATGTATTGCAGTATTTAAACACATAATACGAGAATGTAAACCGTGTCCTAATTTGGGGAACCTCTTTGTGCCCTAGGTAGGCCTAGCGACAAATTGAATTGGAGAACTTAAAATGCTAAATGCCTCATTTTATTGATAAAAGTAGACGGATCCCAAATCGACACTAAATAACAAGAAATAAAATGTCATTAATGGCCATTGGCCATATTACATTCACAAAGCAAAAAAGTAAATTCCTATCTACTTGGTCCAAGAAGGACCTTCCTCGGGTTGAATGCTCTCGTTGATCAAATCCTCCAGCTCGCGTAGGTTCACCAGTAAAAATGCCTTTGTTAGGTATTCTCCTTCGTTTCCCTCAGCTTTTTGGCAGTCGGTGACTCTCTTCCTCACTTTTCCTTCCAATTCTAGCACACTGCATTCTAGATATTCCAGCTTTTCGCTAGCTTTGGCGACCTTCTCTTTCCACTCATTGATCTGGTCATTTGATGGAAGACTCATTCACCAGTCTAGCAAGAGTGGGGGCGTACTAATCATCCCGAAACTGGGGACCTCGTGCCTCATATTTCTGCAAGACAAAAAGGGTTAGGCCCTTACCCATACCGGACTCGACTATTTAGTATCAACAATCGCCATAAAAACATTTAGTTCTCCAAATTAATGAAAAGAACGTGGTAGTGTCCGTTTGGGTTTTGGGGAAACCCAGTGGACTCCGGACAAGGCTATCTTAAAGAGTCATTATGCGGACAACATAAGTGACTCGGCTATGTTTGCCCATGATGCATGCACAATTTAAATAGAGTAAGGTTTCTATGGGGTTGTAGACTGAAACCCTTGAGCAGACAACTCAAGGGGGAAAGTCACGGAACCGTCAACAACACCGTTGATCGACTGGTTTTACCACAAATATGCCTTTTTCGGATTTAGGGGGTGATAATATCGGAAGAGCGCAACCACTCATTATAAGCGTTGCTATGGGATTTGTCTGGAACGAGTGGAATATGATGTTGAGCATGATTATGCAAAAATTAAAGGCATGTTGTCATGTATTTGCACGTTTAAGAAAGCAGTAAATATAACAATTTCATAATTTAAAGCGGTAATAAAGGAAAGCAGTAAAGGAAAGAAACAAAAAGACAAGTCAGTTTTGTAATCAAAGAGGAAATTGAATGCTTAAAAGAAATAAACAAATAGTTGTACGTAAAGAAGCAAAAATTCACAACAATCGTTTGAAATGGTAAAAGCCTAAAGATCCCCAGCTGAGTCACCACGCTGTCGCGCCCCCTTTTTTTCCCTAAGCGGGAATCGGGTTTATGACATTTGGTATGGGACAACTCGTTCCTTTCAGGAACTGGGTTTGAAGAGTCGCCACCTAATGATTAAGGTACATTAAGACACCCAGAGAGATTGATTTGGATAACCAAAGATAGGGTAAGGGCTTGAAATTATTCTAAGGGGAAGGTGTTAGGCATCCCTCAGAATCCACTAGTGTGGTTCCCGGCCAGACAATTATTGTGAATTTGTGTGCAATTAACATATAAGCAAATAAGGCTCAAATGAGAGGGGATTTTAATACATAATGGTTTGAAAGTAAACAAAGTTTTGAAGAACAATTAGAAGGGCTGATTAAAAAAAGTTGTAATGCTAAAAGAATAAAGAACAAAGGAGAGGGGGTCCTAGGTTTATTAGAAATATGGATCACCCCACACAACGTCCGGTAATCACTCCTCAATTAGGGGCTACACGTGATATTATTACATGGTCATCATATCCATATCTACCCGTCCCACCCCGTTAAGGTATTAAAGCGCGGATTGGCCTCAATTACTTATTGCACGCTATTACTCATCACATTCCTATCAATCCCGGAGGCACTTAGGACTACTAATCCTATGGGAAGGGATGCTGGGTTTATTTGGAGTTTCAAAGGTAAAAATTCTTAGGAGACATACAAAAACACATATTACATATAAAAGGGGAAAAACATAAGCATATAGGGTCAAGTATACCTCCTCAAACAAACTCATAAAGTAGCATGTCTTACACATACTGCTTAGGTCTGATTTAAAAGCATTAAAGACGAGGGAGATGAGATTGTTGAGGCAGTTTTAGTTTATTGAATAACTCAGATAAGAAGTCTGAATCAGGCCTGCCTGCTGGTTATAATGATTAACAGAGGCAGATTCAGTTTACAGTTATTACCCTAAGGCTTGCCTAAGTGTTTAGACGGGGTCCTATAGCCATGATATCTACTAAATTAAGAAGGTGACGAGACAGTAGAAACTTGAAATAAATTATTTGAAATCCTATAGGCATACTTGCTAGACCTTGTTGAGCGAGGGAATTATGTTATTAAAAGAAACAGAATGTACAAAAATTGGACTAGTTACAAGTGCTGCAGGCTGTAGTGTCTACTATTACTGATTTTATATCTAACATTGACTGTGAATGAAAAACGAATCAGACTGATTTAAGAAACCCCTATAGGCATGATTTCATGCATTACTTGTTTTTAAACCTTATAGCCATGGCATCTAAATGAAGGTTGAATATGTAGAATTAAAAGTACCATATAGGCAGGTTTTCTATGTAAAGTTGAATATGCAAAATTAAATGTATCCTATAGGCATGGTCTCTAGGTGAAGTTGAATATGCAGAATTAAAAAGCACCTTATAGGCAGGTTTTCTACGTGAAGTTGAATATGTAGAATTAAAAGTATCCTATAGACATGGTCTCTAGGTGAAATTCGAATATGCAGGAGTTAAAACACACTATAGGCATGTTTTCTGCCCTTGAATGCATAGTTACCCAACCATTTCACTAGCCAGCCCCAAGTTTTTATTACAACTTATTATAAACCAGAATAATAGATTACATCAGAAAAGAATACAAAGAAAGTACAGCCAGGGGAGGCCTGATTCTTGAATTCCTCTCTGAGTTACAACATAAACCAACTCAAAGACCATTGATCAAAAGCCTTTCTCAGACACGAGTGTGTTAGAGTTCCCTAAGAGCCTCAATGGGACTTCGGGCTGTGCTCGCAGCCAAATTGTATTACCAAAATAGGGACAAGTGTAGTGTGGAAGTGTCAGCCCTCAAGTGTCCAAGTTCAGAGGGAGCTCATGGGCCCCAAGGCAAGGCTCACAAGAGGGGGGCAGAACTTAAGTCTAAGAGAGAGTGCAGGTGAATAAACAGAGTAAAGAAGAGGGAAAGAGTTGCTGGGAAACAGTTACAGAGTTAAGGACTTCACACAAAGGGGTTCAGGTATTGGGGATTGCAAAAGGCCTATTCACTTAGGCATTAGTTAATTCTGGGCATGCACAACAATAGGGAGTGTTGTTATGCTTACAAAATCAACCAGAATACACAATCACATAATGGTAACATAGAGGTTATGATCCCAGGGGAATCAAGTTTGAGTCATAGACAACAATACTTAATATTGTCATGCCTCAAACAAACGAATCAATATCAAACACATTGGGGTAGGGTTTAGGACACATAATAAATTCAAAATGGGTAGAAGGAAATTACAGCACGCTAAAATAAGTACTGGACTAAACACAAGCAGTAGGCAAACAAGAAGGCAAAAGTATTAAGTAAACATATTGTTGTGATGCTGAAATCTAATCAGAACATACCAGTTCAAAGTAGCAAAATATAATAAAAGTAGGAAGCAGGACTTTGAAGACAGGCCACAGTACGAGTAGCAAGAGATAATATTTTGAGTGTAAGTGATTTCAGAACTAAGTGTGTTCGTGTGTGTGTTAATGAAAGAGCAGAGTATTATAGTTTAAAAACAGGTAGAAAATATGGCAAGGATTATAGTTTAGCAGCAATTATGGAACTATGTACCAATCAAAATCAGATCAGTATAAGGACTTCCTTTAATTAAGGAGTTAAAATTAAACGATAACATGTAAATACTAAATAAGGAAAGCAATCACATAAGGCTGAATATGACCAATAAGGAAGTATCTTCAGCGTAGTATAAGCACAATAGGTAATAGAGACTAGGTTCATCAGATTCTAAACAAGGAAAGGTCTGTAAGAATCAAATACCAATGTAATCAAGATAAGGGAATTAATCAACTTGAGTAGAAAAGGTAGGGATCGAAAGTTCAAAGGAAAGTGTTCAAATTGGTCCAAGAAACAGGGAAATCAATAAAACATGGAAAGAATCAATCAGAATTATACAAGGAGGTTTCAAATCAGTCCACAATTGAAGGTCATTTCAGAGGGAAATTCAACATATATAGAGTGCATAAACATTAGGCATGCAAGGCTAAATCTATAACAAAGAGAAATGTCATGCAATCACAAAATCAGTAAGTAGTGGACTACCAAAACATGGTAATCACATAGGCCAATTTCAGTAATTTAGTAATAGAGAAAAGAGATAGTATCAAATAACATGCACAGGTGTCAAGTGAAAAGACCCTATAGTAGAGTCTCAATGGTAGCAGGAAGTCAAAATCACATAAAGAAACAGAGGCTGAAACAAAAGATTTCGAAATTTAGTCGAGCAACAAATGAAGCAAATTAAGAAACTCAAATATGTCCAAAGAAATTAGGGTTTTAAAACCCATCGAATTCAGAGCATGATTAACAAGTAAATCCCATAGCAAATAGTCTCCAGACTCGAATGAACCCCAAATTTTAGAGTTTCCGCCATCAATCGAGTATAGAGATGGAAAACAAGTAAATCGGGCAAAAATACTAACAAAATGAATTCAGAAATCTCAAAAAGGTTAAGGCCCTTAACATGCAAACTCAAGTAAAAGAACAACACAACGAAACAAAGTAGAACATGTTGAAAATGAGAGAAAACTTCAAAAGATAACTTAACAAAACCTAAGTCGGAAATGATAAGGGGTTTTGAAGGTAAAGCTTTGGAAAGAAACCTTGAGAAAACGTTTAGGAGTTTAGAGTAAACACAAATCTAGATAGATCTAAATGAATCGGAAGAACCTCAAAGGTTACGGTTTCAGAAGAACCCCAGATGGTGAGAAATGCTTAGAAACCATTGATCTAAGCAGGAGAAGTCAAGAGTCAGGCTTGAATAGCCATGGCTGGCCAGAGCAAAGTCAAAGATGACCGGAGACAGTCATAAGAACTAAAATCGACAAAGTCTGGACCGAGCTTCTTCAAGGTCTGGCCTTGAAACCATAGTCATTGGGCATGTAGGAGTCGTAGGAGTTAGATACAGGCCTCTAATGGCTTTGGAAGCCATGGATTTGGGTGGTTTCATGGCGGTGGTTGAAGGTGGCGGCTATGATTTGAGGAGGGTTTGAGAGAGCATTTGGAGAAGGGGGAATTCAAAGGCGGCTGCAGGTGAAAATGATTAGGGTTTGGGGGGTAGTTGGGAATTAAAAAAGGAAAGGGCTGTTGTCAGCCGTTGATCTAGGCGATCAACGGTTTGGATTAAAAGAGGATATGGGCGGGGTATTTAAAAAGGGTCGTGGGTCGTATATTAGGACTCGGGCTGGGTAAATGGGTTTAAAAATTGGGGTTCAATTCAGGCTACAATTGAAACACAATTGGGCTATATTTTAAATAGCCACTCTTCCCTTATTTATTTTATAAAAAATAGTAGAATAATTTCTGGAAATAAATTAATACTAAAATAATTAATAGTACATAATTATCAAATCAAAAATATTGGACCTACTTTTTATAAACATAAACGTAATTAAATCTAAAAGAGGCTAATATTGTAATTATATGCAATTTAGTTTTAAAAATACTAAATAAATTTGTAAATAAATGAACAAATTACATTAGCTATATTTTAGTATAAATATGAGAGTCCAATAAATTAATCACTAAAAATAATAATTTTGGTAATAATTATTGGGTTTTTCTTGGATAAGATAGGACAATAAATTAATTTAAAAATCTTTAAAATTAAGGAAAAATAATAAAATATTTGGATCTACTTATATATGCATACATATGCTATTTTGAAAGTATTTTTGCATATTAAAAGTATATAGGGAAAAATTGGGTATCAACAGTCAATTTCAACCAAATTTTCATTTATATCGGTTGACACTAATTCCATATTTTTCTTGGCATCACTAACACTCATGGAGTCGGTTGGCGGATGTTCAATTCTTGATTCCTCAAAGTATAGCTCACTTTCTTCCTCAAAATAGTACTCTTCTTGACTTCCTTCCACACTTTCAAGTTGGTGGGAATAGTGAGCCTCAACCAATATTTTCATTTGATCTTCCAAAGTGCGGATATGTTCATCATTGTAAGTTAAGCTTTGTTTCAAGTCCTCGAGTGCAAAGTTGTGCTCCTCCTCATTTTCAAGAATGATCTCCAACATGAGCATCATCTTTTCATTTTGAGCATTTGAGAATTCTTCTTGGTTTTGATTAAGTGCCAAGGGAGGATT
Source organism: Nicotiana tabacum (assembly GCF_000715075.1). Taxonomy (NCBI): domain Eukaryota; kingdom Viridiplantae; phylum Streptophyta; class Magnoliopsida; order Solanales; family Solanaceae; genus Nicotiana; species Nicotiana tabacum. The sequence continues at coordinate 46,901,473 of NC_134089.1, read as the reverse complement.
TCCGGCTTCCATATCTAAGGAAAATTCTTGGCTCTCATTAACTTCCGAGGCTTGTTGGAGCTCTAAAGCTTCAAGTATTTCTCCCATTTGTGAGTGCAACCTTGCAAGTGCCAAGTAATTTTGGAGACTATTTTCCAAAGCTCCTCCAAAGCACTTTGCTCTTTGTTTCCTCCTTCAAGTAAGCATTCTAACATAAGTTTGAACTCTCCATTTTGACCATGTTCAACTTCTTCCACTTCCATATCCCTATAATTTTCATCACAAAAAGTAGAATCATCATAACGGGGGCTTGGGTAAGGGAAGGACAAATAAGCACAATCATCCCAATGACCATTTTAAAAACTACACTTATCACAAATACTCCACTCATGGGTTTGAGATTGTGCGCACAATCCACCCCCGGAAGAATTTAAATAATTTTGTCACGAGTGTGGTCCTCCACAATAAGGACAATGGTCATCAAAGTATGAACAACTATCATCCGACCAATTTTCATTATATGATGCCACTTTTCAAAAGAAAATAAACAAGAAAAATAATTACACAAATATTTACAAGTTTGGACCAAAGCACTTACGCTTATTTCTCAAACAACCTAAATTACGCCAAATTATTCCCCGGCAACGGTGCCAATTTTTATGACGTCCAAATCCACTACTAAAAAGGAAAAGGACACGGTCACATGCAATATAGTTTACCTAACTATGAGTCGGGGTCGAATCCCACAGAGAACATAATGTAGGCGATTAAGAATGTAAGAGAATTATCACTTATCGCGCAATGTCAAACACTAAGAGTTGATTTGAGAAAATGTTTTATACCTAAATACGAAAATGTAAACTAACCTGAAAAGCAAGTAAAATGATCAATGGTTATAAGTATGGATGCATTGGGAATTACACTCAAGTAACAATCCAATGTATTTCATGATTTTACAAATATGAGTGAGTTTATGTTAATTAGCCATGGATAATAATTCTTAATTAGCTTCTTCCGAAGATTAACAAGACATCCTAATTGAAATATCCCTAACCCAATTAAGAGATTAAGCACACCTGGAATGGCTACAAGTAGTTCAATCCTATCCTATGTAGAATGTATAAAATGTGGGTTAAAACCTTAAGTTCTTGTAAATTTATCTTTCCCAACCCCAAATTATCTTTTCCAAAATTAATTCGGAGTTAATGGGCGAGTCCTAGAGTTAGATAATCCCTTCGGAAACATTAAAGAACAAGAATAATTAAAGAAACATTAACTCACTTCATAAAAGGATAAAAATCATTCAATACATAAGCACAACAAGGTATTTAATCCACATTTTAAACAAGAATATTTCCATAAACAAGTTTCAAGTGTTGTATAAAATACTACACACTTAGATATACAATACAAAGCAAGGGAATGAAGAAAGCAACAAAAAAGGGTAATAAATTCTCAACCAAAATCTTCAAATCTTTAAGATCAAAGTGTGTGTGCAAAGCCCTACCTACCAAAACTTGTTCTCTCTAGTCCTAAGAACTGAAAATAAACCAAAAATATCCCAAAGATCTGCTTGGACGAGTATAAAAATGGTTTGGGAAGGAGAAAATATGAAATGCCTAATTTGCCCTGGTGTGATGCTTGTTGATCGCCTCTGCAGATGAATTCTCGCAGATACGGTTCTGCAGATGCGGATACCTTATCACAGAAGCGAAATGTTGAAATATGCTTGACACCGTAGATGCAAACTCCAAAAGCGCAGATACGCTACCGCAAAAGTGGAAAATGACTCGCAGATGCGATTTCTTTCATGCTCAGACTCCACCGCATAAGTGGGTCTTTTCACACAGAAGTGGGGTCGTTTCTGCGACCATTCCTTCCCATATGCGGAATCACAGGGGAGTTTTTGCATTATGTTCACCCTCTTTTGCTCCATTCCACTTCAGTTCAATTCAAATCACTTCATAGTATTATTTACCTGAAAATCTATCAATACACACCATAAACGACCTCATATTATAGTTAAAGGACATAAAAGCTAAGGAAAAGAGACTGGATTGAGTGGTAAAATCACCACTCATCATAACACAGTACAGAAAATCACTTACTTCGTAAATCATGCTCAGTTTCGGTAAAACCTTTTTAAATAATTTTCAATAGTTTCAGATGAGTGATAAAATTATTATTAAACATGATAGAGATGTAAACAGCCCCTCGGGCAAAACATGTACCATAAACCGCCCCTCGGGCATAATATCAATAGAACCAGGCCCTCGGGCTATCTCACAATCACTCATAATACCGCCATTCGGGCATAATATCAACAGAACCAGCCCCTCGGGCTATAACATCGAACAACATCAGTCCCTCGGGCTATATCACATCTCACATTGGGTACCCGCGCTCACTAGGGGTGTACAGACTCCGGGAGAGGCCCCTTACGGTCTAAGCGCAATATCAAGCCATCTCGTGGCATAATCAAACTGAAACTCGGCCTCATATCAAGCCACCTTGTGGTGTAACAAATCAGGCCCTCGGCCTCATAATCATAAATCAGTACCACACTACTGCGACACGCAACCCGATCTCATAATTATCCTCACAACACAGGCCCTCGACCTCACTCCGTCAGCAATCTCTCATTCCACTCGGGCAATAATAAAATATGATGCTCAGCCCAAAATATTATTTAAAATATCAAAATGCAGTAAATAATGCTGAATTATGAAAACAGTAAAATACAGCATGACTGAGTACAAATATGAAGTAAAACAGTGAGGAATAGTAGTAAAAATACCTTGAGGGTCTAAAACAGCTGGCACGAGGCCCAAATATGGCATTCAACCCAATACATGGAAAACATTTCCAAACATAATGATATCAAATAGTTTGCAATCAAATACGCGACTTAACATTCATATGGGACGGACTAAGTCACAATCCCCAATGGTGCACGACCCCACGCTCGTCATCTAGCATGTGTGCCACCTCAAAGTAGCACAATGATGTGAAGTCCGGGGTTTCATACCCTTAGGACAGATATTTACAATCATTACTTACCTTAATCCAGTCCAAACTCTAGCCCGCGATGCCTTTGCCTCTCATCTCGGCCTCTGAACGCTCCAAATCTAGCCAAAAGCAGATTCATACCATCAAAATATGCTAAGGAAACAAAGCCCACTCGAAAATATCCAATTTAAATAAAAAAATCCAAAATTGGCCAAACCCAACCCCCAGGCCCACGCCTTGGAATTCGATAAAAATTACATCAATACATTCCTTATTCCGACACGAGTTCATGCATATCAAAAGTACCAAAATCGGACCTCAAATGGTCCCTCAAATCACACTCAAAGCTCTCCAATTAACCAAGCCCTAATCCCCAAATTTACCACTGATTTTCCCTTAAATTTCATGCTAACAACGATAAAAATCACCATAATGACGAGCTTAGGAACCAAGGACCTTACCTCAATGAACCCCTCTGAAAATCTCCTTTGAAATTGCTCCCAAATGCTTCTGCGATTTTTCACTTAAGTTCCCTTTCCTCACCTGTAATCCAGTCTCCGGATTTGTGGGCCCGCAGGTGCGGCTTGTAAGGCCCCGTGAAAACTTGTACTCAAAGCTGGGTAGTTTGTGGTGCCAAGTCCCGAATATATGGTAGGAATGTGTAAAATTAAGCGAGTCGCGGTTCGGACCCTTTTGGTATTAATTTATGTTATAAAAAGTCAAGAAATACTGTTTTCCAGGAAATGCAATTCTGCGGTCTAGAATGCGGTCGCATAACAGATATGCGGACCGCATAATCGCCGCAAAGTGAGTCAGTATGTTGGTCGAATTGGAGGTTAAATATGCGGTCCAATATGCGATGGTATAACGGATATGCGGACTGCATAGTCTTCGCATATTTCCCTTGGGATTTTGTGAGCGGCAGTTTTGTGGTGCACTATGCGACCGCATAATGGGTATGCAGACTGCATTTCTTCCACATACCCAGGCAGTGTGTTCAGATTTTGGGAGCACTTTTGCGGTCCATTCTGCGGACCGCATTTCCAATATATGATCGCAAAGTGCGATTGCATACCTAACTCGGGCTCCTATTTTTCAAAATTTTAAACCCGACCTCTTCTTCAATAAAACACCCCAACCCCTCATTTTAACCTATTTTCTGAACAAAACTAGAGAGAGGGAAGAGAGAATTCTTGAGAGAGAAAGTCCTACCTTCATCAATTTGATTGTTCAAAGTCACTCGAGCCGGGGAATTTCAAGTAATTGTCTTCATCTCCGTTCTTGCAGGTAAAATCCCCAATCCTTTTTCATTGTTTTCAGATTTAAACAAAAAGGGGGATTCTCAAGCGTTAATTCTTGAAAATGGAAGTTGAGATACACATGCATGTCCTTTAAAACCTAGAATCTAGTAAAAGGAATTGGGTAGAACTAAAGATTTGCAAAAGAGGGGTTGATAACCTAAGTAAGTTCGGGTTGAGTTTATGAACTTCAATTCTAAGTTATATGTGTTAACTTGTGAACTAGATTGATGGTACTAGGCTGTTGGTGAATTGAAAGTAGAAGTTAAAAAGGGAATTCGACTCCAGGTATGTATTGCTAACTTTAACCTTTGTAAAGTCACCTTGTTTGGTGTACGAGTAATTGGTATGTGTTACTTGTGTGGAATATTTGCGAATTCTTGTGATTAATATGCCTTGAATGTTGTTGGTTAAGTCTCCCGATATAATGATGTAAGTAAATGGCAACAAACCAAGTGTGTGTGTGAATGTGTTTATGTGGTAAGAGCTGTGTAACAAATGATGGAAAAAAATCTTAATTGATGCAATTGAAACAACTGTGGCAATATCATACATGACTTGTCGCGGGCAATTATAGTTGTGACTTAAGTTGTATACGAGCTGTTGCATATGATGGAAATGGTATTGATGTTTATGAAAATTCTTTGTGAATTGTTGTTGTTGTCGTGTGAAATATGATTGTCCGGTGGGATCGGGTTGAGTACCGCAACACGAAGTTATAAGGTATGGGTTGTGGTGATAAGGGTGGCCGAGGTAATAAGGGTGGAAAAGTGATAGAAATCACTATTGAAATGAAAATATGTCAAAGTTGTGAAATCATTGATGTGATGAAATAATGTTGAAAGGGGAAAAGGAGAGATTGTAGAACTTGTTTGGCTTTGGTTGTTCCTTTCATGTGCATTTGATTGTGGATTCTATTACTGTTTGTAATCTGTGTGTTACTTGATTTTACTTGGGGTAAAGTTTGTTCATACATACTAGTATAATTCAAATGTACTGACGTCCCTTTTTGCCGAGGGCGCTACATTCGTGTTATGATTGTAGGTGGTTCTTTAGTAGGTATTCCAGCCCACCGTCAGTATCACTCCTCCACTTCCCGTCAGCTGAATTGGTGAGCCCCTTTCCTCTCGGGGCCCTGCGTGGCTCATGCCGCTTATCCTCCCGAAAATTTTACTTTGGTATTTGCGTAAGGTATAGCCGGAGCCTTATTACCGGCAAGTATTGTAACACTCTTTTGTATCTCTAGAGACTCCGTAGACAGGAAATGTGGGTTATGTACTTATGTATTTTGGGCAGTATAACTTGTAAACCACGCTAAGTAACTATGTATGTTATGTAAATCTCGTAAGAATGTGTTTAAATTTATAAATGGATATTTCACATGGTTAATGAGTAATGGAAACGCAGGGTATCACGTGGAATAGGAAAGGCACCCAAGTCCGCTTGGCTGGGGGCTACCCGGTTGAGCGCTGGTCGAGCCCCTCGATTTTCGGGGCGTGACAAACTTGGTATCAGAGCCTAAGGTTTTAAAGTGTCCTAGGATGTCTCCGAGCCGTGTCTAGTAGAGTCATTCTTATCGGTGTGTTGTCGACCACATCTATAAGTTGGAGGCTACATGGGCATTTAGGAAATTATCTTCTTCTTTGTTACTCTATATCGTGCGGTAAAGTGAAAAGTGGAAGTATTTACATCTAACTCGTGCTCTGTTCCAAATTTTCAGTAATGGCACCTAAGAAGAGAGCTAGACTCGGCCTCGGGGCAATGCCACCCCAAGTGTGGCTATGAATCATGTACCTGATGATGTGGGTGAGAGTGACTCCCCGGTCTTGAATATGCCTGGCCCATCTATTCTAGATCCAAGTATTCCTGTTCCACCTGCGGCAGAGGGTGCTACCATCCCTCCCGTTGATATTCCTAATCTTGATGCAATTCCAGCTTCCGGTCCCGGGGTTTCTGATGGGGACCTTAGAGGAGCCATCCATATGTTGACCCAGTTAGTGGCCGCTCAGGCCTAGAGATCTCAGGATGTCCCTGCGCCCCCCAGCGGACAGGGAGATTCCGCCAGCTCCAGAGTTAACCAGTTTCTACGGTTGGCCCCTACAGAGTTCACGGGCACAGACCCAGAGGCTGATCCGTAGGATTTCTTTGATGAAATGTATAAGACCCTTCGAGTGATGAAGGCTACAGATACGGAAGGGGTTGATTTGGCTTCATACAGGTTGAGGGGAGCAGCGTATTCATGGTTCGAGATGTGGGAGGATTCCCGTGGGAAGGCTAGATGGGATGAGTTTGTAGATGCATTCATGGACCACTTCTTGCTTGCCGAGACAATGGCGGCCCGTGCCACAGAGTTTGAGGTCTTCAAGTAGGGCAGTATGAGTGTTTGGGAGTACTACATAGAGTTTGTGAGGTTGTCCAAGTATGCTCCTCAGTTAGTGTCGACCATGGATGCTTGAGTTCGACGATTCGTTCAGGGTCTTAGTCCTTTGGTGGTGAATTAGGCTGCTACAGCGGAATTACACTCAGATATGAATTATGGGAAGATTGTGTGGTTCGCTCAGGCCACAGAGGCTAGGAAGTAGAAAATACGGGCAGAAAGGGAGAGTAGCAGCAGGGCCCGATCAACGGGTCACTCAGGGAGGCCAGTTCCGGGGAGAGGGCCATCAGGGCCATCCCAGTCATACGCCTAGTCCTCAGCAAGCGCACCGCCTCCTGTGCACAGTTATCAGCAGAGTAGTCACTTAAGATCAGGTTCAGACAGTAGGAGAACCTATCATTCCGGTCGTCCAGGAGGGAGATCACAACAGCAGGGGAGGGCTTCATGCCCCAAGTGTGGGAGGTTCCATTCCGAGACTTGTTATTTGGATATTCCGGTGTGTTATATATGCGGGGTGAGAGGTCATATCCAGCAGGACTACCGTGCGCCCAGTTAGGGCATGGGTAGGGGATTTTCTCAGTCATCTGGTTCTTCAGCTGCCACATCATTCGTGCGTCCTTTAGCCCCAGTAGGGCGCGACATAGTTAGGGGTGGAGCTCGTGGTAGAGGTGTACCTAACCGGTTTTATGCCTTGAGTGGTCGCCATAGTGCAGAGGCCTTCCCAGATGTTGCTATAGGTATCTTGTCTGTTCAGGCCATTGATTGTTATGCTCTTATTGATCCGGGGTCCTCTTTGTCTTATGTCACCCCATTCATTGCTTCACGTTTTGGGGTAGAACTCGAACAGCTTCATGAGTCATTCTCTGTATCGACTCCGGTTGGTGATTCTATTACAGCCACGCGAGTTTATAGGAATTGTGTTGTCATGGTATGTGGTCGTGCTACCACGGCCGACCTTATTGAGCTTAAAATGGTGGATTTTGATGTGATTATGGGAATGGACTGGCTTTATTCGTGCTTTGCTAAATTTGACTGCCGAACGAGAGTCATGAGGCTTGAGTTCCCTAATGAGCCGGTTATTGAGTGGAAGGGAAATGGTGTGGTGCCGAAAGGTAGGTTTATTTCCTACCTTAAGGCTTTGAAGATGATTAAGAAGGGGTGTATCTACCATTTGGTCCAGGTGGCGGACACCACTTCAGAAGTGTCTGTCCCCGAGTCCATGCCAGACGTGAATGAGTTTCTTGAAGTGTTTCCGGACGAGCTTCCAGGGATCCCGCCAGATAGGGAGATTGATTTCGGGATTGATGTATTGCCAGATACGCGGCCAATATCTATTCCACCATACAGAATGGCGCCAGCGGAGTTAAGGGAGTTACAGGAACAGCTGAAGGATTTATTAGAAAAGGGGTTCATATGGCCAAGTGTGTCACCGTGGGGTGCCTCGGTTCTTTTTGTCAGAAAGAAGGATGGGTCACTCCGGATGTTTATTGATTATCGGCAGCTTAACAAGGTCACCATCAAGAATAAATATCCTTTGCCTCAGATAGATGATTTGTTCAACCAATTGCAAGGTGCGAGGTTCTTTTCCAAAATTGATCTACGGTCCGGGTATCACCAATTGAAGATCAGAGAACAGGATATTCCTAAGACCGCTTTCAGAACTCGCTATGGTCACTTTGAATTCTTGGTCATGTCTTTTGGGCTAACCAACGCCCCGAAAGCTTTCATGGATCTTATGTATCGGGTCTTCAAGCCATTTCTAGACTCCTTTGTGATTGTTTTCATTGATGACATCCTTGTTTATTCGTGGAGCCGGGAGGATTATGCCGATCACCTCAGGGCAGTTCTGCAGAGCCTTTATCAGCACTAGTTGTATGCTAAATTTTAAAATTTGTATTTTGGTTAGAGTCTGTTACCTTTCTGGGCCATGTTTTTTCCAGTGAAAGGATTCAGGTGGATCCCCAGAAGATTGCAGTAGTAAAAGATTGGCCTAGACCCACGACCCTGATGGAGATCAATAGCTTCTTGGGTTTAGCGAGGTATTATCGAAAGTTTGTGGACGGATTCTCTACCCTCGCCTCCCCTTTGACTAAGTTGACACAGAAGCAGTTAAGTTCCAATGGTCCGACGCTTGTGAGAAAAGTTTTTAGGAATTGAAGTCGAGATTGACCTCGGCGCCGATATTGACCTTACCGGAAGGCACGGAAGGATTTGTGGTTTATTGCGATGCCTCTAGGGTCGGTTTGGGTTGTGTGTTGATCCAACATGGGAAGGTTATAGCGTATGCTTCAAGGAAACTCAAGAATCACGAGAATAATTATCCGACGCATGATTTGGAGCTTGCAGCAGTTGTATTTGCCTTGAAAATATGGCGGCATTAACTTTATGGGGTCCATTTGGATGTGTTCTCGGACCACAAGAGTCTCCAATATTTGTTCAAGCAGAAGGAGTTGAATTTAAGGTAGCGGCGGTGGTTAGAATTGATCAAGGATTATGATATGGATATTTTATACCATCCAGGGAAGGCGAATATGGTGGCCGACGCTCTCAGTCAGAAGTCCATGGGTAGTTTGGCTCATTTGGGAGCTGATCAGAGGCCTTTGGCTCGGGAGGTTTATCAATTGGCCAGTCTGGGGGTTCGTATTTCGACCTCAGATGAGGGGAAGGTTATGGTGCATAATGGAGAAGAATCGTCACTGGTAGTAGAAGTCAAGGAAAAACAGCTCATTGATCCAGTATTAGCACAGATGATGGAGACAGTTTTGAATAACAAGACTTCGACATTTTCACTCGGTGGTGAAGATGGTGTATTACGATGTCAAGGTAGGTTATGTGTTCCAGATGTGGATAATCATCGGGGGAGGGTAATGGCGGAGGCTCATAATTCCAGGTATTCTGTGCACCCAGGTTCTACGAAAATGTACCGTGATCTCAAGGAAATTTATTGGTGGAACGGTATGAAGAGGGGTGTGGCGGACTTTGTATCTGAATGTCCGAATTGTCAGCAAGTAAAAGCTGAGCACCAGCGGCCCGGTGGGTTAACTCAACTTATGGAAATACCAATGTGGAAATGGGAGATGATTAACATGGATTTCGTGGTAGGGTTACCTCGCACTCAGCGCAAGTTCGACTCAATTTGGGTAATAGTGGATAGACTCACCAAATCAGCTCACTTCCTGCCAGTCAAGTCCACGGATACTACGGAATAATATGCTCAATTGTATATCAAAGAAATAGTAAGGCTTCATGGCACTCCACTTTCTATTATCTCAGATCGAGAGGCCCAGTTCACAACTAATTTTTGGAAGAAATTTCAGCAAGGTTTGGGTACTCAGGTGAATCTCAGCACGGCTTTCCATCCGCATACTGATGGTCAAGCGGAGCGGACTATTCAGATGCTTGAAGATATGTTCGGGCTTGTGTCTTGGATTTCAAAGGTAATTGGGATGATCACTTGCCACTTATATAATTTTCATACAATAACAGCTTTCATGTTAGCATTCAGATGGCCCCATTTGAGGCATTGTATGGGAGGAGATGTAGATCTCCGATTGGATGGTTCGAAGTGGGTGAAGCAGAATTGTTAGGGCCAGATCTGGTGCACCAGGCTATGGAAATAGTTAAAATCATTCAGGAAAGGCTGAAAGCTGCTCAGAGTACCCAGAAATCTTATGCGGACATTCGTTGAAGAAAATTGGAATTCCAAGTAGATGATTGGGTGTTCTTGAGGGTATCTCCTATTAAGGGAGTCATGATATTTGGGAAGAAAGGGAAGTTGAGTCCTAGATATGTCAGGCCGTATCGGGTCACTCAAAGGATAGGACAGGTGGCCTATAGACTGGAATTGCCCCCTGAAATGTCATTAGTGCACCCGATGTTCCATGTGTGTATGTTAGAGAAAGTGGTTGGAGACCCATCCACCATCGTGCCAATCGAGGCTATCGAGGTCAATGAAAAGTTATCATAGGAAGAAATTCTGGTCGTTATTCTTGATAGGAAAGTCCGCAAAATGAGAAACAAGGAAGTTGCTTCAGTTAAAGTGCTATGGCAAAGTCAACAAGTCGAGGAAGCCACGTGGGAAGCGGAAAGTGAAATGAAAGAAAAATATCCCCATCTGTTTGAACAAGTCTAGTAGTGATCGTGCGAACTCTTGTCTCTAAGTAAACTGATGTTGTGTTCAATCTGGTGCAAAGACACCCCATATTTTTTCCTAAATGCTTTACTATTGTAACTCCTCAAGTTGTGCAAGAATTGTATGTGTTGTGATTATTTGAGTCATGCGCAAGCCCCTTTTTGGTAAATGAAAGTTTTGTAAGAACTCATGTGATAAGTGAATGATTAAAGGCAGTGTAGATTGGTAATGATTAATTGGAATACGTATAGTGTATTGGAGTGGTTGAACTATATGGAACTCATTGAAGTGGCCAAATTATGCGCAGGTGTTGAGGTAATGAATTGTATACCAGTTGTAGGAATAATAGGGATAGCGTAATGGTGCTTCGAAATGATGTTTTGGGGGCTCTCTGACATGTAGATAAGTCTGATTACAAAGGAAACTCTGGCAAAAAAAAAATCTTTCAAAATATGGGAGTTTGCATATCATGTTTTCAAAACCAACCGATTTCAATCGAGGAAGAATGATTTTAAGTGGGGGAGGATGTAAGGCCCCGTGAAAACTTGTACTCAAAGTCGGGTAGCTTGTGGTGACATGTCCGGAATATATGTTAGGAATGTGTAAAATTAAGCGAGCCGCGGTTCGGACCCTTTTGGTACTGATCTATGTTATAAAAAGTCAAGAAATATTGTTTTCCAGAAAATGCAATTCTGCGATATAGAATGCGGTCGCATAATAAATATGCGGACCGCATAATCGCCGCAAAGTGAGTTAGTATGTTGGTCGAATTAGAGGTTAAATATGCAGTCCAATATGCGATCGCATAACGGATATGCGGACCGCATAGTCGTCGCATATTTCCCTTGGGATTTTGTGAGGGCCAGTTCTGCGGTGCACTATGCAACCGCATAATGGGTATGCGGACCGCATTTCTGCCACATACCCAGGCAGTGTGTTCAGATTTTGGGAGCACTTTTGCAGTCCATTTTGCGGACCGCATTTCCACTATACGATCGCAAAGTGCGATTGCATACCTAACTCGGGCTCCTATTTTTCTAAATTTTAAACCCGACCTCTTCTTCAATAAAACACCCCAACCCCTCATTTTAACCTATTTTCTGAACAAAACTAGAGAGAGGGAAGAGAGAATTCTTGAGAGAGAAAGTCCTACCTTCATCAATTTGATTCTTCAAAGTCACTCGGGCCGGGGAATTTCAAGTAACTGTCTTCATCTCCGTTCTTGTAGGTAAAATCCCCAACCATTTTTCATTGTTTTCAGATTTAAACAAAAAGGGGGATTCTCATGCGTTAATTCTTAAAAATGGAAGTTGAGATACACATGCATGTCCTTTAAAACCTAGAATCTAGTAAGAAAAATTGGGTAGAACTAAAGATTTGCAATGAGGGGTTGATAACCTAAGTAAGTTCGTGCTGAGTTTGTGAACATCAATTCTAAGTTATATATGTTAACTTGTGAACTAGATTGACAGTACTAGGTTGTTGGTGAATTGAAAGTAGAAGTTAAAAAGGGAATTCGATTCCAGGTATGTATTCCTAACATTAACCTTTGTAAAGTCACCTTGTTTGGTGTACGAGTAATTGGTATGTGTTACTTGTGTGGACTATTTGAAAATTCTTGTGATTAATATGCCTTGAATGTTGTTGGTTAAGTCTCCCGATATAATGGTGTAAGTAAATGGAAACAAACCAAGTGTGTGTGTGAATGTGTTTATGTGGTAAGAGCTGTGTAACAAATGATGGAAATAAATCGTAATTGATGCAATTGAAACAACTGTGGTAATATCATACGTGACCTATCGCGAGCAATTATCGTTGTGACTTATGTTGTATACGGGCTGTTGCATATGATGGAAATGGTATTGATGTTTATGAAAATTCTTTGTGAATTGTTGTTATTGTTGTGTGAAATATGATTGTCCGGTGGGATCGGGTTGTGTACCGCAACACGAAGTTATAAGGTGTGGGTTGTGGTGATAAGGGTAGCTGAGGTAATAAGGGTGGTCGAGGTAATAAGGTGGAAAAGTGATCGAAATCATTATTGAAATGAAAATATGTGAAAGTTGTGAAATCATTGATGTGATGAAATAATGTTGAAAGGGGAAAAAGAGAGATTGTGGAACTTGTTTGGCTTTGGTTGTTCCTTTCAAGTGCATTTGATTGTTGATTCTATTACTGTTTGTTATCTGTGTGTTCCTTGATTTTACTTGGGGTAAAGTTTGTTCATACATACCAGTACAATTCAAATGTACTGACGTCCCTTTTTGTCGGGGGCGCTACATTCGTGTTATGATTGTAGATGGTTCTATAGCAGGTACTCCAGCCCACCGACAGTAGAACTCCTCCATTTCCTGCCAGCTGAATTGGTGAGCCCCTTTCCTCTCGGGGCCTTGCGTGGCTCATGCCTCTTATCCTCTTGAAAATTTTATTTTGGTTTTTGCGTAAGGTATAGTCGGAGCCTTGTTACCGGCAAGTATTGTAACACTCCTTTGTATCTCTAGAGACTCTGTAGATAGGAAATGTGGGTTATGTACTTATGTATTTTGGGCAGTATAACTTGTAAACCACGCTAAGTAACTATGTATGTTATGTAAATCTCGTAAGAATGTGTTTAAATTTATAAATGGCTATTTCACTTGTTTAATAGGTAATGGAAACGCAGGGTGTCACGTGGAATAGGAAAGGCACCCAGGTCCGCTTGGCTGGGGGTTACACGGTCGAGCGCCGGTCGCGCCCCTCGATTTTCGGGGCGTGACACGGCTCACCTCCCGCATCTGCGTCTTCTTCTCTCTTCGCCCGTGGCCGCATCTGCAGCTCTATATACGCTTCTGCAAGACTGCATCTGCGGTCCCCTAGCCATAGGTGCGGTTGTGATAGCAATAAAAAACATCAGCTGCCAAACTCAACTTAAAATCTCTCGTCAACCATCCGAACTCACCCCGAGGCTCTCGGGACCTCAACCAAAAGCACCAACAAGTCATATACCACCATCCAAACTTATCCCAATCTTCAAAACACCTCAAACAACATCGAATAAACCAAATCACATCGGATACAAGCCTAAGAATTTCAAAAACTTTCAAATTCCGCTTTCGATCAAAAAGTCTATCAAACCACGTCCGAATAACCTAAAATTTTGCACACACATCCCAAATGACACAACGGACCTACTGCAACTTCCGAAATTCCATTCCGAACCCTATATCAAAATCTCACCTATCAACCGGAAAATATAAAAATGCTAATATCGCCAATTCAAGCCTAAATCTACTCCGGACCTCCAAAACAAATTCCGATAACGCTCATAAGTCCCAAATCACCTAAAGGAGCTAACCAAATCATAAAAATTCCAATCCTAGATTATATACCAACAAGTCAAAACTTGGTTAATTCTTTCAAATTTTAAGATTCAAACTAAGGATTGTTCTTCCAAATTCATTCTGATTATCCTAAAAATCAAAACCGACGATTTACATAAGTCACGATACATCACACGGGGATATTCATGCCCGAGAAATGGCGGGAAAAATGCAAAAGCTCAAAATGACCGATCGGGTCGTTACATCCTCCCCCACTTAAACATACATTCATCCTCGAACGTGCCCAGAGTTGTTCCGGAAACCATCAAATCGATGTGCAACCTTACCATGCACATACACATGGGTGATCCTATGTCAGCCTATCTCATATAGGTCCAATAACACAATGTAACTGAAATTTCACAATCCAACCTAACCCATAAACCTTAGAACCACATTTCCGCTTCTGAAATCATCCATAAGACCAGAATCTCACATTTACACTCTGAATAAGCCTGAACAAGCTTTAACAAACCATACATGCAACCTCAGATGCAATTACATGATATACCACATAACTCGAACACTCGTAGCGATAACTTCTAACCCTAGCAGTTGCCGAAAACAACCGAATGCCGATAATAAGTCTCTTATCAAAAAAAGACTCATTCTAACACTTTTGTATACTGCCATTGATAAATGAAACACGCAGTAAGTCACAACCATTCCTCATATCAACCATTCATGAAGCCACTCCTCCTTTGGCAAGGACCCTAGCAAATTTCTAAACTGAACATCGATATTATCCTTCCAACATGCTGAAACCGAATCATTTTATATTCAATATGGATTCCAATGATCTCATCTAATCCCGCACAACTACTCAGGTGGCATGACACATCAATACAATCTAAAACCATAACTCGTGCAATCTGCGCACCAACAAGCAACAATCCGAACATACTCAAATCATGAAAATGTTTCAAATGAGAGTGTTGTACCACAAGCTCACCAGTACCACCATAACACAATGCAGAGAACCCATCACACATCGTAGAACAAAACACACGAATCAACCCGAAGGGTCATACCTCCACACAACTTTGCTACAATGCGCGACCCTATCCAAACATTGGGCCACATGAAACGCCTCAAGTCACTATGCTCAAAATCGGAAACCACATGCAATTCGATGTCGAGTACCAAACATAAATCATCATAAACCACGGTGAAGCAAATAGCACAACACTACGCAAACTCGAAAGGACATAACTGATACGTTATCCACCAAGCAATACCCAATACTCTTCCCGCTCGAATTCCACTAAGAGACCCCAATAGAACCACACCATATGTGCCTATAACCAACAAATCCTAACGCCTCGCAACACGGAAAAGTAACTCATAGATTACCTCACAACACTAATAGCTCAATAACAACCAAATCAACACATCCCTCAACAATAGCAACTCAAAGTCAACAAAGTCGTCTCGATGCAGAACACACATCCATATAGGTCTACCAATGAACCCCTTATCAAGGAGTCCCTCAAGCTACTCCTTTAACTCTGCTGGTGCCATACACCATGATGCCCGACACCAAACCAATACAAAAATCAACAACCCTGTCCGGTGACATACCTAGCAGCAGGAAACACATCAGAAAAAAATCCCTCATCACCAGAACTGAATCAATGGTAGGAGTCTCTGCACTAACATCCATCACGAAGGCTAAATAAGAACAACCCTTCCCAGCCATCCATTGGGTCTTCAAAAATAAAACCACCCTACTAAAAACATAATCTGTCGAACCTCGCCACCCAATCCGTGGCATCTCCAGTATAGCCAACGTTGCGGCCCTAGCGCAACAGTCCGGAATAACACAACACTAAGACAACCAGTCTATACCCAATATCACATCAAAATATAACATACCAAGCCACAAAGGATCCACTCGGGTCTCCAAACCCCGATAGTCACCATACAAAGCCGATACACGCATCGAGACAACTTTGTGTGTTCAAATACAAAGTATAGCACAACATAATCTATTTATGAGAACTCCTACTCTCCAAATCCATATAGCACACGAATCACCATATCCGATCCCAATTCTGTCTGTCCAAATACATACCACCCCTCTAATACCCAATCATTCCACGAGAGATACTCTAAAAATTCTTCTGTGCCACCAAGCAAACTCGAATATCAGAAGTCGATCCAACAAGACAGAGTCACAATACCAATGATGTATTGTTAACTCAATCACATTGCCCTTTTTGAAACGTATGCCCTCATCAAGCTGCATAAATTAGTGATATCATTTACCTAGTCATCTGAAATTGTTCATGCTACCTAAGAATTTATGACCCTTCCTTTGAGAATGGAAATGTGACCTTGCACATGCAAATTTCAACCCTACACAACATACCGCATATACCATGTCATCCTATGATAAATATGAGAACTTCATAACCCCTTCCGAGCCACAAGTAGCTATGTACTCATTCCGAGCCACAAGTAGCTATGTACTCAACAAGCCATGAACTTTCCATTTGATCCCACCTAGAAGAAAATCACTATACATCACCTGCTCATCACGCCCGTAGAAGATATACATCTCTAACCATAGTAGAAACCATCGAGAACTCTCTGAATTCCATTTGCACAAAACCCAACCGTCAGGACTAAATCCTTCTAACTCAACCATGTTACGCAGGCCCCTAAAACTCAAGAGAATTTTCGCAAAACACCTACAGAAACTCATTACCTCGTAAGCATCCAAAAAACTAATCATATCCCTTACCATGCTGATCTGACCTACTACCAAGATGTCCTATTTATCCAAGTTCCTTCTAAATTACCTTTGAATTAATATCTCTCCTTGCCATAATACTGCAATTCCTTAACCCAGACTCACCACATGAGACCTAAGCATAAAACTACATCGTCTAAGGCTTATAAGCCGTCGAATACTCTCTTAAATATTCCCAAAAGCACCACATTCAAAATACCTACCCTGAGGAGACTTCCTGCGAATCCAAAGCCATTACCTTCGCCTTCCTGATACTGATATATGGATTCCCATAATGATATAGAAAAACCACGACTATTGACACCCTCTAATGCAAACTTCAGTTTCTAGCCAAACATACAACTTGAAACTCTCCAATTATTACATATAAAATCTTGAACCCCTTAGATCCATTCTCGAAAGTCTCTCACTCTACTCAAACTGCAATTAGACCGATCAGACGGACCAGATGACCCATGCTCCATTAGCACTCCGACACCGCAGAATGTAACCCCACCGTAATGCAACCAAACAAATCTTGTTCTATGCACCGTAAATCCTTTGCTGATAATAAATCAAGTCATTCCATGATTCTCATACACCCATAAGTCATAACTTAACCTTTATCAAAATTTCCTTACTCGAGCCATCCTCGCTCTCAACCTCCGTAAACCATAACTGATTCACCAATATGCATTAAATCGGAACGGACATAGAACATAACCATGCAATTAACTAATCAATAGCAGATTCCCCCACTTGGCTCAAAGCCATAGATCAAAACACCCAATAACTCATAATGCATATACTCTATTACTGCTATAATACCGTAGGGAGATTAAACTAAATCCTCCATAAGCTCGTGCAGTATAGACCATTTAGTACTTCAAATCTTGTACAGATATCGCATTCACCCTTGCAACAGTCAAGCCCACTCTCTTAGGCGACCCAAATTCAAATTGCAACACATAGATTTCACTGGTAACAGAGATCTTCCAACAAATCACATAAGGATCACACAACTTCAGAACAACCTGCAGGAGATAACCCACCTTCTTCGCCTTAAACTAACATCTCTTATACCCTTCACACCGTCATAAACATTACCCAGTCACTTAATCTTCCTGAGTCTGAACTCATAACACAACGTGAAATCTACTTTTCTCCCCAACTAGAAAACATGAAAAGATTCTTCACACACCTATAACTTGGGGCTATACCTCAAATCAAGATGGAAATCAAGCACCTAATAGTTCTTCTATCCTCAAGCAGACCCTTCTCGTCTCATTCAAATCATATGAATACATCTCGCAGTCATATCATGCTCATCACATAGTCAACCAGCCATCACTTCCACTAATAGGGACACTACCAAACATATAAGTTCAAAAACACGTGCTCAAACAATCAGTACCTCAATGCTCAAGCTACAGGAAAAACCCGACCTCAAGTCCTCTAGACTGGCCCTACATCAATGCATTCAATGCACAACTGATACCGAGCGCTCATGCATGCATAAAAACGTGTGGAAGGAATTTCAAGAGTTATATTTAAAGCTAAATCAATGACGCATGATAAGAATTCAAGAATGTGGGATTTCCTAAAGGTTCTGCAGCCTCCCGAGGATAAGTACAGATGTCTCCGTACCGATCGGCGAGACTCTACTAAACATGATCATGACTAGTGAGACCTATGTAACCTAGGCTATGATACCAACTTGTCACGACCCTAAAACTGACCCAGTCGTGACAGCGCCTATCGTGAAGCTAGGCCAACTGACACAACTCCCGAATTAACCATTTGATCAATAACAATAATTTTTAAGCCTTTAATTAATCAGATGTCTCATAATAAAAGTCTAAATGAACAGTGCGGAATAAATACACTAGCCCGACATCGGGGTGTCACAAGTCATGAGCATCTACTAATGTCCGAATACAATGAAAAGTCTGAAAATATACTAATTACAGTCTAATGAAAATAAGAGGGAGAATAGTAGTGCTGCGAACGTCGGGCAACTACCTTGCTAATTCCGATGAATCTACCACTGACTAATCAATACACGCTACTGGGTTCAAAAATACCTGAATCTGCACACCATGTACAGGGAGTAATGTGAGTACTCCAACTCAGTAAGTGTGAGCACGTGATTTGGTCCCTAAGCTAATTATTCCCAAAAATTCAAACAAAACAATTTCTTTATTTTTACAATTTTTGTGAATTTTGGTGTCACTTTCTGATAGTTGTTTGCATTTTATTTGTGCATGTTAATTCATATGAAAATACAAAAATATGCATTTAGGATATAAGTTCATATTTTAGGATTAAGTAGGGGTTAATTTGTTTTGGAACAAATTATAAAAATCACAAAAATAGTCCACTTTGCATTTTAATCGTTTTAATTGTGAATTTGCCATGAAATAGGTTTTAAATAATTTTAGAATTTAATTAATTTAGCTTTGACATCTATTAGGATTTTTATTTTTAATTGTGCATCCTCATAAAATTAGGGAAAAATAAAACAAAAATACAAAATGAAAAAAGAATAAAAGAAATAAAAAGAACAAAAAATGGGGGAATAAATAAAGAGGGCTGCTCACAATTGGGCCATTTCAATTAAATTCACGCAGCCCAAAGAAAAAATCAGACCAAACACACCCCAGAAACCGACCCAAACACGTCCCTCTACCCGGTCCGCCCCTCTTTCCCTTGAAACGACGTCGTTTCATTCCAGTTGATCCGGACCGTCGAGGTTATCAGATCTAACGGCCAGGACTTCCCCCTCGTTATTATATAAATGTCCGAAAATAACCCACCCCTCTCAGACCCCCCCTGTCCATCTCTAACCTAAACCATAAAAACCAGCCGCCCCCATATCCTTTCGTTGGAGCTCGCCGGCAGCGACGACGCCAATTACGCCAATGGCCACCAAAATAACACCCCAAACTCCCCTTTTCACCCTCTTTCCGAATATGCAAATGGTTTCCCTCGAATCCACTCAGAATGCTTCGAATATCCATTTTATGTTTTCCGACCATGACACCACCTCGTCCAAATAACATCAAATTCACACCAGGCGTTCACCTCCCTCCCTACATCACGAATCCATGCCCATTTCACTTCGAATGTTCCCCGTTTGTTTCGAATCTTCAATCGAATTCTGACCAAAACCTAATTGCTCCAATCCCTACCAAATCGATACCATACAGTCCATACGGTTGCCTCATGATGAATTCAAGGTCGACGGCATTCAAATCCTTTTGGAATTGGCCGATTTGTAAATCTGAAATGGCAAGTAAGTTCCCCGCTATTGTTTTCCCTTTTTCTTTTCTTTTTAGTAATATTCTAGTTTTATTTTGTTAATAATAAATGATAATCTGAAAATCAACAGAATCTTCTTTAATTCTGTTTTTACTCGTTCCATACCCATCTGATTTTGGTTTAGCCTTTAGATTAGTTCGTCGATTAGTTTAAACTTGTTAATTGATTTTGTAAATTTGTTTGAATGCATTTAGAGATTCATTTAGTTTATGTTCTATTTGCATGATGTGTGTTTTTGTGTTTTGATAGTTTAAATCTGTTAATCTTGATTGTGTAGTTTAAGCTTAGTTTAGATTAATGTAGTTAAATAATTGTTTGGGTATAGCTATGTTATTTTTTTTTTACTTTGATGGTTAAGAGTTAATTTGGATTTGTTCCTCAATAACTGGTAAATCAAGCATATGGACTTGTTTGGTTATAGCTGCGATTTCAGTATAAGTTCAGGGGCAGTTTAGGTAATTGAAATTAGACATGAAAGTTGTAGGTTAGAATAGAAGACCCTAGAATCTTCTAGAATAGGGTCAAGTGTAGGTTTTCAGAAATTGTAAGGTGCTAACTTGGGTAACAAGTTAGAAAGTAAGGGACTAATTGAATAAATAGGTAAGGGTCTGGCATTGAAAACTGAAAACCTGAGGGCTGCCCTCAGCTCTGCCTATAAAAGGCATGCCTAAATGCCTTAATAGGGAGGTTTTTGGAGCCCCAATATTCCCAAAAAAAAAACTCTCCCAGTCCAAATCTGAAACTAAAACTTCATATTCAAATTTTCTCCTAAGTTCTTAGTGTCAAAAGAAAAAATGCAGTAAAAAAAAATCATCAGCAAAAGTACTGTTACATTGAGCTTTTGGCTCAATCTCGAAATTTCAATAGTTGCTCTTGGTCTCATAGCTTGACTCAAATGTGTTGAAATTCAACTGGGGTCTATTAGTTCAATTTGGTTAATTCAAGCTCAATTTCGATTTATTTGGGTGCATTCAGTTGATTTGTGGTCGATATCTCATTTTTATCTGGTTTCGAGTTCATTTTGGGCTGTGATCTCATTTTCTGGGTTGTGAATTTGTGTTTGGTTGATCATCCTTTGGTTTGTTGCGTTTGAATTTTTGTTGACTGACCATTCCTCTATTCCATTTCATAAAACAGGTACCCGTCAAGCCTTTGATGTAGCATTTCCTGTTGAAAGTGAAATAAAAATGAAGATCTATCACTGCTTTGGCTCTACCATTGTGATAGTTTAATTTTACATTAGATTTCTTTGGCTTTGAGCTGTTTGAATACTGTAATTAAAACTTAAAGTGTGAATGGACTGAAATTGTGCTCTATGAGCTATACTGTCATTTGATATGTTTTGAATGTATGAGAGCTTTTGATTTCGAGCATTAGTTGCATTTAGTGTTATGTTAGGATAATGGAATAGTCAAATTAATTGGTTTAACAGTTTGTTTCTTGAGTTTATTTAAAAATAATGAAATGGACCCCTAGTAGCTGCATGCTTTCAATCTGTAATCAAAAAGAGTTGTGCAAATTTTGTCCTAGTCGTGCTAGATTGCCCGGGAAAGGGATATAGTTGCTTTTGAGTATTTCATGTCGTTACCATGCTTATAAGTAGGAAGTAAACAAGATAGCCTGATTCTATTCGTAAAAATTGTTGTAAATTTCAATTAGAACTGGAGTTGTAGAATTCACACATTACTTGCAATAAGTGGTTTGAGTAACCAGTTGTGGTTTGTAGTAAGAAGTCCAGCATTAGCTGAGCAAACTAATAGGCCTGCGGGTTCAGAGGATTCGATCCCTCAGCTCTCTTCCCACACGGCCTGGCCAGCTGTGAGTTTGGGCTGATCTCAGGACCAATCCGGGTTATTAGAGTTTCCGCTTGGGACGCTCGCCATGGGCTGTCTGGGTCCAATGCCCAAGGGTCAATTAGTTTGGTAATACATAATTGATGGGCTTTGGTTTCGTTAAATAATGACTAATTAGGACTCTTTTCTTTATTTCTTTAGAGACAAAAATAAAATAGAAAAATCATAGTCACTTCACGGTTGACCTTTAAATAAAATGATGGGACGAGCCTCGCCAAACAAAATACATAAATTGTGGGGCCCTCAATAAATGGCTATAATAAGAATACGTAGAATTCGGGAGGACCGTTTAGCGAATTTCACGGCTTTTCCCCAAAATAATAATACGCTAGACTCTTTAGGCACGATTTTAATAAAATTATATTCCTAAACTTGGGTGCGTATTGATGCGACCCAAATCCAAATCTCAACGGAGTCAACTGTGTTAACAACCACGGGTGCATTGATTGCGACGTGGTTCGAGACGTATTTTCGCGATGTTGCAATTATTTTAAAATAATGATAAAAGCGGTTTATAAATAAAAGGCACATAAGCTAGCATATACTAAACCCAGATAAAAACAAATACAACAGTTGAGCGACTGTGCTAGAACCACAGAACCTGGGAATGCCTAATACCTTCTCCCGGGTTAACAGAATTCCTTATCCGAATTTCTGATTCGCGGACTGTAATATAGAGTCATATTTTTCCTCGGTTCGGGATTCAACCGTTGACTTGGGACACCATTAATATCCCAAGTGGCGACTCTGAATAAGTAATAACTAAATCCCGTTCTGATTGTCCTTTAATTGGAAAAACTCCTTTACGCCCTTACGAGGTATAGGTGAAAAAGGAGGCGTGACAGCTCCGGCGACTCTGCTGGGGAGATTGAACCCAGAATCTCTGGTTCAGGGTTCAGAATTCGAGCTCAGATAAATTGTTGTATTTGGTTATATCTGATTTTCCTACATGTTTTGTGTTGAATATGCTAAATGCTACCACTTTGATATCATTTGAACTGTATATAAACTGTGCCGACACCCTTCTCTCTTCACCTCCGGGGATGTGCTTACTGGTTGAGACTCCCTATTCTGTTAGTGTCATACCCTGAAATAAAAAAGAGGCTTAGATAAGTTGCAAAGCCGGACGATCTCGCGGGTTCCCGGTACGCAGCACCCTCCTCGACTCGAGTTGTCCGCTCGAGTGCACTGTTTAGAACACATACCCAGGATTTTAACCTAGAATAACTTGACTTCATGACGGATCCCTGGTAGGAGCGCTTAATTGCATCATGCTGCATTTAAGTTAGGGGACTCAACACGGGGGTTGGGTCCGTCTAGGGCTAGCAAACTGAAATGAAAAGACCATCCTGATGCATCCTATTTGTTCTGTACATATATTTGTTTCAAACCATCATGTTGACCGGCTTTTGAATCTCGGGAATGTTGGAAAATTGAGAAAAAGAGTAAAAAAGGAAAGAGAGAAATAACAGTTAGGGGGTTAATTGATTATTTTAGAAAAACCAATGATCAAATACTGGCGAAACTCTGTCGAAATTTTGAGAAAATGAAAAGAAAAATGCTTTATTAGTCTGTTTTACTAAAAGCAAAAGAAAAATATAAAAAGAGTTTTTATTTTTGGAAAACTGTTTGTTGAAAAGGAAAAGGAAAAAGAGTCTTTATTTTAGTTTGGGAAAAATAGGTTGTTTCTTGTTTGTCGAAATTGAAAAAGAAAAAAAGAGTTGTTATTTTGTCTTGTTTTCAAAATACAGAAAAGGAAAAATAGTTTGTCTTGCCATGGAAAATGAAAAAAAGGGTTTTTTTTCAAAATATAGTTAGTTTCTTTGCCCGAACTACGCAGGTTTGATTCTCATAGGGCGTGAGATACGTAGGCAACCCTCATCGGGTCCAACCTCCCCTTTGCAAAAAAAAAATATAGCAAAAAAAAAATATATCAAATTTTTAATTTTCGTCATAAATAAGTTAGGTGATGCCGTTTTGTCAAAATAGCCGAATGTTCCCGAAAGGGACGCCGGAAGGCTGACTTTGCAAAGACGACCATTTTTAGTCATTTTGATTATTGACCGGTTGACTTTCACAGCCTTAAGATCTTCGTTCTTGGGAGTGCTGAAAGGCCGTGTTCGAAAGCCGAGTCTTTCATTTTAAATTTGGGAAAGTGAAATAGTTAATTTTGTTTTGAGTCAAATAAAAGTTTTGTTTTTACATAAAACACTTTAATAAATGTGCAAGATGAGCACGATGCAAAATGAACCTTTCTCAATAATGACTAAAATCCCTTTCGAGTTGCGGCTATGGTGGAACGATTGAGGCAAAGAAGGACAAGACGAAGTCAAGAAATATCTGAAAGGTCTCACGGGCTTATTGGAAATCAAGCCTCGGGGTGATATTATAAGAGCATTGGTCACTTGTTGGGACCCGGCGCACAATGTCTTCCACTTCTCAGATTTTAAACTCACCCCAACTCTGGAGGAAATCACCGGTTACATCGGAAATGTTGAGGTTCGGTTAAGAGGAAAATATCTGGTTGCTCCAAGAGCCCTCACGGTGCATCGGTTTTTAGACTCATTAAAGATACCCAGGACAGTCCATAATCCAGATTTGGCAAAAGGCTTCTGCACTTTGCGCTTCATATACGAGAGGTACGGCCACGTGGGAGGGTTTAACAAGACGGACATCAAGCTGTGCAGTAAAAATAACCATCAAAAATGGGATGAGCACAGACGGGTGGCTTTCATGATAACCTTTTTGGTCCTCTTGGTGTTCCCAAGGAAAGATGAGAATATTGATATAAAAGTAGCTGGGGTCGTCAGTACCTTGCTTACTCAAGATGAAAGCACTCTTGCGCCTATGATCGTGTCTGACATTTTCCGGGCTCTCACTGCTTGCAAAGCCGGAGGCAACTTTTTTAAGGGGTGTAACTTGTTGTTGCAAATGTGGATGACCAAGCATCTATGCCACCGTTCCCAGCTCTTGAGTTATGGCTTGTCTGACAAAACCTGTATAGGAGAGTTTTACACAAGGATTGACGGGGTTAGTCTGCCAGAAGGAGTAACAGCGTGGATATCATACTTTTGTACTCGCACGAATAGTCAGATACAGTGGACGTTGGGATGGTTGCCTGTTGAAGAAATCATATACATGCCAGCAGCTAGGTCGCATTTTCTTTTAATGAGACTTAAGAGCATCCAGCCTCATGCTCCATGTCAGTTTCTGAGACAACTCGGGAGATGCCAAACAGTGCCACGGGAGGAAGATCTTAGTGCTCAAGTAATTGAGATTAGCCCTGACGGACAGTTTCCCGAAGCAAAAGTCCGCGGGATTTGGAATGAATGTCAATATCTACAAGCAAATACTTGTGTGCAGGGTCGGGCCAAAGGAGAAATGTCGCCGAAATACCTCGCATGGTACAGAAGAGAACTTGAGCATCAGAGGCCAGCTAAATGACCCCACATCCAGGATTTCACGGAATCATCACAAGAACAATGGGGTTGGCTAGCAAAAGAAGAAGGCTATCAGGCTGAAATCGGCAAGCTGAAACAACAGATTGGAGCTCTGAAATTTGAGAACAGTGTGCAAGTTGTTGATGATCATGGAGAAAAGAACAGGTTGGCCCAAGAAAATGAGGCGCTTAGGGCCCAAATCCAGCAAATGAGGGTAGCTACCAATAACCAATAAAGGAGCCGGTCGGACGAGCGGTTGATAAAGGGGTTGAAAAAGGAAATCAGCGAGTGCCGGGATGAGCTGGAAAAATCTGAAGGCACAATAGCAGGACTCCGTGCACAGTGGGTAAAAAGAACAGAAAAACACATCCATTACATGCAACAATTAAAGAAGGATTATGAAAAGACCATTGCTAGTCTGAAAAGAAAAGTGGTCACCCTTGAGGATAAGGCAGCTAAGCAAGCTAAAGCTTTTGAGACCGAAAGCGGACACTGCTATGACTTACTGGCCCGAATGGAAGTAGAAATACAGCAGCTGCAGGATCAACATCTTCAGGATTCTCATGTGTTGGAGGCTCGCAATAATCAAGTAGGGCGATTGCTTATAGAAAAGGGTCGAACAAGAGACAGGATTGAGACCATTGCCCACGCCATCCTCAGGAGATGTCGGGCATGTGAAGACATGACCCGCGCTACCTTCTTTTCAGCAGTAATGATTTATTTCAAGCGAACCATGTATGAGCTGGAGCAACTTGAAAGGTATTTGGCACCTAAGCCCGCGGCACCCACTTTTGAAGCACTAATGTATTCATAGATCGAGTCTGTATTTTCCATTCTAGAGTTTGTTGTTTGTCAGTCTGTTTTCTTTTTGCGTCCAAGTATGCTAGTATGTTCGGAGTTTGTATTTTGAGTTTAGTTGGAGTCTGTTATTTTCCATTTCAAAATGTTTAGTTTGTAATATAATGTTTTAGTATTGAAAGTCTGAAAATTCCCAAAAATTTGTTCCTTTATTTTGGCACTTATTTTCACGAACCACGTCTGGTCTGATTCGTGCGGGGTCACGATATGTAGGCAATCTCCATAGGATTCGACCGTAACCAAGTAAAGAAAAAAAAACAAAGAAAGGGAAAGAAGAAAGGGAAAAGCGGAAAGACAAGAGAAAAAAAAATGAATGAAAATACGAGAAGAGAAAAAAAAAGAGGAAAAACAAGAAAGGAATAGAATAAAGGAGGAAGGAAAGGAAAAAGAAAAAAAGAGAAAAGAAAGAGAGAAAAGAAAACAAAAAGAAAAGAGAAAGCTTACATTTGGAACTACGGAAATGTCGGGATGACGCATGTGGTCGAACAAATGCATAATAGAAATGGTTAACTGTATAGATGCATTCATGCCCAATGTGCGGTTATCCGATCTGTTAAAGCCTAATTGCTAACGAAATTGTTGTCTAAATATGTGAGTCCAGGCAGGTGGTTAGTTGTTCGGCATTCTGGCAACCCATCCATACAATACCCGATCTATAGATAAAGTGAACATGACTGGCCCGGAATCTGATACGAGTATCGCTGACCCATCGAAAGAAGTAGAAGAAATGGACGTTCATGCAATGAGGGAGGAAATGTATAAGCTGAAGCAACAGATGGCTGAAATGTACCAAGCCTGGGCGAAGGGGTATCCGCCGCCAGTTTATCCCGCTAACCCCGCTTATATCCCACCATTGGTTCAGCCTCAGGAGCCACCCACTGTGAATTCATCTCCAGCATTTCCCCTCTACCAACAATGCCAAGGCACCACTTCTCATACATCACAGGCTCCTCCATCCAAACAAGTCTCATACCCTCCTCCACCAATCACTCCCGTTTTTGTGGCACCTCCGCCTATTACCCTACACTGAACCCCTAGTGAACCTCTTTTCCAGACACACGACAACCAGTATTATCCCCCTGAGCCCAACTTCAAAGTACCAGAACCCTACTCTTATACCCCTCATCTTGATCTCACGGCAGGCATCGAGAAGCCGCCCAAAAACCCTGAGCAGGAGGAGATGATCAGAAAGGTCAAAAGCCTGGAGAAATCATTCCGATACATGAGGGGGTTAGGGGTCCAAGTAAGTGTGGCCTGTAAAGATTTATGTCTGTTCCCAGATGTTTAGTTACCGGCCGGGTTCAAGATGCCTAAATTTGATTTGTACGACGGGCATGGCGACCCAGTAGCACATTTAAGGGGATTCTGTAGCAAGATGAGAGGAGCAGGAGGGAGAGATGAATTGTTGATGGCATATTTCAGCCAAAGTTTGAGCGGATCAGCGTTGGAATGGTACACTAGACAAGACCATAGCAGGTGGTACACCTGGGATGACTTGGCCCAAACCTTCACCTGTCAGTTTCAATACAATCTTGAAATCATCCCAAATCGACTGTCATTGACAAAGATCGAGAAGAAGCCCGGTGAGAGCTTTCGAGAATATGGGTTCCGTTGGAGAGAGCAAGTGGCGAGGGTTGGCCCCCTGATGAAAGAGAGTGAAATGGTTGATTATTTCTTGCAGGCTTTGGAGCCCACCTATTTTGGTCATTTGGTGTCAGTAGTGGGCAAGTCATTTAATGAAGTCGTGAAAATGGGAGGCATGGTTGAGGAGGGACTCAAATCCAATAAGATCATGAGCTATTCAGCAATCAAAGCAACCACCCAAGCCATTCAAAACGGTACTGGGGGTGTGCTTGGGAAGAAGAAGAAAGAAGAGGTTGCAACTGTCGAATCCCGAGTATGGTCCAAGTCTAGAAGCCCTTCACCTATTACAACAAACCTAGACCCCACCACTTAAATTACTCGTATACCTCATATGGCTCTCCTCAACACTATTATCCACCACTAGAGCCACACTTTTCCGTCCATCATGCCCAAACTTATACCCAGCCTCCGGCTCATGCGCAATGGCGTGCGCCGGCTACCCAAAACACATACCCAGATCCACAAAACACATATCCACACCCGAGGGCTTATAGGCCAGGATCCGGCTTCCGCCCAAACCCGGCTTTCAGAAACGAGAGAATGCAGAAACAGAAAACATCCACTCCGTTGGGAGAATCCTATACCACTCTTTTCCACAAACTGAGACAGGTAGGCCTGTTGAACCCGGTTGAGGCCAAAATGCCAAATCCCCTTCCTAGAAATCTGGACCATTAAGTGAGCTATGAGTATTGTTCAGGGGCCCCCGGGCATGATACTGAGAAATGTTGGAGATTGAAAACTGTTGTGCAAGAGCTTACTGACACAAACAGAATCGAGGTTCAGGCCTCGGAGGCGCCGAATATCAACCAGAACTCGTTGCCAGTGCATCATGAGGCCAACATGATTGAACTAATACATAAGGGAGCAGAGTTTAAGAAGCCCTCACAGGCAGTCATGACGATTCGTTCTAGTGAAGCCAAAGTGAATGAAAAGTTAGCTAGTGGGAAACCATCAGTTCACTTGAAAAGAATAGACAACAAGCCAGTTGTGGTGATGGGGAAAGTATCTTCTGTTGTTGCGAAGAAACCAGAGCCGATCAAGGTAGTGGTTCGGGGAGTATCAAGCACACCTGCGGCAGTCGTGAAAGGGGCTCACATAGAACCAGTTGTCATTAAGCTAGTAACCCAGTTACCAGTGATTGACAGTAAAGTCGTTCCGTGGAAGTATGAACAGGTAGTTGTGACCTACAAGGGGAAGGAAATCAAAGAGGAAGTCTGTCAAACACAAGGTTTAACTCGCTCGGGATGTTGTTTTTCCCCCTAAGAGTTGAGAAAGGCTAGGGCTCCCAAGGAAAATCCGGCGCTAGTTAAGAAAGATATTACGGAGGAAGAGGCAGAAGAGTTTTTGAAAAAGATGAAAGTGCAAGATTATTCTATTGTTGAGCAGCTAAGGAAAACGCCAGCCCAAATCTTGTTGCTTTCATTACTTATCCACTCGGATGAACATCGCCGGGCTCTGATGAAGATATTGAACGAAGCTCATGTCCCTGATAAAATTTCAGTGAATCATTTGGAGAAAATCGCGAACAAAATCTTTGAGGTAAACAGAGTGACATTTTCTGATGATGAATTGCCCGTGGAGGGTACAGAACATAATAGAGCTCTTTATTTGACCGTGAAATGTGAAGATTCGGTAGTCACTCGAGTACTAATTGATAATGGGTCCAGTGCCAATATCTGTCCTTTGTCTACATTGAACAAGTTGAAGGTTGATGATGACAGAATTCATAAGAATAGCATCTGCGTTCGGGGGTTTGATGGTGGTGGTACAGACATAGTGGGTGACATCATACTTGAATTGACAATTGGTCCGGTTGAGTTCACCATGGAGTTTCAGGTGTTAGACGTGGCGGTGTCTTATAATTTTCTGTTGGGGCCACCATGGATCCATGCTGCCAAAGCAGTGCCTTCTACACTACATCAGATAGTCAAATTCGAGTGGGATAGACAAGAGATCGTAGTACATGGGGAAGACAACATGAGCATTGTAAGTGATGCCATCGTACCCTTCATAGAGACTGATGATGATAAAGGGTCGTGGGTTTACCAGGTTTTCGATACAATCTCGGTAGAAAAGGTTCCTGAAGGAAAAAGCGTCCCGGTCCCCAGAATAACAGCTGCAACTGTCATGGTAGCCTCTGAAATGTTGAAAAACGGGTTTGTACCAGGCAAAGGGTTGGGTACTGATTTGCAAGGTATTGTTTAGCCAGTTTATTTGCCCAAGAATCTGGATACCTTTGGGATGGGTTTCAAGCCTACGGCGGCGGATGTAAGACGAGCCCGCAAGATGAAGAAAAGAGGCTGGGTTCTTCCCAAACCAATTCCAGGTCTGTCCAGGTCCTTCGTCAGGCCTAGTATCGGGAAACAATTATTGGCAAAGGTGTCGGATCCACTGATTGGTGCGGATGGGAAATTGGAGAAAGGGCTTGAGAAGGTATTTGCTGAGGTGAGCATGATTGAGGCCGGGGAAGGGTCGAGCAAAGAAGATATATAGTACATCGGTCCACGTGCTAATGTCAACAATTGGGAAGCCATTCCTCTTCCATCTCGGAGGGAGTTGCGGTAGTGGGTTTTGTTTTCCTTTTGTTCACCTGGATTATTCCAGGGTTTGTAATTTAGTTGCTATGTTCCGTCTGTTTGGATGAGTTAAAACCCTGTTATCTTTACATTCAATGAAATGCAATTCCTTTTAGTTCTTAATTCCTAATTTTGTTTCCATTTCTTTTTCTTTTCTTTTCTGTAAAGTTCTCTTTATGTTGATATCGATGACATGACATGCATGAGGAATCTTCGGCCCAGTTTTAAAAGCCAATCTAACTCAAAAATAATAGTGCAAGAAATCGAGTGTGATGATGAGGTGGAATATGATAATGACGAGGCCTATGAGGAAGTTAGTAAAGAATTAAGTCACTTTGAAGAAAAACCCAAACCTAACCTAAATGACACAGAAGCAGTTAATCTAGGGGACCTAGACAATGTTCGTGAAACTAAAATAAGTGTTCATTTAGAGTCACAACTCAAGGAAAGGATAATCAAAGTATTGTTCGAGTACAAGGATGTTTTTGCATGGTCGTATGATGATATGCCGGGACTAAGTACCGATTTAGTGGTTCACAAATTACCCACTGACCCGGCATTCCCTCCTGTCAAGCAGAAGTTGAGAAAGTTCAAAACGGACATAAGTGTAAAGATCAAAGAAGAGATTACCAAGCAGTTCGATGCGAAGGTCATTCAGGTTACACGGTATCCCACCTGGTTAGCTAGTTTTGTGCCTGTGCCAAAGAAAGATGGCAAGACCAGGGTGTGTGTCGATTATCAGGATCTTAACAAGGCAAGTCCAAAAGACAATTTTCTGCTGTCGAATATCCACATATTGATTGATAATTGTGCCACACATGAGATTGGTTCTTTTGTGGATTGTTACGCGGGTTATCATCAAATTTTAATGGACAAGGAAGATGCAGAAAAGACGACATTCATCATGCCATGGGGAACATACTGCTATCGGGTCATGCCGTTTGGTTTGAAAAATGTTGGGGCAACTTATATGAGGGCAATGACAACAATATTCCATGATATGATACACAAGGAAATCGAGGTGTATGTGGGCGATGTGATTGTAAAGTCTAGACAGCAATCTGACCATGTCAGGGATCTGAGAAAGTTCTTCCAAAGGCTTTGCAAGTACAATCTCAAACTTAATCCTGCAAAATGCGCGTTTGGGGTGCCGTCTGGAAAGTTGTTGGGGTTCGTAGTCAGCCGCCGGGGTATTGAACTGGATCCATCAAAAATCAAGGCCATCTATGAATTTCCACCTCCGAGGAACAAGACCGAGGTGATGAGTTTGCTGGGGAGATTGAATTATATCAGCAGGTTCATCGCCCAGCTCACGACAACTTGTGAGCCTATCTTTAAGTTGTTAAAGAAAGACATTGTGGTCAAGTGGACAAACGAATGTCAGGAGGCGTTTGATAAGATAAAGGGGTATTTGTCAAATCCACCCGTGTTGGTTCTGCCAGAACCAGGGCGACCTTTGATTCTATATTTAACGGTATTGGACAATTCGTTCGGCTGTGTATTGGGTCAACATGATATCACTAGAAGGAAGGAGTAGGTCATCTATTACCTCATCAAGAAGTTCACACCCTACGAGGTTAAGTATACTCATCTTGAAAGGACATATTGCGCCCTAACTTGGGTGGCACAAAAGCTGAAACACTATTTGTCATCTTATACTACTTACCTCATATCTCGTTTGGACCCGTTAAAGTATATATTTCAGAAGCCTATGCCAACAGGGAGGCTTGCAAAGTGGCAGATCCTGCTCACAGAGTTTGACATTGTCTACGTGACTCAGACTGCGATGAAAGCACATGCCTTGGCGGACCATCTGGCCGAGAATCCGGTTGATGAAAATTATGAACCTTTGAAGACTTATTTCCCTGATGAAGAGGTGATGCATGTTGAAGAGTTGGAATAAGTTGAGAAGCCAAGATGGAAACTTTTCTTTGATGGGGTCGCAAACATGAAAGGCATGGGAATAGGAGCGGTGCTTATTTCTGAAACAGGGCAACATTACCCTGTTACAGCTCAGCTTCATTTTTATTGTACGAACAACATGGCAGAATATGAGGCATATATCTTGGGGTTGAGATTAGCTGTAGATATGGGTGTCCAGGAACTCTTGGTCATGGGTGACTCGGACCTACTGGTACACCAAATTCAAGGAAAATGGGAAATACGCAACTCCAAATCATGAACAGGGTAGTTCTTCTCATGGGGCTTCAACTGACGAGAAGCATAAGCAATAACTCTACCCTCCGATGCGTTGGCTACTCTGGCATTGATGTTACACCTGGGATAAGGCTTACGTGGACCCTTTGCTGATTCAGGTTCGCGATCAGCACGCTTATTGTAATGTAGTGGAAGAGGAAGTTGACGGTGAGCCGTGGTTTCATGACATCAAGGAATATATCAGGATGGGTGTGTATCCGATATAGGCCACAGGTGATCAGAAATGAAAAATTCGACGGTTGGCAAGCGGGTTTTTCCTTAGTGGAGGAGTGTTGTACAAAAGAACTCCAGATCTCGGGTTGTTGAGGTGCATGGATGCGAGGCAGGCCACATCTATCATGACTGAGGTACATTCGGGAGTCTGTGGACCGCATATGAGCGGATATGTTTTGGCAAAGAAGATCCTACGGGCAGGTTACTATTGGCTTACTATGGAGCGAGATTGTATCAGTTTCGTACGTAAATGTCATCAGTGCCAAGTGCATGGAGACTTGATTCATTCTTCGCCATCAGAACTACATACGATGTCCGCACCATGGCCTTTTGTTGCCTGGGGCATGGATGTTATTGGGCTAATTGATCCAGCATCGTCAAATGGGCACAGGTTTATTCTGGTAGCTATAGATTATTTTACCAAATGGGTGGAAGCTAAGATGTTCAAGTCTGTGATCAAGAAAGCTGTTGTAGATTTTGTGCATTCGAACATTATTTGTCGGTTTGGGATACCGAAGGTGATTATCACAGACAATGGGGCTAATCTTAATAGTCATCTGATGAAGGAGACATGTGAGCAGTTCAAGATTACTGATTGTCATTCCACTCCATACCGCCCTAAGGCAAATGGTGCGGTTGAGGCAGCCAATAAGAATATAAAGAAAATACTCCGGAAAATGGTGGAAGGATCTAGACAGTGGCATGAAAAGCTGCATTTTGCATTGTTGGGATACCGCACCACTGTTTGTACTTCGGTAGGGGCAACTCCTTACTCTTTGGTGTATGGCACGGAAGCAGTGATACCTGCAGAAGTGGAAATCCCGTCTCTTAGAATCATTGCGGAGGCCGAGATCGATGATGATGAATGGGTGAAAAGCCACCTTGAGCAGTTGAGTTTGATTGACGAGAAGAGATTGGCATCCGTGTGTCATGGTCAGCTCTACCAGCAAAGAATGGCAAGAGCGTACAAGAAAGAATGGGCACACGTATTTTGCCTCATTGGGCCGAAGCAAAAGGAAAGTTTGCTTCAAATTGGCAGGGACCATTCGTCATAACCAGAGTGTTGTCTAACGGTGCACTATATCTGATAGATGTGGAAGGAAAATTTGTAGAAATGACCATCAATTCTGATGCGGTCAAGAGATACTATGTATAATTTCTTTTTTTTGAGTGTACTTGTTTGTATTTGGCATATTTTAAAGATTGAAATGACGAAGGCGTTTTGTTCTGCTATCTAAACATTTTTACCCCTTGTCATCCCCTTTGAGCCTTATTTATTCTCTTTCGCATCCCACTTTTGGAATCAATGGCACCATTAAGAAACACGAGTGCGGAAGAAAAGAAAATGAAAAGAAAAAGAAAAGAAAGAAAAGTGACAAAAAAAAGGAGAAAAGAAGGAAAAGAAAAGAAGAGGAAAATTGAAAGTGAAAAGAATAAAGAAAAAGAAAGGAAAAAGAAAAGAAAATGAAGAAAAGAAAGGAAAAGAAGAGCACAAATGAAAAAAACAACAGCGTAGTCTCTATGACGTGAACTATGTTTGACTTGATCCCACAAGGGTACGTAGGCAGCCTCGCTGAGGTTCAGTCATACCAAGATAAAAATCCAAAAGTCCCCAAGCAAGAAAGTGGGGCAGAAGTTGTGGTTGTTGTAAAAGAAATTGGATTCCGAAAGTTGTAATTTTAACCCATTTTGAAATTGTTTTGAGCCTTCCATACCCTTTCTTTATAACCCCGTCCAAAGCTCACATTACAGTCTAAAGAAAGACCTTCTGATCAGTCTTTGGGGAATGCCAAGTCAAGCAGGTAAAAGTAATTCCCGTCAGGGGCAACACTCTGGTACAAGTAAGGAGAGAAATTAAAATGAGAGAGTCTTATTGGTGAAAACCTTCACGGGAACCGTAAGGCAATAGGAGTTGAGAGAAATTAAAATGAGAGAGTCTTATTGGTGAAAACCCTCACGGGCACCGTAAGGCGAAAGTGAGTTTGAGAGATGAACGAGTGAAAGAGGTATGCTGGTGCAAATCTTTCAAGGACCCGCAGGATGAACAGGGTTAAGGTTTGGGTAAAGTAATCAAGTGACGGAAATTCTGGGGCAAAAAAGTGAGGTGACCAAGAGCTGGTTAGTTGGGCAGATTGGGCCTATTAGTCCGAAATGCATGTCATGACCATTGGTACCAGCTCTTCCGGTCAGATAAATTTCTTTCCCTTTTCCTTTTGTAGCAGTCATCTGGCTTTGGATTCTTCTTATCCTTAACCCGCAAAGTCATTGCATTTCACTTTCTTTTGGGTTCGTTTGTATAAGATGTTTTAATGTCAGTCTTATTCAAAGCAAGTTAAAGCTCACTACCGGCTTCTACATTTGCAAAGCACAGCATGGTCAGAGCGTACTAAGGATAACGTGATGTGAGAGGGGGTTACAAGGAATCACCGGAAGTGTCATCGGTAGAATGGCTTGGTAATGTCATGTGAGATGCAAAGGTTTGGATAAAGGGGTCAGAGGCAAATCAATAACATGAGTATGAAATACTCGGTTCGTCAAACGTCAGGGGTTTCGAAGGTCATTCAGAAAGTCAAAGCGGTTCAGGGTAGTTCAGGAAGCCAGTTGGAACAAAACAATGCATTAGAAAGACCTCCAGCAAGAATGCCACCAACTAACCACCATTTTTTAACTGACAAATTTTCTTTGATTAAAACAGGGGTAGCAAAGTTCGTTTGTTTCAGGGGAACTCTCTGTGGAGAAAGGCAGTCACCAAAAAAGTTTGCTTTTTGATTTTCAGGACCCTCCTGGAAAATGGGACCTAGTTTAAAGTTCAGAAATAGCATAATCTAGCTTAAATGTATCCCAAAAGAATATAAGTTAGCTCAGAAGTCGGCATGTTCAATAAAGGATTCAATTAGGAGTTTCCAGGACCCTCCTGAATAATGGGACTTAGCTTTAAGA
Organism: Nicotiana tabacum; assembly: GCF_000715075.1. NCBI lineage: Eukaryota > Viridiplantae > Streptophyta > Magnoliopsida > Solanales > Solanaceae > Nicotiana > Nicotiana tabacum. Next base: position 46,865,523 of record NC_134089.1, on the reverse strand, counting down.
TTTCAATTAGATAACAACATTTACCGTAAACTCTGTTGTAGGGTAGTATAATTCAGACATGAAAGTTGTCACCCTTAAGATAAAATTTGACCTTTGATTTTCAGGACCCTCCTGGATAATGGGGAGTAGTTTAAAGATCCTCTTAGATAGCAAGATTTAGCAGAAGTCACACCCGTAGAAGATATAACTTAGATTTTAATCCAACGTTTAGTTAAGAGTTGTCAGGACCCCCCTGAATAATGGGACCTAGCTTTCAAATCCTTAGTAATACTTGGTAATATGGTTTTGTTACAACCCATATCCACATGTGTTAGTTAATGCCATATATTAGTTAACATAAATCCAAGAAGGAATTATCTTTTGAGATGATAAGAAGTCAATCCTATTGGTCTTAAGTGATACAAGAGTGTATAAGGGTGATTAACCAGTATTAGAAGTTAAACGAATCAAGGATGTTGTAACTCGAATTTTCAGGTAATCTAGCGGTGCTTAATACACTCAAGAGGTCATTTATGAAGGTATTTTAATCATATAATATCCGTATCATAAGTCTTGAAGTCAAACGAGTTATGAAACAAAAGTCGACAAAAGTTGTCGCAACTTAGGTTCATAATTTTACTTAAACATTACGTCAAATGTTTCTAATCTTTTCTCATAATTTACAAGGAATTACGGGGTGATCTACCAACACAATTAAAGATCTATGAGTCTAGTTTCCAACGCATTAAACCGTACATCGATACGATTTCGGAGTAGAGATATATTCGCGTTTTCGCGAGACTGCGCCAAGCACCTCTCTATGGGGCCCACTAAGTCGGTTTAAGATATTTGGACCTATATAGGATGACTCCAACCCGTTTTAAGTCATTTCTTTTCACTATTTTCAGACCTTAGAACCCTAGGAACATCCTCTCAAGGTTCTCTCAAGATTCAAGACCCAAAAAAGGGCAAACAACACAAATCAAGTGTCGGGAATTCCGTGGCGCTAGTAAGTCTCTTGTTCTTCTTGTTGTTGCTCATTTTTGTGTCATTTCAGCTCGTGTGGGAGGTTATTTTAAAGGGTTTATGTTCTGTAAATACTCCCTCATGTTCTTAATATCAATCTTAGGTGATTTCAAGCCTTCTAAAGTGATTCTAGTGCCGAAAAACACTAATTGATCGCTAGTTTCGCCTTTTTGTTGTTGTGGCAGCATTGGAGGGATATTTCATGGAATTTAAGGTCAAATTGGAGTTTTTCTTTCTGTATAAAGGTAAGGAACCTCTTACTCTATATGTATTTAAGATTATCCAAGTTGCAGCTAAGCCATTGAAGCTAGAACTTGTGAAATATATGTCGAAAGGCTTGGAAGTAATGTTATTGTTTGGTGGACTGTTTTGTGTTGTTGTTGGGATGCATATTTTACTACTATCTTGTGGAGTTTTGGAGGAGGAAGTGTGTGGAGAAATACCATATATATGTAGGGTTATGGGCTGATAGTTATTCGTAACATTTCCAGGTTGTTTGACACGACTACGGTGGTCGTCGTATGTATGGAGTGATTAGGCTGTGTGTGGACTATTTTGGGAGGCTCAATATGTTTATTATTGATGTTGTTTGGGCTGTTTGGTGACTGTTTTGAATGGTGTGAGGTCATATATATAGGGGAGGTGTTGTCCGTTTCATCGTAAAATAGGTTGTGGTCGATACATAATAGTTATGACGCTTAAATGATAACGATAGTATCGTTTCTCTTATTGTAGACTAAGGAGTTTTGACAATTGCATAGCTTGAGATTGGGGCAGTATATACAAGGTATGTGAGGCTATCCCTTTCCTTCTTTTGCACGACTCCGATTGTACATAATGTAATGAATGAGCTTCCAAGATACTCTACTCTTAGAAGCTAGCAGTACTTACATTGTTTTCCCTCTTATGGAACGATTGATGTTAATGTTGCTTCTCTTATTCTTATGTTATCAATGTTGTTCGTACTTCCTAAATCTTATAAGGTTCATAGTGAAGAGTTAGTCCTAATAACGCGTACAGAGGATACCGACCTTACGTCACTCCGAAAGGTTTAGAATGTGATTCCATGAGTCGAGCATGCATTATATATATGTATCTATTTTACTCTATCGAGCCAAGCTATAGTTGGCCGGGTACGGCACCTATTGTGCAACCACTGATCAGTTGGGTCTTACCGAGCTCCACGTGGCCGGGTACGATTCTACCGAGCCTATTATGGCCGGGTACGATATGATGATGATGATGCCCACAGAGGCGAATGCTTTAAAGGTTTATGTGTTTATACATATGTATCATGCATTTCATGTAAGTATCCCTCAGAGGTACTAAGATGTTACAGGTGGTATATTCTTTATCCTTGCTTACATTACTGATCGTATTTATGGTTCCTTGCCTTACATACTCAGTACTTTATTCGTACTGACGTCCTTTTATTTGTGGACGCTGCATGTCGTGCTGCAGGTCCTGATAGACAGACAGGTGCAGCTCCCCCACCACAGTAGACTGTCCAGTTCAGCGGTGATTGGCGAGATCCCTTCTCCGGATTTGCCTTGGTCTTGGTATGCAATTTTTGTTATAGACATTATGGGTATGTCGGGGCCCTGTTCCGGCTTTGTTGCAACACTTATGTTCTTTTAGAGGCTCATAGACAGGTGTCGGCTCATGTATAGTTTGGTATTCCTTGTCGGCTAGTTTTTGTTGTATAGTCTTTCATAGTAGCGTGGTAGCTCATACCTTATATGTAGTTTCTTGATTGTCTGGTCATCCCTTTCTATGTATGTTCATGCCGTCATATTTTATTGCTGGTTGTCCATGATCTAGGTCTACCATTTATATTGATCTCTTTAGCCTTAAAAGATAATAATGAAGGTTAGATGAAATGTACGTTGGTGCTCGGCAAGTGTGGTCGGGTGCTAGTCATGGCCCTTCAGTTTGGGTCGTGACAGGTTTAGTTTTACAATCACATCTGCCCCAGCCACCAAACTGGGGCAGAAAAAATTCTTTGTTTTGTCTTTGGTGAAGTCAGGAGCCCGCCTGGAGAGCAAGGAATACTTTCAAGCGCAGCAGTCAGGAGCCCGCCTGGAGAACAAGGGAGTGCAATTTAAGTTTTAGATTTCAAATTATTTGTTTTGTCTTTGGTAAAGTCAGGAGTCCGCCTAGAGAGTAGGGAATACATTTCAAGTTGAAGTCAGGAGCCCGCCTGGAGAACAAGGGAGTGCAATTTAAGTTTTAGCTTTCAAATTCTTTGTTTTGTCTATCTTGAAGTCAGGAGCCCGCCTGGATAACAGAGGAATACATTCAAGTTCAAGTTCAGCAGTCAGGAGCCCGCCTGGATAACAGAGGAATACATTCAAGTTCAAGTTCAGCAGTCAGGAGCCCGCCTAGATAACAGAGGAATGCATTCAATTTCAAGATTCAGAAGTCAGGAGTCCACATGGAGAACAGAGACATACAGTTCAAGTTTCATTAATCGGGAGCCAACCCGTACAACAAGGGAATACATTCAAGTTCAGCAATTTGAAGAAGGGAGCAATACCTCAGTTTGTAGTGGCAACAAGGGATTTTACCAAGAAAACACAAGACAACAAGGCAACGAGGAAGTACAACAACAAGTTTGAATAATTTAGATAGGATTTTGTAATTCATAGGTCATACTTTAGTTTAGCTTCTTTTATTTTGCCATGGTGTAATAAGGAAGGTCAGCAAGCAGTAGCAGCAGCAATCGCAGTGAAATCATAGCTCCAGGTAGTTCCAGCTACCAGACACTCCTGAACTACACTGACCTGATTCCTGTTTAGCTCAGGATATGTAGGCAACCTCTGAAGCAGGGTGAGGTCAACTTTTTCAAAAAATGCTTCACACGGAATATGCGAACGGGCAAAAATCGCTCGTTTCCGCTCACTTATCTTTGCACGAAAACTCTTCGTGTTTACGGGCAAAGAGGGGCAGTTGTGAGAACGTGATTTGTGCCCTAAGCTAATTATTCCCAAAAATTCAAACAAAACAATTTCTTTATTTATACAATTTTTGTGAATTTTGGTGTCACTTTCTGATAGTTGTTTGCATTTTATTTGTGCATGTTAATTCATATGAAATACAAAAATATGCATTTAGGATATAAGTTCATATTTTAGGATTAAGTAGGGGTTAATTTGTTTTTGAACAAAATATAAAAATCACAAAAATAGTCCACTTTGCATTTTAATCGTTTTAATTGTGAATTTGCCGTGAAATAGATTTTAAATAATTTTAGAATTTAATTAATTTAGCTTTGACATCTATTAGGATTTTTATTTTAAATTGTGCATCCTCATAAAATTAGGGAAAAATAAAACAAAAATAAAAAATGAAAAATAAATAAAAGAAATAAAAAGAACAAAAAAGGGGGAATAAATAAAGAGGGCTGCTCACAATTGGGTCATTTCAATTAAATTCACCCAGCCCAAAGAAAAAATCAAACCAAACACACCCTAGAAACCGGCCCAAACCCGTCCCTCTACCTGGTCTTCCCCTCTTGCCCTCAAAACGACATCATTTCGTTCCCAGTTGATCCGGACCGTTGAGGTTATCAGATCTAACGGCCAGGACTTCCCCCTCGTTATTATATAAATGTCCGAAAATGACCCACCCCTCTCAGACCCCCCCCCCCTATCCATCTCTAACCTAAACCTAAAAAACTAGCCGCCCCCATATCCTTTCGTCGGAGCTCGCCGGCGGCGACGACGCCAATTACGCCAATGGCCACCAAAATAACACCCCAAACTCCCCTTTTCACCCTCTTTCCGAATATGCAAATGGTTTCCCTCGAATCCACTCAGAAAGCTTCGAATATCCATTTTATGTTTTCCGGCCATGACACCACCTCGTCCAAATAACATCAAATTCACACCAGGCGTTCACCTCCTCCCTACATCACAAATCCATGCCCATTTCACTTCGAATGTTCCCCATTTGTTTCGAATCTTCAATCGAAGTCTGACCAAAACCCTAATTGCTCCAATCCCTACTAAATCGATACCATACGGTCCCTGGGGTTCCCTCGTGATGAATTCAAGGTCGACGGCATTCAAATCCTTTTGGAATTGGCCGATTTGTAAATCTGAAATGGCCAGTAAGTTCCCCGCAATTGTTTTCCCTTTTTCTTTTCTTTTTGGTAATATTCTAGTTTTATTTTGTTAATAATAAATGATAATCTGAAAATTAACAGAATCTTCTTTAATTCTATTTTTACTCGTTCCATACCCATCTGATTTTGGTTTAGCCTTTAGTTTAGTTCGTCGATTAGTTTAAACTTGTTAATTGATTTTGTAAATTTGTTTGAATGCATTTAGAGATTCATTTAGTTTATGTTCTGTTTGCATGATGTGTGTTTTTGTGTTTTTGTGTTTTGATAGTTTAAATCTGTTAATCTTGATTGTGTAGTTTAAGCTTAGTTTAGTTAAATGTAGTTAGATAATTGTTTAGGTATAGCTATGTTAGTTTTTTTTACTTTGATGGTTAAGAGTTAATTTGGATTTGTTCCTCAATGACTGGTAAATCAAGCATATGGACTTGTTTGGTTATAGCTACGATTTTAGTATAAGTTCAGGGGCAGTTTAGGTAATTGAAATTGGACATGAAAGTTGTAGGTTAGAATAGAAGGCCCTAGAATCTTCTAGAATAGGGTCAAGTGTAGGTTTTCAGTAATTTTAAGGTGCTAACTTGGGTAACAAGTTAGAAAGTATAGGACTAATTGAATAAATAGGTAACGGACTGACATTGAAAACTGAAAATCTGAGGGCTTCCCTCAGCTCTGCCTATAAAAGGCAGGCCTAAATGCCTTAACGGGGAGGTTTTTGGAGCCCCAATATTCCAAAAAAAAACTCTCCCAGTCCAGATCTAAAACTAAAACTTCAGATTCAAATTTTCTCCTAAGTTCTTAGTGTCAAAAGAAAAAATGCAGTAAAAAAAAACATCAGCAAAAGTACTGTTACATTGAGCTTTTGGCTCAATCTCGAAATTTCAATAGTTGCTCTTGGTCTCATAGCTTGACTCTAATGTGTTGAAGTTCTTCTGGGGTCTATTAGTTCAATTTGGGTTAATTCAAGCTCAATTTTGATTTATTTGGGTGCATTCAGTTGATTTGTGGTCGATATCTCATTTTTATCTGGTTTTGAGTTCATTCTGGGCTGTGATCTCATTTTCTGGGCTGTGCATTTGTGTTTGGTTGATCATCCATTGGTTTGTTGCGTTTGAATTGCTGCTGACTGACCATTCCTCTGTTCCATTTCATAAAACAGGTACCCGTCAAGCCTTTGATGTAGCATTTCCTGTTGAAAGTGAAATAAAAATGAAGATCTAACACTACTTTGGCTCTACCATTGTGATAGTTTAATTTTACATTAGATTTCTTTGGCTTTGAGCTGTTTGAATGTTTTAATTAAAACTTAAAGTGTGAATGGACTGAAATTGTGCTCTATGAGCTATACTGTCATTTGATATGTTTTGAATGTATGAGAGCTTTTGATTTCGAGCATTAGTTGCATTTAGTGTTGTGTTAGGATAATGGAATAGTCAGATTAATTGGTTTAACAGTTCGTTTCTTGAGTTTATTTGAAAATAATGAAATGGACCCCTAGTAGCTGCATGCTTTCAATCTGTAATCAAAAAGAGTTGTGCAAATTTTGTCCTAGTCGTGCTAGATTGCCCGGGAAAGGGATATAGTTGCTTTTGAGTATTTCATATCGTTACCATGCTTATAAGTAGGAAGTAAACAAGATAGCCTGATTCTGTTCATAAAAATTATTGTAAATTTCAATTAGAACTAGAGTTGTAGAATTCACACATTACTTGCAATAAGTGGTTTGAGTAACCAACTGTGGTTTGTAGTAAGAAGTCCAGCATTAGCTGAGCAAACTAATAGGCCTGCCGGTTCAGAGGATTTGATCCCTCAGCTCTCTTCCCACACGGCCTGGCCAGCTGTGAGTTTGGGCTGATCTCAGGCCCAATCCGGGTTATTGGAATTTCCGCTTGGGACGCTCGGCATGGGCTGTCTGGGTCCAATGCCCAAGGAGCAATTAGTTTGGTAATACATAATTGATGGGCTTTGGTTTCGCTAAATAATGACTAATTAGGACTCTTTTCTTTATTTCTTTAGAGACAAAAATAAAATAGAAAAATCATAGTCACTTCAGGGTTGACCTTTAAATAAAATGATGGGATGAGCCTCGCCAAACAAAACATATAAATTGCGGGGCCCTCAATAAATGGCTATAATAAGAATACGTAGAATTCGGGAGGACCGTTTAGCGAATTTCACGGCTTTTCCCTAAAATAATAATACGCTAGACTCTTTAGGCACGATTTTAATAAAATTACATTCCTAAACTCGGGTGCGTATTGATGCGACCAAAATCCAAATCTCAACAGAGTCAACTATGTTAACAACCACGGGTGCATTGATTGCGACGTGGTTCGAGACGCATTTTCGCGACGTTGCAATTCTTTTAAAATAATGATAAAAGTGGTTTATAAATAAAAGGCACATAAGTTGGCATGTACTAAACCCAGATAAAAACAAATACAACAGTTGAGCGACCGTGCTAGAACCACGGAACCTGGGAATGCCTAATACCTTCTCCCAGGTTAACAGAATTCCTTATCCGGATTTCTGATTCGCGGACTGTAATACGGAGTCATATTTTTCCTCGGTTCGGGAATCAACCGGTGACTTGGGACACCATTAATCTCCCAAGTGGCGACTCTGAATAATTAATAACTAAATCCCGTTCCGATTGTCCTTTAATTGTAAAAACTCCTTTACGCCCTTACGAGGTGTAGGTGAAAAAAGAGGTGTGACAGTAAGTAATAAAGGTAAATGAAAGCTGAGCAGTACGAAAACACGTAAACCTCGTCAAACGCTACAACAATGCTGGATATTTCCAACACAAACAGAAAATCATTTACTTCGTAAATCATGCTCAGTTTCGGTAAAACCTTTTAAAACAATTTTCAATAGTTTCAGACGAGTGATAAAAAAGTGAGTAAACATGATAGAGATGTAAACAACCCCTCGGGCAAAATATGTACCATAAACCGCCCCTCGGGCATAATATCAACAGAACTAGCCCCTTGGGCTATCTCACAATCACTCGTAATACCGCCCATCGAGCATAATGTCAACAGAACTAGCCCATCAGGCTATAACATGGAACAACATCAGCCCCTCGGGCTATATCACATCTCACACTAGGTACCCGCGCTCACTTGGGGTGTATAGACTCTGAGATGGGCCCCTTATGGCCCAAGCGTAATATCAAGCCATCTTGTGGCATAATCAAATAGAAATTCAGCCTCATATCAAGCCACTTGTGGCATAACAAATCAGGCCCTCGGCCTTATAATCATAAATCAGTACCACACTGCTAAGTGCGCAGCCCGATCCCATAATTATCCTCACAACACAGGCCCTCAGCCTCACGCAGTCAGCAATCTCTCATGCCCTAAATATCATTTAAAATATCAAAACGGATTAAATATAGTTGAGTTATGAAAATAGTAGAATACAGCATGACTGAGTACAAATATGAAGTAAAACAGTGAGGAATAGTAGTAAAAATCCCCTGAGGGTCTAAAACAGTTGGCATTCAGCCCAAATATGACATTCAGCCCAAAACATGGTAAAATTTTCTAAACACAATGATATCAAACACTTTGCAATCAAATGCGCAACTTAACAGTCATACGGGACGAACTAAGTCACAATCTCCAACGGTGCACGACCCCAAGCTCGTCATCTAGCGTGTGTGTCACCTCAAAGTAGCACAACGATGTGAAGTCCGAGGTTTCATACCCTCAAGACAGACATTTACAATCATTACTTACCACAATCCGGTCCAAACTCTAGCCCGCGATGCCTTAGCCTCTCATTTCGGCTTCCGAATGCTCCAGATCTAGTCAAAAGCAGATTCATACCATCAAAATATGCTAAGGAAACAAAGCCTACTCGAAAATATCCAATTTAAATAAAAAATCCCAAAATTGGCCAAACCTGACTCCCGGGCCCACGCCTCGGAATTCGATAAAAATTACATCAATACACTCCTTATTCCTTTACGAGTTCATGCATATCAAAAGTACCAAAATCGGACCTCAAATGGTCCCTCACTCAAAGCTCTCCAATTAACCAAGCCCTAATCCCCAAATTTACCACTGATTTTCCCTTAAATTTCATGCTAACAATGATAAAAATCACCATAACAACGAGCTTAGGAACCAAGAACCTTACCTCAATGAACCCCTCTGAAAATCTCCTTTGAAATTGCTCCCAAAAGCTTCATCCCGAATGAAATATTGAGAAAAATTACCAAAAAATCGCGAAGGAAATCTTTTATAGTTTATGACCTAGGCTTTTCGCACATGCGGTCTATTTTTCGCTCCTGCGCTACCGCTTCTGCGGTAAAATGCACCGCTGCTGCGGTTTTTCACTTAAGTTCCCTTTCCGCACCTGCAACCCAGTCTCCGCATCTGCGGGCCCGCACATGCGTCTCACCTCCCGCATCTGCGTCTTCTACTTTCTTCGCCTGTGGCTGCATCTGTGGCTCTATATACGCTTCTGGAAGTCCGCACCTGCGGTCCCCTAGCCGCAGGTGCGGTTATGACAGCAATAGAAATCTTCAATTGCCAAACCCAACTCAGAATCTCCCGTCAACCATCTGAAATCACCCCGAGGCCCTCAGGACCTCAACCAAAAGCACCAACAAGTGATATACCACCATCCAAACTTATACCATTCTTCAAAAAAACCTCAAACAACATCGAATCAACCAAATCACTTCGGATTCAACCCTAAGATTCCAAAAGCTTCCAAATTCCGCTTTCGATCAAAAAGTCCATCAAACCACGTCCGAATGACCTAAAAGTTTACACACACATCCCAAATGACACAACGAACCTACTGCAACTCCTAGAATTCCATTTCGACCCCTATATCAAAATCTCACCTATGAACCGGAAAATGCCAAAATGCCAATTTTGCCAATTCAAGAATAAATATACTACGGACCTCCAAAACACATTCCAATCACGCTCCTAAGTCCCAAATCACCTAACGGAGCTAACCAAATCATAAAAACTTCAATCCGTGATCATGTACCAACAAGTCAAAACTTGATCAAATCATTCAAATTTTAAGCTTCAAACTGAGAACTGTTCTTCCAAATTCATTCCGATTATCCTGAAAACCAAACTGACGATTTACATAAGTCACGATACATCACACGGGGCTAGTCATGACCGAGAACTGGCGAGCGAAATGCAAAAGCTCAAAATGACCGGTTGGGTCGTTACACCAGATGATTCCATATCTTGTTGGGAATCAAAGGGATTCAGGGGAATTTTGGGTGACAGCATTTTAGGGTTTGAGAGTGAAAAGAGGAGAGATAGAGAGCATTCAGGGACGGCGGGTTTGGGATTATGAAGGAATAGGGTTGGGTTTGGTTAGGCTAAAGTGGGTGGATGTGTTGTGAGCCGTTGAGATCAACGGCTGGAATTAGATTATGACCGGGGCGGGTTAATTTGGATGGGTTTGGGTCTGGGTTGGACGGGTATGGGTATTGGGCTAGGCTAGGTTCGAAATTGGGTATTTTTAGGGGCTAGATTTTAAATACCCAATTAATATAATAAAATAATTTTATAAAATAATTTATAAATAATAAAAATATGATTCCTGCATCAAAAGAATTTAAAATAATTACTTAACATTATAAAAATATAAAAGTCATTTTCTGTATAGATAAGATAATTATGCATATGCATGGGCTATTGTTGCGAAATGTGCGATTCTAGATTGAAAAATACAAAAATATAGTTATAAAAATGTAATTAAGATATTTAAGGGCTATTTGGGCATAAATAATGAATTTAGATGATTAACTTATCATAAAAATAATATGAGGGATAATTATTGGACATTTGTATAGTAAAAATGCAGGAATAAATTGGTTGAAAGCCTTTAAAATTATAGAAAAAAATATAGAGATGCTTATGCATGTGCACCATTTTTGAAAATATACATGCATGTTAAAATATATGAGGGAAAAATTGGGTATCAACAAAAAATATTTAAAACATTTATGGACACCATAGCCTCTCCTCTTGAGGGCGTCAGAGCTCATAGCACATTGGAAACACAAGTATGAATACATTCATCTCATAACCTTTTACACCATATATCACTTGATTAGTACTTTCAGCTACTTACAACATCATTATTTCATTGGCTCCCTTGGTCATACATATTATACTTCATTCATGGCACTGTGGCCATATATCATATTCAACACCTTCATTTCTTTACTTTCAAGGATTATCATATAAACATCAACATATAGAATACTCTTGAAATACCTTTCCCTAAAAAGGGTAATACACAACTTCAACTCATAAATATATAAGAACTTAAAACATATTGGAAATATCTACCAAGCATAGTATTAGTTAGAAAAACCACATTTGGACATGACTTGAGTGTGTAAGCTTTTGGACAATTTTATTTTTGGAGTCAATTTGGAATAGTTGAATCAAAGCTCATTTCTTAATCTTTCACACATTATTTATTTTTCTGGCACTACTGGCCACAAGTATAATTTTCAATCTTGGCACGGTGGCCATACTTTATATCCCTAACTCACTCATTTCACTTTCAACTATCTTTCTAGATTATCAACTACAGAGCATCTCTAGTCACGACTTTCATTACACATATGAGTAATTAAGAATCTTAAGTACATCGAGATTTCTTACACATTTGGCATAATATCCTTCACTCGAAACATGACTTGAAATAATAATATTTTAACACATTCTCGTATGATAACATAATACGACAAGAGCGTTCGGAACACATTTTGAAGATATACCTTTCGACACAAAGCTTATTCGGAATAGTCAATTTATAATGAATAACTCGGGACTTACAAAAAAGTTTAGCTAACATACCTTGCTTGAGCTTTCCTTATATTATTGCAATGTTCCGAAAATCCTAGCAATTCCAATCTATTTTGAGACATAACAAAATTGAACACAAATTAGGAACATATACATTGTTCCAGTTCATTTGACCATTTTATCAAACACTAGATGTACAAATTTGAATACAAGGTTCTTTCACAAGATTTCCTTCACTCCACAACCCAATCTTTACCCATTTGAGCTCAACAATCATCCCACAAACCTTATTGGTACATGCATGTATAAATAATACTCTCACACCCAAGAATCATAGTCATAATCAACCATCTTCTATCCAAATTCGAAATTAAAAACAAGGGTATGGAACCTTACCTCGTAGATAAAGAACTTGTCGGATTTCTTGTTAAATTTCAAGGCTTGAGCAAGATTTGATGAACAAGGGCTTAGGAATTTCCCCTCTCACTCTAGGGAACTTTCCTCTCTTAAAAATATCAGATGTTTCCTTCAAACACGTCCCTCAAGTCTATATATGCAAATAGGGTCGGGTTATAATGATATAAGAATGGACCCTCTGAAATTCGGATCGGGCTACAGACTAGGCTTGTCGATCTCTTTAGTGAGTTACAGACCAGGCTTCATGAGCTCTGCATCGAGCTACAGACCAGGCTTCGCAAGCTCTATAGCGAGCTGCAAACCATGCTTCGCGAGCTCTGTAGCACGGTCTAGCACACTACATACTTGGCCTCACAAGGGATATAGCATGGTCTAGCATTCTAGGGACCTGGCCTCGCGAGGTATATAGCACGGTCTAGCGTGCTACTAACCTGCCTTTGCAAGGTCGAAACTATTTAATTCCCCAATGCACGGTTCAACCCAAAAAGTCTGAAAATACAATTCGTTAGCATATTTTGGCACCACGAAACCTTAAATTCCTTAGTGAAATTTTACGGGGCCTTACCTTCTCCCCCACTTAGGATCATTCATCCTCAAATGAGTGTCAAAATAAGGCATTAACATCCAATGAAACTCAACTATTTCTTCACATATCCGCAGTTCTAAAATTCAACTAACTCCCTAAAATTTGCAAAAATTTCGACAGAGTTTCTCTTGTATTTAGGTATATCGACCTATCAGTGAATCTTAGAAATCAATCCTAACAACATATAGATAACACCACATTGCACCATATACTATAAAACAACCCCAACCATGACTCTCGAGGTCAACTCTATGACATTTCTTACCTTGGTCGTATCCTTGATGTTTCCTTTCTCTACGAGGACAATTGGGCACCTCACACATTATGCCTATTATGTGTGTCATTCCCTTACATCCTTAGACCTTTCTTATTTTGTAGCATGACGTGCAAATATTCCTTGATATTGACAAAGGAACTCATAGACTAACTCAGAACCTTTACGCACAATAGAAGATAGAAGAAGAGAAATATTTCCTATATGTTGTTGTAGCCTCCCTATTATAAGTGTGGCCGGAAACACATTAATAAGAGGGACTCTACTGACACAGCTCCATGACACCCTAGGACTCTTAAACCATGCTTTGATACCAAGTTTATCACGCCCCAAACCTGGGAAGCATGACCGTCGCTCAACTGAGTAAACCCGGTCCAGAAAGCCTGCTTTACATCAACCTCTTATCATAACTCATGCATGATTTATAAAAACATTATTTGATCTTGACTTTCAAATTGAATACAATTGGCTCAATGGCCTAAAATCTTTTTGATGATGGGTACATAGCTTCATAATTAACTATGAACATAATTTAATGAAAAATCTCAAATCTTAAATACATGGCCCACAATGTACATGGAGCTTCTATAACAATAGATACCTAAGTATATAAAACAAACTAGACTCTAATACCCGCTGGAACTGTAGCGGGCTCACCATAATCTACTGGAAGAGGGTGTACTGCTATAATTGATCAATACCACGTGCTGTGGAACCACCTGCATTCATTAAAGATGCAATGCCCTCGGCAAAAGGGACATGAGTACATGTCAAATAGTATCTACATGAAAGGCAAAAGGAACAACATATAAAAATGCGGTAACATAAATAAGAGTCAAATAAAGTACATCAATAACCTACGAAACATCCCATAGAATCACATTTTAAGTTTTCTTATACTTACATCATTCTAAACTTCTTTTAGAATCAACTGAGTCATGTGAACTATACGTGGAATACATAATATAATATAATTGAAACAACATGTACAAACAAGGCCAATGAAAATGGCACTTATTGTATACGTTAACAATGCGCTTTATTAGACAATACATATCCCCCTCTTATTTTACACCTATACATTTGATAGACCGTCCTTAGTGTCCATATATCATATTATACACATATGCGTTTCATAGACCGGCCACAATATTCACATATCATAAAACTATGCATTTAATAGACCATCCACAGTATCACCAATGCAATACACATGTGCGTTTCATAGACCGTCCACAATGTCACCTATAAAATACACATGTTGTCACACCTCCTTTTTACCCGAAAGGGGATATAAGGGAGTTTTTCTAATTAAAGTGACAATAATCGAAATGGAATTATTTATATTCAAATAAGAGTCGCCACTTGGGATAATTTATGGTGTCCCAAGTCACCGGTTTAAAATTCTGAATCAAGAAAGTTGACTCTTATTTATGATCTGTGAACACAGAAATCCGGGTGTCACGACCCAATCCCCGAACCCAATCGTGATGGCGCCTCTCGCGGAGACAAGGCCAGCCGAACCAAAATGGAACACCACTTTTAAATAGTTAATCATCATAAACAATAGTAACATATAATATAATGTTCATAAATTGCAGAATTTAACGATAATAACAGCAGGAACCATCCCGACACAGCCCAAAACAAGTCTTGAGCTACTACAGAATCTGCTATAGGTCTACAAAGTATGGAATCCGATACAACAGTCTGAAGAAAAACATAAATGATAGAGGATAAGAGAGACAAGGGGCTGCGGACGTCAACAGCTACCTCGTAACTCCAAATCACTACCTCGCCTGGAAGGAATCAGCGCTCAGGTGCGGACTCTGCTATACCTGAATCTGCACACATGGTGTAGGGAGTAATGTGAGTACTCCGACTCAGTGAGTAATAATTACAAATAATGGCTGAAAGTATGAAAGCACGTAAAGGCACAAAGCAATTCCATATCAAGCAGTAAAATCATTTAAAGCAGTAAATCAGTGAAGAAATCAAATGATATTCCTTTTTAAAATAAGTAAAACAGGTAATTTAACCGGTAATTAACAAGTAGAAATCCACCCCTCGGGCACAGTATTAATCGCTCAGCATAGTATCAGCCCCTCGGGCTCATTCTCAGTACAGTATCAGCCCCTCGGGCTACCTCACAACCACTCAGCATAATGGTCAGCCATTGTTACCTGACCAAATTGCATCATACAGTGTCATTGTTACCACTGTTTCAAATTACATGGGTACCCGCGCTCACTGTGGGTGTGCAGACTCCGGAGGGGCCCCTTACGGCCCAAGCGCTATATCAAGCCACCTTGTGGCATCATCACTCAGCATATCCTCACATCACTCAAGCCACCGCATGGCATAAATAGTATCTCAGTCCCTCGGCCTCATATCACTCAGCATATCCTCACATATGGCCCTCGGCCTCACTCAGTCCAGAAATCATCATAAGCCCCTTGGGCATTAGTAAAACAGTAGTTCTCAGCCCAAAACATGATGTAGAAATACCATTTAAGTTTCAAATCTGAGTAAGAGTGGCTGAGTTTGTAAAACAGTAGATATCAACAGGACTAAGTTCAAATAATAAGTCAAGTAGTGAGGAAACGGTGATAAAAATCCCTGAAGGGTTCAAATAGTTGTCACGAAGCCCAAATATGGCAATCAGCCCAAATCATGATGATAACAAATGAATTTCAGTCAAATATTCAGTAAAGTCATCCATCGGGATGGACCAAGTTACAATCCCCAGTAGTGAAAAACCTCACGCTCATCATCCAGCGTGTATCTTGCCTCAATATAGCACTTCGATGTGAAATCCGGGGTTTCAAAACCTCAGGACATCATTTACAACCATTACTCACCTCGAACTGGCTAATTCTCGAGCTCGCGACGCCTTTGCTCCTCGAATTGGCCTCCACGCGCATCGAATCTATCCAAAAATCAGAACGAATACGTCACAATATGCTAAGGGAACAAAGCCCAAGCAAAAACATTCGAAAAATATCAAAAATCTCGAAATTAGCAAAACCCGAGCCCCGGGCCCACGTCTCGGAATTGGGTAAAATTTACATTTTCAGAATCCTC
This sequence comes from Nicotiana tabacum, assembly GCF_000715075.1. Classification (NCBI taxonomy): domain Eukaryota; kingdom Viridiplantae; phylum Streptophyta; class Magnoliopsida; order Solanales; family Solanaceae; genus Nicotiana; species Nicotiana tabacum. The sequence continues at coordinate 46,849,231 of NC_134089.1, read as the reverse complement.
ATACCCTCACGAGTGTAACCATACCAAAATTATCCAATTCTGATACCATTTGGTCCTTCAAATCACATTTTACATTTTTGAAAGGTTTCACAATTTTCTTCCCAAATTCCATCTCAAATCACGAATTAAATGATGAATTCAGTGATAGATTCATGTATTCTAGCCAAATCTGAGTTAAAATCACTTACCCCGGTGAATTTCTTGAAAACGTTTCGAAAAATAACCAAAATCCGAGCTCTCTAGGTCAAAATATTAAATAAAACCCAAAACCTCATATTTATAGGTACCCCTCAGGTATCAGCTACCGTGGGCTGCACCAAAACTCACGTGGTTCGTGCAAGCCAGTGCGGTCCGCGCAAAGGCAACATGCGGCCGCACAGGCCTCCCAAAGCAGTGACAAGCTTTAGTATTTTAGCCATAACCTTTGCTACAGATGTTCAAATTGCAATATCTTTACCTTTATAAAAACTAGACATGAAGGGCTACAACTTTCATTTTTAAATCACCTCAAAATTCCTTGTAGAGTAAAAGATATGAGCTTCCGAAAAAGGACCAGCGGAATGTTCTTCGCTGCGGCCGCACACCATTTTGTGCGGTCCGCATGACACCTACCGCGGACGCGCCTGACTTTGTGCGGTCCGCACGGAACTCACCGCGGGCGCACTCATTTTTGTGCGGACCGCATGGGTGAGTTCTGGGGCCTGCAACCCCTGTAGGCCTGCTACATCTATGATTTTTGCACTAAAACATCCCGGAACCTACCCGGAATTCCCGGAACTTCAAACCAATTGTACCAACACATCTCATGACATCGTTCAAACTTGCTCAAAACTTCGGAACGCTCACAACAACATCAAATCACCAATTTAACATAGGATTCAGGCCTAAGAACTCCAAGAACTCTTAAATTATGCTTTCGATCAAAAGGTCTATCAAATCTCGTCTGAATGACCTGAAATTTTGCACACACATCCCAAATGACACAATGAAGCTACTGCAACTCTCGGAATTTCATTCCGACCCCTATATTAAAATCTCGCCTATCAACCGGAATTTGCCAAAATATCAATTTCGCCAATTCAAGCCTAAATCTTCTCTACAACTCCAAAACCCATTCCGATCGCGCTCCTAAGTCACAAATCACCTCCCGAAGCTAACCGAACCATCAGAACTCACTTTCGAGCCTTCTAACACATGTGTCAACATCCGGTTGACTTTTCCAACTTAAGCCTTCTTAAAAGAGACTAAGTGTCTCATTTATTACCAAATCCTCTTCGAACTCGAACTAATAAACTCGATCACATAAAACACGGATAACGAAGCGTAAAGAAGCTGAAATGGGGGAAATGGAGCGGTAACTCATGAGATGACTGGCCGGGTCGTCACATCCTCCCCAACTTAAACAAACATTCGTCCTCGAACGAGTCAAGAAACATACCTGAAGCCTCAAACAGATGAGGATATCTGCTCTGTATCTCCTGCTCTGTCTCCCAGGTAGCCTCCTCCATGGACGACCCCTCCACTGCACCTTCACTGAAGCTATATCCTTTGACCTCAACTTCCGAACCTGGAGACCCAAAATAGCTATTGGCTCCACATCAAAGGTCAAATAATCATCCAACCAAACCGTGCTGTAGTCCAAAACATGAGACGGATCCCCACTATACTTCCGGAGCATAGAAACATGAAATACCGGATGCACACTCGACAGGCTGGGTGGCAAAGCAAGCTAATAAGCCACCTCTCCAATCCTCCGAAGCACCTCAAAAGGCCCAATGAACTGGGGACTCAACTTTCCTTTCTTCCCAAATCTCATAACACCCTTCATGGGCGAAACCTTCAGCAAGACCTTCTCACTGACCATGTAGGACACATCTATAGCCTTCCGGTCCGCATAACTCTTCTGACGTGACTGTGTTGTACGAAGCTTCTCCTAAATCACCTTCACCTTCTATAAGGCATCCTGAACCAAATCTGTCCCCAATAGTCTAGCCTCGCCGGGCTCGAACCAACCAACCGGAGATCTACACTGCCTCCCGTACAAAGCCTCATATGGAGCCATCTGAATACTCGTCTGGTAGCTGTTGTTGTAACCAAACTCTGCAAGTGGTAGAAAATTATCCCATGAACCTCCAAAGTTAATAACACAAGCACGCAACATTTCCTCCAATATTTGAATAGTACGCTCGGGCTGTCTGTCGGTCTGAGGATGAAATGTTGTGCTCAACCCTACCTGAGTACCCAACTCTCTCTGCACGACTCTCCAAAACTGCAAAGTAAACTAAGTACCTCTATCTGAGATGATGGAAACAGGAACACCATGCAACCGAACAATCTCCCGGATATAAATATTTGCCAACCACTCTGAAGAATAGGTAGTACACACAGGAATGAAGTGCGCAGACTTGGTCAGCCGATCCACAACCACCGAAATAGCATTGAACTTCTTCAAAGTCCGAGGAAGTCCAACTACAAAGTCCATAGTGATCTCGCCCACTTCCACTCGGGAATAACCATCTGCTAAAACAAGCCTCCCGATTTTTGATGCTCAAACTTCACCTGCTGACAGTTGAGACACCGATCTACAAATCCCACAATATCTTTCTTCATTATTCTCCACCAATAGTGCTGCCTCAAATCCTGATACATCTTCGCGGCACCCGGATGAATGGAATACCGCGAGCTATGGCCCTCCTCTAGAATCAGTTCTCTAAGCCCATCCACATTGGGCACACAAATACGTCCCTGCATCCTCAACACACCATCATCACCGACGGTCACATTTCTGGCATCATCATGCTGGACTCTGTCCCTAAGGACAAGCAAATGCGGATCATCATACTGTCTCTCTCTGATGCGATCATATAAGGAAGATCGAGAAACCACACAAGCCAACACCCGACTGGGCTCCGAAATATCCAACCTCACGAACCGATTGGCCAAGGCCTGAACATCAACTGCAAGGGGTCTCTCCCCAACTGGAATATATGCCAAACTCCCCATACTCACTGCCTTTCAGCTCAATGCATCCGCCACCACATTGGCCTTTCCCGGATGGTACAGAATAGTGATATCATAATCCTTAAGCAACTCCAACTATCTCCGCTGCTCAAATTAAGATCCTTTTGCTCGAACAAATGCTGAAGACTGCGATGATCAATGAACACCTCACAAGATACGCCATACAAGTAATTCCTCCAAATCTTTAATGCGTGAACTATGGCAGCCAACTCCAAATCATGAACGGGCTAGTTCTTCTCATGGGACTTCAACTGCCGAGAAGCATAAGCAATAACTCTACCCTCATGCATCAACACACAACCAATCCCAACTTTTGAAGCATCACAATACACAGTATATGAACCTGAAACTGATGGCAAAACCAACACTGGAGTTGTGGTCAAGGCTGTCTTGAGCTTCTGAAAGCTCTCTTCACACTCGTACGACCATACGAATGGAGCACCCTTCTGAGTCAACTTGGTCAAGGGCGATGCAATGGATGAAAATCCCTGAACAAGCCGGCGATAATAGCTTGCTAACCCAAGAAAGCTACGAATCTCTGTGGCTGAGGATGGTCTGGGCCAACTCTGAACCGCCTCTATCTTCTTCGGATCAACCTGTATACCCTCGCTGGACACCACGTGCCCCAAGAAAGCCAATGAACTGAGCCAAAACTCACACTTGGAGAATTTTGCATAAAGATTCTCCTCCCTCAGTCTCTGTAATACAACTCTCAAATGCTCCACATGCTCCTCCTAACTACGCGAGTACTCCAAATGCTATTATCGAAAAATATCAAAAATCTTGAAATTAGCAAAACCCGAGCCCCGGGCCCACGTCTCGGAATCGGGTAAAATTTACATTTTTAGAATCCTCATAGCCTCACGAGTCTAACCATATCATCATCAGTGATAGATTCATGTATTCTAGCCAAATCTGAGTTAAAATCACTTACCTCGGTGAATTTCTTGAAAAACCTACAAAAAATCGCCAAAATCCGAGCTCTCTAGGTCAAAATATTAAATAAAATCCAAAACCTCATATTTATAGGTACCCCTCAGGTATCAGCTACCGCGGTTCGCGCAAGCCAGTGCGGTCCGCGCAAAGGCAACATGCGGCCGCACAGGCCTCCCTTTGCAGTGACAGGCTTTAGTGTTTTGGTCATAACCTTTGCTACAGATGTTCAAATTGCAATATCTTTACTTTTCTGGAAACTAGACACAAAGGGCTACAACTTTCATTTTTGAATTACCTCAAAATTCCTTGTAGAGCAAAAGATATGAGCTTACGAAAGAGGACCAGCGGAATGTTCTTCGTTGCGGCCGCACACCATTTTGTGCGGTCGCATGACACCTACCGTGGCCGCGCCCGACTTTGTGAGGTCCGCACAGAACTCACCGCGGGCGCACACATTTTTGTGTGGACCACATGGGTGAGTTCTGGGGCCTGCAACCCTTATAGGCCTGCTACAGCTATGATTTTTGCGCTAAAACATCCCGGAACCTACCCGGAATTCCCGGAACTTCAAACCAATTGTACCAACACATCTCATGACATCGTTCAAACTTGCTCAAAACTTCGGAATGCTCAGAACAACATCAAATCACCAATTTAACATAGGATTCAGGCCTAAAAACTCCAAGAACTCTTAAATTATGCTTTCGATCAACAAGTCTATCAAATTTCGTCCGAATGACCTGAAATTTTGCACACACATCCCAAATGACACAATGAAGCTACTGCAACTCTCGGAATTTCATTGCGACCCCTATATCAAAATATCGCCTATCAACCGGAATTTGCCAAAATATCAATTTCGCCAATTCAAGCCTAAATCTTCTCTACAACTCCAAAACCCATTCCGATCGCGCTCCTAAGTCACAAATCACCTCCCGAAGCTAACCGAACCATCAGAACTCACTTTCGATCCTTCTAACACATAAGTCAACATCCGGTTGACTTTTCAAACTTAAGCCTTCTTAAAAGAGACTAAGTGTCTCATTTCTTACCAAATCCTCTCCGAACTCGAACTAATAAACTCGATCACATAAAACACGGATAACGAAGCGTAAAGAAGTTGAAATGGGGGAAATAGAGCGGTAACTCATGAGACGACTGGCCGGGTCGTCACACCGGGTAAGGAATTATGTTAATCCGAGAGAAGGTGTTAGGCATTCCCGGCATCTGTGGTTTTAGCACGGTCATTTAATTATTAATAGTTGGCCTAATTATCTGATTAATTACATATTTTAAAGCTACGTCCATTTTTAACTTTCTAACAGCTTTTAATGTTTATAGAACAAATCATGATTGGCGTATACTTGTTGTTTTAGTGCACATTGCAAACCGCATTACATGTAATGCACCCGCGATCTACAACATGTGAATTTTATTAAAGGTTCGAAATTGTGATCAGGGCATATGAAATGTGCACCCGGATTCGGGAATTACGTATCATAACTAGGTCACAAGAATCGTACCCTTAATTATGATGATTTACTATAACGCGCCTAAAGCAACTAGCGCATTTAATTATTTTCTGAATCTTTGAGATTGTTGTGATGCCAAATTTATGAACAAGATATTATAGGGGGGCAAATAGTCTAGCTAACATGATCTATTACGTGGCCAGATTCCTTATGGTCCAAAACCCACCTTATGTCCCATTCTTATTCCTTGCAAAGAAAAAAAAAACTCCAATTTTTTCATCTACCCGATTAAAAGCATTTATTCAAGAACCAAGACTATATACATCACAATCGAAATAAAAAATAATTAAAACAATTTAAATAAAAACTAAGACATGCTACTCAAACAATATCGAATCACAAATCAACCAACACGCGCACCAAGCTATCATAACACATTGAAACAAGAATAAAAATTGAGAAATGGAGCTTTTATTGATGAACAAAGCTGAAAATTGCAAATCAATCGTAATAACAAAGTAACGATCGTTGGACTGAAATGCCTAAATCGCGAATCGGAACCTCGACAAAGAAACTTCGCTTGACCGATGAAGACGGGAACGGACAATCTCTGCTCAGAATCCCTTAGTTTTGACTAGAAAATATTTCGAGAGAGAGCTTGCTCGGGTGTCTATGGAGCAATGCTTCAATCTCGTCTAACAAAGCACCTTAGTCCGACGTTTCTGTGATTTGTCTTTTTGTTTTTCTACAAATCCCAAATCTTTTTCTTTTCGACAATCCCTAAACTTACAAACGTAGGAATTGGTTAAAGAAAATGCTGGGAGATGCTTGCAGAATCAACGTGGAGTTATCTGAGCTCAAATTCTTTCCTTCCTCAGCATAAAACTCCCTTAATTGTAAATTTCAAGCTACTTTCCAGTGCTAGCGTATTGATTCGGACTGGTGGCGCAAGAATGCAAGATTTGTTCTTTTATTGTGTTAGGAATTGCGACTGTTCTTTTTAGGAATTGGAATCTTCTTCTTAGCTAGGTCTAGCTTGTGAAGATGTAGAAGAAGAGTCCTTAAAGTGTTAGGGATTTATGGGTATTGAGCTTGGATTTATGGGCTAAAGGTCCCAAAATTAGGTCTAAAAAATGGGTTGTTTGAGCCCAAATTTTATTCTTTCTCCTTCAACAAGACTAAAAATACTACCCCATTTACTAATTAATACTACTTAAGTAAAATAACTATTAAAATAAAATTAACTGTTAAAACAAATCTATTTTTGGTATTTTTCAAATATCATACTAATAGATAAAAATGGAATTAAATTGAAATCATTGCAAACTTAAAATAATATTCCTACCAAACTACTAATAATCCTGAAAACAAAGTAGAACTATTTTTGTATTTTTAAATTTTATGAAAGGTAATGTGTAAAACCTCGGGGAGGGTCAACTACCTCTCTTTGACTGGAAGCATAAAGAGTTTTCAAACAAAGAATGACGAGACAAGTTTTTGACCCGAACCTTATTTAGAGAGACCAAAAACTAAAATAAAAGAGAATGTGACCGAGCCCTGGTATCTGAGCTGCCTACATATCCTTGGCTATAAAGGAATTAGGCCACGTGTAGTTTAGAAGTGAATGAGGTGATGGAGTGTGTGAAGTGGATGAGAGAGTCGAGTGAGTTTCCGTCCGAGGTTCTGATCCGAGGTCATGTTATTACATCAAAATCAAAATCTAAAAGAACTAAACAAGTCTATCAGCTATGAGTTACAAGATTCCTATCTATAAGTCTTCTGAAGTTTGATCTTGAGTCTTGAATGGTTCTTCATGCAGACTTTTCATTTGGACCTTGATGCTTGCTAGCTGCGGGTGCTGGTTAATTCTTCCCGGCTTTTTCGGATCAAGATCGGTCATATAGTGCTCGTGATTTTAGCCACGTCTTGAGCAGTTCACATCTTTCATCTGCTTCTATATTTTGGATTAATTTCTTTTTTCCTATTTTTTTTTTGGATTGAGAGTACTTCTATTGGTCATCTCAGACTGTTGACTCGTATTCTTGCCGTGAGCTTCAGCTACTTCTAGCTTGAATTTAATTCTGAAATGACTTCTCTCGTTCTCCAGGTGGGTGCCTGATATTGACTTGAAACTCGAAATGACTCTGAAATGAATTCTGAAATGAGTTCCCTCGTTCTCCAGGTGGGCGCCTGCTACTACAACAAAACAAACAAAACAAAAGGAACTTTTCTGCCCCAGTTTGCAGTAGGAAGATTTGTGAGTTATTAGTAGAACTATAAATCACTCACAAATCACCTATGCTATTAATGAAGGATGCAATTGATGGGAGTAAAATGAAAGACTCGACTAGGATGTGCATCTCCTAGGGATGAAACTTGAATAACCCAAACTAGGAAGTGCGTCTCCTAGATTTGAGATTGAGATTGAGCTTGCGAAAAACTATAAACTAAGTTTGACTAAAGTCAAATCTGACCCTATTCTCCAGGTGGGACCCCTGATTTCAAGAAAACTAAAGATTAATAACTTAAGAAAACTAAATACTGACCTTTTTTTTTCAAATCCAGACTTCCCCTTCTTTTTTTTAAATATTATCCAAGGAGAAAATTTATCAGACTAGGTCTCCTATCTTAGGAGAAAAATTCGTTAGACTAAGATTTTTATCCTAGGAGAAAGTTCAGACTAGGTTTTCTATCTTAGGAGAAAAATTCATTAGACTAAGACTTTGATCCTAGGAGAAAGTTCATCAGACTAGGTCTCTTTTCTTCTCTTTTTTTGGTATCTTTGGAGAAAGATTCATCAAACTAAGATTTCTATCCTAGGAGAAAGTTTATCAGACTAGGTCTTCTATCTTTGGAGAAAAATTTCTCATACTAAGATTTTGATCATAGGAGAAAGTTCATCAGACTAGGTTTTCTATCTTAGGAGAAAAATTCATCAGACTAAGATTTTGATCCTAGGAGAAAGTTCATCAGACTACGTCTCTTTTCTTCTCTTTTTTTGGTATCTTTGGAGAAAGATTCATCAAACAAAGATTTTTATCCTAGGAGAAATTTATCAGACTAGGTCTTCTATCTTAGGAGAAAAATTCATCAAACTAAGATTTTGATCCTAGGAGAAAGTTCATCAGACTGGGTCTTTTTTCTTTTTTTTTTTTGGTATCTTTGGAGAAAGATTCATCAAACTAAGATTTCTATCCTAGGAGAAAGTTTATCAAACTAAGTCTTCTATCTTAGGAGAAAATTCCTCAGACTAAGATTTTGATCATAGGAGAAAATTCATCAAACTAGGTTTTCTATCTTAGAAGAAAGATTCATCCAACTAAGATTTTGATCCTAGGAGAAAAATTCATCAGACTAGGTCTTCTATCTTAGGAGAAAAATTCATCAGACTAAGATTTCTATCCTAGGAGAAAGTTCATCAGACTAGGTCTTCTATCTTAGGAGAAAGATCCATCAGACTAAGATTTTTATTGGGAGAAAATCCATCAGACTAGGACTTTTATCCTAGGAGGAAAAATGTGAAAAGCAATGCCAAACTTTTATGCATATGCAGACAAATAAAGGCAAAGATTTAAGAAACTTTTTTTCGAACCACTATCCATGCTCTGCTTTATTCCTGTTACAACAAAGAAAATTTTGTCAGTTTTAAAAGTGATGGTCGGTTTGTGGCCTTGAGTCTTCGGCAGCTTGGCTTTTAATCAATCAGTTCGAGTCGGTCTCAAGAGACTTTTGCTCTGCATTAACCGTGATTGTTTCACACCCAGTACCATTTGTATTTGTGGCTCAATCAGCCTTATCCCAGCTGGAGATCTTTGCTTAAGTGACCTTTTCTGATATCTTAAATGACTTCCTGCTTTTTGAGCAACTTGTCTGTAAGAGAGAATCACCAATTATCTTTGCTTGCACCAAGTAGGCTGACAAGGGTATTTTGGGGGGGTGCCTTTGCCTGAATCCTCAAAGCATGTTGAAAGTAACAACTGAGTGTGCTGGCTAAATTTACTTTGTGCAATTGAAAAGTTGGTAGCAGATTTTGAAATCCTTTCTTGCTTTTTTTGAAAAGGACTGACTTAGAGTGAAGGGACACAATGATGCAAAGAAACAGTATTAACAAGAATTAAATAAGCAGAAGAACGAAATGTAACAATTTAAATAATAACGATAGAAATCCATAAACAAAAGCTACCTAGATTTGTTGTCACAATTTCACAGACTGTCTAAGAATACTACAAATAGGGGTCCGAAAGATAAATACAAAGTTGTTTCTGAAATACATAGAAGAAACAGTATGGAAAGATAGAAGGAGACGCCAAGGCTTGCGAACACCTGCAGGACTACCTCAGATCGCCTGATGGACTGAAGGCAGCAACCTCACTATGGTCCAAAAGCTGCAACATCGGGATTTGCACACAGTACAGAGTGTAGTATCAGCACAACCGACCCCATGTGCTGGTAAGTGCCTAGCCTAAGCTCGGCAAAGTAGTGACGAGGCTAGGACAAGACTACCAAATAAACTTGTGTATTTAAATCATATACAGTGGGAAATAAAGGCAGAAATTTATAGTTAAAGATTGGAGGGGGAAACATGCGGCAGGGAATATCAGGTAATAACAGAAAACCAATAGAGGAATATAAAGAAAGCCATAATTCAATTATCAACAAGAATCAAGAACTCAATAACACATGCACGGCATCACCCTTCATGATTTTACTCTCATCATCACCATAAAAAAACAATAGAATCGGCACGGCATCACCCTTCGTGCTTTTATCTCACATAATCATGGCATGGAATTATCCTTCGTGCATTATCACTCATATCATGGCACGGTATTGTACATCGTGCGGCACGACATCACCCTTCGTGCTTTACACTCTTCCTCACCCAAGCAACAATCACAAAGCAATTTGGCCAAGGGAATCAATAATATCACAATAAAATCTCGGCAAGGGAACAATAGCATAACAACAATATCCCGGCAAGGGAAACAATATCATGAGTAATAACATCCCGATAAGGGAGATAATATCAAAAGAAGTAACATCCCGGCAAGGGACACAATATCATAAACCTCTTCTCTTTTCCACATTTACTTCACAACTCAATTCTCAACTTGAGCCAACACTCTACAATGTTCAATTTCCAATAATACTTCCACAAGCCTTGTTCAACAATAGAAATTATCATATAGAGCATGAACAATATGAAATGGAGTCACATTAATCATAGTATAAGATTCACGGGCATGCTTGCCACCAACGTATAGATACTCGTAACCATGCCTATATGTCGTACTCAACAATTAACACATAGCAAATAAGACACAACTCCTAATCCCTCAAGCTAAGGTTAGACCAAACACTTACCTCAATGTCACGAACACAATTCAAGTCTAAACTACCGCTTTACCTCTTGTTTCCACCACCAATTCACTTGTATCTAGCCACAATTTACTTAATGATATCAATAAATGCTAAATGAATTATTTCTAATGCATGAAAATAGGTTTTCTAAAGATTTTCCCAAAAAGTCAAAAATTGACCACAGACCCACATGGTCAAAACCCGAGGTTCGAATCCAAACCCGACTACCCATTCACCAACGAACTCAAATATATAATTTGTTTTAAAATCAGACCTCAAATCGAGGTCCAAATCCCCAAAATTTGAAAATCCTAAGTTCTACCTAGAACACTCAATTTCCCCCATGAAAACTCTTGATTTTGAATTGAAATAATGAGAAAAGGTGTTATAGAATAAAGAAAATAAGTTAGAAATGACTTACAATTGATTTGGAGAAGAACTTTTCTCTAGAAAATCGCCCAAGAGAGCGTAGGGTTTGAGAGAGATTGAAAAATGAAAAAAATGCATCTAAGTGCAAATTAAATGGTCGCAGATGTCGCAATTGCGACCAGGGTTCACAATTGCGAACCCCCTTCAGGACTTGTTGTCTACGCAAATGCAAAAAATCTGTCGCATTTTCGACAATGGGAAAATTCTGTCACCTTCGCAATTCCCACCCAGTGTTCGCATTTGTGAAAAGGGCCTGCCCAGACATGGATCACATTTGCGACACTTGGGTCGCATTTACCAAGCTTGTTCACTTCACAATTGCGAAGCCTGATCTCGCAATTATTAGATCAGAAGCCTCGGCAAAAATACCAGATACCAGCACTTGCTCCTAAATCCAATTTCACTCCGTGGACTATCCAAAACTCACAAGAGCCCTCGGGGCTCCAAACCAAACAAGCACGCAAGTCTAAAAAATCATACGAGCTTGCTCGTGCAATCAAATCGTCAAAATAATATCAACAACTATGAATTAAACCTCAAATTCATGAAATCACTCAATAACATCAAAATTACTATTTTATCAACTATAGGTCTATTTTATACCAAACCAATTCCGATCTTTATTAAATTTACAGATTCAACTTAATTATTATTTCAAACTTGTATCGGGCTCCAGAACCAAGATACGGGCCCGATACTATCAAGAAAATGCATCAATTCACTTCTAAAAACCTTTATATGTTCCAGAAAATAATTTTCTTTAAAAATTTTCATTTCTCGGGCTTGGGACCTCAAAATTCAATTTCGGGCATATTACCAAGAATGTTAACCAATGTCAACATTATTCAATTTTAATAGCCAATTTCCTTATTTCACATAAAAACTTTCCGAAAACGCGCTCGGACTGCGCACGAAAACCGAGGTGAGATAAAAAGAGGTTTTTTAGTACATAAGGGGGTTGTTGTGGAGAAAAAAAACCTGCTTTTTAGAGAGAGGAGGAGTGTTTTATAGAGGGAAAAAGAAGCCCCCACCATTCTACTCATCATTTCTTGTTCAAGCCGTGGAGATTTAACAAGGAAAGCTCACAAAGTCTCCTTTAAAAGGTCAGGTTCTAGCCCTAACTTTAAATTTCGAAATTGGGCTAATTAAAGGTAGTGAGGGATGTGGTTCTTGAGAATAGGAGTTGGTAATTTATGCATGCATCTGCCAATCAAAATTGTAGGGAGGTTGTAGAACATACATGGGTGACCTATGGATGTGGGAATTGGTTGTGGGGTGAAGAATCACCACCATAGGACTCTATAGTCGAATTTTCACCCCTAGTGTTTGATGGATTGCCTAAGTGAGCTGAACCCATTAACCACTTCCTAATTATGGTTCAACTTTGTCATATCTCTAATATATTGAATTCACTTGAAGTTTCGAAACGTTGCAATAATCTAAGGAAAGCTCAAGCACAATATGTTGGCTAACCTCTTCTTATATAATTGGGTTCCATGAGTCCCTTATGAATTCTAAGTAGGGTTTGACCAAGCTCTCATCCTTATCGTGCTAAATTATCACAAATGTTTGACTTATTGAATGTCTAATTACTCTAACCATGTCTCAATTTCTCTATATTCATATCATGCTCTTTCTTGGGAAATAGTCCAAATATGATTGAATCATCAAATGATTATGAATTCAATCCATAGTTATGTTGATATCATCATGCTCTTATTTGTAAATGTTTTCAATTTGTCCTAAGACCTTATGTATTCATGAACTGAAGTTGTTATTTTTTCCGGATTATTTATAAGAGTCTTTAAATTAATTATAGGGCATGTCAAGTCAATGAATGAAAGTGTGGATTATGAAATACGGCCATCGTGCAAAGAATGATGATTTATATATGTGGCCAATAGTGCCAATAAAATGAAAGCAAGTATGAAAGGAAATGAAAGAATGTGATTTCTTTTGTATGATAACTGTTTAGGGTTTGGGGGTTAGGTCACTGAGGAAGGCTGAGTTATAAATGCCCAAGTCTAACACAACACGTGCCGGTTTAAGGGTTGATTGATGGATAATTTCCCATTGTATTATATTGAGATTATTCCCCTTTATTGGGATGAGTTAATAGCTAGAAAAGACCAAGTCGACCCACTACACATTATGGTCAGACGGCTTAGCCGATCGGGCAGAAATTGGACTCCATGCTGCGCACATGGTGGTGTTGCATTTCTATGTCGAACCTCATACTTTGGGGTGAGACGGCTTAGACGATCGAGCAGAGATCGGACTCCGTGCTATAAGCAAGATGGTGTATTAGTTCTAAATATCTCCCAACCTAAAATATTGATTTTTACTTGAAGATTTACTTCAATCTTGACTTGGTATTTTATTATTATTTAATTTTCTCATTGATATTATGTTTCCCTCCTTTTGTATTGTTTCTCCATTCACTGAGAGAGCATTTAGCTTTACATACTAGTACTATTGTATTTCTACTAATGTCCCTTTTGTCGGAGACACTGCATCTTTAATAGATGTAGGTGGCTCCCCAGCAGGTTACATCGATCATCATCAGCAGTACACCCTCTCCTTAGCTGACTCAGTGAGCCCCAATTCTTATTGGGGTCTTGTGTCTTTTGCTCCTTGTACATTATATTTTGAGGTATAGTCGGGGCCTTTTCACCGGAACTTTCACATTACTCTTTTGTTTCAATTAGAGGCTTTGTGGACATGGTGTGGGTTATATTTTGATTAGGGAAGCTAACTAAAAATATTGTAAATATCATACATGTTTCCACTTTTAACTATGAAAATGTAACATTTTGGAAATCGGAAATGTAATTTCTAAAAGTGATGAAAATTGATGTTGCACACCTTATTCTCTCATGTTCAACTACTCTTGTTAGCAATCCTCACATTATTCATGGGTATGGTTGGGTGGAAGGCATGAAGTAGACTTGCTTGACTGGGATATCTCGGTTGAGCACCGGTCACGCTCCCCAAGGTCGGGGCATGACATAGAGGCTTATTCATAGTGTGTAGAATTTTTGTTTACGCTACATTAATTTTTTTTCACGACCCAAAATTTTACTAAGTTGTGATGGCATCTATCTCATCCCGATATGTAATCCAAACAATATAAGTTATAACTAAACTGGAAAAAAAATCAACAATATAAATAATAACATTACAACCGAATTCAATACCATTACACCAATGACTTGCAGTGCAAGTCATGAACCACTATAATTTAGATTTGCAACCTGATATGAAGAATAAATATATTAGATGAAGTTTACATAAATAGAATTAAAAATTTTAACTGCCATGAACAAAAGGTAGCCTAAATCTGGAATGTGGGTACGTCTTCAATGCTAAGCTTCGTCACAATACCATAACAGGAACTAATAGACAAGAATAACCATAATATATCTTCTCTATTGCAGTGTGCAACTCGATCATCACATATATAATATCTTCTCCATTGCAGTGTGCAATCAGATCCCATATCTCATATAAATACTGTTGTAGCATGCAATGCGATCCCTCATATAATATCAATAACGTTGAGGCATGCAACTCATTCCTAATATCAATATTTATATTGTTGCGCTGTGCAACCCGATTTCAATATCAATATAAATATTATTGTGGCGTGCAACCCAATCCCAATATCAATATAGATTTATATGAAGCTATTCAACAACAACCAACCACTGAAAATTTACAACATAACACCAAGAAAGCTAACGCGCGAAATTCAGCTTGGAAATCCAAACTTAACCCAAGCAAGATGAGCAGCACAATACCCCCAAAGCTAGTCACCCATGTAGAAAGACAAAGCCTCCACAAAGCATAACATACAACCAATCAAAAAGTCACCCAACCCGGCTAAGCAAAGAAGTGTAGAACATGAAACAAGGAAGGATGCACGTTCGGTGAAAACAGGTATCAAGTAGAGGTGTGTAATAAGAGAAATCGTGTAACAAGTGATGGCATGAAACAAGTAAATACATTTTGCATGGGAAGGCAGGTAGTAAGTGAAGGCATGTAACAGGTCAAGACATCTGATAAGTAAATCGCGTAACAAATAGAGGCATGTAACAAGTACAATCTAATAATAAGTAAAGAGATGAATTCGAAGAGGACAAGTAGTAGAAGTAAATCAAGTAAAAGCGTATGAGTACCCGTAACAGACAAGATAGAATACTGATATCACAGTAACATGGCAAATAGGTAACACGAAGATAACTACTTAAAGAACACATAAATGAAGGTAACACACAAAAGAACAAAAAATAATAGGAACCCAAGTAAAGGTCATGTAAGTGTTTAACGAACGAGTAATCATAACAAAAAAAATTCAATTATTTTGTCATAGTAACAACCAACTTGCCAATTTTATTTCGCACCACACGACAATACTCATCATGCCAACATTATTTCATCCGCACAGAAATAACCAACGTGCAACCATAGCCGTAATCCCCAAATCATCATCTCTTATTAAGGATAAAGAAGTTCAAGCAACATATAAATAACATGTATAAATATAGATTTGTCATACTACGATCAATTTATGTATGCAAATGAATATCAAAACAGCACATTAAATCCTTCTTAAGATGTCATATATTCTAGCATGATTTCTAACACAGTTATTATTAGTCATCAAATTAAATGAAGCATAAGTTAAGAGATCACCAATGTCAACAAAGGCACAAAGAAGCATAAAATTTCACCTCCCGATCAGAGAAATGCTAGCACATTTATATGTGCTCGTCACTTTGTGTATGCGTCCCCCTTACTTGTAGGAAACAATATCATTTAGTAGAAAATTTCCCCCCCCCCCAATAAAGCTTGGCAAGATACTTACCTCATTCTAAAACTCAATAAACAATCAACCATAACTTTTCCTTTGGAACAAGTCCCAAAACCAATCAAATCTAGCCAAATAGCGTTCAATAAATTCAAAACAAGCTTTAGAAACTACCCACGAATGAAAAAGGTTCGATTTTGATCATAATTGAAAAGGTCAACATGGGTCCACGTGGTCAAAATCCAAGATTCATAATGAATCCCAATTACTCATTCATCCCCGAGTCTAGATATGTGATTTATTCTGAAATCCAATCTTCTTTTGAGGTTAAAATCTCAATTTTATAGAATACCTAAATGCTACCAAAAAGTCTCAATTTTTTCTTTGAAATTCAGAGATTTGATGTGAAAGTTCATGAAAAAATAATGGCAGAATTGACTGGTAGACACTTATACTTATTCGGGTTTGTCATCCCGATCCTTATACTTAATAAAGTTTCATCTAGACATTTATAATTGTATAAAGTCAGTATTTTAAACCCTTCTGATCGTTGACCAAGTCTATGTGGCAACTTAACGGCTGAATTTGACCAAATACTTGTATTGCACGCATAAGGAGTGTGAACATATATATTTAAACCAAAAATGATTAAAATAAGGAAAAAAAAGAAAATACAAACACAAATTAAAAAGTAAAAGAAGAGTGCTTCTTCTCTTTCACGTTCTGCCACTTCCCCCCCCCCCCCCTTCTTCTTTTTCTTCATGTTATCCCTCCTCCTCCATTTTAACCCAAAAATTATTTGCAACACAGCCCTCCTCCGCCACCTCTTTATCAATCAATAACATCCCTAGACATCCGAAATCACCGCTAGATTAGAAGCATTTTTTGGAAAAATTTCTTTCCCACATCCCCATTCCCCAACTTTTTAAGATAAGCTTTTGCAAAGAAAATAAGTAAAAATAGTGGAAGAAGATCGCTGATGAAATATGTTTCTGACAAGTTTATCTGTAGCGAAATTTCATAAGTTTTGGGTGAAGTTTTTGGTGATGATAGTCTTTTGGTTGGTTATTTCTAATGGCATGTGCTTTTGGTGGTTAGGCAATTTTACGATTTGGGGCTAAATACAGAAAATTTTATGAGTTTATTCTCTTGATTATATGTAACCTAACATTATTTTGAAGGTGTTGGTAAAGGTAAAGGAAATGGTGGGGAATAAAGAAGGTGGCAGAGGAGATGGTTGAATGATTTTATTTTTTAAAATATGAGAAATAAATTAATGATGATGTGTCAAAAAATCTGACGTGGACACTGATGTGTCATTCATGTCAGGGATTTGAAGAACACGCGAGATGAGAAGGATTTAAAATAGTGATTTTGAATAACTCTAAGTGTCTAGATGAAACTTCATTGAGTACTGGGACCGGGATGACAAACGTGAATAAGTACAAGTGTCAATCAGCATATTCTTCCAAAAATAATTGAAAACAAGTTAAAGATGCTTACCAAAGAATTTGGAGAAAATCCTCTTCAAAAATCATCACTATGGAGTTTAGGATTGAAAAATAGTGTAAAAGAAGCTAAGCCCTGAAATTCTCTTTATTTACCTAGTTGCTGATATTACAATTGTAAACTCTTGTTCGCAAGAGTTTGCAATTATGATGATCGAAAAAGCGATCCATTCTTTGCAAAAACAAAATATTTCTAAGCCTACTGATATTTCAAATGCTATGAAGGCATCACAAATGCGATGATTGTGCAGTCCGCAAATGTGAGGATGCCCCTAACTCCTCACAGACGCAGATGCGGCATGTTACTTGCAATAATATTCACACAAGTGCAATAATATCATACAAAAATATCATACACGCTCGGGTCACCTGGGCCCCCAACCAAACATGCGTACATATCCAAAAACAACACACGAGCCTACTAGAATCGTCAAAATACCAATTCGAGGTTTTTTACCAAAAATGATGACCGTGGTCAACACTAGCATTATTTTACATAAAAAATTCACATTTTATTTAAAATATTTACATTTATATTATCCTAAAATCGACATGGACTATACATGCAAATCATAAATCATTAAATAGAGCTATGAAAAGTCTCGAAACACATAAATGAAAGCTAGTACTCATTGTTGATACCCAATTTTTTTCTATATATTTTTCATATGCAAAATACTTTCAAAATAGCATATGTATGCATATATAAGCATGTCCAAGTGTTTCATTATTTTTCCAATTTTTAAAAGATTTTTAAATCAATTTATCGCCTTATTTTATCAAAAAAACAATAATTATTTCCCAAATTATCATTTTTTTGGTAACTGGGGCAGATAGAGTATGAAGAAACCCTATTGAAATGCATCATGCCGCATCGGATTGAAGCTAAAGGCAAGTTTGCCCAAATTGACAGGAGTCGTTCGTGGTAATGAGAGTGAGAGTGTTGTCCAATGGTGCTTTGTATGTAACAGATGTAGAAGGCGAATGTGTGGATATGATCATCAAGTCTGGCGCAATCAAAAGATGTTACGAATGTTTTCCTTGGTTTGTTTAAATTGTGTAGTTTGCACTTGGCATGTTTTGGAAATTGAAATGACGAAGGCATTTTGTTCTTCTATCTAAACACTTTATCCTTCGTCACCCCTTTTGAACCTCATTTATTTTTTTTTATACCCCTCTTTCAGAATTAGTAGAAAAGATCATAAATGCAAACGTGAAAGATGAGTAAAGGAAAAAGAGAAAAGAAAAAGAATGAAAAGAGAGAGAAGAAAAAGAAGAAGAAAGAGAAAAGAAAAAGAAAAGAGAAAAGAAAAAAAAGAATAAGAAAGAGAAGAAAAACAACAACAAAAGAAAAAGAAGGAAAGAAGAGAAAAGGAAAAGAAAAGAAAAATCACAACAAACAAAGTAATTCCTATGACATGAACTATGTTCGACCTGATTCCTTTTAAGAATACATAGGTAGCCTCATGGTTCGGTCTCATCAAAACAAAAATCCAAAAGTCCCCCATGCAAGAAACTGGGGCAGAAGCTGTGTTTGTTGTGAGAAACCTGATTCCGAAAGTTGTAACTTTAACCCATTTAAATTGTTTTGAGCCTTTTATACCCTTTCCTTCTAACCCTGTCCAAAAGCTTACATTACGGTCCAAAAAAAGACCTTCTGATCAGTCTTTGAGAAATACCAAGTCGAGCAAGTAAAGGTAATTCATGTCAGGGGCAACACTCTGGTTCAAGCAGGAAAATAAAAATGAGAGAGCCTTATTGGTGAAAACCTTCACGGGCACTGTAAGGCGACGGGAGCTGAGAGAAATAAAAAATGAGAGAGTCTTATTGGTGAAAACCCTCGCGTGTACCGTAAGGCGACGGCAAGTTGAGAGAAAGAAAAAAAATGAGAGAGGCTTGATAGTGAAAACCCTTCGGGCACTACAAGACGAATAAGGATTGTGAATCAGATTGGATAATCGGAGCATTGAAGTCCAGTTTAATGGTTAATGGGTATAGCAAGAGTTGAAAATCAGACTTGTTTGACGGATTAGGCCACTTAATCAACATGTGCATGTCATGATCATTAGAGTTGGTATCCACGTCTGATAGGTTTCTACTTTGTAGTTTTCTTGTTATGAATCATCTCTTTCCTTTGTCTTTTACTCTGTTCCTTTTGTCTTGCTTACTTCTTCTTCCTGAGTTGGTTTGGTCAAAATAAGTGGTAAATGACTTCAAATTTGCCACCAGCTTTTCAATTGCACGAAACGGGATCTGGCCAGTACATCAAAGTGTCATAAGTCAGGAAAGAACAACAAGCGCATTGAGCTGGTAATAATCAACATGCTTTGGGATCCTTATGAAATACAAAGGTTTGGTACACATCAATTCAGGAACAATGCAACAGATGGAGGGTGTTAGGTGAACAGATCAAAGGTATTTTCGGTGAAACATGACGGTTTGGTACATATCAATTCATAAACAATGCAACAAGATGGAGGAGTTTGGTGAACGGATCAAATGTATTTTCTGTGGTAGGATCGACAAAAGGTGTTTAATCAGTGACAAGCGAGGTCCTTCGAGCAGAAATCAAAGTTATCGTGACAAGTGAAGGAGCAACAGACCTCAAGGCCAGGGCCAGTGGTTTAAGTCAAGAAAAACAACATGCGCGATGAGTGGGTGGCAATTGTCGTGCTTTGGAATTCATGAGAAACACAAAGTTGCAGTACACGTCAACACAAGAGCACGATGCAACAAGATGGAGGGGTTGGGTGGACGAATCAAAGGTATTTTCAGTAAAACACAAAGGTTGGTAAATGTTAGTTCATGAGCGGTGCAACAGATAGAAGGAATTGGGTATGAATGGAGAAGGGACATTTTTTGTGATAAGGATGGCAGAGAAAGTGGCTAGTCCATAAACAAGCAAGATCCTCGAGGGTAAATCAGTTATCATGAGAAGTGAAGAAGCAACCGCCCTCAAAGTCAAGGCCACAAACCAACCACCACATTTTTAAACTGATAAGATTTTTCTTTGATTTGAAACAGGGGCAGGAAATTTCGGTTGTTTCGGAGAAACCCTCAGTGGAAAAAGGCAGTCACCAAACAGGTTTGATTCTTGATTTTCAGGACCCTCCTAGAAAATAGGACCTAGTTTTAAGTTCAGAAGTAGCATAATCTAGCATAAATGTATCCCAACAAAATATAAGTTAGCTTAGAAGTTTGCATGTTCGAGATAGGATTCAATTAGGAGTTTCCAGGACCCTCCTGAATAATGGGACTTAGTTTTAAGATTTCGATTAGATAACAACATTTAGTGTAAACTCTACTGTAGGGTAGTATAATTCAGACATGAAAGTTGTCACCCTTAAGATAAAATTTGACCTTTGATTTTAAGGACCCTCCTGGATAATGGAGAGTAGTTTAAAGATTCTTTTAGATAACAAGATTTAGCATAAGTCACACTATAGAAGATATAACTTAGATTTTTAATTGTCGTTTAACTATGAATTTCAGGACCCTCCTGGATAATGGGACCTAACTTTCAACTCTTAGTAATACTTGGTAATACGATTTAGTTTTACGCTCACATCTGTGCCCAGTCACCAAACTGGGGCAGGAAAATTTTCTTTGTTTTACCTATTTTGAAGTCAGGAGCCCGCCTAGAGAGTAGGGAATACTTTCAAAGCGTAGCACTCAGGAGCCCGCATGGAGAACAAGGGAGTACAATTTAAGTTTTAACTTTCAAATTATTTGTTTTGTCTATGTTGAAGTCAGGAGCCCGCCTGGAGAGTAGGGAATACATTTCAAGTTGAAGTCAGGAGCCCGCTTGGAGAGCAGGGAAAACATTTCAAGTTGAAGTCAGGAGCCCGCCTGGAGAGCAGGGAATACTTTCAAGTTAGCAGTCAGGAGCCCGCCTGGAGAACAAGGGAGTACAATTTAAATTTTAGCTTTCAAATTCTTTGTTTTGTCTATCTTGAAGTCAGGATACCAAATATTAGGACTCGGTCACATTCCCCTTTTCTCTTAGTTTTAGTCTCTCCAAATAAGGGTCGGGTCAAAAACCTGTCTAGTCAGTCTTTGTCTGAAAACTCTGCATGTTTCCAGTCAAAGAGGGGCAGTTGTAGACGTGATTTTTGACCCTCCCCAAGATTTTTCATATTTTAGCGCGTAAATATTTAATTTAGGCATAATATAGATATTTTAAGTAATCTTGACTCTTTTACTTTATTTTATTACAAGAAAATAAAATTTACAAAAATAGGTTCATTAATGTTTCGTAGTCATTTTTAATCTTAAATATATATATATATATATATACAACAATAGTATCGTATTTTTATTTTAATATGATATTTGAAAATACCAAAAATAGATTTGTTTTAATGGTTAGTTTTATTTTAATAATTATTTGAATAATAGTAATAAATAATAAATGGGCACGTATTTTTAATCTCGTTCGCAGCGAAAGAACAGAACTTGGGCTCGAGCAACCCATTTTTAGGCCTAATTTTAGACCTAGCCCACAATTGCCAAGCCCATAGTTCCTAGGCCCATACCCCTTAACTTAAAAACCCTACCAAAAAACCTACAATATAAAAAGAAAAAGCCTAAGACTAAAAAGAAGGAGGAGACAACGCTGAAAACAAAAGAACGAGCAGCTGCGCAAAAACGAGACCCCCCCGCGCGCCATCTGCTTCAATCCCTCCCCATCTTTCTTCATTTTCCCAGCGAACCAGAACGACCCCCACCCCTGAAGATCATCGTCTTCCCCCCAACCGAAACCACTGAACCAGACCCACACCACCTCAAACTCGCCGGAGAAGCCAACGCCCACCCCCTGATCATTTACCTTCTTACTCAACAAAATCAAAAATGTTGAAGACCACTTTTAAATCCTAAATAGCGACACACACAAGCAGTCACTGTTGTTGTTGCATTTTGTCGCGGTTCCAGCAAGTTTTGAGGTCTCGATCGGAGGTTCCGTTTGAGTCGCCGAGGTTCAATATGTCGAGGTCGCAGGTTCATAGTTCAGTTAGTAGCTCGTTGTGGTCGAATCAATTCGAATCTCACATTTGAAAAGATATTCAGCAAAAGGGTTTGTTCTCTTTCTCATTTCAACCAACATTTTAGCAATCTTAGTTTTATTTTCATTGTTTGTCTGGAACGTGTATGTTTGACTCTGTTATAAATTTTTGATGATTTAGAACGATTCATAATTGTTCTACTGTTCCGTTGTTGTTTTTTAGATTCTCTTGATTTGATTTCCTTTGTTGAGTTTTCATCTAACACTTTATTTGGGTACAAATATGAGTTTGTTGGTAAGGTAATTATTTTTTACCCCTTTCGGCATATCAAATATCTGAGGTTCAGTTGAGTTTATTGTCTAAAAGATGGAATTATATGTGGATTACTATGCCTTACTTGCATTTTGATCTTAATCGATTGTATTCACAACGGATCAATCGGCTTTGTGACTCATTGTTCATCGAATGCAGCTTAATGTATTAGGTAATCTTTTCTACCCTTGTAATGATAATATCGGGCTTAGTAAACAAATTCTAATTACTTCAATTTAAGATCCATCGTATGAATTTGGTCTGTCGTACATATAAAATTCGATTATTTAGTTGTCCTAAGTAATACATTAGGCATTTGTTGACTTTGATAAGTTAATTGAGATGCTTAATTTTGAAAAGAAATAGCCAGATTTTGTCACAGCCAATATATTTTTTTATTAAGAAAGGAAAGGGTTGAGAAATTCAAGGGCTTTATCAATTGGGTCTTAATTTCCCAAAGCGCCACTAAACTTGTACGGTTTCTTTTATGTTGTGCCAATTAATTATATCACCTGTGGCCCTCACAAAATTAATAATTAGTTGTTGGAAATGAACACTTGTAGAAAAGCCTTTAGGCGCGTTTAAAATACTATCGTGGTTGTGGACACATTCGCGTGACATGACTGCGATTTCTAAAAACAAAACTGGAATATGCGTTCGCGCAACTTTGGCTAGATTTTTCTTAATAATAATAAAGCGTTATTAATTGTGGACACGTTTGCGTGACATGATTTTTCACGCTCCAAACAAACGGGTACACGTAAGCGTGACCCATTTCAAGATAATTTCTTAATTAAAAGAGGCAAATGCACATAGGATCTAAAATCAGTAATTAAATAATTTTAATAAGCCAAGTATGATCAAAGTGACCGTGCTAGAACCACGGAACTCGGGAATGCCTAACACCTTCTCCTAGATTAACAGAATTCCTTACTCGAATTTCTAGTTCGCGGACTGCATTACAGAGTCATATTTTCCTCGATTCGGGATTCAACTGGTGACTTGGGACACCATAAATCTTCCAAGTGGTGACTCTGAATCTTAAATAAATAATCTCATTTCTACTGTCCTTTAATTGGAAAAACTCCCTTGAATTTATACCCTTTACGAGGTGTAGTAAAAAAGGAGGTGTGACAATCCTAACCTCTAAACAATGTGTTCCAGTAGGATTATGGGTGTGCCAGCATCTCCCATTGTTGGGTTATGCCCACTAACCTGCTTTTTACCTCTTGCAACTCCCCATTCCCTATATCCCTATGTGTACTGTTTCCCTTCCCCTTTCCCCATTTTAGAATTCTGTACTTGCACTCTCTCTTAGTTCCTAAGTTCTGCCCCCCTCTTATGAGCCTTGCCTTGGGACCTTGAGTTCCCTATGAACTTGGACACCTGAGGATTGGCCCTTCTACACTGCACCTTGGCTTAATATGGCGATACATTTGGGTGTAAGCACTGCCCGGAGTTTATATGAGACTCTTAGGGAACTCTAACACACCCCATATAGGAGAAAGGCTTTGAAATATGATCTCTTGGAGTTGATTTACTTCATACTTCAGACAGGAAGTCTGAATCACGCTGTCCTTGGTTGTACTTTTTAATTTCTGATGTATTTTTCCTTTACTTTACTTTTTTCTTGGTTGTAATAATTTTGTAATAAAACTCTCGGGGATGGTCAGTGAAAAGGGGGAATAACTTTGTATGTAAAAAGGGTAGATATCCTGCTCATAGGGAATTTCTGATCTCTGCATATCACATAGATATCCTGCCTATAGGAATTCTGCACTTTCATATGTAGATACTATGCCTATAAGGAATTCTACACCCATATAGATATCCTGCCTATAGTTTTTTGAAATTCTGCATTCATATGGATATCCTACCTATAGTTAAATTTCTGCATCTCTTATATAGATACCATGCTCGTAGTTAACTGGAAATCCGAATCCTGCATACGCATCTGTCACTAGGCAAACCTGTTTATAGGCTTAAATAACTAACTGCATCTAGATATCATGTTTATAGGCTTAAACAAAGTACAACATTTAGATGTCATGCCTATAGGATTTCTGCACTCTCGATGTGTTTGTAAAAGTGTCCAAAATCGACAACACATAGAAAGCATGCCTATAGGAGCTTCAATCGAATCTGAACCGTTTCATTTGCTTATAAGTTTAAAACCAGTCACAAATAACTTGTGCTCTTTTTCTAAAACTCGCCATTCTTTAATAACAAACGATTTTTTTTAAACCAGTATGTATTCATGTTTACTTCATTGTTTCTGGAATCGGTAGATATAATGCCTATAGGGTCTTCGTCTAACACCTAGGAAAGCCATAGGGTAAAAGTTTATAAACTGAATCAGATTTTGTATACTACAACCAGCAGGCAGGCCTGATTCGAGCTTCTTATCTGAACAATATAATAAATCAGTCTGCCTCGACCCTTTAAGTTTTAATCAGACCTTAAATAGTACATGCAAGTCATGCTACATTATGTGCTTTCTTTGGTTTAAAGAAGGTCTGTTTGAGCCCTTTTATTTGTTTATATGCTTTCCCCAAACTTGCTATATGTGTTTTGTTTGTCGCCTTAGTATTTTACCTTTTGAAACCACAAATAAGCCCAATACTTCCTCCCTTTAGGATTAGTAGTCCAAAATGCCTCGGGGACTGATAGGATTGGGGCGGGTAATAGCATGCAATAAGTAAACGAGACCATTACGCGCTTTAATACCTTAACAGGGAGGGAAAGGGTAGATATGGATATGATGACCACGCAATAACATCACGTGTATCCCCTCACTGAGGAGTGATTACCGGATGTTGTGTGGGGTGATCCATATTATTAATAAACCTAGGACCCCCCTTCCCTTTGTTTTCTTTGTTTCTTTTAAATCTTTTTAAACCAATTCTTTTAAGAAAATCAACTCTTTTTAGTTCTTTTTTCTTACTTTTGTTTATTTGTAACCATTACGTGAAAATCCCCTCTTATTTGAAGCATTTATTTGCCTATGTGTTATTTGCACTTAAGTCACAACAATAGTTTGGTCGGGAACCACACTAGTGGATCCTGAAAGGTACCTAACACCTTCCCCTTGGGATAATTTCAAGCCCTTACCCAATCTCTGGTTACTCAAAACAAACCCCTCCTAGTGTCCTAATGCACTTTTAATCATTAGGTGACGACTCTTCAATTCAAAACCCAATTCACGAACGGGAACGAGTTGTCTCCCAAATGTCATAAACCCAATTTCGCGAGAAAAAGAGGGTGTGACAGTGTGGCAACTCTGCTGGGGATATCTTTTAGGCTTCTACCATTTCAACCTATTACCGTGACTTTACATTTCTTATGTGCCTTATTTGTTTAATACCTTTAAGCATTTAATTCCCTCTTCTACTGCAAAAAACTAACTTGTTTCTTGCCTCTTTCCCTTGTTTCTTTCACTGCTCTCCTTTATTGCACTCCTTTATTACTGTTTTAAATTATTGTAATTATTATATATGAACGTGCAAATACGTGACAACTTGTTTTAATTATTGCATATGCATGTTTCCAACATCATATTCCACTCGTGCCAAACAAATACCATAGCAACGCTTATAATGAGTGGTTGAGCTCTTCCGATATTATCACCTTTTAAATCCGGCAAAGGCATATTTGCGTTAAAACCAGTCGATCAACGGTGTAGTTGATGGTTCTGTGTCTTTCCCTCTTGAGTTATCCGCTCAAGGGTACCGGTCTAAAACCCCATAGAAACCTTACTCTATTTAAACTGTGCATGCATCATGGTCAAACCTAGCCGAGTCAGTTATGTTGTCCGCATAATGACTCTTTAAGATAGCCTTGTCCAAAGTCCACTGGGTTTCCCAAAAACCCAAACGGACACTATCACATTTTGTGAATTTATTTGGAGAACTAAATGCTTTTACGCCAATTATTGGTATTTAATAATCGAGTCTAGTGGGGGTAAGGGCCTAACCCTTTTGTCTTGCAGAAACATGAGGCACGAAGTCCCCAAATTCGGCATGGTCACAAACATCCACCCAAGGTTGCTAAGCTGGTGGGAGGATCTTCATTCCAGTGATCAGACTCTTGTCCGGAAATACTTAGGAAATCTACCTTCCCTCCTGGAGGTCCAACCAAACAACAAAATTATAGAAGTTGCTACTCTGTTCTGGGATTGTGATAGATCTGTGTTTCGCTTCGGAGAGATTGAGATGACACCCCTGCTAAAGGAAATAGGAGGATTGGCTGGTATACCATAGGAGACCCCGGGTTTGTTAATGCCGGAAAATCGTAAGGGTAGAGGTTTTCTCAAAATGATGGGCCTAAAGAAGAATCCAGACTTGACATATTTGAAGGAGTCCTACATTCCCTTTGATTACTTGTACGAGAGGTACAGTCACAACAAATCCTATCGTACATATCTGGATGAGTTCGCCCTTACATCGTTGGGGCATATTCACTAAAGGGTCTTTGTCTTCATGTTCTGCTTCTTGGGGATGATAGTGTTTCCAATGAAGAAAGCAAGGATCCACACCAGGCTAGCCATGGTCACCAAAACTTTGATGGAGGGAATTGGTGGACAACCATTTAGCATAGTGCCCATGATCATCGCAGAGATATACCGAGCCTTGGAAAAGTGTCAACAAGGAGCCCCACACTTCGAGGGCTGCAACTTGCTACTCCAGCTCTGGCTCATGGAGCATCTTCAAAGGGGTGAATATCGGCAAGATATTCAGCATAGAGTCTGGGACGATCATATAGCCTTCCATCAACCAAGTCAAATGAACTACATGCCCAACATGTTTGCTCAGCCAGAAGATGCCAAGGGGTAGGCGGAGCTGTTTGAAAATCTAACTGAGGATCAAATACAATGGATATTCGAGTGGTTCCCTACTGAAGAGTTCATCGCTCGATCTAGGGATGCACCATTTCTGATACTGATTGGTTTGTGAGGAACCTACCCTTACATCCCTCTCCGAGTTATGAGACAGGCTGGTAAGAAGCAGGTTATACCAAGGGTCGACAAGATGAGTCACTTCCTGGCTGACTTCCAAGCTGATGACAGTCCTTATAAATGCCAAGCTCAGCATATGTGGCATTGAAAGATCATCATGGGAAGAGATACTATTGAACCAGACAGATACCATGCTGGCTGCAGCCCACACTATTCAGGCTGGATGGAGGATAATCACAATGGTCTAGGCTAACCCGAGTTTGTTCGAGGTCACAGAATCATCGATGAAAGGGCTGAAGCATAGGTCAAATACAACCAACTGCGCAAGAGGATTTGGGAATGAGCACCGTGAGATTCAAGAAGCCTACCAAAAATTGATTGAAGAGTGGAAAGACATGGCTGTTAGTGCTAACAAGCGATTAGGATACCTGGAACGAGGTTTAGTGGAGCTGGAAAGGAAGTTTCTCAAGAGGATCGAGGACTGCCAGAATGTTGAAGGAAACGAGGGTGGACACCTGGCTAGAGCCTACCTGCTGCTGGGACTTCGCGAGCTGGTAAAGTTGTTCGATGGAGCCAAGAACCGGCAGGGTTTATACTCCGGAGCATTTAGGTGAGTCGAGTAAGCAGGCCTCTGGTCAGCTGACCATCACTGAAACCGGGCTCGATGATCTCTAGAGAAAGATACAAGCCAAGGAGTACTCAGTCATTAATCAGCTGAACAAAACACCGGCACATATTTCTATCCTAGCTTTGCTGCAAAGTTCCGATGCACATAAGAATGCCTTGTTGAAGGTGCTGAGTGAGGCATATGTACCAAGCAATATCACCGAAAGAGAAATGGCAAACATGGTAGGGAAGGTATTGGAAAGTCACAAGATCACTTTTCATGAGGATGAGCTGCCACCAGAAGGGTTGAGTCACAACAAAGCGTTGCACATCACCGTGCAATGCGAAGATTATTTTATCACTAGGGTCCTGATTGATGGAGGGTCCAGCCTCAATATTTGTCCGTTGGTAACACTTAGAACATTGGGAAAGGGTCTGCATGAGATCAAGTATGGGGCCATCAATGTCAAAGCTTTCGACGGTTCAAAAAGATCCACCATTGGGGAAATCAGCCTGTGTTTGCAAATGGGGTCTACTTGGTTCGACGTTGATTTTCAGGTTATAGACGTGCCGGCATCTTACAACTTGCTGTTGGGACGGCCGTGGATTCATGCCACTAGGGCCATAGCATCGACACTACATCAAGCAATGAAATTTGAGTGGAACCACCAAGAGGTGATCATTCACGGCGACGGTAGCAATCCCACATACAGTCGCCAAACCATCATAGCGATTGGAGGAAGGAGAAAGATAGGTGGGGAAACCTATCACCACATCGAGCGAGTCAACGTCGTTGACAAAGACAAATGGTGGGACAATAAAATTGAAAGCATATTGAACTGGAGCGGATATAAGCCTGGCAAGGGACTTGGCAAGAACCTCCAAGGAATCGCCAAGCCTATCAAACTGAAGAAACATGGCAACACTTTTGGTCTGGGATACGAGTATACTTGGGAGGAATTCAACAAATGGTTGTCACCATGGTGCAGCCCATATACCCGTTGGAACAGCCAATACTACATTTGGAGCAGACTTTCTAGCCGGACGATATTATTTATGGGTCGAAAGAAGAGGAAGCACTGGTAGCAGTAAGGAATTTGTTCTTAAAAGATAATGACATGGATTGTTGTGTCATTTTCGAGGAGGAGGGGGAGGAAGGCCCTTCCATACAGGCTGTAAGGAGAGGGGCACACCTCAATAACTGGACCATCAGGACAATCAGAGCCCGACGAGCGTCGGGTAGTAAGGCTAAAACAAGCATCATGCACTATTTTTATTTACTAAATGATTTTCCTTCTGCATTTTAATTCCCGCAATAAGATCTCCAATGTTCAAAACGATTATGCAATTTATCAAAGCATTTTTGACTTTCATTATGAATCAACACTTATTACTATTGTTTTCTCTCATTACTTTACTTACACAACATTACTATCACTTATCTTGATAAACCGATGACTGTGACATGCAATGAGACAATGCAACAAACAGACATAGATTCAGAGGAAGATGATATACCGGAAGAGATTGTTAAAGAGTTCGAAAATTTTAAGAACAGACCTAAGTCTAACCTGGACGAGACCAAGATTGTTAACCTGGGAGATGTAGAAAATATCAAAGAAACTTGGATCAACGTTCATTTGTCACCATTAGAAAAGGAAGAATACACAAAATTTCTAAAGGAATATGAGGACATATTCGCCTGGTCATATAATGACATGACTGGTTTGAGCACATCTATTGTGGCCCATAAATTGCCAACTGATCCAACATGTCCACCGGTAAAACAGAAGCTTAAAAAGTTTAAACCCGACATGAGTCTGAAAATCAAGAAAGAAGTCACTAAGCAGGTCAAAGCTAAGGTCCTCAGGGTAGTAGAATATCCGACATGGTTAGCCAATATTGTGCCAGTGCCGAAGAAGGATGGGAAGGTCAGAGACTGTGTCAACTACCGGGATCTCAATTGGGCCAGTCCAAAAGACGACTTCCCCTTGCCAAACATACACATCCTGATCGACAATTACGCCAAGCATGAGTTGCAATCATTTGTAGATTGCTTCGCTGGATATCATCAGATTTGGATGGATGAAGAATATGCTGAGAAAACGGCTTTCATTACGCCGTGGGGGATGTACTGCTATAAGATGATGCCATTCGAGTTAGAGAATGCAGGGGCCACCTACATGAGGGCTATGACTACTATCTTCCATGATATGGTACACAAGGAGATTGAGGTGTATGTAGATGATGTCATCATAAAGTCCAAGAAAGCCACTGACCACATGAAAGATTTGAGGAAGTTCTTCAACAGACTGAGAAGATACAACTTGAAACTGAATCCCGCAAAATGTGCATTTGGGGTTCCGGCCGGAAAGCTACTTGGTTTCATTGTGAGTCGCCGAGGGATAGAACTGGATCCATCTAAGGTCAAAGCTATTCAAGAACTACCACCACCAAAGAACAAGAAGGACGTAATGAGCTTCCTAGGAAGACTTAACTACATCAGCCGGTTCATAGCACAATCTATGGTCATCTGTGAGCCGATCTTTAAGATATTAAAGAAGGACGCCGCTACCACATGGACTGATGATTGCCAAAAAGCTTTCGACAGAATCAAGGAGTACCTATCAACACCACCAGTCTTAGTTCCGCCTGAGCCGGGTAGACCTCTATTACTCTACCTTGCAGTATTGGATGGAGCGTTCGGTTGTGTATACATCAGGTCCGAGAAGAATGAGTGACCAAGAACTCCAAGATACTCCCTTATCTGCATCATGTGCAGGAGTTGAGAAAGAGGTTCACAAAGATAGAATTTCAGCTTGTTCCCAGGGTCCAGAATGTATTCGCCGATGCACTGGCTACCCTATCATTCATGATACAACATCCAGACAAGAATTTCATTGATCTCATTCTAGTAAAGATCTATGATCAGCCCGCTTACTGTGCTCATGTCGAAGAAGAAGCAGACGGAAAGCCTTGGTTTCATGATATCTAGGAATACTTGGAAAAGGAGAATACCCAGAGCTCGCAAACGCTATTCAGAAGCGCACGCTTCGGAGGTTATCCAACAATTTCTTTCACAGTGGAGGAATCTTGTATAGGAGGACTCCTGATTTGGGATTATTAAGGTATGTCGACGCAAAGGAAGCATCCAGGCTATTAGAGGAAATTCATGCAGGGACCTGCGGTCCACATATGAATGGTTTTGTCTTAGCAAAGAAAATAATCCGAGCTGGTTACTTTTGGATGAATATGGAAACAGACTGCATCCAGTATGTCCGAAAGTGCCACCGCTGCCAGATACATGCAGACATGATAAAGGTGCCTCCAAATGAGCTTAATGCAACAAGCTCGTTGTGGCCGTTCACCACCTGGGAAATAGATGTTATCGAACCAATCGAACCCGCCGCATCAAACGGGCACAGGTTTATCCTAGTAGCAATTGATTATTTCACCAAATGGGTTGAAGCAGCATCTTACAGGGCAGTGACTAAGAAAGTCGTGGCAGATTTCGTCCGCGACCGTATCATGTGTCGGTTCAGAATTCCAGAGTCAATCATTACTGATAATGGCTCCAACCTCAATAGTGATTTGACAAAATCCATGTGTGAAACCTTCAAGATTAAACACAAGAATTCTACAGCTTACAGACCTCAGATGAACGGAGCCGTAGAGGCTGCCAACAAGAATATCAAGAAGATACTAAGTAAAATGATAGAGAAGCATAAGCAGTGGCACAAGAAGCTCTCATTTGCTTTATTGGGATACCGCACCACAGTCCGCACATCGACAAAAGCAATACCCTATATGTTGGTTTACGGTACAGAGGCAGTCATTCCCGCCAAGGTGGAAATTCCCTCATTAAGAATCATACAGGAAGCAAAGCTAGACGATGCAGAATGGGTGAAGAATCGTTACGAGCAGCTAGCTCTTATAGATGGAAAGAGAATGAATGCATTTTGCCATGGTCAACTTTATCAGAACAGGATGTCCAGAGCCTTCAACAAAAGAGTCAAGCCGAGACAGTTCATACTGGGGCAGCTAGTATTAAAGAAAATCTTTCCACATCAAGATGAAACCAAAGGGAAATTCTCTTCCAACTGGCAAGGTACGTACATGGTTCACCGAGTTCTAACAGGAGGAGCCCTCATACTTGCAAAAATGGACGGAGAAGTCTGGCCAAAGCCGATCAATTCAGACACAGTCAAGTGATACTATGTATAACCTTTATGCTTTCTTTTATGATGTAATTTGAACTACGCCCGACCTGATTCCCGTTTAAGAGTGGATACATAGGCAACTCTATGGGTTCGGTCACAATTCAATAAAATTTCCATTTCCCCCGCTATTGGAAACTGGGGCAGAATTTTGAGGAGGACCCTCAAAATTTCGAAGTCGATTCCAGCCATTTATCATTAACAGCCATCAGGAGCAACAACCCAGTAATCTAGGGCAAAATTTTGAGGAGGGCCCTCAAAATTCCGGAGCAAGCGAAGTTGCAAGGTCTTGAACCACGTCGCAGTCATCGGTTCATCTAAAGAAAATTATTCTTAATTATGCACTTAAGGCTATCATTCTACCTTCCGAGGTTAAGCTCTACCTCTATCTACATTCTCTATATTGCATAAGGCTACCATTCTGCCTTTCGAGGTTAAGCTTTACCTCCATCTGCATTCTCTGCATTGCATAAGGCTACCATTCTGCCTTCCGAGACTAAGCTCTGTCTCCATCTGCATTCTCTACATTACATAAGGCTACCATTCTGCCTTCCGATACTAAGTTTTATCTCCATCTGCATTCTCTACATTGCATAAGGCTACCATTCTGCCTTCCGAGGTTAAGCTCTACCTCCATTTTGCATGGCTGAAAGATCGCCACTTTATTTACATCTTGCATGGCTGAAAGATCACCACTTTATTTACATTTTGCATCGGCTGAAAGATTGCCACTTTATTTACATCTTGCATCGGCTGAAAGATCGCCACTTTATTTACATCTCGCATGGCTGAAAGATCGCCACTTCATTTACTTCTTGCATGGCTGAAGATCGCCACTTCATTTACATCTTGCATGGCTGAAAGATCGCCACTTCATTTATATCTTGCACGGCTGAAAGATCGCCACTTTATTTACATCTTGCATCGGCTGAAAAATCGCCACTTTATTTATATCTTGCATGGCTTAAAGATCGCCACTTTATTTACATCTTTCATTGGCTGAAAGATCGCCACTTCATTTACATCTTGCATCGGCTGAAAGATCGCCACCTACTGCATCTCATAGGCTGAAACATCGCCAAATCATCCGGAGGCGTCATTGTTCGGAGGCACCATTTTCATAGCCCGAGAACGCCATGCCATGGCCTAAGGACCCCTTTTATCTTTTGCATATCATTATTCAAAGGCGTCATAGTTCGGAGGCATCATTCTCATAGCCCGAGAGCACCATTTCATGGCCTGAAAATCCTTATTATACGCTTCATGGCCCAGGACATCATGGTCTAAGGACGTCATCCTAACCGTCCAAAGACAACATTCATGGTCCGATGGGAACTTGCATCATGTTTAAATTTTCGCACAATACATTGTTTATTTGCAAGTAAACTGGCGAGCAACGACCATCTCAGCAAGAGTGATCCCGCTCCAGTTCCCGCAGCCCCATTAGGCCTTGACCATCCAGCCCAACCTAAACATTGCGTCCGTTCTTGGAAAACCTCCATTGGCATACTCCGTTGACGGATCCTGAACTACATATGGCCTGATTCCTGTAAGACTATGGATATGTAGGAAGCTCAGGAACCAGGGCATGGTCAACCTTTTCAAACCATTTCGTTCGGTCAAAATTGGCCATCATATCTTTACCCGACAACTCTTTCATACTTCCCCGATAAAGACGGACAGCTGTTGATACCCAATTTTTCCCTATATATTTTTCATATGCAAAATACTTTCAAAATAGCATATCTATGCATATATAAGCATGTCCAAGTGTTTCATTATTTTTCCAATTTTTAAAAGATTTTTAAATTAATTTATCGCCTTATTTTATTAGAAAAAAAACAATAATTATTTCCCAAATTATCAATTTTTGGTAACTCCTTTATTTTATTCTCATATTTATAAAAAATATTGCTAAGGTAATTTTTGCACATTTGTTACAAATTTATTGAGTATTTTAAATTAAATTGCACATAATTGCAATTTTAGCCTATTTTAAGATTTAATGGAGTTTATAAATACAAAATTGATCCCAGTATTTTTAGTTTAATATTTATGCATTATTAATTAATTTAGTACCTTCAATTTGTTTCCAGAAATTATTTTGTTATTTTTTATAAAAAAAATAAAAAGGGAAAAATTCGCTATTTAATACTAGCCCTACCTATTTAAATTTTAGCCCAAATCGACCCCCCCAATTAACCCCAATTTCAATTTCAAATGGACCGGCTCAATTCCTAAACTACCCGCCCCAGATTCAATTAAGTTCAACTATCCCGACCCCCCATTAAATCGAGGTCGTTGATCAAAATGATCAACGACCACAATCCCTCATTTCCTTTTTTAATCCACCAACACCCCTTAACCCTAAATCATTTCACCTAACAAACCGCCTCTGAAACCCTCCCCTCTCTTAAAACACTCTCGAACCTTCTCTAACCTTAGCCGCCTCCCATCACTTCTACCTTGAAACCCACCGGGATCCATGGCTTATCAAGCTATGTAAGTCTTATACCTACCTCCTGTTGCTCTTACACACCTGATCTCTGAAAATTCAAGGCCTGGCCTCGAAGCCCAGACCTCTGCCAATTCAAGGTTCCAGAGTCATCGTCGGCCTTGCTCCAGCGTACCATGGTGTTTTGAGCCCGGTTCTAACCTCTCCGACTCAGATCGGTGACCTTTTCAAAGCCTTTCTCATTTCTAGGGTTCTTCTGAAACCCTAACCCTTAGAGGTTTTCTCCGATCTCTTTAGATCCATTGTGTATTTGTGCTCTCTTTGAGTTTTAAACGATCTCCCTAACTTTTCTTTTGAGAATTACTTTTCAAAGTCTTTCTTTTATGATTTAGGGTTTTCTGAAAATGCTTAAGTGTTTCTCTGACATTCTTTTCCTTTTTTGTGTGTATTTTCCTCTACTGTGCTCCTATATTTTTTATCTACCACGTTCTCGTATGTTCTCCTACTGTGTTCTGTTCTTGTATGTTCTTCTACTGAGTTTTTATACTCTGTTCTTGTATGTTCTTTTTACTGTGTTTTATCTACTCCATGCTTGTATGTTCTTCTACCATGTTTTCCGTATTGTGTTCTCATATGCTTTTCTATTATGTTCTTGTATTTTTCTTCTACTATGTTCCAGCATGTTTCTCCTACTGTACTTTCTTACTAAGTTCTTAAACTTCCTTAATTTCCTTCTACTAAGCCCTGTTTAAGTTTCTTCTGAAAAACTTCATAAGCATGTTCACTATTCCTATCAGTGTTTCTCCTCTATTTTTTCTTTGAGGGCTTCTAGTGTGTTCTGCATGTTACCTTGATATCATGCTTTCTCGTGAGTTTTGCTGTTGATAGAAGCATACAAGAGGTTTCAGTTCTTCTCTGAAACCTCTGAGCCTGCTTCGACCACTTGTCTTCTCATCTTTGTACTTGATTCAAGGCGAAAACCCTAAAATTTGGGGTTCTGCCAGGTTTGATCATATATTTGATTGAACTAGGGTTTTGTTTTAGAACCCCTAACTCTTCGAGTCTTTGAATTGAGTTTGGACTTCTTTGTTTTCATATGATTCTGACCTTTTTACTAAAACTCTTCTACGCTGGTGTTTCCTATTGATTTTACAGTGACATGAAAGTTTTCTTTCATACTTAACATGCTCACATGCTCTTTATATATGATGAATTTCCCTCTAAATGGTTTTCAAATTTGCAATTAGTTCAAGCTTTCTTCTGAATATAGCCTGATTGATTTCTTTCCATTATTTACTGATTTTCTTTGTGAGGCTACGTAAGTGAAACCCTTCTTCATCTTTTCTGACTTGGTTCATTCATACAAAATCTCAGACCCTTTTTGATTTACTGGTTGTTAACTGATCTTCTTACCTTATTTGCACAAACTGTGTATTTTAAAACCTTGTCCTTAAATAACTTTTATGTATTCACCCCTAATTGCCTACTTTGCACAAAGTGTTTGATTAATTTCTTTCCTTAATTGGTTTATACTCGTTTGAATCTGAATCCCTTAATTAAGGGAGGTCTTGTGTAATTGATTGACAATCAGTTCTTCAAATATTTTCTTACTTTGTTTCTTTCACACTATAAAAGGCACTACCTTTCTTCATAAATGGACACTTCACAATTCACAATCTCTTCTGAATTCTCACTCTCACATAATAGAATTCTTCCTTCTTGTCTGCATTCTAACTTTCACAAGACTACTGCTTCTCCCTGTTTGTTTCTTTGAAACTGGTATGTCCTAATTTAACTTCAGCATCACCACAATATGTTTACTTACAGCTTTCAGCATCTATGTCTACTTTACTACTTCTGTAGAGTTAAATACTTAAACTAGCATGTTGATTTCCTTTTGCTTGTTTCTGCTATGAATCCCTATTCCCTATTTCCCTTTATGTGCTTTGAGTTACAGTTTAAAACATGGCAATATGCAAGTTATTGTCTATGGTTTGAACTTGATCCCTTAGAGGATCCTAACCTCTAAACAATGTGTTCCAGTAGGCTTATGGGTATGCCAGCATCTCCCATTGTTGCGTTATGCCCACTAACCTGCTTTTTACCTCTTGCAACTCCCCATTCCCTAGATCCCTATGTGTACTATTTCCCTTCCCCTTTCCCCCTTTTAGAATTTTGCACTTGCACTCTCTCTTAGTTCCTAAGTTCTGCCCTCTCTTGTGAGCCTTGCCTTGGGACCTTGAGTTCCCTCTGAACTTGGACACCTGTGGGTTGGCCCTTCCACACTAATACCTCCTGCTTTTAGGATTAGTAGTCCTAAATGCCTCGGGGACTGATAGGATTAGGGCGGGTAATAGCATGCAATAAGTGAATGAGATCATTTTGCGCTTTAATACCTTAACAGGGTGGGAAAGGGTAGATATAGATATGATGACCACGCGATAACATCACGTGTAGCCCCTCACTGAGGAGTGATTACCGGATGTTGTGTGGGGTGATCCATATTATTAATAAACCTAGGACCCCCCTTCCCTTTGTTTTCTTTGTTTCTTTTAAATCTTTTTAAACCATTTCTTTTAAGAAAATCAACTCTTTTTAGTTCTTTTTTCTTACTTTTGTTTATTTGTAACCATTACGTGAAAATCCCCTCTTATTTGAAGCCTTTATTTGCCTATGTGTTATTTGCACTTAAGTCACAACAATAGTTTGGCCGGGAACCACACTAGTGGATCCTCAGGGTGCCTAACACCTTCCCCTTAGGACAATTTCAAGCCCTTACCCAATCTCTGGTTACTCAAAACAAACCCCTCCTAGTGTCCTAATGCACTTTAATCATTAGGTGGCAACGCTTCAATTCAAAACACAATTCCCAAATGGGAACGAGCTGTCTCCCAAATGTCAAACCTGATTTCGCGAGAAAAAGGGGGCGCGACACTCAAAACGGCCGGTCGGATCGTTACATTATTCTAACTTAAATGTACATTCATTCTTGAATGTTCTAAGAATAGTTCCAAAGTCGTTAACTATCTAAATGAACACATTATACCCATACTCATGAGTTATCCCATGCTACCTCGGTTCATAAAAGTCCATGAACATGATCGCGACTGAAGATTCTTCCTTTGACCTTAGCCCTCCGGGCGTGGAACCAAATTCCAACATCCAGAAACCCCTATACGATCTGATCCTTGTATATGCACACAATATTAATCTCAACAAGCTGCATCAAGCCATCAATACACTATCAAGGTCAAACCACATGATGTGCCATATGATTCACTTACTCGCAACAAGGGCCATTGCCAAATTCTAAGCTTTAATATGGTACTATTCTTCCAGACATTTCTTATCCCAATACGATAATGCAAATACCAGGTCCAACAACCTTGTCTTGCTCAATACAAGCAGCCCAAACGACAAGTCACACCAAAAGCGACATAGAACCTCACACAATGCAGTTCGTACACCAAATAAACAATAACTCGGATATACCAAAAACAAAAAGAAAACAAGGAACGAGGAACGAGGACTATCCAACAAGTACAACTAATATAACAACAAAAGAAAAATTTCATGAACTCATCCCACAAAGGGAAAACAAAACACAAGGAAGGTTTTCCCATATAACTCCGCTACAGCGTGCAATCCGATCCCATATATATCAATTCACATAGGGATACCTATCGAGCCTTAATGCTCGTGCTCACCAAGAACATGGGCGTCAACATCAAGCACGATAGAGTGCAAAAATATAACTGTGGGGAGATGAATAGATATAACACAATACGGAAAGAGGCAAGCACCACTAAGGTGCGATAGCAAATCAATATCACGAGAACCATCTCGCCCATATAACGTCACAAGACCTAAACAAGACTACGACATGCAGGGGCATAATGAAGTAGCCTCACAACCTATCATAACATAAGAGCGTAACACATAACATAGTCTAGGGCACGAATAACATCTATTCTGCTCGACGACATACCTATGGTAGCAATTATGTAAGAGTAAGCAAACACGATCTGATATAGAATACACACTCTCATTAGCCCTACAAATAGTTAGCCCCCAAACAAAATTTTGATCATCACCAATCAGGTAAGTAACCTTCCAAAAGCCTATAGCAAGCTATCCATAACACATACCATCAGCTATCCAATTCTTAACATATCTTCACAGTCCACAACCAAGGAATAGTCTGCCTATGAGAACATCCGGTCTCTAATCCTCATGAATACCAGAATCTCCATATCTGATTCCCACTCCTCTACCCAAATAACTAATACATAATTCATACACAATTATTTTATAGCAAATACTTATGTAGATCTTCTGTGCCACGTAGAAAGGCCTAAACTTCTGTGGCCCAAAACAAGGCGATCATCGTTACACTGGTCAAGCATCCGCAAGTCAAAACACAATGCTCCTCCTAAAACACACACCCTTCTCAGGCGATATCAAATAGTGTCAGCATCCTTTTAAGTATATAAAATCATCCATGCACTCTAGAACTCATGACCTTCACTTTAAAACTAAACTGCACCTTGTACCCGTAACTTTCAATCCCACACGACGCACCCCCCACTATAATGCTAACTTACGAAATACGAAAACTATATAATCAACTATGAATCACCAGCAGGATGAACACCTCATCAACCAAGAAACTTCCATTTAACTCAATGTAGGAGGACATCACTACGTGCGACACACCTTCTACACCCGTAGAAGTCATCAACCCCAAGTCGTGGCCATAATCATCGTGAATTCTTCGAAACCCATTAACACATACTCAAGTCATTAGAACTGATTTTCCTCTAACTCAACCGAGTCACGCACACAGCCAAACCAAAAAGTAACTCAATCCAAAATTCTCGCTCAGAAAACGCCTTCCGCAAATCTGGTGCCATTTCTGCATCTCTTTAATGCCTTCCATGTAGAGCCAATAGTGATATAGAAGTATCGCAAATCAAGACACCATCCACTACCGATCCCATGGAATACCCATACACAAATTTGAAAATCCTTAAATACCACATGTGAATCTTGAACTCATCAGAACCTTTTTGATATCCATTTACCTTTCTCTAATTTCCAATACACACCGAATAAAGCGTGTTTCACCAGCACATGAATATCCAAAGAAGCAGCCAAATGATTCATTTTCTTTGCACACTACATTTGCAATGAGCATCACACCTGAATCATTCCCAAAGTCATCTTTTTCAAGTCATAGCTAATCTACAATTGTCCTTTTGTCCAAAAATGATATAACATATTATCATGCAATCTAATCATCGATAGCAGTCTCCCCCACTTCGCTCGATGCCATGGAACACATCATCTGTAACCCATAGTACTATTCCTTCATAGATGTCTTGGTCCCACACCGTTAATCAGTTGAATACTTCATAAACTTATAGAACACTAGTCAGAAAATACTCCAAAGACCCTGCCAAGTACATACTCCTCTTTGTGACAGTCGAGTCGACATCCTCAAATGCTCTGAAATGATAAGATATGCATTTCATTGAATAGAAGCCCCCAAATTTTCACGTAGGAGATAACCCACCGTCTAGACTTAAATAAACACCTTCCCATGATCCCAACATGGTCAGAACTAGGCGACCAATTAATCCTCCTGAGTTTACACTCGTGACAAGATATAAAAATCATCTTCATTCCCAAATCCGAAAGATCACAATACATCAATATCTAAGCCTGGACAACATATCGCGACGATAATCAAGCATCCACAGCCCTTCACACCCATCTGCAACTTCGCAAGTTGTCGGTGCACACTGGTACTTGATGTTCAACATCAGCAATCTCAAAGGGCCACTGATTTACATCTTTAGATAACTCAACTAGAATTGTGACTATCTCCTCTGGAGTCTTCTTCATCAACGACCCTCTAGCTGCATTGCTCAATTTTCTACGTGACGTCGGTGTCAATCCATCCCAATTGTCCTAGAGTTGCATTCAGAGTTCAATTCCGCTATGTTGACACTTTCGCACTATCTCCTTAAACCTCTCCCAAGCTTCAAACAGAGTTCCAGTCTCGTTTTGGTGGAAGTTATGGATTTATCTTCTAAATTAGCCCACCTTAACTGATGGAAATATTTATCAAGAATTTTCTGGTCATCTCATCCCATGTTCTAATCAATCCATTAGGCAAGCTTCGAAGACAGTGCTTCGTATCATCTTTGAGTGTGAAGGGGAATGTCCTTAAGTAGACTGCATCTTGTGACACACCATTGTATTGAAAAGTGTTTATTATCTCCTCGAAGTCCTCCAGATAATTGTTTGGATCTTCTTTCATCTTCCCTCTGAATACACAACAATTCTGAAGGGTTTGAAGCAACCCTTGCTTCAACTCAAAATTATTAGGTGCAACTGGAAGTGGTTTCACAATTGATAATCCTTGGTTGTAGACCGGTCTAGTATAATCGCCAAGTGGTCTCCTAGCGCCGGGAGCTTTGTTTTCAAACTGCTTTGGAACCAAATGTTGGTTTTAAGAAATTCTCCGAGATTTTTCTTCTTCATAGATAATCTGTGCATCTCTAAGAGCTGCTTCCTTAGCATCCCGTGCAACTTTTTCTATTTGCTGGGTTACCTCTCTAACAACCAAGTCTACATTATCATCATTTTCAACCATAGTTTCTTTGGTTGAGGATTGCCCAAACTTCTCTAAAGTCTCATTGAGATTTCTTTCCTTCCTCGACTATTGCAGTTATTTCTCTATTTCTAGTTTGTATGGTAGTACTTCCTTCCTAGAAGATTGAGTCATGAACCAATCTAACCTGTAGCATGTGCACAGTCAAAGAACATCAATCTTAAAAAGAGAAAAAAATCCTGAAATAGTGCTACAAACTATTTCAAACAATATTGACTGCCAATCCCCGGCAATGGTGCCAAAATTTAACGAGCAAAAAACACACACTTAAATATGCTCACTAGTAGAATATAGTATAATATAATATCGTATCCACAAGGATTGGAGTTAAACAATATTATCGTAGTTTGTTGCTAGATTGCTATCCAAGATGATCAACAATTTAGAGTTTCGTGATTACTACTAAAATTAACTAAGAGTTTAGAGCTAATTGACTAATGACGATCAACGCAAGTAATGAGCAAGGAATGATATCAATGGGAGAAAATAGGGGTTGATAGGATAGGTGCAAGACAAATTTTTGGGATCTAACTCTACATGATTCACTTTTGATGTTCAAGTGAGTCTCTCAAATTCACTCAATTATTAGTTCAAATGTTTAGTAGAAACTCCTCTCTCGAATAAGTCTCAATCTCACAAGATGAACCAATTTAAGCTCGATGAAGATATGTAAGAATTCATAGTGGATTGGTCTTTAGGAGAACCTCTCTCAATTATCCTCCTAACTAGATTTAATCAACAATTCAACTAGCCTCTTCCGATTACTAAGAGGAATTAATGAATTCAACCAACAAAATAATGCAAATATCGCAAGTTATGCCTCTCTCGATTACATGAACAAATGAATATCGATGCAATGGTTAAAACATCCAAAACGATTCAATACATACAACTAGAGTTAATATCCACAAACAAATATCAATACACCAAATCCATCAAACCCTAAAGTGAACTACACCGTAGATATGGAGCAATTCATCACAAATATGTT
Organism: Nicotiana tabacum; assembly: GCF_000715075.1. NCBI lineage: Eukaryota > Viridiplantae > Streptophyta > Magnoliopsida > Solanales > Solanaceae > Nicotiana > Nicotiana tabacum. The sequence goes on along the minus strand of NC_134089.1, from coordinate 46,806,477 downwards.
TAAGTTAAAGGAAAACATAAACGGTCCAAACTCGTGTCTTGAGTGAGGATTGGATGATGAAATCCTTGTGCTTTTGCTTCTCCACCTCCTCTTAGCTTCCTTAGGTCTAATATGTGTCAAAAGTCTAAAAATAACATCTTTACATATTTTTATACCAAGTAGGATCGGGCCCAAACGAAAACACCTTCTCCTAGCCGAAATGGGATTGTAACTCTATAAATATCGCACAGGCACACCGCATAGGGTGACGCGCCACACAAGGGGTTTGTGGGGATCTTCAAAGAGCTAGACTTTTCAACAGGCAGCAAATTTTCCAGATGTGGCGCCCCATGCACTACTGGTGTTGGTTTTTCTTAAAGTACGGATTTTTCTTGATTGTTTAATCCAAAAGTGGTTCTCGACCTGAACACGATCCCGACTTAATACATTGGGCTTTTACTCAGACTTCAAAGCTCAAAATAGCTCGAATTATCTCTATAACATCTACATCACTCGAAATCAATCCTACAAAATATAAAACACACAATAAGTACAAAATACTAGCGATTAAAGCTCACACACCCTAAAAGTGCAGTGAATTAGAGTGCGATAAGCGATTAAAACACAATATTATAGCCTACCATCACCAGCTCATAAGAAGTCCCCATCTTTTTCTCTCAGGCCATAGTGGCCTAGATATCAGAGTGCAAACCCACAACAAACCTCCGCACTCTCTCTGCATCAGTGGGGAGTATCATAAGTGCATGGCAAGACAACTTAGAGAATCTCGCCTCATAGTCGTTCACCGACATCTGACCCTGCCGGATCTACTCGAACTGAGCCTGCAACTCTTCCCACTAAGAGGGTGGAATATATCTATCCAGAAATAGACGTGTGAACTGGTCCCAAGTCAAGGGGGGAGAACTTTTTGGTCTGTTGAGACGATATGACTGCCACCATCTACGGGCCCTGACCTTCAGCTGAAAAATGGTAAAGTCCACCCCATGGAACTCCAATATCTTCATGTTGTGCAGTTTGTCCCTGCAACGATCAATAAAGTCTTGGAGGTCCTCATGTCTCTCACCTCCAAAGGTAGGAGGATGTAGCCTGGTCCATCTATCCAGTAGCTTCTGAGGCTCATTGACCGCAACTAGTCTGGGCTCTGGTATTGCCATTTTAACTGGCTAGGCTTTACCTACGGGTAGTGCCCGGGGTCTGATATATGACAGATGCATGCCCTGGAGCCTGAGCTGTAGGAGTTTGTGCTCCCCCTCCCGCTTGAGATATGGTTGGGTATGATAGAAATAAACCGGCCTGCGTTATAGAATCCATGAACCACAGTATACGGCCCATAACCTCGTGGAATCTTGGTGCGGACCTGAAATCCATTGGGGCTAGCTCTAGTGCAGGCACCTCTTCCTACTCTTAAATAATAGGATCCTCTACTAGATCCACTGGTGGCACAACTAGAGCAACATTAGGATGCTTTCAGCCTCTACCATGAGCTGGAGCCCTCCCTCGGCCTCTAGCAACAGGGGGAGAAGCTCCTCCACAGTCGGGTACATCTGCCGCATGCGTTCTAACCATCCATGAGATAGTAAGAGAATGATACTTAGCACAACATCAATTGCACGATAGGAGATGAAGAAAGAGAAATTTTGCTAACACCCTATAGCTTTTCGAAGATAAGTACGGATGTCTCCGCACCGATATGCAAGACTCTATTAGACCTGCTCATAACTTGTGAGACCTACGTGAGCCTGGCTCTAATACCATGTTGTCATGACCCAATTTCCTCTATAGGCCGTGATGGCACCCTACACCGCCGCTAGGCAAGCCAACAGTGAACTAATAATGTATTTGTTGTGTTTATAAATTCCAAAATAGTTGATTTTTATTCATTAATTAGATGAGAAATGGAGAAACTATGGTAAAGTGAAGCGTAAACTAATGAAATGGCAAATACAGCAAATTAAACACTCAAAATCATAAAGTGTCTTCTAGCATGTTTCCAAGAACCGATTTAATAAGTGTATGAGCAACTAATAGAATATACAGAACACCTATGCTACTGACTTAAATAACATAGACAGAAAATAAATACAAAAGAGAGACTGCGGGTGTTGTAGAATAACCTCAGAAATGGGGTGCATGCCCAAATGAATGCCAGATGCACCTATCTCAAATCTTGTACGATTAGTGGAGAAGTGTAGCGCGAGTAAATAAACAACATGTACCCAGTATGTATCCAGTCTATCCTCGAAGAAGTAGTGATGAGGGATCGACATCGACACTTACTATGGGCCAATAAATATAATACATAACTTCTAAATAGGTATGGAATACGTGAATAAAAATAATAACACATTAGCAAGAAGTGAATAATGATTCTTTAACTGATAATCAATTTAAAAATCCCCAACAAATTTCAGGCCAATAAATATTATATAACCTCTCAAATCATAAATATAATATCAAGTGTAATTGGGCTCCGAGAATTTTCACGCACGATTTATGCCGATGTCGTACGGCCCGATCTAGAATAATGTATATACTGCCGAGGGTCGAACGACACGAACAATAGATGCATCTATTATACTGCCGAGGCGAACAACCCGCTCCCGTAAGAGTAGTGTTATCTTACTACTAAGGTGAACGACCCGATCCCTATAGAGAAGAGAAGTTTACCTTGCTCGGGGAAGTACTTGTGATGTAAGAGGACATGGATTTCACAAAGTTGTTAAGTATTCCTTAATTCTTCCAAAATAAGAAATCTAATTCGAAAATAACAACTTTAAATCCCTTGTCCCAGCTTTATTCAAGATAGTTAATACACATGATAAACACAACATTAGCATGAGATCGGAGTAAGTTGGAAGAACTTGAAGTTCATAAGTTGATTTGATTTGGTTTGGGGTGCAATTCTTAGTTTTGATACTGTTTTACGTGTTCCGAGGGTTCAAGCGAGCCCGTTTTGTGATTTTGAACCCGTTGATATGTTGGGACAAGGTCCGGAGGGGCCTTGGGTGCTATTCGGACAATGTGTAGAACATGGTTAAACATGGAACCATGGCTGAAGTAGAAACAGTTCTGACGCATTCTCAACTATGAAGAGCTAGCCACAGGTGCGAGCTAATGAACGTAGGAGCGGCTGGGAGTGGACTGGACAGTGTCCGAAGAAGCAAAGCTTCTTCCATAGAAGCAGACTCGCTTTTGCGATGAGAGGGATCACAGATGCGGGGGAGGGGGCAATATGGCAGGGTAGCGGGTGTGTAAGGATGCAGAAGCGAGCTCACAGATGCGGAGTTTTTCTGTATGAGCGACAAAGGCTGGAACATTCGTATTCTGCAAAAGCAGACAATTTCCGCAAAAGCAATGAAGTTGTCGTAGGTGCGAGAATTGTTGGGGTAGAGAGGTGCATTTATATCGGACTTAGGCTTTTTGGTCCATTTCTTTCACTTCTTGGACGAGTTTAAAGCTCTTTGAAGAGGGGTTTTCACCTAGCACTTTGAGTTTCAGATTGTTTGGCATCAAGTTGAGGCTTTATAGAGGATTTGTGTACCGGAAGTGAACTTGAGTACGAGGTAAGTCTCTTTCCTAATCTTGTAAGAGGGAACTCATACCCTTAGGTGTACCTTTGTTGTATATTACTTGTGTGAGGAGCTACGTATGCACGAGGTGATGAGAGTCCACTCATAGCTATATTCCATGATATGTCCAGGTATCAATACCTACTTCAAACAAAATTTAAAGAACTTGAAAACCTTCAATGCGCCAACTTTCAACATTAAGTGCCGAAACGCTCCCGAGTTATCTGAAATCCGATCCTAACATATGCGCAAGTCCAAACTTATTATACAAACCTATTGGGACCGTCAAATCCTAATTCTGTGGTCGTTTGCTCAAAACGTTGAATCAAGTAAACTTAACCATTTAAAGCCACTATTAAGGAACTAAGTGTTCTGATTTCAACCTGAATCCTTCCAAACCCGAACTAACCATCCCCACAAGTCATGAAACAGTAAAAGCACATATAGAAAGTATATTTTAGGGGAACATGGATCTAGAAAGCAAAACGGTCGATCGGATCGTTACATCAACAGCTTGTTTATGTGTAATTACTTATATTGTTCAGATTTTAGTCCAGATCCATATTACTATGATAACATTTAGAAAGGAGTGATCAACCTTTCCGAGCATGAGTGCCACAATGTCTAGGGTTAGCTACCCTATACTTGCATGTGCTAACACGCTCATATAGGTTGAGCTTGATTGAGCCACTCGATAGCCTCATAAATGGGTTGAGCCTGAGTGAGCATCATCATAGGCCCCACTAATATTCTCAGATAGGTTGAGCTTGATTGAGCCACTTGATAGCTCCACAAATGGGTTGAGCTTGAGTGAGCGTAATTAGTGGCCCCGCTAATATGCTTAGATAGGTTGAGCTTGATTGTGCTATTTGATGGCCCACATACAGGTTGAGCATGAGTGAGCACAATCAGAAGCCTCGCGACAACTTTAGTAGTCCTCGTACGAATTCCCAGGTGCTCATGCATGCAGGGTCACTATATGCAAAGTTTTAAAAAATGTTATTTCTTAAAAAGTGACTTGGCTATTAGTTTTTAGCTTTCAATTATGAGATACTCCCTATGGGTTCAAAATAGGTATCCACTTGACCATTTGCGTACTCGTTAAGAAAATATTAACTCCTATAAAAAAAGATAATTTAACTGAACTTCCCCTAATTAAAAAATTTATATTATTAACTTGACACATTAAGACTTGGCCACTTAACACTTAACACTAACTAGTATGAACATATTACAATGATTAAAAGAGTACTCCATAGACCAAAACATAAGTGAACAAATTTGGAATCTGTAAAATAAATATCCAATGGAAAAAATTGAATAACAGCCAAACTTGGAAACCAAATGTTGAACCTATTTAATGATATCATAGAAAATTTGAGTAATTTGAAAGTCTTTTAGGGATATGTAACAATTAAGGAAAAAGAAGCTTAATTCATTCTTAATTTGTTATGACTGCACTTATGTTTTACCCAAAAAAAAAAGGCTTAACGGACACTCTTTATGAATCGGAGGGAGTACAGATTAAGCTATCAGTTTTAGCTTTCAATTATCAGTTTTAAATTTGGTTTTCAGAATCAATTTCAATTTGCGGATTATCCAGTTTATTACGCGAATTGCCTGCCCTACTCGTTGTATTTTATAATATTTATATAGTATATGCTAGTCTTGTCCTCCGCTTAGGGGTTATCAACGAGACTTATTGGATATTTTTTTGTGGTGTACTTAGCCCGTCTGGGCTTGTCACATCGTGTGGCAGGCATTAAGTTTGTAGGTGATGAGGCTCCTAGAAGATAGTAATGTGTGGATTTTCTATGCTCTACATACACTACCAAAGAATGTTTGGATTGACTTTTAAGCTAGTTAAATCAGTTTTTAAGTTTTTTCTTTTTTAATTTTTTTTTAGTATTTAACAAAGTTAAAAAAATACTTAAAATAAGTTAAAAACTACTTATAACAAGCCAAAAGTAACACAGCTTATTGCTTTTGGCTTAAAATTTAAAACCAATCCAAACGAAAATTGCTAGCAAGCGTTTGTATAGGCATCCTTGTGTTCTTACCGACTATGCTCTCGTTTACTAATGTTTTGCTCTGGTTATTGCGTAGTAAAATCTTCTAGTAGATAAACCTAGCTAGGATAAAAGAAATACCAGGTTGATGACAGGCATAAATCCAAACAGCTTTAAATAGTACAAAACGTAGCTTGGATACACGTGTTGTAGATAAATGTTGGATTTGTAACTTTGAATGTTTCAAACTCTACCCTACAGTGCTGGATTTTGACTTATAAGTGATTTTATTCTCGTATAGAATACTCAATACTCGGCTTATATTTGTCAAAGCTTCGAAATACAAGCAACGGTTGCTCGTGGTGTTCCATCTTTAAGTAAGGGTAGTTTTGTCGAAATATTTTTCTTGTGAAAGCAGTGGCTAAATGCTAATAACTTTTTAATACTGACTAAATTCTAATAGTAGAGACTAAAATTGGCTATTTTTAATTATTTCCACTAAAAGATAGGGACAACTTCAGGACCTAGACCTTATGGGTCAGATTTACAAATGATCGTTCAAAAATATCCAAATTTTAAAAGTAATCAAAATTTAATCACTTTTTATGTAAAGATAAATCTGAGCGAAAATACTATTCAAAATCCGAAAAATACGCCAGCATATTATACTGGAGTTCCAGCATAAGTATGCTTGAACTCCAGCATATTATACTGGAGTTCCAGGATAAGTTTGCTGGAACTCCAGCATAATATGATGGAGTTCCAACATAAGCGCACTAGAACTCCAGCATAATATACTGGAGTTCCAGCAAGTATAATTGTCCAATATAATATACTGGAGTTTGGAGCACCGGTGCTCCAGTCTCCAGTATATTATACTGGAGTCAGCAAAGTATATCCGGTCCAACATAATATGCTGGAGTTCATACACAGGTGCACCGAACTCCAGTATATTATGCTGGACCGGTCTCTGTTGCAGCAAAATAGTGGCTATTTTTCATTGAATTCGTAAACGATAGCTATTTTTGAATGACTAGTCTGAAATCTGGCTATACCGTGCTATTTTTACATAAATAATTCGTAGTGTAAGCTCGAAATTAAAGCCCGACAGTTTTTTTGGGCTTAAAATAGCCAGATTTACAAGTGGTCATTCAAAAATAGCCACAGTTTCAAAAGTATTCGAAATTTAGCCATTTTTCATGTAAAGATAAATCTGAACGAAAATATTATTCAAAAAGCGGAAAAATACTCCAGTATAATATACTGAAACTCCAGTATAATATGCTGGAACTCCAGTATAATATACTGGAACTTTCCGCGTATTGGAGTTCCAGCATAATATACTGGAAGTTCATACACAGGTACCACCGATCTCCAATATATTATGCTGGAACTTTTTGTGTTGCAGCAAAATAGTGGTTATTTTTCAATGAATTTGTATACGTTGGCTATTTTTAAATGACCAATCCTAAAACTAGCTAGCCCGTGCTATCTTTATCCGTTTTTTGATTTCTGGCCCTTATCTTTGCAATCTGATTATACTATGAGATATAATAAGGAAACACTAATGCAATAATGTGCGTCTATTTGGGAAGTTTATACAAATAACCCTCTTGTTTACTTTTTCTAATAAGTATATATAAATAGTATACTGATTCTAAATAATATACACGTATTATATATATGTTATTTGTAGTTTAAGCAATTTGGCGCAATTTGGTGAACGGCTATTTGGATTGATTCTTCTATTCTTGTTTTAACTTGTAATTAAATCTCATTTCTGGTGCGATTTATTTCCTTTCATATATTCGTTTCTTTGTTAAATTGATTGACCGTCTCATATATTCTTTTCCTTTGTTTTGTTTTGTTTCTTTTCTTTCTATTTTTCTCTTGGGGATAATTGATGGATATTAAGACGCCGGACATAAGTTAAAGGTTTATCATCACTCACAGGTAAAGAGAATTTTGTTCTTTTGGCTTCGTGAAAGGAAGAAGATGAAAAGATGGAACATGCTCAATTTCTACGATTTACGTCAATTAAAGAGTTAATAAATTTAAAGAACCGCATTTCTACTTTCTAGATCATTATCATATATATAACCAGTTTGTTAGCTAAGATAGTTTTAATGCTAGAGCTCCTAGCACCCAAGGAACCCAAAAAAAAAAAATTGATTTTTTATCATATATAGTGCACATGAAATCATGATATTTTTTCAAGAAACCAGCGGAGGCGGATGCAACACTTTAACACCGGGGTATGAATCAGTACTTTTGGCGTGAATCCGCCTCTAGAAAACAGGTTTGAATCCATCAAGCAGGGGCAAAGCCTGTGTGTTGGTTATGTTACGGGTTCGGCCGAACCCAGTACATTAGTTCAATCTTATATTTGTTTTAAATTTTTTATAGAATATATAGAAATTATAAATTTCGAACCTAATAATCTTAAACGACTAAACTTCTAAATTCATGAATTTCAAATCCTGACTGTCTAAGGCATAGGCTGTTCGGCTGTTCCCTCATGTTAACACTTTCCCATCCTTTTTGATTTATTATATTAACTTCTGATATGCAAGTGGTCGATCATGGGTTCGCTCAAGCTCATTTTCGGAATGATATACGTTGTTGATTGATCTTAATTATAACATGCAGGAGCTACAAAAAAGACTTTTCCTTTTTGTTTATTTGCCTCTTTGCTTTTTCCTTTTTTTATGGTTTGGTTGGTAGCTAGGGATATGTTTAAAGAACAGAGGGAGGAGACGATCTATAACAAAAACTGATTAATTAAATTAATCTTGTTCATTGCTTTGGCTCCAGTTCCTTATAGCTTCCAAGACTGATTGTTTTACCATTTGGGCATCTACTCTATCAATCTGTCCTTCGGTCTGCAATAACAACAACTTTGTTAGCCATATGTATTTAAGCCACAAACATTACCGCCGTGAAGATATTTTTACACTGACAGAAAAAGTTAACTTGTAATAACAAGTCTGTTACCAATGTTATCATGTTATCCATTAATGTTTATCATGAAAATTTACAAATAACTAGTACTATATAAGTGACTTTTTATTGTGTAAATAATATTTATGCCTTCCGTTCATGGAACTTAAACTCTTCGCATATAAAATATGCATTTAGTACCCTCTCAATGATGGATTTGACTGCTGAAATCCAAAGTGAGCAAAAAATATGAACAAAACCTACCTCATATGTTCTAAAAAGTTTCATTCACTACGTTTTTCCCTGAAATAATATTAGTTAGAGCAACAAATTATCTTATTTTTCCTTGAAATCCTACGTATGTCAAATATGCAACTTTCAAAAGTTTATTAATCACTTGTATCAGATTTTTATCTCATGTGGTTTAAGGTTTTTTTTTTTTTTGAATTGCTTTGCTTATTAAAGAAAATTCTATAAAATTTAATGGGATATAAACACAAAAGGTTAAACTCATTTTGGATAACAAAAAAGGAAATTTCTATAATATGGTTTCTGTAATTTATTTAAAAGGAAATTTCAGGTAACGTTTTTTGCAAGCGTTGTCACATTAAAATGAATAAACACATAAATAAATTGTTGTGAGAAGATCGCACAAATAAAAAGCTAGTTAAATGCAATAATGTAATTGTCATTAACGTTCAAAAAGAAAAAAAAGGATAAATATTTCAAAAAAAGAAAGTAATAAATAAAGCTAAACCTTGGTCACTAGCGTGTTAAGATGACAGTACTTAGCAAGATATATTGATATATTGAGTATTTTGCTAAAAGGAAAAAAGAACCCAAGCTACACAGTGGGAACTAGATCCTGTCACCTGTCTAACACTCCCTCCGTTCCGATTGATGTGAGCTTATTTTCTTTTGTCCGTTCCAAAAAAAGTGACTCATTTCTAAATTTAGAAGCAATTTAGCTTAAACTTATAATTATACTCTTAATGAGAAACTTTTATAATCACACAAGTACTTTGTGCCCCTTTTTAACTTATTTAGGACCACAAATTCCAAAAGCCTTCATTTTTTATTAAACTTCGTGTCTAGTCAAACATATTCACATAAATTGAAACAGAGAGGGTAATATATAGCATCTTCCCCGCTGAACCAAAGGAATGTGTTCATGAAATGCTGTCATCCACTTATTTTTAAATCAATTTTACTGTTTAGATATCATTTTGTTTTGTAGGAGGGGAAACTTGCCGCCGCTATAACCTCTGTCATAGTCTTTGCCCTTCGGGTGAACACTATGTGATGAGCACTTTGTGTCCACATATGGAAGGTAAACTACACTAGACAAGTCATGTGCGACTTTAACCTAAAAGGGTTTTCAGATATCATTTTAATATATATAATTTGTGAATTTTCGACCACGCAATACTACTTTCATGTAACACCGGTTCGTCCAATATAAATCCGCCCCTGATATCAGGTATTCTATGTTTGGTGCCTAAACGCCGGTGTTAAGGAGCATCAAAAACTTCTTAAAAACCGGAAGAGAAAGAAACAATTAAAATTTGGCCACTCATCAATTGGTAACGCAAAATTAAAAATCCGAAGTGTGTGGTTCAAATAACGAGGTGGATTTGTACAAGTCACACGTGAAGTTTTAAACATGCCGCATCACATGATTTCTTGAATACTAACAATATATAAAAGAAAATATTTTTGCCACAAACAAGAAATAGAAAGGAAGAAGAGAAGTAAAAGAGAGAGAAATCTTACTTCACTAACAGCTTCAAGGCGAAAACTATCGGAACAAGAAACCCTAGCATCCGATAATTCAAGGCCAAGTTCTTCAAATGCTTCCAAAATGGAGACTAACAACCCAGGGCAATTCTTTTCTGAGAGCACATTTATTAGAAATCCCTTTTCTAGGGTTTCTACTGTAACCTGCAGTGTAAAGTTGACCATTAGTCAAATACTCATTGTAGTGTGCTTGTTGAAGAGGCATAGTTAAACAAATAAAAGTTTGTCCTCTCTACTAGTTTAAACTTTTAGATGAAAGAGTCGGACTTGAATGCTTTCTGGTACTCCCTCCGTTCCAATTTATATGAACCTATTTGACAGGATATGGAGTTTAAGAAAAAATGAAGAATTTTAGAATTTGTGGTTCAAAACAAGTCAAAAAGGGGTCAGAGTATTTGTGTGGTTAGAAAAGCTTCTCATTAAGGGTAGAATTGTAAGTTTAAGCTAAATTGTTACCAAATTTAGAAATGGGTCATTCTTTTTGGAACGGTCCAAAAAGGAAATAGGTTCACATAAACTGGAACAGAGGAAGTACTAAATAATTGTAGTTGGGAACTCTTTACTTTGCAAATCTATTGATCAAGCAGCCTCCACATCTTCGTTAATTACCTATGTTATAGTAACATTTTTCTTAAAGAAACATGCATTACACTGGTAGTAAATTCGTAAAACTAAAAGTTACTTTTCTTAGAAAATAAATACTTTCTCCTTTCCAGTTTATGTGAATCTATTTCCTTTTTGGTCTGTTCCAAAAAGAATTATTCCTTTCTAAATTTGGAAACAAATTAGCTTAAACTTTCAATTTTGTCCTTATTAAGAAGCTTTTATAACCGCACAAATACTCTGGACCCCTTTTTGACTTGTTTAGGACCACAAAGTCCAAAAGTCTATATTTATTCTTGAATTTCGTGCCCAGTCAAACAGGTTCACATAAATTGGAATTGAGGGAGTAGTAATTTTACATTTCGAGTAAAATCGCCTATGCTAAAGGAATTATAAAGAGGAATTTGAACGGAGAGAAAATGAGGGAAAAGTAAAAGGGAATTACAGCTTAGAATAATATAGGAGAGGGTCAAAATCAAAAGGTTGTGTGCTCTTTTAGGTGTAAGTTAGAACGGTACAAAAACAATTTTTTGGGTAACTTTTTATTTTTTAATTAAGCTATTCACCAGGGTTATCATCTCCCATGGTGATGTGGGGTTTCATAGACAACAAGTTACCCAAATATGGAGGATCAGAGGAGCACAAACTCCACCCCCCGAAATAACTGTTATAAATCATGAATTAATTATTAGTATCAACTCTTGTATAACGTGGTACTACCTTAAAAATGTTAGAGATAGAATCCAACTAATCTCTGTACTATTCATCTCTTTGTGGACGTAAATGAAGAAACTAAGAAAGAAAAATGTAACATTGCTTCATCTAGAGGATCATAATAGACGTTGGTGATAATATAGTTGTCTCTTAGGTAGTTTATTGTGCGAATTAGTAAATTACTATGATTTGATGTAAATATTGGACACAAATAATTTTTTTACTGAAACGAAGTAGCGGACAATACTGTGCATGTATGGAGAGGCTGGTACAGTTTACGATCCTGCATAGGAAAGTTTTAGTGGAATTTGGGGGGGGACTTCATTTATTGATTTATAAATTCTAAAAATTACTATTGGAAAATTTGTTCGAGCTTGGACACATTGTATGAATATGCAATATGCATTAAAGAATTGAAGGAACATCACCAATTGAGAATCTTATTTCAATTTTCGAGAGCCAAAATATCACATTGCCTAAAACTTTTCTATATTCTCTTATTAAATTAAAATATTAAATGTATCTAATCTACTTTTTATGCAATTATATATGTGCAGTTTCATCTCGCATGTCTTCTGTATAGCTTCCAAGAATTCAGGAAAGTAAGTAATATATTTCCTGCTTCATTCATGATTTATATGCTAAAAAAACTAAATTTCTCAAAAAGAAAGGAAAATTAAAGCATATGGCTAAGATATACATACCAATGGTAAGGAATTTTCATCATCAATATGAGAAGGTTGTGAGGTTAAGACATCCTCATTTAACTTGTCTATCCTTTCCTTTAATTCCTCTATGTACTTAGATGCATGGACGATGATTGATGCCTTATTCACCTGAAAATTAACCACCAAATTAACCAATGAGTCGTCTAACAAAATAATTTACAACCAATTCTTAGAGCAAGATTAAAATTAAAATCAACTAAATGATTCACTGTTAACCTTCACTGTATACTCACATCGGAAAGAATTTTTTTTTTTGTTTGTTTCTTTAACAGATAAAATTATATATTAAGACATATATATCCGATATAGGGTACATTAATTTTGGATATCATGTATGAAAACCGGTTCAGAAGGAAGTTGTTTCATTAGAATCAGTCTCCTATTCATAGTATTCATTTTCAGTGATTAAAGTTACTTTTAAAAAAAAAAGAAGAAGATGAATAAACACTTATCATTTCATTCGTCTGCTCAAAAAAAGGATTTAAAATTTTCCTTCAATTTCATCATCATGGAAAATAAAGAAATCATCCCCCCCCCCCCAAACAATAATATAATTTACATGTTAATCCCAAACAAGTTGAGGTAGGCTGACGATTACTAGCGTAAAATTTATCAATTCATGATAAATCCAAGCCGCCTCCCAAAAAGAAAAAAAATTGAATTGCGAGCAGAGAAAATTAAACAAGTAATTACAAATTAAAATTGAAAAGATGAGAGGATTTTTACAGAAGGGGAATTAGTAATTGAACCGAGTTGCTCCAAATGTTGATGGAGCAATGCATTTTTTTGGTCTTTGGATCCCATATGTTATGTTGTTTCTTCTTTATTTCTTTGCTCATATTGCTTATGCGATGTTTGTGATGGCTTTTTAAAGAGAAGATGGAGCTTTCAAAAACATATGATCTGTTTGTTTGTATCCTGCATGAGAGTACCACTAGGTTCACAAGAGATTATGACGTACTCATAATTTCCTCATAGAAAAAAGAAAATTGGAAATGACTAACTTGGCCTTTCCTTATGAAAATAAACTTTAAATTGCCATGGAATTAAATGAAATCTCTTTGCATTTTATGGGGGTTCCATTCGGATGTATTGAAGTGAGTTTAAATTCTATGCACTGACAATATAAATACTATTTACTCGATTAAGTCACTTAGTAAGTAATTATATGTAAATTTCTGTAACAAGCACTAATCGATAATATGATAAAAATAGTAACACGTTATCAAAGAAAATAGTCCAGTGATATTATAAAGAATTTTGAAGTGACGATGTTAAGGAAGAAGAAGAAGAAAGAAGACGATGACGACGAGTAAACAAAAACATACAAAATGATGACTATCGTATATCAAGTTAATATAGACCTAACGTGTTAACCATCTAATGATTAAGAAATTGAGCATAACTCTTTGTTCACAACGACTCGAGCAGCTATGCTCTATTCCAACAATACGTTATTTGCGTGGGGTAGTAAACACATTAATTAGAAAATTGATGAAACATATCAACTACCTAAACATGATTGAATTATCTGGTTTAGATTAACTTTTTATATTAATAATATCCTCCAACAACTACTCGAAGCAAAAGAGTCACTTAGCACGACGGATTTTAAATTATCAGAAGAAATCAGCCTACTAGTTTGGTTTTATATAGGGCGACATGGATTTACTTAAATCTCAAGTATCTTACAATGCGTAAGCAGGCAAGAAATAGCCATGCAAGTGATAACAAATGCATGACATGTATTTATCCCTAAAGTTGTTAAGGGTTTGGTAAAAAACTATCTTTATCACAACATTCCCTCTGCATTGTATTAAAATGAATTTAAGTTATATGTATCGTTTAGTGTTTACAGTTTCTACACCAACATGTTACCTTTACCTTTTTAGTAGGTAATTTATCTTATTTTTAAAATTATAAATATCACATTTTCATAAGTCTTACCTGTAAATATCCTTTGTTTAATCAGATGGTGTAAAAGAATCCATATAATGTATATAACCTAAACTTTAACATTATATGTGGAATATAGTGTGTTGTAACTAAATAACATGACGAATCTAATGATATAGTAAATTGGGATTTATTCTGATTATTTGTAGAGAATTGAATCAATTAGAATATATATGATGTCAAGACTGTTGAAGTTTGGCAAAATGCCAAAGTCCCACATTGGTTGGGAGTTAAGTTTGGGGGGGATTTTTCCCCTATAAAAGAAGGCCTAATGTTTAGGATTGAAACACACCTCTCATTTGCCTTCTCATCTGTTTAAGGCATTTGTATCTTCTCTCTTTAGTATTATTTCACTTGTATTTTGGAGTGAAATAAAATATTGGTTGTGTCCGAGGAGTAGGCAAAATTAGCCGAACCTCGTAAATTCTGGTGTTCCCTTTATTGTTGCTTTATTGTCTTATTTATTATTTGGTGGCTGTCATAATTTTGGTATAGTAGTTGTGACTTATTCACACTATATACATTTGGCTTTCGCAACAATTGGTATCAGAGCCAAGGTACTGTCTAAGTATGCTCTGTGGTTGCAGCATAGTCTGATCTTCCACATCAGAAAAGATTTATCTTGGTAACTGAGTCAAGGTTCTGTCTGAGTATGCTCTGTGGTTGCAGCTTAGTCTGATCTTCCACACCAGAAAGGAAATAATCTTGATTTGTGTCGTCAGCTATTAAATAATATTTGTGTCAAAGATGGGAGACAATAAACAAGAAGAATCTACATCAAGTGTCAACAATACGTCATCATTGGCATCTTCGCTTATGACAAGAATTGTGTCAAATGCGAAATTTGCAGTCGAAATATTTGACGGGTCCGGACATTTTGGGATGTGGCAAGGCGAGGTTCTAGATGTCCTTTTTCAACAAGGGCTAGATCTGGCCATTGAAGAAAAGAAACCAGATGTTATTGGAGAAGAAGATTGGAGAATTATCAACCGTGTTGCTTGCGGTACCATTCGATCCTACCTTGCTAGAGAGCAGAAATATCCATACACAAAGGAAACTTCTGCAAGTAAATTATGGAAAGCACTGGAGGATAAATTTTTGAAGAAAAACAGTCAAAATAAATTGTACATGAAGAAGAGACTGTTTCACTTCACCTATGTTCCTGGTACCACGATGAATGAACATATCACCAGTTTCAATAAGTTGGTCACAGATTTGCAAAATATGGATACAACTTATGATGATGGTGACTTGGCCTTAATGTTGTTGGCGTCACTTCCTGATGAGTACGAGCACCTTGAAACTACTCTACTCCATGGAAATGACGAAATTTCTCTCAGAGAAGTTTGTTCAGCTTTGTACAGCTATGAACAAAGAAAGCGAGAAAAACAGAAGGGCGGAGAAGGAGAAGCACTGTTTGTGAGGGGTCGTCCTCAAAATCAAACGAGGACAAAGAAGGGAAGATCCAAGTCAAGATCCAGACCCAGCAAAGATGAATGTGCCTTTTGTCGAGAAAAAGGGCACTGGAAGAAAGACTGTCCGAAGTTGAAGAATAAGGCCAAACATAACAATGGAAAGGCTATTATGGATTCAAATGTAGCTGATTGTGATGATTCAGACTTCTCATTAGTTACAACAGAGTCATCAACATCATCAGACATATGGTTGATGGACTCGGCTTGTAGCTATCATATGTGTCCCAACAGGGACTGGTTCGTGGAATTTCAAGAAGGAGAATATGGAGTCATCCACACAGCGGATAACAGCCCTCTTACCTCATATGGCATTGGTTCAATACGATTAAGGAACCATGATGGAATGATCAGAACATTGATAGATGTTCGATATGTACCGGATTTGAAGAAGAATCTCATCTCTGTGGGAGCCCTAGAATCAAAAGGGTTCAAAATCATTGCAGAAAATGGAGTGATGAGAGTATGCTCCGGTGCACTAGTGGTAATGAAGGCTAATCGGAAGAATAATAATATGTACCGCTATCGTGGCAGTACAGTTATTAGGACAGCGACAGTAACATCCAGTGACGACAAAGAGGCAAAAGCAACCAAGCTATGGCACATGCGCTTGGGACATGCTGGAGGAAAATCCTTGAAAACTCTATCAGATCAAGGATTGTTAAAAGGAGTAAAGGCTTGCAACTTGGAGTTTTGTGAGCATTGTGTTAAAGGGAAACAGACAAGGGTTAAATTTGGTACAGCGATCCATAATACTAAAGGCATTTTGGATTATGTACACTCTGATGTTTGGGGTCCTTCCAAATCACCTTCATTGGGTGGGAAGCACTATTTTGTAACCTTTGTTGATGATTTTTCCCGAAGAGTATGGGTGTATACAATGAAGAGCAAAGATGAAGTGTTGGGAATTTTTCTCAAATGGAAGACGATGGTGGAGAATCAGACAGGCAGGAGAATCAAGTGTATTCGCACAGACAATGGAGGTGAATACAAAAATGATCATTTCAATAAGGTCTGTGAAAATGATGGCATCATCCGACACTTCACTGTTAGACATACACCACAACAGAATGGAGTGGCAGAACGTATGAACCGGACCTTGCTGGAGAAGGTACGGTGTATGTTGTCCAATGCTGGCTTGGGCAAAGAATTTTGGGCTGAGGCAATTACATATGCATGCCACCTCATTAATCGTCTACCATCTGCTGCTATTGATGGCAAAACACCATTTGAAAAATGGTACGGAAAACCTGCTGTAGATTATAACTCTTTGCACGTGTTTGGCTCAACTGCATATTATCATGTGACGGAGTCAAAATTGGATCCAAGGGCAAAGAAGGCTATTTTTATGGGAATTACTTCTGGAGTCAAAGGATATCGCTTATGGTGTCCTATGACAAAGAAAGTAATATTCAGCAGAGATGTTACCTTTGATGAATTTGCTATGGTAAATAAGGTAACAGAAGATACCAAACAAAATGAAGGTGCTTCTAAGCAGGTGGAGTTTGAGGGAAAATTTATTTTTCCTACACAAGAAGCAGAGGAGGAAACAAATGAAGATTACCCTCTGGAAGGAGAGCCAGTAGAGGAGATTCCAACTCAGGAATCTCAACAACAACTTGAATCAATAGCAACCAGCAGGCCAAAAAGAACAATAACGAAACCTGTTCGTCTCATAGAGACGGTTGCTTGTGCAACCTCAATTGTAGCTGATGATGTTCCTACTACTTATAAAGACGCTGTCCAAAGTTCAGAAGAAGATAAGTGGAGGATTGCCATGAATGATGAAATACAGTCCCTTCATCAGAATCATACATGGAGATTGGCCAATCTCCCGAAGGGAAAGAAAGCAATTGGGTGCAAATGGGTATTTGCAAAGAAAGAAGGATTTCCTAACCAATTAGATGTTCGCTACAAAGCAAGATTGGTGGCCAAAGGATATGCTCAAAAGGAGGGAATTGATTACAATGAAGTGTTTTCTCCAGTTGTAAAACATTCCTCCATTAGAATTATGTTGGCTTTGGTAGCACAATTGGATTTGGAACTAGTTCAGATGGATGTAAAAACTGCGTTTTTACATGGAAACTTGGAGGAGAAAATCTACATGACTCAGCCAGAAGGATTCAAAGTTGCTGGAAAAGAAAATATGGTGTGCAAACTTGAAAAATCGTTGTACGGATTGAAACAATCTTCTAGACAATGGTACAAGCGATTTGACGAGTTTATGTTGCGGCAAGGGTACAAGAGAAGCAAATACGATCATTGTGTGTATTTGCACAAGCTTAAAGATGGTTCCTTTGTATATCTTCTCCTATATGTTGATGATATGTTGATAGCTTCCAAGAATTTGGAAGAAATTGATAAGTTGAAGATTCAACTGAAGAAGGAGTTCGAGATGAAGGATTTGGGTGAGGCAAAGAAAATTCTTGGCATGGAGATAATTAGAGATAGACGTTCAAAGAAACTCTGTTTATCTCAAAAGGAATATTTGAAGAGAGTACTTCAACGTTTTGGCATAGATGACAAGACTAAGCCAGTTAGTACTCCACTTGCTTCCCATTTTAAGCTAAGTACTACTATGTCGCCAATGGATGAAGCTGAACGAGAGTATATGTCAAAGGTACCATACGCAAATGTTGTTGGTAGCTTGATGTATGCAATGGTTTGCACAAGGCCTGACATTTCACAAGCTGTTGGAGTTATTAGCAGATATATGCACAATCCAGGGAAGGAGCATTGGCAAGCTGTGAAGTGGATTCTACGGTATATTCATAATACTGTAGATGTCGGGTTAGTTTTTGAGCAGGAAGACAATCAGTCTGTAGTTGGATATTGTGACTCAGATTTTGCGGGTGATATGGACAAACGAAGATCAACTACTGGTTATGTGTTTACTTTTGCAAAGGCACCAGTTAGTTGGAAGTCTACTTTGCAGTCAACAGTTGCTTTGTCTACAACAGAGGCAGAGTACATGGCTATTACAGATGCTGTGAAAGAGGCAATTTGGCTTCAAGGATTGCTAAAGGAGCTTGGTGTTGAACAAAAAGGTATCACAATTTTTGTGATAGTCAAAGTGCTATTCAATTAGCGAAGAACCAAGTTTATCATGCAAGGACGAAGCACATTGATGTTCGGTATCATTTCGTACGAGAAATCATAGAAGAAGGTGGAGTCACGGTGAAGAAAATTCATACTACAGAGAATCCTGCTGATATGCTGACAAAGGTGGTGACTGCGGTCAAGTTTCAACATTGTTTGGATTTGATCAACATTGTTGAACACTGAAGATTGAAGATGAAGACACAACCAAAATTTGTTATTGAGAGAGAATTGAAAATGTGGAATTTTGCCAAGGTGGAGATTTGTTGAAGTTTGGCAAAATGCCAAAGTCCCACATTGGTTGGGAGTTAAGTTTGGAAGGGATTTTTCCCCTATAAAAGAAGGCCTAATGTTTAGGATTGAAACACACCTCTCATTTGCCTTCTCATCTGTTTAAGACATTTGTATCTTCTCTCTTTAGTATTATTTCACTTGTATTTTGGAGTGAAATAAAATATTGGTTGTGTCCGAGGAGTAGGCAAAATTAGCCGAACCTCGTAAATTCTGGTGTTCCCTTTATTGTTGCTTTATTGTCTTATTTATTATTTGGTGGCTGTCATAATTTTGGTATAGTAGTTGTGACTTATTCACACTATATACATTTGGCTTTCGCAACAGTTCTTTCGTCCAATATAATTTACTTACGAACCAAAATATACTCTCAAGTATTGATCAAGATTAAACATACAGTACTGCCAGAATTTTCAAGATTTTCGACAGAGGAGGTCGTCGAAAAGTCTTCGGAAATACTAATAATATTTCAAAGGCTTTTCGTGGAAAGAGGCTGGAAATGAATTATTTCAAAATGAGGTGCAAACTTTTCGATAACATTTCGATAGCGGGTAACGGTTAGAAACTTTTCGACAACTTTCCGTCGGGAAATATTATTGACGGATTATTCCATGATTTGATCGTCGATATTAGGGGCGGAGCTAGATTCTAATTATGCCTTCGGCAGAATTCAATAATTTGATCAAAATTTTATATTTTGATTAAAAATTTCAATTAACATGTATAAATAATTTATACAAAACCTAGTAAGTTGCCTTTTTTAAATTTCAGAACCCATAAACTTAAATTTCGAAACCTCCTTTAATCAACATAGTAATTTTTGTCTGAATTTATTGTATTGAGGTTATCATTTCAGTTAATCCCTGCTCTACGTTGTACATACAACGAGCAATCGAAATTTAGAACAGCTATTTAGATAATCCCAGATATATTTGGTTTAGTAGTTATTATAAGTAAAGGAGGATATTGAAGGGACAAAAAGGACATTTTAGTATAGAGTGGTATAGTTTTGCATGAAGCAAAAAATTATTCAAATGAGAGAAAAGACAAAAAATGACGGCGAAGGAGGGAAAGAGGGTTGTGTCCAGAGATAGAAATCCCCCGTGAGAGGTGTTTGGAGCCATTTGGACAGCTAATATAAAAGATACTTACATATATAAATACAAGATATACACTTGCATAATTACAACTCAATATTTTTTGTTTTGACACCTTCTCCTCCTTCTCTATTTTCGATGATACAAGAGTGTCACGAGACAGATTCTTCCCTCTTAACAACTTTATATCTTTACACAAATTATGGTCGAGGGTTCAATTCGAGCATAGTATTTTTTATTAACAATATAATTTTATATATAAATTTTACAAAAATAAGTATTATATTTGAATTTATAAATTAAAAGTACAATGAATTCAATGCTAAAAAATTTAAAAATAGAACTCTGAATTTTGGATCCGCTTATAAAAGTATATATGTAAATATTCAAAAGTCACGTGTCCCCAATTTTTTTACTTAGAGTACTACAATTCAATCAATTCAAGTTTAGTCAAATTTTGATCTTTGTCAAAGCATCGTTTGTACCTTTCTAGAAATTTATTGATTTTTTTGGCTTCACCATATTTATATATGTAAATATTCAAAAGTCACGTGTCTCCAATATTTTACTTGGAGTACTACAATTCATTCAATTCAAGCTTTGTCAAATTTTGATCTTTCTCAAAGCATCATTTGTACCTTTCTAGTGTTCTTCCAATATTGTGGGTGAATCAATCTCCAAAAGGCTCCTTTGTGTTTTCTTTATTTAGGTATCCACGTACCACACAACTTAACATGCAATTTTAGCATCTAATAAAAATTGAACACTCACATGATAGTGTTCCTAGCTAGTACATGGAGTCACCACAACTAGGGAATAATTACAAGATTTTCGGATCAAGACTTATATTTTATTTTAAAACCTACTTGCTTTCATTTAATCCATTTTCTCTATTAGTTTCTTCAGTTCTTAGGACGAGTTTAATATATATCTCAATCCTTGTCTGGACCCTCGACCTATAGCTATGTGACACCAGTGACTGTCATGGCCTTTATATTAGGTTTCATTTGTAGACATAGACTTGGTTGTCGTGTCAATGTTTTACTACCTTTAAGAACTCTAATCAATCATCCCTTACGGGAAGAGTAATAAAAATGATATTCTGGCAGGATAATAATTTACCCGCACAATTTTTCACGTAACCCATCTTAGGGTTTGGAAAATAAATTATGCGGGATTTAATCTCATCAGAAATTTTCATTTGCCAATATTTGCTTTGAGAAGAATGCATTTTATGCAAGTTCAAAGACAGCAACAGAGAACTATTAATTAATTATATATAGTTGACAACTGTATTCTAATTTTAGTATGAGTAAGGTGGGATAATATAATACAAAACATCAGGAGATTCCAGCTGAAAAATACATTAAACTTAGAAGCAAACAATTAGTATCAACATATCCATTACTTATAAGATTTAACTTGCTTATGTCCCAATGATGAACAAACTCTAATTAGGGTCCACGCGCTATTTCGTAATTCACTTTTATAAACATTTACTCCATTATTAATCTGTGGTTCTTGTTTTTCTATGTGTGTGTCTGTTTTTCCTTTTAACTTATGATACATTTATTTTAGTACGGTACTTTTTTTTTTTTTTGGCAAAAACAAATGACTTGATCTGTTTCACGAAAAAAATGGTTGGAGAACAACAAAAAAATTTATTATATGCTAATAAATATCAACACAATTCACTCTTAATATTGTTCACTTTACACCGAAAGCCTGTAAGTGTTAAAACGTATTACTAAAATCTAAGGTTGTTTCTTATATACCCAACATTTCTTTAATAAGAGATTTATCTTGGATTTCTCAGGTTATTTTAAAAAATCGAATAAAATAGAAGGATAAGAATTAAATTACCTCCCCCAAATGGAAAGGAAAAGACCCATCCTGAGAGATGGATGCCTGTAGATGAGTTATATAATTGGGTTTTAAATTTGATTATTGGGAAAAATTGTCACCTTTCCACAA
Organism: Nicotiana tabacum; assembly: GCF_000715075.1. Classification (NCBI taxonomy): domain Eukaryota; kingdom Viridiplantae; phylum Streptophyta; class Magnoliopsida; order Solanales; family Solanaceae; genus Nicotiana; species Nicotiana tabacum. The sequence goes on along the minus strand of NC_134089.1, from coordinate 46,784,228 downwards.
AGACAAAACCACAACGTACCCACCTATTCACATGCGTGCATTAATGATTACAACAAAACAATCCACTCCACAAACACATATCCTGCTCCAAGCTTGTCTCTTCCCTTGATTCCAATTTTCGCATTTCATAGAGTTATAGGCTCTCTCTGGAAAGTTTTTTTGATTCTTGATTTGGTCATTCCCTCTAATTTCTTGGAATAAGCCCTCCTATCATGTACTTTAATTTGCTAGTTGTGTTACTGTGATTATTGCCTTAGAAACAGTAGCTTTTATATATTATATTGAATTGTTGTGTGGCCTACTCATATAAACGTTAAATTGTTAAAGAAAATATGGGTTTACACGTCCATCACGTGGAAATCTAACTTTTATCTTGGAAAAATACCTTTGTATGCATACCTTATTCAATTGTATTACCACCTTAATTGAAAGTCAACCACATCTTTCTCATACAAATCATGTTTCATATTTAATGAAATCGTGATGAAGTGTTAGTTATTTCAACAATTATAAACTTTTACAGCATAAATAAAAACTTGAATTATTCTACAAACTTCGCCAAGGCAATCTTGGGAAATTTTCAAACTAATAGAAAGAAAACATTGTCATCCACTAACTACAATTCTAATTCCCTATATCTCAATCCAAGAACTAAATGTTAAAGATGGTCCCAAACTAAACGAATCGCATCAAGCTAGTTAACAAAGATATAACAAAAGAACAAGTCTCACGCGTTTTAGGTACACCCTTTCAATGGCATGATGTAGTAGTCGAAACAGTGTTTATTTGTCTTTGAAAGTGTAGTTGATTTATTTTAATTTGTTTATATTTTTTTCGAAAACTTCGTCTTTGTGAGCTTGCTTATTTTGCCAGTTCCAAACTCGCATAAAAAGTAAGGTTGTTGTAGTCTAGAAGCTAGCGCAAAATTAATCAATTTATTATAAATCCTTACAATAAAAGCTTACTTGAGATGAATTTAAATGAAAAACATGACTAATCAAGATTTATTATACAGCTGAGCCGAAATTGTTATTGTTAGAGGTGGAGGCACAATATATAGTATGAGTTCGCTAGAACTAGTAGCTTTGATTCCCACCGGTATATGTAATAAAAAATACATTAAATATGTACTTTTAATTAACTGTGATCTCGGTAGCACAATAAATTATGAACTTTGTGGCAAAATTCATAAACACCAAATCCCGAGCATTTGATTATTGTTTGATCTTTTCTAGGTGAGAATTTGTGTCTCCTACTATAAACTACGCAAATGGACCTTTTTAGAGGGTGAGGTCCACAATCATTTTATTTTGAGGTGACTTTGTGCTTATCAATAAAAAAATATGACCCGATTGTACAAGTCAAGAAAATTAAACTACTTGTGAATAAAAAGATTCGGCGTATAGCTCATAGCTAGTGTTTGGTGTAGAAAGAGCAAATATTACTTTATCTGCCATATCATGGGAGTTGAGTCATCAAAAACATTCTCATTCGTTCACCACGTGCTAAATAGATGAGGAGAAAAAAAACGAAGAAACCACATAAATTGAAAAGGTTTCATGATAATATTACTTTGATACAATAAAGAGAGACGGCGAAAGTGGGATAGGAGCGGATTGCAGTGTTCCATTTCGACGAAATCCACAAATTGTATGTATTAAAATGATATATGAACAGTAAAAACAATATAAAAATAAGTGGATGACACCACTTCATGATGCTATATATATAGGTGACATGATCTAGTTCCCACTCTGTCGCTTGGCTTCTTTTTTCATTTTAGCAAAAAACTCAATATTATCATTAACATTATTAATTGCATTTAACTGACTTTTCATTTATGCAATCTTCTTATAATTATTTATTTATGTGTTCATTCATTTAAATGTAAAAAAGTTTGCGTACGCCACTGAAGCAGGAGACATGGTATCATATGATTTGAGAAGAACTTTCGTTCCGACGAATGATTTTCAAGATTTTAATAGGGAAGGAGAACTTGACAAAACCTGCCTAAATGAAAAGGAAATAGTTGCTAATGAAAGTGTTACGCTGTATATGGGCCTAGCCATGGTAGTAATGCTTCGGAAGCTACTGACAAAACCTGCCTCGGAAGCTATTGACTCGAGGCTCCAACGGGAAAGTCATATTTTTATCTTTTGGCTGATAATCACATCGGCGATAGGGTGACTTATCGTCTAGGTTGAGGATTCTTTTTTTAATTGGATAATCTCTCTCCGATTTATTAAATTCTTCCTTTATACGAAAGCTCACTCAATTTCTTTTTAAATTTTTGCAGAGCTCTATTTTTCTTAGAGTGAATTGGTTTTGAACGAAAGCATAATGACTTTTTAATTATTCAGATTTTAACTTTCTTTTTATTATTATAAGATTTTGTGGGGGTGAAGAGGCTGGCCCCCACACACGCACAAATTGAGACCCTGCACTTTAGTTCTTATGCACAAGCAAATAGACAAATTAGTAAGAAAGAAAAACATAAATCTTTTAAGAAAAGATCATTCAAATCGTTGAAGTGATTAATTGAACTTCGAAGTTCCGAAAAGGGCCATATATCTATCCACTAGTTAAAATAAGTTATATTTCTCCTTTATTATATTATTTAATTAAAATAATTCCTACCATTTGCATATAGAGAATAAAATACCCCTATGCTCTCTACTCTCAATTTTATATTTAAAAAAACGTGCATTTCTTAAATTTAAAATTGGGAGTGGATGGCACATGGTATTTATACTCTAGAAACAAACCGTAGGGATTACTTTAATTAAATTTATAATGGTGGATGGATATAATTTATTTTAGCTAGTAGAAGAATATATTTTACCCTTTTTCGTTCGAAGTTTGGTAATATTAACATTTTAACTGCGTACGGAAGAGAGAGGAAAAATCAAAGACCAGTTGTTAGGTTGGTAGACCAAGTTCACGGGCCTATTTTATGTAGAAGAAAGACAACTACTTTAATACTTACTGTTAAGTAAAATCTTTTTAAAAAAAAAAATAAAATACAACAATTATAAGCCAATGAAATGTAATATATGTACCTATCTACTCTTTTCAGTTCGATATCCAGATCTGTAACTGTTTAGCCAGAAAATAGAAATTTCGGCAAAAGCTTAATTTTAGAATAACTCGAGTTACTGATAATCAAATAAGGAACACATAAGAAGAATTGACTTAAACGATAGCTGAGTAAGTAAAAGAAAGCAAAGTATATTAGTGTATTCCAATAATATTATGTGTCCTTACAAATATTTATTTCTCTCCTTTTATAGCTATTTCTAAGTAATATGTTTCTTTCCTTTCATAACAGAGCCATTATGAGCAATTAATGACATTAATGTAATGTTATAATTGACAATCGTAACTGTTTCGTGAAAATTCTATAACGTTTTTCATCATTGATGCTCATTAATTACGGATAATACGTATCTGTACTTTTTGCTATCTAGGTTCATTCCTCCGATATCTCTTCAAATTACCAAGAGGTCCGAGTAACCGCTCCTTTCTGTTTTCTTGAATCTTTGCCCGTACCTATTAAGGCTCGTATTTCTTCGAATACTCTTTGTTAGTTGTCACTCTTTCATTGATCCACCTGTCTTGACATATGAGCATATAATTAATTCCATATGTTAACTTGATTTTTCCCAATACAGATAGTCTCCCCACTTGCCATTTATTCATCAATTGAATATTTGGGGAAGTAGATCTCATTAAAGCGGGAATTTTTGCCGTCATTCTACATATCATTATACCTTCTCCAGAAATAACGCTTTGCATGTCACTTCCATTTAATGCATGTGACACGTGGTGACGTTTGATTGGTTCTGCAACCCTGCAGCACCTTTTAAGGTTTTTTTACGGCTTACATCAATCACAAAGTGACATTTTCATCATGACGTTCCCATCATTACCTTTTTGTTTGACGGTTGCTTCTGAGTATAAATATAACCTTTGTCTTTTCTTTCTCATAAAAGTTTTCCATCTTTGAATATTCAATTTTTCTTTTCTTCCTCGTACAACTATGTCTTCTTCGAACCCTAACCCCCAAAAAGTTCTTATTGTTGATGAACTTCCTCTTGCTCCTACTAGAAGCAGAAGAGGTGGAAGATTATGCAGTTTAGGATCAACATCTACCCGAGGTGCTTCTTTGCCTCTACCTAGTTCTACTCCTCCCTCTTCTTCTAGAACTAGGGGTTCTCTTCCACATAGATCTTTTTTCAGAAGTAGGGAAACAGTTCGTGAATCCATAGTAGACGAAATTATCCCCTCTGAACTTTCTTTTTATACTGATAGAGAGTTGATTAGGAATCAGGTTTCTTCTATGTCCTCTCTTGATCATGCTGACGTTTACCCTTCTCAGATTATTGAAGGTTTGATCTCTGTCGTCCGTAGCGATTACCATTGGAAATTTGACTTGCCAATTATAATTCCTAATGCAAATCAAAGGATCACGTCCTTCAAGGCTGGCTTTTCTTTTGTGTATACGTATCCCTTTACACTGAATTTTAGACCCCCATTGATCCTGTTATCATCGAGTTCTGTCGTTTTGTCAATGTTTGTTTAGGATAAATTGGCCACATTGTTTGGAGGGCTGTTGCTTGTCTTAGATACTTGGCTAACTTGGCTCAATTGCCTTTTACCTTTTTTCATTTGATCCACCTCTACTCCCCTAAGTTGTTCTGACATGGGATCTTTACTTTGGTGGCGAGGAGTAAGAGGGTTTTAGTCAGCCCTGAGGATGACAAGGACCGTGGCTGGTACGCCAGATTTGTTGTTGCTCCTAGTGTAGGGTTAGTAGGTGAAGAAAATATACCATTATCCTGAAAAGTGGAATTTTGCACGTAAGTTTACTTTACAACTTTCCCTCTTCTCTTTTTCCTTTTTTTTATTTTTATTTTAGAAAGGGTTTGTTCTTCCCCTGACTGTTTCACTTTCCTTTTTTCAGCAACCATGGGAACGATTGAAAGAGATTCCCAATTTTCGTGGTTGGGTAGAGAAATTGTTGACCATTGCTCCGATGGAGGTTAGATCTTGGAAATACCTTTCAAACAGGTTTGGTTGGAAGGTTAAGACTCATGGTAAAAATTTTACTTTCTTCTTTCTATTTTTGTTCACTCTTCCTTTAGAATGTATTTGACCCTTCTTTTTATTAGGGTTTCATATTCGTGGTGTAAGTGCCGAGTCAATCGCAGCTTCCAGACTTTCTTTGGCAAGAGCTCAGGAGATAATCTTGAGTTCTTCATCGAAAAGGAAAGCTGATGCACCCCAAGATTCTGAGGAGAAAGAGGAATGAGATGGAAGTTCTTTAGTTAGAAGGTCGCGGGCTAGAAGACGCGTCATTTCGGACGATGAAGTTACTCCTCCTCGTTCTGTACCTATGACCGAGACTGTTGAGGCCACTTTAGTGAGTTCTGACGAAGAAACTCCCATGACTGCTCGTGATTCTAATGAACAACTTTTTTCGCGTGGGTTTGATAATGAAGGTTTTGACTTAGTGTCTGAGGAAGCACCTCTTGCCTCTTTTCCCGTATCTGTTTTAGTGGAAAACCCTTTGTCTGTTCTTACAGCTGTTGTTTTTGCTCCGACTCAAGCTATTATGACTTCCTCTACAGTCCCTACTACTACTCTTTCTCACACTAAATTTGGTTCTTCAAGTGGAAGTAGAGTGATGAAGCAAATTACCATTGAAAGTCATAGTTCTTTGACATGGATGAATGTTATCGTGCAATCATCACTGAAGGTATTAATTTCTTTTCATGTTTTATTCCATTCTCCTTTTGCTATGATTTTTACCTTTTTTTTAGATCAATCTCATCGGTACTAAGATGATGAAGAGGGTTTCTCATACAGAGCAATTGATGCATGATTACCAAATTGAGGCAGACAATTGGAAAGAGCAATATGAAAGTCTTCAGCTTGAGATGGAAGTTTTAGAAGAAAGCAAATGTACCTTAGAGCAGCAGTTGAGAGACATGGAATTGGAATTGGCAGTTGAAAAAGCTTCTTCCAACCAGACGGGCAAGGATAAAAATCTCCTTGAGTTTCTTTTGCTGAACACCTCTCCAAAGCTACTGAAGAGATCAGAGGCCTTAAGCTTTGATAAATAAGAAAGAAGTTTATGCTAGTGAGCTTGTTCAAACACTCACGCAGACCCAAGAAGATCTCCGAGTGTCTTCTGATAAGGTTAAGTTTTTGGAGAGTTCACTTGTCCCTTTACAATCTTCTTACGATGCAGTTTTGGCTGAGAGGGAGGAGCTCAAGAGTGAAATTGACCATTGAGAAAGAGACTACGAGGCTCTTGAGGACAAGACTGTTGTTGAAGTAAGTTGGGCTATTTTGAACACGCGCCATGATACTCTTATGGAGGTAAGCCAGGAACGTTTTAACTTGGATGCTGCATTAGCCAAGATTAAGGAACAATAGAAAAAACTCAGCAAAGCCAAAGATTTTCCTCACCTATGGATGATACTCCCAAAAATTTTGAAGCTGATCCTGGTGCGGTGGATGTCCCAACTTCTTCAGACCAAATCAAGCCTTTTGTTGCTGATGATGCCTTGAAATCTTCTTCTGAACCTGCTCCACAGTGAAAGTTTATTTGTGAAGTTTGACTCCCTTTTTTTTCTTTTTGGTGGAATGTGTGGTGGTATTACCCCTGGTCCCATTTGTTACATTTTTGGTAACAGTATGTCCCCAGGTCTTTTCGGGGCTTTTAGAATGACAATCAGTTTATGACTAAGTTCATACTTAGTTTTAATTTAATATTGTAAAGTTTTTGTTTTAACTTAATTCTTTCGAGTTTCTCTTATACTCTTTTAGTAATTTGCCTTGCTTTTTTATAAGTCCAAGATCTTGCTTTTTAATATGTGAGTTTTTGCCTTACCCTTTTGACTTTTTGCATTTTTAGAAATGCATAATTAATTTTATGGATTTTTGAATCAAACATGAATTATAAAAGAGGGCCCTTTTATATACGACACTTAATGAAGAAGACGTCTCAACTTCATAATGGTGTAAACATACGAAAGGAGAAATAAGAACACACATGTTTCTTGGAATAACTTTGATAAAGTTTTCATTTGAACTTTGTTAAGTTTAAATAACATCTTACATATATTTAAATATCTTCTATTACTCTTCCGTAACTGTTTTCTTTACAACAGATTTGCAAAAAAGAAAATCCAAGGATTTCCATATGACCTATGGCTAAATACTGCCTTTAACCTAAACATTCGTGATTTTGAAATTTGTATCCATGAGTGTATTCTACACAAGATTTTGGATCAGGCTTGCGTTACGTTTTAGGCTCGTGACTTTGCTCTGAACTTGATATTTATTGAGTAGACTTTAGGCTTGACTTGAAACTTAATTGTTTCAACCTTCTTTGCCTTTCTTATACATATATCATATGTATATTATATAGTCTCCCAAGTGTTTGAGCTTTGAAGTATGAAATCTCGAGCACTTGATTATTCCTTCCATGCGGTCCTTTTCCTGAAAAGGAAAACATAGTCGACTCGGAGGTACGATTTTAGATGAAGACTGCTTAACCCATTTAAATTTCTATCAGAATAGTTGTAAACCTAGACCGGGAATAATGTTCTTTCCACGTGTCTTTCGGGTTGTAAATCATCATTTAGTGCGGGCTAGCATTTTGCCTATCATCTAAAATCGTTAGTAAAATTTTAATAATTCAAAAATAAAAATCGTAAGTTGGGATACCTGACCATTGGTATTTCCTTTCCTTAGAAGTAGTATCTCTTCAGATGAACAACATTCCAATTTGAAGGTAGAATCTTGCCATCCAATATTTCAAGCTCGTATGCTCCTTTTCCTGCGATACCATGAATCTTGTAAGGCCCTTCCCAATTTGGACTCAACTTTCCTGCATTGGTTGACCTCGTGGATTGAAAAACTTTCTTGAGTACATAGTCCCCAATCTTGAAGTACCTAAGACTAGCTTTCCGATTATAATATCGCTCAATAACTTAATTTTGCGCTGCCATCCTTATTAATGCAGTTTCCCTCCTTTCTTCAAGTAAATCTAGGTTTACCCGCATCTCTTCTCCGTTTGATTCATCAGTAGCTTGAGTATATCTCATAATTGGTTCCCCTATCTCGATTGGAATTAAGACTTCAGCCCCGTATACAAGTGAAAACGGTGTTTCTCCCATACTTGTTTTTGCTATTGTTCGGTAAGCCCACAAGACTCCAAATAGTACCTCTGGCCAACTACCTTTAGATTCTTTTAGTCTTTTCTTCAAGTTGTTGATAATGACTTTATTTGTTGATTCAACTTGTTCATTACCCACCGGATGGTACGGTGTTGAGGTAATCCTTTTAATATGCCAAATTTGGAAAAATTTTGTGAATTTTGCACGTATAAATTGCGGTCCGTTGTCACATACGATTTCCTTTGGCACCCCGAATCGGCATATGATGTTTCGCCAGATGAAAATTCTGAACTCTTTTTCTCGCACTTATTTGAAAGCTCCCACTTTTACCCACATAGTAAAATAGTTAGTGAGTACTAACAAAAGACTTACCTTGCCTTTAGCTTGTGGTAATGGACCTACAATATCCATCCCCCACTTCATAAAAGACCATGGTGCAACAACCAGATGTAATAATTCAGCTGGTCGATGCATATTGTTACCATATCTTTGACATTTGTCACATTTTACCACAAAGTTTTTCGCGTCTTCTTCCATTTTTGGCCAATGGTAGCCACCTCTAATTATGGTTCTTACCAAAGATCTTCCTTCAACATGATTTCCACAATGTCCCTTGTGTATTTCTCTTATCACGTATTTTGTTTGAGAAGGCCCGAGACATCTTGCTAGAGTTCCACCGAACATTTTTTGATATAGATTTCCTTGACTTAAACAGTAACGAGCAGCTTTTTGGGGAAATGCTTGAGCTTTTTTCTTGTCTTCATGTAATATTCCATACTGCAAAAAATTGACAATCTCGTTTCTCCAATCCCAAGTTAGATTATTGTAGTTTACCTTGTTTTTGTCTTGGTCGAGCACTGAATGACACAAATGTCTCACGGAAGCATTTTCTTTATTTGTTACTTCTGTAGCAGATGCAAGATTAGCTAAAGCGTACGCCTCAGCATTTTCTTCCCTTGGTATCTGCATGACTTTCCAAGTTTGAAATTGTCTGACCAAATCCAGTGCCTTTTCCATGTATTGCCGCATCCTCGCCTCTTTGGCTGTATAAGTCCCCTGCATTTGGTTAACTACAAGCTGCGAGTCACTTTTGATTATGAGCTGCTCTATTTCGAGCTCTCGTGCCAATTCTAAACCTGCAATGACAGCTTCATATTCTGCCTCATTATTAGTGATTGGATGACACTTTATTGCTTGTCTTATGGTTTCACCCGTAGGTGGCACCAGGATAATGCCCAGACTTGCTCCTTTTACATTTGATGAACCGTCAGTAAATAAGGTCCATGTACCTGGATTAGATCCATTAAATATCTGCAGTTCTTTTTATGCTTCCAAATGTATCCCTTGGCTAAAATCTGCCACGAAATCTGCTAACACCTTGTGACTTTATTGTAGTTCTAGGTTGATATGTAATGTCATATTCACTTAGTTCTATAGCCACTTGGCTAATTTACCCGATAACTCTTATTTATGCAATATATTACGTAAGGGGTAGGCGGTTACCACATAAATAGGATGTCATTGGAAATAGGGTCTTAATTTCCTAGATGCCATAATCAAAGCTAATGCAAGTTTTTCTAAATGAGGATATCGAGTCTCAGCATCTAGCAAAGATTTGCTAACATAATAAATCGATGATTGTTTACCTTGGTCTTCTCGAACTAATACGACACTTACCATCACTTCTGAAACTGTAAGGTAGACAAACAATTTCTCCCCATCTTTTGGTTTGGCTAGCAATGGTGGATTTGATAGGTTTGGCTTTAAATTTTTAAGTGCTTATTGACATTCTTCAGACCATTAAAATTGGTTTTGCCTTTTTAAAGTTGAAAAGAATTTAAAGCACTTTTTTGATGACTTGGAAATAACCCTGCCCAAGGCTACTATTCTTCCTGTCAGCCTTTGTACTTCTTTTTTGCTCGTGAGTATATCCGGAATTTCTTCAATAGCTTTAATCTGCAGGATTTACTTCAATGCCATGGTTAGAAACAAGAAATCCCAAGAACTTACCTGATGAGACGCCAAATGCACATTTCTCAAGATTTAACTTCATGTTAAATTTGCGAAGAATCTGAAATATATCAGTCAAGTGCTGAATATGGTCCCCTGTTTGTTGTGATTTGACCAACATATCATCTATATACACTTCCATGGTTTTTCCCAAGTGTTCTTGGAACATTTTAGTCACTAGCCATTGGTAAGTGGCCCTAGCATTCTTTAAACCGAATGGCATGACTTTGTAACAGTAAGTCCCCTTATTTGTGATGAAGGAAGTTTTTTCTTCATCTAGAGGATCCATTTTAATCTGATTATATCCGAAATAGGCATCTAAAAAACTTAACAATTCATGCTCTGCAGTAGCATCAATTAGTTGATCTATGTGCGGTAATGGAAAAGGATCTTTAGGGCAAGCTTTATTCAGATCTGTATAATCTACACAAACTCACCACTTACCATTCTTTTTAGGTACTACAACAGTATTAGCCAACCAATCTGGATACTTTACCTCGCGGATGGATCCAATTTTTAAAAGTCTTTGCACCTCATCTTGAATCACCTGGTTTTTGAAGGAGCATTGCTTCCTTTTCTTTTGTTTGACTGGTGGGTACGATGGATCTTCATTTAATTTGTGGGTCATTACCTTCGGTGGTATACCTGTCATATCTGAATGGGACCAAGCAAAACAATCTACGTTAGCCTTTAAAAATTCAATCAACTTACGTTTCATTTCTTGGCTGAGGTTGGTTCCAATGTAGACTTTCCTGTCTGGCCAATGAACAAATAGCACCACAACTTCCAGTTCCCTGATCGTTGTTTTGATATTTTCATTTGCTTCTGGTTCCTGAATAGTATCGGGCCTCGAATCTACATCTGTTTGCCCATCTTCAATTGAGGTTCGTGTTGATGCGTCCTCAACTGCATTTTGTGATTGCTATTTTTCGTCACATTTTGTGTTTGAATCTGCCATGGAATTAATGCTTCGTGAAGCTTGTTGGTCACCATGGATTTTCCGTATCCCCCATTGTGATGGAAACTTGATAACTTGATGTAAGGTAGATGAAACAACGTCCATTTCGTGAATCCATGATCTGCCGAGAATCATATTGTAAGCCATATACATTTCTACCACCTGAAATTTTGTATCTTTGACCACTCCTTTTGCGAATGTGGTGTATCTCTCCTTTTGTTACGACGCTCGAGTTTTCAAAACTAGACAAGGTGTGAGCCTTGGGTATCAACTTATCATCAGCTTGCATCTCGTTTACCACTCTTAATAGAATGATATTCACGGAACTACCTGGATCAATTAAAACTCGTTTTACATTAGTGTCATGTACAAGTAAAGATATTACCAGTGCATCATTATGCGAGGTTAGCACGCCATCTGTATCTGCATCATCAAATGTAATACTATCTTCTTCCAAAACCTGTCGAACTCGCTTCCCGTGTATAACTGTAATTTTTGACACTTTCTTTGCTGTCGTATATGTTACGCCATTGATCTCATCTCCTCCACTTATGACATTAACCAGTCATTTTTGGTGAAGGAGGTTTTGGGGGCTCCTGCCTGTTCTTCGTATATTCTTGATTTCCTTTTTCACTAAACAATTCAGTTAAATATCCTTGTTTTAATAAATGTTCAACTTCTCCTTGCAGCAATCTACAATCCGCCGTTTTGTGGTCATGATCGTTGTGAAACTCGCACCAAAAATCAGGATTTTGCCTGTTCAGATTTGATCTCATTTCCTTTGGCCACCGTACCTTGTCTCCCATGCTCCTTAAAACAGCCACCAACTCGGATGTGCTAACATTAAAACGTAACCGCCGATCTTCGCCTTTGAGCTTCTGTCATTATCTCGCATCTCTCGCGTGTTTCGTTCTTTTCCTAACCTTGATAATGAACCCGACTCTCTATTTCTTGATCTATGATCGTACCTTGGGTTTTCCTGTTTTGAATGCGAGTCTCTTCCTGTTGGTCCCATATAAGGCTTGTACCTATTTTTACCAGACCTTTTTTCAGTTTCAGCTTGTCTTGAACTTACCCTTTTCATCTTTTCGAGACTGCATGATGGTATCTTCTTCTATTTGTAGCTTCGTGATGTATCTGTTACAAACATCATTCCAAGTTGTTGCTAGAAATTCTCGTAAACTTTCCTTGAGTCTCCTCGTGGCTTCTAAATTTTTTTCATTTAGAGTACTAGCAAATACCATAGCCGCCCAGTTATCAGGTACACGTGACAACATCATGCTCTCACGCTGGAATCTGTCTATGAATTCCTTGACCAGCTTCGCATCTCCTTGTTTTATTTTGAAAATGTCCTCCATTCTTTTTTCAACTTTTTGAGCTCCCGAGTGTACTTTGATAAATAAATTTGCAAGCTTAGCAAAAGAATCTATAGAATTTTCGGGTAAAAGAGAGTACCATATTAATGCTCCCTTAGCGAGTGTTTCTCCGAATTTTTTGACCAATATTGATTCAATTTCTTGCTTGGTCAGGTCGTTGCCCTTTACACCGGTTGTGAATGCAGTTACGTGATCCCATGGATTAGTTGTTCCATCATATTTCAGAATATCGGGCATCTTGAATTTCTTCGAAATTGGTAGAGGAGCAACACTTGACTTCCAAGGTTGTTGTGAGTATTTGTCCATATCTATTCCCTTGATTATAGGCGGCACTCCAGGTATTTGATCTATGCGGTCGCTCTGCTCCTTGAGCTGTTTCTGCAAAGTTAGTACTAAATTTTGTAAATCAGAATTAACTGGGTTACCTGGCCCCTCCATCACGAGATTCGCTGGGGGTTCCGCCATTACCGGAGTTAATGAGTCCTGAGCGAGGATTTTCTAGGGTGTTGTTGTTTAGAGTTAGTGTTGGAGGTACAACCGGTAACTGGTTGGTAAAAGCCTGAAGAGCATTGCTGACTTGTTGAGCGATTAATTTTTTCAAAGCTTCATCGATAGTTTGATCATTTGCAAGTCTGTCATTTTCATTCGATTCAGATATGTTAGGAGTCCCCTCTCATGATTGTCGAGGAGAATGTTGTGGTGAGGGAGCTGGAGTTCTTTCGCCTTGTTGGTTCAGCTGATGTTGTGCATCTTCTTGGTGTGGTAAATTATGTTGGTAATTGTCGTTGACAATCAACATGATTGTTTTGATAAAAGAATCGATTTGGAAAGGAAAAGATTATCAGATTCCCGGTAACGGAACTAATTTGTTTAACCAGAAAATAGGAATTTCGGTCAAAGCTTAATTTTAGAAGAACTCGGGTTACTGATAATCAAATAAGGAACAAATAAGAAGAATTGACTTAAACGATAGCTGAGTAAGTAAAAGAAAGCAAAGTAAATCAGTGTATTCCAATAATCTTTTGTGTCCTTACAAATATTTATTTCTCTCCTTTTATAGCTATTTCTAAGTAATACGTTTCTTTCCTCTTGCAACAAAGCCATTATGAGCAATTAATGGCATTAATATAACGTTATAATTGATAATCGTAACTGTTTCATGAAGATTCTATAACGTTTTCTATCATTGATACTCATTAATTATGGATAATACTTCTCTGTACTTTTGCTATCTAGGTTCATTCCTCCGATGTCTCTTAAAATTACCAAGAGAGCCAAGAAACTCTCATTCCTGTTTTCTTGAATCTTTGCCCGTACCTATTAAGGCTCGTGTCTCTTCGAATACTCTTTTCCAGTTGTCATTCTTTCATTGATCCACGTGTCTTGACATGTAAGCACATAATTAATTCCATATGTTAATTTAATTTTTCCCAATACAATAACCTATATGTTCCTAAACTAAACTGTGAATATTAGACAAAAAATCTAATTTACATACGCTATACAATATAAAGAATTTTTAACTATCAATATATTCTAAAGTATTCTAACAGGTTATATGTTTAATTTTTTAGGTTATTATTTTTAGCTATTGTGAACAATTACATGTGATTAACTTTTACGTGATTGAAACTATCAAAAGTATTCAGAAAAGAAAAAAGAAAAGTTAAACTCAGAAAACAAAATTTTACTACACTGTCAAAGCACAATGTAAGTTCTTGGAATACTTAAATGGGTGTTTGGATTGCCTTAAACCCTACTGAAAAATACTTTTTAGTTTTTTTTGTAACTTTAAAAATAGTTTTTAAACCAGGTACTTTTAATTTCAAATAAACTAATTTCAACAAGTTGGACAACCTCACTTTATTTATTGTAGCTTAAAAGCCACCCATCTTTGACCAAATTATTTGCATTGCTATCCATAATACTTATTTATAAATTATAACTCCCAAGATACCCTAATCGTTCTTATTCCCTCCTTTTCTTCGTTATTTCCGATCTTTGCCTTCCAAATTCCATCAAAAGAAGAATCTGATTTTCCATACTTCATTACAATGGATTTGATGGTTCCAACTAAAATAAGAAAAATAGAAGTCTGGCTTGATTCTTGACGCGCCATATGGTGTATTCTGCTAAACTAATGATTTACTTATTTATTTCACTAAATGCCAAAAAAAAAGGTGAAAGAAAAAGAAAGAGTTATATTCTAAAAACTAGAAGGAACATCAGCCATATTTACATGAGCTCATACAAAATAGGGTCAAATTAATAATTCTAAGACCATGTTATTCAAATAAATATCCTATCATATCAATTTAGAACATAAATTGAGTTGAAACGTAAATTAATTTGTATGTGAACTAAGTTAAATTAATTACTCTTGATAGTTTCGGGCATCTCAGTCATTTTAATAAAAAAATGCTTATCAAGAGCTCTTTATCAAACACATCAACTACTTATTTTCAGGGGATCGGAACCAAAGTAACGCAAAATGTAACTTGAAGAACCAAAGTAACATGAAAAAAATAAAGAACCAAAGTATCGATAGGCATCCGCTATACCCTCCTGATCAAACGTCATAACTGACGTCTGGTCAACTTTTGCAGGGTATCGCGCATGGTAGGCACCTTTTTCCTGCCAACCTTATCTGCAATGATTCCCATGTTATCCCACATGTAAAAATTAAAATTGATAAGTGGGGCTTCTGACGTGTCCAATCGGCCGGCGACAAGTATTCTAGACTTAACATAATATAAAAGGCAGTGTAGTTCTCTCTTTTATTCTAGAAAGTGTCACCCACTTTAGTTAACCTAAAAGACGCTCTCAAATCTCCTTTAGAATTCCCAAACAGGAAGGTGAATCTAGTAGGATCTAGCGTGAAGAATCTTGGAATTGTCACTATAATACCTATTATCTTGTTGTATTGATTCCGGAGAATTGTTGGAGGTAGAGTTGACCATCATAGAAGTGTAACTAGTTCTTCAAAAAGGTATGTAGGATAATCTTCTTTCTTGGCATGACTTAGTAATAACGTCTCTCCCTACTTCAAAGGTTCTTGTGTTGTAAGATTGATTTATCCCAGGCCCCTTTCAACAATGTTGTTACTCTTCTTGTGCATTGTTCTTACTGGTGGCATTTCTTAAAGTTTGAGGTATTCCCAGGTAGTATCATAAGGTTGGAAAGATATGATTCATGATCCATTCCGAGTTCAATCTTGGTATTTCCTCGAACTTGAATTTACATTGCACTTATGTATATGTATCTATTTTACTTTGTCGATCCGCGCTATAGTCGGCTGGGTATGATACCTATTGTGTAACCACTAATCAGTTGATTATGATGAGATGCAATGTGAAATACTACCGAGCCCTTGTGTGTCCGAGTATGACCGAGCTTTCTATGAGGTCGGGTGCGGAAATTATGTGCTATGAAACACTACCGAGCTCTTGTATGGTCGGGTATGACTGAGATCTCTTGAGGTTGGGAAAAACCGAGACCTCATGAAGCTGAGTACAAAAAACTTTACCAAGTCCTCTATGAGGCTGGGTATGATATGAAATGATATGCTCCACAAAGTGGTTAAGTAATATTATCTTACATTTAATGCATAGTCTCCATGAGTGGCTTAACCTTTTGTAAAGCTTGCATACTTTTACGTTTTATGGTTACAGTTTGCCTCCCTGATGGCTTGTGTTCGCCTTAGTAAGTTTGTTTTGATGATTGACATAGGAACACATGCATGAACCAGGTCTATGGACAGTATATATAGGTGACAGATAGAATCTAGTAAAAGGCTTGCATGTGAAAGGAATAAGTATAAGTGGTTATATCTGATATTTCCTGAAGGAAAAGGTTGCATATTTGATAAGGAGTGGAACTCCTTATGTGGCATTGAAGTATTGAAGTATAAAACATTAGCTTGTCTTCCGTATTCAGGTTGAAATCATGTATTCATATCTCTTATGTTATGTCTTGGATTTATATGCCTTCTTAGTATTACATACTCAGTATATTTTTCGTACTGACACCCTTTTCTTTTGGGCGCTGTGTTCATCCTCACATATGCAGTTAGACCCGGTGGCATCCTTCCTCAGTAGGGTTTTTGTCCCAATTGCTGGTCATTGCACTTCACTTCTTTGGAGTAGTCGTTTAGCAGTCAATAGGTACCGAAGTGTATGTTCCTTTTTTTGGTACGGTGGGCCGTGTCCCGACCAAGTCATGTACTATATTTTAGAACTCTTAGAGGCTTGAAGACTAGTGTTTGGTTGTATTTAATGGTTGGAAATGACCATATTAGAAACAATTGTGAATTTTTGTAAATGTTGATGTTTCTTTCACAGTCAGTTGTGTACACTTTAAAATTTTGGTATTATTACTTAGAGGCCTCGTTGACCTAAGTTTCATGATTAAAAATATGTATGTATGGATGTTGGTTCGCACGGGCCTTCGGGCATTGTTTGCTGGTCACACTTCCCAAGGTTGGAGTGTCACAAATTTGGTATCACAGAAGGTTAGTCCTGTGAGCACGTGATTTTTGCCCTACAAGAACTACTCCCAAAAATTGAAAATAAAATAGTTTTGTGTTGCTTGTGATTTATTTATATTTGTCTGTGCATATTTATTTTTACTTTAATTAAGAAAAAATACAAAATATGTGTTGCATGTGCATTTAAGATTTAATTTTACAATTAGGAATTAATTAAATAATATTTGGATTTGCGAGAATGAAAATCACAAAAATATATACTTGGCATTTTTTAGCATTAATTCTCCAATTGTGTGATTTTATTTTTAGTTGGTATTTAATTGTGTGTGATAATTGTTATTAGGAATTAATTAGTATTTTTAATTTGGTTTATAATTTAATTTAGAATTTTAGTTTTATTAATTAGGAAATAAAAGAAAAAGAAGGAAAAGGAACAAAATGGAAACCGGACTGGGCCAAATTGGCCACAGCCCAATTCTTACCCAAAAATCAGCCCAATACTCGCCCCAATCCAGTCCACCCCCAGCATCGAATAAACGACGCCATTTCAAGCCTGCCGATCCAGGCCGTTCATTTCATTTAATCCAACGACCGCAAATCGCCCCATGCCCCGACCCATTCCCATCCAAAGACCGATCCGGTCTCGAGGTAAACGAAACGACACCGTCTCTTTAAGTGAGTTGATCCAAGCCGCCGATCTCAATTGATCTAACGGCTAGGATCAAATCACTTCCCCACATATATAAGCCCAAACCATACCCCGCCTCCCAAGCCAAATCCCACCTCACCTCTTCGTCTCTAAGCCTTAGAGACCAAACGAACCCTCCGCCCCTTACCACCGTGCTCCCCCCACCGAAAATTGCCTCACGGCGGTTCCGGTGGTCCAAACGACCCCATCTTTACACCACTGATTCCCCTCGACCTCCCCATTCCGAATCCCTAACCCTTATCCCTCGAATCCTGATCAGGGCCTTCTAATCTTCAATCAAAGATCGACCAAAAAACCCTAACTAATCCAATCAATTCCAGGCTAACACCCAACGCCCACCTGACTTCCCTCATCCCTAAACCACCCCTAGTTCCCCATGAATCAAACCGGAGTTTGTCGAATCTCAATTCGAATGAACGAACGCTAAGTTTTCAAATCAAGAGCCTGTATTGAATATTTGAGGCCGAAATAGGTTTTATTCGTGTGTTCTCGTTTGAGAACTCGTGATTAAGACCTATTCCGACCAAAATCGAAAGATGCCGAATTTTGTTCAAGCCGAGCTGGTCATTCATCTTAGGTATTTCTATTCTCCGTTTCATCTCGTTTTTAGGCTTCATTCGATATGTGTCTTTTTGGATTAATTTCCTGTCATGTCAATTTGTTTTGGTTTGGTAATTGGTGTTGACTCGTTAATTTTAGTCAATTGAAGCTAGTCAGTTTGTCGATTTGTTAGAACATTTTTCGATTTTGCAATCGATAAATTAAGGATTAGTTCATCACAATGTTTGAATTGCTTAGTCGGTCGTCACATTGTTTTGAATTGCTTGGTCAGTTGAAATGCTTTGAGAATACATGAACTGTCATTTTGGTTGTCACCTGAACCTACTGTGTCATTCCCTGTAAGGGTGTTCTGAATCATTAAAATCCTTGGCCTTTATTTTGTTGAGTTTAAGTTGTTGTTGAGTTTGATGAATTGAATCCTACTGTTTAGGGTCTGAAATGAATCTGACATTGGTTTGAATTCAGTGTTGGTATGATAATGTTCATTAGATAGTAGTGAGTTATAAGGTTGCATTCAGAACTTAGGAGAATTGGTTATAGCTGCAGTCACAGAGTCTTCAGAGGTATTTTGGGGGTTTAAAAGTTTGACAAATGGTCTTGCTAAGTGGGCTGTCAGTAAAGTACTTAATTAACCATTAATCTAATATGTTAGTGGGGAACAAGACATAATGGTATGGGGGATAATGATAAAAGCTAAAAGGATACACATAGTAGAGGAATATTACAAGATGGAAAGTAAAAGAAACATGGGGGCAATAATAAAAGATATCTTTGATAACTGTAAAGAAAAAGGGGGCTGGAAAGGTGTTCAAGAGTTGGCTATAAATATGGGGGATCAATTTTAGAGAAAAGAAGGGGAGGGAAAAAAAAGAAGAAGAAAAAACAACATTTTGGGAGCTTTGAAAGTGATCAGTTTCTTTTAGAGAGTGCTGGAGAGTTTAAGAACAGAAAACAAAAAAAAAGATACTGTTTCATTGCATCCGTAGATGTAATTCGAATTCTGGACAGTGATTCTCATTCCTTTTGATTGCTTAAGTGGTTCAGTGGTCTACTGGTTCAGTTTTGGGTTTAATACAAGCTTGGTTGAGTCTATTTGTCTTGGTATTTGCTGTTACTGTTGGTTTACAACCTTTCTGGGTTTTGTTCTGGAGTATTGATTGAGTTGCTGCTGCTGGTGTATTGCTATTGTATTGACTGCTACTAGCCTGCTGCTGACTATTCTTTCTCCTCTTCTTGTGTTGCATTTCTCCAGGTACACATTTGAACCTGTTTTGGTGTAATTTCTCCAGTGGAATGGAAAGGCAATTGCTGTTTGACATTCATTTAAGTTTTACTGTTTTTTTTAGTTTATTATGATACAGTTAGCTTTAAGATTTGTATGATAAATTTGTGCATTAATGCGCCTGTAAGAGACTAGTTGGATTATTAACATGCTATGTACTTTTTTGTAACCTGTGGACAATAGGTACCTGTATAATTAGGATTGTTGTTTAACCGATTTGAGTTGTTTTGGATTGTGATGGACTGTTAACTCTAATATGTAACTTATTTCTGTTGAAATCAAGTCCATAGTGTCAAATAGTTTCACTGTTCGGGTTAATTGCTCGCCACACCAAAAATCAAAGGCAAATCACAGCAAATAGGTGCATATTCACGTTAGTCCAGGTCACATATGTTTAGTTTCGAATTGGAAATTATCCATGACTCCATGTGTGATTTAAATCATTATTGGATAAGTGATTCGTTAGAGTGAGTTATAGGTAAAACCATTCCTACTCTAATAGGGATGAGCAAACAATTGTGAATTATGTGCTAAACCAAATGAGAATTGAGCTATGTGTTAAAATCAGTGCTGCAATAGATTAAAAATGATGTCAATCTCGAGTGCAAAAATTAGAAATTATGAGTTTGATGCAAGTATGATTAATTCTGTAAATTAGCTCCCCCTACACCCATTGATAAAGTTGGACTGTCATGATCCCTGAGGCCTAAATAATTCCTGCCCTGGCTATGGAAGTTCAATTGATAGGATATTAGGTGTATGAACCATTGCGGGCTCAGGCGGCCCATTTTCTGTGAAATGAAACTTTGGTCGTGTACTGGAAATGTCCCGCTCTCTTTGTTCAGCTCTGGGGCTTAATTGTTTGAAATCGAGTTATGTAATTTCGGATCTTTCACGCACATTAATTAACTAGGACTGCTTTCATTTTAGAGACGAATTAAATAGAAAATTATAGATTGTTTTAGGATGGACCTTTAAAAATAATAAAAATAAGGCGAGCTTCGCCTAATAAAAATGCATAAATTGCGGGGCCCTCATGAGATGTATATATTCAAATCCTTAGATTTCGGGAATGAGCTGTTTAGCGAATTTCACGGCTTTCCCCAAATTAATAATGCGTTAGTCTCTTTAGGCGCGTATTTTAATAACATTGCCTCCTTAAACTCGGGTGCGCATTTATGTGACCCAAATCCAAACCTCAACGGAGTTGAGATGTGTCAACAACCACGGGTACATTGATGTGACGTGGTTCGAGATGCATTTTTTTACGACGTTGCAATTCTCTTTTAAAATAATAATAATAAAGCGGTAAAAAGTTAGGAGTTGCACATAGTTTCAACATCTATTAAAATCAGACAAATAAGCCGAATATGATAGTTGAGCGACCGTGCTAGAACCACGGAACTCGGGAATGCCTAACACCTTCTCCCGGGTTAACAGAATTCCTTACTCGGATTTCTGGTTCGCGGACTGTAATACAGAGTCAATCTTTTCCTCGATTCAGGATTCAACCGGTGACTTAGGACACCATAAATCTCCCAAGTGGCGACTCTGAATCTTTAAATAAAATCCCGTTTCGATTGTCCTTTAATTGAGAAAACTCCCTTACGCCCTTGCAGGCGTAGGTAAAAAGGAGGTGTGACAGCTCTGGCGACTCTGCTGGGGACCGAACCCAGAATCTCTGGTTCAGGGTTCAGAATTCGAGCTTAGATAAATTGTTATATTTGGCTTTATCTGATTTTGTTACATGTTTGGGCCTAATGTGCTAAATGATGCTTTTACCGCTTTGATATTATCTGAACTGTATATAAACTATTACGAAACCCTTCTCTTCTCATATTCTGGGATGTGCTCGCTGGTCAGGACTCCCTATTCTGTTAGTGTCATACCTTAAAATAAGAAAGAGACTCGGACAAGTTACTAAGACGGATGGCCTTTTGGTTCCCGGTACGTAGCCCCCTCCTCTACTCGAGTTGTCCGCTCGAGTACACAGTCTAGAACAAATACCCAGGTTATGAACCTAGAATAACTCAGCTTCATGCCGGATCTCGAGTTGGAACGTTTGTTTGCATCACGTGCATTTAACTTTGGAGGCTCAACACAGGGGTTGGGTCTGTCTAGGACAGGTGTACCAAAAATGACAAAAGACCATCCTGATGCATCTTACTTGCTACTTGTGCATTTGTTTGCTTCGGACTAGCATGCTGACCAACTTTTGAATATTTCGAGGAAAGAGAGATACAGGTACGAGGGTTAAAGAGAGTTAATCGCCTGTTTTGAAAAAACCCAATGTCCAAATAGTGTCGAAACTCTACCAAATTTTTGAGAAAATGAAAAAGAAAAAAGGGAGAAAAAGAAAAAAAAAAGTTTTGTTTATGAAAAATAGTTTTATTTTCCAGTGAAAAGAGTCTTGTTTTCAAAAGAAGTTTGTTTTATCAGCCTAAACTACGCCAGTTTGATTCTCATAGGGTGTGAGATACGTAGGCAACCCCCATCGGGTCCAGTTTCACTTTTTGCGAAAATAGCCAAAAGAACAAAATCTTTACTTGAAAATAATCAGGGCGATGCCATTCTTGTTAGGAATAGCCAAATGTCCCTAAAAGGGCACCGGAAGGCTATTTTTGCAAGAACAGCCGCCTGTGGTCATTTTTTCAAGGCTTTCACCGGTTAGCCGACACAGCCTTAAAATCTTCGACCCCGAGGTACTGAAAGGCCGTATTGGCAAAATCGGGTTTTATTTTAAATAGAAAAGTGTCCGTGTTATCCTTAAGTCAATTGAATCGTGATTTTTTCTTAACCACCCTAATAAATGTGCAGAATGAGCACAAGTCAGAATTTACACATAACAATAGTGAACAAGATCCCTTTGGAGTTGCACATGTGGTGGGATGACTTGGGCGAACCAGGGTGCGACACAGTCAAGCTATACCTGGGAAGCCTTACTGGGTTACTGATGATTAATCCTAGGGGGGATATCATAAAGGCTTTGGTCGCATTCTGGGACCCGGCTCACAATGTATTTCATTTCTCAGATTTTGAACTTACCCCAACATTGGAAGAGATAGCCGGGTATATCGGGTGTCCCAAGGTTCCTTTGAGACACCAGTACCTGATTGCTCCAAGGGCCGTAGCCGTACACAGGTTCCTGGACTCTTTGAAAATAAGCAGGGGGTCCACAACCCAGACTTGACAGCTGGTTTTTGTACTTTGCGGTTTATATACAACAGATATGGCCACATAGGGGGGTTCAACAAGCCGGAAAACAAAATCTGTAGCAAAGGAACCCGCCTTAAGTGGGAAGAACAAAGGTGTTTTGCATTCATGGTAGCCTTTTTGGGACTCCTGGTGTTTCCTAGAAAAGACAGGAACATTGACAAACGAGTATCTAGGGTTGTCAGCACTTTACTTACTCAGGACAACAGCACCCTCGCACCCATGATAGTAGCTGAAATCTTCCGCGCTCTCACAACCTGCAAAGCCGGGGGAAGCTTTTTTGAGGGGTGCAATGTGTTGCTGCAGATGTGGATGATTGAACACCTATGTTTCCTCAATTTATAAGTTATGGGTCAACAGAGAAAACATGCATAGAGGAATTTTCTACGAGGATTGACGGAATCATCTTACCAGAAGGGGTCACAGAATGGACGGCGTGCCTCCGTTCTGTCACTGCAAGCCAAATGGAATGGACATTTGGATGGTTGTCTGTGGACGAAATCATATATATGCCAGCCACTGGACCCCATTTCCTTTTGATGAGACTCAGGAGTATCCAGCCCTATGCCCCGTATCGAGTTTTGAGGCAGTTGGGGAGATGCCAGATAGTTCCGAAAGATGAAGACCTTAGTGACCAAATGGTCGAGATCGGGCCTAATGGACAATTTCATGAAGCAGCGGTTCGCCAGATTTGGAGCGAGTGTCAATATTTGACGGTGAATACATGTGTACGTGATCGATCCAGAGATGAAGTTTCGCCGGGGTACCTTGCTTGGTATAGGAGAGAAATCGAGTTTGGGAGGCTGGGCAAAAGACCCCATCTCCAGGAGTTCGTCGAGGCGTCACAAGAACCGTGGGCTTGGTTGGCCAAAGGAAACGAGTACAAGTCCACAATAGGAAAGCTGGAAAAGCAGGTCAAAGACCTTCAATTTGAGAATGGCTTACAAGCAGCGGCGGATGAGGGTGAAAAGAAAGGCTAGCCAAAGAAAATGAGGTCCTCCGAGCTCAAATTCGGAAACTGAAAGTAGTGGCAGAAAATACAGTCCGAAATAACAGAGATGAAAAGCTCGTAGCTAACCTGAGGCAGAAAGTGGGCGAATATAATTTTAATTTGAACAAAGCAGGAAGTGAATTAACCAAGGCTCGAAAACAATTGGCCGAAAACTCGGCAGAACGAACACATCTGGTTAAGCAGCTGAGAGAAAAGTATGACAATGAGGTTGCAGGGCTAAAGAAAAGGGTCATCGTCACAGAAAACAAAATGATCAAGCAAGCAAAGGACTTTAGGGTTGAAAGGGAACAATGTTACACGACCTTGACACAATTAGAAATAGATTTGCAACGACTTCAGGAGCAGAATCATGCGGCTGAGCAAACTTTGGAAGCCAGGGACCAGTAGATTGGGCGTTGTTACGAGAGAAAGGCGTCATAAGAGAGAGAATTAGGAACATCGCCGACTACATCGTCATGAAATTCTAGATCTGGGAGGATATGACCCATACTACCTTCTTCGCAGCAGTGATGACATTTGTTAAGCAGATAATGAGTGACTTGGACCGACTTCAAAAGGATCATGCATATAGGCCCGCGGCAAGACCGAATGATGTCCCGCGGGCACCAGGAGCATTGATGTACTCATGAGTTTCGTTGAGTCTGTATTTTCTTTTCTGTCAGAGTCTGTGAAGTCATGTTGGGTTTGTATTTTCTTTCTGTTTCGAGTCTGTATTTCTTCAGAATATGATAGCTTAATTTCGGAGTCTGTTCTTCGTCTTTGCATCAGAGTCTGTCGGTCTTTTGAAATTTGTTAATATTGAGTCTCTATAATCGAAGCATCTGTTTTTATAAAAAACTAAAAAAAATCCCAAAAATGTTTTATTTACTTGCGCACTTATCTGACAGAACTACGCACGGTCTGATTCATGTGGGGACATGATACGTAGGCAATCTCTATAGGATTCGACCACCACTAAAAGGGAAAAGGAAAAATAAAGAAGTATAGAATAAAGAAGCTTAAAAGAAGAGGCACAATTATGAGAGGCCGGAATGACGCACGCAACCGAAGCAAATGCATGATAGAAATGGTTAATTGCCTAGATCCTAACGTGTAATTGCATATGTGTTAAACTCTAAAAACTAACAAGTTTGTTGATTTTCAGAGAATTCAAGTAGTTAGTTTATTTATAGGATACTAGCACATTATCATTACCAAACCATATCAAAGGGACCAATACCAGAAATCATGTCTATCCCGGAGGTCGACACTAATGTTGAGGTAGAGGAGTTGGACGTAAATAAAATGAAAGAGGAGATGTTCAAGCTTAAGCAACAGATGGCCGAAATGTACCAGGCCTGGTCCCAAGGGCAATCACCATTGTCTTACCCAGCCAACCCGGCTTTTACCCCACCATTAGCTCAGTCTCAGGATCATCCCGCCACCAATCCAGGTTTTCCCATTTATCAACACTACCATGGCACTACTTCTCATATGCCACAAGCTCCACCACCAAAATCGATTCCATGCCCTCCTTCGCCAGTCACCCCTGTCTTTGTGACATCTCCACCAGATGCACTCCATAGATCCCCGAGTGAACCCATGTTCCAAGCTCAGGACAACCAGTATTATCCCCCGGAACCCACCTTCAAAGTTCCTGAAACCTACCCTACGATCCACGTTCTGATCCCTCGAGAGAAGCTGAGAGACCAGCCAAAAATCCCGAACATGAAGAGATGTTCAGAAAAATGAAAAGCATAGAACAATCCTTCAGGGATATGAGAGGGCTAGGAGGTCAGGTAAGCGTGGCTTACAAAGATCTGTGTTTATTCCCAAATGTACAACTACCGGCAGGGTTCAAAATGCCCAAATTCGACTTGTACAACGGACATGGTGATCCGGTGGCTCATTTGAGAGGTTTTTGCAGTAAGATGAGGGGAGCCGGAGGAAAGGATGAATTGCTAATGGCTTACTTCAGTCAGAGTTTGAGCGGAGCAGCATTGGAGTGGTACACCCACCAAGATCACGGAAGATGGTACACATGGGATGATCTGGCACAAGCATTCGCTCGTCACTTTCAGTATAATCTTGAGATCATTCCAGACCGACTATCTTTGACTAAACTAGAGAAGAAGCACAGTGAAAGCTTTAGAGAATATGGTTTTCGGTGGAGGGAGCAAGCAGCAAGGGTAGATCCCCCAATAAAAGAGAGCGAGATGGTCGATTACTTTTTGCAGGCTTTGGAGCCAACTTACTTTGGTCATTTGGTGTCTGCAATTAGCAAGTCTTTTAATGAGGTTGTAAAAATAGGAGGCATGGTAGAGGAGGGGCTTAAGTCCAACAAAATCATGAGTTATTCAGCGATCAAGGCAACCACTCAGGCCATCCAAAGCGGCACTGGGGGAGTACTTAGGAAGAAGAAGAAAGAAGATGTCACGACTGTTGAGTCCGGAGCCTGGCTCGGAACTAGAGGCCGGTCACCCTACTATAGCCAACCACGACCCTACCACCAAAATTACCCCCACACTCTATATAGCCCTCCACAACATTACTACCCACCGCCAGATCCCCATTTTTCCGTCCATCATGCACAAACCTATACCCAAACTCCGGCACATGCACAATGGCTTGCGCTGGCTCCACAAAATCCATACCCAGCTCCACAAAACACATATCCACCCCTAAAGGCCTATAGAAATCCCCCCGGGACAGGTTTCCGACCAAACCAAGCCCTTAAGAATGAGAGGTCACAGAAGCAAAAGACTTTCACTCCACTGGGGGAATCATATACCAGTCTTTTCCACAGATTGAGGCAGTTAGGCATGTTGAATCCAATTGAGCCTAAAATGCCAAATCCTCCCCCTAGAAATCTTGACCACTCGGTGAGTTGCGAGTACTGTTCAGTGGTCCCTGGGCAACATACAGAGAAGTGTTGGAAACTAAAAATAGCTGTGCAAGAGCTTATTGATACTCATCGGATCGAGGTTCAAGCCCCAGAAGCACCAAATATCAATCAGAATCCACTGCCAGCTCACCATGAGATACACATGATTGAGTTGATACACAAAGAGGGGGAGCCCAGGAAGCCCTCACAGACGGTAATGATGATCCGTTCCAGCGAAACCAGCTCAAAGGAAAAAGTAACCGGTGGGAAATCGGTGGCCTAGTTAAGAGGGGTAGATGATAAGCCAGCTGTGGTAGCCGAGAGAGGGTCGTCAAGCATTGTTGCAGTGAAACCAGAGAAAGCTAAAGTGGTAGTGCCAGGGGTTGCAAGTAAACCTGTTGTGGTCGTGAAGGGCGCTCGCACAGAGCCTGTTATTATAAAACCAGTAACTCAGCTTCCAGTAATCAACAGCAAGGCTGTTCCTTGGAATTATGAACGGGTGACGGTGATTTACAAGGGGAAAGAAGTCAAAGAAGAAGTTTGTGAAGCGCAAGGTTTGACTCGCTCAGGAAGGTGTTTTACTCCCGAGAAGTTAAGAAGAGCTAAAGATAATTCAACGCCGGTAAAGAAAGCTGTAACTAAAGAAGAGGCAGAGGAATTTTTGAGGAAAATGAAAGTGCATGACTATTCTGTTGTAGAACAGTTGAGGAAAACGCCCTCTCAAATCTCATTACTCTCGTTGCTAATCCATTCAGATGAGCACCTCAGTGACTGATGAAAATCCTGAATGAGGCCCATGTTCCTGACAAGATCTCGGTAAACCATCTGGAAAAGATAGACAACAAGATTTTTGAAGTAAACAGAGTCACTTTTTCCGATGAGGAATTGCCGGTAGAGGGTACTGAGCATAACAAAGTCCTTTACCTGACAGTGAAATGCGAGGACGCTGTGGTTACCCGGGTATTGGTTGACAATGGTTCAAGTGCGAACATCTGTCCTCTCTCCACTCTAAGCAAGCTGAAAGTAGAAGAGGAGAGGATCCATAAGAACAGTATCTATGTGCGGGGATTTGACGGCGGAGGCAAAGACTCAGTCGGGGACATAATGTTGGAGCTGACCATAGGTCCGGTAGAATTCACAATGGAATTCCATGTGCTGGATATAGCTATTTCCTACAATTTGCTATTAGGGCAACCGTGGATTCACGCCGCTAAAGCAGTGCCATCAACACTGCATCAGATGGTTAAGTTTAATTGGGACAGACAGGAAATAGTGGTGCACGGCGAAGATAATTTGTGCGCTCACAACAACACCTTTGTGCCATTCATTGAAGTGGAAGATGACAAGGGACCATGAGTCTACCAAATTTCTGACGCAATGTCAGTCGAGAAAGTTCTAGAGGGGAAATGTATCCCGAATCCAAAGATAAACGCTGCATCAGTCATGGTAGCATATGAAATGTTGGAAAATGGTTTTGTACCAGGAAAGGGTTTGGGATCAGCGTTGCAAGGCTTCATACAGCCCGTGTCTCTTCCTGAAAACTTGGGAACATTTGGTCTAGGATTCAAGCCCACAGCCGCAAATATTAAAAGAGCCAGGAAATTGAAACAGAGGGCATGGGTCCTTCCAAAGCCGGTCCCACGTCTTTCCAGATCATTTGTCAAGTACGGTACGAGGAGTCTCCTAGTGACAGCAATTCCCAGTTCTATGATTAATCCTGACAAGGAGTTGATTGGAAGATTTGAGAAGTTGTTCGATAGTGTGAACATGGTGGAAGTTGGAGAGGGTTCTAGCAATGCGGAAGTGCAATTTGTCGGGCCAAAAACAAAGCTTAATAATTGGAAGGCTACTCCTCTCCCTACTCGGAAGGAGTCTTGGTAGTTCGCTTTGATTTTTCTTTAAGTTTGTACGGATTATTCCAGGGTTGTAATCCAGATTTCATTTTTTTCAGTCTGTTTGAGTGTGCAAACCTTGTTATCTTTTATCATTCAATGAAATACAATTTCCCTTTCTTCATCATTCCTGATGGTTTTTCTTTTGTTTTATTTTCCTTTCTATACAGTTCTTTTTACACTGGTTCTAATGACATGACATGCATATGGAATCCTCAGAGCAGTCTTAAAAATGAATCTGACTCCGAAATATTAGTTCAAGAAGTAGATTGTGATTACGAATCAGAATACGAGGATGAGGATGAAGCCTTCGAACAGATTAGTAAGGAGTTAATTCACTTCGAAGAAAAACCCAAACCCAACCTGAATGACACAGAAGCCGTCAATTTAGGGGACACAGACAATGTCCGAGAGACTAAAATAAGTGTCCACCTTGAGCCAAAAATTCGGGAGGAGTTAATCAAAGCACTTATCGAATACAAAAATGTTTTTGCATGGTCATATGACGACATGCCGGGTTTAAGCAGTAATTTAGTAGTCCACAAATTGCCGACAGGAAGACTTGCAAAAAGGCAGATTTTGCTCACAGAGTTTGACATAATCTATGTGACTCGGACTGCGATGAAAGCCCAAGCATTGGCCGACCATTTGGCCGAGAACCTGGTCGATGAAGAGTTTGCGCCACTGAGGACTTATTTTTCTGATGAAGAGGTGATGCATATTGATTAACCAGAACAGGACGAAAAACCAGGTTGGAAACTTTTCTTTGATGGGGCTGCTAACATGAAAGGAGTCGGAATAGGAGCTGTGCTTATTTCTGAAACAGGGCATCACTATCCTGTTACAGCTCAGCTGCAGTTTTATTGCACCAACAATATGGCTGAATACGAGGCATGCATTTTGGGTTTGAGGCTAGTTGCAGACATGAATGTTCGGGAAGTTTTGGGAGACTCGGATCTTCTGGTGCACTAAATTCAAGGAGAATGGGAAACGCGAGATCTGAAGCTCATACCACACTGACAATGCTTGCATGATCTTTGTCAACGGTTTAGATCAGTGGAGTTCAGGCATATTCCAAGGGTCCATAATGAGGTCGCCGATGTATTGGCTACCCTAGCGTCAATGCTGCACCATCCAGACAAAGCCTATGTCGATCCTTTGGACATTCAAGTACGAGATCAACATGCTTATTGCAACATGATTGAAGAAGAATTTGATGGTGAACCGTGGTTCCATGATATCAAGGAATACATCAGAATGGGAATATACCCAGTGGAAGCCACGGGGGATCAAAAGAGAACAATTAGACGGTTGGCAAGCGGGTTTTTCTTGACTGGAGGAGTTTTGTACAAAAAAACACCAGACCTGGGATTGTTAAGATGCATAGATGCTAGACAAGCTACGTCTGTCATGTCCGAAGTACAATCAGGATTCTGCGAACTACATATGAGCGGATATGTGTTGGCAAAGAAAATTCTCCGAGCAGGTTATTATTGGCTCACCATGGAGCGATATTGTATTAGTTTTATGCGCAAATGTCATCAGTGCCAGATACACGGAGATATGATTCATTCTCCGCCACCGGAATTGCACATAATGTCAGCGCCATGGCCCTTTATCGCTTGGGGCATGGATATCATTGGACCAATTGAGCCAACAACATCCAACGGGCATAGGTTCATTCTGGTAGCCATTGATTATTTTACCAAATGGGTTGAGGTCAAAACTTTCAAGTCCGTGACCAAGAAAGCAGTGGTTGATTCACTCAAATATCATCTGTCGATTTGGAATCCCGAAGGTGATTATCACAGATAACGGTGCTAATCTTAACAGCAATTTGATGAAATATGTATGTCAACAGTTTAAGATTACACACCGCAATTCTACCCCATATCGTCCCAAGGCGAATTGAGCAGTTGAGGCAGCCAACAAAAACATAAAGAAGATACTTCGGAAAATGGTAGAAGGTTCTAGGCAGTGGCATGAAAAATTACCATTTGTGTTGCTGGGTTATCGCACTACTGTCCGTACTTCAGTAGGGGCAACTCCTTATTTGTTGGTATATGGAACTGAAGCCGTAATACATGCGTAAGTTGACTCCCGTCCCTTTGAATTGTCGCTGAGGCTGAGATTGATGATGATGAGTGGGTCAAAACCCGTCGGAGCAGTTGAACTTGATTGATGAAAAATGATTAGCAGCTGCGTGTCATGGCCAGTTATATCAGAAGAGAATGGCAAGAGCATACAACAAAAAGGTACGTCCCCGGAAGTTTGAGGTGGGCCAGCAAGTGCTGAAACGCATCCTTCCACATCAGGTTGAGGCAAAAGGCGAGTTCGCCCCGAATTGGCAAGGGCCATTAATTGTAACCAGAGTATTGTCCAATGGTGCTTTATGTTTAACAGATATCGAAGGAAAATGCATAGACATGACTGTCAATTCTGATGCAGTAAAAAGATATTATGTATGATTTCTTTGGTATAATTGTTGATTGTTTGTATTTGGCATTATTTTGAAGATTGAAATGACGAAGGCAATTTGTTCTACTATCTAAACACTTTAGCCTTTGTTCCCCTTTAGCCCAAGAAGCCCTCACAGACGGTAATGATGATCCGTTCCAGCAAAACTAGCTCAAAGGAAAAAGTAACCGGTGGGAAATCGGTGGCCTAGTTGAGAGGGGTAGATGATAAGCCAGCTGTGGTAGCCGAGAGAGGGTCGTCAAGCATTGTTGCAGTGAAACCAGAGAAAGCTACAGTGGTAGTGCCAGGGGTTGCAAGTAAACCTGTTGTGGTCGTGAAGGGTGCTTGCACAGAGCCTGTTATTATAAAACCAGTAACTCAGCTTCCAGTAATCAACAGCAAGGTTGTTCCTTGGAATTATGAACGGGTGACGGTGATTTACAAGGGGAAAGAAGTCAAAGAAGAAGTTTGTGAAGCGCAAGGTTTGACTCGCTCAGGAAGGTGTTTTACTCCCGAGGAGTTAAGAAGAGCTAAAGATAATTCAACGCCGGTAAAGAAAGCTGTAACTAAAGAAGAGGCAGAGGAATTTTTGAGGAAAATGAAAGTGCATGACTATTCTGTTGTAGAACAGTTGAGGAAAACGCCCGCTCAGATCTCATTACTCTCGTTGCTAATCCATTCAGATGAGCACCATCAGTCACTGATGAAAATCCTGAATGAGGCCCATGTTCCCGACAAGATCTCGGTAAACCATCTAAAAATGATAGCCAACAAGATTTTCAAAGTAAATAGAGTCACTTTTTCCGATGACGAATTGCCGGTAGAGGGTACTGAGCATAACAAAGCCCTTTACCTGATAGTGAAATGCGAGGACGCCGTGGTTACCCGGGTATTGGTTGACAATGGTTCAAGTGCGAACATCTGTCCTCTCTCCACTCTAAGAAAGCTGAAAGTAGAAGAGGAGAGGATCCATAAGAACTATATCTATGTGCGGGGATTTGACGGCGGAGGCAAAGACTCAGTCGGGGACATAATGTTGGAGCTGACCATAGGTCCGGTAGAATTCACAATGGAATTCCAAGTGCTGGATATAGCTATTTCCTATAATTTGCTATTAGGGCAACCATGGATTCACGCCGCTAAAGCAGTGCCATCAACACTCCATCAGATGGTCAAGTTTGAATGGGACAGATAGGAAATAGTGGTGCACGACGAAGATAATTTGTATGCTCACAACAACACCATTGTGCCATTCATTGAAGTGGAAGATAACAAGGGACCATGGGTCTAC
The DNA here is from genome assembly GCF_000715075.1 of Nicotiana tabacum. Lineage (NCBI taxonomy): Eukaryota > Viridiplantae > Streptophyta > Magnoliopsida > Solanales > Solanaceae > Nicotiana > Nicotiana tabacum. The sequence goes on along the minus strand of NC_134089.1, from coordinate 46,751,929 downwards.
CAAGTTTCTGACGCAATGTCAGTCGAGAATGTTCTAGAGGGGAAATGTATCCCGAATCCAAAGATAAATGCTACATCAGTCATGGTAGCGTATGAAATGTTGAAAAATGGTTTTGTACCAGGAAAGGGTTTGGGATCAGTGTTACAAGGCATCATACAGCCCGTGTCTCTTCCTGAAAACTTGGGAACATTTGGTCTAGGATTCAAGACCACAGCCGCAGATATAAAAAGAGCCAGGAAATTGAAACAGAGGGCATGGGTCCTTCCAAATCCGGTCCCACATCTTTCCAGATCATTTGTCAAGTCCGGTATGAGGAGTCGCCTAGTGACAGCAATTCCCAGTTCTATGATTAATCCTAACAAGGAGTTGATTGGAATATTTGAGAAGTTGTTCGATAGTGTGAACATGGTGGAAGTTGGAGAGGGTTCTATCAATGCGGAAGTGCAATTTGTCGGGCCAAAAACAAAGCTTAATAATTGGAAGGCTACTCCTCTCCCTACTCGGAAGGAGTCTTGGTAGTTCGCTTTGATTTTCCTTTAAGTTTGTACGGATTATTCCAGGGCTGTAATCCAGATTTCATTTTTTTCAGTCTGTTTGAGTGTGCAAACCTTGTTATCTTTTATCATTCAATGAAATACAATTTCCCTTTCTTCATCATTCCTGATGGTTTTTATTTTGTTTTGTTTTCCTTTCTATACAATTCTTTTACACTAGTTCTAATGACATGACATGCATAAGGAATCCTCAGAGCAGTCTTACAAATGAATCTGACTCCGAAATATTAGTTCAAGAAGTATATTGTGATTACGAATCAGAATACGAGGATGAGGATGAAGCCTTCGAACAGATTAGTAAGGAGTTAATTCACTTCGAAGAAAAACCCAAACCCAACCTGAATGACACAGAAGCCGTCAATTTAGGGGACACAGACAATGTCCGAGAGACTAAAATAAGTGTCCACCTCGAGCCAAAAATCCAGGAGGAGTTAATCATAGCACTTATTGAGTACAAAGATGTTTTTGCATGGTCATATGACGACATGCCGGGTTTAAGCACTGATTTAGTAGTCCACAAATTGACCACTGATCCAGCATTCCCTCCCGTCAAGCAAAAGTTGAGGAAATTCAAAACTGATATGAGTGTGAAGATTAAAGAAGAAGTTACCAAACAGTTAGATGCAAAGGTTATCCGGGTCACCCGATATCCTGTTTGGTTGGCTAATGTCGTTCCTGTGCCGAAGAAGGATGGCAAGATCAGAGTATGCATCGATTATCGCAATCTCAACAAAGCAAGTTCGAAGGATAACTTCCCACTACCCAATATCCACATTCTGATTGATAATTGTGCCAAGCGCGAGATTGGATCTTTTGTGGATTGTTATGCCGGGTATCATCAGATTTTAATGGACGAAGAAGATACAGAAAAGACAGCCTTCATCACGCCATGGGGAACTTATTGCTACCGAGTAATGCCATTTGGGTTGAAGAATGCTGGGGCAACTTATATGAGAGAAATGACTACTGTGTTTCATGATATGATACACAAGGAGATTGAGGTATATGTAGATGATGTGATAATAAAATCAAAACATCAGGCCGACCACGTCGAGGATTTGAGGAAATTCTTCCAGAGGGTTCGCAAGTACAACCTCAAGCTTAACCCCGCCAAGTGTGCATTTGGTGGTCCATCCGGAAAACTGTTAGGATTCATAGTCAGTCGGCGAGGCATCGAGTTGGACCCATCAAAGATCAAAGCCATACAAGAATTGCCCCCTCCGGGGAACAAGACTGAAGTGATGAGTCTGTTTGGAAGGATGAACTACATCAGCAGGTTTATTGCTCAGCTCACGACAACTTGTGAGCCTATAATCAAGTTGTTGAAGAAGGACGCTGCGATCAAGTGGACTGATGAGTGTCAAGAAGCATTTGATAAGATAAAGGGTTACTTGACAAACCCACCTGTGCTGGTTCCGCCAGAACCAGGGAGACCTTTGATTCTTTACTTGACAGTCTTGGAAAATTCATTTAGTTGTGTACTGGGGTAGCATGATATCACCGGTAGGAAAGAACAAGCCATCTATTATCTTAGCAAGAAGTTCACAGCTTATGAGGTTAAGCACACTCACCTGGAAAGGACATGTTGTGCCCTAACTTGGGTGGCACAGAAATTGAAACATTACTTGTCACCCTACACTACCTACCTCATTTCGCGTTTGGATCCGTTGAAGTATATCTTTCAAAATCCTATGCCGATAGGAAGATTTGCAAAATGGTAGATTTTGCTCACAGAGTTTGACATAATCTATGTGACTCGGACTGCGATGAAAGCCTAAGCATTGGCCGATCATTTGGCCGAGAACGTGGTCGATGAAGAGTATGCGCCACTGAGGACTTATTTTTCTAATGAAGAGGTGATGCATATTGATGAACCAGAACAGGACAAAAAACCAGGTTGGAAACTTTTCTTTGATGGGGCTGCTAACATGAAAGGAGTCGGAATAGGAGCTGTGCTTATTTCTGAAATAGGGCATCACTATCCTGTTACGGCTCAACTGCAGTTTTATTGCACAAACAATATGGCTGAATACGAGGCATGCATTTTGGGTTTGAGGCTAGCTGCAGAAATGAATGTTCGGGAAGTTCTGGTCTTGGGAAACTCAGATCTTCTGGTGCACCAAATTCAAGGAGAATGGGAAATGCGAGATATGAAGCTCATACCATACTGACAATGCTTGTATGATCTTTGTCAACGATTTAGATTAGTGGAGTTCAGACATATTCCAAGGGTCCATAATGAGGTCGCCGATGCTTTGGCTACCCTAGCGTCAATGCTGCACCATCCGGATAAAGCCTATGTCGATCCTTTGCACATTCAAGTACGAGATCAGCATGCTTACTGCAACATGATTGAAGAAGAATTTGATGGCGAACCGTGGTTCCATGATATCACGGAATACATCAGAATGGGAATATACCCAGTGCAAGCCACGGGGGATCAAAAGAGAACAATTCGACGGTTGGCAAGTGGGTTTTTCTTGAGTGGAGGAGTTTTGTACAAAAGAACACCAGACCTGGGATTGTTAAGATGCATAGATGCTAGACAAGCTACGTTTGTCATGTCCGAAGTACATTCAGGAGTCTGCGGACCACATATGAGCGGATATGTGTTGGCAAAGAAAATTCTCCGGGCAGGTTATTATTGGTTCACCATGGAGCGAGATTGTATTAGTTTTGTGCACAAATGTCATCAGTGCCAGATACACGGAGATTTGATTCATTCTCCACCATCGGAATTGCACACAATGTCAGCGCCATGGCCCTTCGTCACTTGGGGCATGGATATCATTGGACCAATTGAGCCAGCAACTTCCAACGGGCATAGGTTCATTCTGGTAGCCATTGATTATTTCACCAAATGGGTTGAGGCCAAAACTTTCAAGTCCGTGACCAAGAAAGCAGTGGTCGATTCACTCAATATCATCTGTCGATTTGGAATCCCGAAGGTGATTATCACAGATAACGGTGCTAATCTTAACAGCAATTTGATGAAAGATGTATGTCAACAGTTTAAGATTACACACCGCAATTCTACCACATATCGTCCCAAGGCGAATGGAGCAGTTGAGGCAGCCAACAAAAACATAAAGAAGATACTTCAGAAAATGGTAGAATGTTCTAGGCAGTGGCATGAAAAATTACCATTTGCGTTGCTGGGTTATCGCACTACTGTCCGTACTTCAGTAGGGGCAACTCCTTATTTGTTTGTATATGGAACTGAAGCCGTAATACCTGCGGAAGTTGACTCCCGTCCCTTTGAATTGTCGCTGAGGCTGAGATTGATGATGATGAGTGGGTCAAAACCCGTCTGGAGCAGTTGAACTTGATTGATGAAAAACGATTGGCAGCTGTGTGTCATGGCCAGTTATATCAGAAGAGAATGGCAAGAGCATACAACAAAAAGGTACGTCCCCGGAAGTTTGAGGTGGGCCAGCAAGTGCTGAAATGCATCCTTCCACATCAGGTTGAGGCAAAAGGCAAGTTCGCCCCGAATTGGCAAGGACCATTAATTGTAACCAGAGTATTGTCCAATGGTGCTTTATGTTTAACAGATATCGAAGGAAAATGCATAGACATGGCTGTCAATTCTGATGCAGTAAAAAGATATTATGTATGATTTCTTTGGTATAATTGTTGATTGTTTGTATTTGGCATTATTTCGAAGATTGAAATGACGAAGGCAATTTGTTCTACTATCTAAACACTTTAGCCTTTGTTCCCCTTTTTGAGCCTTATTTATTTCATACCCCTCTTTTGGAATCAATAACGAAAAGAGAGAAAAAGAAAGAAAAAGAGAAAAGAAAAGAAGTGAAAAATATAACAACAAGGAAATTCAGGTGTGAACTACGTTTGACCTGATCCCTGTTAAGGGTACGTAGGCAGTTTTACGGCTCGGTCATAGTAAAATAAAAATCAAAAGATTCCCAAGTAAGAAACTGGGGCAGAGGTTGTATTTGTAATAAGAAATGTGATTCCAAAAGTTGTAATTTTAAACCCATGTCAAATTATTTTGAGCCTTTGATACCCTTTCTTTCTAATCCCATCCAAAAGCCCACACTACGGTCCAAAGAAAGACCTTCTGATCAGTTTTTCGAGAGATAACGAGTCGAGCAAACAGAAGTAATTCATATCAGGGTAATACTCCGGTCCAAGCAGGGAAATTAATAAAAATGAGATAGTCTTATTGGTGAAAAGCTTCACATGCACCATAAGGCGACAGAAGTTGAGAGAAATAAAATGAGAGAGTCTTATCGGTGAAAACCTTCACAGGCACCATAAGGTGACGGGAGTTGAGAGAAACGAGAGAGTCTTATTAGTGAAAACCCCTCGAAGGGCACTATAAGGCGACAAGGAATTAAAAGGGGCAAACGAGATAAGCTTGATGGAAAGGATCCGTCGAGACCTCAAGCAGAATAAAGATGTTGTTTCGGCAAAAGAAGATGGGTTGCGAGACCTTTGAAATGCAAAGTAGGGACATCAGAAAGATTGATTGATGTAAATAGACTGGGTTGATTAATCTAAAAATGCATGACATGACCATTGGGATCGGTTATACCATTCAGATAAGTCATTTTCTCTTCAAACAATCATTCAGAAAGATTTTTCTTGTTCTATCTTTCGAAGTCATCATTTTCCATTTCTTTTTGATCAATAGTAGTTTGTTTTTAAGAAGGATTTTCAGAGCTAACTACCAATTGCCAACACGGTGCAAGGTAAATGGGGATAAGACATGCGAGGATAATGTGATGGGACGAGAAAGACGTCGTTGTAAGACCAGATGATGGATTGGTCTAAGATTTCAGGACAGTGTGGAGCAAAGGTGGAAAACAACGATTGAGAAGTTGGTGAATACAGAATCATCAAGAAGGTCAGAAGTTATCGGCCAAGTTTCAAGATGGTCGAACAACGCAGAGCGTGGAAAAGAGCGAAAGGGAAAACCGTCCCCAGTAGGAGCATCCCCACGTTTTAAACTAACAAATTCACTTTGATTTTAAGCAAGGACAGGAAATGTTATTGATGACAGAAAGACATGCCACAAGAAAGATTGTCAAACTGGGGCAGAAAATTTTCTTCCATTTTGAAAATTTTCTGGAAGTCAGGTACCCACTTGGGGAAGAAGGAAGATAACACAAGTTTGGTGAAAAGCGGTATACCCAGCAGTTTTCGGAAGAAGGCAAAGCAAGTTTTAAAGAAAGCAATTTCAGGAGGAAGATACCACAAGTCTTAAGGGAAGTAGTTCCAAAGGAAGGAAAACACCAGCTTTAAGGGAAGTAGTCTTTGAAGGAGGAAAATAACATATTTTTGAATGAAACACCGGTGTTATCCCCAGCATTTTTCAGAGGAATGAAACACCAGTTTTGAGGGAAGCAGTTCCGAAAGAAGATAATTCAAGTTAGAAGGAAAATAGTTCAGGAGACAGGAGGGAACAACGGCAATAGAACGCATTTTTAAGAAGTTGTTGAAGTTAGGAGCTCGCCTGGAGGATAGAGGTATTATATTTTTAAGAAGTTGTTGAAGTCAGGAGCCCTCCTGGAGAATGAAGGTGCTATATTTTTAAGAAGTTGTTGAAGTCAGGAGCCCTCCTGGAGAATGGAGGTGTTATATTTTTAAGTTGTTGACGAAGTCAGGAGCCCGCCTGGAGAATGGAGGTTGTTATCCTTTAAGTTGTAGTTGAGGTCAGGAGCCCGCCTGGAGAATGGAGGTTGTTATATTTTTAAGAAGTTATTGAAGTCAGGAGCCCGCCTGGAGAATGGAGGTGTTATGTTTTTAAGTCGTTGACGAAGTCAGGAGCCCGCCTGGAGAATGGAGGTTGTTATCCTTTAAGTTGTAGTTGAGGTCAGGAGCCCGCCTGGAAAATGGAGGTGTTATATTTTTAAGGAGTCGTAGTAGAAGTCAAGAGCCCGCCTGGAGAATGGAGGTGTTGTATTTTTAAGAAGTTGTTGAAGTTAGGAGCCCGCCTGGAGAATGGAGGTTGTTATATTTTTAAGAAGTTGTTGAAGTCAGGAGCCCGCCTGGAGAATGGAGGTTGTTATATTTTCAAGTTGTAGTCGAAGTCAGGAGCCCGCCTGGAGAATGGAGTCGTAGTAGAAGTCAGGAGCCCGCCCGGAGAGCGAAGGGTTACAACAAAGATCCCCAGCATAAATTAAAGTTCAGAAGTCGGAAGGAAGGCAACACTAGTCAGAAGAAGGCGGTTCAAGCTTCGAAGGAAAAATAATTCGAAGCTCACAAGAAGGAAATAAGCAGTTCAAATTCGGCAATCAAGAGAAGAATATGAGTCAAGACAAAAAGAAAGAAACATCAGAGGAAACACCATTCACCAAGACGTCAAAGCAACAAGAGACACAAGAGCACAGCTGAAGATCTAGATAAGATTTTGTAATTCATAGACTATAGTTTAGTCTAGATTCTTGTTTTCTTTTAGCATGGTGTAATAAGGAGGTTAGTAAGTAGCGGCAGCAGCAGAAACAACAGTAACAGTAAAACCACAGCTCCGTGGTAGTCCCATCTACCAAAACTTCCCGAACTACATTGACCTGATTCCCTTTTAGCCAGGGATATGTAGGAAACCTTTGAAGCAGAGGTTCGGTCAAATCTTTCAAAAATGCTTCACACGGAGTAGCCGAACGGGCAAAAATCGCTCGTATCCGCTCACTTTATCTTTGCACAAAAACTCTTCATTTTTCCGGACAAAGAGGGGCAGCTGTGAGCACGTGATTTTTTCCCTATAAGAACTACTCCCAAAAATTCAAAATAAAATAGTTTTGTGTTGCTTGTGATTTATTTGTATTTGTCTGTGCATGTTTATTTTTACTTTAATTAAGAAAAAATACAAAATATGTGTTGCATGTGCATTAGGATTTAATTTTACAATTAGGAATTAATTAAACAATATTTGGATTTGCGAGAATGAAAATCACAAAAATATGTACTTGGCATATTTTAGCATTTAATCTCCAATTGTGTGATTTAATTTTAGTTGGTATTTAATTGTGTGTGATAACTGTTATTATAAATTAATCAGTATTTTTAATTTGGTTTATAATTTAATTTATAATTTTAGTTTTATTAATTAGGAAATAAAAGAAAAAGAAGGAAAAGGAACAAAATGGAAACCGGACTGGGCCAAATTGGCCACAACCCAATTCTTACCCAAAAATCAGCCCAATACTCGCCCCAATCCAGTCCACCCCCAGCATCGAAGAAACGACATTGTTTCAAGCCTGTCGATCTAGGCCGTTCATTTCATTTAATCCAACAGCCGCAAATCGACCCCATGCCCCGACCCATTCCCATCCAAAGACCGATCCGGTCTCGAGGTAAACGAAATGACACCGTCTCTTTAAGTGAGTTTATCCAAGCCATCGATCTTAATTGATCTAATGGCTAGGATCAAATCACTTCCCCACATATATAAGCCCAAACCATACCCCGCCCCCCAAGCCAAACCCCCATCACCTCTTCGTCTCTAAGCCTTAGAGACCAAACGAACCCTCTGCCCATTACCACCGTGCTCCGCCCATCGGAAATCGCCTCACGGCAGTTCCAGTGGTCCAAACGACCCCATCTTTACACCACTGATTCCCCTCGACCTCCCCATTACGAATCCCTAACCCTTATCCCTCGAATCCTGATCAGGGCCTTCGAATCTTCAATCAAAGATCGAATAAAAAACCCTAACTAATCCAATCAATTCCAGGCTAACACCCAACGTCCACTTGACTTCCCTCCTCCCTAAACCACCCCTGGTTCCCCTCGAATTAAACCGGAGTTTGTCGAATCTCAATTCGAATGAACGAACGCTGAGTTTTCAAATCAAGAGCCTGTATTGAAAATTTGAGGCCGAAATAGGTTTTATTCGTGTGTTCTCATTTGAGAACTCGTGATTAAGACCTATTCCGACCAAAATCGAAAGATGCCGGATTTTGTTCAAGCCGAGCTGGTCGTTCATCTTAGGTATTTCTATTCTCTATTTTATCTCATTTTTTTAGGCTTCATTCGATATGTGTCTTTTCAGATTAATTTCCTGTCACGTCAATTTGTTTTGGTTTTTTAATTGGTGTTGACTCGTTAATTTTAGTCAATTGAAGCTAGTCAGTTTGTCGATTTGTTAGAACATTTTCCGATTTTGCAATCGATAAATTAAGGATTAGTTCATCACAATGTTTGAATCGCTTAGTCGGTCGTCACATTGTTTTGAATTGCTTGGTCAGTTGAAATGCTTTGAGAATACATGAACTGTTGTTTTGGTTGTCACCTGAACCTACTGTCATTCCCTGTAAGGGTGTTCTGAATCATTAAAATCCTTGGACTTTATTTTGTTGTTATTTGATTCAACCTGGTTCAAGCTTAAGCTGTTGCTGAGTTTGATGAATTGAATCCTACTGTTTAGGGTCTGAAATGAATCTGACATTGGTTTGAACTCAGTGTTGGTATGATAATGTTCATTAGATAGTAGTGAGTTATAAGGTTGCATTCAGAACTTAGGAGAATTTGTTATAGCTGCAGTCACAGGGTCTTCAGGGGTATTTTGGGGGTTTAAAAGTTTGGCAAATGGTCTTGCTAAGTGGGCTGTCAGTAAAGTACTTAATTAACCATTAATCTAATGTGTTAGTGTGGAACAAGATATAATGGTATGGGGGATAATGATAAAAGCTAAAAGGATACACATAGTAGAGGAATATTACAAGCTGGAAAGTAAAAGAAACATGGGGGCAATAATAAAAGATCTCTTTGACAACTGTAAAGAAAAAGGGGGCTGGAAAGGGGTTCAAGAGTTGGGTATAAATATGGGGGATCAATTTTAAAGAAAAGAAGGGGAGGGAAAAAAAACAACATTTTGGGAGCTTTGAAAGTGATCAGTTTCTTTTAGAGAGTGCTGGATAGTTTAAGAACAGAAAAAAAAGATAATGTTTCATTGCATCCGTAGATGTAATTCGAATTCTAGACAGTGATTCTCATTCCTTTTGATTGCTTAAGTGGTTCAGTGGTCTACTGGTTCAGTTTTGGGTTTAATACAAGCTTGGTTGAGTCTGTTTGTCTTGGTATTTGCTGTTGCTGTTGGTTTACAACTTTTCTGGGTTTTTTTTCTGGAGTATTGATTGAGTTGCTGCTGCTGGTGTATTGTTGTTGTATTGAATGCTACTAGCCTGCTGCTGACTATTCTTTCTCCTCTTCTTGTGTTGGATTTCTCCAGGTACACATTTGAACCTGTTTTGGTGTAATTTCTCCAGTGGAATGGAAAGGCAATTGCTGTTTGACATTCATTAAAGCTTTACTATTTTTTTAGTTTATTATGATACAGTTAGCTTAAAGATTTGTATGATAAATTTGTGCATTAATGCACCTGTAAGGGACTAGTTGGATTATTAACATGCTATGTACTGTTTTGTAACTTGTGGACAATAGGTACCTGTATAATTAGGATTGTTGTTTAACCGATTTGAGTTGTTTTGGATTGTGATGGACTGTTAACTCTAATATGTAACTCATTTCTATTGAAATCAAGTCCATAGTGTCAAATAGTTTCACTGTTCGGGTTAATTGCTCACCACACCAAAAATCAAAGGCAAATCACAGCAAATAGGTGCATATTCACGTTAGTCCAGGTCACGTATGTTTAGTTTCGAATTGGAAATTATCCATGACTCCATGTGTGATTTAAATCATTATTGGATAAGTGATTCGTTAGAGTGAGTTATAGGTAAGACCATTCCTACTCTAATAGGGATGAGCAAACAATTGTGAGTTATGTGCTAAACCAAATGAGAATTGAGCTATGTGTTAAAATCAGTGCTGCAATAGCTTAAAAATGATGTCAATCTCGAGTGCAAAGATTAGAAATTATGAGTTTGATGCAAGTATGATTAATTCTGTAAATTAGCTCCCCCCTACACCCATTGATCAAGTTGGATTGTCATGATCTCTGAGGCCTAAATAATTCCTGCCCTGGCTATGGAAGTTCAATTGATAGGATACTAGGTGTATGAACCATTACGGGCTCAAGCGGCCCATTTTCTGTGAAATGAAACTTTGGTCGTATACTGGAAATGTCCCGCTCTCTTGGTTCAACTCTGGGGCTTAACTATTTGAAATCGAGTTAAGTAATTTCGAATCTTTCACACACATTAATTAACTAGGACTGCTTTCATTTTAGAGACGAATTAAATAGAAAATTATAGATTATTTTAGGATGGACCTTTAAAATAATAAAAATAAGGCGAGCTTCGCCTAATAAAAATGCATAAATTGCGGGGCCCTCGTGAGATGTATATATTCAAATCCTTAGATTTCGGGAACGGGCTGTTTAGCGAATTTCACGGCTTTCCCCAAAATAATAATGTGTTAGTCTCTTTAGGTGCGTATTTTAATAACATTGCCTCCTTAAACTCGGGTGCACATTTATGTGACCCAAATTCAAACCTCAACGGAGTCGAGATGTGTCAACAACCATGGGTACATTGATGTGACGTGGTTCGAGACGCATTTTTTTACGACATTGCAATTCTCTTTTAAAATAATAATAATAAAGCGGTATAAGTTAGAATTTGCACATAGGTTCAACATGTATTAAAATCAGACAAATAAGCCGAATATGACAGTTGAGCGACCGTGCTAGAACCACGAAACTCGGGAATGCCTAACTCCTTCTCCCGAGTTAACAAAATTCCTTACTCGGATTTCTGGTTCGCGGACTATAATACAGAGTCAATATTTTCCTCGATTCGGGATTCAACCGGTGACTTGGGACGCCATAAATCTCCCAAGTGGCGACTCTGAATCTTTAAATAAAATTCTGTTTCGATTGTCCTTTAATTGGAAAAACCCCCTTACGCCCTTGCGGGCGCAGGTAAAAAGGAGGTGTGACAAGTCCTACCGAGTCTGCAAGCCGTATCTAGTAGAGTCTTATTTATGGGTATGTCATGCACCACACTTATGAATAGGAGACTATAATATCTAGGGTGAATACCTTGCTTTCTGATCAAGGTCGTGCAATAGAGCTGAGTCCTAAGTATTCACTTCTAATCCCTATTTTGTCTGTGTTTATAGTGATGCTTACCACGAGTTAGGCAATTGTTCAAAGATTGAATGAAGAGGTAGGGGAGGGGGAGGGTACCAATTAGGTTCCACCTATACATACAAATCAACGTGAAACTCATATTGAGGCTGGTACTCAAGTTTCGGGAAAACACCACTACCCCCGAAACAGCACAAGGAAACTAGTGTACCTCTTGTTCCTCTACCTGTTGCTTCTGACCAAGATTTAGATATGAGAAGTGCATTATAGTTGTTTATACGATTAGTGGCCTCTTATGCCCAACGTTAAGCCCATGTACCTCAGATAAAGCAGTCAGTATGTGAGTTTGGAATTTCATAAATTTGGACCCTTCGGTATTTACAGGAACAAATCCAAACAAAGATCCCTAGAATTTTCTAGATCAAATACAGTGAACTTTATGAGCTATGCATTGCACTGATATGGAATCAATAGAGCTTTCCTCTTACAGATTGCAACTATGAGTTGGTATGGGACATGGGAAGTCTAGGGGATCTCTTGCCCCAATAGCAGGATGGAAGGAATTTTCTGAGGCATTCTTGCAGCAGTATTTGTCTGCTGAGCTCCGCCGAGCATAACAAGATAGATTCTTATGGTTTGCGTAAGGCTATATGAGTGTCTGAAAGTATAGCATGTAATTTAGCTCCTTGCCTACGTATGCTCCTTTGGTTTTGGCTGAGATGAGTGACCATGTACATTGATTTATGAGAGGTCTAGGACCACATTTCATAAATGAATGTACCACAGCTTCTTCGAATCCGATTATGGATATTTCTCGTATTCAAGTCTATGCGCAGATCTTGAAGGATTGCAAGAGGTTATAGCGAGCTGCTCGAGAATGTGACCATGTCCAATCTAAGAGATCTCGATCTACAAATGACATGGGAGAGTTTCGAGGTAGGTTTAGACCTCCGTTTTCTCAACATTACCTAATTCATTGGCTAACGTGCCATTATTATCCTAGGGCCAACATCGAGAGCGGACCACTTATTTCTGTTAGGGATAGAATTCTCGAGGACAGATCTAACAGAATAATGGGGATCCTAGTAGGGAGAGACCCTTAATGGCGCATTGTGGCTGATGTGGTAGAAATCATTTTGGACATTTCTGCTAGGGTTCAAATTTGTGTTATTCTTGCAGGCAGCCTAGTTATATCATACGTTTTTGCCTAGTGAGAAATGTGGGTGGCATGATGCCACCAATAGAATCTGTAGTAATATCTTCATCTTTAGCGCATCCTTGTGATCAAGGTATGCACCCGCCGGTGGGAAGAGGTAGAGGTAGAGGTGCAGTGACTAGCTCGAGCGGACAATAGAACCCCATTTATGTGTTGTCAAGCCAACAAAACTAGAGTCATCACCAGACGTTATCATAGGTATAATATTCATATTCTCCATTAGTGTTTATGCTTTGATAGATCCAGCCCCTACCTTGTCGTATATTACTCCATTTTTTGCTGGTAAATGTGGTAAAGAACCTAAATTATTACGACAACTGTTTGAAGTGTCCACGTCCGTGGGCGAGTCTAAGGTAGTTAGGTGGGTATATCGAGGTTGTGATGTGATAATTCATGATCACCACACTTTAGCTGATTTGAATGAATTAGATGTGATGGAATTTGATGTTATTATGGGTATGGATTGGTAGGCCTCTTGTTATGTTATAGTGGATTGTTGGAAGAAAAATATTCGCTTTAACTTTTTGAGAGAGCTCGTTATCAAATGGATGGGTGATGTTGCAACGCAAAAATGGGAGTTTATTTCCTGCCTTAAGGTTGGAAAGATGATCATGAAAGGATGTTTCTATCATTTGGTGCAGATGCAGGATGCAGAGGCGAAGCCCCCAACCCTTTAATCAGTTCTGATTGTTAGTGAATTCCCTTATGTGCTCCCTGACAAGCTCCTGGGTATTCCATTGAGAGAGAGATTGGGTTTTCCATTGATGTGCCACCCAATACACAATCAATATCTATTCCTCCGTATAGGATGTCTCCTACAGAGTTAAAAGAACTAAACGATCAGTTGAAGTACCTTTTTGATAATGGCTTTATCTGACCTAGTACTTCCCCGTGGGGAGCCCCAATACAATTTATTAAAAAGAAAGATGGTTTATTAAGGATGTGTATTGATTATTGATAGCTGAATAAGGTTACCATTAAGAAAAGTATCCTCTCCTGAGAATTGATGATTTATTTGATCAACTGCAAGGTGCTAGGTACTTTTCGAAGATCAATATCAGGTTTAGGTATCATCAATAAAGAATCAAGGAAGAAGATGCTCCTTTTGGACTAGATATGGACATTATGAGTTTCTGTTATGTCCTTTGGCTTAACCAATACACCAGCGGCCTTCACGGATCTGACGAATCGGGTGTGTAACGACCCGACAGGTCATTTTGAGAATTTACATCTCGTTAAGTAGCTTAGGCTCTCGATCAGTTTCGTATTATCTATTATGACTTGCATGTATGGACGAGTTTAGTTTTTGGGTGATTCAGGATTAATTTGGAAGAATGATTCAGGTTTTAGAAGCTTAAGCGGTAAGAGTTGATTAGAGTTTTCACTTTTTTTGTAGACAATTCCAAAATGGAATTTTGATGATTCCAATAGCTTTGTATGGTGATTTTTGACTTAGGAGTGAGTCCGGTTTTTAATTTGGAGGTTCATAGGGTAAATTTGAAGCATTTTCGGCAAAAAATTGAAAGTTAAAGCTTTGGAAGGTTGAGAGGTTTTACTAGGAGTTGATGTTGATGATATCAGGCTCGAATTGTGATTCTGAGAGTTAGATTAGCTCCATTATGTTATTTGAGACTTGCATGCAAAATTTGACATTATTACGGATTGATTGGTATGTTCCAACACGAGTTTTGGAAGTTGGAAGATTTGAAAATTCATAAGTTCGATTCGTGGTGTGGCTCGTAGTTTCAATGTTGTTTGATATAATTTGAGACGTAGGTCCATGCTATGTTCTAGGAATTGTTGGTATATTCGTATGGGGTCCCGAGTGGCTTGGATGGGTTTCAGGTGAGTTTCGGATCATTTTTGGTCATGAAGGCAGGTCTGTTCCTGGTGTGACACATCTGCGCATTTTGGATTGTAGGTGCAGAGCTGCTTCTGCAAAGTGGTTGTTGCTTATATGATATTGGGATTGGGAAGGAGATCCGCTTCTACAGAATAGTGAACGTAGGTGCGTGTGACCTCATCTACGTTGAGCCCATCGCAGGTACGAGTTAGTAGCTCCGGTTGGAAGTTCGCTTCTGCGGTATTTTTGGCATTTCTGCGGCATCAACGATGCGATGGACAACTCGTAGGTGCAAATAATGGGCTACTAAGTGAGGGTCACAGATGCGAGATTGTGCTCGCAAAAGCATGATCGCAAGTGCGAAATTATTGTCCGCAAATGCGGAAAGTGCTGGGCAAAGAGATTATATTCGGGGGTTTGCCATTTTTTCCATATTTTGAGTTGTAGACCTCGGCTTTGGGAGATGTTTCGTGGGTTTTTTCAATCAATTCATTGGGGCAAGTGTTCTTTACCCGAATTTTATTAAATTTCATGAATCCATTGTTATCTTCATCATTTAATTAGTGAATTAAGCTGAAAATTTGTAAACATCTTTCAAAATGTAAAATAATAATTTGAAGGACGAATTGATGTCGAAAATAGATATTTTTGGTATGGTTGAACTCGTATTGGAATTGATGTTCGAGTTTTGTAAATTTAATCGGGTTCCGATAAGCGGGCCCGTGGGTTGACTTTTTAGTTCTTGTTAAAGACTGAAACTTTATTATCTGAAATTGTTTTCTATGAGCTTTATTTATGATTTAAAGTTATTTTGGTTAGATTTTAGCCGTCCGGAGGTTGTTTGAATCGAAAAGGTCATTTTAGAGTAATAGTCTAGCTTCTTTGTGGTAAGTATCTTTCCTAACTTTGTGTGGGGGAACTACCCCTTAGGATTTGAGTCATTTGTGGTAATTGTGTCATTTGAAGGCCATGTACACGAGGTGACGAGTACATTCTCGGGCTTATTGTGAAAATTTGACCGCTTAGGGCTCTTAGGTTCTTATGTTCATTAGCTATGAAGTTATTTTGTCATGTTAAATCCCCCATTTACTAAATTCACCCTTACGTGTCTTATTTAAACTCTTATGCGCCTTAACTGAAGTTGTTGCCACTTTTATTGCCATGCTATCCTTTCCGTAATTGCTTATCTTTAATTGAAGTTATTATTATCTTTTTCATATTGTATAATCTTAATTGAAGTTATTATTATCTTTTCTGTAATTGCTTATCCTTAAGTAGATTTGATGTATCTCTTCCGTAATTACTCAACATTAAACGAAGTTTTATTATCCCTTTTAATTGTTGACTTATCCTTATTTGAAATCATTGATTCATGTTATCTCTCTTATCATCGAATTGTACTTTTGTGGGATCACTACAACACATTATGTCTTCCTTGTTGAGCTATTCTTGTTGAGACCGTTATTCCTTGTTGTGTCTTCATTAATGAGCTCGATCTACTGTTTCTTTGTGTTATGAAGTTCTTGAGTTGATTTTCATGCGGTATTCTCATGTTATTTTTATTGTTGTTGTTGTATTCAGTGTTGTAGGGCCGAAGTCTATGCATGCTTGTGATATTGAAGGCATGTATGTTCATGGTGTATCTCACCCGCTCATTTTGGATAGCAGGTGTGGAGCCTCTTCTATGAAGTTGTTTTGCTTCTGCGATGTTGGGCCTGGGCAGGAGTTTTGTTTCTGCAGAATAGTGAAAGCAGGTGCGTGGCCACATCTACGGTGAGCCCATCACATGTGCGAGTTTGAGGCTCCAGTTGGAAGTCCGCTTCTGCGGCATCGTAGATGTGATGGGCTGCTCATAGGTGCGAAGAATGGGCTGCTAATTGAGGGCCACATATGCGAGATTGTGCTCACAAAAGAGAGATTGCATGTGCGAAATTATTTTTTTGCAAATGCAGAAAGTGCAGGGCAGAGAGGTTATATTTGAGGGTTTGCCTTTTTTTTAGAGTTGTAGACCTCGGCTTTGGGAGATCTTTCGTGGGGTTTTCAAGCAATTCATTGAAGTAAGTGTTCTTTCCCGAATCTTATTATATTTTATGAATTCATTGTTAACTTCATCATTTAATTGGTGAATTAAGTTGGAAATTTGGAATTTTTTGTAAAAATCTTTCAAAATGTAAAATGATGATTTGAAGGACGAATTGATGTCGGAAATTGATTATTTTGGTATGGTTGAACTCGTATCGGAATGGGTATTCAGGTTTTGTGAAGTTTATTGGGTTACGAGGTGTGGGCCTGGGGGTTGACTTTTGGGTTGACTTTTAGTTCTTTTTAAAGATTGAAATTTTATTATCCAAAATTATTTCCTATGAGCTTTATTTAAGATTTGAAGTTGTTTTGGTTAGATTTGAGCCGCCCGGAGGTTGTTTCACTCGAGAAGGTCATTTTAGAGTAACGATCTAACTTCTTTAAGGTAAGTATCTTGCTTAACTTTGTGTAGAGGAACTACCCCTTAGTATTTGAGTCATTTGTGCTAATTGTGTCATGTGAAGGTCGTGTACGCGAGGTGACGAGTATTTGCTCAGGCTTATTCTGGAAATTTGACAATTTAGGGCTCTTATGTTCTTATGTTCATTAGCTATGGAGTTATTTTGTCATGTTAAATCCCCCATTTACTAAATTCACCCTTGTCTTATTTGAAATTAATTACTTCATGTTCTACCCTTATTGTCGATTAAACTCTTATGTGCCTTAACTGAAGTTGTTGCCTCTTTTATTGCCATGTTATCCTTTCCGTAATTGCTTATCCTTAATTGAAGTTATTATTATCTTTTCCGTAATTGTGTAACCTTAATTGAAGTTATTATTATCTTTTCCGCCTGCTTATCCTTAGTTGGATTTGTTGTATCTCTTCTGTAATTGCTCAACCTTAAACAAAGTTTTGTTATCCCTTTTCATTGTTGACTTATCCTTGCTTGGAATCATTGATTCATGTTATATCTCTTTTCGTCGAATTGTAATTTTGTGGGATCATTTCTACACATTATTTCTTTCTTGTTGAGCTAATCTTGTTGAGATCGTTATTCCCTGTTGTGTCTTCCTTTGTGAGCTCGATCTACCATTTCTTTGTGTTGTGAAGTTCGTAAGTTGATTTACTTGCCGTATTCTCGTGTTATTGTTGTTTTTGCAGTTGTATTCATGTTGTTGAGCTGAGAGCTATGCATGGTTGTGATATTAAAACTGCTTTGAGGAAATGTTGCGGCATATGGGCACATATTATGAAAGTCATATTATTGAGTTGTTATGGCACACGTATTATTGATGAGTTGATTGTTCGGGTGTTTGCATGAGGTTTCTGCCATGCTGTTATTACTATTGATACGTATGCGGTGGTATAAGGTTTGGGCGTTGAAACGCATGTGGTGAGATAATGTGGGATTGACACGCATGGTTAGTAGGGGAACTACTAAAAGCCATACAGTGTGATAAGGTGGGCTAAAACGCCAGATGCTATTTTGGGAAAAAATAATTTTCAAAACTAAATGTAGAGGCTCCTGCGGTGATATAAGGAAAGATCGTGATTCATTTTATGATTTGAGACTACGAGGCGGTACCTCGATAGTGTCTATCGTTGACATTTCCACATTCTTTCGTTCTTGTCTTTGATTTTTGTTTCCGTAACATACTAATAATTGTATTTCCGTGTGTTGCACTATTGTCTTAGTTTTGTGTAGTTAATCTTGTTGTACTATTTGTTGTTTTAATTTCATTGCTTTCTTTATTACATTGTACATTTTATGGTGATCGTTTCTTATGTGCCATTCATTGTCTCTACTCTTACTTGTTGACTTGAATTGTGTTAGATTACTTGCACAAGCATACACGTAAATAAACCACCCATATCGGTCTAAGAAGATGAATCCTTATATTTTGATCATTTACATGTACTTTCGTGTACTTTCCTTATATGTGAGAGTTATCTTAATGGAACATGAGTGGTCCATAGGGTGATTAGATATTTTCACTCCCTTGGCATGTGAGTCGTCTGTGCTGTTATGAATTGTAAAGTTGGTCAAGATTCCAACTGATTTAGGTTCACGAATTGGAACCCATGATTTGTGATTTTGATATTTGGTACCTCGTGAAAATTCTTGGTTAAACCTGGTGTGAAAGTGGTTGTTCCTATTGAGTTGTCACTTGTTTTACTTTTTTTGGTTTCACTGGATCTGAACTGGGTTCAGCTTACTCTACAGTGTTACTACCTGTTGTGTCTCGTTGCTAACTATTGCTTTTAGCCCCTATTGTAAACATTGTATTATTATTGTCATCATGCTTAGCTTTATATTGTTATTGTTCCCTGTTAGTTATATATTTATACTTGTTCAGGTTGCTTAGTCCAATGGGTGTCTTCACTGTTCCTCATCACTACTCTACCGAGGTTAGTCTTGATACTTACTGGGTACTGCTGTGGTGTACTCATACTACGCTTCTGCACATTTTTGGGTAGATCAACGTGCCTCGGAGTTGTTTATTATTAGCTAGTTTGTCGAGCATTACTATGGAAACTCAAGGTAAACTTGCCGTCGCATTCGCAGGCCTCGAAATCACCTTCTAATATTGTACTTTTACTATTTAATTCTATTCCGAACAGTTATATTTAGGGATTTTCTAGCAAACTCAGTAGAACTTATGACTTGTACTACCAGTTTTAGAGTATTGTATTTCACATAGGATAATTGTTATTACTATAGAAATTTCAGTTCCATGTTTCGTAGTTGTTCTAGTTAGATTCTGTCTTTAATTCAGTAAGTGTTAGTCTTACCTAGTCTTAGAGACTAGGTGCCACTATGACATCATACGGAGGGAAATTTGGGTCACGAAAAGTTGGTATCAAAGCCATTTTTGGATATTTTTGTGATTGCGTTCATAGATGATATCTTAGTGTATTCCCGATGTTATACATGCTCCAGGATCACATGTTGTATGCCAAGTTTTTCAAGTTCGAGTTCTGGCTGAACTCAGTGACGTTTCTTGGACATATAGTGTTAGATGAGGGTATCAAAGTTGATAGTCAAAAGATCAAAGTAGTTATGAATTGGCCGAGGCCCACAACTCCTAACAAGATACACAGCTTCTTAGGCTTAGCCAGTTACTACCAAAGTTTTGTGGAAAATTTCTCATCTGTAGATGCTCTATTAACGAAGTTGACCATAAGGCAACAGAATTCTTGTGGAGAGATAGTTGTGAGAAGAGCTTCCAAGAGTTGAAGTACAGGTTAACCACGACACCAGTTGTAACTCTTCCTGAAGGACCTGAGTGGTACATTATATATTGTGATGCTTCTAGAGTGGGATTAGGTAGTGTTTTAATGCAACATAGGAGAGTTGTTGCTTATGCTTTGAGACAACTAATGAAACACGAGTATAACTACCCCAATAGCAACTATTGTAATTGCTTTGAAAATATGGTGTCACTATCTGTATAGATTTCATGTTAATATATTCATGAATCACAAAAGATTGCAGTACATATTCAAGCAAAAATAACTAAATTTACGGTAGCAAAGATGGCTTGAATTGTTAAAGGATTAAGATATTGATATTTTGTACCACCCCGGGAAGGCAAACATCGTGGCTGGCATGTTAAGTCGAAAATATATGGGCAGTCTATGACATGTGGAAAAGGCTAAGTTGGAGATGACTAAAGACTTTTACCAGTTGGCTAACTTATGTGTACGATTGATCAGTACCAGTAACAGATGAGCCATAATTCGAAATGCTAACGAATCCTCATTAGCGGCAGACATAAAGGCACGACATTTTGATGATCCAGCCTTGGTACAAATATGAGGAAGCATTCCCTTTCAAAAGAAATAAGTGTTCTAGTTCTCCGAAGGAAGAATCCTTAGATACTAGGACTTGTTATGTGTGCATGATGTCGGAGGACTTCGAGAGCAAATCATGGCGGAGATTCATCGATCTTGATATTCTATTCACTCAGGGTCAACTAGGTTATATCATGATCTTCGGTAGTTGCACTGGTAGAATAGTTTGAAGAGGAACATTACTGAATACATCACTCAGTGCTCAAATTGCCAACAAGTTAAGGTTGAACACCAGAAATCTGGAGGACTTCTCCAGAGTATAGAAATTTCGACCTAGAAATGGGACATGATCAACATGGATTTTGTTACTGGATTACCACATTCTGACTCCCTTCCCAGTAGGGTGTTTGTCCCAGCTATTGGTCATTGCACTTCACTTCTTCGGAGTAGCCGTTCAGAAGTCAATAGGTATCGAAGTGTATGTTCCAGTTATTTTTGGATACGGTAGGGCCTTGTACCGACCAAGTCATGTACTATATTTCAGCACTCTTAGAGGCTTGCAAAGTAGTGTTTGGTAGTATATGATGGTTGGATATAACTATGTTGGAAACATTTGTGAAGTTGTGTAAATGCTGACGTTTCTTTCACAGTCAGTTGTGTACACTCTAAATTTTTGGTATTATTACTTAGAGGCCACGTTAGCCCAGGTTTCATGATTAAAAAGATATAAGTATGGATGTCGGTTCGCGCGGGCCTTTAGGCATTGTGTGCCGACTGCACCTCCCAAGTTTGTGGTGTGACATCCCCAGTCCTTTCAATAACATCCTTCCAACTATTTATTTATAATTTACTTAAATAGGACTTGTATTCATGAAGAACTCACATTTTATTATTCGAATAAAAATTACCTTTGTTCTTCATCTTTATTTATATATATTTTTTCAATATTTGAACAATGATGGATGAGAGACAAATTAAAGTTACCTTATATTGGGGTGGTAACATTGTGCTGGATAACAACTCGCTGCACTATAATTATTTTCCTTCAACTAGTGTTAAGTTACCACTTTCAATATAATACCTCACATTAATCATTTTGTTATGTAAAAAATAGGTGTTAATAGGCGTTTAGGGAAACTTAAGGTAACTGGAAGATTATTATAGTCTGTTACTCCAATCATGAATAACACAAAACACCCATTTATACACTCGTCACATCGCATATACGTCATTTCTCACATATTTCAATTACACAAAGTCATATCCTAAGTATTATTCCCTCGATATGATTGGGTAAGATACTTATCTCAAACAAGCCAAATCAATACTCTAAATGCCTTTACCCGTGAATCAATCTCCGAACAGTTCGAATCTAGCAAAAAATAACTCAATAACATCAAATAATCAATGCCGTAGGAATCAAACCATAAATATAAAGGTCAATTCTTTAATCAAATATTCAAAGTCAATGAAAAAAGTCATTCCGAGATTACACCCAAAACTCGACCAAACTCATAAATTTCTGATAATCCATTTGGATATGAGTCCAACCATACAAGTTTCATCCGAATCCCACTCCGAATCGATGTTCAAAATCTAATTATTCACTTTAGAAAAGTTTTGCCAAAAATCCAAAAATTCTCACCAATCAAATTCTAAAATCAATGTTGGAATCATGCATAATAATCAAATCCGAGTTAGGAAAACATACCTCGATCCAAGTTGTGAAAATAGCCTCAAAACTGCCCAAATTCGAGCTCCCAATATGTAATGACCGACCGGTTGTTTCATGAGTTACCACTCTATTTCCCCATTTCTGCTTCTTATTGTCTTGTTCAGCTGTATTAGGTGATATCGGGTTGGTTGGTTCGGGTTCGGAGAGGTTTTGGAAAGGAATAAGACACCTAATCTCTTTTAAGTAAACTTAAATTGAAAAAGTCAACTAGATGTTAACTTGTGTGAAAATGGGCTTGGATATGAATTCAAATGGTTTGTATAGCTTCGGGAGTTGATTTGGGACTTAGGAGCATGATCGAAATATGTTTGGAGGTCCGAAGTAGATTTAGGCTTGAATTGGCAAAATTAGAATTTTGGCGTTTTCTGGTTGATAGGTGAGATTTTGATATAGTGGTCGGAATGGAATACCGGAAGTTAGAGTAGGTCCATTGTGTCATTTGTGACGTGTGTGCAAAATTTTAGGTCATTCGAACGAGGTTTGATAGGCTTTTTGATCGAAAGTGGAATTTGGAAGTTTTTGGAATTCTTAGGCTTGAATCCGATGTCTTTTTGGTGTTTTGATGTTGTTTTGAGCATTACGAAGATCGGAACAAGCTTGAATGAGGTTATGGGAGATGTTGGAATATTTGGTTGAGGTACCGAGGGCCTCGGGTGAGTTTCGTGTGGTTGAACGGATCAAGTTCAAGTTGGAAAAGTTGCAAAAAATCTGTTGTTGGTGTTGCACATATTTGGCCTTCACGTTTGCGAGTGATCTCTCGCGTTCGCGAAGGGTTAGCATGTGAGGCATGAATTTTGGCCTTTGCATTTGCGATGTGTGTCCCACATTCGCGAAGTGTTAGGTCCAGTGTTCATCGCAAACGCGATTTGTCTCCCGCGTTCGCGTAGAGTAAAATGGGACCAACTAGTTCCAGGTCATTTATGCTTTGCGTTTGCGATGGGTGGAGGAGCTTTGCGTTCGAATTCGCGAAGAAGGATTTAGTCTTCAATGGATTTTGTGCTTCGCGAACGTGAGGCGTTGACCGCGTTCGCAAAGAAGGAATGTGAATAGGTGGGCAGAATGTTTAAAAGACCACTTTCGCAATTTTTGGCCATAGTTCACCATTTTTGAATCGGTTTTGGAGCTTCTTAAGGGAGATTGAAGAGGGAATCAAAGAGAAACACTTGAAGGTAAGATTTATGGACTTAATACTCGATCCTATTGTGATTTCTACCTAATTTAACAGGAAATTTGTGGAATCTAAAGCCTAAAATTGGGGAGTTAGGGCTTGGAATTTGAGACTTTGATTTGAGGATTTGAGGGGTCAATTGTGGTCGGATTTTGATGTATTTAATATGTATGAACTCGTGAGAGTGTAAGGATTCTAGTTTTATGATTTTTATCGGAATCTGAGATGTGGGCCTGGGGATCGGGTTTGGCCAATTTCGGGATTTTTGATGTAAATTGGTTATTTTCGAGTGGGCTTTGTTCCCTTAGCATATTTTGATGGTATAAATCTGTTTTTTGGTTAGATTTGGAGCATCTGAAGGCCAATTCGAGAGGAAAAGGCATCGTGGGCTAGACTCGGATAGAGGTAAGTAATAATTGTAAATGTTGTCTTGAGGGTATGAAACCCCGAATTTCACATCGTTGTGCTACTTTGAAGTGACGCACATGCTAGATGACGAGTGTGGGATCGTGCACCGTTGGTGATTGTGACTTAGTCCGTCCCGTAAGACTGGTAAACCACGTATTTAATTGAAAACTGTTTGTTATCATTGTGTTTTGGAAAGTATTATCATGTTTTGGGCCTCGTGCCAACTGTTTTGGACCCTTAGGGGGGATTTTCAGTACTATTCCTCACTGTTTTGACTTCATATTTGTACTCAGTCATGTTGTATTCTACTATTTTCATAACTCAACCATATTTACACCATTTTGGCCATTTTAAATGATATTTTGGGCTGAGCATCATGTTTTACTGTTGCCTGAGTGGCTTGAGAGATTTCTGACTGAGTGAGGCCGAGGGCCTATGTTGTGAGGATATTATGGGATCGGGCTGCGCACCGCAGCAGTGTGTACTGATTCATGATTCTGAGGCCAAGGTCCTGATTTGTTATGCCACGAGGTGGCTTTTTATGATGCCGAGGGCCTGTTTGATTATGCCACGATATGGCTTGATATAGCTCTTGTGCCGTAGGAGCCCCTTCGGAGTCTGCACACACCTAGTGAGCGCGGGTACCTACTGTGAGATATGATATTACCCAATGGGCTGTTGTTGTTTCATGTTATTTCCCAAGGGGCTGTTATGAGTGATTGTGAGTAGCTCGAGGGGCATGTTCTATAGGTACTTTTCCCGAGGGGCGGTTATGGTACTTATTTTGCCCAAGGGGCTAATTTATGTTTTTATCCTTTTCTCACTGTTTTCATCACTCGTTGAACTACTGAAAGATGTTTTAAAAAGGGTTTTTAATGAACTGAGATGTTTTTACGAGTTTTACTGTTTTACTGCATTATTATGGATTTATAATGTTTTGTTGTAGCATTATGTTGTGCTTTACATGTTTTCTTACTGCTCAGCTGCTTTTACTTATTACATATTGAGTTGGCGTACTCATATTACTCCCTACACCCTGTGTGCATATCCTGTAGTCTCGAGTCACGCTAGCAAGTGTTGATTTGCCTTCCAGCATGCTTGTTCAGAGTTGACTAGGTAGCTGCTCCGTGTTCGAAGCCTAGTGCTTCTCCTTCATATCTTTATTTCACTTTGTAATAGCTTTGTATCAGACTATGTTGTCTTTTCATACTCTTATACAAATTGTAGAAGCTCATGACTGGTGACACCCCAATGTCGGGCTATGTTTGTTTCTGTTACGCCCCAAACTTAGGGGGCGAGACTGGCACCTAGTGCCTCACCTATCCTTGCGTACCAACTTGCAACTAAGGGACTCTGAATATATGATGTCATACTTTGGCCATGGGACACATTGCAAGATAACTACTAAAGCTGACTGAATGTCAATATATAATTGGGCCGACAAGGCCGTCATAACTATTACACCTGACAAACCAACCAAATATACGTACAAGGCCTGCAAGCCCAACATATTGCACTAACTGACAGGATATGTCTATAAGCCTCTACTGATGGATATACTATGATCGGAACAACTCCCCAACCTACTCATAACATATATACATATATATATATATATACAAGATGTACATAAGGCTCTAGACCCGGAAACTCCGAAAGGCATGGAGCTTATCGATCAAGCTGAACTTGGGCAACACTTATTGAGGAGGCATACCCGTCTATCTGTCTGACCTGCATGCATGAAATGTAGTGCCCTAAGTAAATGGACATCAGTACAAAATAATGTACTGAGTATGTAAGGCAATATAGTGAAAGCTGAAACCGAATTGATAATATAATAACTGCAAGTAGCTGGAAGTCAAAAGATAATATGAAGATATGCTTACCTGCTGATACTGACTCAACTCTCTCAATATAGTAAGTAAAATAGCTGTCAGGCCCTATAAGGCTCGGTATATATATAACTACTCTACCGTAGTAGGCTCGCTCATAGGCGCTCGGCCATACTAGGCTCTGTATCTCGACCAACTGGGCTCGCTCATAAGCGCTCAGCCATAGTAGGCTCGATATATATATTACTGCTCTACCGTAGTAAGCTCGCTTATAGGCGCTCGGCCATACTAGGCTCTGTATCTCGACCAACTGGGCTCACTCACAGGCGCTCGACTACAGTAGAATCGGTATATAACTTACCATCTGATCAAAGGTTGCCCAATAGGGTCCTGCCCATCGATTATAGCTCGATGGTAATGAAAATACTTTTAATACTGTATATATGTAAATTATCTGCTCTTTTGATTGGAAATAGAAAATACTCAATTGAATATGAAGTCCCAATAAGGAGAATACTGTAACTTACAAAACTAGGAAACTATACGTAATTTGCGAGACTAGCCTTTATACATAAATTTCGGGATATGAATTTTTCTTTATGTCTCGTTATCAAACTTTTATAACTACGATATCATGCTAAAATGTAGGAAAAGATTAGCCTTAACATACCTAGAGTATGGAAAAATCCGTATGATATCCTTGGAAAAAGTTACACCGTTCTCCCTTAGAAATGCAAGATTTTACATTGCTAAAATTCTAAAAATCTTCGTTACTTCATGATAGAAGTATGATTTTTGGAGTGTCAAATATTTCCTCCTAAGTTAATGCCTTCCTAAGAGATTTTAGAATGAATCACGTTTTGGTCTTGTATTGAAACTTTGGAATGAATTTGCAAGGTTTTGCTCTTAAATGTTTCAAGGTGGAGGTGTCTTGCTACTAGTTTATGAAGATGACGCCTAATGTAATGTAAGGATGCGTCACTTACATTATCAGTAGCTTGCTGCCACTTGGGGTGGGGTGGGGTTTTTATTTAATTTTTATCACTTATTAGGTAAGTAGGTAATGTCCCGTTACCCGGTAATTAACCAATTACCCAAAAAAAAATTGAGAATTATTCCCTCTTACTTAAAATATTACTCACTTTTCACATACCTTATGCACCTTTCTAGCATGGGCATGTTGTACCTTGCATGTCACTAGTCCATAAATACCGGGTATTTTAGCTCGGGCCACATTTTACCCTAATATGCCAAACTTGGACGAAAAATTTATTTTTTTTGACTTGATTCCCATTTCACCCTTACGAATTTGTTCGTCACTTGTGAAATAGCATAATCCTTATAATTTCCAAATATTCTTTTACTTAGACTGATGTCAATTACCTTACGACAAATCCAACGTACAATACTACAGGGTGCAACATCGTCGTAACTTAATACTGCATAGTATAACATCACTGTAATGTAATACTGTTGGGTGTAACACTGTCGTAACTTAATACTGCTAAGCGTAGCATTATCGTAATGTAATACTGCTAGGTGCAACACTGTCGTAATTTAATACTGCAAAGCGTAATATCACCGTAGTGTAATACTGCAGGACGTAATATCATCATAATATACTACTGCAGAGGGTAACATCATCGTAATATATTACTGCAGAGCCTAACATCGACATAATACTGCGGGACATAACATTATTCCCCCCTTTGGAACATTCGTCCTCGAATGTTGAGTAATGCACTTATCATTTTCATAACTTATATCTTCCGAATACTTTAGAACTTCCCTTGCCTTCTAGGCGACTGTTCTGTGGATGAGTCCAAAGTCCAGGGCATTCCCCCCTTAGGCCTTCTTCTCACACCACAACTTGTAATCGGAATCCTTCCAATCTCGTAACTGTTACTACCTTTCATCATGTAGCCTATACAATTTTGACCTTTTAAGTGTGCCCAATCTGTAGGATTCATATGTAGAGCTTAATAAGATGTCCTTTTGAGTGTATATGAGTATACTGAAGTTCTTCGCTCGGTACTTTATTGAATTCACAAATATTGATATATCTCATCGCATAGGTCCGTTTAGTCATCCGTATGATTTTACTGCTATAACTCTTACTTTAATTTATCGTTGCTGAGGTCTGTTATAAAATTCCATCTTACTCTCGCAGTTTATTCCATATGTATTAATTTATGTTCTTTAATGCTTCCACATTACTACTCATATTTAGAATGACAGCCCAATCTCATCTCATACTTTGTGACTTTTGTCCATCTATTGTTGATTTACCTCAATATTGATCTACAATATACCACTGATAACTTGAAACTTCTTACGTAATACTTTGCCCCTAGGGCTTACGTTACCCCAAGGAATATTCGAAGTGATTCCCATAATTGTATTTCATAGTGTCTCAATGTGATTCACCTTATGGGGGTATTCTAATTTTGTGCCGCCAGCGAAATCTTTTCTCCTTCTTTTTTTTAAATCATTGTTCAAATGAAGGCCCAAACGTCATCCTATATCTGTCACAATTATACCCTCATTTTATTACCAGGTCAACATTTCATTCCTTCTAAATGCTATTAATCTTAGACTCTTTTGAGTTCATTAAAGCTATAGTGAGCTTTGTATAACATAGAGAAACTATCTGCTCTTCTTGTTTTCATGGGCTTAATCCTAAAGACTTATCCATTCTCGTCACCTTTTCACTTGTCTTTCCTCATCCTTACTCATGCTTCCTTAAAACTTTATCGCTCTACCATACTTTAGCTTGCGACCTATACATATCCATTTATAAACTTCCCTCCAACTTGCTTGCACCATAAATTTTCTTATGTTATTTTGGAACGTCAAGAGAGACATCACATCATCTCCAACTTTTCTCTATTCTCTTAACTAGATCTCTCAGTACTTAGAAACTATAGGCTAGAAAACATGCCACTGACGATGCCGCTATCATTCCCAGTTATTGGATCCCCATGCTTATAGCCTTCTATCTGAAGTATGGACTATTCACGATCTTCTGCCTTTGAGTATCTCGTAAGTTGTTCACCTTTAACTTACATACCTTAAAATGTTGCATCGTATCTTCTATCTCTTTCGTGACCTCCCTTCCACCTAGGTGTAATTCACGTCCATAACTTGAAGCTCTTTTATAATACTCGCACCTTTGGTACATACACAATCTGGTGAGAGCTTCGTATTGACTTCTTATAAGGCTGGTACTTCTTCTAACTGGGTTCCTTGTAAAGCCATTATAGATTATGGTTGTTGTGTTATTTCTCTTGAACGTCTGGTATTAAGAGTGATTTTGTCATGTTCTCAAGCACAACTTCTATAATTTTTCTAGGTCCAATAATCAGACTCCTGATTTACTTGGGTGATGTAATTCTTTAGTTTCTTCTTCCTTCTGATCAACCCTTATGTATGATTAAGTTATCTTCCGAGCTGTGGTTCATGGGCATTATGGAATATCCATGATACAATCTTCTAACAATTCAATCCATTGTCTATGCCTTGGGCTCAATTCTTTCTTTCAACTTATATCGGAGTCTTCTATGGTTGTATGATTATCAACAAATATGCTGCCTGGATAATGCTCCAAAATTTTGAGTGTATGCATAACGTACTATCTCTGGATCATTGATCAAATAATTCCTTTCGTTCCATCTCAGATTTTTTAAACGTATGAAATTACTTTTCTTGGTCTTTCTGCCCCTTGTTGCATCCATACTTAGCTTATCTTAGTGCCCATACTTGCCAGAGTTTTCATACAACACATATGATCTCGAATATTACTTTTAATTCTTACTTCCCATTCATTAGCCACGGTAGGTGCCACTTTCCTTTGGAATGCTTACAATGTTGTTGCGAGATTGTTGTTACACGACCGTTTCCTCTTTAGGTCGTTGTGCTTAGGTTGAAGCCTTCTTTCTTATCTCCTCCACTAGTCTTTCGTTGTAATACTTAGGGAGAACCCTTGACTCTCGTAAAACGGTGACCTTATTTCGGACTTTTTTGATGTCCTTACTTGCCTATAATCATCTGTAGTTGCTTACTTCCATGCCCTTGTGCTTGTATGGTTGCATCTGAGCTGATATTTTGACTGCTTTCCCAGTGGCACTTTCTTCTATCCCCGTAACACTCATACGATATCTTTAACTACCCCGACTCTTGTTTGAATATATCTCAAGTATTATAATGATATTCTTCGAGGTTGAACTCTCCATGTTGGGTTCTACTATGTTTATCTCACACGATCAGATGACTTGTCTATAACCTCCTATTTAGCCATATCTAGGATCTTCCTGACCAATTACTAACTACTCGTTGGCCCATTCTTATATCAATCTTCCTCGTAATCTTTCTTGGGTTATTTCCTTTGTCTTAACTTACGTCTCGCACTGGCTCCTTATTTATTAATAACAGCTCGGGCAGGAACCTTTACTTCCTCTCCTTTACGTCGTGCTTGCACAATATTCTTAAATCGTAGCATATCTGTAAGATTTGGATAAGTGCCATCTCATTCCTCTTTCATTTATCGCAATCTTCCTTTATCATTCCATAGTCACTATAACCCCTTTATTTTGACTTAATGCCACATCACTCCATATTCCCCCATTTAGGGGTGTACTAAGATCTGAAGCCACAAGGATCTACCTATAGATGTTTTACCTCTTCATCTTTGGCGTCGTTTCTCAACATCAATGATCCTTACTCGCCTTGAGGCAATCCTTCTGTACCAATGATGGCAAATCCCCTTACTCACGAGGGTGACATTAATGTAACTGGTACATACAGTCTCTTAATCTTAACTTTGCTAACATTGCTTGCTTTAGGGAAACGTCTTCCTGAATGACCATTCTTTGAATTTCTCATAAACCTTCTTCTGTTGTCCGTCCTATTATTGCCGGAATGCTATCTAAAATTCTCATAATGCTGACTATTACCAAATCACTCAGTCCCTAATTCGTATTTAGTTTACTTTTCCTCTTGGTAATCGCGCTAGAGTTGCGAACGTATTTCTCGAAATGAGGACATGACTGTATGGCCTATACTCTTTTGTTGTCCTAAGGCCTGTCACCCCTCGTCTCTTCCTTCACTTGACTATAGATTTTGTAATATTGCCATCTTTTGATCTACCATTGTCATCCATGTACCACATCTTACTCATAATGCTTTGTTAACTTTTTTCTTATTTCCCGCTAACATTTATGCCTATCACTTTATTCTGAAAACTCGAACAAGACATTTTTTTGCTTTTAGCTTCCCTTTGCTCCATCTAGTGGCTCTTCAAGTTGCTTAACGTTCTCGCTTTACTAGGGACGCGAGCCAAACTAAGGTAATATATATCCCTTCAAGGCTTATAGTGTATGTCTTTGTAGTACTCATATCTGGCTGCACTATTTTAAAGTGTACCATCTGGGTGTCTCATAAAGAGATATATTAGTATATTTGCAATATCCTTCGAAAATGTCAACTGACACAAATAATTCATCAATCATATCTTCTTATACTACTTCTATTAACCCCCATAGGGCATATCTGGAATGGGTGAGACCAATTGTATATACCTCTGTTACTATTGAATATAACTCAAAAAGCTTATGTTCCTCTACCTGAATTATAAACACTCTTAACATTTGTTAACTAGGCGCCTCGTACCCTTCTTTATCTTGCTTTTTTTTGCTTGTTGAAACTTGTATTTATCTTCTTAATCTCTCATTGTCTTTCACCATAAAGGTTGATAGGCATTCTTGCCTTAAGACTTCTTATCAAGAGGCTTACACCTTTCAGTACGCACATGGTCTACTGAAGACCTCACATTTACTTATCATAAGCATGATACAAAGTCGATCATCTTTCTGAACGTAGGCATCGTCTTATTACGAATAAAAATAGAAGTTCAGGACTTGAATTCTTAAAAATAAGCTCTACCACATGATCTAGAGTAAGAAGAAAGAGTGATAGTCTTAAATGCCCTGTAGTCTCCTGCTTATAAGTGTGGTGCACGACACACCCATAAACAAGACTCTACTAGACACAGCTTGTAGACTCCCTAGGATAGAACTGCTTTGATACCACTTTTGCCACGCCCCGAACCTGGGGGCGAGATTGGCACCCAGTACCTCAGTTAACCTTGCGTACAACCTTGCAACTAAGGGACTTTGAACATATGATGTCATACTTTGGCCATGCGCCACATTGCAAGATAACTGTGAATGCTCACTAAATGTCAATATATAATTGGGCTGACAAGGCCGTCATAACTGTTACAGCTGACAAACCAACCAAATATACATATAAGGCCCTGCAAGCCCAACATATTGCACTAACTGACAGAATATGTCTACAAGCCTCTACTGATGGATATATTATGATCGGAACAGCTCCGCGACCTACTCATAACATATATATATATATACAGGATGTACATAAGGCTCTAGACCTGGAAACTCCGAAAGGCATGGAGCTTACCGATCAAGCTGAACTTGGGCAACACTTATTGAGGAGGCCTACTCATCTGTCTGTCTGACCTGCACGCATGAAATACAGCGCCCTAAAAAGACATTATTACGAAATAATGTACTGAGTATGTAAGGCAATATACTGAAAGCTGAAACTGAACTGATAATATAACAACTACAAGTAGTTGGAAGTCAAAGATAATCTGAAGATATGCTTACCTGCTGATACTGACTCAAATCTCTCAATATAGTAAGTAAAATAGTTGTCCAGCCCTATAAGGCTCGGTATATATATAACTACTCTGCCGTTGTAGGCTCGCTCATAGGTGCTTGGCCATACTAGGCTATGTATCTCGACCAACTAGGTTCGCTCATAAGCGCTCGACCATAGTAGGCTCGATTTATATGTAACTGCTCTGCCGTAGTAGGCTCACTTATAGGCGCTCGACCATACTAGGATCTGTATCTCGACCAACTAGGCTCACTCATAGGGGCTCGAAAATAGTAGGATCGGTAGATAACTTACCATCTGATCAGAGGTTGCCCAATAGGGGCCTGCCCATCGATTATAGCTCGATGATAATGAAAATACTTTTAATACTGTATATATGTAAATTCTTTTCTCTCTTGACTGGAAAAAGAAAATGCTCAATTGAAGATGAAGTCCCAATAAGGAGAATATTGTAACTTACAAAACTAGGAAAATATACGTAATTTGCGACACTAGCCAAATATACGTAAATTTCGGGATATGAATTTTTTTTATGCCTCGTTATCAAACTTGTATTACTACGATATCATGCTAAAATAAAGGAAAATCTTAGCCTTAACATACCTAGAGTAGGGAAAAATCCGTATGATATCCTTGGAAAAAGTTACACCATACTCCCTTAGAACCGCAAGATTTTACGTTGCTAAAATTCTAAAATTCTCGTTACTTCATGATAGAAATCTGATTTTTGGAGTGTCTAATATTTCCTCCTAATTTAATGCCTTCCTAAGAGATTTTAGAATGAATCACGTTTTGGTCTCGTATTGAAACTTTAGAATGAATTTGCAAGGTTTTGCTCTTAAATGTTTCAGGTGGAGGTGTCTTGCTACTAGTTTATGAAGATGACACCTAATGTAATGTAAAGATGAGTCACTTATATTATTATTAGCTGCTACCACTTGAATGTCCCGCTACCCGGTAATTAACCAATTACCCAAAAAAATTGAGAATTATTCCCTCTTACTTAAAATATTACTCACTTTTCACATACCTTATGCACCTTTCTAGCATGGGCATGTAGTACCTTGCATGTCACTAGTCCATAAATACCGGATATTTTAGTTCGGGCCGTATTTTACCCCAATATGCCAAACTAGGACGAAAAATTAATTTCTTTGACTTGCTTCCTCTTTCACCCTTACGAATTTATTAATCACTTGTGAAATAGCATAATCCTTATAATCTCCAAATAATCTTTTACTTGGACTGATGTCAATTACCTTACGACAAATCTAATGTACAATACTACATGGTGCAACATCGTCGTAACTTAATACTGCAAAGCATAACATCACCGTAATGTAATACTGCTAGGTGCAACACTGTCGTAACTTAATACTGCGAAGCGTAACATCACCGTAATGTAATACTACTGGGTGCCACACTGTCGTAATTTAATACTGCGAAGCATAACATCACCGTAGTGTAATACTGCAGGACGTAATATCATCGTAATATACTACTGCAAAGGGTAACATCATCGTAATATATTACTGCAGAGCATAACATCGACGTAATACTGCAAGGCGTAATAGTTTTTGCACTGTTCTATTCCATAATATAGTTTGCGATGTTTAATTTATTAATTACCTTTAAGTGACTTATTATAACTGTTTAGTTGGTTTGGGGGCTTGTGTCGGCTGGCATAGTTTCACAATAGGCGCTATCACGACTGGATCCGTTTAGGGTCGTGACAAGTTGATATCAGAGCCTAGGTTATATACGTCTCATGAGTCATGAGCAGGTTTAGTAGAGTCTCACGGATCGGTACGGAGACGTCTGTATTTATCCTTGGGAGGCTGCAGAACCTTTAGGAAAACTTTATATTCTTGAATTCTTGTCATGTGAATCTGTTGATCCGAGTACTAAACTTTTGTTATTCTATTCTCTCACAGATGGTGAGGCCACGTGCTACCGGTCAGGATGGACGACCACCAGTACCACTAGCTGGGGCCACCTGAGGCGGAGGACGTGGTCGAAACCGTGGTAGGGGTAGGGGTGTAGCCCACACAACAATTAGGGCAGCACCTGCAGATCCACCAACCGCCCTAGTTCATGATCAGGTCCCAGTTGTAGATGCTTCAGCAACACCAGAGTTCATCTCGTGCTCCATCAGTTCAAGGCTCTTCTATGCCAGGTGCATCTGCTAGTCATTCTGTTGCTAGAGGTTCCCTTCAGTCCCTGTCTCTAGCACTAGGGAGTTGTTATAAGTGTGGAGAGTTGGGTCACATGTGGAGGCAGTGTCCTCATTGTCTTGGGGGTTCATCTCAGTAGAGGAGTCAACCATCGGCTTCAGCTTCAGTTACTTCACCACCACCCACCCAGTCAGCTAGGGGTGGAGGTCAGTCAGCTAGGGGTCGCCCTAGAGGGGGAGGTTGATCAGGTGATGGTCATGCCTGTTTCTATGCACTCCCAGTTAGACCCGATACTATTGCTTCAGATGTTGTGATTACAGGTATTGTCTCAGTCTGCCACAGAGATGGCTCTGTGTTATTTGATCCCGGTTCCACTTTTTCATATGCGTCATCATATTTTTCTCATTATTTGCATACGCCCCATGAGTTTCTTATTTTATATGTTCGAGTATCTACTCCGGTGGGCGATACTATTATTGTGGACCGTGTGTACCAGTTGTGTGTGGTGACTATTGGGGGTCTGGAGACCCGAGTGGACTTGTTATTGCTTTGTATGGTGGACTTTGATGTGATATTTGGCATGGATTGGCTATCTCCATGTCATGCTATTTTGGACTATCATGCTAAGACAGTGACATTGGCTATGCCGGGTGTGCCACGGATTGAGTGGCGAGGTTTGACTGATTTTGTCCCCAGTAGGGTGATTTCATTCTTGAAGGCCCAGCAGATAGTTGGGAAAGTTTGTCTTTCATACTTAGCCTTTGTGAGGGATGTTGGTGTAGAGATTCCTAGTATTGATTCTACTCGTGTTGTGAGGGATTTTCCCGATGTGTTTCCTACAGACCTGTCGAGCATGCCACTAGACAAGGATATTGATTTTGGTATTGATCTAGTGTCAAGCACTCAACCTATTTCTATTCCACCATATCGCATGGCATCAGCAGAGTTGAAGGAGTTGAAGGAGTAGCTTCAGGAATTCTTTGATAAAGGAGTTTATTCGGCCTGTTGTGTCGCCTTGGGGTGCGCCTGTTCTATTTGTGAAAAAGAAGGATGTCACGATGAGGATGTGCATTGATTATAGGTAGTTGAACAAAGTAACAATCAAGAAAAAGTATCCTTTGCCTCGTATCGATTATTTGTTTGACCAACTTCAGGGAGCGAGAGTGTTCTCCAATATTGATCTTCGTTCAGGGTATCACGAACTGAAGATCAGGGACTTGGATATTCTTAAGACAGCTTTCAGGACCCGATATGGTCATTATAAGTTCCTGGTGATGTCTTTCGGGCTGACCAATGCTCCAACAACATTCATTCATTTGATGAACAATGTGTTTCAGCCTTATCTCGACTCGTTTGTCATAGTTTTCATTGATGACATTCTGGTGTATTCGCGTAGTCAGGAGGAGCATGCGGAGCATTTGAGAGTTGTGTTGAAGAGATTGAGGAAGGTGAAGCTTTATGCAAAGTTCTCCAACTGTGAGTTTTGGCTTAGTTCAGTGGCTTTCTTGGGGCACGTGGTGTCTAGTGAGGGTATTCAGGTTGATCCAAAGAAGATAGAGGCGGTTCAGAGTTGGCCCAGACCGTCCTCAGCCATAGAGATTCGCAGCTTTCTTGGTTTTGCGGGTTATTACCGTCAGTTTGTTCAGGGATTTTCATTTATAGCATCACCCTTAACCAAGTTGACTCAAAAGGGTGCTCCATTTAGGTGGTCAAATGAGTGTGAGGAGAGCTTTTAGAAGCTCAAGATTGCCTTGACCATCACTCCATTGTTAGTTCTTCCATCAGCTTCAGGTTCATATACTGTGTATTGTGATGCTTCGAGAGTTAGTATTAGGGGTGTGTTGATGTTCGCTTCCATTGTTCACACGTTAAATATTTGGAGGCATTATTTGTATGGTGTGTCTTCTGAGGTATATACTAATCATCGTAGCCTCCAGTACTTGTTCAAGCAAAAGGATCTCAATTTGAGGGAGCGGAGATTTTTGGAGCTGCTAAAGGACTATGATATTACTATTTTGTACCATCCGGGGAAGGGCAATGTGGTGGCCGATGCTTTGAGTAGGAAGGTGGTGAGTATGTGGAGTTTGATGTATATTCCTGTTGGGGAGAGAGCTCTTGCAGTTTATGTTCAGGCCTTGGCCAATCGGTTCGTGAGGTTGGGTATTTTGGAGCCTAGTCGGGTATTGACTTGTGTGATTTCTCGGTCTTCCTTATTTGATCACATCAGAGAGCACCAGTATGATGATCCTCATTTACTTGTCCTTAAGGATAATGTTTAGTACGACAATGCCAGAGATGTGACTATTGGTGATGATGGGGTATTGAGGATGCATGGCCGGATATGTATGGCCAATGTGGATGTGCTTCGGGAGTTGATTCTAGAGGAGGCCCATAGCTCACGATATTCCATTCATCCGAGTGTCGCGAAGATGTATCAGGATCTTAGACATCATTATTGGTAGAGGAGAATGAAGAAGGACATTGTAGGATTCATAGCTCGGTGTCTCAATTGTCAGCAGGTGAAATATGAGCATCAGAGACCGGGTGGCTTGCTTCAGCAGATGGATATTCCAGAGTGAAAGTGGGAGAGGATCACCATGAACTTTGTAGTTGGGCCCATGAACTTTGAAGAAGTTCGATGCTATTTGGGTGATTGTGGATAAGCTGACCAAATCCGCGCACTTCATTCCTGTATGTACTACCCATTATTCAAAGCAGTTGGCAGAGATATATAACTGGGAGATTGTTCGTTTTTATGGTCTCCCAGTTTCCATCATTTTAGATAGAGGTACTCAGTTTACTTCATAGTTTTGGAGGTCTGTACAACAAGAGTTGGGTACTCAGGTTGAGTTGAGCACCACTTTTTACCCTCAGACGGACGGACAGTCCGAGCGCACTATTCAGATATTGGAGGACATGTTGCGTGCTTGTGTCATTGATTTTGGAGGGTCACAGGATCAGTTTCTACCGCTCGCATAGTTTGCTTATAACAACAGTTACCAGTCCAGTATTCAGATAGCTCCATATAAAGCTTTGTATGGGAGGCGGTGTAGATCTCCAGTTGGTTGGTTTGAGCCGGGTGAGTCTAGGCTATTAGGTATAGACTTGGTGCAGAATGCTTTAGACAAGGTGAAGGTGATTCATGAGAGGCTTCGTACAACTCAGTCGAGATAAAAGAGTTATGCTGACAGGAAGGTTCGGGATATGTCCTACATGGTTGGTGAGAAAGTTCTGTTGAAGTTCTCACCCATGAAGGGTGTTATGAGATTTGGGAAGAAGGGTAAATTGAATCCTCTATTCATTGGGCCTTTTGAGGTGCTTTGAAGGATTGAGGAGGTGGCTTATGAGCTTGCTTTGCCATCCAGCTTATCGAGTGTGCATTCGGTATTTCATTTTTCTATGCTCTGGATGTATATTGGTGATTCGTCTCATGTATTGGATTTCAGCACAGTTCAGTTAGATGATGATTTGACTTATGATGTGAAGCCAGTAGCTATTTTGGAGCATCATATTCGAAAGTTGAGGTCAAAGGATATAGCTTTAGTGAAAGTGCAGTGGAGAGGTTGGCCCATGGAGGAGGCTACCTAGGAAACCGAGCAAGAGATGCAGAGCCGATATCCTCACCTATTTGAGACTTCAGGTATGTTTCTTGACCCGTTCGAGGACGAACGTTTGTTTAAGAGGTGGAGGATGTAACACCGGCCGGTTATTTCATAAGTTACCACTTTGTTTCCCCTATTTCTACTTCTTATTGTCTTGTTCAACTGTATTAGGTGATATCGGGTTGGTTGGTTTGGGTTCGGAGAGGTTTTGGAAAGGAATGAGACACTTAATCTCTTTTGAGTAAGCTTAGGTTGGAAAAGTCAACCGAATGTTGACTTGTGTGAAAAAGAGCTCGGATGTGAATTCTGATGGTTTGAACAGCTTCGGGAGGTGATTTGGGACTTAGGAGCGTGATCGGAATGTATTTTGACGGTCCAGAGTAGATTAAGGCTTGAATTGGCGAAATTGGAATTTTGGCATTTTCCGATTGATAGATGAGATTTTGATATAGGGGTCGGAATGGAATTTTGAAAGTTGTAGTAGGTTCGTGTTGTCATTTTTGACGTGTGTGCAAAATTTTAGGTCATTCAGACGAGGTTTCATAGACCTTTTGATCGAATGTGGAATTTGGAATTTTTAGGCTTGAATCCGATGTCTTTTTGGTATTTTGATGTTGTTTTGAGCGTTCCAACGATTGGAAAAAGTTGAATGAGGTTATGGGAGATGTTGGCATGTTTGGTTGAGGTCCCGAGGGCCTCGGGTGAGTTTCGGGTGGTTGAATGGATCAAGTTCCAGTTGGAAAAGTTGCAGAAAATCTGTTGTTGGTGTTGCAGACATTTGGCCTTTGTGTTCGCGAGTGGTCTCTCGTGTTCGCGAAGGGTTAGTGTGTGAGGCATTAAGTTTGGCCTTCACATTCGCGATGTGTGTCTTGAGTTCACGAAAAGTTAGGTCAAGTGTTCATCACGAACGTGATGTGTCTCCTGCGTTCGCGTAGAGTAAAATGGGAGCTCCTGGGTCCAGGTCGTTTGTGCTTCGCATACGCGAGCTAGGTGTCGCATTCGCGATGGGTTGAGGAGCTGAAGCTTTGCGTTTGCATTAGGGGTGTCGCGTTCGTGAAGAAGGATTTATTGGTCAATGGATTTTGTGCTTCGCGAACGCGAGGCATTGACCGCGTTCGCGAAGAAGGAATATGAATCGCTAAGCAACATGTTTAGAAGAGCGTTTTCGCGAATTTTGGCCATAGTTCACCATTTTTTTACTCGGTTTTCGAGCTTCTTGAGGGAGATTGAAGAGGGAATCAAAGGAAAATACTTGGAGGTAAGATTTATGGACTTAATACTCGATTCTATTGTGATTTCTACCTAATTTATTAGGAAATTTGTGGAATCTAAAGCCTAAAATTGGGGAGTTAGGGCTTGGAATTTGAGACTTCGATTTGAGGATTTGAGGGGTCAATTTTAGTCGTATTTTGATGTATTTGATATGTATGAACTCGTGAGAGTGTGAGGATTCTAGTTTTGTGATTTTTGTCAGAATCCGAGACGTGGGCCAGGGGGTCAAGTTTGGCCAATTTCGGGATTTTTGATGTAAATTGGTTATTTTCGAGTGGGCTTTGTTCCCTTAGCATATTTTGATGGTATAAATCTGTTTTTGGTTAGATTTGGAGCATCTGGAGGCCGAGTCGAGAGGCAAAGGCATTGTAGGCTAGAGTTTGGACCGGATAGAGGTAAGTAATGATTGTAAATGCTGTCCTAAGGGTATGAAACCCCAGATTTCATATCGTTGTGCTACTTTGAGGTGACACACATGCTAGATGACGAGCGTGGGATTGTGCACCATTGGGGATTATGACTTAGTCTGTTCCGTAAGACTATTAAACCACGTATTTGATTGAAAACTATTTGCTATCATTGTGTTTTGGAAAGTATTATCATGTTTTGGGCCTCGTGCCAACTGTTTTGGACCCTTAGGGGGATTTTCACTACAATTCCTCACTGTTTTGACTTCATATTTGTACTCAGTCATGCTGTATTCTACTGTTTTCATAACTCAGCCATATTTACTGCGTTTTGGACATTTTAAATGACATTTTAGGCTGAGCATCATGTTTTACTATTGCCAGAGTGGCTTGAGAGATTTCTGACTGAGTGAGGCTGAGGGCTGTGTTGTAAGGATATTATGGAATCGGGCTGCTCGCCGCAGCAGTGTTTACTGATTCATGATTCTGAGGCTAAGGGCTTGATTTGTTATGCCACGAGGTAGCTTGTTATGATGCTGAGGGCCTGCTTGATTATGCCACGAGATGGCTTGATATAGCGTTTGGGCTGTAGGAGCCCCTCCGGAGTCTATATACCCTTAGTGAGCGCGGGTACCCAATGTGAGAAGTGATATTGCCCGAGAGGCTGTTGTTGTTTCATGTTATTGCCCGACGGGCTGTTATAAGTGATTGTGAGGTAGCCCGAGGATCTGGTTCTGTGGTTATTTTGCCCGAGGGGCAGTTATGGTACTTGTTTTGCCTGAGGGGATGATTTACGTTTCTATCCTTTTTTTCACTATTTTCATCACTCGTTGAACTACTGGAAGATGTTTTAAAAAGGGTTTTTACTGACATGAGATATTTTTATAGTTTTACTGTTTCACTGCATTGTTTTGGATTTATACTATTTTGTTGTAGCATTATGCTATTTTTTACGTGTTTTCTTACTGCTCAGCTGCCTTTACTTTTATTACTTACTGAGTTGGCATACTCACATAACTCCCTGCACCCTGTGTGCAGATCCAGGAGTCTCGGGTAACGCTAGCGAGTGTTGATTTGCCTTCTAGCAGGCTTGTTCGGAGTTGACTAGATAGTTGCTCGGTATTCGCAACCAAGTGCTTTTTCTTCCTATCTTTGTTTCGCTTTGTACTAGCTTTGTATCAGACTATATTGTCTTTTCATACTCTTAGACGAATTGTAGATGCTCATGACTGGTGACACCCCGATGTCAGACTATGTTTGTTTCTGCACTGTTCTATTCCACTCTATACTTTGGGATTTTTAGCTTATTAATGACCTTTAACTGACTTATTATAACTGTTTAGTTGGTTTGAGGGTTTGTGTCGGCTGTCCTAGTTTCACGATAGGCGTCATCACGACCGGGTCCGTTTTAGGGTCGTGACACAATATCAAAATATGATAAAATGAATAAAACCCTCGAACTTAATATCCTAGCCGACCCTTCGTATCTGCGATCAAACTACTTCTTTAAGCGACGTAACTTCTACGAGTATAACTTTAACCCTGACCTCTAACACCTATAGACTTTCTTCCATATTTGCGGTATCGCAGGTGCGAGAAAATCCTGCTTTTACACAACACCCTTCCAGTCTGCCTTCTCGCATCTGCGCCAGAATTATTGCTTTTGCGAACCCATATATATGCCTAAGTTTCGCATCTACGAACTTCTGCTCCAACCGGAAATCTCACACATGTGGCCCACTGTCCACATCCTGCGGACACACACCAACAAAACTATCCATGCAGGTGTGAAGACAGCATGGCAGAAATTCCAAACAAGGTCAAAATGATCTGAAACCATCCCAAACCACGCCCGAGGTCCCTGGGAGCCCAGTCAATC
The DNA here is from genome assembly GCF_000715075.1 of Nicotiana tabacum. NCBI lineage: Eukaryota > Viridiplantae > Streptophyta > Magnoliopsida > Solanales > Solanaceae > Nicotiana > Nicotiana tabacum. Next base: position 46,710,302 of record NC_134089.1, on the reverse strand, counting down.
GTACCAACAAGTCCCATAACATAAGACTGACCTACTCGAGGCCTCAAATCATACAAAACAGCATCTAAATCACGAATCACACCTCAATTTAAGCCTAATAAACTATTTCAAATTCAAAAGTTACGCTAAACACGTCTAAATAGCTACGACCCCAAATTCTGCACACAAATCATAAATCAACGTACGAACCTATTCTAAGGCTCGGATTCCCAAAAAGGATATCAATAACCATAAAGTCAACTAGGGTTAAACCTATCATCTCTCCAAAGCTTCAGACTTCTAACTTTCTACAATTAGCCTTGAAATCATCTAGGAACACTGGAACTCAAATTCGGACACACGCCCAAGTCCAAAATTACCATCCGGACATAACAGAACCATCCAAACTCCGATCCAAGGTCAAATATTTAAAATTTAAGCTTGAGCAAAACTTTCAACTTAAGTTTCCAAGCAAAGAACGAAAAATGCTTCACCTAAGACTACCAAATGAGAAAAAGTTTCTCTTTTAACGATGAATTTAACATATACAACATTAACAATGTAAAATTGTTATATAACATTTGTATTAGTGTATTTTAATATATTAGTTTCTTGACACGTGCGTTTGCACGTGTATCTCGAGTTATGCAATTCCTGTGTGATTTTGTAAATATAATATTATTAAAATAAAATTTTGATGTCTTTCTTGACTGAATATTTGTATTTATATATAAATATACATAGATAATATATGAAAATCAATAAGAATAAACGTATTAAAAGAATTATGGATCAAAATAATAAAGGCAAGAATATAAATCAAATTTTGGATGTAGTTATGGTAGCACAAGTTACTTTTATATAAGAAAAAAAATACTAAAATTGATACACGTATTGACACCCAACAACAATATTTTTTTTGTTGACAAACCACGTTCAAAAATCTATTAGTTCATAGTATATTTCACTGTAAAAACACGACTATTGACAAATACCACTTTCAAAAATCTAATTAGTTCATGGTATATTCAATGTAAGAAATACTACTATAAAAAGAAAGAGTATATATATTGTGAATATATTCATAATATATTTTGTAAAATGTTATCTATGCACATGCAAGTAAATCGTCCATTGCATATGACTATTTTCTCACTTCTTTGTTCTTTTTACTACCTTAATTGGCATTAGTGCTTTTTCTTTATTTTCTACCTTTATGGTACATTTATGTTTATTTTTATTTATTTTTTTCTATGCAAAACTCATTCAAATTAGCAAGATCGTACACTTAAAAGTTGAGGATATTATATGTAAATACGAGTCTTTATAATCAGATGAAAAATGATGCGCGCACACACGCTAATTATATATAAATAGGAGTCTTTGTCCAAAATCCAAAAAATTTCGAATGTGAGAAAACATACACTTATCACACAAGTTCTCCTCTTTAATTAGTACAAAAAATAATCGCTAAATATATCATGGATGTTAATCCTTACATTTACCATTAAAAGGATAAGAATCAAGTTCCAGTTATTACACGAAACTAACTTTTGTTTGTTGATTTCGGCTCGTCTAACCAGTGTCATTAATGCAAAAGTATGTATAATTTCTTTCATATAAAGCATCTACATATTATATCGAAATAGTGTTGATATTATGCATCTCGAGAACACATGAAAAAGAATGAATTCATAAGAGATCAAAATTCAAAAAGATTATTACCTTCTTGAAACAGTATCGACCTCTTGGATTCTTCGAACAACGTTGAAGACAACCTCGAGGGATGAAACTCCACCGTGATTTCGAGCCTTCGAGGCGTCATAACGATGGAAAATTAGTCCCTCTAATTTTGCCATATACAGATAGTCCCCGCGTTTCTTAGAGTAGAACGACAAGAAACAACCTTGATAACTATCTTTCCGAATTTACCGCGATAAAGTCATACTAATGATGCAAGTCTCCGTGATAACTGATGTGCCGGAGAATTTCGGCACATTTCAATACTAATTGCTTAGATTTTAGCTTGTTTTAATGCAATTATCTCCGTTACTTATGTAGTTTTGTTGTTTCTACAGTACATAAGGACTGAGAACCCAAGAACATGGAAATGGAAGCAAAAAGACAAGAAAAGAGCAAAATGTAGCAAAAATGCTGGTCTGCGATACACTATGCGATCGCAGATCAGACATGCGAGCCGCAGAATGCACGTCAAATCGCAGACAAAAGCAGAGATCTAGGTTAAATATCAAGTCAATAATGCGGTCCATTATGCGACCGTAGAACCAACACATACTACTCAACTATTGGGAAATATTGGGTAGTCACTTAGACATCATTTGTATATCAAAAGAACCTTCCATTAGAAATATATCATATTAACACCGATAAGCATTACACTCCATTAAAGGAGACACAACCTTTGTTTCTTTAATCCAATTAATTACTCTATAAATATTCCAATTAGTTGATACTTCCAAACAAACTCAATTCATACACTTGTTACTATAAAACCATTCTCTTGTTACTGTTGACCGAATAGAGATATGACTTTAGTCGAGCAACACACTATAAGAGTAACCTTTTCAAACCTATTCCCTGTGGGATTCGACCCCAACCTTGTTGGGTTATTATATTAGACACTGATCACCTTACACTATTTATTAAAGTGTAATTTGAGCGTATCAAATTTTGGCGCCGTTGCCGGGGAATACGATTTTGAAATTACTATTTAGTGTGTACTTTACTTAACGTCTATTTCTATTCCATCATACTTTGCTTGGTGTTGATAGGAAAACATGTCTGAATATGGTGATGATGCGGAGACAGAAATGGGAGAGAATCCTTTCGCAGACATCGAGGAGTACATTGAGGATACTAACGCCATTGTACCACCGGTTGTTGGAGCTGCAACATTTAAAGTGGAACACGGTCTAATTCTGATGCTCAAGGCAGAAGGATTTTTCAGAAACTCCACAGATGATGATCCAACACAACACCTTAGGAATTTCTTGGGTGTGTGTGCAATGCACAAACAAAACAATGTCTCTGACGATGCCCTGAGGTTGAGATGCTTCAAGTATTCTCTAGCTGGGGATGCGAGGAAATGGCTCCAGAATCTGCCACCCAACTCTATCCATTCTTGGACCGAACTTGTCTGGGCATTTTTGTCCAAGTGGTTCCCGCAGAGCAAAAAGTCTGAGTTGCGGGATAAGATTTTCTTCTTCAAGTAGATACAGGGAGAGCAGTTGCATGAGGCATGGGATCGCTTCAAATTATACTTGGTGAGGTCTGTGTAGAAGAAGGCATCTACGGCCCGCATTGTGAAAATGCGGTCCGCATTTTGGCCGCACAACTAAACCCTAAATCTTCTGAAGAAGATGATGAAATGCGGTGTCTTCGACATGCGGACCGCAAATTCACCGCAGAGTGATACAGAGATTTCAGCTTTGAACCATATAGCCATGTCAATTCTGCGATGGTTATGCAGTCCGCGTAGTGGTTATACGACCGCATAATTCACCGCAGAATGAGACCACCGGTTGAGACTACAAGATCTATGACAAGTCTGCGGTCCGCATTATGGTTTTGCGATCGCAGACCAGATCGCATTTTTTTTCTTGCTTTTCATTCGTCTGTATCTTCTCCGTATTGTTAATGATGTCACTCACTCTTCACCATTGTGAAGATATGGGTTAAAAGAGACACTCATCAACGCGGGCTTCCACCAGTAAGCGATCGCGGATAGAGGACAACATGCCGAGCCCCTCCCAGTCTGAGGCGGAGGAGCTCAGGCCCTCAATCAATTTAGAGGCTGAAGAGAGAAGGAAACAAGGTGAAGATTTCCAGCTCCGATTTGGGGTTGATGGGTCCAGGGAGGTATTTAGAAAAGGGCTCACAAAGCGCAAAATCCTGGGCGAGAAACAATTGAGCTTGAACGGGCTAAAAGACAAATACCCCCATATCCTGGAAAACATAAAAACACGGAGATGGGAGAACTTCACTGAGCCACCCACGAAGTACAATGAGACCCTTGTGAGGGAATTCTATGCATCCTATGGGTCCTCCAGGACGAAATACCACAAATGCAAAAAAGTTTTCACCGACCAAGTGCTTGTCCGGGGAAACACTGTTTTCTGCAACATTGAGGCCCTTAATGAGTTCTACGTCAAAGGATGGAGAGCAGGCACAACTGAGTACACTAAAATATTCAAAAATAAGGAGAATGAATTTGGATGGATTGCCTCAGTGATAGCAAAAGGGACTCCCGCTTGGGTCGATCCTCAGCACAAGATATATAAGGAAGATCTCACGAGAGAGGGTCGCTACTGGCTCAGTTTTGTCACTTCTCGGTTGGTACCAACTCAAAATAAAACTGAAATAGCCATCGAGAAGGCCCTTCTGATTGCTTGCATCATGACTAGTATCAAGATAGATGTGGGAGCGTTGATCTTCCAAGAAATAGGGATCCGAGCAATGCAGCATGCAACTTCACTTCCTTTCCCTTGCCTGATCACAGCTCTGTGTAAAGCTGTGAAAGTTCCCATCCTGCCAACTGATAAAACTGGAAAGGAAACGAGGGATATTAATATCACACGTATCATGGATATCTCTCGTATCATTGTTGTTGCTGCCCCATCACAGGTTCAGGTCCAAGATCCGATTGATCTAGAGCACAGTGACTCCCAGACACCAGTGACTCCTCAGGTTACAGTGGCCCCCACTTCCACTTCCGAGCCTGCTTCTCAGTCCACCACTGTCCAGCCTGCCATCACCATTCCTGCTGTCTCGAAGCTTGGTCTACTGGCTCAGCATGCCAATGCCAAAGTAGATCAGCTTTTGAAGACATTGCCAGATCTAATAAAAAAAGCCCTGACGCCCATGCAATCCTCAGTGACGGCCCTCCAACAGCAATAGTCAAAATATGAGGATCGTCTACAACAACTTGAGTTGAGGGTGGAGAAGATAGAGCGGGGTGAAGTTAGTGGGTTGCCTGGCCTCAAGAAGGAGGTTGCTTCTACGAAGACCGAGCTCCAAAAGATGCAGAACTTGGAGTTCGATCTATTATTCCCCTTTCCCACAGATGGTGATCAGGTGACAGGCATAGCACCTCCGGACTTAGGTCTTGACTTCACTGCATTGATGACTAATACTGCCCCTTCTACTGCCGGAGCTTCCCAACCTAAAGCCCCTCCAGCCCATATAGTGATCCATTCTGGGGAGGAGTCCGGAGGTTCTGGTAAATCAGAAGATGAGGAGGAAGATGGGAGCGAGGATGAGGAAAGTTCTGGATATTCAAGCGATGATGGCCCTCAGGATAAAGGAAAGCAGATTACGGATGCCTCTGTCGAGGATGCTATTATTGAGGAGGCTGCTATTGCATAAGTGGAACAAGTAGATATGCAAACAACGATCCAGCGGTCTCTAGTAGACATGGCCAGCCCAATAGCTCCATCAGTCACCACGCCATCAGTGGGCGAGAGTAGCAGCTCACAGGCTCCAACACCAGTTCCAGCTCCAACTCCAACTCCTGCTTTGGACCAGCCTGAGAGCATTACTCCACTAGGAGAGGTCACTCCTCAGACCGAGCTCTCATCGGTCCCAGTTTCCACATCTAAGGGTGACCCCTCCAGTACTCAGCCAGCTACTGACTCCCATAGCACTTAGTTTGCCTCAAGGAGCCCCCCTCAAACTCATCTCTCTGTTTTTATGCATTGGGGACAATGCATGTTTTTAGTTGGGGGTAGAGGGTAGCATTGTAGATATTTTTGTGATATTGGAAACTGTTGTACATATGCATATCTTTATGTTACAATCAGACTCTTGTACTTATGTGTATTTTGTGTTCTGTATATATTAGTATGACTTCGGTACATGAGTTGTGTTATGAAATTCGTGATGATGTTAATATTAGTGTTTGTTTTGTGTTCATAATAGCGTTGTGTAAATATGATACCGTTGTCCATATAAAAGAAAAACAACAAAAACAAGTAGATAGTGATTAGGAATCAATTCCTCTTGGTTTTTTTTTCTCCCGGTTAAATATGATACAGTTGTCCATATAAAAGAAAAACAACAAAAACAAGTAGATAGTGATTAGGAATCAATTACTCTTAGTTTTTCTTCTCCCGGTTCTTTTCCAAGGGTGTAATAGTAGAACCAGGATCGTAGAATGAATCATTTTGACCGGTTTGGTGTAATTGCCTAGTATCAAGCATATGTGTTTGTACATAGCATATACCCTTCCACATATAAAAAAAATATTGTTTTTGTCGACTTTTCCCGATGATGGATAGATTGACAACTTTTTTAAGGGAATTAGTCTTTGTGATCAACTTTGTGAACTTGAGGCTCGCTCTGTGACTCTATAGCGACCTAGAGTTATACATGTGTCTATGATAAAAGTCTTGAGTTGCCAAGTGTTGACTCGAAAGCGTCAAATTATGTGAATGAAACAGTTCCTGTACCATGTGTGTGTGAGTTCTCTGTGTGTATATAACTCTCGTGTTTACTTCTATCATCTAGAACTTGCCCGGTTGGTTTTTCAATGCTAATGATAGTATGTTTGGTTGGAGGGATGATCTTAGGCATTCTTTGTCTTATTTTCTAGACCTCTGTAGCCTTTCAAGCCGACCTATACATAAATAATATCACTAGTACCCAATTTGAGCCTTTAAGCCTTTTCTTTGGCCAACTCATTACAAACCTCTCCTTTTTTTTGTAAAATAATCCCCTCTCTTGAACCCGTCCCTCCTTTAACATTGAGAACGAGGCTAATAGCCTAAGTTGGGGGGTGGTGTCGCAGTGGAGATTGGTGAGGTTGTACGTTGAGTTAGTACCACATGCCTCAAAAGTGTTTGTTTTAGATTATTCAAGCTCCAAAAGAGAAAAAAAAACAAGAGAAAGATTTGTGTACAAAAAAAAGAAGAGAAAATATGTGTATGTATATAAAGTATGGAGCCTTGAATAAAATTAGAAGAGGTATGTAAGGTAGTTCTATATTGGAAACTAGACGCAAATGAGGCCATGAGGGTTTGAAAAGAAGCAAAGTAAAAAAAAATGGAAAATTGTGAGTAGTGTTCAAGGAGGGTGAAGTCACTTGTACCCAAATGTCTATCCAACCCTTCCCGAAACATACATTACAAGCTTAAAGAGTCCTTATGAGACCTCCAACCAAATATTATTGAATAAGCGGTGAATTAAAATAAGGGCAAGCTTATGGTATGAAATGTTGTAACACTTGAAGTTCTTTCTGAGAGTGAATGTATTTGTAAACTGTCCCTTTTTGTTGTCCTTGTAAATATTGTGATTTTGGGACCTTCTTTCTAGTGAGGGTACATGAACTGTGGAGTTAAACAAAAGTTGAGGAGTCAAATGCAATTGCACTCAGCCGAGGGTAACATTTTGTCGCAATGTCTGAGGCTTAAGGTTCACAAGTTGATTAGTTTTCCTTGTATATACTATCAGTTCAGGAAGGGTAAAACAATTATAGATGCATGCTTGAAGTACTAGCAATGAACACCACCCGTAGTCATTATCGTTTCATGTTTTGTAAATAAAGTCTAGAATAGGCTAAGTTTGTTTTAGTTGCTTGAGGACAAGCAAGAGTTTAAGTTGGGGGTGTTGATGTGCCGGAGAATTTCGGCACATTTCAATACTAATTGCTTAGATTTTAGCTTGTTTTAATGCAATTATCTCCGTTACTTATGTAGTTTTGTTGTTTCTACAGTACATAAAGACTAAGAACCCAAGAACATGGAAATGGAAGCAAAAAGATAAGAAAAGAGCAAAATGTAGCAAAAATGCTGGTCTGCGATACACTATGCGATCGCAGATCAGACATGCGAGCCGCAGAATGCACGTCAAATCGCAGACAAAAGCAGAGATTTGGGTTAAATCTCAAGTCAAGAATGCGGTCCATTATGCGACCGCAGAACCAACATGCGAGCTGCAGAGTGAACCGCAAACCAACCATGAAGGTCACTGAAGGACGAAGATGCGATGTAAAATGCGATTGCATTTCTGCAATGCGATCCGCATAATTGGAATGCGAAGAAGACCTGTAAACTAGGGTTCCAGTCTGCGATGAGGATGTTCAAGATGCGAACCGCATACGTGCTCTGCGACAAGAATGCGATTGTATATCAGACCTGAAAGGGCATTTTTGTTTGTTTTCTATCTCGATTTTGAGTCCACTATAAATAGTTTTATGATGTCTTTGTGGGCTCATCTGGTCTAGTCTTTGAACCACATTCCAAGACATTAATATTCATCACTTTTGGAAGCTTTTGGGTGAAGATTCTCTACTTTGTAAGCTTTTATGACATTAAATATTCTTTGGTTTTTGTATTATAGTATGAGTAGCTAACTTTAAATACTAAGGTTGTGGACCCTAAATGGGTGTTATACTAATGGGTGTTTAACATTGAATATATATATAATGGTTGGTTGATATTTATTTATTTCTCATTCTTCATTTATCGTTGGTGGTTGCAAACATTAACAAGTGCCATTAAATTCTTGCTTTGCTTGGGAAAGTGGGTTAGAATTTGGTAGAAGTAAATATCAATGACTCAAGGCTTTAAACCTTGTTTAATAGAATCGCTTAGGAATAAGTGGGTTTTACTTGGTATATATTGATGGTTCTAAATTGCAACTCTTTTATATTTGGGAAAATTATAAAGAGGAAATACTACTCAACTATTGGGAAATATTGGGTAGTCACTTAGACATCATTTGCATATCAAAAGAACCTTCCATTAGAAATATATCATATTAACACCGATAAGCATTACACTCCATTAAAGGGGACACAACCTTGGTTTCTTTAATCCAATTAATTACTCTATAAATATTCCAATTAGTTGATACTTTCAAACAAACTCAATTCATACTCTTGTTACTATAAAACCATTCTCTTTTTACTGTTAACCGAATAGAGATACGACTTTAGTCGAGCAACACTATAAGAGTAACCTTTTCACACCTATTCCCTGTGAGATTCGACCCCAACCTTGTTGGGTTATTATATTAGACACCGATCACCTTACACTATTTATTAAAGTGTAATTTGAGCGTATCAATAACCGTGATGTTCCATCGTTTCACCTCTCCTGAATCGTTCAAAGCATTGTCGCTTCTTATTCTTCAAGGCAATAATGTTGCCACCGGTCCAGCTCCCAAGGATGCATTGAATGCGCCTACCGATACGTCTTTCGAAGACAATAATGGTGCAGTCAATTATGTTGCCACCCTTTCTATAAATGAGAGCCTCCTGGAACAAACTTTTTATCCAAGTGTCTTCCAATATCTTTCCATCCTTTTTTCTCACCATCCTCATCCATTGCTACCTATAATGTTTGAGGCCCATGGCCTTAAGATTACATGGCGGCGTTCTCATCGGCCACGTCATTGCCTTTTTCCTATGTTCGTCCCTACCGAGCGAGATCACATTAACTTATTGTTGTTGTTGTTGTTGTTGTTGCTGCTGCTGTCATCGTTGGCTCGAGATGAGGAGATAAAGAGGCCGATTTCCTCCGACTCAGGGAAATGTTTGGACTCTACACCGCTGCTCAGGAGGGGTGTTCGGACTCTACACAAGTATTTCTCACCTCCCCCGTCTACCCGGTGCGGGCCTCACTCATCTTGATTTCTGTGGAGTGAGGTGGTACTATCTACTAACTGTTACATCCCGCACCAATGTGATGTCTCAAGAAGTGGCTTTACAATAGTGGTGTTGGCAAGACCCATACTAGCCAGATTTTTCACCTAGCCACTTCTTCGTCCCCTTATGCTTCTTCTGCGTCACTTTCCTTTTTTCCATCACTTTCCTCTTCTTCATCTTCGTCCTCGAAGATATCATTCTGGAGGACTGAGATGAGACCCCCGAGGAGCTGGCGGTCGAAAACATTGCTGTCGAGGATTAACCCTCGAGCATGGATTAGACTCCAGACTTTTCTTGCATATGTCCCTTTTTTGCTTCTTTGTTTTTGTGTAAGGACCCCTCGTGGACTTTTGTAATCATATGAAAGGACCCCTCGCGAGCTTTTGTAATCGAATGTTTATGAATGAAAAATGTTTCTTTAATTTATCTCTGATGCATACTATTTTCCCTTTATCTATGGTTGTGTAGACTCTGAGTGCATGACCCCATTGGTTGGTGCAAATATCGAGCCGGGGTTGGACTGATGAACTCAGGTCTTCAGGACCCTGACTTCGAGTTGAATGAGAGTAGGGCTTCGAACCCCCAAATGGAGACTTAGCCTTTAGACCCTGTGATAATCTTTGAGGTGGGATTCGCTCGGAAGCTCGAGAATAGAGACTGCCTTTAGGCTTTCGAGAATAGTCCCCGAGTAGGGGTTTGCTCAAACTCGGGCCGTTTGGAAACTTGTCTTGAACTTAGTGTAGATAGCCTTAAGACATTATAGATAGACCCCGGATGAGGGACTGCCCGGGTTTAGGTGGTACCCCGAGGCCAAGCCCGTATGAGTATAGTTTTAAGTGTTTATTTTCTCCTCGGGAGGAGCCTTCGAAACCGGGTACCATCTCGAGTCTTGTAATGACATCGATGCCCCTTGGAGAGATCCTCGAGATCGGGTACAATCTCGGGACTGGCTATGATTCCAATGGCTTTCTGGAACCTAACTTCTTTTTTATGGAGGTCCTCGAGATCGGGTAGCATCTCGGGATTGGCGATGATTCCAATGGCTTTCTGGAGCGTAACTTCTTTTTGATAGAGGTCCGCGAGATCGAGTACCATCTTGGGACTAGCAATGATGCCAATAGGTTTTTGGAGCCTAACTTCTTTCTGATAGAGGTCCTCGAGATCGAGTACCATCTTCGGACTTGTTTGGTGTGGTGGTCTCCGACCCCGAAACATCATACGGCGTTCATCAAATGGACAACACGGCTGCAAAGTGACCAAGGCGATCTTGCTGGAACATCTTCCCACAGTGATTTCGGCCAGCATTTTAATCGGCCTCTGAGGCAGGCGGATTGTCACTGCTTTTTTCATATATATGGTTGTTTCTGCCCTTTTGGAGATTCCACCATTCGGAGTAGTTACCCTTCTTTTTCTTGCGTTAGGCCTTTCGCTATTTCATCATTAATGTTCTTGCCTAAATTCTTGCTCCAGTTCTCTAATTTTGTTGTAGTCATGACGGCTACATCAAGACCCGTTCGGCAGGGAGGAGAGAGTTCCGCCCCCGGATCTCGCCTTGTTGGCTCGGGTCATTTTGCTTTGAGAGGGGACTTTTCGTCAGAAAAGTGCCCCGATACTCAGAACCAATGGGAGCATACCTTGAAGTTTACTTCTTCGACATGAGAGGGACACCTTGAGTCGGTGAGGAAAGACTGTGGATGGGGGGGGGGAAGGTAGTACTGCAAGTACCTTCCCCGGTAATAGTATTATGGACCGTGCCGAGGGGTTTCTGAATGTATTTACATATCCTTTCACACTAGGCCCCTTTGATAGGAATGTGCTTGACTTCTGTCGAAAGTATCAGGTTCCTTAGCCTAGATTCATCTGTCCCTTTGGCAGATAGTGTTGATGGTGAGGTTCTTTGCGGAGAAGGCAGGGCTTGAATTTACTCTTAGCCATCTCATCAGGCTATATCGGCCCTTTCATCACCTAGGTCTGCTAACCTTACTATGCCGGTCAACCACGCCTTTCTTTGTTGATGATGAAGAAGACGGGGGTCAGGAGTGGTTGAGTCGATTCGTCCGAACACAAACTATTGATATTATCCCCGTGGAGTTTATGCCATTCCCTGAGGAATGGAATTATGCACGTAATTGGTATACTCGTGCCTTCGCAGTTTTTCAATTATGGCGAAGGTGTGTTCCATAAATGTGCCCTCTTTTCCTTTTCTACAGCGATTTCATAGATGTTGGGTGAAGTTCCCGAGCTACCGAATTGGGTTCGGAAGTTAGCGACCCACTCGACTTACGGCGAGCATAAGTGGTGGGCATTATCTACGGATAGGTAGGAGGCAAAATACCACGGTATATGTTGTGCAATCTGTTACCTTCCCTTCTTTTAGTAGGAAAATCACTTTCTCTTTCTGCGTATTAACCCTGTTATTGTAGGTATCGGGGAGCCTTCTAAAGCAAGGCCATGCCTGGGGAGGAGGGAAGAAGGATCGCTATCTTCTGGGCCAAAGAATGATAACAATAAGTAAGAAATACATTTGCAGGGCGATGATGCTCGAAGTAAGGCGAACCAGGACCGGGGGCTCGGAGTGGAAGTATTGACTAAGCTTGTCGCACCCGTGATTTTTGGTTTTTGAGTGGCAGTTTATCCTTTGCTGTCATCATCTTTTTCCATTAGAGGTACTTCGAGGGATAATCGAAACCTAGGATCATATGCACCGAGCGACCGTTTCTAGGCCGAGGTCGACTCTTTCGAAGCTGAGGAAGCTAGGTTAGCAGATGTGCACTCGACCTTCGAGGAAGCACATCTGCTTCACTATATGGTGAGTTTTTGGCACATTCCTTTCGAGTTTGGCGCCTTCCCTTTCTTACTGAGATTTCTTTTGTAGGCCTTCAACAAGCTTAAGTCCGAGCTACTTTGCCGTAAGGCCAAGCTGCGGAAAGCTCTGGATGAGGAGAAATCTCTTAGGCTCCTTTGCGATGAAAGGGAAGTCGAGTTGGCATATTTATGGTATGAGTCGAGTCAGAGCTCGAATTGTGAGAGCTACTTAAAGGAGCAGGTAGTTTTTGTTCCGAGCAAGTGTGTGTTCCTCCTTCTAACTCCTAAAGCTAATGTTTCGTTTATTTCAGTTGTAGAAAAAGGCGGAGGGCTTGGAGCACCTTCGAGACGAGGTTAGCCGAGTCAAGCGCAAGTATGATGAGTTAAAGACTCAGGCGGACGTTCAGACTTCGACGGAGAAGGGTGCTCTGGCTAAAGCTTCCGCCCTTGAGGTTCAACTTCGCTTAGCTCGTGATAACAACTTGGTTCGAACAGATAGGATTATGAAGCTCGAGACTAAGCTCTCAAAGATAAAGGTTGAGGTTGTGGATGCCCGAGATGAAGCTGTAATGAGCCGAACTAAGGCTGACTAGAAAGTGGAGGTCTATTTGAAGGATGTTGCCGACGCTCAAGCTAAGCTGAGAAAGATACTTGACCGCGAAGATAGGAGCAAAGAATACGCTCGGTGTAAGTCCTGGAGGAAAATCCTCGAGGAGATCCATGCTAGGGGATTTGACCTCTTAGAAGAGTTGACGTGAGTGAGGGTGGACGAGCGTGGTGCTCGGTTACTTTTGTCTAATGCCGAGGATAGTGAAGATGAGGTCGACGGACCATAACCCCCAAGGGGGACGTAGATTTTGCTTTCTGATTCTGTATATAGCATTTTCAAAGCACGTTTGTAAATGGAGCTTGTATTTTTCCACATGTATGTGTAAAGAGGAAACCTCACAGTTTTGCTTTTCTTGCATTTCTTTTTGCCTTGATTTTAGCCAAATGAACTGGTCTTTGGGTTGAGGGTAATCCTTAGATTCACGGTGTGGCTTTGAGGCTCGTTGAGCTGGCCCATATGCTCTTACGCGCTCGGTCGATGCGACCTTTATGTATAAACTGGCGATAATGGCTCTTACGCTTTTGCTTTTAGGCATATTTAGATCAATTGTTTTGGGCTCAGTCCCCGAGTCGGGCATCGACTCAAGCTCATTTGACCCTCAAGTTGTTGAATTTTAGGCTGGCGACAGTGGCTCTTACGCTTTTAGTCGATGCGACCTTTTAGTGCAAGCTGGCGTTTGAGCTCTTACACTATTGTTCTTAGGCATATTCAGTTAACTGTTTTGGGTTTAGTCTCCGAATCGGGTTTTGACTCGAGCTCATTTGACCCTCAAGTTTTTGAATTGCAAGCTAGCCCTTTAGGCTCTTATGTGTCGGGTCGGTACGACCTTTTATATATGTGGCCTGGCGACAATGGCTCTTATGGATTGGGTCGATGTGAACTTTTATGTATGTAGGCTGGCGACTGTGGCTCTTACGCCTTGGGTCGATGCAGCCTCTAATATAGGCTTTAATTTTCCCTCGTTAAGGACCTTTTGAAATAATGTTTGCCCGACTCTTCGACGGTTTAATAAAAAAACTCGATTGTGAGTCATTATATGGCGATGATCGAGCACTCAGGAGGTTTGGCTCGGAGGTTGACGTCTAATCCTTTTGCCGCCGCAAGGCTGGCTAATCGTACGCAGCAGGCTCGAATACCCCTGGTTCTGGAAGGCACATGAGTCTGAACGCTATGTTGAATGTGCGACCTCAAGACAGTGTTTAGGAGCTGACGTAGTCGAAGCTTTTTTGCCTATGTTGAGGGTACCTTGTTTAATCAATTCTTTCCGAAGTATATTCGAAGTAATTGAAGGCTTGTGATTTATAGCGACGGTCGGGCGTCCTTGAGTCATGTTAGTTTGGCTGGTACAACTTTGTGACCGGAGTCATTTGTATTTGGTCGGAGCCTTTAAGTCTCGAGTGAAGTAGTTTCAGCGTCTATATCGAGGGTATGCAATTTTAGGGGTCTTACAAGTTTGATATATAGCCGAAACTTTGAGATTAGATTTATTCCTTTAGTAAAGTCTTACAAGTTCTACATGCCTTTGAGGTCTTACAGTTTTGGTTACTTGGTACAAGTATGGTTCATGGCTTGCTTGAGGTCATACAGATATTGATGTTGCCTTATATAGGTCTTACGAGATCGAGGCTGCTTGCATGTGGCCTTACGGACTCGGGTTTTGATAAGTCGATGGAGATGGCGGTTGACGCAGTTCCCGATTCGTCAAGGGTTTCTTGGCTCGGGAGCCATTACTTGTGAACTTGGTGTTGCCTCATTGAGGGCCTATGATTTTGGAGTCTCCGACCTGGAGGTCGTGTAGCCTTGAGTTTTTGACGCCAGTCCCCGAGTGTTCGGGATGTTTTTGGCTCTGGAGTTATTTTGTGATCTCGTTATTGCTTTACGAGGGCTTATGAGTTAGGAGCTCCGACCCGAGGGTTGCATTGTTTCGAGTTGTTGACGCCAATCCTGAGTGTTCGGGGCGCCTTTCGGCTTTTGAGCCATTTTTTGCAAAAATATCAAGTTTCCTTGAAATGCAAAATGCTTTTTGGAAGTATTCTTTGATTACTTGGTACAATTATACGTGTTTTTGTTGATGCAGGCTCGGTTGTTCTATGCGGACATGGTTCATTCGACCATTTGGCCCGGTACATTACTTTCCTATTGAGCCCCTATTTGGCGTATCTTGGCTTCTCCGAGTAGGTGACCTTCCAGGGGGATGGGCCCCAGCATTTGAGGTTGGTTGCAAAAGAAGCCTTGAATACTTGTTGGATCTTCCTTAGGTAGCATATAGATGTTGCCTCGTTAAAAACCTTGCCGGTAAAACCGTTTTTGGGATAAAAACTCAGTCGAAGGAAAAGAGTGCAACGCATGCTTTTTGAACCTAAGGCCTTCGAGTTGGAGAGTGCTTTGGCAATTTCGATCGGATACCTGCACTCAGATCAGCGTAGAATATAATTGAAAAAGAGAGGATACGGTCATACCTTAGTGTAGAACATGTCGGCGATGTTTTGAGCCCTATTATGTTTCAATCACCTGTGATGAGAATGCGGTACGGTCCTCCACTTTGCTTAGTCGGGGATAGCTGAGAGTGCAATTTGTTATTGCTATTTTACTGTTTGCTTATCCTTCGGCTCCTTCGAAGGTGGAGGTACCGGTGTCGAGGCCACATCGTGTACTGCAAACATTTCTTTTGACGTATGTTGTTCCCCGTAGACGGTCTTAATCCCATCCTTTGTGGGGAATTTCATCAGATGATGGAGGGTGGACGGTACTGCTCTCATACAGTGTATCCACGGCCTTCGGAGTAAGACGTTGTGCCTCATGTCTCCCTCGATGACATGGAATTTGGCATTTTGGGTTGTGTCGGCCACGTTGACTGGAAGGGTGATTTCCCCTTTCGTTGTTTCACTATCCATGTTGAATCCGTTGAGGACTCGAGAGGCGGGTATGATTTGGTCAAGCAGTCCGAGCTGCTCTACCACCCTCGACCTGATAATGTTGGCCGAGCTGCTTGGATCCACAAGTAAACGTTTAATTTCAAACGTATCCACAAGAAAAGAAGTTACTAGTGCATCGTTGTGGGGCTGAGATAGAGCCTCGCATTTGCTTCTTCCTGGAGGGGGATGTTTTCGTTCTCTTGACCGCGGGTTCCTACAATAGAGCCCGAGGAGGCTCCTAGTCGGTCATTGCGGGGTATGTTACGCCTCGGGGTGTTTCTCTTATCGTTGTTGTATGGCTAGTACCCTTCCTTATTAGGCTTTGGCTCCTTCGCCAGAAGCCTGCTTGGGTATACCAAGCCCGAGGGGGCTCCTAGTTGGTCGTCCTTAGCCCTGATCTTTGACTGGTATCGGTTGTGGATGTCCGACCATGTCACAACGGGATACTCGACCAAGTTCTATTTCAGCTGCCTTAAAGGCACCGAGCTTCGTTCATTCAGTCCTTGAGTCAAGGCCTATACCACCTAGTCGTCTGAGACTGGTTGTAGTACCATCCGTACCATTTGAAAGCGAGATATGAACTCTCGCAGCATCTCGTTCTCCCTCTTCTTGATCTTGAAAACGTCAGACTTCCTTGTCACTACTTTGATGGCACCGGAATGTGCCTTTATGAAAGAACCTGCTAGCATGGTGAATGAGTCAATAGAGTTAGGATCTAGGTTGTGAACCACATCATGGTCCCCTTCGAGAGTGTTTCCCTGAACTTCTTTAGTAAGACGGACTCGATCTCGTCGTCCTTTAGGTCGTTGCCCTTCACTGCGCAAGTGTAAGTAATAACATGCTCATTGGGGTCTAAGGTCCCATTGTACTTTGGAAGGTCTGGCATTCTGAACTTCTTTTGAATGGGTTTCAAAGCCGCTTCCTCTGGGAAAGGCCTTTGTATGAACTTCTTAGAATCCATACCTTTCAGGATTGGGGGTGCGCCCGGAATTTGGTCGACCCTAATAGGTCTCGACCTTTTTGTCGTTGTCTTCTATGTTCTTCTCACCCGATTAGATCCTCTTTGGGAGGTCCTCGAGCATCTTTACGATGGTGGGGTCGGCAGTCAACTCGTTGTTGCTTGACCTCTTCAGTACCTGCTTGGCCAGGAGAGCCGTCCCCATCGCTACCATGGTGGGAGTTTTTTGGTGACTTTACAGCTGAGCAATCGCTAGTTGTTGTGGCTGCAACATTTTAAAAATAATGTGAAGGCTAACCTCCCGTTCTTCCCTAGCTGGGGTTTCTAGAGCTTTTTGTTGGTTTCCTTGGTGCACGCTCCTGTTTGTGTGGGAGCTTACATTGACGTGTTGAGCATCGCGTGAGACCGCATCCACGAAAATTGGTTCTGGTGCATTCTTAGGGTTTCGTGGTGATACACCAACACCTGGAACATCTACACCATTTTCTCCGTAGTTCTCAAGATTGTTGTTCACTGAGTTAGACATTTCGACCTGAAATCAAAGATCTTGGGCAAGAAAAAGTGTAAAAGATAACTTGCGTTATGTAGTTAAACCAGCAAGAAAATAATCACTATTATTTTTAGCTGCACGATGGGCGCCAAACTGTTTACCGTGAAAATAGTAATAACAATTAAATTTGATTTAGTGGTTCTAAAAATACTTGATCTATTTTTATGCTAGTGGTTAGGCAGTTGATGCTATGTGAAAGATTTAGAAATGAAATAAGAGCTTAAAAATGAGATGTTAACCAAATAGAGTTGCTGCCAATCGGGGCCTCGAGCTTTCCTATTCAAGGGCCTCAGGGTCGAGTCTGAAGCTCGGCTGGGAGCTATCAAAGGTGGTCGATGGGTACTAACAATTATAAATAAATCAAAGACGGCTCTTTATGGCCAATAATAAGCAATAAATGATGAACAATAATCAGAACACAATAAATATGAGCAATAAATAAGATAACAAGACCAAGAGAATGTGTTAGGGAGCAGAGAGAATGTTCTAGTATATTTAGTATGGAGCAACAGATGTTTACAAAATGACAAGGATCCCCTTTATATAAGAGGGGATATCCCAACATAGTACAAGTGCATTTATTACAAAGATAAGGAGATGGGACACCTAGTTAATGCCACGATACGGGCTCAGACTAGCCTGACAGATTTTGTTGGATATAGCTTCACACCTTGAGAACTTCCCATTCTTTTCCCATAACTGTAAGTCTCACACTGTCTCGAGGTCGAGTGTCGATGGCCCTCGAGGGATGAAACTCGACCATGATTTCGAGCCTTCGAGGCGGTCATAACGATGGAAAATTAGACCCTCCGATTTTGCCGTATACAAAGGTCAAATCTTTAATCAGAAGCCCAAAATCGGCCAAAAAGCCAAACTGGCGCTCGTACCTCAGAACCCGACAAAACTCATAAAATCCAACAATTTATTCAATTATGAGTCCAACCATACTAATTTCATCAATTTCAACTCTGAATCATTGTTCAAAACTCAATTACTCACTTTAAAAAAGTTTTTGATAAAAATCCCCAATTTTCAAATCAAAATATGGATTAATTCAAAAATGAACTTCTATGATCATATTAAAATACAAAAATTATAGTTAGATACTGACTCCCAAATCACAATCCGGTTGCTCTCCTAAGTCCGAAATCACTCAACGGAGCTAATGGAACCATCAGAAATCCAGTCCGAGGTGAAATACTAAAAGGTCAAACTTTGTCAAACCTTTCAAATTAAAAGCTTCCAGCTGAGAATCATTCTTCCAAATCAATTCCGAATAACCTAAAAACCAAAACTGATGATTCACATAAGTCATAATATATCATACGGAGCTACTCATGCCCGAAAACTTACGAGTGAAGTGCAATTGCTCAGAACAACTGATCGGGTCATTACATCCTCCCCCACTTAAACATATGTTCGTCCTCGAACGTGCCCAGATTTATTCTCAAAGCCATCAAACCGCCGTGTAACCTTGCCGTGCACATACCCGGGGAAGATTCCATGTCACCTATACCATATAGGTCTGATAACACAACATAATTAAAATTTCTTAATCCAACCTAACCCATAAGTCTTAGAACCCAATTTCCAGCATCCGGAATTTTCTATAAGATCAGAATCTCACTTCTATACACTATATAAGTATGAACAAGCTGTATCAAACTATATTTGTAACCAAGATGTAATCACATGATATACCTCAAAACTCAAGTACTCATAACGATAATTTCTAATTACACTAGCTGCTCAAAACAATCCAATGCCGGTAATAAATCCCATATCAAACAAAGCCTAGTCCTAAAACCTTTGTATATTGCCAATGATGAAAGAAACACATAGAAACTCATAACCTTTCGTTAGATCAACAAATCATGGAGCTCTCTCTCTTTCGACAAGGACTATAGCAAATTTCTAAGCCGACTTTCAATATTATTCTTCTAACCACAATGTAATCAATTCCGCTAGTATCCATTCTGGGTCCAATGGCCTCATCTCATCTGACACGACCACTCTAGTGACATGACACAACCTGTGCAATCCGTGCACCAATAAGCAACATTCCGAATATACTCAAACATGGAAAATGATTCAAACAAGAGAAACGTCCCGCAAGCTCAACGGGTAACCAGATCGAATTGCTAAGAACCCATCACATACCGCAGAACCAAAACAGACAAATCTAACATAAAGGATCATACCTCAATATAACTCATCTACAATGCGTAATCCATCCAAACGCTGATCCATGTTATATACCTTGAGCCACCCTATTCAAAATTAATAACCAGACGAAATTCAATATCATGCACCCAAAGTGCATTACCATAACCACGGAGAAGCAAATGACACAACGCCACAAAAAACCCCAAAAGAGCATAACCAATACGCCATCAACCAAGCTGTAATACCCCGTAAATTTGAATCGGTTGTGGATGCATTAAATGAGTATTAATATGATGGTAATCAATTTGTTATGATAATTAGTATAAGAGGCATATCATAAGTGATTTAGGGCCCAATTAGAGACTTATGTCTTAGCCAAGTCGGAAAATTACGTGATAGACTAAAATTCCAAATAAGTGCGCATAAGACCATACTTTCGACGAGCATATCTACAGATATATAAGGTGTTAGATGATGAAAAACCTATCAAATGAAATGTCTTTGAGTCTAGTTTCTAACTCTTTAAATCGTTCATCATTTGGACTTTCCTACAAGAAGTTATGATCAAATTATCAAAGGCTAGCGGAGGACTGCGCGAATGCGAAGCATCCGAGGCCGCGTCCGAAAAGAGGGGATGGCAATGAAGTGCTGCCATAGAATCCGCGTAGAATCCGATATCCTGAGCGTAAGACTGCTTGGATGCGAAACATCCACGTTCGCGTTCAAAATATGGGCTTATAAACACGATTTCGTGATTTATTTTCCCCATTCTATTTGGACGACCCTTGGGGTTCTTCTTCACTCACTCAAGAGCACCAACTCCTTCCCTCTTCTAGGCAAGCAATCCACATTAGCTTGGTGTGAAATTCCATCATTTCTACAATAGTAGTGATGAAATTTACACATAGCATATATAGATCTTCAAGAGATTTCTTCAAGAACTCGAAGGAGGTTTTTGTAAGATTTCTTCCAAAAAGGTAATCCTACACCCTTAGACTTACATGTATGGATTTATTAAGGGAATATGAGTATGAATAAGTAATAGAACTCTTGGTATGGTGATTGGAAACCATTAAATTTCCAATTTAATTACATAACTATGGTAGAGATAGGATAGGTGATTATTTAATGGAACTTTGTTGGTTGGCTGTGGATGGATGGTCACATATGTGATGTTGGAAGTTATAATATGCCTAAATGGCTTAAGTTATGGAATTTTTTACTAATATTTGTTCCATTGGATGTTGTGGATCATTATAGTATCACTAAGGGGCGAAATTTAGATATGTGAGGCTTACTCTCTTTACGTTTGGGAATGCCTATAATTATCTCTATGTCCCATTCATTATGACTATTACTAGTTTCCTTAGAAAGTAATTATTCCTTAGTTCCACGAATAGTCATAGAACTTCTATTCTCTAGCTTCATAACTCATTTATGACTTTCATTCTAAACATTGTGAAATCGGTGCATAATCAATATAGACTTTGGTTTGATACCCATGAGTCTCAGTCTAGATTACTCAGCATGTCATAAACAATTGAAGTTTCAGTTTTCATAATCAGCTTATGAATACATGTATCAGTCTAGTTCTATTTAGCATTTGAGTATCGTGTAACTCATTATGATTCAGTATTTCAGTATCATGTACTATAGTATGATACTTAGTTCCTCATTTTAAATTCCTGAATGTTGTATACGTATACTTGGGCCCGAGGCCGCAGTTTGTGCACATATATATTGGGCCTGAGGCCACAGTTTAATATTCAGATAAACAGGTTGTTCATCATTCAAAAGTGGGAGTATTCATATCCTTACTTCTTTTGTTCAGTTCATTTATCAACTATCATTTCAGTTATCAGTTATCAGTTATCAGCTATCAGTTATCATTTCAGTTTCAGTTTCAACAATTACAATTTCAGTTATCAATTATAAATTCTTAGTTATCAGCTCGGCAGTAGTTTCAGTATTTATAATTCTTTCTTTCAGTTGCTTCACATACCAGTGCAATTCAAAAGTACTGATGTCCCTTTTTGCTCGGGGCCTGCATCTCACGATACGGGTGCTGATTTACAGGTTGACGATTCAGAGCGCTAGGATTCTCGTACCAGCTATTTGGTGATCCCAAACTCTTTCAGGGCATTATCATTACTTTACAGTCTTTTAGTATTTACAGATAATCAGTGTTTTCAGTACCCCAATAGAGGCTTCATAGACTAGAGTAATAGTTAGACAGAGTCACAGGCTTTTTATGTTAAGCAATGTTGGCTACAGACATGTTTCAGACTTGTATTAGTGTTTCCACACTTTGATTTTTATCATTCGGACTTTTAGTATATCAGCATGTATTAGTTTATCTTCCGTATTTTGTATGTTATGATATCGCATGTTGATTCAGCCAGCCAGTTGGTTCGCTCGGTCACATGTAGTCAAGCACCGAGTGTCGTGTTACGTCCAGGCCTAGGTTCGGAACATGACAAAGCTTGTATCAGAGCATTAGGTTCAAGTGTCCTAGGGAGTCTATGAAGCTGTGTCTAGTGGAGTTTCCTTTATATGTGTGTGCCGACCATGCATATAAATGGTTAACTACCAAAACATTCAAGATTATCTCTTTTTTTTACTCTAGATCGTGTCATGAAACTTTGAGCAATAGGTAACCTTCTGTTCCTATCGAATTCAAAGACGTATCGAATGCCCAATCAATGGGTAGGAAAACCCAAGGTGCTTGAGAGGATTATCACCTATTGGGGTATAGTTATGCAGGACATGTTGGTAACACATGAGAATTGAGAGGATGTTGAAAGTGGGATGCAATGGATAGCAGTACAAATTAGAGCATAACCTTATCAGAAAGTACAAAAGCAGACACTATATTTTATGGTTATCAATTTAACTCAGTTACCAGTTATACAGTCTTTCAGTTAGCGGGTTTATAGTTATTCAGTATTCCAATTATTTTTTATTCAGTTACCAAATCTCCAATTTTAAGCGTATCCAACAGCAAAAGAAAATGTAAGAACACTGATTATACTGAAATCGTCACATGTTTTAGGTCTGTGAGGCACCGAGTGTCGTGTTACGTCCAGGCCCAGGTGGGCGTGACACAAGCAATACCTGATACTCTTCTCGCTTAAATTCTGCTATAAGACCCCAATAGAACCGTACCATATGTGCATATAACCAATGAATCACAACTCCTTGTAGCATAGAACGATAACTCGCAGTTCATTTCAGAACACGAATGAGCTCAATAATAACCTAATGGAACATCCCTCAACTATAGTAGTATGGAGCCAACCAATCCGACTCAGTGTAGAATACACACCCTAATTGGGCATACCAATAGACCCTTGAATCAGCTCTAGACACCTACAAATAGATAAATAACCCTCTGAAGATCCACAATGACACAACAATAACACATACCATCCTCTGACTAGCTTTGGCCATATTTTCACGGTCCACAACCATGAAACAATCTACTCATGAGAACTCCCTGTCTCCAAATCCATAGCACACACGAATCACCGTATCTGATCCCAACTTCACCGCCCGAAAATCTAACATATCTCTAATAAACGGTCATCCTACGAGGAATACTTCTATAATTCTTCTGTTCCACAAAGCAAAATTTGAATATCAGCAGTCGACCAACTAGGAGAGGGCCACAATACCAATGAAGTATTCATAAATCAAAACGCATTGCCCCCTTCTGGAATGTATACTCTCATCAAGCCATACCAAATAGTGATATCATTTACCTAGTCATCTGAAACCGTCCATGCTTCCTAAGAATTTATGTCTTTCCCTTCAAAACCGAATTGTGACCTTGCACATGCTAATCTCGATCCCACACAACACACCGCATATACCATGCCATCATATGAAAAATACGATAACTTCATAATCTACTTCGAGTCACAAGAAACTACATATTCAATTAGACAAGAACATTCTATTTGATTTCATCAAGAGAAAATCACTATACATCACATGCTCCTCACACCAGTAGGAAATATACTCCTCGAACCATGGTAGAAACCATTAAGATCTCTTCGAAACCCATTTGCACATGATTAAGCCATCAGAACTAAATCTCTCTAACTCAACCAAGCCACACCGGTCACCAAAAACCCAAAAGCAATGCCACAAAACACCTGTAGAAACCCACCACATCATAAGCACCTAAAGAACCGATCATATCCATTACCATGCCGACCAACCTACTACCGAGCTCTCCTATTTCTCCGAGTTCCATCTGAATTACCTTCAAATTGATATTTCTCCTCGCCATAATACCACAATCCTCAACCAAGACTCACCACACGAGATCCTAGCATAAAACATACTGCCCTAAGACTCATAAATTGTTCATCTTACCTTCCTGATACTGAATGTAGAATACATAATGAAATAGAAATACTGCGAGTCTCGACACCATCCAATGTAACTCGCCGTTTCTAGCCATATATAAATCTGCAACATTCTCAATTGCCACGTATAAATCTTGAATTTATTAGAACCAATCTCGAGAGTCATCCACTCTACTCGAATCTCAATAGCATCGCCCAAACGGACCGAATGACCTATGTCCCATTTGCACCCAACATCATAAGAAGTAATTCATGCCTCTAAGCAACCGAGCAAATTTCTACTCCATGAACACTACATCCTTCACGAATAACCACTCAATCATTCTATGATTTCCATATGCCTATAGAGTGAAATATAACCCGTATCCAAAAATTCCTTTACTCGAGTCATCCTCGATCTCAACCTCTGTAAGCCATAATTGATTCACCAGTATACCTCTAACTGAAACCAGTACAAAATATAATCGCACAATTAATCTGTCGATAGCAGACTCCCCCACTTGGCTCACAGCCAAGGAATAAAGCATTTGATAGCTTATAATACCCATACTCTGTTGCTACCCAAAATCCAGCACTAAAATTCAACTAAACCCTTCATATGCTTATATAACACAAACCATCTAATATCTCAAATCATCTGCAAATCTCGCATTCACCCTTGTAACAATCAAGCCAACTCTCTTAAACGATCCAAACTCAAACTGCAACACATATAATTCACTAGTAAAAGAGAACTCGCTACAAAACAATATAGGGATCAGACAAACCTCAGGACACCCCACGGGAGATAACCCACCTGTTCGCCTCAAACTAACATCTCTTTATACCCTTCCACAGTCATAACTATTATGCAATCACTTAACCTTCCTGAGTCTGAACTCATATCATGACATGAAAATCTACTTTACTCCTTAACTAAACAACATGAAAAGATCCTTCAAAACACCTATATCTCAAGACTATACGTCAAATCAAGACGGAAATCAAGTACCCCAATAGTTCTTTCTACACCTCACGCAAACCCTTCTCGTCAAATTCAAACCATATGAACACATATCGCAGTCACATCATACTCATCACGTAGCCATCTAGCTACAAATTCCACTAATAGGGACACTGCCAGACATATAAATCAAAAAGCAGGTGCTCACATAATCAACACCTCTGCGCTCAAGCTATAATCAAAACCTGGCCTCAAGTCCTCCAGACTGGCCCATCATCGGCATACTGAAATCACATCTCGCACCTCATTCCTGGAATCATAAGCCATCTATGCACAACTAATACCAAGCACTCATGTACGCATACGAATACATGGAGGGAATTCAAAGAGTTACGCTTCAATCTGAATCAATGTTGCACGATAAATAAAGAAAGATGGGAAGTATATCCTAAATGCCATGTAGCCTCTCGAAGATAGGTATGGACGTCATCATACCGATCCGCAAGACTCTACTAGACATTTGCTCATGACTTGTAGAACCTATTAACCTAGAGCTCTGATACCAAACTATCACGACCCAAAATCCACTGGTCATGATGGTACATAACCCAACTCGCTAGGTAAGCCCTCTAATCGCTATCCAATTTCAATCATATTAATAAGACAATTTAAACAAAGACATTATTTGAATTTTATACATTTCACAAGGGCTGGTAGTAAAAATCATGAGCTTTTAAGAATACAATTTACAAGCTAATATGAAGTAAATACAGCTTATGTTTGAAAAATACATAAACAGAATTTTATGAATCAATAATTTACAGCTACCATGAACAAAAAACATCTACAACCGGAACGCATGTTCATCTTCAAATCCAGCTCCCCTCGAACACAGCAACCTCTGCAACCAACATCTGCACGCAATGTGTAAAAGTGTAGTATTAGTATAACCGACCCCATGTACTGGTATGTAACAAACCTAACTTTAAGTTGAAAGTAGTGACGAGCTTGAACAAAGATCAGGTCTAACACCAATAGCCAACAACAATTCATTGTTGATACCCAATTTTTCCCTATATATTTTTCATATGCAAAATACTTTCAAATTAGCATATATATGCATATATAAGCATGTCCAAGTGTTTCATTATTTTTCCAATATTTAAAAAAATTTTAAATCAATTTATCGCCTTATTTTATCAGAAAAACCAATAATTATTTCCCAAATTATCATTTTTTGGTAACTCCTTTATTGTATTCTCATATTTATACCAAAATATAGCTAATGTAAGTTTTGCATATTTTTTACAAATTTATTGAGTATTTTAAAATTAAATTGCACATAATTGCAATTTTAGCCTATTTTAAGATTTAATTGCGTTTATAATTACAAAATTGATCCCAGTATTTTTAATTTAATATTTGTGTATTACTAATTAAATTAGTACCTTCAATTTGTTTCCAGAAATCATTTTGCTATTTTTTATAAAAATAAAGGGGAAAAGTGGCTATTTAATACTAGCCCTACCTATTTAAATTCTAGCCCAAATCTACCCCCAATTAAACCCAATTTCAATTTTAGATGGACCGGCCCAATTCCTAAACTACTCGCCCCTGATCCAACTAAGTTCAACCCGCCCGCCCCCCATTAAATCCAGGTCGTTGATCAAAATGATCAATGGCCATAATCCCTCATTTCCTTTTTTAATCCACCAACACCCCTTAGCCCTAAATCATTTCACCTAACCAGCCGCCTCTGAAACCTTCCCCTCTCTCAAAACACTCTCGAACCTTCTCTAACCCTAGCCGCCTCCCATCACTTCTACCTTGAAACCCACCGGGATCCATGGCTTCTCAGGCTATGGAAGTCTTATACCTACCTCCTGTTGCTATTACACACCTGATCTTTGAATATTCAAGGCCTAGCCTCGAAGGTTTGCACCCAGACCTCTGCCGATTCAAGGTTCCAGAGTTATTGCCGGCCTTGCTCCGACGTAACATGGTGTTTTGAGCCTGGTTCTGACCTCTCTGACTCAGATCAGTGACCTTTTCAAAGCCTTTCTCATTTTTAGGGTTCTTCTGAAACCCTAACCCTTCGAGGTTTTCTCCGATTTATTTAGATCCGTTGTGTATCTGTGCTCTCTTTGAGTTTTCAAACGATCTCCCTAACTTTTCTTTCGAAAATTACTTTTCAAAGTCTTTCTTTTATGATTTAGGGTTTTCTGAAAATGCTTAAGTGTTTCTCTGACTTTCTTTTCCTTTTCTTTTGTGTATTTGCCTCTATTGTGCTCCTATGTTTTTTATCTACCACGTTCTCGTATGTTCTCCTACTGTGTTCTGTTCTTGTATGTTCTTCTACTGAGTTTTTATATTCCATTCTTGTATGTTCTTTTTACTGTGTTTTATAAACTCCATGCTTGTATGTTCTTCTACCATGTTTTCTGTACTGTGTTCTCATATGCTTTTCTATTATGTTCTTGTATTTTTCTTCTACTATGTTCCAGCATGTTTCTCCTATTGTACTTTTCTGCAAAGTTCTTAAGCTTCCTTACTTTCCTTCTACTAAGCTCTGTTTAAGTTTCTTCTGAAAAACTTCTTAAGCATGTTCCCTGTTCCTATCAGTGTTTCTCCTTTATTTTTTCTTTGAGTGCTTCTACTGTGTTCTGCCTGTTACCTTAAATTTGGGGGTTCTGCCAAGTTTGATCATATATTTGATTGAACTAGGGTTTTATTTTAGAACCCCTAACTCTTCGAGTCTTTGATTGAGTTCGGACTTCTTTGTTTTCATATGATTCTGACCTTTTTACTAAAACTCTTCTACACTGGTTTTTCCTATTGATTTTACAGTGACATGAAAGTTTTCTTTCATATTTCACATGCTCACATGCTCTTTATATATGATGAATTTCCCTCTAAATGGTTTTCAAATTTGCAATTAGTTCAAGCTTCCTTCTGAATATAGCCTGATTGATTTCTTTCCATTGTTTACTGATTTTCTTTGTGACGCGACCTAAGTGAAACCCTTCTTCATCTTTTCTAACTTGGTTTATTCATACAAAATCTCAAACCCTTTTGATTTACTGGTTGTTAACTGATCTTCTTATCTTATTTGCACAAACCGTGTATTTTAAAACCCTGTCCTTAAATAACTTTTATGTATTCACCCCTAATTGCCTAATTTGCACAAAGTGTTTGATTAATTTCTTTCTTTAATTGGTTTATACCCGTTTGAATCTGAATCCCTTAATTAAGGAAGGTCTTGTGTAACTGATTGACAATCAGTTCTTCAAATATTTTCTTACCTTGTTTCCTCATCACTTTCACACTATAAAAGGCACGACCTTTCTTCACAAACGGACACTTCACAATTCACAATCTCTTCTGAATTCTTACTCTCACATAATAGAATTCTTCCTTATTGTCTGCATTCTGACTTTCACAAGACTACTGTTTTCCCTGTTTGTTTCTTTGAAACTAGTATGTCCTAATTTAACTTCAGCATCACCACAATGTGTTTACTTACAGCTTTCTGCATCTATGTCTACTTTACTACTTCTGCAGAGTTAAATACTTAAACTAGCATGTTGATTTCCTGTTGCTTTTTTCTGCTATGAATACCTATTCCCTATTTCCCTTTATGTGCTTTGAGTTACGGTTTAAAACATGACAATATGCAAGTTATTGTCTATGGTTTGAACTTGATTCCTTAGGGGATCCTAACCTCTAAACAATATGTTCCAGTAGGCTTATGGGTGTGTCAGCATCTCCCATTATTGGGTTATGCCCACTAACCTGCTTTTTACCTCTTGCAACTCCCCATTCCCTATATCCCTATGTGTACTGTTTCCCTTCCTCTTTCCCCCTTTCAGAATTCTGCACTTGCACTCTCTCTTAGTTCCTAAGTTCTGCCCCCCTCTTGAGAGTCTTGCCTTCGGACCTTGAGTTCCCTCTGAACTTGGACACCTGAGGGTTGGCCCTTCCACACTGCACCTTAGCTTAATATGGTGATACATTTGGGTATAAGCATTGCCCGGAGTTCATATGAGACTCTTAGGGAACTCTGACACACCCCAAATAGGAGAAAGGCTTTGAAATATGATCTCTTGGATTTGATTTACTTCATACTTCAGACTTCTAGTCTGAATCAGGCTCTCCTTGGTTGTACTTTTTAATTTATGTTGTATTTTTCGTTTACTTTACTTTTTTCTGGGTTGTAATAATTTTGTAATAAAACTCTCGGGGATGGTCAGTGAAAAAGGTAATAACTATGTATGTAAAAGGGGTAGATATCCTGTTCATAGGGAATTTCTAATCTCTGCATATCACATAGATATCCTGCCTATAGGAATTCTGCACTTTCATATGTAGATATTATGCTTATAAGGAATTCTGCACCCATATAGATATCCTGCCTATAGTTTTCTGAAATTCTGTATTCATATGGATATCCTGCCTATAGTTAAATTTCTGCATCTCTCATATAGATACCATGCTCGTAGTTAACTGGAAATCTGAATCCTGCATACGCATATATCACTAGGCAAAACTATTTATAGGGCTTAAATAACTAACTGCATCTAGATATCATGTTCATAAGCTTAAACGAAGTACAACATTTAGATGTCATGCCAATAGGATTTTTGCACTCTCGCTATGTCTGTAAAAGTGTCCAAAATCGACAACACATACAAAGCATGCCTATAGGAGCTTCAATCAAATCTGAACATCACGTGTAGCCCCTCAGTGAGGAGTGATTACCGGATGTTGTGTGGGGTGATCCATATTATTAATAAACATAGGACCCCCTTCCCTTTGTTTTCTTTGTTTCTTTTAAATATTTTTAAACAATTTCTTTTAAGAAAATCAACTCTTTTTAGTTCTGTTTTCTTACTTTTGTTTATTTGTAACCATTACATGAAAATCCCCTCTTATTTGAAGCCTTTATTTGCCTATGTGTTATTTGCACTTAAGTCACAACAATAGTTTGGTCGGGAACCACACTAGTGGATCCTGAGGGGTGCCTAACACCTTCCCCTTGGGATAATTTGAAGCTCTTACGCAATCTCTGGTTACTCAAAACAAACCCCTCCTAGTGTCCTAATGCACTTTAATCATTAGGTGGCGAATTTTCAATTCAAAACACAATTCCCGAACGGGAATGAGTTGTCTCCCAAATGTCATAAACCCGATTTTGCGAGAAAAAGGGGGCGCGACATTCATAACAACATAAAGCAATTGAATAAAGAAGTAACTTAGAGATAAAATGCTCCGCTTTTTCATAGTTTTCCGAAAATAGTTCCGCTTTTCAAGTATATCAGTGA
Organism: Nicotiana tabacum; assembly: GCF_000715075.1. Taxonomy (NCBI): domain Eukaryota; kingdom Viridiplantae; phylum Streptophyta; class Magnoliopsida; order Solanales; family Solanaceae; genus Nicotiana; species Nicotiana tabacum. The sequence goes on along the minus strand of NC_134089.1, from coordinate 46,680,018 downwards.
AAACCCAACTCTTTTACCAAAATCGTCGAAAATATGAGTAAGTTTGAAAACTGTGAGTTTTCCCAAAAATCCTTTTAACAGTAAATATGATGTTTCGTTTTCTTTCTAGATAGCATGTGTGTAATACCTATCTATGCCCAATGTGTGTAAAAAGCCATGAATGACGTGATACCATACAACATGAGGAAAATGCATCTCTATGCATGTATGTCATGTGCATGTCAAATGCGATGCGACTTAGTAATAAAATCATATGCATACTCTCAGAGTATCAATCCACTTAGTCCTCTCATTCACTTAGTCCTCACAGTCACTTAGTCCTCAAAATCACTCAGTCCTCACAGCCGCTCAATCCTCATAGTCACTCAATCCTCCCAATCACTCAACACTCACACTCAGTAGGTACATGCACTCACTGGAGGTATGTAAAGACTCCGGAGGGACTCCTTCAGCCCAAGCGCTAGTATATAATGCAATGAAAGCAGATAGCTCAATAGCAGAAATGATCTCAGTGGGTCCCACTAGGATAAGCATGTAGCCTAGATATGGATTCTAGCATGGATCACAGCTCAATAGCTCAAGTACTTAAAAAATTTATGATTATAGGTAAGATCAGGTAACTACATAGTACCATAGAAATAACAGAGTCACAATTCATACGGTGCACGCCTTCACGCCCGTCATCTCGACACCGATCACATAGCGCATAATTTGGGGTTTCATACTCTAAGCACTAAGTTTAGAAGAGTTACTTACCTCAAACAAGCCAATTCCAATACGGAGCAAGCCAAGTGAAGCTCCAAAAATACCACCTCGCACGTTCCGATCTCCGAACGGCTCGAAACTAACCCAAAAAAACTCAAATACACCAAGCAATGCTAAAGGAACCAATCTCAATAGAAAAAGGTCAAATTTTTAAATCAAAAGCCCAAAATTGGGCAAAAAACCCAACCCGGGCTCACACCTCAGAACCCGACAAAACTCACAAAATCCAACAACCCATTCAATTATGAGTCCAACCATACTAATTTCATCCAATTCCGACTCTGAATCGATGTTCAAAACTCAATTACTCAATTTAGAAAAGTTTTTGATAAAAATCCCCAATTCTCCAATAAAAATTGGATTAATTCAAAAATGAACTTTTGTGATCATATTAAAATACAAAGATTGTAGTTAGATATTGACCCCCAAATCACAATCCGAACGCGCGCCTAAGTCCGAATTCACCCAACGGGGCTAACAGAACCATCAGAAATCAAATTCGAGGTCAAATATTAAAAAGTCAGACTTGGTCAAATCTTTCAAATTTAAAACTTCTAGCTGAGAATCATTCTTCCAAATCAATTCCAAATAACCTTAAAGCCAAAACCGACGATTCACATAAGTCATAATACATCATACGGAGTTACTCATGCCCGAAAACTATCGAGTGAAATGCAATTGCTCAGAATGACTGATCAGGTTGTTACATATAGCGTACTGAGTTATTCTCAATCACAACCTCACCACCACAATATAATGCAAACCTAATTTTATTCAATGGACATTGTAGCAAAATTCAAAAAATATTGATGAATATGAAGTGATACAAAGAATGCTGAAGAATAATTTTTTCAGCACAATTTTTTGAAGAACAAATGTTCATCCTTAAGTAAGCAAGTATGCAATGCGAGAGAATGATAATTGGTAAATATAGCGCATGTGATATATATGATGTACATATAGCACATACAATACATGCGCTATACTCACCAATTACTATGAGCCAGTAAATAGTAGTATATCATATGTCTTTCATGCGCTATACATTAACGGTGTAACTGATCGTTAAGGTACAGCGCATTAAAAATATGTGTTATATATAAAAAAAGTCAATAATGTTTTCACCTATTTTTATGTCTTTGAGTCCAAAATTGCATCATTTTGGTTTCGGACTCAGGAATGTATAACCTAGCGTTTAAAATATGATTTTGTTAATTATTTTAAGGGCAATGGATAAAAGAAGGAATTGGCAGAAAATAAAAAGAAAGATGTCCTCATCTGTAAGTCTTTTCAGTTTGGTTGCAGGGAATCAAGAAAACTATAGGTGGCAAAGTGATGGAAATTTCCAGTACAGAAATGATGATGTTCTTGACTAAAAGCTTTTATATATTAGCTGCACGTAACTCTCTAACGTGGATAAAGCTTATGTCAATCCTTGTCGCCAGCAATGCATGACTTTGCTCACAAGATTTTAATTATTTAAAATAATTAATCCACCTATTTCAATTTAAATGAGGTAGTTTGACTCCACACGAAATTTTTTTTTTTTTTTTGAAATTTGTGATCTTAAAAGCTTAAGGGGTAAAATCCTTGTGGGGCCATGAGATTTTTGTAGTTATAAAAATTTCTCATTTGGATAAAATGAGTATGATGAAGAGTTTAAAGTTGAATTATTTTTAAATTTAAAAATTTGTCATTTATTTTGGAATAGACCAAAAAGGAAAGTACATCATATAATTTGAAACGGGAGGGAGTAGTTTTGTGTACATACTTTACACGTATATCTCTTGCTATAAATTAAAATATAAGACAAAAAATATTTTCTTCCTCCAACTTTATATTAAAAATAAAAGTTTTTTATATCTAACTCTAAATAATATAGATTTGAAATCATTTCTCAAAATATGCCAATAAACCAACGATTTTAATAAGAAAATGTCAATATCAATCCAGTAATGATTTTAGAACTTGAGACAACATCAGTTTACCTTTTCGATCGTCAAGTGGTTGTTCTACGTCAATTTTTTCTCATGAGGATTTTTATGTGTAATATTTTTTTTATCTTTATGAGATTCCTTTGACTTAACAAGCCATTTAACATCCATACAAATGACCAAAACAGCAACTTGACATAAAAAAAGATAGAAATATGAAGAACTTGTAATTGTGATGACCTAATAGGTTATTTTTAGTTTTAGCCTTCATTTTTGTATTTTGAGATCCCGAATAGTTCCATTTAGTCTTCTTCGACTTGTGTGTGCGGTTCGTGCCCTTTTCCATTAAATTTTTGTGTGAAAAATTTAAAAAAATATGAATTTTAGCTTTAAAAATAATTTGAGTCGACTATGGTCAATATTTTGTACAAACGGACCAGGAGTACTATTTTGACGGCCCCGCTGGACACGTATCATGATTTGGGACTTAAGCGTATGCCCAGAAAAGAATTCGGAAGCCCCTAACTTGATTAAACATAATTTGTTGAAAAACTAGTAGTTTGAAGGTTTAAAGTATTCCTAATTTTGACCGTAGGTTGACTTTATTACTACCGAGTTTAGATTTTAGTTCCATAACTTGGTATAACTTCATTTCATTATTTATGACTCGTCTGCAAAATTTGATGCAAAACAGAGTTGATTAGACGTGATTCAAACGTCCAGTTATAAAATTTGAAGTTCTTAAGTTTCTTTGAAAATTTTATACATTTTGATGTCCGATTCGTAGTTCTAGGTGTTATTTTAGTGTTTTGATTGCATTGACGAGTTCTTATGATGGTATTACACTCGTATGCATGTTTGGTTTGGAGCACGAGGGGATCAGGAGAGTTTTGGATAGGCTACGGACCATTTCTGACGTAACAGGAATGCTGGTTTCGCTGATATCTGGTGCCTGACACATTGTACTTTGCGATTGTGAAGGTACTCTCGTGATCGCGAAAGGGATACTGGGCTTGGGAGGAATTTACTCTTCGCGAACACAAGGAGTTGGACGGGAACATGGATTAGTGGGAGGTTTGCCCTTCTTGAACGCGACCCGGCCTTCGGGAACTCATTGTGTTAGGACAGGGGACTAGGGAGGGAGCTGTTGCTCTACGCGAACATAAGCCCTGGCTCACGAAAACGAAGGTCAGGGGGAGAAGCCTTCACGAACGCGTGAGGAACAACACGAATGCGTAGGCCAACAGGGCTGCTATGCTTCATGATCGCGTCAGGTCCTTTGCGGAGATGAAAACCTAACACCTAGTTAATTAAATATCCCAAAGTCGGGAATTTCTTCATTTTTCACCATCTCCACATTTGAGCTCGGCATAGAGGTGATTTTGAATAGGAATTTCATCCCCACTTCATAGGTTAGTAGATTTAACTTGTTTCCTTCCATTTTCATCTACATCCATTGATTTCTAGACTTTGATCTATGCTTTTTCATGGCAGAAATTATTAGGGATTTAGATAGAAATTGGAGATTTTGAGAAATTGAGATTTAGATGTCCACATGAGATCGAATTTCGAAACTTATCACATAATCAGGCTCGGGGTGAATGGGTAATTGGCTTTTGATATGAATCTTGGATTTTGACCAAGCAGGCCCGGGGTTGACTTTTGTTTACTTTTTTCAAAATAAGTAAAGATGGAGTCTTTTTCACTCATTGGTAGTTTCTAAAGCTTATTTTGAATTGTTTGAACTATATTTGGTTAGATTCGATTGGCTTGGAGGAAAATAGAGGAAATGCCCCGGTTGAGTTTTGATTAGATTGCAGAGTGAGATAAGTATCGTGGTTAACCTTGAATTGAGGAATTAGGACTTGTTAGTCTATTTTTTACGTGTTTAATGTGTGGAACAACGTATATATAAAGTGACGAGTACTTATACATTGTTGTTGGATTAAAGCATGCGGGGGAAACTTATTTCCTTGTGCTTTATTTTATTATTATTTATGATATCCATGCTTAAGACTAGGTTATTACTTCTTTGATTATTTCTTTCGTAATTATTTCTTATTTCATAATTGTTGAGTATTTTTGGAAGCTGAAGTTTGGTATATTGGCATCATATTTGACGTTAACTACTTTCTCCACATTACTTATTTCTCTACTTCATATTATCTTAATTTCATGGTAAGGTGGTATAAAAGCACGAAGTGTGATGCTGTGCCATAGCATTTATCTCATTTATTGATTAATATATAGCGCGAAAGAGAGTAAAAGCATGACGGGTGTTTTCGTGCCATTTATCTCATTTATATATTATTATATGGTGAGGAAGAGAGTAAAAGCACGAAGGGTGATGTTGTGCCATTCATCTCATTTGTTCATTGTTATATAGTGAGGTTGAGAGTAAAAGCACAACGGGTGATTCCGTGCTATTTCATTTTATGTATATCATCATTTCATGGTAAGGATGAGATTAAAAACATGAATGGTGATACCGTACCATTTTCATATTACTGATTTACCTGATAGCATTGGTTGAGGATTTATTTGGTTATTATGTGATTTCATACATGTTGTGGTTATCATATTTATCCCTTATTTCATGTCCCCTCCCAGTTTGTACGTTGTTATTCTCTGTTATTATTACTGTTTCACATATACTTGTACATGTTTATTTATGTATGTGTCTTGTCATAGCCCTGTCACTAGCTCGTTGAGGTTAGACTCGACACTTACGGAGTACATTGGTTCGGTTGTACTCATACTATACTTCTTCACTTCTTGTGCAAATCCTGGTATTGGTCACAATGGTGCGTGAGGTGCGTCAGTTCGGAACATTGCATATGGAGACTGGAGGTAGATCTGCTGGCATCCGCAGACCTTGAAGTCCCCTTCATCTTCCCTCATTTGTTCATTTCATTCGAAACAATTATAGTTATTTTTGACTTTGTTTGTAGAACTTGTAGTTGCTCGTGTACTTGTGACTTTGGATTGTTGGGAGTATATATTATCACATGATTTATGTTGATATTGTATGAGATTGGGTTTATACTTATTGTTGTATATCACCTTCATATTTTAACTGTTAAAAATTGGCTAATTAATTATCTTACACCGGCTTGCCTAGCAAGTGGATGTTAGCACCATCACGACCCCGAGGTTGGGATTCGGAGTCGTGACAAGTTGGTATCAGGGTACAAGGTTGCCTGTGTCTCACGAGTCATGATCAAACTTAATAGAGTTTGGAGGATTGGTACGAAGACGTTTGTACTTATCTTCCAGAGGCTATGGAGTTTTAGGAAAAATTTCAATTATTTTGCTTCTCTATCGTGATATTTTATCATATCATTGATGATTCGACCATTCTATTATTGTTCTCTCGTAGTTGGCGAGAACACACATAGTATCTGCAGCCGAATAAGTGTCGGTGCCCATCTGTTGTAGCTACTACCACAGGTAGAAGTTGAGGCAGAGGCCGAGCCAGAGGCAAAGCTTAGCCTAGGTCTCAAGAAGCTGTACCCGTAGTGGAGCCTCAAATTAATCATGAGGAAGAGGTCTCAGCTCAGATCGTACTTGTTGGACCAGCTTAGGCCCCGGATGAGTTCATTGCCACTCCATTTCTTTAGGAGAGTGTGTCCCAGAACGGTGCATTTCCAATAGAACCAGCAATCTCTTGGGCCGGGGGAGGAGCACAGACTCCTCTACTCACATCCCGGAGCAGGTGGCTCCCCTATGTCAGGCTCCAGCAGCCCAGCCAATTGGAGTGATTGAGCCAGTTGTTGCAGCATAGGACTGTGATAGGCTCGCTATGTCTTCTATGCCTTTATTGAGGCTAGATAGGTTTACAAAGCTCTTCACTGTTAATTTTAGTAGTGCACCTTCTAAGGACCCACATGATTACTTGGATCATTGCCACGAGGTCTTGCGCAACATGGGTCTGGCCATTATCTTGCTCCCTACTAAAAGGGAAAGAGTGAGGAGATACATTGATGTGCTCACTTTCACTATCAGGCTATAGATGGCCAAGTAGACAAGAGATGATATTTCTTTTTAGAGGGTCGTAGAGATTGCTACACGAATCTAGATTGTTCGTGGTCAGGAAAGGGGGTCGGTATGTTATAAGAGGCCTTGTCATTTCAATGGTTCAGTGGTGCCTCTTCTAGAGGAAGGGGTACTTTTGGTAGAGGCCATCCTCCCATGACATTTCAGTCACCGCTTTAGGCATCCCACTATGCTTCGGGTAAACGTGGCCCTAATGTCTCTCATCCCGAGTAGCTAGCCTATAGTGCACCATCAGCTTCTATTAGTGCACCTCCGACACAGAGTTATCAGAGCGGTTATCCAGGTCAACAAGGCTAGTTCCAGGGTCAGCAGTCACAGTAGCCAAGGGCTTGTTATACTTGTGGAGATCTGAAACACCTTTCTAAATTTTGCCTCAGATCACAAGGCAGCATGCACTAGCAGGGTTCTCGTGCCATGATTCCGGCACCGGTTGCTCCACCAGCTGCTCAGCCAACTAGAGGCAGGGGTCAAGCTGCTAGAGGTGGAAATTTGACTATTGGGGTTGAGGTCAGGCCTTTAGAGGTGGAGGCCAGCTAGCTAGAGACCGTGCGAGAGATGAAGGTCTGAGTGGTGGGGCCTATCCTCGTTTTTATGCATTTCCGACTAGACCAGAGATCGAGTCATCTGACATCTTCTTCACAAGTATTGTTCCAGTTTGCCAGACAAATCCTTCATTTCTATTTGATTTGGGTTCTACTTATTCCTACATGTCTTCCTATTTTGTTTCATATCTGGTTGTGCCTCGTGATTCTTTGAGTGCTTCTGTGTATGTGTCCACGCCTGTGGGAGATTCCATTATTGTAGATCGTGTCTATCGCTCATGTGTGATTACTATTGGAAGCCTTGAGACTAGGGTAGATCTCCTAATTCTTTATATGGTGGACTTTGATGTTATTTTGGTCATGGGTTGGTTGTCATCGTATCATGCTATATTGTACTGTCAGGCGAAGATGGTGACCTTAGACATGTCGAGGTTGCCTCGATTAGAGTGGAGAGGGACTCCTGGTCATTCTACCAGCAAGTTATTTCTTATGTGAAGGCTTGACCCATGATCGAAAAGGGATGTTTAGCTTATTTAGCCTATATTCGCGATTCTAGTGTGGAGGTTTCTTCCACGAATTCGGTACCAGTTGTGCATGAGTTTCCAGAGATTTTTCCTACAAATCTACTGGGGATGCCACCCGATAGAGATATTAAATTATGTATTGATTTGGCTCTAGGCATTCAACACATCTCTATTCCACCATACCGTATAGCCTTGCCATAGTTGAAGGCATTGAAAGAGCAGTTGCAAGATTTGCTTGATAAGGGATTCATTAGACCTAGTGTCTCACCTTGGGGTACGCCCATGTTGTTTGTGAAGAAGAAAGATGGTTCGATGAGGATGTGTATAGACTATAGGCAGTTGAATAAAGTCATTATCAAGAATAAGTACCCGTTGCCGAGGATTAATGACTTATTTGATCACCTTTAAGTTCCAAAGCATTTTCGAAGATTGATTTGAGGCCTGGCTTCCATCAGTTGGAGATTATGGCATCTTATTTCCCTAAGACAACTTTCTGGACTCGGTATGGGCATTATGAGTTCCTAGTGATGTCATTTGGGTTGACAAAATCCCCATCATCATTTATGGATTTGATAAACCGGGTATTTAAGCCCTATTTAGATTCTGTTGTGATTTTATTCATTAATGATATCTTGATCAACTCTTGCAGTGAGAGCAACATGAGCACCATTTTCATATTGTACTTCATACTCTAAGAGATAGTCAGTTATATGCCAAGTTTTCAAGTGTGAGTTTTGGTTGGATTCAATTGCCTTTTTGAGGCATGTTGTATCGGTTGAGGGAATTAAAGTGGATCCTAAGAAGATTGAGGCGGTTCAAACTAGTCTAGACCTACTTCAGCTATATAGATTCGAAGTTTTCTTGGTTTGGAGGGTTATTATCGTCGGTTTGTGGAGGGGTTTTCAGCCATAGCAGCCCTATTGACCAGATTGACCCAGAAGAGTGCTCCGTTCAGGTGGTCCAATGAGTGCGAGTTGATATTTCAGAAGCTCAGGACTGCTTTGACTATGAGTGCCAGTGTTGGTATTGCCCACAGGTTCAAGATTCTATATTGTGTATTTTGATGCATCGTGTATTGGGCTCGGTGCAGTATTGATGCAAGATATCATGGTGATAGCATAAGTGTCATAGTAATTGAAGGTTCATGAGAAGAATTACCATGTTCATGACCTATAGTTGGCACCAATTGTTCATGTACTGAAGATTTGGAGGCATTACCTCTACAATATGTTGTGTGAGGTGTTCAAGGATCATCAGAGTCTACGATATTTGTTCAAGCAAAAGGATCTCAAGTGAGGTAGATGAGGTGGTTGGAGATGTTAAAAGACTATGATATCACCATTTTGTAGTATCCCTGGAAGGCCAATCTGCTGACTAATGCCTTGAGTAGAAAGGTTGTGAGTATGGGCAGCCTTGCATATATTCCAGTTGGCGAGAGGCCGCTTGCATCAGATGTTCAGGCTTTGGCCAATCAATTTGTGAAGTTAGATGTTCCGGATCCCAGTCGTGTTCTAGCTTGTACGGTTGCTCAGTCTTCTTTGTATGAGCGAATCAGAGAGCGTCAGTATGATGACCCTCATTTGCTTGTCCTTAAGCACACGGTGCGGCATGGTAGTGGTTAGTAGATTTTAACGCGTTTTCTTCCATTTCCATCAACACCTATTGATTTTTTATCCTTTAATATATATGTTTTTTCATGGTAGAAATTAGAGATTTAGGTAAAAATTGGAGAATTTGAGATTTAGACCTCAAACTGAGGTCAGATTTCGAAAGTAATCACTTAATCGGGCTCAGGGATGAATGGGTAATTGGATTTTGGTCAGAATTTCAGGTTTTGACCAAGCGGGCGCCCGTTGACATTTGTTGATTTTTTCTAAAATCATTAAAGTTTGAATCTTTTTCACTCATGCGTAGTTTCTAAAGCTTCTTTTGAATTGTTTGAACTATATTTGATTAGATATGATTGGTTTGGAAGCGAATTTTAGAGGAAAGGCCTCGATTGTGCTTTGTTTTGATTGCAGAGCAAGATAAGTGTCGTGGTTAATCTTGACTTGAGGGATTATAATTCAGTAATCTATTTGCTATGTGTTTAATATGTGGGAGCAACGTATATGTGAGGTGACAAGTACTTATTTCCTTGTGTTTTATTGCAGTATTAATTATGATATCCATGATTAGGATTAGGTTATTACTTTTGATTATTTCTTCCGTAATTATTGCTTATTTCGTAATTGTTGAGTATTTTTGAAAGTTGAAGTTTGGTATATTAGCATCATATTTGACGTTAACTACTTTCTCCGCATTACTCATTTCTCGAATTCATATTATCTTCATTTCATGGTAAGGAAGAGTGTAAAAGCACGAAGAGTGATGCCATGCCATTGCATATATCTCATTTATTAATTAATACACAGTGAGGAAGAGAGTAAAAACACAAAGGATGATGTCTTGCCATTTATCTCATTTTTTCATTATTATATGGTGAGGAAGAGAGTAAAAGCACGAAGGGTGATGTTGTGTCATTCATCTCATTTATGTATTGTTACATGGTGAGATTGAGAGTAAAACTACGAAGGGTGATGCCTTGCCATTTCATTTTACTTATATCATCATTTCATGGAAAGGACAAGAGTAAAATCACGAAGGGTGATGCCATGCCATTTTCATATTATTGATTTACCTAATAGCATTGGTTGAAGATTTATTTGGTTATTACGTGATTTAATACCTACCATAGTTATCATATTTATTCCCTTTTTCATGTCCCCTTCCAGTTTGTACGTTGTTATTCTCTATTATTATTACTACTTCACATATACTTGTACATGTTTATGTAGGTGTCCTATCATAGCCTCATCACTACCTCGTCGAGGTTAGTCTCGACTCTTATAGAGTACATTGGGCCGGTTGTACTCATACTATATTTCTACACTTTTGTGTAGATCCTGGTACTGGTCCCAGCGGTGCGTGAGGTACGTCATCTCGAGTCATTGCATACAGAGATATGAGGTAGATCTGCTGGCGTTCGTAGACTTTGAAGTCCCCTTCCTCTTTCCTCTTTCACTGTTCATTTCCTTCAAAACAGTTGTAGTTATTTCAGACTCTATTTGTAAAACTTCTAGTTGTCGGTGTACTCGTGACTCCAGATTGTTGTGAGGAGATATTATCACATGATTTATGTCGATACTGTATCATATTGGGTTTCTATTTCTCGTTGTAGATCACCTTTGTATTTTTAGTGTTAAAAATTGGCCAATTAATTATCTCACGCCGGCTTTCCTAGCAATTGAATATTAGGCACCATACGACCCCGAGGTTGCGATTCCGAGTCGTGACAATAATACTTCATCAACAGTCGCCACCAACTTCTAAATGTATCATCCTGACCGTGGCAAAAATCACAAAAATAACCCATGATCATAGCAGTAATTTTCTCAATCGATTCACTTTTAATTCCATGTTGGAACCTTTATTTTAATGTATTTTAGCTTTCTTAAACTATGTGTTCAGTTAAGCATTGGCACATAAATTAGAAGAAAAGAAAAAAAATAGGAACAATGAAACAAAGTATTTAATAATAAAAGTTCATGTCTGGCAACAATATAAATACGAAGAAACATAACTTTATTTATAAAATGATGGGGGTACAATTATGTTTGTTCTCTTAATTCTTCTCACTAGATCGTTCTTCGTGATTCGAGGGCTTAACTAGCATATCTCTCAAACGTAGAATGATGCGAACTTCCTTAGGATGTATTTGATCGCCAGGAAAAGGAAGAACATCCGTTGATCACTTCGGTGGCTTTGAGAAAGATAATATTTTATTTATTTGATCTCTTTGTGAATATTCCATGAATTTTTATGGAATTTCGAGATGCATTCAAAGGGAATGTGTTGACCTCTTTTATAGGTATAGCTAGGGTTTTGGGTAGAATACCCTCCAAGCTAGGGTTTCAGGTATAGTGGCCTCCAAGATAGAGTTTTAGATAGAGTAGCCTCCAAGAAACCTCGATGGACTCTACTTGTAGCATCATAAATTTAGGATTTTGCCCAAATTTTATATGGATTTGATTCGATAAAATTTTGATGTCTACAAAAGCCCCCTACTTCAAGGCTTGTCGGGGCGTATATTTACAAGATCGTCGTAGGCGAGGCTTGAAGTACCAGCAGAATAGACACCACACTTTTTTTTATCGTCAGAGAAGAGATGAAAGGAAGGTTTGGTCCCATTGGGCGTGCCAGAATCTGTAGTCAACAAATTGGCTTCGAGAAAATAAAATCAAGACCGAAAGATATTGCACAAATTATAGTATTTGATTTCAAATAATATGAATGTAAAATCTTTATGGATCATCTGATTCTTCTTTTCAATAGTAAATAAATTCAAGGGCCCTTGAGCTTGATCTTGAATCTATATTTGTACCACGGACGATGATCTTGAATCTATATTTGTTACCACAAAAAATGATCTTGGATTCAATTACCACGAACTTTGATTCGAACTCGTACTCCTTGAATCTTGATTTGTTTTTCGTTCTTGAGCTTGAACTTTATTTCTTGAACTTGATCTTGATTGCTTGAAGCTTGAAAATTGTAGAGAAATTTGCGGCATTTGATCCACGAGCTATCTCTTGCTTCTTGTTATAATTTTTGGTGTATTTTCTGGGTTATGAAGCCCCCTATTTATAGTTGTGGGAGGGAAGAGTTATGATAAGAACAAACTCTTTCCGACCAATCAAATTGAAGTGTGACAAAGCCGCGTTTGATTGGCCATAACATGTTACTTGCACACGTGGCACAGTTTCATTGGTCTTTTAATGTGACTTGGCATGCCTTGTCATTTTTACACGTGGCATAATCCCATCAGCTCTTTCGTTTGATTTGGTGTCCCACGTAATTTGACACGTGGCACTGGGCCTCTGGGAAGATGACATCTTGGGCCTAATGAAGTAGACTCATCATTCGTATCCCAATTAAATGGGACTGCCTAATAATATTGGACCTTTATTTAAATCAATTTAATTAGATTTAAATAATGAAGTCAATATATATTAGCCCATAATATTTATTTGGGCCAAAATATATTTAATTTGAGATTAAATCCAAAATTCTTATGAATAAAATTATACTTGCCAATAAATTCCCCTACTTCACAGCTTGCCAGGTGGAAATCTATTGCACCTCTAGGACGAGGCTCGAAGAAGGAATGTGTTCAGACATACTTCCTCTAAGGGAGAGTTTATGAGACATTAATTCTAGTAATGTTGAAGTTGAACTATCTCGTAGATTATAGGCTTGCAGATTATACAACTCATTGAGCATTTCTCATAATAGGACAATCTGCTTTTACACATTGGAAGCAACGCACATATTTAAAGCTTTGGACTTAGTGGAATCAATATAACCCAACAAACTTATGCTTAAATAGAGCAGTATACTCTCAAATATTGGTTTGATTAAATTAATCATCATAATCTGCTCACCTTACTTTTAGTCCAAGAATTTTAATCTTCCAATTCCCCACAATAAATACACGTGTGCATTGCTTAGGACACTAGAGACAAGGACTACTTTAATTGCTGGAATCGTACTAAGAGTCAACAACAACAAATTCAGCATGTTCCCGCTAGGTAGGGTCTAGGGAGGGTAGTCTGTACGCAGACCTTACCCCTACCTAACAAGTAGAGAGGTTCTTTTCAATAGACCCTCGGCTAAGGAAGGGTAATAAGAAAGAGAAGAAAGCAAGAAATGAAGAAAGAGGGAAAAGAAAAGAAAAAAGGAGAGATAAAAGATAAGAAGTACCAAATAATAGCAACAGAGAATACAATATTTGAGGCGAACAAAACCACATTACGTAATAAAAATCTAAGAATATGAAGGGACATGCGTGCTACTAAGACTATTGGTGAGCAACTAAAAATTACCCACTAACCTTCTACCTTAATCCTCGACTCTCACACCCTCCTATCACGGGTCATGTCCTCAGCAGGGGCGGATCTAGCATGTCATCTACGGGTTCTCGTGAACCCAGTAGCTTTTGTCTAAACAGTATAAATGTGTTCTAAAAATTCATTAAATATCTACAAATATTTAAATGTGAACCCAGTTACTATTGAAAATTTACTCGAAGTTATTGCAGGAACCCATAAACATTAAATCCTGGATCCGCCTCTGGTCCTCAATAAGCTGAAGCATCGCCATGTCTTGTCTAATCACCTCTCCCTAGTACTTCTTAGGCCTACCTCGACCTCTTCTAAAACTCGCCATGGACAACCTCTCGCACCTCCTAACAGGAGGATCAATGCTTCTTCTCTTAACAAGTCTGAACCATCTCAGCCTCGACTCCTACATCTTATCCTCCACGGAGGCTACTCCCATTCTGTCTCGGCTAACTTCATTATTGATCTTATCTCTCCTGGTACACCCACATATCCATCGCAACATCCTCATCTCTGCTACTTTCATCTTCTGCACGTGAGAGTTCTTGACTGTCCAACATTCAGCCCCATACAGCATAGCTGGTCGAACCACCACTCTATAAAACTTACCCTTAAATAATGGCGGCACATTCTTGTCACATAAAACACCGAAAGCGAGCCTCCACTTCGTCCTACTAAGAGTCAAATTCGACATTTACTTGGACACGGAATGGTTAAAGACACCTCCTCTGTAATTGATTCCCACATCGGTAATAAATCTTCAGCAGCCGCCTTTCGCAATTTATAAATAGGTACGTGCTACTTGGTTGCTGAACATAAACTCATGATATTTGCAAGACATTTGAGTCAACCTTTCCAGTGAAGGTAATCTCTTATGTGTATATTTTTTTGTTTTTCCTTCGTCTTTTTTTGTTTTATTTTTATAGGCAAAACAAGAAGAATATATTCTTGTTTAACGAGATGATCTATGCATGGAGTAGACAGGATGTGGGAGTAGACAATCTTAGGATGTGAAGGGATGTGTACTTATTTATGCACAAATGATAACTCTCAAGGTAGCTAAATTATCGGTGAAATTATTCTCAAAGTGGCCCAATTTTCGGAGAGATTACTCTTAAGGTGACTCAACTATCAGAGAGATTACTCTTAATATGACCGACTATCAGAGAGACTACTCTCAAGACGACTTGACTATCAGAGAGATTAATCTCAAAGTGGCCCGACTATTAGAGAAATTACTCTTAATGTGTCCAACGACCTGACTATCGGAGAGATTAATCTCAAGCTGGCCCGACTATTAGATAAATTACTCTTAATGTGTCCAAACTATCAGAGAGATTACTCTTAAGATGACCTGACTATCGGAGAGATTACTCTCAAGGTGACCCGACTATCGGAGAGATTACTCTTAAGTTGGCCAGACTATCAGAGAGATTACTCTCAATGTGACCCGAATATCAAAGAGATTACTCTCAATATGACCCGATTATTAGAGAGATTACTCTCAAGGTGACCTGAATATTGGATAGATTACTCTCAATGTGGCCCGATTATCAGAGAAATTATTCTTAAGGTGTGAAAGGATGGATACTTTTCCCCACCCGAATATCAGAGACCATTTCATAACGCAAAGGTTCATACGACATATCGAAGTACAAGTCCATGGCAACAAATATATGGAGAAATCCTCAACATCATATGAAGGACAAATCCATGGCTGCATATAGAAGGGTAAACTAACAAAAAGGCCTACTTAAGGTGCAAAGGGACATAAATATCCACCTTAATATTGGAAAGTTATAGTTTCTTTTAAGGACAAACCTACAAAAAGGCCAACTTAAGGTGCAAAGGGACTAACATGTCCACCTTAAGATTGGAAAATTATAGTTCCTTTTAAGGATAAACCCTTGAAGAAGCCAACTTAAGGTTCAAATGGACTAACATGTCCACCTTAAGATTGAAAAATTAGCAAGCTTCAACTCGAAGACTCGGTGGACTTGATGACATCAACCTGAACACTTGACGGACTTTGAAGACTTCAACTTGAAGACCTACAAACTTAAAGATTTGATGGACTTGAAGATTCGACGGACTTTGACGCTTTAACCTGAAGACTTGAGGGCTTAAATATTTCAACTTGATGACCGGCTAGTTTGAGGACCTCAACTTGAAGACTGACAGACTTGAAAACTTCAACTTGAAGACTTGAAGGCGTAAATATTTCGACTTGAAGACCGACGAACTTGAAGACCAGCAAACTTAAAGATTTGGCAAACACGAAGACATAGTGAACTCTTTGACTTAAGCAGAAAATACTTGGTAACCTCATAAAAGACTATAATCATCCCATTGAAGACACTGGTTTACCATGGACGATTGCCCCTTTTACGTCATATGAGATCCAAAATTCAATAGAAGAATGATATTTCAGTCCGATTTTCAAGTGCTGGTTGAATGAATTACTTCCACCGTTACTTCATTTGGACAACAATTGGGGCAATACGTATATTTTAAAATTATGAGACTGGACATAGAATGAAACTCTAAGCTGTCTACGTACCTCGGTAAAGAGGATCAAGTCATACTGTATGCTGTGAAATCGAGGGGGGGGATCCATTTCCCGCCATTAAGGTACATTCGGAAAGTCATGTCAGCATCTCGAGGCTGTGGGATCACGATCGAGTTCCCTCTCTCGAGGATCGTCCGCGACCCTGCAGAGACTCCGAAGATAAGGAATCTATCCGCGACCCAGCAAAGGTTACGAAGATGGGGGACTCCCGAGGTAAGTGGCTAGAGTCAATAGACACTAGTACCATGCCTAGCCGTCCCATCCCCATATCTTTACATTCAATACACTTTGTACTATATGATATTACCTCTCCTATATAAAGGGAATCCATGCCACTTTGTAAGGGACTGATGTTGCTCCATTTCTCCACAAGTGCAATAATCTCTCTCTCTCTTTTCTTTCTAACTTTTTCGTTCTCACTGGCCCGAGGTCGCCTCGATATCCATCGGTTTCTTACTTGTTCTTCATCATATAACTTAGTATTGGCCATAAAGAGCCTTGTTTAATTATATCTTGAACTGTTATCCCATCCCCGACTATCCCCGATAGCTCGAAATCGGCCCTAACATCGACCCCGAGTTCCCTCATCGACTAGACCTATATCCGGGCAGCAGGCCCTTCGGTTCGATTATTATCTTGATTTAGCTTGTATTTAATCTTTAAACTCCATATTATTAGCATCAACTGCTCTAACAACTAGATCGGGAATATATCACGTATTTTTAGAATCCCATCTACAAATTTAATTGTTGTTACCATTTTGCACGGTAAATAGTTTGGCGCCCACTGTGGGGCACAAACACATATTATCTTTCACACTTTTTCTTGTCCAAGATACTTTGATTTCAAGTCAAAATGTCTGGCTCAGTAAATAGAGTCGAGAACAACAACCTCGAGAATCACGGGGAAAATGGCGTGGCTGTCCCGGTCGCCGGAGCACCACTACAGAATCCAGATAACGCGACCGGACTCACAGGACGCGCAACAAGTCGACGAAACTTCTCACACCAACAGGAGCATATGGCATAGCGGCCGACAAGAAGCTCAAAAAACCCCGGCCCGTGAAGAATAGGAAGTTTGTCTTCATGTTATTTTTGAAATGTTGCAGGCACAGCAGCTGTCCATTGCTCAGTTGCAAAGCCATCCGAGAACTCCCAGCACAGCAGCACCGGAGACAGCTCCCCCTGCCAAGCAAGTACCCGAAATATCAAGCAATAACGGGTCAGTGGCTGACCCCACCATAGCAAAGATGCTCAAGGACCTCACCAAAAGGATCGAGTCAGGTGAGAACATGATGCGACCAACGATAAAAAGGTCGAGACCTACAACTATAAGATGGATCAAATCCTAGGAGCACCCCTGGTCCTAAAAGGTTTGGATTCGAAGAAGTTCATACAGAGGCCGTTCCCCGAGGAAGAGGCCCCAAAGCCCATTCCCAAAAAGTTCAGAATGCCGAAACTCCCTAAGTACAACGGTACCACCGACCCCAACGAACACGTTACTCCCTATACCTATGCAGTAAAAGGTAACGATATAAAGAATGACGAGATCGAGTCTGTATTGATGAAAAAATTTGGAGAAACACTTTTGAAGGGGGCCATGATGTGGTATCACAACTTGGCTCCCAACTCCATAGATTCATTCGCCATGTTGGTTGACTCCTTCGTAAAGGCACATGCTGGAGCCATCAAGGTATCAACAAGGAAGTCTGACGTTTTCAAAATTAAGTGGAGAGAGAACGAGATGCTGCGAGAATTTGTGTCCCGCTTCCAGATGTAACGGATGGAGTTGCCTCTAGTCTCCGATGACTGGGCAGTGCAGGACTTCACCCAAGGCCTTAATGGACAAAGTTTGGTGGCCTCGAAGCCGCTGAAGCAGAACTTGATCGAATATCTGGCCGTGACCTGGTCGGACATCCACAACCGGTACCAGTCAAAGGTTAGGCCGAGGACGACCAGCTGGGAGCCCCTTCGGGCTTAGTGTACCCAAATAGACTCCTGATAGAAGAACCGAAACCAAATAAACAACAATATCGACCGTACCTCGAAGACAAAATGAATGCCCCAAGGGTTCGTCAACAGAACTAGGTTAGATCGAAGCATAGCGCCAACAAATGCGCCCCACTTATCGGAATACAACTTTAGTGTCGATGTGCCAGACATCGTGTTCGCCATTAGCAAGGTCGAACACGACAGATGGACAAGACCATTACTTTCGGATCCTTTCCATAGGAATTTCAATTTGATTTGCGAGTTTCACAACTCGCGCGGGCACCGAACCGAGGATTGCAAGCAGTTTCGAAGGAAGTGGCCCGATTGCTCAACAATGGGCACCGTCGGGAACTTCTCGGTGGCCGAGCTAAAAATCAACCGCGAGAAGGAGAAATGGCAAAGGGAAACAAAGAAGACAAGCCTCAGCACATCGTCTACACGATCTTCTGACGATCGCCCCGAATGCGTTCAAATAAAAGATCACTTAGCTACCACCAAATAAGCGCCAGAACTCGAGAAGCTCCATTGCCACCGAGGTATAAGCTCCCATCTCTCTTCCTATCCTCTACTTCACGGGTACCTTTGTGCAGGACTGTAACCAAGGTAATCCGCACGATATCCCAGCTCGAAGATTCCGAGGCTTCAGAACGTCCATTATACTCTTTTCCTTTGATCGGATTTTTTATCCCGAAATGGGTTTTCTACCAGCAGGGGTTTCTAACGAGGCAACGTCGACACATTTCCCAAGAAGGATCTAGTAAGCCTACGGGACTTTCATTACAACCGAACCGACAGCGGAAAGTGACGAACGAAGCCCCAATAGGGAATAATACAACGGACCGAAAGGTACAAGGAGCCGCGCCCGCCCGGGACGAGCTTGCAACGGAAAAACGACATGTATTTATAGCATATATCTACACCAAGAAATGAAGAATATCTTTCAGCATCTCATTCTTCAGAAAGGGGAATCTCAAGTATGCTCCCGACATGGGCCTCTCCATAAATGCATCCCGAGACACTCGGAGACTTAGCGTCAGCAATTCAACACTTGCACAACCCCATGCTCGGAACTCCAGGCTTATAAAGCCCCTACAAGGCAACTCCGAGCTCACGAAAAGCGGTCTTCACGCTTAAACAAATTTGATGACTCGGAGACAGTCATTCATCGCCAATCGCCATGCACTGGAAAACCCAAAACTGTAAGACCCCTAGCGGGCAGACTCGGTGTAACCAGATCTATTCTACATTACAAAAGCTATAAGACCTCAACATGCATGATGAACTGTAAGACCTCAACAGGCATGACAAACTGTAAGACCTCAACAGGCATGAAATCCCGAAGTTTAGGCTATACATCACATTTGTAAGAATTCCAAAAGGACATACCCTCATTGTAGACACCTAAACTGTCACTCGAGATCAAAAATGGCTACGGCCAAACACATATGACTGCATTCAAAATGGCTGATACAACCAAACTAACGTGACTCAGGGACGCCCGACCGTCGCAAAATAGGCCACTAATTCGAATATACTTCGGAAAGAACCGGTTAAAACATGCTTCCTTAAACAGGCAAAAACGAGCTTCGGCCATATCGTCTCCAAATCACAAAGGCTTCGACCTACTCAGCCTACGAGCTATGAACCTTCCGAGGTGCTCGAAACATCGCCGATAACGATTTGAAATTGAGGTTCTTCCAGAACTGACGACGGGTCAGGCAAAAATCTTTCAAAAGACCTTAACGAGCAGAAAACAAAACATACAAAAAGCCCACAGGCAAAAACAATATAAGATCCATTATCTCCAGCTAAGCAAGCCTCCGAGCCACATATTAAAAGGTCTCTATGACCAAACAATGTAAGAGCCATTGTCTCCAACTAAAAAATTAACAACTTGAGGATTAAAATGGGCTCGAATCGTAACTCGATTCGGAGACCGAATCCAAAACAGTTAACTATGCAAGCCTCCAGGCCACGTATGGAAAGGTCTCAATGACCAAAACAGCATCAGAAGCACTATCGCCAGTATGAAAATACTTAAGGTCCAATTAAAGCTCGAATCGCAATGCAACTCGGAGATTGGACACGAAATAGTTATACTGCAACATGCCTAAGGGCAAGGCATAAATGCCACTGTCAACCAGTCGAGTGGGCCTCCGGGCCACGCACCTGTAAGGTCACTTTGACCCGAAGCACAAAAGGCCATCGCCATCCGCCCATACAAGCAGGAAAGAACTGGAGGGTCAATTGATGCTCGAATCGCAACGCGACTCGGAGACTGGACCCAAAATGGCTAAACTACAATATGCTTAAGGGCACGACATAAATGCCACCATTGCTAGCCTAGACAAATGCAAAACTTGAGGGTAAATTAATCTCAAGTCGGGCCCCGACTCGGAGACTGAACCCCAAGATGGTTAAAGCATGCAAGCCTAAGGGAAAATCCGGGATCAAATCGACCTAATTGAAACTGCAACGAGCAGAAATACAAAAGATACAAGTTGCGGGGTTCCCCCTCTTATTGCTACATATTGACAACGAAGCGCAACCTCAGCCTATGTCGTATAATAAAAACTATATATACATAACAAAAAAGGTAGGGAATGATCATTCCGCTTTTTTCCGGTAGTTATAGCCCGGCGGTCTCCTCCTTATCATCCTCAGCATAGGAAAGTAGGAACTTGGCATCGTACTTGTCACACCTCCTTTTTACCTACACGCCGTAAAGGGTATAAATATAAGGGAGTTTTTCCAATTAAAGGACAATCGAAACGGGATTGTTTATTTATTAAAAATCAGAGTCTCCACTTGGAATAATTTAGGGTGTCCCAAGTCACCGGTTTAAAATCCCGAATCGAGGAAGTTGACTCTTATTTATGGTCCGCGAACACAGAAATCCGTGTAAGGAATTTTGTTAACCCGGGAGAAGGTGTTAGGCATTCCCGAGTTTCGTGGTTCCAGCACGGTCGCTTTGATCATACTTGGCTTATTAAAATTGTTTAATTACTGAGTTTAGATCCTATGTGCTTTTATCTATTAACCCCTTTTAAATCACTTGATTATTCATAGTTAAAGAATTGAGTTACGCGTACGTATACTCTTTTCCTTTGGCACGTCAAAAATCATGTCACGCGAACGTGTCCATAATTAATAACGCTTTGTTTATTTATTTAAGAAAATTTGGTTGAAGTTGCGCGAACGCATCCCTCGAGTTACTTTTAGAAATTGCAATCATGTCACGCGGACGTGTCCACAATCGCAATGGTATATTAAACATGCCTAAAGCAAACTACGAATGTACAATTATTTTCCTAAAGCTAATGTGAGATTGTTGTGAGGCCAAAAGGACTCTTAGGAGCATACGACATATGGGTGTTACAATTTCTATTTTTCTACTTCATTTTGTTTTAGCCTTCATTTAGGTTACATGTTATACACATTTAGGCTACATGCTATACACGTCAGAATGGAACACACGGCTAAATCTAAACTAATAATGGCATGTGCACTGACCAAAGTGAGACAAACGAAGCCTCTTTTTTTAAAGAAAAAGATCAAGAAAACTCCCTTAGGCCATGATATTCCAAATAGAGTAGAACAAGAAAACTCCCTTAAGCCACGAAAATAAAATAGATAACTGATTTCCTCTTTAAACCCACGTACCCTTAGATTTAAAATTGAACAAAAATTCATATCCTCAGTCCATGAAACTTAAGCTGTTGTAATAAGTTTTAATGGCTCTTTCATGTTTCAGTCATATAAAAACAGATTAAAGTAAGAAAGAGAGATAGAATAGATCTGAGAGTTTAGCTTTCGATTAATAGGGCTTTGGCAATTACAACATGTGAAACGAGCCAAATGAATAGATCTGCAACAGAAGATTTCAACTGAAAGTTCCAAGCAACAATTGCTAACCTCGACGGAACTCGACTGGACCCGAAACCAGCATCACCTCGACGTACGAACGGAACGCCTGAGTTTACAGCAACGTTGAGTTTCAGCAGCTTGAGCTCGATGGAAAAAATGGACAGCGATAACCATAGACCGGAACCAACGTACGACAACTCCCACACGACTCGAACTCACAAACGACTCTAAACCTCAGTTGCCTTACGCTCGTTACCTCACTCCGTTCATGTGCGTGACTGTGTGTGTGCGAAGGTGAAGCTCGCCGGATATAGCGTCGCTGGCAGAAGGTCCGGCGGGTCAAGGTCGACGAGATGGGTGGTGGAAGAGCTGGTTGTTGGGTCGTTTCACTATGGTGGGCCCGTTGGAAGCTGCTGGTGTGAGGTCGCTTGGTTGTACTTGTCGCGTTCGGAACTCGTTACTTCGATAAGCTGGTAGAGTTCGTTTTTCCCGGCGGGTTTCAGGCCATGGCTGCTAGTCTACCAGACTCCGATGGAGGTGGGGGCTGTGTCGTTTGGACTGAACAACGTCGGTACCGTGGTTGAGGAAGGGAGGTGGTCGTTGGCGCGTGTGTGCGTTTTCACTGGTTGTTTCCGGCCAGGGGGTGTTTGTTGGTTTTGATGTTGAAGAAAGGCAGTGGGGTGAGGGGTGTTTGAAGAAGACGACACGAGGGGTGGGGGGGTCGTTCTCTGGTGTCGAGTTCTAAAGAAGACGATGCGCAGTTTCTGCGTATTTTTGCTTTCAGCCCTTTATTGTTCTTCTTTTTTCTTTTTTCCTTTTTCTTCTTTTTATATTGTAGGTTTTTTGGTAGGGTTTTTAGGTTAAGGGGTATGGGCCTAGGAATTATGAGCTTGGCAATTGCGAGCTAGGTCCAAAATTAAGCCTAAAAATGGGTTGCTCGAGCCCAAGTTCTATTCTTTTGCTGCGAACGAGATTAAAAATACGGGCCCATTTATTAATTATTACTACTATTCAAATAATTATTAAAATAAAACTAACCATTAAAACAAATCTATTTTTGGTATTTTCAAATATCATATTAAAACAAAAATACGATACTATTTTTGTATATTTTTTTAGATTAAAAATGACTACAAAACATTAATGATATTTTTGTTTTCTTCTAATAAAATAGAGTAAAAGAGTCAAAATTACTTAAAATATCTATATTATGCCTAAATTAAATATTTACGCGCTAAAATATGAAAAATCTTGGGGAGGGTCAAAAATCACATGTCTACAGCTGCCCCTCTTTGACTGGAAACATACAGAGTTTTCAGACAAAGACTGACTAGACAGGTTTTTGACCTGACCCTTATTTGGAGAGACTAAAACTAAGAAAAAAAGGGAATGTGACCGAGCCCTGGTATCTGGGCTGCCTACATATCCTTGGCTATAAAGGAATCAGGTCACGTGTAGTTCAGAAATGAGTGAGATGACGGAGTATGCCGAGGTGGAGATCCGGTTGAGGTGCCGTTCCGCCGAGGTTCTGGTCCGCAGTCCTGCTATTACATCAAAATCAAAACATGAAAAAAAAACTAGCTAAGCCTATCAATTACGAGTTACAAGATTCCTATCTATAAGTCTTCTGATGCTTGATCTTGAGTCTTGAGTGGTTCTTCATGAAGACTTTAGATTTGAACCTTAACGCTTGCCAGTTGCAGGTGCTAGCTCGTTCTTGTTCAAATTTTTGGACCAAGACCGGACATGTAGTGCTTGTGACCTTGGCCATGTCTTGAGCAGCCCACATCTTTCATCAACTTCTGCATTTGGATTCACTTCTTGCCTTTCTTTTTTTTTCTTTATTGTGACTAACTTCTGTTGATCACCTCGAACTGTTGACTCGTATTCTTGCTGCGAGATTCTTTGGTTGCTGACTTGAATTGCAATCTGAGATGCTTTTCCTTTTCTTCAGGTGGACGCCTGACTGTTGAGCTCGAACCATCTTCTCTTGTTACTTGACACTATTTTCCCTTGCACCTTGAACCATTTTCCCCTGAAACTTGAACTGTCTTTCTTCGCAACTGCTTTCCCTAAAAACTTGAGTTGTTTCCTTCGACACTAATTTCCCTAGAAACTTGAGCTTCTCCCATTGTTCTCCAGGTGGACGCCTGATTACAACAAAATAGACAAAACAAAGAAATTTTTCTGCCCCAGTTTGCACTAGGAAGATTTGTGAGTTGTTAGCAAAATTGTAAACCACTTGTACTCTTGATGCAATGATGAAATCAAACTAAAGAATAAACTAGGAAAACTATAAACTAAGCTTGACTAAAATAAAAATTGACCCTATTCTCCAGGCAGGGCCCCTGACTGCTAACTTAAAATGTATTCCCTGCTCTCCAGGCGGGCTCCTGACCGCTGAACTTGAAATGTATTCCCTGCTCCCCAGGCGGGCTCCTGACTGCTAACCTTGAATGTATTCCCTGCTCTCCAGGCGGGCTCCTGACTGCTAACTTGAAATGTATTCCCTACTCTCCAGGCGGGCTCCTGACTTCAACAAAATAGACAAAACAAAGAAACTTTTCTTCCCCGGTTTGGTGGCTGGGCACAGATGTAAGTGTAAAATGGATCACATTACCAAATATCAATAAGAACTTGAAAGCTAAAACTTGAATTGTACTCCCTTGTTCTCCAGGCGGGCTCCTGATTGTTGACTTGAAAGTATTCCCTACTTTCTAGGCGGGCTCCTGACTTCAACTTGAAAGTGCTCCCTGCTCTCCAGGCGGGCTCCTGACTTCAAGCTAGACAAAATAAAGAATTTGAAAGCTAAAATTTAAATTGTACTCCCTTGTTCTTTAGGCGGGCTCCTGACTGCTAACTTGAAAGTATTCCCTACTCTCCAAGCGGGCTCCTGACTTCAACTTGAAATGTATTCCCTGCTCTCCAGGCGGGCTCCTGACTTCAACATTGACAAAACAAAGAATTTGAAAGCTAAAATTTAAATTGTACTCCCTTGTTCTTCAGGTGGGCTACTGACTGCTAACTTTAAATGTATTCCCTGCTCTCCAGGCGGGCTCCTGACTTCAATATGAAAGTACTCACTGCTCTCCAGGCGGGTTCCTGACTTCACAAAGAATTCGACAGCTAAAATTTAAATTGTACTCCCTTGTTCTCGAGGCGGGCTCCTGATTGCTACGATTGGAAGTATTTCCAACTCTCCAGGCAGGCACCTGACTTCAACTTGAAATGTATTCCCTGCTCTCCAGGCGGGCTCCTGATTGCTACGGTTGGAAGTACTCCTTGCTCTCAAGGCGGGCACCTGACTTCAACTTGAAATGTATTCCCTGCTCTCCAGGCGGGCTCCTGACTGCATGCATTTGAAAGTATTTCTTGCTCTCCAGGCGGGATCCTGACTACTAATTTGAAAGTACTCCCTGCTCTCTAGGCGGGCTCCTGATTGCTACGCTTTAAAGTATTCCCTGCTTTCGGGCTCCTGACTTCAACTTGAAATATATTCCCTGCTCTCCAGGCGAGCTCCTAACTTCATGCATTTGAAAGTATTCCCTGCTCTCCAGGCGGGCTCCTGACTGCTAATTTGAAAGTACTCCCTTCTCTCCAGGCAGGCTCCTGATTGCTACGCTTGAAAGCATTCCCTTCTTTCCAGGCGGGCTCCTGACTTCAACTTGAAATGCATTCTCTGCTCTCCAGGCAGGCTCCTGACTGCTAAACTTAAAATGTATTCCCTGCTTTCCAGGCGGGCACCTGACTTCAGCAAAATAAACAAAAACAAAGAAAATCTTCTGCCCCATTTGGTGGCTGGGTACAGAGGTGAGTGTAAAACTAAATCATATTACCAAGTATTACTAAGAATTTGAAAGCTAGGTCCTATTATCCAGGGGGGTCCTGACAACTCTTAATTAAATGACAATTTTAAATCTAAGTTATATCTTCTAAAGGTGTGACTTTTGCTAAATCTTGTTACCTAATAGGGTCTTTAAACCACTCCCATTATCCAGGAGGGTCCTGAAAATCAAAGGTCAAATTTTATCTTAAGAGTGACAACTTTTATGGCTGAATTATACTATCATACGACAGAATTTACGCTAAATGTTGTTATCTAATCGAAATCTTGAAGCTAAGTCCCATTATTCAGGAGGGTCCTGGAAACTTCTAATTGAATCCTCTCTCGAACATGCAAACTTCTAAACCAACTTATATTCTTTTGGGATACATTTATGCTAGATTATGCGATTTTCTGAACTATAAACTGGGTCCCATTTTCCAGGAGGGTCCTGAAAGTTTATGGTCAAACCTGTCTGGTGCTTTCTTTTCCTTGCGGAGGGTTTCTCCAAAACAAACGAAATTTTCTATCCCTGTTTCAATCAAAGAAAAATATTGTCAGTTTAAAATGTGGTGGTTAGTTTGTGGCCTTGGCTTTGAGGGCGATTGCTCCTTCACTTCCCATGATAACTGATTTCCACTCGAGTACCTTGCTTGCCTATGGACTAACCACTTTCTCTGTCATCCTTATCACATAAAATACCTCTTCTCCATTCAGACCCATTTCCCTTTATCTGTTGCATTGCTCATGCACTTCCCATGATAACTGATTTCCACTCGAGGACCTTGCTTGCCTATGGACTAACCACTTTCTCTGTCATCCTTATCACATAAAATACCTCTTCTCCATTCAGACCCATTTCCCTTTATCTGTTGCATTGCTCATGAACTAACATTTACCAACCTTTGTGTTTCACCGAAAATACCTTTGATCTGTCCACCTAACACTCTCCATCTGTTGCATCGTGCTCTTGTGTTGACGTGTACTACACCTTTGTGTTTCTCATGAATTCCAAAGCACGACAATTGCCACCCACTCATCGTGCATGTTGTTTTTTCTTGACTTAAACCACTGGACCTGGCCTTGAGGTCTGTTGCTCCTTCACTTGCCACGATAACTTTGATTTCTACTCGGAGGACCTCGCTTGTCACTGATTAAACACCTTTTGTCGATCTTACCGCAGAAAATACCTTTGATCCATTCACCAAACCCCTCCATCATGTTGCATTGTTTATGAATTTATATGTACCAAACCATCGTGTTTCACCGAAAATACCTTTGATCTGTTCGCCTAACACCCTCCATCGGTTGCATTGTTCCTGAATTGATGTGTACCAAACCTTTGTATTTCATAAGGATCCCAAAGCATGTTGATTATTACCAGCTCAATGCGTTTGTTGTTCTTTCCTGACTTATGACACTTTGATGTACTGGGCAGATCCCGTTTTGTGCAATTGAAAAGCTGGTGGCAAATTTTGAAGTCATTTCTCACTTATTTTGACCAAACAGACTCAGGAAGAGGAAGTAAACAAGACAAAAGGAACAGAGTAAAGGGCAATGTAAAGAGATGATTCCTAACAAGAAAACCACAAAGTATAAACCTATCAGATGTGGATACCAACTCTAATGACCATGGCATGCACCTGTAGCCTATTCTGTTGAGCTAGTCTGATGTTCAACCCCTGTTATACCTCTGAACCGTGAAACTGGGCTTCAATGCTCCGATCATCCAATCTGATTCATAATCCTTATTCGACTTGTAGTGCCCGAAGGGTTTTCACCATCAAGCCTCTCTCATTTTGTTCTTTCTCTCAACTTATAGTGGCCTTACGGTGCCCGTTGCCCTACGGTGCCCATGAGGGTTTTCACCAATAAGACTCTCTCATTTTCATTATGTTTCTGCTTGGACCAGAGTATTGCCCCTTATATGAATTACCTCTCCTTGCTTGACTTGACATTCCTCGAAGACTGATTGGAAAGTCTTTCTTTGGACCGTAACGTGGACTTTTGGATAGGGTTAAAAAAGAAAGGATATCAAAGGCTCAAAACAATTCTCATGGGTTCAACATTACAACTTTCGGAACCAGATTTTCTTACACTAACCATAACTTATGCCCCAGTTTCTTGCTTGGGGACTTTTGGACTTTTATTTTGATGGGACCTAACCGTGAGGCTGCCTACGTATCCTTAAAAGGAATCAGGTCGAACATAGTTCATGTCATAGGAATTACTTTGTTTGTTGCGATTTTTCTTTTCTTTTCCTTTTCTCTTCTTTCCTTCTTTTTCTTTTGTTGTTGTTTTTCTTCTCTTTCTTATTCTTTTTTTTTCTTTTCTCTTTTCTTTTTCTTCTCTCTCTTTTCATTCTTTTTCTTTTCTCTTTTTCCTTTACTCATCTTTCACGCTTGCGTTTCTGATCTTTGCTACTAATTTCGAAAGATGGGTATGAAAGAAAATAAATGAGGCTCAAAGGGGTAACGAAGGATAAAGTATTTAGATAGCAGAACAAAATGCCTTCGTCATTCCAATCTTCAAAACATGCCAGGTACAAACAACACAATTAAACAAAACAAGAAAAACATTTGTAACATCTTTTGATTACGCCAGACTTGACGACCGTATCCATACATTCGCCTTCTACATCTGTTATATACAAAGAACTATTGGACAACACTCTCACTCTCATTACCACGAACGACCCCTGTCAATTTGGGTAAACTTTCCTTTAGCTTCAAACCGATGCGACATAATGCATTTCAATAGGGTTTCTTCATATTCTATCTGCCCTAGTTTCACACAATTCGGGCTTGAAGTGATCTCAACATGCCTTTACTTGTTTCCCTCAAATGTCCCTATCATCTTCAAAATTGTTCCATTCATTACTTCATGACTAAACTGAATTTTTAAGACCAGGCTGTAAATTACGCATACATGTCATGTTACTAGAGTCAACAAGAAAAGAACTATAAAAGAAAAGAGAACTAAACAAAAATGACTAGAAATCACAGAAAACAGAAAATTGCATTAGACAAATGGTGACAGGGTTTGCACAAAAATACAAACAAACTAAACTGGGGCTACAAATCTAGACCAAACCTAGACAACACTAAACATGCTGCTAGACTAAACAAACTAGGCAAAATAAGAGGATAGAAGGGTTTGAGTCACAAGACAATATCTGGATTACAACCCTGAAATAACCCGGATAACAGAAATGACAACAAAATAAACCACCAAAACTCCTCCCTGGCTAACCAAGACAGGAGCGTATTTCCAATTGCCAAGCTCGGCATCTTAGCCACTGAATTCTGCATCAACATTACTAGGACCTTCACAAACTTCCATCACATTGTTCTTAACAAATTGCTTTTGGGTTCCCTTTGCTGGCTCGTTCTTAAGATCAACCTCTGATAGCACTAAAAACTTCGCAGTGCGTGGACCTTCGAGGATCTCAGAAGAATTTTCATATTCCTTTTCAAAACAAATCATACTCACCATATACGTCTCATTACGAACAGGCGATGGACTTTGGCTAATGTTTGTTGCATCTGGATTTTGCACGACAATGTCACCTGCATCAATAAGCCTCTAAATTGCTTTCTTCAGATTCCAACACTTCTCTATGTCATGCCCCGGGGCATCTGAGCAATATGCGCACCTTTGAGAAAAATCAAACTTCTTTGACAGAGGGTTTGGCATTTTGATATGAATCGGCTTCAACATGTTCAATTGCTTCAACTTTTGGAACAAACTGGCATATGACACTCCCAATGGGGTGAAAGCCTTTTCTTTTTTCAGCAACCTCTCATTCTTAAATGCTTGATTGGACCGAAAACCTGACCCAGGGGGTTTTTGGCAGGCTCATGGGGGCGGGTAAGACATTTGGGGAAGTGGTGTGGGCCATCGCGGGCCTTGTGGGTGTGGAACATATGGTGGTGCATTGTGGACAGGGTACTGGGAAAGTGATGTACGACTTTGGAAGTTTTGTGGGGAGAAGTAGCATTGGGGAGGATTACAAGCATATCTATGAGGTCGATATTGAGGCTGAAAGCGTTTCGCAAGAACGACCACTGGACCCTGTTGTCGGCGGGGCTCACCAACATCTTTTCTATCAATGGGACGACTATCCTGAGCAATTTGTTCGTTCCATCTGAGCCAAAAATCCCTAAAACTTTTCTTGGGTTTCTTTTCCATTTGAGATAGGGAGGAGCGGTCTGGGACAACACCTGATCTGTATTGAAAGTATCGAACAAAATCTTGAGCCATGTCACCCAATGTAGTCCACGTACCAACATATTGACGATTATGCCATTCCAAAGCTGCCCCAGTCAGGCTCTCACTGAAGTACGCCATCAACAAATCATCTTTCTCGCCAACACTTCTCATTTTACTGTAATAATCCCTCAAATGGGCTACTGGATCCCCACACCCATCATATAAGTTAAACTTTGGCACTTTAAACCCCGCAGACAGACGAACGTCGGGGGACATAGACAATTCTTTGTAAGACATGTTACCCTGATCTCCCATTCCTTGCTTGTTCTTTAAGGACTGTTCTATGCCTTTCGGCCTCCTGGGTATCTCATCTCGCCCTTTTCTTCCTGTGAACTTTTTATTTTCAACATGAGGTTCATCCCGGAGGCCCTGCTTGTATGAGTTAGGAACCTTGTGGGAAACCTCTGAGGGGTAATATTGGGCATCATGAGCTTGGAGATAAGCGGATGTATATGGAGAGTATGAAGGATCATCTGGCATTGTGTCCGGAGCTTGGGTAAGGGCTGAATCTAGAAAGCTAGGTGGTGGTGGGGGTGGTTCCTTCCCAGCCATCCAAGCCTGATACATGTTCGCCATGTGTCGTCTCAACATTTTTACCTCTTCAACCAACCCATTGCCCTGTTCAACCAACTGTTCTCGAACCCCGTTATCAACCAACTCACTTCTGTTGTTGTCTGCCATTACCTTTTGACTTTATGTTGTAGAGAGGGGTTACCACTTTAAAAATCACAAACCAACCACCCTTCTGCTACAAATATAACAAAATGAAGACATCACGTTAGCATTAGGACATTTAACATAAGATAATCTAACTTTATATGCACTACACCTAACCACAGTTATCGGTTCCAAAATGACTTCGAGGGTACAAAGGTCAGTTGACATCATCCCAATTTGTTCATTTCAACCTTCTCCTTTATTTGTCTTTTTAGCACTTCTTAGCTCGCTCATTTTCTTCCCTTTTCTTTCTGATTGTCGCTTTTTTCTTCCTTCACAATTCTCACCTCTCATACTTTCACCATCTTTTTCTCTCTCTTTTTTCTTTTTTTTTCTTCTTTTCTTTTTTAAAAAATAAAAAAATGATTCGATCGAACCCTATGTAGGTTGCCTACGTATCATGACGCCGCATGAATCAGATCTTTGCGTAGTTCGGGAAGATCGGAAATAAAGGAAACAAACTGACGTTCTCTGTTTCCACCTTAATGACTCTAACGAGAAAAGGGAAATAAAAGAAACAAATCTCTTTTTTGTTTTTAAAAATTCTAGACTTAATGTTCTATAAGCTATTCTAAACTCAAGCCTAACGAGCATATATTTTGCTTTTTTTTTTTTGCTTTTTTTTTTTAAACAAACACTCAATGAGAAATTATTAAGGAAAACCCTTAGAAGAGAAAACAAATATTTTTTTTGATTCGCTTTTTTTTAAGGAGGAAATCTAAACAATAAACCACAGAAAGTGCTTTTGGATTTCAATTTTGATTACCTAAAAAAAATTCTAATGATAAACAAAAGATAAAGTATTTTTCTATGTACAATATCCTAAAGTTCTAAAGAAAATAATTTTTTTTTATTTTTCACTAATTTCCCAAAGAGACACCTCAAAAGAAAATCTTTTTGGATTTTGGAATTAACACCCTAAAGAAAGCTTTTAAAGAAGTACTAAAAGAAAATTCTTTTTTTTTGAATTTTTGTCCTAATATACTAAAGGAAACATAAAAACAATTCATTTTAAGTCCTAGATATTAATTGCCTAAAGGAAAAACAACCTCAAAATTTTCTCATTTCTAGAATTAACATTCTAAAAAAAACTTATAACGGAAATATAAATGCAACATCTCTTTTTCCTTTTTTGGATTTTGAGTTACAACACATTTTTTCAAATATAAAACAGAAAATACAATAACAAAAGACTTGACATTACTGTACAAAACTAGAAAGTAAAAGACGACATAAAATGAATAACGGACTCAAAACATAAAAATAAAACAAATCTCCTTAAACAACTCCTGACTGAGCGATTCTGACTGGATGGTCACAGGGAATCTGCCATGCTCAAACTTCGGTAAATAAATCCACATCTGTATGACAAAACTTTAACCAGCACTATGTGAGATAATAACACTCCCTATTAAACACATGCAATACATAATTGGGACTATTTTTGCAAAATGACTTATTTGGCCAAAAGGTGGCTAGAAGTGAGAAATTTGGCTAAGACCCCGCAAAGCCAAGAACTTAAGATTTACTAGGAAGACCGAACCCTATGTGGGTTGCCTACGTATCCCGCCCCGAGAGACGAGAATCAGGTTCGCGTAGTTCGGGCAAGTTGGATACGGGCGAGAATAATAAAAAAACCACTAATTCATAGAAATCACATGTTTTCTTGCTTTTCTTGAAAAATGACGAAACATGCAAAATCTTTTTGGATTTTCTTTTCTCTCTTTTTTTGATTTTTGATTTTTGAAAAAATGATGAAAAAGTGCAAAATCTTTTTTTAAAATTTTTCATGTTTTTTTTTTGTCTTTTTTCTTAAAAATGTAACAAAAAAAAAACATAACTAGACCCTACTTTTTTTTTTGTCTTTTTCATGTTATTTCTTTTTCCTTTTTTTCTCTTTTTTTTCACTTCTTCATTTACCCTCAGTTATCATTGGTCCGCCAAATGACCCTTTTACCCTTGAATAAATGCAACATGTAGCACATAGGATGCATCAATATGGTATATTATTTTGGTACACCTGTCCTAGACAGACCCAACCCCTGTGTTGAGTCCCCTAAGTCAAATGCACATGATGCAAACAAACGTTCCTACTAGGGATCCGGTACGAGGCTATGTTTTTCTAGGTTTAAATCCTGGGTTTTTGGTCTAGACTTGGGGTACCCGAGCGGACAACTGGGGCCGAGGAGGGGGCGACGTACCGGGAGCATTGAAGTCTACCCGGCCTTATCGCTTGCCCGGCCTCGTTCTATTTGGCATAATTTCTACAGAAAAAGCGGGCCACGCGAACGTGTGCACCATTTTCTAAAGACTCAGATGGGTGGCGTAAGAAGACAGTTATATACAATTCAAACAATAATAAAGCAGTAAACAAATAACATTTAGCACAAAAGATTCACAGAATACAGTAATATTAACAATAAATGAAGCCAAGTAAAAATCATTAACAAGCTCGAATTCTTGAACCCTGAACCAGAGATTCTGGGTTCGGTCCCCAGCAGAGTCGCCAGAGCTGTCACACCTCCTTTTTACCTAGACCCTTTAGTGGGTATAAATATAAGGGAGTTTTTCCAATTAAAGGACAATCGAAACGGGATCGTTTATTTATTAAAAATCAGAGTTGCCACTTGGGATAATTTAGGGTGTCCCAAGTCACCGGTTTAAAATCCCGAATCGAGGAAGTTGACTCTTATTTATGGTTCACAAACACAAAAATTCGGGTAAGGAATTATGTTAACCCGGGAGAAGGAGTTAGGCATTCCCGAGTTCCGTGGTTCCAGCACGGTCGCTTTGATCATACTTGGTTTATTAAAATTGTTTAATTACTAAGTTTCGATCCTATATACTTTTATCTATTAACCGCTTTTAAATCACTTGGTTATTCGTAGTTAAAGAATTGAGTTACGCGTATGTATACACTTTTTCTTTGGCGCGTCAAAAATCATGTCACGCGAACGTGTCCATAATTAATAACGCTTTGTTTATTTATTTAAGAAAATTTGGTTGAAGTTGCGCGAACGCATCCCTCAAGTCACTTTTAGAATTTGCAATCATGTCACGCGGACGTGTCCACAACCGCAGTGGTATATTAAACATGCCTAAAGCAAACTACAAATGTACAATTATTTTCCTAAAGCTAATGTGAGATTGTTGTGAGGCCAAAAGGACTTTTAGGAGCACACGACATATGGGTGTTAAAATTTCTATTTTTCTACTTCATTTTGTTTTAGCCTTCATTTAGGTTACATGTTATACACATTTAGGCTACATGCTATACACGTCAGAATGGAACACACGGCTAAATCTAAACTAATAATGGAATGTGCACTGACCAAAAGTGAGACAAACGAAGCCTCCTTTTTTTAAAGAAAATGATCAAGAAAACTCCCTTAGGCCATGATATTCCAAACAGAGTAGAACAAGTAAACTCCCTTAAGTCACGAAAATAAAGTAGACAACTGATTTCCTCTTTAAACCCACGTACCCTTAGATTTAAAATTGAACAAAAATTCATATCCTCAGTCCATGAAACGTAAGCTGTTGCAATAAGTTTTAATGGCTCTTTCATGTTTCAGTCATATAAAAACAGATTAAAGTAAGAAAGAGAGATAGAATAGACCTGAGAGTTTAGCTTTCGATTAATAGGGCTTTGGCAATTACAACAAGTGAAACGAGCCAAATGAATAGATCCACAACAGAAGATTTCAACTGAAATTTCCAAGCAACAACTGCTAACCTCGACGGAACTTGACCAGACCCCGAAACCAGCATCACCTCGACGTACGAACGGAACGCCCAAGTTTATAGCAATGTCGAGTTTCAGAAGCTCGAGCTCGACAAAAAAAATGGATAGCGATAACCATAGACTGGACCAACGTGCGGCAACTACCACACGACTCGAACTCACAAATGACTCTAAATTTCAGCTGTCTTACGCTCGTTACCTCACTCCGTTCATGTGCGTGACTGTGTGTGTGCGAAGGCGAAGCTCGCCAGATATGGCGTCACTGGCAGAAGGTCCGGCAGGTCAAGGTCGACGAGATGGGTGGTGGGGAGCTGGTTGTTGGGTCGTTTCGCTACGGTGGGCTCGTTGGAAGCTGCTGGTGTGAGGTCGCTTGGTTCTACTTGTTGCGTTCGGAACTCGTTACTCCGACAAGCTGGTGGAGTTCATTTTTCCCGGTGAGTTTCAGGCCATGGCTGCTGGTCTACCAGACTCCGACGGAGGTGGGGGATGTGTCGTTTGGACTGAACAACATCGGCAGCGTGGTTGAGGAAGGGAGGTGGTCGTTGGTGCATGTGTGCATTTTCACTAGTTGTTTTCGGCGAGGGGGTGTTTGTTGGTTTTGCTGTTGAAGAAAAGGCAGTAGGGAGAAGGGTGTTTGAATAAGACAATGCGAGGGGTGGGGGGTCGTTCTCTGGTGTCGAGTTCTAAAGAAGACGATGCGCAGCTTCTGCGTATTTTTGCTTTCAGCCCTTTTTTGTTCTTCTTCTTTCTTTTTCCTTTTTATTCTTTTTATATTGTAGGTTTTTGGTAGGGTTTTTAGGTTAAGGGGTATGGGCCTAGGAATTTTGGGCTTGTTAATTGTGAGCTAGGTCCAAAATTAAGCCTAAAAATGGGTTGCTCGAACCCAAGATCTATTCCTTCGCTGCGAACGAGATTAAAAATACGGCCCCATTTATTAATTATTACTACTATTCAAATAATTATTAAAATAAAACTAACCATTAAAACAAATCTATTTTTGGTATTTTCAAATATCATATTAATACAAAAATACGATACTATTTTTGTGTATTTTTTTAGATAAAAAATGACTACAAAACATTAATGAACCTATTTTTGTTAATTTTTGTTTTCTTGTAATAAAATAGAGTAAAAGAGTCAAAATTACTTAAAATATCTATATTATGCCATTAAATATTTACGCGCTAAAATATAAAAAATCTTGGGGAAGGTCAAAAATCACATGTCTATAGTACTCCTCTAATTTGGCTTGCTCAATCACCACCAAGAGATCAAATCCCCTAGCATGAATCTCCTCAAGGATTTCCCTCCGGGATCTACACCTCACGTACTCCTTGCTATTGTTGGCACGATCGAGGGTCTTCTGCAACTCAGCTTTAGCGGTGGCAGTGCTTCTCGAATAAGCCGCCATTTTCTGTCCCTCCCTGGTATTGTTCATCACAACCTGGGCCCAGACATTCACCACCTCGGTTTTTGCCCTTGAAAGCTCGGATGAGAGTCTCACGATCATCTTCGCCCATGCAGAATCATTCGCACGGGCAACCTAAATTTGTGCCTCGAGAGCGGAAGCCCTAGCCTGAGCCCTCGTTTTGGCCTCAGAACGAGCATTCACATGCGCTTGTAGCTCGTTGAATTCACATTTGGCTTTGCCAACCTTGCCCCAGAGTTGATCCAGCTCATCCGCCTTATCCATCAACTGAAACAGCAACATGTCAAGATGGCGAGACAAAAAGGGAATATAGGACAGTGCGAAATGCAGGATACCTGTTTCTCCAAGAGGGCCTCCTGGGCCCGACTATGGTCCACCTCATGCCGTAAAGAGACGAGCTCGATTTCCTTTGCCACACAAAGAAGCTTGAGGGATTTCTCCCTATCTCGAGCTTCCTGCGACAGGGCCTCGTAATGAAGCAGTTTGGCTTTGAGCCTATCAAAATCCTGAGAAAGAAAGCCAGGTAAACAAAAAAAAAAGAGGAGCACAGGGACAGAACATCCTTACAGTGGCCGAAACTCACCATAAGGCCAAAGCGCTGAGCCTCACCAAAGGCCAAAGCAACGTCCGATGATGCACCAACCCCGGAAGATTGTTGGTCAGCCAAATCGCTTCCCCTTAACCATTGCGAAGAAGGCGCCTCACCACAGGCCTTCTTGCACCCTGGGGCATATTTCCTTTTTGCCGGTGTTCCATGACCCCGGGTTCGGCAATATCCCCTCCTCCCTTAGGGGAATCGACCTTGCTTCGAAAATATACTTTAAATTTGGAAAGGCTTATTTGAGGTAAAACTAGTCGATCAGCGGTGCAATCGACGGTTCCGTGCCTTTCGCTCTCTAGTTTTCTTTTTGCATAGGCCGAGCAAGCTGCTAGATTACGAAACCATTCGGTTAAATCAGGGATCTCGCCGGGCAACCAATGAGTTGCTATAAACAAAGTACAGAAAGATACCGTTACAGGGCCAACCCCATGCTGAGTTAAAAGACAGTTCAAACGAAGCACTTATGTGTGAGGTTCCATCTCTCAGGGAACGGCAGCGGGGATAACATCGGTCGTCTAGATTCGAATGAACCGATTCATCCATCCATGGTCCTCATCCTCCTCGCTGCCGATCATAGGAGCACGTGTGGATCTACGTTGAAGAGCAATCAGGCCCCGATAGCACAATGTCCGATACAACCTCACGAGGTGGTTGAGGGTGAATTCTATCTCGGTCTTGTCAGCAAAATATCTCATCAACTACACTATTCTCTAAAGAAAGGGATGAACCTGCACCGACGTTACTTGATATCTCCTACAAAAATCAAGCACGACCCGGTCTGGGGAACCCGGCACAAGAATTTGAATATACACACTCAAGAACCCCTCAACGTATGTCATGATACTCTCCTCGGGGGAAGGTGCTTGCAAAATCACACCTTCCCCCTATACGCATTCTTCCTGATCATCTCGAGGTTTTCCTCCCTCACCGCTGAAATAATCCTCGACACATGCTCTCGATGGCCTGGAACATTGGGAGGTCTCCCCGGTGTGACAACCTTCTTCAAGGTAGGGCGCCTCAAGTCTCGCTCTCCTGATATCGAGGGCGAGCCGTTGGTACCAACCAAGGGCGGAGCACAGTAGGTACTCCTCTCCGTCCAAGGATTAGCCGTCGAAGCAGCGGCCATGATTACAGCAGAATAAGGGGGAGAAGATGAGGATCCAGGCAAATACTTTCTGAAGCAAGGGAACGGAAGGACTCACACAAAGCGCCAGGCCTGCAGAGGAGATAGGCTTATCAAAAATTGCAAAATCGCCGCTTGAAGAGCGAATGATAAAATATATAAAGGCTAAGCGACAACTGCTCGTTGGGGAGTGCACTGGAAGAATCATTCCAGGCTCCCGCATAATTCATAAAACCGAAGGACCTCAGAAGATCCCCGATGTCATAAATATCGGTTCGAGAGGAACTATCGATTCTACCTCGGGACATGGCTAGTCTCGGGGCCCTCGGTCTGTCCAACGAAAAGGCCCCGAAGGGCTGGTGCTGGAACACAAAAACAAAGAAGCAAGTAGAAGCCTCTTCCTTCCATCGCACGAGCCTCCTCCAGATCGGCAGACAGCTCGAAGCCTCTGGCTTCGAGTTCTTCTAGGGTCTCCCTCTTCGCCACCGCTTTGGCATACTCGACAGCTCGAATTAGTCTATGCTCAGCTGCCATGGACATGTCGCGAATCATTGTATGTGCCTTGGTCGCATTCTCCTTATAAGTGGCAGTATCTCATTCAGCCTCAGACTTAGCCGCGGCCAAAGTAACAATCTCCTTGCGAGCATCCGTGAGAAGATCCCGGGATGTCACCAATTCCCCGACCACGGTCTCGTTTTGCTCGTTTAGCCTGGAGACCTCCGCTTTTAACTGACCAATCCGCAAGTTACTCTGCTCGATCTACGAAGAAGGGCAAGTCGACAAATACATGAATCCAGAACATGTGTGGATACGGGGTAAAAGGGCGGGCATGAACGAGGCAGAGTACCTGAGCAGCAAGAGCGGCCTTCTCCTGGAGCACCACCTCCAAAGTGGTCCGAAGTTCTCCCAACTCTTTGTCTCCTTGGGCACAACGAGCCTTCGAGTCCTACAGCTTCGAAGCAATGTTATTACGCTCCTTCTCGTGGCAAAAACGTTCCCCTTGGAGCCGAAGAATGGCATGGTCATACATCTCCTTACACTGCGGCACAATGAGAAATTTTAGAAAGACGGCGAATAACGCCCGAGAATGAAAAGAAATACGCAAGGGAAAACTATCACCTATTGCATTGACTTCTACGCCGCTTTGACGACACAACAAATATCGAGATCAGCCCTGTCGATTACGCCATAAAAAATGTTGGCAATAAAATCTCCCCCTTTGGGAGGAGTCTCGGCTGTTACACCGACCATCTTTTCGGCATCCCTCAACTCCCCTGAAGAAACTGGAAAGCTCAAAATGAGGTCGTTCGGTTCGCCGATTTCTCTAAATAGCAACACACACTCCTAGAAGGCTCCGAACCCTGGTCCCTATGGATCAACACCAACGGTCCTCCTAGCAGAAGCTAATCCAAATCCGGCCATACAATTCGAAGCTACATCAGCGTCCTCTTCAAGGACGCTCTGCTCAACAGCCGGGCTGGAGCCAGCCGTCCCGTATTCAGCAGCCTCCAATCGTGGTGCCTACAAATATCTCGCACTGGACCTTGTTCTCCTCCTCAATGGACTTCCATCATCATCCCCCCCTCGATGTCAGGATTCGACCCGGAGGTAAGAGCAACAGTCTTATTAGGTTAGGCAATGGCTGCCCTGCTCTTCCTTTTCTTGTTCATATCAGGCTCCAAGGCCTCAGCTTCACCGTCAGGGGGCGTCCTCGTCTGCATATTCTCGCCAAGGTCTACACCAGCACAATAACCGCATTGCATTTTCGCTAAGGGCTCGAAAGGAAACACAAAATGCGAAGCATAGGAAGTAAAGGAACCTCACCGTGACTCTTGGCAACCCAATGCTCCTTATCCATGACGGTCCAAGACCAAACGCGGTACATGAACTTCTCGTCCAGATGCCTGATCCATCCTGACATGTCTGGAACCACCTTCGGATGCCAAGCAGTGGCTGCAGAAAGCACAAAGAGGTTATTACGATGAGTGAAAGAGTAATTGAGAAATGGTTAAAGGGAAATTCTCTTACGTCGAGCATTCCACTGCTCCGGAAAGGGCATCCTCCGGGCCGGGATGATATCCGAGGTCCTCACTCGGATAAACTAGCTCATCCATCCTCGGTCCTTCCCCTCATCAATGTTTGTGAAAAATGACTTTTTGGACCGGTGGCAGAGCATGATTAAGCCTCGATATAGCCGATGGCGGTACAGTTTGATCAAATGGTTAAGGGTGAAAACTTCACTTTTAATTCCTTCGGTAAAATGCCTAAGCATTAACACTATCCTCCAAAAGGATGAGTAGATCTGACCAAAGGTCACCTAATATCAGGCGCAGAAGTCAAGAATAACCGGGTCAATTTCCAAGGGAGGAGATTCAATGAATTTATCAGGGCCGAGGGTGAATGTGTAAGTGTATATGTAAAGGAAGCCAGTCTTGAAGTTGGTAATGTTATCATTGGGGCCGGGAATCTCTACCTCCACTGCCTTGCTCATCGGCAGTCCTCCTTCACTTTGCTAACATCGGTCACGACGCTAACATATCGAGACACGTTCTCACAGCGACCCAGCATAGACGAGGGAGTCTCGATGTCGAAATCCTTCGACGTGTCAATATCAGGTGGATTCCATTGCTTTAAAGTGGGAACCAATATGTTTTCTCCCTCAGGTAATCGGAACCTCAGCATTTCCGATGTACCCGGCGATTTCCTCCAGAGTTGGGGTGAGCTCAAAATCTGGGAAGTGGAAGACATTGTGCGCTAGGTCCCAGCAAGTGACCAACGCTCTTATAATATCACCCCGAGGCTTGATTTCCAGCAGACCCGTAAGACCTTTCAGATATTTCTTGACTTCGTCTTGTCCTTCTTTGCCTAAATCGTCCCACCATAGCCGCAACTCGAAAGAGATTTTAGTCATTATTGAGAAAGGTTCATTTTGCATCGTGCTCATCCTGCACATTTATTAAGGTGATTTAAGCAAAAACAAAACTTTTTTTTGACTCAAAACAAAATTAACTATTTCCTTTTCAAAATTTAAAATGAAAGACTCGGTTTTCAAACACGGTCTTTCAGCACTCCCAATAACGAAGATTTTAAGGTTGTGAGAATTAACCGGTCAAAAATCAAATTTGACCAAAGGTGGCATTTATGCAACGTCAGCCTTCCGGCGTCCATCTCGGGAACGTTCGATTGTTTTTGACAAAACGACATCACCCGATTTATTCATGCAAAAATTTAAACTAAAATATTTTTGGCTATTTTTGCAAAGGGGAGGTTGGACCCGATGAACGTTGCCTACGTATCTCACTCCCTGTGAGAATCAAACCCGCGTAGTTCCGGCAAAGAAACTAACTATAATTTTGAAAACAAGGCTCTTTCTTTTCATTTTCCATGGCAAGACAAACTTTTTCCAAACTAAAACAAAGACTCTTTTTCTTTTCTTTTTCAACAAACAACTTTCCAAAAGTAAAAGTCTCTTCTTCTATTTTCCCTTTGCATTTTAGTAAAACAAACTAATAAAAACTAAAACATTTTCCTTTTTCCATTTTCTCAAAATTTCGGCAGAGTTTCGGCAGTATTGGGTCATTGGTTTTTCTAAAATAATCGATTAACTCCCTAACTGCTATTTCTCTCCTTTTCTCTTTTCCTTTTTTTTTTTCAATTTTCCAACATTCCCGAGATTCAAAAGCCGGTCAACATGCCGGTTCGGAACAAATGTATGTACAGAACAAGTAGGATGCATCAGGATGGTCTTTTTATTTCTGGTTGCTAGCCCTAGACGGACCCAACCCCTATGTTGAGTCCCCTAAGTCAAATGCAGCATGATGCAATTAAGCGCTCCTACTAGGGATCTGGCATGAAGTCAAGTTATTCTGGGTTCAAAACCTGGGTATGTGTTCTAAAAAGTGCACTCAAGCGGACAACTCGAGTCGAGAAGGGGGCAGCGTACCGGGGACCCGCGAGATCGTCCGGCTTTGCAACTTATCCGAGCCACTTTTTTATTTCAGGGTATGACACTAACAGAATAGGGAGTTTCAACCAGTAAGCACATCCCCGGAGGTGAAGAGAGAAGGGTGTCGGCACAGTTTATATACAGTTCAAATGATATCAAACCGGTAACATTTAGCATATTCAGCACAAAACATGTAGGAAAATCAGATATAACCAAATACAACAATTTATCTAAGCTCGAATTCTGAACCCTGAACAAGAGATTCTGGGTTCGTTCCCTAGCAGAGTCGCCAAAGCTGTCACACCTCCTTTTTTACTACACCCCGCAAGGGCGTAAAGGAGTTTTTCCAATTAAAGGACAATCGGAACGGGATTTATTATTAAGACTTCAGAGTCGCCACTTGGGAGATTAATGGTGTCCCAAGTCACCGGTTGAATCCCGAACGGAGGAAGAATGTAACTCTGCTACAGTCTGCGAACCAGAAATCCGAGTAAGGAATTCTGTTAACCCGGGAGAAGGTGTTAGGCATTCCCAGGTTCCGTGTTTCTAGCACAGTCGCTTAACTGTTGCATTTGATTTTATCTGATTTTAATACATGCTAGCTTATGTGCCTTTTACTCGTAAACCGCTTTTTATCATCATTTATTTTAAAGGAATCGCGACGTTGTGAAAACGCGCTTCGAACCACGTCGCAATCAATGCACCCATGGTAGTCAGCACATTTCGACTTCGTCGAGACTTGGATTTGGGTCGCATCAATGCACACCCGAGTTTAAGGAAGTAAAGTTTAATTAAATCACGTCTAAAAAGTCTAACGCAATATTATTTTAGGGAAGTCCATGAAATTCAGTAAACGGCCCTCCCGAATTCTAAGTATTTTAATAACCACTTATTGAAGGCCCCACATTTGTAATTTTATTCGGCGAGATTCGTCTCATCATTTATTTAAAAGATACTTAAACTAAACAAACTCGGAGGGCTATGGGCTATTTGTTGTCTACTATGGCTCGCCTCCAATTCATTTTAACTAAAGTCTCAAGGGCTGCCAAGAAGTTAACCAATCCTTCAATTAATGCTTATCTAAAACTGAAGTCTTGAATAGGAAACATGAAATCAAAAGGACGACATTTATTGCATGCCTTTTAGAGTCCAAATAGCCTAATGAATTTAATGGGAATACTGTGACCAAATCCTATGTGACAGGCCTATCTTAAACACGACACACTAGGCCGAACACAGGAGAAGCAGGGATCGAGCCCAGCCGGTGACAAAGTGTTCAAACATTTTTTACGGATCCCCAGTCTGAATCGTAGAAATACTGCGGGGTTTTAAGTAAAGCTAGTTGAGTCAGCTAGGCTCATGGGAGCATTATTCCTACTGGAGACTCAAGCTTATAAGAATTAACCATTTGGATGGTCTTTTCCAATGTTTACTTAATCATTCACAACTGATTAATATTTAAGATAAAAATGATAATGGAACATGAAATCAACTTTCAGATTTAAATAACTACAAAGGCTTAATCACTATGCACCTTTTAATACCCATCATGAAAAGCCCATGTCGACTTGTATTGTATATTCATCCTAACATACGTGACTTCAGTAATAGAGTAACAAACTAATTGCTATGCTAAGCTTAACAGTATCCCAAGGTGATAACATCAATCGTGATGGGGTTCAACCTATGCTAAAACCCAAGCACAATACGTTAATATCCAAATACAGTATAATGTCCAGCAGTTCACAATTTAATTATAGCATGAAAATTCAATTAATCGACAGTAAATCAACCTAGCTACATATTGAGTTGGGCGTCTAATACATAAGAATCATAAAATAATACGATCAAAACACAATTAACTTAAGACTGCCTTTTATTTCTTCTTCAAATCAAAGCT
The DNA here is from genome assembly GCF_000715075.1 of Nicotiana tabacum. NCBI lineage: Eukaryota > Viridiplantae > Streptophyta > Magnoliopsida > Solanales > Solanaceae > Nicotiana > Nicotiana tabacum. The sequence continues at coordinate 46,636,275 of NC_134089.1, read as the reverse complement.
TACATCACGATAGTTCAGAATTTGTACCTGGAAATGGAATTGTCAACATAAGAAGAGAAAAAGTCAGCTTCAGCAATAATTCAAACAGCAACAGTAGCAATCAATTCCCAGCGATGTAGGATAACGAAAATATCCCAGGAATGAACTTCAGAATTCCAAAGTGTTTTAAACCAAATAGAATTGAGAGATCTACTCAAAACAGTTGCAAACCAAACCAAATAAACTTGAAAATAGCCCAGAATACACTTAACACTTTCCGCAAAACAAAGCTCAATCAAAATCCGGCTCAATTAGACCTAAACTCATTCAAAATCAACTCATATATCAATGACGCCTCAGCCATCAACCTGGGAACTAAGAGATGAAGATCAAATACTCAAACTTGAAATTAAACTAAAGATTTCAATGGATCAGTAGCTATTTTTGGATTTTTTCTCAAATTTTCTATTGTTTTTGGGTTTTTTGGAGTTTGAATTTTGAATGCTAGATCTGAAATTTGAAGATGGAGTTTTGGGGAGAATTTTTGGGCTCTCCAACTTGAGAAGCAAGACAATCCCCACTGCCTTTTTTATAGGCAGAGGGTTTTTAATATTTTCGATTCTCAATTGCCTATTAGTCCCTCTTTATTTACTCATTTAGTCCTTTATTTTCTGACTTGCGCCCCAAGTTAATACATTAAAATTGTTGACCTTTGCACTAAGGCCCTACTTTGGAAGGTCCTAGAAGATCCTAGTTGTAACTACAACATTCTTATGCATTTTAAAGTACCAAACTACCCCTGAATTCATCCTAGGGTTACCTACTTCAGGTAACTGAACCCACCCCTTAACATTAGTTAAACAAAAACCTAACTACAATTAAACTAGCCTGATTCAGTAATATCCAAACAACAAAATAATCAATCGCTGATAATCATAAACTGAAACCAATGGGATGAAACAATCGAAGAAAGAAAAGAAGAGAATGACTACGATTATTAATCCTAAACAAATAACCACATAATCAATTAACATTGGAAACTATGTAAACGAAATCATTTTAGACACAAATTGAACTAGAAATAAAAACTATGAAGAAACAAAATTAAACAAAGCAGGGAGACGAAGAACAGAACTTACTAATTTCAGACTTCACATGACTAACTCGTCGAAATTGATTTTCAATTAACGTTATTTGTCTATTTCGTCAAAAATAGGCAGGTAATGTTAAACAGAAATCAATCGACCTGAAAACTCCCAAAACAAGCTGACCCCAACCCTAGATTTGAAATTCGAACATAACCAGTGAGATTTGAAGGGTTTTGGTTAGGGATTAGGGACCAGGGAGATCCGGGGACTGTGGGGTGCGAATTTGGGCCGGTTTGGACAAGGTTGTGTCTTGGCCGGAAATTTCGAATTAAGATTCGAAGAGAATGGTTAACATTTGAGAAAAACGGACAGTGGATTTGGGTAGAGGAGTGAAAAAGGAATCCAGGGTGTTATTTTGGGGTCATTTGGGGGTGGTGGCGCCATCGTCGGAAAATCTTCCCTCGAAGATTTGAGGAGATGGGGAAAGATTCGAGGGAAAAGAAGTATGGATTCGGAGAGAGGAAGGAATGGGGAATCTGGGGTGTTGTTTTGAGGCGGTTTGGAGGCTGTGGCGTTCGCCGGCGGAGCTGCAGATGAGTACGAGGAAGAAGTAGATGTCTCTAGGGTTAGAATTGGATTCAGGCCGTTTTATTAATTTGTCCAGAGTGAACACGGTCCGTTGGATTAAACAGGATGAATGGCCGGGATTGATTGACGCCAAAACAGCGTCGTTTGGTCATTTAAAAAAAAGCAGGTCGGGTTTAAGGCACTGGGTTGGGTCGGTTTGGGTATGGATTTTGAAGATTATTTTGCTTGGGCTTACCCATTTGGCCCAAATACAGGTCTCTTAAGACCAACCCTCTTTCATTCTTTTCAAATGTTTCTTTTATTTATTTATTTATTGTATTTCACCTTGTATATTTTTGTATTTTTTATGATTTTATAAAATTGCAACAATTAAAATAAAGTCCCAATACATTTCAAAATTAAACAAATTAATTTCTAAAATTATTTTAGAAACTATTTCGGGACGAGTTCACAATTAAACAATTAGAAATGCAAAAGTGCGCTATTTTTGTTATCTTCTTCACATTTTGTTCTAAAACAAATTAACCCCTAATTAATACTGAACTATGAAATTAAATCCTAAATGCAAATGCATATTTTTGTATTTTTCATATGAATTAAAATGCACAGATAAAATGCAACAATTAATAGAAAATGACACCAAAATGCACAAAAATTATAGAAATAAAGAAAAATCATTTTGTTTGAATTTTTGGGAATAATTCATATGTAGGGCAAAAATCACGTGCTCACATGGGGTATAGAATGTAGTAAGCTCTTCATCTTTTGCTGGCATGCAAATTTGGTTATATCCCAACAAACCATCCGTGTAAGACATTGCCTCTTAACCAGTAGTAGTATCGATCATCAACTCTAGAATAGTAAGCGGGAATTCATCTTTAGGACACACATTGTTGAGATCCTCGAAGACAACGCACACCCAAATCTGTCCATTCTTGTTCCTTGCAGGGGCAATACTTGAGACCCATGTTGGGTATTTAACGTCACGAATAAAGCCAACTTCAATGTGTTTGTTAACTTCACTTTCAATCAAAGGAACCAAGTTCGGCCTAAAGTGCCTTTGAGCTTTCTTAACAGGACGAGTGTCATTCTTGACTGTAAGGTGATGGGCTACTACTTTAGGGTCCAAACATGGCATCTCTTTGTAGCTCCAAGCAAAGACATCCTTATACTCCTTGAGTAACTCAATATAAGTGCTTTCTTCATCAATATCTCTTTTGAACTGTATATAAACTGTGCCGACAAGGTTAAATTCTTTTAAGGTATCAATTGTTGTCTTCACCCCTTCTTCAAGTTTAGGTGGAGCATCTTTCGCATCTTCATTTTCTTGAGGGTTCCCATCGTTGAATGATATGTGATAACATGGAGAAACATCCTCCAATTCTGTATCATCCTCCAATAGTGATGGAACACCATTCTCGCCTTGTGTAGTAACAAGATACGAAGAACCCGCGCTTTCTTCATCTTCGTCACATTTCTTAGTGTAGACCACAATATATCGCTTTACATTTAGTACTTCTTTACATGAAACCACAAGTTTTGTTTGTCGCCTCATTCTAGAAGGAACCAAACTTTTGAAATCTTTAGAGATCTTCTGGATTCTTGGGGATGCAGGTGTTCTTATGGTTTGATAATATCTTTGGAACTTGTTCCCCTTCATTAATAGACCCAATCTTTCAAATACAGAAGTCCTCACAGTTGATTTTCCAATTCGATCAAAGACTGAAGGTCAGTTAGAAGTGGCATTTTCATCTTTTACAGTGATATAAAATGCTCGCCCTTCTTATGAAGATGCGCACTAGTGACGGTTGCTTGTATCCCAAACCTTCACGCGATTGCCTCATAGCAGCTTCCGATGGGAGCTTCCCTAACTTTGATGGCTCATTGGAATTGTATCCCACTTTTGCAAATAGTCTATAAGCATTAAGATCAAAACCTTTATTTGTTCGCTTTGTAGGGAATGCCACCTTTTGCAAACGATTTTAGAACACAAATCCTGCAAGTGGCTTTGAGAACAACTTTACTGCCTCAATTCGTTTTACCGGAAGAGTTAACTCCTTTAGCATGTTAGTTTGGAGATTAGATGATTCACCTTCATCTTTCTTCCCTTTAGGGACATATTGGAGCGTGGGAGTTACTTTCTTGCCATAAGACGCAATATCCCCTCTATAGAATTTATCCGAGTTAGGTTGTACCTCCTTAGTAACAACATTGGATTTACTAGAAGTCACCTGAACTCTTTTAGTTGTGGGCTCGTCATTCTTGATTTTCATGAAATCATCAGCTTTTAGCTGCTTCGCAATGAAGTTCTTCAATTAGAACTTTGCATCGGCGAAGTGTGACTCAGCCTCGGTGAATGGCTCGTCATCAGCAACTATATTCTTCTCGACTTCACCATCGTAGTATGTCAAACATTGATGGTAGGTAGATAAAACCACTTTATTCTCATGTATCCAAGGCCTTCCAATCAAGACGTTGTATGAAGTCTTTGCATCAATCACATGTAGCCATGCACTTGATTGCATATCTTCAGTGGTGATTCCCAACATGATCGTACCTATGGTTCTTTTCCCTCCTTGGTTGAATCCTTGAATCATCACACAACTTTTCTGAGAGATTGTTTATGGAAATACCAAGTTCTTTCACAGTGCGAATTGGCAAAATGTTCACTAAGAATTCTCCATCAACCAAAATTCGATTTACCCTTTCATCGCGCATATAGCCAACTAGGTACAACAGACAGTTCTGAGGAGTGTCACCTAGTAGAAGATCGTCATTTGTGAATGTAATTTTTTTCTCGCAGGCATTAACTTCTTGAGGAATATACTCGATGAGCTCTTTAGAAGATGGTGCCAGTGGTAGGTCATTCTTCTTTTCTTCCTCTTTGCCAGCATGGCAACAAAAAGCCTCACTACCATTATGAAAAATCTTCGTGCAAAACCAACTTGGCCAGAATTCCTCTAAGGTCACTAGATGTCATGGCTTTGGAGGGTGGTGTACTTCTACTTTTGCCTTCTTCAAATGCTTAATTGGATTCTATTTCCTTGGTATTTCTACCATTATTTTCCTTGTTGGTTGGTCTATTGATTTTTTTCGTAGATTCCTTTTGTGGAGCCTACGACGAGTCATCAACGTCCAACCATCATCATCATTAGTCCGATCACTTCGACTTTATTGTTCTCCAGTAATTCTTCATCTTTACTTTATTTGAAGCATCATAATTCATCTGGATTGAATGAGGCAAAGGTGATAGAGACTTGGTTCGTACTTTCCTTCTCATCTTCAAGCACGATCTTCTTTTCACAGGCCAAATCCATAACTTTGTCCTTAAAGACAAAGCACTTCTCAAGAAGATGACTCACAACTCGATGATATTTGTAGTAATTTGGGTCATTTGTTTTCCCATATTTATTTGGTCACTTCATCTCCGATAAGTCTAGGAGTTCTTCACAAATAGTTGGCATATCAGAATCCAGAAATGGGTACTCCTTCTCTTGCATTTTATTTTTGGTACACCCCATTTTTTCGTACATGAGAGTACGTCGTAAGTCAATTGATGTAAGCTCGGAAATGAGATCATTTTTGAAAGTACATAACATAAGTTCACCATGTTATCTTGGAGGTTACAAATCTTTAAGATCATGAATAATAAGTACCAAAAGTTTGGAAAGCTTAGACGCTAAACAAATTAAAGAAAATAAGTTTTGTCGAAAATATACAAGTTTGGAATATTATAACATATACTTTTGAGGTGAGACTGGGGTGATTAACATGATGAGGAGGTTAAGTTATAAGTTATTTTAGTCGTATAATTGATGTGTTTTATGATTTAAAGTCAAGCGAGTTGTGGAACAAAAGTTGAAAAAGGTCATCACAAGTTACATTCATAAATGTGTTGAAACTTAGGTCAAATGTAACTGCGATTTTCTCCCAATATACATAGAGTTATGGGGTGTTCAACCCTTCAAATTGAATCTTTATGAGTCTATTTTCTAACTCATTAAAGCTTTTATCATTACGATATCAGAGTAGAGATATATATGCAGTTTTGCGAGACTGCACAAGGTGCTTGTTGACAAGTAGCTGTGTCACCTACTTGGTTAAATGAGAGCCCAAAAAGAGGCCATTTTGGGCAGTCTATGAGCCCATTTAAGGGCTTATTTCCCGCAATATAGACCTCATTATATATCACAAATAACCAGACCTAAACCCCTACAAACTTCCTCCCAAAAATTACCCACAAACCCTAATTGATTTTCTCTCCCTTTCAAGTTCTAATTGAGAGTAAAACCTAGAGTTTGAAGAACCAAGATAAGGGATGACTTATCCAACAAATAAGGTTAGTTTACTTCTCTTTTTCAACCATTTTTTCTACTGTAAGTTCATTGTAAGTAGTTCTATACTTGTAAGAACTCACTGGGCGATAATCGGAAGCCGTGAGTTTGAGTTATTCACTTGTAGCGGACTGTTTTGTGGACTACTTTGTGTTGCTATTGGGCTGCGTGTTTTACTACTTCTAGACGGCAAATCTGGGGGGCCGATTTCCCCGTCATAGGGCCTCTCGCGGTCATGACCCTCGAAGCTTGAAGCCAAGGTCGAGACTCATCCTCGAGGTTCGACAGATATCGGTCCAAAGGGTATCGCATTCCGACAAATACAGCGAGCTACAACAGGCAAGGGGGGAGTTCCCAAGGCACGTGGCATAACCTGACAAGGCTGGCCTATTCGGGGCCTATTTTCAAGATGTCACGTCTAGCCATCCTATCTCCGTACCTTCACGGTTAACACGTTTTGTATCATAACGGATTCCCTCCTATACAAAGGGGATCCCCATCACATTGTAAGGGGTCAGATGATGTTGCTCCAACTATTTCTCCACAAGATCAATAATCTCACTCTCTCTTTCTCTCTCTCTCTCTCTATTCTCTCTAACCCGCTTGCTCTCACTAGCTCGAGGCCACTTTGGCATTCAATTTTCTCCTGCTTGTTCTTCATTTATTACTTGGTATTGGATATAAAGAGCCATGTTTAATCATATCTTAACTGTTATCCCCTTCCAGACTACCTCTGATAGCTCGAGATCGAGCTCAGGTATCGACGCCGAGGTCCTCCGTCGACAAGTTTGAAAGGCAGTTTGCCCCTTGGTTTGATTACTGCCTCATTTTAGCTTGCATTTCATCGTTAAACTTCACATTCCTAGCATCGTTTGCTCTGACAACTAGCATAAAAATAGATCATGTATTTTTAGAATCCTATTTAAAAATTTAATTGTTGTTACCATTTTCACGGTAAACAATTTGGCGCCCACCGTTGGGCTAAAAATAATAGTGATTATTTTCTTGTTGGTTTCATTACAAAAAAGCAAGTTATCTTTCACACTTTTTCTTGCCCAAGATCTTCACTTTCAGGACAGAGCGCCTGGCTCGGCTAGTGAAATGGAAAACCTGAACCTCAAAAGCGACAGAGAAAAGGGCATGACTGCCCCAAAGGCTGGTACACCACCGGGTCCAACTCGAACGGAGGGGAAGGTTCTCCAACATAATGTCCACATGATCATTGGGGGAACCAACATTCCCCGAGGACCCATGTCCAAACGAACGAGAACGTCCGCTACGGAAGATGGACCGACCTGAAAACACTTACCCGAAGAAACCCTCATATTCAGCAAAGAGGATCTCGAGGCTATGATGGAACCGCACAATAACACTCTAGTAATTTCGTTTCTCTTAAGCAACACCAGAATAAAGCACGTGCTCGTGGATCTAGGCAGCTCGGCCAACATAATCAGGTTAGAAGTAGTAGAACAGCTAGGGCTGCTCAATCAAGTCATGCCCACCCCTCGAATCCTCCACGACATCCACATGATCGGAGAAGAAACGAAAGGAAAGATCACCCTCCCGAACACGTCTGGCAAAATCCAGAACACCGAATTTCAGGTCATCGACAGCGACATGAGATACAACACCTTACTTGGCAGGCTTTGGATACACAACATAAGGGCAGTGCCCTCGACCTTGCACTAGGTGATTAGGTTTCCCACGAGGGATGGCATCACGAACATACATGGAGAACAACAGGCAGCAAGGGAAATGTTCGCGGTCCACCACGAGATGCCAACCCCCACATGCCCGGTCTCGGACGAAGAGGGAAGCATGCAGACCCTTGAAGACAACAGGGAAGACTTCTTCGCCCCATGAACCTTCGTCGCCCCGAGGAATCGGATGCAACCAAGTCAACAGTCGAAGAGCTGGAGTCGCCCGTTTTGATCGAGCACCTCCCGGATCGCAAGGTATACCTAGGAATGGGGATGACCCCGGAACTCAGGACAGGGTTTATTCAATTTCTTAGTAACAATATCGACTGTTTTTCCTGGTCCCACTTAGATATGATAGGTATCCCACTGGAAATAACCTCCCACAGGCTAAGCGTTGACCCACAGGCTAAGCGTTGATCCAAATTCAAACCCGTAAAGCAAAAAAAGAAGACCGCGGTCCGAGGTAAAACATTTCTTCCTCAAAGAGGAGGTAGAGACAATCCTTAAAATCGGATCCATTAGGGAGGTAAATATCCCGAATGGCTAGCTAACATAGTGGTAGTGCCAAAAAAGGGGAACAAGCTAAGGATGTGCGTAAGATTTGAATAAAGCTTGCCCCAAAATTCCTTCCCGTTGTCTAATATCGATCGTTTGATCGATGCTACGGTCGGCCACGAGACCCTCACTTTCCTCGATGCCTACTCGGGGTACAATCACATCCAGATGAACCCCGAGGATAGGAAAAAGACCTCATTCATCACGAAATATGGTACATATTGCTATAACGTAATGCAATTCTGGATAAAAAATGTGGGAGCAACATAGCAGCGCCTAGTTAATAAAATGTTCGAGCATCAAGTAGGTAAATCAATGGAGGTATATATTGATGATATGTTAGTCAAATCCCTGCTCGTAGAGGACCATCTTACCCATTTGCAGGAAACTTTCAACCTCCTCCGAAGCTACAACATGAAGCTCAATCCTGAGAAGTGTGCCTTCGGAGTAGGCTCGGGCAAATTCCTGGGCTTCATGGTTTCAAACAGGGGGATCGAGATCAACCACGAAAAAATAAAGGCCGTCAAAGAGATCACAGTGGTGAACAACGTAAAAGCCGTCCAACGGCTGACAGGGCGGATCACAGCCCTGGGCAGATTCATATCGAGATTATTAGACAAAAGCCACCATTTCTTTGCCCTACTCAAAAGAAAGAACAACTTTGAAAAAATAGAGGAAGCGTACTAATTCTCCTCATGCTATTCCTCTTTGATGATCTACTGGTCGGGGTGATGCCTTAACCCCCAACCAGTAGGATGAATGTTTTTAAAAGAACGTACTCCAATTGCTTCTAATCACTTGCTTATATAATTCTTATCTTACGATGAGAAAAATATACTTATAAGTTTAACCAAAAGTTGATGATCTCTTTTTTGGCAGGTCCAAATTTTCCTTGAATTCAACTTAATCTATATGTTGTGCGATGAAAGTCTCCTGCTGAAATCAAAACTATATTCACATATCACAAATTAAACCTTAATGAAGGTAAGATGACTACAATAAGGAGTACTGTAATCGAAGCAATATTTATTATTTTAATTGAGTAAGACTATTAATTGTCATGAGTCTACTTATCCGAAAATTCGATTTTGTTTCCTTTAATAATTATTAGTTTTTTACTTCAAACACGAGTAATAGAATTTATTGCCACTGTTACCAAAAAGAAGTTCTCGAAGGGGGACTAAGCCTTACCTTTGTATACATTTTAGAGCATGTACTAGTAGGGCTCAAGATTTGTAAACATATCAGTTCCCTAGCTATGAACAAACTTGTTGACCCCAAAATAAAGTGGTAATAAAGCTGGAAGTTCAAGGTGGATCGAACATGAACATGTTTGGTCTCCTCTTCTTAACTCGAAATGAATGCATTTGCCATCTATCTATGTTCAAAAGTCCTCTAATCTGACTAGGCAAAGAGCAAATATTTTGTACATATCTGGTTTTCCTGATTGCAGCTTAGAGAAGCCATTTTGTCTGCTACTTGGTTGGCCTCTCTAAGACAATGATTAGTGTAGATACCTTGTCAATTAATGAGTTTCTTAATATCTTAGACTGCTTTTTTGGTTCTCCACGGGATGGTCCAGTTGCCAGAGATGCAATTTTGTAGTAACATGGAATCAGTTTCACCAATTGAAACTTTTTCTATACACCACTTGATCCCAAACAAGACAGCACATGCCTTAGCCCAATTGCTTGTACCTTGCTCTAGCGAAATAGAGTAGGTCTGTCACGACCCTAAACGGACCCGGACGTGATGGCCTATCGTTAAACTAGGCCACCCGACACAAACTCCAAAACCAACCAACCAAATATAATAAGTCATTTAAAGACATTAGTAAGCTAAAACCCATGGTATAAAGTAGGATAGAACAGTGCGGAAGCCAAAACACAACTCGACATTGGGGTGTCACCAGTCATGAGCATCTACAACTCGTCTAGAAATATGAAAAGACAACATAGTCTGAAACCAGGCTAATAGAAGCGGAATAATGATAGGAAGGAGAAGCACTGGCCTGCGAACACCAAACAACTACCTAGTCAACTCCAAAACCCTGCTAGAAGACAAATCAGCACTCGCTAGCGTGACTCGAGACTCCTGGATCCGCATACAGGGTGTAGGGAATAATGTGAGTATGCCAACTAAGTAAGTAATAAAAGTAAAGGTAGTTGAGCAGTAAGAAAACACGTAAACCAGAGCATAACGCTACAACAAAATAGTATAAATCCAAAACAATGCATTAAAGCAGCAAAACTCGTAAAATATCTTAGTTCAGTAAAAACCTTTTTAAAACTTCTTTTAGTAGTTAAAAAGAGTGATGAAAATAGTGAAAAAAAGATAGAAACATAAATCAACCCCTTGGGAAAAACAAGTACCATAACCGCCCCTCGGGCAAAATACCAACAGAACCAGCCACTCGGGCTACCTCACAATCACTCGTCTCAGCCCCTCGGGCAATATCATGAAACAACAACAGCCCCTTGGGCAACATCATATCACTCGCTCTGGGTACCCGTGCTCACTGGAGGTATGCAGACTCCGGAGGGCCTCCTACAGCCCAAGCACTATAGCAAGCCATCTCGTGGCGTAATTAAATCAGGCCCTCGGCCTCATAATCATGAATCAATACAACACTGCTGTGGCACGTAGCCCGACCTCATAATATCCTTACAACACAGGCCCTCGGCCTCACTTAGTCAGAAATCTCTCAAGCCACTCAAGCAACAGTAAAATGTGACGCTCAGCCCAAATATCATTTACAATGTCAAAACGGAATAAATATGGCTGAGTTATGAAAAACAGTAAAATACAGCATGACTGAGTACAATATGAAGTCAAACAGAGAGGAATAGTAGTAAAACTCCCCTAAGGGTCCAAAATAGCTGGCACAAGGCCCAAATATGACATTCAACCCAAAACATGATAATACTTCACAAAACACAATAATATCAAACAGTTTTCAATCAAATACGCGACTTAACAGTCATACGGGACGGACTAAGTCACATTCCCCAATGGTGCACGACCCCACACTCGTCATCTAGCATGTGCGTCACCTCAAAGTACCTCAACGATGTGAAATCCGGGGTTTCATATCCTCATGATAGCATTTACAATCATTACTTACCTCTATCCCGTCCAAACATTAGCCCGCGATGCCTTTTCCTCTCGACTCAGCCTCCGGATGCTCCAAATCTAACCAAAAATAAATTTATACCATCAAAATATGCTAAGGGAACAAAGCCCATTAGAAAATAACCAATTTACATCATGAATCTCGAAATTGGCCAAACCCGACCCCGGGTCCATGTCTCGAATTCCGATAAAAATCACAAAACTAGAATCCTCACACTCTCACGAGTTCATACATATCAAATACATCAAAATCTGAACACAAAAAAACCCCTCAAATCCTCAAATCAGTGTCTCAAGTTTCAAGCCCTAACTCTCCAATTTTAAGCTTTAGATTCCACAAATTTCATATTTAATTAGGTAGAAATTATAATAGGAACGAGTATTAAGTCCATAAATCTTACCTCCAAATGTTTCCCTTTGTTTCAATCTTCAATTCTTCTCAAAAAGCTCCAAAACTGACTCAAAAATGGTGAACTATGGCCAAAAATCGCGAAAATGGTCTTTTAAAGATTTTGCCCAGAGATTTAAAATTACCTAATCGCGATCGCAGAAAATTCCTCGCGATTGCGAAGCACAAATCAGACTGCCCCCAAATTAATCCTACACAATCGCATATCACTCCAGGCAATCGCGTAGCACTGCCTTGGCTACCTTACGCAACCGCAGTCCAACACACGTGACCGCATAGAACAGACCTCACCTCTCACTCCAGCTTCTTCCTTCTACGCGAATGTGACATTGACCACGCGTTCGCGAACCTTAATCTCCCAAACAAACATGATCGCATTCTAACCTACGTAATTGCACTGAACAACTTCCACCTCTGCCCCACAAAGCCTACGCGATCGCAGACCCTTTTACGCAATCGCATTGAACAAATGTCTGCAACAGACCTGAAGGAAATCTGCAACTTTTCAAACATGAACTTGATCCATTTAACCAGCCGAAACTCACCTGAGGCCCTCGGGACCTCAACCAAACATGATAACATATCCCATAAAATCATTCAAACTTGTTCCAACCCTCGGAACACTCAAAACAACATCAAGCACCAAATCATCATCAGATTCAATCCTCAGATTCCAAAAACTTCCAAATTCTGCTTTCGATCAAAATGTCTATCAAACCTTGTTTGAATGAACTAAAATTTTGCACACACGCCAAAAATGACACAATGGACCTACTCCAACTTCCAAAATTCCATTCCGACCCCTATATCAAAATCTTCCTTATCAACCGGAAAACGCCAAAATTCCAATTTCGCCAATTCAAGCCTAAATCTACTCTGGACCTCCAAAACACATCACGATCATGCTCCTAAGTCCCAAATCACCTCCCGAAGCTATCCAAACTATGGAAATTCACATCCGAGCCCTTTTTCACATAAGTCAACATCTGGTTGACTTTTCAAACCTAAGCTTACTCAAAAGAGACTAAGTGTCGCATTCCTTTCCAAAACCTATCTGAACCCGAACCAACAAACCCGATATCACATAGTGTAGGTAAACAAGACAATAAGAAGTAGAAATGGGGGAAACGGAGTGGTAACTCATGAAACAACCGGTCGGGTCGTTACATCCTCCCCCTCTTAAACAAACGTTTGTCCTCGAACAGGTCAAGAAACATACTTGAAGTCTCAAATAGGCGAGGATTTCTGCTTCGCATCTCCAGCTTGGTCTCCCAGGTAGCCTCTTACACGAGCCGATCTCTCTACTGCACTTTTACTAAAGCTATGTCCATTGACCTTAACTTTCGAACCTGATGCTCCAAAATAGCTACTGGCTCCACATCATAAGTCAAATTACCATCTAACTGAACCGTGCTGAAATCTAAATTATGAGAAGGATCGCCAATATACTTCCGGAGCATAGAAACATGGAATACTGGATGCACACTCGATAAGCTGGGTGGCCAAGCAAGCTCATAAGCCACCTTCCCAATCCTCCGAAGCACCATAAAAGGCCCGAAGAACCGAGGACTCAATTTACCCTTCTTCCCAAATCTCATAACACCCTTCATGGGTGAAACCTTCAATAGAACCTTCTCACCAACCACGTAGGACACATCCCGAACCTTCCTGTCAATATAACTCTTTTGTCTCGACTGCACTGTACAAAGTCGCTCCTAGATCACATTCACCTTGTCTAAAGCATCCGGCACCATGTTTGTACCCAAGAGCCTAACCTCACTTGGCTCAAACCAACCGATTGGAGATCTAAACCGTCTACCAAAAGCCTCATATGGAGTCATCTGAATACTCGACTGATAACTGTTGTTATAAGCAAACTCTGCGAGTGGTAGAAACTGATCCCATGACCCTCCAAAATCGATGACACAAGTGCGTAACATGTCCTCCAACATCTAAATAGTGCGCTCGGAATGCCCGTCCTTCTGAGGGCGAAAAGTTATGCTCAACTCAACTAGAGTACCCAACTCCCTTTGCACGGCTCTCCAAAACTACAAAGTAAACTGAGTACCTCTACTTGAAATGATGGAAATGGTCCATCATGTAAACGAACAATCTCCCGGATATATATCTCTACCAATCGCTCTAAAGAATAGGTAGTACACACAGGAATGAAGTGCGCAAACTTGGTCAGTCGATCCACAATCACCCAAATAGCATCAAACTTCTTCAAAGTCTATGGGAGTCCAACTACAAAGTCCATGGTGATCCGCTCTCACTTCCACTCTGGATTATCCATCTGCTGAAGCAAGCCACCCGGTCTATGATGCTCATATTTCACCTGCTGACAATTGAAACACCGAGCTACAAATCCTACAATGTCCTTCTTCATTCTCCTCTGGCAATAATGTTGTCTCAGATCCTGATACACCTTCGCAGAACCCGGATGAATAGAATACCGCGAGCTATGAGCCTCCTTCTTGAATCAACTCCCGAAGTCCATCTACACTGGGCACACATATCTGCCCCTGCATCCTCAACATCCCATCATCACCAATAGTCACATCTCTGGCATCGTCGTGCTGAACTCTGTCCTTAAGGACAAACAAATAAGGATCATCATACTGGCACTCTCTGATGCGATCAAATAAGGAAGACCGAGAAATCACACAAGCCAATACCCGATTGGGCTCTGAAATATCTAGCCTCACGAACAGATTGGCTAAGGCCTGAACATCAACTGCAAGAGGTCTCTCCCCAAAAAGAATATACGCCAAACTCCCCATACTCACCACCTTCCTACTCAAGGCATCGACTACCACATTGGCCTTCCCCATATGGTACAAAATAGTGATGTCATAGTCCTTTTGCAGCTCCAACCATCTCTACTGCCTCAGATTGAGATCCTTCTACTTGAACAAGCGCTGGAGGCTACGATGATCGGTAAACACTTCACAAGATACATCATACAAATAATGCCTCCAGATCTTCAACACGTGAATAATGACAGCCATTCTAAATCATGAACTTGGTAATTCTTCTCCTGGGGATTCAACTAACGAGAATCATAAGCAGTAACTCTACCATCCTGCATCAATACACACCTAATACCAACTCTCGAAGCATCACAATACATTGTATATGAACCTGAAGCTGATGGCAAAATTAACACTGGTGCTATGATCAAGGCAGTCTTGAGATTCTAAAAGCTCTCCTCACACTCATCCGACCACCTGAATGGAGCACCCTTTTGAGTCAACTTGGTCAAGGGTGATGCGAAAGATGAAAATCCCTGAACAAATCGACGGTAATAACCCGACAATCCAAGAAAGCTACGAATCTCTATGGTTGAGGATGGTCTGGGACAACTTTGAACCGCCTCTATCTTCTTCGGATCAACCTAAATGCCCTTACTGGACACCACGTGCCCCAATAAAGCCATTGAACTGAGCCAAAACTCACATTTGGAGAACTTTGCATAAAGTTTCTCCTCTCTCAAACTCTTCAACACAACTCTGAAATGCTTCGCGTACTCCTCCTAACTACACGAGTATACCAGAATATCATCAATGAAAACAATCACGAACGAGTCAAGATAAGGCCGAAAAACATTGTTCATCAAATGCATGAACGCTGCTGGGGCATTGGTCAGCCCAAAAGACATCACAGGGAACTCATAATGACCATATCAGATCCTGAAAGCTGGCTTAAGAATATCCGAGTCCCTGATCTTCAACTGGTGATACCCTGAACGAAGATAAATCTTTGAGAACACTCTCGCTCCCTGAAGCTGGTCAAATAAATCATCAATACGAGGCATATGATACTTGTTCTTGATTGTAACTTTGTTCAACTGCTTGTAATCAATGCACAACCTCATCGCACCATCCTTCTTCTTCACAAATAGAACTGGAGCATCCCCTGGCGACACACTAGGCCGAATAAACCCCTTATCAAGGAGTCCCTGAAGCTGCTCCTTTAACTCTTTCAACTCCGCTAGTGTCATACAATACGGTGGAATAGAAATAGGCTGAATGCCCGACACTAGATCAATACCAAAATCAATATCCTAATCTGGTGACATGCCCAGCAGGTCTGTAGGAAACACATCAAGAATTTCCCTCACTACAGGAACAGAATCAATACTAAGAGTCTCTACACCGACATCCCTCACAAAGGCTAAGAATGAAAGACAACCCTTCTCAACCATCCGCTGGACTTTTAAGAACGAGATCACCCTACTCGAACCAAAATCAGTTGAACCTCACCACTTAATCCCTGGCACACCCGGCATAGCCAATGTCACTGTCTTAGAATGATAGTACAAAATAGCACGACACGGAGATAGCCAATCCATGCCCAATATCACATCGAAGTCCACCATACAAAGCAATAACAGGTCTACTCGGGTCTCTAAACCCCCAATAGTCACCACACACGGCCGGTACACACAGTCTACAATAATAGTATCGCCCACCGGAGTAGATACACGAATAGATGAAACAAGAGACTCATGGGGCGTATCCCAATAACGAGCAAAGTTTGATGACACATATGAAAAAGTGAAACTGGGATTAAATAGAACAGAGGCATCTCTGTGGCAAACTGAGACAATACCTGTAATCACAGCATCTGAAGCAATAGCATTGGGTCTAGCTAGGAGTGCATATAAATGGGCCTAAACACCACCTGATCGACATCCCCCTCTAGGGCGATCCCTAGGTGACTGTCCTCCACCCCTAGCTGGTTGGGTGGGTGGTGAAGTAACTACTGCTGAAGCCAATGGCTGAATCCTCTACTGAGATGAACCTCCAAGTTGACGAGGACACTACCTCCACATGTAACCCAACTCTTCACACTCATAACAACTCCCTAGTGCTGGAGACGGGGACTGAAGGGAACCCCTAACACCAGAATGACTAGCAGATGCATCTGGCCTAGAATAGCCCTGAACTATTGGGGCACGAGACGGACTTTGGGCTGGAAGGGAACTGAGTGATGAATGGCCCTGATGAGAACTATGAGAACCATGACCCGATGGTGCCCCACGATAACCTGGGCGGGATGACTAAGCATGCCTGAATGGGCGGCCTCTGCCGTGCTGAAATTGACCTCTCGAAGGAGCACCACCAAAACTACCAGATCCCCAAGGCCTCCCTCTCATCTCGCTCCTAGCGACGAACTGACTCAATCTCATGAGCAATGTCAACAACCTCCTCAAAAGTAGCACCAGACACCCTTTCTCTGGTCAAGAGAATCCGAAGCTGATTTGTGAGGTCATCAACGAACCTCTTGATGCTCTCTCTATCCGTAAGAACCAACCAAACATCATGATGAGCTAACTCCGAGAACCTCATCTCATACTACGTCACAATCATATCTCCCTAATGCAATTACTAGAACTGCCTGCGCAACTCCTGTCTGTGAGACTGTGGCACATATTTCTCAAAAAAGAAAACGTTGAACTATTGCCAGGTAAGGGGCGCTGCACCAACAAGCCTATGCCTCTCATAAGCCTACCACCAAGTGAAGGCAACTCCAGAAAATTGAAAAGTAGTAAATGTTACCCCGCTGGTCTGCAGAATACCCGAAGTACGAAGAATCCTCTAACACTTGTCCAAGAAACCCCGCGCATCCTCGCCCTCTATACCACTGAATGTTGGAGGCTGAGGTCTACCAAACTTCTCCAACATGCACTGCTCGTTCTCTGGCATAACATGAGCTACATAATCCTGAGCAGCTGCAACCGTCTGGGCTA
Organism: Nicotiana tabacum; assembly: GCF_000715075.1. Classification (NCBI taxonomy): domain Eukaryota; kingdom Viridiplantae; phylum Streptophyta; class Magnoliopsida; order Solanales; family Solanaceae; genus Nicotiana; species Nicotiana tabacum. The sequence goes on along the minus strand of NC_134089.1, from coordinate 46,618,735 downwards.
GAGGTGCCCCCAATATTTGAAGTCCTTGCACGACCTACTTAGGTGTTCGAGCGGCTAGAGTCTGAGTACCTCCCCCGGCCTGAGAAGTAGCTATGGCTATAGTAACTGAGACCGCCTGAGCTAGGCCAGTACAGACTGATAGAATTTGGCCCAGGGCCTCCTAAAGGCTTGGAATCACAATAGTCACAACTAGTGCCTAAGCTAGTGTTGCTAGAGCATCCACAATTGGCACCTGATCATGAACTGGGGCATCTGGTGGATCTGCAGGTGCTTCCCTAACTGTTGTGCGGGCTACACCCCTGCCCCTACCACGGCCTCAACCATGTCCTCAGTTTCTAGTGGCCCCAAGTGGTGCTACTAGTGGTCGTCCTTCCTGACCGACAACACGTGTCCTCACTATCCTTAAGAAAATAAAATAACAGAAGTTTAGTACTCGGATCAAAAGATTCGCACGATAAGAATTCAAGAATATGAAGTTTTCCTAAAGGTTCTGCAGCCTCTCGAGGATAAATACAAATGTCTCTGTACTGATCCGTGAGACTCTACTAAACGTGCTCATGACTCGTGAGACCTATGTAACCTAGGCTTTGATACCAAGTTGTCACGACCCTAAACAGACCCGGTCGTGGTGGCACCTATCGTGAAACTAGGCCAGCCGACACAAACTCCAAAACCGACCAAAGAAATATAATAAGTCATTTAAACACGCTAGTAAGATAAAAACCCATAGTATAAAGTAGGATAGAACAGTGCGGAAACTAAAATACAGCCCGAAATCAAGGTGTCACCAGTCATGAGCATCTACAACTCGTCTAGAAATACGAAAAGACAACATAGTCTGAAACAAGGCTAATACAAGTGGAATAAAGATAGGAAGGAGAAGCACTAGGCTGCGAACGCCAAACAGCTACCTAGTAAACTCCAAAATCCTGCTATAAGACAAATCAGCACTCGCTAGAATGACCCGAGACTCCTAGATCTGAATATAGGGTGTAGGGAGTAATGTGAGTACGCCAACTCAGTAAGTAATAAAAGTGAAGGCAGGTGAGCAGTAAGAAAACACTTAACCACAGCATAACGCTACAACAAAACAGTATTAGTCTAGAATAATGCAGTAAATCAGTAAAACTCGTAAAACATCTCAGTTTAGTAAAAACCATTTTAAAACATCTTTCAAAAGTTCAATCGAGTGACAAAAATAGTGAGAAAAAGGAAAGAAACATAAATAAGCTCCTCGGGCAAAACAAGTACCATAACAGGCCCTCGGGAAAAATACCAACAGAACTAGCCCCTCGGGCTACCTCACAATCACTCATATCAACCCCTCGGGCAATATCATAAAACAGCAATAGCCCCTCGGGCAACATCATATCACTTACTCTGGATACCCGTGCTCACTGGGGGTCCGCAGACTCTGAAAGGGATCCTACAGCCCAAGCGCTATAACATTCCATCTCATGGCGTAATCAAATCAAGCCCTCAGCCTCATAATCATGAATCAGTGCAATACTATTGTGGCACGCAACCCGATCCCATAATATCCTCATAACACAGGCCCTCAGCGTCACTCAGTCAGAAATCTCTCAAGCCACTCGGGCAACAGTAAAACATGATGCTCAACCCAAAATATCATTTAAAATTTCAAAACGGATTAAATATGGCTGAGTTATGAAAAATAGTAGAATACATCATGACTGAGTACAAATATAAAGTCAAATAGTGAGGAATAGTAGTAAAACTCCCGTAAGGATCCAAAACAGTTGGCATAAGGCCCAAATATGGCATTTAGCCAAAAACATGATAATACTTCCCAAAACACAATGATATCAAATAGTTTTTAATCTAATATGCAACTTAACAGTCATACGGGACCGACTAAGTCACAATCCCCAATGGTGCACAACCTCACGCTCGTCATCTAGCATGCGCGTCACCTCAAAGTAGCACAACTATGTGAAATTCGGGGTTTCATACCCTCATGAGAGTATTTACAATCATTACTTACCTCTATCCGGTCCAAACTCTAGCCTGTGATGCCTTTGCCTCTCGACTCGACCTTCGGATGCTCCAAATCTAACCAAAAAATAGATTTATACCATCAAAATATGCTAAAGAAACAAAGCCCATCCGAAAATAGCCAATTTACATGAAGAATCCCGAAATTGGCCAAACCCGATCCCTAGGACCACGTCTCGGATTCTGATAAAAAATCACAAAACTTGAATCCTCAGACTCTTACGAGTTCATATATATCAAATACATCAAATCCGACCACAAATGACCCTTCAAATCCTGAAATTAAGGTCTCAAGTTTCAAGCCCTAACTCTCCAATTTTAGGCATAGATTCCATAAATTTCATGTTTAATTAGATAAAAATCACAATAGAAACGAGTATTAAGTCCATAAATCTTACCTCCAAATGTTTCCCTTTGATTCCCTGTTCAATTCTTCTCAAAAAGCTCCAAACCCGACTAAAAAATGGTGAACTATAGCCAAAAATTGTGAAAATGGCCTTTTAAACATTCTGCCCAGCGATTTAAAATTACTTAATCGCGATGGCAGAAAATGCCTTGCGATCGTGAAGCACAAATCTGACTTCCCCCAAATTAACCCTACGCAATAGCATAACATTCCACACGATCGCGCAACACTGCCTTGGATTCCTTATGCAATCGTGGTCCAACACATGCGACCGAATAGAGCACACCTTACCTCTCACTCCTGCTCCTTCCTTCTACGCGAACGTGACATTGACCACGCGTTCGCGAACATTAATCTCCCAACCAAACGCGATTGCATTCTAACCTACGTGATTACACTGAACAACTTTCACCTCTGCCCCGCAAAGCCTACGCGATCGCGAACCCTTCTACGCGATCGCATAGAACAAATGTCTGCAATAGACCTGAAGGAAAATCTGCAACTTTTCTGACATGAACATGATTTGTTTAACCACCTGAAACTCACCCGAGGCCGTCAAGACCTCAACCAAACATGCCAACATATCCCATAACATCATTACAACTTGTTCCAACCCTCGAAATGCTCAAAACGACATCAAAACACCAAATCATCATCAGATTCAAGCATAAGAATTCTAAAAACTTCCAAATTCCACTTTCGATCAAAACGTCTATCAAACCTGGTCCGAATGACCTGAAAATTTGCACACACATCACAAATGACACAAGGACCTACTCCAACTTCTCAAATTCCATTCGGACCCCTATATCAAAATCTACCCTATCAACCGGAAAACGCCAAAATTCCAATTTTGCCAATTCAACCCTAAATCTACTCCGGACCTCCAAAATACAATACGATCACGCTCCTAAGTCCCAAATCACCTCCAGAAGCTATCCGAACCATCGAAATTCACATTCGAGCCCTTTTTCACATAAGTCAACATCCGATTAACTTTTCTAACCTAAGCTTACTCAAAAGAGACTAAGTGTCTCATTTCTTTCCAAAACCTCTCCGATCATGAACCAACCAACCCGATATCACATAATACAGCAGAACAAGACAATAAAAAGCAAAAATGGGGGAAACGAAGCGGTAACTCATGAAACAACTAGTCGGGTCGTTACAAGGTCATTATAAATTTGCCCAGATTGTCCCTCACTACACCTGCTCCTCCACATTCACCATTTCTGTATGAACCATCAGTTTCACGGACATGATAGGTGGTGTAATGCATTTCACCATAGAGGTGTTAGTTTCTATTAGAGGTAGTTCCCAAACTATGCACAGGTTCCCCCAATGTGTAGTTGAGATCCAATTTCCTGAATTGAGCTTTGAAAATTTGTATAATATTGAAGTTGATCAGTGAGATAGATCTTGCAACTACTGGTCTCTCCATTTCATATTTAGAGCTGCATCTTGACCTCCATAACTCCCATATTACTATAGGTGGAAGTATCCTGCAAATATAGGCAGCCACGAGTTAGCAATATTATGATTCCAGTAATTTACAAGCAAGTTTCTAAGTGGTACTCCCCTCCAATCTTGCCAGCATAGAAGTCCCATATGAGTTGCACATATTGTCCACTGATGAACAAATGTTGAACGGACTCTTTGTGAGCACGTGATTTTTGCCTCACAAAAACTACTCCAAAATAAATCAAAAATAAAATAAATTTCTTTTAGTGTGCAATTTTTAGAATTTGTGTGGCGTTTATTAAATATTTGTGTTATGTCCGTAAATGTCTACTTTGTTTGTTAAAATGAAAAATAAAATAAAAAAAACACATGTTGCATGCATAATTAGGATTTAATTATGCATTTAAAAGTTAATTTAAATAAAATCACAAAAAATATGCATTTGTTCTATTTTAAATGTTCCACTGTTTGATTAATGTTTTGTCTATGTGTTAATAGTTGTTAAAAAGGTAATTAATATCTTTGTAAGGGTAATTTTGTTTTTATAATTTTAATTAAGATTTTAATAATTAAGAATAAAATTAGAAAATAAAAATAAATTGTGAAAGTAGAAATCGGACCTGGAACTAAATCCAGGCCCAAACAAAATAAACCCCACAGCCCAATCCCAACACTCCCATATCCGGTCCAATTCAAACGAACCAAAACGACAACGTTTGGTCGTCCTTCATCAAGGGCCGTTGGATTAAATCCATCCAACAGCTGAGATCCTACAAACCTAACCCGTGATCCTTACCCGATCCAGTACCCGATTCAACCCGTCCCCCCAATTTAGACCAAACGACATCGTTTGGTTAAGTGAATAGATCCTGGCCAGTCATACCCCTAACCCTAGCCGCCCTCATTCCCCACCGCCTGAAACCCGGCGGCAACAACGCCGCCGGTCACCACCTTAACACCCCAGACTCCTCACAACCTCCTCTTCACGGATCTGGCCTTAGTTTCCTTCGAATCAGACCCCAACTCTTCGAATCTTAAATCGAAGGTTGGTCTGAAAACTCAACCCTCTCCGATGGTCTCCAAATTCACACCGTAGCTTCCCCTAACTACCCTAGCTATGGATCTAGTGTTGGTTTGGTTCGAATCCCCTTAGAACTCTTCGAATCTCCTTTTGAAGGTTCGAATCAAATATGAACTCACTCAGATTCCTTCCAAATTAACACCAAATGACCCCTAGGCTTCCCTCACCCTTGTGTCATCTTTGGTTCCCTTCGAATCTGCCTAGAAGTGTTTGAATTGAAGATCCTCAAATCTGAAACCCTAAAAAATTCCAATCTTGGAATTTTTTCAATTCAAGCGAGGGATTGAGGTTTAATCGACCTTAGTCGAAGTATTTTCAGTTGAAAATACTTCGACTAAAGTCTGTTTGATTTCAAAAGTCCGAATCCAAGTTGAGTTTGAGTCCGTATGAAATTGAAGATTCAGAGGTATTCTCCTATTTCTTTTGTTTCCTACGTATGTATAGTTGTTTGTTTTAATAACCTGTGTAATTTTGCATATTTTTTTAGTTGATTCCATAATTCTGTCCCATACCCGTCTATTTGATCAGAATTATACAATTATTTCTGTTGGTTATGATTATTTACAATGTGTGTAATCGACTCGATTAAGTTCGTCGATTAGTTGTGTTATAAATCCTGTTTCTGAAAATGTTGATTGAAACAACCTGTTTTGGATGGATTATTTTATTGTAATCAGTTGTTTCGTATTTGTTAGTCAGTTGATTAATACTCGTTTGTAAATCATTAAGTCTGTCAAAATAAATGTTGTGTATATGTTGTTTCCTGAACATTAAGTTTCAGGGCATTATCAGTATATTGACAATGCTCCTATGTTTGTTTGATCTTAGTTCAATGTTGAAGTTCAGTTTAACTTGTTATGTTGAATTTAGTATAATGTTGTTGTGATGTTGGGTTTGAGTTCAAGTTTACAGGGGTTGGGTAGATACAAATGTGTTAGGAAGTTGATTAGGATTGGTTCTAGCTGTTTAAATCAGAAGGATAATTAAGCCTGGACAGATTTTAAAATCTGTTTTGTAATAGATTCTGATTTTGTATTTATGGGCAGTAATAACAGTAGGATTTCAGGGCATTTCTGGGAATGAAACAGTAAAAAACAGTGTTAGTGCTAGTGTGCTGGAAGTGCAATGTTAGTGGCTGTTAATCTAATAGGATAATAGGAAACCAAAGGAAGTGGAGGGGCTGAAAATAAAGTAAAGGTATCCTTAGTGCTGTTTGAATAAGAAAAAGCAGTTCAGTGGCAGATTTTAAGGGAAAATCTGCCTTAGATAACAAAAGTGGGGTCCAGGCAGCACTTAAGAGAGGGGGCAGACCTGTATAAATACAGGGACAGACATTAGAAGAAGGGATCTGATTTTTAAGGCATTAGGGAAACACACACAGAGATACATATACACAGAGAGATACACAGAGGGAAAAGATAGAAATTAAGAAAAGAAACACATACTGAATCAGAAACGACAATCTGAAAAGAAAGAAGAAAACAAAAAGAAACAGAGGAATGAGAACACACACACACACACACACACACAATCTGAAACAGATATAGAAAAAGGAAAGAAAAACCCGAAACATATTTTTCCTGGAATCTGTCCGTGTTTGTTTATTGATACTGTGTGGTTTAAATCTGAAATTGTTTCTCAAATCTCTGTTACTTTTGGTCTGGTTTCACGGGACTCGTTGATTGTGCTCAAAATCGGCTGCGTTATTTGGCACTTTCTTCCTATTTTGTTGCTGCTATTACTGCTGAAATTCACTTCTTCTTCCCTCATTTCTAGGTACATATCTGTAAACTCCTGTCATGAAAAGCTTCAACATGACAAATAAATGAAGCTCGAATTGTAATTCTGTTTTCTATTCGTTTAAGTTTGTTAGTTTAAATTTCAGCTTTGTTTCATGTTGATTAACTAGCAGTGAGTTCGACACGATAACTATAAGTTAATTGTCTTATTTTGAAATTCGTATAAAAGTTTTGTAATAATGTTATCCATTTCGAAATCTCATTAGTGTAGTTGAATTGTCAAAATAGGGAACATGGCAGAAAGATGGCCACTATTTAAACTTTATGGTATTGTTAGTTAGGTATAAAATAATATGGAAAATATTAAGGAAAAATACATTATTAGTCTATTTTGTTAGTTAGTTAGTTGTTGTTTAAAGCTATATGACGTTGGCTGCATTTTGCTATATTATGGCATAATAATGGTTATGTTTATAATCAATAGTTGAAAGATGCGTTAGTAAAATCCGCTATGTTCACAACGTCGAAATATGGCGAATAATGTTGTATGCAATATCATTTTATTAAGTCCACAGGTAGATTTATTCTCTTTCTTAATAACAAATGGCCTAAGAATTTTACAATGCGAAAGTTAGCGTTTTCCAATAGTTTGCATAGATTGAGAATCAAATTGGTTTTATTATATATATATATATCCCAAACTCAATCATAAGCCGAATTCACAAGAAATAAGCATGCATATTGGATTAAGAACAAGTGATGTAGAAGGGGATTAGGCTTATATACTGTACTAATTTTAAGAAGATAAAATAGCCTTTGCTGTAAATAAAATAATAAAGATTCTTCGAAAACATCTCTTCCTTTCATAAATCAATTTTTTTTTAGTTTCATACGCAATTCATTTTTTTGGCACATACGTATTGCATTTACGAGAAAAAATGGTAGTATTAATTACGCGTTGTTCATTTTTACTCCATAAATACGAATGGTTTTTGCGGAATATAATTCATAAAAATATATATATATATATAATCTGTGGTTGACACTCAATAAATTGAGAATTCTCTTCAAGAAATTTAGAGGCGTCTCAAATAATGATTTCTCATGATTTTCACATAAAAATGTATGGATATAATAAACAATTTGCGGAAAATCCATAATACCATTACGAATATTTTGCGAGATTAGGGATGCGTTCGCGTAACCTGATTATATTTTTAAAAGCAAATTCGGATTATGCGTTCGCGCAACTTCGAGCAAATATTTAATAAAAGGGATTTTTCCAAGGATGTTAAAATAATTTCATATAACCCGAGATGTGCAGTTCACTGTTTAATCATACAATGGCGACGTTGTTCTTAATTTTATTTCTAACTTCGAACGTATGATTTTTTTTATAATAAAAAAAATATAAAAAATATTATCAACCTTTTTATGTACACGTATGCGTGGCATGATTCTTTATGATTATAAAAGGTATATAATACGAGTATACGTACGCGTAATTCGTTTATATAATTGTAAACAATCTAAACAAAAGCGGTAATAAAATCAAGTAGTAAGAAAAAGGGTATTTAGTAAAATCAAGATAATTAAGCCAAGAATAAAAACAGTTGAGCGACCGTGCTAGAACCACGGAATTCGGAAATGCCTAACACCTTCTTCCGGATTAACAGAATTCCTTACTCAAGATTTCTGGTTCGCAGAATAACAAACAGAGTCATATTCTCCTCGATTCAGGGATTAAAACCGGTGACTTGGGACGCCTTAAAATTACCAGGTGGCGACTCTGAAACAAATAAACCAATCCCGTTTCGACTGTCCTTTAGTTGGAGAAAACACCCCACGCACCCTCGCGGGCGCGGAAATAGGAGGTGTGACAGCTCTGGCGACTCTGCTGGGGACAAAAGTATTGTGAAAACTGTAACCCAGAACCACTGGTTCAGGGTTTAAAGAATTCGAGCTTAAAATAACTGTGATAATTGGCTTTATTTACTATATGATTTTCAACTGTTTATATGCTTAATATGCTAAATGTTGCTTTTTACCGCTTTAATATTATTTGAATTGTGAATATATACAACTGCTACGAAACCCCTTTCTTTCTGAGTCTTCTGAATTTATGGTGTACACGTGCGCGTGGCCCACCTTTCTGTTAAAGTCATACCAAATAAGACGAAGTTGGGACAAGTAACTAGGCCGGGTAGACTTTTGTGCTCCCGGTACGTTGCCCCCACTTCGGCTCAAACTGTCCGTTTGGGTAAGCCAGGTTTAGAACAATATGCCTCAGGTTTTTACCTAGAATAACTCAGCCATGTACCAGATCCCTAGTAGGAACGTTTATTTGCATCATGTACATTTGGCCTTGGAGACTCAACACAGGGGTTGGGTCTGTCTAGGACAGGTGAACCCAAAATAAAAAGACCATCCTGATGCATCCTACTTGCTACCTGTGCATTCATTTGCCTCGAATATGCTTGTTGACCGGCTTAATTGAAATCATTGTGAGAACCGAGGAATAAAATGGGTTGTTTTAAGAAATTCCCAAAAAATTAGTTTTAAATCTTGAAATAAAGGTGTTTAATAAATAAAAAATTGAAAATGATTTTTTTTAGTGTATATTTTCAAAATGAGTCTTGACTTTATTAAAATTAAATTTCAGATACAAAATGAGCACCACACAAAACCCCCCATCCACGAATACAGAAGAGTTTCTATTTCAGCTTCAAATGTGGTGGTATGAATTTGGCGAAGATGGTCAAAAATGGGTCGTCAAGCATTTGGGAAATCTCACGGATATTATAAAAGTTAAACCCCGTGATGATCTGATTGCGGCGTTAGTAACCTTTTGGGACCCTGTTCACAATGTCTTTCGTTTCTCTGATTTGGAGCTTACTCCTACATTAGAGGAGATAGCTGGATATGCTGGTTTTGACGGAAGTCTAAGAAATCAAAGCCTGATATTCACAAAGGCTCCCTCGGTACATCGATTCTTCGGTCTTTTGAACATCAGTAATCAAATCAGGAAAAACAATGTCATCAACAGATGTTGTTCTTTCAACTTTTTATATTCAAGGTTCGGAAAGTCAGATGGATTCGAAATTCATGAGAAAGGCCTTACTAACAAGCAAAACAAAGACACTTGGCAGATTCACCGCCGCTTTGCCTTCATGGTGGCTTTTCTAGGAATCATGGTCTTCCCAAACAAAGAGCGAACAATTGATATTCGCACCGCAAAAGTTGTGCAAATCCTCACCACCAAGGAAAATCACACCCTTGTCCCAATCATTCTCTCAGACATTTATCGGGCGTTGACTTTATGTAAATCAGGAGCAAAAGTCTTCGAAGGATGCAAAATTTTGTTGCAAATGTGGGTGATTGAACATCTCCAACAACAGCCCAAGATCATACGGTATGGGCCAAGCAATGATAATTGCATCGAGAGTTATGAGGAAAGAACAAAAGATTATAAGTCCCCAGAAGGGATAGAAGCATGAGTATCTCATCTAAGGGCTTTAACGGCAAATAAAATTGAGTGGACTTTGGGATGGCTCCCGATGAGGGAAGTGATACACATGTCAACCTCAAATAGTTATTTGCTATTATTGGAATTGAGAAGCATCCAGCCATATGCGCCACTAAGAGTTCTAAGACAACTAGGGAGATACCAAGTAGTTCCTGATGATGAAGATTTGAGTATGCAAGTAATCGAATTACACCCTGAAGACACTATTCCCGAGGCTCTAATTCAGCAGATGTGGAATGGATGTCGATACTTGAAAAGTGATACTCAAGTCCTAAACACTACAAAGGGTGAGATAAATCTTGGATATGCAAGGTGGTTTAAGAAACGGTCTCGCGTGGATGATGTACTAGAACCTGAGCTAAGAAGGCCAACAAAAAGACCCCATATTCAAAGCTTTAATGATAAAATCCAAGAGTGGTTGATCTGGGGAGAAAAGGAAAAAGAGTACAAAGCAACTATCCATGCCCTAAAGGAAAATCTGAGGAGCCTCAGTCTGGAGAAAGATTTGCAAGCATAAGAAGCTGAAGGCGAGAAGAAGAGTCTAGCTTGTGAGAATGAAAATCTTCATGCTCGATTCCAAAAAATGAAAAAGGCTTCTGAAACACCAATAAGGAGTTGGAAGGATCAAAAAACCATCGCCAATCTTTTTGAAAGAATGCAAGATTATGATTCCATTCTTGCTACAAACGAAAGGGCGTTGAGCAAAGCAAAAGAAAGAATCCAACAATTAAACGAAGAAGCCAAATCTAATAAGGAACTCCAAGATAGGCAATTCGAAGAAGACAGGGCACAATTTAAGAAGGAAAAAGACCATTGGATACGATCAGAAGACCAACTTCGTGCACAACTAGAAGAGGCAAGAAGATACAACAGAGAACATCAACAAGCGGACATCGACAGAGAAAGAGCGCAGGCAAGATTAGAGCAGGCCAGACTCCGAGCTCTATTAGAGTCAGCTCTAGATCGTGAAGACCGTGTCAGAGATATAGCCACCACTCGCCAGCAGCAATTGCAGAACCAAGACCAACGTCTCCAAGATTTCAGGGCACAAATCCACGACCTGGCGGTCTACACCTCTCAAAGTTATGTAAACTGCCAAGGAATGTAGTATGAAAGGTTTACAGAGCATGCACCCATTTTTGCCCGTCATCTAGCAATGTAGTTGGAAAGGATGTATCGTACGCTGGGAGGTCATCCAGGTCAAGCCCCACATTGAGCAGATAATCCAATAATTGACAACAAAAGTGGAAAGTGGGGCATGTTGTGAGATGTTAAGAGTTGTATCTTTTATTTTGATTTAAGTGTGTGTGTTTCAAACCATTTTCTTATAAGGTTTTCAAATGTAATGTCTGTTCATCTTTGTATAATGAATAAAAGTGTTTGCCTTATGTCCGAACTACGCAAGGTTTGATTCATGCGGGGGCATGATACGTAGGCAATCTCTATAAGATTCGACCACAATAAGGAATATAATAAATAAAATAAAAGTGAGTAACAATAAAAATTTCAAGAAAGCTGGGACGACACAAGCAGCCAAGCAAATGCATAATAGAAAGGGGTTACTTGTCTAGGAGAATTGCATCTCAACGTGTAATTATATATGTGTTAAACTCTCAAAACTAACAAGTTTGTTCATTTCCAGAATTCAAGCAGTTAGTTTCTCTAAAGAGTATACTGGCATATTATCATTATCACACGAGATCAAAAGGACCAATACCCGAAAGTATGTCTATCCCAGATGTTGACACAGGTATTGAGCTAGAGGAGATGGATGTCGGGAAAATGAAAGAAGAGATGTTTAAACTCAAGCAGCAAATGGCTGAGATGTACCAGGCCTGGTCTACAGGGCAGTTACCCCCATCTTACCCAACTAACCCTGCTCCATTAATGGCCCAAACTCAGGATAATCTTACCACTGAATTATCCCCAAATTTCCCCATCTACCAACACTACCGAGGCACCACCTCTCAAACACCGCAGTCTCCACCTCCGAAACCAGTTCCATACTTTCCTCCACCTGTGACTCCTATTTTCATAGCACCTCCCCCGGCTACATTCCACAAATCTCCTAGTGAGCCCATATTCCAGGCCCAGGACAATCAATATTACCCCCCGGAGCCCACCTTCAAGGCCTCCGAAATCCATTCAACTACTCCTCGTTTTGACCTCCCAACCGAAAGTGACAAGCCAGCAAAAATGCTGAACAAGAAAAGATGTTCAGGAAGGTCAAAAGTCTAGAACAATCATTCCGAGACATGCGAGGGTTAGGTGGGCAAGTCAGTGTAGCATACAAGGATTTGTGTTTGTTCCCAAATGTACAATTACCAGTTGGCTTCAAAATGCCTAAATTTGACGTATACAATGGGCACGGCGACCCAGTAGCCCACTTAAGGGGTTTCTGCAGCAAGATGGGAGGAGCTGGGGGAAAGGACGAATTATTGATGGCTTACTTCAGTCAAAGTTTAAGTGGATCAGCTTTGGAGTGGTATACACACCAAGACCATGGGAGATGGTACACATGGGATGACCTGGCACAGGCATTCGCATACCATTTCCAATACAATCTGTAAATCATCCTAGATCGACTATCTTTGACAAAATTTGAGAAGAAACACAATGAAAGTTTCAGAGAGTATGGCTTCCGGTGGAGAGAACATGCAGCAAGAGTGGATCCGCCTATGAAGGAGAGTGAAATGGTAGACTACTTCCTCCAAGCCTTGGAACCAACTTACTATGCCCATTTGGTTTCAGCGGTAGGGAAATCATTCAACGAAGTAGTGAAGATGGGAGGTATGGTGGAAGAAGGCCTCAAGACAAATAAAATTATGAGCTATTCAGCAATTAAGGCAACTACTCAAGCCATTCAAGGCGGGGTAGGAGGAATCGGAAGAAAGAAGAGAGAGGAAGCAGCGGTAGTTGATTCAGGAATCTGGTTGGGACCCAGAGGTTCACCGCCTTACTATAATCAACAACGACCTCGCCAGTCAACTTACCACCACAATTCATCCCAACACTACTATCACCCTTCGGAGTCTCAGTTTTCCATTAACCACGCACAAGCATACAATCAGCCACCTGTTCACACTAATTGGCGCGCTCCTGCCATACCGGGTACTTACCCACGAGCCTATCCCGGACCAGGTTTCAGGCCTAGGCTAGCATTTAGGGGGGAAAGGGAACAGAAAAAGAAAACCTACACTCCATTGGGAGAGTCATACACCAGTTTGTTCCATGGGCTGAGACAGCTGGACATGCTAAGACCAATACAATCCAAGCTACCTAATCCTCCTCCAAAGAATCTGGACTACACCATTAGCTGTGAGTATTGTTCCGGTACACCAGGCCATGATACGGAAAAATGCTGGCATTTGAAAAATGCAATACAAGAGCTGATTGATACTAATAAAATCGAGGTTCAAACCCCCGAAGCTCCCAATATCAACAGAAATCCAATGCCAGCCCATCAGGAGGCCAATATGATAGAAATCATACAAGCTGATGGGGAGACAAAGAAGCCATCACAAACTGTCATGATGATCAGGTCTCATGAAGCCAAGCCAGATAAGCAGTTAACAGAGGAGAAGACGGTACCTAAGCAGAACAGAAATGGTGATGAACCATCTGTGGTAGTCGAAAAGGGGTCTTCGAGCAAAGTTGACACAAAGCAGGAAAGGTTGAAAGTGATAGTACCAGGGGTTTCCAGCAAACCCATTATAGTCGTGGAAGGAGCCCGTATAGATTGGGTTATTATCAAACCTGTAACCCAGCTACCAGTTATCAACTACAAAGCTATTCCATGGAACTATGAACGGGTGACTGTAATGTACAAGGGAAAAGAAGTTAAGGAAGAAGTCTGTGAGGTACAAGGCTTGACTCGTTCGGGAAGATGTTTTACTCCCGAAGAGTTAAGAAAAACTAAAAATAATCCAACACCAATAAAGAGAGCTGTGACGGAAGAAGAAGCGGAAGATTTTTTAAGAAAAATGAAACTCCATGACTATTCTGTTGTGGATCAACTGAAGAAGACGCCCGCTCAAATTTCATTATTGTCATTACTGATCCATTCAGAGGAGCACCGTCTGGCTTTGATGAAAATCCTGAATGAGGCTCACGTTCCCAATAAAATCTCTATAAATCATTTGGGAAGAATAGCCAACAGAATCTTTAAGGCGAACAGAACTACATTTTCTGATGATGAATTGCCTGTGGAAGAGACTGAGCACAACAGAGCTCTTTACCTCACCGTGAAATGTGAAAACTCCGTAGTAACCCGGGTATTAGTTGACAATAGGTCAAGTGCAAACATCTGCCCTCTCTCCACTTTAAGCAAATTGAAAATCAAAGAGGAGAGGATCCAGAAGAATAGTATTTGCGTACGGGGGTTTGACGGTGGAAGCAGAGATTCATTTGGCAACATAGTGCTGGAACTGACAATAGGACCAGTTGAATTCACAATGGAGTTTCAAGTACTGGACATAACTGTTTCTTATAACTTGTTGTTGGGTCGACCATGGATCCATGCTGCTAAAGCAGTCCCGTCAACACTACACCAGGCGGTCAAGTTTGAATGGGATCATCAAGAAATAGTTGTGCATGGGGAATAAAGTTTAAATGCTCACAGTTGCTCAAGAAATAGTTGTGCCATTGTACCGGTCGAAGGAATAGAAAATGACCAGGGACCATGGGTATACCAAGTGTCCGATACAGTGTCGGTAGAGAAAATTCCAGAGGGGAAATACATTCCAAATCCAAAGATAACCTTTGCATCAGTCATGGTAGCCTATGAAATGTTAAAAAATGGTTTTATACCCGGCAAGGGTTTGGGCTCTCTTTGCAAGGAATTATACAACCAGTATCTCTCCCCGAGAACTGGAGAACATTTGGTTTGGGATTCATACCCACTGTCACCGACGTGAGAAAGGCCAGAAAGCTGAAACAAAAGGCATGGGTTTTTCCAAAACTAGTCCCACATCTATCAACATCTTTTGTCAAGATCGGTGCTAAAAATCGCCCGATAACAACAATTCCTAAATCCTTGGTAAAGCCTGAGGAGGAATTAATTGAAAGATTCGAGAAATTGTTCGACGATGTGAATATGGTGGAAATCAGTGAAAGTTCTAGCAACACAGAAGTGCAATTCGTCAGGCCAGAGACAAGGCTCAATAATTGGGAAACCACTCCTCTCCCCGTTCGAAAGGGGTCTTGGTAGTTTATTTTGATTTTCCTTCAGTATGTTTGGGTTACTTCAGGGTTGTAACCCCAATGTCTATCTTACAGTTTGTTTGAAGTGTGCAAACCTTGTTATCTTTCATCATCCAATAAAAATCAGTTTCCTTTTTATTATCATTCCTGATAGTTTTCTTTTCTTTTTCTTCTTTCCTGTACAGTTCTTTTTACGCTGGCTCTAGTGATATGGCATGCATGAGGAATCCTCAGCCCAGTCTTAAAAATCAATCTGGTTCCGAAGTAATAATTCAAGAAATATATTGTGATTATGAATCAGAATATGATGAAGATGAGGTTTTTGAAGAGATTAGTAAAGAGTTAATTCACTTTGAGGAAAAAATCAAACCTAACCTGAGTGATACTGAGGACATCAATATAGGGGACACGAGTAATATCCGGGAAACTAAAATAAGTGTCCATCTCGAACCAAAGATCCGAGAAGAGTTAATTAAAGCACTCATAGAATTCAAAGATGTTTTTGCATGGTCATATGACGACATGTCGGGCCTGAGCACTGATTTAGTGGTTCACAAATTGCCCACCGATCCAACGGTGCCTCCTGTCAAGCAGAGGCTGAGAAAATTCAAACCTGATATGAGTGTGAAGATTAAGGAAGAAATCACCAAACAATTGGAGGCAAAGGTCATTCGAGTCACTCAATACCCTGTTTGGTTGGCTAATATCGTTCCTGTACCAAAGAAAGACGGCAAAATTAGAGTATGCGTCGACTACCGCAATCTCAACAAAGCAAGCCCGAAGGATAACTTCCCATTACCCAATATCCATATTTTGATCGATAATTGTGCCAAGCATGAGATAGGATCATTTGTGGATTGTTATGCTGGGTATCATCAAATTCTGATGAATGAGGAAGATGCAGAAAAGATAGCATTCATCACACCATGGGGAACTTATTGCTACCGGGTAATGCCATTTGGTTTGAAGAACGCCGGAGCAACCTACATGAGAGCGATGACCACAGTGTTTCATGATATGATACACAAGGAGATTGAGGTATACGTGGACGATGTGATCATAAAATCAAAGCATCAGGCCGACCACATTGGGGATTTGAGGAAATTCTTCTTAAGACTTTGCAGGTACAACCTCAAGCTTAACCCTGCTAAATGCGCATTTGGAGTTCCATCTGGAAAGTTGCTGGGATTCATAGTTAGTCGGCGAGGCATCGAGCTAGACCCATCAAAAATCAAAGCCATCCAAGAATTGCCACCTCCAAGGAACAAAACTGAAGTAATGAGTTTGTTGGGAAGGTTAAATTACATCAGCAGGTTTATTGCTCAGCTTACGACAACATGTGAGCCTATTTTCAAATTGTTGAAAAAGGATGCTGCGGTCAAATGGACCGATGAGTGTCAGAAGGCATTTGATAAGATAAAAGGATACCTGTCAAACCCACCCGTGTTGGTCCCGCCAGAGCCAGGAAGACCTCTGATTCTTTACTTAACGGTTTTGGAAAATTCATTTGGTTGTGTATTGGGGCAACATGACCTCACCGGCAGAAAAGAACAGGCCATCTACTACCTTAGCAAGAAATTCACAGCTTATGAGGTTAAGTATACTCATCTGGAGAAGACATGTTGCGCCCTGACTTGGGTAGCTCAAAAATTGAAACACTATTTGTCGTCCTACACTACTTACCTCATTTCGCATCTGGATCCGTTGAAATATATTTTTCAAAAGCCTATGCCAACAGGAAGACTTGCAAAGTGGAAGATATTGCTCACAGAATTTGACATCATCTATGTGACTCAGACTGCAATGAAAGCCCAAGCACTGGCTGATCATTTAGCTAAAAACCCGGTCGACGAGGAGTACGAGCCATTGAAAACCTATTTTCCTGATGAAGAAATAATGCATATCGATGAGATGAAGCAAATTGAATAACCTGGCTGGAAACTTTTCTTTGATGGGGCCGCTAACATGAAAGGAGTCGGGATAGGAGCTGTAATCATTTCTGAAACAGGGCATCACTATCCTGTTACGGCTCAATTGCGATTTTATTGCACCAATAATATGGCTGAATATGAAGCTTGTATTTTGGGGTTAAGGCTAGCCGCAGACAT
This sequence comes from Nicotiana tabacum, assembly GCF_000715075.1. NCBI lineage: Eukaryota > Viridiplantae > Streptophyta > Magnoliopsida > Solanales > Solanaceae > Nicotiana > Nicotiana tabacum. The sequence goes on along the minus strand of NC_134089.1, from coordinate 46,601,196 downwards.
GGGTATCCAAGAAATCTTAGTCATGGGAGATTCGGATCTTCTGGTACATCAAATTCAAGGAGAATGGGAAACCCGAGATTTGAAGCTCATACCATACCGACAATGTCTACATGATCTTTGTCAGCGGTTTCAATCAGTGGAGTTCCGGCATATTCCAAGAATCCATAATGAGGTTGTCGATGCATTGGCTACCTTGGCATCAATGTTGCACTATCCAGACAAAGCTTATGTGGATCCACTACATATTCAAGTCCACGATCAGCACACTTATTGCAATATGGTTGAAGAAGAATTTGATGGTGAACCATGGTTCCACGACATCAAGGAGTATATCAGGATGGGGATATATCCCGCACAAGCCACATGAGATCAAAAGAGGACCATTAGGCGATTGGCAAATGGATTCTTCTTAAGCGGAGGAGTTTTGTATAAAAGAACACCAAATCTTGGATTATTAAGATGCATAGATGCCAGACAAGCTACAGCTGTTATGTCTGAAGTACATTCAGGAGTTTGTGGACCCCACATGGGCGGATATGTGTTGGCAAAGAAAATCCTCCGAGCTGGTTATTATTGGCTTACCATGGAGCGAGATTGTATCAGTTTTGTGCGCAAGTGTCATCAATGCCAGATACACGGAGATTTGATTCATTCTCCACCATCCGAGTTGCACACAATGTCGGCACCATGGCCCTTCGTTGCTTGGGGCATGGATGTGATTGGACCAATTGAGCCGGCAGCATCCAATGGGCACAGGTTCATTCTGGTAGCCATTGATTATTTTACCAAATGGGTTGAGGCCAAAACATTCAAATCAGTGACCAAGAAAGTTGTGGTCGATTTTGTTCACTCAAATATCATATGTCGATTCGGAATCCCAAAGGTGATCATCACAGATAACGGTGCTAATCTTAACAGTAACTTAATGAGGGAAGTATGTCAACAGTTTAAGATTACACATCGCAACTCTACCCCATATCGGCCCAAGGCGAATAGAGCAGTCGAGGCAGCCAACAAAAACATAAAGAAGATACTTCGGAAAATGGTAGAAGGTTCAAGACAATGGCATGAAAAACTACCATTTGTGTTATTGGGATATCGCACTACTGTTCGCACTTCAGTAGGAGCAACTCCTTACTTGTTGGTATATGGAACTGAAGCAGTAATTCCTGCAGAAGTTGAGATTCCTTCCCTTCGGATCATCGCCGAAGCAAAGATTGATGATGATGTCAAAACCCGTCTAGAACAGTTAAACTTGATTGATGAAAAACGATTGGCCGCAGTATGTCATGATCAATTGTATCAAAGAAGAATAGCAAGAGCATACAACAAAAAGGTGCGTCCACGGAAGTTTGAAGTGGGTCAACATGTGCTGAAACGTATTCTTCCACATCAGGTTGAGGCAAAAGGCAAATTTGCCCCAAATTGGCAAGGACCATTCATTGTGACCAGATTATTATCGAATGGTGCACTATGCTTAACAGATATTGAAGGCAAATGCATAGACATGGCGATCAATTCTGACGCGGTAAAGAGATATTATGCATAACTTTTTGAATGTTTGTATTTAGCATTATTTCGAAGATTGGAATGACAAAGGCAATTTATTCTGCTATCCAAACACTATACCCTTTGCTTCCCCTTTGAGCCATATTTGTTTCTTTCCTACCCTCTCTTGGAATCAATGAAAATCAAATATGAAATAATAATAATAAAAAAAAGGGAAAGAAAATCACTATCATTTAGTGAACTACGTTTGACCTGATTTCTCAAAGAAGGATACGTAGGCGCCTCACGGCTCGGTCATAGGGTGCACAATATGCATAATGTGCACAAAAAGAAACATCAAGAGACCCCAATCAGGAAACAGAGGCAGGAATTGTATTGGAAATAAGAAAAAGATTCCAATAGTTGTAATTTTAAACCCATATCAAAACTGTTTAACTTTTGATACCTTTCCATTCCAACCACATACCAAAAAGACCTTTCGATCAATCTTAGAAAAGTGTTGATTCAAGCAAATGAAGATGGTTCATAACACTCTGGTCCAAACAAGAAAAGAAAGTAAAAATGAGAGAGTCTTATAGGTGAAAACCCACACGAGCACCGTAAGACGACGGAAGATGAGAGAAAGTAAAATGAGAGAGTCTTATTGGTGAAAACCTTGGCAGGCACCATAAGACGAAAAGGAATGAAGAAATAAACGAATGAGGAAGGTTTGCCGGTGAAAACTCTTTTAGATACAGCGACCCAAATTGGGTTGTGGAAAATTTGGGAAAACAAAATGAAACAATTGAAAAGAGGTTGGTTAAAAAGACTGGGCGGATTAATCCAAAATGCATACCATGATCATTGGTGCCAGTGACTCCAATCAGATAAGTCCTTTATTTTTTCTCCAACAGTCATCCAAATTTGGATTTTTCTTTTCATTCTAGATTTTCGAAATCGTCATGTTTTCGTCACTAATAATCTTACTTCTAAAGCTTTTGAGATGAGTTTTATTCCAAACAAATAAGAAGGAATGTCAAGGTATACTACCAAAATTCAGGGTTGCATAGGACAGAAATACGGCCATGATGGGCAGGAGGTAATAGGATAAAAAATAAGATATGGGTGTAAGAAAGGTGGAATCAAAAGTGGATCAGCAATGTCAGAGACATATGATTACGGTTAAAAGGGTTTGAAGTGAAAACATACAGTTGGGGATCCTATAGTTAAGGATCAACTACAATGACAAAACAGTCTTTACAACCATTCCAAGGCAATAAAACGAGACGAAGAGAAGCCCCACCGTCGGCAAGAATGCCCCAGTTAACCACCCTGCTTTAAACTAAGGATGTTTTCTTTGATTTGAAACAGAGGCAAAAACAACATTTGTGTCTGGAAACACCCGGTGAAGAATTTAAGAAGAAATCAGGCGTCCACCTGGAGAATGAGGATGAAGAGTTAAAGAAGAAGTCAGGCGTCCACCTGGAGAATGAGGATGAAAAATTTAAGAAGAAGTCAGGCGTCCACCTGGAGAATGAGGATGAAGAATTAAAGAAGAAGTCAGGCGTCCACCTGGAGAATGAGGATGAAAAATTTAAGAAGAAGTCAGGCGTCCACCTGGAGAATGAGGATGAAGAATTAAAGAAGAAGTCAGGCGTCCACCTGGAGAATGAGGATGAAAAATTTAAGAAGAAGTCAGGCGTCCACCTGGAGAATGAGGATGAAGAATTAAAGAAGAAATCAGGCGTCCACCTGGAGAATGAGGATGAAAAATTTAAGAAGAAGTCAGGCGTCCACCTGGAGAATGAGGATGAAGAGTTAAAGAAGAAATCAGGCGTCCACCTGGAGAATGAGGATGAAAAATTTAAGAAGAAGTCAGGCGTCCACCTGGAGATTGAGGATGAAGAATTAAAGAAGAAATCAGGCGTCCACCTGGAGAATGAGGATGAAAAATTTAAGAAGAAGTCAGGCGTCTACCTGGAGAATGAGGATGAAGAGTTAAAGAAGAAATCAGGTGTCCACCTGGAAAATGAGGATTACAAATTTAAGAAGAAGTCAGGCGTCCACCTGGAGAATGAGGATGAAGAATTAAAGAAGAAGTCAGGGGTCCACCTGGAGAATGAGGATGAAGAATTTAAGAAGAAGTCAGGCGTCCACCTGGAGAATGAGGATGAAGAATTAAAGAAGAAGTCAGGCGTCCACCTGGAGAATGAGGATGAAAAATTTAAGAAGAAGTCAGGCGTCCACCTGGAGAATGAGGATGAAGAATTAAAGAAGAAATCAGGCGTCCACCTGGAGAATGAGGATGAAAAATTTAATAAGAAGTCAGGCGTCCACCTGGAGAATGAGGATGAAGAATTAAAGAAGAAGTCAGGCGTCCACCTGGAGAATGAGGATGAAAAATTTAAGAAGAAGTCAGGCGTCCACCTGGAGAATGAGGATGAAGAATTAAAGAAGAAATCAGGCGTCCACCTGGAGAATGAGGATGAAAAATTTAAGAAGAAGTCAGGCGTCCACCTGGAGAATGAGGATGAAGAGTTAAAGAAGAAATCAGGCGTCCACCTGGAGAATGAGGATGAAGAATTTAAGAAGAAATCAGGCGTCCACCTGGAGAATGAGTATGAAGAATTAAAAAAAAAGTCAGGCATCCACCTGGAGAATGAGGATGAAAAATTTAAGAAGAAATCAGGCGTCCACCTGGAGAATGAGGATGAAGAATTGAAGAAATCAGGCGTCCACCTGGAGAATGAGGATGAAAAATTTAAGAAGAAGTCAGGCGTCCACCTGGAGAATGAGGATGAAGAATTAAAGAAGAAATCAGGCGTCCACCTGGATAATGATGATGAAAAATTTAAGAAGTCAGACGTCCACCTGGAGAATGAGGATGAAGAGTTAAAGAAGAAATCAGGCGTCCACCTGGAGAATGAGGATGAAGAATTGAAGAAAGCAGGCGTCCACCTGGAGAATGAGGATGAAAAATTTAAGAAGAAGAAATCAGGCGTCTACCTGGAGAATGAGGATGAAGAATTGAAGCAACAGAAGTCAGGCGCCCACCTGGAGAACAAGGGAATATAATTGAAGTATTGAAATCAAAAGCCCGCTCGTATGAGAAAGGAGCACATTTAGAGTTAATAAAGCATAGGAGTCCAACAAAGTCCCCAATAGGAAACAACAAGAGTCCCAAATAGAGAAAGAAAATACGGGACACAATGAAAGGGAAGGTGGAATAAGCCAAATGCCCAAGAGTCACCAAGATATCAAGACAACAAGAAACGCAAGGGCATGATCTAGATAAGATTTTATAATTCATGTACCATAGTCTAGTTTAGCTTTTTGTATTACCTTTGAAGCAAGGTGTAATAAGGAGTTCAGCAAGCAGTAAAAGCAGCACAAAACAGCAGTAACTTCACAGTCCCATGGTAGTCCCAGCTACACAAAATTTCCCGAACTACATTGACCTAATTCCTTTATAGCCAAGGATATGTAGGAAACCTTTGAAGCAGAGGTTCGATCAAATCTTTCAAAAAATGCTTCCCACGGAGTATTTGAACACAAAAATCGCTCGTATCCGCTCACTTTATCTTTGCACGAAAACTCTTTGAGTTTCCGCACAAAGAGGGGCAGCTGTGAGCACGTGATTTTTGCCTCACAAAAACTACTCCAAAATAAATCAAAAATAAAATAAATTTCTTTTAGTGTGCAATTTTTAGAATTTGTGTGGCGTTTATTAAATATTTGTGTTATGTCCATAAATGTCTACTTTGTTTGTTAAAATGAAAAATAAAATAAAAAAAACACATGTTGCATGCATAATTAGGATTTAATTATGCATTTAAAAGTTAATTTAAATAAAATCACAAAAAATATGCATTTGTTCTATTTTAAATGTTCCACTGTGTGATTAATATTTTGTCTATGTGTTAATAGTTGTTAAAAAGGTAATTAATATCTTTGTAAGGGTAATTTTGTTTTTATAATTTTAATTAAGATTTTAATAATTAAGAATAAAATTAGAAAATAAAAATAAATTGTGAAAGTAGAAATCGGACCTGGAACTAAATCCAGGCCCAAACAAAATAAACCCCACAGCCTAATCCCAACACTCCCATGTCCGGTCCAATTCAAACGAACCAAAACGACAACGTTTGGTCGTCCTTCATCAAGGGCCGTTGGATTAAATCCATCCAACGGCTGAGATCCTACAAACCTAACCCGTGATCCTTACCCGATCCAGTACCCGGTTCAACCCGTCCCCCCAATTTAAACCAAACGACATCGTTTGGTTAAGTGAATAGATCCTGGCCATTCATTCTGCCTGATCTAACGGTCAGCATCAATCCACCCCGTCCCTATATAAGTCCAAATCCCTACCCCGGCCCTCTAACTAAACACCCCCCCTCTTCACTATTCATCATCTTCTCCGAAAGCACACCCCTAACCCTAGCCGCCCTAGCATCCCATCGCCTGAAACCCGGCGGCAACAACGCCGCCAGTCACCACCTTAACTCCCCAGACTCCTCACAACCTCCTCTTCACGGATCTGGCCTTAGTTTCCTTCGAATCAGACCCCAACTCTTCGAATCTTAAATCGAAGGTTGGTCTGAAAACTCAACCCTCTCCGATGGTCTCCAAATTCACACAGTAGCTTCCCCTAACTACCCTAGCTATGGATCTAGTGTTGGTTTGGTTCGAATCCCCTCAGAACTCTTCGAATCTTCTTTTGAAGGTTCAAATCAAATATGAACTCACTCAGATTCCTTCCAAATTAACACCAAATGACCCCTAGGCTTCCCTCACCCTTGTGTCATCTTTGGTTCCCTTCGAATCTGCCCAGAAATGTTCGAATTGAAGATCCTCAAATCTGAAACCCTAAAAAATTTCCAATCTTGGAATTTTTTCAATTCAAGCGAGGGATTGAGGTTTAATCGACCTTAGTCGAAGTATTTTCACGGTCTGTTTGATTTCAAAAGTCCGAATCCAAGTTGAGTTTGAGTCCGTATGAAATTGAAGATTCAGAGGTATTCTCCTATTTCTTTTGTTTCCTACGTATGTATAGTTGTTTGTTTTAATAACCTGTGTAATTTTGCATATTTGTTTAGTTGATTCCATAATTCTGTCTCATACCCGTCTATTTGATCAGAATTATACAATTGTTTTTGTTGGTTATGATTATTTACAATGTGTGTAATCGACTCGATTAAGTTCGTCGATTAGTTGTGTTATAAATCCTATTTATGAAAATGTTGATTGAAACAACCTGTTTTGGATGGATTATTTTGTTGTAATCAGTTGTTTCGTATTTGATAGTCAGTTGATTAATACTCGTTTGTAAATCAATAAGTCTGTCAAAATAAATGTTGTGTATATGTTGTTTCCTGAACATTAAGTTTCAGGGCATTGTCAGTATATTGACAATGCTCCTATGTTTGTTTGATCTTAGTTCATTGTTGAAGTTCAGTTTAACTTGTTATGTTGAATTCAGTATAATGTTGTTGTGATGTTGGGTTTGAATTCAAGTTTACAGGGGTTGGGTAGATACAAATGTGTTAGGAAGTTGATTAGGATTGGTTCTAGCTGTTTAAATCATAAAGATAATTAAGTCTGGACAGATTTTAAAATCTGTTTTGTAATAGATTCTGATTTTGTATTAATGGGAAGTAATAACAGTAGGATTTCAGGGCATTTCTGGGAATGAAACAGTAAAAAACAGTGTTAGTGCTAGTGTGCTGGAAGTGGAATGTTAGTGGCTGTTAATCTAATAGGATAATAGGAAACTAAAGGAAGTGGAGGGGCTGAAAATAAAGTAAAGGTATCCTTAGTGCTGTTTGAATAAGAAAAAGCAGTTCAGTGGCAGATTTTAAGGGAAAATCTGCCTTAGATAACAAAAGGGGGGCCCAGGCAGCACTTAAGAGAGGGGGGCAGACCTGTATAAATACAGGGACAGACATTAGAAGAAGGGATCTAATTTTTAAGGCATTAGGGAAACACACACAGAGATACATATACACAGAGAGATACACAGAGGGAAAAGATAGAAATTAAGAAAAGAAACACATACTGAATCAGAAACAACAATCTGAAAAGAAAGAAGAAAACAAAAAGAAACAGAGGAATGAGAACACACACACACACACACACAATCTGAAACAGATATAGAAAAAGGAAAGAAAAACCCGAAACATATTTTTCCTGGAATCTGTCCGTGTTTGTTTATTGATACTGTGTGGTTTAAATCTGAAATTTTTTCTCAAATCTCTGTTACTTTTGGTCTGGTTTCACGGGACTCGTTGATTGTGCTCAAAATTGGCTGCGTTATTTGGCACTTTCTGCCTATTTTGTTGCTGCTATTACTGCTGAAATTCACTTCTTCTTCCCTCATTTCCAGGTACATATCTGTAAACTCCTGTCATGAAAAGCTTCAACATGACAAATAAATGAAGCTCGAATTGTAATTCTATTTTCTATTCGTTTAAGTTTGTTAGTTTAAATTTCAGCTTTGTTTCATGTTGATTAACTAGCAGTGAGTTCGACACGATAACTATAAGTTAATTGTCTTATTTTGAAATTCGTATAAAAGTTTTGTAATAATGTTATCCATTTCGAAATCTCATTAGTGTAGTTGAATTGTCAAAATAGGGAACATGGCAGAAAGATGGCCATTATTTAAACTTTATGGTATTGTTAGTTAGGTATAAAATAATATGGAAAATATCAAGGAAAAATACATTATTAGTCTATTTTGTTAGTTAGTTAGTTAGTTGTTGTTTACAGCTATATGACGTTGGCTGCATTTTGCTATATTATGGCATAATAATGGTTATGTTTATAATCAATAGTTGAAAGATGCGTTAGTAAAATCCGCTATGTTCACAACGTCGAAATATGGCGAATAATGTTGTATGCAATATCATTTTATTAAGTCCACAGGTAGATTTATTCTCTTTCTTAATAACAAATGGCCTAAGAATTTTACAATGCGAAAGTTAGCGTTTTCCAATAGTTCGCATAGATTGAGAATCAAATTGGTTTTATTATATATATATATCCCAAACTCAATCATAAGCCGAATTCATAAGAAATAATCATGCATATTGGATTAAGAACAAGTGATGTAGAAGGGGATTAGGCTTATATACTGTACTAATTTTAAGAAGATAAAATAGCCTTTGTTGTAAATAAAATAATGAAGATTCTTCGAAAACATCTCTTCCTTTCATAAATCAATTTTTTTTTAGTTTCATACGCAATTCATTTTTTTGGCACATACGTATTGCATTTACGAGAAAAAATGGTAGTATTAATTACGCGTTGTTCATTTTTACTCCATAAATACGAATGGTTTTTGCGAAATATAATTCATAAAAATATATATATATATAATTTGTGGTTGACACTCAATAAATTGAGAATTCTCTTCAAGAAATTTAGAGGCGTCTCAAATAGTGATTTCTCATGATTTTCACATAAAAATGTATGGATATAATAAACAATTTGCAGAAAATCCATAATACCATTACGAATATTTTGCGCGATTAGGGATGCGTTCGCATAACCTGATTATATTTTTAAAAGCAAATTCGGATTATGCGTTCGCGCAACTTCGAGCGAATATTTAATAAAGGGATTTTTCCAAGGATGTTAAAATAATTTCATATAACCCGAGATTTGCAGTTCACTGTTTAATCATACAAGGGCGACGTTGTTCTTAATTTTATTTCTAACTTCGAACGTATGATTTTTTTTATAATAAAAAAAATATAAAAAATATTATCAACCTTTTTATGTACACGTATGCGTGACATGATTCTTTATGATTATAAAAGGTATATAATACGAGTATACGTACGCGTAATTCGTATATATAATTGTAAACAATCTAAACAAAAGCGGTAATAAAATCAAGTAGTAAGAAAAAGGGTATTTAGTAAAATCAAGATAATTAAGCCAAGAATAAAAACAGTTGAGCGACCGTGCTAGAACCACGGAATTCGGAAATGCCTAGCACCTTCTTCCGGATTAACAGAATTCCTTACTCAGGATTTCTGCTTCGCAGAATAACAAACAGAGTCATATTCTCCTCGATTCAGGGATTAAAACCGGTGACTTGAGACGCCTTAAAATTCCCAGGTGGCGACTCTGAAACAAATAAACCAATCCCGTTTCGACTGTCCTTTAATTGGAGAAAACTCCCCACGCACCCTCGCGGGCGCTGAAATAGGAAGTGTGACACTCTTCTACATGTTGCATATTTAAACCTATACAACAACAACACTTAGAAACAATATTAGTGGCAAATTTTTTAATTCTATCATCAGTGGGAATTCATTCATGGACAACTCTCTACGTAATGCAAACCATTTTAAAAGGAACATTTTTTTGCCACATCATACTATCAAATTGGGAGATCTGTTTCCTCTATCTTAGTTTCTTCCAAGCATAGGCTATGGAGAAATTTCATTTTGAGTTTCATTCCTGATTGGGATGTCATTTTTATCAGGATGAAAATTGATTTGAAGTGCTGAAATTGGGTCTTTCACATTATCAGGAGGCTGGATGTTTAAAGTGGAATTGTCACGACCCGGACTTCCCACCCTCGGGAGTCGTGATGGCGCTTACTCGTGAAAGCTAGTCAAGCCGAGTATTATATATCTTTTTACCCTTTTTCTTAACCTTTGACAATTTCTAATTAAACATGCGATTAACAACAGAATAATAATAATAATAATAAAAGAAATGTGGAAGACAAAATCTAATAACTTAGCCAAGCATTAGTATAGAAGATACAAAACACATCTCTAGCCAGAATTGGTGTCACAATATCACGAACCATCTACGAATACTACAAAAAGTTGTCTGAAAAAAGAAAGATACAATCTATCTCGAAAGTAACTGAAAACATAATATAAAAATTGTTCCGCTGGAGTGAAGGCAACAACCACTCTAAGGTCCAAATGTTCCGGTACAGAGATCAGCACAGAGTGTAGAGTGTAGTATCAGCACTACCCACCCTATGTGCTGGTAAGTGTCGAGCCTAACCTTGGCAAAGTAGTGAAGAGGCTAAGACAAGACTACCAACTAAACCTGTGCAGTTAAAGCATATACGACAAGTAATAATAATGGGAACTAGCAGTTAAAGATGGGCAGAGGAACATGCTGCGGGGAATATCAAGTACCAATAGTAACTAAGGAGAAAAGCATAAAGAACATCTTAAAGTTCGCATCAATAAGAATAAGGAAACAGTAACGAATCAATATCCAATTTTATTTTTTATTGTTGTGGTGCGCAACCCAATCCAAATAATATAACTCTGTTGCAGCATGCAACCCGATCCAAATCATATGTCACTATTGCGGTGTGAAACCCGATCCAATCATATATCACTGTTGCGACGTGCAACCCGACCCCTCCTATCCTCCCTTATTACTCCATGTTGCCGCGTGCAACCCGATCCAATATACAATTCAACACCAATCACAAAAGAATCCTGGCAAAGGAACAATAAGGAAACAACACTATCCCGACAAAGGAACCAACAATAAGAATAAGCACAACCTGGTAAGGGAAACAACGGTAAAAATTAAATACGTCCCGACAAGGGAATCAGCTATAACCAAACTTGTACCAGAATTTAACTTCATAAATGAATCCTTAACTGGAACCAATACTCCAATAAACAAATACTATGAGAATAATCATAATTCTTTCCCAACACGGAGAATCAACAACTTAGGCATTTGTAGTACTGGTTAAGAACACGACGATTACAATTTAAGACTCACGGGCATGTTCGACAACGACATATAGGTACTCGTCACCACACCTATACATCGTACAACACACTAGCACATAGCTTATAAAGCATAATACCTATTCCCTCAAGTTAAGGTTAGACCAAACATTTACCTCGAACTTCCATAGCCAACTCAAGCCTCAAACACCGCTTTTCCTTTAGAATTCACCTCCAAATTACTTGTATCTAGTCCAAATTAATTTAATAACATCAATAAATGCTAAAAAAATCATACACAATGCTTAATTATAGGTTTTCTATCATTTTTCCTAAAAAGTCAAAATTGACCCCAGGCCCGCTCGGTCAAAACTCGAGGTTTGGACCAAAATCCGATCACCCATTCACCTACGAGCCCAAATATGCAATTAGTTTCGAAATCCGACCCCAAAATGAGGTCTAAATTCCAATTATTCAAAAAGCCCTAACTCTACCCAAATTCCCAATTTCTACCATAAAAACCCTAGATTTTTGGATGAAGATTGATGAAATGCAATGGGAAATCGAAAGAAAAAGGTTTAGAATGATATACCAATGCTTTGGGGAAGAACTTGTTCCCTGAAAATCGCCTCAATGCTCTCTAGTTTTGAAAATATGAAAATATGGGCTAAATCCCGACTTTGCTACTGTTTTAAGTGTTGGGCGACAGTGTTCATCGCGTTCGCAAGAACACTGTCGCGATCGCAGAGAGCTTCTAGAAGTGGACTTACGCGATCACGAGTTCCCCTATGCATTCGCAAAGGGTAAGCCTCCCTGAACTTCGGGTTCGGGGACAACATTACGCGTTCGCGTAGAAGAAATGACAAGTCCCCAGCCCACCTCCATTTTTACACTATGCGTTCGCGTGACACCGGTCGCGTTCGCGATGAGCAACCTCCCAGTGCTTCGTGTTAGCGACTGTGTCTTCACGTTCGTGAAGAACAAATCCACCCCACTCCCAATTTCCCTTTCGCAATCACGAGAGTTACCGCGCGATCGCGATGCATAAAATGTCTATGCACCTGAAGCAGAAAACCTGCAACTTTTCTAAGTGTAAAAACCTTTTGAAACATATCTGAAACTCACCCGAGCCCTCGGGGCTCCAAACCAAACATGCATGTTAACTCAAAAACATCATATGGACTTACTCGTGCAATCAAATCGCCAAATTAACACCTTTAACAACGAATTTAGCATCAAAATCAATGAAGATTCTCAAGAACTCTCAAGTTTAAATTTTAACAACCGAGGGTGCGATTCACGTCATATCAAGTCCGTTTCTTACCAAATTTTACAGACTGAACTTAAATACCATATAAGACCTGTACCGGCCTGCGGAACAAAAATACGAGCCCGATACCATGAAATTCAAACTCATTTAAATTTTCAAAATCTCTTATAATTTCAGTTAAACAATTTTCTTCAAAACTTCATTTCTCGGGCTTCGGACCTCGGAATTCAATTCCGGACATACACCCAAGTCCCATATTTTTCTACAGACCCTTCGGGACCGTCGAATCATGGGTTCGGGTCCGTTTACCTAAAATATTGACCGAAGTCAACGTAAATTCACTTTAAAGGCCAAATTAGCATTTTGATAAAATTTTCACATAAAAGCATTTCGGATATATGCCTGGACCGCGCGAGCAAATTGAGTTGAGATAAAAGGAGGCTTTTAAGGCCTCGGAACATAAAATTCACTTGTAAATCAAGTGACGACCTTTTGAGTCATCACATCCTCCACCTCTAAAACAACTGTTCGTCCTCGAACAGACATAGTAAAGAAGTACCTGAGTTGGTGAAAACATGGGGATATCGGCTCTGCATATTGGACTCGAACTTCCAGGTAGCTTCCTCGGCAGGCTAGCCTCTCCACTGAACATGAACATAAGGGTAACTCTTCGATCTCACCTGACGACCCTGCCGGTCCGGAATAGCAATCGGCTCCTCCTCACAGGTCTGATTCTTGTCCAGTTGGACAGTGTTGAAGTCTAACATGTGGGATGGATCGTCGTGATACTTCTGAAGCATGGACATATGAAACACTAGGTGCACAACTGATAAACTCGGCGGCAACGCAACTCCATAAGCCACCTCTCCCACTCGATTAAGAATTGCGAAAGGACCAATGAACCTAGGGCTTAGCTTACCCTTCTTCCCAAATCTCATCACGCCCTTCATGGGAGACACCCGGAGCAACACCCGTTCTCCGACCATAAATGCCATATCACAAATCTTGCGGTCGGCATAACTCTTCTGCCTGAACTGAGCTATACAAAGCCTGTCTTGAATAATCTTCACCTTCTCCAAGGCATCCTGGACTAAATCTGTACCTAAAAATCGAGCTTCTCCTGGCTCAAACCATCCAACTGGCGATCGACACCGCCTACCATATAGTGCCTCATAGGGAGCCATCTGAATGCTCGACTGGTAGCTGTTGTTGTAGACAAACTCCGCTAAAGGAAAGAATGATCCCACGAACCTCTAAAGTCCATAACACAGGCTCGGAGCATATCCTCCAAAATCTGAATAGTACGCTCGGACTGTTTGTCCGTCTAGGGATGAAATATTGTGCTCAACTCGACCCTTATGCCCAACTCACACTAAACTGCCCTCCAGAAATGCGAGTTAAACTGCATACCTCGATTAAAAGTGATAGACACGGGCACACCATGAAGACGAACAATCTCCCGGATATAGATCTCAGCTAACCTATCAGAAGAATAGGAGACTGTTATAAGAATGAAATGCGCTGACTTAGTCAGACGATCAACAATAACCCACACTGCATTGAACATCCTCTGAGTCTGTGGGAGTCCAACAATAAAGTCAATAATGATACGCTCCCACTTCCACTCAGGAAGTTCAATCCTCTGAAACAAACCACTAGGTCTCTAATGCTCGTACTTTACCTGCTGATTGTTCAAACACTGAGCTACATACACAACAATATCCTTCTTCAACTGCTTCCACCAATAATGTTGCTGCAAGTCCTGATACATGTTAGCGGCTCTCGGGTGAATAGAATACCGAGAACTGTAGGCCTCCTCTAGAATCAACTCACGAAGTCCATCCACATTAGGCACACAAATACAACTCTGCATCTTCAGAACTCCATCATCTCCAATTATATCCTGCTTGGCACCTCTATACCACACTGTGTCTCTAAGGATAAGCAAATGAGGATCATCATACTGCCGATCTCAGATACTCTAAAATAATGAAGAACAAGCAACTGTTCAAGCTAGCACACAACTTGGCTCAGAAACATCGAACCTCATGAACTGATTAGCCAAAGCCTGAACATCCAAAACAAGCGGTCTCTCACTGACTGGAGTATACGCAACGCTGCCCATACTAGCTAACTTCCTACTCAATGCATCGGCCACCACATTGGCCTTCCCCAGATGATACAAGATGGTGATATCATAGTCTTTCAACAGCTCCAACCACCTCATCTGCCTCAAATTTAGCTCCTTCTGCTTTAAAAAGTATTGCAAATTCTTGTGATCTGTGAACACCTCACATGACACGTCATACGAATAATGCCTCCAAATTTTCAGCGCGTAAACAATGGCTACTAACTCCAAATCATGAATTGGATAATTCTTCTCATGGATCTTCAACTATCGCGAAGCATATGCAATAACCTTGCCATTCTACATCAACACCGCACCAAGTCCAATACGTGATGCATCATAATACATTGTAAATGGCCCTGAACCTGTGGGCAAAACCAACGCTGGCGCTGTAGTCAAAACTGTCTTGAGCTTCTGATAGCTCGCCTCACACTCATCCGACCACCTGAATTGGGCACCCTTCTGGGTCAACCTGGTCATCGGGGATGCAATAGATGAAAACCCCTCCACAAACCGATGGTAATAACCTGCCAAACCTAAGAAACTTCGGATTTCTGTAGCTGATGTAGGTCTAGGCCAGTCCTTGAATGCCGCAATCTTCTTAGGATCCAACTGAATACCCTTTGCTGATACAACATGGCCCAAGAATGCAACCGAACTCAGCCAAAACTCACACTTTGAAAACATGGCATACAACTGACTATCCCTTATAGTTTGAAGAACAACTCGAAGATACTGCCCATGCTCCTCCCGGCTGCGGGAATAGATCAAAATATCATCAATGAAGATAATCATGAAGGAATCCAAATAAGGCTTGAACACTCGGTTCATCAAGTCCATGAAAGTTGCTGGGGCATTTGTCAACCCAAATGACATCACTAAGAACTCATAATGCCCGCGCCGAGTGCGAAAAGTTGTCTTAGGGACATTAGAAGCCCTAATACTCAACTGATGGTAGCTAGATCTCAAATCATTCTTCGAAAACACCTTGACACCCTAAAGCTGATCAAACAAACCATCGATCCTCGGCAATGGATACTTATTCTTGATTGTGACCTTGTTCAACTGCCGATAATCTATACACATCCTCATCGATTCATCCTTCTTCTCAACAAACAACACCGGCGCACCCCTAGGCGAGACATTAGGTTTAATGAAGCCTTTATCAAGAAAGTCTTGCAACTGTCCTTTCAACTCTGGCGGGACCATACGATATGGCAGAATAGAAATGGGTTGGGTGCCCGGAGCCAAATCAAAGCAAAAGTCAATATCCCTATCAGGCAGTATGCCCGACAAGTTTATAGGAAATACCTCCGGAAACTCACAAACAATTTGCATAGAGTCCATAGGAGGAACCTCAGCACTAGAATCACGAACATACGCCAAATATGCCAAACATCCCTTCTCAACCATATGCCGAGCCTTTATATATGAGATAACCCTAAGGATGGAATAACTATGAGTCCCTCTCCACTCTAAATGAGGTAAACCCGGCAAAGCTAAGGTCACAGTCTTTGCATGATAGTCCAAGATAGCATGGTAAGGGGATAACCAGTCCATCCCTAATATGACATCAAAATCAACCATATCCAAAAGTAACGGATCTACTCGGGTCTCAAAACCCCGAATCACAACTATACATAAACGATGGACATGATTCACCATAATAGAATCACCCACCGATGTAGACACATATACAAGAGCACTCAAAGAAACACTAGGCGTGACAAGATGTGGGGCAAAATAAGATGACACATAGAAGTATGTAGACCCTGGATCAAATAGAATTGAAGCATCTCTACAACAGACCAGAATGGTACCTGTGATAACTGTATCGGAGGCCTCAGCCTCGGGCCTAGCTGGAAGAGCATAACATCGGGGTTGTGCCCCACCACTCTAAGCTACGTCCCTGGGATGGCCTCCTGATGGCTGGCCTGACCTCCATCTCTAATACCTCTACCTCTACCTCTAGCACCTCTACCCTCACCCCTATCTAGTTGAGTGGGCGGTGGAATACCTGGTGCCTAAACCATAGCATGGGAACCCTACTGCTGCAACTGAACACCCGCTAATCTCAAACAAGCACTTCGAATATGACCATACTCACCGCACTCAAAGCATCTACCTGAGTGTTGTAGCTGAAGGAACTAAGACTGACCCTGGCGGGCTGGCAGACCATGGGAATAGCTCTAAATAGGAGGAGCTCTGATAGCAGCTGATGGTGCACGCTAGGACTGCTAATCAGAATGTTGCATATGAGAACCACTGCCACCTAGAGCACTATGAGAAGTCTAAAGTGTTGAATCAAACGGCCTGGAAGGATGGCCCCTACCAAAAGAATCTCTGCCTCCAGATGAGGCACCACTGAACATGCCTGAATGATGAGGCCTCTTGTCAGACCCCTGACCACTACCCTGCGATAGAACCATCTCAACTCTCCTGGCCATATTGGCCGCATCCTGAAAAGAAATCTCGCTCCCAGTCTCCTTAGCCATCTATAATTGAATCGGCTGAGCGAGTCTCTCAATGATCCTCCTCACCCTCTTTCTCTCTCTTGGTGGGAAGTATAATAAGAGCATGACGGGCCAAAGCAATGAATCTGGTCTCATACTAAGTGACTGTCATAGAACCCTCCTGGAGAAACTACCTCCGATAGTCCTCCCTCTGACTGATAGGAAGAAACTTCTCCAAATATATCTTAGAGAACTGATCCTAAGTCAAGGCAGGCGACCCAGCTGTCCTAGCCAATAATTAATCTCTCTACCAAGTCTTGGCAAAACCTGACAGACAAAAAGAAGCAAAGTCGACCCCATTGGTCTCCACTATCCCCAAGTTCCGAAGAACCTCATCACAACTATCTAAATAATCATGGGGATCCTCTGAATATGTACCACCATAAGTAGTAGTGAACAGCTTGGTGAACCTGTCCAATATCCACAAAGCATCGGCAGACATAGCTACTCCATCACCAGTCTGAGCTACTACACCCGGTTGAACTGCTCCAATTGGTTGTGCTTCTGGAGTCTAAAACTGGGGAGCCATCTGCTCCGGAGTGCAGGTAGTGGGAGTCTGTGCTCCTCCCCCAGTCTGAGAGATGTCTGGTGCCATAGGAGGTAAGCCTGCTCGGGTGACACTCTCCATAAGACCCACTAGACGGACCAGAGCATCTTGGAGTACTGGGGTAGCATTGAACCCCTCTAGGACCTGAGCTGGCCCACCGGAACAGTCAGGGCCAGAACCTCATCATCAAACTCTACCTGAGGCTCCGCCGCTGGTGCTGCTGCTCTAGGCTGAGCTCTGCCCCTAGCATGATCTCAGCCTCGTCCTCTGTCCCTCGTGGGAACTGCTGTTGGGGGCTCGGGCTACTGGTCAATGGATGAAGAAGTGCGTGTTCTCGCCATCTGCGAAAGAATAGAGTAGAAATTCAATTAGCGTTGAGAAACCAAACCGCACTACAGAGATGAATAGAAGTGAAATGTTTCCTAACTCTGCAGCCTCTAGGGGATAAGCACAGACGTCTATGTACCGATCCCTCAAACTCAACCAAGCTTGTTTGTGAATTGTGAGACCTAAGCGACCTAAAGCTCCGATACCAACTTGTTACGACCCAAACTTTTCACCCTCGGTAGTCGTGATGGTGCCTACTAGTGAAAGTTAGGAAAGCCGAGTATTATATATCTTGTTACCCTTTTTCTTAACCTTTAACAATTTCTAATTAAACATGCGATTAACAGCGGAATAATAATAATAATAATAAAAGAAAGATACAAAACACATCTCTACCCAGAACTGGTGTCATAATATCACAGACCATCTACGAATACTACAAACAATTGTCTGCAAAGAAAGATCCAAACTGTCTCGGAAGTAAAAAGAAATAGAATTTAAAAGATAGAAGGGGATGCCAAGGCCTGCGGACGTCTGCAGGACTACCTTGGGCCTCCGCTGGACTGAAGGCAACAACCACTCTAAGGTACAAAAGCTTTGGTACCGAGATCTACACACAGTGCAGAGTGTAGTATCAGCACAATCGACCCCATGTGCTGGTAAGTGTCGAGCCTAACCTCGGCGAAGTAGTGATGAGGCTAGGATAAGACTACCAACTAAACCTGTGCAGTTAAAGCATATACAACAAGTAATAATAACAGGAACTAGCAGTTAAAGATGGGAAGGGGAACATGCTGCGGGGAATATCAAGTACCAACAGTAACTCAGGAGAAAAACATAAAGAATATCTTAAAGTTCGCATCAATAAGTATAAGGAAACAGTAACGAATCAATATCCACTTTTATTCTTTATTATTGCGGCGCACAACCCGATCAAAATAATATAACTCTATTGCGGCGTGCAACCCAATCCAAATCATATTTCACTGTTGCGGCGTGAAACCCGATCCAATCATATATCACTGTTGCGGCGTGCAACCCGATCCCTCCTATCCTCTCTTATTACTCCATGTTGCGGCGTGCAACCCTATCCCAATATACAATTCAACACCAATCACAAAAGAATTCCAGCAATGGAATAATAAGGAAACAACACTATCCCAGCAAATGAACCAATAATAAAAATAAACACATACTGGCAAGGGAAAGAACAGTAAAAATTAAATACGTCCCGGCAAGGGAATTGGCTATAACCAAACTTGTACCAACATTTAACTTCACAAATGAAACATCAATTGGAACCAATACTCAACAATAAACAAATACCATGAGAATAATCATAATTCTTGACCAACACAAAGAATCAACAACTTAGGAATTTGTAGTACTGGTTAAGAACACAACGATTACAATTTAAGACTCACGGGCATGCTTGACAATGACGTATAGGTACTCATCACCACACCTATACATCGTACAATACACTAGAACATAGCAAATAAAGCACAATACCTTTTCCCCAAAAAGTCAAAAATCGACCCCAGTCCCGCTTGGTCAAAACTCGAGGTTCGGATCAAAACCCGATCACCCATTCACCCACGAGCCCAAATATGCAATTAGATTCAAAAGCTGACCCCAAAACGAGGTTTAAATTTCAATTATTCAAAAAGCCCTTACCCTACCCAAATTCCCAATTTCTACCATAAAAATCCTAGATTTTTTAACGAAGATTGATGAAATGCAATGGGAAATCGAAAGACAAAGGTTTAGAATCATATACCAATGCTTTGGGGAAGAACTTGTTCCTTGAAAATCGCCTCAATCCTCTCTAGTTTTAAAAATATGAAAATATGGGCTAAATCCCGATTTTGCTACTATTTTAAGTGTTGGGCGATAGTGTTCATTGTGTTCGCGAGAATACTGTCGCGATTGCGAAGAGCTGCCATAAGTGGACTTACGCGATCGTGAGTTCCCCTATGCATTCGCGAAGGGTAAGCTTCCATGATCTTCGTGTTCACGGACAACATTACACGTTCGCGTAGAAGAAATAACATGTCCCCAGCCCACCTCCATTTTTACACTATGCGTTTGCGTGACACCGGTCACGTTCGCGATGAGCAACCAACCAGTGCTCCGTGATCGCGACTGTGGCTTCGCGTTCGCAAAGAACAAATCCACCCCAGTCCCAATTTCCCTTTCGCGATCGCGATACACAAAATGTCTGTGCACTTGAAGAAGTAAAACCTACAACTTTTCTAAGTGTAAAAACCTTCTGAAACATATCCGAAACTCAGTCGAGCCCTTGAGGATCCAACCCAAACATGCATACTAACTCAAAAACATCATATGGACTTACTCATGTGATCAAATCGCCAAATTAACACCTTTAACAACAAATTTAGCATCAAAATCAAAGAAGAATGTCAAGAACTCTTAAGTTCAAATTTTAACAACCGAGGGTCCGATTCACGTCATATCAAGTCCGTTTCTTACCAAATTTTACAGGCTCGACTTAAATACCATATAAGACTTGTACGGGGCTCCGGAATCAAAATACGGACCCGACACCATCAAATTAAAACTCATTTAAATTTCCAAAAACTCTTATAATTTCAGTTAAACAATTTTCTTCAAAAATTTATTTCTCGGGCTTGGGACCTCGAAATTCAATTCTGGGCATACGCCCAAGTCTCATATTTTTCTACAGACCCTCCAGAACTGTCGAATCACGGGTATGGGTCCGTTTACCAAAACTATTGACCAAAGTCAACTTAAATTCAATTTTAAAGGCCAAATTATCATTTTCATCAAATTTTCACATAAAAGCATTTCGGATATACGCGCGGACTGCACATGCAAATCGAGGTGAGATAAAAGGAGGCTTTTAAGGTCTTAGAACATATAATTTACTTGTAAATCAAGTGATGACCTTTTGGGTTATCACATGACCAGTCCTAGAGACACTCATTTAGAACTTCATTGACCTTGATATTATCCTGTACAATAGTTCCTCCCATTATATTGTGCAGAGGACCAAGCTTGGACTAGTTAAACCAAAAACTAACATTCCCTTTTTTCAATTGCCATTGGATGCAGGGTTCCAGTTCACACTTCAACTTTCACATGGCCTTCCAACTATGCGATTGCCCATTCCTCCACTAAAGGTTGACAGGATGCTCATTGCAAAAGTATTCGGCCTTCATGAACTGAGACCATAGGGAATTACTGGTTCTCAAGTTCCACCATCGAATAGCCATGAAAAGCTGATTAATATCTTCAAACCTTCTGAAATTAGCTCCCATTTCTTTATAAGGGAAACACAAGTTAGACTAGGAGACCCAATGGTATCTTCCCCCCTCTTCTTGGCTAGACCAGAAAAATCTCGCTATAAACTTCTCAATCATATTCAGTGACCCTTTAGGTGGATGAACGACTATCGGCGTATGAGTATTGATGGTTAGGGGAACATGTCTAATGAGGACAGCCTTGCCCCCACTACATAAAATTTTTAGATGTCAACCTCTAACTCTGTTGATGGTTTTGGTAATCATAACCCCCAAGATAGAGATCTTCTTTCTCCTATAGTAGATAAGGAAGCCTAGATACCTCATGGGGAGTTTATCAAACCTCATACCAAGAATCCTTCCCATTCATCTGATAGTGCTCTGATGGGTATTCTCAGCCATAGAGTAGCACCTTTTGTTCTTATTTATCAATTAGCTAGAAACAGTTTCATACGTATTCGGGAAATTAAGAATAAGTTGTAGGGAGTACTTTTCACCACTAGTTAAGAGGATAGTATCATCAGCAAAGGCTAGATGGTTGACTTGAGGGCCTTGTCTCTTCATGTAGAAATCATGAAATCTCCTATTGTTTTGGAGAGCATTGAGCATCTGAGACAATAATTAAACACTAAGTATAAAAAGAGAAGAAGAAAGAGGATCACCTTGTCTAAGACCTTTGCTGGATTTAATGAAGCCATGCCTGCTACCATTGACTATCAGAGAGTACCAGTTATTAGAAATGAACCTATTTATAATATTAATCCATTCCTCAGCAAAATCCATATGTCTTAGCATGAAGCATAGATATGTCTAGGAGACTCTATCATGTGTTTTAGCCATGTCAAGTTTAATAATAGCATTGCCACCTCTCATAGGTTTCCTAATATCAAAAACAATTTCCTAAGAAGAAGAATGTTTTCAGTGATAACTCTACCTTTCACAAAGCAACTTCAGTTAGTAGAGATGATTTTAAGCAAGAGGGAGCTAAGTGTAGCATTGATTTTTCTAGTAACATTACATAGGATAATTGGTCTAATATATGAGAAGCTTTGGGGAGAATCAACTTTTGGGAGCATCACAAAGCAAGTATGATAGAAAAATATAGGTAAGATAAGCCCTTGAAAAAAGCTACCACTGCTCTATGAACGTCATTACCAACCACAGACCAAGCAGTTTGATAGAATCTTCCACTAAGGCCATGTGGACCTGGTGCACTATCAGGATTAATAGAGAAGACACTGTATTTGACTTATTGAGTAGATGGAGTGGACAACAAGAAGTTGTTATCATCATCATTGATGACATTTTTAATAATATTCAAGGCTTGAAGATATTCAGTGGTGTTATCAGCGCTAAAAAGATCCTGAAAAAAACTTACTCCTGCATCAGCTAACTCAGTAGTACCCTCCACCCGATTACCATTACAATCTTTGATCTTCATGATGGATTACTTTTTCCTTATATCACGAATGGCACCATGAAAGAAGGCAATGTTTTCATCACCTTCAGATAACGACCTAACTCTAGCTTTTTGTCTAAGCGTACTATCTTGCAATTTTAGGAATCTGGTGAATTCTACCTTAGCTTTGGATAATTTGAGCTTGTTGCCTTGGTTGTTATCATCAAGGTAGACTTATTCCAGCCTTCTAATCTCCATTTCTAGTTTTTTTGTTCTTTATAAATATCCCCAAATGCAATTTTGGACCAAGGGCTTAATGCACTACTCTCTTGATGTTTTGATGCAAATTGTACAGATAATTGCCATTGCCTTCTCCAATCCAGGCCTATTGAATCACATTTAGGTACTTCTTGTGCTCCACCAAAAATTAAGAAACTTAAAGTACCTAACATGCTCAGTAGGACAAGAACCACAAGCAGTCGATAGTGGAGAGTGATCAAAAAGGATCTAGACATGTGCGTGACAGAGGTCCCACCAAATAGATCGAAGCATTCATCATTGTTAGCCAATCTGTCCAATCTTTTCCGTATAGTGTTTGGGGGGTCTCTATTGTCACTCCAAACCAGATCCTATATAACCCCCATCTTTTAACTCACAATTAGAAAGACAAGAGGTGAAGTCAAGACGTTCCTCAACTCCCCCCTAGTTTCTCTTCAGCATTAGAAATAACATTATAGTCCCCCACAACTCCCCATGGACCATTGATAGTACTGGCAATTGCTCTAAGATCATCCTACAGAAGGTTTCTTAGTTGTTCATCATATTTGGCGTAGACTATAGTCATTAAGAAGGATATATGCCTCTGTGTATCAGTGATATATACTAATACATGTTGTTCTATGTCTTCTATGATATCCAGCACATATTCATTGGATCATAGAATCCATATTTTGTTGGAGCAATTATGGCAACAAGAATGGTAGCCCAATCTTCTTTTAAATCTGTTTATCTTTCCTGTTGCAGCCATACGCTTTTGAAGGAAGACAGAAGAAATTTTTTATTGTTGCTTAATAGTTTTGAGTCATTCGGTAGCACCTTGTGACCCAATCCCCCTAATATTGCATGATATTGTATTGATCATGAAAAATATCAGGTTAGTGGTCTGTTTGATCTCCTTGGTTGTTGTCTGGTCCAAAAGTAGAGAAGAAGCCTGTTCCACTCGTGCTCGAATCTCGCAACCTTCTTGGAGAAAAGTTGTCAAAAAAGTGATAATTTGTTGAACCTGATTAGTAGTATCCTTCCCGCCTTCAATTAACAAGTTCTTTCTGGCAGTCTGACTTAGTTCATCATAATATTTGGTGCTAGGTTGTTCCTCTGTTAAGCCTACCATGATAGTGTCATTTTCCTGATCTTTGTAGGTTGTGCCATCTATTGTGGAGTTTGATAACTGTATGGGTTTGTTATATGTATGAGCCTCTATTTTATCTTTTATATGTCCCTCATGACTTCTCTCTTTAAATTTTCTTCCAGCATAGCTATTATTCAAATTGGAGTCCAGTCCATAAAGAGGGGTATTTAGTTAACCCAACCCATCACCTAACTCCTTATTTTGATCCAAACTAGTAGGTTCTAAGATTATAGAAATTTTAATAGGAATGAAGTCTTTAGCACTGAATCTCTTCCTATTGCTGGTCAATTTTTGCATCTCTTCCTTTATCACATGAACTTGGCTGAAATCCATGACTTGGAATTCGTCATCTTTCTCCTTTGAATATCTAGTTTTTTCCCTATTTAATTTTCCCTTGGCCTCCCTTAACCTTCTGGATTTGGGGTTTCTTCTTGATCTTGGTGTTTCTTTCCTTGTTGAGTCCGGTAAGCTTCTGATGCAATTGTATAGAGTTGATAGTTACCTCAAACAATGTCTTAGTGTTGTCAACAACTACAATATCCACGGCTTCATTTCCCTTCATAGTATTATGTGTTACCACCACAGTTTTTTGCCCTTCTTTGGCTTTGTAACCGTGTTGAACTCTTCTTTGTGAGTGTTTAGTGGTGTTGTCATTTCCTCCTATGCCAGTCTCTTTTCCCTATGTTCTTAGATTCACGTTTCCCTTTCCCTTCTTGCTCTCAACCATTTTCCATCCCTCTTCATCAACAACTTCTTTCATAAGCTCTCCAGGCACCATTCGATTGTTAAGGACTGCATTTGCAATTTTGGAGGTTGACGCATTAATGTTTCCCCTCCACATCTGATGGTCTTCACCTCTTTTGCTGGTATCTTGATGGTTGATTTCCTGCGTGATCTTGTTGGAGACAACACTATTTCTGAGTTTGTTTTCCTTTATCCCAACTTCTTTTTTCAATTCTGGATGCAGAATTCTAGATGAGGCATCATAATAACCTCTCATTTTACAATGTGTGCAGAAGGCAAGTATGCTTTCATATTCAATCTTTTGCACCACAATTTCTTTACTGTCTTCGCCGTTGATAATTTCCAAAAACACCTCTTGGACAATAGGTTTTGCTAAGTTAATCTCCACCCTAACTTTGGCTATGGTGTGTCTTGTTTTGGACAGAGTTGCCTTGTCCATGATCAGAGGGATTCCCAAGGGTCCAAGAATGCGGCATAAACATCCCATTCATAGTAGTTCCATGTGGGGTTTGGAAGAGTAGTCCATAAGAGAGTGAATGAAGACTCGACATCAGGATTGAATGAAGCTAACCATTTTTATATAACCATTGTGTTATCTCTACCAAAGGACATGTAATTTTGAAAAACAACCTCAGTGTGATCCTCTTTGTTATCAAAGTTGATGAAACTGTGATGCGTATCATAATCCCCAATCTTGATATTGCATTTTTCAGGGATAATATTAGCAAATTCACTGTGTATGAGTTCTACAAAGGGCCTAATATGAGTAAACTTACCAATAATCGTCCATTTGCATGTCTGATCACGAAGGTCATTCTCCTCTTTAGTGAAGGTAACCACTGGTTTTCCTTCAAACAGACCATATGATCTGTAAGGGAGAGTAATAAAGCCTCGTCTATTTCTTTTATCTGCATTCCTTAACACACCTTTATAGGAGGTTCGGGATGAGAAACCAGTACCAAAATATCCTATATGAGAGACAACTTCATTAATCAGTAGTAATTCCGGAACCCCAATCATGATATTGCCTTTTTCAGGGATAATTTTAGCAAATTCGCTGCGTATGAGTTCTATAGAGGGCCTAATACGAGTAAACTTACCAATAATTATCCATTTGCATGTTTGAGCAAGAAGGTCATTATCCTCTTTAGTGAAGGTAACCACCGGTTTTCCTTCAAACAGACCATATGATATGTAAGGGAGAGTAATAGAGCCTCATCTGTTGCTTTTATATGCATTACTTAACACACCTTTATAGGAGGTTTGGGATGAGTAACCAGTACCAAAATTTCCTATATGAGAGACAACTTCATTACTAGCAGTAGTAATTCCGGAAACCCAATCTTGATATTGCTTTTTCAGGGATAATTTTAGCAAATTCACTGCGTATGAATTCTATAGAGGGCATAATATGAGTAAACTTACCAATAATCATCCATTTGCATGTCTGAGCAAGAAGGTCATTCTCCTCATTAGTGAAGGTAACCACTGGTTTTCCTTCAAATAGACGATATGATTTGTAAGGGAGAGTAATAGAGCCTCGTCTGTTGCTTTTCTCTGCATTCCTTAACACACCTTTATAGGAGGTTTTGGATGAGGAACCAGTACCAAAATTTCATATATGAGAGACAACTTCATTACTAGCAGTAGTAATTCTGGAACCTTGTATGATATTCCCTTCTAGATTTAGGGGAGGGAAGTTTCTTTGTTGTGTGATTTTGAAATCATTGATGGAATTTGGTTGACTAACCGTATATAAGGGATTTAGGGTAGGGAAATTTTCGTGATTGGTTGACAATAATTGATTCTTCTGAGGTATAGCTGCTTGAATTTTGTGTAAAGGGTCGGGGGAGACCGGTAGGTCCACTGATTGGAGCATGTGGATCTTGCCAGAAAGTAGATCGAGAGAAGGGTGGAGATAGAAAAAGCCTTTAATGGAGTAGACTAGCCATTAGAGAAAGATAAAAGTTAGAGAGAAGTTGCTGCTTCTCTCTCTAGAGTTTGGGGGTTGTCTACTACGAAAAAGAGTTTCCTATAACAATATAATATCCTGTAAGTTGGTCGAAGACCTGAAGCAAATGTTGACACCGACATTTGTTAAATTTATTTGGACTCTAATTAACGAAATATTCCATTTACGTCTTCGTACATTAAATTGTGTATGCTATTTTGAATGTTAAAGGATATTGAGGGGCCAAAAAGTCCGTTAATATTTTAGGGATGTCTTTGTCACATAACATTTAGTAAAATTTATTCGTATTTTTATAATAATAAAGATATAGATATAGATAGATAGAGGTGGATGCACGCTTACCGAAAAGGTGTCATCGGAAAATTTACTAAATATATGTATTAATATTGTATGGAAATGGATAAGTACGAACAAAATGACACCCCCTTGACATGAATTGTGTCTTGGTGTGTTGGTTATGTGCTTGAATTTTCTCTAAGAGGTCAAAGGTTCAAACCTCAACTAGCACATTTTTTCTTTTACAAATATTTGATAGAGCCTTTGTGGTTAAAAATTGTGATGAAGTAGAATTGAATTCAAGACCATTTTCTAACTAAAGACTCAAAAAAATCAATAGATTAAGAACCTATTTGGATTAGCTGATTGTAAATAACTGATAAGTTTGAAGTGCTGAAAAATATATTTAAGTGTTGAAACTGATTTTTCAAATAAACATTTACGTGTTTGGATAGTCGTGCTGAAACTGAAAATAAACAGTTGATGTGTTTGGTAGAATAGTGCTGATAAGTTCTTTTATTAAATTAATAACTAAGATATCCTTAAAAACTTTACAAAAGATTATAAATTAAAAAGTTTCTTTGTAAAGAAAAAGATGAAAAACGAATATGAAATGAAAAGAAAGTTAGAAAATTTATTTTGGGAAAAATATTTTGTGAATTAGAAATATTATTAAGGATAAACTAGTAAAAGCCTTTGTCAAACTAAAAGTGCTTATCAGTTAAAAAGCCATAAGTTGGGGGTGACCAACTGTAACGACCCGATTGGTCATTTTGAGCAATTGCGCCCAATTCGGTAGTTTGAGGTCTCAAGAAGTCTCACATTATGTATATCGACTTGAGTGCATGGTTGGATTCAGTTTTCGGATAAATCAGAGTTGAACTGGACGAAGGAACTTAGTTTTGGAAGTTTAAATAGTGAAAATTTGACCGAAATTGGACTTTCGAGTAAAGCCCCGGAATGGGTTTTGGGTGATCTCAACAGCAATGTATGATGATTTTGTACTTAGGCGCACGTCCGGATTCGGATTTGGAGGTCCGTAGGGTAATTTGGGGTGTTTCGGCGAAAGTTGGAAAAGTTGAAACTTGGAAAATGGAGAAGTTTGACCAATAGTTGACTTTTATGATATCAAGGTCGAAATGTGATTCTGAGAGTTGGAACAGTTCCGTTATGTCATGTTGGACTTGTCTGCAAAATTTGGCGTCATTCCGAGTTGAACTGATAGGTTTCCGCACGAGTTTTGAAAGTTGGAAGGTTTTAAAGTTTCTATGTTTGATTCATGGTGTGATTCGTCATTTCGGTATTTTTTGATGTGGTTTGTGACCTCAAGTGAATCCGTGTTAGGTTATATGACTTGTTTGTGTGTTTGGATGGGGTCCTGGGTGCCTCGGGTGTGTTCCCGGTGGGCTACAGGTCATTTTCCCTTATTTTTGAACTATTGTTTCTGCTTCTGGTATCCTCTTTCGCAATCGTGATCACGAACCGCCTTCTGCATTGTCGAAGCTTTGTTGCTGACCACCTGAAAATCCTTCTTCGCGTTCGCATTAAAATCTTCTCATTCGCGAAGCTTTGTCTCTTCCTTCATCGCATTAGCATCTGTCTATCGCGTTCGCGTAGTTATGCCATCCTACCCTTCGCATTCGCGTACAAGTTCACGCGTTCTCGAAGAGCAGTCTTTGGGACATTAAACTTCCCTTCTTCGCATTCGCAGACTCACTGTCGCATTCGCGATGAGTAACCTGTGCACCTTCATTTTTCTTCTTCGCGAACGCGATACCTCCTCTGCGTTCGTGATGCTTTAAGACCTGGGCAGAATAAATAGTACTCTATTCCGAGGGTTTGCCATTTTCACCATTTTTGGAGTTCTAGAGCTCGGTTTTGGATGATTTTTAGTGGGTTTTTCAAGCAAAACGATTGGATAAGTGTTCTTCACCTCGAATTGATTATATTCCATGAATTTGTCTTTATTTTTATCATTTAATTTGTGATTTGGGTTGAGTAAAATGTTGGTTTTTGAAGAAAATTTCTAAAATGAAAAATCATGATTTGAGAGGCCAAATGGTATCGAAATTTAATAAATTTAGTATGTTTGAACTCATATTGGAATGTCTATTCGGATTTTGGTAAATTTGTCGGGTTATGAGGCGCGGGCCCGGGGGTCAACTTTTGGACCAATTTTTGGATTTTGTTAAAGATTGAGACTTTATGATCCTGAATAGTTTCTTATGTGTTTTATTTGTGCCTTGAATTTAATTTTGTTAGATTTGAGCTGTCCCGAATTCTTTTCACCCGAGAAGTGCATTTTAGAGTATTGGTTTGTCGTCTTTAAGGTAAGTATCTTGCCTAACCTTGTATGGGGGACTTCCCCTCAGGATTGAGTCTTCTTTGTTAATTGTAGTCCATGCATGCGAGGTGACGAGTGTGTGCTAGGACTTATTTGTAGGAAATATGCTCTAAGGTTCTTAGGTCCTTATGTTTAATATGTGGAGAGTATTCCGTTATGATTGGGTTTAATAATTTCTTTAATTGTCTCTATATGCTCCATATGATGTTGTTAGCTTTCCTATAATTCCTACGTGTTGCATTGACCCTTAATTGCCTTAATTGAATTGATTGCCTTCCTTATTGTTTTGATACTTCGTGATTGTGAGTTCCTCTATGACTTCGTGCAAATAGATTACATGTCCAATTATTGTGGTTACCGGTATAGTTATCACGTGCTTATTATGTCTTGTTGTTTGGTTGAGGTTTTATTGTGAAGTTAACTGTCGGTACAAGTTTGGTTATAGCTGATTCTCTTGACGGGACACATTTAATCCTTATTGTTGACTCCCTTGTAGGGATATGGTTGTTTCCTTATTGTTTCCTTGCCGGGATTCTTTTGTGATTGATGTTGATTTATATATTGGGATCGGGTTGCATGCCGCAATAATATTATATGATTTGGATCGGGTTGCACGCCGCAATAATATTATCTGATTTGGATCGGGTTGCACGCCGCAACATCATTATATGATTTGAATCGGGTTGCACGCCGCAAAGATATTATATGATTTCGATAGAGTTGCATGCCGCAACAAAATTATATGATTTGAATCGGGTTCCACGCCGCAACATCATTATATGATTTGGATCGGGTTGCACGCCGTAACGATATTGTATGATTTGGATCGGGTTGCACGCCGGAACAAAATTATATGATTTGGATCGGGTTGCACGCCGCAACATCATTATATGATTTAGATCGGGTTGCACGCTACAACAATATTATACGATTTGGATCGGATTACATGCCGCAACAGTATTATATGATTGGTATCGGGTTGCACACCGCAACAAGAAAGAATAAAAGTGAATATTGACCCTTATGGTGAGAATGAGAGTAAAAGCACGAATGGTGATGTCGTGTACTTTGTGTTGCTGTGTTTATTTGTTGTTATCAATTCAAGTGTTTAAACTGTTTTAATTTTTTTATTGCTATGATCCTTTGTGTTAGAACCTCTAATGTTTTCAATACCTCACTGTATTTATGTATATATATACTCTAGTACTTCAACTTCAATAATTGTTACAGCCATAATTCAATTAGTTTCTCAATTATACCCCTTAAATCATCTGAGATTTTATTTTACTTAAAAAGAAATTTCTACTAAGTTTTAAGTTATTAAATCTCATGTTATAAGTAATAATTCATTCAATGTTGTATTTTTAAATTAAAAAGGGTACTTTCTTTACTCAAATGATTTCAAAAGGAACAATTTCATTTTTTTTCCTCGCTGATTTTTCCCAATTAGTCTAGAAATTTGTAATTTTCCTTATATTAGGTAAATGGGACTTTTTGGACATACTGAGTGCATTGTACGGACATTATGTATGGTATAGTGTGTGGATTCTGTTGTTAAAAGTGAGATGGAAAATATGGGGGCACAAGGTGCCATACGTGGGAAAGGTTCGGAAGTTAAGATTCTGATATGAGAAACCGAGGATTGAGATGGTCGGGATTGTGTATTAGACATGATGTGATTGATTGAGTGGGCATCTCATTCTTTAATTGAATACATTCTTACTTGTCTCTGTTTCTGTTATGTCAGTGTTGATTTACTTGGTTATCTGATTTACTTGGTTATCGTTCGTTACTACCCGTGTTCTCCCTTTATGGTTCTTACTGTTGGTATTTTGATTTCTTTCCGCTGTTGATATTACCTCGTTGTATTTATCTCGATGTTTTATTATCATATCCTGTTCATTTCATTTGACCAGTAAGTGTCTTGACTGTTCCTCGTCACTACTCCACCGAGGTTAGTCTTGATACTTACTGGGCACCGCCTTGGTGTGCTCATACTATATTTCTGTACATTTTTGTGTACATATCCAGGTATTGATCGATAGTAGCTGTGCGGGTCGTCGCAGTGGAGGCTCACGGTAACCTGTTTCTGCGTTCGCAGGCCTCGGATTCAACTTCGTTTGTATTTACGTTCCATTGATTCCTTCTCGTTCTGGAACAACGTTTTATTTTTTTGTAAAATTACTTTTAGAAAGGCTTATGACTTGTGCCACTAGTTTTGGGAATTGTGATATATTAAGAGTTATTTATTTTGAAGTCAGTAAATGTTAATGTTATTTCTGTAAATGTTAGGCTTGCCTAGTTTAGAGACTAGGTGCCATCACGACTCCTTCGGAGGGATTTTGGGTCGTGACACCATTCTCTCTCTTTATATATATATTTAGCTTATAAGCACCTCGCTTATAAGCAATTTGGTTATTTACCAAATGAGTAGATAAGACAAAAAATATTATAAGCCAGTTTGACCAGCTTATAAGCTTACCTAAATACCTTCTAATGCTATTTCTTGTCTAAAAGTAAGATAATCAAAATTATATTAAAATTTCGACAGAGTTTATAAAAATTTCTACGTACGCCCCTATAGATAGATAGATAGATAGAAATTTAGATATAGATTACTCCTACAACTTATACGTTATAACATAGTCAAATTCGTAAGATTATGGATCTCATTTTCTATGTAGGATTATTTAAATATTGTTTGAGTGATTTTATAGTGTACAAATTTTTTTCATACTACCGATGCTTTAAAACTAAATCCTTACATAAATTCTTCTCTGATATAAAAGAAATTCAATATTCTAAAGATATATACAAAAGAAAAATTTATTAATTAAATGCAAAGTATATTTTTTCACAAAAGAAATTAGTTTAAACCCCTTAACAACATGTAGCTGCACTCCTGCTGATAATGATAACCTTCTCTTATTGACAGTTGTAATTATTATTAACCGACTTATCGTGACTTTCCTTGTGAGTTTTTTATCTTACCATTTTTAATTGAATCCTTAACCCACATTCTAAATTGTTTTACTTCTATACGTATATATATTCATTAATATGTTGAATATTCGCTAATATTGTTTACGACTTCAAATCTTAATGACCTATTTGTTACTGCTGTTAAATTGGATCTTTTGGTTTTCCCGTCATTACTTATAGAGTAAAACATGACATGCTATAATAACTTGGAAAAATTTAAAAAAAAAATTCAAAAGACTTTTTTATGCTTTGCTCTTCTTCTCCACCGGTAACTCCCATATCTTCGTTTCTTCAGATAACTTATTTTTCTTCCCATTTCTAATTGTTCCTTTGGGTTTCAACTTTTGGTAACCGTTTTCTTTATTTCCTTTTTGATTTAGTGGAAGTTGTGTGTGTGTGTTTCTCTTTTTAAAATATATTTGTATTGTTGAATTTGATGTAACAAATATTTTGGGAATAAGTAATTAACGAAGAACTATGGCGTAGTAGAGTATTTTTACCATGTACCTGCTTTTTGTTAGTCTTCTTGGAAGTCTTATACCTGTATGTGGATGATGCAAGATTCAAATTTTCTTTTATCCTAATGGTACCAAACCATTTAGCATGTTAAATATTTAATTGAGGGTAAGAGAATATTATGCTTAGAATTACTGACAAACTACAAGCAATATGCTTACTACTCTTTGCTAAATAGCAAAGATATTTATGGTCTTTGGAGTTTCAATCAAAATAAAAAATCTGTTCTTGTTTTAGAGGTGTTTCACTGTCTATGTTGTGAAATAACATGGAGTGGTTCTACAACTAAGTGTCACAACCCAAGTTCACCCTCCGTGAATTGTCATGACGGCACTTAGTCTCTACGACTAGGTAAACCTAACAATTGCGGGCGAAAAAAATAGAAATGCGAAAAAACTAATAAAAACTGAAGATAAGTAAATATAGAAACGTTCACGATGTCGCTCGGCATATACTAATACAAGATCTCAAAAACTGAACAACTTCACAAAACTCGAAATTTCATGAAATCACAAGCTATCGAATAACTACAATTGTCTAACTCCAGAATGTCTAAACAAAAGTAAATACAGAAAGGCTAATACTATAAAAGAGAGAGTGGAAAGGGACTCCTCGGTCTACGGACGCGGCAGATATAACTCGAAGTCTCTGGAGAATCGCCCTGCCTCAAGTGTAGTAGGATTTAGTCGAAGTACCTGGACCTGCACATGAAAAACATCCGCATAAAGGACATGAGTACACCACAGTGGTACTTAGTAAATGCCAAGCCTAACCTCGGGCGAGTAGTGACAAGGAAGGTTAGGGCCCTACTAATTATAGCTGAAAATCGAGGTAAAACAGTATAGAATACGACAATATAATTAAATGCTAACAGTATGAAGTAACACATGATAATAAGGATAACAACAACTATAACAGAGACAAAATAATCACGGAAGGAATACAGCTCAACACATAGATAACAACCGAGGATCTCCCAGGATACCGTCTTGTAGCCCCCAAATGTAAATATCCAGTGGATCTCCCGAGTGTCGTCCCGTAGTCCAACTCATAGTGTGCGGGGATCAACCAGAATCCCGATCCGTAGTCCCAAATATAAATACCCAGTACTGGGGGAATCTATCGGGTGCAGTCCCGTAGTCCTAATATAATTGTATAGGGGGTTTACCGGAATACAAATCCGTAGTCCCAAAGTAAACAGGCAGGGGGGGTCTCCCGGGATACTGTACCGTAGTCCCAAAGTAAACACAGTGCAACAACACGCAGAATACTCAACCCAATTCAAATTTCATACCAAGGTAAAATAGGTATTTCTAACCTAGCATGTTGCACATAATCCAAATAAGGCAGTTTGAGCAAGTAAAGAAATTAAGTCAATTAGATATGCTTCCCTAAGATAACAACAGGCTTAAATTGCAAGTAGTATAAACAGGAAAGGAAACACAATTATAGTTACTTAATGAAAAAAGGATTTTCAACAATTAGCACAAGTACGCACTCGTCACCTCACATACAAGGCATTTCAAATATAAACAATACCAAATCCTAAGGGGAGTTCTCCTACACAAGGTTAGGCAAGCCACTTCGAACCTGCTCAATAACCTCAATACAACGTTCTTGCCACGAGTATCCGACTCCAAATGGCTCAAATCTATTCAAAGTAATTACATAATGTAAATATAACTTCAAGTAACTAATTCAACTAATTAATTCGAAGCTAATTCGCGAAATTAGGAAAATTGCCCAAAAAGTCACCGGGGTCCATGTCTCGGAATCGAGTAGAATTTACAAATTCAGAATCCTCACACTCTCACGAGTTCATATATACAGAAATTACTCCTATCTGACCTCAAAATCTTGATCAAAACTCACAAATTAAGCCTAAGAACCTTTCCATTTTTTTCCAATTTTCCACCCCAAATTCGAATTTAAAGGATGAATTTAAGCATAGATTCGTAGAAATTAATCAAAATCTAGTAAGAATTACTTACCCAAAACACCCAGGTGAAAATCTCTTTCAAAATCGCCACTCCCGAGCTCCCAAATCAATTTTTCCAAGTTTTGAGACTAAACCCTCGTCCTGCACCTTTTTTGAACAGTAGAACCGCATCTGCAGCTCTAGGACCGCACCTGCGGAACTCAAGTTGCATTTGCGACATTTCATTAAATCCAACTTCTGCACCTGCAGCTCACCTATCGCACATGCAGTCTCGCAGGTGCATTCGCCTTCTCGCACCTGCGGTTTCTTGAGCCTGGGCAAAAATGCCGCTTCTGCGGTTACCCGGCCGCACATGCGGTCCCACTCACGCAGGTGCGGTTATGACAGGTTCAACCAACATCAATTTTCTCCAAAGTCCAATTCAAATTCCACTAAGCACCGGAAACTCAACCGAGGCCCCCGGGACCTCAACCAAACATGCCAACCAATCGTAAAACTTCATTCAAACTTGTTCCAACTTTTGGAACAAGCAAGACAACATCAAAACACCAATTTAACATCGGATTCAAGCCTAAGAACTCCAAAAACTCTCAAATTACGCTTTCGCTCAAAATGTCTATCAAACCTCGTTCGAATGACCTAAAATTTTGCACACACAACACATTCTACACTACGGAGCTACTCCAACTTCCGGAATTCCATTCCAACCCCAATATCAAAATATCACTATCGAACCGGAAACTTAAAAAATTCAACTTTCAGCATGTCAAGCCTAAATAAGCTATGGACCTCCAAAATACAATCCGAATACGCTTCTAAGCCCGAAATAACCCATCGGAGCTAACAGAACCGACGGAATTCCATTTCGAGGCTGTCTTCACACTGCTCCGACTACGGTCCAAATTTTAAAGCTTAAACTCTCATTTAGGGACTAAGTGTCCCAAAACTCTCGAAAACTCCAAATAAATCCTCCTGGCAACTCACAATAACAGAAAGAAACACAGGGAATGCAATTAATAGGGGATCGGGGCATAAATTCTTAATAAAACCGGCCGGGTTGTTATATCCTCCTACACTTAAACATTCATTCGTCCTCGAACGAGCATAGTGACATAGCTGAAGTAGTGAAAAAATGAGGGTAACGACTGTGCATATCCTGATCGGTCTCCCAGGTCACCTCCTCGACCGGCTGACCTCGCCACTGAACCTTCACTGATGCAATATTCTTTGACCTCTACTTTTGAACCTGCCTGTCCAATATCGCCACTGGCTCCTCAACATAAGATAGATCCTTGTCCAACTGGACTGAACTGAAATTAAAAACGTGCGACAGATCACCGTGATACTTCCGGAGTATCGAAACATGAAACACCAGATGAACTCCTGCCAAGCTGGGAGGTAAGGCAAGCTCATAAGCAACCTCCCCAACACGTCGCAATATCTCAAAAGGGCAAAAAAAACTCAGACTCAACTTCCTTTTCTTCCCAAATCTCATAATGCCCTTCATAGGAGAAACCTGAAGCAGAACCCGCTCTCCAACAATATATGAAACATCACGAATCATTCGGTCCGCGTAACTCTTCTGTATGGATAGGGCTGTACGGAGTCTATCCTGAATCACCTTAACCTTTTCCAAAGCATCCTGAACCAAGTCTGTGCCCAATAATCTAGCCTCACCTGGCTCAAACCAACCCACAGTGGATCTACACCGCCTACCATATAAAGCATCGTATGGTGCCATCTGAATGCTAGACTGATACCTGTTGTTGTAGGCAAACTCCGCCAGTGGGAAGAACAGATCCCAAGAACCTCCAAATTCCATCACACATACACGGAATATATCCTCAAGAATCTGGATAGTGCGCTCAGACTATCTGTCTGTCTTGGGGTAAAATGTTGTACTCAACTCCACCCGAGTACCCAACTCATGATGTACGACCCTCTAAAATCGTGATGTGAACTAAGTACCTCTATCTGAAATGATGGAAACTGGAATACCATGCAAACGAACAATCTCCCGAATATAAAACTCCATCATACGCTCCGAAGAATAGGTAGTACACATAGGAATGAACTGCGCGGACTTGGTCAGCCGATCCACAATCATCCATATGGCATCGAACTTTATCAAAGTACCTGGGAGACCAACTATGAAGTCCATGGTGATCCGCTCCCACTTCCACTCCGGAATCTCTATCTGCTGAAGCAACCCACCCGGTCTCTGGTGCTCATAGTTCAGCTGCTGACAATTGGGACACCGAGCTACATAACTATATCTTTCCTCATCCGCCTCCACCAATAGTGCTTCCTCAAATCCTGGTACATCTTCGCGGCACCCATATGAATAGAATACCGCGAACTATGGGCCTCCTCTAAAATCAACTCCCGAAGCCCATCAACATTGGATACACATACCCGACCCTGCATCCTCAATACCCCGTCATCACCAATAGTCATATCTCTGGCATCACCGTGCAGAACCTTGTCCTTGAGGACGAGCAAATAAGAATCATCATACTGACACTCCCTGATACGATCAAATAAGGAAGACCGAGAGACAACACAAGCTATAACCCGATAGGGCTCCGAAAGATCCAATCTCACTAACTGGCTGGCTAAGTCCTGAACATCCATTGCCATGGGCCTCTCCGCTGCTGGTAAATAAGCCAAACTCCCTAAACTCTCTGTCGGGCGACTCAAAGCATCGACCACCATATTGGCCTTGCCCGGTTGATACAATATAGTGATATCATAGTCCTTCAACAACTCTAACCACCTCCTTTAATGCAAATTAAGATCCTTCTTCTTGAATAAATATTGCAAATTCTAGTGATCATTATAGATCTCACAAGGAACACCGTACAAATAATGATGCCAGATCTTCACGACGTGAACAATAGCAGCTAACTCAAGATCATGGACAAGATATTTCTTCTCATGTACCTTCAACTACATGGACGCATAGGCAATCACCCTACCGTCCTGCATAAATACCTCTCCAAGGCCAATCCTCAAGGAATTACAATACACAGTATAAGACCCGAACCTGTAGGTAATACAAAATTGGGGCCATAGTCAAAGTTGTCTTGAGCTTCTTAAAGCTTGCCTCACACTCTTTCGTCCACTGGAACGGAGCACCCTTCTGGGTCAGCCTGATCATAGGGGCTGCAATAGATGGAAATCGCTCAACAAATCGACAGTAATAACCCGCCAAGCCAAAAACCTACGGATCTCTGTAGCTGAGGACGGTTTGGGACAACTCTGCACTGCCTCCACCTTCTTCGGATCCACCTGAATACCTTCACTCGATACCACGCGGCCTAAGAATGCCACGGAGTCCAACCAAAACTCACATTTCGAGAACTTTGCATATAACTTCTTTTCCCTCAAAGTCTGAAGCATTGACCTCATGTGCTGCTCATGATATTCCCGACTCCGGGAGTATACCAGAATATCATCAATAAAGACAATGATGAACGAGTCAAGATATGGCCGAAACACACTGTACATCAAATGCATGAAGGCTACTGGGGTATTGGTCAGCCCAAATGACATAACAAGGAACTGGTAATGACCATACCGAGTCCTAAAAGCAGTCATCGGGGTATCTGGCTCTCAAATCTTCAATTGATGGTAACCTGAACGCAGGTCAATCTTAGAAAACACTTATGCACCCTGTAGTTGGTCAAACAGATCATCAATATGAGGCAAAAGATAACGGTTCTTCACTGTAACTTTGTTCAACTAGTGATAATCAATGCACATACGCAAAAAACCATCCTTTTTCTTCATAAATAAGACAGGAGCACCCCAAGGTGATACACTAGGCCGAATAAAACCCTTGTCAATCAATTCATGTAATTGATCCCTCAACTCCTTCAACTCAGGAGGGGCCATACAATACAGAGGAGTAGAAAATAGGCTGAGTGCCCGGCAATAGATCAATGCCAAAATAAATATCTCTATCGGGCAGCATGCCTAGAAGATTAGCTAGTAACACATCAGGAAAATCCGGTACTACCGGGGCTGAATCAACTGCAGGGGTATCAATATTGACGTATCTCACATAATCTAGATAAGCATCACACCCCTTCTCAACCATACGCTGAGCCTTAAGGAATGAAATAACTCTACTGGAAGTATGATCTAAGGTACCCCTCCACTCTACTCGCGGTACACCTGGTATAGCCACCATCACAGTTTTGGCGTGACAATCAAAAATAGCATAATGGGGCGACAACCAGTCCATGCCCAAGATAACATCAAAATCTACAATGCTGAGAAATAATAAATAGACTTTGGTCTCAAAACCACTAAGAGCAACCACACATGACCGATAAACGCGGTCCACAACAAGAGAATCTCCCACAAGAGTGGAAACATAAATAGGGGAACTCAAAAAATCCCGAGATACACCCAAATGCAGGGCAAAATAAGAAGACATATAAGAATAGGTAGAGTCTGGATTGAATAAAACTGATGCATCTCTATGACAAACTAGGACAATACCTGTAATGACAGAATCGGAGGTGACAACCTCAGTACGGGCAGGAAGGGCATAATATCTGGCCTGGCCT
This sequence comes from Nicotiana tabacum, assembly GCF_000715075.1. Lineage (NCBI taxonomy): Eukaryota > Viridiplantae > Streptophyta > Magnoliopsida > Solanales > Solanaceae > Nicotiana > Nicotiana tabacum. Next base: position 46,561,754 of record NC_134089.1, on the reverse strand, counting down.
CCCCCTCCAGGGAGACCTCTACCTCCCCGACCTCCACCTCTAGCTGGCTGAGTAGGTGGGGTAGCAACTGGAGCTGTAACCATAGCCTGAGAACTCTGCGGGGCACGCTATGGCTGAGAAGTCTGTGGAGGTGCACCCCTCCCAAGTCTAGGGCACTAATCCCTCACCATATGGCGTGTGTCACCACACTCAAAATAAGCTATGGGAGGACATGGCAGTTGTGACTGGCTCGGGCCAGGTCTTCTGGATTGACCACTGAAAGCACCCCACGCAGGAGGCGCACTAGATACTAGAGGTTCATAATAAGGCTCCTGAGGCCTAGGAGGAGTTGGAGTACCACTGACTGCTGGAAGAGCTGAATGAACGAAGCGACTCATATAATCCCTACCATGACGAACTACAGCTGGAGCACGGGCACCGAAATAATATCCCGGCTCTAGAGAGCTCTTGGCCACTCTCTCCTCTCTATCTCTAGCATGCATACCTTCCAATCCTCCTAGTAATGCTCACCACCTGCTAATAAGAAATATCCATCTCCAACTCACGAGCCATGCTAGACCTGATGCTGGGAATAAAGCCCTCAATAAACCAGCGAACCCTCTCACGAACAGTAGAAACCAGGGTTGGTGCATGTCTAGACAAACTAGTAAAATGGACAGCATACTCCGAGACAATCACAGCACCCTAGCGCAAATGCTCAAACTCTATGTGCCATGCGTACCTAAGGCTCTAAGGAACATACTTGCTCAAGAACATATCTGAAAACTGAGTCTAAGTCAGGGAATCTTCCTCATTCAGACTGTCTAACTCATAAGTATGCCACCACTCATAAGCGGCTCCTCGAAGCTAGAAGGTAGTGAAGGAAACCCCGCTCAATCTAGATATACCCATGGTACGGAGGATACGGTAGCACTCATCTAGAAATCCCATAGCATTATCTGATGCTAGACCATTGAATACATGAGGCTTGTACTTCTTGAACCTCTCAAGCCTCTGCTGCTCATCCTCGGAAGCCGCCGCCCTGTCCTCGGGCTGATCAGGGACTACAGGCTGTACAAGAATAATCTCTGGTACCTGATCAACCTGTACTCGCTGCTCAGGAGTGCGGGTGGTGAGAGTCTCTACTCCTCCTCTAGCCTCAGATATAGCTACAGTAAGGGGAAACAACCCTGCCTGAGCCAGAGTGGTGTACATGCTCATGAACTATGCAAGAGTCTCCTGGAGAGCTAGAGTAGTAGTAGCAGTAGGCGTATCAGGTGCCTGGACTCCGGCTCAAACTACTGGTGGCACCTCGGTGGTAGCTTTCGCGGGTGCTTTGGCTGCACCACATGCGCGTCCTCAGCCTCTGCCCTAGCCCCAACTTCTAACGGTTCCAGTAAGGGGCGCGGGTGCCTGATCGTCTCTGGTAGCACATGTCCTCACCATCGACAAAAGTTTAGAATTGTGATATCAAAAATCTCACACGATAAGGAATCAAATGAAGTAGAATTTTCCTAACAGTTATATAGCCTCTCGTAGATAAGTATAGACGTCTTCGTACGGGTCTGCGAGACACTAATAAACTGGCTTGTGATTCATGACTCCTATGAACCTAGAGCTCTGATACTAACTTTTCACGACCCAAGTTCACCCTCAGTGAACTGTTGTGACGACACCTAGTCTCTACGACTAGGTAAGCCTAACGATTGCGGAAAAAGAAACAAAAATGCGGAAAAAACTAATAAAAACCAAAGATAGGAAAATATAGAAACGTTTAAGATGCCACTCGGCATATACTAATACAAGATCTCAAAAACTGAACAACTTCCAAAAACCCTGAATCTCATGAAATCACAAGCTGTCGAATAACTACAAGTGTCTAACTCCAGTAAATACAGAAAGGCTAATACTGTAAGAAAGGGAGTGGAAAGAGACTCCTCAGTCTGCGGACGTGGCTGATATAACTCGAAATCTTTAGAGAATCGTGTTGCCTTAAGGGTAGTAGGGCTGTGTCGAAGTACCTGGATCTACACATGAAAAACATGCGCAGAAAAGGTATGAGTACACCACAGTGGTACTTAGTAAGTGCCAAACCTAACCTCGGTCGAGTAGTGATGAGGAAGGTCAAGGGCCTATTGATTATAGCTGAAAAACGAGGTAACGCAGTATAGAATACGACAATATAATTAAATGTTAACAGTATAAAGTAACACAGGATAATAACAACTATAACAGAGACAAAATAATCTAAGAAGGAATACAACTCAACACAGAGATAACAATCGGGGATCTCCCAGGATACTGTCCTATAGTCCCCAAATATAAATATCCAGTGGATCTCTCGTGTGTTGTCCCCGTAGTCCAACTCATAGTGCATGGGGATCTACCGGAATCTCAATCCGTAGTCCCAAATGTTAATACCCAGTACTGGGGGAATCTACCGGGTGGAGTCCCGTAGTTCCAATATATTTGTGCAGGGGGATCTACCGGAATACAAATCTGTACTTCCAAATTAAACAAGCAGGGAGATCCCCCGGGATACCATCCCGTAGTCCCAAAGTAAAGACAAATCAACAATACGAAGAATACTCAATTCAATTCAAATTCCATACCAAGGTAAAACAGTATTTCCAACCTAGCATGCTGCACATAATCCAAATAAGGCAGTTTGAGGAAGTAAAGCAATTAAGTCAATCAGACATGATTCCCTAAGCTAACAACTAGCTTAAATTGCAAGTAATATAAATAGGAAAGGAAACACAATTATAGTTACTTAATGAAAATAGGATTTTCAATAATTAGCACAAGTACGCACTCGTCACCTCACGTACAAGGCATTTCAAATATCAACAATACCAAATCCTAAGGGGAGTTCCCCCACAAAAGGTTAGGCAAGCCACTTACCTTGAACCCGCTCAATCAACTCAGTACCTCGTTCTTGCCATGAGTATCTGACTCCGAATGGCCCAGATCTGTTCAAAGTAATTACATAATGTAAATATAACTTCAAGTAACTAATTCAACTAATTAATTCGAAGCTAATTCGCGAAATTAGGAAAATTGCCCAAAAATCCTCCCAGTCTCACGTCTCGAAATCGGGTAGAATTTAGAAATTCACTATCCTCACACTCTCACGAGTTCATAAATACAGAAATTACTCCAATCCGACCTCAAAATCTTGATCAAAACTGTAAAATTAGGCCTAAGAAAATTTCCAATTTTCCACCCCAAATTCTAATTTAAAGGATGAATTTAATCATAGATTCATGGAAATTAATCAATACCGAGTAAGAATTAATTACCCAAAACACCCAGGTGAAAATCTCTGTCAAAATCGCCACTTCCGAGCTCCCAAATCAATTTTTCCATGTGTTAAAACTAAACCCTAGTTCTGCCCCTTTTCTGAATAGTGGAACAACATCTGCGACTCTAGGACCGCACCTGTGGTCCGCTTCAGCGTAACTCAAGTCGCATCTGCGACATTTGTTAAAACCCAACTTCCGCACCTGCGGCTCACCTACCGCACCTGCGGTCTCGCAGGTGCGTTCGCCTTCTCACACCTACGATTTTTGGAGCCTGGCCAAATCCCACTTCTGTGGTCGCCCGTCCGCTTCTGCGGTGCCGCACGTGCGGTCCCACTCACGCTGGTGCGGTTATGACAGGTTCAGCCAACATAAAAATTTCTCCTAAGTCCAATTCAACTTCAGTTAAGCACCCGAAACTCACCCGAGGCCCCCAGGACCTCAACCAAACATGCCAATCAATCCTAAAATATCATTTAAACTTGTTCCAACCTTCGGAACACTCAAGACAACATCAAAACACCAATTTATCATCGGATTCAAGCCTAAGAACTCCAAAAATTCTCAAATTACGATTTCGATCAAAACGTCTATCAAACCTCATCCGAATGACCTGAAATTTTGCACACACGACACATTCAACACTACGAAGATACTCCAACTTCCGAAATTCCTTTCCGACCCCGATAACAAAATCTCACTATCGAACCGGAAACTTCAAAAAATCAACTTTCAGCATTTCAAGCTTAAATAAGATACGGACCTCCAAAACATAATTCGAACATGCCCCTATGTTCAAAATTACCCAACAGAGCTAACAGAATCGACAGAATTGCAATCCAAGGCCGTTTTGACACTGCTTTGACTACGGTCCAAATTCTAATGCTTAAAGTCTCATTTAGGGACTAAGTGTCCCAAAACTCTCAAAAACTCCAAATAAATCCTCCCGTCAACTCACAATAGCAGAAACAAACACAGGGATAGGGGATCGGAGCGTAAATTCTTAAAACAATCGGCAGGGTCGTTACTCTAAGAATTCAAGGACTTATGAAATTTCATTATACTATATTGGAGTTTGAAACATTTTTTACAAGTGAAATTCTACTACACTGTGTTGGAGTTGAAACCTAAGGGTGAAAGGGAAAATGTATAAGTACCCCCTTATCTATACCTGGATTCTCAACTACACACTCTACCTCTGCGGGGTTTTTATTACCCCCTAAACTATTTTAAAGTAGAATTATTTGTACTCTTAAAGTTGATGTGGAAGAGTGTGTGTATTTCACTCTCCTTTAGGAGAGTGAGAAACAAGAAAAAATGATTTTCAGATTTTTTTGTTGTTTTTTCCACTTTATCTTACCTTTTTCCCTTTTCTTTTTCCTTTTCCTTTTCCTTTTTCTTTTACTTCTTTTTTCGTCTCTTCTCTAATTCTGGCGGATATTCATTCACCGACGACTTTATCTTACCATTTTTTTCCATTATTCTATTTATATTTTTGCTCTTTCTATCCTTTTCACAAACAAATTAATCTGTAAAAAAGATCTCTTCATAAGCAAAGCAAAATATACTCAGATCGGGATAAAAATCTGTTGCCGGAAAAAATTAATTCGCCGGAAAAATGGTGTTCTTAAAATTCCGACGACCACCATTTTATGCCGCCGGTGACCAAAATAAAAAATTAGAGAATGAAATAACAAAAAAATGAAAATAATGAGAAATAAGAAAAAAGGATAAGAAAAAGAAGAAAGAATAAAAAAATACTAAAAATACATGTTGCAGCACATTTAAAAATAGATGTTGCAGCACATTTAAAAATACATGTTGCAGCACATTTAAAAATACTAAAAATACATGTTGCAACACATTTAAAAATACTAAAATACTAAGAGTTTGTATGTCTAGTTTTAGGGTGGTATTTATTCCATTTAAAAATAGTTTAGGGTGGTAGTAGTATTCCCGCAACGATTAAGTGTGTAGTTAAAAATCCGGGTATAGTTCGGGGGGCGGATACTTATGCATTTTCCCAAGGATGAAATCATTGAGTTCCAGTTGTAGAGCCATAAACTCCGATAGAATCCTTGAGTTTTCTAAAACCACCAAATCCAGTACTTTTTCCTTGAGTTCTCAATTATTAAATTAACAACTCTATGACTCTATCCTCGATCTTTCAATTGTAGGACCATGAACTCCATGATTATATTTGTAATTTCTTAAATGTGGAACAACGTAACGACCCAACCGATCGTTTTGAGCTTTAGCATTCTATTTGTTGATTTGAGATTTTGAGTAGCTTCATATTTGTATTATGACTTGCGTGTATGGTTGGTTTTGACTTTGAAGAGGTTCAGAAGTGATTTGGAAATATGATTCTCGTTTTAGAAGCTTTAAGTTGGAAGAATTGACAAAGGTTTCACTTTTGGATAAACGGACTCAAAATTGGGTTTTGATTGTTCTCATAGTTCGTACGATAATTTTCGACTTGTACGTATGTCCAGATTTGGTTTCGGAGGTTCCTAGAAGAATTCGACACTATTTGTCGAAAGTTGGCAATTTGAAGAACTTAAGAGTCATAAGTTTGACCAGGAGTTGACTTTAATGTTATTGGACTTCAATTGGTATTCTGAGACTTTCGATAGGTGTATATAGTTGAATTGAACTTGTGTGCAGTGTTTGAAAGTAATTTGAAGTGTGTAAGTGTAATTAAGACAATCTATTGAAAGAATGAAAATTTAACAACTTAAGAGAAATTATATTCGGTTTGAGCCTCGATTCTTAGTTGTGATGTTCCCATGGGTATTATGAGGTTTTTGATAACTTTGTATGATGTATTTACACTTGTTGGTAGATTAGATGGGGTCCTGAGGGTCTCGGGTATATTTTGGAACATTGGTTGAGAAACTAGTTAAGGATTTGAAATTTGACCATGATCAATATCGGATCAAGATGGCATGTTTCGGTATTTTGAATGCGCGATCAGGTTCGTAGCGTGTTTTATGATTGAAATACATATATGTTTTGTGTCTGGGAGGTTCCGAATGAGTTTTGGGTGCTAAAATGAAGATTTTCTTATTGTTGGTTTTTATATCTAGTATAAATAATTACGAAAATGCCATTGAATTTTTTTGATTTCTTTTAAACTTCAAAACATCATATATCCCTCATTTTAAGGCCAAATTGGGTGATTCAAGAGGTATCTTGGGTGTAATCTCGTGTGATGACCCGATAGGTCATTTATAGTTTTACCCTTTATTTTTGGGTTCCGAGACACTGAATTTTGCGTGCGCAATCCGTGTTTTTTTTCAAAATGTTTTTATGTGAAAAATCTATGAAAAAGTAAACTTTAGCCTTAAAATTCATATGAGCTGACTACGGTCAACGTTTTGTATAAACAGACCCGGGTCAATATTTTAACGGTCTCGGTGGGTCCGTTATCATGATTTGGGACTTGGGCGTATCCCCAGAATCGAATTCAGAAATCCCTAACTTGAATTAACGTAATTTGTTGAAAACTAGCAATTTAAAGGTTTAAAAAATTCGTAAGTGTGACCATAGGTTGACTTCATTGCTACCTGATTCGGATTTCTATTCCGCAACATGGCATAGGTTCATTTCAGTATTTAAGACTTGTCTGCAAAATTTGGTGCAAAACGGAGTTGGTTTGACGTGATTCAGAGGTCCAATTTGTTTACCGTGAAAATGGTAACAACAATTAAATTTGTAAATAGGATTCTAAAAATACGTGATCTATTCCCGAGCTAGTTGTTAGAGCAATTGATGCTAATAATATGGTGTTCAATGATGAAATGTAAGCTAAAACGAGATAGTAATCGAACCGAAGGGCCTGTTGCCCGGGTGTAGGTCCGGTCGATGGGGGACCTCGGGGTCGATAACAGGGTCGAGTTCGAGCTATCGGGGATAATCGGGAATGGGATAACAACTAAGTATATATTCAAACAAGGCTCTTTACGGTCAATACTGAGCTATATGATGAAGAGCAAGTAAGAGAACGATAGATATAAGGTGTCCTCGGGCCAGTGAGAACAAGCAAGTTAGAAAGAAACGAGAGAGAGAGAGAGAGAGATAGAGAGATTATTGCATTTGTGGAGAAAATGGAGAAATATCAGCCGAGCCTACAAAGTAATGGGGATCCCCTTTATATAGGAGGGGAACCCGTTATGATAAAGAACGTATTAACCATAAAGTTATGGAGATAGGACGGCTAGACATGATGTCTTGAAAATAGGCCCCGGATAGACCAGCCATGTAAGGTTAAGCCGCGTGCCTTGGGAACTCCCCTCTTGTCTGTCGTAGCTTGTTGTACTTGTCAGAATACGATATCCTTCAGACCGATATGTATCGAACCTCGAGGATGAGTCTCGACCTTGGCTTCGAGCTTCGAGGGGCATGACCGCGAGATGGTTCTTTGGTGGGGGAATCAGGCCCTCGGATTCGCCGTATACAGATAGTCTCCCCGTTTCTTAGAGTAAAGACGACAAGAAACGGTTCTGAACCCCTGCTTCCTCTAGTGCTCTTGCGAACGGATACAAGGTATTAAGGCGCATTACGCGCACCATTCCTGCAGATTTTAGCATTGACTACGGCGGTTGGTTTCTTTCAATATACCCATGGTGCTTTTATAAATACTCGTCTCTTCCTTTATAGATTCCATCGTGTGTTCAAAAACCCTTAGTGAGGTCTATTTCCTTCGTTCTCATTCTTTCACAAGGACGCACCCCTTTTTTTCTTCTTTCCTCAGATTTCCCCAAGGATGACGAATATTTCCACTTTTGCTTCCTAGGAGGCTACGGGCTCATCTTCTTCGCTTTTATCTCGAGGCAAAGTGGCCACTCCCCCTCGTGCCGAGGAGTGCATTCCGGGATCCTTTGTGATGACCTCTGCGTGCCTTCCTCGAAGTCAGGGCGCCGCATGCCTGTAACTCGATATATTAGCTCTATAACAGACAAGAAAAAAGTGAAGGCAGATTGCTACTGGGGAGATACCGTGATTGTGGAGATTCTTGCTCGGGATAAGGATATTACAGCTCATAAATCCGGCTTTCTAAGTGTATACCCCTACCCATTCTCTTTGAAGCCGGTAGGGCCATCCTCGCCCCTGATCGACCCCGTGATTCTTGACTTCTGTCGGAGTTACCAGGTAACCCTAGGCCAAGTCCACCCTTCATTCTGGCACGTAGTTTATATGATCAGGCATTATTCGAGCATGATATAGGGAATGCCCTTTACCCTGAACCATTTGATCTGGATGTATAGCCCCCGTCTGCTTCGTGGAGGCTTAGTCAAGCTTCACTGCCGAGCCTCGAGGTCCCTTTTTTGCCCCACCGAGTAGTTCGAGGATGATGGGTGGTTAAGCCGATTCATCCAAGTGAGGACGTCTGATCTGATTCCAGCGGAAAAGATGTCATTCCTTGAGAAGTGGAACGTTGGGCGTAAGTCGACGTGGTGCCCTTGCCCTTTCTTGACAATTATTCTTTATACATCTGACTCTACCTTTCTTGTCTTTTTAGTCGTAGTGATCTACCCTGGCGCGGTGTCGGACCTTCAGGGTTGGGTTGGCTGTTTGCACTCAATTTGCCCGTATACCGACCAAGCATGGCGAGATTCATCCCGAGCTCAGTGGGAGGCCGGAGGCCCTGGTAAGCTTTGAGTCTTGATCCATCCGTGCATTTTTGATGTAGCTCGCTGTTAGTAGCTTTCTCCGTACTATGCATTTTAACTTCTGCATCTATGCAGGTCTGGGAGGGATCCTACTGATGAGGGAGGTGTCGTCCGTTGGAGGGGTAACTCTGATGCATGACGAGGAGAGGAAGAGGCAGGAGAGCCTATCGGTTGAGCCACTGAAGCCCAAGAGGATCAGAGTGGAGGATTCCAAGGTTGACCCATCGGCTCCAGTATCTGGGGTGACGGGAAATCCTTGTGCTAAAGGTGAGGGAGAAAGCAGCTTCTCGGCACCCTTCGAAAAATGTTTGGGGTTGATTGATCCTCGGGCCGTGGGGATAGATGCTTCTGGACAAGAGTCTGATGCTGGCGTAGCTCAGGTTCGTGGTGGTGAGGCAGTCGATGGGGTATTAAGCACTGACCTTGAATTGATAGGTGGCCGGAGTTCTCCCTGATCCGGGACACCCTTGACAGGCAGTTTGGAGGAAATTTGAGCTAGGACCCATGATGAACAGAGGACGGAAATTCAGGTTAACCCTGTTGGCCCATTGGATATCGTTGATTCTCCAAAGGGGGAGATCCTTCCATCTTCCGGAATGCAAGAGGAGTCTCACGAGGAGCCTTTCGTGGTGGGAGCACCGATCAAAGGTGGAGACGCACTTGGGAGGCCGATGATCATTCTTGAGGGTAATTCTGAAGTCAATGCCTCATCTATTTTTGGCTAGATGGGCAGGCTTTGTAAGCAGGTAACTTCATCGTAGCCTTGTTTGCTGCTTCGGGCTGATCCGTCCTTTATCCTCTTAACTTTTTTATGCGGTTTCAGGCCGAGGCACTTTATAACCAGGCCTTTGCCCAGTATCAGGAGGAGGTGAGTTGTCGTGAGCGCGAGAAAGCCCTTTTCACCGAGCAGGTTATCCATCCCTTATTTTCGCTATCATTTGAGCCCTTGTAAAATTTCATCACTTTTAACTCTTCGTGCCCCGATCTGTGCAGATTGAGAAGGAAAATGCCCTACTGAGAGGGGTGCTTCGGGCCAGGGATGCTAAACTTTCCGAGCTTAGCCAGCATGTGAGCGAGGTGTCTTATGAAAAGGACAACCTCAGGGAGAGAGTTGCCTTGATTGAGCATCAGCCTCAGGGCATAAAGGAGGATAACGATAAATATAAGAGCCTTCATTCTGAGTTGGTGGCTGCATTGATCTGAATCAAAGTTGAGGCCGAGGCACTTGTATATTCATATGGGGGAGGAACGGTTGTTGCAGATTCCTGCGTTGAGAGGGCATTCGAGGGGGCTGGCCTAATTTTTCCTCGAACCGTGGATTACACTTGGCCGAGTTCCCGAGGGCTGACCATCGAGGGCGCATTGGGAGGTGGCTCGAGTAGGGTTAAAAATAGGGGTGGATCCCCAGAGAGGGGGGAAGCCGTCGAGAAGGGGCCATAAGGGGATTTGTAATCGCCTAGATGAAACCTTTATGGTCGTCGGTTCGGCGAGATATTAGGATCTGGAATATGTATGAGGAGAATTCCGCGACTCTGTTTCCCTTATTTTCTTTCTGTTTTTAATTCAGCAGCGATCGGCGAAATCTTTAGACCTGCAATATAGCCCTGTGGCCCTTTTTGGCTGGCTCGGGAATTGCCGTGTGGCTGGTTGATGCAGCCTCTGATGTGAACCGCCATGAGGGATCTCACTCTTTTGGCCCGCCGTTTTGTGTTGGTTTTCCGGATCGGGTTTATCTCTAGCCTTATTGGTTTCCATGCCCGCGCGGTCGGGTGATGATAGTTCTTATCTTTTGTCCTTGGGCATTTCGTTGTTTCAACTATTTTGGTCCAGTCTTCGAGTCACATCGCGATTTGAGCTTTAATTGACCCTAAAGTTCTTTCCTACCTACATGGGCCGACAACAATGGCCTTTTGCATTTCGGGTCGAAGTGACCTTATAGGTGCGTGGCCCGGAGGCTCACTTAGCTGGTCGACAACGACATTTATGTTGTGCCCTTAGGCATGTTGCAGTTTAACTATTTTGGGTCCAGTCTCCGAGTCACGTTGCGATTCGAGCTTTAATTGAGCCTTAAGCATTTTCAGACCGGTGATAGTGCCTTTTACGTTGTTTTAGTCGTTGAGACCTTTTAGTATGTGGCCCAGAGGCTTGCATAGTTAACTATTTTTTATCCGGTCTTCGAATCGGCTTAAGACTCGAGCTCATTTTAATCCCAAGTTGTTAGTTTTTCAGTTGGCGACAATGGCTCTTACGTTGTTTGGTCGTAAAAACCTTTCAATGTGTGGCCCGAAGGCTTGTTTGGCTGGTGACAATGGCTCTTACGCTGTTTTGCCCATGGGCTTTTTGTAGGCTTTGGTTTCCGCTCGTTAGGGTCTTTTTGAAATAATTTTGCCTAACCCGTCGTAGGTTCTAGTATAACCTCGGTTTCAAGTCATTATCGGCGATGTTTGAGCACCTCGAAAGGTTCATAGCTCGTAGGCTGAGTAGGTTGAAGCCTTGTGATTTGGAGCTGACATGGTCGAAGCTCGTTTTTTCCTGTTGAGGTATGCCTTTTTTAACCAGTTCTTTCCGAAGTATATTCAAAGTAGTGGCCTGCGATTTTTGTTTAGCGACGATTGGGCGTCCCCGAGTTGTGTTGGTTTGGCTCTATCAACCATTTTGACCATAGTCATATGTGTTTGGCTGGAGCCATTTTGATCCCGAGTGATAGTTCAGGAATCTACACCGAGGGTATGCCCTTTCGGGACTCTTACAAATGCTACGTATAGCCTGAACTTTGGGATTTTCATGCCTGTTGCGGTCTTACAGTTTGTCATGCCTGTTGAGGTCTTATTTTTGTCATCCTTGTTGAGGTCTTATAGTTTTTGTTGTAATGTAGAATAGATCTGGTTACGTCGAGTCTGCCCGATAGGGGTCTTAGAGTTTCGGGTTTTCCAGTCCATGGTGATTAATGACAGTCTCCTAGTCATCGAGATTGTTTAAACTTGAAGACCGCTTCTCGTGACCTCGGAGTTCCAACCCTAGGTTTGTGCGGGTGCTGAATTACTGACGCTAAGTCTCCGAGTATCTCGGGACACATTTGGTGGAGAGGCCCCTGTCTGGGGTATACTTGAGATTTCCTTGTTTGGAGAATAAGATGTCGAAATATATTCTTTATCGCTTGGCGTAAATATATAATGTTTTGTTTTTGCGAGTTCAGCCCGCGCGGGTGCGGCTTCTTGGGCCATTCGACCCGATGCGTTGTTCCCTATCGAAGCGTTTTTCGTCTTTTTCCTGGGATGGGGCTGATTGCGAAAGAAATCTTGGAAGCTCTTCGAATCCTTCTTGGGAGATGTATGGACGTCGTCTCGTTAAAAACCTTGCTGGCAAAAACCTGTTTCGGGGATAAAGAAATCCAGTCAATGGAAAAGAGCGCGACGTTTGCTCGAGGATATGTGTGGGGTTCCTCATCCGGCCGCCCTAGCAGTAATACCACTCAAGCATCGATCCATTCCAGTTACTCGAAAGTTGCTCGCCCTCCATGGTACCAAGCTTATAGGATCCTTTGCCAACTATCCCAAGGATACGGTACGACCCTTCCCAATTTTGGCCCAGCTTCCCTTCATTAGGGTTTCTGGTGTTGAGAGTAACCTTCCTTAGGATCAAGTCTCTGATTCCGAATTATCGGAGATTCATTCTTGTGTTGTAGTATCTTTCGTTTTTTTGCTTCTGGGTAGCCATCCGAACCAGCGAGGCTTCTCGTCTTTCGTCGAGTAGCTCGAGGTCCGTTGACATGGCTTTGTTGTTTGATCCCTCGCTAGTGTGTCGCAATCTGCCGCTTGGTTCCCCGGTCTCCACCGGTATCAGTTCCTCGGCACCATGCACTAGGGAGAAAGGTGTCTCCCCGGTGCTCGATTTTGGAGTTGTCCGATATGCCCACAGCACCACGGGCAGCGTTTCTCTCCATCTTCCCTTGGCACTTTCCAACTTCTTTTTCATGTTTTGAATGATGGTTTTATATATTGATTCGGCTTGGCCGTTCACACCTTAGTGGTATGTCGTCGACAGTATTCTTTTGATTTTCTTGTCTTCAAGGAACTGTGTTACCTTGCTCCCGTTGAATTGCCTCCCGTTGTCGCATGTTATTTCGGATGGGATCCCGAAGCAGCATATGATGTGTTCCCATATAAAATTGATGACTTCCTTCTCTCTTATTTTCTCGAACGACTGTGTTTCAACCCATTTTGAGAAATAGTCAGTCATAAATAAAATGAATCTGGCCTTACCTGGCGCCGTCGGCAAAGGGCCGACAATGTCCATCCCCTACTTCATGAATGGCCATGGTGATAAAACGGAATGCAGTTGCTCCCCGAGTTGGTGGATCATGGGAGCGAACCTCTAGCACTTGTCGCATTTTTGGACGAATTCCCTGGTGTCTTTTTCCTTGCTGTCCCAATAGTAGCCCGGTCTGATCACTTTTCGGACTAAGGAATCTGCCCCATAGTGATTTTCGCAGGTTCCCTCGAGAATCTCCCGGACCACATAATCCGTGTCGCCCGGTCCCAAGCATATCGCCAGGGGACCATCAAAAGTTCTCCTATAGAGAGCCCTATTTTCGTCGAGTTAGAACCGGGCCGCTTTGGTTCGCAGGGCCCTCGATTCTTTTGGATCTATGGGTAGCTTTCCGTCCTTTCAGATAAACGATGTATTTGTTTCTCCATTCCCATGTCAGGCTGGTGGAGTTAATTTCCGCATGACCATCCTCGACCACAGATTTGAACAGTTGTACGATGGTTCCAGGGAGCAGGTCTTCGTCTTCAGCGGAAGATCCTAGGTTCGTGAGGGCATCGGCCTTGCAATTTTGCTCTCGAGGTACATGGACTAAGGTCCATTCTTTGAAGTGACATAATGCGATTTGGTTTTTGTCCAAATACCTTTGCATCTTGTCTTCTCGGGCTTCGTAGCTTCCGTTTACTTAGATTACCATGAGGAGTGAGTCGCATTTCGCCTCGACAGTCTTGGCTCCCAAACTTTTGGCCAACTCCAAACCTGCAATCATAGCCTCATACTCGACTTCATTGTTAGTCAGCCTTGTGGTTTTTATGGATTGCCAGATTATGCTACCGACGGGCGGCTTTAGGACTATACCGAGTCCGCATCCTCTTACGTTTGTGGAACCATCTGTGAACAGGGTCCATACACCAGAAGATGTTCCTGATTTTAATAAAAGCTCCTTCTCTACCTCGGGCACGAGGGTTGGCGAGAAGTTGGCCACGAAATCCGCCAGGATTTGGGACTTGATGGCCATTCGAGGTTGATACTCGATGTCATACCCTCCGAGTTCGATGGCCCACTTGGCCAATCGACCCGATAACTCAGGTTTCTGTAGTAAACTCCGGAGGGGATAAGTTTATAGGATGCAGATACGGTGACACTGAAAGTAAGGCTTTAGTTTGCGCGAGGCGCTTATTAGTATGAGAGCCAATTTTTCCAGATGGGGGTACCGCATTTCAGAATCCCCCAAGGTTCGGCTTACATAATAAATAGGAAATTGCTATTTCGGATATGGCCAGGTATAGGTATAGCGTTTCATCATCTTTGGGTGTGTTGCGCCCCCTTTTTTCCCCTTCACATCGGATAATTGGGTTTATGGCATTTTGGGTGTGGGACAACTCATTCCCTTTGGGAACTGGGTTTGCATTTTCAAAGTCGCCACCTAACTATTTTAAGGTGCATTAGGGCACCTATAGGGTTCATCTACAACTACGTTTGATAACCAGAGATAGGGTAAGGGCTTGAAATTATCCTATGGGGAAGGTATTAGGCACCCCTTAGGATCCACTAGTGTGGTTCCCGGCCAGACAGTTTTGTGAATTTTGTACAATTAGCAAATAAACAAGTATAGGCTCAAAATAGTAGGGGATTTAAGTTTAAACACATTTGAGTTTGAAAACAACTATTAAAAGGCAAAATTTGAAAAAAAGAGTTAAAACATACTTAAGAATGTAAAAGGGAGGGGGGTCCTAGGTTTGTTTATAATATGGATCACCTCAATGCAATACGTGGTATGACACTCCTCAGAAGAGGGAATACACGTGGTATTAGCGCACCGGTCATCATATCAATATCTACCCTTCCCACCCCGTTAAGGTATTAAAGTGTGAATTGGTCTCGACCTCTATTGCATGCTATTACCCGTCCCTTTCCTATCAGTCCCGGAGGAATTTAGGACTACTATTCCTATAAGAGGGAGGATTTTAGGCTTACTCTTAGGTTTTAAAGGTAAAAGTCTAAGGCGACATATAAAACACGTAAGACTGCATTCTGAAGGGGATATATAAACAATTAAAGGGCTTATATATACCTCCACAGACAATGCATATAAATAGCATGACTTAAACATAATTAGGGACTGAATTCTAAAACACTAATGCAGGGTGTTTAAATTGTTAAAGCAGACCAAATTTATTACATACCTCAGATAAGAAGTCTGAATCAAGCCTACATGCTGATTGTAGCAGTTGGTAAATAAGGGCAAAATTTAGTTTTATCGTTATTATTACCTAAGGCTTGCCTAGGGATAATAATGAGGTCCTAGGAGCATGATATCTATTACTGATTAGGAGTGCAGTAAAATAGTAAACAATTTTAAATGAGCGATTTGGATTCTATGGACATACTTTCTATGCCGTATTAATTAAAAGAGCAGGTTATTTCATCTGGTTCAGAACAGATAAGTACGAGCCAAACTGATTTTTAACTAAACTAGTTTTTAGATCCTATAGGCATGATCTCTATCATCGCTAATTTTAATTCCAACAGACATGGTATCCGAGCATTAAAGCTGACTTATGATCCTATAGGCATGGTATCTAATTGAACAAAGTAAGCATGCAGAATTTATTAAAACGAAAGTAGATCCTATAGGTATGATTTCTATTAAAAGCCCTTTAGATCCTATAGACATGGTTCCTAATTGTGAAAGTAAGCATGCAGAATTTTATTAAAACCAAAGCAGCTCCTATAAGCATGTTCTCTAACATAACATATCGAAATACACCCTATAGACATGTTATCTACTTTCTAATAGCTAAAGCATGCATAATCACCCCATTCCTTTTCACTAGCCAACCCCAATATTTGTTACAAATTATTACAGACCAAATGATTGAATTACATCAGAAAAGTGCAAAAACAAGAAGTTACAACCATAGTAAGCCTGATTCTGACTTCCTCCTTGAGTTATGGAATAAACCACCTCAAATGCCAATGTTGTTCAAAGCCTTTCTCATATCTGGGTGTGTCAGAGTTCCCAAAGGACCTCATGGGATCCCAAGCAGTGCTCACATCTAGATTTGCATGACCAGACATAATGAGTGCAGTGTGGAATGGCCAGCCCTTATGTGTCCAAGTTTAGAGGGAGCTCATGGGTCCCAAGGAAAGTCTCACACAAGAGGGGCAAAACCTAGATTCTAAGAGTATAGTGAAAGTGCAGAGCATAGTTGAAAAAGAGTTTGTTTAAGCTAGACTAGCAAGTCCATTTTGAAAGTAATCAGTAGCAAAAGTGTTTGAAATCAATTTGGGGTAATGAACAAAACTGAAAAACACAGAATCAGTAGTCACACAAAGGGGTCAAGGGGTTTTGGGAGTACATTGTACAAAGCATATTACCCCAGTAGGGTCAGGTTTGGTCATGCACAACAATAGCTGATGCTGGCATGCCCACAAACCTGCCAGAGAACACAAACACATAGAGGAGATATGGGGGTTTGGGATTCATAAGTCTGCAAATACATAACAATTGACTGACAAAGTACATACATGGGGAAACATTAATTTAAAAGGGAAGGGAACATATTAAATCATGTTAGTGCTATAGCTTGACTGTAGAAACATAAGCAGGAGTAGACAATAATGAAAGGAATTGGAACAATCAAAGAAGCATGTTGTTGTTGGGGGCTTTTAAAAATTAACTAGGACCTACCAGTAGAGGAGCAAAGTACAGAAAGGAAAAGTAAGCAAGAGTCCACAATCTAGCCTTGGCTTTCAGCCGGCTAGACAAAGCAGTAGCACAAGAGGTAGTAGAGAAAAGAGAGAGTTTTGAGTGTAAGTGTGTGTTGTGAACTTAAATTGTTCGTGTCTTTGAAAGAAGAGAGGGTGGATATTTATAGTTTTGAAAGAGAGTGAAAAATAAGGTAATAAATAAAGTCTTAACACAAACATGGAAATAATCACAAATCAAAATCCATCAACGTAAGTGATTCCCTTTAATTGAGGAATCACTATTTAACAGATACTAACAGTGGTTAATTAAGGAAAGAAAATAAGTTTGAAACATATTGATTATTGCCATATAAGGGGGAAATATAAGCATGAAGTAAATAATCAAGTCTAAGTACAAAATATGCTTAGTTTTGGGAAAGGATTCAGCAAGATCAGACATCACAATAAAGGAAAAGAATCAATTAATTTTAAACAAATGAGTAAAAAAAATAGGGTTTATAAGGTAACCCTTTTCAATCAGTCGTATGATTGAGGGAGTCAGAATCAATCAAGAAAGGGTCGTGATTCTGCATCTCAACATATAAATATCAAGGAATGAATATGCATGCAGGCTCAAACATGTTGACAAAAAGAAGCAACACAAACATACAGTAGCAGTATGGTTAAGCTAGGATTCAGTAGTAAGAAAATATTCGAAGCACAGTAGCCAAGTAGGTAAAGTAGTTGCGTAGAATCAATAGTGAAGAAGCACACAGTAACAGGTAAGAAAAATCAGAAACAAGTAAAGGTCTCACAGTAGTAATAAGTGAGGAAAACCTTTTTAAGAAATTAGAGTTTTAATAATAGCTGAGTTTTTAAAAATGGTAAGAGCTCAAAATCAAATAAGTTAAACAAGGACAAAGAAAATAAAAAATAATGAACTTAATCGAACAAATACACATTCAAACAAACAAGGACAGTTTCAGAACTCGGATAAGACCAAAAGACCTAGGGTTTTCAAGATGCTGAATCAAGTAGAAGGAAAGCATAAACAAGTTGTTTGAACATAGTAAAATCATAAAACAACACCAAAAATCAGAGAGATCTTTAAAGAGAAGTTAAGAGAAATCCTAATCGTTGAAAAATGAAGAGTCACTTTGAAAGAAAATCGGAGAAGATTTGAGAAAACACTTAAGAAGTTCATAATATGCACAGACCTAAGATAGATCTGAAGAAAGTTGAAAGATCCTAAAGGTTAGGGTTTCAGAGAACCCAGAAAAAAGTGAGAAAGACCTTGAAAAGTTACCGATCTAGCCGGAAAAGTCAAGGATCTGAATTGAACGGCCATGGATGGCCAGAGAAAGGCCATGAATGGAAGTTGAGCAAGGACTGGACTAGATCTCTTTGAGATCTGGCCATGAAATCACACAAATGGGCCACCAGGAGATGCAGGAGGCCGGTATACATCTCAAACGGCCATAGGAGACCATGTATTAGGTGGGATTGGGGTGGATTATGGAGGAATCAGGTGGCAGAAGCTAGGGTTCATATGAGTCTATAGAGAGAATTAAGAGAAGAGGGATTCAAGGGCGGCGTTTGGTAAAAAATGAGTTAGGGTAAGGGGTCGTTTAGGTTTATTTTAGGAAGGGTGAATGATGGCCATTGAGCTTAATGATCAACCGCCTCGATTAAACGGGTAGGTGGGGAATATGGGTTTGGGTTGGTTGAAATTAGGTTGGGGTCGATTTGATTTGAGGTTAAATTTAGGCTAAAAATTAAATACAAATGGCCTGTTATTTAAATAGCCATTTTTCCCCCTTTTAAATTATAAAAAATAGTAAATACATTTTTAGAAATAAATTGAAAGAACTAAAATGATTCACAGCATGTAAATAACAATTCAAAAATATAGGGCCTAATTTTATGAATATAAAACACAATTAAATCTTAAAATGGCTAATATTGCAATTATATGTAATTAGCATTAAAAAATACTAAATAAATTTGTAAAAATATGTAAAATTTACCTCAACTATGTTTTGGCATAAAGATGAAAATCCATTAGATGAATTACCAAAAATAATAATCTTGGAAATAATTATTGGGATTTTATGGATAAAAAAGGAAATAAATCAATTAAAATCTTTTAAAAATTATGGAAAAATAATAAAACACTTGGATATGCTTATATATGCATATGTATGCTATTTTGAAGTTATTTTTCATAATGAAAAGATATAAGAAAAAATTGGGTATCAACAGTTGCCCCTCTTTACCCGGGAAGGATGAAAGAGTTGTCAGGTAAAGATATGATGGTCAATTTTGATCGAACAAAACAGTTCGAAGAAGTTAGGTCGCACCCTGGCTTCTGAGATGCCTACATATCAGTTCATATGTAGTTAAGGATTCACCTGCGGAGTATGCCGATGGAGACTTTTCAAGAACGGATGACTCCGAACGATGACTCTTTTGGATGAATTGGCAATATTTCAGCCCATGAAGGATGTAGTAGTATGATGCGGACAAGACAAAGCTTAGTCTTGCAAATTGATGGGCAGAGCTTAGCACGTAAGAAAAGCAAAATAAATAGAGCTTGGTACAATGCTTAGTTTCAAGGAAAATTGTAGGCAAAACATAGCCTCGGAAGGCAGAATGATAGCCTTATGCAAAGATGTGGTTGTAGGTAGAGCTTAACCTCGGAAGGCAGAATGGTAGCCTTATGTAGGAGTGCAGAGGGAGAATTTTTAGTCTCGGAAGGCAGAATGGTAGCCTTATGCAAGTTGGAAGACAGAATAGTAGCCTTATGCAATGCAAATGCAGATGGAGGTAGAGCTTAACCTCGGAAGGCGAAATGGTAGCCTTATGCAAGAAATGCAGATGGAGACAACGTTTAGTCTTGGAAGGCAGAATTATAGCCTTATTCAAATTGGAAGGAAGAATAGTAACCACATGAAATGTAGATGCAGATGGAGGTAGAGTTTAACCTCGAAAGGCAGAATGGTAGCCCTATGTAATAATGTAGATGGAGACAGCGTTTAGTCTCCGAAGGCAGAATGGTAGCCTTACTTAAATTGAAAGGCAGAATAGTAGCCTCATGCAATATAGATGTAGATGGAGGTAGACCTTAACCTCGAAAGGCAGAATGCTAGCTTTATGCAATAAATAAAATAACAATTGGTGGTAGAGCTTCCTTAGCTGATAGCAAATTGCGGTGTTGTGATTACTGGGATCATTGTGACATACAGGATACCACTGGTGTATGCTGATAGCAAATGTTTGCAAGTGCAACAGTTCTGAGAATCGTATTCTAGAACAATGTTTGTTCCATGGGTGTACAGTATGTTTAATGACTTTGTGATCCTAGTGCTTGCATCTAAAGAAAAATCGTGAGTTTTGTAAAGGGGGAGGTTACTTCGTATCCCCGCTGGCTTTTTCTTTACTCGTTCGACTTTGATATGGTGAATGTGAGCACGTGATTTTTGCCCTATATGTATTACTCCAATAAATTCAAGACAAAAATAATTTCTTTCATTATTTGCCATTTTTGTGAATTTTTTGGCATTTTCTGTTAATTGTTTGCATTTGTCTGCGCATTTTTATTTTTTGTTTAATTAATGAAAATAAAAAATATGTTGCATTTGCATTTAGGATTTAATTTTTGCATTTTTGAATTAATTAGTAATTTAGTATTTTAAAAAAATGGAAAAATCACAAAAGAATAGTTTAAATTTGCACTTTTAATTTTAGCTTTGATCTTGAATAGTTTTCTTTTGTTAATTTGTTTTTATTTAATTTATTTAATTATCATTTTAGGGTTAATTAGTTTTTTTAGTTCTAGGAATTAATTTTGATTTTCATTAAGTTTAAAAAAAAAGGGAAAAGGGACAAAGGGAAAAAAGAGTTTTTGAATTAAAATTGGCTTTGTATAATGAAAAGGGTTGGGCTAGTTTACAAATTAATTTCCCAGGCCCAAATCCCCCAATCCGCCAAAACTAGCCCAAACCTTTCCCCTTTAAAAATCCGGGCATGCTCAGCCCAAAATTTGTCCAAACCCGGCCTCCCTACCACTTAACCAAACGACCCCGTTCCTGATCCAAACGTCCCCGTTTTGAAGCCCTTTGATCTGGGCTGTTGTTTTTTGGTTTATCAGACGGCTGGGAACTAGGGTATTATTGGTATATATCTGTCTGAACGCCATTATCCCCCCCTATCTTGTCTCTTTCAGAGGCTAATCCCCAACTAACCCTAACTGAGCCGCCCCTAATTCCCACCACCTCAGACCGGCGGCGCCATCTATGATGACCACCATATTCACAACTTAAACTCCTCATTCCTTCCACAATCCCAATCCACAACCAACTTCGTTCGAACACACTCAGAATCCCTCGAATCTGAGGTTGAAGTCACAAACCTTAGCGCCGCCTCATTTCCTCCGGTGGCGGCGCCGCCTCTGTTCACCACCAAATTGACACCATAGAACCGCCATGACCCCCTTGTACCAAATCCACACTCTGTTCCCTTCGAATTTCGCTAGAACATCTCGAATCTTAAGTCTAAAGTTCAAGCTCCAGAAGCCAAAGCCAAACCTACGCATGCAACGGTGTTTTCCCAGTTTTTATGAGTGTTCCGGGCCAGTTCTACCACGGAATAGCCTCATTCGACAAATAACAAGTAGTTGATGATATTCGAGGTTTAAATCGGAAAGTCAGTCGAAGGGTCGAGCCCGAGTTGGTGAGTTTCTTTCTTTCCTTTCTCTTACGCTTGTGATTCCTTCATCTTTCTTTCCTCTTCTCTTCTTCTCTTTCCCTTCAGTTAATTAAAATAAAATTGAACGAGTTTTCTAGCTGAGATCGGGTACTGTCTGTTTTGTTCCGTCTCAGTTTTCCGTTCCAAGTTGGTTCTGTGATTTTTGTTTGGTCGGTCTAATTCTTTTGTTGACAGCACGATTAATTTCTGATTTCATTTTGTTTGTTTAGCCCTATTAGTTTAATTAGGATTATATGACAATTTAGTCCATTAGCTTAGGTTTTAAGTTTTCTGAAAGTTGGTTTAGTCATTTTCCTGCCGTTTGCCATAGTTTGCTCAACCTGGATTCATTTCATTTGGGTTCTGAATTCATTTCATAAACTATTCTAAAGAGTTCGAATGGATTTTTCGAGCCCAGGTCTGGTTTGATCATTGGGTCATTTGACCCATGACTCATTTGAGGTCCCAGAGGTAATAAATAGGGTTGTTAAGGGTAATATGGGTAGTATAAGTAAGGGAATCTTTTGTAATAACCTAAGGAAACGTCTAGGAAGCTAGGGTAGGGGCTAATGAAAATTTGAGTTTTAAGCTAAAGGTATTTGAGCAGAAACGAAAATATCAAAAGGTTAAAAATGCAAATCTGAATTCATTTTATGCTACCCTAATAGTTTGACTATAAAGGCATCCTAACTTGACACTCAAGGCAGATTTTGGGGGGAGGGCTAAAAAAATATAGAAAAGAAACGGCTAAAAGAGAAAAACTACTACTCCATTGAAATTCATCGGGGGACTTTGAAGCTTTCCCAGTTCTGAATCAAAATCTCTGGTATATATTGAGTTGAAAATGGTTTAAGCATTCCTGTGGTTAGCGTATGGAGTTATTTTAAAGTTCCTGGGGTTGTCTTTTGGGTTTTAAACTTGGCATTCAAGCTTGGTTTGAGCTGATTTCTGCTGTTGGATACTGTTTTGTTGTTGCTGATTCCCTGCTTTCTGCATTTTTGTTTTTCCCAGGTATTTCTTCATACCATTTGCTAACAAATGAGGTGCTACAAGTTATAACTAGACTGAATCTGTACATAAAGTTGGAGATCTAACTGGAATTTGCATAGAAATCATGTTTAAATGTTAAATTCTATTAGCTTTTGCATTTTACACCTTTAATTTCCATGTTATGAAGTATATTATCATCTTCTCTTTCGAATATGTTAAGTCTTTCATCAATGCTCAATGACTTGGGTTTGTTTTTGGGCATTTAGAAAGAACATTTGGATTCTGGCTATGTAAATGGAATGTTAAACATTTTACAAGGATTCACTGCCTGAATATCTTAGTTTGTTTGTTTCTCTGTAGTTTGGAACTAGGATCTAGTATAAAGAAGTTTTGGTACTGAATCTGGTATAGCATGTTTTGAATCTGGATTTTCAAAATTGTGAGGTTAGAGGGTTTAATTAAATGCATGTTCATATTTGTTTCAGTCAAACTCGAAGCTAGTTTGTGCTTTGGTATTCATTACTATCCAACTTGCTGAAATAACAAGTATAGGACGAGGTACCATTTCTCAATTGGAATTCATGTTAGGGATTATTTCGTTAGGCTTGAAATCCAAACCATACAATACCGTTTGTTTAAAAGTCAAGGGAGAGTATTAATTTCTGGGTAGAAAGGTGATAATGAACAAGTCTCATAGGATAATACCCTCATTACAAGTTTGGTTTTGGCATCAAAATGCATTTTGATCATGCTTAAGGATAACCAATTCTAGTCTAGCATTTCTGGAATATTTTGAAGCAATATGGTTATGATTGTGACGGGAATAATTTGGATCCCTAAATTGGACTATAGCGTGTGGCTAAATAACTCTAAGGGGTACATTGATGCGTCTGGTTCTATGATTTGGGCCTTTGTGGATTTTGGATCATAAGTCCACTTGAGTTGAAGTTGCCAGCTCCATCAATCGGGCCAGTGCAAGTGGCCACAAGAATTTTAGCTGGGATAGCTCCCATCGTGTTGTTGGGCTCGCCCTGGGCCCAAACGAAGCAGTTTTTTCCCTTTAAAACATTAGTTCGCTTAAGAGCTGAATTGAACCCCACTTGTTTTAAAATTAGCATTCTCTTGTAAGCTATGTAGGGAATTTCTAATTGACTTAGAGACCTTTCAAGTAGAATAAATTGAGGTACACTGTGCCACACAAAAATTAAAACGCACGGCCCTCTACTAATATCATATGATTTAGATGTGAAAATGACAAGTTATCGTAGTTTGCTTTTGGCATGTTTAACATATTATCATGGTCGTGGACACGTTCGCGTGACATGATTATGATTGTAAAGACAAACTCAGAGTATGCGTTTGCACAACTTTGGCAAAACTTTCTTAATAATAATAATGCATTATTAATTGTGAACACGTTCGTGTGACATGATTTTTGACGCGCCAAACAGATGGGTACAGGTACGCGTGACTCATTTCGATATAATTTTTCTTTATTAAAGCACTGTAAAAGGTAAAAGCACATAGATTCCGAAATCAGTAATTAGACAATTTAGTCAAGCCAAGTATAATCAAAGCGACCGTGCTAGAACCACGGAGATCGGGACTGCCTAACACCTTCTCCTGGGTTAATAGAATTCCTTACCCAGATTTCTGGTTTGTCAACTGTTAAACAGAGTCAAGATTTTCCTCGATTCGGGATTCAACCGGTGAATTGGGACACCATAAATCTCCCAAGTGGCGACTCTGAATCTTTGACAATAAATCCCGTTTCGATTGTCCTTTAATTTGAAAAACTCCCTTTATACACCCCTCTCGGGGCGAATCTGGCGACTCTGTTGGGGATCGAACCCAGAATCTCTGGTTCAGGGTTCAAGAATTCGAGCTTGTTAATATGATTTTGCTTGGTTTTATTTGTTGTTGATATTACTATATTCTGTGAACTTTTTGTGCTAAATGTTATATGTTTACTGCTTTAATATTATCTGGATTGTATATAACTGTCTTCTTACGCCACTCATCTGAGTCTTCTAGAAATGGTGCATACGTTCAGGTAGTCCACTTTTTCTGTAGAAATTATACCAAATAGAACGAGGCTGGGAAAGCGACAAGGCCGGGTAGACTTCAGTGCTCCCGGTACGTCGCCCCCTCCTCGGCCCCAGTTGTCCGCTCGGGTACCCCAAGTCTAGACCAAAACCGCAGGATTTAAACCTAGAAAAACACAGCCTCATGTCGGATCCCTAGTAGGAACGTTTGTTTGCATCATGTGCATTTGACTTAGGGGACTCAACATAGGGGTTGTGTCCGTCTAGGACAGGTATGCCCGAAAGAACAGACCATCCTGATGCATTCTACGTGCTTTGTGAACATTTATTTTGGCTTGCATGCTGACCGGCCAGGGAAAATAAAGCAAAAAAAGGGGGAACCAAGAGTGATATAGGGAAGGAAATAAAACCCGGTTCTAAACATCCCGGCATTTGAAAAGCGTCTTGAAACTCTGCCCAAATTTTTTCAAAAAAGAGTTATTTTAAAAGACTCAAACACTGTGTTCTTTCAAATGTGTCAAAACTGACCGAACTACGTAGGTCTGATTCTCACCGGATGTGGGATACGTAGGCAACATACATAAGGTTTGGCCTTATTTTTGAAAAAAAAAAGAAGAAAAACAAGAAAAGAGAGTCAGTGGTCGAGTGAATGCAATATTGATTTTGGTCAAAATAAGCCGATCCAGCTTCGGCTATGTCTTAAACCGTTCTTGCCGAGGTAGCCTCAGAGTATTTTTCAGTTGTCGAAAGGTTATTTTCGTAAAAGGATGGACAAGTTTGTGAGGGGTCATAAAATAATTCCCCCGGCCTCAAAATTCACATTGAAATTGGAAAGGGGCCGCATTTGCAAAACAACCATTTGGCTAAATTTGGCATACAGGGGAAGAGATTATGGTTCTTTTTTTTTTTCCTTTTCTTCTTCAAAAAACTGTTTACAAAAGCGTCAACTTGAGTCAACCCTAACCTTCATCTTCCACAGGAACAAATGAATGCCATCCAGGAACCACTAGAAGTGGTCAGGGAACAGGCTCGGCTACACTTGCGTATGTGGTGGAATGATCTAGACGATGATGGTCAGAAATGGGTGAAAAAGCACTTGGGTGCTCGTATAGACATCTTTGAAATCAAACCGCGGGAAGATCTGGTCAAAGCTTTGGTAACTTTCTGGGATCCTGTCCACAATGTCTTATGTTTCTCGGATTTTGAGATCACTCCTACTTTGGAGGAGATAGCCGGGTACATTGAATTTGGACGGGACTTGAGGAAGCAACAACTTATATTTCCAAGGGATCCTTCGGTGCACAAGTTCTTTTACCTCTTGAATATTAGTAAACAGACAAATAAGGAATGTGTGAGCAATGGGTGATGTGCTTTCCATTTCTTATACTTCAGGTTCGGGCATTCTGCTGGTTTTGAAACGCATGAAAAGGGTATAAGAAATAAACAAAACAAGAGCCTTTGGCAAGTTCATTGTCGGTTCGCATTTATTGTGGCATTCTTGGGGATCACGGTTTTTCCAAATTAGAAAGGGACGGTGGATATCTGTATGGCTTGAATTGCACAAATCCTTACTACCAAGGAAAATCATACATTTGCCCCATTGGTGCTGGCAGATATCTATCGAGCATTGACTTTGTGCAAAGCAGGGGCTCAATTTTTTGAAAGTTGCAGTATCATTCTGCAAATGTGGTTGATCGAGCATCTTCGCCATCATCCCAGATTCATGAGTTACTGTTCGAGCCCAAACAACTTCATCATTAGTTATGAGGAGAGGATAAAAGATTACAACACACAAGAAGGATTTTAAGCATGGGTTTCTCATTTGAAAGTTCTTGACGCAGGTCAGGTCGAGTGGACTATAGGATGGCTCCCGAGGACAGAAGCCATCTATATAACTGCTACCAAAGGATACCTGAGGATAATGGGCGTAAGGAGTATTCAGCCATATGCACCCGCAGAGGGTCTTAAGGCACTTGGGAAGGTATCAGATTGTGCCTGAAGATGAAGATCTAAGCACCCAGGTCATAGAGTGGCATCCAGAAGATGGATTGCCTGAGGCTGTAGTTCAGCAGGATTAGAATAGCTGCCGGTGTCTAAAAAATGGCACCCAGGTACCAGACATCGCCAAGGGGGAAGTAGATCCAAATTATGCTGCTTGGTTTGAGAAAATTTCTTATGTAAACAACGAGCCAGAGCCCAATAGGCCTGCCAAAAGGCCTCATGTTCAAGCCTTTGATGATAAAATTCAAGAGAGGTTAGCTTGGGGAGAGACGGGAAAGGAATACAAGGCCATTATCCATGGTCTGCGAGAAGAATTGAGAAATGTCACCTTCAACAATGATTTGCAGGCACAAGAGGCCGAAGGTGAAAGGAGAAGATTGGTGCGAGAAAATGAGGCCCTCAAAGCTCAGGTTCGACAGATGAAAATTGAAGCCGAGAACCCAGGCCAAAGTAGGAAATATGAGAGGCTCATTTATAACCTCACTCAAAAGGTACGTGACTACGAAGATGACCTTCAGAAAGCTGAGTCTGAACTAGCAAAAGCACGGGCAAGGTTGGCTAAAAGTGCCGAAGGGCGTGCATCTTTCATTCAACAGATGAAAGAAAGATATGAAAGAGGGGTCACAGGTTGGGAAAAGGCAATTGGCAACCTCGAGGGTGAAATGGCTAAACAAGCAAAAAATTTTAAGGCTGAAAGAGAACATTGTTACGCCTTAATGGAACATTTAGAAAGGGACTTGCAACAACTCCAAGAGCAGAACCAGGTAGCCGAACGAACTTTGGAAAACAGAACTATATCGCAATGAAGTGCAGTAGCTGTGAGGATATGACGAGATCTATGTTATTCGCTACGGTGATGATTTTTGTTCGTCGGGTAATGGAAGATCTCTACCACCTTCAGGGGGATTTATCAAGTCGGCCCACAGCAAGGCCGAATGATGCCCCGCGGGTCCCAGGGACAATTGAGGCATTGATGTATTCATGATTTCTTGAGTCTGTGTTTTCTTTCCGTTAAAGTATGCCAGTTGTTTTGGAGTCTGTATTTCTGTTATCAGAGTATGTGGGTTGTTTGTTTTTGAGTCTGTATCTCGAGTCTGTTAGTTTCTTTCGAGTCTGTTAGTTTCAGTCTTTGTAATAGCGTTTTTATATATATATATATGAAAATTGAAAATATATGAAAACTGAAAATCGCAAAATGTTTTACTTCACACTTATCCCCAAGAACTATGCTTGGTCTAATTTATGCAGGTTCATGATAAGTAGGCAATCTCCATAGGATTCGACCGTAACCAAATAAAAGAGAGAAAGAAAGAGCGAAAAAACAAGAAAGAAGAGAGAGAAAATAAAAATGAAGAGAGGATAAAAACAAAGAGAGAGCGAAAGGAAGTAAAAGAAAAGAAATAAAAGGGGAAGTTTGCAATCGAAAGAAAGAAAAGGTCGGGATGATGCATGCAACCAATCAATTACATAATAGAGTCGGTTAACTGTTTAGGTGCATTCATGCCCAATGTGCGGTTACCAATCTGTTAAAGACTAATCGCTAACAAAGTTGTTGTTGATGTATTGAGCTCAGGCAGGTGGTTAGTTGACTGGCATTTTGGCAACTCACTCCTACAACACCCGATCGAAAGACAGGCTGAATATGGTCGACCAGGAACCGGAAACAAGTATTGTCGACCCATCAAAAGAGGTGGAAGAAATAGACGTTAATGCAATGAGGGAAGAAATGTATAAGCTGAAATAGCAGATGGCTGAAATGTACCAAGCTTGGGCGAAGGGGCATCCACCACCGGTTTATCCCGCCAACCCTGCTTATATCCCACCATCAGCCCAACCTCCGGAGCCTCCCACTGTGACCTCATCTCCAGCCTTTACCCTCTACCAACAATACCATGGCACCACTTCCCACACTTTTCAAGCTCCACCACCCAAACAAGTGCCATACCCTCCTCCACCAATTACACCTATTTTTGTGGCACCTCCACCTGCTACATTACACCGATCTTCCAGTGAACCACTGTTCCAAACTCACGACAACCAGTACTATCCCCCTGAACCCACCTTCAAAGTTCTAGAACCATATCCTTACACCCCTCATCTTGATATCCCGGCAGAGACCGAGAAGCCGCCCAAAAATCCTGAGCATGAAGAGATGATCAGAAAGGTCAAAAGCTTAGAGCAATCGTTCCGAGATATGAGGGGGCTGGGAGTTCAAGTGAGTGTGGCCTATAAGGATTTATGTATATTCCCAGATGCTCAGTTGCCAGCAGGGTGCAAAATGCCCAAGTTTGATCTGTACGATGGGCATGGTGACCCAGTAGCGCATTTAAGAGGATTTTGTATCAAAAATGAGAGGAGTAGGTGGAAGAGATGAATTGCTGATGGCATATTTCAGCCAAAGTTTAAGTGGATTGGCCTTGGAATGGTACACTAGACAAGATCACAACAGGTGGTACATATGGGACGAATTGGCCCAAGCCTTCGCCTGCCATTTTCAGTACAACCTCGAAATTATCCCAAATCGTCTGTCGTTGAAAAAGCTGGAAAAGAAGCCCGGTGAGAGCTTCAGGGAATATGGATTCCGTTTGAGAGAGAAAGCAGCGAGGGTTGACCCTCTGATGAAAGAAAGCGAGATGGTTTATTATTTCTTGCAGGTTTTGGAACCCACTTATTTCGATCACTTGGTGTCAGCAGTAGGTAAGTACTTTAATGAAGTCGTGAAAATGGGAGGCATGGTTGAAGAGGGACTTAAGTCCATCAAGATCATGAGTTATTCAGCAATCAAGGCAACCACTCAGGCCGTTCAAAACGGTACTGGGGATGTGCTCGGGAAGAAGAAGAAGGAAGATGTTGCGACAATTGAGTCAGGAGCTTGGGTTAGATCCAGGAACCTTCCCCGTTACTACAACCAGCCGCAAACCTATCTCCAAACTTACCCCTACGCTCCATGTAACCCACCACAACACTACAACCCACCGCTAGATCCCCATTTTTCTGTCCATCACGCACGAACCTATACCCAACCGCCCGCTCACTTGCAATGGCGTACTCCAGCTCCAAAAAACCCATACCAAGCTCCACAAAATAACCATCCACCCTCAAAAGCCTACAGAAATCCTCTGGGAATGGGTTTTCGACCAAACCAAGCCTTTAAGAATGAGAGGTTGCAAAAGCAAAAGACTTTCAGTCCACTGGGAGAATCATATGCTAGTCTGTTCCACAGACCGAGATAGTTGGGTATGTTGAATACGATCGAGGCTAAATTGCCGAATCCCCCTCCCAGAAATCTTGACCGCTCGGTGAGTTGTGAGTATCGTTCAGGGGCCCCGGGACATGACACAAAGAAATGTTGGAAATTGAGAACAGCCATTCAAGAACTCATTGACACCAATCGGATTGAAGTCCAAGCTCCGGAGGCGCCCAATATCAATCAGAATCCCTTGCCAGCCAATCATGAAACAAATGTGATTGAGATAGTGCATAAGGGAGGGGAGCCTAAGAAGCTTTCGCAAACCGTCATGATGATTCGGGCTAGTGAAGCCAGACCATTTAAAAAGTCAACAGTGAGAAGTTTGTGATCAAGCTGAACAGGGCAAATAATGAACCATCTGTGGAGGTCAAGAAGGGGTCCTCCAGTGATGTCGCAGGAAAACATGAAAGAGCAAAAGAGGTTGTGCCAGTAATGACGAACAAGCATGTGGTAATTGTGAAGGGTGCCCCCACAGATCCTGTCATTATCAAACCGGTAACTCAATTATCGATAGTCAACAACAAGGAAGTCCCATGGAATTATGAACGAGTGACCGTGACTTACAAAGGGAAAGAGGTTAAAGAAGAAGTGTGTGAGACTCATGGTTTGACTCGATCGGGGAGATGCTTTGCCCCCAAAGAAATGAGAAAAGCTAAGGCCTCAAAAGATAATCCAGTGTTGGTGAAGAAAGCAGTGACTGAGGAAGAAGCAGAAGAATTTCTGAGAAAGATAAAAGCACAAGAATATTCCATTGTGGAACAGTTAAGGAAGACACCAGCTCAAATCTCGCTCTTGTCATTATTGATCCATTCAGACGAACACCGTCGTGCTTTGATGAAAATCTTGAATGAGGCTCACGTTCCTGACAAAATCTCAGTAAACAACTTGGAAAAGATAGTTAACAAGATGTTTGAGGTAAACAGAGTCACTTTTTTCTGATGATAAGTTTCCCGTGGAGGGTACCGAGCACAATAGAGCCCTTTATCTGACGGTGAAATGTGAAGATTCTGTGGTTACTCGAGTATTGGTTGACAATGGGTCTAGCGCAAACATCTGTCCTCTTTCCACATTGACCAAGCTAAAAGTGGAGGATGAAAGAATTCACAAGAACAATATTTGCATTCGAGGATTCGACGGTGGAGGGAAGGATTCAGTCGGGGACATAGCGCTTGAGGCACAATAGGGCCAGTTGAATTTACTATGGAATTCCAGGTGCTCGATGTGGCTATTTCGTACAATCTACTATTGGGACGACCCTGGATCCATGCGGCCAAAGTAGTCCCATCTACTCTGCATCAAATGGTCAAGTTTGAATGGGATCGACAGGAAATTGTTGTACACGGCGAAGATAATTTGTGTGTGCCCAACGATGCCATTGTTCCGTTCATAGAGGTTGACGATGACAAGGGACCATCGGTTTATCAGGTTTTCGACACAGTATCGGTAGAGAAAATTCCGTAAGGAAAGTGCGTTCCAACTCCAAAGATGGCGGCGTCATCAGTTATGGCAGCTGTTGAAATGTTGATAAATAGTTTCATACCGGGCAAGGGTTTAGGTGCATCTCTACAAGGTATTGTGCAGCCAGTTTCTCTTCCAAAGAATCTGGATACTTTTGGTCTTGGTTCAAGCCTACCATTGCAGACGTGAGAAGAGCTAGAAAAATGAAACAGAAAGCATGGGCATTGCCAAAGCCAATCCCGCGTCTGTTTAGGTCATTCGTCAGGCCAGGTATCAGAAAGCAAGTGTTGTCAAAGGTCCCTGGACCACTGATTGGTGCCGATGAAGACTTGGAGAAGGGGTTTGAAAGATTATTCGCCGAGGTCAACATGGTTCAAGCCAGGAAAGGGTCCAGCAGGGCAGATGTGCAATTTGTGGGACCACGTGCAAAAGTCAACAACTGGGAAGCTACTCCTCTTCCTACCCGAAAGGAGTCTTGGTAGTGGGTTTTGATTTTCTTTTAGTTGTCTGGATTATTCCAGGGTCTGTAATTCAGATATTATGTTCCGTCCAGTTGGATGTGTTAAAACCCTGTTATCTTTATATTCAATGAAACGCAATTGTTCCTTTTCCTTCATTTCTTCTAATTTCATTTTTTTGTTTTTTTCTTTTGTACAGTTCTTTTTATGCTGATATCAATGACATGACATGGATGAGGAATCTTCGGCCCAGTTTTAAAAGCCAATCTAACTCTGAAATAATAATACAAGAAATTGAGTGTGATGACGAGTTGGAATTTGATGATGATGAGGCCTACGAAGAAATTAGTAAGGAACTAAGTCATTTTGAGTAAAAGCCCAAACCTTATTTGAACGATACAGAAGCAGTTAATCTAGGGGACCAAGAAAATGTCCGTGAAACTAAAATAAGTGTCCATCTGGAACCTCAAATCAAGGAGGATATAATTAAAGCACTGTTCGAATACCAAGATGTTTTTGCATGGTCCTATAACGATATGCTAGGGCTAAACATTGATTTAGTGGTTCACAAGTTGCCCACTGACCCGACATTCCCTCCTATCAAATAGAAGCTGAGAAAGTTTAAAATGGATATGAGTGTGAAGATCAAGGAAGAGGTCACCAAGCAGTTTGATGCCAAAGTCATTCGGGTCACCCGGTATCCCACCTGGTTAGCCAACGTTGTGCATGTACCGAAGAAGGATGGCAAGACCAGGGTGTGTGTTGACTATCGGGATCTCAACAAGGCGAGTCCAAAAGACAATTTCCATTGCTGAACATCCATAGCTTGAATGATAATTGCGCCAAACATGAGATTGGTTCTTTTGTGGATTGTTACGCGGGTTATCAACAGATCTTAATGGACGAGGAAGATGCAGAAAATATGGCATTCATCATGCCGTGGGGAATGTACTGCTATCGGGTCATGCCATTTGGTTTGAAGAATGCTGGGGCAACC
Source organism: Nicotiana tabacum (assembly GCF_000715075.1). Lineage (NCBI taxonomy): Eukaryota > Viridiplantae > Streptophyta > Magnoliopsida > Solanales > Solanaceae > Nicotiana > Nicotiana tabacum. Next base: position 46,528,894 of record NC_134089.1, on the reverse strand, counting down.
TACATGAGGGCAATGACACCAATATTCCATGATATGATACACCAGGAAATCAAGGTGTACCTGTATAATGTGATCATAAAGTCTAGAAAGCAGTCTGACCATGTTAGGGATCTGAAGAAGTTCTTCCGAAGGCTTCGCAGGTATAAGCTCAAGCTTAATCCTGCAAAGTGTGCTTTTGGGGTGCCGTCTGGAAAGTTGTTGGGGTTCGTAGTCAGCCGTCGGGGCATTGAACTTGATCCATCAAAAGTCAAGGCCATCCAGGAATTTCCACCTCCTAGGAACAAGACCGAGGTGATGAGTTTGTTGGGGAGATTGAATTATATCAGCAGGTTCATCGCTCAGCTCACGAAAACTTACGAGCCAATCTTCAAACTGTTAAAGAAAGACGCTGCGGTCAAGTGGACAGATGAATGTCAGGAGGCATTTGATGAGAGAAAGGGGTATTTGTCAAATCCACCTGTGTTGGTCCCGCCAGAACTAGGGCGACCGATGATTCTATATTTGAAGGTTTTGGACAATTTATTCAGTTGCGTATTGGGTCAACATGACATCACTGGCAGGAAGGAGCAGGCCATATATTATCTCAGCAAGAAATTCACACTGTACGAGGTCAAGTACACTCAGCTTGAGAGGACATGTTGCGCCCTAACCTGGGTGGCGCAGAATCATTTCAAGATCTGTATAGATCTGAGATAATTCGAACTCTATTACATGTTTTCTCTGAAAATCTCTAGTTTAATCGATTATTCTTGCTTTTCCTTAAAACTAGGGTTCATTACTCACAGAGTTTGACATTGTCTACGTGACTCGAACTGCAATGAAAGCACAGGACTTGGCGGACCATTTGGCCGAGAACCCGGTTGATGAAGAGTATGAACCTTTGAAAACTTATTTCCCCGATGAAGAGGTGATGCACATTGATGAGTTGGAACAAGTCGAGAAGCCTGGATGGAAACTTTTCTTTGATGGAGCCGCAAACATGAAGGGCGTGGGGATAGGAGCAGTACTTATTTCTGAAACAGTGCAACACTACCCTGTTACGGCTAAACTTCATTTTTCCTGTACCAACAACATGGCTAAGTACGAGGCATGTATTTTGGGTTTGAGGTTAGTTGTGGATATGGGTGTCCAGGAAGTCTTGGTCTTGGGTGACTCGGACCTCCTAGTGCACCAAATTCAGGGAGAATGTGAAACACGGGATTTGAAACTCATACCGTACAGACAATGTTTGCATGATCTTTGTCAACGGTTTCAGTCGATAGAATTCAAGCATATCCCAAGGATCCATAATGAAGTTGCCGATGATTTGGCTACTCTAGCGTCAATGTTACATCATCCAGATAAGGCTTATGTGGACCCTTTGTAGATTCAGGTCCGCGATCAGCATTCTTACTGTAATATGGTGGAAGAAGAACTTGATGGGGAGCCATGGTTCCATGATATCAAAGAATACCTTCGGATGGAGGTATATCCAGTACAGACCACAAGTGATCAGAAAAGAACAATTCGACCATTGGCAAGCGGATTTTTCTTCAGTGGAGGGGTGTTATACAAAAGAACTCCAGATCTTGGATTGCTAATATGCATAGATGCCAGACAGGCCACAGTTATCATGACTGAAGTACACTCTAGAATTTGTGGACCGTATATGAGTGGGTACGTTCTAGCAAAGAAGATTCTCCGGGCAGGTTATTACTGGCTCACTATGGAGCGAGATTGCATCAGTTTTGTGCGCAAGTGTCATCAATGCCAGGTGCATGGAGATTTGATTCATTCCCCACCATCTGAATTGCATACAATTTCGGCACCATGACCCTTTGTTGCTTGGGGCATGGATGTCATTGGGCCAATCGAGCCAGCAACATCAAACAGACACAGGTTTATTCTGGTAGCCATTGATTATTTTACCAAGTGGGTTGAAGCAAAAACTTTCAAATCTGTGACTAAGAAAGCAGTGGTTGATTTTGTGCATTGAAATATCATCTGTCGGTTTGGGATTCCGAAGGTAATCATCACGGACAATGGCACTAATCTCAATAGTCATCTGATGACAGAGACATGTCAACAGTTTACGATTATACATCGCAATTCCACCCCATACCGCCCTAAGGCGAATGGACCAGTCGAGGCAGCCAACAGGAATATAAAGAAGATACATCGAAAAATGGTGGAAGGTTCTAGACAGTGGCATAAGAAGTTACCTTTCACATTTTTGGGTTATCGTACTTTTGTTCGTACTTCAGTAGGTGCCACTCCTTATTTGTTGGTGTATGGCACGGAGGCGGTGATACCGGCAGAAATTGAAATCCCATCCCTTCGGATTATCGCTGAGGCAGAAATTGATGACGTTGAATGGGTCAAAACCCGCTTGGAACAATTAAGTCTGATTGATGAAAAGAGATTGGCAGCAGTGTGTCACGGCCAATTATACCAACAGAGAATGTCGAGGGCATATAACAAGAAGGTACGTCCACGGAAGTTTGAAGTGGGTCAATTAGTGTTGAGACGTATTTTGCCTCATCAGACTAAAGCAAAAGGTAAATTTGCCCCAAACTGGCAGGGGCCATTTGTTGTATCCAGAGTATTGTCCAATGGCGCATTGTATTTGACAGATGTAGAAGGAAAATGTGTAGAAATGGCTATCAATTCCGATGCAGTCAAAAGATACTATGTATGATTTCTTCCTTTGATTGTACTTGTTTGTATTTGGCATATTTTGTAGATTGAAATGATGAAGGAATTTTGTTCTGCTATCTAAACACTTTATCCTTTGTTACCCCCTTTTGAGCCTTATTTATTTTCTTTCATACCCCTCTTTCGGGATCAATGACACAATTCAGAAATGCAAGTGTGAAGGATAAGTAAGTGAAAAGAAAAAGAAAGAATGAACAAGAAAGGAAAATGGAAAATAAAAATGAAAAGAGAGAAGAAAGAGAAAGAAAAAAAAGAAAAGAGAAAAGCAAAACAAAAAAAGGAGAAATAGAAGAAAAAAAAGAGAAGAACAACAGAAGAAAAAAGAGAAAGAAAAGAAAGAAAGAAAATCAAATCACAACAACAAAGTAATTTCTACGACATGAACTACGTTCGACCTGATTCCTTTTAAGGATACGTAGGCAGCCTCACAGTTCGGTCTCATCGAAACAAAAATCCAAAAGTCCCCAAGCAAGAAACTGGGGCAGAAGTCGTGGTTGTTGTGGGAAACCTGATTCCGAAAGTTGTAATTCTAACCCATTTGAATTGTTTTGAGCCTTTTATACCCTTTCTTCCTAGCCCTGTCCAAAAACCCACATTACGGTCCAAAGAAAGACCTTCTGATCAGTCTTTGAGAAATGCCAAGTCAAGCAGGTAAAGGTAATTTATGTCGAGGGCAACAATCTGGTTCAAGCAAGGAGGGAAATAAAATGAGAGAGTCTTATTGGTGAAAACCCTCACGAGCACCGTAAGGCGATGGGATTTGAGAGAAATTAAAATGAGAGAGTCTTATTGGTGAAAACCCTTATGGGCACCGTAAGGCGAAAGTGAGTTGAAAGATGAACGAATGAAAGAGGTCTGCTAGTGAAAACCTTTCAAGGTGCCACAGGATGAACAAAGTCAAGGTTTGGGTAAAGTAATCAGGTCATGGAAATTCTGGGGCAACGAAGTACGACAACTGAAAGTTGATTGGTTGGACAGATTGGGCCGATTAATCCGAAATGCATGTCATGATCATTGGTACCGGTTGTTCCACTCAGATAAGTTTCTTTTTCTTTTTCCTTTTATAGCGGTCATTTGGTTTTGGATTCTTCTTATCCTTAACCCGCAAAGTCATTGCATTTCATTTACTTTTGGGTATTTATCTAAAGATGTTTCAATGTCAGTCTTGTTCAAATCAAGTGAAAAGGATTTCAAAGCTCACTGCCAACTTCCAAAATTGCAAAGCACGGAGTGGTCAAAGCATACTAAGGATAACATGATGTAAGAGAGGGGTACAAGAAATCACCAGAAGTTTCATCGGTGCAATGGATTGGTAATGTCATGGAAGATGCAAAGGTTCAAATAAAAAGGTCAGAGGTAAAACAATAGCATGGGTATAGAACACTTGGTTCGTCGAAGGTCATGGGGTGTGAAAGTCAGTCATAAAGTCAAAGCGGTTCAAGGCCAGTTCGGGGAAGCCAGTTAGAACAAAACAATGCAGCGAAAAGATATTCAGCAAGAATGCCATCGGCTAACCACCATTTTGAACTGACAAATTTTCTTTGATTGAAACAGGGGCAGAAAAGTTCATTTGTTTTAGAAGAACTCTTTGTGGAGAAAGGAAGTCACCAAACAGGTTTGATTTTTGATTTTCAGGACCCTCTTGGAAAATGGGACCTAGTTTAAAGTTCAGAAATAGCATAATCTAGAATAAATGTGTCCCAAAAGAATATAAGTTGGCTTAGAAGTTTGCATGTTTGAGATAGGATTCAATTAGGAGTTTCCAGGACCCCCTTGAATAATGGGACTTAGCTTTAAGATTTTGATTAGATAACAACATTTAGCGTAAACTCTGTTGTAGGGTAGTATAATTCAGACATGAAAGTTGTCACCCTTAAGATAAAATTTGACCTTTGATTTTCAGGACCCTCCTGGATAATGGGGAGTAGTTTAAAGATTCTCTTAGATAGCAAGATTTAGCAGAAGTCACACCTGTAGAAGATATAACTTAGATTTAAAATTGTCATTTAGTTAAGAGTTGTCAGGACCCCCCTGCATAATGGGACCTAACTTTCAAATTCTTAGTAACATTTGGTAATATGATTCAGTTTAACACTCACATATGTGCCCAGTTACCAAACTAGGGTAGAAAATGTTTCTTTGTTTTTGTCTATTTTGTTGAAATTAGGTACCCGCTTGGAGAACAGGGAGAAGACATTCACATTTTGAAGTCAGGAGCCCGCCTGGAGAACAAGAGAATACATTTCAAGTTGAAGTCAGGAGCCCGCGTGGAGAGCAGAGAATACTTTCAAGCGCAGTAGTCAGGAGCCCGCCTGGAGAACAAGGGAGTACAATTTAAATTTTAGTTTTCAAATTCTTTGATTTGTTTATTTTGAAGTCAGGAGCCCGCCTGGAGAATAGGGGAATACATTTCAAGTTGAAGTCAGGAGCCCGCCTGGTGAGTAGGGAATACTTTCAAATGCAGCAGTTAGGAGCCCGTCTGGAGAACAGGGAATACATTCAAGTTTAGTAGTCAGGAGCCCGCCTGGAGAGAAGGGAATACATTCAAGTTCAGCAGTCAGGAGCCCGCCTGGAGAGTAGGGAACACATTTCCAGTCAGCAATCAGGAGCCTGCCTGGAGAGCAGGGAACACATTTCAAGTCAGCAATCAGGACCCACCTAGAGAACAAGGGAGTACAATTCAAGTTTTAGCTTTCAAGTTCTTGTTGATATTCGGTAACGTGATTCGTTTTACACTTACACATGGGCCCACATACCCAAACTGGGGCAGAAAATTTTCTATGTTTTTGTCTATTTTTGTTGAAGTCAGGAGCCTGCCTGGATAGCATGGGAATACGTATCAAGTTTAGCGGTCAGGCACCCACCTGAAGAAGGGGAAGACATCTCAGCTTACAATTCAAGGGGACAACAAATGGATATCACCGAGAGAATAGAGGACAACAAGGCAACAAGAAACACAAGAGAAAGTTGGAAGATCTAGATAGGATTTTGCAAAACATAGATCATAGTCTAGTCTAGCTTCTTTTATTTTTGACATGGTGTAATAAGGGATTCAGTAAGCAGTAGCGGCAGCAGCAGCAACAGTGTAAGCCTAGCTTCATGGTAGTCCCAGCTACCAAACATTCCTGAACTACGCTGACCTGATTCCTTTTTAGCCAAGGATATGTAGGCAACCTCAGAAGCAAGGTGCGGCCAACTTTTTCAAAATGCTTCCCGCGGAGTATTCAACCGGGCAAAAATCGCTCGTATCCGCTCACTTATCTTTGCACGAAAACTCTTCGTGTTTCTGGGCAAAGAGGGAAAGCTTTGAGCACATGATTTTTCCCTATATGTATTACTCCAACAAATTCTAAACAAAATAATTTTTTTCATTATTTTCCATTTTTGTGAATTTTGTGGCATTTTCTGTTAATTGTTTGCATTTGTCTGCGCATTTTTATTTGTTGTTTAATTAATGAAAAATACAAAATATGTTGCATTTGCATTTAGGTTTTAATTTTTGCATTTTTCAATTAATTAGTAATTTAGTATTTTATAAAAATGGAAAAATCACAAAGAATAGTTTAAATTTGCACTTTTAATTTTAGCTTTGATCTTGAATAGTTTTCTTTTGTTAATTTGTTTTTAATTAATTGAGTTAATTATCATTTTAGGCTTAATTAGTTTTTTAGTTTTAGGAATTAATTTTGATTTTCATTAAGTTTAAAAAAAAAAGGGAAAAAAGAGTTTTTGAATTAAAATTGGCTTTGTATAATGAAAAGGGTTGGGCCAGTTTTCAAATTAATTTCCTAGACCCAAATGCCCCAATCCGCCAAAACTAGCCCAAACCTTTCCCCTTTAAAAATCCGGGCATGCTCAGCCCAAAATTTGTCCAAACCCGGCCTCCCTACCACTTAACCAAATGACCCCGTTCCTGATCCAAACGTCCTCGTTTTTAAGCCCTTTGATCTGGGCCATTGTTTTTTGGTTAATCAGACGGCTGTGAACTAGAGTATTATTGGTATATATCTGTTTGAATGCCATTACCCCCCCCATCTCGTCTCTTTCAGAAGCTAATCCCCAACTAACCCTAACTGAGCCGCCCCTAATTCCCACCACCTTAGACCGGCAGCGCCACCTCCGATGACCACCATATTCACACCTTAAACTCCTCATCTCTTCCACAATCCCAATCCACAAGCAACTTCATTCGAACACACTCAGAATCCCTCGAATCTGAGGTTGAAGTCACAAACCCTAGCACCGCCCTCATTTCCTCCGGTGGCGGCGCCACTTCTGTTCACCACCAAATTGACACCATAGAACCTCCATGACCCCCTTGTACCAAATCCACACTCCGTTCCCCTCGAATTTTTCTACAACATCTCGAATCTTAAGTCTAAGGTTCGAGCCCCAGAAGCCAAAGCCAAAGTTGCGCATGCAACAGTGTTTTCCCAGGTTTTATGAGTGTTCCGGGCCAGTTCTACCAAGGAATAGCCTTATTCGACGAAGAACAAGTAGTTGACGATATTCGAGGTTTAAATCGGAAAGTCAGTCGAAGGGTCGAGCCCGAGTTGGTGAGTTTCTTTCTTTCCTTTCGTTTACGCTTGTGATTCCTTCATCTTTCTTTCCTCTTATCTTCTTCTCTTTCCCTCCGGTTAATTAAAATAAAATTGAACGAGTTTTCTAGCTGAGATCGAGTACTGTCTGTTTTGTTCCGTCTCAGTTTTCCGTTCCAAGTTGGTTCTGTGATTTTTGTTTGGTCGGTCTAGTTCTTTTGTTGACATCACAATTAATTTCTGATTTCATTTTGTTTGTTTAGCCCTGTTAGTTTAATTAGGATTATATGACAATTTAGTCCCTTAGCTTAGGTTTTAAGTTTTCAGAAAGTTGTTTTAGTCATTTTCCTGCTGTTTGCCATAGTCTGCTCAACCTGGGTTCATTTCATTTGGGTTCTGAATTCATTTATAAACCATTCTAAAGAGTTCGAATGGATTTTTCGAGCACAGGTATGGTTTGATCATTGAGTCATTTGACCCATGACCCATTTGAGGTCCCAAGGGTAATAAACAGGGTTGTTAAGGGTAATATGGGTAGTATAGGTAAGGGAATCTTTTGTAACAACCTAAGGAAACTTCTAGGAAGCTAGAGTAGGGGCTAATATGAAAATATGAGTTTTAAGCTAAGGGTATTTGAGCAGAAACGAAAATATCAAAAGGTTAAAAATGCAAATCTGAATTCCTTTTATGCTACCCTAATAGTTTGCCTATAAAGGCATCCTAACTTGATACTCAAGGCATATTTTGGGGGGAGGGCTAAAAAACATATAGAAAAGAAACGGCTAAAAGAGAAAAACTACTGCTCCATTGAAATTCGTCGGGGCACTTTGAAGCTTTCCCTGTTTTGAACCAAAATCTCTGGTTTATATTGAGTTGGAAATGGTTTAAGTATTCCCGTGGTTAGCGTATGGAGTTATTTTAAAGTTCCTGGGGTTGTCTTTTGGGTTTTAAACATGGCATTCAAGCTTGGTTTCAGTTGATTTCTGCTGTTGGATACTGTTTTGCTGTTGCTGATTCCCTGCTTTCTGCTTATTTTGTTTTACTCAGGAACTTCTTCATACCATTTGCTAACAAATGAGGTGCTACAAGTTAGAACCAGACTGAATCTGTACATAAAGTTGGAGATCTAAGCTGGAATTTGAATAGAAATCATGTTTAAATGTTAAATTCTATTAGCTTTTGCATTTTACACCTTTAATTTCCCTGTTATGAAGTAGATTGTCATCTTCTCTTTCGAATATGTTAAGTCGTTCATCCATGCTCAATGACTTGGGTTTGTTTTTGGTCATTTAGAAAGAACATTTGGATTCTGGCTATGTAAATGGACTGTTAAACATTTTACAAGGATTCACTGCCTGAATATCTTAGTTTGTTTGTTTCTCTGTAGTTTGGAACTAGGATCTAATATGAAGAAGTTTTGGTACTGAATTTGGTATAGCATGCTTTGAATCTGGATTTTCGAAATTGTGGTGTTAGAGGGTTTAATTAAATGCATGTTCATATTTGTTTCAGTTAAACTCGAAGCTAGTTTGTGCTTTGGTATTCATTACTGTCCAGCTTGCTGAAATAAGAAGTATAGGACGAGGTACCATATCTCAATTGGAATTCATGTTAAGGATTGTTTCGTTAGTCCTGAAATCCATACCATACAATACTGTTTGTTTAAAAGTCAAGGGAGAGTATTAATTTCTGGGTAACAAGGTGATAATGAATAAGTCTCATAGGATAATACCCTCATTACAAGTTTGGTTTTGACATCAAAATGCATTTTGATCATGCTTAAGGATAATCAATTCTAGTCTAGCATTTCTGGAATATTTTGAAGCAATATGGTTATGATTGTGACGGGAATAATTTGGATCCCTAAATTGGACTATAGCGTGTGGCTCAATAATTCTAAGGGGTACATTGATGCGTCTGGTTCTATGATTTGGGCCTTTGTGGATTTTGGATCATAAGTCCACTTGAGTTGAAGTTGCCAGCTCCATCAATCGGGCCAGTGCAAGTGGCCACAAGAATTTAAGCTGGGATAGCTCCCATCGTGCTGTTGGGCTCGCCCTGGGCCCAAAGGAAGCAGCTTTTGCCCTTTAAAACGTTAGTTCGCTTAAGAGATGAATTGAACCCCACTTGTTTTAAAATTAGCATTCTCTTGTAAGCTATGTAGGGAATTTCTAATTGACTTTGAGACCTTTCAAGTAGAATAAATTGAGGTACGCTGTGCCAAACAAAAATTAAAACTCACGGCCCTCTACTAATTTCGTATGATTTAGATGTAAAAATGAGAAGTTATCGTAGTTTGCTTTACGCATGTTTAACAAATTATCATGGTCGTGGACACGTTCTCGTGATATGATTATGATTATAAAAACAAAATCGGAGTATGCGTTCGCGCAACTTTGGCTAAACTTTCTTAATAATAATAATGCATTATTAATTGTGAACACGTTCACGTGACATGATTTTTGACGCGCCAAACAGATGGGTACACGTACGCGTGACTCATTTCGAGATAATTTTTCTTTATTAATGCGCTGTAAAAGGTAAAAGCACATAGATTCCGAAATCAGTAATTAGACAATTTAGTCAAGTAAAGTATAATCAAAGCGACCGTGCTAGAACCACGGAGCTCGGGAGTGCCTAACACCTTCTCCCGGGTTAACAGAATTCCTTACATGGATTTCTGGTTCACGGACTGTTAAACAGAGTCAAGCTTTTCCTCGATTCGGGATTCAACCGGTGACTTGGGACACCATATATCTCCCAAGTGGCGACTCTGATTCTTTTGACAATAAATCACGTTTCGATTGTCCTTTAATTGGAAAAACTCCCTTTATACACCCCTCTCGGGGGTGTAGTTAAAAAGGAGGTGTGACAGTGATACTGTATGTATAATTGGGGTAGCATTGCTAAACAAATCAGTTTCAGTAATAAACATGCATGATTTCATAAAACATAACATAAGTATATAATTAAAATAGCCTTTTAGATGGACCGATGACTGCGACGTAGCTCAGGACATTGGAACCTATCTTGCTACGAAATTTTGAGGGTCCTCCTCAAAATTCTGCCCTAGTTTGATGGGTTGACGTTTCTGACTATTGCTCGGCCGAAATTACTTCAGAATTTTGAGGGTCCTCCTCAAAATTCTGCCATAGTTTCCAATTGTGGGGGAAATGAAATTTTTATTGAATTATGACCAAACCCATAGGGATGCCTACGTATCCCCTCTTAAACGAGAATCAGGTAAGGTGTAGTTCAATATACATCATATATGAAAGCATAGAGATTACACATAGTAACAGTTGACTGCATCTGAATTGATCGGCTTCGACCAGACTTCTCCGTCCATTTCTGCAAATTTGAGGGCTCCTCCTGTCAGAACCCAGTGAACCATGTATGGACCCTACCAGTTGGGAGCGAACTTCCCTTTGGCTTCATCTTGTTACGGAAAAATTTTCTTTAGCACCAGCTGCCGCGGTGTGAACTGTCTTGGCTTGACTCTCTTGTTGAAGGCTTTAGACATTCTGTTCTGATAGAGTTGACCATGGCAAACTGCATTCATTCTCTTTCCGTATATAAGGGCTAGTTGCTCATAACGACTTTTTACCCACTACGCGTCATCGAGCTCAGCTTCTTGTATGATCCTTAGGGGAGGAATTTCTACCTCAGTGGGGATGACAGCCTCCGTACCATAAACCAGTATATAGGGGGTCGTCCCGATTGATGTGCGGACTATGGTGTGATACCCCAATAGAGCAAATGATAACTTTTCGTGCCACTGTTTATGCTTCTCTATCATTTTCCTCAATATCTTCTTGATATTCTTGTTGGCGGCTTCTACAGCTCCATTCATTTGAGGCCTATAGAATGTGAAATTCTTGTGTCTGATCTTGAAAGTTTCACACATAGCTTTCATCAACTTGCTATTGAGGTTGGAGCCATTATCAGTAATGATTGACTCTAGAATCCCGAATCGGCAAATAATGCAGTCGCGGACAAAGTCTGTCACGACTTTCTTAGTTACTGCTCTGTAAGATGCTACTTCAACCCATTTGGTAAAATAGTCGATGGTTACCAGGATAAACCGGTGTTCGTTAGAAGCGGCGGGCTCGATTGATCCAGTAATATCCATTCCCCAGGCGGCGAATGACCATGGTGATCTTGTTGTGTTAAACTCGTTTAGGGTTACCTTTATCATGTCTGCATGTATCTGACAGTCGTGGCATTTTTGGACATACTGGATGCAGTCTGTTTTCATGGTCATCCAAAAGTAACCTGCTTGGAGTATCTTCTTTGCTAAGACAAAACCGTTCATATGTGGACCGCAAGTCCCAGAATGAATTTCCTCTAGTAACTTGGATGCTTCCTTTGCGTCGACACACCTTAGTAATCCCAATTGGGAGTCCTCCTATACAAAATTCCTCCGTTGTGAAAGAAATTGTGGGACAACCTCCGAAGTGTGCGTAACTGAGTAGGATTTGGAAGATCGGGGTACTCTCCTTTTACCAAATATTCCTTGATATCATGAAACCAAGGCTTTCCGTCTACTCCTTCTTCAACATGGGCACAGTAAGTTGTCTGATCATTGATCTTTACTGGAATGGGATCAATGAAATTCTTGTCCGGATGTTGTATCATAGCTGACAGGGTAGCCAATGCATCGACAAACTTATTCTAAACTTTGGGAACATGTTGGAACTCTGTCTTCGTGAACCTCTTTCTCAATTCCTGTACATGATACAGATACGGGAGTATCTTGGAGTTCTTGGCTGCCCATTCTTCTCGTACAAGATGTATATGCAAGTTTGGTTCTCTAATTACTTGTAGCTCTTGAACATTCATGTCAATGACCATTTTGAGTCCTAAGATGCAGGCTTCATATTCGGCCATGTTGTTGGTGCACAGGAACTTGAGTTTGGCAGACACCGGATAATACTGACCGGTTTCTGATACTGGGACTGCTCCACTGCCAACTCCTTTGAAATTCGCTGCTCCATCTCAAAACATTCTCTAACCGTCATAGGGTTCTACAATGTCTTCTCCTAAGAATGATACCTCTTCATCAGGAATGTACGTTTTCAGGGGTTCATATTCTCCATCCACGGGATTCTCAACAAGGTGGTCTTCCAGTGCTTGTCCCCTGACCGCTTTCTGAGTTACGTAGACAATGTCGAACTCACTCAACAGGATTTGCCACTTGGCTAGCTTGCCAGTGGGCATGGGCTTCTGAAAGATGTACTTAAAAGGATCCATCCTTGATATGAGATATGTAGTATAGGCACAGAAGTAATGTCTCAACTACTAAGCTACCCAGGTCAAAGCACAATAGGTGCGTTCCATTAGAGAATACTGAGCCTCGTACGGGGTGAACTTCTTACTAAGATAATAGATGGCCTGCTCCTTCCTCCCCGTTTCATCATGCTGCCCCAAATCGCAACTGAAAGCTCCATCCAATAGTACATGGTAGAGTAATAAGGGTCTACCTGGCTCGGGCAGGACCAAGACTGGTGGTGGTGACAAGTACTCCTTGATTCTATCAAAGGCCATTTGGCAGTCATTAGTCCATTTGGTAGCGGCGTCCTTCTTTAACATCTTAAAGATTGGCTCACAGATAACTGTAGACTGTGTTATGAACCGGCTGATGTAGTTGAGTCTCCCCAAGAAACTCACCACATCCTTCTTATTCTTTGGTAGTGGTAGTTCTTGAATAGCTTTGGCAATGGTAGTTCTTGAATAGCTTTGACGGATCCAGTTCTATCCCTCGGTGGCTCACAATAAACCCAAACAATTTACCAGCGGGAACCCCAAATACGCACTTCGGGGGATTCAGTTTCAGGTTGTACCTTCGTAATCTATTGAAGAATTTCCTCAAATCCTCCATGTGATTAGTGGCCTTTTTGGACTTGATGATGACATCATCTACATATACCTCAATCTCCTTGTGTATCATGTCATGGAAAATGGTAGTCATGGCCTTCATGTAGGTGGCCCCTGCATTTTTCAGGCCGAGCGACATCATCTTGTAACAGTACATTCCCCGCGGCATAATGAAAACCGTTTTCTCAGCATCTTCTTTATTCATCCAGATCTGATGATAACCAACGAAACAATACACGAATGACTACAGCTCATGCTCGGCACAATTGTCAATCAGGATGTGTATATTTGGCAAAGGGAAGTCATCTTTCGGACTGGCCCGGTTGAGATACCGGTAGTCGACACAGACTCTGACCTTCCCATCCTTCTTTGGCACTAGCACGATGTTGGCTAACCATGTCGGGTATTCTACTACTCTGAGAACCTTAGCTTCGACTTGCTTAGTGACTTCCTCATTGATTTTCAAACTCATATCAGGCTTGAACTTTCTGAGCTTTTGCTTTACCGGCAGACATGTCGGGTCGGTCGACAGTTTGTGAGCCACAATAGACGTACTCAGACCAGTCAGGTCATCATACGACCAGGCGAATATGTCCTCATATTCCTTTAGAAATTTGGCATATTCTTCCTTTTCTGATAGCGATATATGAACGTTGATTCGTGTTTCCTTGACGTTCTTTGCATCTCCCTGGTTAACAATTTCGGTCTCGTCCAAGTTGGACTTAGGTATGTTTTTGAAATTCTCAACTTCTCTAACAATCTCATCAGGTTTGTCATCTTCCTCTGAATCAATGTATGTTTGTTGCATTGTCTCATTGCATGTCACAGTCATTGATTCATCAAGATAATTAATAGTAATGATGCATAAGTAAAGTAATGAGAGAAAACGATAATGAGTGTTGATTCATAAAAAAGTCAAATGCTTTGATAAATTGCATAACTGTTTCAAACATTGAAGATCTTATTGCGGGAATTGAAAATGCAAAAAGAAAATCATTTTGTAAATAAAACAGTAAATGATGCTTGTTTTATCCTTGCTACCCCGAGGCTCGTCGGGATCTGGTTGTCCTGATGGTCCAATTGTTGAGGCATGCCCCTTTTCTCACAGCCTGTATGGAATGTCCTTCCTCCCCTTCCTTCTTGAGAACAACACAATAGTCCATATCATTGTCTTCTAGGAACAAGTTCTTCACCACTGCAAGTGCTTCTTCTTTGTCTGACCCATAAACAATGTCAGCCTATTGGAAAGTCTGCTCCAGATGCGGTATTGGCTGCTCTAGCGGATAATAAGGACCATTCCATGGTGGAGACCAGTTGTTGAATTCTTCCCAGGTGTAATCATATCCCAAACCAAAGGTAGTGCCATGTTTCTTGAGTTTTATGGGCTTAGCGATTCCTTGGAGGTTCTTGCCGAGCCCCTTGCCAGGTTCGTACCCACTCTAATTCAGTATACTCTCGATTTTGTTATCCCACCATTTGTCTTTATCTACAGCATTTACCCGTTTAATGTGATGGTAAGTCTCTCCACATAGCTTCATTCCTCCCTCGATCGCCGAAATGGTCTAGCAACTGTATATAGGGTTGCTACCGTCGCCGTGAATGATCACTGTGAGCACGTGATTTTTGCTTCACACGACAATCGCTCCAAAAAGAAATAAAAAATATATAATTGGCCCCGCTGTACAATTTCGAATTTCTGTGCGGCACCTTGTGGGTTTATTTGTGATTTTGGCCCATTCTTATTTATTTACTTTATTAAAATAAAATTCAAAAAAAATATATATGTGTCCTGCGTAATTCAAACCGTAATTCGGTCGTTAAATAGAAAATCGTGAACAGGCATTTTTCGTCCGTGATTTTGTTTGGTTTGACTTTACCGGTTTTGAAATACTTTAGTATGTGCGCAAATAATTATATTTGAGTGTGTATTTAATTTTAATTTGATTTTTTTGGCTTAGTTTTGTTTTAAAATAAATAAGAAAAGAAATAAAAATAAAAAAAAAATAAAAAAAAAAGAGAAAGAAAAGGCCCTTCCGGACTTGGGCCAATTTGTTAAAATTGGCCCAACGAACTCAGCCCAAGTCACCAGTCCAAACAGCCCACCCCCGCCATGAAACGACGTAGTTTAACACCAAAGCTACGTCGTTTCGATGCCAACCCATCACAACCGTTCAAACCAAGCCGATCCAACGGTCCAAGATCAATCCCCATAACCCACCAATAAACCCGACCCGTCTCACCCGGACCGACCCTAACCCTTCACCCTTGGAACGACATCGTTCCCTGTTAGCCGAAGGATCCTGGCCCTTCATCTCGTCTCATCCAACGGCCAGGATCCACTTGCCCACTAACTATATAAGTACATAACACTACCCTACCCCCCTATCCAATACCCCAGCTGCTTCGTCTCCCCAAACGAACAGCCCTAAACCCTAGCCGCCTCAGCATACTTCCGCCATGAAAGCCGGCGGCATGGACGCCGGTGACCTTCCCTTGAACACCATAGGACCCCCAGGCCATCCTGAACCCAAATCTACCAACCCCATGTTTCGAATCACCCCCCAGGTCCTCGAATCTTCATTCGAAGATTCGAGTCAAAACTCGATCTGACCCAACCAATCCCAGTTTTGTACCAGATACTCCCCAGACCCCCCTCGTGACCGAACCATACTTGGTTTGGTCCGAATCTGACCAGGGAAGCATGAATCCCAGATCTGAGTTCTGAGAACTTTGTAGTTCTTCATCGCTGGCCCATGCCAGTCCGAGCCAAAGAGATTAAGGTTTAATGGACCTTAATCGAAGTGTTTCTCATCTGAGAAACACTTCGATTAAAGTTCGTTCAGCCTTAAGAAAGGTCTGTCCAAATCCGGGTTCAAACTTTTTTAACTTTTCAAGTTTAAGGTGAGTCTGCTTTCTTTCCTTTATTTGCTTTAGTCCGTATGATTTGTTTTAAAAGACTGTTCATATTTGTTCTAATTTTATCTACTTTTGTTTGTCCACTTTGTTTGAACCTCTGTGTTTGTCTGAATCCCTCCCCTCCTATTCTGTTAAGGCATGTGTATTGGTGGTATTCCGAATTTGTACTGACTAAATCCTCAAAGTACAATTCTGTTTTAATCAGTATAAGTTGAGTCATGTGTCCCATACTTCTGAATGTCTGATTTTTGGCTACGATTGTGTATGTTAATACTAATATAGTCGAGTCGACATGTGTCGTCAATTAATTTCAACTGTCTGAGCGTAGTAAATCGATTTGCTTCTGTTGAACATTTGTTGAAAACAATTAAGAACCAAGTCCAGTTACTTATAGCTGTTAATATGATTTCAGAAAAGGCTTGGTCTGTTAATTGAAATCTGAGTCGATGGCATGTGCACTTGTGCACAGCATGTGCATTGTGCACAGCCTGTTTCCTTCTTAAAAGGGGCTTTCAAATTTAAAATGTGTTGACAGCATATGCTGTCAGATAGATTCTGCTGCCCATGCTTGCTTTTAGTTAATAAAATGGGAAAGTTTAAGCCTGCCAGGGGAAGGATGGGGTTTAATACTTAATTAGCTAAAGTGGAACTGAAAATGGAAGGCACATGGGAGGGACTGGGGTATTCTGAAAAAAAAGGGCTGTTAAAAAAGATAGTTTTGAGACTTATAAAAGGGGGGACAGGAGGACCATCTAAAAAAGGAACAGACAGGGATATAGAGAGGAGGATATACACACTGGACCTTGAGGGCTGTAAAAGAAAAAATAAACACACAGTGAGGATTTTCTGGGGAAAGAGAGCTGAAGAGGAAAATAGATACACTGTGAGGAGGAGCATAAAAAAGATAGAGAGAATCAGAACTAAGAAAGAAAATACACACACTGTGAGGAGTGTTGAAAGAGAAAGCTTGGAAGACATACAAAGAGATACAGAAATTATACAATCTACAATCGGGAATTGTTTCCTCCTATTTGTTATTTGGATTTTCAGTCGTTTAACTCGCTGAAATCCATTCTGATTGTTTGAAGTTCCAGCTGTGTCTATTTAGTCAAGTGTTTTCCATTGGTTCACTATTGGTTTGGTCTGCTTGGAGTTCTTGATTCTACTTCACTGGGTTGTGCTCTCGTTTGGCTATTTCTTTCTATTGGCCATAGCTGCATTTCTGCACTTGAGCCCTTTTTCTGCTGCTCGTTTTGTTCTGCTGCTGCTCTGTCCTGTTGCTATTGCTAGTCCTGTTTATTTTGCTGCTGATCTCAACATCTTCTTCTTTTTCTCCTGTGCACATTCAGCATTTCCAGGTACACATTTCAGGCCCATATTGATGTAATTGAAACAGCTTGAAAGCATGAAATGAAAAGGTTGAAGAAGTTCAGAATCATTTGTTGTAATATTCATGGCATATTAAGGGGCCTGTGTAGTTGTTAGTTCCCAGTTCAATAGTACGAAAATGTATTGTTAACTAATACACTTCTGAGTTTGGTCCTTCAGGTTTTAGTTCGTAGCTATTTGTTAATACAAAGTATGGATACTCCAAACTTACACTATGCTGACTTGTTTCATTTTAGTCTTTGCTGGGTCTCGTTAGGCAGTACATAATATCATGTTCAAATCCCATTAGTAACAACGCCCAGTAGTTAATTCCTTCATTTCAGCCCCAATAAGTCTAGTAAAATTCAATTCAAGAAACGTTTGGACACAAGTATAATATTGGGTCAATCTCGAATGTAATTTCTTTGTCCAATTAAAGTATGTTTCATAAGTTATGGCATCCTTCCGCTTTGTAAATAATCAATCAGAAATCGATAAGAGTCCGGATTAGACAAAAGCATATAGTTAATTTAGCATTTTTCTTCTCTTTTAGTTTTTTTTTGACGCAAATATATAAAAATGTAGCCACTTTAGGATACCCTTTTCTAAAATAGAGACAAGCCTCGCCAAATAAAGGTGCAAAATTGCGGGGCCCTCAATAAATAACCCTGATAATTATCTAGAATTCAGGATGGGCCATTTAATAAATTTCATGGCCTTCTACAAAGATAATAGCGCGTTAGACTCTGTTGGCGCGGTTTAATTAAATCACATTCTTAGATTCGGGTGCACATTGATGTGACCCAAATCCAAATCTCAATGAAGTCCAAATGTGTCGACAATCACGGGTGCATTGATTGTGACGTGGTTCGAGACGCATTTTCACGACGTTGCAATTCTGTAAAATAATTGATAATAGTAAAAGCAATTGAAACTTAATAAAAGCACATAGGTCACAACATGTATTTAAATCGGATATTTAGCCATTATAACAATTTAAGCGACCGTGCTAGAACCACGGGATCCGAGGGTGCCTAACACCTTCCCTCGGGTCAACAGAATTCCTTACTTAGAATTTCTGGTTCGCAGACTTCATTTGGAAAAGTCGAAAATTTCCTCGATTTGGGATTCAAGATAAACCGGTGACTTGGGACACCAAAAACCAAACCTTTCCCAGGTGGCGACTCTGAATTAAATAAATAATCCCATTTCGAATATTGTCACTTAAATTGGAAAAACTCCACCCGCGCATCTAACCCTTCGGGGCAGGGCGCGCAAAAAGGAGGTGTGACAGCTCTGGCGACTCTGCTGGGGAAAAGTGGACCCAGAACCACTGGTTCAGGGTTCAAGAATTCGAGCTTAGAATAATTGTTATATTTGGCTTTATTATCTGATCTTTATTACATGTTTTTGCATAATGCTGTCTTTTACCGCTTTGATATTATCTGAACTGTATATAAACTGTGCCGAAACCCTTCTCTTCTTACCTCCGGGGAGAAGCTCGCTGGTCGAGACTCCCTATTCTGTTAATGCCAATACCTAAAATAAGAAAGAGGACGGACAAGTTACAAAGCCGGACGATCTCGCGGGTCCCCGGTACGTAGCCCCTCCTCGACTCGAGTTGGTCCGCTCGGGTACACAGTCTAGAACAAATACCAAGGTTTAAACCTAGTATAACGAAACTTCATGCCGGATCCCTAGTAGGAACGTTTATTTGCATCATGATGCACTTGACTTAGGGGGCTCAACACAGGGGTTGGGTCCGTCTAGGACAGGCAACCTGAATTGAAAAGACCACCCTGCTGCATCCTATTTGTTTTGTGCATTTATTTGCTTCGGTTCCGCATGCTGACCGGTTTCTAAAAAAAGAGGAAAATAGCAACGTGGAAGGATAATTACTTATTTTGGAAAAATAAAACCAATGTTCAAGTATTATCAAAACCTCACCGGAATTGTTCTAAAAAAAAAGAAAAAGAAAGAATAAAAACAAAATTTGTCTTCTTAGTTTAAATTATTAAAAAAGGGGGGTATATATAAAATAAAAAAAAAATTCTTTCGCTTTCAAAATAAAAAAAAAAGAAATGGTATTTATTTTTAAAAGTAAAAAAAATGGAAAACTCATAATTCAAAAAAATTTTCTCTTGTAATACCCTTTTTATAAATTCAGACTGATAGTCCAAATATTGCAAAAAAAAATTATTTTTTCTTTAGTCTTTATCTTTCTTCAAGAATAATAAAAAAAAATACTTATTTCTGATTGTTAGGTTTATTTAATTTTCTCTATTCGCAGTATCCCCGAACTACGCCGGTTTGATTCTCACCGGATGTGAGATACGTAGGCAACCCTCGTCGGGTTCAACCCCCATTTTGCTAAAATAGCCAAAATCAAAAAAAATATGTTTCAAATTTTTTAAAGAGTCATAAATAAGTCAGGTGATGCTGTTTTTGACATGAATAGCCGAATGTTCTCGAAAGGGACGCCGGAAGGTTGACTTTGCATAAATAGCCACTTTTGGGTTTTCATTAGCATTTTTAGACCCACACAGCCTTAAAATCTTCTTCCCCGAAGTGCTTAAAGGCCGTGTTCAAAGCTTGGTCCCCTCTGTAAAATATTTTGAGTCAGTCATTTTTGTTAAAATCACCTTAATAAATGTGCAGGATGAGCACGATGCAAAATGAACATTTTTCAATAATGACCAAAATCCCTATCAAGTTACGGCTATGGTGGAATGATCTAGGTGTTGAAGGGCAAAATGAGGTTAAGAAAAATCTGAAAGGTCTTGTGGGTTTGTTGGAAATCCAGCCTCGGGGAGATATCATAAGAGCTTTGGTTACCTATTGGGACCCGGCGCACAATGTTTTCCATTTCTCTGATTTTGAGCTCACCCCAACTTTAGAAGAAATGGCCGGATACATCGGGAATACTGAACTTCCGCTGAGGGAAAAATACTTGGTCGCCCCAAGAGTCGTCACAGTACATCGGTTCCTGGATTCATTGAAAATACCTAGAACAGTCCACAACCCGGATCTAGCAGCCGGATTCTGTACTCCATGCTTCATATATGATAGATACGGTCACGAGGGGGGATTCAATAATCCAATCAACAAACTGTGCAGCAAAGGAGTTCGTCAGAAGTGGGACGAGCACAGACGGGTGGCGTTCATGATAACGTTTCTGGGACTTCTGGTATTTCCCAGGAAAGATGGAAACATTGATTTGAAGATATCGGGGGTCGTCAGCACTTTACTCACGCAAAGTGACAGTACTCTCGCGCCTATGGTGGTATCCGACATCTTTCGAGCTCTCACAGCTTGTAAAGCTGGGGGAAATTTCTTCGAAGGTTGTAACTTGCTCCTGCAGATATGGATGACCGAGCACCTTTGCCATCATTCCGAGATTTTGAGCCGTGGTTCCCCGGATAAGACCCGCATAGAAGAATCTTACACAAGAGCCAAAGAGATCAGTTTGCCCGAAGGAGTCCTGGCTTGGACCTCGTTCTTTCAAGCTCTTACTGCCAGCCAAATACAATGGAAGTTGGGATGGTTGCCCGTTGATGAGGTCTTATATATGTCAGCGACTAAAACTCATTTCTTGCTAATGGGGCTTAAGAGCATTCAACCTTACGCACCCGGCCGAGTTTTAAGACAGTTCGGAAAATGCCAGACAGTACCTCGTGAGGAAGATCTAAGCACTCAAGCAATCGAGATAAGTCCTAACGGACAGTTCCCAGAAGCAAAGATTCGCCAAATCTGGAATGAGGGTCAATATTTGAAATCAGATACTTGCGTGCGGGATCAAGCCAAAGGAGAAACGGCACCAGGTTACCTTGCATGGTACAGAAGGGAACTCGAGCACGAAAGGCCAGCTAAGAGACCCCACATCCGGAATTTTACCGAATCATCACAAAAGCAGTGGGATTGGTTAGCAAAAGAAAGAGGCTATTGCACCGAAATCAGCGGGTTAAAGCAACAAGTGGAAAAATTGAAATATGAACACAACGTGCAAGTTGCTACCGATCTGGGAGAACGGAACAGATTGATTCAAGAAAATGAAATGCTCAGAGCCCAGATCAAACAGATAAGGTGGGATGCAGATAGACAACCAAGGCGTCGATCGGACGAGCAGCTGATAAAAGGGCTAAAAGGTGAAATCAGGGAATGGCGAGATGGTTTGGAGAAATCTGAAAACATCATAGCAGAGCTCAAGGCACAGTGGGATACAAGAGCAGATAAGCATCGCAGACACCTGAATCAATTGGAAGGCGACCACGAGAAGACTATTGCTAAAATAAAGAGAGAGATGGCAGCACTTGAAATCAAAGCAGCTAGTCAAGCCAAGGATTTCCAAATGGAAAGCAGATACTGGTATGACACAATAGCCCATATGAAATTGGAAGTACGGCGATTGAAGCATCAACACATGCAAGATGTTCAAGTCTTCAAGATATGCAGCGATCAGATAAAGCACCTGCTTGTAGAGAAGAAGCAAACCAGAGATAGGATCAAAGCCGTTGCCCACGCCATCACCAGACGATGTCTACGATGTGAGAACATGTCTAGTGTTACCTTCCTCTCGGCAGTAATGGTTTATGTCAAGCAGACTATGCACGAGCTAGAGCAACTTGAGAGGGATCTCACGCCTAGGACCGCGGCGAGGCCGAACGACGCCCCGCGGAAACCAATTTTTAAAACCATAATGCATTCATAGGTCAAATCTGTATCTTAGCATCTTCTGCCTGTTTTTTTTCATCAGGGTGATTTTTAGTCTATTTTTTGAGTCTAGGTTTATTTTCAAAGTTTGCTTTTTCTTTTGCAAAATGTAGTTTGTAATAGACTGCTTCAATAATAAAGAATTTGCTTCTTTCATGCTCATTTGTGTTTTCGAACTACGTAATGATCTGATTCACGTGAGTATCGTGATACGTAGGCAATCCTCATCGGATCCGATCGCATTTTATTTTGCTACAAAAAAATATAAAAGAAAAATAAATGAAAATAAAATAAAAGAAAAAAAAACAAAAGAAAAAATAAGAGGAAAATACCGGAATGACGCGTGCTCTCGTAGCAGACATATAGTAATCCACTTAACTGTATAGGTGCATCATGCCCAACGTGAGATTAACTATCTGTTATTTGCTGCAAATTAACCGTGCGCTTGTCATTGAGCATGTCTCCAGGGTTTTTGAAAAGACGGTTGGTTTGGTGAAAGTCTGGCCTCGCACTCATACTTCACGAGGTCAAGGAGAGGTGTTCAACTACCTATTTTTAGGACCAGAAACAGTACTCACACCTACTTCACCAGGTCAAAAGGAAGTGTGGAAATGTCTTCGGAAATTCCATTGCAAACAGTCCCCGTCTCTGAGGAGAGCTCAATCTCAGCCGTCCTCACGCCTGAATCCGCAACTGCAGAAGAAAATAGAATCCTGCGGCTCCGCATGTTGGAAATGCTGGATGATTGGAACAATGGGAAAGAGCCGCCAAGTGTCGTCCCCGGATTCCCTGAATTATTCTCCAGGTCAGGTGGGACTTCTAATGACCCCATAAATTACCCTGCTACCCCATTCGGGTACCCAGCCAACTCCGTTTTCTCCGCCGGATCACCTTCTGAGCCTCATCCCCGAATGTCGGCCACCGATGCAAGCATGAATATCTTTACTGCATCGCCTTGCCCGGCTACGGCACAGCCTGCCACATACAAGCCAAGCTTCGACTCATCCTCTTTTACATTCCAAGCACCATCGTTCTCAATGGAACCAACCAGGTTCGCTACCAACAATAATCCTCTACCGCCTCAGTGCGAACTCGCACCGGGATAGGATCAGAACCCCAGGATTGCAGAACAAAATGAGATTGCTAAGAGAATGAGAAGCCTTGAACAAAGTTTGAAGAATATGCAAGGGTTGAGTGGACAAAAGAGCGTCTCTTACGCCGACCTGTGCATGTTCCCTCACGTGCACCTGCCAACGGGTTTCAAGACCCCCAAATTCGAGAAATATGATGGGCACGGTGACCCCATTGCACATCTTAAGAAATACTGCAACCAATTGCGGGGAGCCGGCGGAAAAGAAGAACTGCTCATGGCATATTTTGGGGAAAGCTTAGTAGGGATAGCTTCGGAATGGTATATGGATCAGGAAATGTCCCGATGGCATATATGGGATGATCTCGCCAGAGATTTTGTAAAGCAATTCCAGTATAACATCGACATTGCGCCAGACCGAAACTCTCTGTCGAATTTGAAGAAGAAGCCTTCGGAAAGTTTTAGAGAGTATGCTATTAAGTGGCGTGAACAGGCGTCGAGAGTGAAGCCTCCCATGGATGAAGTGGAAATGGTCACTACCTTTCTCCAGGCTCAAGAGTCTGACTATTTCCAAAACATGATGTCGGCCATGGGTAAGCCATTCGCGGAAGCAATCAAGATAGGAGAGATGGTAGAGAATGGGTTGAAAACGGGTCGGATTCTGAGTCAAGCAGCCATAAGGGCAACCTCCCAGGCCGTCCAAAGCGGGTCGGGAGGAACGACAAGGGGGAAGAAGAAGGAAGAAACGGCTATGGCAGCCTCTGAAGCAAGGGAGTATCGTCATCCCAGGCCCCATTTTCCGGAAAGGGCCCCACAACACTACTACCCCCACTCAAATGTGGCATATGCTCATCAACCTTATATGGTCATGAATGCCCAACCTTATAACCATTCACCACAACAAGCCAACCGAGGCCCAGCTCCACCTCCCAGAAATCAGCCTCCTTACCGCAACCACTATAACCCACAACCCCCGCAAAATAACTACCGCCCCCAAGAGCCGCCTCGACGGCGGACTTTCACGCCCATTGGTGAACAATACTCCACATTGTTCCCTAAGCTAGTCCAGTTGGGTTTTTTGCAACCAATTCCCCAAACGAGGCAAAACCCGACATCTCCTTCTTACAAAGCCGGAGTCAGATGCGCCTATCATTCAGGGGCCGAAGGACATGATACAAACGACTGCTGGTCATTGAAAAGAGTGGTCGAAAATTTGATAGAGCAGGGGAAGATAGTGCTAAGGGACGAAGAGATCCCAAATGTAACTAACAATCCATTGCCCGCTCACAATAATGGGCCGCTGATCGGCATGATTTGTGAAGACAAAGAGTTCGACCCTGCCTTGAAAGCCATAATTGCCATTGTCGACACAGGGAGGAGGCCTGAAATAGACCAGAAATCAGAAAGGGGGAAGAGGCCAAGGCTGCAGAAAGCAAGCCTGAAAAGAAGGTGGAGAAGAAAGTAGTACCAGCAAAGGGTGGAGTTCTTTACGTACCGCGGGGTCAAGCCAAGAAGACGCAGAACTTCGGGATCAAAAAGGCAAAACCTATGTACGTGCCAAAAGGGGCCTATGTGGTCCGGGGGACGATTCAACCACCTCGGCTGAATGAGCCAGTGGTTATCGGACGCGTGCCACAAAAGCCAATGACCAACCCGTCCACAGTGCCGTGGAATTATCAAAAGACTTTGGTAACGTATAAAGGTAAGGAGGTCATGGAAGAACTTCCAGAAAATACTTTCGTTGGAGGGTACTCAAATACCCAAGAACTAAACAACGCCACACAAAGGCGTTTCCCTCCAAAGGAGCCTGTGAGTGTTGAAGAAGCGGAAGTGTTCTTCAAGCAGATGAAGATGCCGGATTACGAAGTGATAGACCAGCTGCGCAAGCACCCTGAGCAAGTGTCCATGCTGTCACTATTAATGAGGTCAACCGAGCATCAAAAGATCCTGCTGAAAACCCTGAATGAAGCATACGTACCGGTCAAAACCTCGGTGGAGCAACTAGAGCGGATGACAGAAAGATTCTTCGCCGTCAACCAAATCTCCTTCAGCAAGAACGATCTACCCCCGGAAGGAGCAGCACACAACAAGGCATTGCATTTAACAGTCAAATGTGAGGACTACTATGTCAAGCGGGTGATGCTGGATGGGGGATCAGGTGTTGACATCTGCCCGCTCTCCACGCTGCAAAGAATGGAAATTGAGACCGGAAGAATCCGACCCAACAACGTTTGCGTGAGAGCTTTCGATGGTATCAAGAGAGACACCATGGGAGAAATAGACCTGTTGCTGGTCATAGGACCAGTCGAATCTCGAGTCACTTTCCAAGTGATCGACATGGACACATCTTACAATTTCCTCCTTGGAAGGCCTTGGATCCATGCGACAGGAGCCGTGCCTTCTACTCTTCACCAGATGGTGAAGTTCGAGTATGAAGACCAAGAGATCGTGGTCCATGGAGAAGATGAACATGCCATTTATCGGGACCCATCTATCCCGTATCTTGAACCAAGAGAAGGGAGTGAGCATACGGTCTATCAAGCTTTCGAGGTGGTATTGGCAGAGCAGCACGAAGAGGGAGTACCTTGCCCCCAGCCTTTCTTGTCTAACGCTTTGGTTATGGTGGCCAAAGAGATGATCCGACACGGATTTAGGCCGGGGAAGGGGCTTGGACGAAATCTTCAGGGAACGACGGAACCCATTACTTTACCAGTCATCAAGAAACCTTTTGGACTAGGTTTCAAACCTACTCCAGCAGACGAAAAATGGGCAAAGAAAAGGAGAAATGAGGGCTGGAAGTTGCCTCAACCACTGCCGGATTTACATGCGACTTTTGTCAGGCCAGGGTACACTGAAGAAGAAGAAGATGAGGTCTTCACAGTTGAGGAAATCGAGGAAATATGTGGGGCAATGAGGGAAATGCTCTACGAGGTCCATATGGTTCAACCAGGCGAAGGCACGAGCACTGCTGAGATGATATACATGGGGCCAAACGCCAAGCTCCAAAACTGGGAGATCACGCCATTCCCAACTAGACGGAAGTCCGGGTAGACCTGTCCTGCCACCTTTCTTGTATCACAAGTTATCTCCGGGACATAACTTGAACGTTTTCTTCTTTTCATTTTTTGTTCCGAATTCCTAGTTGTAAACGTTGTTGTCTTCCAATTTTCCAAAGAAAATGAAAAAAAAAATCTTCATTGCTTTCCTTTCTTTCTTTCGTTCTGATTTTATTACTTTTCCTCTTATCTTCCTTTTCAGTCCTAATAATGCGGCTTTAAATATGACATGCTTGCGGACTTCACGCCCGGATCACAATGAGCTATTTAACTGCGAATTAATGGATCCAGAACCAGAATATGATGCGGAAGAGGCTTTTAGGGAGATAAACCGAGAGTTGGAATATTTCGAGAATAAACCTAAGCCAAATCTGAATGACACTGAACCGGTAAATTTAGGAACCCCGGAAGAAATCCGGGAGACCAAGATAAGCATTCACACGGACAAGAAAACGCGAGAGGCGATAATTCAACTTCTTCTTGAATTTAAAGACGTGTTTGCTTGGTCATATGATGACATGCCGGGACTAGGTGTCGATCTAGTGGTTCACAAATTGCCGATTCATCCTGATTGTCCTCCGGTTCAACAAAAGCAACGAAAGTTCAAAACCGAGGTCAGTGACAAAATTAAAGAGGAGATCACCAAGCAACTGAAAACAGGAGTGATCCGGGTAGTCCAATATACAACATGGTTGGCGAATGTGGTTCCAGTACCGAAAAAGGACGGGAAAACTCGAGTATGTGTAGATTACCGAGATCTGAACAGAGCAAGTCCTAAAGATAATTTCCCGCTGCCCAACATCCACATCCTCGTTGACAATTGCGCCAAGCACGAGATACAGTCTTTCGTAGATTGTTACGCTGGGTATCATCAGGTATTGATGGATGAAGAGGATGCCGAGAAAACTGCCTTCACCACGCCTTGGGGCACCTACTGTTATCAGGTCATGCCGTTTGGTTTAAAGAATGCTGGGGCTACTTATATGAGGGCCATGACCGCCATTTTCCATGACATGATGCATCAGGAAATAGAGGTGTACGTGGACGATGTAATAGTCAAGTCCAGGACACAGGATAATCACATCCAAGACTTGAGGAAATTCTTCGAGAGGCTAAGGAAGTATGACTTGAAGCTAAATCCAGCCAAATGCGCTTTCGGAGTTCCGTCGGGTAAACTTTTGGGTTTCATCGTAAGCAGGAGAGGTATCGAGCTAGATCCGACTAAGATAAAATCTATCAAAGATCTACCTCCCCCAAGAACGAAGAAAGACGTGATGAGTCTTTTGGGCAGACTGAACTACATCAGTCGGTTTATTGCCCAGCTGACAAGCACGTGCGAGCCCATATTCAAGTTGTTAAGAAAAGATGCGGCGATTAAGTGGACAACGGAGTGTCAAGAAGCCTTTGATAAAGTCAAAGAGTACCTTTCGAATCCCCCAGTCTTGGTCCCTCCCGAACCAGGGAAGCCACTTTTCTTGTATCTGACAGTCTTGGAGAACTCCTTTGGCTGCGTCCTGGGGCAACACGATGTGACCGGGAAAAGGGAACAAGCGATCTACTACCTGAGCAAGAAATTCACCAGCTACGAGGCCAAATACACTCTGTTGGAGAAGACATGTTGCGCTCTCACATGGGTTGCTCAAAAGCTGAGGCATTATCTCCAAGCCCACACTACATTCCTCATAAGCAGGTTGGATCCCTTGAAATATATATTTCAGAAACCAATGCCTACTGGGAGACTGGCTAAATGGCAAATCTTGCTTACGGAATTCGACATAGTTTATGTCACTCGCACGACAATGAAAGCCCAGGCGTTAGCAGATCATTTGGCCGAAAACCCGGTCGATGAGGAATACCAGCCATTGGATACCTATTTTCCAGATGAAGAGGTAAACACCGTAGAAGTGATCTCAGAGGAAGCTCATGTTTGGAAGATGTTCTTTGACGGAGCCGTGAATGCCAAGGGTATAGGGATTGGGGCAATTTTGATCTCACCTGCCGGTCAGCATTATCCCGCCACAGCTAGACTTCGTTTCTTCTGCACAAATAATACAGCTGAATATGAAGCCTGCATTATGGGCATACATATGGCAATCGATCAGGATGTCAAAGACTTACTGATTATGGGAGATTCTGACCTGATCATCCGGCAAGTTCAAGGCGAATGGGAAACTCGGGATGTCAAACTTATCCCATACCGACAACATGTGGAGGACCTCAGCAAGCGCTTTAACTCAATAGAATTCAGGTATATTCCGAGGTGTCACAATGAACTGGCAGATGCACTTGCTACTCTGGCTTCTATGCTACCCTACCCGGGCGACGCCCACGTCGATCCTTTGGAAATCCAAATCAAGGAAAGACACGGTTACTGCAGTGTAATCGAGGCGGGATCAAATACGCAGCCTTGGTACCATGACATCAAGAGATTCTTGAAGACACAAGAATACCCCGAGCATGCAACTAGAGATCAAAAGAGGACCATTAGGCGACATGCAAGTGGTTTCTTTTTGAGCAGTGAATTGTTATATAAGAGGACTCCGGACCTCAATCTCTTAAGATGTGTCGACATCGAGGAAGCGAGAAAGATCATGCACGAAGTACACGCAGGTGTGTGTGGACCTCACATGAACGGGTATGTCTTAGCGAAGAAGATCCTTAGAGCAGGTTATTACTGGATGACCATGGAAAAGGATTGCTTTAGCTTTGTCCGGAAGTGTCATCAGTGTCAGGTGCACGGTAATTTGATTCATGCACCTCCCACGGAACTGCATCCCATGTCCGCACCTTGGCCATTTGTCGCTTGGGGCATGGACGTCATTGGACCAATTGAACCAAAGGCTTCGAATGGACACAGGTTTATACTGGTTGCCATCGATTACTTCACAAAGTGGGTAGAGGCTGTCACTCTCAAGTCGGTCACCAAGAAAGCTGTAGTGGATTTTGTACACTCAAATCTTATCTGTCGCTTCGGTATTCCTGCGACTATCATTACAGATAATGCAGCAAACTTGAACAGTCACTTGATGGGAGACGTGTGCGAGCAATTCAAGATAACACACAGGAATTCCACTCCTTATCGGCCAAAAGCCAATGGTGCTGTAGAAGCTGCAAATAAAAACATCAAGAAGATTTTGAGGAAAACAATACAAAGTTCCCGACAGTGGCATGAGCAGTTACCTTTTGCGTTATTGGGGTATCGCACTACGGTGCGCACATCGGTGGGAGCGACTCCTTATCTTTTGGTTTATGGAACCGAGGCCGTAATACCGGCAGAGGTAGAGATTCCTTCACTTCGAATCATTGTCGAAGCAGAAATCGAGGACAGCGAGTGGGTTAAGACTCGACTGGAGCAATTGACGTTGATTGATGAAAAGCGGATGGCTGCAGTTTGTCACGGACAGTTATACCAACGAAGGATGGCCCGTGCTTACAACAAGAAAGTCCGACCTCGGAATTTCGAAGTAGGACAATTGGTACTGAGGCGTATTCTGCCGCATCATGAAGAAGCAAAAGGAAAGTTTGCCCCAAATTGGAAAGGCCCATACATCGTAAGGAAAATATTGCCAAGAGGAGCATTGTATTTAGGTGATATCGAAGGAAATGACCCTGACACAGCGGTGAATGCAGATGCAGTCAAGAGGTACTACGTCTAGATCACACTCCAAGTGGTCCTGACACGTTGAAAAGGGCGAAGGTGTTTATTCCCCACTACTCCCCAAACACTACCCAATTCTCGCTACCACCTTTTGAGCCGTTAAAAAAAAAAAAAAAAAAAAAAAAAATTGATTGAGGCCTGAACTACGTTTGACTTGATTCCGAAAGGATACGTAGGCAGCCTCTCCCTGAGGTTCAGTCACACCAACAACAAAATCCCATTCACCCTGAAATTGAAAACCGGGGCATGTCGGACACTTGAGAAGTTTAGTATCAGCTACCTCTCTTTACCAGGTACAAGCCTTCAAATCAATTACCAAAGATAGTGGGAAACCGATAAGCATCACAAATAGAAACCGGCATACCCCGAGTTGAGAGAAATAAAATGAGAGAGTCTCGGCGGTGAAAACCTTCGGGCACCACGAGGCGACGGGAGTAGAGAAACCAAAATGAGAGAGCTTGTTTAGTAAAAACTCGCAAAGAGTGCTATCAAGCGATGACAGGAAGAGAAATGAGAGAGGTCAGCCAGTGAAAACCCGCAAAGGGCGCTGTTGGCCGAAAAGGAATGACGCCACCCCAAGAAGGTCTCGGCAAAGTTCCACCAGTTTTGGAATCACAGATCTGTTCTGGTTCAGGAAAACGCAAGCTCTTAGAAGGTCAGACGTCCAGTCCAAAAGGCATGTCATGTCATTTAAAGCCAGCGTTATCTTCCTCAGATAAGTCTTTCTCGTCCCGAAAAGGGTATTCCTTTTCTGATTTATTTTCCCCTGCTTTGTTTCTTTTCGAATCCCTTTTTGCATTTTAACCCGGAGTTCAGGACGCACCGGAAAGGGCAGGTGGCATGGTTTGTTCGCACGGAATCCCGTCTCATGAAGGAAAGCACCTCATCTCGTTGATATGATTACCCAAGCATGATGAATCATGACGTTTGATGGTGTTCCGGAGTAAAGGAAAAGAGAGAAATCCTGAAATCTTCCCCAGCAAGTCCACCTTCGGACAAATCCCCACAGAGTCTCCCCCTGTACAAATCCCAACAGAGTCTTGTACAATCTCCCACAAAATCTCCCCAAATCAAAAAAAAAAAAAAAAAAAAAAGAGAGAAAAAGAAAAAATGGAATCTCCCCAGCACATCCCAGCGAGTTCTTTTGTAGACATCCCCAACAGGCTTGCCCCAACAAATCCTGGAAATCCCACTTGGAAATAAATCCCCAGCATGCCCATTGTACGAAAATCCACACAAAGAATCCGCTTTGTAAATATTCCCCCCACAGAGCTTCCTCTTGTACAAATCCCCACAGAGTATCCCCAATAAAATCCCCGTTGAGAATCTCCAAGCAAGATGGGACACAAAAAAAAAGGGGGCCTTACGAGGCAAATCATCACAGAATCTGGAAATACAAAGCCTAAGCAGTCAAAAGAGTTTCGCCATTAGAATTGAATCAACGGCGGGACTTCGCGACAGAAATAAGGACGCAACATAGCAACTGGGAACGATCAAGGTCACCGAACCGACCGTCATTTCCGAACTAACAATTGTTCTTTGTCTGAAAAGTTGAAACAGGTATAATCCAAGACAACCGTGCAAGAAGCAGGTGTCGCCCAAAGAAGAAGGTACACAGGTACAAGAAATACTTTGGCAATGAGGAATTCACTCGAAAGTTAAGCTTCCACGAAACTCCCTTTTATCTAAAACAAGAAAACTCAAAAATAGATCGTGTAGTATTCTCGAGCTTTATCCCCAGCCAATCAGCATTAGGGTTTTAAACCCTAAACTGAATTTTCCTTTAGTCAGCATTAGGGTTTTAAACCCTAAACTGAACTTTTTCCTTTCAGCCAGCATTAGAGTTCTTAAACTCTAAACTGAGCTTTTCTAGCCAATCAGCATTAGGGTTTTAAACCCTAAACTGAATTTTCCTTTACATTAGGGTTTTAAACCCTAAACTGAACTTTTTCCTTTTAGCCAGCATTAGAGTTTTAAACTCTAAACTGAGCTTTTTCCGTGCAATCAGCATTAGGGTTTTAAACCCTAAACTGAATTTTCCTTTACATTAGGGTTTTAAACCCTAAACTGAACTTTTTCCTTTTAGCCAGCATTAGAGTTTTAAACTCTAAACTGAGCTTTTTCCGTGCAATCAGCATTAGGGTTTTAAACCCTGAACTGAATTTTCCTTTAGTCAGCATTAGGGTTTTAAACCCTAAACTGAACTTTTCCTTTCAGCCAGCATTAGAGTTCTAAACTCTAAACTGAGCTTTTCTAGCCAATCAGCATTAGGGTTTTAAACCCTGAACTGAATTTTCCTTTAGTCAGCATTAGGGTTTTAAACCCTAAACTGAACTTTTTCCTTTCAGCCAGCATTAGAGTTCTAAACTCTAAACTGAGCTTTTCTAGCCAATCAGCATTAGGGTTTTAAACCCTGAACTGAATTTTCCTTTAGTCAGCATTAGGGTTTTAAACCCTAAACTGAACTTTTTCCTTTTAGCCAGCATTAGAGTTTTAAACTCTAAACTGAGCTTTTTCCGTGCAATCAGCATTAGGGTTTTAAACCCTGAACTGAATTTTCCTTTAGTCAGCATTAGGGTTTTAAACCCTAAACTGAACTTTTTTCTTTCAGCCAGCATTAGAGTTCTAAACTCTAAACTGAGCTTTTCCAGCCAATCAGCATTAGGGTTTTAAAACCCTAAACTGAATTTTCCTTTTAGTCAGCATTAGGGTTTTAAACCCTAAACTGAACTTTTTTCTTTCAGGCAGCATTAGGGTTTTAAACCCTAAACTGAATGCTTCCTTTGTTCGGCGTTAGGGTTTTAAACCCTACACTGAACTTTTCCCCAGCTAGTCGATATTAGGGCTCCAACCCTGAACTGAGCATGCATATCCTCTTTCATCAATTTTATGAACTACCTAGTGAATAATTAACGAAATTTTCCTAGTGAAACTGGGGCAGAAAATTTCGTTCGTTTGTTTTCTCCCGCAGGTCTGACCTCGAGCCACATGAATCGAAATGACCCACGAGATGAATCCCAGTTCGGAATCAAAGAAGAAAAAGACAAAAAAGAGATATCCCGAGATATCAGAGTAAAGGGAAAGCAAATCGACTCCAACATTTGACTAACGTCCTGACCTCTGCCGGACACATTTTATTCGGTATCTCGGAGATTAAAAAACAAGTCGCCACAACTCGCAAGCATCAAGATTCAGATCAGAGTCTACAAGCAGAATCAGCTAAGACCCAAGATCAAGTCGTAAAAGAATCATAGATAGGAATCTTGTAACTAGCAGTTGACATGCATAAAAGTAGTTAAGTTCAGTTTCCAATTTTCGCTTGGTTGTAATAACGCGGTCAGTGACGTAGCAGTGACAACAGCGGCAGCAGTAGCGGCAAGCATTGCAGTCCCATGGTAGTCCCAGCTACCAAAACTTCTCGAACTACATTGACCTGATTCCTGTTTAGCCCAGGATATGTAGGAAATCTCTGAAGCAAGATTCGGTCAGATCTTTCAAAAATGCTTCATACGGAGTGGTCTATAGGCAAAAATCGCTCATACACGCTCACTTGATCTTTGCACGAAAACCCTTCGTGTTTCCGAACAAAGAGGGGCAGCTGTGAGCACGTGATTTTTGCTTCACACGACAATCGCTCCAAAAAGAAATAAAAAATATATAATTGGCCCCGCTGTACAATTTCGAATTTCTGTGCGGCACCTTGTGGGTTTATTTGTGATTTTGGCCCATTCTTATTTATTTACTTTATTAAAATAAAATTCAAAAAAAATATATATGTGTCCTGCGTAATTCAAACCGTAATTCGGTCGTTAAATAGAAAATCGTGAACAGGCATTTTTCGTCCGTGATTTTGTTTGGTTTGACTTTACCGGTTTTGAAATACTTTAGTATGTGCGCAAATAATTATATTTGAGTGTGTATTTAATTTTAATTTGATTTTTTTGGCTTAGTTTTGTTTTAAAATAAATAAGAAAAGAAATAAAAATAAAAAAAAAAGAAAAAAAAAAAAGAGAAAGAAAAGGCCCTTCCGGACTTGGGCCAATTTGTTAAAATTGGCCCAACGAACTCAGCCCAAGCCACCAGTCCAAACAGCCCACCCCCGCCATGAAACGACGTAGTTTAACACCAAAGCTACGTCGTTTCGATGCCAACCCATCACAACCGTTTAAACCAAGCCGATCCAACGGTCCAAGATCAATCCCCATAACCCACCAATAAACCCGACCCGTCTCACCCGGACCGACCCTAACCCTTCACCCTTGGAACGACATCGTTCCCTGTTAGCCGAAGGATCCTGGCCCTTCATCTCGTCTCATCCAACGGCCAGGATCCACTTGCCCACTAACTATATAAGTACATAACACTACCCTACCCCCCTATCCAATACCCCAGCTGCTTCGTCTCCCCAAACGAACAGCCCTAAACCCTAGCCGCCTCAGCATACTTCCGCCATGAAAGCCGGCGGCATGGACGCCGGTGACCTTCCCTTGAACACCATAGGACCCCCAGGCCATCCTGAACCCAAATCTACCAACCCCATGTTTCGAATCACCCCCCAGGTCCTCGAATCTTCATTCGAAGATTCGAGTCAAAACTCGATCTGACCCAACCAATCCCAGTTTTGTACCAGATACTCCCCAGACCCCCCTCGTGACCGAACCATACTTGGTTTGGTCCGAATCTGACCAGGGAAGCATGAATCCCAGATCTGAGTTCTGAGAACTTTGTAGTTCTTCATCGCTGGCCCATGCCAGTCCGAGCCAAAGAGATTAAGGTTTAATGGACCTTAATCGAAGTGTTTCTCATCTGAGAAACACTTCGATTAAAGTTCGTTCAGCCTTAAGAAAGGTCTGTCCAAATCCGGGTTCAAACTTTTTTAACTTTTCAAGTTTAAGGTGAGTCTGCTTTCTTTCCTTTATTTGCTTTAGTCCGTATGATTTGTTTTAAAAGACTGTTCATATTTGTTCTAATTTTATCTACTTTTGTTTGTCCACTTTGTTTGAACCTCTGTGTTTGTCTGAATCCCTCCCCTCCTATTCTGTTAAGGCATGTGTATTGGTGGTATTCCGAATTTGTACTGACTAAATCCTCAAAGTACAATTTTGTTTTAATCAGTATAAGTTGAGTCATGTGTCCCATACTTCTGAATGTCTGATTTTTGGCTACGATTGTGTATGTTAATACTAATATAGTCGAGTCGACATGTGTCGTCAATTAATTTCAACTGTCTGAGCGTAGTAAATCGATTTGCTTCTGTTGAACATTTGTTGAAAACAATTAAGAACCAAGTCCAGTTACTTATAGCTGTTAATATGATTTCAGAAAAGGCTTGGTCTGTTAATTGAAATCTGAGTCGATGGCATGTGCACTTGTGCACAGCATGTGCATTGTGCACAGCCTGTTTCCTTCTTAAAAGGGGCTTTCAAATTTAAAATGTGTTGACAGCATATGCTGTCAGATAGATTCTGCTGCCCATGCTTGCTTTTAGTTAATAAAATGGGAAAGTTTAAGCCTGCCAGGGGAAGGATGGGGTTTAATACTTAATTAGCTAAAGTGGAACTGAAAATGGAAGGCACATGGGAGGGACTGGGGTATTCTGAAAAAAAAGGGCTGTTAAAAAAGATAGTTTTGAGACTTATAAAAGGGGGGACAGGAGGACCATCTAAAAAAGGAACAGACAGGGATATAGAGAGGAGGATATACACACTGGACCTTGAGGGCTGTAAAAGAAAAAATAAACACACAGTGAGGATTTTCTGGGGAAAGAGAGCTGAAGAGGAAAATAGATACACTGTGAGGAGGAGCATAAAAAAGATAGAGAGAATCAGAACTAAGAAAGAAAATACACACACTGTGAGGAGTGTTGAAAGAGAAAGCTTGGAAGACATACAAAGAGATACAGAAATTATACAATCTACAATCGGGAATTGTTTCCTCCTATTTGTTATTTGGATTTTCAGTCGTTTAACTCGCTGAAATCCATTCTGATTGTTTGAAGTTCCAGCTGTGTCTATTTAGTCAAGTGTTTTCCATTGGTTCACTATTGGTTTGGTCTGCTTGGAGTTCTTGATTCTACTTCACTGGGTTGTGCTCTCGTTTGGCTATTTCTTTCTATTGGCCATAGCTGCATTTCTGCACTTGAGCCCTTTTTCTGCTGCTCGTTTTGTTCTGCTGCTGCTCTGTCCTGTTGCTATTGCTAGTCCTGTTTATTTTGCTGCTGATCTCAACATCTTCTTCTTTTTCTCCTGTGCACATTCAGCATTTCCAGGTACACATTTCAGGCCCATATTGATGTAATTGAAACAGCTTGAAAGCATGAAATGAAAAGGTTGAAGAAGTTCAGAATCATTTGTTGTAATATTCATGGCATATTAAGGGGCCTGTGTAGTTGTTAGTTCCCAGTTCAATAGTACGAAAATGTATTGTTAACTAATACACTTCTGAGTTTGGTCCTTCAGGTTTTAGTTCGTAGCTATTTGTTAATACAAAGTATGGATACTCCAAACTTACACTATGCTGACTTGTTTCATTTTAGTCTTTGCTGGGTCTCGTTAGGCAGTACATAATATCATGTTCAAATCCCATTAGTAACAACGCCCAGTAGTTAATTCCTTCATTTCAGCCCCAATAAGTCTAGTAAAATTCAATTCAAGAAACGTTTGGACACAAGTATAATATTGGGTCAATCTCGAATGTAATTTCTTTGTCCAATTAAAGTATGTTTCATAAGTTATGGCATCCTTCCGCTTTGTAAATAATCAATCAGAAATCGATAAGAGTCTGGATTAGACAAAAGCATATAGTTAATTTAGCATTTTTCTTCTCTTTTAGTTTTTTTTTGACGCAAATATATAAAAATGTAGCCACTTTAGGATACCCTTTTCTAAAATAGAGACAAGCCTCGCCAAATAAAGGTGCGAAATTGCGGGGCCCTCAATAAATAACCCTGATAATTATCTAGAATTCAGGATGGGCCATTTAATAAATTTCATGGCCTTCTACAAAGATAATAGCGCGTTAGACTCTGTTGGCGCGGTTTAATTAAATCACATTCTTAGATTCGGGTGCACATTGATGTGACCCAAATCCAAATCTCAATGAAGTCCAAATGTGTCGACAATCACGGGTGCATTGATTGTGACGTGGTTCGAGACGCATTTTCACGACGTTGCAATTCTGTAAAATAATTGATAATAGTAAAAGCAATTGAAACTTAATAAAAGCACATAGGTCACAACATGTATTTAAATCGGATATTTAGCCATTATAACAATTTAAGCGACCGTGCTAGAACCACGGGATCCGAGGGTGCCTAACACCTTCCCTCGGGTCAACAGAATTCCTTACTTAGAATTTCTGGTTCGCAGACTTCATTTGGAAAAGTCGAAAATTTCCTCGATTTGGGATTCAAGATAAACCGGTGACTTGGGACACCAAAAACCAAACCTTTCCCAGGTGGCGACTCTGAATTAAATAAATAATCCCATTTCGAATATTGTCACTTAAATTGGAAAAACTCCACCCGCGCATCTAACCCTTCGGGGCAGGGCGCGCAAAAAGGAGGTGTGACAATCACCTCTTGGTGATTCCATTCGAATTTTACTACCTGATACAGTGTTGATGATGCGGCCCTAGAAGCATGAATCCATGGCCGTCCCAATAACAGGTTGTAAGATGTTGGCACATCTATCACCTAGAAATCGACATCGAACCATGCTGGTCCCATTTGCAAGCATAAGACAATCTCACCAATTGTGGACCTCTGAGAACCATATCAAAGGCTTTCACATTGATTGCTCCATCTTTTATCTCATGTTGTCCTTTACACAGCTTCTTGAGTGTTACCAACGGACAAATGTTGAGACTAGAACCTCCATTGATCAGGATTCTGGTGATAAAATAGTCCTTGCATTGCACGGTGATGTGTAGTGCTTTGTTGTGCCCCAAACCTTCCGGTGGTAGCTCGTCCTCATGAAAGGTGATCTTATGGCTCTCCAACACCTGTCCTACCATGTTGGCCATTTCCCTGCCAGTGATATTGCTTGGTACGTATGCTTCACTCAGCACCTTTAGCAGAGCATTCTTCTATGCTTCAAAATTCTGCAGCAAAGAGAGAATGGATATTTGTGCTGGCGTCTTGTTTAACTGGTCGATGATCGAATACTCCTTGGCCTGTATTTTCCTCCAGAGGTCGTCTGGACATGTCTCAATGATGGGTGGCCGATTGGAGGCCTGCTTGCTTGACTCAACTAGATATTCAGGGGTATAGACTCTACCAGTTCTTGTCATACCCTGTGCTGCAACAGTCTCTTCGAACCTGACCTTGCCTTTCCTCCTCGCCTCGGCTGTATAGTCCCAGGGTACAGCCTTTGTATGGAATGGTTTCATGGCCGACATTGCCACTAGGATTGGCGTGGCTATCCTTACTCCAAAGAGAGCATGTGCCTTGGGTGGCAAAACCGCAACCTCAAATGGTGCGAGTACGTTTGTTGAAGACACGAATTCAACCTCAATTGGTGTTAGCGTCTTTACGGACGATTTTGCTTCAAATTCAAGTGGTACAGACAAATTCACCTCAATGTCCTTAGACGGTTGAATCTGGACTATGATAAGATTGAGAGTGACCGCTGGCTTCTTTGGGTAATCACCTTCTGCGATCAACCCGATTGATCCCTCGGGATCCCCGTCATCCTCTATTTCAATAATGTGGATACCTCCACCCTTATGGTCTGGCAGAGGGTTATTGCGGACATTTGGAGCAGGTTCCTTTGCCACAATATTCTTGTTATCAATTAAAGACTGGATCTTGTCTTTCAAGGAACACATTCATCGATGGTGTGCCCTTTCATGCCGGAGTGGTATGCACAAGATTTCCGGAATCTGGAACCTTTTACCGAACCAAATAATGTACTTGGGGTCTACTTCACCTCTAGCTAGATCCCGCACAATAGTCTTAGGTTCAATAAATCTACATTCATTCCACACCTGGCGAATTCTCCCTTTTGGAAATACGGCTTTTGGGCCCAATTCAAAGACATGTTTACTCAAATCTTCGTCATGGGGGATTGTTTTAAGTCATCCTAATCGGCGCAAAACCCTGTGGGGGCATACGACTGGATGCTCTGGATGCCCATCAGGAGGAGATAACACACTTCAGCTGACATATATATTAATTCAGTGACAGGAAGCCATTCGAATGCCCACTCAATTTTATCAGCGATCAAGGAGCTCAAATGTGCAAGCCAAGCTTCAGTACCCTCGGGCAATTCAATACCCACTATTCGGCTTTCAAATTCTTCAATGCAACCCAAACCGGTCATACCGTAATTCATATACCCAACCCGGTGGCAGAGATGTTCCTACATCCATAATTGTAGTAATAGATTGCAGCCCTGGAAGAACTTTCCCCTTCCCGACAGATAGTCAAGGCTCGGTAGATTTCAGATAAGATCAGGGGAACCACAATACTGTTGGCTTTCTTGATTGCAACATCGATCATTCCTACGAGACCCACCTCTATATTACCATCTTTTCGCGGACAGACTACAACACCCAAAAAGGCTACTATAAAAGTCAAACCCCGCCTTGCCTCCCATTTATCTTTATTCCCGATATGGGTCAGACTAGTGTTCGGCTCTTCAGAACCTCGAGGGTTACCATAGCGTTGATACAAGAATTTAAAAGTGCAATAACCTTCAGATAAACTTCCATCCTGGTTATCCCGACTAATACTCAACAGATCCAAAAATCTGTGGGGAAATACCGGTCTTGGTGACACTGGATATCGACTTCTAAGGTTTCCATTAAGGCCTGCATAACCCGCAACTTCCTCCAGCGTGGGTGTAAGCTCAAAGTTAGAGAAACAGAACACATTGGGAGTTGGGTCCCAAAAAGGTACTAAAGCTTCAATTATGTCCAACCTTGGCTCGATGATCAACAGTACGATGAAGCCTCCCAGAACCTTTACCACGGTTTCTCTAGTGCCTTTTCCTAGATCATTCTACCACATGTAGAGCTGTAAGGGGATCTCTTTAAGGGCTGCAAAGGGTTCAATTTCATTTGTACTCATCCTGCACATTTATTAAGGTGATTTAATAACTTATTTTTACCCAAAAAAGTAATACCATTTTTTCAAAATTTTACTTCAAGAATAAAACCCGGTTTTGCAGATACGGCCATTCAGCACATCGGGGGAGAAGATTTTAAGGTTGTGCCTGCTAACCTTACAAAAATGACCAAAGGGGTTGTTCTTGAAAAATTAGCCTTCCGGCGCCCTTTTGGGGACATTCGGCTTATTTTAAGTGAGAATGGCATCACCCTGCTTATTTGTGACAAACAATAATATTTTGTTGTTTTTGAGCTATTTTTGCAAAAAAGGGTAGTTGGACCCGATGAAGGTTGCCTACGTATCCCACATTCGGTGAGAATCAAACTGGCGTAGTTCGGGCAGATTTGACAAAAATGAAAACCAACTAATTTTTAAAAAACAAATTGGCAAACTTTCAGTATATTTTGTACACTGATTTTTCAAAACAAGTAACTAATCTCTCTGAGCCTTCACACTGTTATTTTTTTTTTTCAATTTCTTCTATTATCCACAAGCCGGTCAACATGAAAATCTGAAGCAAATAAATGCACAAGTAGCAAGTAGAATGCATTAGGATGGTCTTTTCATTTCAGGTACACCTGTCCTAGACAGACTCAACCCCTATGTTGAGCCTCCTAAGTCATAAGACTCTAGACAGAAGAGAAGTCACACGAAGTGCACCCTTCTCCATGATTTAGAAGACTCAGAGAGAGGAAGGGTTTCGTAGCAATTTATATACAGTTCACAGAATATCAAAGCGGTAAAAGCATCTAGCACATTAGTCTCAAACGTGTAGGAAAATCAGATAACATATAAAGCTAATCATAACAGCTATTCTAAGCTCGAATTCTTGAACCCTGAACCAGAGATTCTGGGTTCAATCCCCAGCGAAATCGCCAGAGCTGTCACACCTCCTTTTTACACAGCCGAAGGTAGTATAAGGGAGTTTTTCCAATTTAAGTGACATTATTCGAAATGGGATTAATTATTCAATTTAGAGTCGCCACTTGGGATGGTTTGTTTTCTGGTGTCCCTAGTCACTGGTTTATTTAAATTCCCAAATCGAGGAAAATTCGACTTTCCTTGTGAAGTCTGCGAACCAGAAATTCTAGATAAGGAATTCTATTAATCTGGGGGAAGGTGTTAGGCACCCCAGGATTCCGTGATTCTAGCACGGTCACTTAAACTATCATAATTGGCCTGTTATCTGATTTTAATACATGTTTTAGCCTATGGTATTGCGCGTTGTTAACTTTGCGAGGGCCATGGAAATTTGCTAAATGGAACGCCTCGAATTCTAAGAATTTTAAAAGAAATAATTAAGTTAGGGCCACGCGTTTGAGATTTTATTTGGCGTGGCACACCTCAATTCTATTTTAAAAAGGTATCCAACTAAAGTTTGGAGGGCCATAGACTATTTGTGTTACTAATATAACTCACCTCAACTGACTACAATAATGAAATACGACTTAAAGAAATTGCAACTATTCCTAAATTGACACCCAAATTCAGATTTTTCAAATCGAGAGGCTGCCCAAATGCAATGGTTTTCCTTTCAACTTAAAATGCTTTCGATACTCAAGCTCAAAACGAGCCCAAATATTGGCGAGCACAGGCTACAGGCAGAGAACTCGGAATCGAGCCCCAATAGAGGCAAACAGGTGTGCAACCCAAAGAGACGTGCCTATTTTGTTATTCATTACTTGACAAAAGCAAACCATTTAATACTACACCTTGCTATCGATTCCCAGTTTTACTTTAGGCACTGTTACCATCACCCATAAAACAAACTTGTACAATCATCAATGTAACATGCCAAACATTAGACTTATATCCATAATTAATTGACCTCACACGTACAAAGAACTCAGCATAGAACTCACAGGTTTTCAAATCTGATTTTAAAACTACAATTACACCTACAGCCCTTCGAACATTTGAAAACTTATGGACATCACTAAGCTAAAATGAGTAAGATCAATGCATAAGTCGACTTTTGAAGTAAGCCGGACCCTTTTACTACTTAAGAAATAATCAGCTAACTATTGCATGGTCACAACACTATTTAAATACAACAAAACATGTTATGACAGTCCAAAAGAATTGCATAATAGGAAGAGATATAACCTAGTCTGCACTATTTATCATGATGGGATGCAGAGTGTAACTATTGATTCTATTACACTAGTTATACATCAAGTTTCCATAGTAGTTCAGAATCAGATTCAATGGTAAGAAATTCAATGATCACCTAGCTATAATATACTCAATAGAAGATTGAATTTCACACTAAACACATACCAAATGTAGCTCTTGAGAGTGTGCTGTTAGTAGCGAATCAAACGCAATGCATCAAACGAATCATAACAAGGGAATTCAGAAGGACGAGAAAATGAAACTATGAACTAGAGAGTTGATGTTATGCTTCAAACTTTTATTTTTCCATTTTCAATCTTCAATTTGAGGCTCACATTATGTAGGATTCAGAAACATGTACCTGAATATAGAAAAATAAATCAGAAAACAAAGCTTGAGATCAGGGAAGCAGCAGCAGCAAAATAGAACCCAGATTTCAGCAATAAAACCATAGAACCAAACAGCAACACTTAAACCAAGCTTTTAAAAATCCAAAACTCAATCCATTTCAACCCAAATGCAAGACTTTGTCATTTTCAATAATGTTGACTGAGCAATCAAAGATCGAAAGCTGAAGCCAAGTGAGATTTGACCAATTTTTAAACAAAGGAAAATGCAAAATCT
Source organism: Nicotiana tabacum (assembly GCF_000715075.1). Lineage (NCBI taxonomy): Eukaryota > Viridiplantae > Streptophyta > Magnoliopsida > Solanales > Solanaceae > Nicotiana > Nicotiana tabacum. The sequence goes on along the minus strand of NC_134089.1, from coordinate 46,486,140 downwards.
TTAGTGTTATATCAGAATTTTACTCAAAAAATGCTCAGCCGTTTTCTTTTTAGTCTTTTTTAAGCTCTCCAAAATCTGACTTCAACCTCAAGTAATGATGCCTTTTATAGGCAAGCTATTAGGGCAGCCTAAAAGAAATCAAATTTGCATTTAGACCCTATTGGAATTTTGATTTTTGCTTAGAAATTCCTTGGTTAAAATTTAAATTTTCAGAATAGTCCCAAAGGCCAGCTTCTAGGAAGCTTCCCAAGTTAGTTACATCAGATTCCCCAACTTAGATTTCCTAAATTAACCCGCAGACCCTCTGTTTTTACCTTAGGAAACCAAATGGGTCGAATTGACCCAATAGCTCAACCAGACCTGGGCTCAGATCCAACCCAAGAAATCAAACAAACCCCTTGAGGTGAAGTCCAAACCGACATCAAAGCCCAAGCAATAAATCTAAACTAAATCAAATCAGTAAACAAACATACGGAAGATACTTAAGGATTTCAAAAACTAAAACCTACATTAATTGACCGATTTAAACGGAATTAACTAAGCTAACCAATTGAAATAAACACAATTAACTAAACTACGATACCAAAATAACAAGGCAAAATCAGAAGTTTAAATCTAAACCTAAATGAGTGAACAAACAAAATCAAGCGCAGCTTTTAAAAATTGAAAGAAAAACCAAAAAAATGAACGGAAATAAATACGATCAAACAAATTAACCTAAAAGGAAAAACCAGGTTCGAAACCATTCAGAATTTCGGTCAGAAGATAGACTCAAATAAACGGACAAGAAAAGAAGAAGAATAAGAGGTAAAACAACAAAATGGACAGAAAATATAAAGAAAACTTACCGACTAAACTCGAAACCAACACTGGACTCCTTGATTTAAACAAAACCGATGCTAATCACTTGTTCTTTATGAAGAACAAACAAAGAGCATTAATTTTACGTTAAATCCGACTTCTGAACACAAGAAAAACGGAGGCTTAGGTCATGCATGCCACAGATCTGAGGGCAAAGCGATTTGGGGTTTAGGGCTCCAGCTTTGATTTGAAATTCGACGAGATGTAGGAGGATTCGAAGGAAATGGCTTTGAGCCATGGAAAGAGGGAACTATGAGGGTCTTATGGTGTAAATCGGGGATGGATTGGTGGTGGCGTCGCCGGCCTGAGATGGTGGAATTTTAGGGCAGCACTTTAGGGTTAAGGGAGTGTTCTGAAAGTGAAAGAGACAAAGGAGATGAGTTAGGGTTGGGGGGCAGTGTTCGGATAGTTTATATGAAATAGGGCTCAGTTCCGGACCGTCCGATCAATTAAGATCGACAGTCCTAATCAATGGGTAATGGAAACGACGTCGTTTGGTCATTGAGTGGTGCAGACTGGGTATGGGGTGGTTTGGGCTAGATTAACAGGTTTGGATGGGTAGAATTTATTTGTGCTCGAGGGATTTTAAATTTTCGGCCCAAGATCCGAATCTTCTCATTTCTTCTTCATTTTCTTTTTATTTTCAAATTCTTTTTTAATTCTTTTTTTTTAAATAAAAATAAAATCCTAAATTAAAATCTCAAAACTAGATTATCCTACCAAATTGAATTAATTAACTCTAAATAATAATTACCACAACTAATTAAGTGCCAAATTAAAAGAAAACTACCAAAATTCGAAATTAAACAATAAAGAATGCAAAAAATAAGTTATTTTTTTGTGATTTTCCATTTTTATAAAACACTAATTTACTAATTAATCAAAAAATGTAAAATTAAATCCTAAATGCAATGCGTGATATTTTTGGTATTTTTCATGATTTAAATAAAACTTAAACGTGCACAAAAATGCAAACAATTAAATAAAATTCTACAAAAATTCCTAAAATGGTAAATAATTAACAAAATCTATTTTCTTGGGATTTTATAGGAGTATTTCATATATGGTAAAAATCACGTGCTCACAGTCGTGTGTGGTGACTATTAGGGGTTTGGATACCCGAGTGGATCTCTTGTTGCTTAGTATGGTTGATTATGATGTGATATTGGGCATAAATTGGTTATCTCCATATCGTGCTATTTTGGACTGTTATGCTAAGACAGTGACATTGGTTATGCCGATGTTGCCACAGATTGAGTGACGAGGTTCGACAGATTATGTTCCCAGTAGAGTGATTTCATTTTTGAAGGCCTAGCGGATGGTTGGGAAGGGTTGTCTTTCTTATCTGGCCTTAGCGAGGGATGTTAGTGCAAAGACTCCTACCATTGATTCAGTTTTGGTAGTGAGGGATTTTCTGGATGTGTTTCATGTATATTTGTCGGGCATGTCACCGGACAGGGATATTGATTTTGGTATTGATTTGGTGACAGGCGCTCAACCTATTTCTATTCCACCGTATCGTATGGCACCGGCAAAGTTGAAAGAGTTGAAGGAGCAGCTTCCTAAACTCCTTGATAAGGGGTTTATTCGGACTAGTGTGTCCCCGTGGGGTGCGCCTGTCCTATTTATGAATACGAAGGATGGCACTATGAGGATGTGCATTGATTATAGATAGTTGAACAAGGTCACAATCAAGAACAAGTATCATTTGCCTCGTAATGATGATTTATTCGACCAGCTTCAGGGAGCGAGGGTGTTCTCCAAGATTGATCTCCGTTCAGGTTATCACCAGTTGAAGATTAGGGACTCAGATATTCTTAAGGCAACTTTCAGGATCCCAAAATGGTCATTATGAGTTCCTTGTGATGTCTTTTGGGCTGACCAATGCCCTAGCAGCATTCATGCATTTGATGAACAACGCATTTCGGCTTTATCTCGACTCGTTTGTCGTTGTTTGCATTGATGATATTCTAGTGTACTCGCATAGTCCGGAGGAGCACATGGAGCATTTGAGAGTTGTGTTGCAGTGGTTGAAGGAGGAGAAGCTATATGCAAAGTTCTCCAAGTGTGAGTTTTGGCTAAGTTTAGTGGCTTTCTTGGGGCACGTGGTGTATAGTGAGGGTATTCAAGTTGATCCGAAGAAGATAGAGGTGGTTTAGAGTTGGCCCACACCGTCCTCAGCCATAGAGATTTGCAGCTTTCTTGGTTTGGCGGGCTATAACCATCGGTTCGTTCAAGGATTTTCATCTACAACATCACCCTTGACCAAATTGACTTAAAAGGGTGCTCCTTTCATGTGGTCAGATGAGTGTGAGACGAGCTTTCAGAAGCTTAAGACTGCCTTGACCACAACTCCAATGTTAGTTTTGCCATCAGCTTCAGGTTCATATGCGGTGTATTGTGATGTTTCGAGAGTTGGTATTGGGTGTGTGTTGATGTATGAGGGTAGAGTGATTGCTTATGCTTCTCGTCAGTTGAAGCCTCATGAGAAGAACTACCCTGTTCGTGATCTAGAGTTGGCTGCCATTATTCACGCATTGATGATTTGGAGGCATTATCTGTATGGTGTGTCTTGTGAGGTGTTTATTGATCATCATAGCCTCCATCACTTGTTCAAGTAGATAGATCTCAATTCGAGGCAGCGGAGATGGTTGGAGCTACTAAAGAATTATGATATCACTATCTTGCACCATCCGGGGAAGGCCAATGTAGTGGTCGATGCCTTGAGTAGGAAGGCGGTGAGTATGGGCAGTTTGGCATATATTCTTGTTGAGAGAGACCTCTTGCAGTTGATGTTCAGGCCCTGGCCAATCGATTTATGAGGTTGGATATTTCGGAGCCCAGTCAGGTCTTAGCTTGTGTGGTTTCTCGGTCTTCATTGTTTGATCGCATCAGAGAGTGCAAGTATGATGATCCTTATTTGCTTGTCCTTAAGGACAACGTTCAGCACAATGATGCTAGAGATATGACTATTGGTGATGATGGGTGTGAGCATGTGATTTTTGCCCCATACAAAACACTCATATAAGATCCCAAGAAAAAAAAGATTTTTTTTAATTATTGGCCTTTTTAGGATTTTCTGTAGAATTTTCAGAATTATTTATATTTTTCTGTGTATGTTTAATTTATTTAAATCATGAAAAATACCAAAATATCATGCATTGCATTTAGGATTTGTTCTTACATTTTTTTAGAATTAATCAGTAATTATTTGTTTTATAAAATTTTGAAAACCACAAAAATAGCTCATTTACATTTTTTATCTTTTAATTCTTAGTTTATTGATTTTTTTCTTCTTTTAATCTAGAGTTAAGTGATGTTTACAATTTTTATAACTAATTAAGTAGTTTAATTTCACATTTTTAGGTAATTTATGATTTTTAATTGTTAGGACTTTTAATTAAAAAAAAAGAAAAGAGAAAAGAAAAGGATTTTCGGATTTGGATCTCCAAAAAGAGCCCAAAATTTACGCCCCAAAATCCAGGCCCAAATTACCCCAAACCCAGTCCAGCTTAAAAGCCTGATCAAATGATCTCGTCCTGGACCCTTTTCATCAAAGTCGTCGATTTCATTTGATTGGACGGCCTGGAACTGGCTTTAGTTCCCCATATAACTGTCCGAATGACCTACCCCTCTGGTCCATCTCTCTTCACTTCATCTCCTCCTTCAGAGACCCTCAAGAACCCTAGAACGCCGCCCTAAAATCCTCACCCCTCCGATGGCGGCGCCACCTCTATTTCACCTCAAAACTACACCATATAACCCCCAGCCCCTCCTCTTCCTAAATCCTGAAGCAACTTCCCTCAAATCCCTCCCCATCGTTTTGAATTTTAGATTCAAGGTCAAGATCCCAAACGCCAAAATCCCAAATCTCCCAAATCGTCAAGTTTCAGTGAAGGATTGGAGTCGAAGTTGATTTCGGCTAAAATTGAAGGTTTTGAAGACATTTTCAAAGTCCACCTTCAACCCGCCTATTTCTAGGTATTTTTTCCTACTATTTTCCATTCTTTCATTTTACATTTTATTCTCATTTTCATCTTCTTCTGTTTTTTCCTCGTCTTTTTTATTTTTTATTTTTCTGTTTTTTTCAAATCACTTCTGTATTCATTCTATGCTTAAGGTCATCTTTAGTCAGCATCTTTTCTAATTTATTTGATTCTGTTTGTTTGATTTTGTTAAGTGTGCTCATTTAAGAGTCCTTCGTGTTCTAATATTCTAATTAGGTTAATTAAGTTTTGTTTCAATTTTTTAGTTTGGTTTAATTGTAGTTTATTTAGTTTAGTCTCATAGGTCGTTTGTTCAATCATGTTTTGATGTTGAAATCATGTAACTCTAGGCTTGTTTCCTTTTTCTTTATTTCTGAACTACTGAAATTGATTTCGTGATATGGGTCAATTTATTGATTGGGCTTTGAGGCCATCTTTGACCCATTTCAAGAAGCCTGTTTAAGTCTTGGGTCAGACTTGACCCATGTGGTCTGCTGAGGGTGAATAATGGAGGTTTAAAGGGGTAGTTTAAGAATTTTGACTGAGGGAATCTAGTTGAAACTGCCTGGGAAGCTTCCAGGAAAGAGAGGGTTGGGTTAGTTCAGTAGTTGGATTAGAAATTCAGGGTCTAAAATGAACAAAATGAAAATTAAAGAAGGAGTAATGGGCAAAATCTGAAACCCATTCTGCTGCACTAGAAAGCTTCTATAAAGAGGCATGTTTCTTCATTGTCAAGGAAGATTCAGAGATAAAAAGAACCTAAAAGCTGAGAAACGACTGAGTCTTAAACCTGGAAAGAATTCTGAAGTTTTATTGCCTTTTACTTGGTTGAAATTAGCTGAGGGTCTTCTTTACTCTGAAACCTTCAAAGGATTTTTAATTCATTTTGGATTCAAAGATTGTTTAAAAGCTGTTGTGCACTGTTCCATTACTGCTGAAATCCTGCTGCTGCCTTACTTCCAACTTCAAGCTTATTTTCCTTGTTGTTTTTTGCTGTAACCAGGTACCTTTTGGACCTTATGAGTGTATGAAATGCACATTTGAAGCTATATGATCAACTTGAACACCTATGGATGAGTGGAATTTACTGAATGCTTGGCTTTGTTTTTTGAAGATCATTCATGCTTCCTTTTTCTTTATTGAATTAGTATATCATATGATGTGTTATAGTTATGTTATTAACAGCACCCTTTGGGGTTATGTTTAGAGTTTAGTCTAGTTACTTTGGCTTAATTAAGTTAAATTACTTTCTTCATGTATTTAATTGGGACTGTTACAGCATGGTCTGAATTTAGATGGGTAGCATTCTTTTGGGTTTGGATTTTGATTGAGACATTTTAACTCGGTGATAGTGTTAAGTTCTTGGTTAATTCTTCTCATGGTTTAGCTTTTCTAGGTGTTGGTATTAACATCTGGACAAAATTAGTGACTGCTGTGGTGTTTTGATTTTTAGTCTAAATATTTGAAGTGCTCCTCTGTTAGAATCACCATGTGTAAGACTTTAACCTCATTTAATAATAACTTTGATTACTAAATACATGTGGCTGAGTGCTCGTTGATTGTATGGTATTCGACTGCCTTGCAATTTGGATTTAAAGTAGATGGTGGGTGTTTCTTATTTGATTTGATCAGTTTAATTTAATGTAGATTAGTTCTTAGGTTAATTAAAGTGTGTTGTATGTTTGAAATGTTGAACCATGTTCTTCAAACAACCAGGCCTTTTAAATGGCCCAAGACCACCTGGCCCAGGCCAGGCTAGTGTTCCAGGCTCCCCCTCCCCTTTCTTTTCCGTCCTGGGCTCACCTCTAAAGCCCAATTTCTTTGTCCTTTTAATAAGTTGGGTCATCTGACCCTCATAGCTCAAGGTGTTTTATGCTGCGCCATTTTCTGAAATGATACATGGCCCAATTATGCTCACCATTGATAACTTCCTTTAATTCTAAAACTTTTATGCAAATATTAGCGATCTTTAGGTTTAATTAAGTGTGTAATAAATTGAGGTGTGTCGTATTAGCCAAACATACAAATTATGGCCCTCAAGAGCTAAGTTAAGAAAATCTTTTAATAGAAGTAATTCGAGGCGTGCCATGCCGAATAAAATCTCAAAACTCATGGCCCTCATTTAATTAATTATAATTCTTTTAAAATCGAGGTGTGCCATTATTAAATTTTCCATGGCCCTTGCAAACCTCTTATTAATTTGAACAATCGTAGTTTTCTTTAGGCCCGATTTAGATTAGTATTGCGATTATATATGTGTTCGCGTAATATAATTGCGAATTTAAGTCTAAAGACTTGATGGATGCGTTCGCGCAACTTTAACCAAACTTTCTTAATAAATCACAAAAAATGTTATTAATTGTGGACACGTTAGCATGACATGATTTTGACGCACCAAAACAAAAGAGTATACGTATGCGTAACTCAATTCTTTAATTACGAATAATTCAAGTAATTTAAAAGCGGCAAAAAGATAATTGCACATAGGTCTTACAAATGAGTAGTTAAACAATTCAGCCAAGTATAAATTGCTAAGCGACCGTGCTAGAACCACAGAACCCAGGAATGCCTAACACCTTCTCTGGGGTTAACATAATTGCTTATCTAGAATTTCTGGTTCGCAGACTTCCAAAGGAAAGTCGAAATTTCCTCAATTTAGGATTTAACATAAACCGGTGACTTGGGAAACCAATTAAAATATTCCAAGTGGTGACTCTAAGAATTAAATAAATAATTCCATTTCTAATAATGACACTTAAATTGGAAAAACTCCCTTATATACCCTCGGGGTGTAAAAAGGAGGTGTGACAATGGGGTATTAATGATGCACGACCGGATATGCTTGCCCAATGTAGATGGGCATCGGGAGTTGATTCTGGAGGAGGCTCATAGCTCGCGGTATTCTATCCATCCGAATGCCGCGAAGATGTATCAGGATTTGAGATAGCACTATTGGTGGAAGAGAATGAAGAAGGATATTGTGGTATATGTAGCTCAGTGTCTCAATTGTCAGCAGGTGAAATATGAGCATTAGAGACTAGGTGCCTTGCCTCAGCAGATAGATATTCCAGAGTGGAAATAGGAGCAGATCACCATGGATTTTGCAGTTGGACTCCCACAGTCTTTGAAGAAGTTCGATGCTATTTGGTTGATTATGGATCGATTGACCAAGTCCGCACACTTCATTCCTGTGTGTACTACCTATTTTTTAGAGCGGTTAGTGGAGATTTATATCCGAGAGATTGTTCGCTTGCATGGCATCCCAGTTTCTATCATTTTAGATAGAGGTACTCAGTTTACATTGCAGTTTTGAGCACACCTTTTCACCCTCAGAAGGACGGGGCAGTACGAGCGCACTATTCAGATATTGGAGGACATGTTGCATGCTTGTGTCATTGATTTTAGGGGTTCATGGGATCAGTTTCTATCGCTCACAGAGTTTCCATTTAACAACAGTTATCAATCGAGTATTTAGATAGCTCCATATGAGGCTTTATACGGGAGACAGTATAGATCTCCAGTTGGTTGGTTTGAGCCGGGTGAGGCTAGGCTTTTGGGTACAAACTTGGTGCAGGATGCTTTTGACAAGGTGAAGGTGATTCAGGAGCGTCTTCGTACAGCACAGTCGAGACAAAAGAGTTATGCTGAAAGAAAGATCTGTGATGTGTCTTACATGGTTGGAGAGAAGGTTCTACTGAAGGTTTCACCCATTAAGGGTGTTATGAGATTTGGGAATAAGGGTAAATTGAGTCCTCGGTTCATTGGGCCTTTTGAGGTGCTTCGGAGGACTGGGGAGGTGCTTTATAAGCTTGCTTTGCCACCCAGCTTGTCGAGTGTGCACCCGATATTTCTTGTTTCTATGCTCCGAAAGTATATTGGTGATGCATCCCATATCTTAGATTTCAGCATGGTTTAGTTAGGCGGTGATTTGACTTATGATGTGGAGCCAGTGGCAATTTTGGAGCGGCAGGTCCGAAAGTTGAGATCAATGGATATAACTTCAGTGAAAGTGCAGTGGAGAGGTCGGCCCGTGAAGGAGGCTACTTGGGAGACCAAACGGGAGATGCAGAGCATATATTCTCACCTATTTGAGGTTCCAGGTATGTTTCTTGACTCATTCGAGGACGAACGTTTGTTTAAGAGGGGGAGGATGTAACGACCTGGCCGGTCATTTCATGAGGTACAACTCTGTTTCTCCCATTTTTGCTTTTTACATGTTGTTCAACTACATTTCATCATTTCGTGTTGGTTGGTTTGGGTTTGGAGTGATTTTATTTTTGTAGAGAAATGAGACACTTAGTCTCTTTTTGGGAAGCTTTAGTTGGAAAAGTCAACCGAAAGTTGACTTGTGAGTAAATAATCTTGGAACTTGGTTTTTATGGTTCAGATAGATTTGTGAGGTGATTTAGGACTTAGGAGCATGATCGGAATGAATTTTGGAAGGCCCGTGGTAGATTTATGCTTGAATTGGCGAAATAGGAATTTTGGCATTTTTCGGTTGACAGTGGAAATTTTGATATCGGGGTCGGAATAGAATTCCGGAAATGGGAGTAGGTCCGTTGTGTCATTTGGGACGTGTGTGCAAAATTTTAGTTCATTAGGGTGAGGTTTGATAGACTTTTTAATCGACTTTGGAATTCGGAAGTTTTGGAATCCTTAGGCTTGAATCTGAGGGTGATTCGGTGTTTCGATATTGTTTTGAGTGTTTTGAGGGTTGGTATGAGTTTAAATGGTGATATGTGACTTGTTAGCATGTTTGGTTGAGGTCCCGAGGGCCTCGGGATGATTTTGGATGGTTGTCAAAAAGTTTGGACTTGGAGCTATGTTGCAGAATTTGTTGCTTCTGTTGTTTCTGCACTTGCGGATTTGGGACCGCACGTGCGTGGAGGCAGCCGCAGGAGCGGATGATTTACTGCACCTGTGATCCCACAGGTGCTAAGCCTGGGGCGCAGGTGCGGATGTTGGCCCTTAAGTGAAAAAATGCAGGTTCTGTATTTTTTAGCGCAGGTGCGAAATAAGAGCCACATGTGCGAGATGCCTGGGCAGAAAGTATAAAAGGTTATCTTCATGATTTTTAGCTTATTTCCTTCATTTTTAGATGGGCTGAGAGCTTTTTGAGAGGATTTGAAGAGGGATTCAAGGGATAACGTTTAGAGGTAAGATTTTTGAAATCAATACTCGATTCTATGGTGATTTCTAACTGATTAGGCATGAAATTAGTTGAATTTAAGGGTTAAAATTAGGGAATTAGGGCTTGGAATTGGAGAGTTTAAATTGTAGGGGCCATTTGAGGTCCGGTTTTGATGTTCTTGTTATGTATGGACTCAATGGAGAATAAGCATTCTTGTGATGTGATTTTTATCGAATTCAGAGACGTGGGCCGAAGGGTTGGGTTTGGCTAATTTCGGAATTTTTGAGTTAGTTTGATAATTTTCGGATGTGTTTCATTCCTTTAGCGTATATTGATAATAATATACTGATTTTGGTTAGATTTGGGGTATTTGGATGCCGAATCGAGAGTCAAGGGCGTCGCAGGCTAGAGTTTGGCTTTATTTGAGGTAAGTAATGCTTCCAAACTTGGTTCTGATGGTTCGAAACCCCGAACTATGTGTTCTATGATTACTATTGAGGTGACGCAAATGCCAAGTGATGGGTGTGTGGGCGTGCATCGTGAGAATTGCGGCCTGGATCATTCCATGGCACTACTTAGTAACTCTTTCTTGTTGATATCCGTGTTTCTATCATGTGATTAAGTAAATGTGCTATGAAAACATGCCAGATATCCTATTAGAGCTTCACGCCGATATTGTTGAAACCCAAGTGGTCGTTTCTTGTTGTCATCTCATTACATTCAAGGATATTCTGTACTTAGTCTTCCTCATGCATATCATATCATGTCTCAGCCTTAGATATAATTACTTGGCATATCATATATTTATTTCGCGCTAGTTTCATGACATTGTGAGCCCGTGAGTGTCAGACTAGAGAGTGATGACTGAGTGAGGCTGAGAGCCTGATTGTGGGTGACAGTTGCTGAATCGGGCTGCACGCCGCAGTGATTATGTTGATGATTATGATAGTGCTTGGGCCGTAAGAGACCCTCCGGAGTCTATAACACACCCCCAGTGAGTGCAGTTGATAATATTGGATGACTGCGGTTAGTGATATATATATTCCGAGATGGATCTTCCATGGGCCGGATGGCCATATACAGTACCAAGTGGTTGAGCACTTGTGAGTGGAGGTACATGGAACATGATCATGCTATCTATGCATTGGCACATAGAGATTTCCTGAGCTTTATACTCCATATTGTTCAGACTGCATTTATTTACTGTTGAGTTTTTACTTAAACTGCAAGCATGTCTACTTTTCTGTACAGTTGAATGGTATTACCGGTTGAGGTTTGGTTAGTCACTACCTGTCAGTCCATAGTTTGGACTTATTACTTATTGAGTGGGTGTACTCAAGTTACCCTTACACCTTGTATGCAGATCCATGTATCTTGGGCCATGGTAGCGGTTGCTGATCATTTCAGTTGTGGACTTTCCTTGGAGATAGCGAGGTAGCTGCTTGGAGATCACAGTCCCGCCTTCTCCTTCCTTATCTTCCTCTTAGTGTATTTGTTGGCTATTCTCAAACTATGTTAGTCTTGTTTATTTCGAACTACTGTAGTATTTTGCTCATGACTTAGTGACACCTGAGGTCGGACTTGTATTTTCCGCTTTGTTTTGACTTTTAATCTATATCTTTTATCGGATTTCAGTTGGAAACATGGTTTTACTTAAGTTTTAATTGAAATATAGATTATTTGGAAATCAGTTGGTTGGCCTCGTTTTACGATAGGCGCCATCACGACCGGGTCGTGACATAAAAATTCGGGAAGTACATAATGCGGAGATTTGTATTTAACGTCAAATATGATGCTCAGGTACCAAAGATCAACTTCCAAAATACTCAGCAATTACTAAATAAGCAATAATTATGGAAAGAATGATCAAATAAGTAATAACCTAACCTAAGCATGGATATCATAATTAAGGAGGCAATAAATCACAAGGAAACAAGTTTCACCCGCATGCTTTAATCCAACAACAACGAATAAGTATTTGTCACCTCACATATATGTTGTACCCACACATTAAAAATATAACAAATATGAAAACAAGTCCTAATCCCTCAAGTCAAGGTTAACTACGACACTTACCTCGCTCTATCAAATCAAAGCTCAACTGGGGTCTTTTCTCTAAAATTCGCCTCCAAACCAATCGAATCTAACCAAATATCGTTCAAACAATTCAAAATAAACTTTAGAAACTAGCCATGAGTGAAAAAGATTCAATTTCTAATGATTTTGGAACAAGTCAACCCTGAGCCCGCTTAGTCAAAACCCCATATTCAGACCAAAATCCAATAACCCATTCACCCCTCAGCCCGATTATGTAATTAGTTTCAAAATCCGACATCAATTTGAGGTCTAAATCTCAATTTTACAAAAAACTCTAATTCGGCCCAAATCCCTAATTTTCTATCATGAAAGAGCATAAAATAAGGTTAAAGGTCAATGGGTGTTGATGAAAATGGAAGAAAACAAGTTAAAGTATACTAACCTATGCAATGGTAATGAAAATTCTCTTCAAAATCGCCTCTAGGCCAAGCTCTATTAAGAAGATGGTGAAAAATGGGTGAAATCCCGTATTTGTAACATTTTAAATCACTGGCATCAGGTCTTCATCTAGTTCGATCGCGAAGCGCTGCGTCCCAAATGGCCTTCATGTTTGTGAGATATTCTTCGCGTTCGCAACGGCTCTTCCCCCTGGACATTGCGTTCGCAACCCAATGATCGTGTTCGTGTAGAACACTAGCCCAGCTCCCCCCAGAATTCCACAATGCTTCACATTCGCAGAGGAACATGCGTGTTCGTGAAGGCCAAGCCCCCCTCCACTTCGTGTTCACGAAGAGCAACTCTGCCCCAAATCCAATTTCCGTTCGTGACCGCAAGAGTAGTTTCACGATCGCAAAGCAAAAATTCTCAGTCACAAGATATCAACAAAAACCAACATTCTTCTAAGTCTGAAATGGTCTGTAGCCTATCCAAAACTCTCCCAAGCCCATTGGGCTCCAAACCAAATATGCATACAAGTGTAATAACATCATACAAATTCACTCGCGGGATCAAAATACCAAAATAACACCTAGAACTACAAGTCGGACACCAAAATGAATTAAATTTTTAAAGAAACTTAAGAACTTTCAATTTAACAATTGTGTATACGGCAAATCCGGGGTCCTGATTCCCCCGCCATAGAACCATCTCGCAGTCATGCCCCTCGAAGCTCGAAATCAAGGTCGAGGCTCATCCTCGGGGTTCGATAAATATCGGTCCGAAGGATATCGTATTCTGACAAGTACAACAAGCTACGATAGGCGAGAGGGGAGTTCCCAAGGCACGCGACTTAACCTGACATGGTTGGTCTATTTGGGACCTATTCAAGACGTCATGTCCAGCCGTCCTATCTCCATAACTTTATGGTTAATACGTTCTTTATCATAACGGGTTCCCCTCCTATATAAAGGGGATCCCCATTACTTTGTAGGCTCGGCTGATATTTCTCCATTTTCTCCACAAATGCAATAATCTCTCTATCTCTCTCTCTCTCTCTCTCGTTTCTTTCTAACTTGCTTGTTCTCTCTCTCTCTCTCTCTCTCTCTCTCTCTCTCTCTCTTGCTTGTTCTCACTGGCCCGAGGCCACCTCATATCTATCATTCTCTTACTTGCTCTTCATTATATAGCTCAGTATTGACCGTAAAGAGCCTTGTTTGATTATATACTTAGTTGTTATCCCATTCCCGATTATCCCCGATAGCTCGAACTCGACCCTGTTATCGACCCCGAGGTCCCCCATCGACCGGACCTACACCCGGGCAACAGGCCCTTCGGTTCGATTACTATCTCGTTTTAGCTTACATTTCATCATTGAACACCATATTATTAGCATCAATTGCTCTAACAACTAGCTCGGGAATAGATCACATATTTTTAGAATCCTATTTACAAATTTAATTGTTGTTACCATTTTCACGGTAATAATAGTGATTATTTTCTTGCTGGTTCCATTGCACAAACGCATGTTATCTTTCACACTTTTTCTCGAGATCTCTTCTTTTAGGACGAAGTGCCTGGATCGACTAGTGAAATGGGAAGCCAGAACCTCAAAGGCGATAAAGAAAAGGGCGCGGCAGACCTAGAGGTCGGTGTCCACATGATTACTGGGGCAGCCAACGTTACCCGAGGACCAGTGTCCAAACGAGCAAGAACGTCCACTATAGAGGAGGGGCCGACCCGAGAACACTTACCTAGAGAAACCCTCGTATTCAGCGAAGAGGATCTCAAATCTATAATGGAACCACACAACAATGCGCTAGTAATTTCGTTTCTCTCAAACAACACCAGAAAAAAGCGTGTGCTTGTGGATTCAGGCAGCTCGGTCAACATAATCAGGTCGGAAGTAGTAGAACAGCTAGGGCTGCTGAATCACGTTGTTCCCACCCCTCGGATCCTTCACAATTTCAACATGATCAGAGAAGAAATGAAGGGAGAAATCACCCTCCCAATCGACACGTCTGGCACAACCTAGAACACCGAGTTCAGGTCATCGACGGCGACATGAGATACAACGCCCTACTTGGCAGGCCTTGGATACACACCATAACGGCGGTGCCCTCAACCTTGCACCAGGTAATAAGGTTTCCCACAAGGGATGGCATCACGACCATACACGGAGAACATCAGACAGCGAGGGAAATGTTTGCGGTCCACCACCAGATGCCAACCCCCACATGCCCGGCCTCGGGTGAGGGGGGAAGGGTGCAGACCCTTGAAGATGACAAGGAAGACTTATTCGCACCCCGAACCTTCATCGTCCCCGAGGAATCCGATGCGACCAAGTCAACAATCGAAGAGCTGGAGCAGACCGTCTTAATCAAACACCTCCCGGATAGCAAGGTATACCTGGGGACGGGGCTGACCCCCGAACTCAGGGCAGGGTTTATTCAATTCCTTAGTAATAATATCGACTGTTTCGCTTGGTCCCATTTAGATATGACAGGTATCCCACTAGAAATAACCTCCCACAAACTAGGCGTTGACCCCAAATTCAAACTCGTGAAGCAAAAGAGAAGAACGCAGTCCGAGATAAAGCATGCCTTCATCAAAGAGAAAGTGGAAAAACTCCTCAAAATCGGATCCATCAGGGAGGTAAAGTATCCTGAATGGCTAGCTAACATAGTGGTAGTGCCAAAAAAGGGGAATAAGATAAGGATGTGCGTAGACTATAAAGATTTGAACAAATCATGCCCAAAAGATTCTTTCCCGTTGCCTAATATCGATTGCCTGATCGATTCTACGACCGGCCATGATACCCTCATTTTCCTCAATGCCTACACGGGGTACAATCAAATCCAGATGAACCCCGAGGATAGGGAAAAGACCACATTTATCACGAAATATGGTACTTATTGTTATAACGTAATGTCATTCGGTCTAAAAAATGCGGGAGCAATATACCAATGGCTAGTTAATAAAATGTTCGAGCACCAATCAAGTCCTTGAGATGGCGGATCGCGGCCCTGGGCAGATTCATATCGAGATCATTGGACAAAATCCACCATTTCTTTGCCCTACTCAAAATAAAGAACAACTTCGAATGGACTCCAGAATGCCAACACGCCATGGAAGGACTGAAACGGTACCTGTCCAGCCCACCTTTGTTGCACACACCCTGTTGATACCCAATTTTTTCGTATATATTTTCAATATGCAAAATAACTTCAAACTAGCATACATATGCATATATAAGCATATCCAAGTGTTTTATTATTTTTCCATAATTTTTAAAAGATTTTAATTTATTTATTTCCTCTTTTAATCCATAAAATCCCAATAATTATTTCCAAAATTATTATTTTGGTAATTCATCTATTGGATTTTTGTCTTTATGTCAAAACATAGCTGAGGTAATTTTTACATATTTATTTAGTATTTTTTAAAGCAAATTGCATATAATTTTAATATTAGTTCTTTTAAGATTTAATTGTATTTTATATTAATAAAATTAAGACCTATATTTTTAAATTGTTATTCACATGCTGTGAATCATTTTAGCTCTTTCAATTTATTTCCAGAAATTTATTTACTATTTTTTATAATTTAAAAGGGGAAATTGGCTATTTAAATAATAGCCCATTTGTATTTAATTTTTAGCCTAAATTGAACCCCAAATAAAACCCGGCCCCAACCCAATTTTAACCAACCCAAACCCAGATTCCCCATCTACCCATTTAATCCTGGACGTTGATCATTCAGATCAACGACCATCATTCACCCTTCCTAAAATAAACCTAAACGACCCCTTACCCTAACTCATTTTTCACCAAACGCCGCCCTTGAATCCCTCTTGTATCAATTCTCTCTGCAGCCTCATATGAACCCTAGTGCCGCCACCTAATTCCACCCTAATCCACCCCAATCCCCACCTAATCCATGGTCTCCTATGGCTGTTTGAGATGTATACCGGCCTCCTACATCTCCTGGTGGCCCGTTTGTGTGATTTTATGGCCAGATCTCAAAGAGATCTGGTTCAGTCCTTGCTCAAATTTCATTCATGACCTTTCTCCGGCCATCCATGGCCGTTCAAGTCATATCCTTGACTTTTCCGGCTAGATCGGTAGCTTTTCAAGGTCTTTCTCACTTTTTTCGGGGTTCTCTGAAACCCTATCCTTTAGGATCTTTCTTCAGATCTATCTTAGATCTGTGCATATTAAGAACATCTTAAGTGTTTTCTCAAAAGTTTTCTGATTTTCTTTCAAAGTGACTCTTCATTTTTCAACGATTAGGGTTTCTCTTAACTTCTCTTAAAAGATCTCTTCTCTAATTTTTGGTGTTGTTTTATGATTTTACTATGTTCAAACACCTTGTTTATGCTTTCCTTCTACTTGATTCAGCATGTTGAAAGCCCTAGGTCTTTTGGTCTTATCCGTGTTCTGAAAGTGTCCTTGTTTGTTTGAATGTGTATTTGTTCGATTAAGTTCTTTGTTTCTAATTTTCTTTGTCCTTGTTTGACTTATTTGATTTTGAGCTCTTACCATTATTAAAAACTCAGCTATTGTTAAAACCCTAATTTCTTAAAAAGTTTTTCCTCACTTATTACTACTGTGAGACCTTTACTTGTTTCTGATTTCTCTTACCTGGTACCGTGTTCTTCTTCACTGTTGATTCTATGCGACTACTTGACCTACTTGACTACTGTGCTTCGAATATTTTCTTACTACTGAATCCTAGCTTACCCCTACTGCTACTGTATGTTTGTGTTGGTTCTTTTTGTCAACATGTTTGACCCTCCATGCCTGTTCATTCCTTTCTATTTATATGTTGAGGTGCAGAATCATGACCCTTTCTTGATTGATTCTGACTCCCTCAATCTTACGACTGATTGCAAAGGGTTCCCTTATAAACCCTAATTTTTCTTACTCATTTGTTTAAAATTAATTGATTCTTCTCCTTTACTATGATATCTGATCTTACTGAATCCTTTCCGAAAACTAAGCATATTTTGTACTTAGACTTGATTATTTACTTCATGCTAATATTTCCCCCTTATATGGCAATAATCAATATGTTTCAAACTTATTTTCTTTCCTTAATTAAGCACTGTTAGTATCCGTTAAGTAGTGATTCCTCAATTAAAGGGAATCACTTATGTTGATGGATTTTGATTTGTGATTATTTCCATGTTTGTGATAAGACTTTATTTATTACCTTATTTTTCACTCGCTTTCAAAACTATAAATACCCACCCTCTCTTCTTTCAAAGAAACGAACAATTTGAGTTCACAATACACACTTACACTCAAAACTCTGTCTTTTCTCTACTACCTCTTGTGCTACTGCTTTGTCTAGCCAGCTGAAAGCCAGGCTAGACTCTAGACTCTTGCTTACTTTTCCTTTCTGCACTTTGCTTCACTACTGGTATGTCCTAGTTAATTTTTTAAAGCCCCAACAACAACATGCTTCTTTGATTATTCCAATTCCTTTGATTCTTGTCTACTCCTGCATATGCTTCTGCAGTCATGTTATAGCACTAGCATGCTTTAATATGTTCCATTCCCTTTTAAATTAATGCTTCCCTATGTGTGTACTTTGTCAGTCACTTGTTATGTATTTTCTGACTTATGAATCCCAAACCCCCATATCTCCTCTATGTGTTTGTGTTCTCTGGCAGGTTTGTGGGCATGCCAGCATCAGCTATTGTTGTGCATGACCAAACCTGACCCTACTGGGGTCATATGCTTTATACAATGTACTCCCAAAACCCCTTGACCCCTTTGTGTGACTACTGATTTTGTGTGTTTCAGTTTTGTTCATTACCCCCAATTGATTTCAAACACTTTTGCTACTGATTACTTTCAAAATGGACTTGCTAGTCTAGCTTAAACAAACTCTTTTTCAACTATGCTCTGCACTTTCACTATACTCTTAGAACCTAGGTTTTGCCCATCTTGTGTGAGCCTTGCCTTGGGACCCCTGAGCTCCCTCTAAACTTGGACACATAAGGGCTGGCCATTCCACACTGCACTCATTATGTCTGGTCATGCAAATCTAGATGTGAGCACTGCTTGGGATCCCATAAGGTCCTTTGGGAACTCTGACACACCCAGATATGAGAAAGGCTTTGAACAACATTGGCATTTGAGGTGGTTTATTCCATAACTCAAAGAGGAAGTTAGAATCAGGCTTACTATGGTTGTAACTTCTTGTTTTTGCACTTTTCTGATGTAATTCAATCATTTGGTCTATAATAATTTGTAACAAATATTGGGGTTGGCTAGTGAAAAGGAATGGGGTGATTATGCATGCTTTAGCTATTAGAAGGGTAGATAACATGTCTATAGGGTTTATTTCGATATGTTCTGTTAGAGAACATGCTTATAGGAGCTGCTTTGGTTTTAATAAAATTCTGCATGCTTACTTTCACAATTAGGAACCATGTCTATAGGATCTAAAGGGCTTTTAATAGAAATCATACCTATAGGATCTGCTTTCGTTTTAATAAATTTTGCATGCTTACTTTGTTCAATTAGATATCATGCCTATAGGACCATAAGTTAACTTTAATGCTCGGATACCATGTCTGTTGGAATTAAAATCAGCTATGATAGAGATCATGCCTATAGGATCTAAAAACCAGTTTAGTTAAAAATCAGTTTGGCTCGTACTTATATGTTCTGAACCAGATGAAATAACCTGCTCTTTTAATTAATACGGCATAGAAAGCATGTCTATAGAATCCAAATCGCTCATTTAAAATTGTTTACTATTTTACTGCACTCCTAATCAGTAATAGATATCATGCTCCTAGGACCTCATTATTATCCCTAGGCAAGCCTTAGGTAATAATAACGATAAAACTGAATTTGCCCTTATTTACCAACTGCTACAATCAGTATGTAGGCTTGATTCAGACTTCTTATCTGAGTTATGTAATAAATTTGGTCTGCTTTAACAATTTAAACACCCTGCTTTAGTGTTTTAGAATTCAGACCCTAATTATGTTTAAGTCATGCTATTTATATGCATTGTCTGCGGAGGTATATATAAGCCCTTTAATTGTTTATATATCCCCTTCAGAATGCAGCCCTACGTGTTTTGTATGTCGCCTTAGACTTTTACCTTTAAAACCAAAGAGTCAGCCTAAAATCCTCCCTCTTATAGGAATAGTAGTCCTAAATTCCTCCGGGGCTGATAGGAAAGGGAAGGGTAATAGCATGCAATAGAGATCGAGACCAATTCTCACTTTAATACCTTAACGGGGTGGGAAGGGTAGATATGGATATGATGACCGGTGCGCTAATACCACGTGTATTCCCTCTTCTGAGGAGTGTCATACCACATATTGCATTGAGGTGATCCATATTATAAACAAACCTAGGACCCCCTCCCTTTTACATTCTTAAGTATGTTTTAACTCTTTTTTTCAAAATTCGCCTTTTAATAGTTGTTTTCAAACTCTCTTATGTTTAAACATAAATCCCCTACTATTTGAACCTATACTTGTCTATTTGCTAATTGTACAAGATTCACAAAACTGTCTAGCCGGGAACCACACTAGTGGATCCCGAGGGGTGCCTAACACCTTCCCCTTAGGATAATTTCAAGCCCTTACCCTATCTCTGGTTATCAAAAGGTAGTTGTAGATGAACCCCATAGGTGCCCTAACGCACCTTAAAATCGTTAGGTGGCGACTCTTCGAAAATGCAAACCCAGTTCCCATAGGGAATGTGTTGTCCCATACCCAAAATGTCATAAACCCAATTTTTCGATGCGAAGAGGGAAAAAGGGGGCGCTACAGCATGGCGACTCTGCTGGGGATTTTTAGGCTTTTATCATTTCAGATTGTTCTTGTGAATTTATACCCTCCCTATGTGCAATTACTTGTTTATTTTCTTCAAAGCATTTAATTTCTTCTTCAACTACGAAACTGACATGTCTTCTTTGTTTCTTTCCTTTATTACTGCTTTAAGTTATGAAACTGATGTATTTATCGCTTTCTTAACGTGCAAATACATTCCAACATGCTTTTAATTATTGCATAATCATGCTCAACATCTTACTCCACTCGTGATGAACAAATACTATAGCAACGCTTTTAATGAGTGGTTGCGCTCTTCCATATCATTACCCCCTAAATTTGGAAAGGCATATTTGTGGTAAAACTAGTCGATCAGCGGTGCAGTCAATTTTTCCTTGCCTCCCCCCTTGAGTTGTCCGCTCAAGGGTACCAGTCTAAAACCACATAGAAATATTACTCTATTTATATTGGTGCATGCATCATGGTCAAACCTAGCCGGGTCAGTTATGTTGTGCGTATAGTGATCCTTTAAGATAGGCTTGTCCAAAAGTCCATCGGGTTTCCCTAAACCCAAAGGGACGTCGTCACATTCTGTGCATTTATTTGGAGAACGAAATGCTTCGTGCTAATTATTGACGTTAAATAGTCGAGTCTGGTGGGGGTAAGGGCCTAACCATATTTGTCTTGCAGAATATGAGACACGAAGTCCCCAAATTCAGCATGGTCACCAACATCCACCCAAGATTGCTAAGCTGGTAAAGAGATCTACAATCTAGTGATCAAACTCTCGTCTGATAATACTTGGGAAATCTACCTTCCCTCCTAGAGATCCAACCTAATAATAAGATCATAGAAGTTGCCACACTGTTTTGGGATTGTGAAAGGGCTGTGTTTCGCTTTGGGGACATTGAGATGATGCCTTTGCTGGAGGAGATATGAGGATTGGCTGGAGTAGTGTGGGAAACTTTGGGTTTGTTAATGCTTGAGAACCGCAAAGGTAGGGGTTTCCTCAAAATGATGGGTTTGAAGAATAATACAGAATTGACATGCCTGAAGGAATCACACATCCCTTTTGACTACTTGTATGAAAGGTACGGTCACAGCAAATCCTATCGTACCTACCCTGACGAGTTTGCCATCACATCCTTGGGGCATATCCATCGAAGGGTTTTCGTCTTCATGTTTTATTTCCTTGGGCTGATCGTGTTTCCAATGAAGAAAGGGCAAATCCATACAAGGCGGGCTATGGTAACTAAGAGCCTAATGGAGGGGATTGGTGGGAAGCCATTCAGCATCGTGCCCATGATCATTGCAGACATATACCGAGCCTTAGAGAAGTGTCAACGAGGAGCAAAACACTTCAAAGGCTACAATTTATTACTTCAACTCTGGCTCATGGAGCATCTCCAAAGGGGCGAATACCGACAAAAGATTCAGCGAAGGGATTGGGATGATCACATTGCTTTCCATCATCCAAAGCGAATGAATTACATCCCCGATATGTTCGCTCAACCTGAGGATGCCAAAGGATGGGTGGAGCTATTTGATAATCTGACTAAGGAACAGGTTCAATGGATGTTCGAGTACAACCAACTGTGCAAAAGAATCCGGGAGTACGAAAGCGAACACTGCGAGATACAAGAGTCCAACCAGAAGCTGATTGAGGAATGGAAGGACATGGCTGTCAGTTCCAACAAGCGGCTAGGATACTTGGAGCGAGGCATAATGGAATTGGAGAGAAAGTTTTGCAAAAGGGTCGAAGATTGTCAAAATGCTAAAGGGACTGAAGGCGGACATCTAGCCAGAGCATACCTGTTGCTGGGGCTTCGCGATTTGGGGAAGCTATTCGACGGGGCCAAGGATGCCGAATCTGGGGAAGGTCCTTCAGGGACCAAGTAGATAGGAGTTTATCTTTTCGCTTTATAAATGCAATAAGGCCAATGGCCATTAGTGACTTTTATTTCCTATTTATTTAATGTCGTTTTGGGATTCGTCTTATTTATCTATCAATAAAATGAGGCATTTAGCATTCAAAGTTCTCCAAATCAACTTGTCATTAGGCCTACCTCGTGCACAAAGATGTCCCCAAATTAGAACACGATTTACACTCATGCACTATGTGTTTAAATATTGCAATACTTTTTATGATCCTCACTAACTTGGTTACCTTTTTGTTTTATTATTCCCCTCCCCAAAGGTTAGTTCGTGCACTCTGGCATCATCATCTTATTCCACGAGATCCAGGGGCCCTCCACCCACTCCTCCTCTCAGTACTGTTAAAAACAAGAACAAAAGCAAGATGGAAGATTTGAACAACGTCAGAAAGGAGAATCCAACTGAACGGGTAGAGGCCACTAATGGCCATGGTACTCAAGTTCCTAAGGAGAATGTATCCCAACTTGAACAGAAGCTGCTGAAAATCCAAGAAGAGCTCGATCAGGTTTGGAATCTGGCAAGCCTATCATTTTTCCTCAGCACCCCAGATATCAACGTTCCCAACACTCAAAATCCTACACCTCCTCAAAATATCCCAAAGCAACAAAATCATCCCGTTCCTCACCATCACACTGTTCCACCAAAGACCAAATGCAACACCTGCCATACCCCAAACAACATGCCACTACTTATCCTAATACCCAAAAACTCCACAAACGACCACTTTCACACCTACTATAACACCCCTATCTACGTGGAAACCATTCCACACTATACCCAACCTATCTCAAGCACACCCGAGTCTGATGAAAAAGATCTGCTTATCAGAAACCTGGCTGAGGAACTTAAGAAATTGACTAGCTGGATTCAGGGCGTTGAGGGAAGAAAAGGAATCGAAGGGCTGAACTATGAAGATCTTTGTATACAGCCCGATGTCGAACTTCCCGAGGGGTACAAACCTCTGAAGTTCGAAATATTTGATGGTACAAGAGATCCAAGGGTCCATCTGAGGATGTACTGCAACAACCTAGTTGGAGTAGGGAAAGACGAGAGAATCCGCATAAAGCTGTTCATGAGGAGTTTGAAAGGAAATGCGTTGTCCTGGTACATCAGCCAAGATCCAAAGAAGTGGTCAAGGTAGGTAGGCATGGCATCCGATTTTATGGACAGGTTCAGGTTAACATAGAGAATGCACTGGATATGTTCTATATACATAATCTAAAGAAGAAGCCCACAGAGACATTTCGCGAGTATGCCACTCGCTGGAGGTCCGAAGCTACTAAGGTTAGACCTGCCTTAGAAGAGAAACAGATGAACAATTTCTTTATCCGGGCTCAGGACCCATAGTACTATAAGAGGCTGATGACGATTGAGAACCACAAGTTTTCTGATATTATCAAACTAGGTGAATGAATTGAAGAGGGTATCAAAAGCGGTATGGTTACAAACTTTGAGGCCTTGCAAGCTACAAATAAGGCTTTACGGTCCGGTAGTGTGTCCAAGAAAAAGGATGTAGGGGCTGTGGTGGTTGCATAAAGGACCAAGTCTCCCCTCAAATACCAAACTTGCCCAACACCTCCACTCACATATCAGCCAACCCCAAATTACCAAGCACCTTTACCCTCATACCAAACTCCACCGACTTATCAGTCACCTCCACCTCCCGAATATCAACCTACTTCACCCAGATACTCTCAACCCGCTCATGTCTACCAAACTTATAATACTCAACCATCCTACTATCAATCTTCTCATTCATGCCAAAACTTCCCTAGACCTCGGCCAAATTTTGATCGCAGACCTCCAAAACAATATGCAGCCATTACTGAACCCATTGACCAGTTGTATGAGAGACTCAAAGCCGCTAGTTATGTCACCCTCATCCCTGCTGCAACCCCTGAGAACCCTTCTCAGTGGGTCAACCCAAAAAGAGACCTGCTAAGAGAGCTCATGTTCAGCAATTCACCAACGACTCATAAGAGAAGTGACGCTGGTTGGCAAAAGAAGAAAGTTATAGGGCCAAAATAAATAAATTAGAGGGACAAATCAGGGACCTCAAGTTTGGCAACAGTATCCAGGCTACCACAGATGAAGGAAAAAGAAAAAGATAACTCAGGAAAATGAAGCCCTCAAAGCTCAAATCCAGAAAATGAGAATAGCTGCTAGAAACCCGGAAAGAAGCCGAGCGGACGAAAAGCTTATAAGCAGTCTGATAAAGAAAGCACTTGAGTGTCAAAATGACCTAGAAAAGTCTGAAGCCAGTCTAGCAAATGTTCGGGCCCAATTGGCAAAGAATGCAAAAGGGCGGGCATAGTTTGTGCATCAAATGAAAAGCAAATATGAAGGGACAATCACCAATCTGAAGAGAAAGTTAACTACCCTTGAGAATGAGGCGACCAAGCAGGCCAAGGACTTTAAAGCTGATCGGAACATTGTTATGCTTTGATGGCTCAGATGGAGGAAGAATTGCAATAATTGCAAAATCAAAACCATCACGACACTCAGGTATTAAAAGCTAGGAATCAGCAGATAGGGCGATTGCTTCAGGAAAAAGGGCAGAATCCGAGAGAAGATCAGGGCCATTGTTGACTACATTACCGTGAAGTGCCAAGCGTGCGAGGACATGACTCGTACCACCTTCTTCGCTGCAGTGATGACTTTCATTCGCCAGATAATGAGTGATTTGGAGCGGTTGCAAGGGGATCTCGCATATTGGCCCGCGGCGAGGCCAAATGATGTCCCGCGGGCCCTAGGAGCATTAATGTATTCCTGATTTTCACTTGAGTCTATTTCTGTTGGAGTCTATCAGTTTATTTCCGAGTTTGTATTTTCTTTTTGTCAGAGTCTGTTAGTCGGTTCTTGAGTATGTATTGTCATCTTGCTATTAGAGTCTGTTGGCTTCCTTTTCAATTCTGTTAGTTTTGAGTCATTGTAATCAAAGCATTTTCTTTATATGAAAAATTTAAAAATCCCAAAATATTTTGATATTTCTCCCAGAACTACGCATGGTTTAATTCATGCGGGGTCATGATACGTAGTCAATCTCCATAGGATTCGACCATAAAAAAAATAGGAGCGGAAATAAGAAAATAGGAAAGAAAAAGAAAAGCTGGAATGAAGCATGCAACCGTTGCAAAACATGTAGAAATACATTTAACTGTATAGGTGCATCACATCCCAATGTGCTATTATCTGTCTGTTATTTGTTCCAAACTAATCGTTTGCTGATGTTACACTCAGCCCAGGTTTTATAGAAAGGTGGTTGGTTTTGTGGTAGTCTGGCTTCGCATCCATACTTCACGAGGTCGAATGGAAGCATTGAAATATCTTCAGAAATGACTCTGCCAACAGTTCCTATTGCGGATGAGAGTCCTATCTCGGGCATCCCAACTTCAGAATTGGCAGTTGCCGAGGAAAACAGGTTACTGCGTCTCTGCATGATGGAAATGTGGGACGCCTGGGCAAACGGAAGTGAACTACCAAGTGCAATCCCTGGATTTCCCGAGCTTTTTCCCAAGGCAAGTGGGACCTCCAACATCCCCATAAACTATCCAAATACCCCACTAGGATACCCTACTATTTCTGCCAACTTTGTGGGAACACCTTCTGAGGCTCGCCCCCAAGCGTTAGTTTCAGGTGCAACTTCGAATATCTTCACTGCTCTGCCTGGCTCGGCTACGGCACAGCCTTCACCTTCCAAACACCATCTTTCCCACTGGAACCTATATAGTTTCCCACCTATACGTACTCCCAACCACCCCAGTATGAGTTCACCGCAGGGCAAGAGAAAGCCACCAAAACCCCTGAGCAAGAAGAGATTGCGAAGAAGATGAGGAGTATGGAACAGAGTCTCAAAAGCATACAAGGCTTGAGTGGACAGAAAAGTGTATCATATGCCGACTTATGTATGTTCCCTCATGTGCATCTGCCATTGGGATTCAAAACCCCAAAATTTGAGAAGTATGATGGACACGACGATCCTATTGCTCATCTCAAGAGATATTGCAACCAGCTATGAGGAGCCGGTGGGAAGGAAGAACTCCTCATGGCCTATTTCGGAGAAAGTCTGGTCGACATCGCATCTGAGTGGTACATGGACCAAGATATATCCCGCTGGCACATCTGGGATGACTTGGATAGACATTTTGTCAGGCATTTCCAGTACAACATTGATATTGCTCCAGATAGGAACTCATTGACAAACTTAAAGAAGAAATCCTCGGAAAGCTTCCGAGAGTACGTAGTTAAATGGCGTGAACATGCCTCCAGGGTAAAGTCTCCGATGGATGAGATTGAAATGCTCACAGTTTTCCTCCAAGCTCAAGAAGCTGACTACTTCCAAAATATGATGTTCGCAATAGGTAAATTGTTTGCTGAAGCCATCAAGATTGGCGAAATGGTTGAAAATGGGTTGAAAACAGATCGAATTCTAAGCCAATCCGCCATCAGAGCTACCTCCCAAGCTATTCAGGGTGGATCTGGAGGAGTAGCGAAGGGCAAGAAGAAGGAAGAAACATCCGTGGCAGTGTTGGGTGCAAGAAAGCACCATACTCCCAGATCCTTTTTCTTAGAAAGGACCCCGCAACACTACTACCCCCACCAAGACATAGCCTATGCCCCCCAGCCATACACGGTCATGAATGCTCAACCTTATGTCCAGCCACAACAATAAGACAATCGGAACTAAGCTCCATTTTCTAAAAACCAGCCTCCTTACAAAAACCACTACAGCCCCCGGCCTCTACAAAACAATTTCCACCCTCGTGAACCACCCAAGAGGAAAAATTTTAGACCCATTGGCAAACCCTACTCTAGCCTGTTACCAAAGCTTGTTCAAATGGGTCTGCTACAGTCTATTCCTCAAACCAGGCAAAACCCAGCATCACCTGCTTATAGAGCCGGTACCCGATGCGCCTATTACTCAGGGGCAGAAGGGAACGACACAGATGATTGCTGGACTCTGAAGAGATCCGTGGAGAACTTGATAGAACAAAGGAAGATAGTGTTAAGGGATGAAGATATTCCCAATGTGACCAACAACCCACTACCAGCCTATAACAACGGGCCGGTAATCGGAATGATTTGTGAGGATAAGGGATTTGACCCAGCGTTGAAGGCCATCATTTCCATCGCTGATGTAGAAGAGAAAGAAAAATCTACCCTGAAGCAAGACAAAGGGGAGAAAAAGAACAAAACCACCCCTCCAAAGTCAGAAAAGAAAGTTGAAGGGGAAATTGGGGCAATGCCTCCCAAAGATGTTGTTCTCTATGTCCCTCAAGGCCGTAAAGAAAAGCTGATGGCTTTGAGTCCTCCAAGGAGATTTGAACTGAATAATGTAAGCACGTGATTTTTGCCCTATGAAGGAATTACTCCCAAAAAATTCAAAATAAAACAATTTTCCTTGGTGTGAATTTTTTTTGAATTTTTGTGGTATTTTGTGTAATTATTTGTATATTTATCTACGCATGTTTATTTGTTAAATTAATAAAAAATACAAAAATATATCTCATTTTGCATGTAGGATTTAATTCTACAATAGTTAGTAATTACGTTTGTTTTACAAAAATGAAAATTACAAAAATAGGCATCTTTCACATTTTTAGCATTTAATGTCCAATTGTACAATTTTATGCTTAATTATTACTTAATTGTGTGTTAGTTGTTATTGGGAGTTAATTTGCGCTTTTATAAATTAATTTAGTTCTATATGATAGTTTAAAGATTTTTAGAATTTAATTTTAGAAAAATAAAAGAAGAAAAGAGAGCAAAATACAAAGAAAATCGGAATTGGGCCTCTTCTTCAATATTGAACCACAAGCCCAAATATACCCAACATTCCCCTATGACCCGGTCCATTCCAAACCAGGTCGACCCAGTCCAGTACCAACAACCCAACTCCCCCTCTTCATTTTTCAATTTTTCAATTTTTTACCAAAAACAAAACAAAACAAAACCCTAAAAAAACACTACCTACCCGCCGCCCCTCTCTATCTTCTTCTCCAAAAAAGCTCCAAACAAACCCATCAATGGCTGCCCTTCCCCCGCCTCTTCTCCTTCACATACACACACACACACACACAACCACGGCAACGCAACACACACACACCCGCTACCCGTGTTTCTTCTTCTTCTTCTTCAAGATCGCGAGGGTTTCTTCTTCTTCAAGTTCACGTTGATCGTTGCTTCTTCTTCTCCGACGCTGCTGCTGCTGCGTTCTTCGTCCGACGTCGTCCATGGCTGCTGCCCGTCACTGCGCTCCAGCTCGCCTTTGCTGCTTCCGTTACATCCAGCTAGGAACGATGGTTGCGTCCACAAGCTCCAGTTCGCTACCATGGCTTCTTCCGTTCACTGTTTCTCCTCGCTACCATGGCTGCGTCCACAAGCTCCAGTTCGCTGCTTCTTCTCCGTCGTGTTGATGCTGCCATGGCTGCGTCACTGTAGTTGCTGCCCGTCGCTGGTCTTCTCCGTTGTCCGTTGCCCGTCACGTTGGTTGCTTTCTCTTCTCCGGCTCGTTCCCGGATGCTGCATCCTTCATGCCATCGAGCTGCTAGTATTACGTCTCCTTCTTCGTCCTCTTCCAAACAACCAAACTACTTTCCGTTCGATGTTCGGCGTCGCTTCAATCCGGTTAGTGGGTTTGAGTTTCATTTTGTCCGTATTTTGTTTTGATATTCTCGGATCTAAAATAGTTAAATGTTTGATTCTTGTTTTGTTCGTGTTTATCGTTGAATTAATTTTCTAGTTTGTTCATGTGTTTTTGTTGATTTAATTTTCAGATTCAAATGGAACTTTAATTAATTAGTTTTTCAGTTTATTTCATGTGCTTTTATTTATTTTGTAAAAGAAATTGTTAGTTTAATTCTAATGTTGTTAGATGCATATTAAAATTGTTAGTTTAATTTTAATGTGAACGAAATTGTTGGTTTAATTTTAGTTTAGTTTGTAAAAGAAATTGTTAGTTTATTTTAATGTTGTTAGATTCGAATTGAAATTTAATTAATTATTTTTCAGTTTGTTTCATGTGTTTTTATTTATTTTTGTAAAAGAAATTGTTAGTTTAATTTTAATATGGTTAGACTCAAGTTGAAATTCAATCAATTATTTCTTCTTCGGTTTATTTTATTCGTTTAAAAGAATTAAGTTGTAATATAGAAATATGTTAGTTTAATCGCTTGAATCCGTTTTTTGTTGTTTAATTTAGATTTAATTCGTGTTTATTGATTGTTTGAAGTTCGTTTTAATCTAGTGAATTAATGTGAGTTTATGTTTTGGTTTATAATTTTTGATTTTGTTTGAATCATGAATCTTTGTTATAATATTGTTGGATTTAATTTGAAGATTAATTGATTAGTTGAGTTTTAGTGATTTGAATCTGTTAATTTATTTTGTTTAATTTGAATATATTTGTTTGTTAATATTGTTGAATATGCAAATATATGTGTTGTTAAAAATATCGTTCAGTCAAAATAATTCCGATTGTTGATTCGTTGTTCATAGTTTAAGTTTGAATTCGTTGATTGAACTGGATTAAGGATTGGTTATAGCTGGTAATTTAATTTTAGGTTCTTAGATAATTTTGAAGTTAAACCGATTTTGAATCGGGGCGTAACAGTAGTTTTAGGGGTAAAACGGGAATTAACCAATTACGGATTATTTAATATGGCGGGGACCAGACATAATGATAAAAGCAAAAAAGGAAAAGGCGCGTAATGATGTCTACTTTTCAAAAAGAGGGAACATGGGGGCCCACTTTGACTATTTTTCAAAAAAAGGGAACACGAGGGCCCCACGTTGACTACTTTTACTAAAGTAAAAATGTGGGTAATAATAAAAGTTAAAGGGGAAAGAGGTAAAAGGGGGTCTTGCTTTGTATATAAGGGGGGATGAGGGGATTGAATTTGGAAGAAGAGAATTTAGAGGATTATTTTCTAGAGAGATTTTTGGGGAGAACATTTTGAGAGAGAAATACATTCTGAAAATCTGAAGAGAGTGTGATAGAGTTTTAAAAGAGAAAACAAAAATAAAGTGAGAAACGAGTTTAGTTTCAGGTTTTAATACACGAGTGGGTTGTTGCTGTTTAGTTTGTTTACAAACTATTGGGTTTGTTCTATTCAGTTGTTCGGTTTTTCTTCAATGTTTTCTGGGCCTTGAATCTGGTTCGAATTACTGCTGTTGGGTTGCTGTTGCGTTGTTGTGTTATTACTGCTGCTGACTCCT
Organism: Nicotiana tabacum; assembly: GCF_000715075.1. Taxonomy (NCBI): domain Eukaryota; kingdom Viridiplantae; phylum Streptophyta; class Magnoliopsida; order Solanales; family Solanaceae; genus Nicotiana; species Nicotiana tabacum. The sequence goes on along the minus strand of NC_134089.1, from coordinate 46,455,734 downwards.
CCTTCTTTTCTTCTTGTACTGCCATTTCCAGGTACACATTTGTACACTCTCAGCTCGAAGCGAAAAATGAAATAATAATCAGATTAATGAGTAATGGGGTTTCACATGTATAACTTCATCTAATAATGCTAGTTTAAATTAATCAAAGAATGATTTGTTTCGATATTATTGAGTATCTATCTCATGTTCTAGTGTTAGTAAATGATAGAATATAGAATAAAAGCAATTCTTCTTGGTACAAACTCGATTGCAATTTTCCATTTGCATTAATCACAAACTAATAACTAATAAGTCACGTTTGTTTAAGCATGTAATTAATCGGGAGATTTTCTTTTATTTTTAGAAACGAACTTATAGAAAATGTAGTCACTGTAGGTTTTTCCTTTTAAATAAAAATGAGACGAGCCTCGCCCAATAATAAATACCAATTGCGGGGCTCTCAATAATCGGTCATAATAAATGCTTAGAATTTGGGATGGACTGTTTAGTGAATTTCACTGCCTTCCCCAAAGATAATAACGCGTTAGTCTCTTTAGACGTAATTTAATTAAATTACTTTCTTAAACTCGGGTGCACATTTATGTGACCCAAATCCAAATCTCAGCGGAGTCGAAATGCGTCTCTAATCACGGGTACATTGATTGTGACGTGGTCCGAGATGCATGTCCACAACGTTGCAAATTCCTTTAAAAAAAATAAGAATGAGATGAGTCTCGCCGAATAAAAATACAAAATTGCGTGTCCCTCAGTAAATATTTGCTTTAAAATTGCTTAGACTTCGGGATGGACCGTTTAGCAAAATTCCACGGCCCTACCCAAAGTAGATGATACGATAGTCGCTTTAGGCGCGCCTTTAATAATTTAATTTTCTTAAACTCGGGTGCACATTTATGTGACCCAAATCCAAATCTCAACGGAGTCAAAGTGTGTCGACGACCACGGGTACATTGATTGTGACGCGGTTTGAGATACAATTTCACAACGTTGCAATTCCTTGTAAAAATAATAATAATAATTATGAAAGCGTTAAAAAGTTAAAATTTGCACATAAGTTCATATTTGTATTAAAATCAGATAAATAAGCCGAATATGACAGTTGAGCGACCGTGCTAGAACCACGGAACTCGGGAATGCCTAACACCTTCTCCCGGGTTAACAGAATTCCTTATCCGGATTTCTGGTACGTAGACTGTAATATGGAGTCATTCTTTTCCTCGATTCGGGATTAAAATTGTTGACTTGGGACACCCTAAATCTCCCAAGTGGCGACTCTAAAATAAATAAACAAATCCCGTTTCGATTGTCCTTTAATTGTAAAAAACTCCTTGTACCCTCGCGGGGGCGGAAAAAGGAGGTGTGACAGCTCTGGCGACTCTGCTGGGGACTATTAACCTAGAACCACTGGTTCAGGGTTAGAAATTCGAGCTTAGATAAATTGTTATATTTGGCTTTATCTGATTTTTACATGTTTGAGCCTAATGTGCTAAATGCTGCTTTTACCGCTTTGATATTATCTGAACTATATATAAATTGTGCCGACACCCTTCTCTCTTCACCTCCGGGGATGTGCTTACTGGTTGAGACTCCCTATTCTGTTTGTGTCATACCCTGAAATAAAAAAGAGGCTCGGACAAGTTACGACGCCGGATGGCCTTTTGGTTCCCGGTAAGTTGCCCCCTCCTCAACTAGAGTTGTCCTCTCGGGTACACAGTCTAGAACACCGACTCAGGTTTTGAACATAGAATAACATGACTTCATGCCAGATCCCTAGTATGAACGATTATTTGCATCATGTTGCATTTGGCTTAGGGGACTCAACACAGGGGTTGGGTCCGTCTAGGACTAGCAACCTGAAATGAAAAAGACCATCTTGATGCATCTTATGTGCTACATGTTGCATTCCTTCAAGGGTAAAAGGGTCATTTGGCGGACCAATGATAATTGAGAGTGAATGAAAAGGAAAAAAGGAAAAAGAGAGGGTGAAGTGCGAAGATAAAGCAAATAGGGCCCGATTATGTTTTGTTACATTTTTATTTAAAAAACAATTAAAAAAAAAATTCTTTGCACTTTTTATCATTTTTGAAAAATCAAAAATAAAAAAAAAGGGAAAAAGAAAATCCAAAAGATTTTACATGTTTCATCACCTTTTAAGAAAAAGCAAAAAAAAAAGATATGTTTTCTCTGAATTAGTTATTTTTTTATTCTCACTCGTATCCAATCTGCCAGAACTACGCGGGTTTGATTCTGACCGGATGTGAGATACGTAGGCAACCCTCATCGGGTCCAACCCCCCCTTTTTTGCTAAAATAGCCAAAAAACAAAAAAAAAAAAAAAACATGTCAAAATTTTAAATTTTGTCATAAATAAGTCGGGTGATGTCCAACCTCCCCTTTTGCAAAAATAAAAAAATAAAAAAAAAGTATAGCAATATATATATATATATTTATATATGTATATATATATATATATATATATATGTCAAATTTTTAAATTCATCATAAAGAAGTCGGGTGACGCTGTTTTGTCAAGACATAGCCGAATGTTCCCGAAAGGGACGCCGAATGTTCCCGAAAGGGACGCCGGAAGGCTGACTTTGCATAAACAGCCACCTTTTGGGTCATAAATAAGTCGGGTGATGCTGTTTTGTCATAAATAGCCGAATGTTCCCGAAAGGGACGTCGGAGGGCTGACTTTGCATAAACAGCCACCTTTGGGTCATTGTTTTAGATTTGGTCCAGTTGACCCACACAGCCTTAAAAATCTTCGTCCCCGAGGCGCTGAAGGGCCGTGTTTGCAACACCAGTTTTTATTGTAATTTGAAAAAAAAAACAAAGAGTCAGCGGTCAGGAGAATACCGTTTGGGCTTTTGGTCAGTGTCTTAAACCGTTCTTGCCGAAATAGCCTTAGAGTATCTTTCAGTTATCGAAAGGCTATTTTCGTAAAAGAACGGACAAGTTTGTAAAGTGTCATAAAATAATCCTCCCCGGCCTCAAAATTCATGTGAGATTTGGAAAGGGCCACATTTGCAAAAATAACCGTTTGGTTGCATTTGTCAAACGGAGAAAGGGAGCTGGCCTTTTGTTTTAAGGTTGTAAATCTTTTGACTAGAATATGTGGGTTGTTTGATTTTTGAGTTTGTTGGTCATCTTTCAACCTTTGAAACCCAGTTTGTTTTATTATGAAAATCGATAAAGAAAACAAATGTCTCATTGTTGTTACCTTTCATTTTGTCCGAACTACGCAAGGTCTGATTCATGCGGGGTCATGATACGTAGGCAATCTCCATAAGATTCGACCACAACAAAAAATGAAAAAACAAAAAATGAAAAAAAAAAATTAAAAAAAAATGAAATGAAAAAAAACGAAAAAAAAGAAAGAAAAAAAAAGAGAAAAAAGGATGTTGTTAATAATGAGGACCGACTGAGTCCATTATAACTTGTTTTGTCTTCAATCGCAAGGAAAGTTAAGGTGGTTGGTTTGTGGTAGGCCGGACAATGACACCCAGAATATCGCGCAGAATCCTTTACCTGCACCTCATGATACACACTCTGCGGGGATCAGGCCTGATAACAGAAGCACTCGAATCCTATTGGGGACTTGTTGACGGAGGTTGATGATATTGAAGCTGGTAATGGTCTTGGCAGTATTGATGCGAAGCTCAATGGCTAAGATGTCAGTTTTGATAAAGTGGGAGGACGCTTCGTTCCTTGGTTAGCAAGAGAGAAGCTTGTGGTGGCTTATTTTGTTGTCATTTCTGTTGACCGGATTATTCTTAGGGTTGTAGTCCGGATATTGTCTTGTGTCAAACTTTCTTATCTTTCCATTTGTCATAGCGGTTTGTTTAAGTTTTGTCCAGTTTGTTTTAGGATTTTATTCTGGTTTGTTTTGTTTGTCTTGTTATCCAAACCATTCCACCGGTAGTCTAAAGCAAATCCAGTCTTTTATTATTTCCAGTCATCTTTTTGTTTAGTCCTTTTATCATTTTTGTTCAGCGCTGATTCTAGTGACATGACATGCGCGCACAGTTTGGGCCTAATCTTAAAATTTAATCATAAAATCAGTTGAAGGTGATCAGGATATTTAAGGGAGATAAGAATGGTTTGAGATCATTTGAAGCCCAAACCATGAGAAATTGGGGCAAGTATTGTCCAACGATGTTATGTGTGGATATGGTTCTCTAGTGCAATCAAAAGATGTTACCAATGTTTTTGGCGGTTTGTTTAATTGTGTTGTTTGTACTTGGCGTGTTTTGGAGATTGGAATGACGAAGGCATTTTGTTCTACTATCCAAACACTTTATCCTTCGTTAGCCCTTTGAGCCTTATTTATTGTTCTTTCATACCCCTCTTTCTGAATCAGTAGCAAAGGTTAGAAACACAAACGTGGAAGAAAAAGAAAAAAAAAAGGAAAAGAAAGCAACTAAAACAGCAAAAAACAACAAAAGAGAAAAAAAAATGATAACAAAAACAAAAGAAAGTCAGAAGAAAACAGAGGATTTGGGAACTACATTTGACCTGATTCCTCAAAGAGGATACGTAGGCGCTTCACGGCTCGGTCATAATGGCCATAATGGTCATAGTGTGCATAGTGTAACATAGTATGACAAAAATAAAAATCCCCAAGCAAGAGACTGGGGCAAGAGTTGCGCTTGTTGTAAGCAAATATGGTTCCGAAGGTTGTAATTTTGAACCCCAAATTTATTTTTGAGCCTTTAATACCCTTTCTTTCTAGCCTATCCAAAACCCACATTACGGCCCAAAGAAAGACCTTCTGATCAGTCTTCAAAAGATGTCAAATCAGACAAATGAGAGTCTTACCGGTGAACGTAACATTCTGTTCCACAGCAGAAAGGACTCTAATCCCCAGTAGAAAGAGTCATATCGGCAACACTCCAAATCCCCAGCTGTAAAGTGATACAACTGAGAGAGTCTTAACGGTGAAAATCTTCACAGACACCATAAGACGATGAAAGCTGAGAGAAGAAAAAAAACCAAAATGAGAGAGGCTTGATAGTGAAAACCCTTTGGGCACTACAAGCCGAATAAGATTAAGAATCAGATGGGGAATCTCCAAGTGAAGATCTGGAAAGACGATTGACGGCGGAAGATAGGCCACATGTGCATGTCACGACCATTAGAGTCGGTATCGGCGTTTGATAGGTTTTTATTTATAATTTCTTTTGTTAAAGAGTCATCTTTTTCCTTTGTCTTTTATTCGGTTCCCCTTTTGTTTATCTTTCTCCTTTCATAGAAACATTCCCCAGTAGAGTCTTTTTGGTCAGAACCAGTGGGAAATGACTTCAAAATCTGCCATCAGCTTTCCAATTATGCAAGACCGGATCCGATTAGAACATCCAAATGGTCTAAGTCATCAAGGAACAAGTGTGAGGCCAGTGTCAAAAAGATATCCCCAGCAAAAGGGAATTGACAAAAGGATTGACGAGTGTCAAGAGGGATATCCTTGCCAAAATCAAAGGTTATAAACCTCAAGGCCGAGGCCCGTGGACAAAACAAGGAGAGCAATGAGAATGATTTGTGAAATTCATACGAGACTAAAAGGTCGGTGAAATGCAAGTTTCCGAGCTATGCCACGAAAGAAGAGGGATATCCCCAGCAAAAAGGGATTATCCCCAGCAAATAATATCATCCCCAACAAGTTGTGGAACGCAGAGCAAGGAAGGAGAAAGGGAAAACCATCCCAGTATGAGTATCACAACCAACCACCGCGTTTTAAACTAACAAATTTTGTTTGATTTGAAACAGGTAAAGGAAATGGCATTGATGACAGAAATGCATGCCACAAGGGATATTATCAAACTGGGGTAGAAAATTTTCCTTTCATTTAGAAAATTTTCTAGAAGTCAGGTACCCATTTGGGGAAGAATAAAGATAACACCAGTCTCAAGGGAAGTGGTCTTTGAACCAGTGTTGCCCCCAACATAATAAGTTTCAATGGAGGAAGTTGTTCCCCAGCAGACAGAACAAAGGGATGAAACTTGTGCTCAGAAAAGCAAAAGGCCAGTATCATTCCCAACAGCCTTCCGAAGAGTGAAGCACTAGTTCTGAAGGAATCAGAATCCCCCAGCAGTGTTATCCTCGACAGCGTTATCCCCAGCTGATAACATTTTATCCCCTAACAGGTAAGTAAATAATTCCCCAACAGTGTTATCCCCAGCAGTTTCGAGGAGTCCAACACAAGTTTGGTGAAAATCAGTATCCTCAGCGGTTCCTTTCGGGGAAAGGCAAAACAAGTCTTAAGGGAGGTAGTCTTCGAAGGAAGAAGCTATGCAAAAAAAAGGGAGTAGTTTGCAGAGGAATGAAACATCCTACTTAAAAGGAAGTAGTTTTGGAAGGAGTAAGATAACATATTTACTCAGCAGAGTTATCCTCAGCAGTGTTATCCCCAGCAGGGTTACTTAGCAGTTCGCAGTGTTATCCCCAGCGGATCATCGAGATGTAGAAGCATCCTCGACAGAGTTTCGACCAAGTTTCAAGAGGGTCGGACAACCCAGAGTGGGTAAGGAAGAAAAACAAAATTCATCCCCAACAAAATAATCCCCAGCAAGTTTTGAGGTAAGACATTTTCAAGTTTTGAGGATATTTTGGGTTCATCCGCCCTCGAATAGGATATTTTGGGTTCATCCGCCCTTGAATAGGATATTTTGGGTTCATCCGCCCTTGAATAGGATATTTTGGGTTCATCCGCCCTCGAATAGGATATTTTGGGTTCATTCGCCCTCGAATAGGATATTTTGGGTTCATCCGCCCTCGAATAGGATATTTTGGGTTCATCCGCCCTCGAATAGGATATTTTGGGTTCATCCGCCCTCGAATAGGATTTTATTTTCAAAGTTGTTGAAGTCATGAGCCCCCCTGAAGAACAGAATGGCGTTTTATTTTTAAAAGTTGTTGAAATTTCGCCAGCCTAAAGAAAGGAATGACATTTTTATTTTAAAGTTGTTATTGAAGTCAGGAGCCCGCCTGAAGAGAGGAATGGCGTTTTATTTTTAAAAGTTGTTGAAATTTCGCCAGCCTAAAGAAAGGAATGACATTTTTTATTTTAAAGTTGTTGTCAGGAGCCCGCCTGAAGAGAGGAAAGGCATTTATATTTTTAAAAAAGTTGTTGAAATTTCGCCGACCTAAAAAAAGGAATGACATTTTATTTTCAAAGTTGTTGTTGAAATCAGGAGCCCACGTGAAGAGAGGAAAGACGTTTATTTTTCAATGTTGTTGTTGAAATCAGGAGCCCGCCTGAAGAGAGGAAAGGCGTTTTATTTTTAAAAGTTGTTGAAATTTCGCCAGCCTAAAGAAAGGAATGACATTTTTATTTTAAAGTTGTTATTGAAGTCAGGAGCCCGCCTGAAGAGAGGAAAGGCGTTTTATTTTCAAAGTTGTTTGTTGAAGTCAGGAGCCCGCCTGGAGAATGGAGGCATTAAAAATTAAGAAATTGTTGAGGTCAGGAGCCCGCCTGAAGAGAGGAAAGACGTTTATTTTTCAAAGTTGTTGAAATTAGGAGCCCGCTTGAAGAGAGGAAAGGCGTTTTATTTTCAGAGTTGTTTGTTGTAGTCAGGATCCCGCCTGGAGAATGGAGGCATTAAAAATTAAGAAATTGTTGAGGTCAGGAGCCTGCCTGAAGAGAGGAAAGGCGTTTATTTTTCAAAGTTGTTGAAATCAGGAGCCCGCCTGAAGAGAGGAAAGGCGTTTTATTTTTAAAAGTTGTTGAAATCTCGCCAGCCTAAAGAAAGGAATGACATTTTATTTTCAAAGTTGTTGAAATTAGGCATCCACCTGTATAACAAGGGAATACATTTCATGTCTTTACCATTAGGCGCCCACCTGTATAACAAGGGAATACATTTCATGTCTTTACCATTAGGCGCCCACCTGTATAACAAGGGAATACATTTCATGTCTTTACCATTAGGCGCCCACCTGTATAACAAGGGAATACTTTTCTGCTTTTCATTTCTGTTCTAGGTCGCCCACCAGTATAATGCGGGAATACATTTCTGTCTTTTCATTTCATGTTCTAGGTCGCCCACCAGTATAATGCGGGTATACATTTCTGTTTTTATTTCATGTCCTAGGCGCCCTCCAGTATAATTCGGGAATACATTTCTGTCTTTTCATTTCATGTTCTAGGTCGCCCACCAGTATAATGCGTGTATACATTTCTGTTTTATTTCATGTCCTAGGCGCCCACCAGTATAATGCGGGAATACATTTCTGTCTTTTCATTTCATGTTAGGCGCCCACCTGTATAACAAGGGAATACATTTCATGTCTTTACCATTAGGCGCCCACCTGTATAACAAGGGAATACATTTCATGTCTTTACCATTAGGCGCCCACCTGTATAACAAGGGAATACATTTCATGTCTTTACCATTAGGCGCCCACCTGTATAACAAGGGAATACATTTCATGTCTTTACCATTAGGCGCCCACCTGTATAACAAGGGAATACATTTCATGTCTTTACCATTAGGCGCCCACCTGTATAACAAGGGAATACATTTCATGTCTTTACCATTAGGCGCCCACCTGTATAACAAGGGAATACATTTCATGTCTTTACCATTAGGCGCCCACCTGTATAACAAGGGAATACATTTCATGTCTTTACCATTAGGTGCCCACCTGTATAACAAGGGAATACATTTCATGTCTTTATCATTAGGCGCCCACCAGTATAATGTGGGTATACATTTCTGTTTTTCATTTCATGTCCTAGGTCGCCCACCAGTATAATGCGGGTATACATTTCTGTTTTCATTTCATGTCCTAGGTCGCCCACCAGTATAATGCGGGAATATATTTCTGTTTTTCATTTCATGTCCTAGGTCATCCACCAGTATAATACGGGTATACATTTCTGCTTTTCATTTCATGTCCTAGGTCGCCCACCAGTATAATGAGGGTATACATTTCAGTTTTTCATTTCTAGGTCGCCCACCAGTATAATGCAGGTATGCATTTCTATTTTTCATTTCTTGTCTTAGGCGCCTACCAGTATAATGCGGGAAAACATTTCTGTCTTTTCATTTCATGTTCTAGGTCGCCCACCAGTATAATGCGGGCATACTTTTCATATTTTTGCATTCTGGCGCCCACCTGTATAACGAGAGGAATACTTTTAGTCTTATACTTCAGATTTTGAAATCAGTAACCCCACCGGAAGGCAGAAGGTTACTACAGGAATCCCCAGCAGGAAACAATAAAAATTCCCAGCACCGGAAAGCAGAAGGGGGCAACAAGAGGTACCAGCACAAATTCAAGCGCATGAGTCAAAAGGAAGAAAAGACACGTCTTGAAATAAGCGGCCTGTGAACATTAAATTATGCACAACATAACAAATCTGATGAAAAAAACCGTATCCCCAGAGGAACCGCCGAAAAGCTTAATGAAGAAAGCCATATCCCTGGCGGACCGAGCAAAATGATGAAACTGGTATTCAGAAAGGCAAAAGGCCAGTATCATCCCCAAATTCACGAAAGAAAAGCACCGGAGGAAACACAAACCGACAAGAAAGCAAGGCAACAAGAACAAGTTGCAGATAGATTAGATCTTATGATCCGTAGTCTAGCCTAACTTCTTGTTTTCTTTTAAGCATGGTGTAATAAGGAGGTCAGCAAACAAGTGAAAGTAGCATGCAACAACGGCAACATTGCAGTCCCACGGTAGTCCCAGCTACCAAAACTTCCCGAACTACATTGACCTGATTCCTGTTCAACCCAGGATATGTAGGAAACCTCTGAAGCAAAGGTTCGGTCAAATCTTTCAAAAAATGCTTCACACGGAGTACTCGGATGGGCAAAAATCGCTCACTTTATCTTTGCACGAAAACCCTTCGTGTCTTCGGGAAAAGAAGGGCAGCTGTAAGCACGTGATTTTTGCCCTATGAAGGAATTACTCCCAAAAAATTCAAAATAAAACAATTTTCCTTGGTGTGCAATTTTTTTGAATTTTTGTGGTATTTTGTGTAATTATTTGTATATTTGTCTGCGCATGTTTATTTGTTAAATTAATAAAAAATACAAAAATATATCTCATTTTGCATGTAGGATTTAATTCTACAATTGTTAGTAATTAAGTTTGTTTTACAAAAATGAAAATTACAAAAATAGACATCTTTCACATTTTTAGCATTTAATGTCCAATTGTACAATTTTATGCTTAATTATTACTTAATTGTGTGTTAATTGTTATTGGGAGTTAATTTGCGCTTTTATAAATTAACTTAGTTCTATATGATAGTTTAAGGATTTTTAGAATTTAACTTTAGAAAAATAAAAGAAGAAAAGAGAGCAAAATACAAAGAAAATCGGAATTGGGCATCTTCTTCAATATTGAACCACAAGCCCAAATATACCCAACCTTCCCCTATGACCCGGTCCATTCCAAACCGGGTCGACCCAGTCCAGTACCAACAACCCAACTCCCCCTCTTCATTTTTCATTTTTTTAATTTTTTACCAAAAACAAAACAAAACAAAACCCTAAAAAAACACTACCTACCTGCCGCCCCTCTCTATCTTCTTCTCCAAAAAAGCTCCAAACAAACCCATCAATGGCTGCCCTTCCCCCGCCTCTTCTCCTTCACATGCACACACACACACACACAACCACGGCAACGCAAGACACACACACCCGCTGCCCGTGTTTCTTCTTCTTCTTCAAGATCGCGAAGGTTTCTTCTTCTTCAAGTTCACGGTGATCGTTGCTTCTTCTTCTCCGACGCTGCTGCTGCTGCGTTCTTCGTCCGACGTCGTCCATGGCTGCTGCGCGTCACTGCGCTCCAGTTCGCCTTTGCTGCTTCCGTTACATCCAGTTAGGAACGATGGCTGCGTCCACAAGCTCCAGTTCGCTACCATGGCTTCTTCCGTTCACTGTTTCTCCTCGCTACCATGGCTGCGTCCACAAGCTCCAGTTCGCTGCTTCTTCTCCGTCGTGTTGATGCTGCCATGGCTGCGTCACTGTAGTTGCTGCCCGTCGCTGGTCTTCTCCGTTGTCCGTTGCCCGTCACGTTGGTTGCTTTATCTTCTCCGGCTCGTTCCCGGATGCTGCGTCCCTCATGCCATCGAGCTGCTACTATTACGTCTCCTTCTTCGTCCTCTTCCAAACAACCAAACTACTTTCCGTTCGATGTTTGGTGTCGCTTCAATCCGGTTAGTGGGTTTGAGTTTCATTTTTGTCCGTATTTTGTTTTGATATTCTCGGATTTAAAATAGTTAAATGTTTGATTCTTGTTTTGTTCGTGTTTATTGTTTAATTAATTTTCTAGTTTGTTCATGTGTTTTTGTTGATTTAATTTTCAGATTCAAATGGAACTTTAATTAATTAGTTTTTCAGTTTATTTCATGTGCTTTTATTTATTTTGTAAAAGAAATTGTTAGTTTAATTCTAATGTTGTTAGATGCAAATTGAAATTGTTAGTTTAATTTTAATGTGAATGAAATTGTTGGTTTAATTTTAGTTTAGTTTGTAAAAGAAATTGTTAGTTTAATTTTAATGTTGTTAGATTCGAATTGAAATTTAATTAATTATTTTTCAGTTTGTTTCATGTGTTTTTATTTATTTTTGTAAAAGAAATTGTTAGTTTAATTTTAATATGGTTAGATTCAAGTTGAAATTCAATCAATTATTTCTTCTTCGGTTTATTTTATTCATTTAAAAGAATTAAGTTGTAATATAGAAATATGTTAGTTTAATCGCTTGAATCCGTTCTTTGTTGTTTAATTTAGATTTAATTCTTGTTTATTGATTGTTTGAAGTTCGTTTTAATCTAGTGAATTAATGTGAGTTTATGTTTTGGTTTGTAATTTTTGATTTTGTTTGAATCATGAATCTTTGTTATAATATTTTTGGATTTAATTTGAATATTAATTGATTAGTTGAGTTTTAGTGATTTGAATCTGTTCATTTATTTTGTTTAATTTGAATATATTTGTTTGTTAATATTGTTGAATATGCAAATATATGTGTTGTTAAAAATATCGTTCAGTCAAAATAATTCCGATTGTTGATTCGTTGTTCATAGTTTATGTTTGAATTCGTTGATTGAACTGGATTAAGGATATGTTATAGCTGGTAATTTAATTTTAGGTTCTTAGATAATTTTGAAGTTAAACCGATTTTGAAGGTAAAACGGGAATTAATCAATTACGGATTATTTAATTATGGTGGGGACCAGACATAATGATAAAAGCAAAAAGGAAAAGGCGCGTAATGATGTCTACTTTTCAAAAAGAGGGAACATGGGGGCCCATTTTGACTACTTTTCAAAAAAAGGGAACACGGGGGGCCCACGTTGACTACTTTTACTAAAGTAAAAGTGTGGGTAATAATAAAAGTTAAAGGGGAAAGAGGTAAAAGGGGGTCTTGCTTTGTATATAAGGGGGGATGAGGGGATTGAATTTGGAAGAAGAGAATTTAGAGGATTATTTTCTAGAGAGATTTTTGGGGAGAATATTTTGAGAGAGAAATACATTTTGAAAATCTGAAGAGAGTGTGATAGAGTTTTAAAAGAGAAAACAAAAACAAAGTGAGAAACGAGTTTAGTTTCGGGTTTTAATACACGCGTGGGTTGTTGCTGTTTAGTTTGTTTACAAACTATTGGGTTTGTTCTATTGAGTTGTTCGGTTTTTCTTCAATGTTTTCTGGGCCTTGAATCTGGTTCGAATTACTACTGTTGGGTTGCTGTTGCGTTGATGTGTTATTACTGCTGCTGACTCCTCCTTCTTTTCTTCTTGTACTGCCATTTCCAGGTACACATTTGTACACTCTTAGCTCGAAGCGAAAAATGAAATATTAATCAGGTTTTGTTCCTGTTGAAGTCCTCTTGTTCAGATTTGTGTTTGAATAGAATTTTTCTTTCTTTGTATAAAATGTAGTTGACTGATTAATGAGTAATGAGGTTGCACATGTATAACTTCATCTAATAATGCTAGTTTAAATTAATCAAAGAATGATTTGTTTCGATATTATTGTGTATCTATCTCATGTTCTAGTGTTAGTAAATGATAGAATATAGAATAAAAGCAATCCTTCTTGGTACAAACTCGATTGCAATTTTCCATTTGCATTAATCACAAACTAATAACTAATAAGTTACGTTTGTTTAAGCATGTAATTAATCGGGAGATTTTCTTTTATTTTTAGAGACGAACTTATAGAAAATGTAGTCACTGTAGGTTTGTCCTTTTAAATAAAAATGAGACGAGCCTCGCCCAATAAAAAATATCAATTGCGGGGCCCTCAATAATCGGTCATAACAAATACTTAGAATTTGGGATGGACTGTTTAGTGAATTTCATTGCCTTCCCCAAAGATAATAACGCGTTAGTCTCTTTAGACGCGATTTAATTAAATTACTTTCTTAAACTCGGGTGCACATTTATGTGACCTAAATCCAAATCTCAGCGGAGTCGAAATGCGTCTCTAATCACGGGTACATTGATTGTGACGTGGTCCGAGATGCATGTCCACAACGTTGCAAATTACTTTAAAAAAATAAGAATGAGATGAGCCTCGCCGAATAAAAATACAAAATTGCAGGGCCCTCAGTAAATATTTTCTTTAAAATTGCTTAGACTTCGAGATGGACCGTTTAGCAAAATTCCACGGCCCTACCCAAAGTAGATGATACGCTAGTCGCTTTAGGCGCGCCTTTAATAATTTAATTTTCTTAAACTCGGGTGCACATTTATGTGACCCAAATCCAAATCTCAACGGAGTCAAAGTGTGTCGACGACCACGGGTACATTGATTGTGACGCGGTTCGAGATACATTTTCACAACGTTGCAATTCCCTGTAAAAAATAATAATAATAATTATGAAAGCGGTAAAAAGTTAAAATTTGCACATAAGTCCGTATTTGTACAAAATCAGATAATCAAGCCGAATATGACAGTTGAGCGACCGTGCTAGAACCACGGAACTCAGGAATGCCTAACACCTTCTCCCGGGTTAACAAAATTCCTTATCCGGATTTCTGGTACGCAGACTGTAATATGGAGTCATTCTTTTCCTCGATTCAGGATTAAAATTGGTGACTTGGGACACCCTAAATCTCCCAAGTGGCGACTCTGAAATAAATAAACAAATCCCGTTTCGATTGTCCTTTAATTGGAAAAAACTCCTTGTACCCTCGCGGGGGTGGAAAAAAGGAGGTGTGACAAATAAGACAACCCAAATGTATATACCCAAAGGAGATTATGTGATGCGAGGGCCAATTAATCTACCAAGGTTGAGTGAGCCCGTGGTTATTGGCCGCGCACCACAAAAGCCCATGACGGATCCTACCGCCGTTCCCTGGAACTACAACAAATCAGTGGTGACTAACAAAGGCAAAGAAATCTCGAGAGAAGTTCAAGAAAATAACCCAGCTGTAAAGTATTTCAATTTGGAAGAGGTGAACAATGCCACTAGAAAGCGCTTCCCATCTAAGAAGCCCGTAAGTGCCGAAGAAGCGGAGGCCTTTTTTAAAAGTTGAAAATGGCGGATTCTAAGGTGATCGGCCAGCTTCAAAAATTTCCCGCACAAGTCTCCTTGTTATCTCCATTGATGAATTCCACCGAACATCAAAAGGTATTGATCAAGACCCTTAACGAAGCATATATGCCTGTTGAGACTTCTGTAGAGCAGTTGGAGAGAATGGCCGAAAGATATTTTGCAATCAACCAGATCTCCTTCAGCAAAAATGACTTGCCCCCAGAAGGGGCAGCACATAACAAAGCCCTGCACCTGACAGTCAAATGCGAAGGGTACTACGTGAAAAGGGTTATGTTGGATGGAGGCTCTGGGGTAGACATTTGCCCACTCTCAACTTTCCAGCGTATGGAAATTACTACCGAGAGAATCCGACCAAACAACGTCTGTGTACGTGCCTTCGATGGTATCAAAAGGGACACAGTTGGAGAGATTTATCTGACTCTGACCATCAGCCCAGTAGACTTTGAAGTAACTTTCCAGGTTCTGGACATGGACACGTCCTACAATTTTCTCTTGGGAAGGCCGTGTATTCACGCAGCGGGGGCTGTGCCTTCTACTCTCCACAAGATGGTGAAGTTCAGACATGAGGATCAGGAGATTATGGTTCACGGGGAAGATGAGCAATCGATTTATCATGACCCGTCAGTCCCATGTCTTGAAGCAAGAGAAGGAAGTGAGCACAAAGTCTATCAGGCCTTTGAAATCGTCGTCCCTGATCAGTGTGAAGAAGGAAACCCTTGTCCTCAACCCTTCCTTTCTAATACATCAATCATGGTGGCCAAAGAAATGATCGGGCACGACTACAAATCTGGGAAAGGGCTTGGGAAATCGTTGCATGTAATAGCTGAACCTATCACCCTGACCGCCAGTGAAAAGTTCTTTGGGGTAGGCTTCCGACCTACTCCAGCTGATGTAAGATGGGCATATGATAGAAAGAATGATGGTTGGGTTTTGCCTCAGCCAGTGCCGCATATGTACAGAACATTTGTCAAGCCAAAATACAATGAAGAAGAGGAACATAAGGCCTTTACAACCAAAGAAATCGAAGAAATCTATGGGGCCATGAGGAAGATACTGTATGAAGCCCACATGGTTCAACTAGGGGAAGGCACAAGAACCGCTTAGGTGCTGTATATGGGACCTAATGCCTAACTGTAGAATTGGAAGGCTACGTCATTCCCAATCAGGCGGGAGTTCCGGTAGACCTGTCCTGCCACTTTTTCTGCATCTCGAGTTATTCCAAGGTGTAACTCGGATGTTTTCTTTAGTTTCCTGTCTTTTAATTTCCAATGTAACCCCTGTTATCTTCAAATTCAATGAAATGAAATCAATATTTCATCGTTCATCTTTCTTTATTCTTTCTGATTTGGTTATTTTTCTCTTTTATTTCTTCTTTCAGTTCTAATAATGCGGCTTTAAATAACATGACATGCTTGCGGACTTCATGCCCAGATCCAAACGCACTGTCCAACTGCGAAGTAATGAACCAAGAACTGAAATATGATGAAGAAGAGGCTTTTATGGAAATAAATCGAGAATTGGATCAGTTTGAGAATAAACCTAAGCCAAACTTAAATGATCCTGAGCCGTTTAATTTGGGTACTTCTGATGAAATCAGGGAAACCAAGATAAGCATTCACACAGATGAGAAAACCCGGGACGCATTGATCCAACTTTTGTTTGAGTTCAAAGATGTGTTTTCTTGGTCATACGATGACATACCAGGACTAAGTGTTGATTTAGTGGTTCATAAGTTGCCAACTTACCCCCATTGTCCCCCTGTCCAGCAAAAGCAAAGAAAGTTTAAAACCAATATCAGTGACAAGATTAAAGAAGAGGTCACAAAACAGTTGATAGCGGGGGTGATCCGAGTGGTTCGATACACCACATGGTTAGCCAATGTAGTTCCAGTGCCAAAGAAGGCCGGGAAAATTCGAGTGTGTGTGGATTACAGAGATTTAAACAAGGCAAGTCCCAAAGATAACTTCCCTTTGCCGAACATCCACATCCTTGTTGATAACTGCGCCAAACATGAGATATAGTCCTTCGTGGATTGTTACGCAGGATAACACTAGGTGTTGATGGATGAAGAAGATGCAGAAAAGATAGTTTTTACCACACATTGGGGTACATACTGTTACAGAGTCATGCCATTTGGTCTGAAGAACGTCGGGGCAACCTACTTGAGAGCCATGACTGCCATTTTTCATGATATAATGCACCAAGAGATAGAGGTGTGTGTGGACGATGTAATCATCAAATCCAAAACTCAGGAAGACCACGTTTGAGACTTGAGAAAATTTTTTGAGCAGTTGCGCAAATATGATTTGAAGTTGAACCCAGCCAAATGTGCATTTGGGGTACCATCCGGCAAACTTTTGGGATTCATAGTCAGTCGGAGGGGCATCGAGTTGGACCCAACAAAGATAAAGTCTATTCGAGATTTGCCTCCTCCAAGAACCAAGAAAGATGTTATGAGTTTGTTGGGAAGATTGAACTACGTTAGCCGATTCATTGCTCAGTTGACATCTACGTGTGAACCCATATTCAAATTACTGAAGAAAGATGCGGAAATCAAATGGACAAACGAGTGCCAAGAGGCTTTTGATAAAATCAAAGAATATCTGTCGAATCCGCCGGTATTGGTCCTACCTGAGCCAGGGAGGCCTCTGTTCTTGTATCTGACAGTCTTGGAAAATTCTTTCGGCTGTGTCCTCGGGCAACATGATGTGACCGGAAAGAAAGAATAGGCCATTTACTATCTGAGCAAGAAGTTCACCAGTTATGAAGCTAAGTACACTTTATTGGAGAGAACTTGTTGCGCTTTAACTTGGGTCGCTCAGAAGCTGAGGCATTATTTGCAAGCTTACACCACTTACCTCATAACCAGGTTGGATCCTCTAAAATACATATTTCAAAAGCCAATGCCCACTGGGAGATTAGAAAAGTGGCAGATCTTGCTCACGGAGTTTGACATAGTCTACGTCACTCGCACGACAATGAAAGCCCAGGCGTTAGCATATCATTTGGCTAAGAACCCAGTTGATGATGAACACCAACCTTTGAACACTTACTTCCCAGACGAAGAGGTAAATTCAGTTGAGGCAATATCTGAAGACACCCATGCTTGGAAAATGTTCTTTGATGGGGCTGTAAATGCAAAATATGTTGGAATTGGGGCAATCTTGATCTCACCCACCGGCCAGCATTATCCAGCCACAGCCCGACTTCGAGTTTTCTGCACAAACAACACCGCCAAGTATGAAGCCTGCATTATGGGTATGAACATGGCAATCGACCATGATGTCGAAAAGTTGTTAATCATGGGATACTCGGATCTGATTATCAAACAAGCTCAAGGAGAATGGGAAACCCGAGATGTCAATATTATTCCTTATAGAGAACATGTGGAAGACCTTGGAAAGCGATTCAAGTCAATAGAGTTCAGGTACATCCCTCGTTGCCATAATGAACTGGCCGATGCGCTTGCTACTTTGGCCTTGATGCTGCCATACCCAGGCAATCCCTTGGAAATCCAAATCAGGGAAAGGTATGGCTACTATAATACGGTTGAGGCAGATCCACATATTCAGTCATGGTATCATGACATCAAAATATTTTTGAAAACCAAAGAATACCCCGAGCAAGCCAGTGGGACCAAAAGAGAACCATTAGACGACATGCGAGTGGTTTCTTTTTGAGTGGTGATGTCTTGTACAAAAGGACCCCGAACCTAAACTTGTTAAGATGTGTTGACGCCGAAGAGGCTGGAAGAATCATGTATGAAGTACACGCAGGAGTGTGCGGACCCCACATGAATGGGTATGTTTCGGCAAAGAAAATCCTCCGAGCGGGCTATTATTGGATGACCATGGAAAAAGACTTTTTTAGCTTTGTTCGTAAGTGTCATTAGTGTCAGGTGCACAGGGATTTGATTCACGCATCACCTACATAACTGCATCCCATGTCAGCACCTTGGCCATTCGTTGCCTGGGGTATGGACGTCATTGGGCCAATCGAGCCAAAATCCTCAAATGGGCAAAGATTCATACTGGTCGCCATCGACAATTTTACTAAATGGGTTGAAGCAATCACTCTCAAATCCGTCACCAAGAAAGCTGTGGTAGATTTTGTGCACTCCAATCTTATCTACCGTTTAGGTATCCTTGCAACTATTATCACATACAATGCTGCAAACTTCAAAAGTCATTTGATGGGGGAGATATGCAAACAATTCAAGATAACGCATAGGAATTCTACCCCCTATCGCCCTATAGCCAACGGTGCCGTCGAGGCAGCAAACAAAAACATCAAATTTTTTTTGAGAAATATGATCCAAACTTCCAGGCAGTGGCATGAAAAGTTGTCATTTGCATTGTTGGGATATTGCACTACGGTGCGCACATCGATTGGATCAACCCCGTATCATTTGGTTTATGGCACTGAAGCCGTAATACCCGTGGAGGTCGAAATCCCCTCCCTCCGGATCATTGTAGAAGCTGAAATTGAAGATATTGAGTGGGTCAAAACCCGTTTGGAACAACTGACCCTGATCGGTGAAAAGCGGATGGCCGCAGTTTGCCACGGGCAGTTGTATCAACAAAGAATGGCCCGTGCTTCCAACAAAAAAGTGCGACCTAGAAATTATGAAGTGGGGCAACTCGTTCTAAGGCGTATTCTTCCCCATCATCAGGAAGCAAAAGGGAAATTTGCTCCCAATTGGAAAGGCCCATACATCATCAAAAAGATATTGCCCAGAGGAGCATTGTACGTAGGAGACATTAAAGGAAATGATCTCGAAGCAGCTGTAAATGCAGATGTAGTCAAAAGGTACTATGTCTAATCTTTCTGCAGTGACAACATTGCCCGATTGGGATGACGAAGGCTTTCATTCTCGCTGCCCCAAACACTCCAATCCTTTGCATGAGCTGTTTACTTTTCTTTTATTACCCTCTTTGGAACTTGATGATGTTTTCAAAAAAAACAACAACAACAACAAAAGCAAAATGTTTTCCCGAACTACGTTCGACTTGATTCCGAAAGGATACGTAGGAAGCCTCTCTCTGGGGTTTAGTCACAACAAAATAAAAATTCAATTTCCCCCAAAAATGAAACTGGGGTAGATATTATAATGGTTCGGCGATGATCCCGCCCGAACGGCTCCAAAGTTGTAATATGATCCAATTCTCTTTTTACCCAAACCTTGTTCAATTCCTTATGATCAATCGTCAAAGGCATCGTAATAAGAAAACACAGTTGCTTGGATTTGATACAATCAAGATGAGAGAAATAAAATAAGAGAGTCTTATCGGTGAAAACCTACGAGCACCATAAGGTGACAGTGAGCAGAGAAATTAAAAATGAGAGAGCTCGGTTGGTGAAAACTCGTAAAGAGCACTACCAGGCGACGGTGAGAAGAAAAATGAGAGAGGTCGACTGGCAAAAACCTGCAAAGGGTGTCGGTGATCAAAAAGAAGACACCTCTCACCACTGAAAGAGTCCTGGCAAGATTTCCTTGTTTTGAAATACGGGTCACAATGAGTTCATGAGAAGTTGGGAAAGTTTGTATGGGTCGAGCATCCAGTCCAAGAAGCATCTCATGTCTATTGAAGCCTGAATGCACCTCAGATAAGTCCTTCTCTCCTTCCCGAAAGGGACACTTCTCTTTAAGTTCCTTTTCTTACCTTTGGGTTTGCTTTTCCTTGAATCCTTTTCGGTCTAATTCTATTTTCGAAACTAATACAAAGAAAATGTGGCAATATTGGGTTTACAGGGTTCTGCCTAACAAAATCTAAAGAAAAGTACCTAGCCTCAGCAGGTGCATCAAGTCGATCCCGACTGGCCATGATGGCTAATGTTTTGAGACCAAAACTATTTAAAAGGAAAAGAAAGCCAAAGGCAAAAGCTCTAAAAGCGGAATAAAGTGAAAGAGTCGAAGCACCACGTGGGCGAGCCGTCATGAAATCTTAAAATTTGAGTCCCCCGGTTTGAAAGACAGATCAATCTTCAGAAAACCACCAAGTAGCAGAGGTTCTCAACAAAGGTTCAGGCCGATATCGAGTGATCGAAACAATCAAGGCCATAAAACCAACCACCGTTTCAAACTAACAATTGTTCTTTATGTAAAATTGAAACAGGTACAGCCCAAGGCAACAACGCAAAAGCAGGTGCAACCAAAAGAAAAGCTACGCAAAAGCTAGAATCAGCTTCGCAGTAACAATCAATCCAAAAGAGAAGTTTTCCTCCAAAACTCCTTCCTGCATTTTATTGAAAAAAAAGAAGAAAATCCGAACAAAATGATAGTTCAGAATCCCCAATCTCAATCTTTTACGCCTTTTGTTAACATTAGGGCTCCAATCTCTGAGTTGAGTTTTTTAGACATAGGGCCTCCATTCCCTAGTCGCCTTTTGCCAACATTAGGGCTCCAATCCTTGAGTTGAGTTTTTACACATGGGGCCTCCATTCCCTAGTCGCCTTTTGCCAACATTAGGGCTCCAATCCCTGAGTTGCGATTTTTAAACATAGGCCTCCATTCCCTAGTCACCTTTTGCAAATATTTAGGGCTCCAATCCCTGAGTTGCAATTTTTAGACATACGGCCTCCATTCCCTAGTCGCCTTTTTTTACCAACATTAGGGCTCCAATCCCTAAGTTGCGATTTTAATACATAGGGCCTCCACTCCCTAGTCGCCTTTTGCTAATATTAGGACTCTAATCCCTGAGTTGAGATTTTTAGACATAGGGCCTCCATTCCCTAGTCGCCTTTTGCCAACATTAGGGCTCCAATACCTGAGTTGAGATTTTAGACATAGGGACTCCATTCCCTAGTCACCTTTTACCAATATTAGGGCTCCAATCCCTAAGTTGAGTTTGTAAACATAGGGCCTCTATACCCTAGTTGCCTTTTGCCAACATTAGGGCTCCAATCCCTGAGTTGAGAGTTTTTAGACATAGGGCCTCCATTCCCTAGTCGCCTTTTACCAACATTAGGGCTCTAATCCCTGAGTTGAGTTTTTAGACATAGGGCCTCCATTCCCTAGTTGCCTTTTACCAACATTAGGGCTCCAATCCCTGAGTTGCGATTTTAGACATATGGCCTCCATTCCCTAGTCGCCTTTTGCCAACATTAGGGCTTCAATCCCTGAGTTGCGATTTTTAGACATAGGGTCTCCATTCCCTAGTCTCCTTTTGCCAGCATTAGTTCTCCAATCCCTGAGTTGAGATTTTAGATATAAGGCTCCATTCCCTAAGCTCTTCCTCTTAAACAGTCACAATTTTTAATTTATTGCTTTTAAAAACAAACAAACAAAAAAAAAGAATAGGGAGAAATAGTTTAGATTTTCGTTACAAATAACTCATGAAATTTTCCTGGTGAAGACTGGGGCAGAAATATTTCGTTTGTTTTTTTATTTTGGTGTCTGAGCAGGTTTGACCTCTAGGCACAGGGTTCGAGATGACCAAAAGAATGAGTCTCAAATCCAGAACAAAGAAAAGAACAAAAATAATGAAGTGAACTCAAAGGTTGAAACGGAGAAGGATGCGGACTGCTCAAGATATGGTTAAAGTCACAAGCTTCGCATGTCCCGCATTGATCTAAAGCTAACGAATGAACCAGCGGTTACAGCTGACGAGCATCAAGATTCAGATCGGAGTCTGCAGCAAGACCTAGCCAAGACTCAAGATCAAGCTTCAAGAGATTTATAGATAGGAATCTTGTAACTCTTAGTTGATAGTTTTAGCTAGCTTAGCTTTTGATTTGCCTTTTGGTGTAATAAGGGGTCAGCAAGTAGTAGCAACAACAACAGTAAAATCACAGCTCCCAGTAGTCCCAACTACCAAAACTTCCAGAACTACAATGACATGATTCCTTTATAGCCAAGGATATGTAGGCAACCTTGAAGCAATGTTCGATCAGATTCTTTTCAAAAATGCTTCTCGTGCAGTGTTAAAAGGGCCAAAATCCCTCGTGATTGCTCATTTTAGCTTTGCCCGAAAACCCTTCGTGTCTCCGAGCAAAGAGGAGCAGCTGTGAGCACGTGATTTTTGCCCTATATTAAATACTACTATAAAATCCCAAGAAAATAGATTTTGTTAATTATTTACCATTTTAGGAATTTTTGTAGAATTTTATTTAATTGTTTGCATTTTTGTGCACGTTTAAGTTTTATTTAAATCATGAAAAATACAAAAAAATATCACGCATTGCATTTAGGATTTAATTTTATATTTTTTGATTAATTAGTAAATTAGTGTTTTATAAAATGGAAAATCACAAAAAAATAAGTTAATTTTTGCATTCTTTATTGTTTAATTTCGAATTTTGGTAGTTTTCTTTTAATTTGTCACTTAATTAGTTGTGGTAATTATTATTTTGAGTTAATTAATTCAATTTGGTATGATAATCTAGTTTTGAGATTTTAATTTAGGTTTTTATTTTTATTTGAAAAAAAAGGAATTAAAAAAGAATTTGAAAATAAAAAGAAAATGAAGAAGAAATGAGAAGATTCGGATTTTGGGCCAAAAATTTAAAATCCCTCGAGCCCAAATCAATTATACTCATCCAAACCCGTTAATCCGGCCCAGACCACCCCATACCCGGTCTGCACCACTCAATGACCAAACGACGTCGTTTTCATTACCCCTTGATCAGGACCGTCGATCCTAATTGATCGGACGGTCCGGAACTGAGCCTTATTTCATATAAAATTGTCCAAACACAGCCCCCCTAACTCATCTCCTCCATCTCTTTCACTTTCAGAACACTCCCCTAACCCTAAAGCGCCGCCCTAAAATTCCACCATCTCAGGTCGGCGGTGCCACCCCCAATCTATCCTCGATTTACACCATAAGACCCTCACAGTTCCCTCTTTCTATGTCTCAAAGCCATTTCCTTCGAATCCTCCTACATCTTGTCGAATTTCAAATCAAAGCTTGAGCCCTAAACCTCAAATCGCTTTGCCCTCAGATCTGTGGCATGCATGACCTAAGCCTCCGTTTTTCTTGTGTTCAGAAGTAGGATTTAATGCAAAATAAATGTTGTTCGTTTGTTCTTCATAAAGAACAATCAATTAGCATCGGTTTTGTTTAAATCAAGGAGTCCAGTGTTGGTTTCGAGTTTAGTCGGTAAGTTTTCTTTATTTTTTCTGTCCATTTTTGTTGTTTTACCTCTTATTCTTCTTCTTTTCTTCTCTGTTTATTTGAGTCTATCTTCTGACCAAAATTCTGAATGGTTTCGAACCTGGTTTTTCCTTTTAGGTTAATTTGATTTGTCATGTTTATTTTCGTTCATTTATTTTAGTTTTTCTTTCAATTTTTAAAAGCTGCGCTTGATTTTGTTTGTTCACTCGTTTAGTTTTAGGTTTAAACTTCTGATTTTGCCTTGTTATTTTGGTATCATAGTTTAGTTAATTATGTTTATTTCAGTTGGTTAGCTTAGTTAATTCTGTATTAATTGGTCAATTAATGTAGGTTTTAGTTTTCAAAATCCTTAAGTATCTTTCGTCTGTTTGTTTACTGATTTGATTTAGTTTAGCTTTGCTGCTTGGGCTTTGAGGCCGGTTTGGACTTCACCTCAAGGGGTTTGTTTGGTTTATTGGGTCGGATCTGAGCCTAGGTTTGGTTGAGATATTGGGTCAATTCGACCCATTTGGTTTCCTAAGGTACAAACAGAGGGTGTCTGGGGGTTAATTTAGGAAATCTAAGTTGGGGAATTTGATGTAACTAACTTGGGAAGCTTCCTAGA
Source organism: Nicotiana tabacum (assembly GCF_000715075.1). Taxonomy (NCBI): domain Eukaryota; kingdom Viridiplantae; phylum Streptophyta; class Magnoliopsida; order Solanales; family Solanaceae; genus Nicotiana; species Nicotiana tabacum. The sequence goes on along the minus strand of NC_134089.1, from coordinate 46,431,501 downwards.
AGCTGGCCTTTGGGACTATTCTAAAAATTTGAATTTTAACCTAGGGATTTCTATGCAAAAACCAAAATTTCAAAAGGGTCTAAATGCAAATTTGATTTCTTTTAGGCTGCCCTAATAGTTTGCCTATAAAGGCATCATTACTTGAGGTTGAAGTCAGATTTTGGAGAGCTTAAAAAAGACTGAAAAAAAACGGTTGAGCATTGTTTGAGTAAAATTCTGATATAACACTGAAGATTCTGCATTTTCCTTTATTTAAAAATTGCTCAAATCTCACTTGGCTTCGGCTTTTGATCTTTCATTCTCAGTCAACATTACTGAAAATGACAAAGTCTTGCATTTGGGTTGAAATGGATTGAATTTTGGATTTTTAAAAGCTTGGTTTAAGTGTTGATGTTTGGTTCTATTGTTTTATTGCTGAAATCTGGGTTCTGTTTTGCTGCTGCTGCTTCCCTGATCTCAAACTTTGTTTTCTGGTTTATTTTGCTATATTCAGGTACATGTTTCTGAATCCTACATAATGTGAGGCTCAAATTGAAGATTGAAAATGGAAAAATATAAGTTTGAAGCATAGCATCAACTCTCTAGTTCAAAGTTTCATTTTCTCGTCATTCTGAATTCCCTTGTTATGATTCGTTTGATGCATTACGTTTGATTCATTGTTAACATCACACTCTCAAGAGCTATATTTGTTTTTTGTTTAGTGTGGAATTCAATCTTCTATCAAGTATATTATAGCTAGGTGATCATTAAATTTTTAACCACTGAATCTGATTATGAAATATGATGGAAACTTGATGTATAATTGGTGTAATAGAATCAGTAGTTACATTCTGCATTCCATCATGATAAATAGTGTAGGCTGGGTTAGATTTCTTCCTATTATGTAATTCATTTGGACTATCATAACATGTTTTGTTGTATTTAAATAGTGTTGTGATCATGCAATGTATAGCTGATTGTTTCTTAAGTAGTAAAGGGTCCAAGTTACTTCAAAAGTCGATTTATGAACTGATCTTACTCATTTTAGCTTAGTGATGTCCATAAGTTTTCAAATGTTTGAAGGGCTGTAGGTGTAATTGTAGGTTTAAAATCAGATTTGAAAACCTGTGAGTTCTATGCTGAGTTCTTTGTACGTGTGAGGTCAATTAATTATGGATATAAGTCTAATGTTTGGCATGTTACATTGATGATTGTACAAGTTTGTTTTATGGGTGATGGTAACGGTGCCTAAAGCAAATGATAGCAAGGTGTAGTATTAAATGGTTTGCTTTTGTCAAGTGATGAATAACATAATAGGCACGTCTCTTTGGGTTACACACCTGCTTGCCTCCATTGGGGCTCGATTCCGAGTTCTCCGCCTGCAGCCTGTGCTCGCCAATATTTGGGCTCCTTTTGGGCTTGAGTATCGAAATCATTTTAAGTTGGAAGGAAAACCATTGCATTTGGGTAGCCTCTCGATTTGAAAAATCTGAATTTGGGCGTCAATTTAGGAATAGTTGCAATTTCTTTAAGCGGTATTTAATTATTGTAGTCAATGGAGGTGAGCCATATTAGTAATACAAATAGTCTATGGCCCTCCAAACTTTAGTTTTAATACCTTTTTAAAATGGAATTGAGGTGTGCCGCGCCAAATAAAATCTCAAACGCGTGGCCCTCACTTAATTATTTCTTTTAAAATCCTTAGAATTCGAGGCGTGCCATTTAGTCAATAATATTACCTACCTAAACTCGGGTGCGCATTTCATGTGACCCAAATCCAAATCTTAATAACGTCGAATAAAATATGTTTCAGATTGCAGGTGCATTTCATGTGGCACGGTCCAAAGACAAGTTTTAGACGACATTAAATCTTCTTTAAAATTAATTAATAGCGGTTAATAAATCTTAAAATATACCATAGGCTAAAACATTTATTAAAATCAGATAACAGGCCAATTATGATAGTTTAAGCGGCCATGCTAGAACCACGAAATTCGGGGTTGCCTAACACCTTCCCCCGGATTAACAGAATTCCTTATCTAGAATTTCTGGTCTGCAGACTTCACAAGGAAAGTCGAATTTTCCTCGATTTGGGATTTTAAATAAACCGGTGACTTGGGACACCAGAAAACAAACCATCCCAAGTGGATACTCTGAATTGAATAATTAATCCCATTTCGAATAATGTCACTTAAATTGGAAAAACTCCCTTATGCTACCTTCGGGTGTGTAAAAAGAAGGTGTGACAGCGACTGATATACACGGTCCATAATAATAGTATCACCTACTAGAGTAGATACATGAACAGATGAAATAAGAGACTCGTGAGGCATATCCAAGTAATGAGCAAAATATGATGACACATGTGAAAAAGTGGAACCAGGATTAAATAATATAGAGGCATCTCTGTGGCAGACTAAGACAATAACTATAATCACGACATCTGAAGCAATAACATCTGGTCTAGTTGGGAGGGCATAGAAACGGGCATGACCACCACCTGATTGACCTCCCCCTCTAAGGCGACCCCTAGCTGACTGACCTCCACCCCAAGCTGATAGAGCGAGCAGGGAAGTAACTGGTGCTGAAGTCTAAAGCTGACTCCTCTGCTAGGGTGAACATCCCGTAAGACTGGGACAAAACCTCTTAATATGACCCAAATCTCCACACTCAAAACAACCTCTCCCGGCAAATGGCGGTGGGACTGAAGGGAGCCCCGAGCATCGGGATGACCACTAGAAGAAACAAGCATAGATGAACTCTGAACTAATGGTGCCTGAGTCAAACTCTGAGTTGGAAGGGCACTAAGAGATTAGTGGCTTTGATGTGAATTGTGAGAACCGAGGCCAGATGAGCCACCACGGTGGCCCGAGCGGGTTGGCTAATCATGTTTGAATGAACGGCCTCTACCATGCTGAAACTGACCTCCCAAAGGAACACCACAAAAACTACCAGATCCCCGAGGTCTCTTGGCCTCCCTATCAACTCGCTACTGGCAGCAAACCAATTCTATCTCTTGCGCAATGTCAACCACCTCCTAAAAAGAAGCACCAGACACCCTCTCTCTGGTCATAAGAATTTGTAGCTAATAAGCGAGGCCATCCATGAATCTCCTGATCCTCTCCCTATCTGTAGGAACCAACCAAAAAGCATGACGAGCTAACTCAGAAAACCTCATCTCATATTGTATCATAGTCATATCATCTTGACGCAACTGCTGGAACTGCCTGCTCAACTCCTCTCTGCAGTACTGTGGCACATACTTCTCCAAGAAGATAGCGGAGAACTGCTGCCAGGTAAGGGATAGTGCACCAATAGGCCTACGCCTCTCATTAGCCTCCCACCAAGTGAAAGCAGCTCCAGAAAATTGAAAAGTGGTAAATGAGACCCTAATAGTCTCCAAAATACCTTTCGTACGTAACATCCTCTAACACTTGTCCAAGAAACCTTGGGCATCCACGCCCTCTGCACCACTAAAAGTCGGAGGGTGAAGTCTACCAAACCTCTCCAATCGACGCTACTCATCATCAGGCATAATTGGAACCACATAATCCTAAGCAGGTGCAACCGGCTGGGCTGGTGGTGCCTCCGGTGTCTGCAGTCCCTGAACAACCTGCTCAGGTGTACGGGCGGTGGGAGTCTAAGTGCCTCCCCTGGCCTAAGAAGTACTTGTTGTAGTAGTAACTGTGACCGTCTCAGCAAGACTGGTGCACACGGTCAGAATCTGAGCCAAGGTCTCTAGGACACCCAAAATAACAATAGGCACAACCAGTGCCTGAGCTGGTACTGCTAGAGCATCCCCCGCTTGAGCCTGATCATGAACTGGGCGGCTGGTGGATCTGCAGGTGCTGCCCTAGCTACTTTACGGACTACAAACCCAACCTCTACCACGTCCTTGACCGCGTCCTCGGCCTCTAGTGGCCCTAACTGGTGGTACTGGTGGTCGTCCGTCCTGACCGGTAGCACATGTCCTTACCATTTATGAGAGAGTAGAATAACAGAATCAATAGATTCGCACGACAGGAATTCAAGAATGTGAAGTTTTTCCTAAAGGGTCTGCAGCCTCCGGAGGATAAGTATAGACGCCTCTTCGTACCGATCTGCGAAACTCTACTAAACCTGCTTATGACCCGTGCGACCTATTTAACCTAGGCTCTGATAACAACATGTCATGACCCAAAAACTGACCCAGTCGTGATGACGCCTATTGTGAAACTAGGCCAGCCAACTGATTTCCAAATAATCTATATTTCATTTAAAACTTAAGTAAGACCATGTTTCCAACTAAAATCCGATAAAAGATATAGAGCAAAAGTTAAAACAAAGTGGAAAATACAAGCCCGATCTCGGGTGTCACTATGAGCAAAATACTACAACTGTTCAAAATAAACAAGATTAACATAGTCTGAGAATAGCCAACAAATACACTGCGTGGAAGATAAGGAAGGAGAAGGGGGGACTGCGATCTTCAGGTAGCCACCTTTCTATCTCCAAGGAAAGTCCACAACTGAAATGATCAGCAATCGCTACCGTGGCCTGAGATACCTGGATCTGCATACAAGGTGCGGGGGTAACATGAGTACACCAACTTAGTAAGTAACAAGTCCAAACTATGGACTAATAGATAGTGACGAACCAAACCTAAACAAGTAATACCATTCAACTATATAGAAAAGTAGACATGCTTGCAGTTCAAGTAAAAACTCAACACTAAATAAATGCAGTCTTAACAGTATGGAATATAAAGCTCAGGAAATCTCTATGTACCAATGCACAGATAGCATGATCAATGTTCCGTGTACCTCCACTCACAAGTACTCAACCACTCGGTATGGCCATCCGGCCCAGGGAAGATCCATCCCGAAATATATATATATCACTGACCGTAGTCATCCAATATCGAGGAAGGCCATTCCATCCCTATGGAGAAGATCCATCTCCAGGTATAAATATTTCGGACAAGCTCCATGTCCAGGGAAGATCCATCCCTCAATATCATCAATTACGCTCACTGGTGTATGTTACAGACTCCGAAGGGGCTCTTAGAGCCCAAGCGCTATCATAATCATCAACATAATCGCTACGGTGTGCAGCCCAATCCCACAATTGTCGCTCACAATCAGGCTCTCGGCCTCACTCAGTCATCACTCTATAGTCTCACACTCAAAGGCTTACAATGTCATGAAACTATCCCAAAACAAAGATATGATGTGCCAAGTAATTATAACTGAGATTAAGACATGAAATGATATGCATGAGCAAGACTGCATACAGAATATCCATGAATGTAATGAGATGACAGCAAGAAATGACCACTCGAGTCTCAACAGTATCAGCGTGAAGCTCTAATAGGATATCTAGCATGTTTTCACAGCATATTTACTTAACCACATGACAGAAACACGGATATCAACATGAAAAAGTTACTAAGCGGTGCCATGGAATGATCTAGGCCACAATTCTCACGGTTCACGCCCGAACGCCCGTTACTTGGCATTTGCATCACCTCAATAGTAATCATAGATTACATAGTTTCGGGTTTCGAATCCTCACAACCAAGTTTGGAAGTGTTACTTACCTCAAATCAAGCCAAACTCTAGCCGGCGATGCCCTTGCCTCTCGATTCGACCTCCAAATGCCCCGAATCTAACCAAAATCAGTATATTATCATCAATATACGCCAAAGGAATGAAACCCATACGAAAATTATCAAATTAACTAAAAAATCCGCCAAACCCGACCCTCAGGCCCACGTTTCGAAATTGGATAAAAATCACATAACAAGAATCCTCATCCTCCCACGAGTCCATACATACCAAGAACATCAAAATCGGACCTCAAATGGCCGCTCAAGTCCCGAATTTAAACTCTCCATTTCCAAGCCCAAATTCCCCAATTTTAACCCTTAAATTCCACTAATTTCATGCCTAATCAGTTAGAAATCACCTTAGAATCGAGTATTGAGTTCAAAAATCTTACCTCCAAATGTTATCCCTTGAATCACTCTTCAAATCATCTCAAAAAGCTCAACCCATCTCAAAAATGGAGGAAATAAGCTGAAAATTGCGAAGATGACCTTTTATACTTTCTGCCCAGGCATCTTGCACTTGCGGCTCTCATTTAGTATTTGCAATAAAAAAAACAGCACCTGCGCCCCAAGCTTCGCACCTACGGGATCGGAAGTGTAGTAAATCATTTGCTCCTGCGGCTAAATTCGCTCCTACAGTTGCCTCCACACACCTGCGATCATGGCACATCCAGTCCCAAATCCGCAGGTGCGGAAACAACAGAAGTAGCAAATTCTGCAACATAACTCCAAGTCCAAACTATTTAACAACCATCCAAAACCATCCTGAGGCCCTAGGGACCTCAGCCAATCATGCCAACAAGTCATATATCACCATTCAAACTCATACCACCCCTCGAAACACTCAAAATAACACCGAAACACCAAATCACTCTCAAATTCAAGCCTAAGGATTCCAAAACTTCCGAACTTTGAAGTCGATCAAAAAGTCTACCAAACCTCATCCGAATGACCGTAAATTTTACACACACGTCCCAAATAACACAATGGACCTATTCAAATTTCTGAAATTCCATTCGGACCCCGATATCAAAATTTCCATTACCAACCGAAAAACGCCAAAATTTCTATTTTGCCAATTCAAGCCTAAATTTACCACGGGCCTTCAAAATACATTCCAATCATGCTCCTAAGTCCCAAATCACCTCACAGAGCTATTCGAACCATAAAAACCATGTTTTAAGATCATTTACTCACAAGTCAACTTTCGGTTGACTTTTCCAACTAAAGCTTCCCAAAAAGAGACTAAGTGTCTCATTTCTCTACAAAAAAATCACTCCGAAACCAAACCAACCAACGCGATATAATAAAATGTATCTGAACAACATATAAAGAAAAAATGAGGGAAACAGAGCGGTAACTCATGAAACGACCAGCCGGGTCGTTACATTTTTTTATCTTTATTACATGGTAAGGAAGAGTGTTAGAGCACTACGGGTGATGTCGTGCCATTTCATTTATCTCATTTATTGATTTATACATAGTGAGGAAGATAGTTAAATCATGAAGGGTGATGTCGTTCCATTTATATGATTTATTCATTATATTATGGAGAGGAAGAGAGTAAAAGCACGAAGGGTGTTCCCGGGCCATTTATTCCATTTATTCATTGTTACATGGTGAGATCGAGAGAAAGCACAAAAGGTGATGTTGTACCACTTTTATATCATCGGTTTCTCTGTCTTCAAACTTGATGACTTATTTGGTTGTTACATGTTATTCCTACTGTAGTTTTCGTATCCTTCCCCTTTTATGTTACGCCTCGTAATATTACGTCGATATTTCATCCCACAGTATTATATTACGATGATGCTATGTCCTGCAGTATTATATTATGATGATGTTATGCCTTGCAGTATTATAAAGCTCGTAGTGGAAATTAGGAATAAGTGTTAGAGATGCGTAAAATTCTTCGCGGTGAGCTTGATCGCTACAGTTCGGACCCTTTAGAACTGGTCTATGCATTAAAAAGTCAAGGAATAATGTTTTCCAGAAAAGTGCATTTTTGCGGTCGAAAATACAGTCGCATAACAGCTATGCGGACCGCAGTCATTGCAGAGTGAAACAGTGTGTTGGCTAAATTGATGTCAGCTATGCGGCCAATTATGCGGTCGCATACTCGATATGCGGGCCGCAAATTTGTCGCATAGTTCCCTTGGGATTTTGTAAGGGGCATTTCAACGGTGCATTATGCGACCGCATAAATGGTATGCGGACCGCATTTCTTCCGTATACCCAGGCAATGTGTCCAGGTTTTGGGGAGCATTTTTGCGGTCCATTATGCGGGCCGCATGTCAGCTTTGTGATCGCAAATCCAAGTCGGGGCTCCAGTTTTCTAAATTTTAAACCCAACCCCCTGTCGTTATATCCTGTGCAATAACTTATTTTGAGCCTACTTCCTAACACTTTTAGAGTGAGAGAGAGAGAGAGGGGTCTAAGAGAGGGGAAGTGCTTCCATCAAAATTACTCCATGAATCCTTGTTGAATCATTGAAGATAATCAAGTGAGGGACCTAAACCTTCATCCCAAGAGGTAAGGCTTCATCACCTCAGCTCTCATTTTTACACATAGCTACAAAGGGTCATTAGTGAGGTAATTTATGGGGATAAGGGGGTTTGCATTGCATGCATGTGTTCTTAAAAAGTATGAGGAATAATAAAAGAGGAGGCATGGGTAATAGGCTGGTGTAATCTTGCATAAAAGAAACATAAGGCCTTAATGAATACTAATTGCTCGGTAAAATGCTCAAGAGAGCTTAGATTATCATCTTTTTCTTGATTATGAGTTAAATTGTGCTATTTGCTTAAATAGATTGAGGTGCGAATATTCTGGAACGTTATAGGATTAAGGAAAGCTCGGTTGAGGTATGTATGGATAAAACCCCGTCTTTTAGAAATTGAGCTTCATCAGCGTTTGTGTGAATATATTAAGATTAAAGATGAATTGTTGCATTGCTTGTCATTTTACATGAATTGATGTTGTAACCATATATGCATGAAAAATGTGTCTCAACATGATCAACGTGATTTCTTGATAACTTGAAAGGGCGAGGATATGAGTAATGTATTGAAATGCTTGGACTTTAAATTGAAATTGAAGCTGCGCATGTTGTGCCATCTATGTGGAGTCTCCTCTATGCCTACAATTTTAATTGCTCTTGTGTGCACTTATTATTCTAAATTACAAATCTAACATTGAATGCGGGAACGATGTAAAAATGCGGCCTAGTGCCAAGGATAATGTAATAATTTGTGGCCCCAAGTGCCTATGAAATGATATATGTGAAACGAAGTGACTAATGCGAACGGAACAATGCCTTGGAAAGGCGGCCTAGCCGATCGGGCTGGGATCGGACTCCGCTCAATATAGCGGTGGTATTGAGAATGAATTTCGGAAAGGAAAATGAGATTGTGATTGAAATTTATGCCTCAAATGAGGCAACCTAGCCGATCGGGTCGAGATCGGACTCCGCTCAAGATAGCGGTGGTATTGTGAACAATAATGAATACTGTGAAACGCCCCAAACAAAAACCTATGTAAAAATGATGTGGAAGTTGTATGATTTTTTTATTGGATAAAGTGGTGATCGTTTAAAGTTTGAGTTATACTTGTGATTTCTTACTCTTGTATGAAAGTTCTTTCTAACTAGATGGTGTTTAGTTATACATACTAGTACTATTCCATGGTACTAACATCCCTTTTGCCGGGGGTGCTGCATTTTTAAATGAATGTAGGTGGCTCCATTGCTGATAGTGCCAATCGCGCGTAGTAGAGTACCTTCTTCCTGAAGTCTTGGTGAGCCCCTTTCTCCTTCAAGGGGTTATATTGCACATCTTTTGTTGTAGACTTTTACTTTTGAGGTATAGCGGGTGCCTTGTTACCGGCATTTTCATAACTTGTCATTTCATCCTTAGAGGCTCCGTAGACAAATGTGTGGGTTATGTAGGGGCGTTGGATGGGTCCACGAACTATGATGTAATTTTAATTATCGCTTTTATAAAGTGTACTTGTATGGAATCTTGGAACTTATCGATAGTCTAATGTTGTGATTTAAAATGAACTAACATTGTAGAATGCACTATCTTTCCTCGTCTAAATAAATACATGAAAGCATGGTTTCTTTATTCGTATCAAGTTGGGTAGGAAGTGTTTGATAAGGCTTGCTCAGTTGGGTTTACTCGATTGAGCGCCGGTCGCGCCTCCTGAGGTTGGGGCATGACAAACTTGGTATTAGAGCCTAAGGTTTTAAAGTGTCCTATGATGTATCAGAGCCGTGTCTAGTAGAGTCTTTCTTATCGGTGTGTATTCGACCACATCTATAAGTTGGAGGCTACTTGGGCATTTAGGAATAACACCCTTCTTTGATATTCTGGATCGTTCGGTGAAACTGTTCCCTCTCTAATTAGTGCATTGTTCTATCTTTCAATAAATGGCACCTAAGAAGAAAGCGAGAATTGACTAGGAAGCCAATGCTAATGCCACTTCAGGAGTGGCTGATGATTCACTACTTGATATTATGGGTGAGGGTAGCCGCCCTGCTATCACTCTGCCTGATACTTCTATTCTAGAGCAGACTACCCTAGTCCCTACACCGGCGGAGGGTACCACTATCCCTCTCGTTGATACCTCTGTCCCCCCTACAGCCCTAGTTTACGATTTCTGGTATTTCTGATGGGGATCTTAGGGGAGCTATTTAGATGTTGACTCAGCTAGTGGCCTCTCAGGCCCAGAGGTCAAATGTTGTGCCCAGTTCATCCAGCCAGCAAGGGGATTCTACTAGTTCTAGGGTGAACAGATTTCTTCAGTTAGACCCTCCAGTGTTTTTAGGTGCCAATCCAGAAGAAGACCCTCAGGATTTCATTGATGAGATGCACAAGACCCTCAGGGTTATGTATGCAACTGAGATGGAGTGATTAGAGTTAGCTGCCTACCGTCTGAAAGGGGTGGCCTATTCGTGGTTTGAGTTGTGGGAGGATTCTCGAGAGGAGGGTCGCCCTCCGGCGAGGTGGAGCGAGTTTGCTGATGCCTTTGAAGATCATTTCCTACCTTCCGAGACAAAGGCAGCCCGTGCAGCAGAGTTTGAAAATTTGAAGCAAGGTAATAGAAGTGTGTGGGAGTACCACATGGAGTTTGCTCACTTGTCCAAGTATGCCATTCATACATTTCCCACAATGGAGGCCAGGGTGCGCTGGTTTGTTCAAGGACTTAATCCTCTAACTGTTAATGAGGTTTCTACAACTGCCTTGAATTCTGACATGAATTATGGGAAGATGGTAGCATTTTCTCCGGCTACAGAGAACCGTAAATTGAAGAATAGAATGGAGAGAGAGGGTAACAACAAGGCCCAGTCTACGGGCAACATAGGAGAGTCACTAGGGGGGAAGATCAGCTTTTAGGGGAGGATCTTCCCAGTCTGTTGCACAGTCTTCAGCCAGTGCACCGCCATCAGGGCTCAGCCATTAGCAGAGGAGTCGTTTCAGGCCCGGTCATGGCAACAGGGGATCTCATCAGCGGGATCGGTCGGGAGAGAGGTTCTAGCAATAGCAGAGGTCCTCGTGCCCCGGGTGCGGGAAGGTTTACTCGAGGATTTGCTACATGGAGTTGCCCGTATGTTATGGATGTGGGATGAGGGGTCATATTCAGAGGCATTGTCGTGTGTCCCGCCAGGGGGCAGGTAGGGACACAACACAGCCAGCCAGCCCAGCAGTTGCTACATCTTCAGCCCCCTCTCCATCTCGAGGTACCCCAGCATCCGCAGGGCGTGGTGCAGCTAGGGGTGGTGCACAAAGTTCAAGAGGACCCAGCCGGTTCTATGCTATGAGTGGATGCTAGACTGCAGAGGCTTCCCCAGATGTTGTTACAGGTATTCTGACTATTCAATCTCATAATGCGTATGCACTTATTGACCCCGGTTCCACCTTGTCCTATATTACCCCTTTTGTTGCAATGGAATTCGGGATAGAACCAGATCAGCTGCATGAACCATTTTCGATGTCTACTCTGGTTGGTGAGTCTATTACAACTACTCGAGTTTATAGAGGTTGTGTTGTCATGATACGTGGTAGGGATACCAGGGCCGATCTTGTTGAATTGGGGATGGACGATTTTAATGTGATAATGGGAATGGATTGGCTTTATCTGTGCTTTGCCAAACTTGATTGTCGGACTAGAACTATGAGGCTTGAATTTCCTAATGAGCTCGTTATTGAATGGGAGGTAGATAATGTAGTGCCTAGAGGTCGGTTTATTTCCTACCTTAAGGCCGCGAATATGATCAAGAAGGGGCGTATCTATCATTTAGTTCAGGTTACGAACACCAATGTCGAGGTGCTTAGCCTTGAGTTTGTACCAGTTGTGAATGAATTTTTGAATGTCTTTCTAGATGAGCTCCCTAGGATTCCACCAGACAGGGAGATTGATTTTGGGATCAATGTGATGCCAGACACGCAGCCTATATCAATTCTACCCTATAGAATGGCACCGATAGAACTAAAGGAGCTAAAGGAACAATTGAAGGATTTGCTAGAAAAGGGTTTCATCCGGCCGAGCGTATCACTGCGGGGAACACCGTTCCTGTTTATAAGGAAGAAGGATGGGTCTCTACAGATGTGTATTGATTACCGGCAACTCATCAAAGTCACAATCAAAAATAAATACACTCTACTAAGAATAGATGACTTGTTTGATCAACTGCAAGGTGCTACATGTTTCTCAAAGATTGACATGCGGTCCGGGTATCATCAATTGAATATAAGGGAGCAGGATATTCCAAACACGGCTTTCAGAACTTGGTATGGGCACTTTGATTTATGGTGATGTCCTTTGGGCTAACAAATGCCCCGGCAGCTTTCATAGATCTTATGAATCGAGTCTTCAAGCCTTTTCTAGACTCCTTTGTGATAGTATTCATTGACGATATTCTGGTGTATTCCCGAAGTCGGGAGGACCATGCTGACGATCTCAGGGTAGTTTTGCAAACTCTTCAGCAACATCAATTGTATGCAAAATTTTCAAAATGTGAATTTTGGCTTGAATCTATCGCGTTCTTGGGTCATGTTGTTTCTGGGGAAGGAATTATGGTTGATCCTCAAAAGATTGCAGCAGTGAAGAATTGGCCTAGACCTACCACTCCAATGGAGATTCACAATTTCTTGGGTTTGGCTAGGTACTACAGGAGATTTGTGGAGGGGTCTTCTACTTTTGCCTCTACATTGACTAAATTGACCCAGAAAGCGGTTAAGTTCCAGTGGTCAGACGCTTGTGAGAAGAGCTTCCAAGAATTGAAATCAAGATTGACTACATCACCGGTATTAGCCCTGCCAGAGGATGCAGAGGGATTTGTGGTGTATTGCGATGTTTCCAGGATTGGGCTCGGGTGCGTGTTAATGCAGCATGACAAGGTAATAAGCTACGCTTCTAGGCAACTCAAGAATCATGAAAAGAACTATCCAACTCATGACTTAGAGCTTGCGGCAGTGGTGTTTTCGCTAAAGATTTGGTGACATTATCTATATGGGGTCCATGTGTATGTATTCACGAACCACAAAAGCCTTCAATATATTTTCAAGCAGAAGGAGTTGAAGCTGAGGCAAAGAAGATGGCTAGAATTACTCAATGGCTATGACATTGATATTTTTTATCACCCAAGAAAGGCTAATGTTGTGGCAGACGATCTTAGTCCAAAATCTATGGGAAGTTTAGCTCATTTGGAGGCATATCAGCGGCTGTTAGCTAGGGAGGTTTATTAGTTGGCTAGTTTTGGAGTTCTCCTGGCGGACTCTAATGAAAGAGAGGTAATTGTGCAGAATAGGGCAGAATCATCGCTTGTGGCAAAGGTGAAAGAAAAGCAATTCAATGATCCATTATTAGCACAACTAAAAGAGAGTATTTACAAACACAAGACCACAACTTTTTCCCATGTCATGGATGATGGTACCCTACGATACCAAGAGCGCCTATGTTTTCCTGATATTGATGATCTTCGGGGAAGGATCATGGCAGAAGCCTCACACTTCCAAGTATTTCGTGCACCCAGGTTCTACAAAAATGTATCATGATCTCAAGGGAATTTATTGGTGGAACAACATGAAGAAGGATGTGGCGGACTTTGTGGCAAAATGTCCGAATTGTCAGCAAGTGAAGGCCGAACATCAAAGACCCGGTGGATTGGCTCAAAGCTTAGAAATCCCAATGTGGAAATGGGAGATGATTAACATGGATTTTGTGGTAAGTTTGTCGCGCACTCCGTGCAAGTTCGACTCAATTTGGGTAATCGTGGATCGACTCACGAAATTAGCGCACTTCTTGCCAGCTAAAGCTACTGACAGAGTGGAACAATATTCCCAGTTGTATATCAAGGAAATAGTTAGGTTGCATGGTACTCCAGTCTCAATAATTCCCGATCGAGGGGCTCAGTTCACAGCCAACTTTTGGAAGAAATTTTAGCAAGGTTTGGGCACGCAGATAAATCTTAGCACAACTTTTCACCCTCAAACCAACGGGCAAGCAGAGCGGACCATTTAGACGCTTGAGGATATGTTGTGTGCTTGCACTCTCGATTTCAAAGGCAGCGAGGATGATCATTTGCCACTCATAGAGTTTTCTTATAAAAACAGCTTCCACGCTAGTATTCAGATGGCACCATTTGAGGCATTGTATGGTAGGAGATGTAGGTCTCTCATTGGGCGGTTCGAGGTTGGAGAAGCGGAATTCATAGAACCGAACCTCGTGCATCAGGCCATGAAGAAAGTCAAGATTATTAATGAGAGGTTGAAAACTACTCAGAATCACCAAAAGTCTTACTCGGATGTTCGTCGCAGAGATTTAGAGTTCAAGGAAGATGATTGGGTATTTTTGAAGGTATTTAGACTAGACTGGTTTCAGATCCTATAGGCATGATCTCTATTATTGCTGATTTTTAATTCCTATAGACATGATATCTAGTTGAATGTGAAATGAAGCAGACAGGACTTACTTGAAATTCCTATAGGAGTGATTTCTATGAAAAATACTGATTTTAATCTTATAGACATGACATCTGATTATAGCCATTTAGATCCTATAGGCATGGTGTCTAAGTGTGGTAATATAACATGCAGAGTTCATTAAACAAGTCCTATAGGCATGTTCTCTATCTGCGTGAAAGTGGAGTATGCAGAACTTGAATTAAAACAGAACAGATCCTATGTGCATGGTGTCTACCCTTCTAATAGCTAAACATGCATAGTTACCTCATCCCTTTCACTAGCCAACCCCAATATTTGTTAAATTATTACAGACCAAGTAGTAAATTACAATAGGAAAAGTGTAAAATAAGAAGTTACAACCATAGGAAGCCTGATTCTGACTTCCCCTTTGAGTTATGGAATAAACCACCTCAAATGACACTTGTTTCGAAGCCTCTCTCAGACCTGGGTGTGTCAAAGTTCCCTAAGAGTCTCAAAGGACCCCGGGCAGTGCTTACACCCAAGTTTGCATAATCAGATAGAGATGAGTGCAGTGTGGAAGGGCCAGCCCTTATGTGTCCAAGTTCAGAGGGAGCTCAAGGGTCCCAAGGTAAGGCTCACATAAGAGGGGCAGAACCTAGGTTCTAAGAGTATAGTGGAAGTGTAGAAACAGAGATTTATTTAAAACTGGGTGAGGATAGTAAGGGATAAGGGTGATTTGAAAACAGTATTAGTAAAACTTGAACTACATAGAATTAGTAATTGCACAAAGGGGTCAGGGGTTTTAGGAATACATAGCATGAAGCATATGACCCCAGGAAGGGTCAGGTTTGGACATGCACAACAATAGATGATCCTGACATGCCCACAAACCAGCCAGAGAACACAAACACATAGGGGGATATGGGGGTTTGGGATTCATGAGTCAGCAAATCACATAACAAGTGACTGACAGAGTACATATATAAGGGAAAACATTAATTTAGAAGGGCAGGGAGCAGATTGCAGCATGCTTAGTAATGTAACTTGATTGCATAAACATAAGCAAAAGCAGGCAAGAGTGAAGGAAACTAAAATAGCTAAAGAAACATGTTGTTGTTGATGCTTGAAGATTAACTAGGACATACCAGTAAGAAGCAAAGTGCAAAAAGGAAAAGTAAGGAAATTTCCACAGCCTAGCCTTGGCTTTCAGCCGGCTAGACAAAGCAGTAGCACATGTAATAGTAGAAAAAAGAGGGAGTTTTGAGTGAAGTGTGTTCTAAACTCGAATGGTTCCTCCTTTGAAAGAAAAGAGGGTAGGTATTTATAGTTTTGAAAACAGGTGAAGAATAAGGTAATAAGTAAAGTCTTAATACAAATATGGAAACAATCACAAGTTAGAATCAATTAACCCAAATGATTCCCTTTAATTAAGGAATCCCTATTTAACGGGTAGCAGCGGGTCTAATTAAGGAAGGAAAATCAGTTTGGAAACAGATTGATTATTGCCATAAAAGGTGTAGTAAAACCATGAAGTAAACAATCATGTCTAAGTACAAAGACATGCTTATTTTGGAAAAGATTCAGTAAGGTAAAATATCATAGTAAAGGAAAGGGATCAATTAACTTTAAACAGATGAGTAGAAATTAGGGCTCGTAAAGAAAAACTTTTGCGATCAGTCACAAGCCCAATATAAATCAAGGAAGAAACATGATTTTGCACTTCAGTATATAAATAGAGTGAACAGAAACATCAGACATGCGAGGCCAAGCACATTGACAAAAGAAACAA
Organism: Nicotiana tabacum; assembly: GCF_000715075.1. Classification (NCBI taxonomy): domain Eukaryota; kingdom Viridiplantae; phylum Streptophyta; class Magnoliopsida; order Solanales; family Solanaceae; genus Nicotiana; species Nicotiana tabacum. Next base: position 46,415,219 of record NC_134089.1, on the reverse strand, counting down.
TATACAATAGTAGCAAAAATAAGCATAAGATTCAGTAGTGAACAAAGTTAGATAGTCATGGCTCACATGTATAGCCAAAGTGAAGAAGAGAGTCAAAACAAGTAAAGGTATCACAGTAACAAGTGAGGAAAACCTTTTAAGAAATTAGGGTTTTAACAATAGTCGAGTTAAAATATAGTGAAACTCAGAATCAGATAGGTCAAGAAAAACCCTAATCGGAGAAAATGAAGGGTCGTTTTGAAAGAAATGTTGAAGAACTTTCGAGAAAACACTTAAAACATTCATAGCAAGTACAGATCTAAAATAGATCTGAAAGAAAAATCAAAAGATGTTAAAGATTAGGGTTTCGGAAAACCTTGAAAAGGTGAGAAAGACCTTGAAAGTTTCCGATCTAACTAGGAAAGTCAAGGATCTGCCTTGAACGACCATGAATGGCCGGAGAAAGGTCATGGCTGGCCAGAGAAAAGCCATGAACAGAAGTCGAGCAAGGAATGGACCAGATTCCCTCAAGGTCTGGCCATGAAACCATAGAAACAAGCACCCATGAGCCGTAAGAGGCTGATACATATATCAAATGACCATGAGAGGCCATGGGTTATACAGGGGTTGAGGTAGATTAGGGTGGGGTTAGATGGCGGCGGCTAGGGTTCTTGAGAGGTTTCAGAGAGAGTTGAGAGAGAAAGGGGATTCAAAGGCGGCGGGTGTAGAGAAATGATTTAGGTTTAGGGGTCGTTCAGGGTTAAAAAAGAAAAAGGAGGACGGTGGCCATTGATCTAAATGATCAACTACTAGGATTTAAGGGGTTAGGTGGGAAATCCAGGTTGGGTCGTTTAAATGGGTTAGGGGTTGTGTTTGAGTTGCAATTGGGCTGGGAAATTGGGTCTGATTTGGGCTCAATTTTAGGCTGAAATTGAAAGCCAATTTGGCTAGATTTTAAATAGCCATTTTCCCTATTTATTTATAAGAATAGTAAATTAATTTTTGAAAACAAATTAAAAGCACTAAAATGATTTATAACATATAATTAACAATTTAAAAATATAGGACTTGATTTTATGAATATAAACACAATTAAATCTTAAAAGTGGCTAATATTGCAATTACACGCAATTTAGCTTAAAAATACTAAATAAATTTGTAAAAATATGCAAAATTACCTTAACTATATTCTAACATAAATATAAAAGTTCAATAAATGAATTACCAAAATAATAATTTTGGAATAATTATTAAGTTTTTAAGGATAAAAGAGGGAAATAAATTGATTTTAAAAACCTTTAAAAATTATAAAAAATAAAAAAACACTTGGGTATGCTCACATATGCATATATATTCCATTTTGAAGTTAGTTCTAATATTGAAAAATATAAAGAAAAAAATTGGGTATCAACATAAGCGTATATAACGACATCTGGTCATGGGTCAATATACATGTATAAGTGCATGAAATGCATAAAAAATACGTTAATAAGATTTTCTCGGTATGCCATAAAAATCAATATGCCTTTCAGATAAACTTTTATCAAATACGTATTTTTCTGGAACCATGAACAGAAGATATAATAATATTTCACATGGAGAAGCGAGAATATAGACACTCCTAGTATTTCTATGAATATAGTTATTTATCGAGATTGTGCACTTGCTCGTTTTGTTTACGACGTATAGATCATGCCAAAAGAAATAAGGGATAGACTTAACATACCTAGAGTAGGAAAAACTCCGTATAATATTCTTGGAGGAGATTGCACCATACTCCTTTAGAACCGCAAAATTTTATGTTGCTACAATTCTAACAATTGTCATTGGAATTGTTTTGATGCAAGGATTTTCGTTGGAGCCTGGATTGAATTTAGCTACTCTTCTTGAAGTATTTTGAATCTATGATGAATTATAATGAAAGATGGACGTTCTAAACTTTGTCCAAAATGAAAATGGAATCAAGACTTAGTAGTAAGTCTTTCTTTTGTCCAAATGAAAAATGAGGCAAGACTTGTAATAAGTCTTTACCTTTTAATTTCAAATACATCTTAGATAGCCACCTATTCAAGAAGACCAATTAGTCATTTCTTAGTTTTGTGGCTTTTTTCCACGTTTGGGGGGGGGGGGTATTTAATATTTATCTCATTTTTTAAAAATTAACTAGGTAATGTCCCGTTACCCGATAATTAACCAATTACCTATATAATTAAGAATTATCTCCACTTACTTAAAATACTACTCACTTTCAACATACCTTATACCCCTTACTATCATGACCATGTGGTACCTTGTATGTCATTAGTCCATAAATATCTGATATTAACGCTCGGCCCGTATTTTATCCCAACATGCCAAATTTGGACAAAAATTTATTTTCTTTGTCTTTCTTCCCATATCACCTTCACGAATATCATCACTTGTTTGAAATAGAATAATTCTTATAATCTCCAAATAATCTTTTCCTTGGACTGATGTTCATTACCTTATGACAACTTCAACGTACAATACTACATGGTGCAACATCATTGTAATTTAATACTGCAAAAGCGTAACATTATCGTAATGTAATACCGCAAGGCGTAACATCATCGTGATTTAATACTGCAGGATGTAACATCATCGTAATATATACTGCGGAATGAAATATCGACGTAATATTATGGGGCGTAAAATCATTCCCTCCTTTGGAACATTCGTCCTCGAATGTTAACCGATGCTCTTATCATTTTCATAACTTATAGGTCTGTGAATACCTTAATACTCTCCTTGCCATTTAGGCATGTTCTATGAATAAATCCAAAGTCTAGGGTATTCCCCCCTTTAGTCCTCTTTCTCATACCACGACTTGTGGTAGAAATCTTTCCAATCTCGTAACTGTTGCTACCTCCTGTCATGCAGCCTGTATGACTCTGACTTTATATGTGCGCCTTATGCGACTCTTCTTTCCTTTACCCTCCAGCTTTTAGCCAATCTCTTGGCCTCACTTCGTAAATATATACAGAGCTTGACAAAATGTCCCTCTGGGCATCTGTAGGTATACTTGAAGTTCTTTGCTCGATACTTTATTGAACTTACGAATATTGCTATATATTATTTCATAAATCCGTTTATCCATCTGTATGACTTTGCTGCATCTAGCTGGGTTATACTATATCATGACTTTTACTTCAATTTATAGTTACTAAGGTCTACGACCAAACTCCAGGTTACTCTTTCACTGCTTATCATATATGTATAAGTCTAAGTCCTTTAATACTTCCTCATTACTATTCATTTTAGGAATGGTTGTCTAATCTCATCTCATACTTTGTAACTTTTATCCATCCATTATCGTCACCTCAATTTTTATCTACAATCTTCCATTGATAACTTGAAACTTCTTACGTAATACATTGTCACTAGGGCTTATGTTGCATCGAGGAATATTTGAAGTGATTTTCCTGATCCACTTGGGGGTGATACTGTACTTCAATAATAATATTTTATAGCATCCCAATGTGATTCACATTATGTGGATATTTTAATTTCGTACAGTTCTTGAAATCCTCTTCAAATCATTACTCAATCAAAGGCCCGAACGTCATCCTTTATCTACAACAATTACACCCTTATTCTATTACTAGGGCAGCATTCCACCTCTTCTAAATGCCGTTTGTCTTTGACTCCTTTGAGTTCATTCAGGCTATAATAAGCTTTGTATAACTTAGAGAAACCATCAGATCTTCTTGTTCTCATAGGCTTAATCCTAAGGACTTATCCATTTCATCACTGTCTCACTCGTCCATTCTTATCCTTACTCCTGTCTTCCTACAATCTTGTCGCTCTACCATACTTTAGCTTGCGGCCCACACATATCTATTTATAATTGTTCTCAACCTTCCTTCATCTTGCTTGAACCATAGATTTCCTTATGTTATTCTAGAACATCAAGCGAGACATCACATCGTCTCTATATCTTCTTTACTCTCTTGACTAGATCTCTTGGTACTTAGAAACCATAGGTTGGAAGGTACACCATTGACGACTTTGCTATAATTCTTGGATATTGAATCCTAGTGCTTCTAGCCTTCTATTCGAAGCATGGACTATTCACGATCTTCTGCACCTTAGTATATCTTATGTTGTTCACCTTTAACTTACTTACCTTATAATCTTGCATCGTATCTTATATCTCTTTCATGACCTCCCTTCCACATGGGTATAATTCACGTCCACAACTTGAAGCTCTATTATAATACTTGCACCTTTGGTGTATACACAATTCGGTAGGAGCTTCATACTGACTTCTTATGATGCTGATACTTCTTCTAACTAGCTTTATCGTAGAGCCGTTACAGAATATGGTTATTGTACTATCTGTCTTGTACCTATGATATTAAGAGTGATCCTGTAATATTCTCAATCACGAGGTCTATAATTTTTTGAGTCCAATAATCAGACTCCTGATTTACTTCGTTTATGTAACTCTTTATTTTCTTCATCCTTCTGGTATGTCTTTAGGGTTAAGCTATTTTCCAACCTGCGACTCATGGTATTAGTTATTACTTTAGCCTTTCATGGACGCTCTAGAATATCCATGATACAATCCTCTAACAACCAAATCCTTTGTCTATGACCTACGCTCAATTCTTTCTTTTAACTTATACCAGATCTTCTACGGCTGTATATGCTGCATGTATAAAACTCCAAACTCTTAAGTGCGTCCATAACGTAACTAACTCCGGATCATTGATCGAATAATTCCTTTTGTTCCTTCTCAGCTTTCCTTAAATGTAAGCTTTTACTTTTTCTGGTCTTTCTTCCCCCTTTCGTGTGCATACTAAGCTTATCTTAGTGCACACGCATATTGGAATCCCATACCACTCATATGATCTTGGATATCACTTCTGATTTTACTTCCCATTTATTAGCCACGGTAGGTGCCATTTTCTTATGGAATGCATGCAATATTGTTGTGAGACTATCGTTATAAGACCATTCCCTCTTTATGTCACTGAGATTGGGTTGAAGCCTTTTTCCTTACTTTCTCAGCTAGTCTTTCATTGTAGTATTTAGGGAGGACCCTTTGATTCTTGTAAAGATGGGAGCTTATTACAGACCATTTGATGTCCTTCCTTTCCTATAATTATTCGTAGTTACTTATCTCCATGTCCTTGTGCTTGTATAGGGTTGCCTCTGGACTAGTATTTTTACTGTCTTCCCAGTGACACTCTCTTTTATTCCCGTAACATTCATATGGTACTTTTAACTACCCGACTCCTATTTGAATACATCTCCAGTATTATAATGACATCACTGCAAGGCCGAATTCTCCATGTTTGGGGTTCACTAGATTTATCTTTCATGATCTGCTGATTTGTCTATAACCTCTTGTCTAGTCATGAGTAGGTTCTTCCTAAGTCAATTATTAACTACTCATTGGTCCTTTCTCATATCCATATTCCACGTAATCTTTCTTGGGTTATTTCCTTTATCTTGCTAGCTCCTTATTTATGTAAAACATCCAGAGCAGGAACCCTTACTTCCTTTTATTGGCGTTGTGCTTACATAATGTTCTGGAATCATAGCATATCCATAACATTTGAATAAGTGCAATCTCATCCCTTTCTTATTTTTATCGCATTCTTCCTTTGTCATTCGATAGTTACTAGATCCACTTAATTCTATCTTAATGCCACACCATTCCATATTTCCCCCTTTAGGGGAGTACTAAGAGTTGGAGCTACAATGACCTGCCTATAGATGTTTTACCTTTTCATCTTTGGCATCATTTCACATCATCGATGATCCTTACTCACCTTCCGGGAATCCTTTCTGTACCAAAGATAATAAAATTCCTCAATAGCGATGGTGGCACTTAGTATAACTGGCACATACAATCCCTTAAGCTTAACTTTGCTCGTATTGCTTGCTTTAGGGAAGCGTTTTCCTGAATGACCATCCTCTGAATTCGTCATGGATCTTCTTCTGTTGTCCATTCTATTACTGCCGGAAAGCATTATGAAACTCTCATAATGCTGACTATTATCAAATCACTCAGTTCCTAATTCATGTTTAGTTTATCTTGTTCACTAATCCATACTGGTTTCTATTATTCTAGGTCAAACTTTTTTTTTGGTAATCATGTTAGAGTTATAAACTTATTTCTTGAAATGAGGATGTGACTGTATGGCCTATACTCTTTTGTTGTCTTAAGGCTCATAACCTTTCGTCTGCTTCTTCATTTGACTATAGATTTTGTAACACTTTACTGTTGTTATCCATGAATCACATCTCACTCATAATTCTTCCTTATCTCTCTTCTCATTACTCTGCTAATATTTCTGCCTATCCCTTTCTTGTGAGAACTTCAAAACGACATTCTTTTGCTTTTAGCACTCCTTGATTCAATCATCGGCTCTTTAGGTTGCTCAACGTTCTAGCTCTACTAGGGACGAGAGTCATACTAAGGTAATATTTATCCCTTCCAGGCTTTCAGTGCCTATCTTCGTAGTGCTTATATCTAGTTGTACTATTTTAGAGTACAATATCTTGGTATCTCACGAGGAGATGTATTAGCACATTTGCAATATTCTTCGGAAATGTCAACTGTTGCAAACAATTCATCCATCATTTTGGGTTACTCTAACCCCAGTCGGACCCTGATATTCCATCTTCCTCTTATACTACTTTAGTTAGCTCCCATGGAGCATAATTGAGATGGGTATGACTAATTGTACATACCTCTGTTACAATTGAAGGTATCTCAAAATGCTTATATTTATTTGCTTGAATTGTAAATATTGTTAATCTTCATTATCTGGGTACCTCTTACCCTTCTTCACCTTGTTTTTTTTACTTGCTGAAACTTGTGTCTACCTTCCGATTCTCTTATTCTGTTTTATCGTAAGAGGGGATAGGCATTCTTGCCTTAGGAATCCTTATCAAGAGGGTTACACATCTTAGTATACACATGGTTTGCTAAATACCTCATATTTATCCATCATAAGCATGATGCAAAAATGGAGTTCCTCTAACTCAACTTTTCGACAGGTATATCTCTCACCAACTGTCTTTCTGGGTGTAGGCATCGTCGTATTATGAATAAGATATAGTTAGAAAATTGAGTTCTTACAATTGACCTTTATGACACGATCTAGAGTAAGAAGAAAGAGTGACAGTACTAAATTCCCTGTAACCTCATGCTTATAAGTGTGGTGCACAACACGCCCATAAACAAAACTCTACTAGAGATGGCTTGTAGACTCCCTAAGGCAGAATGCTCTGATACCACTTTTACCACGACCGAAACCGATGGGCCATGACAGGCGGCCGGTACCTTACTCAACCGAATGCCAACATAACGTATCTTTTCATATCATACTATCATAGATAACTGAGCCGGAGAGACTGCCGTGAAATAGGTAGAATATAACATGTAATACCAATTTATACGTAAGACATATGGGCCTATAAGGCCGAAATAACTATTTGTACACTGAATATAGGCCGACAAGGCCAAAGAATCTTTTACGTACATGACATCTGTTTACAAGCCTCTAAGAACACATAATTTTCATAAAGGTCGGGACAGAGTCCCGCCATACCAAACTATACACATCTAAATCATACTAACCAAACAAGTAACTCCAAAGCAAATGTAGCGCACCAACATCTTCCGCTGAGCTGATAGCCTACATGGAGGGCTCTCGACCTGTTTATCGGGACCTGCGGGCATGAAATGCCGCATCCCAAGTAAAAAGGGATGTCAGTACAAATAATGTACCGAGTATGTAAGGAACATAAATATGTACATAATAGACATGGAAAAAATATAGAGTAAATGACCCAACATGTAAGTATGGATAATTCTGTAAATCATGAAATACTTATAGTGTCATGCATATGCGTATGAATATCATGTTGTGCATAGATACATGTGTTCATAACATTATCAAGCCTCTGAGGGCATCCCATCATATCATCTCAGCCACAGTAGGCAAATCATCAACGTATACCAGCTGATCAGGTGGTGGTGCGTATATAACGCCGTAACCTTTTCCCATATCCCATATAAATATAATATACATATATAAATACATGAAATGCATAAGAAATACGTTAATAAGATTTTCTCGGTATGCCCTAAAAATCAATATGCCTTTTAGATAAACTATTATCAAATACGTATTTTTCTGAGACCCATGAACAGAAGATATAATAATAATTCACATAGGGAATCAAGAATATAGACACCCCTAGTATTTCTATGAATAGAGTCATTTATGGAAATTGTGCACTTGCTCATTTCGTTTGTGACGTATAGATCATGCCAAAATAAATAAGGGATAAACTTAACATACATGGAGTAGGAAAAACTCCATATAATATTCTTGGAGGAGATTTCACTGTACTCCTTTAAAACCGCAAAATTTTACGTTGCTACTATTCTAACAATTCTCATTGGAATTGTTTTGATGCTAGAATTTTTGTTGGAGCCTGGATTGAATTTAGCTACTGCTCTTGAAGTATTTTGAATCTATGAAGAATTATATTGAAATGAAGATGGACGTTCTTAACTTTGTCCAAAATGAAAATGGAATCAAGACTTAGTAGTAAGTCTTTCTTTTGTCCAAATGAAAAATGAGGCAACACTTGTAATAAGTCTTTACCTTTTAATTTCAAATACATCTTAGATAGCCACCTATTCAAGAAGACCAATGAGTCATTTCTTAGTTTTATGGCTTTTTGCTTCGTTTTCTTTAGGGGAGGGGGGAGATTTAATCTTTATCTTATTTTTTAATAATTAACTAGGTAATGTCCCGTTATCCGGTAATTAACCAATTACCCGTATAATTAAGAACTATCTCCACTTACTTTAAATACTACTCACTTTTAACATACCTTATACACCTTACTATCATGGTAATGTGGTACCTTGTATGATATTAGTCCATAAATATCGGGTATTAACGCTCGGACCGTATTTTATCCCAACATGCCAAATTTTGACAAAAATTCATTTTCTTTGACTTGCTTTCCATATCACCTACACGAATTTACTCATCACTAATTTGAAATAGCATAATCCTTATAATCTCCAAATAATCTTTTCCTTGGACTGATGTCCATTACCTTATGTGACGACCCGACCAGTCGTCTCATGAGTTACCGCTCCATTTTACCTATTTCTGATTCGTTATTCTTTACTTATCTGTGTTATGTGGTATCGGGTTGGTCGGATCGAGTTCGGAAAGGATTTGGTAAGGTTTGAGACACTTAGTCTCTTAGAGTGAGTTTAAGTTGGAAAAGTCAACCGGATATTAACTTATGTGTTAGAGGGCTCAGATGTGAGTTGTGGCTTAGGAGCGTGATCGGAATGAAATTTGGAGGTTCGTAGTAGATTTTGGCTTGAATTGGCGAAGTTGATATTTTGGCGAATTTCGCTTGGTAGGCGAGATTTTGATATAGGGGTCGGAATAGAATTCTGAGAGTTGCAGTAGTTCTGTTGAGTCATTTGGGATGTCTATGTAAAATTTCAGGTCATTCGGACGTGGTTTGGTTGGGTTTTGGATGGAAAGCGTGATTTGGAAGATTTTAGAAAGTTTGGCTTTAATCCGATGTGTTTGGGGTGATTTAATGTTGTTTTAGGTGTTTTGGTGATTGGAGCAAGTTTGAATAAGGTATTGGGATGTATTTGTGCTTTTGGTTGAGGTCCTAGGGTCCTCGGGGTGATTTCGGATGGTTAACGGGAAGTTTGGATTATTGTTGCAGCTGCTGAATTGCTGCTTCTGGTATTTCTGCACCTGCGCCACATATGCAAGAGAGGGGTCGCAGAAGCAACCAAAGGTATGTTTGACTAGGAACGCAGAAGCGGCTAGGAGAACCGCATTTGCGATGTCGCAGATGAGGGCGAGGAACCGCAAATGCGGATGGATGGGAACTTAAGTGATTTCCGTAGAAGCGGAGGAATAACCGTAAATGCGGTACCGCAGAAGCCGGTATGGGACCGCAGATGCAAAAAGGTCTGGGCAGAAGGTATAAATTGTCTCCTTCGCGAATTTGAGTGATTTCACCATTTTTGACTTTGGCTTGGGAGCTTTTTGGGCAATTTGAAAGAGGGATTTCAAGGGAACTTCGTTGAGGTAAGGAGTTTGGACCTAAAACTCATTCCTATGCTATTATTTCATGGATTAGTGCTAGAAATTATGGAAATCAAAGGTTAAAATTGGGGAAACTAGGGCTTGGAAACTTAGGCCTTTAATTGTGGATTTGAAGGACCATTTGGGGTTGGATTTGAGAACTTTTGATATGTATGAACTCGTGGAGAGATAAGGAATCTGTTGATGTAATAATTATTGAATTTAGAGACGTTATTAATTGTTTTTGCTTGGGCTTTGTTCCATTAGCATATTTTGACATCCTTGTTCTAATTTTGGATAGATTCGACGCGAGTGGAGGCGGATTCGAGGGGCAAAGGCATTGCGAGCTAGAGATTTGACTAGTTCGAGGTGAGTAATGATTATAAATGATGTTCTGAGGGTTTGGAACCCCGGATTGCACATCGTAGTGCTTTATTGAGGTGAGGCACATGCTTGATGACAAGCGTGGGGTCGTGCACTATTGGAGATTATGACTTGGTCCGTCCCGAATGATGATTTTACTGTGTATTTGACTGAAATCTATTTGTTATCATCATTATTTGGGCTAAATGACATATTTAGCCCTTGTGGTAACTATTTGAATCCTTCGGGGATTTTTACTGGTATTTCCTCACTGTTTTGACTTTATACTTGAACTTAGTTATGTAATATTTCACTGGTTTTCGTACCCAACCAGGTTTACTCTGTTTTAACACTTATTTGATCTTTTAAATGATATTTTTGGCTGAGAAACATGTTTTACTACTGCTCGAGTGGCTTGTGAGGATTTTTGACTGAGTAAGACCGAGGGCCTATGTTGTGAGGAAATATTTGATACTGATTATGAGGCCGAGGGCCTAAGATATGTACGTCACGAGGTGGCTTGATTGATATGAGGCCGAGGGCCTAGTGATGATGCCACGAGATGGCTTGATATTGCGCTTGGGCCGTAAGGGGACCCTCTAGGAGTCTGCACATCCCAAGTGAGCACGGGTACCCATTACGATATGAGATTGAGCCCGAGGGGTTGGTATTGTTCTGAGATATTGCCCGAGGGGCTGGAACTGTTCTGAGAGGTTGCCTGAGGGGCAGATTTGTTGATAATGTGCCCGAGGGGCAAACCTTTATGTGTTTATTTTTCATAATTGACCGTCAATTACCTGTTTAATTGTTGGAAAAGGCTTTTCAGGAAGTAAATTTGAGTTAGGATTTTTACCTATCTTTTCACTAGTTTTTCTATTTTAAATGGTTTTACTGCTTCATTATAGAATGCTTTGTGCCTTATGTGATTTCTTTCTTTCAGTCTTTACTTACATTTGTTACTCACTGAGTTGGAGTACTCACTTTACTCCCTGCACCCCTATGTGCAGATTCAGGTGTTGCAGATCCTGCCAGTGCGAGTTGAGAGCTCCCAAAAGATATCGGAGTCCACGAGGTAGCTGTTTGATGTCCGTAGTCCCGTGTTTCTCCCTATTTATCATTTCTATCTCTTATTAAACAATTGTAATAGTTTGTAGACATTTATGACTTCTACTAGGTTTTATAGATACTCATGACTAGTGACACCCCAATTAGGGCTGTGTTGGGTTGTACTTCTGTATTTTTATAATATTATACGCTATTTAGTATTATTAAATTATGCTTTAGACTGCTTTGTTGCTATTTAAAGAGTGAATTGGGTTTAATTGGATGGCCTTATCTTCACGAGAGGCGCTATCACGACCGGGTTCGGGTTTAGGGTCGTGACAAGTTGGTATCAGAGACTAGGTTACTTAGGTCTCATGAGTAATGAGCAGGTTTAATAGAGTCTCGCGGATCGGTATGGAGACGTCTATATTTATGCTCGAGATGCTACAGAACCTATAGGAAAAACTTCATATTCTTGAATTCTTATCATGCGTCCTTGCTTCAGCTTGAAAAGTAACTCTTTGAATTCTTTCCACGCGTTCGTATGCGCGCATTAGCGCTCGGTATTGCATATGCATCGATGGCTTGTGATTTCCTGATCAAGGGGCGAGATGTGATCTTTGTGTGTTGATGTTGGGCCAGTTTGGAGGACTTGAGTCCGGATTTTTGCCTATAGCTTGAGCCTTGAGCTGTTGATTTAGTGATTGCGTGTTTCTGGATCCATATGTTCTGTTGTGTCCCTATTAAGGGAGGTGGTGACTAGATAGTTACGTGATGAGTGTGATGTGACTGCGAGATGTATTCATGGGATTTGGAAGTGACGAGAAGGGGCTGCTGGAGGATAGAAGGACTATTAGGTGCTCGATTTTCATCTTGATTTGAGGTATAGCCCCGAGTTATGGGTGCGGGAAGAATCTTTCCATGTTTATTAGTTGGGGGTGGAGTAAATTTCATGTTGCGGCGTGAGTTCAGACTCAGTAAGTTTAAGTGACTTCGTAATGTTTATGACGGTGGAAGGTGTACAAAAATCTTAGTTTGAGGCAAAGCAGGTCGGGTTATCTCCTGCGGATTGTTCTGAAGTTTGCGTAATCCCTTGTGTCACTTATTGGAAGATCTCTGTTACCAGGGAAATATGTGTTTTACAATTTGAATTTGGGTTGCTCCAGAGAGTAGGCTTGACTGCTACGAGAGTTAATGCAAGATTTGCAGAAGATATAAAGTGCCAGATGGTCTGTGCTCCACGAGCCTATGAAGGATTGAGTTTAATCTTACTATGGTATTATGGCAACAATAAAGTATATACGTTATCAGTTATTGTCTATGTTTTGGTATATGGCTTCGAGCCAAGTGGGGGAGTCCACTATTAATTAGTCGATTGCACGGTTATGTGCTATGTTGGTTCCAGGTTGAGGCGTTTAGGCGAATCTGTTATGACTTACAAAAGTTTGAGATCGAGGATGGCTCGAGTAAAGGGAAAGGTTATGTTATGCTTTGTAGGTGTATGAGAATCACGGAATATCTTGAGTTGTTATGAGTGTGGAGAGATGGGTCACATGTGGAGGTAGTGTCCTCGTCGTTTTGCTAGTTCGTCCCAGCAGAGGGGTTAGTCACTGGCTTCAGTGCCAGATGCTTCATCACCACCCGCCTATCCATCTAGGGGTGGGGGTCAGTCAGCTAGAGGCCGTCCCAGAGGGGTAGGTCGATCAGGGAGCGGTCAGACCCGTTTCTATGCACTTCAAGGCAGACCCAATGCTATTGCTTCAGATGCTATTATTACAAGTATTGTTTCAGTCTGACACAGAGATGCCTCTGTATTATTTGATCCTGGTTCCACCTTTTCTTATGTGCCATCATACTTTGCTCGTTATTTGGGTAGGCCCCGTGAGTTTCTTGCTTTACCTGTTCATGTATCTACCCCGGTGGACGATATTATTGTTGTAGACTATGTGTACCAGTCATCTATAGTGACTAATGGGGGTTTGGAGACCCGAGTGGATCTGTTATTATTGAGGCATGGTGGATTTTGATGTCATTTTAGGCATGGATTGGTTATCATCGTGTCATGTTATTCTAGACTGTCATGCTAAGATAGTCACATTGGCTATGCCGGGTGTGCCACGGATCAAGTGGCGAGGTGTGACTGATTATATTCCCAGTAGAGTGATCATATTCTTGAAAGCCCAACATTTGGTTGGGAAGGGTTACCTTTCGTATCTAGCCTTCTTGAGAGATGTCGGAGCTGAGACTCCTAGTATTGATTATGTTCCAGTTGTGAGGGATTTTCCCGATGTGTTTCCTGTAGACCTACCGGGCATGCCACCGGATAGGGATATTGATTTTGGAATTGACCTGGTCCCGGGAACTCAGCCTATTTCTTTTCTGCCGTATCGTATGGCACCAGCGGAGTTGAAGGAGTTAAAGGAGTAGCTTCAGGAACTCCTTGATAAGGGTTTCATTCGGCCTAGTGTGTCACCTTGGGGTGCGCTGGTTCTATTTGTGAAGAAGAAGGATGGCACAATGAGAATGTGCATTGATTATAGGCAATTGAACAAGGTAACAATTAAGAACAAGTATCCTTTGCCTCGTATTGATGATTTATTCGACCAGCTTCAGGTAGCGAGAGTGTTCTCCAAGATTGATCTCCGTTCAGGTTATCACCAATTGAAGATCAGGGATTCGTATATTCTTAAGACGGCTTTCAGGACCCGATATGGTCATTATAAGTTCTTGGTGATGTCTTTTGGGCTAACTAATGCCCCAGCAGCGTTCATGCATTTGATGAACAGTGTGTTCCGGTCTTATCTTGATCCATTCGTGATTGTCTTCATTGATGATATTCTGGTGTACTCGTGTAGTCAGGAGGAGCACGCGGAGCATTTGAGAGTTGTGTTGCAGAGGTTGAAGGATGAGAAACTTTATGCAAAATTCTCCAAGTGTGAGTTTTGGCTCAGTTCAATGGCTTTCTTGGGGCACGTGGTGTCCAGCGAGGGTATTCAGGTTGATCCGAAAAAGATAAAGGCGGTTTAGAGTTGGCCCAAACCGTCCTCAGCCATAGAGATTTGTAGATTTCTTGGTTTGGCAGGATATTATCGTCGGTTTGTTCAGGGGTTCTCTTATATTGTATCGCCCTTGACCAAGTTAACTCAGAAGGGTGCTTCATTTGTATGGTCGTACGAGTATGAGGAGAGCTTTCAGAAGCTCAAGACAGCTTTGACCACAGCTCCAATGTTGGTTTTGCCATCAACTTCAGGTTCATATACCGTGTATTGTGATGCTTCCAATGTTGGGATTGGTGGTGTGTTGATGCAGGAGGGTAGAGTTATTGCTTATGCTTCTCGTAAGTTGAAGCCCCATGAGAAGAACTACACCGTTCATGATTTGGAGTCAGCTTCCATAGTTCAAGCGTTGAAGATTTGGAGGCATTACTTGTATGACGTATCTTGTGAGATGTTCACTGATCATTGTAGTCTTCAGCATTTGTTCAAGCGAAATGATCTTAATTTGAGGCAACAGAGATGGTTGGAGTTGCTTAAGGGTTATGATATCACTATATTGTATCATCCGGGAAAGGCCAACGTAGTGGCCCATGCTTTAAGCCGAAAGGCAGTGAGTATGGGGAGTTTGGCATATATTCCAGTTAGGGAGAGACCTCTTGTAGTTGATGTTCAGGCCTTGGCCAATCGGTTTATGAGGTTAGATATTTCGGAGCCCAGTCGGGTATTGGCTTGTGTGGTTTCTCGGTCTTCCTTATATGATCGCATCAGAGAGCACCAGTATGATGATCCGCATTTGTTTGTCCTTAAGGACAGAGTTCAACATGATGATGCTAGAGATGTGACCATTGGTGATGATGGGGTGTTGAGTATGCAGGTCCGGATTTGTGTGACCAATGTGGATGGGCTTCGGGAGTTGATTCTAGATGAGGCCTAGAGCTCACAATATTCCATTCATCCGAGTGTTGCAAAGATGTATTAGAATTTGATACAGCACTATTGGTGGAGAAGAATGAAGAAAGACATTGCGGGATTTGTAGCTTGGTGTCTCAATTATCAGTAGGTGAAATATGAGCATCAAAGACCGGGTGGCTTGCTACAACAGATGGATATTCTCGAGTGGAAGTGGGAGAGGATCCCTATGGACTTTGTTATTGGACTTCTATGGACTTTGAGGAAGATCGATGTTATTTGGGTGATTGTGGATTGGCTGACCAAGTCCGCACACTTCATTCCTGTGTGTACTACCTATTCGTCTAAGCGGTTGGCAGAGATCTATATCCGAGAGATTGTTCGTTTGCATGGTTTCCTAGTTTCCATCATTTCGGATAGGGGAACTCAGTTTACATCGCGGATTTGGAGGTCTATGCAGCGAGAGTTAGGTACTCAAGTTGAGTTGAGCACAACTTTTCATCCTTAGACGGACGAGCAGTCCGAGCGCACTATTCAGATATTGGAGGACATATTGCATGCTTGTATCGTTGATTTCAGAGGGTTATGGGATCGGTTTCTACCGCTTGCAGAGTTTGCTTATAACAACATCTACCAGTCGAGTATTCAGATGGCTCCATATGAGGCTTTGTATGGGAGGCGGTGTAGATCTCCAGTTGGTTGGTTTGAGCCCGGTGAGGCTAGCCTATTGGAAGCACATTTGGTGCAGGATGCTTTGGAGAAGGTAAAGGTGATTCAAGAGAGGCTTCATACAATGCAGTCGAGGCAAAAGACTTATGCTGACAGGAAGGTTCGAGATGTGTCCTACATGGTTGGCGAGAAGGTTTCGCCCATGAAGGGTGTTATGAGATTTGGAATGAAAGGTAAATTGAGTCCTCAGTTCATTGGGCCTTTTGAGGTGATTCGGAGGATTGGGCAGGTGGCCTATGAGCTTGCTTTGCCACCCAGCTTGTCGAGTGCGCATCCGGTATTTCATGTTTCTATGCTTCAGAAGTATATTGGAGATCCGTCTCATGTTTTGGATTTCAGCACGGTTCAGTTGGATGATGATTTGACTTATAATGTGGAGCCAGTAGCTATTTTGGGTCGTCATGTTCGAAAGTTAAGGTTGAAGGATATAGCTTCAGTGAAAGTGCAGTGGAGAGGTCGGCCCATGGAGGAGGCCACCTGGGAGACTGAGTGGGAGATGCAGAGCAGATATCCTCACCTGTTTGAGGCTTCAGGTACGTTTCTTGACTCGTTCGA
Source organism: Nicotiana tabacum (assembly GCF_000715075.1). Taxonomy (NCBI): domain Eukaryota; kingdom Viridiplantae; phylum Streptophyta; class Magnoliopsida; order Solanales; family Solanaceae; genus Nicotiana; species Nicotiana tabacum. The sequence continues at coordinate 46,398,520 of NC_134089.1, read as the reverse complement.
GGACGAACGTTTGTTTAAGTTGGGGAGGATGTGACGACCCGACCATTCGTCTCATGATTTACCGCTCCATTTTCTCTATTTCTACTTCGCTATGATTTATTATTCCTTGCTATGTGGTATCGAGTTGGTCGGATCGAGTTCGTAAAGGATTTGGTAAGGTTTGAGACACTTATCTCTTTAGAGTGAGTTTAAGTTGGAAAAGTCAACCGGATGTTGACTTATTTGTTAGAGGGCTCGGATGTGAGTTCCGATGGTTCAGTTAGCTTCGGGAGGTGATTTTTGGCTTAGGAGCGTGATCGAAATGAATTTTGGAGGTTCGTAGTAGATTTAGGCTTGAATTGTCGAAGTTGATATTTTGGCGATTTTCGGTTGGTAGGCGCGATTTTGATATAGGGGTCGGAATGGAATTCCGAGAGTTGCAGTAGTTCCGTTGAGTCATTTGGAATATGTGTGTAAAATTTCAGGTCATTCGAACATGGTTTGGTTGGGTTTTTGATCGAAAACATAATTTGGAAGATTTTAGTAAGTTTGGCTTGAATTCGATGTGTTTTGGGTGATTTAATGTTGTTTGAGGTGTTTTGGTGATTGGACCAAGTTTGAATAAGGTACTGTGATATATTTGTGCTTTTGGTTGAGGTCCCGGGGGCCTCGGGGTGATTTCGGATGGTTAACGGGAAGTTTGGATTGTTGTTGCAGCTACTGAATTGCTGCTTTTGGTATTTCCATACCTGTGGATTGGGGACCGCAGGTGCAGCGCCGCATATGCGAGAGAGGGGCCGCAGAAGCGACCAGAGGCATGTTTGATTGGGACCGCAGAAGTGGCTAGGAGAACCGCATCTACGATGTCGCAGATGCGGATGGCTGGGAACTTAAGTGATTTCCGCAGAAGCGGAGGAATAACCGCAAATGCAGTACCGCATAAGTGGGTATGGGACCGCAGATGCGAAAAGGTCTGGGCATAAGCTAGAAATTGTCTTCTTCGTGAATTTGAGTTATTTCACCATTTTTGACTTCGGCTTGCGAGCTTTTTGGACGATTTGAAAGAGGGATTTCAAGGGAACTTCATTGAGGTAAGGAGTTTGGGCCTAAAACTCGTTCCTATGATATTATTTCATGGATTAGTGCTAGAAATTATGGAAATCAAAGGCTAAAATTGGGGAAACTAGGTCTTGGAATCTTAGGCTTTTAATTGTGGATTTGAAGGACCATTTGGGGTCGGATTTGAGAACTTTTGATATGTATGAACTCGTGGGGAGATAAAGAATCTATTGATTTAAAAATTATTGAATTTCGAGATATGGGCCCGAGGGTCGGGTTTTGGTAATTTCGGGACTCATGCCATTTATTGATTATTTTTGCTTGAGTTTCGTTCCATTAGCATATTTTGATGTCCTCGTTTTGATTTTGGATAGATTCGACACGAGTGGAGGCGAATTCGAGGGGCAAAGGTGTCACGAGCTAGAGATTTGACCGGTTCGAGGTGAGTAATGATTGTAAATGATGTTCTGACGGTTTGAAACCCCAGATTTGCACGTCGTAGTGCTATATTGAGGTGAGACACACGCTTGATGACGAGCATGGGGTTGTGCACTAATGGGGATTGTGACTTGGTCCGTCCCGATTGATGATTTACCGCGTATTCAATTGAAAACTATTTGCTATCATCATTATTTGGGTTGAATGCCATATTTGGGCCTTGTACCAACTATTTGAACCCTTCGAGAATTTTTACTGGTATTCCTCACTGTTTTGACTTTATAGTTGAACTTAGTTATGTAATATTTCACTGTTTTTCGTACTCAGCCAGGTTTACTCTGTTTTAACACTTATATGATCCTTTAAATGATATTTTGGGATGAGAAACATGCTTTACTACTGCCCGAGTGGCTTGTGAGGATTTTTGACTGAGTAAGGCCGAGGGCCTATATTGTGAGGAAACATTTGATACTGATTATGAGGCCGAGGGCTTGAGATATATTTGCCACGAGGTGGCTTGATTGATATGAGGTCGTGGTTCTAGTGATAATGCCACGAGATGGCTTGATATTGCGCTTGGGTCGTAAGAGGCCCCTCCAGGAGTCTGCACACCCCCAGTGAGTGCGGGTACCCATTGTGAAATGAGATTGAGCCCGAGGGGTTGGTGTTGTTCTGAGATGTTGCTCAAGGGGCTGGTACTATTCTGAGATGTTGCTCGAAGGGCGGATTTGTTGATATTGTGCACGAGGGGCAAACCTTTATGTGTTTATTTTTCATAATTGACCGTCAATTACCTGTTTAATTGTTGGAAAAGGCTTTTCAGGAAGTAAATTTGAGTTAAAGGATTTTACCTATCTTTTTATTGGTTTTGTTGTTTTAAATGGTTTTACTACTTCATTATAGAATGCTTTGTGCCTTATGTGATTTCTTGCTTTCAGTCTTTATTTACATTTGTTACTCACTGAGTTAGAGTACTCACTTTACTCCCTGCACCCCTGTGTGCAGATTCAGATGTTGCGGATCCTGCTAGTACGAGTTGAGAGCTCCTGGCAGATATCGGAGTCCACGAGGTAGCTGTTTGACATTTGCAGTCTCGTATTTCTCCCTCTTTATCACTTGTATCTCTTATCAGACAATTGTAATAGTTTGTAGGCTTTTCAAACTTGTACTAGGTTTTATAGATACTCCTGACTAGTGACACCCCGATTAGGGTTGTGTTGGGTTGTACTTCCATATTTTTATAATATTATCCGCTATTTAGTATTATTAAATTATGCTTTAGATTGCTTTCTTGTTGTTTAACTGTTCTAAAGAGTGAATTGGGTTTAATTGGTTGGACTTGTCTTCAGGAGGGGCGCCATCACGACCGGGTTCGGGTTTAGGGTCGTGACACCTTACGACAACTTCAGCGTACAATACTACATGGTTCGATATCGTCGCAATTTAGTATTGCGAAGCATAATATCATTGTAATATTATACTGCAAGTCATAACATCATCGTAATATAATTGTCATGCCCTAACCTCGGGAGGCGTGACCGGCGCTCAATCGAATAAACCCAACTGAGCAAGCCTTATCAAACACTTCCTACCCAACTCAATACGAATAAGGAAACCATGCTTTCATTCATTTATTTAGACGAGGAAAGATAGTGCATTCTACAACATTAGTTCATTTTAAATCATAACATTAGATCGTCGATAAGTTCCAAGATTCCATACAAGTACACTTTAGAAAAGCGAGAATTAGAATTACATCATAGTTCGTGTACCCATACAACGCCCGTACATAACCCACACATATGTCCACGGAGCCTCTAAGGATGAAATGACAAGTTATGAAAATGCCGGCAACAAGGCCCCATCTATACCTCAGAAGTAGAAGTCTGCAACAAAAGATGTGCAATATAACCCCTTGAAGGAGAAAGGGGCTCACCAAAACTTCATGAAGAAGGTACTCCGCTACGCACGATCCGCACTATCCGTACTATTATGTATAACTAAACACCCTCTAGTTAGAAAGAACTTTCATACAAGAGTAAGAAATCACAAGTATAACTCAAACTTTAAACGATCACCACATTATCCAATAAAAGAATCATACAACTTCCACATCATTTTTACATAGCTTTTTGTTTGGGGCATTTCACACTATTCATTATTTTTCACAATACCACCGCTATCGTGAGCGGAGTCTGATCTCGACCCGATCGGCTAGGTCGCCTCATTTGAGGCATATATTTCAATAACAATCTCATTTTCCTTTCCGGAATTCATTCTCAATACCACCACTATCTTGAGCGGAGTTCGATCCCGGCCCGATCGGCTAGGCCGCCTTTCCAAGGTAGTGTTCCCTTCGCATTAATCACTCCGTTTCACATATATCATTTCATAGGCACTTGGGGCCACAACTTATCACATTATCCTTGGCACTAGGCCACATTTTTTACATCGTTCCCGCATCCAATGTTAGATTTGTAATTTAGGATAACAAGTGCACACAAGAGCAATTAAAATTGTAGGCATAGAGGAGACTTCACATAGATGGCACAACATGTGCAGCTTCAATTTCAATTTAAAGCCCAAGCATTTCAATACCTAACTCATATCCTTTCCCTTTCAAGTTATCAAGACAGCACGTTGATCATGCTGAGACACATTTTTCACGCATATACGATTACAACATCAATTCATGTAAAATAACAAGCAATGCAACAATTCAGCTTTAATCTTACCATATTCACACAAACGCCGATGAAGCTCAATTCTAAAAGACGGGGTTTTAGCCGTGCATACCTCAACCGAGCTTTCCTTAATCCTATAACGTTCCAAAATGTTTGCACCTCAATCTATTTAAGTAATATATCACAATTTAACTCATAATCAAGAAAAGATCATAATCTAACCTCTCTTGATCATTTTACTGAGCAATTAGTGTTCATTAAGGTCTTATGGTTCTTTTATGCAAGATTACACCAACCCATTACCCATTCCTTCTCTTTTATAATTCCTCATACTTTTAAAGAAAACATGCATGCAATGCAAACCCACTTATCCCCATGAATTACCTCACTAATGACCATTTGTAACTATGTGTAAAAATGAGAGATGAGGTGATGAAGCCTTACGTCTTGGGATGAAGGTTTAGGTCCCTCACTTGATTATCTTCAATGATTCAACAAGGATTCATGGAGTAATTTGATGGAAGCACTTCCCCTCTCTTAGACCCCTCTCTCTCTCACTCTAAAAGTGTCAGGAAATAGGCTCAAAATGATCTATTGCACATGATATGACGACAGGGGGTCGGATTTAAAATTTAGAAAACTGGAGCCCCGACTTGGATCTGTGATCGCAAAGCTGACATGCGGCCCGCATAATGGACCACAAAAATGCTCCCCAAAACCTGGACACACTTCCTGGGTATACGGCAGAAATGTGGTCCGCATACCTATTCTACAATCGCATAATGCACCGTAGAACTGCCCCTTACAAAATCCCAAGGGAACTATGCGATGACTTTGCGGCCCGCATATCGAGTATACGACCGTATAATTTTCTGCATAGCTGACATCAATTTGTCCAACACAATGCTTCACTCTGCGATGACTATGCAGTCCGCATAACTGTTATATGACCACATTTTCGACCGCAAAAATGCACTTTTCTCGAAAACAGTATTCCTTTACTTTTTAATGTATAGACCAGTTCCCGCAAAAATGACTTTGGGAAGAATTTTACGAATCTATAACACTTATTCCTAATTGCCACTACAAGCTTTAGGGTTTAGAGTGGAAATTTTCATGGGTCCTCACATCCTCAACCACTTAAGATCATTCGTCCTCGAATGAGGATTGAGGTTCGCTTATTAGCAACCTCTATGCAACCTTCTGCTTTTTACAACCTAAACATACTATTAGTCTCCAAATTTGGCTAACTTCTTGAATTTCCAAGAATTTCGCCAGAGTTTCCTTTGTATCTGGGCCTTATCCACCAGTAAGAGAGCCCCAGAAACACATCCTAACAGCAGGTACACATCCCATAGGCATAACATAACTCGTACAATACTAACCATGGCCGCATAGGCAACTTATATATAACCAAAACAAAACAGAACGGTTTTACATAGATCAAATCAAAAGATAATACTTTATAGGAGCTAAATGCATAAAAGCTATTTCATGACTATTCAAACAGATGTGGGTACTCCTTTTTCATTTCATTCTCGGCTTCCCAAGTGGCTTCCTCAACTTGCTGGTTCTGCCATAACACTTTCACGGATGCAATTTCCTTATTTCTCAATTTCTGAACTTGCCTATCAAGAATGGCAACACGAACTTCTTCATACGACAGCTCTTCATTAACCTCAATAGTTTCAATCGGCACAATAGTGGACGGATCTCCTACTACCTTTCTCAACATAGACACATGGAAGACCGGATATCGGTGTGACTCGTACTGTTCTTAATCAGTTTAAACAACCTACTCTTTTATTAATATGGTTTAGATAGCATGCCTATAGGATCCAAATCGCTCGTTTAAAATTGTCACTACTTTGCTGCATTCTTAATCAGTAATAGACATCATCCTTATAAGACATCACCAATACACACTTAGGCAAGCCTTAGGTAATAACAACAAAACTGAATCCGCCTTTGTTTAATTAGCAACTGCTACAACCAGCAGGCAGGCCTGATTCGGACTTCTTATCTGAGTTATGTAATAAATTGGTCTGCTTCAACAATTAAAACTCCCCTGCCTTTGTACTTTAAATTCTGACCCTAAATGTGTTTAATTCATGCTATTTATATGCTTTACTTGAGGAGGTATATATGAGCCTCTTAGTTGTTTATGTGTTTTCCCCTAATGTGCATTCCTATGTGTTTTGAATGTCGCCTTAGTTTTTTACCTTTAAAAACTCAAGAGTCAGCCTAAAATCCTCCCTCTTATAGGAATGGGACGGGTAATAGCATGCGATAGAGGTCTTGACCAATCCATGCTTTAATACCTTAATGGGGTGGGAAGGGTAAATATGGATATGATAACCGGTGCGCTAATACCACGTATATCCCCTGTTCTGAGAAGTGTCATACCGGATATCACATTGATGTGATCCATATTATAAATGAACCTAGGACCTCCCCCCTTTCTTTTTATATTCTCAAGTATTTGTAGAACTGTGACTTCTTTTCGAAATTCGCCTTTTAATAATTGTTCTTTCAAACGCTTATGTGTTTAAACCTAAATCCCCTACTATTTGAGCCTATACTTGTCTATCTGCTAATTATACAAAATTAACAAATCTATCTGGCAGGAAACCACACTAGTGGATCCTGAGGGGTGCTTAACACCTACCCTTTAGGATAATTTCAAGCTCTTACCCTATCTCTGGTTATCAAACAAACTTAGAAATGAACCCTATAGGTGTCCTAATGCACCTTAAATCATAGGTGGCGACTCTTCAAATGCAAAACTCAATTCCCAAAAGGAATGAGTTGTCCTATACCCAAAATGTCATAAACCCAATTTTTCGATGCGAAGAGGAAAAAAGGGGGCACGACAGCATGGCGACTCTACTGAGGATATTAGGCTTTTACCACTTCAGATTGTTCTTGTGAATTTGTACCCTCCCTTATGTGCAATTACTTGTTTAAATTTCTTTAAGCATTTAATTTCTTTTCAAGATGCAAAACTGACTTATCTTCTTTGTTTCCTTCCTTTATTACTGCTTTAAATTATGAAACTATTGTATTTATCGCTTTCTTAACGTACAAATACGTGCCAACATGTTTAATTATTGCATAATCATGCTTAACATCATACTCCACTCGTGACAAATAAACATCATAGCAATGATTATAATGAGTGGTTGCGCTCTTCCTATATCATTACCCCTCTAAATTCGGAAAGGCATATTTGCAGTAAAACTAGTCTATCAACAGTGCAGTCGACGGTTCTGTGCCTTCCCCCTTGAGTTGTCCACTCAAGGGTACTAGTCTAAAACCCCATAGAAACCTTACTTTGTTCAAATTGTGCATGCATCATGGTCAAACCTAGTCGGGTCAGTTATGTAGTCCACATAATGATCCTTTAAGATAACCTTATCCAAAGTCCATTGGGTTTCCCTAAACCCAAACGGACATCACCACGTTTTGTGTACTTATTTGGAGAACTAAATGCTTCATGCCAATTGTTAGTATTAAATAGTCGAGTCTGATGGGGGTAAGGGCCTAACCTTATTTGTTTTGCAGAAATATGAGGCACGAAATTCCTAGATTCGGCATGGTCACCAACATCCATCCAAGCCTGCTAAGCTGGTGGAAGTATCTTCACTCTAGTGATCAAACTCTCGTCAGAAAATATCTGGGAAACCTACCTTCCCTCCTATAGATCCAACCTAACAACAAGATCATAGAAGCTTCCACACTATTTTGGGATTGTGAAAGGGATGTATTCTGCTTTGGGGACATTAAAATGACACCCTTGCTAGAAGAGATAGGAGGATTGGTTGGTCTGGTGTAGGAAACACCGGGTCTACTGATGCTTGAGAACCGTGAAGGCAGGGGTTTCCTCAAAATGATGGGTTTAAAGAAGAATCCAGAATTGACATGTCTGAAGGAATCCTACATTCCTTTTGACAATTTATATGAAAGGTATGGTCACAACAAATCCTACTGTACCTACCCTGACGAGTTTGCCATCACATCTTTGGGGCACATCCATCGAAGGGTCTTCGTCTTCATGTTTTATTTTCTGGGGCTGATCGTGTTTCCGACGAAGAAAGCAAGAATCCACACCAGGCTAGCTATGGTAACTAAGACCTAATGGAAGGAATTGGTGCGCAGCCATTCAGCATCGTGCCCATGATCATTGCAGACATATACCGAGCCTTGGAGAAGTGTCAACGAGGAGCAAAGCACTTCGAAGGCGGTAATTTATTACTTCAACTCTGGCTCATGGAACACCTTCAAAAGGGCGAATACCGAAAAGAGATTCAACGAACGAACTGGGATGATCACATCGCTTTCCATCATCCAAAGAGAATGAATTACATCCCTGATATGTTCGCTCAGCCTGAGGATGCTAAAGGATGGTTGGAGCTATTTGATAATCAGACTGAAGAACCGGTTCAATGGATGTTCGAGTGGTTTCCAACTGAGGAGTTCATCGCCCGATCTAGAGATGCACCTTTCCTGATATTGATTGGTCTTAGAGGAACCTATCCTTACGTCCCTCTCCAAGTTATGAGACAAGCTGGTATGAAGCAAGTTATACCTAGGGTCAACAAAATGAGTCATTTCCGGGCTAACTTCCAGAATGATGATAGTCCTTACAAGTGCCAAGCCCAGCATATGTGTCACTACAAGATCATAATGGGGAGAGATACCATCGAGCCAGACAGGTATCATGCTGGTTGTGCTCCTTTCTACTTAGGTTGGTTGGAAGACAATCATGATGGTCTGGACCAGCTAGGGTTTGCTCGAGGTCATAGGATTATAGATGAAAGGGCCGAGGCATAGGTCAAATACAACCAACTGCGCAAAAGAATCCGGGAGTACGAAAGCGAACACTGCGTGATACAAGAGTCCAATCAGAAGCTGATTGAGGAATGGAAGGACATGGCTGTTAGTGCCAACAAGCGACTAGGATACTTGGAGCGAGGCATAGTGGAATTGGAGAGAAAGTTTCTCAAAAGGGTCGAAGATTGTTAAAATGCTAAAGGGACAGAAGACGGACACCTAGCCAGAGCATACCTGTTGCTGGGACTCCGCGAGTTGGGGAAGTTGTTCGACGGAGCCAAGGATGTCGAATCTGGGGAAGGTCCTTCTAGGATAAAATAGATAGGAGTTTATCTTTTGCGTTATAAAATGTAATAAGGCCAAGGGCCATTAGTGACTTCTTATTTCCTGTTAATTTAGTGTCAATTTGGGATTCATCTACTTTTTATCAATAAAATGAGGCATTTACCATCTTAAGTTCTCCAAATCAATTTGTCGCTAGGCCCACCTCGGGCATAAAGTGGTCCCCAAATTAGGACACGATCTAACTTCCCGCACTATGTATTTAAATACTGCAATACTTTTTATGATGGTCACTAACTTGGTTACCTTTTTGTTTTATTCTTTATTTTGTTTTTATTATTCCCCTCCCCAAAGGTTAGTTCGTGCACTCTAGCAACATCATCCTATTCCACAAGATCTAGGGGCCCTCCACTCATTCCTCCTCTTAGTCCTGTCAAAAACAAGAACAAAGGAAAAATGGAAGATTTGAACAACGTCAGAAAGGAGAATTCAACTGAACGGGTAGAGGCCACCAATGGCCATGGTACTCAAGTTCCTAAGGAGAATGTATCCCAACTTTAACAGAAATTGCTGAAATTCCAAGAAGAGCTCGATCAGGTCCAGAATCTGGAAAGCCTGTGATTTTCCCTCAACACCCCAGATATCACCTTTCCCAATATTCAAAACCCTACACCGCCTCAAAACATCCTAAAGAAATAGAATTATCCCGCTTTATACCATCATATTATTCCACCAAAGACCCAATGCAACACCTGCCATACCCCAAACAATACTCTACTACTCATCTCGGAACCTTAAAACTCCACAACTGACCACTTTCACACCCACCATAACACCCCTATCTACGTGGAGACCATGCCACACTCCACCCAACCTATCTCAAGCACACCTAAGTCTGATGAAAAGGATATGCTTATCAAAAACTTGGCTGAGGAACTTAAGAAATTGACTAGCCAGATTCAGGGTGTTGAGGGAAGCAAAGGAATCGAGGGGCTGAACTGTGAAAATCTTTGCATACAACCCGATGTCGAACTGCCCGAGGGGTACAAACCTCCGAAGTTCAAAATATTTGATGGTATAGGGTATCCAAGGGTCCATTTGAGAACATACTGTGACAAGCTAGTTGGTGTAAGGAAAAATGAGAGAATCCGCATGAAGTTGTTCATGAGGAGTCTAAAAAGAGATGCATTGTCCGGGTACATCAGCCAAGATCCAAATAAGTGGTCAAGCTGGGTAAGCATGGCGTCCAACTTTATGGACAGGTTCCGGTTTAACACAGAGAATGTGCCAGATATGTTCTATATTAAGAATCTAAAGAAGAAGCCTACAGAAACGTTTCGTGAGTATGCTACGCGCTGGAGGTCCGAAGCTACTAAGGTCAAACCTGCCTTAGAGGAAGAACAGATGAACAAATTCTTTGTCTGGGCTCAGGACCCCCAGTATTATGAACGATTGATGATGATCGAGAGCCACAATTTCTCCGACATTATCAAACTGGGTGAAAGGATTGAAAAGGGTATCAAAAGCGGAATGGTTACAAACTTCAAGGCCTTACAAGCTACAAATAAGGCCTTATAGTCTGGTGGTTTGACCAAGAAAAGGGACGTAGGGGCCGTGATAGTTGCACAAAGGACCAAATCTCCCCTCCAATACCAAACTTACCCAACACCTCCACTCACATATCAGCCAACTCCGAACTATCAAAGCACCCTCATCACCAACTTATCAATCACCTCCACCTCCCACATATCAACCTACTTCACCCAGATACTCCCAACCCGCTCATATCTACCAAACCTATAATACCCAACCATCCCACTATCAATCACCTCCTGCACGCCAAAACTTCCCTAGACCTCGACCTAATTTTGACCGCAGGTCTCCAAAACAATATACAGCCATTGCCGAACCCATTGACCAGTTGTACGAGAGACTCAAAGTTGCTGGTTACGTCACCTCCATCCCTGCTGCAACCCCTGAGAACCCTTCTCAGTGGGTTAACCCAAACAAATCTTGTGCATAGCACTCCGACATGAAAGGGTACACCATCGATGAATGTCGTTCCGTGAAAGACAAGATACAGTCTTTAATTGATAAAAAGATTATTGTGGCAAAGGAACTTGCTCCAAATGTCTGCAACAACCCTCTGCCAGACCATAAGGGTAGAGGTATCCCCATGATTGATATAGAGGATGATTGGGATCCCGGGGGATCAATCGGGTTGATCACAGAAGGTAATGACCCAAATAAGCCAACAGTTACTCTTAATCCAATCATAGTTCAGATTCAACCATCTGGAGGCGCTGAGATAAATATCTCTGTGCCACTTGAATTTCAAGCGTCATCGTCTGCAAATATACTAGCACCAATTGAGGTCGAATTCGTGTCTCCGGCAAATGCACCCACGCTATTTAAAGTTGCAGTTTTACCACCCAGGGCACATACTCCATTCGGAGTAAGGATATCCACGCCAATCCCAGTGGGAATGTCATCCATGACACCATTCCATACAAAGGTTGTACCCTGGGACTATACAGCTGAGGCAAGAAGGAAAGGCAAGGTCAAGTTCGAAGAGACTGTTACAGCACAAGGTATGAAAAGAATTGGTAGAGTCTATACCCCGGAACATCTAGCTGAGTTAAGCAAGCAGGCCTCAAATCGGCTACCCATCATTTAGACATGTCCAGACTATCTTTGGAGGAAGATATAGGCCAAGGAGTACTCGGTCATCAACAAGTTGAATAAGACACCAGTGCAAATCTCCATTCTTGCTTTGCTACAAAATTATGATGCACACAAGAATGATCTGCTAAAGGTACTAAGTGAAGCATACGTGCCAAGTGACATCACTGGCGGGGAAATGGCTAACATGGTTGGAAAAGTGTTGGAGAGCCATAAGATCACCTTTCATGAGGACGAGCTTCCACCTGAAGGTTTGGGGCATAACAAGGCACTGAACATCACCGTGCAATGCGAGGACTATTTTATCACAAAAATCCTGATTGATGGAGGTTCCAGTCTCAACATTGGTCCACTGGTAACACTTAAGAAATTGGGTAAAGGACTGCACGAGATAAAAGATGGAGTAATCAATGTGAAAGCTTTTGATGGTTCTCAAAGGTCCACCATTGGTGAGATTAGCCTATGCCTACAGATGGGACCAACATGGTTCGATGTCGATTTCCAGGTGATAGACGTGCCAGCATCTTACAAAATGCTATTGGGACGACCATGGATTCATGCTGATGGGACCGTAGCATTAACACTACATCAGGCAGTAAAATTCGAATGGAATCACCAAGAGGTGATCATTCATGGTGACGGTACCCTATATACAATCATCATACCATTCCAGCAATCGAAGGAAGAAGGAAGTTGGTGGAGAGACTTACCATCACATTAAATGGGTAAATGCTATTAACAAGGGCAAATGGTGGGATAACAAAATCGAGAGTATACTGAATTGGAGTGGGTATGAACCTGGCAAGGGGCTCGGCAATAACCTCCAAGAAATCGCTAAGCCCATAAAACTAAAGAAGCATGGCACTACTTTCGATCTAGGATATGACTACACCTGGGATAAATTCAACAACTATGGCGCGGTCCTTACTATCCACTGGAGCAGCCAATACCGTGTTTGGAGAAGACCTTCCAACAGACTGACATCGTTTATAGATCAGACGAAGAAGAAGCACTGGCAGCGGTGAAGAACTTATTCATAGAAGACAATGACATGGATTGTTGTGTTGTTCTTAAGGAGGAGGGGGAGGAAGGACCTTCCATACAGACTGTGAGTAGAGGGGCACGCCTCAATAATTAGACCATCATGAAAACCAAAGCCCGACGAGCCTCGGGGTAGCAAGGCTAAAACAAGCATCATTCATTGTTTTATTTACTAAATGATTTTCTTTTCGCATTTTCAATTCAAAAATCTTCGATGTTCAAAACAATTATGAAATTTATCAAAGCATTTTGACTTTCCTTATCAATCAACACTCATTATTATTTTTCTCTCATTACTTTACTAATACAGCATTACTATTACTTATCTTAATGAACCAATGATTGTGACATGCAATGAGACAATGCAATAAATGGACATTGATTCAAAGGAAGATGACATACCAGATGAGATTGTCAAAGAAGTTGAGAACTTTGAGAACAGACCTAAGTGCAACCTGGACGAGACAGAAGTTGTTAACTTGGGAGATGCAGAAAATGTCAAGGAAACACGAATCAGCGTTCACTTATCGCCATCAGAAAAGAAAGAATACACAGAATTTCTGAAGGAATATGAGGACATATTCGCCTGGTTGTATGATGACATGACTGGTCTGAGTACGTCTATTATGGCGCATAAACTGCCAATTGATCCAACATATCCACCAGTAAAGCAAAAGCTTAGAAAATTCAAACCTGATATGAGTTTGAAAATCAAGGAAGAAGTCACTGAGCAAGTCAAAGCTAAGGTTCTTAGGGTAGTAGAATACCCGACATAGTTAGCCAACATCGTGCCAGTGCCAAAGAAGGACGGGAAGGTCAGAGTCTGTGTCGACTACCGGGATCTCAACCGGGCCAGTCCAAAAGGCGACTTCGTTTTGCCAAACATACACATCCTGATTGATAATTATGCCAAGCATGAGCTGCAGTCATTTGTAGATTGCTTCGTTGGTTATCATCAGATCTGGATGGATGAAGAAGATGCTGAGAAAATGGCTTTCATTACACCGTAGGGAATGTACTATTACAAGATGATGTCGTTCGGTTTGAAGAATGCAGGGGCCACCTACATGAGGGCCATAACTACCATTTTTCATGATATGATACACAAGGAGATTGAGGTATATGTAGATGATGTCATCATCAAGTCCAAGAAGGCCACTGATCACATGGAAGATTTGAGGAAGTTCTTCAATAGATTGTGAAGGTACAACCTGAAATTGAATCTCGCGAAGTACGCATTTGGGGTTCCTTCTGGAAAATTGCTTGGATTTATTGTGAGTCACCGAGGAATAGAACTGGATCCATCAAAAGTCAAAGCTATTCAAGAATTTCGACCGCTAAAGAACAAGGACTTGATGAGTTTCTTGGGAAGACTTAACTACATTAGCCGGTTAATAACACAGTTATAGTTATCTGTGAGCCAATCTTTAAGATGTTGAAAAATGACGCTGCCACCAAATGGACCGATGACTGCCAAAAGTCCTTCGATAGAATCAAGGAGTACCTTTCAACACCACCAGTCTTGGTCCCGCCCGAGCCGGGTAGGCCCTTATTATTCTACCTTGCAGTATTGGATGGAGCTTTCGGTTCGTTCTGAGGTAGCACGATGAAATAGGGAGGATAGAGCAGGCCATCTATTATCTCAGTAAGAAGTTCATCGGTACGAGGCCTAGTATTCTCTGTTAGAGCGCACCTGTTGTGCTTTGACCTGGTTATAACTTCTGTGCCTATACTACATATCCCATATCAAGGATGGATCCTTTGAAGTACATCTTTCAAAAGCCCATGCCCACGGGCAAGCTAGCCAAGTGGAAAATCCTGTAACTCAGAAAGCGGTCAAAGGACAAGCACTGGCAGACCACCTTGCTAATAATCCCGTGGATGGAAATTACGAACCCCTAAAAACGTATTTTCCTGACAAAGAGGTATCATTCATAGGAGAAGATATTGCAGAATCTTATGACGGTTGGAGAATGTTTTTCGTTGGAGCAGCAAATTTCAAAGGAGTTGGAATAGGAGCAGTCCTAGTATCGGAAACCGGTCAGCATTATCTGGTGTCCGCCAAACTCAGGTTCTCATGCACCAACAATATGGCCGAGTACGAAGCCTGCATCTTAGGACTCAAAATGGCCATTGACATGAACATTCAGGAGCTGCTAGTAATTGGAGATTCAGACTTGCTTATATATCAGGTACGAGAAGAATGGGCAACCAAGAACTCCAAGATAATCTCGTATCTGCATCATGTATAGAAACTGAGGAAAAGATTCACAAAGACGGAGTTCCAAGATGTTCCCAGAGTCCAGAATGAGTTCGACAACATATTGGCTACCTTGTCGTCTATGATACAACATCTAGACAAAAATTTCATCGATACCATTCTAGTAAAGATCCATGATCAGCAAGCTTATTGTGCCCATGTTGAAGAAGAAGCAAATGGAAAGCCTTGGTTTCATGATATCAAGGAATATTTGGGAAAAGGATAGTACCCAGAACTTGCAAATCCTACTTAGAAACGTACACTTCGGAGATTGGCCAACAATTTCTTTCACAGCGGAGGAAACCTGTATAAGAGGACTCCTTATTTGGGACTATTAAGGTGTGTCGACGCAAAGGAAGCATCCAGGCTACTAGAGAAAATTCATGCCGGGACCTGCGGTCCACATATAAACGATTTTGTCTTAGCAAAGAAAATATTCTGGGCTGGTTACTTTTGGATGACTATGGAAACAGACTGCATCCAGTATGTCCGAAAATGCCATCGTTGTCAGATACATGCAGACATGATAAAGGTACCTCAAAATGAGCTTAATGAAACAAGCTTACCATGGTCGTTCGCCGCCTGGGGAATGGACGTTATTGGACCAATCGAGCATGCCGCTTCTAACAGACACAGTTTTATCCTAGTAGCAATTGATTATTTCACCACCAAATGGATCGAAGCAGCATCTTACAGAGCAGTAACTAAGAAAGTTGTGGCAGACTTTGTCCGCAACCACATTGTTTGTTGATTCGGGATTCTAGAGTCAATCATTACTAACAATGGCTCCATCCTCAATAGCGACTTGATGAAAGCTATGTGTGAAACTTTCAAGATCAAACACAAGAATGTCATAGCCTACAGGCCTCAAATGAATGGAGCAGTAGAAGCCGCCAATAAGAATATCAAGAAGATATTGAGGAAAATGATAGAGAAGCATAAATAGTGGCACGAGAAGTTATGATTTGCTCTATAGTGGTATCGCACCACAGTCTGTACATCAACCGGGGTGACCCCCTATATGTGGGTTTATGGTACAGGGGTTGTCATTCTCGCTGAGGTAGAAATTCCTTCCCTAAGGATCATACAAGAAGTTGAGCACGACGACGCAGAATGGGTGAAAAGTCGTTATGAGCAACTAGCCCTTATCGATGGAAAGAGAATGAATGCAGTCTGTCATGGTCAACTCTATCAGAACAGAATGTCTAGATCCTTCAACAAAAGAGTCAAGCCAACACAGTTCACACCGGGGCAGCTGGTGTTAAAGAAAAATTTTCCGCATCAAGACGACGCCAAAGGAAAGTTCTCTCCCAACTGGTAGGGTCCATACATGGTTCATCGGGTTCTGACAAGAAGAGCCCTCATACTTGCAAAAATGGATGGAGAAGTCTGGCGAAAGCCGATCAATTCAAATGCAGTCAAGCGCTACTATGTGTAATCTTTATGTTTCCTTTATATGATATAAATTGAACTATACCTGACCTGATTCCCATTTAAGAGGGGATATGTAGGCATCCCTATGGGTTCGATCACAATTCAATAAAATTTCATTTCCCCTCCGCAATTGGAAAC
The DNA here is from genome assembly GCF_000715075.1 of Nicotiana tabacum. Classification (NCBI taxonomy): domain Eukaryota; kingdom Viridiplantae; phylum Streptophyta; class Magnoliopsida; order Solanales; family Solanaceae; genus Nicotiana; species Nicotiana tabacum. Next base: position 46,381,690 of record NC_134089.1, on the reverse strand, counting down.
TAGGACACAATTTTGAGAAGGACCCTTAAAATTCCGAAGTAATTTCAGCCAATCATCGTACGAACAGCAGTCAGAAGCGTCAACCCATTAAACTGGGGCAGAATTTTGAGGGGGGCCCTCAAAATTCTGTAGCAAGAGAAGTTGCAATGTCTCGAACCACGTCACAATCGTCAGTTCATCTAAAGCTTTTATTATATGCTTATGTCATACTTATATAAAATCATGCATGTTTATTATCAAAACTGTTTTTTTTAGCAATGCTACCCCAATGATACATACAGTATCACCAGATCAAAGCTGAGCAGGTCAAGCAAAGCCTGTGGGGATACGAACTAACCTCCCCCTTTACAAAACTCACTATTTTTCTTTGGATGTATGCACTTGGATTGCGAAATCATCAAACATACTATACACCCATGGGACAAACATGATTTAGGAACACAACTCTCACAACCGTTGCACTTACCAACCTTTGCTATCTGCACACACCAGTGATATTCTGCATGTCACAATGTCCCCAACAATCACAATGTCGTAATCTGCTATCAGCTAAGAAAGCTCTACTACTATTTGCCACTTTATTTCTTGCATAAGTATACTATTCTGCCTTCCGAGACTAAACGTTGTCTCCATCTATATTTTTCTTGCATAAAGCTACCATTCTTCCTTCCAAGACTAAAAGTTGTCGCCATCTGCATTTTTGCATTGCATAAGGCTGCCATTCCGCCTTCCGAGGTTAAGCTCTACTTCCATTTGCATTTTGCATTGTATAAGGCGACCGTTCTGCCTTCCAAGACTAAACGTTGTTTCCATCTGCATTTTTGCATTGCATAAGGCTACCATTCTACCTTCTGAGGTTAAGCTCTACCTCCATCTACATTTGCATTACATAAGTCTAAACACTGCCTTCATCCTTGCATAAGGCTAAACACTACCTCACTGCGTCTCATGGCTGAAAGATCGCCACATACTGCATCTACATAGCTGAAATATCGCCTCATACTGCATCGCATGGCTGAAAAATCGCCACATACTGCATCGCATGGGCTAAAAGATCGCCACATACTACATCTGCATGGGCTGAAAGATCGCCTCATACTGCATTGCATGGATGAAAGATCGCCACATACTGCATCGCATGGGCTGAAAGATCGCCACATACTTTATCTTATGGGCTGAAAGATCGCCAAATTGTCCGAAGGCGACATCGTTCGGAGGCATCATCTTCATAGTCTGAGAACACCATGTCATAGCCTGAGGATCCCTTTTAATCTTTTGTATATCATTATTCAAAGGCATCATGGTTGGGAGGCATCATCCTCAAAGCCCAAGAGCATCATTTCATGGCCTGCGAATCCTTTATTGTATGCTTCATGGCCCAAGACATCATAGTCTAAAGGATGTCATCCTAACCGTCCAAAGACAACATTCATGGTCCGATGGGAATTTGCATCATGTTTAAATTTATGCACAGTATACGCTTGTATTGCTTCTAATTGTAGGTACGCCGGCAAGAAATGGCCATCCCGGCAGGAGCAAGCACGCTCCAGTTCCCGTATCCATATTAAACCTTAACCATTCTCACAAGTCGCCCACTCACCCCGTCTTGGATATTACATCCATTCTTGGAAAGTCTCCATCGGCATACTCCACGGACAGATCCTGAACTACATATGGCCTGATTCCTATAAAACCAGGGATATGTAGGCAACTCAGAAGCCAGGGTGCGGCCTATCTTCTTCAAACCGTTTCGTTCGGTCAAAATGGGCCATCATATCTTTACCTGACAACTCTTTCATCCTTCCCAGGTAAAGAGGGGCAGTTGTTGATACCCAATTTTTCCCTATATATTTTTCAATATGCAAAAGAACTTCAAAATGGTATATATATGCATATGTTATCATATCCAAGTGTTTTATTATTTTTCCATAATTTTTAATGGTTTTTAAAATCAATTTATTTCCCTCTTCTATCCATAAAAACCTAATAATTATTTACAAAATTATTATTTTTGTAATTCATTTATTGGACTTTCATATTTATGTTAGAATATAGCTAAGGTAATTTTTGCATATTTGTACAAATTTATTTAGTATTTTAAGCTAAATTGCGCTTAATTGCAATATTAGCCTCTTTTAAGATTTAATTGCGTTTATATTCATAAAATCAAGTCCTATATTTTTAGCTTGTTAATTATAGGTTATAAATCATTTTAGCGCTTTTAATTTGTTTTCAAAAATTAATTTACTATTTTTATAAAATAAATAGGGAAAATGGCTATTTAAAATCTAGCCAGATTGGCTTTCAATTTCAGCCTAAAATTGAGCCCAAATCAAACCCAATTTCCCAGCCCAATTGCAACTCAAACCCGACCCCTAACCCATTTAAACGACCCAACCTGGATTCCCCACCTAACCCTTTTAATCGTAGTCGTTGATCATTTAGATCAACGACCACCGTCCTCCCTTTCCTTTTTTAACCCTGAACGACCCCTAAACCTAAATCATTTCTCTACACCCGCTGTCTTTGAATCCCTTTTATCTCTCAATTCTCTTGGAAGCCTCTTAAGAACCCTAGTCGTCGCCATCTAACCCCACCCTAATCTACCTCAACCCCTGCCTAATCCATGGCCTCTCATGGTCATTTGAGATATGTATCAGCCTCTTACGGCTCTTGGGTGCTTGTTTCTATGGTTTCATGGCAAAACCTCGAGGGAATCTAGTCCAATCCTTGCTCGACTTCTGTTCATGGCTTTTCTCCGGCCATTTATGGCCTTTCAAGGAAGATCCTTGACTTTCTCGGTTAGATCGGAAACTTGCAAGGTCTTTCTCACCTTTTAAGGGTTTTCCGGAACCCTAATATTTAAGATCTTTTGATTTTTCTTTTAGATCTACTTTAGATCTATACTTGCTATGAATGTTTTAAGTGTTTTCTCGAAAGTTCTTCAACTTTTCTTTCAAAACGACCCTTCATTTTCTCCGATTAGGGTTTCTCTTAACCATTCCTTTAAAAAATCTCTTCTCTGATTCTTGATGTTGTTTTATGGGTTTACTATGTTCAAACTGCTTGTTATGCTTTCCTTCTACTTGAGTCAGTATGTTGAAACCCTAGTTCATTTTTGTCTCATCCGAGTTCTGAAACTGCATGTTTGAATATGCACTTGCTCGATTAAGTTCTTCGTTCTTGTTTGACTTATTTGATTTTGAGTTTTACCATCTTTTAAAATCAATTATTGTGGAAAACCCTAGGTCTTTTGTTCTGAGACTACTTGTGAAAGTATACTTGACTCGATTAAAGGTTCCTTGTTTTAGACTCTCTTTTCTTTTATGTGACCTATCTGATTCTGAGTTTCACTATCTTTTTAACTCGACTATTGTTGAAACACTAATTTCTTAAAATGTTTTCCTCACTTGTTACTGTGAGACCTTTACTTGTTTTGACTCTCTTCTTCACTTTGGCTATACATGTGATCCATGACTATCTAACTTTGTTCACTACTGAATCCTATGCTTATTTCTGCTACTGTTGTATATTATTTCTTTTGCCAATGTGTTTGGCCTCGCATGTCTGATGCTTCTGCTCACTCCATTTATATAGTGAAGTGAAAAATCATGTTTCTTCCTTGATTGATCTTGGTCTTGTGACTGATTGCAAAAGCTTTTCTTTTACGAGCCCTAATTTCTACTCATTTGTTTAAAGTTAATTTATCCCATTCCTTCACTATGATATTTTACCTTACTGAATCTTTTCCAAAATAAGCATGTCTTTGTACTTAGACTTGATTGTTTATTTCATGCTTTTACTACACCTTTTATGGCAATAATCAATCTGTTTCCAAACTGATTTTCCTTCCTTAATTAGACCTGCTGCTACCCGTTAAACAGGGATTCCTTATTTAAAGGGAATCACTTGGGTTAATTGATTCTGACTTGTGATTGTTTCCATTTTTTTGTTAAGACTTTACTTATTACCTTATTCTTCACCTGTTTTCAAAACTATAAATACCCACCTTTTTTCTTTCAAAGGGAGGAACCATCCGAGTTCAGAACACACACTTCACTCAAAACTCTCTCTTTTCTCTACTATTACTTGTGCTACTACTTGGTCTAGCCGGTTGAAAGCCAAAGCTAGGCTGTGGAAATTTGCTTACTTTTCCTTTCTACACTTTGCTTTTTACTGGTATGTCCTAGTTAATCTTCAAGCATCAACAACAATATGTTTATTTAGTTGTTTTAGGTTCCTTCACTCTTGCCTGCTTTTGCTTATGTTTATGCAACAAAGTTACATTAATAAGCATGCTACAATCTGCTCCCTCCCCTTCTAAATTAACGTTTTCCCTTATGTATGTACTTTGTCAGTCACTTGTCATGTGATTTGCTGACTCATGAATCCCAAACCCCCATATCCCCCTATGTATTTGTGTTCTCTGGTTGGTTTGTGGGCATGTCAACATCATCTATTGTTGTGCATGTCCTAACCCGACCCTTCTTGGGGTCATATGCTTTATGCTATGTATTCTTAATACCCCTGACCCCTTTGTGCAATTACTGATTTTGTGCAGTTCAAGTTTTACTACTATTGTTTTCAAATCACCCTTATCTCTTACTATTCTCACCCAGTTTTAAATAAATCTCGGTTTCTACACTTTCACTATACTCTTAGAACCTAGGTTATGCCCCTCTTGTGTGAGCCTTGCCTTGGGACCCTTGAGCTCCCTCTGAACTTGGACACATAAGGGTTTGCCCTTCCACACTGCACTCATCTCTATCTGATTATGCTAACCTAGGTGTAAGCACTGCCCGGAGTCCCTTGAGACCCTTAGGGAACTTCGACACACCCAGGTCTGAGAAAGACTTCGAAACAAGTGGCATTTGAGGTTGTTTATTCCATAACTCAGAGAGGAAGTCACAATCAAGATTCTTATGGTTGTAAATTCTTATTTTGCACTTTTCCTGTTGTAATTCAGTACGTGGTCTATAATAATTTAACAAATATTGGGGTTGGCTAGTGAAAGGGATGGGTTAACTATGCATGTTTTGCTATTATAAGGGTAGACACCATGCCTATAGGATCTGTTTTGTTTTAATTCAAGTTCTGCATGCTCCACTTTCACGCAGATAGAGAACATGTCTATAGGACTTGTTTAATGAACTCTACATGTTATATTACCACACTTAGACACCATCTCTATAGGATCTAAATGGCTATAATCAGACGTCATGTCTATAAGATTAAAATCAGTATTTTTCATAGAAATCACGCCTATAGGAATTTCAAGTAAGTCCTACCTGCTTCATTTCACGTTCAACTAGATATCATGTCTATCGGAATTAAAAATCAGCAATAATAGAGATCATGCCTATAGGATCTGAAACCAGTCTAGTTTAAAAATCAGTTTGACTCGTACTGTTCTTAATTAGTCTTAAACAACCTACTAATTTATTAATACGGCTTAGATAGCATGCCTATAGGATCCAAATCGCTTGTTTAAAACTTTCACTGCTTTGCTGCATTCTTAATCAGTAATAGACATCATGCTTTAGGATATCACCAATACACACTTAGGCAAGCCTAAGGTAATAACAACAAAACTGAATCCGCTTTTGTTTAATTAGCAACTGCTACAACCAGCAGGCAGGCCTGATTCGGACTTCTTATCTGAGGTATGTAAAAAATTGGTCTGCTTCAACAATTAAAACTCCCTTGCCTTTGTACTTTAAATTCTGACCCTAAATGTGTTTAATTCATGCTATTTATATGCTTTACTTGAGGAGGTATATATGAGCCTCTTAGTTGTTTATATTTTTCTCCTAATGTATAGTCCTATGTGTTTTGAATGCCACCTTAGTTTTTTACCTTTAAAAACTCAAGAGTCAGCCTAAAATCCTCCCTCTTATAGGAATAGTAGTCCTAAGTTCCTCCGGGACTGAACGGAATTGGATGGGTAATAGCATGCAATAGAGGTCGAGACCAATCCACGCTTTAATACCTTAATGGAGTGGGAAGGGTAGATATGGATATGATGACCGGTGCGATAATACCACGTGTATCCCTTCTTCTGAGGAGTGTCATACCGGGCATCGCATTGATGTGATCCATATTATAAATAAACCTAGGACCCCCTCCTTTTCTTTTATATTCTCAAGTATTTGTAGAACTGTGACTTCTTTTTCAAAATTCGCCTTTTAATAATTGTTCTTTCAAACCCTTATGTGTTTAAACCTAAATCCCGTACTATTTGAGCCTACACTTGTCTATCTTCTAATTATACAAAATTCACAAAACTATCTGGCCGGGAACCACACTAGTGGATCCTGAGGGGTGCCTAACACCTTCCCCTTAGGATAATTTCAAGCCCTTACCCTATCTCTGATTATCAAAAAAAACATAGAAATGAACTCTATAGGTGTCCTAATGCACCTTAAATCATTAGGTGGCAACTCTTCAAATGCAAAACCCAGTTCCCAAAAGGAATGAGTTGTCCTATACCCAAAATATCATAAACCTAATTTTCCGATGCGAAGATGAAAAAAAGGGGCACGATAGCGTATATATGTATATTATATGTATATGGGATATGGGAAAAGGTTACGGGGTTATATACGTACCACCACCTGATCAGCTGGTATACGTTGATGATTTGCCCACAGTGGCCGAGATGATATGATGGGATGCCCTCAGAAGCTTGATAATGTTATGAACACATGTACCTAGGCACGATATGACATTCATATGCATATGCATGACACTATAAGTATTTCATGATTTACAGAGTTATCCATACTTACAGGTTAGGTCATTTACTCTATATTTCTTCCAAGTCTGTTATGTACTTATTTTTGTGCCTTACATACTCAGTACATTATTCGTACTGACTTTCATTTTGCCTGGGGACGCTGCATTTCACGCTGCATTTCTCAGCGGAAGATGTTGGTGCTCTCCATTTGCTTCGGAGTTACTTGTTTGGTTAGTATGATTTAGATGTGTATAGTTTGGTATGGCGGGACTCTATCCCGACCTTTATGAAAATTATGTGTTCTTAGAGGCTTGTAGACAGATGTTATGTACGTAAAAGATTGTATGGCCTTGTCAACCTATATTCAGTGTACGAGTGGTTATTTTGGCCTTATAGGCCCGTATGTCTTACGTATAAATTGGTATTATATGTTATATTCTACCTATTTTATAGCAGCCTCTCCTGCTCAGTTATCTATGATAGTATGATATGAAAAGATACGTTATGTTGGTACTCGGTTGAGTAAGGTACCGGATGCCGTCGCAGCCCATCGTTTTGGTTCGTGATATTTCGCATGTCCCTTCCCAGTTTGCACATTGATAATCTCTATTTTTGTTACTACTTTGTATATATATACTTGTATAGGTTTATTTACGTAGGTTTCCTATCATAACCTCGTCACAACCTTGTCGAAGTTAGGCTCGACACTTACGGAGTATTGAGTTAGTTGTACTCATACTACACTTTTGTACTTCTTGTGCAGATTTTGGTATTAGTCCTAGCAGTGCGTAAGGTACGTTAGCTTGGATCATTGCAGATGGAGAATTGAGGCAGATCTGTTAGCGTCCACATGCCTTGAAGCCGCCTTCCTCTTCCCTCTTTTACTAATCATTTCTTTCGAAACAATTGTATTTATTTTAGATTGTTTGTAGAACTTCTAGTTGCTCCTGTGCTCTTGACTCTGGATATTTGGGTGTTGATATTATTACATGACTTATGCTAGTATTGTATTATATGGAGTTCCTATCTCTCATTATTTATCATCATTTTGTTTACACTATTAAAATTTGGCTATTTAACCATCTCACGTCGGCTTGCCTAACAAGTGGATGTTAGGCACTATCAAGACCCTAAGGTTGGGATTCTGAGTTGTGACAAGTTGGCATCAGAGCACTAGGTTGCCTAGGTCTCTAGAGTCATAAGCAAGATTAATAGAGTCTAGAGGATCGGTACGGATAAATCTGTACAAATCTTCTAGAGGTTGTGGAGTTTAGGAACAATTTCACTTATTTCCTTCTCTATCGTGCGATTTTATTCTACTATTGATGATTGAACAATTTTATTCTTGTTCTCTCGCATATGGAGAGAAAACGCACAGCATCTGTACCTGGACAAGAGGCGGATCCCCTAGTGGTAGCTACGACCACTACTAGGGGTAAAACCCGAGGCTGAGGTCGAGCCAGAGGCCGAGGCAGGGGCAGGGCTCAGACTAGAGCTCGAGCAGCAGCACCCATAGTGGAGCCTTAGATTGAGCATGAGGAGGAGGTTCCACCTCAGACGGTACCCATCGGGCCATCTCAGGTCCTGGAGGGGTTCATAGTCACTCCAGTACTTCAGGACGCTCTAGTCCGTTTGTTGGGCCTTATAGAGAGTGTGGCCCATGCCGCTACATTCCCGATGGCACCAACCATCTTTCGGGCTGGGGAAAGAGCACAAACTCCTGCTACTCACACTCTGGAGTATGCGGCTCCCTGGTATTAGACTCCAGCAGCCCCGCTAGTTAGGGTGGTTCAGCCGGTCATTGCGGCATAGATCGGTGATAGGCCCGCTATCTCTAATAAGGCTTTGTTGAGGTTGGATAAGTTTACCAAGCTATTTCTTGTTCATTTCAGTGGTGCACCTTCTAAGGACCCACAAGATTATCTAGGCTACTGCTATGAGGTGTTGTAGAACATAGGTATAGTTGAGACCAATAGGGTCGATCTTGCGGTGTTTCAGATGACAGGTTCCGTCAATAGATGGTGGAGGGATTACATTTTAAGTAGACCATCTAGTTCGCCTTCACTTATGTGGGATTAGGTCTCACAACTATTTCTAGAGAAGTTCATTCCTATCACTCTGTGAGAGGATTACCGCATGCAGTTTAAGCGTCTTCAACAGGGGTAGTATGACTGTTACCCCATACGAGACTTGATTTGTAGACCTAGCTCACCATGCTAGTATCTTGCTCCCTACTGAAAGGGAGAGAGTGAGGAGATCATTGATGGTATCACTTTCACTATGGAGATACAAATAGCTAAGGAAACTGGAGACTATATTACTTTTTCGAAGGTCGTAAATAATGCCTAATGGATCGAGATGGTTCTTAGTCAGGAGAGGGGGTCGTTGTCTGCTAAGAGGCCTCATTATTTCGGTGGTTTCAATGGTGCCTCTTCTGGAGGCAGGGATACTTTTGGTAGAGGCCATCCTTCCAGGCCATTTCAACTAGCACTTCAAGCATTCCACAGTGCTTCGGGTAGTTAGGGTCTTTCATCTTGAGCAGCTAGCCTATAGTGCACCACCAACTCCTATTAGTGCACCTCCAATCTAGAGTTATCAGAGTGGTTACCTAGGTCGACAATACTAGTTCCAGGGTTAGCTGCCACAGTAGCCGAGGGCTTGTTTTACTTGTAGGGATCTGAGGCACCTTGCTAGGTTTTGCCCCAAATCTCAGGGTGGCATGCAACAGCAAGGTTCTCATGCCATGGTTCCAACATTGATTGCTCCACCGCTCGCTCAGCCAGCTAAAGGTAGGGGCCATGCAAACCGAGGTGGAGGTCAGACTATTAGAGGTGGAGTTCAGGCCATTAGAGGTGGAAGCCAGCCAACTAGAGGCCATCCTAGAGATGTAGGCAGAGTAGTGGGCCCCAGAACAATTTTTGCATTTGAAGAGTCGCCACCTAATGATTAAGGTGCATTAGGACAACAATAGAGATTCAATTCTATGTTTGTTTAGGTAACCAGAGATTGGTTAAGGGCTTGAAATTATTCCAAGGGGAAGGTGTTAGGCACCCCTCAGGATCCACTAGTGTGGTTCCTGGCCAGACAGTTATTGTGAATTTAGGGTGCAATTAACATATAAGCAGATAAGGCTCAAACAAGAGGGGATTTCAATGCACAATAGTTTGAAAGTAAACAAAGGTTGAAAGAGCAATTAAAAGAACTGATTTTAAATAAGGAGTTACAATGCTTAAAAAGAAGGGGGAAATAAAGAAATGGGGTCCTAGGTTTACCAAAAATATGGATCACATCAATGCTATACCCGGTAATCACTCCTCAAAAGAGGGATTACATGTGGCATTAGCGCACTGGTCATCATATCCATTTCTACCCTTCCCACCCCGTTAAGGTATTACAGCGCGGATTGGTCTCGATTACTATTGCATGCTATTACCCGTCCCATTCCTATCAGTCCCTGAGGCACTTAGGACTATTATTCCTAAAGGGGGGGATATTAGGTCGATTGGTTTAAAAGGATAAAAATCTAAGACGACATACAAAAAACAGATAATATGGCATATAAAGGGGAAACATGTAAACAGACAAAAGGCTCATGTATACCTCCTCAAAACAAAAGCACATAACTAGCATGACTTGCACATACTTTTTAGGTCTGATTTAAAGCACATAAAGACGAGGGAAGTTAATTGTTGAGGCAGATTAATTTATCTCATAACTCAGATAAGAAGTCCGAATCAGGCCTGCCTGTTGGCTGTAACAACTAACAAAGGCGGATTCAATTTTACAGTTATTACCCTAAATCTTGCCTAAGTGTTTAGACGGGGTCCAATAGGCATTATATCTACTTAATTCAGAAGGTGGTGAAACAGTGAGAACTCAAAACGTACTGCTTGAAATCCTATAGGCATGCCTGCTAAACCTTGTTGAAACTAAGGGAACTATCAAATAGAGGTTCAGAATAGACGAATTTAAAATTAGACTAGTTCCAAATTCTGTTGATGATAGTATCTACTATTGCTGACTCTAATCCACATGGGCATGATATCTAACATTGAATGTGAATGGAACGACTCAAATTTATTTAAGAAACCTTATAAGCATGATTTGTATGTGTTACTGATTTCAGCATGTTGTTGGGTATAACCAATTGTGCCCTAAAAAAACATGATATCTAAATGGTGACAAATGTATAGAATTTTAGACAATCCCTATAGGAAGGTTATATAGATGTGATGTTGAACAAGTAAGTCCTATAGACATGGTTTCTAAATGCGATTTTAACAAGTAGAGAATGCAGTCCTATAGGCATGTTTTCTACCCTTGAGTATGCATAATTTCCCAACCCTTTTTTCACTAGCAAGCGCCAAATGTTCATTACAAATTCTTACAAACCGGAATTAATATATTACATCAAAAAAAAGTACAAAGAAAAGTTACAAACAGAGGAAGCCTGATTCATCACTTCCTCTCTGAGTTATGAGATAAACCAACTCAAAATACCATTGATCCAAAGCCTTTCTCAGCCTCGAGTGTGTCAGAGTTCCTAAAGGGCCTCAATAGGACCCCGGGCAGTGCTCACACCCAAGTTTCATAACCAAAATAGGGAGAAGTATAGTATGGAAATGCCAGCCCTCATGTGTCCAAGTTCAGAGGGAGATCATGGGTCCCAAGGCAAGGCTCACATGAGGGGGGCAGAACATAAGTCTAAGAAAAGAGTGAAGAGTGCAGAAACCAAGTTGTAAGAACTGAGGGAATAAAGGAGAGGGAAAGGGTGAGGGGAGTCAGCCATTAACACTTCAAAGAATTGATAACTTCACACAATGGGGCAGGGGATTGGGAATCCATTGCAAGGGGGCCTATATACTTAGGCATGGGTTAACTTTGGGCAAGCACAACAATAGGGAGTGATGTCATGCTTGTAAATCAAACAAAACACACAACACATAAGGGTAACAAGAAGGTTATGATCTTAGGAGGATCAACTTAGGGTGTTGCTCAGAAATATTCAATTCTGTCATGCCCCAAACTAACCACAAGTATTAATCACATTGGGGTAGGGATTTGGGACTCACAATACATTGATTCAGAACAGGAGAGAGGAAATTACAGCATGCTAAATAATGGTACTGAATTAAATACAAGCAGTAGTGATAATAGGTGAAATCTAGGTGATTTAGCTATTGTTTATGCTTCCGCTTGATTATATTCCGATATCATATTATGGTTAATTGATGAAAAATAGGCTCTAATTGTGATCTGTATACATTGCAGGATGAGGAGCCTAAATGATGCTTTCAATAGGAGATTGGAATGACTTATGAGCAAGAACAACCCCTAGGAGTCGAGTGTGCGCAAGGACGAGATGGAAAAATGGACAAAATCGAGCTACTGAAGCGCGCGAAGTTCCAAACTTCGCGCAATAGTTCGCGAGTGTTTCTGCCTGGAAGCCAAGAGAAGCGCGCGAACTATCGCGCGAACTCCATACTTCGCGCGATAGTTCGCGCGTGTCCTATCCGGAGAGACGATATTTAGGGGTAAAATTGGAATTCCTTCTTAATCCCACTCAATTTACATAAAGCAAAAACTCCATTATTATGGATCAGTTTTGAGAGGAAGAAATAATTTTAGAGAGAGAAAGTGAAGAGAAGACTCAATCTTAAAGTGAAGAAAAGAAGGGGATTACAATCTTGAAGCAAGGATTCAAAGAGTTCTTCTAAACTTTCTTCTATTTATTTGTTTATATTATGTTTAAGACTTTGATTGTTGATTTTTGTATGATTATGAGTAGCTAAAAACTCTAGTATTCTGTCACAACCCGGATTTCCCACCATCAGGTGTCGTGATGGCGCCTACTATCGGAGCTAGGCAAGCCAAATATTTAAAACATCTTTCCTGCTTTCTTTTAAACAATATAATAAACGAGACAAAATCTAAGCGGAAAACTTAAATCTAAAGCAACTGAAAACCAAATGTGCGGAAGTTTGAACCAAAATGCTACCTAGAGTCTGGTGTCACTAGCTCACGAAATACTACAAAATACTACAATCAATGTCTGAAGGGGAAATACATCATGTTTGTCTGATACAAGATAAACAAACAAAAAAAATAGGAAAGGGACTTCGGCCTGCGAACGCCAGCTAGGCTACCTCGAGAGTCCCTGGACTGAAGATAGCTCCCAGAAGTCCTACTGCAGTGGTCCGTAAGCTGCTCCCTGATCTGTGCACCAAAAATGCACAAAGTGTAGCATCAGCACAACCGACCCCATGTGCTGGTAAGTGCCTGGCCTAACCCCGGCGAATTAGTGACGAGGCTAGACAGTACGTGCCACACGATCCCATAATATCATATATAAGTGGACGACGTGCCACACGATCCCATAATATCATATATAAGTGGACGGCGTGCCACACGATCCCATAATATCATATATAAGTGGACGGCGTGCCACACGATCCCATAATATCATATATAAGTGGACGGCGTGCCACACGATCCCATAATATCATATATAAGTGGACGGCGTGCCACACGATCCCATAATATAGATCGTAATATCTGACTTCATTATAGTAGACCCCTTCAGGGGAGAATAACAACTCAATACCTTTAACCCGGCAAGGGTACAACTAACAGCCCAAAATATCCCGACAAGGGAGAATAAATATATCAGTCTACACATCCCGGCAAGGGAGTATTCACAACACATTCCCCTTTTAAATCATTCTTCCTCAACCGTTCACATTATATGAAACTTATCAAATAAACAAGGAGCTTGTGTCACATTATTCGAATTAAAAGCAATCAAGACTCACGGTCATGCTAGACTCTGGTGCATAGATAACCGTCACCATACCTATACACCGTACTCCACATTAGCAAGTAGCAAATATCATCCTAATCCTATTCCCTCAAGCCAAACTTAGAACAAACACTTACCTCAAATGCTCCAAACTCAACTCACGTTTCTAGTATAGCTTTACCTCTTGATTCCACCACCAATCCGCTCGGATCTAGTCATAAGTTACTTAATCACATTAATAATTACTAAATGAATCATTCCCAATGCATGAAAATAGATTTTTCAAGGTTTTTCCCAAAAAGGTCAAAAATACCCCCGGACCCACGTGGTCGAAACTCGAGGTTCGGACCAAAACCCGGTTACCCATTCCCCCACGAATCCAAATATATGATTTGTTTTTAAATCGGACCCCAAATTGAGGTCCAACTTCTCAATTTGTAGAAAACCTAGATTCTACCCAAAACACCCAATTTTCCCCATGAAAATCTTTGATTTGAAGTTGAAATTATATTAAAAGATGTTAAGGGATAAAGAAATTAAGTTAGAGATCACTTACCAATCGTTTTGGAGAAGAAAAGTTGTTTGGAAAATCGCCTCTTAGGTTTTGGGTTTTTTTTTTGAAAATTGAAAAATGACTGAGATTTCCGAACTTGTATACCTTTCTGAGGACCTGGCGCGAACCGCACAAAAATGTGTTGCGGCCGCGCCGAGTGGGAGAAAAGTGGGGCTTCTCTGAACCTTCCAGCGTGGACCGCACTGTTTTGGTGCGCGGCCGCGCTGGCTAACCTGAAACCCTATCCCTCAGACTCAGCCACGCGGACCGCACAAAAATGCATCGCGGCCGTGCGGCTCCAGCGCGGACCACACGGAAATGACCGCGGCCGCGCTGGTGTCTGCAACACCTGAACCTGCATTTTTTAAGTCCAAGACCTCCCGGGCCCCATTCAAAACTCTCCCGAGCCCTCGGGGCTCCAACCCAAACATGCACACAACCTTAAAAACATCTTACGGACTTACTCGTGCGATCAAATCGCCCAAATAACATTATATACATAGGATCAAGCCTCAAACACATGATTTTCTTTTCTTCAACTTTCATAACTCAAATTCTCCATTTTTAGTCCGAAACATGTCATATGACGTCCGTTTTTAGTCAAACTTTACAGATAGTGCATAACACATATTTAAGACTTGTTCCGGGCGTCGGAACCAAAATACGAGCCCGATACCTATATTTTCTAACTCCTTTTCATTTCAAATTTTCATATCAAATTTCAGAAAAATAATTTCTTTCAAAAATTCATTTCTCGGGCTTGGGACCTCAGAATTTGATTCTGGGCACACGTCCAAGTCCCATATTTTTCTACGAAGTTAACATTATGCATATTAATACCAAAATTAATCAAATGTTTCACATAATTCACATATTCTAACATAAAAACTTTCCGGCTACGCGCCCGAACTGTGCACGCCAATCGAGGCAACTAAAAGCGAGGTTTTCAAGGCCTCGGTATCACGGAACAAGGAAGAATTACGGTGATGACTCCTTGGGTCGTCACATTCTCTACCTCTAAAACAACCGTTCGTCCTCGAACGGACAAAAGAAAGAAGTACATGTGTCGGGAAATAAATGAGGATAACGGCTCCGCATATCGGACTCGGACTCCCAGGTCGATGCCTCAGGAGGCTGACCTCTCCACTGAACACGCACCGAAGGAAAACTCTTCGATCTCAACTGTCGTACCTGCCGCTCTAGAATAGCCACCGGCTCCTCCTCATATGACTGATCCTTGTCCAATTGGACAGTGCTGAAATCTAACACGTGCGATGGATCTCCGCGATACTTCCGGAGCATAGACACATGAAACACGGGATGCACAGCTGACAAGCTAGGTGGCAAGGCAAGTCTATAAGCCACCTCTCCCACACGATCAATAATCTCAAATGGACCGATGAACCTAGGGCTGAGCTTGCCCTTCTTACCAAATCTCGTCACGCCCTTCATAGGAGATACACGGAGCAATACCCGCTCACCAACCATGAAGGCAACATCTCAGAACTTGCGGTCTGCGTAACTCTTCTGTCTGGACTGAGCTGTACGAAGTCTATCCTGAATAATCCTGACCTTGTCCAAGGCTTCCTGAACCAGATCCGTACCCAATAATCGAGCCTCTCCCGGCTAAAACCATCCAACTGGAGACCGACATCGCCTACCATACAACGCCTCGTACGGAGCCATCTGAATGTTGGACTGGTAGCTGTTGTTGTAGGCAAACTTTGCTAAAGGCAAAAACTGGTCCCACGAGCCTCCAAAATCAATGACACAGGCTCGGAGCATGTCCTCAAGAACCTGAATAGTCCTCTCGGACTGACCGTCCGTCTGGGGATGGAATGTTGTACTCAACTCAACCTGGGTGCCCAACTCTCACTGAACCGCTCTCCAGAAATGCGAGGTAAACTGCATACCCCGATCCGAAATGATAGATAGCGGCACCCTATGAAGGCGAACAATCTCCTTGATATAAATCTCTGCTAACTTTTCGGACGAATAGGTGGCTTCAATAGGAACAAAATGCGCTGACTTGGTCAGCCTATCAACAATGACCCAAACTGCATCAAACTTTTTTCGAGTCATCGGAAGTCCAGTAACGAAATCCATCGTAATCCTCTCCCACTTCCACTCAGGAAGTGCAATCCTCTGAGATAGACCACCAGGTCTTTGATGCTCGTACTTAACCTGCTGACAATTCAAACATCGAGCCACGTGCACAACGATGTCTTTCTTCATCTTACGCCACCAATAGTGCTGCCTCAGATCCTGATACATCTTCGCGGTGCCCGGGTGAATAGAATACCGAGAACTGTGGGCGTCCGCTAAGATCAACTCTCGAATCCCATCAGCATTGGGCACACAAACTCGCCCCTGCAATCTCAATACACCATCATCATCTAAGGTTACTTTCTTGGCACCTCCACGCTGCACCGTGTCTCTCAAGACACACAAATGGGGATCCTCAAACTGCCGCTCGCGGATACGCTCTAATAGTGAGGAACAAGCAACCGTGCAAGCTAACACTTTGCTAGGCTTAGAAATATCCAACCTCACAAGACGATTGGCCAAGGCCTGAACATCTAAAGCAAGCGATCTCTGGCTGGCTGGAATATAAGCAAGACTACCCATGCTGGCGGACTTCCTGCTCAATGCATCGGCCACCACATTGGCCTTCCCCGGGTGGTATAAGATAGTAACATCATAATCCTTTAGCAACTCTAACCACCTTCTCTGCCTGAAATTCAACTCTTTCTGCTTGAACAGATACTGAAGACTCTTATGATCAGTGTAAACCTCACACATCATGCCATATAAGTAATGCCTCCAGATCTTCAGGGCATGAACAATGGCTGCCAACTCGAGATCATGAACCGAATAATTCTTCTCGTGGATCTTCAACTGCCTCGAAGCAAAAGCAATACCTTGCCTTCCTGCATCAACACTGCACCAAGCCTAATACGAGACGCATCACAATAGACCATATATGGCCCTGAACCTGTGGGCAAAACCAATACCAGTGCCGTAGTCAGAGCCGTCTTGAGCTTCTGAAAGCTCGCCTCACACTCGTCCGACCACCTGAACTGGACACCCTTCTGGGTCAATCTGGTCATAGGGGCTGCAATGGATGAAAACCCCTCCACGAACCGACGGTAGTAACCTGCTAACCCTAGGAAACTCTGAATATCCGTAGCTAAAGCTGGTCGAGGCCAGTTCTTGACTGCCTCTATCTTCTTCGGGTCTACCTGAATACCTGCTGCTGATACGAAATGACCCAGGAATGCGACCGAACTCAACCAAAACTCGCACTTTGAGAACTTAGCATACAACTGACTATCCTTTAGGGTTTGAAGGACCACTCTGAGGTGTTGCTCATGCTCCTCCTAACTGCGGGAGTATATAAGAAGATCGTCAATGAAGACTATCACGAACAAGTCCAAATAAGGTCTGAACACTCGGTTCATCAACTCCATGAACGTTGCTGGGGCATTAGTCAATCTAAATGACATGACCAAAAACTCATAGTGCACATACCGAGTGCGAAATGTTGTCTTAGGGACATCAGACGCCCTAATCCTCAGCTGGTGGTAGCCAGATCTCAAATCTATCTTTGAAAACACCCTCGCACCCTGAAGCTGATCGAATAAATCGTCGATCCTCGGCAGTGGATACTTATTCTTAATTGTAACCTTGTTCAATTGCCGTTAATCGATGCACATTCTCATCGAACCATCCTTTTTCTTAACAAACAACACCGGCGCACCCCAAGGCGAAACACTGGGTCTAATGAAACCTTTCTCAAGCAAGTCCTGCAGTTGTTCCTTTAACTCTTTCAACTCCGGTGGGGCCATACAATATGGCGGGATAGAAATGGGCTGAGTGCCCGGGGCCAAATCAATACAAAAGTCGATATCCCTATCGGGCGGCATACCCGGCAAGTCTGAAGGGAAAACCTCAGGAAACTCCTGAACAATGGGCACAGAATCAATAGAAGGGGCCTCCGCGCTAGAATCGCGAACGTACGCCAAGTAGGCCAAACATCCCTTCTCGACCATACACCGAGCTTTCACATACGAGATAACACTACGGGTACAATGAGCAGAAGTCCCCCTCCACTCTAAACAGGGCAAATCCGGTAAGGCTAAGGTCACGGTCTTGGCATGGCAATCCAAGATAGCATGGTACGGGGATAACCAATCCATCCCCAATATAACATCAAAGTCGACCATGTCCAAAAGCAACAAATCAACACGGGTCTCAAGACCACCAATCACTACGATACAAGAACAATGAACTTGGTCGACCACAATATAATCACCCACCGGTGTTGACACATAAACAGGAATACTCAACGAGTCACTAGGCATAACCAAATAGGGTGCAAAATAGGACGACACATATGAATACATAGATTCGGGATCAAATAGCTTAGAAGCATCCCTATCACAGACCGGAATAGTACATGTAATCACAGCATCTGATGACTCAGCCTCTGGCCTGGCTGACAAAGCATAACAACGGGGCTGGGCCCCACCTCCCTGAATCATATCCCTGGGACGATCTGCTGCTGGTTGACCCCTACCTCTAGCGATCTGAGCTCCACCTCTAAAACCTCTACCTCCACCTCTATGTCCTCTACCCCCGCCTCTAGCTGGCTGGGCAGGCTATGGGGCAACTAGTGCCTGGATCATCGGGCGAGAACCCTGCTACTGCGAGCTGCTGGAAACTCGAGGGCAATATCTGGCAATGTGACTCACATCGCCGCAAGTATAACAAGCCCTCGGCTGCTGAGAATAACGAAGTGGTGGTGCACTGATAGGTGCTGATGGTGAACTGAAGAGCTGCTGGTCAGAATACTGCGGCTAAGAACCACGACCACCTGGTGTACCATGAGAAACCTGGAGAGCTGACTGAAAGGGCCTCGAAGGATGGCCTCTACCATAAGAATCCCTACCTCCAGACGAGGTACCACTGAATCTACCAGAATGATGGGGCCTCTTATCAGACCCATGACCACCTCCCTGAGCAAGTGCCATCTCTATCCGGCGGGCACCATCTGCCGCCTCTTGAAATGAAATCTCACTACCGGCACTCATGGCCATCTGAACACGGATTGGCTGGGCCAACCCATCAATAAACTTCCACACCCTCTCCCTATCGGTGGGGAGTATCATAATGGCATGACGAGCAAGATCAATGAACCGGGTCTCATACTGGGTGACCGACATAGGACCCTGCTGGAGACACTCAAACTGCCTGCGAAGAGCATCTCGCTGAGTAACTGGGAGAAACTTCCCCAGAAATAACTCTGAAAACAGATCCCAGGTCAATGATGGCGACCCTGCTGGCCTGGTTAAACAGAAATCCCTCCACCAAGTCTTGGCGGATCCTGCCAGGCGAAAAGTGGCAAAGTCGACCCCATTGGTCTCTACAATTCCCATAGTCCGTAGAACCTCATGACAGCTGAATATGAAATCCTAAGCATCCTCTGAGGGAGTGCCACTATATGTAGTAGTAAAGAGCTTGGTGAAACGATCAAGCCTCCACAAAGCATCCGCGGACATAGCCGCACCATCACTGGACTGAGCCGCAATACCTGGCTGGGCTACCACAGCTGGCTGAACTGCTGGAACCTTAGCCTGAGGAGCTACCGGCTCTGGAGTACGAGTATCGGGAGTCTGAACTCCTCCCCCAGCCTGAGATGTGGCTGGAGCTGCGGGAAGCAAACCCGCTCTAGAAATGCCCTCCATAAAGCGTACCAATTGGACAAAAGCGTCCTGAAACACTGGAGTGGCTATGAAACCCTCCGGGACCTGAGTTGGGCCCACTGGAATAGCTGGGGCCGGAACCTCCTCCTCAAAATCGACCTAAGGCTCCGTCGCTGGAAATGCTGCTCGGGGCTGAGCCCTACCCCGGCCTCGGCCTCGCCTTCTGCCCCTAATAGGGGCTGCTGCTGGGGGGTCAGGCTGTTGCGCGGTAGAAGAGGAAGCACGTGTCCTCTCCATCTGCGAAAGAACAGAGTGGAAAGACAATCAGTACTTGAGAAACAGAATCGCACGACAAGAATGAACAAGGTGAAGTTTTCCTAACTCGAAAGCCTCTGCGGGATAAATACATACGTCTCCGTACCGATCCCTCAGACTCTACTGAGCTTGTCCGTGAGTTGTGAGACCGAAGTAACCTAGAGCTCTGATACCAACTTGTCACGACCCGGATTTCCCACCATCGGGTGTCGTGATGGCGCCTACTACCGGAGCTAGGCAAGCCAAATATTTAAAACACCTTTCATGCTTTCTTTCAAACAATATAATAAACGAGACAAAATCTAAGCGGAAAACTTAAATCTAAAGCAACTGAAAACCAAAAGTGGGGAAGTTTGAACCAAAATGCTACCCAGAGTCTGGTGTTACTAGCTCACGGACTACTACAGAATACTACAATCAATGTCTGAAGGGAAAATACATCATGTTTGTCTGATACAAGATAAATAAACAAAAAAAAACATGGAAAGGGACTTCGACCTGCGAACGCCAGCTAGGCTACCTCGAGAGTCCCTGGACTGAAGATAGCTCCCAGAAGTCCTACTGCTGCGGTCCGTAAGCTGCTCCGTGATCTGTGCACCAAAAATGCACAAAGTGTAGCATCAGCACAACCGACCCCATGTGCTGGTAAGTGCCTGGCCTAACCCCAGCGAAGTAGTGACGAGGCTAGACAGTACCTACCATAGTTAACCTGTACAGATATATATACAAGAAGTGCAAGAAAACAATAACAAGATAATACAAAGTAAAACTGGGGGGGAGACATACTATCGGGGAGTAACAGATAAAAATGAAATATCGGAAATAAATAGAAGAAACTCCGGTTTCTATGATATATATATATCCCATAATATCATATATAAGTGGACGGTGTGCCACACGATCCCATAATATCATATATAAGTGGACAGCGTGCCACACGATCCCATAATATCATATATAAGTGGACGGCGTGCCACACGATCCCATAATATCATATATAAGTAGACGGCGTGCCACACGATCCCATAATATCATATATAAGTGGACGGCGTGCCACACGATCCCATAATATAGATCGTAATATCCGACTTCATATAGTAGACCCCTTCAGGGGAGAATAACAACTCAATACCTTTAACCCGGCAAGGGTACATCTAACAGCCCAAAATATCCCGACAAGGGAGAATAAATATATCAGTCTACACATCCCGGAAAGGGAGTATTCACAACACATTCCCCTTTTAAATCATTCTTCCTCAACCGTTCACATTATATGAAACTTATCAAATAAACAAGGAACTTGTGTCACATTATTCGAATTAAAAGCAATCAAGACTCACGGTCATGCTAGACTCCGGTGCATAGATAATCGTCACCATACCTATACACCGTACTCCACATTAGCAAGTAGCAAATATCATCCTAATCCTATTCCCTCAAGCCAAACTTAGAACAAACACTTACCTCAAATGCTCCAAACTCAACTCACGCTTCTAGTATAGCTTTACCACTTAATTCCACCACCAATCCGCTCGGATCTAGTCATAAGTTACTTAATCACATTAATAATTACTAAATGAATTATACCCAATGCATGAAAATAGATTTTTCATGGTTTTTCCCAAAAAGGTCAAAAATACCCCCGGACCCACGTGGTCGAAACTAGAGGTTCGGACCAAAACCGGTTACCCATTCCCCCACGAATCCAAATATATGATTTGTTTTTAAATCGGACCCCAAATTGAGGTCCAACTTCTCAATTTGTAGAAAACCTAGATTCTACCCAAAACACCCAATTTTCCCCATGAAAATCTTTGATTTGAAGTTGAAATTATATTAAAAGATGTTAAGGGATAAAGAAATTAAGTTAGAGATCACTTACCAATCGTTTTGGAGAAGAAAAGTTGTTTGGAAAATCGCCTCTTAGGTTTTGGGTTGTTTTTTGAAAATTGAAAAATGACTGAGATTTCCGAACTTGTATACCTTTCTGAGGACCTGGCGCGGACCGCACAAAAATGTGTTGCGGCCGCGCCGAGTGGGAGAAAAGTGGGGCTTCTCTGAAACCTTACAGCTCGGACCGCACTGTTTTGGTGCACGACCGCGCTGGCTAACCTGAAACCTTAGCCCTCAGACTCAGCCACGCGTACCGCACAAACCTGAACCTGCATTTTCTTAAGTCCAAGACCTCCTGGGCCCCATTCAAAACTCACCCGAGCCCTCGGGGCTCCAACCCAAACATGCACACAACCTTAAAAACATCTTACGGACTTACTCATGCGATCAAATCGCCAAAATAACATTATATACATAGGATCAAGCCTCAAACACATGATTTTCTTTTCTTCAACTTTCATACCTTAAATTCTCAATTTTTAGTCCAAAACACGTCATATGACATCCATTTTTAGTCAAACTTTACAGATAGTGCTTAACACATATTTAAGACTTGTACTGAGCGTCGGAACCAAAATACGAGCCCGATACCTATATTTTCTAACTCCTTTTCATTTCAAATTTTCATATCAAATTTCAGAAAAACAATTTCTTTCAAAAATTCATTTCTCGGGCTTGGGACCTCAGAATTTGATTTCGGGCACACGCCCAAGTCCCATATTTTTCTACGAACCCTCCGGGACCGTCGAATCACAGGTCCGGGTCCGTTTACCCAAAATGTTGACCGAAGTCAACATTATGCATATTAATACCAAAATTCATCAAATGTTTCACATAATTCACATATTCTAACATAAAAACTTTCTGGCTACGCGCTCGAACTACGCACGCCAATCGAGATAACTAAAAGCGAGGTTTTCAAGGCCTCGGGAGCACGGAACAAGGAAGAATTACGGTGATGACCCCTTGGGTCGTCACATATCCTTGGGTCATGGATGTTAGATAATTATGTTATTTGAAGCTTAGATTGAAGATATTGAATTTATTGTTATGGGTTGTTTATTTGATTCTGCTGTTAATTTTGGTTGAGAAATAGGATTTGTAAATGCATTTGAGTTAATATTAATACCATAGACATATAGGTATTAGTTTAACTTGAATAGATGCATAAGAACTCGAAAGATTCTTATGAATATTATTAACCCTATAATCAATAACCCGATTAATTCAATAAATCCATTTTAAGCTAAAATAGTAGCATAATTTCTAGCAAGTCCATGACCCGGGAATATATTTATCCAAATTGTTATAAACATATTGTGAAATTGGTGTAGTAATTTTGTGTTGAATTATTGTTTAATTACTAAGTAAATTGTAAATTGGTTCTTTAAATATTTTGTGATAATTTATCTTGAATTGATAATTGTTTGAGTCTACATCAGTCGATAAGTTGATCACAATTCCTCGTGGGAACGATACTTTACTTACTACTATATTACTTGTCGATCGCGTACACTTGCGTGAGTGTTTTGGTCGCAACAAGTTTTTGGCGTCGTTGTCGTGGAATTGAAATTAGCTACTTGACTGTTTTAAGATTTTATTAGCTGTTAATAAAAACCTAATTTTTCCATCTACTTTGTCTGTGTTGCGCAGGCTCTTCTCTTCAATGTAGAGGAGCAGAAGCACTAACAACCTCTTCCCTTTTGATCCTGAAATTTAACGAACAATTCATAGAACAAGGAAGGAGTGGGAAGCTAGAAACAGAACAGAAAGAGAGTTGGACATTCAAGTTCAACCACAGCCAACAGTGATGGTAGGTAATCAAGAACGTGCGGTGATAAAAGCAGCAAGGCCAAACCTTGCTAATATGACTCAGGCCATTGTGAAGCCTGAAATCACCGGTTACTTTGAGCTTAAACAGTACATGGTGCAGCTGATACAGTCCACTGGGCAATATGTTGGTCTATCTCATGAAGACCCACAAAGGCACATTCAAATTTTTTTGGAAATAACGGATACTTACAATTATCCAAATGTTTCCAAGGATTATGTCAGGCGAACCTTATTTCCCTTTTCATTATTGGGGGATGCTAGAGAATGGTTGCAAAAAGAGCCAGCTAATTCAATCCACAATTGGGATGATTTAGCAAAGAAATTCCTAATCAAGTTTTTCCCCACCAAAAAGACAAAGTTTTTGCGGAGTCAGATTCTTGGGTTTCAACAGCGGGATGGTGAAACTCTTCACCAAGCTTGGGAAAGATACAAAAAACTACTTCGGGATTGTCCTCATCATTGTCAAACTGATGAAGTATTGAGCCATAGTTTTGTTGATAGATTAGACAAAACTTCCAAAATGAATCTTGATTCAGCTTGTGGAGGTAGTTGCATGGCAAAACCATACAGTGAAATACAACTTCTGCTGAATAACTTTACTACTAATGATCATAATTGGCAAGGTGAAGGAGAACCAAGGAGAGAAATGAAACAGAAAGCAGGGTTACTTGAACTGGATGACATTTCCGCCATGAGAGCAGATTTAGCAAAATTGTCAAATCAAATGACCAGAATGACAATGGGACCATCACAACCAATGCAGCAGGTTCAACAAATGTCAGTTTGTTGTGAAATGTGTGGTGACAATCACACGAGTGACATGTTCCCCATGAATCCTGAATCTATTTACTATGTTGGGCAACAAAATAGAGGTCCGATGACTCAACAAGCCCAATATGGAACACTTACAACCCAAATTGGAGGAATCATCCTAATTTCTCTTGGGGCGGGAATAAACCCAATCAAACCCCAAGGAAATTTTAATCAACCTCAAAGGCCGCCACAGCAAGCAGAAGAAAGTACAGATGATTTGTTGAAAAAATTGTTGCAAGACAATCAGCAACTCAGAACGGACTTTAGAAATCTTGAAAGACAATTGGGACAACTAGTTGCAAATCAAAATACTAGGCCTGCAGGTGCTCTTCCAAGTGATACAGAGAAAAATCTGCAAGTTAGTGCAATTACACTTAGAACTGGAATGGAATTAGAAGAAGTTCCAAAGAAGAGAAAAGACAAGCCTGTGCCTGAGGGTGAATTGATTCCCAAAGCAACGCAGGAAGTAAGGAAAGATGATACAATTTCAGTACCTGTGAATGTTCCAAGGCCAACACCACCTTTTCCACCAAGATTGCAGTAAAAGAATGACGATCGCATGTTCAACAAATTTCTCTCTATGTTGAGTCATATTCAATTGAATATTCCGTTGGTAGATGCGATTCGTGATATTCCAAAATATGCCAAATACATAAAAGACATTGTGTCTAACAAGAGGAGACTGACTGAATTTGAAACAGTTGCACTTACTGAAGAGTGCACTTCAAGGGTCCAAAATAAGCTTCCTCAAAAGCTTAAGGACCCTGGCAGCTTTACTATCCCTGTGAGAATAGGCAATGTTGATGTAGGCCATGCACTTTGTGATTTGGGAGCAAGCATAAATTTGATGCCATTGTCTTTGTACAAACAATTGGGTTTGGGGGCTCCAAAACCCACCACTGTGATGTTGCAACTAGCAGACAGGTCCATAGCTTACCCGGAAGGGGTGATAGAAGATGTGCTACTGAAAATTGGGAAATTTATCTTCCTGGCTGATTTCATTATCTTGGATTTTCAGGCCGATAAAAAAGTTCCTATTATATTGGGAAGACCTCTCTTGGCTACAGGAGATGCTATAATTAAAGTAAGAGAAGGAAAAATGATCATGAGAGTTGACAACGAGGAAACTGTTTTTAATGTATATAAAGCAATTCAACTTCCTCGGCAGTATGAAGAATTGTCTATGATATCTATCATGGAGATTGATGAACAACTTATTACCTCAAGTGTATATTTGCAGGATTCTTTAGAAAAAGCAATTGTGTTGTTTGAAAGTTTGGAGATTAATGATGAGGTTGAGTAAATGAAACATACTTTGAATACAACATGTGAATATATAAAAGGTTTTAATCCCTTTGAACCTTTAAACAGGCCAGATGGTCCTCCTCTGAAGCCCTCAATTGAAGAAGCTCCCAAATTGGAATTAAAGCCTTTACCTTCTCACCTTCATTATGCTTATTTGGGTAGTTCTGAAATGTTACCTGTTATTATTTCTGCTGACTTGTTTGAATTGCAGGAGGAGAAATTGTTAAGAGTACTACGTGAGCATAAAAGAGCAATTGGGTGGACAATGTCTGACATAAGAGGTATTAGTCCAGCTTTTTGCATGCATAAAATTCTCATGGAGGAAGGGAACAAGCCAAGTATAGAACAACAACGCCGCCTAAATCTGAACATGAAAGAGGTGGTAAGAAAAGAAGTGATTAAATGGCTTGATGCATGTATTATATTTCCAATATCTGATAGCAAATGGGTAAGTCCAGTCCAATGTGTTCCAAAAAAAGGAGGAATGGCCGTACTGACAAATGAAAATAATGATTTGTTTCCCATTAGAATTGTTACTGGGTGGAGGATTTGCATAGATTATAGAAAATTGAATAATGCCACCCGAAAAGACCATTTTTCCCTTCCCTTTATTGACCAAATGCTTGATAGATTAGTCGGGCAGGAATACTACTATTTTTTGGATGGCTACTCGGGATATAATCAAATTGTTATAGCCCCAGAAGACCAAGATAAGACCACATTTACATGTCCCTATGGGACATATGCATTTAAAAGAATGTCATTTGGTCTTTGCAATGCCCCTGCGACTTTTCAAAGGTGTATGATGGCTATTTTCACTGATATGGTTGAAAGATTTATGGAAGCATTTATGGATGATTTTTCTGTATTTGGATGTTCTTTTGATGAATGTTTAATGAATCTTGATAAGGTCCTTGCTACGTGTGAAGAAACAAATTTGGTACTAAATTGGGAAAAATGCCATTTCATGGTACGAGAAGGCATAGTCTTAGTTCATAAAGTGTTCAAGAATGGATTGCAGGTGGATAAAGCAAAGGTGTAAGTAATTGAAAAATTACCTCCACCAACATCAGTTAGAGGCATTCGCAGTTTCTTAGGCCATGCGGGTTTTTACCGTCGTTTCATCAAGGATTTTTCAAAAATCTCATCTCCTTTATGCAGGCTTCTTGAGAAAGATACATCTTTCAAGTTTGATGATGCTTGTCTGAAAGCATTTGATGAGCTGAAATGAAGATTAGTTACTGCACTGATTATCATTTCTCCAGATTAGAAACTTCCATTTGAATTGATGTGTGATACAAGTGATATAGCCATTGGAGCTATTTTGGGGCAGTAGAAAGAGAAAATATTTTGTTCCATTCACTATGAGAGTAGAACTCTTAATCCATCTCAAATGAATTACACTGTTACTGAAAAAGAGTTGCTCGCAGTAGTATGGGCATTTGATAAGTTTAGATCCTATCTAGTGGGGACAGAAGTCATAGTTTACACAGATCACTCAGCTATAAGGTATTTATTTGCAAAGAAAGATGCCAAGACAAGGTTAATTCGATTGGTTCTTCTTTTGCAAAAATTTGATTTGGAGATTCGAGATCGAAAAGGAACAGAGAATCAGGTTGCAGATCATTTATCCAGGCTGGAAAATAGAGGCCATGTTACTAAAGGAGAATCATTCAAAGAAACATTCCCTGACGAACATTTGCTAGCCATCACTTCGGATGAAACCCCGTGGTATGCTGATTATGTGAATTTCATTGCAAGTGGGGTGACTCCACCAGAATTCACAGCTGACCATAGAAGAAGGTTCTTACATGATGTGAGATTCTACATGTGGGACGAGCCTTTTCTATACAAGCAATGCGCAGATCAATTGGTAAGAAGGTGTGTCCCTGAGGAGGAGATGAATGCAATATTGCATGACTGTCATTCTTCTCTTTATGGAGGTCATCATGGTGGAGACAGAACTGCACAAAAGGTTTTGCAATCAGGTTTTTACTGGCCAAAATTATTTAAAGATGCACATGCTTTTGTTAAAAATTGTGACAGGTGCCAAAGAACCAGAACAATCACGAAGAAGCACGAGATGCCTTTACAAAATATTTTGGCAGTACAGCTCTTTGATGTCTGGGGAATAGATTTCATTGGACCATTTCTGTATTCTAATGGGCACAGATATATTTTGGTTGCAGTGGATTATGTGTCTAAGTGGGTTGAGGCCATTGCTCTTCCTACTAATGATGCAAAGGTAGTGGTAAGTTTTGTGAAGAAGCACATTTTCACACGCTTTGGAACTCCAAGGGTGTTGATAAATGATGAAGGAAGACACTTTTGCAACAAATTGTTGAAAAATGTTCTAGCAAAATATGGTGTAAGACACAAGGTTGCTACTGCACATCACCCTCAAACGAGTGGTCAAGATGAAGTGTCAAACAGGGAGGTAAAACAGATTTTGGAGAAAACTGTGAGCGCAAATAGGAAAGATTTGTCCGGTAAGTTAGAAGATGTATTGTGGGCTTACCGAACATACAAGACTCCAATAGGTACTTCTCCATATAGGTTGGTTTATGGAAAAGTATGTCATTTGCCTGTTGAGATAGAACATAAAGCTTATTGGGCAATCAAAAAGCTAAATATGAATATGGACTTAGCTGGAGAAAAAAGACTGCTACAACTCAATGAACTTGATGAGTTTCGGTTGCATGCTTATGAAAATGCCAAGTTATATAAAGAAAAGACCAATAAGTGGCACGACAAACACACCCAACATCGTGAGTTTGATCCGGGTCAAGAAGTTCTCTTGTTCAACTCAAGGCTAAAGCTTTTTCCTGGAAAGCTTAAGTCCCGTTGGGCAGGCCCTTTTGTTGTAGTAAGTGTAACTCCTCATGGAACAGTTGAATTGCGAAACATTAATTCAACAGGCACATTCTCGGTAAATGGTCAACGAATTAAACACTATTGGGGTGGTGACATTCAACGTCACAAAACCTCAGTAGATTTAACTGATGTATAATGCAATATGGCATCGTGCCGCGACGTAAAATAAGGCGCTGGTTGGGAGGCAACCCAACGATTGTGGTATTTGTGAATATATAATTTTTTTTATGTACTAATAAATGCAGGTGAACAAGGGCAGATGCTAAGGTAAAAAAATAAAATAAAATAAAACTTTCTTCGTATCGCGCGAACTATATAGTCCGCGCACCATTCTGCCTAGGGTAACTGAAACGCGCGAAGTATCGCGCGAACTATATACTTCGCGCCATAGTTCGCGCGCCTGGACGAGCCTCTCAGCCTGGAACTTTTCAAACGTGTTATTTTCTGTTTTGTTTTTGTTTTTCTTTTTGTTTCTATTATTTTTGTAAATTAAAAAGGTTATTGGTTCATACCCCTTCTCCTTTTATTAAACCAAACCCAATACCCCCAAAACACAATCATCTCTTCCAAACCAACAAAACCCCCTAACTTTCATAAATTCAAGCACTCATCTCATATCTCAAAATCATTAGGGCTCCTTCCCTAAAATCATTAGCAGCTTCACCCCACCTCACGAATTCTAACAAGGTATGAACCCTAGTTTTAGTTTTCTTTAGTTTAATATTTTTTCTCTTGCTATTTTCAGATTTTAAGTTTCTTGTTGAATTTTAAGCCATTAATATAGTTGTATCTTGTGATTTGGGTTTCAAACTTGGTAAAATATATTGTGGGGTTATTTTGTTGTAATTGTGGGGTGTGTAGTACTTGAATTGGGTTATGAATGAACTTTTGTGGGAAGCCATTGTTGCAAGACCACTAAAAAAAAGCTGTGAGAGCCTACTGCCCACAAGGTGTTTGTGGAAAAGCCTCAATGAGCATGATTATGTAGTTATGACCAATTTTGCGTGTGAAGTCTGAGTAACCGCAGCAAGTCACACTACTTTTGTTGGGCTGAGCTAATGTGTCCATGTTTTGCAGGTATTATGGCACCAACGAAAAAGCGCCAAGCCACAAGTCCATCATCAAGCCGCCAAAGGGCAGCTCCAGCGCGCTCCTATGACAGCACCAAATTTGTCTCCCTTGAGGCTCATAACCGTTTTACAGCAAAGGCAGCTAAGAAAGCAATTGCGGAAAGGGGCATCAACATCGACAAGGTCAAGGAACGATGCCCCCACATGTTCAATGAATTGATGGAGCGGGGGTTGCAAGTTTTCATTGATGAGCCAGGGGAGGCTAATGAAATGGTGGTAAGAGAATTCTATGCCAATCTACCCGAGCATGTCAATCATGTGGTCACAGTGCGCCGTAAGGCGGTAGATGCCTCCATTAAGGCGATACGCACAGCTTATCAACTGCCCGACCCTCTGCCTGAGAACACGGACTTTTATGAATATGGGTGCAATCCAACCGATGCAAAGTGGGAGCGCTTATTTGATGAAATTTGCGAACCAGAAAAAATGGTAGAGTGGCTAGATAACGGAGAGAAGTTCCATTCATCCGTCTTAACTCAAGAAGCGAAAAGCTGGTTGTATGTAATCAACAGTCGCCTTATCCCCTCCACAAATACTACGGAGGTGAATGGACCCCGGGCGGCGTTGATTTGGTGTTTCATCAAGGGTCTTCCCTTTTACATGGCCAAAGTGATCCACGATGAAATGTTTATCCGATGCCCCAATGCCAGTATGGTTTATTTTTCCCATCTTTGGTGACTAGACTTTGCAGAAATGTGCAGGTGCCTGAAAACATTCGTGTGGACGGGCTGGTAAGAAAAAGTCACAAGATCCGACCTGGCCCGAACACCATGGAAGCAGCTTCAGCAGCAGAGGCAGGTAGAGAGGATGAAAGTGGTTCGGATGCTTCGGAGGAGGAAGAGCAAATGGAGGTGGAGGGAGAAGCACTGGCTCAAGCACCCAGAAAATCAGTTGCAACACTGTCACGCACAACATCCTCTTCAAGAAGTGCTAGAGTATCCCGGTCCACCACATTGGAACAAGAGGTGGCTGATATACGCACTTCCATGCATGATTTGAACACTCGTGTGGATGCAATAGCTGACCGACAAGTCAAGTCGGAAAAGAAGTTCATGGGTTGGCTGCAAGCCTTGGGGCGCGCGTGCAACGTGAATCCCGAAATCGTGTTCGATCAAGAGTGACTCCTCGTGGAAGTATCTTTGCTTCATCTCTTGTTTATAATGAAAGACATGAGGACATGTCTCGCTTTAAGTGTGGGGTGGAGGATTCCCTTAAACATATGTGTAACTGTTCTTAAATGTTTTGGATGGTAGTAATTATTATGGATTTTTAGGTTGTTTCAATTGTTTTGGATTATTGGAATGTTTTGGTGGTGTGGTACAATATATAATGTTTTGAGATTGCGTGACTATTTCACTTTTGTTTTTAAATGTTTTGGTGATTTAGTATTGTTGTAGTAATTGTTGTCTGTTCTTAAACATTTTTTTAGTAGTTATATCGGCGTAGCCCGATGACGGATTCTTTTAGATAGGAGTTCTTGAGGGACTGAGCTCATAGAAAACAACAAAAAGATTTTTGTTTTTATTTTGTATTTTTAGGTAGTATAACAATTCCCCCTTGATTTTTCTTTAAGTCGCGGTTCTTTTCCAAGGGTTTATCTTGAACCGGCCATAGGTAATTTTAAATTTCTGTTTTTATATTTTTTTATTTTGTAGACTAAAATAAGGAGTTATAAGCTATAGAAAAGTAAACCCATAGCGTTGACACACCTGAACACAATAGACCCTAGAGTGTAACGCTTAGTCCTAATTGTTGAATCTCACTGAAAATGCCTTAATGTGTATGTTTGTACTGAATTGACTACTCGTAATGGAGTATCTTGATGAGCTAATCTGGAATGAGTCATATGCCGTGTGTGGTGAGTATTTGTGTAGTCCATGTATTGTACTTGTGTCTAGAACTTGCCCGGTATGTGAGTTGAAGCGAAATTTGAGGTGATGCTCGGTTTGAAAAATGATGTTAGGCTTTCTTTGACCTTTTTGAGCTTAATTGCTTATTAAAAATAAAATTTGTCCCTAGTTAACCCTTTTGAGCCTTCAGACTTTTTGTTTGGCACCCACATTTCAAGCCTATACCCTTTTGTTCTTAATTGACAGTGTTTTGATCCTTTTACCTCTTAAAGCACTTTAATTGTGAGAAGAGCGCAAAAAGAAGTAAGAAGGAAATAAGTGTGGGGTGGCTTTTGAGTGGAACCAATAAAAGGATGAAAGGTGCACTTATGTTGTAAACGAATACACCACTAGTAGAAATTGAGTGAAAAAAAAGAAGAAGAGATAATTACATTGTGTTTTGCTCTAGCTAGTGGGAATGAATTAATAGAGTGCTTAAAGAATAAGGGCGTATTTGTGGGATGATATTGTGTATAAATGAGGAGTGAGTTGAAGAATTTATGCTGAAAATTGCTCGTGTGATGTGTTAAAGTGCTTAGGGGTTGAGTCACTATTCCTAAATACATCCTACCCGTCCCTTAGCCCACATTACAACCATGAAAAAGTCCTAATTGATTTTGGATCGAGCTAGCCTACCTTAGTAGAGATTTACATTAAGGGCAAGCTTATGGTACCAATTGCATGCATGTGACCTCTGTTGTGAGAGTGAGTGATTTCCTTGATATATGTGAATATATGAATTGAATGTGGTGGATTGAACTCAGTTTTTGTTGATGTAATTGTGAGGGCATATGAATCGTGACGGAAAAGTAAGTTTTGATTTCTGTGTAGAGTACTTTGAGGAAGTGTGAATATTGCATGGCACTTGAGAGTTGGCTTTGAGGCTAGGATTGCTCACTGCTAGGCGTAATACATGTACATTGTTCTAGGTGTAATGCGTTAAGGGAAATGGTTGAGCGAAGGATTCTCTAGAAAATATAGTTGATTGCTCGAGGACTAGCAATGAATTAAGTGTGGGGTGTTGATAATAGGCAAAATCTAGGTGATTTAGCTATTGTTTATGCTTCCGCTTGATTATATTCTGATGACATATTATGGTTAATTGATGAAAAATAGGCTCTAATTGTTATCTGTATACATTGCAGGATGAGGAGCCTAAATGATGCTTTCAAGAGGAGATTGGAATGATTTATGAGCAAGAACAACCCCTAGGAGTCGAGTGTGCGCAAGGATGAGATGGAAAAATGGACAAAATCGAGCTACTGAAGCGCGCGAACTACTGCGCGAAGTTTCGATAGTTCGCGAGTGTTTCTGCCTGGAAGCCAAGAGAAGCACGCGAACTATCGCGCGAACTCCATACTTCGCGCGATAGTTCGTGCGTGTCCTATCCGGAGAGACTTTATTTGGGGGTAACATTGGAATTCCTTCTTAATCCCACTCAATTTACATAAAGCAAAAACTCCATTATTATGGATAAGTTTTGAGAGGAAGAAATAATTTTAGAGAGAGAAAGTGAAGAGAAGACTCAATCTTGAAGTGAAGAAAAGAAGGGGATTACAATCTTGAAGCAAGGATTCAAAGAGTTATTCTAAACTTTCTTCTATTTGTTTGTTTATATTATGTTTAAGACTTTTATTGTTGATTTTTGTATGATTATGAGTAGCTAAAAACTCTAGTATTCTTGGGTCATGGATGTTAGATAATTATGTTATTTGAAGCTTAGATTGAAGATATTGAATTTATTGTTATGGGTTGTTTATTTGATTCTGCTGTTAATTATTTTACTGTGTAGCTAACAGTAAAATACTATTTACGAATCTTGAGTTAAACTTGAAAAAGGAAATTCTTGATTGCATATAGAATCAAATAGAGCAAGATCCAGATCCTGGGCATCGGGTGAAAGATTCGCAATTAAGATAGAACTATACTTAATTGCCTTGCTTGGTTGAGAAATAGGATTTGTAAATGCATTTGAGTTAATATTAATACCATAGACATATAGGTATTAGTTTAACTTGAATAGATGCATAAGAACTCGAAAGATTCTTATGAATATTATTAACCCTATAATCAATAACCCGGATAATTCAATAAATTCATTTTAAGCTAAAATAGTAGCATAATTTCTAGCAAGTCCATGACCCGGGAATATATTTATCCAAATTGTTATAAACATATTGTGAAATTGGTGTAGTAATTTTGTGTTGAATTATTTTTTAATTACTAAGTAAATTGTAAATTGGTTCTTTAAATATTTTGTGATAATTTAGCTTGAATTGATAATTGTTTGAGTCTACATCAGTCGATAAGTTGATCACAATTCCTCGTGGGAACGATACTTTACTTACTACTATATTACTTCTCGATCGCGTACACTTACGTGAGTGTTTTGGTCGCACCAAGTAGGCAGACTCAAATTTATTTAAGAACCCCTATAGGCATGATTTCTATGCGTTACTGATTTCAGCATGCTACTGGGTTATAACCAATTGGGCTCACTAAAAAACATGATATCTAAATGGTGAGAAATGTGCAGAATTTTAGACAATCCATATAGGCAGGTTATCTAGATGTGATGTTGAACAAGTAAGTCTTATAGACATGGTTTCTAAATGTAATATGAACAAGTAGAGAATGCAGTCCTATAGCCATGTTTTCTACCCATGAGCATGGATAATTTCCCAACCCTTTTTCACTAGCTAGCCCCAAATGTTCATTACAAGCTATTACAAACCAGGAATGATAAATTACATCAGAAAAAATTACAACCAGAGGAAGCCTGATTCATGACTTCCTCTCTGAGTTATGAGATAAAACAACTCAAAATACCATTGATCCAAAGCCTTTCTCAGTCTTGAGTGTGTCAGAGTTCCCTAAGGGCCTCAATAGGACCCCGAGCAGTGCTCACACCCAAGTTTCATAACCAGAATAGGGACAAGTGTAGTGTGGAAATGTCAACCCTCATGTGTCCAAATTCAGAGAGAGCTCATGGGTCCCAAGGCAAGTCTCACATGAGGGGGCAGAACTTAAGTCTAAGAAAAGAGTGAAAAGTGCAGAAACTGAGTTGTAAGAACTGAGGGAATAAAGGAAAGGGAAAGGGTGAGGGGAGTCAGCCATTAACACTTCAAAGAATTGATAACTTCACACAAAGGGGCAGGGGATTGGGAATCCATTGCAAGGGGGCCTATATACTTAGGCATGAGTTAATTTTGAGCATGCACAATA
Source organism: Nicotiana tabacum (assembly GCF_000715075.1). Lineage (NCBI taxonomy): Eukaryota > Viridiplantae > Streptophyta > Magnoliopsida > Solanales > Solanaceae > Nicotiana > Nicotiana tabacum. The sequence continues at coordinate 46,346,620 of NC_134089.1, read as the reverse complement.
ATAGGGAGTGTTGTCATGCTTGTAAATCAACCAGAACACACAACATATAAGGGTAACATGGAGGTTATGATCCTAGGAGGAGCAAGTTTGGGTCATGCTCAGCAATATTCAATGATGTCATGCCCCAAACTAACCACAAGTATTAATCATATTGGGGTAAGGATTTGGGATTCATAATACATTGATTCAGAATAGGAGAGAGGAAATTACAGCATGCTAAATAATGGTACTGAATTAAAAACAAGCAGTAGGCAGACAAGAATGCAAACTCAGTAAGTAAGCATGTTGTTGTTGGTGCTGGAAAATTTAATTAGAACATACCAGTCAAAGAAGCAAAGTGCAGTAAAGAAAAGTAGCAGGACTTCGAAATATAGCCTTGGCTTTCAACAAGCTAATCAGGCAGTAGCACAAGTAATAGTAAGGCAAGAGAGAGTGTTTGAGTGTAAGTGTGAGTTCAGAACTAAAAGTGTTTGTGTTTTTGAAAGAGAAGAAGTAACGGGTATTTATAATTTTTTGAAAACGAGTAAGAAAGAGGTAATAAGCTACAAACATGGAAACAATCATGATTCAGAATCAATTATACAAGTGACTGCCCTTAATTAAGGGGTCACTTGCTTAACGGGCAGTGACATGTTCGAATGAAGGAAAGCAGTCAATTAAAAAGCAGGATGAAAGTTGCCATAAAAGAAGTTGTAAAATAACAAGTAAGCATTTCGAGTCTAGGTACAGAGATACTCTAATTTTTGAAAGGATTCAATAAGGCAAAATAGGAAAGAAATCAAATAACCTTAATAGGTGAGTGAAATCAGAATATCACAATGGAAAAGTTTAAACTTAGTCACGAGTTTGAAAATTAGTCAAAGAAGGAGACTCAGCCTACAAATAGGGTGCATAAACATTATACATACGAGGCTAGGCCTGTTGGCAAGAAGAAAAAGCATGCAATAGTAGCACAAAGATTCAATAGATAACAACATTTGAAGCATGACAGTCCAGTAGGTCAAGTAGTGAAGAAAACATAGAATATCAAAAGCATGCGAAGGTCTCACGGTAGTGGGTGAGGAAAACCCCTTAGGGTTTCGAGCATATTTGAGTTTTAGAAAAGATAGAAACCCAGCAATCAAAAGAATCACATAAAGGGAGCAAAAGATTTCGAAATAAAGAACTTCAAATCGAGTCATGCACTTAAACGAACAGTCTCAGGCCCAAAACCCTGGGATTTTCAACAATAGGAGAGTTTTAAAAGAGAATAAGAAAACAAATCGGACAAAACTCAGGCAAACAAACATTTGTTTAGTAAACAGTTATAAGAAATTAGGGATTTTAACATGCAAACTCAGATAGAAGAACGATATAAGAAAACATAGCCAAACATGTCAAAGAATCAGAGAAACATTTTGAAATAACTTAACAGAAACCTTAAGCGGAAAGATAAGGGGTTTTGAAAGCAGAGTTTTAAAATAAAATTTGATAAAAACACTTAGAAGTTCAGAGAAAACATAGACCTAAAACAGATATAAAAAGAAATCGAAGGAACCTTAAAGGCTAAGGTTTCAGAAAAACCCCAACTGGTGAGAAAGGCTTTGAAAACCAACAATCTAAGAAGGAGAGCCAAGAGTCTGACTCGAATAGCCATGGCTGGCAGGAGAAAAAGTCGGATACGACCGGAGAACAGTCATGAACTACAATTGAACAAGCCTATACCAAGCTCTTCCGAGATCTAGTCTCGAGATCATAATAATCGAGCACGTAGAAGCCATGGGAGGTGGATATAGGTCTCCGATGACTTTGGGAACCATAGATTTAGGGAGGTATTAGGGTTGTAGTTGATGGCAGCGGCTAGGGTTCCAGAGGAATTGAGATAAAGTTGAGAGAGAAGGGGATTCAGGGGCAGCGGAATTTGGAAATGAGGCTAGGGTTAGGGGTCTTTTGAATTAAAAAAGCAAAGATGGTTGTTGGTTGTTGATCTGAATGATCAATGACCTGGATCAAAACGACCGAGTGGGCGGGTTATGAAGATGGGTTTGGGTCGGATTAAAGCAGAATTGGGTCGGGGGTTCAAATGGTTTCAATTGAGTTCAATTGGGGTCAGAATTAGGCTATATCGAAATGAAATTGGGCTAACATTTAAATAGCCAATTTTCCCTATTTAATTTACAAAAAATAATAAATTAATTTTTGGAAATAAATTAAAGGTACCAAAATGATTTATATCACATAATTAACTATTTAAAAATACCAGACCTAATTTTTATGAATATAAATGTAATTAATCTTAAAAGAGGCTAATGTTGTAATTATATACTATTTAACTTTAAAAATATTAAAGGACTTTGTAAAAATATGCAAAAATTATATTACCTATATTTTAGCATAAACATGAGAATCCAATAAATGAATCACCAAAATGATAATTTTGGAAATAATTATTGGGTTTTGATGGATAAAATAGGGAAATAAATCGATTTAAAAATCTTTAAAAATTAAGAAAAAATAATAAAACATTAGGCCATATATAGTTACACATCCGTGGGTGGAGGATGCCGATGGAGACTTTTCAAGAACGGGCGCAATATCTAGGGTCGGGTGTGTGGTACGTTTGTGCAAATGTTTACGTTTGATATGGCTGCGGGAACTAGAGCATAACTGCTCCTGCCGAGATGGCCATTGCTTGCTGGCTTACCTACGAATAAGCAATACAAGCATATATTGTGCATAAATTTAAACATGATGCAATTTCTCGTCAGACCATGAGGATTGTCTTCGGATGATTAGAATGACGTCCTTAGATCATGATGTCCTGGGCCATGAAGCGTGTAATAAAGGATTTGCAGGCCATGAAATGATGCTCTTGGGCTATGAGGATGATGCCTCTAAACCATGATGCCTTTGAATAATGATATGCAAAACATTAAAAGGGGTCCTCAGGCCATGACACGGCGTTCTCGGGGTATGAAAATGGTGCCTCCGAACAATGACACCTTCGGATAATTTGGTGATCTTTCAGCCCATGAGATGCAATAGGTGGCGATCTTTTAGCCATCAAGTGTAGAGATAGCGATCTTTCAGCCATGCAAATGTAGAGGTGGCGATCTTTCAGCCCATGCAAATGAAGAGGTGGCGATCTTTCAGCAATGCAAATGTAGAGGTGGCGATCTTTCAGCCATGCAAGTGGCAATCTTTTAGCCATGTAGAATGAAGAGGTGGTGATCTTTCAGCCATGCAAATATAGAGGTGGTGATCTTTCAGCCATGCAGAATAAAGAGGTGGCAATCTTTCAGCCATGCAAATGTAAAGGTGTCAAACTTTCAGCCATACAGAATGAAGAGGTGGCGATCTTTCAGCCATGTAAATGAAGAGGAGATGATCTTTCAGCCATGCAAATGAAGATGTGGCGATCTTTTAGCCATGCAAATGTAGAGGTGGCGATCTTTCATCCATGCAGAATGAAGAGGTGGCGATCTTTCAGTCATACAGAATGAAGAGGTGGTGATCTTTTAGCCATGCAAATGTAGAGGTGGTGATCTTTTAGCCATGAAAATGTAGTGGTGGTGATCTTTCATCCATGCAAAATGAAGATAAAGAGGCGATGTTTCAGCCATGTCAATGTAGATGGAGACAATGTTTAGTCTCGGAAGGCAGAATGGTAGCCTCATGCAATGCAGAAAATGCAGATGGAGACGACGTTTAGTCTAGGAAGGAAAAATGGTAGCCTTATGCAAGAAATAAAGTAGCAAACGGTAACAAAGCTTTCTTAGTTGATAGTAGGTTGCGATATTGTGACTGATGGGGACATTGTGCCACACAGAATATCACCGGCGTGCGTGGATAGCAAATGTTGGTAAGTTCAATAATTCAGAGAATTGTATTCCTGAACAGTGTTTGTCTTGTGAGTGTATAGCATGTCTGATGCTTTCGTAATCTAAGTGCTTGCATCCAAAGAAAAACTGTGAGTTTTTTAAAGGGGCGAGGTTAGTTCGTATCCTTGCTAGCTCTGCTTGATCTTCTCGGCTTCGATCTGGTGATACTGTATGTATCATTGGGGTGGCGATGCTAAACAGGGCAATTTTAGTAATAAACATGCATGATTTTGTAAAATATGACATAAGTATATAATTAAGAAACAAATTTTAGATGAACTGACGATGGTGACGTGGTTCAAGACATTGCAACCTCTTTTGCTGTGGAATTTTGAGGGTCCTCCTCAAAATTCTTCCCCAGTTTAATGGGTTAATGTTTCTGACTGTTGCTTGTGATGATTGGCTGAAATAACTTCGGAATTTTGAGGGTCCTTCTCAAAATTCTGCCCCAGTTTCCAATTGCAGGGGGGAATGAAAATTTTATTGAATTATGACCGAACCCATAGGGCTGCCTAATTATCCCCTCTTAAACGGGAATCAGGTCAGGAATAGTTCAATTTACATCATATAGAAAAGCATAAAGATTACACATAGTAACGTTTGACTACATCTGAGTTGATAGGCTTTGGCCAGACTTCTCCGTCCATTTCTGCGAGTATGAGGGCTCCTCTTGTCAGAACTCGGTGAACCATGTATTGACCTTGCCAGTTGAGAGAGAACTTCCCTTTGGCTTCATCTTGATGAGGAAATTTTTTTTTAACACCAGCTGCCCTGCTGTGAACTGTCTCGGCTTGACTCTTTTGCTGAAGGCTCTGGACATTCTGTTCTGATAGAGTTGACCATGGCAAACTGTGTTCATTCTCTTTTTGTCTATAAGGGCCAGTTGCTCATAACGACCTTTTACCCATTCTGCGTCGTCGAGCTCAGCTTCTTGTATGATCCTTAGGGAAGGAATATCTACTTCGGCAGGAATGACTTCCTCTGTACCATAAACCAGCATATAGGGGGTTGCCCCAGTCAATGTGCGGACTGTGGTGCGATATCCCAATAGAGAGAATGACAACTTCTCAGGCCACTGCTTATGCTTTTCTATCATTTTCATTAGTATATTCTTGATATTCTTGTTGGTGGCCTCTACGGCCCCGTTCATTTCAGGTCTGTAGGCTGTAGAATTCTTGCGTCGGATCTTAAAGGTTTCACACATAGCTTTCATCAAGTCAATGTTGAGGTTGGAGCCATTATTAGTAATGATTGACTTTGGAATCCCGAATCGGCAAACGATGCAGTTGCGGACAAAGTCTACCACGACTTTCTTGGTTACTGCTCTGAAAGATGCTGCTTCGACCTATTTGGTAAAATAGTCGATTGCTACCAAGATAAATTTGTGTCCATTGGAAGAGACGGGCTCGATTGGTCCAATAACATCCATCCCCCAAGCGGTGAACGGCCATGGTGAGCTTGTTGTTAAGCTCAATTGGAGGTACCTTTATTATGTCTGCATGTATCTGGCAACGATGGCATTTCTGGACATATTGGATGCAGTCTGTCTCTATAGTCATCCAAAAGTAACCAGCTTGGAGTATCTTCTTTTCTAAGACAAAACTGTTCATATGCGGACCACAGGTCCCAGCGTGAATTTCTTCTAGTATCCTGGATGCTTCCTTTGCGTCGACACACCTTAATAGACCCAAATCAGGAGTCCTTCTACACAGGATTCCTCCGTTGTGAAAGAAATTATTGGACAACCTCCTAAGTGTGAGTTTCTGAGTAGAATTTGCAAGTTCTGGGTATTCGCCTTTTTCCCAATATTCTTTGATATCATGAAACCAAGGTTTTCCATCTGCTTCTTCTTCAACATGGGCGCAATAAGCTAGCTGATCATGGACCTTTACTGGAATAGGATCAATGAAGTTTTTGTTTGGATGTTATATCATGGATGATAGGGTAGACAATGCATCGGGGAACGCATTCTGGACTCTGGGAACATGTTGGAACTCCATCTTCGTGAACCTCTTTCTAAATTCATGTACATGATGCAGATACGGTAGTATCTTGGAGTTCTTGGTTGCCCATTCTTCTCGTACCTGGTGTATAAGCAATTATAAATCTCCAATCACTAGCAACTCTTGAATGCTCATGTCAATAGCCATATTGAGCCCTAGGATGCAGGCTTCATACTCGGCCATGTTGTTGGTGCGCGAGAATCTAATTTTGGCGGACACCGGATAATGCTAATCGGTTTACGATACGAGGACTGCTCCTATGCCAACTCCCTTGAAGTTTGTTGCTTCATCGAAAAACATTCTCCAAACGTCATAGGATTCTTCAATATCTTCTCCAATGAATGATACCTCTTCATCAGGAAAATACGTTTTCAGGGGTTCGTATTCTCCATCCATGGGGTTCTTAGAAAGGTGATCTGTTAGTGCCTGTCCCTTCATTGCCTTCTAAGTTACGTAGACAATGTCAAATTCACTCAACAAGATTTGCCACTTGGCTAGCTTTCCAGTGGGCATGGGCTTCTGAAAGATGTACTTCAGAGGATCCATCTTTGATATAAGATATGTAGTATAGGTACAGAAGTAGTGCCTCAACTTCTGAGCTACCAAAGTCAAAGCACAACAGGTGCATTCTAATAGAGAATATTGAGCCTCGTACGGGGTGAACTTCTAACTAAGATAATAGATGGCCTGCTCCTTCCTCCTTGCTTCGTCATGCTGCCCCAGAATGCAACCGAAAGCTCCATTCGATACTGCAAGGTAGATTAATAAGGGTCTACCTGGCTTAGGTAGGACTAAGACTAGTGGTGTTGACAGGTATTCCTTGATTCTGTCGAAGGCTTTTTGGCAGTCATCAGTCCATTTGGTAGCGGCGTCCTTATTTAACATCTTAAAAATTGGCTCACAGATAACTGTAGACTGTGCTATGAACCGGCTGATATAGTTAAGTCTTCCCAAGAAACTCATTACGTCCTTCTTGTTTTTTGGTGGTGGCAACTCTTGAATAGCTTTGACCTTTGATGGATCTAGTTCTATTCCCCGGCGAGTCACAATAAACCTAAGTAGTTTTCTGGCAGGAACCTCAAATGCACACTTTGCGGGATTTAGTTTCAGGTTGTGCCTTCGCAATCTATTGAAAAACTTCCTCAAATCTTTCATGTGATCAGTAGCCTTCTTGGACTTGATGATAACATCATCTACATACACCTCAATCTCCTTGTGTATCATATCATGGAAAATGGTGGTCATGGCCCTCATGTAGGTGGCCCCTGTATTCTTTAACCCAAACGGCATCATCTTGTAACAATGCATTCCCCACGGCATAATGAAAGTCATTTTCTCAGCATCTTCTTCATCCATCTAGATCTGATGATACCCAACAAAACAATCTACAAATGATTGTAACTCATGCTTGGCGCAATTATCAATCAGGATGTGTATATTTGGCAAAGGGAAGTCGTCTTTCGGACTGGCCCGGTTGAGATCCTGGTAGTCTACACAGACTCGGAACTTCCCATCCTTCTTTGGTACTGGCATGATGTTGGCTAACCATGCGGGGTATTCTACTACCCTGAGAACCTTAGATTTGACTTGCTTGGTGACTTCTTCCTTGATTTTCAGACTCATATCAGGCTTGAATTTTCTGGGTTTTTGCTTTATCAGCGGATATGTCGGATCGGTTGGCAATTTTTGAGCCACAATAGACATAATCAGGTCAGTCATATCAACATACGACCAGGCGAATATGTCCTCATATTCTCTTACAAATTCTATGTATTCCTTCTTTTCTAATGGCAATAAGTGGACATTGTTTCGTGTTTCTTCTCCCAGGTTGACAATCTCAGTCTCATCCAGGTTGGAGTTATGTTTTTTCTCAAAATTCTCAACCTCCTTAACCATCTCTTTTGGTATGTCATCTTCCTATGAATCTATGTTCGTTTGTTGCGTTATCTCGTTGCATGTCACAGTCATTGGTTCATCAAGATAAGTAAGAGTAATGATGTGTAAGTAAAGTAGTGAGAGAAAAATAATAATGAGTGTCGATTCATAAGAAAAGTCAAAATGTTTTGATAAATTGCATAATTATTTTGAACATTGGAGATCTTATTGTAGGAATTGAAAACATGCGAGGAATAAAAATCTTTTAGTAAATAAGACAGTGCTTGTTTTAGCCTTGCTACCCTGAGGCTCGTCGGGCTCTGGACATCCTGATGGTCCAGTTATTGAGGCGTGCCCCTATGCTTACATCCCGTATGGAAGGGCCTTCCTCCCCTTTCTCCTCGAAAACAATACAACAATCCATGTCATTGTCTTCTAGGAACAAGTTCTTCACCGCTGCCAGTGCTTCCTCTTCTTCTGACCCATAGATAACATCGGCCGGTTGGAAAGTTTGCTATAAATGTGGTATTGGCTGCTCTAGCGGATAGTAAGGACCGCGCCATGGTGGCGACCAGTTGTTGAATTCTTCCCAAGTGTACTTGTATCCCAGATCGAAAGTGGTGCCGTGTTTCTTGAGTTTTTTTGGCTTAGCGATTCCTTGGAGATTCTTTCCGAGTCCTTTGCTAGGTTTGTACCCACTCCAATTCAGTATACTCTCGATCTTGTTATCCCACCATTTGCCTTTATCAACAGCATTTACCCGTTCGATGTGATGGTAAGTCTCTCCACCTAGCTTTCTTCTTCCCTTGATTGACGGAATGGTCTGGAGACTGTTTATAGGGTTGCTACCGTCGCTGTGAGTGAGCACCTCCTGCTGATTCCATTCAAATTTTATCGCCTGATGTAGTGCCGATGCTACGGCCCCAGCAGCATGAATCCATGGCCATCGCAACCGCAGATTATGAGATGATGGCACGTCTATCACTTGGAAATCAACATCGAACTAAGTTGGCCCCATTTGTAAACACAGACTAATTTTCCCAATAGTGGACCTCTGGGAACCGTCGAAGGCTTTCACATTTATGGCACCATCCTTTATCTCATGCATTCCCTTACCCAACTTCTTGAGTGTTACCAGCAGACAAATGTTGAGACTAGAACCCCCTTCGATCAAGATCCTAGTGATAAAGTAGTCCTCGCATTGCACAATGATGTGAAGTGCTTTGTTGTGACCCAGCCCTTCAGGTGGCAGCTCATCCTCATGAAAAGTAATTTTATGACTTTCCAATAAATGTCCTACCATGTTGGCCATTTCCCTGCCAGTGATGTTGCTTGGCGCGTACGCTTCACTGAGCACCCTCAACAGAGCGTTCTTGTGTTCCTCAGAATTTTGTAGCAAAGCAAGGATGGAAATTTGCGCCGGTGTTTTTTTCAACTGGTCGATGACCAAGTATTCCTTGGCCTGTATCTTTCTCCAAAGATCTCTTGGACCTCTCTCAATGATGGGTGACCGGTAAGAGGCCTACTTGCTTGACTCAGCTAGGTGTTCCGGGGTATAGACCCTACCAGTTCTCCTCATACCCTGTGCGACAACAGTTTCCTCCAACCTAACCTTGCCTTTCCTCCTTGCCTCGGCTGTGTAGTCCCATGTTTTAGCCTTTGTATGGAATGGTGTCATGGTCGACATCGCCATTGGGATCGGCGTGGGTATCTTCACTCCGAATGGAGCGTGTACCTTGGGTAGTAAAACTGCAACTTCGAATGGTGTAGGTGCATTTGTTGGAGACACGAATTTGACCTCAATTAGCGTTGGTATCTTTGCAGATGGCATTCTTTCAAACTCAAGTAGCATGGACATATTTACCTTAGTGTCCCCAGAGGGCTGCATCTAGACTACAATCGGATTAAGAGTAATTATTGGCTTTTTTGGGTGTTCACCCTCTACGATCAACTCGATTGATCCCTCAGGATCCCAATCATACTCTATTTCAATCATGTGAACACCTCCATCCTTGTGGTCTGGAAGAGGATTATTGCGGACATTCGGAGCGGGTTCCTTCGCCACAATAACATTATTGTCAATCAAAGCCTGGATCTTATCCTTCAAAGAACAACATTCGTCGATGGTGTGCCTTTTTATGCCGGAATGGTATGCACAGGATTTGTTTGGGTTAACCCACTAAGAGGGGTTCTCAGGGGTTGCAGCAGGGATGGGGGTAACATAACCAGCAGCTTGGAGTCTCTCGTACAACTGGTCAATAGGTTCAACAATGGTTGTGTTTTGTGTAGGAGGTCTGCGGTCAAAATTTGGTTGAGGTCTAGGGAAGTTTTGGCATGCGGGAGGTGATTGGTAGTGGGATGGTTGAGTATTGTAGGCTTGGTAAACATGTGCGAGTTGGGAATATCTAGGTGAAGTAGGCTGATATGTGGGAGGCAAAGGTGATTGATAAGTGGGTGGTGGAGTTTAGTAGGAGGGTGAGGTTGTTTGGTAGTTCGGAGTAGGCTGATATGTGAGTGGAGGAGTTGGGTAACTTTGGTATTTGACAGGAGATTTGGTTCTCTGTGTAACCATTACGGCTCCTACATCCTTTTTCTTAGATACACCACCAGATTGCAAGGCCTTATTGGTAGCTTGCAAGGCCTCGAAGTTCGTAACTATACCACTTTTGATGCTTTCTTCGATCCTTTCACCCAGCTTGATAATGTCAAAAAATTTATGGCTCTCAATCAACATTAGCCTTTCATAATACTACAGGTCCTGAGCCCAGACAAAGAATTTGTTAATTTTGTTCCTCCTCTAAGGCATGTCTAACCTTAGCAGTTTCGGACCTCAAGCGAGTAGCATACTCACGAAATGTTTTTGTGGGCTTCTTCTTTAGATTCTGAATGTAGAACACGTCGGGTGCATTCTCCATGTTGAACCTAAACCTGTCCATAAAGTCGGAAGCTATGCCTACCCAGCTCGACCCTTTTGTTTGGATATTGGCTAATATACCAGGACAAAGCATCTCCTTTCAGGATCCTCATGAAAAGTTTCAAGCGAATTCTCTCGTCTTTCCCTACTCCAACCAGCTTGTCACAGTACATTCTCAAATGGACCCTTGGATCGCCTATACCATCAAACATTTCGAACTTCGGAGGTTTGTACCCCTTGGGCAGTTCGACATCAGGCTGTATGCAAAGATTTTCTTGAATCCGGCTAGTCAATTTTTTAAGTTCCTCAGCTAGGTTCCTGATGAGCGAGTCTTTATCATTAGACTCGGTTGTTTTTGAGATGGGTTGGGTGGAATGTGGCATAGTCTCCACATGGACGGGGGTGTTATGGTGGGTGTGGAAGTGGGTATTTGTGGAGTTTTGGGGTTCTGGGATGAACAGGGGGGTTTTGTTTGAGGTATAGCAGATGTTGCAGTGGTGGTGAGGAGCGGGATGGTTTTGTTGCTTTGGGATGTTCTATGGAGTTGTAGGGTTGTGAGCGTTTGGGAAATTGATATCTGGAGTAGTGAGGGAAAATGACAAATTTTCCAGATTCTGGACATGATCAAGTTCTTCTTGAAATTTCAGCAGTTCTTGTTCAAGTTGGGGTGCATTTTCCTTAGGGACTAGAATACCATGACCATGAGTGACCTCTATCCGTTCAGTTGAGTTTTCCTTTCTAGCGTTGTTCAAATCTTCCATCTTCCCTTTGTTCTTGTTTTTGATAGGACTAAGAGGATGAGTGGGTGGATGGCCCCTAGATCTCATGGAAAAAGATGATGTTGCCAGAGTGCACGAACTAACCTTCGGGGAGGGGAATAATAAAAACAAAGACAAAAATAAAAACAAAAGGTAACCAAGTTAGTGAGGATTATAATAGGGGTTTCAATATTTAAACACATAGTGCAAGAATGTAAATCGTGTCCTAATTTGGGGACCTCTTTGTGCCCGAGGTAGGCCTAGCGACAAATTGATTTGGAGAACTTAGAATACTAAATGCCTCATTTTATTGATAAAATGTAGACGAACCCCAAATCGACATTAAATAACAGGAAATAAAAGTCACTAATGGCCATTAGCCTTATTACATTTCATTAAAAGAAAAACTCCTATCTACTTGGTCCCAGAAGGACCTTCCCCAGATCCTCTTGCGTAGTTGGTTATATTTGACCTGTACCTCGGACCTTTCATCTATGATCCTGTGGCCCCTAGCAAACCCTCACTGGCCTAGACCATCGTGATTATCTTCCAACCAGCCTAAATAGAAGGGAGCACAACCAGCATGGTATCTGTCTGGCTCGATGGTATCTCTCCCCATGACGATCTTGCAGTGCCACATATGCTGAGCTTGGCACTTATAAGGACTATCATCAGCCTAGAAAGTCAGCCCGAAAATGACTCATCTTGTCGACCCTGGATATAACCTGCTTCCTACCAGCTTGCCTCATAACCTGGAGAGGGACATAAGGGTATGTTCCTCTCAGACCGATCAGTATTAGAAATGGTGCATCCCTAGACCAGGCGATGAATTCCTCGGTAGGGAACCACTCGAACATCCATTGTACCTAACCCTCGGTTAGATTATCAAATGGCTCTACCCATCCCTTGGCGTCTTCTGGCTGAGCGAACATGCTGGGCATGTAATTCATTTGCCTCGGATGATGGAAGGCTATATGATCATCCCAGTCCCTTCTATGAATCTCTTATCGGAATTCACCCCTTTGGAGATGTTCCATGACCCAGAGCTGAAGCAGCAAATTGTAGCCTTCGAAGTGTTTGGCTCCCTATTGATATTTCTCTAGGGCTCAGTATATTTCCGCAATGATCATGGGCACAATGCCGAATGGTTGCCCGCCAATTCCTTCCATTAAGGTCTTAGTTACCATAGCCAGTCTGGTGTGGATTCTTGCTTTCTTCATTGGAAACACGATCAATCCCAGGAAACAAAACATGAATACAAAGACCCTTCGGTGAATATACCATAATGATGTGATGGCGAACTCGTCAGGATAGGTACGGTAGGATTTGCTGTGACCGTACCTCTCATACAAATAGTCAAAAGGGATATATGATTCTTTCAGACATGTCAGTTCTGGATTCTTCTTCAGACCCATCATTTTGAGAAAAACCCTACCCTTGCGGTTCTCAGACATTAACAAACCCGGAGTTTCCCATGCTATACCAGCCAATCCTCCTATCTCTTCTAGAAAAGGTATCATTTCAATGTCCCCGAAGCGGAATACGAACCTCTCACAATCCCAGAACAGAGTAGCAGCTTCAATGATCTTGTTGTTGGGTTGGATTTCCAGCAGAGAAGGTAGTTTTCCCAAATATTTCTGGACAAGATTTTGATCACAAGAGTGAAGATCCTCCCACCAGCTTAGCAATTTTGGGTGGATGTTGGTGACCATGCCGAATCTGGGGACTTCGTGCCTCATATTTCTGCAAGACAAATAAGGTTAGGCCATTACCCTCACCACACTCGGCTATTTAATATCAACAATTGGCATAAAGAATTTAGTTCTCCAAATAAATACACAGAACGTGGTGATGTCCGTTTAGGTTTAGGGAAACCCAGTGGACTTTGGACAAGGCTATCTTAAAGAGTAATTATGCGGACAACATAACTGACTCGGCTAGGTTTGACCATGATGCATGCATAGTTTAAACAGAGTAAGGTTTCTATGGGGTTTTAGACTGGTACTCTTGAGCGGACAACTCAAGGGGGAAAGGCACGAAACTGTCAACTGCACCGTTGATTGACTGGTTTTACCGCAAATACGCCTTTTCCGGATTTAGGGGTGATAATATCGGAAGAGTGCAACCACTTATTATAAGCGTTGCTATGGGATTTGTTTGGCACGAGTGAAATATGATGTTGAGCATGATTATGCAATAATTAAAAACATGTTGTCACGTATTTGCACGTTTAAGAAAGCAGTAAATACAACAGCTTCATAATTTTAAAGCAAGAGTAAAGGAAAGTAGTAGAGGAAAGAAACAAAACGACAAGTCAGTTTTGCAATCGAAAAGGGGAATTGAATTCTTAAAGGAATTAAACAAGTAATTGCACATAAATTCACAATAATAGTCTGAAATGGTAAAAGCCTAAAAGTCCCCAGTAGAGTTGCCATGCTATCGCGCCCCCTTTTTCTCACGAAATCGAATTTATGACATTTGGAAGGACAACTTGTTCCTTTTGGGAACTGGGTTTTTGCATTTGAAGAGTCGCCACCTAATGATTAAGGTGCATTAGGACACCAATAGAGATTCAATTCTAAGTTTGTTTAGGTAACCAAAGATTGGGTAAGGGCTTGAAATTATCCCAAGGGGAAGGTGTTAGGCACCCCTCAAGATCCACTAATCTGGTTCCCGGCCAGACAGTTATTGTGAATTTAGGGTGCAATTAAGATATAAGCAGATAAGGCTCAAATAAGAGCGGATTTCAATGCACAAAAGTTTGAAAGTAAACAAAGTTTGAAAGAGCAATTAAAAGAGCTTATTTTAAATAAGGAGTTACAATGCTTAAAAAAAGAAGGGGGAAATAAAGAAAGGGGGTCCTACGTTTACAAAAAATATGGATCACGTCAATGCAATACCCGGTAATCACTCCTCAAAAGAGGGGTTACACATGGCATTAGTGCACGGGTCATCATATCCATATTTACCTTTCCCACCCCGTTAAGGTATTATAGCGCGGATTGGTCTCGATTACTATTGCATGCTATTAGCCGTCCCATTCATATCAGTCCCGGAGGCACTTAGGACTACTATTCCAAAAGGGAGAGGATATTAGGCTGATTGGTTTCAAAGGATAAAAATCTAAGGTGACATATAAAAAATGATAATATGGCATATAAAAGGGAAGCATGTAAATAGAGAAAAGGCTCATGTATACCTCCTCAAAACAAAAGCACATAACTAGCATGACTTGCACATACTTTTTAGGTCTAATTTAAAGAACATAAATATGAGGGAAGTTAATTGTTGAGGCAGATTAGTTTATCTCATAACTCAGATAAGAAGTCTGAATCAGTCCTGCCTATTGGTTGTAACAACTAACAAAGGCGGATTCAATTTTACAGTTATTACTCTAAATCTTGCCTAAGTGTTTAGACGGGGTCCTATAGACATGATATCTACTTAATTCAGAAGGTGGTGAAACAGTGATAACTCAAAACGTACTTCTTGAAATCCTATAGGCATGCTTTCTAAACCTTGTTGAAACTAAGGGAACTATTAAATAGAGGTTAAGAATAGACGAATTTAAAATTAGACTAGTTCCAAATTCTGTTGATGATAGTATCTACTATTGCTGACTCTAATCCACATGGGCATGATATCTAACATTGAATGTGAATGGAACGACTCAAATTTATTTAAGAACCCATATAGGCATGATTTCTATGTGTTACTGATTTCAGCATGCTACTGGGTTATAACCAATTGGGCCCTAAAAAACATGATATCTAAACGGTGACAAATGTGCAGAATTTTAGACAATCCCTATAGGCAGGTTATCTAGATGTGATGTTGAATAAGTAAGTCCTATAGACATGGTTTCTAAATGCGATTTGAATAAGTAGAGAATGCAGTCCTATAGGCATGTTTTCTACCCTTAAGCATGCATAATTTCCCAACCCTTTTTTCTTTAGCCAGCCCCAAATGTTCATTACAAATTATTACAAACCAGGAATAATAAATTACATCAGAAAAAGTACAAAGAAAAGTTACAACCAGAGGAATCCTGATTCATGACTTCCTCTCTGAGTTATGAGATAAACCAACTCAAAATACCATTGATCCAAAGACTTTCTCAGCCTCGAGTGTGTCAGAGTTCCCTAAGGACCTCAATAGGACCCCGGGCAGTGCTCACACCCAAGTTTCATAACTAGAATAGGGACAAGTGCAGTGTGTAAATGCCAACCCTCATATATCCAAGTTTAGAGAGAGCTCATGGGTCCCAAGGCAAGGCTCACATGTGGGGGGCAGAACATAAGTCTAAGAAAAGAGTGAAAAGTGCAGAAAGCGAGTTCTAAGAACTTAGGGAATAAAGGAGAGGGAAAGGGTGAGGGGGGTCAGCCATTAACACTTCAAAGAATTGATAACTTCACACAAAGGGGCAGGGGATTGCGAATCCATTGCAAGGGGGCCTATATACTTAAGCATGGGTTAATTTTGGGCATGCACAGCAATAGGGATTGATGTCATGCTTGTAAATCAACCAGAACACACAACATATAAAGGTAACAAGGAGGTTATGATCTTAGGAGGATCAAGTTTGGATCATGCTCAGCAATATTCAATGTTGTCATGCCCCAAACTAACTACAAGTATTAATCACATTGGGGTAGGGATTTGGGATTCATAATACATTTATTCAGAACAGGAGAGAGGAAATTACAGCATGCTAAATAATGGTGCTGAATTAAATACAAGCAGTAGGCAGACAAGAATGCAAAATCAGTAAGTAAGCATCATGTTGTTGGTGCTGGAAAACATAATTAGAACATACTAGTCAAAGAAGCAAAGTGCAGTAAAGAAAAGTAGCAGGACTTCGAAATATAGCCTTGGCTTTCAGCCGGCTAAACAGGCAGTAGCATAAGTATTAGTAAGACAAGAGAGAGTGTTTGGGTATAAGTGTGAGTTCAAAACTAAAAGTGTTCGTGTTTTGAAAGAGAAGAAGTAACGGGTATTTATAGTTTTTTGAAAACAAGTAAGAAAAAGGTAATAAGATACAAACATGGAAACAATCATGTCAGAATCAATTATACAAGTGAATGTCCTTAATTAAGGGGTCACTTGCTTGACGGCAGTGACATGTTCGAAATAAGGAAAGCAATCAATTAAAAAGCAGGCTGAAAGTTTCTATAAAAGAAGTAGTAAAATAACAAGTAAGAAATTTGAGTTTAGGTACAGAGATACTCTAATTTTGGAAAGGATTCAGTAAGGCAAAATAGGAAAGAAATCAATTAACTTTAATAGGCGAGTGAAATCGGAATCTCACAAAGGAAAAGTTTAAACTTAGTCACGAGTTTGAAAATTAGTCAAAGAAGGAGACTCAGCCTATAAATAGGGTGCATAAACGTTATAAATGTAAGGCTAGGCCTATTGGCAAGAAGAAATAGCACGCAATAGTAGCACAAAGATTCAGTAGATAGCAACATTCGAAGCATGATAGTCCAGTAGGTCAAGTAGTGAAGAAAATATAGAATATCAAAAGCATGCGAAGGTCTCACAGTAGTAGGTGAGGAAAACCCTTTAGGGTTTCGAGCATATTTGAGTTTTAGAGAAGATAGAAACCTAGCAATCCGAAGAAACACACAAAGGGAGCAAAAGATTTCGAAATAAAGATCTTCAAATTGAGTCACACACTTAAACGAATAGTCTCAGGCCCAAAACCCTGGGATTTTCAACAATATGAGAGTTTTAAAAGAGAATAAGAAAACAAATCGGATAAAACTCAGGCAAACAAACATTCGTTTAGTAAATAGTTAAAAGAAATTAGGGGTTTTAACATGCAAACTCAGATAGAAGAACGATATAAGCAAACATAGCCAAACATGTCAAAGAATCAGAGAAACATTTTGAAATAACATAATAGAAACCTTAATCAGAAAGATAAGGGGTTTCAAAAGCAGAGTTTTAAAAGAAAATTTGAGAAAAACACTTAGAAGTTTAGAGCAAACATAGATCTGAAACAGATCTAAAAAGAAATCGAAGGAACCTTAAAGACTAAGGTTTCAGAAAAACCCCAAGTGGTGAGAAAGGCTTTGAAAATCAACGATCTAAGCATGAGAGCCAAGAGTCTGACTCGAATAGCCATGGCTGGCAGGAGAAAAAGTCAGAGACGACTGAAGAACAGTCATGAGCTGCAATTGAACAAGCCAGGACCAAGCTCTTTCGAGATCTAGCCTCGAGATCATAATAATCGAGCACGAAGAAGCCATGGGAGGTGGATATAGGTCTCCGATGACTTTAGGAACCATAGATTTGGGAAGGTATTAGGGTTGTAGTTGATGGCGGCGGCTAGGATTCCAGAGGATTTGAGAGAGAGTTGAGAGAGAAGGGGATTCCGAGGCAGCGGAATTTGGAAATGCGGCTAGGGTTAGGGGTTTTTTGAATTAAAAAAGCAAGGATGGTTGTTGGTGGTTGATCTAAAGGATCAACGGCCTGGATCAAAACGGCCGAGTGGGCGGGTTATGAAGATGGGTTTGGGTCGGATTAAATCAGAATTGGTTCGGGGGTTCAAATGGTTTCAACTGAGTTCAATTTGGGTCAAAATTGGGCAATAATCGAAATGAAATTGGGCTAACATTTAAATAGTCAATTTTCCCTGTTTAATTTACAAAAAAATAATAAATTAATTTTTGGAAATAAGTTAAAGGTACCAAAATTATTTATAGAATATAATTAACTATTTAAAAATACCAGACCTAATATTTATGAATAAAAATGTAATTAATCTTAAAAGAGGTTAATGTTGTAATTATATACAATTTAACTTTAAAAATATTGAAGGACTTTGTAAAAATATGCAAAAATTATATTACCTATATTTTAACATAAATATAAGAATCCAATAAATGAATCATCAAAATGATAATTTTGGGAATAATTATTGGATTTTGATGGATAAAATAGGGCAATAAATAGATTTAAAAATCTTTAAAAAATAATAAAACATTTGAACATACCTATATATGCATACATATGCTATTTTGAAAGTATTTTTCATATTAAAATATACTGGAAAAAATTGGTTATCAACAGCTGTCCCTCCTTACCCGTGAAGGATGAAAGAGTTATCGGGTAAAGATATGATGGCCAATTTTGACCGAATAAAATGGTTCGAGCTACCTACATATCCCTGGTCTTACAATAATTAGGCCGTATGTAGTTTCGAATCTGTCGCGGAGTATGCCGATGAAGACTTTTCAAGAACGGACGCAATATCTAGGGTCGGGTCTGTGGTAGGTTTGTGCAAATGTTTAGGTTTGATATGGCCGCGCGAACTGGAGCATAACTGCTCCTGCCGAGATGGGCGTTGCTTGCCGTCTTACCTGTGAATAAGCAATACAAGCATATATTGTGCATAAATTTAAACATGATGCAATTTCTCGTCGGACCATGAGGATAGTCTTCGAACGATTAGAATGACGTCCTTAGACCATGATCCTGGGCCATGAAGTGTGTAATAAAGGATTCGCGGGCCATGAAATGATGCTCTCAGGCTATGAGTATGATGCCACCAAACCACAATGCCTTTGAATAATGATATGCAAAAGATTAAAAGGGTTCACATGCCATGATACGGCGTTCTCGGGCAATGAAAATGGTGCCTCCGAACAATGACACCTTCGGATAATTTGGCGATCTTTCAGCCCATGAGATGTAGTAGGTGGCAATCTTTCAGCCATGCAAATGTAGAGGTGGATATCTTTCAGACATGTACATGTAGAGGTAGCGATCTTTCAGCCATGCAAATGTAGAGGTGGTGATCTTTCAGCCCATACAAATGAAGAGGTGGTGATCTTTCAGCCATGCAAATATAAAGGTGGCGATCTTTCAGCCATGCAGGCGGCGATCTTTCAGCCATGCAGAATGAACAGGTGGCGATCTTTCAGCCATGCAAATGTAGATGTGGCAATCTTTCAGCCATGTAGAATGAAGAGGTGGCGATCTTTCAGCCATGCAAATGTAGAGGTGGCGATCTTTCAGCCATGCAAATGTAGAGGTGGCGATCTTTCAGCCATGCAACTGAAGAGGTGACGATCTTTTGGCCATGCAAATGAAGAGGTGACAATCTTTCAGCCATGCAGAATGAAGAGGTGGCGATCTTTTAGCCATGCAGAATGAAAAGGTGGCAATCTTTCAGCCATGTAGAATGAAGAGGTGGTGATCTTTCAGCCATGCAAATGTAGAGGTGGCGATCTTTCAGCCATGCAAATGTAGAGGTGGCGATCTCTCAGCCATGCATAATGAAGATAAGAAGGCGATCTTTCAGCCATGCGAATTTAGATAGAGACAGTGTTTAGTCTCAGAAGGCAGAATGGTAGCCTTATGCAATGCAGAAAATGCAGATGGAGACGGCGTTTAATCTCGAAAAGCAAAATGGTAGCCTTATGCAAGAAATAAAGCAGCAAAAGGTAACAGAGCTTTCTTAGCTGATAGTAGGTTGCGATATTGTGACTGCTAGGGACATTGTGTCACACGGAAAATCACCGGTGTGCATGGATAGCAAATGTTGGTAAGTGCAATAATTCTGAGAATTGTATTCCTGAACAGTATTTGTCTTGTGAGTGTATAGCATGTCTGATGCTTTCGTAATCTAAGTGTCTGCATCCAAAGAAAAACCGTGAGTTTTGTAAAGGGGGGGCGGTTAGTTCGTATCCTTGCTAGCTCTGCTTGATCTGCTCGGCTTTGATCTGGTGATACTGTATGTATCATTGGGGTAGCGTTGCTAAATGGGGCAATTTCAGTAATAAATATGCATAATTTTGTAAAATATGACATAAGTATATAATTAAGAAACAACTTTTAGATGAACCGACGACTATGACGTGGTTCGAGACATTGCAACCTCTCTTGCTACGGAATTTTGAGGGTCATCCTCAAAATTCTTCCCCAGTTTAATGGGTTGATATTTCTAACTGTTGCATGCGATGATTGGCTAAAAGCACTTCAGAATTTTAAGGGTCCTTCTTGAAATTCTGCCCCAGTTTCCAATTTGCGGGGGGGAAATGAAAATTTTATTGAATTGTGACCGAACCCATAGGGCTACCTACGTATCCCCTCTTAAACAGGAATCAGGTAAGGCGTAGTTCATTTTGCATCATATAGGAAAGCATAAAGATTACACATAGTAACGCTTGACTGCATCTGCGTTGATAGGCTTTGGCCAGACTTCTCCGTCCATTTCTGCGAGTATGAGGGCTCCTCCTGTTAGAACCCGGTGAATCATGTATTGACCCTGCTAGTTGGGAGAGAACTTCCCTTTGGCTTCATCTTGATGAGGAAAATTTTCTTTAATACCAGCTGCCCTGGTGTAAACTGTCTCAGCTTGACTCTTTTGCTAAAGGCTGTGGACATTCTGTTCTGATAGAGTTGACCATGGCAAATTGCATTCATTCTCTTTTCATCTATAAGGTCCAGCTGCTCATAACGACCTTTTACCTATTCTACATCGTCGAGCTCAGCTACTTGTATGATCCTTAGGGAAGGAATTTCTACTTCGACAGGAATGACTACCTCTGTACCATAACCAGCATATATGGGGTTGCCCCAGTCGATGTGTGTACTGTGGTGCGATATCCCAATAGAGCGAATAACAACTTCTCATGCCACTACTTATGCTTTTCTATCATTTTACTTAGTATCTTCTTGATATTCTTGTTGGTGGCCTCTACGGCGCCGTTCATCTGAGGTCTGTAGGCTGTAAAATTCTTGTGTCGAATCTTGAAGGTTTCACACATAGCTTTCATCAAGTCACTGTTGAGGTTGGAGCCATTATCAGTAATGATTGACTCTGGAATCCCGAATCGGCAAACGATGCGGTCGAGGACAAAGTCTGCCATGACTTTCTTGGTTACTGCTCTGAAAGATGCTACTTTGACCCATTTGGTAAAATAGTCGATTGCTACCAAGATAAATTTGTGTCCATTGGAAGCGACGGGCTCGATTGTTCCAATAAAATTCATCCCCCAAGCAGCGAACGGCCATGGTCAGCTTGTTGTTAAGCTCAATTGGGGGTACCTTTATTATGTATGCATGTATCTGGCAGCGATGGCATTTCTGGACATTGGATGCAGTCCGTCTCTATAGTCATCCAAAAGTAACCAGCTCGGAGTAACTTCTTTGCTAAGATAAAACCATTCATATGAGGACCACAGGTCCCAGCGTGAATTTCTTCTAGTATCCTGGATGCTTCCTTTGCATCGACACACCTTAATAGACCCAAATCAGGAGTCCTCCTATACATGATTCCTCTGTTGTGAAAGATATTATTGGACAACCTCCGAAGTGTGCATTTATAAGTAGGATTTGCAAGTTCTGGATATTCGCCTTTTTTCCAATATTCTTTGATATCATGAAACCAAGGTTTTCCATCTGCTTCTTCTTTAACATAGGCGCAATAAGCTGGCTGATCATGGATCTTTACTGGAATGGGATCAATGAAGTTTTTGTCTGGATGTTGTATCATGGATGATAGGGTAGCCAATGCATCGGGAACTCATTCTGGACTCTAGGAACATGTTGGAACTCCATCTTCGCAAACCTCTTTCTCAATTCCTGTACATGATGCAGATACGGGAGTATCTTGGAGTTCTTGGTTGCCCATTCTTCTCGTACCTGGTGTATAAGAAAGTATGAATCTCCAATCACTAGCAACTCTTGAATGTTCATGTCAACAGCCATCTTGAGCCCTAGGATGCAGGCTTTATACTCGGCCATGTTGTTGGTGCACAGGAATTTGAGTTTGGTGGACACCAGATAATGCTGACCGATTTCTGATACGAGGACTGCTCCTTTGCCAACACCCTTGAAGTTTGCTGCTCCGTCAAAAAACATTCTCCAACCGTCATAGGATTCTGCAATATCTTCTCTTATGAATGATACCTCTTCATCAGGAAAATACGTTTTCAGGGGTTCGTATTCTCCATCCACGGGGTTCTTAGCAAGGTGATCTGCTAGTGCCTGTCCCTTCATTGCCTTCTGAGTTATGTAGACAATGTCAAATTCACTCAACAAGATTTGCCACTTGGCTAGCTTTCCAGTGGGCATGGGCTTCTGAAAGTTGTACTTCAGAGGATCCATCCTTGATATGAGATATGTAGTATAGGCACAGAAGTAGTGCCTCAGCTTCTGAGCTACCCAAGTCAAAGCACAACAGTTGCATTCTAATAGAGAATATCGAGCCTCGTACGGGGTGAACTTCTTGCTGAGATAATAGATGGCCAGCTCTTTCCACCTCGTTTCGTCATGTTGCCCCAGAACGCAATCGAAAGCTCCATCCGATACTGCAAGGTAGAGTAATAAGGATCTACCTGGCTCAGGCAGGACTAAGACTGGTAGTGTTGACAGGTATTCCTTGATTCTGTCGAAGGCTTTTTGGCAGTCATCAGTCCATTTGGTAGCGGCGTCCTTCTTTAACATCTTAAAGATTGGCTCACAAATAACTGTAGAATGTGCTATGAACCGGCTGATATAGTTAAGTCTTCCCAAGAAACTCATTACGTCCTTCTTATTTTTTGGTGGTGGAAACTCTTAAATAGCTTTGAACTTTGATGGATCCACTTCTATTCCCCAGCGACTCACAATAAACCTAAGTAGTTTTCCGGTAAGAACCCCAAATGCACACTTTACGGGATTCAGTTTCAGGTTGTACCTTCGCAATCTATTGAAAAATTTCCTCAAATCTTTCATGTGATCAGTAGCCTTCTTGGACCTGATGATAACATCATCTAAGTACACCTCAATCTCCTTGTGTATCATATCATGGAAAATGGTGGTCATGGCCCTCATGTAGGTGGACCCTACATTCTTTAACCCAAACGGCATCATCTTGTAACAATACATTCCCCATGGCGTAATGAAAGTAGTTTTCCCAGCATCTTCTTCATCCATCTAGATCTGATGATACCCAACGAAACAATCTACAAATGACTGCAACTCATGTTTGGTGCAATTGTCAATCAGGATGTGTATATTTGGCAAAGGGAAGTCGTCTTTCGGACTGGCCCGGTTTAGATCCCGGTAGTCGACACAGACTCGGAATTTCCCGTCCTTCTTTGGTACTGGCATGATGTTGGCTAACCATGCCGGGTATTCTACTACCCTGAGAACCTTAGATTTGACCTGCTTGGTGACTTATTCCTTGATTTTCAGAATCATATCAGGCTTGAATTTTCTGAGCTTTTGCTTTATCGGAGGACATGTCGGATCTGTTGGAAATTTGTGAGCCACAATAGACATACTTAGGTCAGTCATATCATCATACGACCAGGCGAGTATGTCCTCATATTCTCTTACAAATTCTGTGTATTCCTTCTTTTCTGATGGCGATAAGTGGACGCTGATTCGTGTTTCTTTGACATTTTCTGCATCTCACAGGTTGACAATCTCAGTCTCGTCCAAGTTGGACTTAGGTTTATTCTCAAAATTCTCAACCTCCTTAACAATCTCTTCTGGTATGTCATCTCCCTCTGTATCTTTGTTCATTTGTTGCATTGTCCCGTTGCATGTCACAGTCATTGGTTCATCAAGATAAGTAAAAGTAATGATGTGTAAGTAAAGTAATGAGAGAAAAATAATAATGAGTGTCGATTCATAAGAAAAGTCAAAATGTTTTGATAAATTGCATAATTATTTTGAACATTAGAGATCTTATTGCAGGAATTGAAAACATGCAAGGAATAAAAATCTTTTAGTAAATAAAACAGTGCTTGTTTTAGCCTTGCTACCCCGAGGCTCGTCGGGCTCTGGACGTCCTGATGGGCCAGTTATTGAGGCGTGCCCCTCTGCTTACATCCTGTATGGAAGAGCCTTCCTCCCCCTCCTCCTCGAGAACAATGCAACAGTCCATATCATTCTCTTCTAGGAATAAGTTCTTCACCGCTGCCAGTGCTTCCTCTTCTTCTGACCCATAGATAACATCGACCAGTTGGAAAGTCTGTTTTAAATGTGGTATTGGCTGCTCTAGTGGATAGTAAGGACCGCGCCATGGTGGCGACCAGTTGTTGAATTCTTCCCAAGTGTACTTGTCTCCCAGACCAAAAGTGGTGCCGTGTTTCTTAAGTTTTATGGGCTTAGCGATTCCTTGGAGATTCTTTCCAAGTTCTATGCCAGGTTCATACAGTATACTCTCGATCTTGTTATCCCACCATTTGTCTTTGTCAACAGCATTTACCCATTCGATGTGATGGTAAGTCTCTCCACCTAGCTTCCTTCTTCCCTCGATTGACGGAATGGTCTGGCAACTGTAAATAGGGTTGCTACCATCGCCGTGAGTAATCACCTCCTGGTGATTACAGTCAAATTTTACTGCCTGAGGCAGTGCTAATTCTACGGCCCCAGCAGCATGATCCATGGCCATCCCAATAGCAAATTGTAAGATACTGGCACGTCTATCACTTGGAAATCAACATCGAACCAAGTTGGCCCCATTTGTAAACACAAACTAATTTCCCCAATAGTGGACCTTTGGGAACCATCGAAGGCTTTCACATTTATGGCTCCATCGTTTAACTCATGCAGTCCCTTGCCCAACTTCTTGAATGTTACTGGCAGATAAATGTTGAGACTAGAACCCCCGTCGATCAAGATCCTGGTGATAAAGTAGTCCTCGCATTCCACAGTGATGTGCAGTGCTTTGTTGTGACCCAGCCCTTCAAGTGGTAGCTCATCCTCATAAAAAGTAATTTTATGACTTTCCAATATTTGTCCTACCATGTTGGTCATTTCCCTGCCAGTGATGTTTCTTGGCGCGTACTCTTCACTCAGCACCCTCAACAGAGCAATCTTGTGTGCCTCAGAATTTTGTAGCAAAGCAAGGATGGAAATTTGCGCCAGTGTTTTTTTCAACTGGTCAATGACCGAGTATTCCTTGGCCTATATCTTTTTCCAAAGATCGCCTGGACCTATCTCAATGATGGGTGACTGGTAAGAGGCCTCCTTTCCTGACTCAGGTAGGTGTTCCAGGGTATAGACCCTACCAGTTCTCGTCATACCCTGTGTTGTAACAGTTTCCTCGAACCTAACCTTGCCTTTCCTCCTTGCCTCGGCTGTGTAGTCCCATGGTATAGCCTTTATATGTAATGGTGTCATGGTCGACATCGCCATTGGGATCGGCGTGGGTATCTTCACTCCGAACGGAGCGTGTACCTTGGGTGGCAAAACTGCAACTTCGAATGGTGTAGGTACATTTGCTGGAGACATGAATTCGACCTCAATTAGCGCTGGTATCTTTGCAGATGGTGTTGTTTCAAACTCAAGTAGCACGTATATATTTACCTCAATGTCCCCTGAGGATACATCTGGACTACAATCGGATTAAGATTAACTATTAGTTTTTTTGGATCATCACCCTCTGCAATCAACTCGATTGATCCCTCGGGATCCCAATCTTCCTCTATTTCAATCTTGTGAACACCTCCACCCTTGTGGTCCGGCAAAGGATTATTGCGGACATTCGGAGCGGGTTCCTTCGCCACAATAATCTTATTGTCAATCAAAGCCCGGATCTTATCCTTCAAAGAACGACATTCGTCGATGGTGTGTCCTTTCATGCCGGAATGGTATGCATAGGATTTGTTTGGGTTAACCCACTGAGAGGGGTTCTCAGGGGTTGCAGCAGGGATGGCGGTAACATAACCAACAGCTTGGAGTCTCTCGTACAACTGGTCAATAGGTTCATCAATTGTTGTGTATTGTTTAGGAGGTCTGCAGTCAAAATTTGGTCAAGTTCTAGGGAAGTTTTGCCGTGCGGGAGGTGATTGGTAGTGGGATGGTTGAGTACTGTAGGCTTGTTAAACATGTGCGAGTTGGGAATATCTGGGTGAAGTAGGCTGATATGTGGGAGGCAGATGTGATTGATAAGTAGGTGGTGGAGTTTGGGAGGAGGGTGAGGGTGCTTGGTAGTTCGGAGTAAGCTGATATGTGAGTGGAGGAGTTGGGTAACTTTGGTATTTGAGTGGAGATTTGGTTCTCTGTGTAACCATTACGGCTCCTACGTCCCTTTTCTTGGACACACCACCAGACTGTAAGGCCTTATTGGTAGCTTGCAAGGCCTCGAAGTTCGTAACCATACCACTTTTGATGCTTTCTTCGATCCTTTCACCCAGCTTGATAATGTCAGAAAATTTATGGCTCTCAATTAACCTTAGCCTTTCATAATATTGCGGGTCCTAATCCCGGATAAAGAATTTGTTCATTTTGTTCCTCCTCTAAGGCAGGTTTGACCTTAGCAGCTTCAGACCTCTAGCGAGTAGCATACTCAGGAAATGTTTCTGTGGGTTTCTTCTTTAGATTCTTAATGTAGAACACATCCGGCGCATTCTCCGTGTTGAACTTGAACTTGTCCATAAAGTCGGATGCCATGCCTACCCAGCTCGACCCATTTCTTTGGATCTTGGCTAATATACCAGGACAAAGTATCTCCTTTCAGGCTCCTCATGAAAAGTATCATGCGGATTCTCTCGTCTTTCCCTACTCATACCATCTTGTCACAGTACGTTCTTAGATGGACCCTTGGATCGCCTGTACCATCAAACATTTCGAACTTCGGAGGTTTGTACCCCTCGGGCAGTTCGACATCGGGCTGTATGCAAAGATTTTCATAGTTCATCCCCTCAATCCCCTTGCTTCCTTCAATGTATTGAATCCGGCTAGTCTTTTTTTTAAGTTCCTCAGCCAGGTTCCTGATGAGCGAGTCTTTATCATCAAACTCAGGTGTGTTTGAGATGGGTTGGGTGGAATGTGGCATAGTCCACATGGACGGGGGTGTTATGGTGGGTTTGGAAGTGGTCATTTGTGGAGTTTTGGGGTTCTAGGATGAGCAGCGGGGTTTTGTTTGAGGTATAGCAGGTGTTGCAGTGGTGGTGAGGAGCGGGATGATTTTGTTACTTTGGGATGTTCTGTAGAGTTGTAGGGTTCTGAGCGTTTGGGAAATTGATATCTGAAGTGGTGAGGGATAATGAAAAATTTGCCAGATTCCGGACTTGATCAAGTTCTTCTTGAAATTTTAGCAGTTTTTGTTAAAGTTGGGATGCATTTTCCTTAGGGACCAGAGTACCATGACCATGAGTAACCTCTATCCGTTTAGTTGTTCAAATCTTCCATCTTCCCTTTGTTCTTGTTTTTGATAGGACTAAGAGGAGGAGTGGGTGGAGGGCCCCAGGATCTTGTGGAATAAGATGATGTTTCCAGAGTGCACGAACTAACCTTCGGAGAGGGGAATAATAAAAACAAAGACAAAAATAAACCCAAAAGATAACCAAGTTAGTGAGTATTATAATAGGGGTTGCAATATTTAAACACATAGTGCAAGAATGTAAATTGTGTCCTAATTTGGGGACCTCTTTGTGCCCCAGGTGGGCCTAGCGACAAATTGATTTGGAGAACTTAGAATGCTAAATGCCTCATTTTATTGATAAAATGTAGACGAACCCCAAATCAACACTAAATAATAGGAAATAAAAATCACTAATGGGCATTGGCCTTATTACATTTCATAAAAAGAAAAACTCCTATCTACTTGGTCCCAGAAGGACCTTCCCCAAATTCGGCATCCTTGGCTCCGTCGAACAGCTTTCCCAACTCGCGAAGTCCCAACAACAGGTAGGCTCTAGCTAGATGTCCGCCCTTGTTCCCTTCAGCATTTTGGCAGTCTTTGACCCTCTTGAGAAACTTTCTTTCCAATTCCACTATGCCTCGCTCCAAGTATCCCAATCGCTTGTTGGCACTAACAGCCATGCCCTTCCATTCCTCAATCAATTTCTGGTTGGCTTCTTGTATCTCACAGTGCTCGCCTTTGCAACCTGGATCCTCTTGCACAGTTGGTTATACTTGACATGTACCTTAGCCCTTTCATCTTTGATATTGTGGCCCCTAGCAAACCCTGGTTGGCCCAAACCATCATGATTATCTTCCAACCAGCCTGAATAGTAGGGAGCACAACCAGTATGGTATCTGTCTGGCTCGATGGTATCTCTCCCCATAACGATCTTGTAGTGCCACATATGCTGAGCTTGGCACTTATAATGACTATCATCAGCCTGGAAGTCAGCCCGGAAATGACTCATCTTGTCGACCCTGGGTATAACCTACTTCCTACCAGCTTGACTCATAACCCGGAGAGATACGTAAGGGTATGTTCCTCTCAGACCGATCAATATCAAAAATTGTGCATCCCTGGATCGGACGATGAATTCCTCGGTCAGAAACCACTCGAACATCCATTGTACCTAACCCTTGGTTAGATTATCAAACAGCTCTACCCATCCCTTGGCGTCTTCCGGTTGAGCGAACATGTTGGGCATATAATTCATTCGCCTCGGATGATAGAAGGCTATATGATCATCCCAGTCCCTTCTCTGAATCTCTTGTCGGAATTCACCCCTTTGGAGATGCTCCATGACCTAGAGCTGAAGCAGCAAATTGTAGCCTTCGAAGTGTTTGGCTCCCTATTGACACTTCTCTAAAGCTGGTATATTTCCGCAATGATCATGGGCACAATGCTGAATGGTTGCCCGCTAATTCCATCCATTAAGGTCTTAGTTACCATAGCAAGTCTCGTGTGGATTCTTGCTTTCTTCATTGGAAACAGGATCAATCCCAGGAAACAAAACATAAATACAAAGACCCTTCGGTGAATATGCCCTAATGATGTGATGGAGAACTCGTCAGAATAGGTACGGTAGGATTTGCTGTGACCGTACCTCTCATACAAATAGTCAAAAGGGATATATGATTCTTTCAGACATGTCAATTCTCGATTCTTCTTCAGACCCATAATTTTGAGGAAACCCCTACCCTTGCGGTTCTCAGGTATTAACAGGCCCGAAGTTTCCCATGCTATACCGGCCAATCCTCCTATCTCTTCAAGAAAGGCTGTCATTTCAATGTCCCCGAATCGGAATACGGACCTCTCACAATCCCAGAATAGAGCAGCAGCTTCAATAATCTTATTGTTGGGTTGGATTTCCAGGAGAGAAGGTAGTTTTCCCAAATATTTTCGGACAAGAGTTTGATCACTAGAGTGAAGATCCTCCTACCAGCTTAGCAATTTTAGGTGGATGATGGTGACCATGCCGAATCTGGGGACTTCGTGCCTCATATTTCTGCAAGACAAATAAGGTTAGGCCATTACCCTCACCACACTCGGCTATTTAATATCAACAATTGGCATAAAGAATTTAGTTCTCCAAATAAATACACAGAACGTGGTGACGTCGGTTTGGGTTTAGGGAAACCCAGTGGACTTTGGACAAGGCTATCTTAAAGAGTAATTATGCGGACAACATAACTAACTCGGCTAGGTTTGACCATGATGCATGCATAGTTTAAACAGAGTAAGGTTTCTATGGGGTTTTAGACTGGTACTCTTGAGCGGACAATTCAAGGGGGAAAGGCACGGAACTGTCAACTACACCGTTGATTAACTGGTTTTACCACAAATACGCCTTTTCCGAATTTAGGGGTGATAATATCGGAAGAGTGCAACCACTCATTATAAGCGTTGCTATGGGATTTGTTTGGCACGAGTGGAATATGATGTTGAGCATGATTATGCAATAATTAAAAACATGTTGTCACGTATTTGCACGTTTAAGAAAGTAGTAAATACAACAGCTTCATAATTTTAAAGCAGTAGTAAAGGAAAGAAACAAAAAGACAAGTCAGTTTTGCAATTGAAAGGGGAATTGAATGCTTAAAGGAATTAAACAAGTAATTGCACATAAATTCACAATAATAGTCTGAAATGGTAAAAGCCTAAAAGTCCCCAGTAGAGTCGCCATGCTATCGCTCCCCCTTTTTCTAACGAAATTGGATTTATGACATTTCGAAGGACAACTCGTTCCTTTTGGGAACTGGGTTTTTGCATTTGAAAAGTCGCCACCTAATGATTAAGGTGCATTAGGACACCAATAGAGATTCAATTCTAAGTTTGTTTAGGTAACCTGAGATTGGGTAATGGCTTGAAATTATCCCAAGGGGAAGGTGTTAGGCACCCCTCAGGATCCACTAATTTGGTTCCCGGCCAGACAGTTATTGTGAATTTAGGGTGCAATTAAGATATAAGTAGATAAGGCTCAAATAAGAGGGGATTTCAATGCACAATAGTTTGAAAGTAAACAATGTTTGAAAGAGCAATTAAAAGAGCTGATTTTAAATAAGGAGTTACAATGCTTAAAAAAAGAAGGGGGAAATAAAGAAAGGGGGTCCTACGTTTACAAAAAATATGGATCACGTCAATGCAATACCCGGTAATCACTCCTCAAAAGAGGGGTTACACATGGCATTAGTGCACGGGTCATCATATCCATATTTACCTTTCCCACCCCGTTAAGGTATTATAGCGCGGATTGGTCTCGATTACTATTGCATGCTATTAGCCGTCCCATTCATATCAGTCCCGGAGGCACTTAGGACTACTATTCCTAAAGGGAGGGGATATTAGGCTGATTGGTTTCAAAGGATAAAAATCTAAGGCGACATACAAAAAATGATAATATGGCATATAAAGGGGAAGCATGTAAATAGACTAAAGACTCATGTAAATTTCCTTTAAAAAAAAAAGCACATAACTAGCATGACTTTCACATACTTTTTAGGTCTGATTTAAAGCACATAAAGACGAGGGAAGTTAATTGTTAACGCAGATTAGTTTATCTCATAACTCATATAAGAAGTCTGAATCAGGCCTACCTGTTGGTTGTAACAACTAACAAAGGCGGATTCAATTTAGTTATTACTCTAAATCTTTCCTAAGTGTTTAGACGGGGGTCCTAAAGGCATGATATCTACTTAATTCAGAAAGTGGTGAAACAGTGATAACTCAAAATGTACTGCTTGAAATCCTATAGGCATGATTGCTAAACCTTTTTGAAACTAAGGGAACTATTAAACAGAGGTTCAGAATAAACGAATTTAAAATTAGGCTAGTTCCAAATTCTGTAGATGATAGTATCTACTATTGCTGACTCTAGTCCACATGGACATGATATCTAACATTGAATGTGAATGGAACGACTCAAATTTATTTAAGAACCCCTATAGGCATGATTTCTATGTGTTACTGATTTCAGCATGCTACTGGGTTATAACCAATTGGGCCCTAAAAACATGATATCTAAACGGTAACAAATGTGCAGAATTTTAGACAATCCCTATAGGAAGGTTATCTAGATGTGATGTTGAATAAGTAAGTCTTATAGACATGGTTTCTAAGTGCGATTTGAACAAGTAGAGAATACAGTCCTATAGGCATATTATCTACCCTTGAGCATGCATAATTTACCAACCCTTTTTTCACTAGCCAGCCCTAAATGTTCATTACAAATTATTACAAACCAGGAATAATGAATTAAATCAGAAAAAGTACAAAGAAAAGTTAAAACCAGAGGAAGCCTGATTCATGACTTCCTCTCTCAGTTATGAGATAAACCAACTCAAAATACCATTGATCCAAAGCCTTTCTCAGGCTCGAGTGTGTCAGAGTTCCCTAAGGGCCTCAATAGGACCTCGGGCAGTGCTCACAACCAAGTTACATAAACAAAATAGGGACAAGTGCAGTGTGGAAATGTCAGCCCTCATGTGTCCAAGTTTAGAGGGAGCTCATGGGTCCCAAGGCAAGGCTCACTTGAGGGGAGCAGAACGTACGTCTAAGAAAAGAGTGAAAAGTACAAAAACTGAGTTCTAAGAACTGAGGGAATAAAGGAGAGGGAAGGGGTGAGGGGAGTCAGCCATTAACACTTCAAAGAATTGATAACTTCACATAAAGGGGCAGGGGATTGGGCAGCGGATTGGGAATCCATTGCAAGGGGGCCTATATTCTTAGGCATGGGTTAATTTTTGGCATGCACAGCAATAGGGAGTGATGTCATGCTTGTAAATCAACCAGAACACACAACATATAAGGGTAACAAGGAGGTTATGATCTTAGGAGGATCAAGTTTGGGTCACGCTCAACAATATTCAATGTTGTCATGCCCCAAACTAACCACAAGTATTAATCACATTGGGGTAGGGATTTGGGATTCATAATACATTGATTCAGAACAGGAGAAAGGAAATTACAGCATGCTAAATAATGGTACTGAATTAAATACAAGCAGTAGGCAGATAAGAATGCAAAATTAGTAAGTAAGCATCGTGTTGTTGGTGCTGAAAAACTTAATTAGAACATACCAGTCAAAGAAGCAAAGTGCAATAAAGAAAAGTAACATGACTTCGAAATATAGCCTTGGCTTTCAGCCAGCTAAACATGCAGTAGCATAAGTAGTAATAAAGTAAGAGAGAGTGTTTGAGTGTAAGTGTGAGTTCAGAACTAAAAGTGTTTGTGTTTTTGAAAGAGAACAAGTAACGAGTATTTATAGTTTTTTGAAAATGAGTAAGAAAGAGGTAATAAACTACAAACATGGAAACAATCACGATTCAGAATCAATTATACAAGTGATTGCCCTTAATTAAGGGGTCACTTGCTTGACAGGCAGTGACAGGTTCGAAATAAGGGAAGTAGTCAATTAAAAAGCAGGCTGAAAGTTTCCATAAAAGAAGTAGTAAAATAACAAGTAAGAAATTCGAGTCTAGGTACAGAGATACTCTAATTTTGGAAAGGATTCAGTAAGGCAAAATAGGAAAAAAAT
This sequence comes from Nicotiana tabacum, assembly GCF_000715075.1. Classification (NCBI taxonomy): domain Eukaryota; kingdom Viridiplantae; phylum Streptophyta; class Magnoliopsida; order Solanales; family Solanaceae; genus Nicotiana; species Nicotiana tabacum. Next base: position 46,313,542 of record NC_134089.1, on the reverse strand, counting down.
CAATTAAATTTAATAGGCGAGTGAAATTAGAATCTCACAAAGGAAAAGTTTAAACTTAGTCACAAGTTTGAAAATTAGTCAAAGAAGGAGACTCAGCCTATAAATAGGGTGCATAAACGTTATAAATGCGAGGCTAGGCCTATTGGCAAGAAGAAATAGCACGCAACAGTAGCACAAAAATTCAGTAGATAGCAACATTCGAAGCATGACAATCCAGTAGGTCAAGTAGTGAAGAAAACATAGATTATCAAAAGCATGCGAAGGTCTCACAGTAGCAGGTGAGGAAAATCCCTTAGGGTTTCAAGAATATTTGAGTTTTAGAGAAGATAGAAACCCAACAATTAGAATAATCACACAAAGGGAGCAAAAGATTTCGAAATAAAGAACTTCAAATCGAGTCATGCACTTAAACGAACAGTCTCAGGCCCAAAACCCTAGGATTTTCAACAATATGAGAGTATTAAAAGAGAATAAGCAAACAAATTGGACAAAGGTCAGGCAAACAAACATTTGTTTAGTAAACAGTTAAAAGAAATTAGGGGTTTTAACGTGCAAACTCAGATAGAAGAAAGATATAAGCAAACATAGCCAAACATGTCAAAGAATCAGAGAAACATTTTGAAATAACTTATTAGAAACCCTAATCAGAAAGATAAGGGGTTTTGAAAGAAGAGTTTTAAAAGAAAATTTGAGAAAAACACTTAGAAGTTCAGAGCAAACATAAATCTGAAACAGATCTAAAAAGAAATCGAAGGAACCTTAAAGGCTAAGGTTTCAGAAAAATCCAAAGTGGTGAGAAAGGATTTGAAAACTAACGATCTAAGCAGGAGAGCCAAGAGTCTGACTCGAATAGCCATGGATGGCAGGAGAAAAAGTCGGAGACGACCGGAGAACAGTCATCAACTACAATTGGACAAGCCTGGACCAAACTCCTTCGAGATCTAGCCTCGATATCATAATAATCGAGCACGTAGAAGCCATGGGAAGTGGATATAGGTCTCCGATGACTTTGGGAACCATATATTTATGGAGGTATTAGGGTTGTAGTTAATGGCGGCAGCTAGGGTTCCATAGGATTTGAGAGAGAGTTGAGAGAGAAGGGGATTCAGAGGCAGCGAAATTTGGAAATGAGGCTAGGGTTAGGGGTTGTTTGAATTAAAAAGGCAAGGATGGTTGTTGGTCGTTAATCTGAATGATCAACGGCCTGGATCAAAATGGCCGAATGGGCGGGTTATGAAGATGGGTTTGGGTTGGATTAAATCGAAATTGGGTCGGGGGTTCAAATGGTTTTAATTGAGTTCAATTTGGGTCAGAATTGGGCTATAATCGAAATGAAATTGGGTTAACATTTAAATAGTCAATTTTCCCTATTTAATTTACAAAAAATAATAAATTAATTTTTGGAAATAAATTAAAGGTACAAAAATAATTTATAGCACATAATTAACAATTTAAAAATACCAAACCTAATTTTATGAACATAAATGTAATTAATCTTAAAAGAGACTAATGTTGTAATTATATACAATTTAACTTTAAAAATATTAAAGGACTTTGTAAAAATATGAAAAAATTATATTACCTATATTTTAGCATAAATATGATAATCCAATAAATGAATCAACAAAATGATAATTTTGGGAATAATTATTAGGTTTTGATAGATAAAATAGGGCAATAAATCGATTTAAAAATCTTTAAAAATTAAGAAATAATAATAAAACATTTAGACATACCTATATATGCATAAATATACTATTTTGAAAGTATTTTGCATGTTAAAATATACAGGGAAAAATTGGGTATCAACAACTACCCCTCTTTAAACGGGAAGGATGAAAGAGTTATCGGGTAAAGATATGATGACCAATTTTGACCGAACGAAACGGTTCGAGCTGCCTACATATCCCTAGTCTTACAAGAATCAGGCCATATGTAGTTCCACATCTGTGGGCGGAGTATACCGATGGAGACTTTTCAAGAACGGACGCAATATCTAGGGTCGGGTGTGTGGTAGGTTTGTACAAATGTTTAGGTTTGATATGGCTGCGGGAACTGGAGCACAACCGCTCCTGTCGAGATGGCTATTGCTTGCCGGCTTACCTGCGAATAAGCAATACAAGCATATATTGTGCATAAATTTAAACATGATGCAATTTCTCATCGGACCATGAGGATTGTCTTCGGACGGTTAGAATGACGTACTTAAACCATGATATACTAGGCCATGAAGCGTGTAATAAAGGATTTGTGGGCCATGAAATGATGCTCTCGGGCAATGAGGATGATGTCTCTGAACCATGATGCCTTTGAAAAATGATATGCAAAAGATTAAAAGGGGTCCTCAGACCATGACACGGCGTTCTCGGGCTATGAAAATGGTGCCTCTGAACAATGACACCTTCGGATAATTTGGCGATCTTTCAGACCATGAGATGTAGTAGGTGGCAATCTTTCAGCCATGCAAATGTAGAGGTGGCGATCTTTCAGCCATGTAAATGTAGAGGTGGCGATCTTTCAGCCCATGCAAATGAAGAGGTGGCGATCTTTCAGCCATGCAAATGTAGAGGTGGCGATCTTTCAGCCATGCAAATGTAGAGGTGGCGATCTTTCAGCCATGCAGAAGGAAGAGGTGGCGATCTTTTAGCCATGTAAATGAAGAGGTGACGATCTTTTAGCCATGCAAATGAAGAGGTGGCGATCTTTCAGCCATGCAAATGGAGAGGTGGTGATCTTTCATCCATGCAGAATGAAGAGGTGGCAATCTTTCATCCATGCAGAATGAATAGGTTGCGATCTTTCAGCCATGCAGAATGAAGATGTGGCGATATTTCAGCCATGCAAATGTAGAGGTGGCGATCTTTCAACCATGCAAAATGAAGATAAGGAGGCGATCTTTCAGCCATGCAAATGTAGATGGAGACAGTGTTTAGTCTCGGAAGGCAGAATGGTAGCCTTATGCAAGAATAAAGCAGCAAACGGTAACGGAGCTTTCTTTGCTGATAGTAGGTTGCAATATTGTGACTGCTGGGGACATTGTGCCACACGGAATATCACCGGCGTGCGTGAATAGTAAATGTTGGTAAGTGCAATAATTCTGAGAATTGTATTCTTGAACAGTGTTTGCCTTGTGAGTGTATAGCATTTCTGATGCTTTCGTAATCTAAGTGTCTGCATCAAAAGAAAAACCGTGAGTTTTGTAAAGGGGGGAGGTTAGTTCGTATCCTTGCTAGCTATGCTTGATCTGCTCTGCTTTGATCAGGTGATACTGTATATATCATTGGTGTGGCATTGCTAAACAGGGCAATTTCAGTAATAAACATGCATGATTTTGTAAAATATGATGTAAGTATATAATTAAGAAACAACTTTTAGATGAATCGACGACTGTGACGTGGTTCAAGATATTGCAACCTCTTTTGCTACGGAATTTTGAGGGTCCTCCTCAAAATTCTGCCCCAGTTTAATGGGTTGATGTTTCTGACTGTTGCTTGCGATGATTGGCTGAAATCACTTCGGAATTTTGAGGGTCCTTCTCAAAATTCTGCCCCAGTTTCCAATTGCGGGGGGAAATGAAAATTTTATTGAATTGTGACCGAACCCATAGGGCTACCTACGTATCCCCTCTTAAACGGGAATAAGGTCAGGCGTAGTTCAATTTACATTATATAGGAAAGCATAAAGATTACACATAGTAACTCTTAACTGCATCTGAGTTGATAGGCTGTCACGACCCGAATCTCTGCGAGTATGAGGGCTCCTCCTGTCAGAACCCGGTGAACAATGTACTGACCTTGCCAGTTGAGAGAGAACTTCCCTTTGGCTTCATCTTGATGAGGAAAAATTTTCTTTAACACCAGCTGCCCTGGTGTGAACTGTCTCGGCTTGACTCTTGTGCTGAAGGCTCTGGATTCTGTTCTGATAGAGTTGACCATGGCAAACTGCGTTCATTCTCTTTTCGTCTATAAGGGCCAGCTGCTCATAATGACCTTTTACCCATTCTGCGTCGTCGAGCTCAGCTTCTTGTATGATCCTTATGGAAGGAATTTCTACTTCGGCAGGAATGACTGCCTCTGTACCATAAATCAGCATATAGGGGGTTTCCCCAATTGATGTGCGGACTGTGGTGTGATATCCCAATAGAGCGAATGACAACTTCTCATGCCACTGCTTATGCTTTTCTATTATTTTCCTTAGTATCTTCTTGATATTCTTGTTGGCGGCCTCTACGACCCCGTTCATCTGAGGTCTATAGGCTATAGAATTCTTGTGTCGGATCTTGAAGGTTTCACACATAGCTTTCATCAAGTCACTATTGAGATTGGAGTCATTATCAGTAATGATTGACTCTGGAATCCCAAATCGGCAAATGATGCGGTCGCGGACAAAGTCTACCACGACTTTCTTGGTTACTGCTCTGAAAGATGCTGCTTCGACCCATTTGGTAAAATAGTCGATTGCTACCAAGATAAATTTGTGTCCATTAGAAGCGACGGGCTCGATTGGTCCGATAACATCCATCCCACAAGCGGCGAACGGCCATGGTAAGCTTGTTGTTAAGCTCAGTTTGAGGTACCTTTCTTATGTTTGCATGTATCTGGCAGCGATGGCATTTCTGGACATATTGGATGCAGTCTGTCTCTATAGTTATCCAAAAGTAACCAACTCGGAGTATCTTCTTTGCTAAGACAAAACCATTCATATTCGGACCACAGATCCCAGCGTGAATTTCTTCTAGTAGCCTAGATGCTTCCTTTGTGTCGACACACCTTAATAGACCCAAATCAGGAGTCCTCCTAGATAGGATTCCTCCGCTGTGAAAGAAATTATTGGACAACCTCCGAAGTGTACGTTTCTGAGTAGGATTTACAAGTTCTGGGTATTCGCCTTTTGCCCAATATTCTTTGATATCATGAAACCAAGGTTTTACATCTACTTTTTCTTTAACATGGGCGCAATAAGCTGGTAGATCATGGATCTTTACTGGAATGGGATCAATGAAGTTTTTGTCTGGATGTTTTATCATGGATGATAGGGTAGCCAATGAATCTGGGAACTCATTCTCGACTCTGGGAACATGTTGGAACTCTGTCTTCGCGAACCTCTTTCTCAATTCCTGTACATGATGTAGATACGGGAGTATCCTGGAGTTCTTGATTGCCCATTCTTCTCGTACCTGGTGAATAATCAAGTCTGAATCTCCAATCACTAGCAACTCGTGAATGTTCATATCAATAGCCATCTTGAGCCCTAGGATGCAGGCTTCATACTCGGCCATGTTGTTGGTGCATGGGAATCTGAGTTTGGCAGACAGCGGATAATGCTGATCGGTTTCCGATACGAGGACTGCTCCTTTACCAACTCCCTTGAAGTTTGCTGCTCTGTCGAAAAACATTCTCCAACCATCATAGGATTCTGCAATATCATCTCCTATGAATGATACCTCTTCATCAGGAAAATACATTTTCAGGGGTTCGTATTCTCCATCCACGGTGTTCTCAGCAAGGTGATCTGCTAGTGCATGTCCCTTCATTGCCTTCTGAGTTACGTAGACAATGTCAAATTCACTCAACAAGATTTGCCACTTGGCTAGCTTTCCAGTGGGCATGGGCTTCCGAAAGATGTACTTCAGAAGATCCATCCTTGATATGAGATATGTAGTATAGGCACAGAAGTAGTGCCTCAGCTTCTGAGCTACCCAAGTCAAAGCACAACAGTTGCATTCTAATAGAGAATATCGAGCCTCGTACGGGGTGAACTTCTTGCTGAGATAATAGATGGCCTCCTCCTTCCTCCTCGTTTCGTCATGCTACCCCAGAACGCAACCGAAAGCTCCATTCGATACTGTAAGGTAGAGTAATAAGGGTCTACCTAGCTCAGGCAGGACTAAGACTGGTGGTGTTGACAGGTAATCCTTGATTCTGTCGAAGGCTTTTTGGCAGTCATCAGTCCATTTGGTAGCGGCATCCTTCTTTAAGATCTTAAATATTGGCTCACAAATAACTGTAGACTGTGCTATGAACCGGCTGGTATAGTTAAGTCTTCTCAAGAAACTCATTACGTCCTTCTTGTTTTTTGGCGGTGGCAACTCTTTTATAGCTTTGACCTTTGATGGATCCAGTTCTATTCCCCGACGACTCACAATATACCTAAGTAGTTTTCGGCAGGAACCCCAAATGCACACTTTGCGGGATTCAGTTTTAGGTTGTACCTTCGCAATATATTGAAAAACTTCCTCAAATCTTTCATGTGATCAGTAGCCTTCTTGGACTTGATGATAACATCATCTATGTACACCTCAATCTCCTTGTGTATCATATCGTAGAAAATGGTGGTCATGGCCCTCATGTAGGTGGCCCCTGCATTCTTTAACCCAAACGGCATCATCTTGTAACAATACATTCCCCACAGCGTAATGAAAGTCATTTTCTTAGCATCTTCTTCATCCATATAGATATGATGATACCCAACGAAACAATCTACAAATGACTGCAACTCATGCTTGGCACAATTGTCAACCAGGATGTGTATATTTGGCAAAGGGAAGTCCTCTTTCGGACTAGCCCGGTTGAGATCCCATTAGTTGACAATGACTAGGACCTTCCCGTCCTTCTTTGGTAATGTCATGATGTTGGCTAACCATGCTGGGTATTCTACTACCCTGAGAACCTTAGATTTGACCTGCTTGGTGACTTCTTCCTTGATTTTCAGACTCATATCAGGCTTGAATTTTTTGAGCTTTTGCTTTATCGGCGGACATGTCGGATCGGTTGGCAATTTGTGAGCCACAATAGACGTACTCAGGTCAGTCATATCATCATACGACCAGGCGAATATGTCCTCATATTCTCTTAGAAATTTTGTGTATTCCTTCTTTTCTGATGGCAAAAAGTGGATGTTGATTCGTGTTTCTTTGACGTTTTCTGCATCTCCCAGGTTGACAATCTCAGTCTCTTCTAGGTTGGACTTAGGTCTATTCTCAAAATTCTCAACCTCCTTAACAATCTCTTCTGGCATGTCATCTTCCTCTGAATCTATGTCTGTTTGTTGTGTTGTCTCGTTACATGTCACAGTCATTGGTTCATCAGGATAAGTAATAGTAATGATGTGTAAGTAAAGTAATGAGAGAAAAATGATAATGAGTGTCGATTCATAAGAAAAGTCAAAATGTTTTGATAAATTGCATAATTATTTTGAACATTGGAGATCTTATTGCAGGAATTGAAAACATGAGAGGAATAAAAATCTTTTAGTAAATAAGATAGTGCTTGTTTTAGCCTTGCTACCCCGAGGCTCATCGGGCTCTGGACATCCTGATGGTCTAGTTATTGAGGCGTGCCCCTCTGCTTACAGCATGTATGGAAGGGCCTTCCTCCCCCTTCTCCTCGAGAACAATACAACAGTCAATGTCATTCTCTTATAGGAATAAGTTCTTCATCGCTACCAGTGCTTCCTCTTATTCTGACCCATAGATAACATCGGCCGGTTGGAAAGTCTGCTTTAAATGTGGTACTGGCTGATCTAGCGGATAGTAAGGATCACGCCATGGTGGCGACCAGTTGTTGAATTCTTCCCAAGTGTACTTGTATCCCAGACCGAAAGTGGTGCCATGTTTTTTGAGTTTTATGGGCTTAGCGATTCCTTGGATATTCTTTCCGAGTCCTTTGCCAGGTTCGTACCCACTCCAAAAGTATACTCTCGATCTTGTTATCCCACCATTTGTCTTTGTCAACAGCATTTACCCGTCCAATGTGATGGTAAGTCTCTCCACCTAGCTTCCTTCTTCCCTCGATTGACGGAATGGTCTGGCGACTGTATATAAGGTTGCTATCGTCGCCGTGAGTGATCACCTCCTGGTGATTCCATTCAAATTTTACTGCCTGATGCAGTGCTAATGCTACGGCCCTAGCAGCATGAATCCATAACCATCCCAACCGCAGATTGTAAGATGCTGGCACATCTATCACTTGGAAGTCAACATCGAACCAAGTTGGCCCCATTTGTAAACACAGACTAATTTTCCCAATAGTGGACCTCTAGGAACTGTTGAAGGCTTTCATATTTATGGCTCTATCCTTTATCTCGTGTAGTCCCTTGCCCAACTTCTTGAGTGTTACCAGCGGACAAATGTTGACACTAGAACTCCCGTCGATCAAGATCCTGGTAATAAAGTAGTCCTTGCATCGCACAGTGATGTGCAGTGCTTTGTTATGACTCAGCCCTTCAGGTGGCAGCTCATCCTCATGAAAAGTAATTTTATGACTTTGTAATACCTGTCCTACCATGTTGGCCATTTCCCCACCAGTGATGTTGCTTGGTGTGTACGCTTCACTGAGCACCCTCTACAGAGTGTTCTTGTGTGCCTCAGAATTTTGTAGCAAAGAAACGATGGAAATTTGCGCCAGTGTTTTTTTCAACTGGTCGATGACCAAGTATTCCTTGGCCTGTATCTTTCTCCAAAGATCGCCTGGACCTTTCTCAATGATGGGTGACCGGTAAGAGGCTTGCTTGCTTGACTCAGCTAGCTGTTCCGGGGTATAGACCCTACCAGTTCTCGTCATACCCTGTGCGGCAACAGTTTCCTCGAACCTAACCTTGCCTTTCCTCCTTTCCTCGGCTGTGTAGTCCAATGGTATAGCCTTTGTATGGAATGGTGTCATGGTCGACATCGCCATTGGGATCGGCGTGGGTATCTTCACTCCGAACGGAGCGTGTACCTTGGGTGGTAAAACTACAACTTCGAATGGTGTAGATGTATTTGTTGGAGACACGAATTCGACCTCAATTAGCGCTAGTATCTTTGCAGATGGCATTGTTTCAAACTCAAGTAGCACGGACATATTTACCTTAGTGTCCCCAAAGGGCTGCATCTAGACTACAATCGGATTAAGAGTAACTATTGGTTTTGTTGGATCATCACCATCTGTGATCAACTCGATTAATCCCTCGGGATCCCAATCATCCTTTATTTCAATCATGTAAACACCTCCACCCTTGTGGTCTAGTAGAGGATTATTGCGGACATTCGGAGTGGGTTCCTTCGCCACAATAATCTTGTTGTCAATTAAAGCCTGGATTTTATCCTTCAAAGAATGACATTCGTCGATGGTGTGTCCTTTCATGCCGGAATGGTATGCACAGGATTTGTTTGGGTTAACCCACTGAGAGGGGTTCTCAAGGGTTGCAACAGGGATGGGGGTAACATAATCAGCAGCTTGGAGTCTCTCGTACAACTGGTCAATAGGTTCAGCAATGGTTGTGTATTGTTTAGGAGGTCTGCAGTCAAAATTTGGTCGAGGTCTAGGGAAGTTTTGGCGTGCGGGAGGTGATTGGTAGTGGGATGGTTGAGTATTGTAAGCTTGGTAAACATGTGCGAGTTGGGAATATCTGGGTGAAGTAGGCTGATATGTGGGAGGCGGAGGTGATTGATAAGTGGGTGGTGGAGTTTGGTAGGAGGGTGAGGGTGCTTGGTAGTTCGGAGTAGGCTGATATATGAGTGGAGGAGTTGGGTAACTTTGGTATTTGACAAGAGATTTGGTTCTCTGTGTAACCATTACGGCCCATACATCCTTTTTCTTGGACATACCACCAGACTATAAGGTCTTATTGGTAGCTTGCGAGGCCTCGAAGTTCGTAACCATACCACTTTTGATGCTTTCTTAGATCATTTCACCTAGCTTGATAATGTCAGAAAATTTAAGGCTCTCAATCAACATTAGCCTATCATAATATTGCGGGTCCTGAGCCCGGACAAAGAATTTGTTCATTTTGTTCCTCCTCTAAGGCAGGTCTGACCTTAGCAGCTCCGGACCTCCAGCGAGTAGCATACTCACGAAATGTTTCTGTGGGCTTCTTCTTTAGATTCTGAATGTAGAACACATCTGGCGCATTCTCCATGTTGAACCTCAACCTGTCCATAAAGTCGGATGCCATGCCTACCCAGCTCGACCCATTTCTTTGGATCTTGGCTAATATACCAAGACAGAGCATCTCCTTTCAGGCTCCTCATGAAAAGTTTCATGTGGATTCTCTCGTCTTTCCCTACTTCAACAAGCTTGTCACAGTATGTTCTCAAATGGACCCTTGGATCGCCTGTACTATCAAACATTTCGAACTTCGGAGGTTTGTACCCCTCGGGTAGTTCGACATCGGGCTGTATGCAAAGATTTTCATAGTTCATCCCCTTGCTTCCTTCAAAGTCTTGAATCTGGCTAGTTAATTTCTTAAGTTCCTCAGCTAGGTTCCTGATGAGTGAGTCTTTATCATCAGACTCGGGTATGTTTGAGATGGGTTAGGTGGAATGTGGCATAGTCTCCACATGGATGGGGGTGTTATGGCGGGTGTAGAAGTGGTCATTTGTATAGTTTAGGGGTTCTGGGATGAGTAGCGGGGTTTTGTTTGAGGTATAGCAGGTGTTGCAGTGGTGGTGAAGAGCGGGATGGTTTTGTTTCTTTGGGATGTTCTGTGGAGTTGTAGGGTTCTAAGCGTTTAGGAAATTGATATCTGGAGTGGTGAGGGAAAATGACAAATTTTCCAGATTCCGGACCTGATCAAGTTCTTCTTTAAATTTCAGCAGTTTTTGTTCAAGTTGGGATGCATTTTCCTTAGGGACCAGAGTACCATGACCATGAGTGACCACTATCCATTCATTTGAGTTTTCCTTTCTGGCGTTGTTCAAATCTTCCATCTTCCTTTTGTTCTTGTATTTGATAGGACTAAGAGGAGGAGTGGGTGGAGGGCCCCTGGATCTCATGGAATAAGATGATGTTGCCAGAGTGCACGAACTAACCTTCGGGAGGGGAATAATAAAAACAAAGACAAAAATAAAAACAAAAGGTAACCAAGTTAGCGAGGATTATAATAGGGGTTGCAATATTTAAACACATAGTGCAAGAATGTAGATCGTGTCCTAATTTGGGGACCTCTTTGTGCCCGAGGTGGGCCTAGCGACAAATTGATTTGGAGAACTTAGAATGCTAAATGCCTCATTTTATTGATAAAAAGTAGACGAACCCCAAATCGATACTAAATAACAGGAAATAAAAGTCACTAATGGCCATTCGCCTTATTACATTTCATAAAAAGAAAAACTCCTATATACTTGGTCCCAGAAGGACCTTCCCCGGATTCGGCATCCTTGGCTTCGTCGAACAGCTTTCCCAACTCGTGAAGTCCTAGCAATAGGTAGGCTCTGGCTAGATGTCCGCCCTTGTTCCCTTCAGCATTTTGGCAGTCTTCGACCCTCTTAAGAAACTTTCTTTCCAATTCCACTATGCCTCGCTCCAAGTATCCCACTCGCTTGTTGGCACTGAAAGTCATGTCCTTCTATTCCTCAATCAATTTCTGGTTGGCTTCTTGTATCTCATAGTGCTCACTTTCGCACTCCCGGATCCTCTTGCGCAGTTGGTTATATTTGACCTGTACCTCGGCCCTTTCATCTATGATCATGTGGCCCCTAGCAAACCCTGGCTGGCCCAGACCATCGTTATTATCTTCCAACCAGCCTGAATAGTAGGGAGCACAACCAGCGTAATATCTGTCTGGCTCGATGGTATCTCTCCCCATGACGATCTTGCAGTGCCACATATGCTGAGCTTGGCACTTATAAGGACTATCATCAGCCTGGAAATGACTCATCTTGTTGACCTAGGTATAACCTGCTTCCTACCAGCTTGCCTTATAACCCGGAGAGGGACATAAGGGTATGTTCCTCTCAGACCGATCAATATCAGAAATGGTGTATCCCTGGATCGGACAATAAATTCCTCGGTCGGAAACCACTCGAACATCCATTGTACCTGACCCTTGGTTAGATTATCAAATAGCTCTACCCATCCCTTGGCGTCTTCCAGCTGAGAGAACATGTTGGGCATGTAATTCATTCGCCTCGAATGATGGAAGGCTATATGATCATCCCAGTCCCTTTTCTGAATCTCTTGTCGGTATTCACCCCTTTGGAGATGCTCCATGAGCCAGAGCTGAAGCAGCAAATTGCAGCCTTTGAAGTGTTTGGCTTCCTATTGACACTTCTCTAGGGCTCGATATATTTCTGCAATGATCATGGGCATAATGCTGAATGGTTGCCCGCCAATTCCTTCCATTAAGGTCTTAGTTACCATAGCCAGTCTGGTGTGGATTCTTGCTTTCTTCATTGGAAACACGATCAATCCCAGGAAACAAACCATGAATACAAAGACCCTTCGGTGAATATGCCCTAATGATGTGATGGCAAACTCATCAGGATAGGTACGGTAGGATTTGTTGTGACCGTACCTCTCATACAAATAGTCAAAAGGGATATATGATTATTTCAGACATGTCAGTTTTGGATTCTTCTTCAGACCCATCATTTTGATGAAACCCCTACCCTTGCAGTTCTCAGGCATTAACAAGCCCGGAGTTTCTCATGCTTTACCGGCCAATTCTCTTATCTCTTCTAGAAAGTGTGTCATTTCAATGTCCCCGAAGCGGAATATGGACTTCTCACAATCCCAAAACAGAGTAGCAGGTTCAATGATCTTGTTGTTGGGTTGGATTTCTTGGAGAGAAGGTAGTTTTTCCAAATATTTCCGGACAAGATTTTGATCACTAGAGTGAAGATCCTCCCACCAGCTTAGCAATTTTGGGTGGACGTTGGTAACCATGCCGAATCTGGGGACTTCGTGCCTCATATTTCTGCAAGACAAATAAGGTTAGGCCATTACCCTCACCATACTCGGCTATTTAATATCAACAATTGGCATAAAGAATTTAGTTCTCCAAATAAATACACAGAATGTGATGACGTCCGTTTGAGTTTAGGGAAACCCAGTGGACTTTGGACAAGGCTATCTTAAAGAGTAATTATGCGGACAACACAACTGACTCGGCTAGGTTTGACCATGATGGATGAATAGTTTAAACAGAGTAAGGTTTCTATGGGGTTTTAGACTGGTACCTTTGAGCGGACAACTCAAGGGGGAAAGGCACGGAACTGTCAACTACACCGTTAATCGACTGGTTTTACCGCAAATACGCCTTTTCTGGATTTAGGGGTGATAATATTGGAAGAGCGAAACCACTCATTATAAGCGTTGCTATGGGATTTGTTTAGCACGAGTGGAATATGATGTTGAGCATAATTATGCAATAATTAAAAACGTGTTATCACGTATTTGCACGTTTAAGAAAGCAGTAAATACAACAGCTTCATAATTTTAAAGCAGTAGTAAAGGAAAGAAACAAAAAGACAAGTCAGTTTTGCAATCGAAAAGGGGAATTGAATGCTTAAAGGAATTAAACAAGTAATTGCACATAAATTTACAATAATAGTCTGAAATGGTAAAAGCCGAAAAGTCCCCAGCAGAGTCGCCATGCTGTCGCGCCCCCTTTTTCTCGCGAAATTGGGTTTCTGACATTTGGAAGGACAACTCGTTCCTTTTGGGAACTACGTTTTTGCATTTGAAGAGTCTCCACCTAATGATTAAGGTGCATTAGGACACCAATAGAGATTCAATTCTAAGTTTGTTTAGGTAACCAGAGATTGGGTAAGGGCTTGAAATTATCCCAAGGGGAAGGTGTTAGGTGCCCCTCAGGATCCACTAATGTGGTTCCCGACCAGATAGTTATTCTGAATTTGGGGTGCAATTAAGATGTAAGCAGATAAGGCTCAAATAAGAGGGGATTTCAATGCACAATAGTTTGAAAGTAAATAAAGTTTGAAAGAGCAATTAAAAGAGCTAATTTTAAATAAGGAGTTATAATGCTTAAAAAAGAAGGGGAAAATAAAGAAAGGGGGTCCTAGGTTTACAAAAAATATGGATCACATCAATGCAATACCCGGTAATCACTCCTCAAAAGAGGGATTACACATGGTATTAGTGCACCGGTCATCATATCCATATCTACCTTTCCCACCCTGTTAAGGTATTATAGCGTGGATTGGTCTCGATTACTATTGCATCTATTACCCATCCCATTCCTACCAGTCCTGGAGGCACTTAGGACTACTATTCCTAAAGGGAGGGGATATTAGGCTGCTTGGTTTCAAAGGATAAAAATCTAAGGCGACATATAAAAAATGATAATATAGCATATAAAGGGGAAGCATTTAAACAGACAAAAGGCTCATGTATACCTCCTCAAAACAAAAGCACATAACTAGCATGACTTGCACATACTTTTTAGGTCTGATTTAAAGCACATAAAGACGAGGGAAGTTAATTCTTGAGGCAGATTAGTTTATCCCATAACTCATATAAGAAGTCTGAATCAGGGCTGCCTGTTGGTTGTAACAACTAGCAAAGGCAGATTCAATTTTACAGTTATTACTCTAAATCTTGCCTAAGTGTTTAGACGAGGTCCTATAGGCATGATATCTACTTAATTCAGAAGGTGGTAAAGCAGTGATAACTCAACACGTACTGCTTGAAATCCTATAGGCGTGCTTTCTAAACCTTGTTGAAATTAAGGGAACTATTAAACAGAGGTTCAGAATAGACGAATTTAAAATTAGACTAGTCCCAAATTCTGTAGATGATAGTATCTACTATTGCTGACTCTGATCCACATGGGCATGATATCTAACATTGAATGTGAATGGAACGACTCAAATTTATTTAAGAACCCCTATAGGCATGATTTCTATGCGTTACTGATTTCAGCATGCTACTGGGTTATAACCAATTGGGCCCTAAAATACATGATATCTAAATGGTGACAAATGTGCAGAATTTTAGACAATTCCTATAGAAAGGTTATCTAGATGTGATGTTGAATAAGTAAGTCCTATAGTCATGGTTTCCAAATGCAATTTGAACAAGTCGAGAATGCAGTCCTATAGGCATGTTTTCTACCCTTGAGCATGCATAATTTCCCAACCCTTTTTTCACTAGCCAGCCCCAAATGTTCATTACAAATTATTACAAACTAGGAATAATAAATTACATCAGAAAAAGTACAAAGAAAAGTTACAACTAGAGGAAGTCTGATTCATGACTTCCTCTCTGAGTTATGACATAAACCAACTCAAAATACCATTGATCCAAAGCCTTTTTCAGCCTCGCGTGTGTTAGAGTTCCCTAAGGGCCTCAATAGGACCCCGGGCAGTGCTCACACCTAAGTTTCATAACCATAATAGGGACAAGTGCAGTGTGGAAATGCCAGGCCTCATGTGTCCAAGTTCAGAGGGAGCTCATGGGTCCCAAGACAAGGCTTACATGAGGGGGGCAGACTTTAAGTCTAAGAAAAGAGTGAAAAGTGTAGAAACTGAGTTCTAAGAAATGAGGGAATAAAGGAAAGGGAAACTGTGAGGGGAGTCCGCCATTAACACTTCGAAGAATTGATAACTTCACACAAAGGGGCAGGGGATTAGGAATCCATTGCAAGGGGCCTATATACTTAGGCATGGGTTAATTTTTGGCATGCACAGCAATAGGGAGTGATGTCATGCTTGTAAATCAACCAGAACATACAACATATAAGGGTAACAAGGAGGTTATGATCTTATGAGGATCAAGTTTGGGTCATGCTTAGCAATATTCAATGTTGTCATGCCCCAAACTAACCACAAGTTTTAATCACATTAGGGTAGGGATTTGGGATACATAATACATTGATTCAGAACAGGAGAGAGGAAATTACAGTATGCTAAATAATAGTACTGATTTAAATACAAGCAGTAGGCAGACAAGAATACAAAATTAGTAAGTAAGCATCGTGTTGTTGGTGCTGAAAAACTTAATTAGAACATACCAGTCAAAGAAGCAAAGTGCAGTAAAGAAAAGTAGCAGGACTTCAAAATATAGCCTTCGCTTTAAGCCAGCTAAACAGGCAATAGCACAAGTAGTAGTAAAGCAAGATAGAGTGTTTGAGTGTAAGTGTGAGTTCAGAATTAAAAGTGTTCGTGTTTTTGAAAGAGAAAAAGTAATGACTATTTATAGTTTTTTGAAAACGAGTAAGAAAGAGGTAATAAGCTACAAACAAGGAAACAATCATGATTCAAAATCAATTATATAAGTGACTACCCTTAATTAAGGGGTCACTTGCTTGACGGGAAGTGACAGGTTCGAAATAAGGAAAGTAGTCAATTAAAAAGCAGGCTGAAAGTTGCCATAAAAGAAGTAGTAAAATAACAAGTAAGAAATTCGAGTCTAGGTACAGAGATACTCTAATTTTGGAAAGGATTCAGTAAGGCAAAACAGGAAAGAAATCAATTAACTTTAATAGGCGAGTGAAATCAAAATCTCACAAAGGAAAAGTTTAAACTTAGTCACGAGTTTGAAAATTAGTCAAAGAAGGAGACTCAGCCTATAAATAGGGTGCATAAACATTATATATGCGAGGATAGGTGTTACAACCCATATCCACATGTGTTAGTTCATGCCATATATTAGTTAACATAAATCCAAGAAGGAATTATCTTTTAGATGATAAGAAGTCAATCCTATTGGTCCTAAGTGATACAAGAGTATATAAGGGTGATTAACCAGTATTAGAAGTTAAATGAATCAAGGATGTTGTAACTCGTATTTTCAGGTAATCTAGCGGTGCGTAATACACTCAAGAGGTCATTTATTAAGTTATTTTAATCATATAATATCCGTATCATAAGTCTTGAAGTCAAACGAGTTATGAAACAAAAGTCGACAAAAGTTGTCGCAACTTAGGTTCATAATTTTACTTAAACATTGGGTCAAATGTTTCTAATATTTTCTCATAATTTACAAGGAATTACGGGGTTATCTACCAACCAAATTAAAGATCTAGGAGTCTAGTTTCCAACACTTTAAACCGTTCATCGATACGATCTCGGAGTAGAGAGATATTCGCATTTTCGCGAGACTGCGCCAAGCACCTCTCTATGGGGCCCACTAAGTCGGTTTAAGATATTTGGACCTATATAGGATGCCTCCAACCCGTTTTAAGTCATTTATTTTCACTATTTTCAGACCTTAGAACCCTAGGAACATCCTCTCAAGGTTCTCTCAAGATTCAAGACCCAAAAAAGGGCAAACAACACAAATCAAGTGTCGGGAATTCTGTGGCGCTAGTAAGTCTCTTGTTCTTCTTGTTGTTGCTCATTTTTGTGTTGTTACAGCTCGTGTGGGAGGTTGTTTTAAAGGTTTTATGTTCTGTAAATACTCCCTCATGTTCTTAATATCAATCCTAGGTGATTTCAAGCCTTCTAAAGTGATTCTAGTGCCGAAAAACACTAATTGATCGCTAGTTTCGCTTTTTTGTTGTTGTGGAAGCATTGGAGTGATATTTCATGGAAATTTAAGGTCAAATTGGAGTTGTTCTTTCTGTATAAAGGTAAGGAACCTCTTACTCTATATGTATTTAAGATTATCCAAGTTGCGGCTAAGCCATTGAAGCTAGAACTTGTGAGATATATATCGAAAGGCTTGGTAGTAATGTTATTGTTTTGTGGACTGTTTTGCGTTGTTGTTGGGCTGCGTATTTTACTACTATATTGTGGAGTTTTGGAGGAGTAAGGGTGTGGATAAACACCATATATATGTAGGGTTATGGGCTGATAGTTATCCGTAACATTTCCAGGTTGTTTGACACGACTACGGTGGTCATCGTATGTATGGAGTGATAAGGCTGTGTGTGGACTATTTTGGGATGCTCAATATGTTTATTATTGATGTTGTTTGGGCTGTTTGGTGACTGTTTTGAATGGTGTGAGGTCATATATATAGGGGAGGTGATGTCCGTTTCATCGTAAAATAGGTTGTGGTCGATACATAATAGTTATGACGCTTAAATGATAACGATAGTATCGTTTCTCTTATTGTAGACTAAGGAGTTTTGACAATTGCATAGCTTGAGATTGGGGAAGTATATACAAGGTATGTGAGGCTATCCCTTTCCTTCTTTTGCACGACTCCGATTGTACATAATGTAATGAACGAGCTTCCAAGATACTCTACTCTTAGAAGCTAGTAGTACTTACATTGTTTTCCCTCTTATGGAACGATTGATGTTAATGTTGCTTCTCTTATTCTTATGTTATCAATGTTATTGGTACTTCCTGATTCTTATAAGGTTCATAGTGAAGAGTTAGTCCTAATAACGTGTAAGAGGATACCGACCTTACGTCACTCCGAAAGGTTTAGAATGTGATTCCATGAGTCGAGCATGCATTATATATATGTATCTATTTTACTCTACCGAACCACGCTATAGTTGGCCGGGTACGACACCTATTGTGCAACCACTGATCAGTTGGGTTTTACCAAGCTCCACGTGGCCGGGTACGATTCTACCGAGCCTATTATGGCCGGGTACGATATGATGATGATGATGCCCACAGAGGCGAATGCTTTAAAGGTTTATGTATTTATACATATGTATCATGCATTTCATGTAAGTAGCCCTCAGAGGTACTAAGATGTTACAGGTGGTATATTCTTTATCCTTGCTTACATTACTGATCATATTTATGGTTCCTTGCCTTACATACTCAGTACTTTATTCGTACTGACGTCCTTTTATTTGTGGACACTGCATGTCATGCTGCAGGTCCTGATAGACAGACAGGTGCAGCTCCCCACCACAGTAGACTGTCCAGTTCAGCGGTGATTGGCGAGATCCCTTCTCCGGACTTGCCTTGGTCTTGGTATGCAATTTTTGTTATAGACATTATGGGTATGTCGGGGCCCTGTTCCGGCTATGTTGCAACACTTATGTTCTTTTAGAGGCTCATAGACAAGTGTCGGCTCATGTATAGTTTGGTATGCCTTGTCGGCTAGTTTTTGTTGTATAGTCTTTCATAGTAGCGTGGTAGTTCATACCTTATATGTAGTTTCTTGATTGTCTGGTCATCCCCTGCTATGTATGTTCATGCCGTCATATTTTATTGCTGGTTGTCCATGATCTAGGTCTACCATTTATATTGATCTCTTTAGCCTTAAAAGATAATAATGAAGGTTAGATGAAATGTACGTTGGTGCTCGACAAGTGTGGTCGGGTGCTAGTCATGGCCCTTCAGTTTGGGTCGTGACAAACTTGGTATCAGAGCAAGTCTGTCCTAGGGGTTGTCTATGAGTCGTGTCTAGTAGAGTCTTGATTATGGATGTGTAGCGCGCCACATTTATAATCAGGAGGCTACATGACATCTAGGGTTGTTACCTTCTTCCTGAATCTAGATCGTGCGTAGAGTTGAGTCGTAAGTGTTTGTCTCTAATATTCACCTTGTTTTTTTTCAGTGATGCCTTCGACTAGGAAGCAAACGATTAGTAGACGGCTTGATACAGCAGCGGGAGAGTGTACCAGTCAGGTGCCCCAAGTCAGAGCAGGACAAAGTGAGGCTCAAAGTGAGATGCCCTCTCATACCTCATCTACTCCATCTCCTCCAGAGGATATTAGAAGGCACCCAGCGCCTCCAGTTCCTCCGTCTGGCACTCCAGACCAGGATATGCGGAGTGCTTTGCAGTTATTGACTAGCTTGGTAGCTGCTCAGGATCAGAGGCAGAATACAGGTGCTGCTGAGAAACCAGTTAGTACAAGAGTTCGTGATTTTATTAATTTAGACCCTCCAGTGTTTACCGGATCAGACCCCAAGGAGGACCCACAGACTTTTATTGACCAAGTTCATCGTACACTTCGGGTTATGCATGTTAGTGATACAGAGGCAGTAGAGTTGGCTTCTTATCGGTTACGGGATTTAGCGGTTCTCTGGTATGATAGTTGGGAGAGATCCAGGGGTCCGAACCCTCCTCCAGCTATGTGGAAGGAATTTTCTGAGGCCTTTCTTCGTCACTACTTGCCAGTTGAGATACGACGAGCTAGAGCTGATAAGTTCTTGAACCTTAGACAAGGTAATATGAGTGTGCGAGAGTACAGTATGCAGTTTGATTCTTTGGCAAGGTATGCTCCCCATATGGTGGCCGAGATGAGTGATAGGGTGCATATGTTCGTGAATGGGTTGGGACCACATCTAATAAATGAGTGTACGACAGCCTCCTTGGTGGAGGGCATGGATATTTCCCGTATTCAAGCTTATACCCAGACCCTAGAGGATCGTAAGCGCCAGCAGAGGGCAAGTTAGGGAGCAGGATAGGGGCCAGCATAAGAGGGCGAGATTTGCAGGGTATTCTGATGACTTCAGAGGCAGCATCAGGCCACAGTTTTCGAGGAGTTCGGTGCCACCTGTAGCTAGTGCTCCTCCACAGTTTCAGAGGCCTCGATATGATCGATCCTATTCTGGTTCAGGTCAGAGTTCGCGGGCATCTGGCTCGCAACATCACAGGGATACTAGTCAGATGAGACCCCCAACACCACATTGTGATCAGTGCGGAAAGGCCCACTTTGGACTGTGTCGTCGAGGTTCTGATGCATGCTATTCGTGCGGGCAGCCTGGCCATATGATGCGGGATTGTCCTAATAGAGGAGGTGATGGTATGGCTCAACCGACTGGATCTGTGTCTGGTTCTTCCTCATCAGTTCGACCTCCAACACGGGGTTTTCAGCAGTCGACAGGTCGTGGTAGGGGTAGAGGTGCAGTGCCGAGTTCGAGTGGTGCTCAAAATCGAACCTATGCTCTAGTAGGTCGACAGGATCTCGAGTCGTCTCCAGATGTTGTTACAGGTATTATATCTGTATTTTCTTATGATGTATACGCACTGATTGATCCGGGATCTACATTATCATATGTTACACCCTTTGTGGCTAATAAGTTTGGCATTGAACCTGAATTGATAAGTAAACCCCTCGCGGTATCTACTCCGATAGGAGATTTTGTGATTGCTAGAAGGGTATATAGAGGTTGCACTGTGATGATTTGTAGTCTTCAAACCTCGGCAAATTTATTTGAGTTAGAAATGGTTGATTTTGATGTGATAATGGGAATGGACTGGTTGGCCTCATGCTATGCAAATGTTGACTGTCGTACGAAGATGGTTAGGTTCCAATTTCCGGGTGAACCCGTCATTGAATGGAAAGGGAACATTGCTACACCGAAAGGTAGGTTTATTTCCTATCTTAAGGCAAGGAAAATGATCTCAAAAGGTTACATTTATCATCTCGTTCGCGTTAGGGATGCGGAGGCGAAACCGCCTACTTTACAATCAATCCCTATGGTCAACGAATTCCCAAATGTTTTCCTAGATGAACTCCCAGGCCTTCCTCCTAAAAGGGAGATTGAGTTTAGCATTGATGTGTTGCCTGACACTCAACCGATCTCTATTCCTCCATACAGAATGGCCCCGGCAGAGATGTGAGAGTTGAAGGTGCAGTTGAAGGACTTGCTGGATAAGGGCTTTATTAGGCCTAGCACTTCACCTTGGGGTGCACCAGTCTTATTCGTGCGGAAGAAAGACGGGTCGTTACGGATGTGTATCGACTATCGACAGTTGAATAAGTCTACTATAAAGAACAAGTATCCACTTCCAAGAATTGATGACTTGTTTGACCAACTCCAGGGTGCCAAGTATTTCTCTAAGATTGATTTACGTTCAGGGTATCATCAGGTGAGGGTTAGGGAGAAGGATATTCCAAAGACGGCCTTCCGGACAAGATATGGGCACTTTGAGTTCTTGGTGATGTCGTTCGGGCTAACAAATGCCCCAGTAGCTTTTATGGATCTCATGAATACTATATTCAGGCCCTATCTTGATGTGTTCGTGATTGTATTCATTGATGACATTCTAGTGTATTCTCGTTCGGAGGTGGAACATGCGGGCCACTTGCGGATAGTATTACAGACGCTTCAGGATTGTAAGTTATATGCTAAGCTCTCCAAATGTGAATTCTGGCTGAACTCAGTAGCATTCCTTGGCCATGTGATATCTGATGAGGGTATTAGTGTCGACACTCAGAAGATCGATGCAATAAAGAATTGGCCGAGACCTACAACACCATCAGAAGTCCGCAGCTTCCTAGGGCTAGCAGGATATTATAGGCGGTTTGTAGAAGGATTTTCCTCTATATCATCACCATTGACTAAGTTAACACAAAAAGCTACCAAATTCCAGTGGTTTGACACTTGTGAACGTAGTTTTCAGGAGCTGAAGAATCGATTGACATCTGCACCAGTGCTCACTCTTCCTGAAGGAACAGAAGGTTATGTGGTATATTGTGATGCCTCAGGTATAGGTTTGGGTGCGTATTGATGCAGCATGGGAATGTGATTACTTATGCATCAAGACAATTGAAGAAGCATGAAAAGAATTATCCAACCCATGATAGCAATTGGCTGTAGTAATATATGCTTTGAAGATATGGCGGCACTACTTATACGGCGTCCATGTTGACATCTACACAGATCACAAGAGTTTACAATACATCTTCAAGCAGAAAGAGTTGAATTTGAGGCAGCGTAGGTGGCTTGAATTATTGAAAGACTACGACGTCGAGATATTGTATCATCCCGATAAAGCCAATGTTGTGGCAGACGCTCTCAGCCGTAAATCAATGGGAAGCTTAGTACATATTGAGGCAGGTAGATGAGGGTTGATTAAAGAGCTTCATCAGCTAGCCAATATGAGAATCAGATTGTTAGACTCTGATGATGGAGGTGTTACTGTACAGAATACATCAGAATCATCTTTGGTAGCCGAGGTAAAAGCACGACAATATGAAGATCCTATCTTAGTACGATTAAGATAAAGCATTCAACAGTGTAAAAGTATGGCTTTTGGGATCGGAAAAGATGGGGCACTGAGATACCAGAGCCGATTGTGTGTTCCTAATGTGGCAGGGTTGCGAGAGAAGATTATGAATGAGATTCATCAATCCCGATATTCCATCCATCCTGGCTCGACAAAGATGTATCATGATGTCAAGGAGTAGTATTGGTGGGATAATATGAAGAAGTCTATTGCTGAATTTGTAGCCCAGTGTCCCAATTGTCAACAAGTAAAGATAGAACATCAGAAACCCTGTGGATTGCTTCAAAATATAGAGATTCCAACCTGGAAGTGGGAGGTGATTAATATGGACTTCATTATTGGATTACCTCTCTCTTATCATAAGTTTGACTCCATCTGGGTGATAATTGATCGACTTACAAAATGTGCCCATTTTCTGCCAGTGAAGACAACTTACACGGCTGAAGATTATGCAAAGTTGTTTATTAAGAAGATTGTTAGGCTTCATGGTGTGCCCATATCTATTATATCAGACCGAGGAGCTCAATTTACGGCTAACTTTTGGAGGTCTTTCCAGAAGGGTTTAGGCACACAGGTAAATCTCAGCACTGTATTTCATCCGCAGACTGACGGACAGGCTGAACGTACCATTCAGACACTGGAAGATATGCTACGAGCATGTGTTCTAGATTTTAAGGGGAATTGGGATGATCATCTTCCACTCATAGAATTCGCCTATAACAATAGCTACCATTCCAGTATTAAAATGGCCCCATATGAGGCACTATACGGGAGGAGATGTAGATCACCAGTTGGATGGTTCGAAGTCGGTGAAACAGAATTATATGGGCCAGATTTGATTCACCAAGCTATTGAGAAGGTGAAAGTGATACAGGAGCGATTGAGGACGGCACAAAGTAGGCAAAAATCTTATTCTGATGTCCGACGTCGTGATCTAGAGTTTGAGGGTGGTGATTGGGTTTTCCTGAGGATCTCACCAATGAAGGGTATTATGCATTTTGGGAAGAAAGGTAAGCTGAGTCCAAGGTATATCGGGCCGTATAAAATTCTTCGACGGATTGGACAGGTTGCTTATGAGTTAGAATTGCCATCCGAATTGGAATTTGTCCACCCGGTATTCCATGTATCTATGTTGAGAAAATGTATTGGAGACCCTTCTCGAGTCGTCCCTATCAAAGATGTACAAGTTACAGAGGACCTATCATATGAAGAAGTGCTAGTGGCGATATTAGATCGGCAAGTCCGCAAGCTGAGAACAAAAGATGTAGCTTCCGTCAAAGTATTGTGGAGGAACAAAAATATGGAAGAAATGACATGGGAAGCAGAAAAGGAGATGAAGTCAAAATACCCTTACTTATTCCAGAATGAAGATAACAAGGATGCTGGTGGAAGACAGGATACATTGGAAGAAGAAACGGCTCTATGAGGTAAGCAATAATTTGAGAATACTCCTCCTTAATACAAAATGATGATATGTAGATAATGTAAATACGCATAATGCTTTGTGTAGACTTGTGAAACCATATGTTGGGCTTAATTACTTGCAAGTTTTTCTAGTGACCATTTTATAGGGGAAAATTGATCGGAAATTTCCATTGGAATCCACGATGATTTAAACTCCCCATAAACCCTTACATTCGAGGACGAATGTTCCTAAGGGGGAGGGTGTTACAACCCATATCCACATGTGTTAGTTCATGCCATATATTAGTTAACATAAATCCAAGAAGGAATTATCTTTTAGATGATAAGAAGTCAATCCTATTGGTCTTAAGTGATACAAGAGTGTATAAGGGTGATTAACCAGTATTAGAAGTTAAACGAATCAAGGATGTTGTAACTCCTATTTTCAGGTAATCTAGCGGTGCTTAATACACTCAAGAGGTCATTTATTAAGGTATTTTAATCATATAATATCCGTATCATAAGTCTTGAAGTCAAACGAGTTATGAAACAAAAGTCGACAAAAGTTGTCGCAACTTAGGTTCATAATTTTACTTAAACATTGGGTCAAATATTTCTAATCTTTTCTCATAATTTACAAGGAATTACGGGGTTATCTACCAACAAAATTAAATATCTAGGAGTCTAGTTTCCAACGCATTAAACCGTTCATCGATACGATCTCGGAGTAGAGAGATATTCGCATTTTCGCGAGACTGCGCCAAGCACCTCTCTATGGGGCCCACTAAGTCGGTTTAAGATATTTGGACCTATATAGGATGCCTCCAACCCGTTTTAAGTCATTTATTTTCACTATTTTCAGACCTTAGAACCCTAGGAACATCCTCTCAAGGTTCTCTCAAGATTCAAGACCCAAAAAAGGGGCAAACAACACAAATCAAGTGTCGGGAATTCTGTGGCGCTAGTAAGTCTCTTGTTCTTCTTGTTGTTGCTCATTTTTGTGTTGTTCCAGCTCGTGTGGGAGGTTGTTTTAAAGGGTTTATGTTCTGTAAATACTCCCTCATGTTCTTAATATCAATCCTAGGTGATTTCAAGCCTTCTAAAGTGATTCTAGTGCCGAAAAACACTAATTGATCGCTAGTTTCGCTTTTTTGTTGTTGTGGCAGCATTGGAGGGATATTTCATGGAAATTTAAGGTCAAATTGGAGTTGTTCTTTCTGTATAAAGGTAAGGAACCTCTTACTCTATATGTATTTAAGATTATCCAAGTTGCGGCTAAGCCATTGAAGCTAGAACTTGTGAGATATATATCGAAAGGCTTGGTAGTAATGTTATTGTTTTGTGGACTGTTTTGCGTTGTTGTTGGGCTGCGTATTTTACTACTATATTGTAGAGTTTTGGAGGAGTAAGGGTGTGGATAAACACCATATATATGTAGGGTTATGGGCTGATAGTTATCCATAACATTTCCAGGTTGTTTGACACGACTACGGTGGTCATCGTATGTATGGAGTGATAAGGCTGTGTGTGGACTATTTTGGGATGCTCAATATGTTTATTATTGATGTTGTTTGGGCTGTTTGGTGACTGTTTTGAATGGTTTGAGGTCATATATATAGGGGAGGTGCTGTCCGTTTCATCGTAAAATAGGTTGTGGTCGATACATAATAGTTATGACGCTTAAATGATAACGATAGTATCGTTTCTCTTATTGTAGACTAAGGAGTTTTGACAATTGCATAGCTTGAGATTGGGGCAGTATATACAAGGTATGTGAGGCTATCCCTTTCCTTCTTTTGCACGACTCCGATTGTACATAATGTAATGAACGAGCTTCCAAGATACTCTACTCTTAGAAGCTAGTAGTACTTACATTGTTTTCCCTCTTATGGAACGATTGATGTTAATGTTGCTTCTCTTATTCTTATGTTATCAATGTTATTGGTACTTCCTGATTCTTATAAGGTTCATAGTGAAGAGTTAGTCCTAATAACGTGTACAGAGGATACCGACCTTACGTCACTCCGAAAGGTTTAGAATGTGATTCCATGAGTCGAGCATGCATTATATATATGTATCTATTTTACTCTACCGAGCCACGCTATAGTTGGCCGGGTATGGTACCTATTGTGCAACCACTGATCAGTTGGGTTTTACCGAGCTCCACGTGGCCGGGTACGATTCTACCGAGCCTATTATGGCCGGGTACGATATGATGATGATGATGCCCACAGAGGCGAATGCTTTAAAGGTTTATGTATTTATACATATGTATCATGCATTTCATGTAAGTAGCCCTCAGAGGTACTAAGATGTTACAGGTGGTATATTCTTTATCCTTGCTTACATTACTGATCGTATTTATGGTTCCTTGCCTTACATACTCAGTACTTTATTCGTACTGACGTCCTTTTATTTGTGGACGCTGCATGTCATGCTGCAGGTCCTGATAGACAGACAGGTGCAGCTCCCCCACCACAGTAGACTGTCTAGTTCAGCGGTGATTGGCGAGATCCCTTCTCCGGACTTGCCTTGGTCTTGGTATGCAATTTTTGTTATAGACATTATGGGTATGTCGGGGCCCTGTTCCGGCTATGTTGCAACACTTATGTTCTTTTAGAGGCTCATAGACAAGTGTCGGCTCATGTATAGTTTGGTATGCCTTGTCGGCTAGTTTTTGTTGTATAGTCTTTCATAGTAGCGTGGTAGCTCATACCTTATATGTAGTTTCTTGATTGTCTGGTCATCCCCTGCTATGTATGTTCATGCCGTCATATTTTATTGCTGGTTGTCCATGATCTAGGTCTACCATTTATATTGATCTCTTTAGCCTTAAAAGATAATAATGAAGGTTAGATGAAATGTACGTTGGTGCTCGACAAGTGTGGTCGGGTGCTAGTCATGGCCCTTCAGTTTGGGTCGTGACAATAGGCCTTTTGGAAAGAAGAAATAGCATGCAACAGTAGCACAAAGATTCAGTAGATAGCAACATTCAAAGCATGACAGTCCAGTAGGTCAAGTAGTGAAGAAAACATAGAATATCAAAAGCATGCGAAGGTCTCACAGTAGAAGGTGAGGAAAACCCCTTAAGGTTTCGAGCATATCTGAGTTTTAGAGAAGATATAAACCCAGCAATCAGAAGAATCACACAAAGGGAGCAAAAGATTTCGAAATAATGAACTTCAAATCGAGTCATGCACTAAAACGAACAGTCTCAGGCCCAAAACCCTGGGATTTTCAACAATATGAGAGTTTTAAAAGAGAATAAGCAAACAAATCGGACAAAACTCAGGCAAACAAACATTTGTTTAGTAAACAGTTAAAAGAAATTAGGGGTTTTAACATGCAAACTCATATAGAAGAACGATATAAGCAAACATAGCCAAACATGTCAAAGAATCAGAAAAACATTTTGAAATAACTTAATAGAAACCCTAATCAGAAAGATAAGGGGTTTTGAAAGCAGAGTTTTAAAAGAAAAATTGAGAAAAACACTTAGAAGTTCAGAGCAAACATAGATCTGAAATAGATCTAAAAAGAAATCAAAGGAACCTTAAAGGCTAAAGTTTCAGAAAAATCCCAAGTGGTGAGAAAGGCTTTGAAAACCAACGATCTAAGCAGGAGAGCTAAGAGTCTGACTCGAATAGCCATGGACGATCGGAGAACAGTCATGAACTGCAATCGAACAAGCCTGGACCAAGCTCTTTTGAGATCTAGCCTCGAGACCATAATAATCGAGCACGTAGAAGCCATAGGAGGTGGATATAGGTATCCGATGACTTTGGGAACCATAGATTTGTGGAGGTATTAGGGTTGTAGTTGATGGCGGCGGCTAGGGTTTGAGAGGATTTGAGAGTGAGTTGAGAGAGAAGGGGATTCAGAGGCAGCAGAATTTGGAAATGAGGCTAAGGTTAGGGGTCGTTTGAATTAAAAAGGCAAGGATGGTTGTTGGCCGTTGATCTGAATGATCAACGGCCTTGATCAAAACAAGCGAGTGGGCGGGTTATGAAGATGGGTTTGGGTCGGATTAAATCGGAATTGGGTCGGGGGTTCAAATGATTTTAATTGAGTTCAATTGGGGTCAGAATTGGGCTATAATCGAAATGAAATTGGGCTAACATTTAAATAGTCAATTTTCCCTATTTAATTTACAAAAAATAATAAATTAATTTTTGAAAATAAATTAAAGGTACAAAAATTATTTATAGAACATAATTAACTATTTAAAAATACCAGACCTAATTGTTATGAATATAAACATAATTAATCTTAAAAGAGGCTAATGTTGTAATTATATACAATTTAACTTTAAAAATACTTAAGACTTTGTAAAAATATGAAAAAATTATATTACCTGTATTTTAGCATAAATATAAGAATCCAATAAATGAATCACCAAAATAATAATGTTAGGAATAATTATTGGGTTTTTATGGATAAAATAGGGCAATAAATCAATTTAAAAATCTTTAAAAATTAAGGAAAAATGACAAACTATTTGGTCATACCTATATATGCATACATATGCTATTTTGAAAGTATTTTGAATATTAAAATATACAAAAAAAATAGGTATCAACAAGAGTTATCACAAGTATTGTTCCAGTTTTCCATAGAGATGCTTCAGTTCTATTTGATCCGGTCTCTACTTATTCCTACATGTCCAAGCTTGTGAGATATTCTATTATTGTAAATCGTGTGTATCGCTCATGTGGGATTACTATTGGGAGTCTTGAGATTAGTGTAGACCTCTTGCTTCTTGATATGGTAGACTTTAATGTTATTTTGGGCATGGATTGACTGTCACCATATCATGCTATATTGGATTGTCACGCCAATATGGTGACCTTAGCCATGTCGGGATTGCCTCAATTAGAGTAGAGAGGGACTCTTGGCCATTCTACCAGCATGGTTATTTCTTATGTGAATGCTCGACGTATGGTCGAGAAGGGATGTCTAGCTTATTTAGCCTATGTTTGTGATTCGAGTGTGGTGTTCCTTCCATGGATTCAGTACCAGTTGAGTTTAAAGAGGTGTGACGATCCGATAGGTCATTTTGAGTACCAGCCCTAATTTCTATATTTCGAGACCTCTCATAGCTTCATTCGATATTTACTAATTTGTGTGTGTGGTCCGTATCATTTTTCAGAAAGCTTTTACATAAATATTTGAAGAAAAAAATGATTTTTGACTTAAAATAAGGCTAGAGTTGACCATGGTTAACGTTTGGGATAAACGATCTCGGATCGGTATTTTGACGATTCCGGTTGGTTCGTATGATATTTTTGAACTTGTATGTACATTTGATTGGGGTCCAAGGTGATTCGCCGTATTATGTGGAAGATTGTGAAAAATTAGTTTTCAAGTTGAAATCATAAGTTTTGATGATTGATTCTTGTTATTTAATGTTATGTGATGATTTGAGGTAGCGAGCGAGTTTATATTATGTTATTACACTTGTGCGCATGTTTGGATTGGAGCCTGGGAGGGGGAGGCTCGGGTGAGTTTCAGATTGATTTCGGACCATTTTTAGCCTTATTGAGTTACTGGTTTTTTCTGCTGGTGTTCAGTGCTTCGCGATCGCGAAGAACACCTGACGTCGAGTTAAATAAAAGTTAAAAGTCGCAATTTCATTATTTTTCATCATTTTAGAACCTAGAGCTCGGACTAGAGAGAGTTTTGAAGATGTTTTCATCTCAACTTCATTGGTTAGTACTTTTCTACTAGTTTTGATGTATTTCCATAAGCACCCATTGATTTTTAACCTTAAATTTAGTGATTTCAAAGTAGAAATTGGGAGTTTTTGGTTAAATTTAGGAAACTGGTAAAATTAAGATGTAGACCTTGAATTGGGATCAAAACAAATCACATAATCGGCTTTGGGGGTGAATGGATATTCGAAATTTGGTCTGAATCTCAAATTTTGACCAGACGGGCCTAGGGTTGACTTTTGTTGACTTTTTCACTTTAGTTAAAGATTTAATATTTTTCACTCATGGGTAGTTTCTAAAGCTTTTTTTGAATTATTTGAACTATATTTGTCTAGATTCAATTGGTTTGAAGGCTTATTCTAAAGGAAAAGTCGTGGTTAATTATTGACTTGATTCCGAAAAGAGGTAAGTGTCGTGTTTAACATTGACTTGAGAGAATTAGGACTTGATTGGTCTATTTACTACTTGATTTAAGTGTGGGGATGGCACATATGCAAAGTGACAAATGTATATACGTTGTAATAGGTTAAGCATAACGGGTTGGGATATTTAGTTGTTGTCTTCTATTATTTCATGACTTCATCTATTCCATGCTATTATGTTAATAATGCTTTAGTGGTTACTCGCCCTTACTTATTAAATTCATGCATTTGTTCATTACATGCCTTAATTTCCTCTATGTTTCCATGTACCTCTGCCTTATTATTTAACTGCCTCCACTTGCCTTATGTTTTAGTATGACGTTAGATAGCTATTTTTATCCATTTTATGTTTTTATTTGTTTAATTCCCTTATTGCATTTGATTGTGAAATACACCATAGTTTGATGTAGTTTTGTGCATGCATATTATTATTGATTGGAATCGGGTTGCATGCCGCAACGAATAGTATTTGTGAGCACGTGATTTTTGTTCACACGACAATTACTCCAAAAGAAATCGAAAAATAAAACAAATTATCTTTGTGTATAATTTTGGGAATTTGCGTGGCATTTCTTGATAGTTATTTGTAGTTGATTGTTTATTTTTATTATTTAAAAAATACAAAAAATATGTTGCGATCTTATTCTACTATTAGGAATTAATTAAATCGTATTTGGTTTTTAAATGAATGAAAATCACAAAAATATTATTTTTGGTAATTTTGTCATTTTATTGTTTAATGGTGTGATTTTGTTTAATTAATGTTTGATCTTGTGTGAGTCAATTAAGGTCTTTTTAATATGATTGTAGTTTTACAACTTATTTTAGGATTTTTGGTAGATTAGTATTTAGAAAAGGAATTAGAAGAAGAAAAGAAATGGTTTAAAATTGGACAAATTGGAATCGGACCAGGCCCAAAAAATCAGGCCCAAATCTCACCCCCACCCGATCCAGTCTAGCCGGCCTCGAAGACATGCGAAACGACGTAGTGTAATATTGAAACTGTGTCGTTTCGCCATCAAAGATCACAGCCACTCGATCTGGATCAATTCAATGGCTCTCGTCTCACAACCCTAACCCATCTCAGCCAACCCGACAAAGCACCATCCTCGACCCAGTCCCCACGGAGACCAAAACGACCCCGTTTTATATAAGTAAAGTGATCCAAACCGTTGATCTCATTAGATCTAACGGCTTGGATTCATTCACCCATCACATATATATACTCTCCAACGCAACCCACACCCCCTAAGCTACCCCCCCCCTCTCTTCGTCTCTCTCACTGAACCCAGACACCCTTAGAACCCTAGCGCCGCCCCTCCATTCCCCCACCTGAAACCCGGTGGCAACGATGCCGGTGACCACCATCTTAACATCCTAGGACCACTCAACCACCCTGAATCCGAATCCATAAACCGTTTGGCTCGAATCAATCCCTAGATTCTTGAATCTTCATTTGAAGATTTGAACCAAACCTCAACCTACACCAACCGACCCCAAATTCACACCAGTTGCTCCCCTGACCTCCCTCATACCCTAATCAACGGTAGTTCCATTCGAATCTAGGTAGAACCCTTCGAGCCCCAAATCGGCCTGTATGAACCCTAGAACTCTGGGGGTCTGTCCAATTAAAAGAGGAGTTGGGGTCTAATAGACCTCAATCGAGATGTTCTCAGTTGAGAACATTTCGATTGAAGTCTGTTCGACCTCAAAGAAGTCAAGTCCAGTTCGAGTCTGGGTCATCTTTGTTCTTAAGCTTCCAAGGTAATTTTTCCTTTCCTTCTGTTCTGTTAGTGATTCTATTTGTATCTCTTTACGTGTTTAGTTTAGCTTATGTGATTTTTCTATTTTTTTAATTAATTAATTCTGTCTGTCTTCATAAGACCCTTTATTTGATCCTTCTGTTTGTTTGTTAATTGTACCTATTGTGAGTTATGTGTTCAACCTATTCAGAGTCGTCGAATAGTTAGTTCATATAGTTTCCCTGTTATGTCTAAAGTCACTGAAGCCATTTGGTAACCTATTTTGTCTAGCTTGTTTATCGATTGTTTGCTATCTGTTATAGCTCGTATAGTCGATTATATAAATGTCGTTAAGTAAACTCATCTGAAAAACTAGAGAAGCATGAGTTTGCTCATGTCAGTGTAATTACTTGCATGTTTCTCTTGTCTGTGCTAAGACCTGATTGATACTGCCTCATTCCTTAGCTTGCATTATCAACTCCCTGTTGATCAAGTTTGGTTTTGAGTTGGTCAGGATTGGTTCCCAATATGACCAACTCATGCCATTTGATTAACACCCCTTCTGTGTTATGATTTGTTTGAGCCTAAGCTGAGAATTGGATATAGCTGTAGTAATCTAATAGTTCAACCTGAAATCAGTGTTTAGTGTAAGTTTATATAGGTTGTAACTTCAGACTTCTAAACTTAGGGTAATACAGTAATAATCAGTGGATTCAGGGGTAATTTGGGGTGTCAAAGTTTGACAAATGGTTTAGTGTTAGTGGGCTGACAGTAGGGTATTAAAGTACTAATTAAACCAATAAAATTATTTAATCAATAGTGAGGTCTGACTGTTTAAAACACTCTTAAGGTCAGAAAGAAAAGGAGATCACATGGGCACCATTTTACAAAGTTTGAGGGAACTGAATAGAAAAAAAGGTTGCCCATACTTAATTGAATAGGAAAATAGGCTGCCCATCCCCCCTGTGATTTAGTAAAGAAAGGAAAGGTCAGTAGTGACACTGACACTAATCTTTTAGTCTTGAGTGGAAAAACAGAGGGAATAACATGGGAGAGAATCAGTTTTTAATTCACTAAGTGCCCTAAGAGTTGAAAATGAAGTCAATTTTTGGGATATAAAAGAAGGGTCTTAAAAATCAGAAAGGGGAAGGAGAACTAGTTTTTTTTAGGGAGAGCTTCTGGAGAAAAAGAATATACTGCTGGACTGCTTCTCTTCTTTGAATTTGTCTTCCATTCCCCATTGGAAGTTTAGCTCCCATACCCTTTTTTAAAAGACCAGAACATAGTTTTCTTTGGTTTTCAAAGGAGAAACCCTGTCCAGTACTAGAAGTTTGGAGTCTTTTGACTCATTCGAACCCCAGTAGCAAGTCATTCTGTTTGTTTTTATTCATTTGGGGTTTGGCTTGGGAGGTGCTGGATTCATTGTGTTGAACATATTTGGTCAGTTTGGAGTCGTCTTCTCAAAACCATTTTGAAATTTGGTTTGGCTCGCCTCTGTTGCTTGGAATTTCTATCATTAATCTCGATTGATTCAGAGATTTCACTATGTTGCTGAACCTGTCTGTCACTATACTACTGTTGCTTCTACTGATCTTCCTCTTCTTCTCATTTTCCAATTCAGGTACACATTTTGAATCTCACACTGATGTAATAGTAACAATGAGTATGAAATGAAAGACGCGAAGAATTTTTCAATCATTTGGTGCTGTACCTATAGTCTTATAAAGTGTTAGTAGATTTGTGTAATTCTTTAGGTTGTAACTCAATAGGAAAATACAGTAGGTAGTTTCGTACTTAATTGAAACTTAGTTTGCTTAAGTATTGTGATTTACAGTTGTTTAGTTGTACGTATGATATAATTATGTAATTCGTGGAATGCACAAGTAGTTAGTATATCGATAACTAGACTTCATTTTTAGTTATATTTTGTATATATAGGGTAGACTGCTACTAACCTTGCCAAACGCAATATAGCTTTTAATCATTTGAGTTAACTCTGTCAAAATCGGATTCCATTAGGCAGTTTATAGGACAATGTTCGAATCTCATTAGTAGCGTCCTCTAGTAGTTAATTCCATTAACCTAGTTTAAATAAGTTAGTTTAAACTCAACTTGAAGAATGTTTAGCGTGAGTTTAGCATTTTATTAATCTTGTATGCAGTTTTTTTTATCAAATTAAAAGCATGTTCGCTCATGGAATAAGGCATGAAACAATTCCCCGCCTCATAAATAATTAATCCGATAATTAATAAGAGGCCGAAACTGGACAAGCATGTAATTTAATTAGCATGTATTTTCTTTCTTTCATTTTTAGAGACAAACATAATAGAAAATGTAGTCGTTGTAGGTTTATCCTTTCAAAAAATGAGACGAGTCTCGCCAAATAAAAATGCAAATTGCGGGGCCCTCAATAATTGGTCATAATAAAATACTTAGAATTTGGGATGGACTGTTTAGTGAATTTCACTGCCTTCCCCAAAGATAATAACGCGTTAGACTCTTTAGGCGCGACTTAATTAAATTACATTCGTAAATTCGGGTGCGCATTTATGTGACCCAAATTCAAATCTCAACGGAGTCGGAATGTATTAACAACCACGGGTGCATTGATTGTGACGTGGTTCGAGATGCATTTTCATGACGTTGCAATTCTATAAAAAATAATAATAATAAAAGCGGTTTAAACTTAATAAAAGCACATAAGTTATAACATGTATTAAATCAGATATTTAGCCATTATAACAATTTAAGCGACCGTGCTAGAACCACGGGATTGGAGGGTTCCTAACACCTTCCCTCGGGTCAACAGAATTCCTTACTTAGAATTTCTGGTTCGCAGACTTCATTTGGAAAGTCGAATATTTTCCTCGATTTGGGATTCAAGATAAACCGGTGACTTGGGACACCAAAAGCCAAACCTTTCCCAAGTGGCGACTCTGAATTAAATAAATAATCCCATTTCGAATATTGTCACTTGAATTGGAAAAACTCCCTCGCGCATTTTACCCTTCGGGGGGGGCGCGCAAAAAGGAGGTGTGACAGCTCTGGCGACTCTGCTGGGGAACCAACCCAGAACCTCTGGTTCAGGGTTCAAGAATTCGAGCTTAGAATAATTGTTATATTTGGCTTTATTATCTGATCTTTATTACATGTTTTGGCATAAATTGCTAAATGTTGTCTTTTACCGCTTTGATATTATCTGAACTGTATATAAACTGTGCCAAAACCTTTCTCTTCTTACCTCCGGGGAGGAGCTTGCTGATCAAGACTCCCTATTCTGTTAGTGTCATACCCTGAAATAAGAAGAGGCCGGACAAGTTACAAAGCCGGACGATCTCGCAGGTCCCCGGTACGTAGCCCCCTCCTCGACTCGAATTGTCCGCTCGGGTACACGGTCTAGAACAAAATACCCAGGTTATAAACCTAGTATAACAAAACCCCATGCCGGATCCCTAGTAGGAACGCTTATTTGCAACATGTTGCATTTGACATAGGGGACTCAACACAGGGGTTGGGTCCGTCTAGGACAGGCAACCTGAAATGAAAAGACCATCCTGCTGCATCCCGTTTGTTTTGCGCATTTATTTGCTTCAGTTCTGCATGCTGACCAGTTTCTAAAAAAAATTCAAAAAAAAGGGAAAAGAAAAATAGCAGCGTAGGGAGATAATTACTTATTTTGGAAAAATAAAACCAATGTCCAAGTAGTGTCTTTAGTTTGATTTATAAAAAAATATATTTTAATCACTTTCAAAATCCAAAAAAAAGTATTTGTTTAAAAAAAAAGAAGGGAAAATTCAAAATTCAAAAAAATATTTTTTCTTTTGCAATACCTCTTTCATTAAATTCAGACTAATAGTCCAAATACTTCCTTAAAAGATTTTTCGAAATTTCAAAAAAAAGAGTAAAAAAAAAAGAGTTTTAAATTCAAAGAAAAAATATTTCTTTAGTCTTCATCTCTTTTCCAAAAAAAATAAAAAAAATCTTTTTCCTTAAAAGATTGTAATAAAAAAAAGGTTTAGTTTATT
Organism: Nicotiana tabacum; assembly: GCF_000715075.1. NCBI lineage: Eukaryota > Viridiplantae > Streptophyta > Magnoliopsida > Solanales > Solanaceae > Nicotiana > Nicotiana tabacum. The sequence goes on along the minus strand of NC_134089.1, from coordinate 46,277,643 downwards.
TCCTTGTTCCTGATCGGCCGAACTACGTCGGTCTGATTCTCACCGAATGTGAGATACGTAGGCAAACTTCATCGGTTCCGACCCCAATTTTCAAAAAATCCAAAAATATTTTCCTTTAGTTCCTTCTTTATAAATCTTTCCTTAGAAAATGCAAATAATAATAATAATAATAATAATAATAATAATAATAATAATAATAATAATAATAATAATAATAATAATAATATAGAAGTTTTTTTTTAAACTCAAAAAAAAATAGTTTCCTTCTTTCTGAAGTCTTTCATACGAAAAAATGAAATAAGAAATAAAAATCAGCAACAAAAATCCAAAAATACTCTTTTCTTTTTTAGAAGTCTTTCTTTTGTAAATGTCCATAAAAAAAATTTGAAAAATTGAATTCCAAAAATATTTTCGTTTTTCTTTAAAAGTGCTTTTGTAAATAAATAAAAACTCAGAAATTCCAAATCATTTTCTTAAAAGTCCCTCTTTCAAAAATTTAAGAAGCAACATCCTAAATCAAAAAAAATATATATTCTTTCTTCCTTAGAAAAAGGTGAAACAAATGAAAAATCAACCAAACACATTTTCTTTTCTTTTTTAAAAAAAATCCCAAAGTTCAAGTAAAAAGAAAATAAATTTTTAGAAGTCTTTAAAAAAAATCAAATAAAAAAAATATATATTTTTTCTTTCTTCTTTAAAAGCATTTCTTTCAAAAATTCCAAAAAAAGGGGGGGGGTTAGTTTATTTACTCCATTTTTGATTTTTGAACTACGCAATGATCTGATTCACGCGACATCGTGATACGTAGGCAATCCTCATCGGATCCGGTCACATTTTAACTGTAAATAATGAAAATAATAATATAAAAAATAAAAAATAAATAAATAAATAAATAAAATATATGATAAATAAAGGGAAATCTAAAGAGAAGCCGGAATGACGCATGTCATCGTTGCAAACATGTAGAAATTCACTTAACTGTATAGGTGCATCACGCCCCAACGTGAGATTACCTGTCTGTTATTTGTTTCAAACTAACCGTTTGCTTGCTGCTAAGCTCAGGTTTTTAGAAAAGGTGGTTTGGTTTGGTGGAGGTCTGGCCTCACATTCATACTTTACGAGGTCGAAAAGAAGTGTTCAGTTGCCCGTCACCAAGTCGAGAGGGAGTATTCACACTTACTTCACGAGATCAAAGGGAAGTATAGTGATGTCTTCAGAAATTCCTTTGCCGACAATTCCTGTCTCTGAGGAGAGTTCAATCTCGACAATACCAACTTCCGAGTCAGCAACTGCTAAAGAAAACAGAATCTTGCGGCTTCGCATGTTGGAAATGTTGGATGACTGGAACAACGGAAAAGAGCCGCCAAGTGTAATCTCTGGATTCCCCGAGTTGTTCTCTAGGACAAGTGGGATTTCCAACGTCCCCATAAGTTATCCAACTACCCCATATGGTTACCCGGCCATTTCATCCCACTCCGCTGGATCACCCTCCGATTCTTACCCCCGGATGTCAACGACGGATGTAGCTACAAACATATTCATCGCACCGCCCTGTCCAATCGTGGCACAACCCACTACACACAGGCCCAATTTTGACTCTTCCTCATTCACATTCCAAGCACCATCTTTCTCACTGGAACCAACTCGGTTTACCACCAGCACTCACCCTCAACAGCCTCAACACGAGTTTACGCCGGGGCAAGACCAAAATCTCAAAGCTTTTGAACAAGATGAGATGGCAAAAAGAATGAGGAGCCTCGAGTAGAGTTTGAAAAACATGCAAGGTTTAAGCGGGCAGAAGAGTGTTTCCTATATTGATCTGTGCATGTTCCCTCACATGCACCTACCCGTGGGTTTCAAAACACCAAAGTTTGAGATATATGATGGGCATGGCAAACCCATTGCTCACCTCAAGAAGTATTGCAACCAATTGCGTGGAGTCGGCGGCAAAGAAGAATTGTTGATGGCATACTTCGGAGAAAGCTTGGTAGGAATAGCCTCAGAATGGTATATGGATCAAGACATATCTCGATGGCATATATGGGATGATCTCGCCAGAGATTTTTAAGACAATTTCAGTATAATATTGACATCGCACCGGACAGAAATTCTTTGTCAAACTTGAAGAAGAAACCCTCGGAAAGCTTCAGAGAATATGCTATTAAATGGCGCGAGCAAGTATCAAGGGTAAAACCTCCCATGGACGAGATAGAAATGGTCACTACTTTCCTCCAGGCTCAAGAATCAGATTACTTCCAAAACATGATGTCGGCCATGGGAAAGCCTTTCGCGGAAGCGATTAAGATCGGGGAAATGGTCGAGAATGGTTTGGAAACGGGTAGAATCTTGAGTCAGGCAGCCATAAGGGCAACCTCCCAAGCCGTCCAAAGCGGGTCCGGAGGAATGGCAAGAGGGAAGAAAAAGGAAGAAACGTCTATGGCGGCATCAGAAGCAAGAGAATACCGTAATCTCAGGCCCCATTTTCCAGAAAAACCCCCACAACATTACTACCCCCACCAAAATGTGACCTATGCTCCTCAACCCTACATGGTCATGAATACTCAGCCTTATGTCCAGCCACCGCAACAAGCCAATCGGAGCCAAGCTCCACCTCCCAGAAATCAGCCTCCTCGCCAAAACTACTATAATCCTCGACCTTCCCAGAATAACTTCCGTCCTCGGGAACCACCCAGGAGACCCAACTATACACCAATCGGTGAACCCTACTCCACCCTGTTCCCTAAGCTTGTCCAGATGAATTTGCTGCAGCCCATACCCCCAAACGGGCAAAACCCGGAATCACCATCATATCAGCGGGGTGTCAAGTGTGCATACCATTCAGGGGTAGAATGGCACGATACAAACAACTATTGGACATTGAAACAAGCGGTAGAGAACTTGTTAGAGCAAGGGAAAATTGTGTTGAAAGATGAGGATGTCCCAAATGTGACCAATAATCCGCTGCCCGCTCACAACAACGGGCCAATAATCGGGATGATTGGTGAAGACAAAGAATTTGATCCGGCGCTTAAGGCCATAATTGCTATTGTTAATGCAGAAAGGAAGCCCAAGGCAACCCCGAAGCAAGAGAAAGGGGAAAAGAAGAGTAAAATCACCGAGACTGAACCGGAAAAGAAAATTGATGTATCCAAGCAGGCCTATGTGGTATGGGGGACGATCAAACCACCTCGGTTGAATGAGCCAGTGGTTATTGGATGCATACCACAGAAGCCAAAGTACAGTAAAGAGGAAGATGATGAGGTGTTCACGGTTGAAGAGAGTGAGGGAATACGTGAGGCAATGAGGAAAATGTTATGCGAAACACACATGGTCCATCCAGGAGAGGGCACTAGCACCGCTGAGGTATCATACATGGGACCAAGCTCCAAGCTTCAAAACGGGAAGGCTACGCCATTCCCGATCAAGCGGGAGTCCTAGTAGACCTGTCCTGCCACTTTTTCTGCATCGCGAGCTATCCCAGGGTGTAACTCAGATGCTTTCTTTAGTTTCCTGTTTTTAATTCCCTAAATGTCGACCTTGTTATCTTCCTAATTCCAAGAAATGAAATCATATTTCATCGTTCACTTTCTTTATTTTTTCAGAGTTTTGCTATGTTTTTTTTAGTTCTCTTCAATTCTAATAATGCAGCTTTAAATAACATGACATGCTTGCGGACTTCAGGCCCAGATCCCAAGAACTCTGTCAGACTTCGAAATAATGAATCAAAAATTGAAATATAGATAAGTTAAGAAAATTAAAAGAAAATAATAGGAACAACTGAAGAAAATTGGTTCATGGTTTGGAAAATGTCCGTCACTGAAGCAGAGTTTGAGGACAGTGAGTGGGTCTAGACTCGTATGGAACGTTGACCTTAATGACTGCAGTTTGTCACGAGCAATTGTACCAACAAAGAATGGTCCGCGCCTATAAAATTTGAAGTAGGGCAACTGGTGTTAAGGCGTATTCTTCCTCATCACCAGGAAGCAAAAGGAAAGTTTGCTCATAATCGGAAGGGTCCATACATCATTGGAGAATATTGCCAAGAGGAGCATTGTATCTGGGTAACATCGAAAGAAATGACCCCGACACAGCTATGAATGCAGATGTAGTACTATGTCTAAATCGCTCCGGCGATGTCTTTGCACAGTTGAGATGACGGAGGCTTTCATTCCCGCTATCCAAACACTATCAATCCTTCGCAAACCCTTTGAGCCGATTACCTTTCTTTGATTACCCCCTTTGGAACCCGGAAGTACAAAAGGAAAAAGAAAAGAAAGAAAATAAAAAGAAAAAAGAAAAGAAAAAGAAAAGGAGAAGAAAAGAAAAGAAAAGAAAAACAAAACGGAAACAAAAACAAAACAAAAGTTATTGCCTGAACTACGTCTGACTTGATTCCGAAAGGATACGTAGGCAGCCTCTCTCTGGGGTTCAGTCATACCAAAAATAAAATCCAAGAAGTTCCCCAAAAGTAAAACTGGGGCAGAAGTTATAATGGTTCGGCCATGAGACCGCCGAAAAGGTTCCAAAGTTGTAGTTCCGCCCAAAATCATTTTACCCCAAAGACCTTGTCCAAGTCCTTCTGATCAATTGGCAAAGACAGGAAAGTGGAAAACGTCATTGTTGGAATCTGATAGAAGTCAAATTGAGAGAAATAAAATGAGAGAGTCTTATCGGTGAAAACCTTCGGGCACCATGAGGCGACGAGAGTAGAGAAATAAAAAATGAGAGAGGTCGATTAGCGAAAACCCGCAAAGGGCGTTGTCGGCCGAAAAGAGGATACTTCATCACTAAAAGTCCTGGCAAGGTTCTCTGGTTTAGAAACATAGGTTCATGAGAAGCTGGAGTATGGTGCGGATCGGGCATCCAGTCCAAGAAGTATGTCATGTCAGTTTGAAGCCAGCATGCACCCCAGATAAGTCCTTCTTTTCCCTCGAAAGGGACGCTTCTCTTTAAACTTATATGCTTGCCTTGTGCATAGTTTTCCTTGAATCCCTTTCGGTTTAACTCTAATTCCGTAACAATTACAAAGAAAAGGTGGCAGGACCAGTTTCACAGGGCCCCACCTGGCAAGAGTCAAAGAAAATACACAGCCTTAGTGGTGCATCAGTCCGATCCCGACTGACCATGGTGGTTGATTGCTTCCAAAGTAAAGACGTTCGAAAGGAAAGAAAATCAAAGACAAAGTTCCTAAGGGCAGAATAAAGCAAAGGACAGAGCCCACACGGGCGATTCATCATGTAATCCTAAGGCTAAACCCGGTCAGTATGAAAGAGATTCAACCTCAAGGCCAACAAGCAGCACAGTTCTCAATGGAAATGGGGACGGGATCAAGCAATGGAGATGATCAAGGCCACAAAACCAACCACCGTTTCAACTAATAAATTGTTCTTTGTTGAAAACATGTCTTACTCAAAGCAACTGTGCAAGAAGCAGGTGTAGCCCAAAAAGAAATGAAATGCGCGAGCGTTGAAACAGCTTTGCAGCAGGAAAAGGAAGTTTCCCCAGAATTCTTTCATGCATTTTGATAAATAAAAGGAAATATAAAAGGAAAACCAAAGAAAAGAAAGAAGACAAGAAATAAAAATGAAAATCCCAAAAGAAAAACAAATCATGGTAGCATAGGATCTCATTCCTCAACTATCCCGGTATAAACCGCGGATCTCCCTGGCATAACCCAAGGAGCTTTTTCTGTCTAAATATCCCGGCCAAAAACCGAGAATCTCCCGGCCAAACAACCGCGGAGCTTTTTCTGTCAAAATCCCGGCCAAAAACCGTGGACTTTTCCCGGCATGACCCGTGGACCTTTTCCGGCATAACCCGATGATTTTTTCCGGCATAACCCGTGGACCTTTTCTGGCATAACCCGATGATCTTTCCGGCATAACCCGATGATTTCCCCGGCATAACCCGTTGACCTTTTTCGGCATAACCCGATGATTTTTCCCGGCATAACCCGTGGACCTTTTCCGGCATAACCCGATGATTTTTTCTGGCATAACCCGATGACTTTCCCGGCATAACCCGAGGACTCTTTCCCTTTTTTCGGCATTAACCCGTGGACCTCCCTGGCATAACCCGGGGCCCCTTTTTCTTTCCACCCCGGCATAACCCGAGGACCTCTTTTTCTTCACGGCATAACCCGTGAACCTCCCTGGCATAACCCAGGAGCCCTTTTTCCTTTTCTCCCGACATAACCCGGTCAGTTTTCCGGCATAACCTGGCAATCCTCCTAATTTAGGGCTCCAATCCCTGAGTTGAGCGACTTTCTTTTAGCCGACATTAAGGCTCCAATCCCTAAGTTGAGCGTTTTTCTTTAGCCGACATTAGGGCTTCAATCCCTGAGTTGAGCAATTTTCTTTTAGCCGACAATAGGGCTCCAATCCCTGAGTTGAGCGTTTTTCCTTTAAGCCGACATTAAGGCTCTAATCCCTGAGTTGAGCATTGTCCTTCAGCCAGCATTAGGGCTCCAATCCCTGAGTTGAGCAATTTTCCTTTAGCCGACATTAGGGCTCCAATCCCTGAGTTGAGCGTTTTTCCTTTAGCCAACATTAGGGCTCCAATCCCTGAGTTGAGCATTTTTCCTTTAGCCAGCATTAGGGCTCCAATACCTGAGTTGAGCACTTTTTCCTTTAGCCAACATTAGGGCTCCAATCCCTGAGTTGAGCGTTTTTTCTGTTAGCCAACATTAGGGCTCCAATCCCTGATTTGAGCGTTTTTTCTGTTAGCCAGCATTAGGGATTCAATCCCTGAGTTGAGCTTCTTCCTGTTAAGCCAGCATTAGGGCTCCAATCCCTGAGTTGAGCGAATTTTTATTTAACCAGCATTAGGGCTCCAATCCCTGAGTTGAGCAATTTCCATTTAGCCAGCATTAGGGCTTCAATCCTTGAGTTGAGCATTTTTCCCTTTAGCTGACATTAGGGCTCCAATCCCTGAGTTGAGCAACTTTCCTTTAGCCAACATTAGGGCTCCAATCCCTGAGTTGAGCGATTTGCTTTTAGCCGACATTAGGGCTCCAATCCCTGAGTTGAGCAATTTTCTTTAGCCAGCATTAGGGCTCCAATCCCTGAGTTGAGCAACTTTCCTTTAGCCGACATTAGGGCTCCAATCCCTGAGTTGAGCAATTTTTCTTTAGCCAGCATTAGGGCTCCAATCCCTGAGTTGCGCATTTTTACCTTTTGCGACATTAGGGCTCCAATCCCTGAGTTGTGCCTTTTAGACTAGAGGTTTCCAATCCCCTCATCAATCCTATAGATTTTCATGGCAATTAACTCACGAAATTTTCCTAGTGAAACTGGGGCAGAAAATTTCGTTCGTTTGTTTTGTTGTCTCAGCAGGTCTGACCTCAAGGCGCGTGGATCGAGATGACCTACAGTTTGAGTCTCAATCCGGAATAAAGAAAAGAACAAAAAGAAGACGTTCCCAAATACTGGAACAAACAAAGTGCGGATCGCTCAAAATCTGATTGAAGTCCCAAACTCCGCCCAATCCCGTTTCACTCAAGGCTGCAGAAATAAACAAGCGCCTACAACTTGCGAGCATCAAGATTCGGATCGAAGTCTACAAGCAGAATCAGCTAGAGACCCAAGATCAAATTGCGAAAGAATTATAGATAGGAATCTTGTAACTAGCGGTTGACAGGCATAAGTAATTAGTTCAGTTACAATTTTCTTTGGTTGTAATAAGGAGGTCGATAAAGCAGTAGTGGCAACAGCAACAGCAGTAACAGCAAGCATTGCAATCCCATGGTAGTCCCAGCTACCAAAATTTCCCGAACTACATTGACCTGATTCCTGTTTAGCCCAGGATATGTAGGAAATCTTTGAAGCAAAGATTCAGTCAAATCTTTCAAAATGTGCTTCACACGGAGTAGTCCAACGGGCAAAAATCTCTCATATCCGCTCACTTTATCTTTGCATGAAAACCTCGCATGTTTTCAGGCAAAGAGGGGCAGCTATGAGCACGTGATTTTTGTTCACACGACAATTACTCCAAAAGAAATCGAAAAATAAAACAAATTGTCTTTGTGTATAATTTTGGGAATTTGCGTGGCATTTCTTGATAGTTATTTGTAGTTGATTGTTTATTTTTATTATTTAAAAAATACAAAAAAATATGTTGCGATCTTATTCTACGATTAGGAATTAATTAAATCGTATTTGGTTTTTAAATGAATGAAAATCACAAATATATTATTTTTGGTAATTTTGTCATTTTATTGTTTAATAGTGTGATTTTGTTTAATTAATGTTTGATCTTGTGTGAGTCAATTAAGGTCTTTTTAATATGATTGTAGTTTTACAACTTATTTTAGGATTTTTGGTAGATTAGTATTTAGAAAAGGAATTAGAAGAAGAAAAGAAATGGTTTAAAATTGGACAAATTGGAATCGGACCAGGCCCAAAATATCAGGCCCAAATCTCACCCCCCACCCGGTCTAGTCTAGCCGGCCTCGAAGACATGTGAAATGACATAGTGTAATATTGAAACTGCGTCGTTTCGCCATCAAAGATCACAGCCACTCGATCTAGATCAATCCAACGGCTCTCGTCTCACAACCCTAACCCATCTCAACCAACCCGACCCAGCACCATCCTCGACCCAGTCCCTACGGAGACCAAAATGACCCCATTTTATATAAGTAAAGTGATCCAAACCGTTGATCTCATTAGATCTAACGGCTTGGATTCATTCACCCATCACATATATATACTCTTCAATGCACCCCATACCCCCTAAGCTACCCCCCTCTCTTCGTCTCTCTCACTGAACCTAGACACCCTTAGAACCCTAGCGCCGCCCCTCCATTCCCCCACCTGAAACTCGGTGGCAACGATGCTGGTGACCACTATATTAACATCCTAGGACCACTCAACCACCCAGAATCCGAATCCACAAACCGTTTGGCTCGAATCAACCCTATATTCTCGAATCTTCATTTGAAGATTCGAATCAAACCTCAACCTACACCAACCGACCCCAAATTCATACCAGTTGCTCTCCTGACCTCCCTCATACCCTAATCAACGGTGGTTCCATTCGAATCTAGGTAGAACCCTTCAAGCCCCAAATCGGCCTGCATGAACCCTAGAACTCAAAAGCATGGGGGTCTGTCCAATTAAAAGAGGAGTTGGGGTCTAACAGACCTCAATCGAGGTGTTCTCAGTTGAGAACATTTCGATTGAAATCCGTTCGACCTCAAAGAAGTCAAGTCTAGTTCGAGTCTGGGTCATCTTTGTTCTTAAGCTTCCAAGGTAATTTTTCCTTTCCTTCTGTTCTGTTAGTGATTCTATTTGTATCTCTTTACGTGTTTAGTTTAGCTTATGTGATTTTTCTATTTTTTTAATTAATTAATTCTGTCTGTCTTCATAAGACCCTTTATTTGATCCTTCTGTTTGTTTGTTAATTGTACCTATTGTGAGTTATGTGTTCAACCTATTCAGAGTCGTCGAATAGTTAGTTCATATAGTTTCCCTGTTATGTCTAAAGTCACTGAAGCCATTTGGTAACCTATTTTGTCTAGCTTGTTTATCGATTGTTTGCTATCTGTTATAGCTCGTATAGTTGATTATATAAATGTCGTTAACTAAAATCATCTGAAAAACTAGAGAAGCATGAGTTTGCTCATGTCAGTGTAATTACTTGCATATTTCTCTTGTCTGTGCTAAGACCTGATTGATACTGCCTTATTCTTTAGCTTGCATTATCAACTCCCTGTTGATCAAGTTTGGTTTTGAATTGGTCGGGATTGGTTCCCAATATGACCAACTCATGCCATTTGATTAACACCCCTTCTGTGTTATGATTTGTTTGAGCCTAAGCTGAGAATTGGATATAGCTGTAGTAATCTAATAGTTCAACCTGAAATCAGTGTTTAGTGTAAGTTTATATAGGTTGTAACTTCAAACTTCTAAACTTAGGGTAATACAGTAATAATCAGTGGATTCAGGGGTAATTTGGGGTGTCAAAGTTTGACAAATGGTTTAGTGTTAGTGGGCTGACAGTAGGGTATTAAAGTACTAATTAAACCAATAAAATTGTTTAATCAATAGTGAGGTCTGACTGTTTAAAACACTCTTAAGGTCAGAAAGAAAAGGAGATCACATGGGCACTATTTTACAAAGTTTGAGGGAACTGAATAGAAAAAAAGGCTGCCCATACTTAATTGAATAGGAAAATAGGCTGCCCATCCCCCCTGTGATTTAGTAAAGAAAGGAAAGGTCAGTAGTGACACTGACACTAATCTTTTAGTCTTGAGTGGAAAAACAGAGGGAATAACATGGGAGAGAATCCGTTTTTAATTCACTAAGTGCCCTAAGAGTTGGAAATGAAGTCAGTTTTTGGGATATAAAAGAAGGGTCTTAAAAATCAGAAAGGGGAAGGAGAACTAGTTTTTTTTAGGGAGAGCTTATGGAAAAAAAGAATATACTGTTGGACTGATTCTCTTCTTTGAATTTGTCTTCCATTCCCCATTGGAAGTTTAGCTCCCATACCCCTTTTTTAAGAGACCAGAACATAGATTTCTTTGGTTTTCAAAGGAGAAACCCTGTCCAGTACTAGAAGTTTGGAGTCTTTTGACTCATTCGAACCCCAGTATCAAGTCATTTTGTTTGTTCTGATTCATTTGGGGTTTGGCTTGGGAGGTGCTGGATTCATTGTGTTGAACATATTTGGTCAGTTTGGAGTCGTCTCTGCAACTCTATTTGGTTCTCAAAACCATTCTGAAATTTGGTTTGGCTCGCCTCTGTTGCTTGGAATTTCTATCATTAATCTCGATTGATTCAGAGATTTCACTGTGTTGTTGAACCTGTCTGCCACTATACTACTGCTGCTTCTACTGATCTTCCTCTTCTTCTCATTTTCCAATTCAGGTACACATTTTGAATCTCACACTGATGTAATAGTAACAATGAGTATGAAATGAAAGACGCGAAGAATTTTTCAATCATTTGGTGATGTACCTATAGTCTTATAAAGTGTTAGTAGATTTGTGTAATTCTTTAGGTTGTAACTCAATAGGAAAATACTGTAGGTAGTTTCGTACTTAATTGAAACTTAGTTTGTTTAAGTATTGTGATTTACAGTTGTTTAGTTGTTTAGTTGTACGTATGATATAATTATGTAATTTGTGGAATGCACGAGTAGTTAGTATATCGATAACTAGACTTCATATTGTGATTTACAGTTGTTTAGTTGTTTAGTTGTACGTATGATATAATTATGTAATTTGTGGAATGCACGAGTAGTTAGTATATCGATAACTAGACTTCATTTTTAGTTATATTTTGTATGGATAGGGTAGACTGCTACTAACCTTGCCAAACGCAATATAGCTTTTAATCATTTGAGTTAACTCTGTCAAAATCGGATTCCATTAGGCAGTTTATAGGACAATGTTCGAATCTCATTAGTAGCGTCCTCTAGTAGTTAATTCCATTAACCTAGTTTAAATAAGTTAGTTTAAACTCAACTTGAAGAATGTTTAGCGTGAGTTTAGCATTTTATTAATCTTGTATGCAGTTTTCTTTATCAAATTAAAAGCATGTTCGCTCATGGAATAAGGCATGAAACAATTCCCCGCCTCATAAATAATTAATCTGATAATTAATAAGAGGCCGGAACTGGCCAAGCATGTAATTTAATTAGCATGTAGTTTCTTTCTTTCATTTTTAGAGACAAACATAATAGAAAATGTAGTCGCTGTAGGTTTATCCTTTCAAAAAATGAGACTAGCCTTGCCAAATAAAAATGCAAATTGCGGGGCCCTCAATAATTGGTCATAATAAAATACTTAGAATTTGGGATGGACTGTTTAGTGAATTTCACTGCCTTCCCCAAAGATAATAACGCGTTAGACTCTTTAGGCGCGACTTAATTAAATTACATTCTTAAATTCGGGTGCGCATTTATGTGACCCAAATTCAAATCTCAACGGAGTCGGAATGTATTAACAACCACGGGTGCATTAATTGTGACGTGGTTCGAGATGCATTTTCACGACGTTGCAATTCTATAAAAAATAATAATAATAAAAGCGGTTTAAACTTAATAAAAGCACATACGTTATAACATGTATTAAATCAGATATTTAGCCATTATAACAATTTAAGCGACTGTGCTAGAACCACGGGATTCGAGGGTGCCTAACACCTTCCCTCGGGTCAATAGAATTCCTTACTTAGAATTTCTGGTTCGCAGACTTCATTTGGAAAGTCGAATATTTTCCTCGATTGGGGATTCAAGATAAACCGGTGACTTGGGACACCAAAAGCCAAATCTTTCCCAAGTGGCGACTCTGAATTAAATAAATAATCTCATTTCGAATATTGTCACTTGAATTGGAAAAACTCCCTCACGCATTTTACCCTTCGGGGTGGGCGCGCAAAAAGGAGGTGTGACAGTATTATTGACTGGGATCGGGTTGCATGCCACAATGAATATTGGCATTATTATTATTTGGGATCGAGCTGCACGCCGCAACGGATATTGGTATTATTGTATAGGATCGAGTTATACGCTGTAACAGGATATTGGTATTATTGTTTAGGATCGGGTTGCTTGCCGCAATGGTATATATATATATATATATATATATATATATATATATATATATATATATATATATATATATATATATTTGGGTATGACGTGGTGTGGCGCAACAGAAAAGATATGTTAAGACTGTTTTTAGCTGTTGTTTCAATATTCGGATTGTTACTGAGAAATTGAGCATAGATGTTATACGGGGCCCTCTGTTGTGTATTTATTGTTCTGGTTTATATGTCAAATGTTGTTTCCTCTATTTCTGTTGTTTTTACTATACTTGTACAAGTTTATAGTGGGTGCCTTGTTATAGCCTCGTCGGTACTTCGTCGAGGTTAGACTCGGTATTTACAAAGGACATGGGGTCGGTTGTACTCATACTATACTTCTACACTTCTTGTGCAGATTCTGGTGTTGGTCCCAAAAGCGGTTAGTGGAGGCTCGCGCATACTATCTTTTCCTGAAGTTCCCTTCTTATTTCTTTTGTATTATTTATCTAATTCAGACAGTTGTATTTTCATTTCAAACCTTGATTGTAGTAATTTGTTTTAGTAGCTCACGTACTTGTGATACTTGATTTCGGGATTAGACTAGACTCGTATTCGGAGTTTATTCTTTATATATTGATGTTTTTAGCTTTACCTTCTTATGAATTTGTTTTATTTAAAAGAGTTTCAAATGAATAGTTGTATACTAATGTTGGTTTGCCTAGCAAATGGACGTTAGCTGCCATCACGATCCTGAGATTGGAATTTTGGGTCGTGGCTGAAGCAAATTCCCATTAGAACACAAGCAACCGTATCACTCTCTCCCCCATCTCTCTGAATCTTTGTGTGTAAGATATTGCGAAGGAAAAACTTGAATTAATAAAAGAGCGTGTTATTCTATTTGGCTGATATCCTAAATATTGTCTTGGTGATTTACTGCACTTTTCATCTTAACTTTGATACTATTGTCACAGTTCATACTAGCTTGCATAGGGTTTTGGATCATTTTTGATTCACGTGCATTTAACCCCTTTCTCTTTATCCACACTATTGTTAAAACATACAAGCAATTATTCTGGTAAACAGACATGGCTTACACTTTTGCTGAAATTACTCTGCTCAACTTCTTTTTATTGGAGAAATAAGAGAGAGACAATAGAGAAGATCAGAAAAAAATGAAAAGGAGAGAGACAAAGGAGAAGGAGCGTTTGTTTATTGGAAAAATATTAAAAAATGAAAAAATTGTGCAAATAACACGTGTTAGCGTGTGTATATACCGCCAAAACAAACTCTGGTAATAGCTTTTTAGGAGGGTTTTAATATCACTTCAACCGAAGTTTTGGGATAAATTTAGGGCACAATTTATGTATTATGCATTTTATAAATGGTGTAATTATGAATCTTTCCCATTTAAATAGGAGTGAACGATGCAAATAATCTGGGAAAGGTTCATTCGGGGACATCCAATAAAACTATAAAGAGAAAAGTTGGAGAGATAACGTAAAGTGATGAAGTGAAGAATTGCAATTCGTAGATGTAGATTTTTCAAAGAGCAATGTGATTCTAAAAAGTGGTTCCGGTTTGACATTATATGCCTTTTCCTATTCAAATTGATCTATCTTGAGAGAGGGATTAGCAAATTACAGAATTTCCTTTTACTGACTTGTAGCCCGCAAGTTGTGGGGTCACAACTAAAATGAAAGGGCCACCTTAAGCTACCTTTGAAATATTGGCAAAACAGTAATTTAGTCGGTACTGGACATAGTGTAATTTCCTCAAAAGACATTGAAATATTGCGTGTTTGTCGTGTTAAAATAGCATGGGCTAGCCAGTTTTCGGACTGGTCATTCAAAAATAGTCAGTGTTTGCAAAGTCATCGAATAGCCACTATTTTGCTGCAACAGGAACTGGTCCAGTATAATATACTGGTGATCGGTGCACCTATGTATGAACTTCCAGCATATTATACTGGAATTCCAACCCGCGAAAAGTTCCAACATAATATACTGGAGATTGGAGCACTTGTATATGAACTTCCAGTATATTATACTGGACCGGTATATTATACTGGAACTCCAGTATATTATGCTGGAGTTCCAGTATACTTATGCTGGAACTCCATTATAATATGTTGGAGTTCCAGTATACTTATGCTGGAACTCCATTATAATATGCTGGAGTTTCAGTATACTTATGCTGGAACTCCAGTATATTATGCTGGAGTATTATGCTGGTATCCCGCACTACAGTCCAAATCAATATAAATATACATGTGCACGGCATCACCCTTCGTGCTTTATCACTCTTCCTCACCCAAACAGTAGAAACAACAATATCCCGACAAGGGAATCAATCAATAGAAACAATAACATCCCAGCAAGGGAATCAACGATAGAAACAATAACATCCCAGTAAGGGAGTCAACAATAGAAACAATAACGTCCCGGCAAGGGAATCATCAATAGAAACGGTAACATCCCGGCAAGGGAGTCAACAATAGAAATAATAACGTCCCAGCAAGGGAGTCACCAATACATAATAAGGGTCACGGAAAAACCAAGAAGTACGATAACCTCAACAAAACAACAAGACATAATAAGCACGTGATAGCTACACCGGTAACCATAATAATTGGACATGTAACATATTTGCACGAAATCATAGAGGAACTTACAATCAAGGAGTATCAAAACAATAAGGAAGGCAATCACTTCAATTACGGCAATTAAGGGTCAATGTAACACGTAGAATTAGAGGAAAGCTAATAATATCATATGGAGCATATAGAGGAAATTTAAGAAATTAGGAAAACCAATTATAACGGGTTACTTTCCACATAATAAACATAAGGACCTAAGAACCCTAGAGCAAATTTCCCGCAGATAAGTCTGAGCACACACTCGTCACCTCGTATGCATGGACTACAATTAGTATAGAAGACTCAAATCCTAAGGGGAAGTCCCCCAGACAAGGTTAGGCAAGATACTTACCTCAATCCGGCCAATTCAATGCTCAATTTAGCTTTTCCTTTACCAATTTATCTACGCTCGACTCTATTTAGCCAAAAACGACTTAAATACATCTAACAATGCAAGAGAAAATAATTTCAATTAACAAAACTATGATTCTTATACAATTTGCAAAAAGTCAACTCCCTGAGCCCGCACCTCGGAACCCGATAAAATTTACAAAAATCGAACACCCATTCCGCTACGAGTTCACCCATACAAAAATTATCTAATTCCAATACCATTTGGTCATTCAAATCATCATTTTATATTTTTGAAAGATTTCACAATTTTTCCCAAATTTTCCTTTAGATTCTCATGAATTTGATGTTAAATTTAAGATATAATCACAAAATATAGTTGGAAATTGATTAGAGACACTTACCCAAAATTTGGAGAAGTTTAGGTCTTTGGAAAATCGCCCATGGAGTTTTAGGGTTTGAGAAAATTAAAAAATGGGTGAAAATCTCGTCAAAAATCTCACTTATTACGAACAAAGTAGGGCTGGTAGAAGTGGCATTTGCGAACTGGGCATCGTAAATGCGATGAAAAAGTTCGCATTTGCGAACACACCAGAAACTAACAATTTTTTCCGACGTGAAAATGAGCATAACTTCCTCATACGATGTCCAAATTCGATGATTCTTTTTCTTATGGCTCCGTAATTTCGATACAGATCTAATGGTTCAAACAAAACTGAATTTGGATCTCATTTTCTCAACGTGGTATTAGTTTTGCTTGAAGAAACGATGATAAAGCATCCAAAAACAAGCACAACATAGCCTAAACCTATCTGAAACTCACCCAAGCCCTCAGGGATCCAAACCAAACATACACGCAAGTCTAAATATATCATACGGACTTGTTAATGCAATCAAATCATCAAAATAACATCAAAAACTATGAATTTAACCTCAAAACTCATGATTATCTAACTTTTCAACCGGACGTCCAAATCACGTCAAATCAATTTCGATTCTCACCAAATTTCACAGATAGGACTTAAATATCATAACAAGCTTGTACCGGACTCCGAAACTAAAATACGATCCCGATACCAACGAGTTCAAACATTAATTCATTTCTTTATTTTCTTTAAAGACCAGCACAATAATTTTCTTCAAAAATTGTTTTCTAAGGCTAGGGACCTCAGAATTCAATTCCGGGCATACACCCAAGTCTCATATTTTACCGCGTACCTTCCGGATCGTTGGAACACAAATCCGGGTCCGTTTACCAAAAATATTGACCAAAGTCAACTAAAAACCAAATTTAACTCTAGAAATTACTATATTTTTCATATTTTCACATAAAAGCTTTCTGGTTTCACGCCCGGACTACGCACGCAAGTCGATACACATAATATGAAGCTGCTCATGACCTCAAACTGTCGAACCGGACGCAATTGCTCAAAACGACCAGTTGGGTCGTTACAATTTCGGAATCAAATTGTATCTCGTCTCGAATTTTTACGTTCGTCATGGTCAAGTACCCAAAATTGTTCGGCCAGATTCGGTACGGATCCCATACCCACACCCATACTAGTGTCGTGTCGACAAGAATGCGGCACCTAAACTGCCATGTCGGAGCAACTTAGCTGTTCAATATTGTAGATGACTAAGATATACATTTTAAGCAATGCACTAGGCATAATCAATAACCTTATCTGTTAGACATTGACAAATTCAGCAAATCAGTTTAGGAATTGGAAATAAAAAACTTTTGTGATGTAATAACATTTAATTCTGAAAAGATTGCATACCTGACTCTGCTATTTGTTGGAACTTCAGCTCAATCTTTGACAATTGGTCATACGTTATTTTCATCAATTCACTTCTATATGAATGCAAGTATTCAAGTTTCTATCCTTTGGATTTGGATTTGAAATTGTCAAAATTAACTTCTGTTACAATTTGTATCACCATGAACAAAAATGTGATCTTGAAAAAAAGAATTTCTCAACTATACAAGTTCAATTGTTGGGATCAGTATCTACACACGATTTTCTTCTCTTTCGAATAACATAGTATCCAATCCCTCCCAAAACAAGTAACACAACAACTCCATCAACCACTCCTACCACAATTGGAATCCATTTTTTCCAATGAGAATGTTCACCATGATCTTGATCAGTTCCTTTTGGTACCTTAACCATATAACTTAATCTTCCATCCCTTTCAATTTGTTTAACTCCTCTCACTAGTCCATACGAATAGCATTGTCCGGATTTTGTCGGATCGTCCTCAGAATCATCGACTGAAAAATGTAATGCTGCAACACATGTACAATTATTCAAGCACAAATTTGCACATACTTCTTTGCTAACATTGACCTTATAAGGATTGCTTCTTAATACACTCGTAACGCCTTGTAACTCTAGCATTTGGGACTCATTTCTGCCGCATAATCCCTCAGTTACATTCTCAGCACAATCAGAAAGCAAACCATCTCCTCTTTTTATTAGCCTTATGCAAGAACACTCTTCTGAAAATGTACAAATACCATAAGGTCTACATGCCAAAGGAAGATCACAAGTTGTGTTTAGTGCTTGATATGAAGCTTCAAACTTTCCTTTCTCAGCTGAGTAATAGTAAAATCCCAAGTTCCCTGTGTTATTCCCCAATGCTAAAAATCTTACAGGCTCTGGCTTGTCCGATTTTATCCGTCCAATTCTATGGTTTTCGTTGTTGAATATCTCCAACGCGTTTGAAGTTAATTCGACGTATGTAATATTTAGGTCATTCAATTCCAAAGGTGTATATTCCCAGTACGAGTACTTCGATTTTCCAGAGTACAAGTATAATGCAATCTTGTCATACTGAATTTCAAATGAATATGACAAACTAGAATTGCTAGGGAAAGAAGTTAACCGAGTTCTTGAGCTAAGTCTCTGGCCCCAAAGCATAATATTTGTTGGGAAATTGAAACTTTGCCATTTTATCATGTTCAATGCATCAACTAAAACCAAATTACCTGACCCAAGTAAATGTAGCCTCTGCAGCAGAATCAAATATCAGACAACCAAATATTAGCATTCACTATTTAGTTTCACAATGGCAACTCACACTTTGGCTCTTTTGTTGTTTTACCTCAAAAGACATACTTCCTTGGTTTCAATTTATATACTGGTGTTTGACTAGTCACCGAGTTGAAAAAACAAAAAAAGAAAGATTTTTTAGCACATACCAAAAGTACCTATAGAACTTTTCTTATGACTATAAGAGCATGTCAGAAAGAGTACGACCAAAAGCTTAAGTTAAAAGAGTTTCCAAATATAGAAATATTTCATTTTTTCTCAAACGTATTAAAGAAAGGGTGTCATATAAAATGGAACAGAGGGAGTAATAACTAAGTGATTTAAAACTCTACACGTTTGGTTTTTTGCCTCAAAGTTGCAGAAGCAATGTTATTTTGAATAAGAAAAGGCAATTGTTTGTTGCATACACAATTTAGTCAAAATCCATACAATACTTGTATGTGTTTTGGACTAAAAGCCAAAAAGAGGAAAACTTCAAATTCCTCTAGAAGATATTCATAATTACCTTCACACCTTGTCCAGAAGTTCCAGCTTTCCATCCAACTTTATCATCTTGACCTTTCAATTGTAAATCTCCATATTGAGTGAGCTGAAGTGCACATTTGTCTATTGTGTAAAACTGTGATAAATGACCAGAACTCCAAACCTTCACATCTCCCAAAAAAACATCAAGTGAACATGTGTATTTCTCATTAATGGCTTCAACACTGATTGCAGCTCTAAAATTTGGTGTCATTTGGTTGTCAGTTTCCATTAAAAAAGCCCTGCCTATGAAGCCTTTGCTATATGTTGTTGGTATAGCAAGACTTACTTGATAACCAATGTGAACATTGGAAGTGCAATAACCATGAGCTAACCAGTAAATGAAAAAAACAAGCACATAGATTTTCATGTGTGGAATATATGTCACTATATGTTTTTCACATCAGGTATTGTTGTTAGGTTTCTTTGTTTGGAAAGTATAAACAAGATGAAAGTGGAAAAAAGTTTTGGCATGGTTATAATATCATAGAATTAGTAGTGTACCCCCTCTCCTTCAGAAAGTGGCTTAACTTTCAAGTGCAAATCCTTTAAAAATATATTTCTCCATTTTTTTATGTCTTAAACATGTTATGACATTTCTGTAAGTTATATGAGGATATCGTTAAGGGCAAACTAAGAAGTTTAAAATTAAAGAATTTTTAAATATTAAAATATGTCATTCTTTTTGAAACTAATTAAAAAAAAAATAGTCCAACACTCATAATTTATGAAAGAAAGCTCTTTTAAAATCCTCCACTGTACAAATAAAGACTTCTTAAAGTACATGTTACTGTACTAAGACCAGAGTTGATGTTAGAAAATTGTAGAAGTTAAATTAGCTGTCAAAAAGGTTAATCCTTATTTTACCCTCCCTCCGATTTAAATTAAATGAGGTACTTTTTTTTTTAATATTTTTCAAAATAAATGACATATTTCTAAATTTAGAAATAATTCAACTTTAAATTCTATATTTTACCCATTTTTACATTTAATGAGAAATTTTTATAACCACACAAATATCATGACCCCACAAATATTCACGTCTTTTTTTTTTCATTCTTAAATTTGGTGCCTAGTCAAACTATCTCATAACTTGAAATGGATAGAGTTGGTAAATGATTAAGCAGTGAATGTTTGTACTAAAATGAGACACCATTCAGGATATCTGGGGCCTGGGCAGGTAGTAATGGATTGTGAAAGGGACCCATAATTGCCCTCCTTGTTTTCTTGGATTACTTTTTGGTTTGTGCCTTTTGGCATGCCACCCTTTTGAGTTTTTTTGTTTTTTTGGAGTGAGATAAAGGTCTGTGGATGCCACATGGGGTCAATTGTGAATTATATTTTCATGCCCACAATCTTTGCTGACGATTTTGTGGCGTGATACTGACATAAATCTCCGAAAATTGAAAAAAATAAAAGAGAGGAAATTTTCAAGAAAAGGAATTAGAAAATCCACTTTGCAATACTTAGATGAATATTTATATTATAGGAATCACACTTAAAGTATAAGTTAAAAGAGTGGTCAAACTGTCACTTTTGGAATCAGTCTTCACTAAAATTCTCAGTTCTTATTTTTCCTATGGGCCACTTCATCTCAAGAAAAGTTCAAAAAGAAAAAACTAATTCACTAGAGCGAGGGGAAAACCTTTACAAAGTTTGTTTCACTTTGTATACATTAACAACAAAATAAAATCAAGTCAAACGAATAAGGACAGAGGAATAAATTCGTATTCACCAACTTTCATATCATATGGTATTTGCCTCGGAAACTTCTCGGTTATTAAAAAAAAAAGTGTGCTAATCTCGATAATGTTGACAATTTACAGATAGGACGATGAAGTTGGCTCATCTTTTTCTCATTTGTTGAGCTGGGCAGAAGTTTTCATGTTGTCATTAAGGAATTTCATCGGGGTTTGCATTCAATTTGGTGGCTTGAGGTCAAAAAGAACTTTATATGGTGCATTCTAATTTGTGTGTATGGTCGATCTTGATTTTCAAGTGGTTCAGAATTGATTTTGGAAGGAGGATTCATAATTAGGAAGCTTTAAATTGCAAGAGTTGATCAAGTTTGACTTTTGTGTATGTGATATCGGATCGGAGTTTTGATAGTTCCGTTAGATTTTGGATGGTGATTTTGGACTTAGGCTATAATCGGATTTGCATTTGGATGTTTCTAGAATGTTTTGGCTCTAATTGGCGAATGTTGGCAATTTAAAGGTTTGAAAAGTTCATAAGTTTGATCGAATATTGGCATTGGGATGTTTCTAGAATGTTTTGGCTCCAATTGGCGAATGTTAGCAATTTGAAGGTTTGAAAAGTTCATAGGTTTAACCGGGAGTTGAATTCGATGTTATCGGCTTCGGATTGTAGTTCCGGGAATTAGAATAGGTTCATTATATCACTTGGAACATGTATGCAAAAATTTGAGGTGATTCCGAGTTGTTTAGATGTGTTCGGGATAAGTTTGAAATTTAGAAACTTTAAATAGTTCATTAAGCTTGATTTGAGGTGTGTTGTGTGATCTTGATGTTGTTACGGGTGATTTGAGGCCTCGAGTAGGCCCGTGTTATGTCTTGGGACTTATTGGTATATTCGAACAGGGTCCCGAAGGGCTCAGGTGTATTTCAAATTAATTTCGGATCATTTAGGAGTGTTTTGGCGGGTCTGATTTTGGTGTGATCACACCTACAGAATTTTAGGCATAGGTGCGGAACCGTAGATGCGGTCTATGAGGCGCATATGCGATAGGGACGCATATGGGAAGCTTTCCTTGCACCTGCAATGTAATAGAAGCGGAAGACCTTCTGAAGGTGCGAGAGGTCGGGATTTTATGTGATACTCGTAGAAGCGAGGTTTGGTTGCAAAAGTGACGTCGCAAAAGCGGTTGGCGGTCGCATGTGCGAAAGCGCTAGGCAGAACATGTTATATTCGAGGTTTGAGCTGTTTTATTACATTTTGAGTTCGGAAGCTCGATTTTGGACGATTTTTAGGAGATTTCAACCATTTGGATTGGAGTAAGTATTTTTTGACCCGGATTTGATCATTTTACATGATTCCATCTTTGATTTTAGCATTTGATTAATAAATCTAAAAGAGAAATTGGGAATTTTCGTCAAAACTTTTCGAAAGTGAATATTTTAGATTTGAACATCGATTTGGAGTCGGATTTGAGTAAATTAGTATGGTTGGACTCGTATTCGAACGGGTTATCGAAATTTATGAGTTTTGTCGAGTTCTGAGGTGCGGGCAAGTTAAAATTTTGGTTGACTTTGAATATTTAATTAAAGATTCGACCTTTATCATTTGCGTTTGTTTTTTATGGTATTGTTTGATATTTTTGAGTTGCTTTTGGCTAGTTTCAAGCAGTTCGGAGGTTGATTCGTGCAAGATGGTGCTTCTAGAGTATTGTTTTAGCTTGCTTGAGGTAAGTGTCTTATCTAAACTTGGTTGAGGCACTAATTGTGTGAGTTATTTGTGATAGATACGTGCTATGGGTGGTGCACATGTACGGGGTTGAGCCCATGTGTGTGTGTCGTGCTCCCTTTTTTCCCTTCCTTTTTTTATGGGGAAGAAAAGGTCCGGGTTTCGACATTTATAGGGGGTAATAACTCATTTCCTTTTGGAAATTGGGTATTTTTGAAGAGTCGCCACCTAATGGGTTATGGTGCGTTAGGTCACCTAGAGCGATTAACTCTTGGATTGGCTTGCATTACCAGAGATATAGGGTAAGGGCTCGAAATAACCTTGAGGGGAAGGTGTTAGGCACCCCTCTCGGTCCACAACTGTGGGTCCCGCCTGAACTTATACTTATGAATTAGTCTTTTAACGAATAAGTAATATAAACATATAATTGCAAATAAAGCATGTTGGACATTGTATGACTCAGATAATAAGACAAGGAATTTGAACAAGTTGTATACATAAAAAGAAAGTTTTAAGCAAAAGGAGTTTGGAAAGGAGGAGTCCTAGGTTGGTTAGCCTACAAGATCACCCCATGCAATGCCCGATAAACACTCCTCAATGAGGGGCTACACGTGACATTAGCGCGTAGTCATCATATTTATATCTACCCATTCCCACCCCTTGGTCATAGCCTAAAGCGTTCTAATTACCTTGGCAGTGTCCTATGCGTGCACTACCTGTCCATTCCTTGTGGTCCTGGAGGTATTTTAGGACCTCTAAATCTGGGCAGTTCTAGACAACCCCTAAGGTGTTTAAAAGGAGAAAATTCTAGGCGACAGGCAAGAACACGTAGGACTAAACATATAAAGGCAGGAAAGAAGCAGTTAAGAGGCCCAGGTTTACCTCTACAAATAGCGCACATAAGCAGCACGTCTCAAACACAAACAAGAGGTATTTTATTAGACATGATCCTAAGACATGATGTCTAAGTGAATAGCAGAACACAACAATATGCAGCTTTGTTTTACAAACTCAAAAGCAGGAGCCCTAATCAGTTTGCCTACTGATTTTTGAAACATGTTAATCATTAAGTAATAAACACAAAGAGGCAGTTTCTAGTTTATAAGAGACTTGATTACCTAAGGCTTGCCTAGGCGTCAGATAATGCACAATTGTTACCAGAACCATTAGAGTGATAAAGGAGTTATTTTACCCTAAAAGCATGTTGTTCTAAGTGTTACAAATACATGAATTATTACCAGTTTATTTAAAATAGGATAATCAAATGTGAAGTTGTTTTTACATCTTTCATAATCAGTAGTTTACAATAGGTGTGACTGAGAAAGTACGAATGAGATCCTAAAGTATGGTATCTAATATGCACGTATAAATGCAGAATGATTACAAGATACGCAGAATTCTTAAAGCATGATTTCTAATATGCACGACATGATTGCAGAGTTTCCTAAAGCATGATTTCTAAATGCATAAAAAGGTTACAACAATGTAGAGCATGCTGTCAAATGTGCAGGAGTAGCAGTTTTATTTTAATACCTAGAAACATGATTTCTAAGTGATAGCAAGAATGTCAACATGAGATGCTGAAACAACATACATAAAAAAAACCTAGGTAGCATGGTCTATGATATGTTTTGCACATGTTGGTCCTAAACATGGATTCTATTGCGCATATAGGAAACGTAAACCTAAAGCATGGTTTCTACCCCTTTTATAACATGCATAGCTACCCTCCCATTTTTCACTATCCATTCCCAACATGTTTACAACAAATTATTACAGGCCAATATCGAATGAATTACATAAGTAGATAAGAAAAATAAGAAGTTATACTATAGGGAGCCTGGAAGTAGGCCCAGATTTCCAAAATTTCCAATACCAGATTGCCTCACAGCTTTTCACATAATCCGAGTGTGTTAGAATTCCCTAAGGACCTCAAGGGATCCCGGGTAGTGCTCACACCTAGATTTCATAGTCATAGTTGAGTAAATGCAGTGTAGAAGGGCCAACTCTAATGTATTAGAGTTTAGAGGGATCTCATGGGGATCCCTAAGCAGTCACACATTAGAGGGGCAGAACTTAAAACCTAAGAGTAGATGTGAAAGTGCTTGAAAATATTTAAGCAGGGACACAGTTTGAAAAGAGACTTGTTAAAATAGTTTTGTAAAAGACAATAGAGACAGTTTTGAAAAGAGAGTAGAGTAGTAAGCAACAGACCAGACACAACACCCAAAATAGGTTCATACACAGCCAAAGAACATAGAACCAAGGTAGGTTCAACAACCACAAACAAGGGTAAAAGGATTTGGGGACACATAGGTCATATAGGTAAACACATAGTTACAGGAGCATAGCAGTTCTTGTGGGGGTTTATGGGATTAGGGAATAGCTAGTGATACCAACACAGTATGGATTTCAGAAACAATCATAGAATCAGACATTTAAAGTGACAGATCAGTTTGCAAAGTAAATGCATATCAAAACTGGATAACAAGTAGACAAGTATTCAAAACAGGGTAGAGTCGTATTGAAACAGACTACCAAGGGAGTAGAACATGTTCTGAGATGCCCTAAGAGGATTAGACTAGCATGCTAGATGAAGCAATAATGTAAACATGTCAATTACACATTGAACAATAGAACCATAGATAGAAACAAATCTGAAACATGATAAACTGAAGTAGTAAAAGAGACATAGTGGTTTTGGGACTTGAATTGAAATCAGAACATACTAGTAAAGAGATAGTAAACACAAAGTGAAGAATAGGAGAGCACAATAGTTAGCCTTGACTTGCAGCCGGCGAACTTAGAACAGTAGTAAGTAATCACAGAAAGAGAGTGGAAAGTTTTGAGTATGAGAGAGAGAGAGTTTTGAACCAATGTGTTCGTGTGTGTAATGAAAAGAGAAGAGAGCATATATAGTAGTTTGAAAGCTAGGTAAATAAGGCAAGAATTAATTGTTCAACAATTATAGAACTACAGAATTAATTAAGAATGAAAATCAGCCAAGTCTCCCTTAATTAAGGGAGTAATTTACCAACGGTAGAAAGCAGGTAACAAATAAGGAAAGAATTCAAACAACATAGTGTGAGCACGTGATTTTTGCCTCACATGAATTACTCCCATAGAATTCCCAAAACTAGATTTTTCCTTTTAATTATGTGTTAATTTAGGAATTATTGTAGAATTTTCCTGATTGTTTGCATTTTGTGTGCAAGTTTAATTTTGTTTAAATCATAAAAAAATACAAAATATATTGCATTTGCATTTAAGGTTTAATTTTACATTTTTAGATTAATTAATAAATTAGTTTGTTTTATAAAAATGGAAAACAATCACAAAAAATAACTCACTTTTTGCATTTTTAATTTTGAGTTTCGAATTTTGGGAGTTTTTCTTTCAATTTGGTATTTAATTAGTTGTGGCAATTATTATTTAGAGTCAACTAATTTAATTTGGTAGGACAATCTAGTTTTGAGATTTTAATTTAGGTTTTATTTTATTTGGAAAAAGTAATTAAAAAGAATTTGAAAATAATAAAAGAAAGGGAAAAAAGATGAGGGGAAAGTTGATTTTTGGGCCAAAGCTATTGAAATCCCTCAATCCCAAATCATTATTCACCAAATACCCGTCCAAAAATAGCCCAGATCCATTCCCCACCCGGTCCGGTCATTTAAGTAAACCAAACGACCACGTTTTATTCCGTTGATCATAGCCGTTGGATTTCTATCATCCAATGGCTCGGAACTGCCTTGTCTTTTACCATATAATGGTCGGAATTGGGGTCAACTCCCCCCCCCCAAAGACCAAAATTCATCTCCTTCGTCCCTCTCATCTTCAGAGACCCTTACCCAAAACTCTAACGCCGCCTTAGTTTCCACTGCTTCGAGCCAGCGGCCCACCCCCATATCACCCCAAATTAACACCATAGAGTCCCCATTACCTCCTCTTCCCCAATCTCTACTTTTTTTCCCTCGAATTAGACCGGAATTCATCGAATCTTAAATTGAAGGCATGAACCGTAAATTCCCAAAACTCAAATCAGTGAGTTTTATTGAAGATTTGAGGTCGAAGTTAACCTTATTCGTGTGTTTTCGTTTGAAAACACACGATTAAGGCTTATTTCGGCCAAAATCGAAGGCTTGAGGGTTGATTTCAAGATTTGTTTCGACTGTTCCTTAGGTATTTTCATCCTTCTTTTCCTTCCTTCATTTTTTTTCTTCTTCTTTTTGTTTCGTTCAAAGGTTCCAGTTTTCATTCTCTCGCCTCATCTATTCTGGTTGTCTCTATTGTTTTCATTTTTTCAATCATTTTCTGCTTGCATGCTTTAAATTAAGTAAATAAGTTTATTTTAATTGCTTTGTTTTCTTTGGTGTTATTTCATCTTTTATCTGGTTTTTGAATAAAAAAAAGAGATGAAGTTCTGAGTTCCCCCTTGAAACCCATGCTGGGCTCATTAAATTTAGGTCTTGTGATTTGAATTCGAGTTTTAAAATCAGAAAGCCAAGAGGAATTCGACCTGGATTTACAGACCCATTAACACTTTGAATTAGGTCAATTTGACCCATATCCGGTCTGGTTTTAGGGGTAAAAACAGGGTTCTTAAGGGGTAGTTTAGGAATTGTAGATGGAGGGAATCTCAGTAACTGAATTAGAAAGCTGCTAGGAAGGTGTCATTGGGACTCAAATGAAAACTAATTTTTGAGCTAAGGTTACTTAAGCAAAAACAAAAATTTCAAAAGGATATAGGTGCAAAACTAAATGCATTGCTGCAGCCCTAAAACCTTGCATATAAAGGCACCTTTTTTTCAAGCTCAAGGGAGGGGGAGTAGACAAAAAATTCCTGAAAAAGCTGAAACGGCTAAGGCTTGAGATAATTCTGAAATAACATTGAGTTTTCCTGCATTTCTTGGTTGAAAACTGCTCAAAATTCTACTTGGTTTTTGGTTTTCTAATCCTCATTGTTTAGTTTAAAACCACTGAAAACATCAAAGTCTTGCATCTGGGTAAAATGGCTCGAATTTGGGTTTTGAATCACTTGTGTTCTCGTTTCTGAAGTCTGGATTTTGGTTGATGTTACTATTACATTGCTGATTTCTGCTACTGATATTTCCTTCTAACCCCAAGCTAAATTTCTGATTCTATATTGTTGTATTCAGGTACATGCTCCTGAACCTTATTTGATGTGAGGTTTGAAATTGAAGAATGAAACGGAAATATAGAGTTTGAAGCATTTTCTCCACTTTGTCTCTGAAATTAGTTGCACTTCCTCATTTGTATGGTGTTTAATAGCCTGATTCACTATGTTTGCCTAATCAATTTTTTGTTCAGATAGTGGAGTTTGTACCCTTACGTTTGATTTAGGACTGTTAAAGACAGTAGATGGTTTATTCTAGTTATACGACTAGCTTTTATTTTGCTGAAAGTTAGTGTGTTGATTTCATATGGAACTTGCAAAATGACAAGTGTAATTTGCTATTTGAAAGGAATTGTGATGTTTTCTAAGTTTGTTGTTATGTGTTGCTGGAAAATAAGGTAAGATTTGTGATGTATAGACCCATGATAAGGGTAGTTTAATTTGCCTATTAGTCTTGTTTAAAGGTTTTAGGCAGGAATCAATTCAGTGCTTAGTGTCCTGCGAAATGATAGTTTAAACCATATAGTTTTAAAGCCTGCTTTGTCGTGAAAGAAGCATTCAGAGACATGGTGTGAGAGATTTCATATTATTAGGTAAACACTTTCCAAAATCGAGTAATCTTAAAGGTTGAATATTGCTATGTGTGGTAGAATGTATGCACCTGAAATTAACTACTTGTTTAAGGGTATCTGGAATGAGGTTTAGTAATTGGAATGAGACGTAGTGTTTGTTTTACTAGATTCTAAATGAATGCGTATGGGTTCTCATGATATTAAAGAATACAGTCATATTAGAAGGAATTTGAATATCAAAAACATGCTTTGTATTTGTCTACATCTGCAAGAGTCGGCCAGTAATTGTTTAATTTTAAAGCTCTATGCATAGTGGGCAATTTTGTTTAATTAATCATGTTGGGTCATGCGACTGGGCCCTTAGCATTGGCCCAATGCTCTCTTTACATTCAAGTATACGTTGCAGGCTTCACTCAAGCCCAGCTCCCTTCTGGGTTTCCGACATGCAGGCTCTCAAAAATGCCAGTTGGGCCTGTTTGTCAATCGGGTTTCTCGTACAACCAAATGCTGGCTTCATTTTTATCTATTGGTTATTAAGGCTAGTTTATATGTCTGCCTAGATTGAATTCAAATCACATTAATCCTTTCGCTAATTAATTGGACCTTTGTTTAGACTTGAGGCGAGCCATATTAGACAAGTTATAATTTATGGCCCTCAAAACTAAATTTAGAAATCCTTTTTAATAAAATGGATTGAGGTGTGCTTTTCCAGATAAAGTCTCAAAAATGTAGGGCCCTCACTTAATTAATTTTAATCTTTAGAAATCGAGGCACGCCATTTAGTTGAATTCCCCATGGCCCTCGCCAATGTGAAAGAGCGTAGTTGCTTTAGGCGCGCTATTTAAAAATTACTTCGCTAAACTCGGGTGTGCATTTATGTGACCCAAATCCAAATCTCAACAACGTTAGATAAAATGAGTTGTGGACCGTGGGTGCATTTATGTGACGTGGTTCAAGACATGTTTTAGATGACATTGAATCTTTCCTAATAAATAATTAAATAAAAGCGGTTATAAAGCTAAAATTGAACCATAGATTAAAACATGTATTAAATTCAGATAATAGGCCAATTATGATAGTTGAGCGACCGTGCTAGAACCACGGAACTCGGGAATGCCTAACACCTTCTTCCGGGTTAATAGAATTCCTTACCCGAATTTCTGTGTTCGCGGACTATAAAACAAAGTCAATTTTTCCTCGATTTGGGATATGACCCGGTGACTTGGGACACCATAAATTATCCCAAGTGGCGACTCTAAATTATAAATAAATAATCCCATTTTTATTGTCACTTAAATTGGAAAAACTCCCTTATACCCCTTCCGGGGGTAGGAAAAAGGAGGTGTGACAACTCTGGCGACTCTGCTGGGGATCGAACCCAGAATCTCTAGTTCAGGGTACAGAATTCGAGCTTAGAATAATTGTTATATTTGGCTTTATTTATTATATGATTTTACTTACATGTTTGGGCCTAATGTGTTAAATGTTGCTTCTTACCGCTTTGATATTATCTAAATTGTATATGAACTGTTATGAAACCTTTCTCTTCTCATCTTCGGGGATGTGCACACTGGCGTGACTCCTCCTTCTGTTAGTGTCATACCCTGAAATAAGAAAGAGGCTCGGATAAGTTACAAAGCTGGATGGCCTTTTGGTTCCCGGTACGTAGCCCCCTCCTTGGCTCGAGTTGTCCGCTCGGGTACACAAGTGTAGAACAATATACCCAGGTTTCTAGCTTAGAAGAACTTAGCCTCATGTCGGATCCCTATTAGGAACGTTTGTTTGCATCATGTGCATTTGACTTTGGGGACTCAACACAGGGGTTGGGTCCGTCTAGTATAGGTGGACCCCAGAATCAAAAACCATCTTGATGCATATTTTACGTGCTACTTGTGCATTCGTTTGCTTCGGATTTGCATGTTGACCGGCTTATCGAATAATAGGAGAAAAGTTGAGAAGAAGAAAGTCAATGTGAGGGCTAAGAGAAATAATTGCCTGTTTTGAAAAACCGATGTCCAAAATATACCAAAACTCTGTCAAAATTTTGAAAAAAAAAAGGAAAAGAAAATTTTTTTTATTTTTTTTAAAAAAAGAAGAAGTTGGTTTTGTTTTTATTTTGTCACGCCAGTTTGATTCCCACTGGATGTGGGATATGTAGGCAACTCCCATCGGGTCCAACTTCCCTTTTGTAAAAATAGCCCAAAAGAACAAAAAAATTTATTGTTTTTATTGAAAAAAAGTAAGGTGATGTCATTCTTGTCAAAAATAGCCGAATGTCCCCGAAAGGGCGCTGAAAGGCCGTTTTTGCAAGAACAGCCACCTTTGGTCGCCTTTTTCAAAAGTTATGGCCGGATAGCAAACACAGTCTTAAAATATTCTTCCCCGAAGTGCTGAAAGGCCATATTTGCAAAGCCGGATTTTTTTTAGTGTTAACTTTTTCTTGAGTCAAAATGAGTCATAACCTTTTTCAATTAAATCACCTATTTTAAATGTGCAGAATTAGCACGATTCAAAATTTGCCAATAACAGTCATGACCAAGATCCCTTTGGAGTTGTATATGTGGTGGGAAGATCTAGGTGAATCAGGAGAAGATAGGGTCAATCTCTACTTAGGAGGTCTCACCGGGTTATTGAAGATCAAGCCTAGAGGAGACATAACAAAGGCACTGGTTATGTTTTGGAACCCAGCTCACAACATGTTTCATTTCTAGGATTTTGAACTTACACCCACTTTGGAACAAATAGCCGGATATATTGGGAGCACTGAAGCTCATCTGAGACACAAGTATTTGATTTCTCCAAGAGTCGTCGTTGCACACAAGTTCCTAGATTTCTTAAAGATAAGCAGGGGGTCCATTACCCAGATTTGGCAGTTGGTTTTTCCACTCCGCAGATTATATACCAGTGATACAGACACATAGGGGGTTTAACAATCCAGAAAGCAAAATTTGCAACAAAGGGAATCGCCGAAAATGGGAAGAACACAGGTGCTTTGCTTTTATGGTGGTATTTTTGGGTCTTCTAGTGTTTCCCAGGAAAGATGGGAATATCGATATACGGATAGCTGGGGTCATCAGCACTTTGTTTACTCAGGCCAAAAGCACCCTCGCACCCATGATAGTGTCTGAAATCTTCCGAGCTCTCATAGCCTACAAAGCCGGAGGAGACTTTTTTGAAGGGTGCAACTTGTTGCTACAAATGTGGATGATTGAACATCTATGTCATCGTCCTCAATACATGAACTATGGGTCGACAGAGAAAAGTTGCATATAGGAGTTTTATACAAAGGTCGACGGGTTTAGCATGCCATAAGGGGTCACGGAATGGTAATCACGTCTTTGTTCCGTCACTGCAAATCAAATATAATGGACGTTCGGCTGGCTTCCTGTAGATGAAATCATATACATGCCAGCTACCGAGCCTCACTTCCTCCTGATGGGTCTCAGAAGTATCCAGCCTTATGCCCCATACTGGGTTTTGAGACAGCTAGGGAGATGTCAAATAGTTCCAAAGGATGAAGACCTTAGTACTCAGGTAGTTGAGATTGGTACTAACGATCAATTTCATGAAGCAGCAGTTCGCCAGATCTGGAGCGAGTGTCAGTACTTGACAGCAAGCACCCAAGTGCGAGATCTATCCAAGGGTGAAGTCTCGCACGGTTACCTTGCATGGTACCAAAGAAGTGTTGAGTTTGGGAGACCAGCCAAAAGACCTCATCTTCAAGAATTTGTTGAGGCGTCACATGCACAATGGGATTGGTTGGACAAAGAAAATGAATATAGGGCTACCATAAGCAAGCTGGAAAAGCAAGTCAAGGATCTTCAATTTGAGAATGGTTTGCAAGCCTCCGCAGATGAGGGTGAGAAGAAAAAGCTAGCTAAGGAAAATAACGCCCTTCGAGCCCAAATTTGGGAAATGAAAATAGCGATCGAAAATCCCGCCAGAAGTGCAAAAGATGGAAAGCTTATAGATAACCTTAGGCAGAAGGTGAGTGAGTATGATTTTGATCTGAACAAGGCAGAAGGTGAACTAGCAAGGGCTCGAACAAAATTGGCTAAGAATGCGGAAGAACGAGCGCGCTTGGTTAAATAATTAAAAGAGAAATATGACAATGAGGTTGCGGGGTTGAAGAAAAAGGTCTCCATCCTTGAAAACAAAAATGATCAAGAAGGCAAAAGACTTTAAGGCAGAAAGAGAACATTGTTATGCAACAATGGTGTCACACCTCCTTTTTCACCTACACCCGCAAGGGCGTAAAGGAGTTTTTCCAATTAAAGGACAATCGGAACGTGATTTAATTATTAATTATTCAGAGTCGTCACTTGAGAGATTAATGGTGTCCCAAGTCACCGGTTGAATCCTGAACTGAGGAAAAATATGACTCTGTTAACAGTCTGCGAACTAGAAATCCAAGTAAGGAATTCTGTTAACCCGGGAGAAGGTGTTAGGCATTCCCGAGCTCCGTGGTTCTAGCACGGTCGCTTAACTGTTGTATTTTATTTTATCGGATTTCAATACATGCTAACCTATGTGCTTTTATTAATTTTACACTGCTTTATCATTATTTATTTTAAAAGACTTGCGACGTCGTGAAAATGCGTTTCGAACCGCGTCGCAATCAATGCACCCGTGGTTATCGACACATTTCGACTCTGTCGAGATTTGGATTTGGGTCGCATCAATGCGCACCCGAGTTTAAGAAAGTAATTTAATTAAATCGCGTCTAAAGATTCGAACGCAATATTATTTTGGGGAAGGCCGTGAAATTCTCTAAACGGCCCTCCCAAATTCTAAGTATTTTAATGTAATTATTTAACGAGGGCCCCGCAATTTATGTGTTTTGTTTTAGCGAGGTTCATCTCATTTTGTTTTAAAAGGCAAACCTAAAGCACTCTATAATTTTCTACTTAATTGTCTCTATGAATAAAAGTAAAAGTCCTAATTAATTAGCATCGTTTAAGAATTACTATTTTAAATCCGGGGTTGTCCATGATTCGAATCTTCAGTAATCTTGGGCTTTTGTAATTAGCCCAAGTAACAAGCAGGTAAGGCATGCTTTGCTTTTGGTTCTGTCCAGCCTTGGGCTTCTAGCATTACCTTTTGGCCCAAGTCAAATGATATCCTCCAGGCCTCAAACCGATTTAAGTTAAAAGGGAGTAGGCCTGGCTGGCCAATATTGAGCCCAAGCTTTCAAACTAAAATCCAATCAGTACAACAATGAAATGAGATTATAGCAATTGGCAATTTACTTTAAACTGGACGCGATAACACTCGGACAAGGACTACCATTAATAGGCTAATTAAAGTGTTTAAGGTAAACTAATGGTGATTAACAAGTTAAAACACCAACAAACCACACGCCAGTCATAAACCAATTCTCAAACAATTGTGGAATTTGACACAACTATACCAATTAACGATACTTACGAACCAATTTCAGAGTGATTGGAATATTTTGAATCCATTACACTTTATCTACTTCTAATTCCTGTTTTTGAATTAACACAGGGCAATACGAATATTTATTCTAAGCTGACCCAGACTACATACTATTTCCTGCTCAATCTCCAGTTATTAACACGAATAGAAGTCATGGATCTCAAATCATTTTTTTTGTTCTAGTTTCTCCTGATTTCCAAGTTACACTACACCAACTGAAATTACACTATAACATAGCTAAATGACGAATATCAGTCTAACAGTCCACAGTTTTGATTACATACACGAATCTAAATACCCAAGCACCCACTTA
This sequence comes from Nicotiana tabacum, assembly GCF_000715075.1. NCBI lineage: Eukaryota > Viridiplantae > Streptophyta > Magnoliopsida > Solanales > Solanaceae > Nicotiana > Nicotiana tabacum. The sequence continues at coordinate 46,243,668 of NC_134089.1, read as the reverse complement.
ATAGTCAAAATGAACAAACTCATGCGTAACAGTTCATCAATCCAATTTATACAATCCAGGATTAGTCTAGTACACAAATGACATGAAATATCGAGTAAGCTAACTGTTTTATACATTAAAATCAAACAAAAACAGGAGGAGTTCAGAGATCAACTTCAAACAGCATATTTACTTCATTTCCATGGACTTGAGAGCTACAAAACATGTACCTGGAAATTGAAATGTAAATAGAGAAAAGGAAAGGAGTCAGCTACTTTAAACAGCAACAACAACAAACTCAACAGTATAGCGTCACAGAACTGCCAGGAACTACTTTTGAAAACCAGAAATACAAGCAGACTCCACAGATCAATTCAACACACACTTCAAATGCACTCCTAGCCCTCACAGCTGAAACTAAACACCTCTGCAATACTGCTAAACCCAAAACCCAACTGAAATCCAAACCTAATAATGAAACTGTAAGATTGTTTTTGATTTCTTCATTTTTGATGTTTTTATTTTTGAATACTGGAATGGAAATACTAGCTGGAATTGAAAGCAGGGAGGAGAGCCTTTTGTGGGGATTTTTGAGCTTAGAGCTGAAGCAAGAAGAAGAACCCCCTTTCCCAAGGCATTTCATGTACTTTTATAGGCAACAAAAGAGAATAGATCAGATTCTGATTTTCTCATTAGTCCCTTCCCTATTTTCAGTTTAGTCCCTCTATTCTTGACTTGCTAAACAAGTAAACACCCCCATTGTGCTGAAATGTGCACTAAAATCATATTATAGAAGGTCCTAGGGTATTCTTCTACCCATACAATACCTATACTGCCCTTTCATATGCTTTGAAATTACTATTCCTATCAGAACTACCATTTTCCATTCCCAAACTACCCCTGAAGGCTTCTCAAAGTTACTGATCCTACCCTCATCCTTAACAGCTATAACCAATCCCCTAATTTAATCTAAAACTAACTGAAATTGATTAATTAGCACTCAGAAATCAACTAATTAAACTAACCAATCCCAATTGCTCAAATACACCCACTTAATCAAACTAAGACAAACCAGAAACTAGGATCAATCAAAGCAGGGCTTAAGCTAACATGATCAACATTAAATGAAATTAAACTAATTTGTAACCAATAAACTCACAATCGACCATTCAAATATCAAACTTAGAACTAACAGTAATTGACAGAACTATACTAATACAAAGAAATCATAAAATTAACAGAACAATTAATGAAACAAAAACTGTAACTAAAACTTCAACCATGCGAGTAAAAAGAAACAGGAAAAACTCACAGAAGCACGAGGAACTCTGGTCAGTCACTAACGTCTGAATCCTTTCAGATTTTTGACGCGTAACATCCCTAACCATGTATTCTTACAAGAGAACACATGGTTAAGGATACTACAGTTCGAAATCACAAAGATTTTGGTTTAGGGTTTTGGCCAGAAATTCTTAGATCTAAGATTCGAGCCGTTTCACAGAGATTTAAAGGAAAATAATCATGGATTAGTGTTGAGGGAAGACCGGGGATTGTGTGGTATGACTTTGGGCTGGTTTGGATCAACCTGCGATATGACCGGAAACTTCAGTCGAAGATTCGACGAGCTCCGGCCTTATTCGAGGGGAACTACTGGGTGGAACGGACAGAGGGGAGTGATGAGGACGAGTGGTGTAATTTTGGGCTTGAACGGTGCAGGTGACGTTCATCGCCGGCGAGGGGTTTGATGGCGGCGTGGATTAGGGTTCGTTGAGGATAGGTAGGGTGAGGAAGATGAGGCAACTGGGGTAGGGGTAGTTTTCAGATATTTATATACAAACAACCTAGTTAGATCCGGACCGTTGGATTGATGAGATCCAACGGTCGTGGTTGAATGTTGGGGAAACGACGTCGTTTGGACTTACTAGGGACCGGACCGGGTTGGGGGTTTGGACTGGACTGGTTTGCAACGGGTTTAGGGCGTTTGGGCCTGAAAAAATCCAATAAATTGGCCCAAATTTGGGTCTTCTATTAAGACCAAATTTCTACTCTTATTTTCTTTTTATTTTCCTTTCTTACTTTTTATAATTTTTTCTAATTTTTATGGAGATGTAAAACTAACATGAAATCCTAGTTATTTCAAAACGAAGACTAATTAATTCTTAAAATTGTTTGAAAACTATTTCATGACGAATTCCCAATAGAAATCATTAAAATGCAAAAATGAACTAATTTTGTGATTTTCATGTTTTGTTCTAGACAACTTAAACTTTAGTTGATACTAACAAAAAACATAAAACTAAAACCTAAATGCAAAAATGCATATTTTTGTATTTTATAAAAATTAACATGCACAAATAGAATGCAACAATTATCAGAAAATGATACCGTAATGCACAAAAATTGTAAAAATAAAGAAAAATTATTTTGTTTGGGATTTTGGGAATAATCATATTTAGGGCAAAAATCACGTGCTCACAACTGCCCCTCTTTGCTTGAAAACATGAAATGTTTTTGGGCAAAGATAAGTGAGCAAATACGAGCGATTTTTGCCCGTTTGAAAATTCCGTGTGAAGCATTTTTGAAAAGTTTGACCGCATCCTGCTTCGGAGGTTGCCTACATATCCTGGGCTAAACAGGAATCAGGTCAGTGTAGTTCGGGAATGTCTGGTAGCTGGGACTACTAGGAACTGTGATTGCACTGCGCTTGCTGTTGTTACTGCTGCTGTTACTGCTTGCTGACCTCCCTTATTACACCCCGTCAACGATAAAAGAAGCTAAACTAACTATGCTCTATGAATTACAAAAATCCTATCTAAATTCTTCAAACTTGCTCTTGTACTTCCTTGCTGCCTTGTTGTCTTGTATCTCCTTGTTGCCTCATTGTCTTGTTCTTTCTCAATAAAATTCCCTGTTGCTATTTCCCCTAGTGACTTGAGATGTTATTCCTTCTTTCCAAACTGCTGAACTTGAATAAACTCGCACTCGAATGTATTCCTCTATTATCTGGGCGGACTCCCAACTTCTGAAACTTGAACTATATGTATTTCCTCTGTTATCCAGGCGGGCTCCTGACTTCACAATACAAATACAACAACGAAAACTTTCTGCCCCAGTTTGAAAACTGAGCACATGTTACTGGATGAGATTTTAAAAAACTAACTTGAATTATAATACCTCTATTCTCCAGGAGGACTCTTGACTTCAACTACAACTCAAAATATAACAACCTCAATTTTCTAGGCGGGCTCCTGACTTCATCTATTTAAAAATTTTAATACCTCCATTCTTCAGGCGGGCTCCTGACTTCGACTACTTAAAATTTAATACCTCCATTCTTCAGGCGGGCTCCTGACCTCCGAAACTTGAATTGTATGCCTCTATTCTTCATGCGGGCTCCTGACTTCAAAATAGACAAAGAGATTGATTGAAAACTAAAATTGAATTATATCACCTCTGTTCTCCAGGCGAGCCCCTGGTTTTGACTTCTTAAAATATTTAACACCTCTATTCTCCAGGCGGACCCCTGACTGTTGAACTTAAAATTGAAACTACTCCTCTATTATCCAGGCGGGTTCCTGATTGTTAAAATTAAATTGTATGTCTCTATTCTCCAGGCGGACTCCTGATTGCTAAAATTAAATTGTATGTCTCTATTCTCCAGGCGGACTCCTGATTGCTAAAATTAAATTGTATGTCTCTATTCTCCAGGCGGACTCCTGATTTCTAAAATTAAATTGTTTGTCTCTATTCTCCAGGCGGACTCCTGATTTCTGAATTTGAAATTGAATGTATTCCTCTGTTATCCAGGCGGGCTCCTGACTGCTCCAAACAATTATGAACCTAAGGTGTTACTTCTCACCGCACCAAGGTATCTTACCCGGGTATATGAATTACGTCCTATTATCCAGGAAGGTCCTGACAACTTGCACTTATTCCAATCATGCAAACTTTGCAACCAAATTCCATTCCCCTTATGCATTTCAAGATTATCTTGTATTTAATCAAACCGCACTTTGCGATCAAACCTGATTACTGCTTGTTTTTCCTTCTTGGAGAATTCCTTCTCAACGGCTAACTTTCTGCCCCTGTTACAATCAAAGAAAATTTTGTCAGTTTTAAAATGGTGGTTAGTTGATGGCCTTTTTGCTGAAAAATCCTTCCGCTGCCTTGCTTTGTGTTGACTGCCTTCCACGCACTGACCCTGAACCGCTTGACTTTCTGACCAACTTCTAAATTTCCCAACATCCGGTGACCTAACTATTTTACACCCACACTGTTATTTCATTTTTCTGACCTTTTGTTTAAGCTTTTGCCTTTCCCACGACATTCCCCAATCATTTCACCAATGAAACTTCCGTTAATTCCCTGTATTCCACTTGACATCAAGTTGTTTTTGACATGCTCTGACCACGTTGTGCTTTACAATTTTGGAAGCTGGTAGTGAGCTTTGAAGTCCTTTCTGCTTGTATTGAACAAAACTGGCACTGAAACATCTCAGCTAGATAAAACCCTCCAAAGAAAATGAAATGCAATGATTTTTGAGTTAAGGATAAGAAGAATCCAAAATCAGATGACTGTTTGAAAAGAGAAGGAAAAGAAACTTATCTGGGCGAGACAGCTGGTACCAATGGTCATGACATGCATTTTGGATTAATCGGCCCAATCTGTCCAACCAAACAACTCTCAATTGCCATACCTCATTGCCCAGAACTTCCATCACTTGTTTGATTTACCCAGACCTTAACCTTGTTTCCCTGCGGTACCACGAAATGGTTTCCATCAATCGACCTTTCTCAGTTTGCCATTTCTTACCTCACCTTCGCCTTAAGGTGCCCATAAAGGTTTTTACCAACAAGACTCTTTCATTTATTTTTTTCTCTCAACTCCCGTCGCCTTATGGTGCCCGTGAGGGTTTTCACCCATAAGACTCTCTCATTTCTATCTTTTATTCTTCTTGCTCGAACCAGAGTGTTGCCACTGCCACGAATTACCGTTACCTGCTTGATTTTGGCATTTCCTAAAATTGATCAGAAGGTCTTTCTTTGGACCATAATGTAGGCTTTTGGATTGGGTTAGAAATAAAGGTATGAAAAGGCTCAAAACAATTCAAATGGGTTTAAATTACAACTTTCGGAATCCAATTTCCACCACAATCACAACTTTTGCCCCAGTTTCTTGCTTGGGGATTTGATTTCTATTTTGGTATGACTGAACCTCGGAGTAAGGTTGCCTACGTACCCTTTCGGGATCAAGTCAAACGTAGTTCACTGTATCGTAATTAACTTTTGTTGTTGTGTTTTTCTTTCTTTCCCTTTCTTTTTCTTTTCCTTTTCTTTCTTTTCCTTTTCCTTTGTTTTTATCTTCTTTCTTTTCCTTTGTTTTTCTCTTATTTCTTTTCCTTTTGTTTTTCTTTCTTTTTCTTTTCTTTTGTTTTTCTCTTCTTTCTTTTATGTTTGGCACCTGTGTTCCCTAACAGTGCTGTTGATTCCGAAAGAGGGATATGAAAAATAAGTAAGGCTCAAAAGGGGATAACAAGGGATAAGAGTGTTTGGATAGAAGGACAAAACGCCTTCCTCATTTAAATCTTTAAGATATGCCAAATACAAACAGATACATTCAGAAAATAAAGAAATCATACATAATATCTCTTGACCGCATCGGAATTGATGGCCATTTCTATACATTTTCCTTCCACATCTGTCAAATACAATACTCCGTTAAACAACACTCTGGTTATTACAAATGGTCCCTGCCATTTTGGGGCAAACTTTCCTTTTGCTTCAGCCCAATGAGGCAAAATCCACCTCAGTACTAATTGTCCGACTTCGAATTTCCTTGGACGTACTTTCTTGTTGTATGCTCTTGCCATTCTTCGTTGGTACAGTTGGCCATGACACACTGATGGCAATCTCTTCTCGTCAATCAAACTCAACTGCTCAAGACGGCTTTTCACCCATTTATCATTATCGATATCAGCCTCTTCGACGATTCGCAGAGATGAGATTTCCACTTCTGCGGGTATTACTGCCTCGGTGCCATATACCAATGAGTAAGGAGTTTCCCCCACCGAGGTACGAACGGTGGTGCGATATCCTAACAATGCAAAAGGTAATTTCTCATGCCACTGTCTAGATCCTTCAACCATCTTCCGGAGTATTTTATTTATATTCTTATTGGCTGCTTCAACCGCACCATTTGCCTTGGGACGGTATGGAGTAGAATGCCTATGGGTAATCTTAAACTGCTCACATGTCTCCTTCATCAAATGGCTATTAAGATTAGCCCCATTATCTGTGATGATTACCTTTGGAATCCCAAACCGACAGATGATATTTGAGTGCACGAAGTCGACTACAGCTTTCTTAGTCACAGACTTGAACGTCTTAGCTTCCACCCATTTGGTAAAATAATCTATAGCTACCAAAATAAACCTGTGCCCATTTGACGCCGCTGGATCAATCGACCCAATAACATCCATGCCCCACGCAACAAAAGGCCATGGTGCGGACATCGTATGTAATTCTGATGGTAGAGAATGAATCAAATCTCCATGCACTTGGCATTGATGACACTTACGCACAAAACTGATACAATCCCGCTCCATCGTGAGCCAATAATAACCTGCTCGGAGAATCTTTTTTGTTAAAACGTACCCACTCATATGCGGTCCACAAACTCCGGAATGTACCTCAGTCATGATAGTTGTGGCCTGTCTCGCGTCAATGCATCTTAACAACCCGAGATCCGGAGTTCGTTTGTACAACACTCCTCCACTAAAGAAAAACCCGCTTGCCAATCGCCGAATCGTTCTTTTCTGATCACCGGTGTCCTGTATCGGATATACTCCCGCTCTAATGTACTCTTTGATATCATGGAACCACGGCTCGCCATCAATTTCCTCTTCTATCACATTACAATAAGTATGCTGATCACGGACCTGAATCTGCAATGGATCAACATAAGCCTTATCTAGATGGTGCAACATTGACGCCAAAGTAGCCAAAGCGTCGGCAACCTCATTATGAATCCTTGGAATGTGCCTGAATTCTATGGCCTAAAAACGTTGACAAAGCTCATGCAGACACTGCCGATACGGTATAAGCTTCAAATCCCGTGTTTCCCATTCTCCTTGAATCTGGTGTACCAGTAAGTCCGAGTCACCCATGACCAAGACTTCCCGTACACCCATATCCACGGCTAATCTCAATCCCAATATACACGCCTCATATTCTTCCATGTTGTTTGTACAGTAGAAACGAAGCCGAGCTGTAACAGGGTAATGCTGACCTGTTTTAGAAATAAGTACCGCTCCTATTCCCACGCCTTTCATATTTGCAGCCCCATCAAAGAAAAGTTTCCATCCCGACTTCTCAGCTTTTTCCAATTCATCAATGTGCATCACCTCTTCATCAGGGAAATAGGTTTTCAAAGGCTCATAATCTTCATCGACGGGGTTCTCAGCCAAATGATCGGCTAATGCCTGTGCTTTCATGGCAGTCCGTGTCACATAGATAATGTCGAACTCTATAAGCAAGATCTACCACTTTGCAAGCCTCCCTGTGGGCATGGGTTTCTGAAAAATATACTTTAACGGGTCCAAGCGAGATATAAGGTAAGTAGTGTAAGATGCCAAATAATGTTTCAACTTCTGTGCTACCCAAGTTAGGGCGCAACATGTCCTTTCCAAATGAGTATACTTAACCTCGTAAGATGTGAACTTCTTGCTGAGATAGTAGATAGCCTACTCCTTTCTGCCCGTAACATCGTGCTGCCCCAGTACACAGCCGAATGAACTATCCACAACTATCAGATATAGAATCAAAGGCCTCCCTGGTTCTGGCGGGACCAACACGGGTGGGTTCGACAAATACCCCTTTATTTTATCAAAAGCCTCCTGACATTCATCAGTCCATTTGACCGCGACGTCTTTCTTTAACAATTTGAAAATTGGCTCACAAGTTGCCGTGAGCTGAGCAATGAACCTGCTAATATAGTTCAATCTTCCCAACAAACTCATCACCTCGGTTTTGTTTCTTGGAGGTGGCAATTCCTGAATAGCTTTGATCTTCGATGGGTCTAATTCAATACCCCACCGGCTGACTATAAACCCCAACAACTATAAACCCCACCGGCACCCCGAAAGCACACTTTGCAGGATTGAGCTTGAGATTATACCTGCGAAGCCTTTGAAAGAACTTTCTCAAATCTCTGGCATGGTCGGATTGCTGTCTGGACTTCACGATCACATCATCCACGTACACCTCGATTTTCTTATGTATCATATCATGGAATATGGTTGTCATGGCCCTCATATAAGTTGCCCTAACGTTTTTCAAACCAAACGGCATAACCCGATAACAATACGTTCCCCACGGCGTGATGAATGCCGTCTTTTCTGCATCTTCCTCGTCCATTAGAATTTGATGATAACCCGCATAACAATCCACAAAAGAGCCAATATCATGTTTGGCACAATTGTCAATCAGTATATGGATGTTGGGCAGTGGGAAATTATCTTTTGGACTTGCCTTGTTAAGGTCTCGATAATCGACGCACACCCTGGTCTTGCCATCTTTCTTCGGCACAGGCACGACATTAGCTAACCAAGTGGGGTACCGTGTAACCTGAATGACCTTTGCCTCAAACTGCTTGGTAATCTCTTCTTTGATCTTCACACTTATGTCCGTTTTGAACTTTCTCAGCTTCTGCTTGACGGGGGGAAGTGCCGGATCAGTGGGTAATTTATGAACCACCAAATCGGTGCTTAGACCTGGCATATCATCATATGACCTGCAAAAACATATTTGTACTCATGCAATACTTTAATTATCTCCTCCTTGAGTTGTGGCTCCAGATGAATACTTACTTTAGTTTCCCGCACATTGTCTTGGTCCCCTAGATTAACTGCTTCTGTGTCATTTAGGTTAGGTTTGGGTTTTTCTTCAAAATGACTTAATTCTTTACTAATTTCCTCATAAGCTTCATCGTTGTTACAATCCACGCCATCATCACACTCGATTTCTTGTATTATTACTTCTGAGCTAGATTGACTTTTAAAACTGGACCGAAGATTCCTCATGCATGTCATATCATTGATATCAGCATAAAAAGAACTGTACAAAAAGAAAAGAAAAGAAAATGGAAAGAGAATTAGGGACGAAGAAAATTGCATTTCATTAAATGTAAAAATAACAAGGTTTTAACTCATCCAAACGGACGGAACATAGCAACTGGATTTCAAACCCTGGAATAATCCAGGTGACAAAAGGAAAACAAAACCCACTACCACGACTCCCTCCGAATTGGAAGAGGAGTAGCTTCCCAATTGTTGATGTTAGCATGTGGTCCGATGTACTGTATATCTGCTCCGCTTGACCCTTCCCCGGCCTCAACCATGTTTACTTCAGCAAATACTCTCTCGAACACCTTATCCAAATTCCCCTCTGCCCCAATCAACGAACCTGACATCTTTGCCAATGATTGTTTCTTGCTACCCGGCCTGACGAAGGACCTGGACAAACATGGAATAGGTTTAGGAAGAACCCAAGCTTTCTTTTTCAATTTACGGGCCCTTCTAACATCTGCCGCTGTTGGTTTGAAACCTAATCCGAAGGTGTCCAGATTTTTGGGCAGGGACACAGGTTGAATAATGCCCTGAAGTTCAGCCCCCAGACCTTTCCCTGGCACGAACCCGTTATTCAGCATTTCTGATACTACCATGACGGTCACAGCTGTCACCCTAGGACATGGCATGCTTTTACCCTCGGGCACTCTGCTCACCGGGACCGTGTCGAAAACCTGATAAACCCATGGTCCCTTATCATCTTCAGTTTCTATAAAGGGCACAATGGCATCACTTATGGCGCATGTGGGATCTTCCCCATATAACACAATTTCTTGTCTGTCCCACTCGAACTTGACCATTTGGTGTAGCGTGGAAGGCACGACTTTGGCCGTGTGAATCCATGGTCGACCCAACAAAAGATTGTAGGATACTGCAGCATCCAACACCTGAAATTCCATAGTGAACTCGACTGGGCCAATAGTCAATTCGAGTACAATATCCCCTACTGTGTTTGTTCCTCCTCCGTCGAACCCTCGAACACAAATGCTATTTTTGCAGATTCTATCCTCATCGATCTTCAACTTGTTCAATGTGGAAAACGTGCAAATATTAGCACTCGATCCGTTATCGATCAGTGCCCGAGTAACCATTGAACCTTCACATTTGACCGTCAAATAGAGAGCTTTGTTGTGTTCTGTGCCTTCCACAGGCAATTCATCATCAGAAAATGCTACCATGTTCACTTCAAAGATTTTGTTGGCAATTGTCTCCAGATGGTTCACCGAAATTTTGTCGGGCACATGAGCCTCATTCAATATCTTCATCAAAGCTCGGCAATGCTCGTCAGAGTGAATCAATAACGACAACAACGAGATTTGGGCCGGTGTTTTTCTCAATTGTTCAACAATGGAATAATCTTGCACTTTCATCTTTTTCAGAAACTCTTCTGCCTCTTCTTCCGTCACAGCTTTTTTGACTGACACTGTATTGTCTTTAGCACCCTTAGCCTTTCTCAATTCTTCAGGAGCAAAACAGCGCCCCGACCGAGTTAGTCCTTGTGCTTCACAACTCTCTTCCTCAATTTCCTTTCCTTTGTATGTCACCACTACCTTGTCATATCTCTACGGTACGGCTTTGCTATCAACCATGGGTAACTGGACTACCGGTTTTATGACAACCGGTTCTACGTAGGCTCCTTTCACAACCACCACGGGTGCAGATGATGACCCTGGTACCACTAATTTGACTGGCTCTTGCTTTTTTGCAGCCACAAATGGTCCCTTTCCCATTACCAACACTGGCTTGTCTTTTATTGCTTTTAACTGAACCACTGGCCTTGCACTCACTGTCTTCTCTTTGGCTTCCGTAGAACGAATCACCATAACCACCTGCGAAGGTTTTTTAGGCTCGGCCCCCTTATGTATCAGTTCGATCATATTGGCCTCATAATGCGCTAGTAACGGATTTTGGTTGATGTTCGGGGCCTCTGGAGCCTGTACTTCAATACGGCGATTATCAACGAGCTCTTGTATCGCGTTTTTCAACTTCCAACATTTTTCAGTATCATGTCCCGGCATCCCTGAGCAATACTCGCATCTAACAGAATGGTCCAGGTTTCTGGGAAGGGGGTTTGGTGTTTTGGATTCAATCGGGGTCAACATTCCCAACTGTTTCAATCTATGGAAGAGAGCGGTGTAAGATTCTCCCAGCGGAGTAAATGTTTTTCTGTTTGGGGCCTTCTCACTTCTAAAAGCTTGGTTTGGGCGGAAGTTGGTTCCTGGTCTATTTGCCCTGGGAGGGGGATAAGTGTTTTGCGGGGGTGGATGTGTGTTTTGGGGATTCGGGGAACGCCATTGTGAGTGCACCGGGGGCTGAGTGTAGGTCTGTGCGTGGTGGATAGAAAAGTGTGGTTCTGGTGGTGGATAATAGTGTTGCGGTGGGACATATGGGGTATATTGGTAGTTTGGGTGGTGGTGTCTGGGTTGATTGTAGTAGAGTGGAGGGTTATTGGGCCTGGACCAAGCACTAGCTTCAACCGTAGCAACTTCTTCCTTCTTCTTCTTTCCAAGCACACCACCAGTACCGCTTTGGATGGCCTGGGTGGTTGCTTTCAATGCCGAGTAGCTCAAGATCTTGTTAGATTTCAATCCTTCTTCAATCATGGCTCTCATCTTTACCACTTCATTAAACGACTTTCCGACAGATGTCACTAGATGACCAAAATAGGTAGGTTCCAATGTTTGCAAGAAGTAATTTACCATCTCACTCTCCCTCATTGGAGGATCAACTCTTGCAGCTTGTTCCCTCCAGCGGAAACCAAACTCTCTAAAACTCTCCCCAAGCTTCTTTTCCAGTTTCAACAATGACAAATGGTCGGGGACTATCTCAAGGTTATATTGAAAATGACCAATGAATGCTTGTGCCAAATCATCCCATGTATACCATCGGCCGGGGTCCTATCTCGTGTACCATTCTAGCGCTGACCCGCTCAGACTTTGACCGAAATATGCTATTAACAATTCATCCTTTCCCCCCAGCACCTCTCATTTTGCTACAAAAGCCACGCAGATGGGCTACTGGGTCACCGTGTCCCTCATACAAGTCAAACTTAGGCATTTTAAACCCCGCAGGCAACTGAACATCAGGGAAAGGGCACAAATCTTTGTATGCGACGCTAACTTGGTTACCTAAACCATGCATGTTCCTGAAGGATTGCTCCAGGCTTTTGACTTTACGAATCACTTCCTCTTGTTCTGTATTCTTAACCGGTTTCTCAACCTCTCCAGGGATTTCAACATGGGGAGAATAGGTATATGGCTCAGGCGCTTTGAAAGTGGGTTCGGGATGGTAATATTGGGTGTCGTGAGCTTGGAATAGCGGCTCACTGGACGATCTATGTAGTGGGGCTGGGGGAGGTGCCACAAATACTGGAACCATGGGTGGTGGAGGGTTCTGTTTGGGGGGTGAAGCTGGGGGAGCATATGAAGTGGTACCATAACCTTGGGAGTGATAGGGGAAGGTTGAAGATGCGTGGGGAGTGGTAGGCTCCTGAGCTTGAGCCAAGGGTGGGATGTAATATGGATTAGCGGGATATAGTGGTGCCGGATGTCCCTGAGACCATGCCCGATGCATTTCAGCCATTTGTGCTTTTAATTTCCTCATCTCTTCTTTCATAGCACCCACATCTGTTACCTCAACTTCATTTGAAGGGTCTACGATGCTGATTTCCGAATCCTGCCCTGTCATTTTTACTTAATCTTTCGACCGGGTGTTGTATGGGTGAGTTGCCAGAATTGCCAATCAACTAACCACCTGCCTAGACTCACACATTTAGACAACCACTTTGTTAGCGATTAAGTCTTAACAGATTTAACAACCGCATGTTGGCATGAATGCACTTATACAGTTAATCACTTCTATTATGCGTTTGCTCGATTGCATGTGTCATCCCGGCACTTCGTTCCTAGTTTCTTTTTACCCTTCTTTCAAATTTCATCACCTCGTCCCTTTCTTGTGCTTTTTCTTTCTCTTTTTGTTTTTCCGCTCTTTTCTTACTTTCTCTCTTTCTCGGTTTTCCTTCTATTTTCTTCTTTTTCTTCTTTCTATTTTTCTTACGATTATGGTCGAATCCTATGGAGATTTCCTACGTATCGTAACCCCGCACGAATTAGACCAAGCGTAGTTCATGAAAATAAATGCAAAAAATAAAGTGTGGAAATAAAATTTTCAACTTTCATTACTAAAACAAACTCTTACAAACTCAACACATTTTTTGGAACGAAACTAACAGACGCAACTTAAAAGCAAACCACAGACTCTAAGACTGCAAACATACTTGACCCGGAAAGATAACGGACATACAAAAGACTGACTCAAAATGGTAGAAAATTACAGACACGGACTATGCATATTCTAGTGCTTCAAACTTAGGTGTCCGCGGGGCGTCGTTCGGCCTCGCCGCAGGCCTAGGATTCAAATCCCTTTCAAGCTGCTCTAATTCATTCATGGTTCGCTTCACATAGATCATTACTGCTGAGACAAAAGTAGTATGGGTCATGTCTTCACAAACCCGGCATCTCCTGAAAATGGCATGAGCAATGGCTCTAATCCTGTCTTTTGTTTGCTTCTTTTGTATGAGCAAGCGTCTTATCTGATCGATGCATGTCTTTAAAGCTCGAGAGTCCTGCAGGTGTTGGTCTTGCAGCCGCTGCACTTCTACCTCCATTTGGGCCAACAAGTCGTAACAATGTCCACTTTCAATTTTAAAATCTCTAGCCTGCCTAACCGCTTTACCCTCAAGGGCAACCACTTTTCTTTTTAAGTTGGCAACAATTTTCTCATGGTCCCTTTTCAACTGATTCAGGTACTGGCGACGCACCTCTGTTCTTGTAGCCCATTGCACTTTAAGTTCTGCCACGACATTCTCAGATTTTTCTAATTCATCCCACCATTCCCTGACTTCGTTTTCCAATCTTTTTATCAATTGCTCATCTGATCGGCTCCTTGGTTGCTTATCGACGGTTATCTTCAATTGCCTGATTTAGGCCCTAAGTGCTTCATTTTCTCGAGACAGTCTATTCTTTTCACCTTTTCTCTGTGGCAACCTGTACACTTTTCTCGAATTTCAGACTCTCAACTTACTGCTTCAGTTTACCAATCTCGACTCGATAGCCTTCTTCCTTTGCTAACCAGTCCCACTGCTCCTGGGATGACCTAGCGAAATCTTCGAGATGAGGTCGTTTAGCCGGTCTTCCACATGCCACGTCACCTCTGAACCAATCATGATACCCTGGGGCAACTTCCCCTTTAACCCTATCAGACACGCAAGTGTTCGCCATCAAATGTTGACACTCACTCCAGATTTGGAGAACTTCTTCCTCGGGGAATTGACCGTCAGGACTAATTTCGACCACTTGGGTACTCAGATCTTCATCTCTTGGTACTACTTGATACCTCCCGAGTTGCCTCAGAACCCGATATGGTGCATAGGGTTGGATGCTTTTGAGTCCCATTAACAGAAAGTGCGGGCGGGCTGCTGGCATATATATGACTTCTTCGACAGGCAACCATCCAAGCACCCACTGTATCTGGCTGGCATTGAGGTTCTGAAATAATGATGTCCAGGTCGTGACTCCTTCAGGTAGACTAGCCCCTTTGATTCTTGTGTAAAATTCACCTATACAAGTTTTCTCAACCGAACCATAACTCAATAGCTGAGAGCGTGGGCACAAATGCTCAGTCATCCACATTTGTAGCAACAAGTTACATCCCTCAAAAAATTTGCCCCCAGCTTTGCACGCAGTGAGTGCTCGGAAGATATCAGCCACGATCATAGGTGCTAAAGTGCTTTTCCCCATGGTTTGCAAGGTACTGACGACCCCTGCTACTTTCAAATCAATATTACCATCTTTCCTTGGGAATATTATGAGGCCCAAGAAGGCTATCATAAAAGCCACCTGTCTGTGTTCCTCCCATTTTTGTCGGTTACTTCTACTGCATAGCTTAAAGTCTGGATTGTTGAACCCGCCCACATGGCCATATCTATCATATATGAAGCGGAAACTGCAGAAACCCTTTGCAAAATCTGGATGATGAACTATTTGGGGTATTTTCAAGGAATCCAAGAACCGGTGTATGGTAATGGCCCTAGGAGCAATCAAGTATTTAAACCTCAATGGAGCTTGATCACTTCCAATATACCCCGCTATTTCTTCCAACGTCGGGGTGAGCTCAAAGTCTGAGAAATGAAATACATTATGTGCCGAATCCCAATGGGAGACCAATGCCCCGATAATATCCCCCCGAGGTTGAACGTTTAATAAATCCGGAAGGTCTTTCAAATATTTTTTCACTTCGTCTTGTCCTTCTTTGCCTAAATCATTCCACCATAATTGCAGCTCAAAAGGGATTTTGGTCATTATTGAAAAGGGCTCATTTATCATCGTGCTCATCCTGCACATTTATTAAAGCGTTTTAAGAAAAAAGAAAACTCTTATTCGACTAAAAAAAACTACCTATATTTTCGACTCAAAATTACCTATATATTTTCAAGCGAAGAACTTAACTCTCAAACATGGCCCTTCAGCATTTTGGGAACCAAGATTTTAAGGCTATTCATGACAAGACGGCTCTACTTAGCTTATTCGCAATTCTTACTTCTCCCTTTTTTTTAATTTAAGATAAAAATACCCAGTATTGCAACACGGCCTTTCAACGCCTCAAGGACAAAAACTTAAGGCTGTGTGGATTGAAAAAAAAAACATGACCACAGGTGGCTATCTATGCAAGGTCAACCTTCCGACGTTCCGTTTGGGAACATTTGGCTATTTTTGACAAAACGCCATCACCTGGTTTATTTATGACAAAATTAAAATTTTGATATTTTCTGGTTATTTTTGCAAAAAGGGGAAGTTGGACCCGATTAGGGTTGCCTACGTATCTCACACCCTTTGAGAATCAAACCATGCGTAGTTCGGGCAAATTAACCGAATTATTTCAAAATATGACTCTTTTTCCATTTTTATTTTTGGCATTTCATAAGCGAATAAAAACTATTTTTGGAAGCAAGACTCTCTCCTTTTTTTCAACAAATAATAAAACAACCTATTTTCCAAACTAAAAATAAAAGACTCTTTTTTTTTCTTTTTTTTCAACAAATAATGAAACAACTTATGCTTCTCAAACTAAAACAACAACTTTTCTTATCCTTTTCTTTATCAACAAACAACTTTCCAAAAATAAAAGACTCTTTTTTCTATTTTTTCTTTGCTTCCTTTTTTTTAGTAAAACAAAAATAAAACATTTTCCTCTTTCAAAATTTCGGCAGAGTTTCGCCAGCAATTGGTCATTGATTTTTATTTCTAAAATAATCAATTAACTCCCTAACTGATATTTTTTTTTCACTCTTTTCTCTTTTTTTTTTCAATTTTCCAATATTCCCGAGATTCAGAAACCAGTCAACATGCAGGTTCGAAACAAATATATGCACAGAGCAAGTAGGATGCATCAGGATGGTCTTTTCATTTCAGGTTGCTAGTCCTAAACGGACTCAATCCCTGTGTTAAGTCCCCTAAGTCAAATGCAATGTGATGCAAATAAGCGTTCCTACTAGGGATCCGGCATGAAGTCACGTTATTCTATGTTCAAAACCTGAGTCGGTGTTCTAGACTGTGTACCCGAGCGGACAACTCGAGTCGAGGAGGGGGCAACTTACCAGGAACCAAAAGGCCATTCGGCTTCGTAACTTGTCCGGCCTCTTTCTTACTTCAAGGTATGACACTAACAGAATAGGGAGTCTCAACCAGTAAGCACATCCCCGGAGGTGAAGATAGAAGGGCGTCGACACAGTTTATATACAGTTCGGATAATATCAAAGCGGTAACATTTAGCACATTCAGCACAAAACATGTATGAAAATCAGATACAATTAAATACAGCAATTTATTTAAGCTCGAATTCTGAACCCTGAACCAGAGATTCTGGGTTCGGTCCCCAGCAGAGTCGCCAGAGCTGTCACACCTCCTTTTTCACCTACACCCGCAAGGGCGTAAAGGAGTTTTTCCAATTAAAGGACAATCGGAACTGGATTTAATTATTAATTATTCAGAGTCGCCACTTGAGAGATTAATGGTGTCCCAAGTCACCGGTTGAATCCTGAACCGAGGAAAAATATGACTCTGTTAACAGTCTGCGAACCAGAAATCCGAGTAAGGAATTCTGTTAACCCGGGAGAAGGTGTTAGGCATTCCCGAGCTCCGTGGTTCTAGCACGGTCGCTTAACTGTTGTATTTTATTTTATATGATTTCAATACATGCTAACCTATGTGCCTTTTATTAATTTTACACTGCTTTATCATTATTTTTTTTAAAAGACTTGCGACGTCGTGAAAATGCGTTTCGAACCGCGTCGCAATCAATGCACCCGTGGTTATCGACACATTTCGACTTTGTCGAGATTTGGATTTGGGTCGCATCAATGCGCACCCGAGTTTAAGAAAGTAATTTAATTAAATCGCGTCTAAAGATTCGAACGCAATATTATTTTGGGGAAGACCGTGAAATTCGCTAAACGGCCCTCCCAAATTCTAAGTATTTTAATGTACTTATTTAACGAGGGCCCCGCAATTTATGTGTTTTGTTTTAGCGAGGCTCATCTCATTTTGTTTTAAAAGGCAAACCTAAAGCACTCTATAATTTTCTACTTAATTGTCTCTATGAATAAAAGTAAAAGTCCTAATTAATTAGCATTGTTTAAGAGTTACTATTTTAAATCCGGGGTTGTCCATGATTCGAATCTTCAGTAATCTTGGGCTTTTGCAATTAGCCCAAGTAACAAGCAGGTAAGGCATGCTTTGCTTTTGGTTCTGTCCAGCCTTGGGCTTCTAGCATTACCTTTTGGCCCAAGTCAAATGATATCCTCCAGGCCTCAAACCGATTTAAGTTAAAAGGGAGTAGGCCTGGCTGGCCAATATTGAGCCCAAGCTTTCAAACTAAAATCCAATCAGTACAACAATGAAATGAGATTATAGCAATTGGCAATTTACTTTAAACTGGACGCGATAACACTTGGACAAGGACTACCATTAATAGGCTAATTAAAGTGTTTAAGGTAAACTAATGGTGATTAACAAGTTAAAACACCAACAAACCACACGCCAGTCATAAACCAATTCTCAAACAATTGTGGAATTTGACACAACTATACCAATAACGATACTTACGAACCAATTTCAGAGTGATTGGAATATTTTGAAGCCATTACACTTTAACTACTTCTAATTCCTGTTTTTGAATTAACACAGGGCAATACGAACATTTATTCTAAGCTGACCCAGACTACATACTGATTTCCTTCTCAATCTCCAGTTATTAACACAAATAGAAGTCATGGATCTCAAATCATTTTTTTTTGTTCTAGTTTCTCCTGATTTCCAAGTTACACTACACCAACTGAAATTACACTATAACATAGCTAAATGATGAATATCAGTCTAACAGTCCACGGTTTTGATTACATACACAAATCTAAATACCCAAGAACCCACTTAATAGTCAAAATGAACAAACTCATGCTTAACAGTTCATCAATCCAATTTATACAATCCAGGATCAGTCTAGTACACAAATGACATGAAATATCGAGTAAGTTAACTGTTTTATACATTAAAATCAAACAAAAACAGGAGGAGTTCAGAGATCAACTTCAAACAACATATTTACTTCATTTCCATAGACTTGAGAGCTACAAAACATGTACCTGGAAATTGAAATGTAAATAGAGAAAAGGAAAGGAGTCAGCTACTTTGAACAGCAACAGCAACAAACTCAACAGTATAGCGTCACAGAACAGCCAGGAACTGCTTTTGAAAACCAGAAATACAAGAAGACTCCACAGATCAATTCAACACACACTTCAAATGCACTCCTAGCCCTCACAGCTGAAACTAAACACCTCTGCAATACTGCTAAACCCAAAACCCAACTAAAATCCAAAACTAATAATGAAACTGTAAGATTGTTTTTGATTTCTTCATTTTTGATGTTTTTATTTTTGAATACTGGAATGGAAATACTAGCTGGAATTGAAAGCAGAGAGGAGAGCCTTTTGTGGGGATTTTTGAGCTTAGAGCTGAAGCAAGAAGAACCCCCTTTCCCAAGGCATTTCATGCACTTTTATAGGCAACAAAAGAGAATAGATCAGATCCTGATTTTCTCATTAGTCCCTTCCCTATTTTCAGTTTAGTCCCTCTATTCTTGACTTGCTAAACAAGTAAACACCCCTATTGTGCTGAAATGTGCACTAAAATCCTATTCTAGAAGGCCCTAGGGTATTCTTCTACCCATAAAATACATATACTGCGCTTTCCTATGCTTTGAAATTACTATTCCTATCAGAACTACCCTTTTCCATTCCCAAACTACCCCTGAAGGCTTCTCAAAGTTACTGATCCTACCCTCATCCTTAACAGCTATAACCAATCCCCTAATTTAATCTAAAACTAACTGAAATTGATTAATTAGCACTCAGAAATCAACTAATTAAACTAACCAATCCCAATTGCTCAAATACACCCACTTAATCAAACTAAGACAAACCAGAAACTAGGATCAATCAAAGCAGGGCTTAAGCTAACATGATCAACATTAAATGAAATTAAACTAATTTGTAACCAATAAACTCACAATCGACCATTCAAATATCAAACTCAGAACTAACAGTAATTGACAGAACTATACTAATACAAAGAAATCATAAAATTAACAGAACAATTAATGAAACAAAAACTGTAACTAAAACTTCAACCATGCGAGTAAAAAGAAACAGGAAAAACTCACAGAAGCACGAGGAACTCCGGCCAGTCACTAACGTCTGAATCCTTTCAGATTTTTGACGCGTAACATCCCTAACCATGTGTTCTTACAAGAGAACACATGGTTAAGGATACTACGGTTCGAAATCACAAAGATTTTGGTTTAGGGTTTTGGCCAGAAATTCTTAGATCTAAGATTCGAGCCGTTTCACAGAGATTTGAAGGAAAATAATCATGGATTAGTGTTGAGGGAAGACCGGGGATTGTGTGGTATGACTTTGGGCTGGTTTGGATCAACCTACGATCTGACCGGAAACTTCAGTCGAAGATTCGATGAGCTCCGGCCTTATTCGAGGGGAACCAGTGGGTGGAATGGAAAGAGGGGAGTGAGGAGGACGAGTGGTGTAATTTTGGGCTTGAACGGTGCAGGTGACATTCACCGCCGGCGAGGGGTTTGATGGCGGCGTGGATTAGGGTTCGTTGAGGATAGGTAGGGTGAGGAAGATGAGGCAAATGGGGTAGGGGGAGTTTTCGGACATTTATATACAAACAACCTAGTTAGATCCGGACCGTTGGATTGATGAGATCCAACGGTCGTGGTTGAATGCTGGGGAAACGACGTCGTTTGGACTTACTAGGGACCGGACCGGGTTGGGGGTTTGGGCTGGACTGGTTTGCAACGGGTTTAGGGCATTTGGGCCTGAAAATCCAACAAATTGGCCCAAATTTAGGTCTTCTATTAAGACCAAATTTCTACTCTTATTTTCTTTTTCTTTTCCTTTCTTACTTTTTACAATTTTTATAATTTTTTCTAATTTTTATGGACATGTAAAACTAACATGAAATCCTAGTTATTTCAAAACGAAGACTAATTAATTCTTAAAATTGTTTGAAAACTATTTCATGACGAATTCCCAATAGAAATCATTAAAATGCAAAAATGAACTAATTTTGTGATTTTCATGTTTTGTTCTAGACAACTTAAACTTTAGTTGATACTAACAAAAAACATAAAACTAAAACCTAAATGCAAAAATGCATATTTTTGTATTTTATAAAAATTAACATGCACAAATAAAATGCAACAATTATCAGAAAATGATACCGAAATGCACAAAAATTGTAAAAATAAAGAAAAATTATTTTGTTTGGGATTTTGGGAATAATCATATTTAGGGAAAAAATTACGTGCTCACAGATGGCATTGTTAGAAAGAGATCTGCAACAACTTCAAGAACAAAATCATATAGCTGAACAAACTTTGGAAGCTAGGGCCCAGCAGATTGGGCGCTTGTTGCAAGAAAAGGGCGTCATAAGAGAAAGGGTCTGAAGGATCGCCGACTACATCACAATGAAGTGCAGTAAGTATGAGGATATGACCAGATCCATGTTCTTCGCCACTGTAATGACCTTCGTTCGCCAGATAATGGAGGATCTCTATCATCTCCAAGGGGATTTGGCGCGTAGGCCCGTGGCGAGACTGACTGATGTCCCGCGGGCCCTAGGAGAAGTTGAGGGATTGATGTATTCATGATTTTTACTCGAGTCTGTATTTTAGTCTTTCTGTTAAAGTTTGTTAGTCTATTTTCGAGTCTATGTTTTTATCTTTCTGTTGGAGTCTGTTAGTTTCCCTTTTCGAGTCTGGTAGTTTTTATGATTAAATTTGATAGGATGAGTCGTTGTAATCAAAACGTTTTCGTTTTATGGAAAATTTGAAAATCCCAAAATGTTTTATTATTTTTTTTACATTTACTCACACTTATTCCCAAGAACTATGCTTGGTCTGATTCATGCGAGGTCATGATACGTAGGCAATCTCCATAGGATTCTATCATAACCAAAAAAAGAGAAAAAAAAGAAAACAAGAAACGGTGGGAAGGAAACAATGGCAAGACAAGAGAGAAAATGAGGGAATATAGAACAATGAGAAATCAACCAAAGAAAGGCAGGAGTGGAAAAGAGAGAAATTGCGAAATGGGAATTACGGAAAGCCGGGATGACACAAGCAACCGATCAATTGCATAATAGAAAGGGTTAACTGCTTAGGTGCATCGCATCCCCAATGTGCGGTTTCCTATCTGTTAAACTCTAATCGCTAACAAATTTGTTGTTTAAAATCAAGTACATGCACCTGTTAAATTTGGTTAGTTTGTTTGGCATTCTGGCAACTCACCCGTACAACACCAGGTCCAAAAACAAGTGGATCATGGCTAACCAAGAACTGGATGCAACTGTTATTGATCCGTCAAGAGAGGGGGAGGAGTGTGATGTTAATCTGAAGGAGGAAGTGTATAAGCTGAAACAACAGATGACAGAAATGTACCAAGCATGGGTGAAAGGGCATCCACCACCATCCTACCCCGCCAACCCCGCTTTCGTCCCACCGTTGGCTCAATCCTAGGACCCTCCCACTGTTGATTCATCTCCAAGCTTTCCCATTTACCACCACTACCATGGCACCACTTCCCAAACACCATAAGCTCCGGATGTAAAATCCAAGATCTGAAACCCTAAATTTCCAATCTTGGAATCTTTTTCAATTCAAATGAAGGATTGAGGTTTAATCGACCTTAGTCAAAGTATTTTCAGTTGAAAATACTTCGACTAAGGTCTGTTTGATTTCAAAAAGTCCGAATCCAAGTGGAGTTCTAGTCTGAATAAATTTGAAGGATTCAGAGGTATTTTTCTATTTCTTTTGTGTATTCTACGTGTATTTTTGTATGTTTCAATAACCTGTTAATTTTTTTTCATATTTTTGTTTGATTAATTCTGTCATTTTTGTCTCATACCCATATGTTTGATCAAATAAATGAATTGTTTCTGTTGGTTGTGATTAATTACAATGTGTGTGATCGACTCGATTAAGTTCGTCGATTAGTTGTATTGTAAATCTTGTTTCTGAAAATGTTCACTGAAACAACCTGTTTTGAATGGATTATTTTATTGTAATCAGTTATAGTTCATGAGTATGTACACCACTTTGGCTCAGGCATGGTTGCTTCCCCTTGCTACAACTACATCTTAGGTCGGGGGAGGAGCACAGACTCCCACCGCCCGCACTCCTGAGAAGCGAGTGCCTGTTGAGCAGTTCCCTGGGATTATTCCTGTATAGCCTACAGTCTGAGATCAGCCCGAGGATAGGGCAACGACTTCCGAGGATGAGCAGCTGAGGCTTGAGAGGTTCAAGAAGTACAAGCCTCATGTATTCAGTGGTCTAGCATTGGATGATGCTCTGGGATTTGTAGATGAGTGTTACCGTATTCTTCGTACTATTGGTATATCAGGATCGAGCGGGGTTTCCTTCACTACTTTCTAGCTTCGAGGAGTCGCCTATGAGTGGTGGCGCACCTATGCGTTAGATAGTCCGGATAAGGCTGCTTCACTGACCTTGACTCAATTTTCAGATCTGTTCCTGAGAGAGTTTGTTCCTCAGAGCCTTAGGGATGCATGGCATGCAGAGTTTGAGCATTTGCTCCAGGGTATGACTGTCTCAGAGTATGCTATCCGTTACACTAGTTTGGTTAGGCATGTACCAACCTTGGTTTCTACTGTTCGCGAGAGGGTTCGCCCGTTTATTGAGGGCCTTATTCCCAGCATCAGGTCTAGCATGGCTCGTGAGTTGGAGATGAATATTTCTTATCAGCAGGTGGTGAGCATTGCTAGGAGGATAGAGGGTATGCATGCTAGAGAGAGAGGAGAGGGAGGCCAAGAGGTCTCGAGAGTCGAGCCATTATTCTGGTGCCCGTGCCCCAGCTGCAGGTCATCATGGTAAGGATTATATGAGTAGCCCTGTTCATTCAGCTCTTCCAGTAGCTAGTGGTATTACAACTCCTCTTAGGCCTCAGGAGCCTTATTATGTACCTCTAGTTTCTCCTACGCGGGGTGCTTTCAGAGGTCAGTCTAGCAGACTTGGCCTGAGCGAATCACAACCTCCACATCCTCCCAGAGCTTGTTTTGAGTGTGGTAACACACACCATATGGTGAGAGATTTCCCCAGACTTGGGAGGGGTGCACCTCCGCAGACTTCTCAGCCACAGCGTGCCCCGCAGAGTTCTCAGGCCATGGTTATAGCTCCAGTTGCTACCCTACCTGCTCAGCCAGCTAGAGGTAGAGGTCGAGGAGGTATAGGTCACCCTAGAGGGGGAAGACAGGTCAGATACTATGCCCTTCTTGCCCGTACCGAGGTTGTTGCCTCCGATTCTGTCATCATAGGTATTATACTGGTTTGTCGCAGAGATGCATCGTTCTATTCGATCTAGGCTCCACTTATTCTTATGTGTTTTCTTATTTTGCTCTGCATTTGGGTGTATCTCGGGATTCTTTGAGTTTTCCTGTTTATGTTTCTACTCTTGTGAGAGATTCTCTTGTTGTGGACCGCATTTATCGGTCGTGTTTGGTTGCTATTAGTGGTTTTGAGACCAGAGCCGGTTTATTGTTGCTCAACATGGTAGATTTTGACATTATTTTGGGCATGGACTGGTTGTTGCCCCATTATGCTATCCTTGATTGTCACGCCAAAACCGTGACGCTGGCTATACCAAGTGTACCGCGTGTTGAGTGGAGGGGTACTTTATATCACACTCCCAGTCGAGTTATTTGTTTTCTTAAAGCTCAGTGTATGGTTGAGAAGGGGTTTGACATGTATTTAGCCTATGTGAGAGATGTCAGTATTGATACCCCTTCAGTTGATTCAGTCCTAGTAGTACGAGATTTTCCCAATGTGTTTCAAGCTGATCTTCTAGGCATGTCGCCGGATAGAGATATTGATTTTGGCATTGATCTGTTGCCGGGCACCCAACCCATTTCTATTCCTCCGTATCGTATGGCTCCTCCTGAGTTGAAGGAGTTGAAGGATCAGTTACAGGAATTGTTTGATAAGGGTTTTATTCGGCCCAGTGTATCACCTTGGGGTGATCCTGTCTTGTTTGTAAAGAAAAAGGATGGTTTTATGCGTATGTGTATTGATTATCGCCAGTTGAACAAGGTTACAGTGAAAAACCGTTATCCTTTGCCTCGTATTGATGATCTATTTGACCAGCTTCAGGGTTCACGAGTGTTTTCTAAGATTGACTTGCGCTCAGGTTACCATCAGTTGAAGATTCGGGAGCCAGATATCCCGAAGGATGCTTTCAGGATTCGGTATGGTCATTACGAGTTCCTTGTTATATCATTTGGGTTGACCAATGCCCCAACAACCTTTATGCATTTGATGCACAGTGTGTTCCGGCCGTATCTTGACTCGTTCGTCATTGTCTTTATTGATGATATTCTGGTGTATTCCCGGAGTCGGGAATATTATGAGCAGCACCAGAGGACTGTGCTTCAGACTTTGAGAGATAAGAAGTTATATGCTAAGTTCTCGAAATATGAGTTTTGGTTGGACTCCGTGGCATTCCTAGGCCACGTGGTATCGAGTGAGGGTATTCAGGTGGATCCGAAGAAAATAGAGGCCATGTAGAGTTGGCCCAGACCATCCTCAGCTACAGAGATCCGCAGTTTCCTTGATTTGGCGGGTTACTACCATCATTTTGTGGAGGGGTTTTCATCGATTGTAGCCTCTGTGACCAGGTTGACCCAGAAGGGTGCTCCATTCCAGTGGACGGAAGAGTGTGAGGCAAGCTTTTAGAAGCTCAAGACAGCTTTGACTACATCCCCAATTTTGATACTGCCTACAGGTTCAGGGTCTTATACGGTCTATTGTGATGCCTCGAGGATTGGCCTCAGAGCGGTGTTAATGCAGGACGATAGGGTGATTGCCTATGCGTCTAGATAGTTGATCCGATCCACGACCTTGAGTTAGCTGCCATTGTTCACGCCCTGATGATCTGACGTCATTATTTGCATGGTGTTCCCTATGAGATTTATACTGATCATCGGAGCTTGCAGCACTTGTTCAAGCAAACGGATCTTAATTTGCACCAGAGGAGGTGGTTGGAGTTGCTGAAGGACTATGATATCACTATTTTGTATCTCTCGGGCAAGGCCAATGTGGTGGTCAATGCCTTGAGTCGTTGGGTAGAGAGTTTGGGAGTTTGGCTTATTTACTAGCATCGGAGAGGCCTATGGCGATGGATGTTCAGGCCTTAGCCAGCCAGTTTGTGAGATTGGATCTTTCGGAGCCCAGTTGGGTTCTAGCTTGCGTGGTTTCTTGGTCTTTCTTATTTGATCGTATCAGGGAGCGACAGTATGATGACCCTCATTTGCTTGTCCTCAAGGACAAGGTTCAGCCTATTGATGCCAGAGATGTGACTATTGGTGATGATGGGGTATTGAGGATACATGGCTGGATTTGTGTACCCAATGTTGATGGGCTTCGGGAGTTGATTCTGGAGGAGGCCCATAGCTCGCGGTATTCCATTAATCTGGGTGCCACGAAGATGTATCACGATTTGAGGCGGCACTACTGGTGGAGGTGGATAAAGAAAGATATAGTTGGATTTGTAGCTCGGTGCCTCAACTGTCAGCAGGTCAAGTATGAGCACCAGAGACCGGGTGGGTTGCTTCAGCAGATAGAGATTCCGGAGTGGAAGTGGGAGCGGATCACCATGGACTTTGTAGTTGGGCTCCCACGGACTTTGAGAAAGTTTGATGCTATATGGGTGATTTTGGATTGACTGACCAAGTCCGCTCACCTCATCCCAGTTCTACTGCTTATTCTTTGGAGCAGTTGGCGGAGATCTATATCCGGGAGATTGTTCGTCTGCATGGTATTCCATTTTCCATCATTTCAGATAGAGATACTCAGTTCACATCACGATTCTGGAGTGCCGTTCAACATGAGTTGGCTACTCGAGTGGAGTTGAGTATGACATTTCACCCTCCGACGGATGGACAGTCCAAGCGCACTATTCAGATTCTTGAGGATATGCTCTGCGTGTGTGTGATTGAGTTTGGAGGGTCTTGGGATCAGTTTTTGCTATTGGCAGAGTTTGCTTACAACAACATCTATCAGTCCAGCATTCAGATGGCACCGTATGAGGCTTTATATGGGAGACTGTGTAGATCCCCAGTGGCTTGGTTTGAGACGGGTGAGGCTAGATTGTTGGGCACATACTTGGTTCAGGATGCTTTGGAGAAGGTTAAGGTGATTCAGGATAGACTTCGTACAGCCCAGTCCAGACAGAAGAGTTATGCGGACTGGAAGGTTCATGATGTTACCTATATGGTTGGAGAACAGGTTCTGCTTCGAGTTTTGCCTATGAAGGGCGTTATGAAATTTGGGAAGAAAGGGAAGTTGAGTCCGAGGTTTATTGGGCCTTTTGAGATATTGAGGCTTATTGGGGAGGTTGCTTATGAGCTTGCCTTACCTCCCAACTTGGCAGGAGTTCATTCAGTATTTCATGTTTCGATGCTTCAGAGGTATCACGGTGATCCGTCGCACGTGTTGGATTTTAGTTCAGTCCAGTTGGACAAGGATCTATCTTATGTTGAGGAGCCAGTGGCAATATTGGACAAGCAGGTTAAAAAGTTGAGGTCAAAGAACATTGCATCAGTAAAGGTTCAGTGGCGGGGTCAGCCGGTCGAGGAGGCTACCTGGGAGACCAAACAGGATATGCGCAACCATTACCCTCATCTTTTCACTACTTCAGGTATGTCTCTATGCTCGTTCGAGGACGAACGAATGTTTAAGTGTAAGAGGATGTGACGACCTGACCGGTCATCTTAAGAATTTAAGCCCCAATCCCCTTTTAACTGCTTTTCCCGTATTTATTTCTGCTATTTTGATTTGTCAGGATCTTCGGTTTTGAGTTTTGGAGAGTTTTGGGACAATTAGTCCCTAAATGAGATCTTAAGTGTTAGAAATTTGACCGTAGTTGAAACAGTGTAAAGATGGGCTCGGAATGGAAATTCGATTGTTTCGTTAGCTCCGTTGGGTGATTTCGGGTTTAGGTGCATGTTTGGATTGTGTTTTGGAGGTCCGTAGCTAATTTAGGCTTGAAATGCCGAAAGGTCGAATTTTGAAGTTTCCGGTTCGATAGTGAGATTTTGATCTGAGGATCAGAATGGAATTCCGGAAATTGGAGTAGCTCTGTAGTGTTGAATGTGACGTGCTTGCAAAATTTCAAGTCATTCGGATGAGGTCTGATAGACCTTTTGATCGAAAGCGTAATTTGAGAGTTTTTGGAGTTCTTAGGCTTGAATCCGTTGTTTAGTTGGTGTTTTGATGTTGTTTTGAGCGTTCTGAAGATTGGAACAAGTTTGAATGATGTTTTAGGATAGGAACTAGTCTTTCCCGCGTTCGCGAAAGAGGGGGGGAAGATCATGCATCGCATTCGCGACCAGGACATCGCGTTTGCGATGAAGGAAGCTGGACCCAAGCGAAGTTGTGCTTCGCGAACGTGAGGGTCCTTCCGCGTTCGCAAAGAAGGAAATACCTGGGCAGTATTAAACATTTCAAAAATGAGGGTTTGGCCATTTTTATCAAAACTTAAGGTTGGGAGTTCGGATTTGAGCGAGGTTTTGAGGGATTTTTAGAGATATCGCTTGGGTAACAATTCCTAACTCCTTTTTGCTTGTAACCCATTAATCTAAACATGAATTCATCATTTAATTTCGAAAATTATATAAAAATTGGGGGAAAGTTCTTAGACCAAAATTCGAGTTTTGATTGGGGATTTGACATTGGATTTAGATAATTTTGGTATGGTTAGACTCTTGAGAGTATGAGGATTCTGAAAATGTAAATTTTACTCGATTCCGAGACGTGGGCCCGAGGGGTATTTTTGTCATTTTACCTAATTTCGCATATTAGCTTAGAATTTAATTGTAGAATCAATTACTTGAAGTGTTATTTACATTATGAAATTGAATTGACTACATTCGGACCATTTGGAGTCGAGTATTCGTGGCAAGAGCGTGGTTTCGAATTGATTTGAGTTGGTTCAAGGTAAGTGGTTTGCCTAACCTTGTGTGGGGGACCTTCCCATTAGGATTTGGTATATTCGGTAATTGAGATGCCTTGTACGTGAGGTGACGAGTGCGTACTTGTGCTAATTGTTGGAAATTTAATTTTTCATTAAGTAATTACTAGTATGTTTCCTTTCCTGTTTTTATTACTTGCACTATTAAGCCTGCTGTTAGCTTTGGAAAGCATGTCTAAGTGATTAAATTGCTGTATTTCCTCAAACTGCCTTACCTGAATTCTGTGCAGCATGCTAGGCTAGAATTACTTGTTTGCCTTAAATATGAAATTTGCCATTTCTGAATATTTTCCTGTTGCTGCTGGGTATTTACATTTAGGACTAGGGAACGAGATTCCGGTAGATCCCCGCGCACTATGATTTTGACTACCGGACGGGATCCCGGGAGATCCATTGGATATGTATATTTGGGACTACAGGACGGTATCCTGGGAGATCCCCGATTGTTATTTTAGTGCTAAACCGTATTTCTTTTTGTGTTTACCTTGTCTCTGTAATAGTTGTTTTGCCCTTTATATCTTGTGTTACTTTTGTTGCTGTACTTATTTATACTGTTCTGTTCTACACTGTTGAACTTTATATTTTACTTAAACTCAGTAGGGCCGTGACCTTTCTCGTCACTACCCGACCGAGGTTAGGCTTAGCACTTACTGAGTAACGTTGTCGTGTACTCATGCCCTTTTTGTGCATGTTTTTCATGTGCAGATCCAGGTACTTCGACTCAGACTTACCATCCTTGAGGCGAGGCAACCCTCTGAAGACTTCGAGGTATATCTGTCGCGTCTGCAGACTGAGGAGTCTCTCTCCTTTCTCTCTTGTAGTTATAGCCCTTCTGTATTTACTTTGTTTTAGACTATTCTGGAGTTAGAGCACTATGTAGTATCCTTATCTTGTGATTCATGGGTTTCCGGGTTTTGGGAATATGTATTAGTTTTTTTGAGAGTTAATGTCGTGTATGCCGAGCAACACTTTTAAACATTGTTTTATTACTATATTTTGTTTAAAATTGTTTTATTCCGCAAATTGGTTGTTTTCCGCATTATTAGGTTTACCTAGTTGTAGGGAACTAGGTACCGTCACAATGGTTCACGGAGGGCGAACTGGGGTCGTGACAAAAATACATAGCTAAATCTTCAGTACAAATGTCTGAATGATAGAACAATGATAACAATAACAAATAAAAGAGAACGTCAAGGTGTGTGAATGACATAACAACTACCTCGTAGTCTCCACAAGCTGGTACCGGTGCGAACTCTAGCAATCACCACACCCTAAATGTAACGACCCAATCGGTTGTTTTGAGCAATTGCGTCCCATTAAGCTTTTTTAAAGTCTTGAGTAGCTTCATATGATGTATTATGACTTGTGTGAATCACCGATTTTGGTTTTCAGGTGATTCGGGATTGATTCGAAAGAATGATTCTCAATAGGAAGCTTTAAGTTGGAATCTCCGATTGTAGTTTTGATGGTTTGGTTAGGTCTGGATGGTCATTCTGGACTTGGGCGTATGCCCAAATTTGCATTTGGATGTTTCTAAAAATTTTCGGCACTATTTGGTGAAAGTTGTCAATTTAAAGGTTTAGAATACTCATAAGTTTGACTGGGAGTTGAACTTGATGATATCGGGTTCAGATTGTGGTTCCGGAAATTGGAATAACTTTGTTATATCATTTGAGCTTATGTGCAAAATTTGAGGTCATTCCGAGTTGATTTGATATGGTTCGGCACGAGTTTTGGAAGTTGAAAGTTCTAAAGTTCATTAAGTTCGATTTGAGGTGCAATTCATCGATTTGATGTTGTTAAGAGTGATTTGAGGCCTCGAGTAAATCTGTGTTATGTTATGGGACTTGTTGGTATGTTCGGACGGGGTCCCAAGGGGCTCGGGTGTGTTTCAGATTGATTTCAGACCATTTTTAGGCCATTTTCAACTGCTAGTTTTTGGCTACGGGGGTGTACATCACGATTGCGGAGCATTGGTCGAGATCGCAAAGAGTAAAATAGAAAAATAGGACCTGTGAATCACGTTCGTGGAGGAAGCTTTGTGTTTGCGAAGAAGAAATTCTATTGTCACCTAGCTGACTTCGGAAGCTTATATCTTGCAATCTATTTTGGAGATGATCCAAAAATGAAACTTGTAGCCCTTTGTTTCTAGTTTTTGGAAACTCAGACCATTTTTTATTTGGAGTTAAGCACAAAAGGCTATGGCTGACACAGTACAAGTTATCTGAGAAGAGTTTGGGAAGGGTTAATGGAAATTTGTTCATCGCGATCGCGGTGAAATGGCTGCGATTGCGAAGGGTAAAAACTGTGTTGGAAAATTTTGGAATTGCAATCGCGAGGTTGGTGACCACGATCGTGAAGGGTACCTCTGGACCAGTGTATAAAGTACTCTATTTCGAAGGTCTTGGTCATTTTGTCATATTTTGAGCTATGAAGCTCGGATTTAGGCGATTTTCACTACATGGATTGGGGTAAGTGATACTCGGTTTTGATTATATTTCATGAATTTATCTTCAATTTTGGCATTTAGATTATGAATTATAAAGAGAATTGAGGATTTTTGTCTAAACTTTCCTAAGTGAAATTTTGAGTTTTGAACATCGATTCATAGTCGGATTTAAATGAAATTAGTATGGTTGAACTCGTAATTGAATGGGTTGTCGGATTTTGTGAGTTTTGTTCGGTTACGAAGTGCGGGATCGGGTTTGACTTTTTGATTGATTTTGAGTAAATGTGTAAAGATTCAACCTTTATCATTTGGGATTGTTTCCTTAGGCATTATTTGATGTTTTTGAGTTGCTTTTGGCTAGTTTCGAGCCGTTAGGAGGTTGATACATGCGAGATGGCATTTCTAGAGTATTATTTGTCTTGCTCGGTACTGTATTATTCTTGTTCGAGGTAAGTAACATATCTAAACTTGGATTTGAGGATATTTAACCCTGAGAACTATGTTATAAGAGATGTACTGGGATGACGCACATGCTAGGTGACGAGCGTGTGGGCGTGCACCAGGGTAATCATGATTCACGTTGACTATTAGACTATGACCAGACTTGTTCGTTGTTATATCTTGCTTTATCCATGTAATTCCTACTTATTAAAGTAATTGAGCTGTGATTTATGTTAGAAATCATGTTTAGACTATGTGCTTATTCGATTGAGATCTAATGAGGCTATTTATGTTGTTTTGAGTTTTCTGCTCTAACTATAATTATATACTCGATCATGATTCTTCATTTGCATATCATATCTCAGTCTCTATTTGTCATTCACTGTTCCATCACATGTTATCATTGTTTGGGCTGAGTAGTACGCAATTGTGAGTCCTTGAGACTTGAGAGATTGATGACGGAAGTGGGCTTGAGAGCCGTGTTGTGAGTGTTATTGTGGATAAGAATAATAATAATAATAATAATAATAATAATAATAATAATAATAATAATAATAATAATAATAATAATAATAATAATAATAATTATTATTATTATTATTATTATTATTATTGTTGTTGTTGTTGTGGCTAGGAATTGCTCTTCAGAATAGTGTAAAACATCTTTTTTATAAAGAATCTTGCATCTCATTATTATACAGAAAAACACTTACCTTGATTTCCACAATCTTGGCAGCAAAATCAGTGAGCACATGAACAATTATATATATATATATATATATATATATATATATATATATATATATATATATATATATATATATATGTGTGTGTGTGTGTGTGTGTGTGTGTGCTTTGGTGAGGGGCTTATGATCCAGGCACTCCTACATTGCTGAGTGATTTTTTGTGTGTGTGTGTGTGTTTATACGATGAAGTGGGCATTTGAACAGACAACTTGAGTATGTTGAGGGTGAGAGTACCTGTTAATACCACCGTAAAATCATTCATTTGACATGCATGCTTGGCATGTAGGCATAGATATACATATTCCTCTTGCTAGATGGTACTATGACATTCATGATTTGACATGTACATTTGACATGTAGGCATAAAGATGTATATTCCTCATGCTAGACAGTATATGGTAATTGATGACTTGACATATATGCATAGAGACTTATTTTTCTCATGCTAACTGGTAAACAAAAATTCTTATCTGGTGTTGTGAATTGGAAATAAAGTTCTATTGATAAACTCATGTTTAGTTGATTTTCAGTTGTAATATCTGGACTTAATTTTTATACCTGGAAGCATGTCTACTTTTCCATAACTGTGAACGAGCTTAACAAAATATCTTTTGAGATATCACTTTTACTACCTCCATTATATTATTATGAGTTAATATTGGCTATTGCTGTGGGACACTGAGCTTCTTCCGAGCTCGTCACTACTTTCAACCTAATGTTAGGGTTGTTACTTATTGAGTACATTGGGTCGGTTGTACTCATACTACACTTATGCACCTTGCGTGCAGATTTTGGAAATGATGATGCTCTGTATGGCGGGAGCTAGCATTGAAAATATACCTGCATTCCAATTATAGCTACCTCTTGTTATTGGTAGCTTTAGATTTATAAATCTATTTATGTATCTTTCGAACAAAAGATGTATTTATTTTGTACCATCTTTGTAAACAAAGTCTTAGAAGCTCATGACTTGTACCACCAATCCTTGGGATTTAGAAAGCTCAGTTATTTTATTTATTGATTCTTGTTATCCTATTTGGGTTGTGTTGTCTATAATTTAGCTTACCTAGAGGGTTAGGTTAGGTGCCATCATGACTAGCTGGGTTTTGGATCGTGACAAGTTGGTATCAGAGCTACGAGTCATGAGCAAGTATCTAGTAGAGTCTTGTTGATCGGCATGAGGACGTCCATACCTATCTTCAAGAGGCTACATGGAATATAAGATAAACTTCCCTTCTTTCGTTCCTCATCGTGTGGTATTGATTCAGCTTGAAGTGTATCTCTTTTAATTCCTTCCACTCACTTGTATGTTATGTGAGCGCTCGGTATCAGCTGTGCATCGAGTTCTTGTGATTCCATGGATGGGGTATGAGATGTGTTTTCTGTGTTTTGGTAATGGGCCCGTCTGGAGGGCATGAGGCCAGGTTCTGATCGCAGCTTGGGCACGGTGATTTCAGTTGTCCGAGTATGTGCTTTAGGACTCAAGGCCGGCTCTAGCGTTATAAGATGTAAGGCTTAAGCCTTAGGCCCCCAAATTTGGGGGGGGGGGCATTTTTTTTTAAAAAAATAACAGGTTTATAAGTATTTAAAAAATAATATTTAGTACTTTTAATATAAAAGTAGAGTTTTTAATATAAAAGGAAAGAAAGCTCTTTATATATATAAATATATATAAAGTAATAATTTTAACTTCCTTAAAAATAGGTAGATGAATAGTTTTTCTGACGTTCCAATTTTTTAATTTTACTCCATTATTAGATAACGTGTAAAAGTTTTACTCTCCCTTTCTTAATTTGTTCAAGTTGATCTTTCTTTTTCCAAATCTCTTCATATTTCAACTACCCCTGCATTTTTTTGTCCTTCTCTTTAATATTCTTTCTCGAAGATTTTATTAGTTTAAGTGTTCAACAATACTTTTAAGCTTCCAATGGTTCTATACTTCTATTGCTCTATAATATCTTATCTAAAATCAACAATATCTCAAGAAAGACTAAATGAGTTGGCTATAATATCAATTGAAAATAAATTATTAGAAAAAATTAATTATAAAAAGATTATTAACAACTTTATATCTCAAGAAGAATAGATTTCAAAAAAATATATATCTTATAACTTCTTTTAAAAATTTAGGCCTCATATTAAATTTTGACTTTAGGCCCCGCATGTGCTTGAGCCGCCCCGCATGTTTGGACTCTAAAAACAGTGGTGTCCCTTGGAGTGGGACTGGCGGCTCAGTGAGTGGTTGGATAACTATATGATGTGTATCATGTGACAGCGGGATGTGTTTGGATGGCTTTGACGTAACAAGAAAAGTTGCTTGGGATGTGAAATAGACTATCAGGTCTGTCTTGATGTGCTGAACAGTCTCGAGATATGTGTGTGGCGAGGGGTCTTTCATGTTGTTTATTTGTGAAACGAAGTAAATTCTCATGTCTTGTTGATGAGTTCAGACTTGGGAAGATTAAGTGATTGTGTAGTAGTTGTGGTTGTGAAAGGATATAGAGAGATGTCAGTTTGAGGCTAAATAGGTGGGTTATCACCTGCGGGGTTATCTACAGATGTGTGATACTTATAATGTTGTGTGGAGAGTTTATTTCTACCAGTGGGTTATATGTGTTACGCTTTGAGTTTGTATCGGTTGAGAAAGTTGACCTGAATTTCACGAGGATGAATGCGAGCTTAGCAGATGATTTGAGGTATTTTATGGTTTGTGGTGCATGAGCTTATAAAGGATTTAGTTGGATTTCAGTACGGGATTATGACAGTAATAGAGTATGGGTTTTGTGAGTTATCGAATGTTTTGTTATATGGCTTTGAGCCAAGTTGGGGAGTCTGCTATTGACGATTTGATTGCATGGTTATGTGTTGTACTGGTTTCAGTTTGAGCCATACTTGTGAATCAATTATAACTTGAAGAGATTGAGATCAAGGATGACTTGAGTAAGGAAATTTTTGGATACGAGTTATATTACACTTTATGGGTATATGGAGATCATGGAATGATTTGAGTTGTTATTCGTGACAGATATAGTGCGCATGGAGTAGGAATTTACTCGGTTGCATTAAGGCGGGGTTACTTCTTTGGGTGTTGCTGTGCTAATGGGGCACATGTCGTTCGGCCCGTTTGGGAGGTGCAATTGAGATTTGATCAGGGTGGATGAATCTCGAGAAGGTTTTAATGGATTCAAGATTTATATGTGGCAATTGAGAATTTTTCGAATTTGTATATGGGCATTGGATAGTGTCGAGACTCATGATATTTCTACATCATTATGGATTCTATATTTCTATATAAGAAAGGTAATAGGAACAACTTTAACTTCACATAAGGTCTCTTCAGAGTAGGTGTCTCGGTTGTGGTACTTTTGGGGTGCTTAAGAGGGGATACATCAGCTTATGGGCCTTAGGGCGGTGTGGTTTTATGTTGGATCAGGATCTCTCGTAGTGAGCATTGGGTTAAAGGTCGTAGTGTGCGGGCAAGGATAAGTGTTAACCTGAAGGCAATTCAGAAGGAACTCGGAGAAATAGGATATCTTGGTGGTATATCGGATTAGCATAGCAATGGGTATAATCGGTTCCTTCGGTTCTTATGATATGTCGATTCTCTACAGGTGTTTTGTTGCAATACTTTTGGGTTTGGCGACCTGCGTGACTTGCTTGAGTTAGAGGGATTTGGTTCTGATGGCTTGGTTATATACAAATAGGCTTTGTAGAGTTCTCGATGATTTCTACCACGACTTGGGATGGATCTTTTCTACAGGCATGGGGAGTTTGTTTTGCGTTGTGATTTTCTCCTGAATAGGATATGGTGGAAATTTTCTAGATAATTGAGTATGTAATCTATTTTTGACTCATGGTTGATAATATGGTTCTCGTGTTTTCATATGATGGCATGACAGAGTGCATCGTGTGGGATTGAGATTTGCATGTACAAGGTCACAATTCAGTTTTGAAAGAAAGGTCACAAATTCTTAGACAACATGGGTTGTTCCAAATGTTTAGATGAATGTTAGTACTACTTGGGAATACTTGAGAAGGACGCATATTTCAGAAGGCGCACTATGTTTTGACTTACATATGCTTCATTGGTATTGCGGTACTCTCCTGGTTGATCAGCTTCTAGTGTTCAGATTTTGCTTTGTGGCATGAAAGAGTTATGGAAGTATTTCCGTGGAATGATTATGTATGAAAGATGTGTCAGTCACTTGAGTGGCCGAGTTGGGATCAGATATGGTGATTCTGGTATTCTAGGGATTTGGAGACGGGGAGTTCTCAAAGGCAGATTATTCCTTGGTTGCGACTGTGAAGGTATAGCAAAAGTTAGACAGCTAATAGTATGTGTTATGGTTAGGTTATTGTGGACTTTTGGGGGGTTATTTATCTAATTATGGGTGATCGGAGTTGATTTGGGGGCCCATTGGTAGGCCCAATGAGGATGTGTATTCTATAGCGGGTCGAATTTGTTGAATCAACACTGTTGTTGTTGAGGGGTGTGTCATTCAGTTAGAGTTGATCATGTTCGTATTCCGA
Organism: Nicotiana tabacum; assembly: GCF_000715075.1. Taxonomy (NCBI): domain Eukaryota; kingdom Viridiplantae; phylum Streptophyta; class Magnoliopsida; order Solanales; family Solanaceae; genus Nicotiana; species Nicotiana tabacum. Next base: position 46,206,727 of record NC_134089.1, on the reverse strand, counting down.
TATGTTCTATGTGTTATTCTTCTATGCTATAATGGGTTGTGATCTGTTGGTTATTTCCATACTAGATGCGTTTATGTTTGGTCCTTGCAACGAAATTCAAGCAAGATGGTTATTAGGGTGTTGAATGGTTGATTGCGCCTTGGTTATGGTCTTTCTGGGCTGTGGTATATTGTGTTATTCACTTCTCCATGGTTATGGTCATGCACTTCATGTACTTGATGTCGAATTATGTGTGGTTATTGATTTTGAGGATTGTGGCTTGAGGTATTTCATATGGACCAGTGTTACATATTGCACCGAGGTTATGTTGGGATATGATCCTTTGTGATAGATTCATGTATATTGGTTATACTATGTGTGATGGGTTCATAGCATTGCGTTAAGAGTGGTACTTGTTGACCATGCGGGGCGGTTCTATCATTTGAGTCATTTCCAAGTTTGGGTGCACTTGAGTTGTTGCTTATTGGTGCACGGATTGCATGGTACGTGGCTCTAGGTGTTATTGGTGTGGATGTCGGTCGAGCAGCTTGTACTGAGTGAGGTGAGGTTACTGAACTTGGAATGAGCACAATTGGGATTAAGTAAGATATGTTTGGAGATGTGATAATGTTATTAGTCAGCTTAGAATTTGGGCTATAGTTCTTGTTTGGAGAGAGAGCTCTATGACTTGTTGATTTGATGGGTGGTTATGAGTCTCCGTGTGTTTCTTTCATCATTGGCAGTTTACGAAGGTTTAGAATAGGGTTTTAATTGATATGAGGTTTGTTATCGGGTTTGTTTTTGAGTAGCTACTATGATCAAGAATTATTGCTACGAGTATTCGAGTTATGTGGTATATCATGTGATTACATCTTGGGTTATGGTTATGGCTTGATACAGCTTGTTCAGACTAATACAGTATGTAGATGCGAGATTCGGGTCTTGTAAGGAAATTTGGATGTTGGAAATTGGGTTCCAAGGTTTATGGGCGAATGTTGAAGGAAGAATCTTCTGTTATGATGAGTTGATAGACTTATATGGATTGGGGTGACGTGGTATCACCCTCGGGCATGTTCATGATAAGGTTACATAGTGATTTGACGGCTTTGGAACGACACTTGGCATGTTCGAGGACGAATGTATGTTTAAGTGGGGGAGAATGTAAGGACCCAACCGGTCGTTTTGAGCATTTGCATTCCGTTCTGATATTTAAAGTCTTGAATAGCTTCATATGATGTATTATGACTTGGTGAATCATTGGATTTGGTTTTCAGGTGATTCGAGATTGATTCGGAAGAATGATTCTCAACTAGGAAGCTTTAAGTTGGAAGAGTTGACCAAGTTTGACTTTTGAGTATTTAATTTCAGATCAAAGTTTTGATGGTTCTGTTAGGTCCAGATGGTGGTTTTCGACTTGGCGTATGCCAAGATTTGCATTTGGATGTTTCTAGAAGGTTTCGATACTATTTGACGAAAGTTGGAAATTTAATGGTTTGGAATGTTCATAAGTTTGACCGGGAGTTGACCTTGATGATATCGGGGTTGATATGTGGTTCCGGGAATTGGAATAGCTTCATTATGTCATTTGGGACTTATGTGCAAAATTTGAGGTCATTTCGAGTTGATTTGATATGGTTCTGCACAAGTTTTGGAAGTTGAAAGTTCAAAAGTTCATTAAGTTCGATTTGAGGTACTGTACGCGGCAAAATCAGAAGACTTGATTTCTCGTTGTTGAGACATTTTGGAAGCATGCCCCGGGGCCCCGAGGGTAGGAGGTCACGACCGAATTCCCTACCTCGGGACTCGTCGAAGCCCAACTCGGAGAAAACGACGAACAAAGCCAGGACAGAGGGGGAAGCCCTCTAGGCACATGGCTACGTCTGGCAGGCCCGGCCTATCCAGAGCCTATGATGAAGCATCATGTCAAGCCATCCCATCACCGTACTTTGTAATCAATCCCCACATACTTGTAGCCGAACCTCCCCTCCTATATAAAGGGGACTCGCCCCACCTTGTAAGGGGCTGATGTTGCTCCATTTCTCCTCTCTCTCACTCTCTCTCTCTATCTCTCTTCTCTTCAAAGTTGTTTATTCTCTAACATTAATCATTTTTTATTTGTTCTTCACCATATCGTTTAATATTGGCAATATAGAGCCTCGCTTAATCATATCTCTGCCTGTTATTTCGCTCCCGATTGCCCGGGTAGCTCGAGCTCGGTTCGAGCTTTGGCCCCGAGGTCCCCATCGATCGGCCTTACATCCGGGAAACAGGCCCCTTTGGTTTGATTACTGCCTCATTTTAGCTCGCATTTTATCATTACACTTCACGTTCTTAGCATTAATTTCTCTAACAACTAGCTCGGGAATAGATCACGTATTTTTAGAATCCCATTTACAAATTTAATTGTTGTTACCATTTTCACGGTAAACAGTTTGGCACCCACCGTGGGGCTAAAAATAATAGTGATTATTTTTTGCTGGTTTCGTCACACAAATGCACATTATCTTTAACACTTTTTCTTGTCCAAGATCCTTTGATTTCAGGCTAAAATGTCTGGCTCGGTAAACGGAGTTGAGAATGGCAACCTTGAAAATCACGGGGAAAATGTTGTGGCTATCCCGGCCGCTGGAGCACCTCCGTGGAATCCTGATATCACTCCCAGACCGATCCTAGCGGACACAGATTTACAGGACGCACAACAAGTCAACAAAACTTCTCACAGCGACAGGAGTGTACGACATAACGACCAATATGAAGCACATAAAACCCCGGCCCGGATAGAACATGAAGTTAGTCTTCATGTTATTTTTGAAATGTTGCAGGCACGACAGTTGGCTATCGCTCGACTGCAAAGTCGCCCGGGGACCCCCAACGCAGTGGCGACGGAGACATCTCCTTACGATGAGCTAATACCCGAGAGATCAAGTAACGACGAGTCGGTAACCGACCGTGCCGCAGTGAGGATGCTTGGGAATCTCTTCAAAAGGATCGAATCAGGTTCATGGAAGCTTGTCACGCCCCAACTTCGGGAGGTGCGACCGGCACTCAATCGAGTGAACCCAACTGAGTAAGCCTTATCAACCGCTATCTACCCAACTCGATAGGAATAAGGAAGCCATGCTTACCTTTATTTAAACTAGAAAAGATAGTACATTCAACATCTTAGTTCATTTTATATCACAACATTAAAACGTGGTTAAACTTCCAAGGTTCCATACAAGTTATAGTGTAGAAGAAAGCAAGAGTACAATGTTACAACATGGTCCATTGACCTATCCAATACCCATACATAACCCACACAAACGTCTACGGAGCCTCTAAGAATACAAAAGACGTGATAACAATGCTGGCAAAAGGCCCCGGCTATACCTCAAAAGTGAAAGTCCAAAATAAGAAGATGTACAATATAACCCCTTGAAGGAGAAAGAGGCTCACCAAGACTTTGAGAAGAAGGTACTCCGCTATGCGCGATCAGCACTATCCGCAATGGAGCTGCCTACATTCATAAAAAAATGTAGCGCCCCCGGTAAAATGGACGTTAGTGCCATCGAATAGCACTAGTATGTATAACTAAACACCATTTTACTAGAAAGAACTATCAAGAAAGTACAAGTAAATCACATGATTAAATCAAATATGCAATTCATTCAATCCTTCATATAATTTCCAAAACTTAGTTTGGGGCATTTCTTTCATATCTTCATCACTGTTCTCAATACCACCGCTATCTTGAGCGGAGTCCGATCACGACCCGACCGGCTAGGTTGCCTCATTGGAGGCATGTATCTCAATCACTATTTCATTTCCCTTATCCGGAATTCAATATCAGCACATTACCACCATGTGTGCGGCATGGTGTCCGATCATGACCCGATCGGCTAGGCCGCCTTATCTAGGCGTTGTTCCTTTCTCATTAGTCATCACATCTGAATCTTTATTTCATATATATATCATATCAATTCCTTGGCACTCAGGGCCACCATTATCACATCGTTTTCCATTTTCAGTATTCATCTTGCAGGTTGTGATCATAGGCATATACAAAAGTAATTCAAGTTGCAGTACAGGTAAGTGGGCACATAGCTAGCATGAATAATTCTCAGTTTCTATCTTGGCTTATAGCCTAAGCATTTCAACACATAATTGTATTCTTCATACTTCTCTAATTATCAAGAATGGTACATTACTCACATTGAGGCACATCCTTCACGTATATGTGTAGTTAATTGCAAATCAATTAATGCGCAATAACAATCAATACATTAACAAATTCAAATCTTACCACACTTTCGTAAACGCCAACGGAGCTCAATTTCTAATAAAAGGGGTTTTTAGCCATACATACCTCAAAGAGCTTTTCCTTAAGTTACTACAACGTTCCGGAAATTCTAGCAATGTCCATTTACTTTGAGCCATAACAAAATTGAACACAAATTAGGAAGATATTCATAATTCTAGCTCATTTGAGCATTTTATCAAACACCATATGAGCGTTAAATCTTTATGGTCCTTTTATAGAGGATTTCATCAACCCACAACCCATACTTTTCCATTTTTAGCTCAACCATGTTCCTACACTTTTTGACAACACATGCAAACAAGATAACAACTCCAATACCCACAAACTTTCTTGATAAATACCCGCCTTTAGCTAAAATTCGAAATTAAGGATTAGGGTATAAAATCTTACCTCAAGGATGAAGACCTAGTGTGGTTTTCCTTGTTAATCCTTCAAGATTTGAGCAAGAGTTGTAGAAGAATTGACGAGGAACACTTTCCCACTCTAGGGCATTCTCTCTCTCTAAAAGTATCTGATTTTTGCTCAAGAAATGGTCCCTTCCATCTATTTGACGAAATGAGGTCGTTTTATAACAAAAAACCTGATTTTGTATAACCGCGCCGCGTAGGGAGCCGTATGGGGCGCCGTGGTTGTGAAAAAAGTGCTCAGAAAACGTTTTTGGATGCTCTCTGTACCTCCCCACAGGCGCGCCGCATAGGGCGCCGCGGTAGTGAAAAATTCTGCGCTGCTTTTGGTAATTTGGTCATAACTTCGGGTATGAGTGTCCGAATGACGAATGGTTTGAAGCGTTTGAAACTAGACTCAAAGACCTTTCATTTGATAGTTGTGAATCGCACAAAACCTTATATAAATAGAGATATACTTGTCCAAAGTGAGGTCTTGTGCGTACTCATTTACAACATTAGTCTATTTGGTAATTTTCCAACTTGTCTTAGACTTAGGCTTCTCCTTAGACCCCAAATCAATTATAATAAGACTTATACACTTATTACCATATCCAAATGATATCCATAATATCAGTAATCCTCATTTGCACGCAAGATAAAATAATTAGCCTACCTTGGCACCACGAAATCTTAAATTACTAAGCAAAATTGTCTGGTGCTACAAAGCTCTTACAGCAACCGTCTCCCGAGGAAACAGTCCCGGAACTCGCTTCGCAGAAACCCAGAACGTCGGAACTCCCTAGGTGTGACAGGACCCCGAATCCCTATGGACGCATCATCGCTTGCGCCTGCTCATTCAGGGGTAGTGACACCCGATATGATGAGTTCGAGCCCGTCTCGTTGAGGAAGTTCGAAGAAACTCTTTCGAGAGGAACCGTGATGCAGCGCCTTTGCCTAGCACCTGACCTCACAGACTCGCTTACCATACCAGCATGGTCCTCCGCGGAAGCGTGCGTCAGCACCATCAAAGTAGTACCGAGAAGGCCCGATACACCTGAGGCTGAACGAAGAAGAAATGAAATGTCGCGAGAAGCCGCACCCCATCCCTTGATAGGACGAATGAGATCGCTCCCGATTTCGGATGATCGGCCAACACAGGCCTTTACCCGAAGCCTAAGTGAAGCATGCCCAATGATTCTAGGGAATTTCGAGCGAAGCCTGACCAGGTACCCAACCGAGGTCTGGTTGGATGCCCACACCCGGCATCAGCCCCGAATCGGGGCCATGGACAACCCTCCAGGAACCTCCTCGGGTTCGGTATATCCAAGAAGACTCCCTACAAAGAAGCTGATACAAAGCAGATAAAGGTATCATCCATGTGCGGGAAATGGAAGGAACGACTTGAGGTGCAACCTACCTCGCAACAATAGGGAGATAGCCCGAGGACAGTACCCTCGAGGAACCTCCAATGGAACCAGATTCAACAAGGCACAGCTGGTAGGGAAACCCCGCCTAGCCGAGTGCGATTTCAGCATTGCTACACCAAACATCGTGATCACCATAAGCGAAGCCGGGAATGCCAGGCGGCTCAGACCTATTCGACCAAGACCCCTTCAAGAGAACTATGGCCCGGCGTAGGAACTGCAAGGCGCGCGAGGTCACCGGCTCAAAAGAACGATAACCGTGCTATTCAATAGAGGTCGCCACCAAGTATCATCGAGCAGTTAGGCTCGAATCCAGCTCCAGGGGAGGAAGGATATCGGGAAAAACGAAGTTGACAAGCCACAGTGTATTGCCACGACGGTAAAAGTGCGGTGGCACCCTTCAAAGATCCATAAAGTGCAGAGAGAAAGTGCTCGTTGTCGGGGAAAGACGGGTCTGAGAAATATACCCAAAGGACACCCTTGCATCCAAGGATGCGAGGCCGAGACTTCGCCCCGGCCTCGTATTCACGCGTTGGTAACCCCCTCCCTCATTTAACCTATTCCAAATAAAGCATGTGTTCATAAGTGCAGGTGGTTCGACCAACTATACCGACGACGTCAAGCCAAAGCCAATAGGGAAGTTCGGACTAACAAACCAAATCATTCCTACACCTCGAATATTCGGTGGATTCCAGATGCCGATCGCCACAACAGTCAGGAATGCCGCTCTCTCTATACAACTCACTTGAGCTCAGACTAGAACGCCAAGCCCACAAAGCCCAGATGTTTTATTCGGATGACAACGGGCACACCGCCTAGAGGCGATTTCGACCCCACTCCGCCAAAGGAATGAAACTCCCCGAAAAAGGTGGGACTAAGGCATTCAACAAAAAGCTACACGCGACGAGAGGAAATCCCTCACCATATGACCCATCGCCGGCATCAATGCCTCCACCCTCGAAGGGATCAAGGGGTAAGCAGAACCGCATTTTTGGCCAAGCCCAACGCGGCGGAAGGCTACATTAGGGCTCGCGCCTCGAAACGGCAGGAACATACCAGACCTCAAAAACGTCGCCTACACGCCCCGTAGTAGGGAAGGACTACTCCGCTCCTTTGTTGTTTCTTTCCTTTTACTAACCTACATGCAGGTAGTCAGCTAAGGCATTCAGAAATTCTAGACTCCACTCGGAGATTCGAGGCCTCTACAGAACCCGCCGAGCTCTTTTTCCTCGACCGAGTTTCCAACCTAAAGGTCCCGCCAGCAAGATTATTAGTGGAGCAACATACCCCCAAGAAAGATATCCGACAAGATCGCAGTCCTTTTTTCTACAGTCGGCCGACGTGCGATGACCTCCTCTTAAGGGCACCATCTCCTCGGAAGGGCCAATAAATGGTAGGCTAAGTTCCAAAACGGAATCATGTAAATGGATCAGATAATCAGAGGAGCCGCACCCATGCGGGCCGAGCTCACAGCAACGGGACAATATGTATTTACAACATATATTTATGCCAAGCAATAAAGAATATCTTTTCGGCATTTCATATTTCGGTAAAGGAGATTTCGACATACTCGCGACAAATGCTTCTCCATCAAATGAGTCCCGATATACTCAGAGACTTTGCATTAACGATTCGACAACTTGCATGACCCCAAGGTCGGAACTCTGGGCTCATCAAGCCGCTAGAAGGCAACTTCGAGATCACGAGAAGCTATCTTCAAGCTTAAACAAACTCGATGACTCGGAGATTGCTGTTAATCGCCATACAACTGGAAAACCTGAAACTGTAAGACCCCTAGCGGGCAGCCTCGGCGTAACCAGATCTATTCTACAAAACTGTAAGACCTCAATAGGCATGGTAAACTGTAAGACCTCAATAGGCATGGCAAACTGTAAGACCTCAATAGGCATGACATACTGTAAGACCTCAACAGGCATGAAAATCCCGAAGTTTAGGCTATACATCGCATTTTTAAGAATCCCTAAAGGGCATACCCTCGATGTAGATGCCTAAACTATCACTAGGGATCAAAAATGGCTACAACCAAATGCATATGAATACGGTCAAAACGATTGATACAGCCAAAATAATGCGACTCGGGGACGCCCGACTATCGCTAAAAAATAACAGGCCACTACTCCGAATATACTTCGGAAAGAACCAGTTAAAAAAGGCTTCCCTCAACTGGCAAAAATGAGCTCCAACAATGTCAGCTCCAAAAACACAAGAGCGCTAATCTACTCGACCTACGAGCTATGAACCTTACGAGGTGCTCGAAACATCACCGACAACGACTTGAAATCGAGGTTCCTCTGGAACCGACGCCGGGTCAGGCAAAAATACTATAAAAAGACCTTAACGAGCGGAAACAAAGCCTACAAAAAGCCCACGAGCAAAAATAGCGTAAGAGCCATTGTCGCCAGCTAAGCAAGCCTACGGGCCTCATATTGAAAGGTCTCTACGACCAAACAGCGTAAGAGCCATTGTCGCCAGCTAAAAAATCTTGACAACTTGAGGATTAAAATGAGCTCAAATCGTAACCCGATTTGGAGACCGGATCCAAAATAGTTAACTATGCAAAGCCTCCGGGCCACATAAGGTCTCAACGACCAAGCGGCATAAATGCCACTATCGCCGGCCAGAGAATCATGGAAATTTATGGGTCGATTATAGCTCGAGTCGTAACGCGACTTGGAGACTGGTCCCAAAAATTGCAATATGCCTAAGGGCATGGCATAAATGCCACTATCGCCGACCAGATAATCATGGAAATTTATGGGTCAATTACAGCTCGAATCGCAATGCGACTCGGAGACTGGCCCCAAAAGCTGCAATATGCCTAAGGGCACAGCATAAATACCACTATCACCGGCCAGAGAATCATGAAAATTTATGGGTCGATTACAGCTTGAATCGCAATGCTACTCGGAGACTAGACCCAAAAGCTGCCATATGCCCAAGGGCGCGACATGAATGTCACTATCGCTAGCCGAGTAAACCTCCGGAACAAGCGCCCATAAGGTCACTTCGACCCAAAGCACAAAAGCCATCATCATCCACCCACGTAGGCAGGAAAGAGCCTGAGGGCCAATTGAAGCACGAGTCATAATGCGACTCGGAGACTAAGCCTAAACGGCCAGGCCAGGCATAGAGGCCCCAGCACCTGCTCGCGTCAAGGATCGCACTTGAGCCCCCAGGTCTGTCCGATCCATCCCGGACCTATGATGACCTCGCCAAACACCAAAACGGCCTGACCGGTCGAAAGCAACAACAAAGAAAAAAAGATAAAAAAGAGGTACAGAAGAAATAAAGATTCAAATTCTCTCTTATATATTACACGCGTGAAAATGGCACATTCTCCATCTACATGCATGTCCTACGTATATCAGAGACAAAGCGACAAAACGACAAAATCTACACTCTGCGCTAAAGGGCTATAGCTCATCAAATTCGCCCTCCGCAACATCAATAAGAAGTGACCGAGTGGCACTCTCGTCCGCCCTTGCTTGAGCCAACTCCTCCGAGATAACGAAGCCCCTTGCACTAACCTCCTTGAGTACCTTTCTCTGGGATCTACAACGAACATATTCCTCAATCTTCTTCTCCTGGTCGAGGGCTTGCTTCAGTTCAGCTTGGGCATCAACAACATATTTCATACGAATTACCATCTCACGATCAATCTTGGTTCAGCTTAATGCCGCTTCTGCCCGGGCATCAATTATCTTGGCTCTGACCTTCGAGAGATCAGATTCAAATTTCCCAATCATATTCGCTTGAACTTTGGTGTTGTCATGAGTCAAGCTGAGTTGGGCCTCGAAGGCAGGGACCTTAGCCGAGATGCTCATCTCCTCTAAATCTCGAGCCTGCACATGAGCCCTTAGCGCCTCGCAAGCAACTCTGACGCGATTGACGTCGCCCTTGAGGTACTCCAAGGCCTCCATCTTTTTCTGCAACTAATAAGGCAAAAAGGAATTAGCCTTAAGGTTAGAAAGGAGCGAAGCACGCACTACAGGAAGTTACCTGCTCCATCAAATAACTCTCATAGTTTGAGCTCCGGTACGCCTCATATCGCCAATGTTGTAGCTTAGCTTCCTTCTCCTCGCTAAGGAGCCTAAGAGATTCGCCCTCATACAGAATTTTCTGAAGCTTGGCCCCTTGACAGAACAACTCAGACCTAAGCCCATCACAGGCCTGCAAGAGGAAGATTCAATAAAGGGAGGAGGACACAGGATACGGGGAAACTGTACATAAAACTCACCACAAAGTGAAGCCGACAGACTTCCCCGAAGTTGGAACACACTCCTATTGATCCTGCCCCTGAGGCCCTAGAAAAACTGACCCCGGGCACAACATATTTGCTCAAAGGAACTGCCGACCGAGAATCAGGCACTCTAGGAGCAGTAGACTCGGGCGACGCCCTTTCCTCAGAAATGTGAGTCCGACCAGTGCCACTTAAGGCTCCGTCACACCGCAGGTGCTGATCTCTCCTGTCGCCATCGGCCCTCGTCCCGAAAGCCAATGACTCCTTCCCTCTTCGGAGGAACATTGCCACATCCCAGGGAACCGCCCTATATCTGTAAACGGCACAAATAGAAGGGGAAAAGGTTACCTCGGATATACAAAGTCAAGGCAAAGGTAGCAAACGCACATACCTTGGTATTGCGCTCCTCATCCGGTACGAAATACAGCTCGCCATCTACGCTCGTCGCAAGATGAATGGGTCACCAGCCTCCGGAACCAGCCGGGCAGGTCATGGACCTCACCCAACATCCACGAAGTTGCTGCAACAAGGGAAACAACATTATTACTCAGTTAATTTTCGCTATATGCAGAATCTAAAAAAGCACCAAACACCTCACTCACGGGCATGATTCTACCCTTCAGGAAATGGAAAAAACTCCACAAAGATAATATTGGTCGTCTGGACATGGATAAACCAACTGGCCCACTCTCGATCCCCGCCGTCCTCATCGTCAACAACGAAGGGCATGGACGAACAACACCTCAGAGTTAGCAGGTCTCGATGATGAAAGGGCCGATACAGCCTAACAATGCGGTCAAACGTGAATTCAAGCCTGGCCTTCTCCGCGAAGAATCTCATCATCAGTGCCGTTCGCCAAAATGACGGATGAATCTGTGCCAGGGTACCCGATAATTCAAGAAAAAATCAAGCACAACCCTATCACGGAAGCCAAATGCGAAAGGGTATAGCTACACGCTCAAGAATCCATCAGTGGAGTCCGTGATGCCCTCATCTGGGGAAAGCGCCTGTAGTGTTACCCCCTCGCCCCAGCCGCAGTACCTCCTCTCCATCTCCAGGTGTTCCTCTCTTATCAAGGACACCGTCTCCAGAATGAAATCCCTCAGTTCCTAAGTACCAGGAGCAGTGCCCCCCCGTCGCCTGCCGGATCGGCCCCGAAGTGGTTCCCATGACTATGGCGAAACTAACAGGTCAAGTCAAGGGCGCACACCAACACCTTTTGCGCCTAAAGAGATGAAGTATCCCGCGCCAAAGCGGAAAGGCAGCTATCTAAAAGTAGTGAAGTCTTGCCAAGGAGCTAAAGCCGCCCTATATATATGCGAGAAGCAGCAACGATTCGCCTGCCTGAGGCAAGCCCCGGAAATCTAATAGCCTCGATACAGATCGACGAGTTGATACCCAATCAGAAAGCATCCTCCAACGAGGAGTCAAGACTCAAGGGGTCGTTCGTATTATCTCCATGCTCGGAGTAGCACTCTATGTCAAGAACCCCCGGCCCAAAGAAGTCGGGCCTCGGTGAGCTTTAAACGCCGACACTTGACGCAAGGAAAGCACCTAGTCTCGTGATCCCCTATTCTTGAAAAGAGGAATAAACACAGGAAGCTCCGATCACGAAAGCTCCACAAAGGTCCGAGGAAGCGCCCAAATACGAGAAAACTCCCAGTGGAAGTCAATACTATCCATTCTAAAAAAGGTTATCTACATCAAGATCAATAGGGACCCCCATGTACCCGAAGATGACCTTCATCCAGGGTAGCATTCCCGAAGGCCCGGGAATCCAACGCATGACCTCCAAATAACTCGGAGGGCCTCGATAGCCCGGATCTATCAGAATCAATCCAAGATTGGTCCGAAGTACGATGATGGGTCGGAGGAAAGCCATGTTGATTAGCATAAGATCAGAATAAGCCCTCGTGCTCGAGTCAGATATCAATGGTCAACAAATAAAAGAAGGCATTCGAAAAGCCTAGAAGGTCATGAGAGCGTACAGAAACAAAGCAAAGTAAGGAAAGCAAAAATCAGCGAAGTATATTCTTATTCATAATTGTTTTTTTGCGTACAAGCAGCCCTCAAGGGGTCGTTACATACAATTACAAAAGCCTACAGGAGTCCACGCCTAGAGGAAGAGGCAAATGGATGCACATGCTAGATAAAAGCCCAAAGACCAACCCACCTTCGAAAGTTCATAACATGCGCCTCCGGACACTCGCCCTCGGAAATTTCATCCCAACTTTCTACACTGATATCCCCAAGGGACAAGGCGAGTGGCAGGGAGGGATGAAAAAATGCCATAGCTATCCAAGGCTCGAGGACCTTCTTTGGCCAAGGAATCCTCAGAGAAACAGCGGACCGAACAATCCTCGATCCCGCTTGCACAACTACTTTGAATCCACTTCTTGGGACGTCCAGTCGTGCAAGCCCCTAACTCGGAGTAGAGCACCATGTCGCGCCGGGGTATGAAGGTGAGCAACGGTTTATAATCCGAGCCCCCTTTTGAGCAGCGGTGCATAATCCGAACATCTATCTATATAAAAAGGAAACCGGCTCCCCTTCCTTCATCACCTCGGGCCAGCAGCAACAACAAAGGCCGGTATACCGATGACCACAACAATAGCGGGACAACACGCTTAAGTTCGATGAAGGGAGACCCCGACAGAAAACTACGATGCAGTCTAATGGAATTCCTCCAAACGGCCTTAAGGTCATAAGCCCGTGACATAATGTTCAAGGGTGAAAGAAGATAATAGGAAGGAAGAGGCAAGCAAGCAAATAGAAGCATTGAGATAGGAAATCATTTCCCATCTCTTCGATATGTGAAATGCGGAGACTCTCTGTACGCAGCGAAATCAGAAGACTTGATTTCTCACTGTCGAGACATTTCGGAAGCATGCCCCGGGGCCCCGAGGGTAGGAGGTCGCGACCGAATTCCCCACCTCGGGACTAGTCGAAGCCCGACTCGGAGAAAACGAAGAACAAATCTAGGACAGAGGGGGAAGCCCTCTAGGCACATGGCTACGTCTGGTAGGCTCGGCCTATCCAGGGCCTATGATGAAGCATCATGTCAACCATCCCATCACCGTACTTTGTAATCAATCCCCACATATTGTAGCCGAGTCTCCCCTCCTATATAAAGGGGACCCGCCCCACCTTGTAAGGGGCTGTTGTTGCTCTATTTCTCCACAAATGCAATAATCTCTCTCTCTCTCTCTCTCTTATCTTCAAAGTTGTTTATTCTCACTAGCCCGAGGCCTCCTTAACATTTATTGTTTTCTTATTTGTTCTTCACCATATCGTTCAATATTGGCAATATAGAGCCTCACTTAATCATATATCTGCATGTTATCTCGCTCCTGATTGCCCGGGTAGCTCGAGCTCGATTCGAGCCTTGGCCCTGAGGTCCCCATCGATCGGCCTTACATCCGGGCAACATGCCTTTTTGGTTTGATTACTGCCTCGTTTTAGCTCGCATTTTATCATTACACTTCACGTTCATAGCATTAACTGCTTTAACAACTAGCTCGGTAATAGATCACATATTTTTAGAATTCCATTTACAAATTTAATTATTGTTACCATTTTCACGGTAAACAGGTACGATTCGTGGTTTTGATATTTTAAGCATGATTTGAGGCCTCGAGTAAGTCTGTGTTATGTTATGGGACTTGTTGGTATGTTCGAACGGGGTCCCGAGGGGCTCGGGTGTGTTCCAGATTAATTTCAGACCATTTAGGCCATTTTCAACTGCTGGTTTTTGGCTACAGGGGTGTACATCACGATCATAGAGCATTGGTCGCGATCGCGATTGCGAAGAGTAAAATGGAAAAAATAGACTTATGAATCGCATTCGTGGAGGAAGCTTCGCGTTCGCGAAGAAGAAATTCTGCTATCATTGAGCTGACTTCGGAAGCTTATATCTTGCAATCTATAAGGAATTGGTGATGATCCAAAATAGTTTTAATAAAGTCAAACTGATTTGCATTTGGAGTTATGTATAAAACGTTATGGTTGATATGCTACAGGCTGTCAGAGAAGAGTTTGGGAAAGGTTAATGGAAATTTGTTCATCGCGATTGCGGGGAAACTACCACAACCGCAAAGGTAAAAATTGTGCTGGAGCGAGGTTGGTGATCGCGATCGCTAAGGGTACCTTAGGCATTATTTGATGTTTTTGAGTTGCATTTTGCTAGTTTTGAGCCGTTCAGAGGTTGATATGTGCGGGATGGCGTTTCTAGAGCATTATTTGGCTTGCTCGGTATTGGATTTGGCTTGTTTGAGGTAAGTAACATATCTAAACTCGGATTTGAGGGTATTTAACCCCGGGAGCTATATTATAAGAGATGTATTGGAGTGACGCAAATGCTAGGTGACGGGCATATGGGCATGCACCAGGGTAATCATGATTCAAGTTGACTAATAGACTATGACCAGACTTGTTTTGCTGTTATATCTTGTTCTATCCGTGTAATTCCTACTTGTTAGAGTAATTGAGCTGTGATTCATATTAGAAATCATGTTTAGGCTATTTGCTTATTCGGTTGAGATCTAATGAGGCTATTTTTGTTGTTTTGAGTGTTCTGCTTTAACTGTAATTATATACTCGACCATGATTCTTCATTTGCATATCATATCTCATTCTTTGTTCATCATTCACTGTTACATTACATGTTATCATTGTTTGGGCTGAGTGGTACGAGATTGTGAGCCCTTGAGACTTGCGAGATTGATAACTGAGGTGGTCCTGAGAGCCGTGTTGTGAGTGTTATTATGGATCGGGCTGCACGCCGCAACATGCTATTATTATTATTATTATTATTATTATTATTATAATAATAATAATAATAATAATAATAATAATAATAATAACAATAATAATAATAATAATAATAATAATAATAATAATTGATCGGGTTGCACACCGAAGTAGGCCTTATAGGCTTATTTATTATTGTGGATTGGGCTGCACGCCACAGCAGGCCTTATAAGCTTTATATTAGCGCTTGGGCAGGATCCGCCCCTCTGCAGTCTAACATACCAGTAATGAGCGCAGACATAGTGATATATATATATATATATATATATATATATATATATATATATATATATATATATATTATATATATATATATATATACATGCTTTGGTGAGGGGCTTGTGAGCCACACATCCATATAGTGCTGAGTGATTTTGTGTGTGTGTGTGTGTGTGTGTGATGAAGTGGGCATTTGAAGCAGACAACTTGAGTATGTTGAGGGTGAGAGTACTTGGGAATATCACCATGAAATCATTCATTTGGTGTGCATTCTTGGCATGTAGGCATAGAGATGTATATTTCTTCATGCTAGACGGTACTGTGACATTCATGATTTGACATGTACATTTGGCATGTAGGAATAGAGATGTATATTCCTCATGCTAGACAGTATATGGTAATTGATGACTTGACATGTAGGCATAGAGACGTATTTTCCTCATGCTAATTGGTAAATGGAAATTCTTATTTGATATATTCCTCATGTTTAGTTGATTTTCAGTTGTAATATCTGGAATTGATTGTTATACTGAAGAGCATGTCTACTTTTCCATAACTGTGAACGAGTTGAGCATAATATCTTTTGAGCTATTACTTTTACTGCCTCCATTATATTATTATGAGTTAATATTGGCTATTGGTGTGGGTCACTAACCTTCTTCCGAGCTCGTCATTGCTTTCAAACTAAGGTTAGGTTTGTTACTTATTGGGTACATGGGGTCGGTTGTACTCATACTATACTTCTGCGCCTTACGTGTAGATTTTGGAGCTGATGCTGCTGTATAGGAGGGGAGCTAGCATTGAAGATGTAGCTGTATTCCAGTTATAGTTGCCTCTTATTCTTGGTAGCTTTAGATTTGTAAATTTATTTATGTATATTTCGAACAGATGATGTATTTATTTCGTACTGTCTTTGTAAATTCTAAGTTTTAGAAGTTCATGACTTATACCACAAATCCTTGGGATTTTGTATAGAAAGCTTAGTTATTTTATTTATTGATTCTTGTTATCCTATTTGAGTTGTGTTGTCTATCATTTGTCATACCTAGCGGGTTGGGTTAGTTGCCATCACGACTGGATGGGTTTTGGATCATGACACCGAAGTACCTGGATCTACACATAAAGTGCTGAGTGTAGTATAAGTATAACCGACCCCATATACTTAATAAGTAAGAAACCCAACCTCGGACTGAAGAAGTGACAAGCTCAGAAGAAAGTCAGTATCCAACACCGATAATCAATATCAACTCTTAATATAATGAATACAGTGAAAAGTAAGTAACTCAAAGATATTATGTTCAACTCGTTCACAATCACGGACAAATTAGACATGCTTTCCAAGTATAATAGTCAATACCCAATCTTTCTTCGAAAACACCAAAACATTAGTTGAACAAGGAAACTGTGGTTTTCCAAACATTCTACAACAGTAAGACATTTCGTTTATCAGCTAGCATGAGAAAAATACATCTCTATGCCTACATGTCAAATATCAAGCCAATTCAATGGAAATCATCAAGTACACTTCCTCTTAGCACACTAAAGGTGCCTAGTACAAATGCCCCTAACCGTCACACACAAACACACTCAGCATTGTACGGGTGCCTGGCACAAATGCCCCCCACCATCACATACACAACCACACTCAGCAGTGTATGGGTGCCTAGCACAAATGCCCATCACCAAAGCACATATATATCACCGTGCCTGCGCTCATTGTAATATCAGACTTCGGAGGGGCGGATCTTGGCCCAAGCCCTAATCGATTGTCACAATCCGATAGATTGTTTTGATTACTAGCCTTAATTTCCCTATTCCAAGAGCTCTCATAGTTTCATTTCATGTTTATTGACTTGCGTACATGTTACATGTCATTTTTTCTAAAAGCTTTTACATGATATTTTAAAGAAAATGTAATTTTGACTTAAAATGAGGCTACAGTTGACCAGGGTAAACATTTTTATTAAATGACCTTGAATCAGTATTTTGAAGATTCCAGTAGGTCTGTATGATATTTTTGGACTTGTACGCACGTTTGGTTGGGGTCCTGGGTGACCCAAGCGTGTTTTGATGCATTATGTGAAAGATTGTGAAAATTGAGTTTTTAAGTTTAAATCTTGAGTTTTGATGATCGATCCTTGTTATTTGATGTTATTTTGATGATTTGAGGTAGTGAAAAAGTTTTTAGGATGTTATTACAATTATGTGCATGTTCAGTTTAGAGCTCGAGGGGCTTGGGTAAGTTTTGGATGCTTTACGGACTGATTTGGGACTGCTGGTGCTCAATAGTCACTGGTGCAAGGTTGTAGGTCTCGCATGTGCGAGAACCTGATCACAATTGTAAGCCTCCCATTTATGATGTGAGGCTCGCAAATTTGTATATGGGCTAGGGGACTGGTCAACGCTTTTATGAAGAATCCATCGCATTTGCGACCTGGGAAGGTCCGCATTTGCGACCAATTTATCGCTTTTGCGATGACTAGGGGATAATGGGCTGTTCCGCAAATGTGAAGCAAGCATCGTATTTGCGATGGCTGGGGATTGTGCAAATGCAATGTATTTGTTGAATTTGCAACTTTTGGGGGCTAATGCATTGATCGCATTTGCGGACATCACAATTGTGAAAGTTCACAATTGCGACATCTGCAACTGGGTAAAAGATGGTGAAATTGGGACTTAGCTCATTTTACACCCCATTTGCAACCCTAAGCTCCCTAAAGGCGATTTTTGAAGTACTTTTCTCCCAAATTCATTGGTAAGTAACTGTAATTCATTTTCCATCAATTCCCTATTACTTTTCATGAATTTTAACATCAAATCTAGGAATTTCATGGTAGAAATTAAGAGTTTTTGGTAGAATTTAGGAATTTTGTATATCTAGACCTCAAATTGAGGCCGGGTTTTAAAAAAAATTACATAACCGTCTAGGGGTGAATGGGTATTCGAGTTTTGGTCTGAATCTTGAATTTCGACCAATCAAACCTGGGGTTCACTTTTGTTGACTTTTCTAAAATGATCTAAATTGAACCTTTTTCATTTGTGAGTAGTTTTTAAAGCTTATTTTGGATTGTTTGTTTGACAATTGATTAGATTCGGTTGGTTTGGAGGCTTGTTCGAAAGGCAAAGCTGTGATTAACTATTTATTTGGTTGCGGAAAGAGGTAAGTATTGTGGTTAACCTTGACTTGAGGGAAATAGGACTTGATTGGTCATAATTGCTATTTGATTTATGTGTGGGGATATCTTATATGCAAGGTGACGAGTATAAATACGTTGTCATGGGTTAAGCATGCGAGATAGGCTACTTTGTTGTTTGTTTTTCCTTGTTTCATGACTTCATTTAGTCCATGTTATTATGTGTTAAATGCTTTAATTGTTACTTGCATTACTTGTTTAGTTCATGATTGCCTTTACTTGCCTTCTGATTTGCATGTTGTTAGATAGCCACTTTTATCCGTATGTCTTTATTCGTTTAATTCCCTTATTCATTTCATTATGAAATACGTAGTAGCTAGTTGTAGTTTTGTACTTACATGCTGTTTGTTTGGGACTAGGTTGCACGCTATAATGGACATTGATATTATTGTTTGGAATCGAGTTGGACGTTGTAATTGATATTGGTATTATTTTTTGGGATCGGGTTGCACGTTGCAGCATATATTGGTATTATTATTTGGGATCGGGATGCACGCCGCAACGGATAATGGTATTATTATTTGGGATCGGGTTGCAGTCCACAACAATATTTGTATATATACTTGTGGATCGGGTTGCACGCCACAACGGAGAAGACATATTGACTGTTCTTATCTGTTGGTTCTATATCCATGGTTTATTGAGAAATTGAGCATAGATGCTATTTTAAGGCTATCTGTTGTGTATTTATTGTTCCAGTTTTTGTCAACTGATTTTTCCTTTATTTCTGCTATTATTTTTACTTATACTCATGTAGGTTTATACTGAGTGCATTGTTATAGCCTCATCACTTCTTCGTCGAGGTTAGGTGCAACAACCCGACCTATCATTTTGAGTATTTGTATTTCGTTCAGATGTTTGAAGTCTTGAGTAGCTTCATATGTATTATTACTTGTGTGAATTGTCGATTTTAGTTTTCAGGTAATCCGGAGTTGATTTGGAAGAATAATTCTAAACTAGGAAGCTTTAAGTTGGAAGAGTTGACCAAGTTTGAATTTTGTGTGTTTGACCCTGAATCAGAGTTTTGATGGTACTGTTAGGTATGGATGGTGATTTTCGACTTGGTCGTATGCCCGTATTTGCATTTGGTTGTTTCTTGAAGGTTTTGGCGTTAATTGGAGAAAGTTGGCAATTTGGTGTTTTGGAATGTTCATAAGTTTGATCGGAAGTTGACTTTGGTGATAGCGGGATTGGATTTTGGTTTCAGGAGTTGGAATAGCTTCGTTATGTCATTTGGAATGCAAAATTTGAGGTCATTCCGAGTTGATTTGATATGGTTCGGCACGAGATTTGGAAGTTGAAAGTTCAAAAGTTCATTAGGTTTGATTTGAGGTGCGATTCATGATTTTGGTGTTGTTATGCGTGATTTGAGGCCTCAAGTAAGTCTGTATTACGTTCTGGGACCTGTTGGTAAGTTTGGACGGGGTCCTAAGGGTCTCGGGTGTGTTTCGGGTTGATTTCAGACAATTTTGGAGTTTTCATGCATTGCTGGTTTTTGCTGTTATATGATGCCCCTAGTGTTCTTCGTGATCGCGAAGGTCCAACTGTGATCGCGAAGAGTAATTTGTTGTGCTGGTGGATTTGTTCATCGCGGACGTGACAGACGGTACGCGATCGCGGAGGTCGGATTCATTACAGTTTGCATTCGCGCATGGGGTTTCTAGCTGCGATCACGAAGAGTAATTTTGTGTGCTGGTGGATTTGTTCATCGCGAACGCGTAGGGTTAAGTGGGAGCGGGAGCTAAAGAATTCTTCATCACGTTCGTGCAAGTCAGTTCGCATTCGCGGAGCCTTTACGTCTATGGTCATCATATTCGCGTGGCCAATATCACGAACGTGTTGAGTATTTTGATGGCAATAGCATTTGTTCTTCTCGATCGCGAAGGCTCTATTTTCAGACTTTGAGTTATTTCATCATATTTTGAGTTGGAGAGCTTGGATTTGGGCGATTTTGGAGGCTATTTTCACCACAAGGATTGGGGTAAGTGCTTTCTACTCAATTTTGATTATATTCCGTGATTCCATCTTCATTTTGGCATTTTATTGATGATTTTAAAAGAGAAATTAGGGGTTTTTGACTAAAATTTCCTAAAGTGATTTTTTGAATTTTGAACACCGACTCGAAGTTAGAATTGAGTGAAATAAGTATGGTTGAACTCGTAATTGAATGGATTATTGGATTTTGTGAGTTTTGATGGGTTCCGAGGTGTGGGCCCGAGTTTGACTTTTTGGTTGACTTTGGTTAATGTGTAAAGATTCGACCTTTATCGATTGGGTTATCTGCCTATGACATTATTTGATGATATTGAGTTGTTTTTGACTAGTTTTGAGCCGTTCGGAGGATTATTTGAGCGGGATGGCGCTTCTAGTGTATCGATTGGGCTTGTTTGAGGTAAGTGTCTTGACTAACTTTGTTGGGGGACTTTTTCCTACTAATTGCCATTGTTTTCTATACGCGGGGGTGATGCATATATGAGGTGACGAGCATATATGCATGTGCTAGGGTTAATCATACTCGGGGGTAAATTATACGATTAATTGTACCTTGTAGAATTGCATGACCTTCTTGTCGTGTCTTATTTGACTTCTAGACTACTAAGAATGTGAAATTAAATACTAGAAACCAAGATTTAGTTTATTATAACTTGATTAAAATTTGACAGATTTTTGTGAGACTATTGATGTTTTAAATTCGGTCATCACTATGCTTAATCACTAATACATCGCTACGACCGTTATTCTTAAGATATTGGCTTCTATACTTGAGTTGAAGATCATTTTTGAAACTTGTTGAAATACTTGAACAATAAGGTTCTTGAGGTTTATTGAATTGTTATTGGCTTGAAAGCTGTGATTGATGTTCATTTGGAATATTTGCTTAAACACTCTCCTTGATACTATTCATGCTTCCTACCTTGCTTGTTATTGATATACATATGCTTGAGGAAGAGTGTGAAGCACGAAGGGTGATGGTATGCTATTGCATATACATTATCATGTGAGGAAGATTATAAAGCACGAAGGGTGATGGCGTGCCATTTCATTTATATTATCATGAGAGGATGAGAGTAAAAGCATGAAGGCTAATGCCGTGCCATTTCATTTATATTATCATGTTATCATTTGCATTATCATGTGAGGATGAGAGTAAAAATACGAAGGGTGATGCCGTTCAATTTCATTTACATTATCATGTGTTCATGGCACGAAGGGTGTTTCCGTGAAGGCGAGGACGAGGGACATGCATTATGTTGTGATATCTTTTCCTTGCATATACATTCATGCCTTTACCTTGAGTTGTTACTGTTGCACCTATGTTTTCTATGTGGTTTGTCGTTGTTGTTCTGTCTTTGTCCTCTATATTAATTGTCGTTGTGTTGTCTATGCCTTCTATTTTTTTAACTTGCAAATATCATGCTTTCCTTCTTGTTGTCATAACTACATCCATGCCGTTTATTGTTTGTTGCACTTTTGTATAAGCTTTCTACCATGTTAGTTATTCATGCCTTCTATTTGTTAGCTCATGGAGATTATGCTTTCCCTCTTGTCTGTTATATCTACATCTAGGCCTTCTACCATGTTAGTTAGTGAAATTTATGTTCTTCTTTCCTAATTGATTACGTCACTTTTATGCCTTCTACCTAGTCTATTACCATTGTCCCTGTGTACTACCTTATTCGTTTTTGCTACTTAGTATTCCCCCCTTTTGTCATTACTGTTATTGGCATTTCTTTCTCCTGGTTGGTACTGTTATATGTATATTTGGCACGGACGAGATAAATGCACGAAAGGTGTTTCCGTGCCATTTGATTTGATGTCTTGAGTATATTTCTCACACTATGAAAGTTATGAATTTACTACCATGGTTTGTTGGTTATCGCTCTAAGGATAGGATTGATCATGATATTGAGGAATATTAATTGTGATTTCTTCTAGTAATCATTTATTACTTCGCATATTTGATTCTTATACTCTTTTCTATTATGTTCTAGTATTATTTTATTATTAGTCTACTGCATAGGTTATATTAGTATCTTTTAACTAAAAAGCCTCGTCACTACTTCACCGAGGTTAGTCAAGATACTTACATAGAGTCGGTTGTACTCATACTACACTTCTACACCTTGCGAGTAGATTTTGGAGTGGAGATGGCGGTGGATGACGGGAGCTGAATCTGAAAATGTTCGTGCCTTCCGGGTTTGGCTACCACTTGTCCCTGGGTAGTTTTAGAGTTGAATTCTGTCCATATACATTTCAAATAGAAGTTGTATTTATTTCATATCAGTTTTTGCAATAATCCAGTCTTAGTAGCTCATGACTTGTACTATCGGTCCTTGGGATATTGTATGGAAATCCAGATATATCATTTGTTAATCACCTTTATTTTATTAGAATTTTGTTAACTGTTAATTGGCTGACCTAACGGGTTAGATTAGGTGTCATCACGACTAGTGAGTTTTGGGTTGTGACAAGTAGGTATCAGAGCACTAGGTTCATAGGTTCTAGGAGTCATGAGGAAGTGTCTAGTAGAGTCTTCCAGATCGGTATGATGACGTCCATACCTATCTTCGAGAGGTTACAGGGCATTTAGGAAAATTTCCATTCTTTCTTTCCTTATCATGCTACCTTGTTTTAGCTTGAAACTTACGATCTTGATTCTTCTTATTCGTTCATATGCGATGTTGCACACTCGGTATTCGCTATGCGCTATCAATATCCAAATGAAAATCCGCGCATACGCCCAAGTCCAAATTCACCATATGGACCTACCGGAACCATCAAATCTCCGATCCGAAGTCAGATACTCAAAAAGGCAAACTTGGTCAATCCTTTCAACTTCGAGCTTCTCAAATGAGAGTCACCCCTTAAAATAGTTTCCGAACCAATAAAAATCCAGAGATGATGATGCACGCAAGTCATAATACACTATATGAAGCTACTCATGACCTCAAACTGCCGAATCAGACGCAATTTCTCAAAACGACCAGTCGGGTCGTTACATTCTCCCCACTTAAACATACATTCGTCCTCGAACATGCTAGGAGTCATTCCAAAGAAATCAAATCACTGCATAAGCTCACCATACATACACCCAGGGGTGATTTCACATCACCCAAATCTTTATAGGCCTGATAATGCAACTTAATTGAAGATCTCACTTCATCCTTAGTCCATAACCTTAGGACATAACCCAAACCTCAACATCTGAAGCTCATCATAGGACCTGAATCTTGCATCAATACACTATATAAGCCTGAACAAGCTGAATCAAGCCACAATCCTAACCCAGGGTACAATCATATGATGTTCCACACAACTCAATTGCCGGTAGTAATAACTTTCGACCACCAAAGTTGCCTTATAACAATCTGGGTACCGGGAATACTCTTCATATTGAATAAAATTTTGTTCCGGGCCTCCGCAATGCTTCCCATGATAGAAGAAACATGCAGAAACTCATAACTACCCATGAAATCAACAAGCCAGGAAGCTCTCTCGTCCGCCAAGGGCCAGTGCCCAATTTTGAGCAGAAATAGCACCATCCTTCCAAACACTCCTCACCCTGATATGATAACACAAATCTCAGGTCTAGAAATCTCACCTCAGCCAATACAAGCAGCCTAACTGACAACTCACCTGAGACCATATAGGTTCTCACACCACATGGTTCGTACATAAACCATCAATAACTCAGATATGCAGCAAAAATAGAAGGAAAGCAAGGTACAGGGACTATCTAACAAGTACAACAGATATAACAACAAAAGTACAATTTCATTAACTCATCCACAGAGGGAAAACAAAACACCAAATAAACACAAGGAAAGGGTATCCCACATAACATCCGCTGCGGCGTGCAACTCGATCCCAAATGTATCAATCCACATAGCGATACCCATCGAGCCAAAGTGCTCGGGTTCACTGATCATATGAATGCCGATATCAAGTATGATATAGTACACCAATATAACTGTGGGAATGAATAGAAATAATACAAAATGGAGGAAACAAGCATAACTAAGGTGCAATGAGCAAATCAACATCACGAGGGCCATCTTGCCCATATTGCCATAAGGCCTAACGGGATTACAACATGCGTGAGAATAATCATACAACCTCACAACCTATCATAGCATAAGAGAGGAGCACATAACATAAACTGGGAAACAAATAATATCCATTCTACCCGGTAACATGACCATGATATCAACTTCATAAGAGTACCCAAGCCCGATTCAATATAGAATACACATTTCCATTGGGCTTTCAAGTAGCCCCCAAACCTATTCCGATCATTCGAAAACAAGTAAATATTCTTTCAAAACTTTATAGCAACCTATCCATAATATATACCAGCAGTTATCCCATTCTCAACATTTCTACACAATCCGCAACCACGAAATAGTCTGCCTACGAGGACATCCAGTCTCGAAACCTCATGAATACTTGAATTTCCATACCCGGTCCCAACTACGCTACTCAAATGGATGATGTGTCATTTACACTCCATCATTTTATGAAAGCACCCACGCCGGTCTTCCATGCCACGTATCAAAACCCGAACCTCAGAAGCCTCAAAACATGGTATTCACCTTACCACTAGCCAAGCATCCGCAAACTAAAACACAAGGTGCATTTTCTAAATTGCACGCTCTTCACATGAGATATCCAATAATGCCAGCATTCTATTGACTTCTGATATCCATCCAGGAGAAAACCGTAATGCACAACATATTCCCTATGTCTGTAGCAGATAACCGACTCAAGCCGTGGCCGACACCATCGATAACTCTCCGAGACTCGCCTACACATAACTAATCCATCAAGATCGAATCTCCCCAACTCAACCAAGTCACACAAACCATCCAACCCAAGAGTATTTCCACAAACACCGTTAGAGAATTACCACCAAAAAAGGACAAATTACTTCTATTTCTATGCTGAACCAACACCACCGAGCTGACCAATTTCTTTGGATAGTCCTCGACTTTCATCTAGGGTAACACTTCTTCCTGTCGATACATAACGATCACAAAACCAAAGCTCAATGTAGAAAATCTTAGCATGAACCACGTAGCCTAAAAGCTCATAAACCATCGTATTTCCTCTAAAGCACCCCAGAATGCCACAGCCGAGATGCCCATGCTGAATAGACCTTTTGTGAATCTAAAATTTCTTCTTTGGACTCTCCGATACTGAAATATAGATTCATTAATGATGCAGAAATATCTCAAGTCCCAACATTATCCCCTTAAAACATTAGATCTTAATCATATACAAATTTTGGGGAACCTTTCAATACGACCTGTATGCATCTCACGCCAAAATTGATATAACACTTGACCTTGCAATATGGTCATCGATAGTGGACTCCCATTTGGCGTGAAGCCATAAGACAAAACATATGATGATCCATAATACTAACCCTCATAGTTCGTACGACACCAGTCATGAGATTCCTCAAATTATCTTCTAAGTGCATGCCCATTAGTGTGACAATTAGACTCGCTTCTTCTAGTGCCTTTAATGATAATATGAACCTTCCTCTGAGTAGAAATCCCATACGAACCATATAGTCTCGGTTTGTGATACTGTAGATGGATTAGGAAGGACTATGGATGCTTGATTATCATCACAATGTGTTGTCTGGTCTTGAGAGCGGATTCAGTTACAGATCTTTCAGTCGTTTTTTTTGTACGGGGCGAGTTCTTATATCTGGTTAGTAAGCATGAACTTGGGAAGACTGGATGGTGGCCTAGTTATTGTGATTAAGGTGGGTTCATGGTAAGATGTCGCCTTGAGTACATCCGGTGGGTTATCTCCTGCATGATGAGTTTGGATGGTGTTTTCGCATGAGGCTTCCATTCGATGGAATGCATATATTATCATTTCAGAGCATTTGGGGAAGATTTCTTGGTTATTGTAAGGATGGGTAAGTGCTTGGCAGAGTCTTCAGAATGTTCAATGACTAGTATTGCATGAGTTATTAAAGTATTCAGCTAAGTAGCCATGCAGGATCAAAGCAGCTATGAAGATATGGTACTTTGGATTACCAATGATGTGTTCTATGACTTCGGGCTAAGTGGGGGAGTCTTCTAATGATGATTGGATTGTAGGATCATGCATTATATCAGTTTCCGGGCTGAGGGATTGCTTGGTTGTTTCTTTGACTAGTTATGTGCTGGTGAAACGCTGGTTGCTTGGTGCGTATTAGCTGTGTATTGAAGATCAGAGTGAGGTGAGTGGTAATCAAGAAGGTTCTAACGAGTTCCAGATCATATGTAACATATAAGGACTTCTGAATTTATGTAAGGGTAGGGCTTCATATCGGTAGCTAATGGTAATCGAATCTGCGTATTTCTATGTCAAGAATGATTCTACATGGCAATATTGGAGAGATGCAAGAAATGACTTCAGATTCCCAGAAGGATCCTTCAGAGAGAATATCAGATTGAGTTACTTTTGGTTGGCAGTTTGGGTGACTCAGTTGAATTAGAAGCGATCAGTTCTGGTGACCCGATTATGTATTGATGAGTTCTGAAGAATTCACCATAGTTATGGCCACAGGTAGAGTTGATGTTTGCTATAGGTATAGAAGCTATATTAATACCACCAACTATCCTTAAATCAACATCCACCTCGTGACCCTACCACGATCACAACGATTAGGCAACTAATTAAGCCTTCCCAAGGTCGTACTGATCAACTAGACGCCAGAATCTGCTGCACCCCCACATGAACAACTGAATGATCTTCCAATACATTTGCATCCTCAGTCTAGACGACACATTGAGACAATGTTTGAGCATCCCTGGCTCCTTCGTGGTCCCTCCACAACGTCATAAATTGTCGCGCATAGCTGATACTGAGGGCGCAATATCATACACGATTGAATGCAAAGGAATATAGGATATATACTTCAAGCCAAATCAATGTCGTACGATAAAGAATGAAAACAGTGGAATTTCCTAACAGTTCCGTAGCCTCTCGAAGATAACTACAGATGTCTCCGTACCGATCTGCAAGATTCTACTAAACTCGCTTATGACTCGTAGCACCTATAAACCTAGAGCTCTGATACTAACTTGTCATGACCCCAATTTCTCTCAGTAGGATATCGTGATGACACCTAGTCTCTAAGACTAGGTAAGCCTAACACTGGCTGATTTAATAATAGATCTCTAACCAAATAACTAATAAGCATGAAATAGAAGTTTCTATAATAAGTCAGCAATCTCAACATGCTTCAATATCCCAAAACCGGTAGTACAAGTCATAAGCTTTCCTAAGAGTCACTAGGATTAACAATATAATACATCACTATCCCGTAATAATAGGAAACAATGGAAATAAAAGATAACAGAAGGTGACTTTGGAGCCTGCGAACATCAAGCATGTATACCTTGAATTCTCTAGCCGCGCAGGCATAAATCTCAAACCAACTCGACCATAAGTACCTGGATCTGCACAAAAATGAGCAGAAGCACAATATGAGTACACCACAGCGGTACCCAGTAAGTATCAAGCCTAACCTCGATAGAGTAGTGACGTGGACAGGTCAAGACACCTACCGGATATGTAAACCTGTACAGGATATAACTTAAATCTAACAATGGAAAAAACATCAATGTAAGGCCAATAGAAGAAGGATCACAAAATACAATCAACGGTAAAAATAATGGGAGCACGAATGGCAACGAGAAACAATCAAGTAATTAAGCAATCACATAGTTGGGGTATAGATGAAATATGAATGAATTCAAGTAAGGGAAATCGATGACAACTCAATCAATCAAATCATTCCTAATGCACGAATTTCAACAAGAATTACCCTAGGTACCACTCCTCGTAATCTCAGATCATAAGTCCCAACTTCCAAACCTTACACATATAGCACCTTGTGCCCATATTTTTCAAATCACTTTCGCACGATAAATCCACGTGCTACCATGTACCTTGTATCCGTATCGAATGTTATTTTAAAATATTCAGGAGATTTAATCTTTTACAATAAGGCATAATGACAACTTGGTATAAAGTAAGAAATCAATTGAGAAAAATGAGTTTATTTTAAAAATCATTTGGGTGAAGAAAATAGCATTTTCAATTAAAATAAAGCATTAGATAGCTACTAAATTAAATTTAGAGTTTGTTAAATAAAAACATAACAACGATTTATAAGTAAGATAGAATCATAAGATAGGGGAGAGGGTAGTTTAAGTTGAAAAATCAATTAAAGTAAAATATGACAACTATTAAGAATAGTAAAATACCATATAAAAAGATGAGTTTTAACGTAAAAGTCACATAAGATAAGCATGTTAATAATTCCTTTATTTAAAACTGTTGTTTTACCAACAACTCTACAGGGTATGGAATAATGATTCAGCGTAGTAAATTTATCTGAAAATCAATCCACCAAAATAATAGTATTAGGAAAGAAAACAGGAAATGATGGTAAAGCAGTAAACTAGTGAAAACAACTCAATTCTCGAAATGAGTAAACCTAGATATATCAGTCCTCAACATCTCACATGATAAATATTGAAAGCTAACACAATACAACAATGAATACAATACAAACAATCCGTTTCGGCGTGCAACTCGATCTCACCGTACAAACACAATCCTCCCTTATTTCACCATATCAATATCCCACCATATCAATATCAAAATTTTCCTTATTTCACCGTATCACATAATCCTCCCTTATTCCACCTGTTGCGGTGTGCAACCCGATCCCACCGTATCAATATCAAATCCTCTCTTGTTCACCTGTTGCGACGTGCAACTCGATCCACAAGAAATTTAAATTAACAACAACAATTCAATAGCTCAAAGGGTATGAGTGCACAACAATAAAGGAACCACGTAATAATCAAAGAAATGCAACAAATATTACAAAAATAAAGGACAAGTAAAGCATATGACATCTAAGGTGTGCAAGTAAAGTAGTTAAGACTAGTAGCAAATAGGCACAGAGTCATGGAAATGACTCAACAATTAAAAGGTAACAAGACAATAAGGAAAGAAATAACTTCAACTAAAGCATGTAAGGACAAAATGACAAGCAAGGGGTACAATAAATGCTAACAACGACAAATATAACATGTAAGAGCAGATTAACAATGAGAGACATAACACGCTAGGACAATTCAATTAAAGGCATAGAAAGAGTCTAGATAATCTAAACCAGTCAAATATCACATATAGCCCGTGTACCCACTCGTCACCTTGCGTACACGACTTTCACATAACACAAATAGCATAATCAACTCAAATCCTAAGGGGTAGTTTCCCCCACACAAAGTTAGGCAAGACATTTACATCAATTCAACCAAATCAATACCCAGATTAGCTTTTTCCTTTATAAATTCGCCTCCGCTCGACTTAATCTAGCCAAAGACGAATTAAATACATCAAATAATACAAGAGAAAATAATTTCAATTAAAACAGCCACGATCTTTATACGATTCCTAAAAAGGTTAATAAAAGTCAACTCCGAGGCCGCTTGGTCAATACCCGAGATTTAGACCAAAATCCAATTACCCATTCACCCCCGAGCCCGATTATGCGATTAGTTTTGAATTCCAACCTCAATTTGAGGTTTAAATCTCAATTTTACAAAAATTTCCAATTCTTCCCAAATCCCTAATTTTCTACCATGGAAGAGCATAGACTAAGGTTAAAAATCAATGGGTGTTGATGGAAATGGAAGAAAACGAGTTAAAGTATATAAACCTATGAATTGGTGATGATTTTTCTCTTCAAAATCACCTCTAGGCCGAGCTCTAATGAAAAGATGATGAAAAATGGGTGAAATCCCATGTTTGGGATATTTAATTGACTGGGCGTCAGGCCTTCTTCGCATTCGCAAAGGGCCTAGCACGCTCGTGAAGCAACAGAGACCAATGGACTTCGCGTTCGCAAGCCACTCTTCCCGTTCGCGAAGTCTTACTTCCCCCTTGCCATCATGTTCACGGTCCAGTGAACGCGTTCGCGAAGAGTAACTAACATGATCCCTCCTACTACCCCATATCCCTATGTGTTCGCGAGAGGAAGGACGCGTTCGCGAAGGGTAACTCCCCACTACTTCGCGTTCGCGACTAGCTCCTCGCGTTCGTGAAGAAGAAACTCCTCCCAACCCATGTCACACCTCCTTTTTACCACCGAAAGGGTATAAGGGAGTTTTTCCAATTAAAGTGACAATCGAAACAAGATTATTTATATTAAATTCAGAGTTGCCACTTGGGATAATTTATGGTGTCCCAAGTCACCGGTTTAAAATCCCCAATCGAGGAAGTTTGACTCTGTTATACATTCTGCGAAACACAGAAATCCGGGTAAGGAATTCTGTTAACCCGGGAGAAGGTGTTAGCCATTCCCGGGTTCCGTGGTTTTGGCACGGTCTCTTTGATCATACTTGGCTTAATCAAATTGTCTAATTACTCATTTTAGAACCTACGTGCATTTGCCTCTTTTAATTAAGAAATTATCTTAAAACAAGTCACGCACACGTGTACCCATTTGTTTGGCGCGTCAAAAATCATGTCACGCGAATGTGTCCACAATTAATAACGCTTTGTTATTATTAAAAAAGTTTAGTCAAAGTTGCGCGAACGCATAATCCGATTTTGTTTTTAAAATCATAATTAGGTCACGCGAACGTGTACACAATCACGATAATATATTAAATCACACCTAAAACAAGATATAAATGTAATAATTTTGGATATTTGCTTAATTAAACTGTGCTAAATTTATAGAGCTATTACACTTCTTTCCAATATTGTGCAACTAACAAGGGATAGTCGAGTATCTGAAACTACTTAAACAGGAAAGCATTCTATTTTTTTTTAATCTGGACTAACATGGAAGCATTTTAATGGAAGCCAAAACAAAGAAAACTATTTTTCAATTTCCTGACAACTTAAGGCATTTTCCTTACTCTTACTAAAACAAGAACTTCTTCTCACTAGAAATAATCTAAACTCAAGATAACAATGGTAGAAGCACATTATTCGCAAGATTAATTGTGCAACAATTAAGAACTACTCCGAACAATTAAGCATATTATAACAACAATTATATATCCCAACAGCTTGACAATCGAATGTGATGAAACACTCCGACAATTACCAATTTATAATGCTAGATAGAAACAAATCAAGAACACAGAACTCGCGAAATTCAGATTCGAACATATCAAAGGTATTTCACACAATTTCAAGAACTAACATTTTTGTACTTATTTGAACTTGTTGTTGGGCCCATTAATTCATCATTCGGAGCTACAAACGTTAACGTTGACAAACCAAAAACCTCGCCGGAGAAACAGGAACTTCGCCGGAAGTCGAAGCCGGAAACAATTGAAAAACGTGCTTGGAGAAGAAAATTCTCAAACGTATAGACCCGCCCCCCTATTTCAACATAAAATCATCCTTAACACGCTCCAAAAATGCTATTGGAACTCGTCTCCCGATAGACTCCTCGGCAACTACACAGTATGTGGAACCATTATCAACAAGGTAATTGAAGGTTCTTTGCTCAAGCTGTTCGGAGGAGCTGTCGTAGCCTTTCCCACCCCAAACCCTCTTTTCGTTCCCTTCCTCTGTTTCTGCCCGTGTGCGTGTGTATGTGAGTGTTGAACGACTGATGCTTGTCCTCAGGCCTAGGGTATGTGGGCGGGGAAGAAGGGGTCGTTGGTTGTGAAATGCAGAAGCAAAACAACTGGAAAATGGGTATTTTTGGATGTGAAATTCGCTGGTGGCTTGAGGTATAGAAGAAGATCAAGTTCAGGAAGGGATCTCTTTGTTTTCGCGGCTGGGGTGTTAAAGAGAAGAAGATTGGGGGGGGGGTCCTCTATATGTTTAACGGCTGATGTGATTTTAGGTCTAGGGTCCCTTTTAAGTGTCTTTGTAGGGTTTTAGAAGTATTGGGCTTGGGCTATTATGGGCTAGGTCCGAAAATTAGGCCTAAAAAATGGGGTTGTTTGAGCCCAAATTTTATTTTTTCTCCGTGAACAAGACTAAAAATACTACCTCATTTACTAATTAATCCCACTTAAGTAAAATAACTATTAAAATAAGACTAACCGTTAAAACAAACCTATTTTTTTGGTATTTTTCAAATATCATATTAAAAGACAAAAAATGGAATTAGATTAAAATCGTTGCAAAAATTAAAATAATATTCCTAAAAACAAAGTGGAACTATTTTTGTATTTTTGAATTTTAGGTAAAGTAGGTAAATTAAAAGTAACTAGATAAAATATTAATTAGCTAAATAAAAGAAAATATTTTTGTAATTTTTATTTTTGTGATAAAATAAAGTAAAATAGTCAAAACTATTTAAAATAACGATATTAAACCTAAACTAAATATTTATGCTAAAAATGTCTACAGCTGCTCCTCTTTGACTGGAAACACAAAGAGTTTTCAGACAAAGAACGACAAGACATGTTTTCTGACCCGACCCTTATTTTGAGAGACCAAAATTAAGAGAAAAGAGAATGTGACTGAGCTCTGGTATCTGAGCTGCCTACATATCCTTGGCTATAAAGGAATCAGGCCACGTGTATTTCAGAAGCATGAATAGTGATGGAGTATACCGAGGTGGAGAGTCGATTGAGGTGCCGTTCCATTGAGGTTCTGGTCCGCGGTCCTGTTATTACATAAAAAATCAAGATTTAAAAGACTAACTAAGCCTATCAACTACGAGTTACAAGATTCCTATCTATGAGTCTTCTAAAGCTTGATTTTGAGTCTTGGTTGGTTCTTCATGCGGACTCTGATCTGAATCTTGATGCTAGTTAGCTGCAGGTGCTGGTTTATTCTTTTTCAACTTTTTCGGATCAAAATCGGGCACGCAGTGCTCATGACTTCAGCCATGTCTTGAGCAGCTCACCTCTTGTCTCAGCTTTTGCATTTTGGATTCACTTCCTTTTTTTTTGTTTTTCTTTTTTATTCTGGATTGAGATTACTTCTGTTGATCATCTCGGATTGTTGACTCGCATTCTTGCCGTAAGCTTCTGCTACTTCTAACTTGAATTGAATTATGAAATGACTTCCCTTGTTCTCCAGGTGGGCGCCTGCTACTAACTTGAAACTTGAAATAATTTCGAAGCGAATTCCCTTGTTCTCCAGGTGGGTGCCTGAAACCGATACTTGAAATGAATTCCCTTGTTCTCCAGGTGGGTGCCTGCTGCCGATACTTGAAATGAATTCTCTTGTTCTCCAGGTGGGCGCCTGCTGCCAATACTTGAAATTAATTCCCTAGTTCTCCAGGTGGGCGCCTGCTATCGATACTTGAAATGAATTCCCTTGTTCTCTAGGTGGGAGCCTGCTACTGATACTTGAACTGAATTCCCTTGTTCTCCAGGTGGGCGCCTGTTGCTGATACTTGAAATGAATTCCCTTGTTTTCCAGGTGGGCGCCTGATGCCAAAACTTGAAATGTATTCCCTTGTTTTCCAGGTGGGCGCCTGATGCCAAAACTTGAAATGTATTCCCTTGTTCTCCAGGTTGGCGTCTGATGCCAAAACTTGAGATGTATTCCCTTGTTATCCAGGTGGGCACCTGATGCCAAAACTTGAGATGTATTCCCTTATTCTCCAGGTGGGCGCCTGATGCCAAGACTTGAAATGTATTCTCTTGTTCTCCAGGTGGGCGCCTGATGCCAAAACATGAAATGTATTCCCTTGTTTTTTAGGTGGGCGCCTGATACCAAAACTTGAAATGTATTCCCATGTATTCCCTTGTTCTCCAGGTGGGCGTCTGATGCCAAAACTTGAGATGTATTCCCTTGTTCTCCAAATGGGAGCCTGATGCCAAAACTTGAAATGTATTCCCTTGTTCTCCAGGTGGGCGCCTGATGCCAAAACTTGAAATGTATTCCCTTGTTCTCCAGGTGGGCACCTGATGCCGAAACTTGAGATGTATTTCCATGTTCTCCAGGTGGGTGCCCGATACTTGAACTGTATTCCCTTGTTCTCCAGGTGGGCGCCTGATTGCCGAAACTTGAAATGTATTCCCTTGCTTTCCAGGTGGGCGCCTGATTGCCAAAACTTGAACTGTACTCCCTTGTAATCCAGGTGGGTGCCTGATTGCCGAAACTTGGACTGTATTCCCTTGTTCTCCAGGTAGGCGCCTGATTGCCAACACTTGAACGATATTCCCTTGTTCTCCAGGTGGGAGCCTGATTGCCAACTTGAAATGTATTTCCTTGTTCTCTAGGTGTGCACCTGATTGCTAAAACTTGAACTGGATTCCCTTGTTTTCCAGGTGGGCGCCTGTATTGTGGAAAAACAAACAAAACAAAAGAAACCTTTCTACCCCAGTTTGGTACCGGGAGCATCTGTGATTGTTAATCGAATCCTATTATCCAAAAGAGTTATAAGAATTTTAAAAGCTAAATCTCATTGTCCTGGAGGGCCCTGAAAACTTAAAACTATACTCCATTATCCAGGAGGGTCCTCAAAATTTACGACCGAACTTGTTTGGCACGTGCTTTTTTCCCGGAGGGTTTCTCTAGAACAAACAAAATTTATTGCCCTTGTTTCAATCAAAGAAAAATATTATCAGTTTGAAAATGTGTTGGTTAGCTTGTGGCATTCTTGCTGAAGGTGGCCTTTACACTGCCATGCTATTGTTCCGATTAGCTGCCTTGGGCTAGCAAAGAATTGTTTGACCTTGCGATCGAACCTCAACCAAAGAATCCTGAATGACTCCGAGCACCTCACCCTCATCCTGCTGTTTTGCATTTCTGTCCTCCCCATTTGAACCTCTATATTTCCTCAAAGTTCACGAAACCACTGTACCACCTGAACTTCCACTAACACCTCATTTTCCATTTTGCGTCATTTTATTTCTAGTATGTTTTGGCCGCACTTTGCTTTGTGCAGTTTAAAGTTGGAAATAAGCTTTGAAATCCTTTCTTGCTTGCTTAGCAAGGCTAACATTGGATTTTTTTAGAGGATTATATCCAAAAGAAAATGAAACGAAGTGACTTCGAGAATTAGGAATAAAGAAGAAAATTTGAAACAAGATGACTGTTTGAGGAAGAAAGGGAAAAGAGACTTATCTGAGAGAAGCAGCTGACACCAATTATCATGACATGTATTTCAGATTAATTAGCCCAGACCATTCACCTAATCATATTTCATTTTGTACCCCATCTTCATACTTCGAAACCGGGATTTTCCATAATCCAATCTATCTGCAAAGTCATGAGCCTCATTCAGCTTGTAGTGCCCTGACGAGTTTTCACTAACAAACCTCTCTCATTTGTTCATCTCTTAACTCATTGTCGCCTTACAGTTCCCGCGATGGTTTTCACCAATAAGACTCTCTCATTTTTAATTTTTCTCTTAGCTTTCCATCGCCTTACGGAGCCCGTGAAGGTTTTCTCCAATAAAACTCTCTCATTTATTCATTTTTCCTTGTGTAGAACGGAGTGTTGCCCATGATGTGAATCATACCTCTATCTCGCTTGACTTGGCATTCCTTAAAGATTGATCGAAAGGTCTTTTTTTGGACCGTAATGTAAGCTTTTGGATATAGTTAGAAAGAAAGGATATCATAAAGGCTCAAAATAGCTTAAAATGAAAGGGTTCAGAATTACAACTTTTGGTATCAGATCTTTCATGAAACCACAACTTCTGCCCCAATTTCTTTGCCTGGGGAATTTTGAGTTTTTAGTTTGATAGGACCGAACCGTGAGGCTGCCTACGTATCCTTAAAAGGAATCAGGTCGAACGTAGTTCAAGACATAAGAGTTGCTTTGTTTTTGTGTTACTTTTTCTTTTGCTTTCTTTTTCTCTCTTTCACTTAGGACATGACCCTTGATAGAAGAGTGTGGAGGTCGAGGATTAAGGTAGAAGGTTAGTAAGCAATTTATAGTTGTTCACCGATAGTCTTAGTAATATGCATGTACCTTCATATTCTTAGATTTGTATTATGTTATGTGGTTTTGTTCGCCTCAGGTATTGTATTCCTTGTTGCCATTATTTGTTACCACTTATCCTTTATCTTTCCCTTTTTCTTTTATCTTCCATCTTTCTTCCTCCCTTGCTTTCCTCTTCTTCTTCTTTCCTTTCCTGAGCCAAGAGTCTATTGAAAACAACGTCTCTACCTACATTAGATAGGGGTAAGGTTTGCGTACAGACTACCCTCCCCAGATCCCACTTGTTGGGATCAAACTGAGTTTTTTGTTGTTGTTTCTTTTTCTCTCTTTTTTCTTTCTTTTGCTTTACCTTCTTCTTCTTTTTTTTCATTTTTCTTTTCCTTTCTTTTTCCTTTTTTTCTTTTTCTTTTATTTATGTTCCTAAACTTTACTTCTGATTCCAAAAGAGGGGTATGAAAAAAATAAGGCTCGAAAGGGGTAACAAAGGATAAAAGTGTTTATATAGCAGAATAAACTGCCTTCGTCATTCCAATCTTCGAAACATGCCATATACAAACAACACAATTTGAAGACGAACCAAAGAAATCATACATAATATCTCTTGACTGCATCAGAATTGACAGCCATTTCTACACATTTGCCTTCTATATCTGTTAAATACAAAGCACCATTGGGCAACACTCCCGTTACAATAAACGACCCCTGCCAGTTTAGGGAAAACTTGCCTTTAGCCTCAGCTTGATGTTGAAGAATTCATTTTAACTCAGACTGATCTACCTCAAACTGTTTGAGAGACATTTCTCTATTGTATGCTCTTATCAACCTCTTGATTTCCCTGACTAACTACCTCTGTTTCACTCAATTCAAGCTTCAGGTTATCTCAGAATGCGTGAATCTTTATTTGTTTCCTCAACCGCATCTTTTATCATATTCAAAACTATGTTTCATTATTCCATGATTAGATTGGCTTTCAAGATCTAGCTAAAAACCCGCATGCATGTCATGTCATTAGAACCAGCATAACAAGAACTGTATAAAAGAAAACAAACTGAAACATATATTAGGAATAATAATAAAAGAAGAAAAATTGGATTGCACTGAAAATAGAAGAATAGAAAGGGTTTGACCATAAAAACAAGCTGAAGTAAAATCTGGGTTACAACCTTTTGAATAATCTAGATAACACAAAGAAAAACAAAGCAAACTACCAAAACTTTTCCCGGTGGGGAGAGGAGCGACTTCCCAATTTCTAAGCTTCACATTTGGCCCAACAAAATTCACCTCTTCATTACTAGAGCCTTCCCCAATTTCTATCATGTTCACCTCATCAAATAGACTTTGGAACCTTTCAATCAACTTCTCATCAAAGTCAACCACAGGCTTTGGAACTACTGACATCGGACGCTTCACTACCCCTGACCTGACGAAAGACCTGGACAGGTGTGGGATAGGCTTAGGGAACGACCATGCTTTATTTTTCAAGTTTTTAGACTTCTTGACATCATCCCTTGTAGGCTTGAACCCCAGACCAATTGTACCCAGATTTTCACGTAGAGACACTGGCTGCATGATACCTTGCAAAGAAGCGCCCAGACTCTTACCCGGCACAAAACCATACTTCAACATCTCGTTATCTACCATGAAAATCGAAGGTGATAGCCTCGGTCTTGGAATGCATTTTCCTTCAGGAATCTTTTCGACGGACATTGTTTCGAAAGTTTGATAAACTAAAGGTCCTTTATCATCTCTATCCTCAACAAATGGAACAGATGAATCTTCATAAAGAGATAGATCCTTCTCACCATGCACAACTATTTCTTGTTTGTCCCACTCAAATTTTACCATTTGATGTAGAGAAGATGGCACTGCCTTAGCCGCATGTATCTAAGGCCTACCCAATAACAAATTATAGGAGGCAACCACATCTAGCACTTGAAATTTCACACTGAAACCAACTGGCCCTATCACCAATTCAAGCATTATATCTCCAGCAGAATCTTTTCCTTCCCCATCAAAGCCTCGAACACATACACTGTTCATGTGGATTCTTTCAGTGCCGATCTTCAACTTTTGCAAAGTGGACAGAGGGCAAATATTTGCACTGGAGCCATTATCAACCAACACCCTTGTGACAAAATAATTTTTGCATTTCACCATGATATAAAGAGCTCGATTGTGTTCCGTACCCTCTATAGGAAGCTCATCGCCTGCAAAAGTGGTCCTATTTGCTTCGAAGATCCTGCTAGCAATCTTTTCTAATTGATTCACGGTGATCTTCTCAGGAACATGTGCCTCGTTTAGAATCTTCATTATGGCCCTGCTGTGTTCATCCGAATGTATCAACAAAGATAACAGAGAAATATTAGCTGGATTTTTCCTTAATTGTTCAACAATGGAAAGTCTTGCACTTTCATCTTTTCAAGAACCTCTTCCTCAGTTACCGGTTTCTTCACTGGCATTTGGCTATCCTTGGAGAGCTTAGCCTTCCTCAATTCTTCGGAGGTAAAACATCCCCCGAAATGAGTCGGTCCTCCAATCTTAACAAATTCTTCCTCCACTTCCTTTCCCTTGTGTGTCATTATTGCTCGTTTGCAGTTCCACGGGACATCATTTGTCTCAACTGCTGGCAACTGAGTCACTGGTTTAATAACACCAGGCGTAACAAGAGACCCTTTCACAACTACAACAGGCTTGCTTGGGATCCCTGGTACCACCAACTTTGGCTTTTTCCGACTTGCCCCAACACAGTTCGAAGACCTTTTTGCAAACAACACATATTTTCTAAATACCTTATCTTGCTCCACAATCTTAGCGGGTTTTTCAATTTCAACGGGAGGCCCAAAATAAGGAGTGCAACAGTATGGATCTGAGATCTTGAAAGTTGGTTCTATAGCATAATATTGGGCATCAGGAACTTTGAACAAGGTTCCACTAGAAGATAGAGGGATGGTGGCATGTGGAGGAGCTGCAAAAATGGGAGTAGTTAATGACGCGCGATATGAAGCTGTACTGGCTGGCGGAGCATGAAAAGGCTGGGACAAGGTGCCATGGTAATTGTGGCAAGGGGTAAAGCCTAGGGCATGTTGTGGAGAGAGATCAACAGCAGTGGGAATCTGGGATTGTGATGGTAGTGGGACAGAAACAAGATTTTCAATGTAGTTAGTGGGGAATGAGGGTAGAGGATGCCCACTAATCCAAGCTTGGTACATCTTTATTATTTGGTGTTTCAACTTTCAGGCCTTTTCTTTCAACTCAAATTCCGATTCCACAATCCCCCTTGACAGATCAAGAACACCTATGTCCAATTCCTTACTAGTCATGGCTGTCTTGCTATTTGACCTAGCATGTATGGATGACTCGCCCAAATGCCACAAACTAACCACCTTCCTATGATTAATAACAAGGATAACAAGGAGGTGCAAAACAAAGCCAACATGTTAGCGTTAGGGCATTTATCAGGTAATAATATCACATTACGTGCAATGCACCTATAATCAATTAACGGTTCTAGAATGACTTCGAAGGTCGCGAGGTCATATGGCATCATCCCAATTTTATTCTCCTGGACTTTTTTCTTTTTTTTTCTTTTCTAGCACTCTTTGGTTTTTATTGTCTTCCCTTCTTTTTTTTCTAATTATCACTCTTTTCTCTCCTCTCATTTCTCACATCCCATAATTTCATCTTTTTCTTTCCTTTTTTCTTTTTTCTTTTTTAAAAAAAATTAAAAAAATAATTCGATCGAACCCTATGTAGGTTACCTACGTATCATGACGACACATGAATCAGACCAAGCGTAGTTCAGAAAAAGTAATGGAAAAAATAAACTAAGAAACAAAAAACTTTTTTTTTCATTTACAACTCTTTTTCGATTTTCAAATATAAAATAGGAAATACGGTAATGGGAAACTTGACAAACTCAACTATACTACGACAAACTCTGACACCAACTAACAGAATCAGTACTACTGAACATGACTATAAAGTATAAGACAACATAAAAAATAGACTCAAAACATAAAAAAAATCTCCTTTAGCAATCTCCTGAATGTAGTGATCCTGACTGGATAGTCCTGGGGTGCCTGTCATACTCAAACTCCGGTAAGTAGATCCACACCTATATGAGAAAATTAAAACCAAATAGAGTTAAAGATTTAGAACACTATGTGAGACAATAACACTCCCTACTGGACACATACAAGACATGATTGAGGCGATTTTTGCAAAATGGACTACGTGTCCAAAAGTTGCTATTCGTGCAAACTTGACAAAGGTGACCTCAAAGACATGGAAAAATTACTTTGCCGAAATGACCCATTTTGTAGAAATGGCCTATGTGGCCAGAAAACGGCTAAGCATTGAAAATTCAACAGAATGGACCCTAAAAAGAGAGGACATCTTATTGCGGACTTAGAACTCTAAGACATGGGTCACTGAACCACTTTTTTGCGAAATTGATCCCATTTTGCAAGAGCGACAGATGTGGCCAAAAGCGGCTAGACATGAAAATTCGACAAGGATGTGCCTTAAAGTAAAGAGACACCTAATTGTGGATTCAAGACTCTCCAGACAATTAAACAAACCACTTTGCAAAAATATCCATATTTTGCAAAATGACCGATGTGGCCAAAAGTGGCTAAACATGCAAGATTTGGCTACGACCCCGCGAAGCCAAAAACCTAAGACTTACTAGGAAGACCGGATCCTATGTGGGTTGCCTACGTATCACGCCCCGAAAGACGAGAATCAGGTATGCGTAGTTCGGGAAGATTGGATACAAGCGAGAAATAAATAAAAAAAATAACTAATTTGGAGAAAACATATTTTGTCTTTTTTTTTTTGAAAAATGATGAAACATGTAACTATTTTTTGATTTTATTTTACCTTTTTTTATTTTTTTTTCGGAAAATGATGGGAAAGTGAAAATCTTTTTTTTGGGATTTTTCATTTTTTTTGTCTTTTCTTGAAAAATATTGTGAAAGAAATATATAACTAGATCCTACTTGCTTCATTTTTAAACTTCGCCCTCTTGTCTTTCTCATTTACCCTCAACCAATATTGGTCCGTCAAATGACCCCTTTTACCCTTGAAGAATAAAACATATAGCACATAAGATGCATCAGGATGGTCTTTTATTTTTGGGTACACCTGTTCTAGATGGACCCAACCCCTGTGTTGATCCCCCAAGGTCAAATGCACGTGATGCAAACAAACGTTCCTACTAGGGATCTGACATGAGGTTATGTTATTCTAGGTTTAAACCTGGGCTTATGTTCTAGACCTGGCTTACCCGAGTGGACAACTCGAGCTGAAGAGGACCAGGAGCACGATAGTCTACCCGGCCTTATTGCTGGCCCAACCTCGTTCTAATTGGTATGACTTCTAACAGAAAAGTGGGCCACGCGAACGTGTGCACCATTTTTAGAAGACTCGGGTGGGAGGCGTGAGAAGACAGTTTAATATAATTCAAATAATATCAAAGCGGTAAATAAATGGCAATTAGCACATTAGGTCCACAAAATACAGTAATATCAATAATAAATAAGCCAAGCAAAATCACATTAACAAGATCAAATTCTTGAACCCTGAACCAGAGATTCTGGGTTCTCGTCCCCAGCAGAGCCGTCAGACTATCACACCTCTTTTTTACCACCGAAAAGGTATAAGGGAGTTTTTCCAATTAAAGTGACAATCGAAATGAAATTATTTATATTAAATTCAGAGTCACCACTTGGGATAATTTATGGTGTCCCAAATCTCCGGTTTAAAATCCTGAATCGAGGAAGTTTAACTCTGTTATGCAGTCTGCGAAACACAGAAATCCAGGTACGGAATTCTGTTAACCCAGGAGAAGGTGTTAGGCATTCCTGGATTCCGTGGTTTTGGCACGGTCGCTTTGATCATACTTGACTTAATCAAATTGTCTAATTACTCATT
The DNA here is from genome assembly GCF_000715075.1 of Nicotiana tabacum. Lineage (NCBI taxonomy): Eukaryota > Viridiplantae > Streptophyta > Magnoliopsida > Solanales > Solanaceae > Nicotiana > Nicotiana tabacum. The sequence goes on along the minus strand of NC_134089.1, from coordinate 46,164,317 downwards.
TTAGAACCTACGTGCATTTCCCTCTTTTAATTAAGAAATTATCTTAAAACAGGTCACGCGCACGTGTACCCATTTGTTTGGCGCATAAAAAATCATGTCACGTGAACGTATCCACAATTAATAATGCTTTGTTATTATTAAAAAAGTTTAGTCAAAGTTGCGCGAACGCATACTCCGATTTTGTTTTTAAAATTATAATTAGGTCATGCGAACGTGTACACAATCATGATAATATATTAAATTCGCCTAAAGCAAGCTACAAATGCAATAATTTTGCATATTTGCTTAATTAAACTGTGCTAAATTTATAGAGCTATTACACTTCTTTCCAACATTGTGCAACTAACAAGGGATAGTCGAGTATCTGAAACTACTTAAATAGGAAAGCATTCTATTTTTTAATCTAGACTAACAGGGAAGCATTTTAATGGAAGCCAAAACAAAGAAAACTGTTTTTCAATTGCCTGACAACTTAAGGCATTTTCCATACTCTTACTAAAACAAGAACTTCATCTCACTAGAAATAATCCAAACTCAAGATAACAATGGTAGAAGCACATTATTCGCAAGATTAATTGTGCAACAATTAAGAACTACTCCGAACAATTAAGCACATTATAGCAACAATTATATATCCCAACAGCTTGACAATCGAATGTGATGAAATACTCCGGCAATTACCAATTTATAATTCTAGAAAGAAACAAATCAAGAACACAGAACTTGCGAAATTCAGATTCGAACATATCAAAGGCACTTCACACAATTTCAAGAATTAAAATTTTTGTACTTATCTGAATTTGTTGTTGGGCCCATTAATTCATCATCCAGAGCTACGAACGTTAACCTCGACAAATCGAAAACCTCGCCGGAAAAATATGAACTTCGCCGAAAGTTGAAGCCGGAAACAATTGAAAAAAGTGCTTGGAGAAAAAAATTCTTAAACATATAGATCCCGCCCCCTATTTCGACACAAAACCATCCATAACACGCTCCAAAAATGCTATTGGAACTCGTCTCCCAATGGACTCCTCAGCAACTACACAGTATGTGGAACCATTATCAACAAGGTAATTGAAGGTTCCTTGCTCAAGCTGTTTGGAGGAACTGTTGCAGCCTTTCCCACCCCAAACCCCCTTTTCGTTCCCTTCTTCTGTTTCTTTCCGTGTGTGCGTGTGTGTGAGTGTTGAACGACTGATGCTTGTCCTCAGGACTAGGGTGTGTGGGCGGGGAAGAAGGGGTTGTTGGTTGTGAAATGCAGAAGCAGAACGTCTATAAAATGGGTAATTTTGGATGTGAAATTTGCTGGTGCCTTGAGGTGTAGAAGAAGATCATGTTCAGGAAGGGATCTCTTTGTTTTCGCGGCTGGGGTGTTGAAAAGAAGAAGATGGGGGTCCTTTATGTGTTCATTGGCTGATGTGATTTTAGGTCTAAGGTCCTTTTTAAGTGTCTTTGTAGGGTTTTAGAGGTATTGGGCTTGGGTTACTATGGGCTAGGTCCGAAAATTAGGCCTAAAAATGGGGTTATTTTAGCCCAAATTTTATTCTTTCTCCGTGAACAAGACTAAAAATACTACCTCATTTACTAATTAATCCTACTTAAATAAAATAATTATTAAAATAAGACTAACCGTTAAAACAAACCTATTTTTTTTTTTGGTATTTTTCAAATATCATACTAAAAGAAAAATGGAATTAGATTAAAATCGTTGCAAAAATTAAAATAATATTCCTAAAAACAAAGTGAAACTATTTTTGTATTTTTGAATTTTAGGTAAAGTAGATAATTAAAAGTAACTAGATAAAATATTAATTAGCTAAATAAAAGAAAATATTTTTGTAATTTTTATTTTTTGTGATAAAATAAAGTAAAAGAGTCAAAACTATTTAAAATAACGATATTAAACCTAAACTAAATATTTACGCTAAAAATGTATAAAATCTTGGGGAAGGTCAAAAATCACATGTCTACAACCCATATTCCCCTTGGTGATTACGGGAGAGGATTCGCGATCGCGAAGCACATGACACCAGATATCAGAAACAACCAAAACCAGCAATTCTCCTAAGTTCGAAATGGTCTGTAGCCTATCTGAAACTCACCCGAGCCCTCCGGGCTCCAAATCAAATATGCACACAAGTGTAATAACATCATATGAACTTTCTCGTGCGATCAAAATACCAAATTAACATCTAGAATCATGAATCAGACGATTAAACGCATCAAAATCCCAATGAATTCCAAGAACTTCTAGAATTGCAACCGAGCGTCCGAACCACATCAAATAAACTCTAAATGACACCAAACTTTGCAAGCAAGTTTCAAATGATGAAACATACCTATTCCAAGTCCTGAAACCAAAACACAAATCCGATAGCCTTTAAGTCAAACCATGGTCAAACTTAGGAAAATTCTAAACCTTTAAATTGCCAATTTCCACCAAATGGTGCCGAAACCTTCTAGCAACATCCAAATACAAATTCAGGTGCCCAAGTCCAAATTTACCATGCAGACCTACCGAAACCATCAAATCTCCGATCCGAAATCAAATACTTAAAAAGTCAAACTTGGTCAATCCTTTCAACTTCGAGCTTCTCAAATGAGAGTCATCCCTTAAAATTATTTCCGAACCACTCAAAATCCAGAGCCGATGAAGCACGCAAGTCATCACACACTATGTGAAGCTACTCATGACCTCAAATTTCCGAATCGGGCGCAATTTCTCAAAACAACCAGTCAGGTCATTACACAATTTCTTTAAGGTACATTAATAATAGAGAAAACAGAGAATAAAAAGTCGTTTAGTTATTTTTGCCTTCCATGGCATGACTTACAAATTTTTGTAGCCAAAAATTAAAAATTGTTAACCTCATAAATATTAAAAAATATGTTATCGCTAGAAGATTCTTTAATTTCATTCTTGCAAAAAAAATTTATCCTGAAAATTGATACAACAAAAGCTATTAGCATAGTGCAAGTGGACTATGCTTCACAGGTGTCTTCACAGGTGTTTTCTATCAAGAGTGTTGGGATATAATAGGGGAGGATATCTTCAATATGCTTCAGGTTTTCTACAGTGGAGCTTTGTTTGCCAAAGTCAATTACTCACACTAATGTGTTGCTGCCTAAGAAGCCATTGGTTCAAATATTCTCATATTTGAGGCCTATAAGCCTTAGCAACTTTATAAACAAGGTAATCTCAAGGGTGATGCATGATAGATTGGAAAAGATATTACCATCACTGATATCTTCCAATCAATCCATATTTGTTAAAGGGCGAAGTATCTTTGAGAATATCTTACTCACATGAGATTGTCACTAACATAAGGTTAAGGGGAAAACCTACTAATATGGTTATAAAGTTGGACACGGAAAATGCATGTGATAGGGTTTCCTGGAGGTATCTATTACATGTGTTGAGAAAGATGGGATTTTCAGAGATTTTCATAAACAAGATATGGAATATGCTTTCAAACAACTCGTACTCAATACTAGTAAATGGCCAAGCTTCAGGACTCTTTAGATCTATGAGAGGAGTTAATCAAGGTGATCCCTTATCCCCATCACTCTTTATTTTATCAGCTGAAGTGTTATCAAGATCTTTGAACAAGTTCTTTGAAGACAAGGGGTTTAGAGGATATGGGATGCCAAAGTGGACAGATCCTTTAAACCATTTGGCTTATGCAGATGATACAATCATCTTTGCATCTACTGATCCTTATTCATTAGGGAAAGTGATGGAGGTACTAACACTGTATGAGCAGACTTCTGGGTAGTTAATTAATAAGAACAAGAGTTCATACTATATGCATGTTAATGTGGCAGGATCACTCTTTTCATCAGTAGGTGCACTCACTGGATTTTAAAAGGGGGAGTTTCCATTCACTTACTTAGGATGCCCTATCTTCTGCATAAATGGAGGAAATATTATTATAATGATGTCATTAAGAAGGTGAAAGCAAAACTACACTCCTGGAAAGGAAAATTACTATCTTATGGAGGCAAGGCAACTCTCATTACTAGTGTGCTTCAAAGCATGCCTACACATATATTATCAGTATTGGATCCTCCTGATAATGTGTTGGAACATTTGCACAAAACCTTTGCTAGGTTTTTCTGGAGTAACAAAGAGGAGGGAAAGAGTAGACACTGGACAAAATGGCTTAACTTATGCTTACCAAAGGAGGAGGGTGGTCTAGGCTTTAGATCATTGTTTGATGTGTCTAAGGTTCTTTTTGCTAACTATGGTGGAAGTTCAGCACATCGAAGTCCCAATGGTCAAACTTTATGTGGAACAAGTATTATAAGAAGGAATTTCCTACAGTTGTCCAATTTAAAGAAGGCTCACATGTGTGGAGAAAGATATTGGAGGCAAGGGAAGAGGTGGAACATGAGATATTATGGGAGATGAATAGAGGTTCTACCAATGTATGGCATGAAAATTGAACTGGTTTAGGAGCATTGTATCATGTAATACCGCCAGAATTTCCCATTGATGAAGAACTGCAGGAAGTGGCTGAGTTGAGGGTGCAAGACAGTTGGAATGATCAGTTGCTAGAGCAGTATTTCCCGGATGATATTGCAGATCATTTAAGGTAAGAGGAACATTTTGATAGCAGTGATGAGTACTAGGACACTCCCAAGTAGATGCTAACAACTTCAGGCAGATTTACAGTGGGTAGTGCATGGCAGATTCTAAGGCATATGGCTCTAACAAATGCAGAATACAAGATGTTGTGGATCAAGGGTCTATCCTTCAAAATCTCTTTCTTTCTATGGAGATTGTGGAAGGGCAAGATTCCTACAGATGATATATGGAGGAGAAGTGGATATATGGTAGTATCTAAGTTTTGGTGCTGCTTATCACCAAAAGAAGATTCCTTCCAACATTTATTCCTTACAAGTGATACAACAACCAAAGTGTGGAAAATGTTCCTTCAGGCAGCAGGTATAATCGTCAATATGGTGCAGGTGCATCAAGAGATAAGAGCATGCTGGAATACTCAGTGTTGTCCCAATCTTAAGCCATTGATTTAGGCAATACCAGCAGTGGTGACATGGGAGATTTGGAAGAGAAGAAACACAATGAAGCATGGAGGATCAATGTCTTGTAATAGGGTGATTCATGAGGTAAATAAGACTCTACCCTATCTAGAAAAGGTGAGGTATCTGTGGATGCCGAATATCCCTGTATTGTGGCCGGATATGGTTAAGTATTTTGAAGGTTATAAACCTTATGTAGTAACTAAGAGAGTAACTTGGCAATTTCCATATGAGGGCTGGTTTAAGTGTAACACAGATGAGGCTTGTAGAGGCAATCCTGGACCTAGTTTCTATGGCTTTTGTGTGCGTAATAGTAGTGGAGATCTGGTATATGCTGAAGCAAAGGAGATAGGTGAGACAACCAATATTGTGGTTGAGGCAAAAGCTATTATTGAAGGATTAGCATACTGTGTGGAGAAGCAGCTTCATCCTCTCATTATTGAGACTGACTCGTTGGTAATGAAGAGGATCATTGAAGGGGATTGGGATCCACCATGGTGCATTGGGATAGACTTGAAGAGGATAAAGGGGATGAAAGATCAATTCAATGTGATTTTTCAACATGTGCTCAGAGAAGGAAATGCAGTAGCAGATCTGTTTGTCATGAGCAGTTCTTCAATTCTAATAAGGTACAATGTCATTTAACTCATTCTCTGAAATGCCAAGTGCAAGGAGGAGATTAATCAGTGTAGACAAAGCTCAAATCCCTAATCTTAGGGTTATGACAGCAAAAAGAAAAGCACCAGACTGATGATCATATATATGGATGATATGCCTGATCTTGCCTCACTCTTCATTGGTTTTCTGTTCTGTGTGTTGGTAGATGATTTCCCAGTGGTATTATCATGTCATCATGCTCAGCCTGGGAATTGTTTGACAACATACAGAGTTCATAAGGCAAGTAGGCATTATGCAGGATCCACAACAAGCTTGCAAGGTGATACATACTGTCATGGTGTGTGTTTTATATACTGGATTCATGATGCACAAGTAATTAGACAGTGTGTTCTTGAACTGGACATAGTCTTCTGCCTAGATAATTCTCATAACCAGCTGCTGCTTCATCTATCATTAGATCGTGTATTGCTTGAGCATTATCCAGTCGTATTAGTGTGTTATTGCACTCAATATGGAGATGTGAGGGTAATACTTGATATCTATTTGCTAAGCAATCAGTTATGGTCCAAAACTATACAGGAACATCTTTGGCAATGTCCAGTTAATCTACCATCTAATGCTGCTGGAGATCACAATTTTTGAAAATGGAGATCAAGTCTTAAGAGATCAAGCTGGAGCAACACACATGTATATCAGTTCTGGATAGCTTCAAATCAGTGGAGTAAGTGTTTGGAATCCACATTAGCCTTGTTCATTAGATGTTTGTTTAATGAAACGCATACCCTGGCGCATGGTGAGAACTTTAGAGGTGCTACTTGGTGTTTGCACTTGGCTATTGGATTCAATTACACCACTTGGAGTTGGAAGCATTCATCCTTATTCTGTGTAATAGCTAGCTCATTAGTATTAGATTTTCTATTCGTAGTACTAGCTAGTAGTATTTTGCATTTTTATATTGGTTTGGACATCTTGTAAGCTTTGGATCCAAGTTTTGGGATATTTATATATATTAGCCACTAGGCAGCCTGCCTAGTGGTATATTTGCTTAAAAAAAACAAAAGCTATTAGCAAACCTAATGTAACAGTCTATACATAAATACATGCGGTTGAAAAATACAAGTATGATTTAGTACATTCGTTAAATGTTGAAACATGAGTCCAATAGAAGAAATTTAATAGATCCCGATATACTAATAGAAGAATGACATTGTATAACACATACTTGAGTGAATTTATTGATTAGTTTTGTGGCTTTTGTTCATATCTATCAAAGACAATGCAATCGACTCCTATACAAATTGAGACTCATGCAGCAAAAGGTTTCCTTTGTCTATTTAGTATTTATTCATTAAAAGTGAACTACACTAAGCTAACCTTATGAATTTTTCAAAGCCACAATGTTGCAGAGAAGAGTCCAAATTGCAGGATCTTACTCTTCTCGTCTCTCGCTAAGAATGCCAACATAATTCAAGTTCTTGTTGCAACTTACTTTAATTTAGTCCATCACTTGGCTTGTTGATGTCTTGCATATTTATGAACCAAGTCAAAATTGTGCTGTCTTGCATATTTATGAACCAAGTCAAAATTGTGTTTACTTCTCAGTAATTTCAGCATAAACCGTTGTTCTCCGACAAGGTTGGAGTAAGTCACCCTTCATGTCGAATCTATATTCAAGATATTTTTTGTGGCCATTCGAATATACGCTTTCAAGTATGGCAGTTGATACTCGTGTTTATTCTTATTGAATTTGCAGAGAGTTTGGGAAGCCACCGATTCTCCAGAAAAAGATAAATGATATGTCTTATATTAAGGTGGAGAATCCTGGACTTTTTCTTACGTGATGAGTAGGTACCTGCTCCAAATATAATTCTTATTTCGTTTGTAATTCTACTTTCTTTCACAGTTAAATTTTTATTCTATTGCAACTCTTAGTCTTAACATGTAGTATTCCAGTTATGTCATTTTCTTATGACTTCTTTTGAAAATTAATATAAATAATTAAGGGTATAAAAGTCAATCAGTATTTTAGGGATATTTTAGTCGTTCAACATTTAGCGTTTTATATTCGTGCTTTTATGCAATGTTATACGATTGCAGGAATTCAAAGCGAATTCGAGGATCGCAACACTGCTTCAGGATTTACTCGAGAAGAAGAAGAAGACGAAGAGAGATAATGATGAAGAGAAGAGAGAATTTAGGGAGAAGTTTATGTATTCATTGATGATCTGAAAATGTAGCTTACAACTCTTTTATGTACTGATTACATGTATTCAAAATGGTAAAGCTAAATTCCCTTCTAACAGAACTTCTAATAGAATTCGGTTATGCTAACTACCACAACTAATTGTAACTAAATTTCCCTCCCAATAACTAACTTTTGACTTCACTATTGATTCTTCTGCATTTGAGTTTGCCTTTATAATCGTGTGTCAGTACTCCCCCAATCGAAAATCCTTTGACCACAAGGATCAAAAGAAGAAAACCTCATTTGTAGGACAGTAACAAACTCCCAAGTAGCAGCATCAACAGGGAGCCCTTTCCATTTAACTAAGGCTTGTGCAATAGCTTTGTTTCCCTTCTTCACCATCCCCCTTTATAAGATTAATTCAGGATCAGGACAATAAGCGCTCGCCAAATCAATAACCGGGGGATAAGAAATCTGAGATGGAACTTCATAGTATTTTATCAACAGTGAAACATGCACTGTGGGGTGAATCTTAACTCTAGCAGGAAGTAATAAAGTGTAGGCAACTGAACCCATTCGTTTAAGAATCTGAAAAGGGCCATAGTATTTAGAAGCTAATTTGTGGGATGAATGGTTGGATATAGCCACTTTCTTATAGGGGTGGACTTTTAGATAGACCCAATCACCAACATTAAATTGTCGATCACTTTTGTGGGAATCTGCTTGTTGCTTCATTCTATGTTGCAGATGCAGTTTTAGTTCCCTGTTGATCAAGGTGTTATCAACTTCAGTTGCAGCTGACTCCTCTGGCAAGTAGGGTAAATGTAAGGGAGGTGGTCCACCATATAATGCTTCATTGGGGGTGGTCTGTATGGCTGAGTGAAGTGAAGTGTTATACCAGTACTCAGCCATAGGCAAATAAGAGTATCAGTTAGCAGCATCTTCATTATTGTAGCAGCATAAGTAGGTTTCCAAACTTATGTTCAATACCTCAGTCTCTCCATCAGATTGAGGATGGTATGCAGAAGAGGTATTCAATTGTACTCTTTGTAGTGAGAATAGCTCTTGCCAGCAATTACTGAGAAAGACAGCATCTCGATCACTAGTAATGGTATCATGTAGACCATATAACCTCACCATAGTGTTTAAGAACACTTGAGCGACTGAATGAGCAGTATAAGGGTGCTTCAGTGGAATGAAATGGCCATATTTGCTGAGCCTGTCCACCACTACTAGTATAACCTCATAGCCATTTGACTTAGGAAGGCCATCAATGAAATCCATACTAATTTGAGACCACACTACATCTGGAATAGGTAATGGTTGTAACAAACCAGGATAAGCAGCCAAGTCAAATTTGTTCTTTTGGCAGACATCACATTTCTGCACAAAGTCTTTTACCTCCTTCCTCATGTTCTTCTAATAGAACAGTGCGAGTAGTCTCCTTAGGGTAGCTTCAACGCCTAAATTCTCACCTTGAGGAGTTACATGCCACAAGGTTATAATTGCTCTTCTCAATTCTAGCACCTTGCCTATCACCAATCTGCTCTTCCTTCTTAGCTGCCTTTGAAACCATGTGAACTGCTTGTGAGTATGTGAATCAGCTTGGAGTTCTTCAATGAGTTTCTTCAGCTCCCGATCAGAGTCCCAACTGTTAACTATAGCCTGGAAAAGATCAGTATTAGCAGATGAAACCATTAGTGCCAATAATTCAGCTCCAGCTACTCTAGAGAGAGCATCAGCTAGCTTGTTCTCCACTCCCTTCTTGTACTCTATTGAGTAATCAAATGACATTAGTTTGGTTAGCCACAGTAGTTGGGAATTAGTGTGTAGAGTCTGCTCCATAAGATACTTCAAGGCCTTTTGATCAGTTCTGATGATGAATTTCTATCCCAACAAATACTGTGAGCATTTAGTTACTGCATATACCATGGCCAACAACTCTCTATCATAGACAGAAAGAGGTGCATGCTTTGGTGATAAAACTTTTGTCACGACCCGAATTTCCCATCATCGGGATCGTGATGGTGCCTAGCTCTAAGAATGCTATGCAAGCCAACAGATACAGTCCTAATGGATTAATCATTAACCAAACTAGTAATTAACAATAATCTAAATTAAACAAATATAAAATGCGGAAATTTTATAACAGTTTAAAACACTACTACACGGCTACCCAAAAGATCTAGTGTCACAATCCACGAATTTCTAAGAATTTTCTACAAATACTGGTTTAAAAAATACATATGTTCTCGAAATGAAAGAGACAGGAAAACTAAGATAGAGTAAAGTGGACTCCAGGGTCTGCGAACGCCAGCAAATCTACCCTGGGTTTCCTGATGGATTGAAGGCAGCAACCCAACTCTAATCACAAGGTCCGACACCGAAATCTGCACAGAAAGTGCAGAGTGCAGTATCAGTACAACCGACCCCATGTATTGGTAAGTGCGGAGCCTAATCTCGTCGAAGTAGTGACGAGACTATGACACGACAACAATATAAACTTGTGCAGTTAAATCATATACAAGAAAATAATAATAACAGAAATTTAACAAAATAATAACGGGAAGGGGAAACATGCTGAGGGGAATATCAAATTCTGATAATAATACAGTAAAGAAACAAAGTAAATATCATGCTTTGAACCAACAAAAATAATAACATAGCAACATGTGCACGGCATCTACCTTCGTGCTTTTACTCTCGTCCTTACCATAAGAAACAACACGACATCACCCTTCGTGCATTAACTCTCTCATAATCATGGCACAGAATAACCTTTCGTGCATTAACACTCACAGAATATGACACGGCATCACCCTTCGTGCATTAACACTCACTCTTAACATCGTGCAAGGCATCACCCTTCATGCTTTACACTCTTCCTCACCCAAACAATAGAAACAATAACAATCCGGCAAGGGAATCAGCAATAACCAACCTTGTTTCAACATTAACATCACAATATAAATCCCAACTTGAGTCAATACTAAACCAATATCCACAACAGGGAAAAACGTAATAAAACTTATTTAACATGAAGAATTAACAAGTTAAAGCATGAATAGTATGTATAAAGGAATACCATAGTCACAAGTATAAGACTAACTCGCATGCTATGACCTAACAACAACGTATAGGTACTCGTCATCTCACCTATACGTTGTACTAACCAACTAAACACGTAGCAAATAAGGTAACAACACCTAATCTCTCAAGATAAGGTTAGCCACGACACTTACCTCGATTCCACGGCCAAACTCAAGCCTCAAATATCGCTTTTCCTTTAGATTCCACCTCCAATCCACTTGTATCTAGCCACAATTAATTCAATATCAACAATTATTGCTATGGGAATCAACTACAATGCACAAATTTAGTTTTCCCAAATTTTTTCCCAAAAAGTCAAAAACCGACCCCCGGCCCGCTTGGTCAAAACTCGAGGTTTGAACCAAAACCCATTCTTCCACGAGCCCAAATATGCAATTAGTTTTGGAATCTGATCCAAAATCAAGGTCTAAATCTCCAAATTTGTAAAATCCCCAATTCTCCTAAAATCCCTAATTTCTACCCTTAAATAACAAGATTTAGGCCTAGAAGTCTAATGGGTATTGATGGAAATTGAAAGGAATGAGTTTTTGAACACGAACCCATGATTTGGTGTTGAATCTCCACTTCAAAAATCGCCCAAGGTCGAGTTCTATGGAAGAAAATATGAAATTTTGGTTTAATTCCGTGCTGGTTTTATTTTTAAATTCGTTGGACAGACCTTCATCGCGTTCGTGGGAGGTCTATCGCATTCGCAAAACTGTGGTCCTAGTGACGTTCGCGTTTTCGGGACACCCTACGCGTTCGCGAAGGTATTTCCCCCCCGACCTTTGCGTTCGCGAGCCACTTGCCGCATTCACATAGAGTATCATTCCCCTCCCTCAGTTCCCATTCTTCGCGTTCGTGATAGTCAGGTCGAGTTCGCGAAGGGTAATACCCCTAACGCTTCGCGTTCACGGCTAGTGCTTCGCTTTCGCGTAGAAGGATTGCTCCATCATATAAATTTACTCTTCTCGATCGCGGGAGTTTCTTCGCGATCGCGAAGTACAAAATACCTTTGCACCTGCAACAGCAAAACAACAGAAATTTCTAAGTCCAAAACATCCCGAAACTCACCCGAGCACTCGAGGCTCCAAACCAGACATGCACACAAGTCTAAAAACATCGTACGGACTTGCTCGTGCTATCAAATCGCAAAAATAACACCTAAAACTATGGATTTAGCATCAAAATCAATAGAATTCTCAAGAACACTTAAAGTTTCTATTTTCACAACTGAGGATCCGAATCATGTCATATAAACTCGATTTCTCACCAAATTTCACAGACATGACCTAAATAATATATTAAACCTATACCGTGCTCCCAAACCAAAATACGGGCTCAATACCAACATGATCAAACATTATTCAATTTCTAAAAACCATTATATTTTTAGTTTAACAATTTTCTTCAAAAATTTATTTCTTGGGCTAGGGACCTCAAAATTCGGTTCCGGGCATACGCCCAAGTCCCATATTTTTCTATGGATCCTCCGGGACCGTCAAAGCACGGGTCCGGGTCTATTTTCTCAAAATGTTGACCGAAGTCAACTTAAATTAATTTTTAAAGCCAAAACTTAGCATTTTCTCAAATTTTCACATAAAGCCTTTCCAGAAGCGCGCCCGGACTACGTACGCAAATCAAGGAGAAAGAAAATGAGGTCTTGAAAGCCTCGGAATCCCGAATTGGGTTCTAAAATATGAGATGCCATTTTGGGTCATCACATTCTCCACTTATAATACAACCGTTCGTCCTCGAACGGACATAGAAAAGTACATGAGCTAGAGAAGAGATGGGGATATCTGCTCCACATATCATACTCGGACTCCCAAGTAGTTGCCTCAACAGGCTGACCTCTCCACTGCACACCTACCGAAGGATAACTCTTCGATATCAACTGATGAACCTGCCTGTCTAAAATGGCTACCGGCTCCTCCTCGTAGGTCAAATCCGTGTCCAGCTGAACAGTGCTGAAATCTAATATGTGGGATGGATCGCCGTGATACTTCTGAAGCATGGACACATGAAACACTGGATGTACAACTGATAAACCTGGCGTCAACGCAAGTGTGTAAGCTACCTCTCCCACTTGATCAAGAATCTCAAAAGGCCCGATGAACCTAGGGCTTAACTTGCCCTTCTTCCCAAATCTCATCACGCCCTTCATTAGAGACACCTGAAGCAACACTCGCTCTCCGACCATGAATGCCACATCACGAACCTTACGGCCGGCATAACTCTTTTGCCTGGATTGAGTTGTACGGAGTCTATCCTGAATGATCTTAACCTTATCCAAAGCATCCTGTACCAAATTTGTACCCAATAACTGAGCCTCTCCCGGCTCAAACCATCCAACTGGTAACCGATACTGCCTACCATATAGAGCCTCATAAGGAGCCATCTAGATGCCCGACTGATAGTTGTTATTGTAGGCAAACTCCGCTAACGGCTAGAATTGATCCCTAGAACCTCCAAAATCAATAGCACAGGCGCGAAACATATCCTTCAAAATCTAAATAGTACGGTCAGACTATCCGTCCATCTGAGGATGAAATGTTGTGCTCAACTCGACCCGCGTACCCAACTCACGCTGAACTACTCTCCAGAAATGCGAGGTAAACTGCGTACCTCGATCAGAAATGATAGACTCGTGCACACCATGGAGACGAACAATCTCACAGATATAAATCTCTGCCAACAACTCTGAAGAATAGGAAACTGCCACAAGAATGAAATGCGCTGACTTAGTCAGCCTATCCACAGTAACCCACACTGCGTCGAAATTCCTCTGAGTCCATGGGAGTCCAACAACAAAATCCATAGTGATATGCTCCCACTTCCACTCAGGAATCTCAATCTTCTGGAGCAAACCACCAAGTCTCTGATGCTCGTACTTTACCTGCTGACAATTCAAACACCAAGCTACATATGCAACAATATCCTTCTTCATCCTCCTCCACCAATAATGCTGCCGCAAATCCTGATACATCTTAGCGGCGCCCGGATGAATAGAATACCGGGAACTATGGGCCTCCTCTAGAATCAACTCACGAAGTCTATCCACATTAGGCACACAAACTCGACCCTGCATCCTCAACACTCCGTCATCTCCAACTGTAACTTGCTTGGCACCTCCGTGTTGCACTGTGTCTCCTAAGGACAAGCAAATGAGGGTCATCATACTACCGATCTCTAACTCAAATAAGGAAAATCGAGCGACTGTACAAGCTAGAACATGAATGGGCTCAGAAACATCCAACCTCACGAACTGATTGGACAAAGCTTGACATCTGATGCAAGCAGTCTCTTATCGACTGGAATATATGCAAGGCTGTCCATACTAGCTGACTTCCTACTCAAAGCATCGGCCACTACGTTGGCCTTCCCAGGATGATACAAGATGGTGATATCATTGTCTTTCAATAGCTCGAACCACCTCCTTTGCCTCAAATTGAGCTCCTTTTGCTTGAACAAATATTGCAAACTCTTATGATCCGTGAACACCTCAAACGACACGCCATATAAATAATGCCTCCAAATCTTCAGTGCGTGAACAATGGCTGCTAGCTCCAAGTCATGAACTGGATAATTCTTCTCGTGAATCTTCAACTGTTGCGAAGCATATGCAATAACCTTGCCATTCTACATCAATACCGCACCAAGTCCAATACGAGATGCATCACAATATACTGTATATGGCCTTGAACTTGTGTGCAATACCAATACCAGTGATGTAGTCAAAGCTGTCTTGAGCTTCTGAAAGCTCACCTCACACTCATCCGACCATCTGAATGGGGCACCCTTCTGGATCAAACTGGTCATCGGGGCTGCTATAGATGAAAACCCCTCCATGAACCGACAGTAATAACCTGCCAAACCCAAAAAACTCCGGATCTCTATAGTTGATGTAGGCCTAGGCCAGTCCTTGACTGCCTCGATCTTATTAGGATCTACATGAATACCCTAAGCTGATACAATGTGACCCAAGAAAGAAACTGACTCAACCAAAACTCATATTTCGAAAACTTAGCATATAACTGACTCTCTCTTAGAGTCTGGAGAATGACTCGAAGATGTTGCTCATGCTTCTCTCGGCTGCAGGAGTAGATCAAGATATCATCAATGAGAACAATCACAAAGGAATCCAAATAGGGTTTGAACACTCGGTTCATCAAATCCATGAATGCTGCTGGGGTATTTGTCAATCCAAATGACATCACTAAGAACTCATAATGACCATATCGAGTCCGAAAATTGGTCTTAGGGACATAGGATGCCCTAATCCTCAATTGATGGTAGCCAGATCTCAAATAATCTTCGAAAATACTTTGCACCCTAAAGTTGATCAAATAAATCATCGATCCTCGGCAATGGATACTTGTTCTTGACAGTGACTTTGTTCAGCTACCGATAATCTATGCACATCCTCATTGATCCATCCTTTTTCTTTACAAACAACACTGGCACACCCCAAGGCGAGACACTGGGCCTAATGAAGCCCTTATCAAGCAAAGCTTGCAATTGCTCCTTCAATTCTTTCAACTCTGGAGGGGCCCCACGATATGGTGGAATAGAAATAGGCTGAGTTCCTGGAGTCAAATCAATGCAAAAGTCAATATCCCCGTCGGGTGGCATCCCCGACAAGTCTGCAGGAAATACCTCTGGAAACTCATGAACAACTGGTACAAAATCCATGGAAGGAATCTCCGCACTCGAATCACGAACATAAGCCAAATAAGCTAAACACCCCTTCTCGACCATACGACGAGCCTTCATATAAGAAATAACCCTGCTGGTAGAATGACCAGGAGTCCCTATCCACTCCAATCTAGGTAACCTTAGCAAGGCTAATGTCACGATCTTGGCGTGACAGTCCAATATGACATGATAAGGTGACAGCCAATCCATCCCCAAAATGACATCAAAATCGACCATATCAAGAAGTAGGAGATCTACACGGGTCTCAAGACCCCCAATAATAACCACACACGAGTGATAAACACGATCTACAAAAATAGACCCACCGGTGTGGCACATATATAGGAGAACTAAAAGAATCATGAGGCACAACCAAATACGTAGCAAAATAAGATGACACATAGGAGTATGTAGACCTTGGATCAAATAGAACTGAAGCATCTCTACTGCAAACTGGAACTGTATCTATGATAACGGCATCGGATGCCTCAACCTCAGGCCTGGCTAGGAAAGCATAACATTGGGGATGTGCCTCACCACTCTAAACTATATATCTGGGACGGCCTCCTACTGGCTGGCCTCCACCTCTAGCTGCCTGACCTCCACCTCTAGCTACCTGACCCCTACCTCTGGCTGGTTGAGCGAGCAGTAGAACACCCTGTACCGGAACTATGGCACGAGAACCCTGATGCTGAGAACTGCTTGATGCTCGAGGGCAAAATCTAGCAATGTGCCTCGGATCACCACAAGTATAACAAGACCTCGGCTGCTGAGACTAATGACCCTAAAACTGACCTTGACGGCCCAAGTAACCACTCTGAAAACTCTAGAGCGGAGGTGCAGTGATAGGAGTTGGTGATGCAATATAGGGTAGCTGATCAGAATAATGCATATGAGGGCCACAACCACCTGGAGCACCGTGAGAAGCCTGAAGTGCTGAATGAAACAACCTGGGAGGATGGCCCCTACCAAAAGAATCCCTGCCTCTAGATGAGGCACCACTGAACCTACCAGAATGACGAGGCAACTTGTCAGACCCCTGACCACTCTCCTGAGCTAGAACTACCTCAACTCGCCTGGCCACATTGGTAGCATCCTGAAAAGAAATCTCGCTCCCTATCTCCTTAGCCATAGGCAATCTGATAGGATGAGCAAGTCCCTCAATAAAGCTCCTCACCCTCTCTCTCTCAGTGGGAAGTATAAGAAGAGCATGATAGGCCAAATCAATAAATCTGGTCTCGTACTGAGTGACAGTCATAGAACCTTGCTGAAGATGCTCGAACCGCCTGCGATAGTCCTCTCTCTAAGTGATAGGAAGAAACTTCTCCAGAAATAGCTGAGAGAACTGATCCCAAGTCAAAGTAGGTGACCCAGCTGGTCTAGCTAAACAAAAATCCCTCCACCATTTCTTGGCGGAACCTAACAAACGAAAAGCAGCAAGGTCGACCCTATTGGTATCCATTACCCCCATGTTCTGCAACACCTAGTAACAACTATCTAGATAGTCTTGGAGATCCTCTGAATATGTACCGCCATAAGTAGTGGTGAAAAGCTTGATAAACCTACCCAATCTCCACATGGCCTCAAAAGACATAGCTGATCCATCGTCGGTCTGTGCTACCACACCCGGCGGAACTACCACGACTGGACGAGCTACTCCCACTAGCTGAGCTACTAGAATTTGAAACTGAGGAGCCATCTGCTCTAGAGTGTGAGAACTAGGAGTATGGGCTCCTCCCCCAGCCTAAGAGACGGTTGGTGCTACAGGAAATCTGCTGGTCTGAGCTACACTTTCCATCAGGCCCACTAGACGGATCATAGCATCCTGAAGCACTAGGGTGGCTATGAACCCCTCCGGGACCTGAGCTGGTCCTGCTGGAACTGTTTGGGTTGGAACCTCCTCCTCAAACTCTACCTGAGGCTCCGTCGCTAGTGCTGCTGCTTGAGCTCTAGGCTGAGTCCTGCCCCTGCCTCGGCCCCTAGCATGGCCTCGGCTTTGTCCTCTACCCCTTGTAGGAGCTTCCACTGGGGGCTCCAGCTGCTGATCAGCTGATGAAGCGGTACGTGTTCTCTCCATCTGCGAAAGAACATAGTAGAAGTTCAATTAGCATTGAGAAGTCAAATCGCACGACATAGAAGAATCGATGTGAAGTTGTTCCTAAACTCTATAGCCTCTAGGAGATAAGTACAGGCGTCTCCGTACCGATCCCTCATACTCTACCTAGCTTGTTCATGAATTGTGATACCTAGGCAACGTAGTGCTCTAATACCAACTTGTCACGACCCGGATTTCCCACCCTCGGGATCGTGATGGTGCCCTACTCTTAGAATGCTAGGCAGGCCAATAGCTAATGCATTAATCATTAACCAAAATAATAACAATAATCTAAACTAAACAAATATGAAGTGCGGAAATTTTATAACAGTTTAAAACACTACTACACGGCTACCCAAAAGATCTGGTGTCACAATCCACGAACTTCTAAGAATTTTCTACAAATACTGGTTTGAAAGAAATACATCTGTTCTCGAAATGAAAAGAGACAGGAAAACTAAGATAGAGGAAAGGGGACTCCAGGGTCTGCGAAAGCCGGCAGATCTACCTTGGGTCTCCTGATGGACTGAAGGTAGCAAACCAACTCTAATCATGAGGTCCGGCACCAAAATCTGCACAGAGAGTACAGAGTGAAGTATCAGTACAATCGGCCCCATGTACTGGTAAGTGCCGAGTCTAACGTCGGCGAAGTAGTGACGGGGCTAGGACACGACAATAATATAAACATGTGCAGTTAAATCATATACGAGAAAATAATAATAACAAATTTAACAAAATAATAATGGGAAGGGGAAACATGCTGAGGGGAATAGCAAATTCTGATAATAATACGGTAAAGAAACAAAGTAAATATCATGCTTTGAACCAACAAAAATAATAACATAGCAACATGTGCACGGCATCACCCTTCGTGCTTTTACTCTCGTCCTTACCTTAAGAAACAACAGAAACGGCACGACATCACCCTTCGTGCATTAACTCTATCATAATCATGGCACGATATCACCCTTAGTGCATTAACACTCACAGAATATGACACGGCATCACCCTTCGTGCAATAACACTCACTCATAATATTGTGCACGGCATCACCCTTCGTGCTTTACACTCTTCCTCACCCAAACAATAGAAACAATAACAACCCGACAAGGGAATCAGCAATAACCAACCTCATTTTAACATTAACTTCACAATATAAATCCCAACTTGAGTCATACTCAACCAATATCCACAACATGGAAAAACATAATAAAACTTGTTTAACATGGAGAATTAAAAAGTTAAAGCATGAATAGTACAATCACAAGTATAAGACTCACTCGTATTCTATGACCCAAAAACAACATATAGATACTCGTCAGCTCACCTATACATCGTACTCAACAACTAAACACATAGTAAATAAGGCAACAACACCTAATCCCTCAAGCTAAGGTTAGCCACGACACTTACCTTGATTTCACGACCAAATTCAAGCCTCAAATACCGCTTTTCCATTAGATTTCACCTCCAATCCACTCGTATCTAGCCACAATTAATTCAATATCAACAATTATTGCTAAGTGAATCAACTACAATGCACAAATTTAATTTTCCCAAACTTTCCCCCAAAAAGTCAAAACCGACCTCGAGTCCGCTTGGTCAAAACTCGAGGTTCGAACCAAAACCCATTCACCATTCACCCACGAGCCCAAATATGTAATTAGTTTTGGAATCCGACCCAAAATCGAGGTCTAAATCCCCAATTCTCCTGAAATCCCTAATTTCTACCCTTAAAGAACAACATTTAGGCCTAGAAGTCTAATGAGTGTTGATGGAAATTGAAAGGAATGAGTTTTTGAACACGAATCTATGATTTGGTGTTGAATCTTCACTTCAAAAATCGCCCATGGTCGAGTTCTATGGAATAAAATATAAAATTTTGGTCTAATCCCGTGCTGGTTCTGTTTTTAAATTCACTGGACAGACCTTCATCGCGTTCACGGGAGGTTTGTCGCGTTTGCAAAACTGTGGTCCTAGTGACCTTCGCGTTCACGAGACACCCTATGCGTTCGCGAGACACCCTATGCCGCGTTCGGGTAGAGTATCATTCCCCTCCCCCAGTTCCCATTCTTCGTGTTCGCGATAGTCAGGTCGCGTTCGCGAAGGGTAATGCCCCCAACACTTCGCGTTCGCCGCCAGTGCCTCGCGTTCGCGTAGAAGGATTGCTCCCTCAGAAAAATTTACTCTTCGCGATCGGGGGAGTTGTTTCGCGATCGCGAAGCACAGAATACCTGTGCACCTGCAACAACAAAACAACAGAAATTTCTAAGTCCAAAATATCCTGAAACCTATCCAAAACTCACTCGAGACCTTGGAGCTCCAAACCAAACATGCACACAAGTCTAAATACATCGTACGAACTTGCTCGTGCGATCAAATCGCTAAAATAACACCTAAAACTACGGATTTAGCATCAAAATCAATGAAATTCTCAAAAACACGTAAGTTTCTATTTTCACAACCGAGGGTCCGAATCACATCATATAAACTCTGTTTCTCATCAAATTTTACAGACATGACCTAAATACCATATTAAACCTGGGCTCCGGAACCAAAATATGTGCCCGATACCAACAAGATCAAACATTATTCAATTTCTAAAATCTATTATATTTTCAGTTTAACAATTTTCTTCAAAAATTCATTTCTGGGGCTAGTGACCTCGGAATTCGGTTCTGGGCATATGTCCAAGTCCCATATTTTTCTACAGACCCTCCGAGACTGTCAAAATATGGGTCCGGATCCATTTACTTAAAATATTGACCGAAGTCAACTTAAATCAATTTTTAAAGTCAAAACATAGCATTTTCTCAAATTTTCACATAAAGGTTTTCCGAAAGCGCGCCCGGACTGCACATGCAAGTCGAGGAGAAATAAAATGAGGTCTTAAAGGCCTCGAAATCCCTAATTGGATTCTAAAATATGAGATGACCTTTTGGGTCATCACTACTTTTCTAATAAAAGCTATTGAGTGCCCCTCCTGCATAAGTACTACTCCAATGCCATAGCCATTGGCATCAGTTTCTACAATGAAAGTCTAAGTAACATCTTGTAAAGCCAGAACATGAGTTTGAATGAGTGTTTTTTTCAAAGCTGCAAAAGTTGCATCTGCTGCAGTCGGCCATTTGAATCCATCTTTCTTAGTGAGATCAGTTAGGGGTTTGCAAATCACCCCCAAACCTTTAATAAATCTTCTATAATAACCAGCTAGGCCCAGAAATTCCTTAAACTGTTTGAGAGTTGTTGTTGTAGGCCAGTTCTGGACTGTTTTTATCTTTGGAGGATCAGTAGATACTCCTTCAGCTGTGATGAAATATCCTAAATATTCAATCCTCTGAACTCCAAAGAAACATTTGCTCCTTTTTGCAAAGAGATGATGTTTGCTCATTTCCACAAAAACAAACTTCAAATGGGTTAAGTGATCCTCTATAGTGCTGCTGTATATGAGGATGTCAAAAAAAAGACCAACACATATTTCCTGAGAAACTTCTGAAAAATAAAGTTCATCAATCCTTGAAAAGTTGCAGGAGCATTTGACAGACAAAATGGCATTACCAAATACTCAAAATATCCAGAATGAGTTCTGAAGGCAGTTTTAGGCACATGTTGGCCATTTTGAGCTAATGATATCTAGACCTTAGATCTATTTTAGAAAAGACCTTAGAACCTCCAAGTTCATCTAGCAAATCTCCTACAATAGGAATGAAAAACTTGTTCTTTACAGTATGCTTATTCAAATCTCTATAGTCGACACACAACCTTCACGAACCATCCTTCTTACCTACTAGGATCACTGGTGAAGCAAAAGGGCTGCAGTTAGGCTGAATAATGCCTTGGTTCAGCATCTGTTGTACAAGACCTTCAATAATATCCTTCTTAACTGAAGGATACCTATATGACTTTTTATTCACAGGTTCAGTACCATTTTGTAGAACAATCATGTGATCAAAACCCCCCTAGAAGGAGGTAATTCAGCAGGCTCTTCAAATACTCCAGAATAATCAGCTAGTAATTGTACTAGCCTGGCATCTGTCTCAGGTTCCTCCTCAGCCTTAATAGCATGCCACTATTCTTCTGTACTACCCATACGTATCACCTGTATCATGCATAATTGCTACTTTACAGAAATCTTTATATGTATTATGATTTATGAGATGTGGAATGCATATCTTATGAAAATTATTATTATTATTTTTACCAAATACTTACCATAATTATTTAAAGATAATAAAACAAATTGAATAATTTGAACCTTTTGGTCTTTTAAAAATTTGTGAGTGAAGAAATAAAACTATAGCTCCTAGAAAAATATTGATAAATAAAAATATAAACTCTTATATAACTAATATTGAATTACAAATAATAATGTAATATGAAAAAAATATAAGGGTTTATCATTTATTGGAATGAATATAAAAATAAAGAAAAATGATAATGACAACTTCTTTTGAATACTTTTTTTTCGTATCTTACATCCTTATTGTTTTAAATCTCATGCAACTTACGATATTAAAGACGTTATTTTTAGCTAATTTATTTTCTTATATCTTTTTAATTACTTATATGAAAAAGGACAAGTAAGAATTTCGTACATATAAGAATACTTGGTAGATTGAACCATAAATACTTGTTTCATGTGTCTCTTTTTACTATATGGGATTTTATTTTTTAAGATCTTTGAATATGTCAATAATATTGGCCATGCAATTTATCTAGACATGTCACTATTCATACTTCCGCACATTTTTTCAGTGTTTTTTCTTTTCCTCCCCTGTGATATTAAGATATACTCCTAACTCTTGTTAGGCTGGTCTTGATTAATATATTATTTTTTTAATGAAACATACTATTTTTCCATGATTTAAGAAAAGACACTAAAATCTGGAGAAATACATATGTGTCATGCTTATAATTACGGTAAATAATTAGAAGTTCTCTTTCTAACGTAATTCTTCAACCCACACAATTAAATCCCTCATTGTTTTCCGGTAAATGCACTTATTTATGAAGGATATTCCTTGTGTATAGTTTGTTCCGCAAGAATGCTTTCTAATGGGGCAAAATATAATTTGTGACATGTTTGAGGCTAGTAAAATCTAACATTAGAAATTGTTTGAAGGTGCACTTAATTGTGTAATAAATATTTATATTTGGAAGAGCACATACTTCTTTTTTCTTTAAAAAATAAATCCACGAGCTATATATTACATATGGCCAAGCTTTTTGCAAAGTGAAATATACTTTTAAGTACCAATAAAATTCCATCAGAAGATAATTCGTCGGGGATCTCACTCGAAGGTAATTAAATTAAATCTTGCAAAATCAAAATATAAAAAGAACGATTGAATCCAGAAAGAAATCATATCTTCGACTCCCCAACCTTTAAGTACCCGTCAAAATTAAACTCCATAATCTTCAATATAACACAATAAAAGGAAATTCAAAAAAAAAAAATTGGTGCTAACAAAAACACTTGATGAAAGAGATAATCGCCGAACCTCTCAATAATGATGTATGATAAGTTTTTATTTTTCCTAAGAAATTTTTTTTGCTAAAGAGGCATTTGTAGCGACCCATCAATAGTTGCTGCTAAATATTTATTGTAGTGACTTTGTGGCTACTAATTCTCTTGATTAAAATTAAAATTTTAATAAATAAATGTCATATTGCTTAAGAGAATCGTACATTTCTTTATTTCTATCATTTCCCCAAACCCATCTTCCCCATTCTCCTAAAACTCTAGAGCTGTGACAACTCCCCGCTAAAAATCTCATTCTCCCAAATCATTTATCCCATTCTCCCGAAACCCTTATTTCTAGCTTCTAGCCTTTTGTCTCACTCAAATCCCTTTCTCTTTGTCTATATCTCAAAATCGGGTCTGTTGAAGAAAATTTCGAGTTGAAATATGAAAGTAGAAATTAGAAGGAAACTATTTATCTTTGGAGAGGAAAGTAGGTATCTACATAGCGTCAATAAGCGGCCTCGTGCTATTTCCATCATTTCTTCTGAGATTCGTAACTTAGTGAAGGCTTTCTTTTTTCCCTTGCATTTTTACTTTCTGTTTTATTTCTCATTTTTCTTTCTTTGTTATGGATGTGTCAACATTTAATTTTGATTTTTAGAGAGTTTAAAGAAACTGTTTTGCTGAAACTTAATATTTTATAGTTAATATTTTGTGTAGATTTCCTTTTCAATTATGGTAATGTTGTATAATTGAATAGAGAAGTTGGATTTCTTTGAACATTCTTCGAAAGTTCTGCTCGCAAACTTAATGTTTAATTTTTGATTTGGATAAGCAGATTAAATTTGATATAAAATACTGAAATGAATAAGATGATGACATATCTTGTGATGAGTCTGTATATTATTGCCCAATTAGTATAGTTTATGGATGTCCAGAATGTGTTCGAGTTATTGCATGTACAATGTCTCAAGTCTATTTTTGTTGCGGTAATTTTCGTAATGGTTAGAATGCTGATTTTCTCTATCAATCATATACCATGTTGCCCTTTGAAATATATTTTTCTGCTGATTGCATAAACCATTAAGGTTTTTATTAGTTCAATAAGATTGTTTCTTGTTCTCTTCTTTAATATATGATATGGACCTTGGTTTTGCTTCTATTTATTACTGGGTTTCTGTGTTCAGTTATTGGATAATGTTATTATATTGTTTGATCATTTGTACTGTCATGGGCTGCTTTCCAGACACGCCCTATGACCCCTTGGCCGCGTCCCATGGCGGCCTAGCAAGCCTCACAATGCCTAACGCTATGGTCGGCCCCGTGGTCTTGGCTACACCAAGTGACAAGCGCGCAGGTGCCTCTGTCGCCCCACCGATGCCTCTCGCCAGTGCCCAGCGGCTGGCCAATGACAACAGCGCCACGCATAATGACAATACCGCGCGCGCAGATCCTGATGCCTCGCCAGCGCCCAGCTGTAGGCCCATTCCAGCAGCGCCTCGCGCATAGACCTTGATGCCAAGCACTAGCGCCCAGCCTCAGGCAAACACAACAAGTGTCGCGCGCGCCAACAGCACTGCGGGTGCAGACCCTGCCCGCAAGACAAAGTTGCTGCCATAGGACTTGTTTCTACATTGTAATAAACTAAGTCCTTTTCATTGTAATTATAGGCTAGTTTACATCATTTTCATTTAGTGTATTTCTACAGCTTTATTAGGGCGAGTCATGTAACTTTGGTTTATTTTTTTTAAGCATTATTAGGGGGAATCAAGCAATCAAACATTTTTCAAGTAATCAATTTTCTGTACTGGTGTCTCTCTCCCTCGACACCGCATCTTTTGTAATCAGGTTTCATTCATCAATAAAATCATCATCAGCATTCAAAACCCAATTCTCTCTCAGCTTCCGCAATTGCTCATGACATTGGTTTTCCCGCACGACACTGACAATCTAGTCTAGCGTGCGGAGGGGACCTCATTGGCGGACAGCAACCGCATTGACATCAGTTGCTTAGCCTTACGTTGCCCTTCCAAAGAACATCAGGAAGGGGTTGCGTAACAGTTGGTATCAGATCTTAGGCTCCATATCAGACGAGGGAACACATTTGCCATCATCACCATTTCTGACCATGGTGAATCATGGGGAGCGCCTAGCATCCCTAGAAGAGACGGTTGACCGATTACGACCCATCGTAGATATGGTGCCTGATTTAAGCACCAACCTAGTGCTAAGGTTGGACGACCTGGACCGCAGAATACGGTAGGCAGAAAATGACATTGCAAACATCAGTCGTGACCCTGAGGATGACCGGCAAACGGCAGCCATTGAAACTCCCAATATTCATGGCAAATTTGAGGACCTCCAACAGGAGCATGCCGACGATTTATCCCATCGGGAACAAGAGGCAGACAGACTAACTACCATGCAGCAAACCATAAACGACTTGACAGGCCAACTCAATGTTGTCAATGCTGCCATACAAAGACTACTTCGAGGGGGCGACAACCATATCAGGGGTGAAGCAAGCCTCACCCCCATTCTACAAAAACTTAAGGTACCAGAGCCAAAGTCATACGACGGATTCCGGGATGCTAAAGAAGTGTAAAACTTTATCTTCGACATAGAACAAAACTTCGATGTCGTGGGCTATTTAGAAGAATCCAAAAAGATAGCAACTGCTGCCATGTATCTTCAGGGCGATGCCAAACTTTGGTGGTGGGTCAAATACAAAGCCATCAGGGCCGGTGAAGATACTCTCCAGACATGGGATGAATTGAAAGCAGCCATACGCCTGTAGTTCTTCCCCGAAAATGTGGAATACAATGCAAGGAGAAAGCTACGGGAGCTCCACCACACCAGGTTAGTGCGGGAGTATGTGCGTGAATTCTCCAACCTCATGCTAAACATACGCGACATGGGGGACAAAGACAAACTCTTCGCATTCATAGAAGGTTTGAAACCTCATGCCCGTATGGAACTACAGAGACAACGGGTAGACACCCTGCCCAAGACCATTCAAGTTGCAGAATGCCTTGGCGATTATCACTTGGGAACTCAGAACGACAGACCTCGGCTGTCTGTCCGAGGGGGATTCAACGGGAACCATCTCAGCAATGGTGGCCCAAGCAAAAGTGGGGGAGATTGGAGTGCATCAAAAACTAAAACTCCTCCCTCCAACAGCAACAGTGTTGCATCCATCAACAACAATCAGGGAGAAAGCCTCCCTCAGAATGTCGTCATTGTGGCGGGGCACATTGGAACATTGAATGCCCAAACATAAAGATCAATGCTCATCAAACTATCGAGGATGAGTAAGATGCATCAGACATATCAGAAGCAGACCAGGTAGGCGCCTTCAATGCAATTTTTGGCTCCATTCCACATGCCTTAATGGGGACCAGTGCATGTCCTCCTAAGAAAATCTCAGGCCTAATCACCAAGAAAGGGAAGGAAAAGATGGACGAGAGGCCTCCTAAACAAGCGAGGACCCTAATGTTTGTCTAATTGAAAGTGAATGGCAAGCCCATTCATGCATTGATAGACACGGGTGCTACCCACAACTACTTGGCTTCAACTCAGGTAGAGCGCTTGGGTCTAGTTGTGCAAAAGAGTAAAGGCCATGTCAAGGTTATCAACTCGCCACCCCAGACATTGGGTGGAACAGCTACAGATGTCCCAGTGAAACTTGGGCCATACAAATGGAGCATCGACCTGCGCATCGCAATCATAGATGACTTCGACATAATAGTGGGTTTGGAGTTCATGATGAAAACCAACACCATACCGGTACCATATGCCAACATGCTCCTGATGATGGGAGAAAACGGGACCAAGTCCTGCACCATACCATGATTTCCTATAAAGATGGTCGCGGGAAACATCTCGGCCATGCAGTTGGAGAAGGTAGTCAACAGACATGAACCCCTGGTTCCGGCTACCCTTCGCAGCAACAATCAGCTATCATGTCATCGACCTCAAAAGACTGGTGATGCTCCTCAGTGTGTGAAGACTTGTCAGCCATGCCACAAGGATAAGTCAGATCATTCATCACAGACGGGACCCTTGCAGCCATTACATGTCCCACAGAGACCATGGGAAAGTGTTTCCCTCAGATTCATCACGGGATTGCCCCAAGTCGGTAATCTTGCATCCATCTTGGTTGTCATAGATCAGTTTTCAAACTATGCAACCTTCATAGCAGCCCCGCAAAATATCTCTGCAGAAGATACAACTCGACTCTTCTTCTCGCACATTGTCAAACATTGGGGTCTGCCCAAAGACATTGTTAGTGGGCGCGACTCACGTTTCACTAGCAACTTTTGGACCCATCTCTTCAGGTGCTTTGGGTCGACATTGAGTCACAACTCAGACATACATCCACCATCGGATGTCCAGACAGACCAGTTCAATGACATGCTGGAGGAATATCTCCGCAACTTTGCAACCGGTTGGGTGAAGCTCTTGGATGCTGCTCAACTGTGTTTCAATTCTCAAAAGATCCATCATCCAAACAAAAGCCCTTTTGAAATTGTTACAGTACAACAACCGCTTCTCCCGCAAACGGTGAATGCATCAACCATGCCGAAATCTCCTCGAGCTGCCAACTACTCGAGCGAATGGGAGCGCAACATGGGGATAGTACGGAGCTATCTCGTCAAAGCCCAAGAGCGGGCAAAAAGGTTCACCGAACATAATCTTTGTTTTGCCCATCATCAAGCAGGGGACAAAGTAATGCTATGCATCCCAAAGCGATACTTGTTTGCAGAGAGGACCCATGACCCTCGCCTGCAACAAAAATACATCGGCCCCCTGCCCATTGAAAAACGCATTGGGAAGTCCACATACCAGGTGAAAACCCCATCCTGGTGGAAAATTCATCCAGTCTTTCATGTCAGCCGCATGAAATCATTGCATCGCTATCAAAGCAAACTCAAAGAACAGAGGGGCGCATACCTCCCAACCATCAACCACCAGAACAATCATCATCATCATTATCATCATCCTAACATGGCTCCGAGGACGGTGCCAACACAGGTGCCTCTGTCGCCCTACCGATGCCTCTCGCCAGCGCACAGCGGCTGGCCAATGACAACAGCGCCGTGCACGTAGATCCTGATGCCTCGCCAGTGCCCTGCAGGCTAATTCCAGCAGCGCCTCGCGCCCAGACCCTGATGCCAAGCACCAGCGCCCAGCCTCAGGCAAACACAACAAGTGTCGCGCGCGCCAACAGCACTGCGAGCGCAGACCCTGACCCGCAAGACAAAGTTGCTGCCATCGGACTTGTTTCTACATTGTAATAAACTAAGTCCTTTTCATTATAATTATAGTCTAGTTTACATCATTTTTATTTAGTGTGCTTCTACAACTTTATTAGGGCGAGTCATGTAACTTTGGTTTACTTTTTTTAAGCATTATTAAGGGGGATCAAGCAATCAAACATTTTTCAAGCAATTAATCTTCTGTACTGGTGTCTCTCCCCCTCGACACCGCATCTTTTGTAATCAGCTTTCATTCATCAATAAAATCATCACCAACATTCAAAACCCAAATCTCTCTCAGCTTCCGCAATTGCTCGTGACATTGGTTTTCTTGCACGACACTGACAATTTAGTCTAGCGTGCGGAGGGGACCTCATTGGCGGACAACAACCGCACTAATATCAATTGCTTAGCCTTACGTTGTCCTTCCAAAAAACATCAGGAAGGTATTGCGTAACAGTACATTAGATTGTCTAAGGCTTTACGAGTTAATTGCCTTACTTATTTCCGTCTTTCATGATGTTATTATATTTTACTATTTTTCATTGGGGGAAAGGGGAGTGTGAATACATGTATTACATTTAGAAATCCAAACACGAAAAGAAAAGGATTCATTGATTGCAAAACCTTATTTGACATGATTGGCTAGATATTATATCTGTAGTAAAAAGTATCATGGCTATAACTTCACTATTAGCATGTAAGCATCTTATTACTAGTTGCAATGTATTTCAAAATCTTTCAAGTTTGGGTCTCTTGAAATCCTATGATCTCATTCATATATGCTTAATATTGGCTGTGATGCTCAAGTGTGACTGTCACCCACTTGAATAATTCGGATCACATGAAAATCCATAAAGGTGGAAAGAATTCTCCCTTTAACAAAAAAAGGTAGAAAGCATTTCTATTTTCTTCCTTCTATTTTTAAAATCCACTTCTAATCCTTAGAATATTATTGACAGTTGGATGCCTGGAGGTCCTCAAAATAATCTCATTCAACTCACTATTGAGGAAATACATGCCAACACTAATATCAACGAGAAAATTTATCAGGTGAGAAAAACTCACCATAAATGTCATTGTTCTTTGGTATGGCTGTATCAAAATTTAATTGTAAGTTAACTTTCTGTTTCTTAGCCATCTTGCATTGATTGAGGGGAGTTTTTTGGTCGTCAAACAGTGGAACGTCGCACCCAATACATGCTGAAGTGGTAAGATCTCTACCTTTTTTATTTTTAGCAGGCTTTTGTTGTATGAATAACGTCCTGTTTAATTTTTAAATTTTACATGAGCAGTGCAATTTCTGGCCTTAATTTTCTATTTTTACAAGTTAATTTATCAGTACGTGTAGTCCATCTCGAGTTAAGTTTTTATAATTATTTTGTAACTTGGCTTTTCATTTCTCCCCAACTGTTGATTCGGAGAAAGATCGGTTTTATTTTATTTTTCAGCATGTATATCATCAAAAAGATCCTAACATATATATGCTATAGCTGGTGAGAAGCTCCTAAGATACACCATATAGTAGACCAAGATAGATTTGTATGCCTGAATATGGAAGTTCACTTTGTACTCTTCATCAAGTAGTTTCACTTTGAAATTAGTATACTATAGTTGGTAAAGCACCTATTAGAAGTAGAAACAGAGAGAACATAGTGCAAATTGGGATAGAATTGGACTAGGAAATATGAATCAATTTATACCAGCAACTCGGGAACTATTTCAAACGCTAAT
Organism: Nicotiana tabacum; assembly: GCF_000715075.1. Classification (NCBI taxonomy): domain Eukaryota; kingdom Viridiplantae; phylum Streptophyta; class Magnoliopsida; order Solanales; family Solanaceae; genus Nicotiana; species Nicotiana tabacum. The sequence goes on along the minus strand of NC_134089.1, from coordinate 46,134,132 downwards.
ATTGCCAAACTATACTTCCATCACAGTAGACTATGATATGGCATTTATGAGGTTTGTTCTTTTCAGAAAATATCATTAGTGAATAAACAGTAAAGAAAGTTCTAATTTGCTATATTTAGCTTGGGCACTACATATGAAAGAAAGTAATTTGGTTATCATGGTTAACATGATTTTTTTGAAACATATTGACATGATTATATCATTTCATTTTATGGTATCTAAATGTGTTTTCTAACACAAATCTCCTTGAATTTCTTTTGTAGGTAGTAACCAATTTGTCCAATGTCTACGTAAAAGATAATAATGTGCCTTCTTATGGAATAATACAAAAGAGCGGCACTTGGAAACGACCAATATTATTCTCTTTCGATTTTGTATAGGATTTTTCTGCTCCCTCCTTTGGCTGCAAGAATTTCTTGCTGCATTCTGCGGATATAATTTTCAAGAGGAAATGATGCTAGCCAAGAGGAGCTCGAATACATTTTATTTTTGCTCTTTTTTTTTTTGGACATTTCACGTATATGCACAGATTCTATGTTTTGAATTTTTAATAAGAAGTTCCTTTATCACTTTGTTTGAGAAATGCTCTGAATGGTGTCTCTTATGATACATTTATGTAATATTAATAGAAATATTGTTGCAGCTTAATTGTGTTTAGAAAAATGAAATCTGTTGAAAAATTTGTAACAAAAACTATTAGTATTTGTAGCGACAATTCTCTCTACTAAATCACATACTATAGTGGCGATAAGAGCTGCCACTGAAGGTATTGTGGCGACTGAATTCGCCGCAAAAGAGTTCTTTTTGTGGCAACTTTCAGCAGTCGTCACAAATAATATTTAGTAACAGTTGCACATGGAGCGACCCAAAAGTTGATACTAATTGGTTTTAAGTGGCGATATTCTGTGCATTAGTGGCGACTTACGTCGCCGCTAAATGTCTGATTTCTTCTAGTGATATATAAGTATTAGGTGCGACACTTAATATTACAATTTTATCGAACATGGAGTTATTTATTTGGAGTAATAATTAAATTTTGAAAAGGGTATAAAAGTCTATTAATATTTTAAGGATATTTTCGTCATTCAACATTTAATGTTTCAATATTCGTGCTTTTATAATAACTAGTCTCTATACCCGTGCGTTGCACGAATATCTTGTGTCAAATATTACAAACATGTACCATAAGTAATTGTTAAAGTTAGATAATGAGTTGCTTAAAATAGAAGTTATATATATGTAATGCAAACCAAATCATAATAATGATGTGATAATCAAATAATAAATTGGAACTAAATAGTTTAAAATTATAAAATGATACGAATAAGTTTATAAATCGGTTAAAGAATACAATAATATTTAATATTAGTTTTTATTCAAGTTGTTTATCATAATGACAAGTATAGTAAGTTTATCCAAATTCATAATTTATTTCCAACTTTACCGGCTGTAGTTGTTTTAAAAGTTTTAGGTATTGATAGAGTAGGAATTTGCTGTCGGCATACGTGGAGTTTTAATCTGGAAAGAATTCCATTCTGGGTAATATATTTGGAATACTATAATTATATCCATCTTTAACTCAAAATATTAAGGATATAAAAGTCTATTAAAGTTTCGAGAATATTTTAGTCATCTAATATTTAGCATAAATTATTCAGTGTTTTTATAATAATATAGATAGATAGATAGATATAGATAGATAGATACCTTCCTATCAACGGGAAGGTTAAATAGATATATATAGAGATATCCGCAATATCAAAATTTCGATCGACTAATATTTATATGTTAGTAAAAGAAAAGAAATCTCAGATAACTCTGATAAACAATGATTTATTTAACCCAAACAGATATAGAATATTAAACGCATGTCAAGCTAAATTAGCCCGTCTTTAACAATTATTAGTATCATTTGCGTGGAAATTCCTGTTGCAGAATATTTTTGAGTTCTTAAAGCTGATCTTAATATCAAATGGGATCCAATTATGATGGTCTTCAGAGGAGGTACATAGGGCCTACGGGTTATCCCATAGTACATGTATTTGGGAGCATTTACATCTATACCCGTTTTTTGTGTCACATTTTAACTTGTGCCCGCTTTGCAAAAAAAATTGCAAGCATACCCGATTTTTCGCATAACTTCAGCACACGAGGCTGAAGTAGCAAAGGCAATCACGCAAAACTTCAGCATTCTAGTAGTCGGGCCTGAAGTTCAGCTCTAGAGCTGAAGTTTTTGTTTTGTAACTGGCGAACTTCAGCTCTAGAGATGAAGTTTTTGTGTTGTAATTGGGAAACTTCAGCTCTAGAGCCGAAGTTTTTGTGTTGTAACTGAGAAACATCACTGGGTATATTTGCTGATATTATCATCTTTGCAGTCCATTTTCCCTAGAGTTCAAAGTTACCATTGTAATAACCTTTCAGTCAGAGCAATCGAAGTTACATCCAAAATCCAATTTCAAAACTCTTAGATCATGGGTGAGTATCTTTGTATCTCTGTCAATAGCTGCACATATGTACTGTGTCTAAAGTCGTCATCTCATCTGTAGCACGTAGCAGAAAGTTAGCACCTTGCAATGTTATTAATAATATATAAATATAGCCTTCTTAAATATATTCTAGGGATGCTGAAGTTTTTGCGTATGTAAATGGGTAAAACCTCGCTTCCTCAGTATATTTGTTTTAGCTTCATTAATCAAATAGAGCAATGTTGAAGTCATCGTTGCATAAGAAGAAGAAAAAATGAAGAAGGAGAAGGAGGAGGAGAAAGGGAGCTGAACTTGTTTAAAAAGTGGGTACAAGTTAAAAGTTTTAAAAAAAAATGGGTATAGGTTAAATGAGGGCGACCAAATAGGGCTCCCCGTGCAATTTTTACTTTGTTCGCTGATAGACCTTTGGGCAGCCTGGGGAGGTCCGATACTTGGGCTTGGTAGTTGGGCCTTTAGAAATATACCGGGAGTATTATCAGTTTTAGCCCACGCCAAAAACTATTTATATTCGGTGGCCGAAAAAGTGTATAAAAAATGTATATAACATACAAAATGTATATATACAAAAAATATATAATTTTTTATTATTATTTTGAGAGTGGCTATACAGTGCCTTTTTCCCAATATACAACAACCTAATAATTTTGGCTGATTTACACAAATGTCCCCCTTTAAGCTAGTATTTTGATAGCACCTTGTGCTTGTGAATGAGTGTGATATATAACTTTTTTCTCAACACATGACTATGTATGTGACGACCCGACCGGTCGTCTTAAGAATTAAATCCCTGATCCCCTATTAACTGCTTTCCCCAAGTTTATTTTTGCTATTTTGATTGTCGGGATGTTCGATTTTAAGTTTCGGAGAGTTTTGAGATACTTAGTCCTTAAATGAGAGCTTTAGTTTGGAAATTTCGACCGTTGTCGGAAAAGTATGAAGACAGTCTCGGAATGGAATTTCGATGGTTCTGTTAGCTCCGTTGGGTGATTTCAGGCTTAGGGGCGTGTTCGGGTTATGTTTTGGAGGTCGTAGCTAATTTAGGCTTGAAATGCCGCAAGTTGAATTTTGAAGTTTCCGGTTCGATTGTGAGATTTTGATCTGAGGGTCGGAATGGAATTCCGGAAGTTGGAGTAGCTCTGTAGTATTTAATGTGACGTGTGTGCAAAATTTCAGGTCATTCGGACGAGGTTTGATAGACTTTTTGATCGAAAGCGTGTTTTTAGAGTTTTTGGAATTCTTAAGCTTGAATCCGATGAAAAAATAGGTGTTTTGATATTGTTTTGAGCGTTCCGAAGGTTGGAGAAAGTTTGAATGAAGTTATGGGATATGTTGGTAGGTTTGGTTGAGGTCCCTGGGGCCTCGGGTGTGTTTCAGATGCTCAATGGACCAATTTTGGACTTGGAAAAGCATCAGATTTTTGCTGGTATGTGTTGCAGACTTTTCTTCATCGCGATCACGTGGGGAGGATCGCGATCGCGAAGGATTAGGCGAGGCAGAGGGAATTTTTGCAATTCGCGTTCGCGTGAACCCGAATGTGAACGCGTAGTTATGAGCATTGCTGAATCACGAATGCGTGGGCTAGGCCGCGTTCGCATAGAAGAAATAAGGCGCCAATGGTTTGTTAAGTGTTTCTCTACGCAGTCGCGTGGAGTCAACCCGGATCGCGTAGGTTGAATGATCTAGAGCATCACGTTCGCGGACGGGGTTCCGCGTTCGCGTAGAGTAAATCTGAGGCACGTAGTTTTTGTTCTTCGCGATTGCGACTGGTCTTCCGCGATCGCGATTAAGGAATCAACTGGGCAGAACATAAAGTTCAAAATCGAGGGTTTAGCCACTATTATCAAAACTTAAGCTTGGGAGCTCGGATTTGAGCGAGACTTTGAGAGATTTTCAGAGATATCGATTGGTAACGATTATTAACTCCTTTTTGCTTGTAACCCATTAATCCAAACATGAATTCATCATTTAATTTCGGATTTGAGATAAAAATTGGGGAAAAGTTGGAAGAAAGTTCTTAGACCTAGAATTCAACTTTTGATTGGGAATTTGACCTTAGATTTGGATAATTTTGGTATGCATGAACTCGAGAGAGTGTGAGGATTCTGAAAATATAAATTTTACCCCATTCCGAGACCTGGGCCCGAGGGGCATTTTGGTCATTTTACTTAATTTCGCGTATTAGCTTAGAATTTCTTTGTAGAATCAGTTACTTGAAGTGTTATTTACGTTATTAAATTGAATTGAATAGATTTGGGCCATTTGGAGTCGATTACTCGTGGCAAGACCGTGGTTTCAGATTGATTTTGAGCCGGTTCGGGGTAAGTGGCTTGTCTAACCTTGTGTGGAGGACCTTCCCCTTAGGATTGGTATATTTGGTAATTGAAATGCCTTGTGCTAATTGTTGGAAATCTGGTTTTCATTAAGTAATCACTAGTATATTTCCTTTCCTGTTTTTATTATTTGCACTATTAAGCCTGTTGTTAGCTTAGGAAAGCATGTCTAAGTGACTTAATTGCCTTATTTGCTCAACCTGCCTTACCTGAATTCTGTGCAGCATGCTAGGCTAGAATCACTTGTTGCCTTAATATGAAATTCTGCCATTTCTGTATATTTTTCTGTTGCTGCTGTGTATTTATTTTGGGACTACGAATGTGGGATTCCGGTAACTCCCCTTTGTCTGTTTATTTGGGACTACGGATGTGGGATTTCGGTAGATCCCCCTGCACAGTTATATGGAATTATGGGAATGCACCCGGTAGATTCCCCCAGTACTGGGTATTTACATTTGGGACTACGGAACGGGATTCCGGTAGATCCCCGCGCACTATGAGTTGGACTACGGGACGGGATCCTGGGAGATCCATTAGATATGTACATATGGAACTACAAGACGGTATCCTAGGAGATCCCCGGTTGTTATTTTGGTGCTAAGTCGCATTTCTTTCCGTGTTTTGCCTTGTCTCTGTAATAGTTGTTGTTGCCCTTTTTATATCCTGTGTTACTTTTACCATTGTATTTATTTATACTGTTCTTTTCTACACTGTCAAACTTTATATTTTATTTAACCTCAGTAGGGCCCTGACCCCCCTCGTCACTACCTGACCGAGGTTAGGCTTGGCACTTACTGAGTACCACTGTGGTGTACTCATGCCCCTTCTGCGCATGTTTTTCATGTGCAGATCCAGGTACTGCGACTCAGTCCTATCACCCTTGAGGCAAGGCAACTACTCCAGCGACTTTGAGGTATATCTATCGCGTCCGCAGACCGAGGAGTCCCTTTCTATTCTAGCTTTTAAACATTTTTCCTTATGTATTTCTTTTCCTTATTAGATATTCTGAAGTTAGAGTGCTGTGTAGTGGTCCTTAGCTTGTGATTCATGGGTTTTCGGGTCTTGGAAGTATATATTAGTTTGACAGTTAAATATTGTGTATGCTGGGCGGCACTTTTAAACACTGTTTATTCTCTCTTCATTATGTTTTAATTTGTTTTTATTTCGCACTTCGGTTATCTTCCGCAATTTAGGCTTACCTAGTCGTAGAGGACTAGGTGCCATCACGATGGTTCACAGAGGGAGAACCGGGGTCGTGACAAGTTGGTATCAAAGATATAGGTTCATAGGAGTCATGGATCACAAGCCGGTTTATTAGAGTTTCGCTGACCGGTATGGAGACGTCTGTACTTATCTACGAGAGGCTATGTAACTATTAGGTAAATTCTACTTTATTTGATTTCCTTGTCGTGCGATATTTTGACATCACAATTCTAAACTTCTGTCTTCTATTCTCTCACAGATGGTGAGGACACGTGCTACCCGAGATGATCAGGCACCCACGCCCCCCTACTGCAGCTGTCATAGGCCGGGGCCAGGGTAGAGGCCGAGGATGCACACGTGGTGTAGCCAGAGCACCTGCGCAAGCTGCCGCCGAGGTACCACCAGCAGTTCCAGCCGGAGTCCAGGCACCTGACACACCTACTGCTACTACTACTCCAGCTCTTCAGGAGACTCTGGCACAGTTCATGAGCATGTACACCACTCTGGCTCAGGAAGGATTGCTTCCCCTTGCTACAGCTACATCTCAGGCCGGGGGAGGAGCACAGACTCTCGCCGCCCGCACTCCTGAGCAGCGAGTGCATGTTGAGCAGGTCCCTGAGATTATTCCTGTACCGCCTGCAGTGCCAGTTCAGCCCGAGGACAGGGCAGCGGCTTCCGAGGAGGAGCAATTAAGGCTTGAGAGGTTCAAGAGGTACAAGCCTCCTGTATTCAGTGGTCTAGCATCAGAGGATGCTCTGGGATTTTTAGATGAGAGTTACCGCATTCTCCGTACCATGGGTATATCAGGATCGAGCGGGGTTTCCTTCACTACCTTCCAACTTCGAGGAGCCGCCTATGAGTGGTGGCACACCTATGAGTTAGACAGTCCGGATGAGGCTGCTTTACTGACTTGGAATCCGTTTTCAGATCTGTTCCTGAGAGAGTATGTTCCTCAAAGCCTCAGGGACGCATGTCGTGTAGAGTTCGAGCATTTGCGCCAAGGTGCTATGACTGTCTTAGAGTATGCTGTCCGTTACACTAGTTTAGCTAGGCATGCACCAGCCTTGGTTTCTACTATTCGCGAGAGGGTACGCTGGTTTATTGAGGGCCTTATTCCCAACATAAGGTCTAGCATGGCTCGTGAGTTGGAGATGGATATTTCTTATCAGTAGGTGGTGAGTATTTCTAGGAGGATTGAGGGTAAGCATGCTAGGGAGAGAGAGGAGAGGGAGGCCAAGATGTCTCGAGAGTCAGGCAATTTCTCTGGTGCCCGTGCCCCAGCAGTAGGTCGTCATGGTAGGGATTATATGAGTCGCCCTGTTCATTCAGCTCTTCTAAAAGCCAGTAGTATCCCAGCTCCTCCTAGACCTCAGGAGCCTTATTATGCACCTCCAGTATCTAGCACGCCTCCTGCGCGGGGTGCTTTCAAAGGTCAGTCCAGCAGACCTGGCTCGAGCCAGTCACAGCCACCACGTCCTCCCAGAGCTTTTTTTGAGTGTGGTGACATATGTCATATGGTGAGGGATTGCCCCAGACTTGGGAGGGGTGCACCTCCACAGATTTCTTAGTCACAACGTGCCTTGCAGAGTTCTCAGGCTATTGTTACAGCTCCAGTTGCTACCCCACCTGCTCAGCCAGCCAGATGTGGAGGTCGGGGAGGTAGAGGTCGGCCTAAAGGGGGAGTCTAGGCCTGATACTATGCCCTTACTGCCCGTACCGAGGCTGTTGCCTCTGATTCTGTCATCACAAGTATTATACTGGTTTGTCACAGAGATGCATCGGTTCTATTCGATCCAGGCTCCACTTATTCTTATTTGTCTTCTAATTTTGCTCCGTATTTGGGTGTATCTCGGGATTTTTTGAGTTCCCCTGTTTATGTTTCTACTCTTGTGGGAGATTTTCTTATTATGGACCGCATTTATCGGTCGTGTTAGGTTTCTCTTAGCGGTTTTGAGACCAAAGCCGTTCTATTGTTGCTCAGCATGGTAGATTTTGATATTATCTTGGGTATGGACTGGTTGTCGCCCCATTATGCTATTATTGATCGTCACACCAAAACCGTGACACTGGCTATGCCAGGTGTACCACGTGTTGAGTGGAGGGGTACTTTAGATCACACTCCTAGTACAACATTTGGTTAAGAAGGGGTGTGACGTGTATTTAGCTTATGTGAGAGATGTCAGTATTGATACCCTTCAGTTGATTTAGTCCCAGTAGTACGGGATTTTCCCGATGTATTTCCAGCTGTTCTTCTAGGCATGCCACCTAATAGAGATATTGAATTTGGCATTGATCTATTGCTGGGCACTCAGCCTATTTCTATTCCTCCGTATCGTATGGCTCCTCCTGAGTTGAAGGATCAGTTATAGGAATTGCTTGACAAGGGTTTTATTCGGCCTAGTGTATCACCTTGGGGTGATCCTGTCTTGTTTGCAAAGAAAAATGATGGTTTTATGCATATGTGTATTGATTATCGCCAGTTAAACAAGGTTAAAGTGAAAAACCATTATCCTTTGCCTCGTATTGATGATCTGTTTGACCAGCTTCAGGGAGCATGAGTGTTTTCTAAGATTGATTTGTACTCAGGTTACCATCAGTTGAAGATTCTGGAGCTATATATCCCGAAGACTTCTTTCAGGACTCGGTATGGTCATTACGAGTTCCTTGTTATGTTATTTGGGTTGACCAATGCCTCGGCAGCCTTTATGCATTTGATGCACAGTGTGTTCCGACCGTATCTTGACTCGTTCGTCATTATCTTTATTGATGATATTTTGGTGTATTCCCGGAGTCGGGAAGATCATGAGCAGCACTTGAGGACTGTGCTTCAGACTTTAAGAGAGAAGAAGTTATATGCTAAGTTCTCGAAATTTGAGTTTTGGTTGGATTTAGTGGCATTCTTAGGCCACGTGGTATCGAGTGAGTGTATTCAGGTGGATCCGAAGAAGAGAGAGGTTGTTTAGAGTTGGCCCAGACCATCCTCAACTATCGAGATTCGCAGTTTCCTTGGCTTGACGGGCTACTACCATCATTTTGTGGAGGGGTTTCATCAATTGCAACCCCTATGACCAGGTTGACCTAGAAGGGTGCTCTGTTCCAGTGGACGGAGGAGTGTGAGGCAGATTTTCAGAAGCTCAAGACAGCTTTGACTACAGCCCCAGTTTTGATATTGCTTACATGTTCGGGATTTTATATAGTCTATTGTGATGCCTCGAGGATTGGCCTCAGAGTGGTGTTGATACAGGACGGTAGGGTGATTGCCTACACGTCCAGACAGTTGAAGATACTTGAGAAGAACTACCTTGTTCATGACCTTGAGTTAGCTGCCATTGTTCACGCCCTGAAGATTTGGCGCCATTATTTATACGGGGTTCCCTGTGAGATTTATACTGACCATCGGAGCTTGCAGCACCTGTTCAAGCAAAAGGATCTAAATTTACGCATGAGGAGGTGGTTAGAGTTGCTGAAGGACTATGATATCACTATTTTGTATCACTTGGGCAAGGCCAATGTGGTGGCCGATGCTTTGAGTCGCCGGGCAGAGAGTTTAGGGAGTTTGGCTTATTTACCAGCATCGGAGAGGCCTATGGCGATGGATGTTCAGGCCTTAGCCAGCCCGTTTGTGAGATTGGATCTTTCGGAGCCCAGTCAGGTTCTAGCTTGCATGGTTTCTCGGTCTTTCTTATTTGATCGTATCAGAGAGCGGCAGTATGATGACCCTCATTTGCTTGTCCTCAAGGACAAGGTTCAGCACGGTGATGCCAGAGATGTGACTATTGGTGAAGATGGGGCATTGAGGATGCAAGGTTGGATTTGTGTACCCAATGTTGATGGGCTTCAAGAGTTGATTCTAGAGGAGGCACATAGTTCGCGGTATTCCATCCATCCGGGTGCCGCAAAGATGTATTAGGATTTGAGGTAGCACTACTGGTGGAGGCGGATGAAGAAGGATATAGATGGATTTGTAGCACGGTGCCTCAACTTTTAGAAGGTGAAATATGAGCACCAGAGACCGGGTGGGTTACTTCAGCAGATAGAGATTCCGGAATGGAAGTGGGATAGGATCACCATGGACTTTGTAGTTGGGCTCCCACGGACTTTGAGAAAGTTAGATACTATTTGGGTGATTGTGGATCGGCTGACCAAGTCCGCTCACTTTATTCTTGTGTGTACTACTTATTCCTCGGAGCGGTTAGCAGAGATCTATATCCGGGAGATCGTTCGTCTGCATAGTATTCCAGTGTCCATCATTTTAGATAGAGGTACTTAGTTCACATTACGATTCTGGAGGGTCGTTCAACATGATTTGGGACTTGGGTAGAGTTGAGTACAGTATCTCACCCTCAGACAGACGGACGAACAGTCCGAGCACACTATTTAAATTCTTGAGGATATGCTTTGTGCGTGTATGATTGAGTTTGGAGGGTCTTGGGATCAGTTCTTGCCATTGGCGGAGTTTGCTTACAACAACAGCTATCAGTCCAGCATTCAGATGGCATCGTATGAGGCTTTATATGGCAGACGGTGTAGATCCCCGATGGGTTGGTTTGAGCCGGGTGAGGCCAGATTATTGGCACAGACTTAGTTCAGGATGCTTTGGAGAAGGTTAAGGCGATTCAAGATAGACTCCGCACAGCCCAATCCAGACAGAAGAGTTATGCGGACCGGAAGGTTCGTGATGTTTCCTATATGGTTGGAGAGCGATTCTACTTCAGGTTTCACCTATGAAGGGCGTTATGAGATTTGGGAAGAAGGGAAAGTTGAGTCCGAGGTTTATTGGCCCTTTTGAGATATTGAGGCGTGTTGGGGAGGTTTCTTATGAGCTTGCCTTACCTCTCAGCCTGGTAGGAGTTCATCCGGTATTTCATGTTTCGATGCTCCGGAGGTATCACGGTGATCCGTCACACATGTTGGATTTCAGTTCAGTCCAGTTGGACAAGGATCTATCTTATGTTGAGGAGCTAGTGATAATATTAATAGGCAGGTTAGAAAGCTAAGGTCAAAGAACATTGCATCAGTAAAGGTTTAGTGGCAGGGCCAGCCGGTCGAGGAGGCGACTTGGGAGACCGAGCAGGATATGCGCAGCCGTTACCCTCATCTTTTCACTACTTCAGGTATGTCTTTATGCTCGTTCAAGGACGAACAAATGTTTAAGTGTAGGAGGATGTGACAACCCGGCCGGTCGTCTTAAGAATTAACGTCCCAATCCCCTATTAACTGCTTTTCCCAAGTTTATTTCTGCTATTTTATTTTGCTGGGATGTTCGATTTTAAGTTTCGGAGAGTTTTGGGACACTTAGTCCCTAAATGAGAGCTTTAGTTTGGAAATTTTGATCGTAGTCGAAACAGTGTGAAGACGGCCTCGGAATGGAATTCCGATGGTTTCGTTAGCTCCGTTGGGTGATTTCGGGCTTAGGGGCATGTTCGGGTTGTGTTTTGGAGGTCCGTAGCTAATTTAGGCTTGAAATGCCGAAAGTTGAATTTTTGAAGGTTTCCGGTTCGATAGTGAGATTTTGATCCGAGGTTCGAAATGGAATTTCGAAAGTTGGAGTATCTTCGTAGTGTTTAATGTGATGTGTGTGCAAAATTTCAGGTCATTCAGACGATGTTTGATAGACTTTTTGATCGAAAGCGTATTTATAGAGTTTTTAGAATTCTTAGGCTTGAATCCGATGAAAAAATAGGTGTTTTGATGCTGTTTTGAGTGTTCCGAAGGTTGGAGCAAGTTTGACTGAAGTTATGGGATATGTTGGTAGGTTTGGTTGAGGTCCCGGAGGCCTCGGGTGTGTTTCGGATACTCAACTGACCATTTTTGGACTTGGAAAAGCATCAGATTTTTGCTGGCATGTGTTACAGACTTTTATTCATCGCGATCGTGTGGGGAGGATCGCGATTGTGAAGGCTTAGGCGAGGCAGAGGGAATGTTTCCCCTTCGCGTTCGTGTGAATGTGAACGCGTAGCTATGAGCAATGCTGAATCGCGAACGTGTGGGCTAGGCCGCGTTCGCATAGAAGAAATATGGCGGCAGTGGTTTGTTAAGTGTTTCTCTACTCGGTCGCATGGAGTCAACCGAGATTGCGTAGGTTGAGGGAGCTAGAGCATCGCATTCGCGGACGAGGTTCCTCATTCGCGTAGAGTAAATCTGAGGCGCTTGGTTTTTGTTCTTCGCGATCGCGATTAAGGAATTAATTGTGCAGAACATAAAGTTCAAAATCGAGGGTTTAATCATTTTTATCAAAACATAAGCTTGGGAGCTCGAATTTGAGCGAGACTTTAAGGGATTTTTAGAGATATCGATTGCATAACGCTTCTTAACTCCTTTTTGCTTGTAACCCATTAATCCAAATATGAATTTATCATTTAATTTCGGATTGGAGATGAAAATTGAGAAAAAGTTGGAAGAAAGTTCTTAGACTTAGAATTCGACTTTTGATTGGGAATTTGACCTTAGATTTGGATAATTTTGGTATGCATGAACTCGGGAGAGTGTGAGGATTCTGAAAATATAAATTTTACCCGATTCCGAGATCTGGGCCCGAGGGGCGTTTTGGTCATTTTACCTAATTTCGCGTATTAGCTTAGAATTTCTTTGTAGAATCAGTTACTTGAAGTGTTATTTACGTTATGAAATTGAATTGAATAGATTTAGGCCATTTGGAGTCGAGTACTCGTGGCAAGAGCGTGGTTTCAGATTGATTTTGAGCCGGTTCGAGGTAAGTGGCTTGTCTAACCTTGTGGTGGGGGACCTTCCCCTTAGGATTGGTATATTTGGTAATTGAAATGCCTTGTACGTGAGGTGACTAGTGCGTACTTGTGCTAATTGTTGGAAATTCAGTTTTCATTAAGTAATTACTAGTATGTTTCCTTTCCTGTTTTTATTACTTTCACTATTAAGTCTGTTGTTAGCTTAGGAAAACATGTCTAAGTGACTTAATTGCTTTATTTGCTCAACCTGCCTTACCTGAATTCTGTGCAGCATGCTAGGCTAGAATCACTTGTTACCTTAATATGAAATTTTGCTATTTCTGTATATTTTTCTGTTGCTACTGTGTATTTATTTTGGGACTACGGATGTGGGATTCCGGTAGCTCCCCCTTGTCTGTTTATTTTGGGACTACGGATGTGGGATTCCGGTAGATCCTCCTACACAATTATATGGAACTACAGGAATGCACCCGGTAGATTCCCCCAGTACTGGGTATTTACATTTGGGACTACGGAACGGGATTCCGGTAGATCCCCGTGCACTATGAGTTGGACTACGAGACGGGATCCCGGGAGGTCCATTAGATATGCACATATGGTACTACAGGACGGTATCCTAGGAGATCCCATGTTGTTATTTTGGTGCTAAGTCGCATTTCTTTCCGTGTTTTGCCTTGTCTCTGTAATAGTTGTTGTTGCCCTTTTTATATCCTGTGTTACTTTTACCATTGTATTTATTTATACTGTTCTTTTCTACACTGTCAAAATTTATATTTTATTTAACCTCAGTAGGGCCTTGACCTTCCTCGTCAATACCCAACCGAGGTTAGGCTTGGCACTTACTGAGTACCGTTGTGGTGTACTCATGCCCCTTCTGCGCATGTTTTTCATGTGCAGATCTAGGTACTGCGACTCAGTCCTATCACCCTTGAGGTGAGGCGACTGCTCCAGCGACTTCGAGGTATATCTGTCGCGTCCGCAGACCGAGGAGTCCCTTTCTATTCTAGCTTTTAAACATTTGCCCTTTTGTATTTCTTTTCCTTATTAGATATTTTGGAGTTAAAGTACGGTGTAGTGATCCTTAGCTTGTGATTCATGGGTTTTCGGGTCTTGGAAGTATGTATTGGTTTAAGAGTTAAATATTGTGTATGCCGGACGACACTTTTAAATACTGTTTATTCACTCTTCATTCTGTTTTAATTTGTTTTTATTCCGCACTTTGGTTATCTTCCGTAATTTAGCTTACCTAGTCGTAGAGGACTAGGTGCCGTCACGACAGTTCATGGAGGGCGAACCGGGGTCGCGACAATGTACCCGAAAATGGAAGCTCCATGTCGCCTGCTCTCGATTCATGGTGGAATTCATTGTATGCGTTGGTAAACACATGATCCCTATTTTAAAAATTGTACAGATATAATCCTTGGGAAATTATCGCTTTCGGACAATGTTAGACTCTATTTTAATGTTTGCTCATATAATTTTTCTATTTGTTCAATTTACAGACAAAATATTATAATGTGGTCTGATGTTTGCAATTACTTATAAATTTTTAGATTCAAGTCTAATATTTTTTCATAAGATTTTCAGTTTGCTTAAAAGGATCTTAAGATCGTGGTCTAAAATGTTCATAAGTTGTAAGAAAAATAAAAAGGGACCATTTACTAGACAACAGGTGGAAATTTTCATAATAATATTCGTCTTTTTTATTTCTTTTTTGCTTGAGACAAACGAATTTCTGGTTCCTTTGTTTCTGTTCATATATAAACGAGGATACTAAAATTTTAAAATATAACACTCTATAACGTTAAGGAAGGCAATTGTTTACTTCGAAAAATGAGAGTAACAATTAAATATGATTTGTGGTTTTAAAAATATGTGATTTATTTCAATACTAGTGAATGTACAATTAATATTAAGTTTAAGAAAGATAAATTGATGAACCAAAACCAATGTTGCTAGAGCAACGGGGACCTCGAGCTCGATAATCTCGGGGGCCTCGAGGTGAGCTGAGAACCAATGAAGTATGAACAATAAAGTAAAAATAATAAAGCTGAAGAACAATTGTTGAGCACGGTAAACAAGAAAAGCAGAGTGGAATGTTCTATTATAGTGAATGAGATATCCTTACAAATGATTGAGGTCCCCTTTATATAGAAGGGGAAAAACCCTAATATGGTACACTTCCAATTATGGTAAAGAATTCTATTGGTACATTTGTATAACAACCTAGTACGGACTTGTACTATTTCGTACAAATCTTATCCCATAATTTATGCCCTGATCCACGTGTCCTTGAGAAATTCCCGCTCTTTCTTGAGTGTCCTCGATTTGCTTCTCGCGGTGCGCTCATCCGGCCCTAGCTTGGTTCTTACTCGAGGTTCCCGAACTCGGGCTCGGAGTGTAATCAGGCCTTCAAAATCGAGCTCTTCGATTTTTACCGTATACAGATAGTCCCCGCATTTCTTAGAATAAGATGATAAGAAACGATTTCAACCTCGATTTTCCCGAACCTCTCATGATGACGTCATGCCCGTGATGTAGGCGCTTGAAGTGATCGAAAATGTCATGTCAGCATGTTTCCCGAGAACATCAAATACGTTTCACCTTTTTCGGCCACTTGTGCCGCCAGTCCCGTTGTCAGATTTCTATAAATAAGAGGCTACTTGACTGAACAAAAACTACACTTATTCATTCTTCATCTACTTTTAGTCCTTTCGCTTCTTTACCTTTTCCTCTAATCACCTATTTCTATGGTTCAAGTCTGTGACCACAAGGTCACATGACAACAATTTTACCAGTTACGCCAAGGCTTCCCTTTTCAAAGCTTTGGCTCAAGACAACGAGAGAAGGGCACCAAATCTATCTCGTATCAGAAGATATGTGAACTTTACACTGCTGCTCATCTTTCTTAACTTCAACCTGGTGTGGTGCTTCATTCCTTTTGCTTTCCATGGAATGAGGTGGCACTATCATCTACTAACTTTTGCATCCCACACCGGAACAGAGTTCCGAGGACGAACACTCTTGGATTGTTGCTCGCGCATCTTGCAACCCCTTTTGGGATTTTTCCTTTTACTTGTTCTTTCTTAATATATTGTGGCCCAAAACTTCAACGGGATGCTCAATCTCGGCTGCTGGAGATATAATTACATTTATCGAGGGCCTTCTACCCTATACAAACGTATCTAAGGATCAGAAAATGGTGCCCCCGAGAAGGGATTTCTGAAGACGATGCTCTCGAGGACGTGGTCTTAAAAGTGGATTAGGTTCTTTGGCTTTTTGTTTTTTACTTCTTTGTTCCTGTGTAAGTATCCTTCGTGGGTGCCGTAGTTATAATTTGTAATCATTTCTTGGAAGTATAAAAGGATCCTTTTGTATCCTTTTCGGCCCATGTTGAATTTTATTCTATCTTTATTCGTAAAAGACTAGATTTTATGATTTCAATGACTAGCCCGAATACCGAGATTAGGACATAACAAACCCTTAGGTTTTTAATTGATCAATATAATACCCCTCGAGGTTCTTGTCAATCCTTGAGCTAAGCTTAAATGTGAACTCGGAACATCGCGATTCCTGAGCCCGAGTTTGGTGAGAGCAAGATCTCAAAATGAAGTTAATTCTTAGATCTTTTTGCAGTCCCCGAGTGAGAAATTTTTCCAACTCAGGTAGCCCATGGGCTTTGTAGTCGAGCAGTCATTTGCTCGAACTTGTAATAAGGATACCCCTTAGGCCTTTTCATAGTTCTCGAGTGAGAAATTCCTCAAACTCGGATAGCCCTTGGGCTTAGTAATCGAGTGGATACTTTGCTCGAACTCGACTTATAGTCTGCCCTGTATGTTTTTTGACGAATTAATCCTTGATTCCTTGTGTTAGAAACTAAGCGTCCACCAGACTGTATAGAGAACTGGGTTCTCTATGAGTTCCCACTGAAAAAACTAATGAACCAAACTGTATAGTGATTTGGTCCTATATCAGTTTGGTACAGTGCTAACTGCGGAACAAGTATGTAAATAAGACACAGGATAAGTTCTCATTGTATAGAGAACCAAATTTTCTATAAGTTCCCACTGTAAGCAACAGACTATAAAACCAACCAGTATAGGGAATCGGGTTCTCTAATTGTTCCCACAGTAGCTCGGCAGTAAGTAAAGAACACAACGGATTTTTACGTGGAAAAATCCCAACTCAAGGGGACAAAAATCACAGCCTACACTTGTAGGCTTTCAACTTCACTAACTTGTAAACACCTATTACAAGACACTTTGTAATGACTCTATTACAAAGAATTCTACTAACTTGTGATACTCTTATCACAAGTCACTTTGTGACTCCCTAGTTACAAAGACTTTAACTAACTTGGGATGCTCTCACCACAAGTCACTTTGTCACTTTACAGTTACAAAGGCTTTTACTCACTCTAACTTGTAATAACACTTATTACAAGCCACTTTGTAACTCTCTAGTTACAAAGACTTTAACTTATGACTAAACCTAGTCACAACATAAACTATGGAGTTTACGGGTTTTGGGTTTCCTAAAAACAGCTTCTAAGAAATCTAGATAGGAGTTACAATGAAGAACAAATAACAAAGACTCAACAAACCTAAGGACTTAAGATATCTTCGATCTTAGATCAGGTTCTTGAGGTTGCAGTTGCTTTGTTCTTGAGAGAGAGAGAGAGAGGTTGTTGCAAGTACTTGAGAGAGGATTTTTGTTTCTGATTTTTCAAGTCTAGAACCTGAATCTTGTGCCTTGCATAAGGTTTATACTACAAAAGACATCACCTTAGTGATGTCAAATCTTGGTTAGTACATCCCTCCTCTCAATGGGAAGTGACTGCTGCACTGTCTGCTGCACTGTTGCAGGCAGTCATTTTTTGCAGTTGCTTTCCAACTGTACTATTGAATTATACTTCTGTCAGGGGAACAAAAAGGTATCAGGTCCCTAATCTGGTTCCTATGAATCTGAAGGCACATTGCCCAGATTATCTTGAGTCGATTAACTTGAATGATTGTACTAGGCATGCTTCAGGTCCTTTATCTAGTTCTCTCATGAAGTAAGTTGTTTTACCTTCCTTGATGGTATTTATACGTGTGTGACATCACTTACAATGATGTGAGCAAGGTACGTAAAAATCCTTTCATAGAAAGTTGACTGCTGCACTATTCCTGTGCAGTAGCGTGTGCAGGCAGTAACTTTCCTGCTAGAGAGTTGATTTCATACAGTTTCCTCGGGAACTAGTAGGGGCATGTTTCCTTAGCTGTTCCTTCCTCTCTGAAGAGTTGAGTTATATCCCACGCTGGATCCCAACCTGCAACTTTGTGATCTCAAGGTCTTGTAGATGTGTAATAGGTTCCGTATCTGGTTATGGATGGTAAGTTTGTTAGATCATCAAAACATAAAGTAAAGTACCTATGCCCAAGGTACTTGTAACCTATCAATTTCCCCTTTTTTGATGACGACAAACTTAGAATTGATATTCCCCCTGAGAACCAGATCTCCACATTGTTCCCCATACGAATCAGCCATATTTCCCATGAGAACCAAACCTAAGGAACTGATCACAACTGGTTCCTCAAGACTGTTTGGTAAATCATCAAAACTCAAAGTACCATAGCTTATCAATTTTCCTCTTTTTGACGAATGTCAAACCTAGAATTATTCCCCCTGAGAATTAGGTTCCTTATCTGCACTGATCACATCTGGTCCGTACCTAGTATGCCAAGAACGTTTGTCATCATCAAAACATGACATAGAGTAACTTAGATCAATTTTCCCCTTTTTGATGATGACAAACCCAAAATTATCATAGCATCTTGAGAACCAAATTCCTCACATGTTTTACTGTGGATTAGACCTATAATCAACATATTATCAACACGTTCCCCCTGCGAAGCAGAGCCATCAGCAATGTTCCCCCTACGAAGCAGAGCCATCTTTCATGCACAACACAACATCTCAATTCAATTCTATTCTTCCCCCATAGTGACACACACTATATAACTTCTCCCTTTTGGCATCATCGAAAAGAATAACAGAAGAAGCACCACCAAAAAGAAGTTCAGCAACATTAACTCAAGCCACTTGGACAACACATCATAAACAATAACATGAACAACAAGTGAATGTCAATGCACAAAATAGAGTGATTGCCCATAGTGGAGTAATTATAACAAAAGCACAGTAGTTTCAATAATACATAATATGACAAGTTAAACAACTAAAATACCAATGTCATTAAATATAGGGATCAAAAGAAGATAAGAATTCAAGGGAATTTGGAAGGAGTGAAGGACATGGATCACTAGGCAGGAAGAAACATAAGGGGCTAAGGCTTTGATGAGCTTGTCCATTTGTTCATTTACTCTCCTTTGATCAATGATCATCTGCTCTCTCAGTTCCTCCACCTGTTTCCTCAATCTTTCATTCTCACCCTTCAACTTAGCATTCTATTCTGCCGAGGGTCTATGAGGACCTGGTGCTCAACCTGTCTGAGTAGGTTGAACCATCAATCAGATCACCAAGAAGCTCCCCAAGCTTCGTCTCATCAATAACAAACGCAGTCTCATGCACATATAACATCATAGTATCACATAAAACATAGAAGTTTTTTACTTCTTCTTCAGAAACATTGGGACTTGGAGGAACAACGAGGTGATTCTATTTTTTTTTTGGAACTCAACACTCTGCCAGACAGCACTCTTTGAGACTTCAAAGTCTTCTCCCTCTAAACCTAATGGCTCAACCTTTTACTTCCGTAAGGAACTAGGTTCCTCACTTACACTACCCTTTCTATCCCCGAGCAGCCGTATCTCCCTCTTCTTCTTCTCAATCTGTTTACCCTTATCATCTGCTGCATCTTTCTCAACCAACTTTCTTTTCTCCATTTTTTTTAATTCTTTCTCACAAATGGATTTTTTCCACTTAATTCTCACTTCCACAGTCACCACATCAGCAGGTCACACCACTTCATCATCAATCAGCCTATTTTTCTCAATCCTCTTTACTGGATCGAAAGTTCGTTTAAACATAGAACTCAAAGAGAAAAAGATCATCATTAAAATTGACTTCATGAGAAGGACTTGAGGGATCAGGTCCCTCATTCAGTCCTCACATTTACCAATTTATCCATCCTTCAAGACTTCCACAAATCCAACCACAACTTTAGCCTCACACTCTAGAATATTAGATCTACCCTGTTCCCTTTCAGTTAAACTTCCATCAAAATCTACCAAAGACTTCTTGGAGTTTTGATTCTGATGGAGTTAGGTTTTTTGGAAAGTGAGAGAGTTGGGTTCACTTTTAGCATATTTGGAAAGAAGGATTATCTTGAGACAAGGTTGATCTCGGTTTTGAAGAGAAGAATCAGTTTTATTTGGATGTAAGGTAGAGAAGCATCTTTTTTGGGGCAACAGGTTAGTTTAGAAAAGGTTTAACATTTTGGACTTCAAAAGTTAGGAGGAGAGGAAAGAGAAAGGCAGAAACAAATTAATGACATGACACTTCAGCAACGTAAAAAGGCATATAAGTATTGAAGAGACTACTAACCTAAGTCACAGGAACCAGGTTTCGTGACGGTTTTTGAAATTTTTGAGCAAAGGCTCCTAGAAGTGCAAAATCACTCTTACTTGTTTGTGTCCTGAAACTGCCATATGTGTATACCTGTAATAGTACAGATTTGAGTTAGATGTTGCCAAAAAACACTTTTTAGCATTGTACCTTTCCTTCTTAACATAGCCAATCATCGAGGGAGCAGGTCCTTAGTTGAGCTTGATCAATCCCAACTCCAGATGATTTCTTTCAAAATGTTCCCTGCTCAGAGACTTGGTGAAGATGTCTGCTACCTGATCCTTTGTCTTCCAGAACTTCATACAAATCAGAAACTTTTCAATATTGTCCCTGAGAAATTGGTGTTTAACATCAATGTGCTTTGTCCTCTTGTGTTGTACTGAGTTCAAGCTGTAAATACACTAAAGTCTTCAAGATGTTGCTTGATTTGTACTATTTGAGCACAACAAGAAGCAGCAACCACGTATTCAGCTTCAGTAATAGAAAGAGCCACACAGTTTGTTTCTTTTTACCCCATGAGATCAAGTATGACCCTGAAAATGTGCCGTTCCAGATGTGCTTTGCTTGTTCACCAGATAGCCTGCATAATCAGCGTCAGCATAACCAATAAGGTTGAAATTGTCACTTGAAGGATAGTACAGAACCAGGTTATGTGTGCCCTTAAAAGATCTCAAAATTCTCTTAGCAGCCTTCAGATGAGATTACTTAGAATTTGATTGGAACCTTGCACATAATCCCACACTAAATACAATGTCTGACCTGTTGGCAGTAAGGTAGAGTAAAGATCCAAGGATTCCCCTTTGATGTATTTCTGCTGACTGATACACGTTCCCTTTATGGACTGCTTCGCTTGAAGACTAGGAAGACATTCAGTTCCTCCATCATACTCGTTTCAAACTCATTTCCCATGAGTTTAGCAAATTCTTTACATAATGAGTCAGTTGTAGCTCCAAATATGATGTCATCCACATAAATCTGAACAATGAGTAGGTTCCTTACTGATTTGTTCAGAAAAAGAGTGTTGTCAATTTTCCCTCTTGTAAAACCATTATCTAGAAGGAATTTTGACAACCTTTCACACCAAGCACGGGGAGCCTGACTCCTACAACAGTTCTGTCAGCAAGTCATGGAACCAGGTTCCACATACTGTTCATTTCAAGTTGACGAAGCTTTTCTTGCATAGTTGCTTAGAACGAGGTTGAATACCAGAGTGTAAGGATGTGATTATATTTTGAAGGGATGTGAACTCTTTTGCTTCTAGTTGGATACTTGAACTTCAGAATTTGACGGACCATGTTCTTCTATATGTGAATCATCATTGACATCAATAGAATTATGACTTCCACTATTGTGTTCTACATCAGAAGTTCCTAATGCTGCATCTCCATCTCTTTCTTCAGATTCAGTGGTAGTAATTGGGGTACTAGGTTCCTCTTGAGAAGTAGAAGAGGATATTGCATTGTCTTCACATGTCTCCTTCATCTGACTCATCATATCAGCGTTGCCATTTGAAACATCAGATATTTCCCTTAGCACATGCATCACACACTCTGTTCTTTGAATTTGGCAAACCACGAACCAGGTCCTTCTTCAAGCATCTCATATAACCAGCTTGTAGAGACTCAAAATCAGCAACATAGATATTCTTGTATCTTTTGGTTACTAAGACCACTTCGCCAGTTACCAGATTAGTAACTGTGCACACTTTAGACAAGAACTCTACTTTGTTCCCTTCATCACAGATTTGAGAGACTTTCCAACCTTTCTGACACCGAGAATGTACCCCTTCTTTCATTTCCAGAGAATACATTCCCTCCCTGCAGGGCCTTCAGTGAAAGAAAATCATTTGTTCTTCCAGTCATGAGCTCCGAGCAGTCGCTATCCATGTACCACTGTTGACTGCTCCCTTTCACTGTTCCCTGCACACTAAATCAATGATTAGACTTAGGAACCCAAGTTAGCTTGGGTCCCTTATAATGATAGAACGGGCGGATCAAACTTGTTTTGCCCATGCAGGCAACACATATTTTCTTTTCAGGGAACCAGGTCCTCATCAGTACGCCTCTTTTCAACAAAAACTCTTTTTTCTGTAAAGACTGAATTTTAACTTTACAAGAGTCCTTGTAATGACCAGTTTGACCACAGTGAGTGCACAACCTATTATCAACCACAGTTACATACTTCCTATGGGGAATATAAGAGGTTTTAGCCTTTTGGAACTTGATGCCTTGCCTATTTCCACCATTACTCCTGTACATAGATGTTATTACATCAGAGGACCGGGTCCATTTAATTTACTTATCAAGATCATATTTAACCATTTTTAAATCCTCCTAAAGTTGTCTATTCTTTTCAAGCTCAGCAACAAGACTCATTTTAACTTTCTTAAGCTCACTCTCAAGCTCAAGTTGAGCCTCTCTAGCCACTTCCTATCTCTCAATGTTGTCCATCCATTTTTTTGTTTGCTTTTTCAACAAGTTATGTTCTCTAATTACTTCTTCCACTTGTTCCCTTAATTCTTCAATGGAAACTACCATATCGTCCCTTTCTTGCTCAGTAGCTGTAATTTTTTCTACTAGAGTATTCTTTTCTTTGCTAAGGTGCTCTATGGTTTCCTTCAAGTCATCAACCACTACCATCAAATCATCTCTAGATTGTTCAGCATTTCCTAGCTCTATGATTAGGGCATCTTTATCATTAACAAAGCTATAATATGTATCAATTAAAACATTTGCTAATGACATCATTTTTTTTTGAAGAGTAGGACTTCAGATTTCTCTGAACATCCCTGAAAGTTACCTCGTCATGGTCATCCTCTTCATCCTCATCGGACTGAGCCATCCATGCAAACAATGAATCAAATTCCTTTGCTTCATTTTGCACTAACATCATAGAGCTGCTTCATGCATCTAGTTCCTTTTCTGATTCACTGGAGGAGTCACTCCATGCAGCAAGAGCTTGCTTCACAACATTGTCAGCTGCACTTTTTCGGCTCAATCATTTGTTAGGAACTAGGTTCCTTTTTGCTACTTTGTCAAAGTTGTGTTTGTGATACTCTTGTTTCAGAAATGGGCAGTCTTTGATGAAGTGTCTAGGCTTTCTACACTTATGACAGCAATCATTTCCTTTGAAATTCCTGCTGGAACTTCCTTTCTTTGGGATCCCACAATTTTGCGACCCATCTTCTAAAATCTTTGTGGTCAATTGGTTGATTGAATTTCCTCGAAGATTGGTGGATCAGCCATGTAGATCCTTTCTAAGTGTTAACCTTTTAGAAAGAACTCATTCTGATACCAATTGATAGAAACTAAGTGTCCATCAGACTGTATAGAGAACCGAGTTCTCTATGAGTTTCCACTAAAAAAACTAATGAACTAAACTATATAGCGATCTGGTCTTATATCAGTTTGGTACAGTGCTAACTACGAAACAAGTATGTAAATAAGACACAGGATAAGTTTCCACTGTATAGAGAACCAGATTCTCTAGTAGTTCCTACTGTAAGCAACAAACTGTACAACCAACCAGTACATGGAATGAGGTTCTCTAATTATTCCCACAATAGCACGACAGTAAGTAAAGAACACAGAGGATTTTTACGTGGAAAAATTCCAAATCAAGGGGACAAAAACCAAGACATACACTTGTAGGCTTTTAACTTTACTAACTTGTAAACACCTATTACAAGCCACTTTGTAATGACTCTATTACAAAGAATTCAACTAACTTGTGGTACTCTTACCACAAGCCACTTTGTGACTCCCTAGTTACAAAGACTTTAACTAACTTGTGATGCTCTCATCACAAGCCACTTTGTTACTCTATAGTTACAAATGCTTTTACTCACTCTAACTTGTAATAACACTTATTACAAGCCACTTTGTAACTCTCTAGTTACAAAGACTTTAACTTATGACTAAACCTAGTCACAACATAAATTGAGGAGTTTACGGGTTTTGGGTTCCCTAAAAATAGCTTCTAAGAAATCTAGATAGGAGTTACAATGAAGAACAAATAACAAAGACTCAACAAACCTAAGGACTTAAGATATCTTCAATCTTGGATCAGGTCCTTGAGGTTGCAGTAGCTTTGTTCTTGAGAGAGAGAGAGGTTGCTACAAGCACTTGAGAGAGGATTTTCGTTTCTGATTTTGCAAGTCTTGAACCTGAATCTTGTGCCTTGCATAAGGTTTATACTACAAAAGACATCACCTTAGTGGTGTCAAATCTTGGTTAGTACATGCCTCCTCTCAATGGGAGGTGACTGCTGCAGTGTTGCAGGCAGTCACTTTCTGCAATTGCTTTCCAATTGTACTGTTGGCTTATACTTCTGTCAGGGGAACACAAAGGTATCAGGTCCCTAATCTGGTTCCTGTGAATCTGAAGGCACACTGCCCAGATTATCTTGAGTCGATTAACTTGAATGATTGTACCAGTCATGCTTCAGGTCCTTTATCTGGTTCTCTCATGAAGTAAGTTGTTTTACCTTCCTTGATAGTATTTATATGTGTGTGACATCACTTACAATGATGTAAGGAAGGTACGTAAAAAGCCTTCAATAGAAAGTTGACTGCTGCACTGTTCCTCTGCAGTAGCGTGTGCAGGCAGTAACTTTCCTGCTGGAGAGTTGACTTCATACAGTCTCCTCGGGAACTAGTAGGGACCTGTTTCCTCAGTTGTTCCTTCCTCTCTGAAGAGTTGAGTTATATCCCACGCTGGATCCTAACCTAGAACTTTGTGATCTCAAGGTCTTGTAGATGTGTAACAGGTTCCGTATCTGGTTTTGGATGGTAAGTTTGTTAGATCATCAAAACATAAAGTAAAGTACTTATGCCCAAGGTACTTGTAACCTATCAATTTCTCCCTTTTTGATGACGACAAACTTAGAATTGATATTCCCCCTGAGAACCAGATCTCCACATTGTTCCCCTTACGAATTAGCCATACTCCCCATGAGAACCGAACCTAAGGAACTGATCACAACTTATTCCTCAAGACTGTTTGGCAAATCATCAAAACTGAAAGTACCATAGCTTATCACCTTGGTCCTGATTCCAATATTGTGAAAGCAGTGGTTGAAGCGACTGAAAAGTTGTTTTTTTGCGATTCCCAAAACCATTAATTGGAGGCGGCTGATGGTCGGCCTTTTGGCTTCCCCAACACGCTTAAATGACCTCTATAAATAGACAAATTTTACCACCTTACAAACTTTATTCTATTATTGTTCTCAAAACCTTATTAATCCTTTTCAATTTCCTTGAACTCTCCCTTCTCTCCACTATCAACACTCTTTATTTTCTTGGATCTTCCGTATTGCGATGGCTAAAACCTCTAAACCGATTTCCCAAAAAGAAAAAGCTTCATCTTCTCGATCGACCAAGAGTAAACCGGTAGTTCCCTCTCATATTGAGAAGTGCATCCCCCCGCCATGTGAAATAACATCCGATTTCAAAATTGAGAAACCTGCATCGACACTAGAACGATGCGAGCCCATGTCTCGATATGTTTGTTTAGTGACCAAGGTCGAGCTCGGGCTAGTAAAAGAGGATTGCAAATAGGATAATAAAGAAATAGTGATTCCTTCCTCCGATGAGGACATAACTACATATAAAGTGGGGTACTTGAGCATATATACTTACCCATTTACATTGGGTTCTGCAATTCCGGCTCAGGGTCCCATAGATCCAGTAATTTTTTACTTTTGCCAATGATACCGAGTGACGCTTGGCCAGATCTACCCCTCCTTTTGATGAATTGTTTAGTTAATTAAGTTCTTTTCGAGCCAAGTTGAGGGGATGTCTTTTACCCTCGATCATCTGATCAGACTATACAGCCCCCGACTTTATCATAGGCATTTGATAACATTGCAATGTCGATCCTTAAAATCTCTTTTTTCTAGTATCGATGAGGACAAAGACCGTGGGTAGATGAGCCGGTTCGTCCAAGTCAGGACCTCCGATCTAGTTCCTGCTGATTGGATGCCGTTTCCCGAGGAGTAGAACATGAAACATGAGTATGTAGCATGTTTATACCCTGCTTTCTTTTCTTTTACTCGGATTTATACTTTTTATTGGTCTAACCCTTTTACGATAGTGCAGCTGCTACTTGGTTTCCTGGTGGGGTCCCGGACCTCGAGGACTGGGTTCGAAAGCTGGCCTCTACCTCCTCTTATTCGGAGCATTGCTGGCGAGATCTGGCCAAGGGTCGATGGGAGGACAAAAACCATGGTGAGTTCTCTTATTTGTTTTCTTGTGCTTCTGCCATGGGATACTTACCTCGGTTTCATGTATGTCTTGGAGACGCCGTTGATTTGCAGCTGGCCCCGGCTGATAAAGTAGAGGTTCCAAAGTCTTCTAAAGAAAGAAAAAGAAGAAGAGAGTCATTTGAAAATCCCTCGAAGCCAAAGAAGAGCGTGGCTCGAAGGCCTAAGGCCAATACAACAGCCTTATCTCCGGAAACAACCCAATGCCTTCGGGATCAGGAGGAAGAAGAAGTCGACGACTGCCTGCTGGTAACCCGTGAAAGAAAAAATGTAGTGCTTCAAAGTCTACCTAGCGGGTGACAGTTGATGTGGCTCATTCCAAAGCCGAAGAAATATCTGAAGGGAGTTCAAACAAATTTCCCGAGCCATCGTACAGAAAAAGGGTACCTCGCCTAGGAGGCCATTTGGAGGGCGAGGCTGAACGTCCAGATCCTGAGCCTCTTCAAATAAAAGAGAACGCCCCGAGTGGATCACTTGGGGTAATCAACATAGATGATTCACCTCCTGGCCCCGAGTTCCCCGAGGGACAAATCCGAGAGACTCAAAATATGAGATCTTCTGAAGTGGAAGCAAGCCATGAAGGGCATGACATCTTTCGAGAATGTCTCGCAGAGCTTGAAGATGGCCATGACCCAGATGCTTCTTTCATTTTTTATGAGGCTCGTGGACTCTTTAAACAAGTGAGTTTTTTATTTTTTATGCTCGCGCATTTGTTTTAGCTGTTCTGAATCTATCTTTCCTCCCTTTTTATGAAGGCTGTGGTGCTCCATAAAAGGGCATTTTCCAAGTCCCGAATCGATATTGCTCGATGTGAGGCTGAGCTTAAGAAGATTTCGGAGGAGAGGGACGTTGTCAAAAACCTCTATGCTAAGAAAGAGATGGAGATCTACGATCTACGAGTTGAGTTGATGCAGGCATACCAAGGATGGGCCGAGTATGTTGAGAAGGTAACACAGCTCTCGAAGGTTGTTATGCACTAGTTTGTTTTGGCAACTGACACTTTTAATTTCGCAGTTTCATCAGAAGGCCAACTTGGAGGCGTAGCTTCGGGAGGAGCTTAAAATGAAAGAGGCCGAGGAAGTGGGGTAGAGACAAGGTATGGATAACCTCGCCTCTAAGAATGAAAATCTAAGAGAGCAGCTAGCTTCACTCGAATGCCAGCTTCGAGGTGTGAAGGAGGAGAGTCTAGGTCGGGGCCTTGAGATCGAGGAGCTTAAATCCAGATCTGTTGTTGAGCTGGCCAAGGCCAAATTTGATGCTTAGGCAATCATGACTTCATATCGACCGATGCCGAGGCAGCTAATGTTCAGGCAAAGGAGATCTCTTCTGCGGTGGAGGCTAAGTTATGAAGTACACTTGAACATGCTAGGCGACAATCCTGGAAGATAACCCTCGAGGAGGTACATGCTCGCGGCTTCGATCTTTTAGCCGATATTGAAACGACGATGATTTTGGAAGAAGAGGCTGCCGTTTTGCTTTCCTATAAGGATGATTCAGCCAGTGTCTCTAAGGGTGAAGGAGACGGAGATGAAGTCCCCGAGGATGATGCTCTCGAAGATGCAACTCCAGAAGGTGCAACTGCCAAAGATGCGACCCCGAAGTAGTTTTAGGTTACTCTATTTTGTTTTCTTGTATGCCTCCCTTGTGTAAATATCTCCTGTTATCATCTTTTGGAAATACGAGGGGAAATTTTTATCTCATCTTTGGTTTGTGCTGGATTAATATTGCCTTAATTTGTGGAAGACTTCATTTGAATGATTAGTCCGAGGATTGGTTTGGGGTTCGGGGTATTAAAAACCCTTAGATCTTAATAGATAGGTATGATAATCTTCGAGCTAAGTTTAAACCGATCTGATGTGAGCTCGAGGTATTGTGATCATTGTGTTTAGATCGAAATGAGAGCGGAGTCTCGAACTATTAGTTTTTGGCCCTTAAGCCTTTCGAAGTTGGCCCTTGGGCTCTTATATATCAGCCCTTAGGCTCTTTTAAAATTGTCCCTTAGGATCTTTAAGTTGGGCCATTTCAGCCTTTAAAAAGGCTATATCATTTTTCCCTCATTTCGGCTAAAAAACTTAGTGAAAATTTAGTTATGCCATATCATGTGTTTTTTGTACCCATTGGGTTTTTCCGATGGTTTGACGTATCGTAACCTTATTGGCTATTTGTTTGTGTAAACATAATTGAATACCTCTTGGGGTATTTCCGAAGGTCGATGTTATCGAAGCCCTTGGATTAATTGAGGGTTGGATTTATCGAGGCCCTCATATTTTTCGAGGGCTGAATTTATCGATGCCCTTCATATTTTGGTTTTGCCGAGGGTAACCTGATTTAACTGGCTTTTCAATAGTTGAAGGCCTTTAATTTATAGCGGAAGTCGGACATCTCCGAGCTGCATAATTTGGTCGTAGCCTTTATATGACCGTAGTCTTTAGTGTGGCCATAGCCTTCGGGTACGTCATTTGGACTTGTTTCCCGATAACTTTTCCGAATTTGTTCAAAAAGCTAGTCCCCGAGTATATTGGCCTTGACCTTTGTTTCGAGGGGGTGCCTCTTTGAGGTCTTATGGGTCAGAGTTTTCGATGACTCGGATGTATTGATAGTCCCCGAGTATTTTGGGGTGCTTTAGCCCTTGAGCCGCTTCCCGTAGGATTGTAAGTGTAGAGCTCGTATGAAAAAGTATTTTTGATATAACCAGAATGCTTCTTCAAATAGTCGATATACGCGTATATGTTTTGCCGTCGGGGCTCGACTATTCTATATGGACACGGTTCATTGACCGTTTGGCCCATTACAAAGTTCTCCTATTGAGGCCCTCTTAGGCATGAAGGTATTTTTCAAAAATATAGCCTCCGAGGGTGATGCCCCCCCCCCCCCTAGTATTTGAGGTTGATTGAAAAGAATCCTTGGATACTGTTGAGTTCTCCTTAGGTAGCACATAATTATTGCCTCGTTAAAAACCTTGTCAGTAAAACCCATTTGGGATAAAATCCGGTCTAAGGGATAAGGAGTGCAATGTATGCTTTAAAACCTAGGGCTTCGTGTAGAAAATGATGCCTCCGAGATCATATGTCGTCGATCCAAAATCTATAATGAGTTAGTTTTAAACTCAAATGGACAAAAGGATAAAATCGTACGTTAGTAGTAGTATCGTTGGAGAAATGATATGTAGAACTAAGTCCCCGACTCTGAAATGTCGGAGGTTGGTCCTCCTATCGTAGTGCCTTTTGATCCTTTGCTTTTGTGCGATCCTTCGAACAGGTGTTGCTTCTCGCTTTTCATCTATCATCGGTGTATGAAGAAAAGGAGGGCTCGACGGATATCTCTATAACTCTTCTAAGGCTCGTTGGCATCCCAGGATCCACGTGAAGCCCTTTTCCCTTTTGAGCGAAGAGAAAAACTGGTGACTTCGATCTAGCGACCTTGACAAGAATTGACCCAAGGTAGCCATTTGTTTTGTTAGCCTTTGCACGGCCTCCACGCTATCCTAGATCGTGATACCCCCAATAGCCTTGATTTTGGTACGTCGATTTTATGCCGCGACGTCGAGGGACTGTCATGACCCAAACCGATGGGCTGCGACGGGTGCCTGAGTCCTACCTGTCAAACACCCCTAAACATGCGTCTAGGATATGAACCTGTATAACGTCTATTGCATTACAAAATTGATATACGTGAAGGAAAACTGCCATCAAGGCATATGTACGTACACATGCAGAATACAGTGGGCAAACTGGCAAGACTGTTATAGACAACTATACATCCAAAACTGAAAGCCGACAAGGCCACATATATCCCAACTAGACATACTGTCTACAAGACCTCTAATAGAAACATAATTGAACAAAGACGGGACTGAGCAATGTCATACCCATATATATATATATATATATATATATATATATATATATATATATATATATATACAAACGTATCGTACCAACATCAAAAGCAGCTCCGGATCAAATGAAGCACGCCAACTCTTGCTGATCAGGGATTCTAAGAAGGGGGACCTTCAGTTTGCCTACCTGCACCTGCAGGCATGAAACACAGGCCCCGTGAAATAGGGCGTCAGTACGAAAAATGTACCGAGTATGTAAGGCAACAAAATAACTGAAAGCTGAAATTGAACTAATAATATAATAACTGAAAGTAACTGAGAGTCAAAGATAATATGAAGATATGCTTACCTACTGTTACTGACTCAACTCTCTCAATATAGTAAGTAAAATAGCTGTCCCGCCCTATAAGGCTCGGTATATATATAACTACTCTGTCGTAGTAGGCTCGCTCATAGGCGCTCAGCCATACTAGACTTTGTATCTCGGCCATGCTGGGCTCGCTCATAGGCGCTCAGCCATACTAGACTTTGTATCTCGGCCATGCTGGGCTCGCTCATAGGCACTCAGCCACAGTAGGTTCGGTATATAACTTACCATCTAATCAGAGGTTTCCCAATAGGGGCCTGCCCATCGATTATAGCTCGATGGTAATGAAAATACTTTAACACTATATATATAAATTCTCTGCTCTTTTGACTGGAAGAAGAAAATACTCAATTGAATATGAAGTCTCGATAAGGAGAATATCGTAACTTACAAAACTAAAAAATATACGTAACCTGTGAGAATAGCAAAATATACGTAAATTCCGAGATATGAATTTTTCTGTATGACTCGTTATCAAATTTTTGTCATTACGAGATCATGCAAAATGAGGAAGAGCTTAGCCTTAACATACATGTTCCTTCAATTATTTGAACAAATCCGCTTCTGTGAAATTCTTGAACGAAATTTATACTTGGATCTGCTTCTAGCATTTTTGGCTTGGATTAAAATTGAAATCGGAAGAATTTGGCTTCTAACGTTTTTGAACAAAGGTTGGCTAAGGAGTTGAATTGATGAATGCTTGAAATTTTTGAAAATCATTCTGTTTTCTCACGTTGTTGGTTTAAAAACCAAACGCAGAATGTTTGGCTCACGTTGTTGGTTTAAAAACCAAAGGCAGAATATTTGGCTCACGTTGTCGGTTTAAAAACCAAAGGCAAAATGTTTGGATAAAAATCACAAGAGTCTTCCTTTCATAAGACTTGTAAACTAGCCTATTAAAACTTTTTATGACACATGTAAAGGTGAACAATGAGTCACCTTAGACTAAATTGTTCCATTTATGCCACATTTTTGGAGTGAGCTTTTTGATAATTTTTATCCACTTATTAGTTAACTGGGTAATGTTCCGTTACCCGGTAATTAATCAATTACCCGCATAATTTAAAAATTACCACAAATTACTTAAAATTCTATCTATTTTTAAAATACTTCATATATACTTTATATATTATACCATCGTGGTCATATGGTACACTGCATGGTACTAGTTCATAATTATCGGGTATTATCGCTCGACCCATATTTTATTCCAAATTGGCCACTTTCAACGAAACTCGTTTTCTCTAATCCGTGTACCCATTTATCCTTCATAACACTTATTTATCGCTTGTTATAAATAGCATAAGTACGTTAATGTCGAGATGACCTCATCCCCGAGTCTACGTCAGTTAACTGAAAATGAAATTTTAACGTACGAAAACGCGAAATGTAACAGGGACTCACCTGTGCCAACCCCGAAGGCACATTCCTCCGGGCTAAGCTTCATGCTGTATTTACTCAAGATCATAAATGTTTCCTGTAAATGAATTAAATTGTCCTCTGTGCACAAGGACTTAATCAACATATCATCACTTTAAATTTCCATTGTTTTGCCTATTCATTTTTCGAACATTTTGTTAACTAGGCGTAGCTTCCTGCATTTTTTCAGCCCGAAGGGCATCACGCTGTAACTATAGGTTACAACGCCCTGAAAAAAAAATGAAGCCTTTTCTTGGTCCTCCGGGTTCATCTGAATCTGGTGGTACCCGGGGTAGGCATTGAGAAAAGTTAGGGTCTCGGGGCCAACTGTGGCATTGAACATACAATCGACGCCTGACAAGGGGAAAGGATGTTCTATTCAAGTCCTTATAATCTATGCACATTTTAAGTTTGTTCTCCCTTTTATAACCATGTTGGCTAACCTCTCGGGATGTTTTACTTCCCAAATAGACCCTATTTTAAGAAGTTCGGTTACCTGCTGCGGTGGCTATTTAGCCGCCTGCTTACCTTTGTTGTTCAAGGTCAAGGGCTCAGGTACCGACACCACTTCCTCGATAGCAAACATCTTCTTTGCAACATGTTGCTCTCTGTAGACTGTTTTCACTCCTTCCTCCGCCAGAACTTTATCATTTGGTGAAGTGTTGAAGGCCCCGCCCTCATGTTTTGTATCCACGGTCTCCCGAGGAGTGCGTTGTACCTCAAGTTGCCTTCGATCACATGGAATTTCATGTCTTGAATGGTCCCGACTACATTTACTAGCAAGATGATTTCTCCCTTTGTTGTTTTGCTTGCCATGTTGAAGCCATTCAGGACTCGGGACGAAGGTTCGATCTGACCTTGTAGGCCGAGTTGTTCCATGATCCTCGATCTGATTATGTTTGCTGAACTTCCTAGATCCACTAAAACTCATTTAATTTGAATTTTGTTTAAAAGGATAGAGATTACCAGGGCGTCATTATGGGGCCAAAATATGCCTTCTGCTTCCCCGTCATAAAACGATAAGATGTCCTCGGGCACATAGCTCCGAGTTCATTATTCTTTTGTAATCGACACCTTGGTGCATTGGAACTCAGGTCGTTCGGGAACATCGACTCTGCCAATGATCATGCAGATTACGTGTTGTGGTTCTTCTTGCTCATTTTTCCTTACATCTATTTCTCGGATGTGCTTCTTAGCCCGATCACTTAGGAATTCTCGAAGGTGGCCCTCGTTGAACAAACGAGCCACTTCTTCCCTCAACTATCTGCAATCTTCCATTTGATGACCATGCGTGCCATGATATTTGCACATCAAATTCGGGTTCCTTTGAGAATGATCGGTCTAAATTGGCTTGGGCCACTTGGTGTCTTTGATTTTTCGGATAACCGAGACAATCCCCGACGCGTCTACGCTGAAATTGTATTCTAATAATCAGGGAGCCTCTGCAAAGTCGGTGTGTTTATTGAACCTGCTCTTACTCATGAGTCCCCAAGAACTTCGACCTCGATCATTTCTCTGATCGTTCCGAGGAGGGTTACGGCTTAGGTCGTTGTTCTTTCGATCGGCATATGGTTGATACCGTTCTTTGTTGAATCTTGATCCCCAGTCCGTGTCCCTCAGGGGTTTGTCTGCAAATATAGTAGCATGAACTGAGCCCAAGGGGGCCACCAACTGGTCATCCTCGACCCTAATTTTTGACTGATAACGATTGTGCACATCCGACCATTTCACAGCTGGATATTTGATCAAGTTCTACTTTAGTTGTCGAGATGCAATCCAGCTTCTTCATTCAAACCTTACATAAAGGCCTGAACTGCTTATTCATCGGAGAATGGTGGTAATTCTATTCTTTCCATTTGAAACCCGGACACGAACTCCCTTAGCATCTCGCCATCCCTTTATTTTCTTTTGAAGACGTCCGATTTTCTTGTGGCCACCTTTATGGCCCCGGCGTGTGCTTTCACGAAGGCGTCTGTTAACATAGGAAATGAATCCATAGAGTTAGGAGCTAAGTTGTGATACCAAATCATAGCTCCTTTTGATAGTGTTTCCCCAAACTTTATCAATAATACTGACTCGATTTCATCGTCATTCAAGTCATTCCCTTTGATTCCACAAGTGTATGAAGTAATATGTACATTAGGATTAGTTGTTCCATTATATTTTGGTATATCGGGCATGTGAAACTTCTTGGGAATGGGCATTGGAGCCGCACTTGGGGGGAAAGGTTTTTGTATGAATTTTTGAGTCCAGTCCTTTCAAAATTGGAGGTGCTCCTGGTATTTGATCGACCCTCGAGTTGTATGTCTCCACCTTTTTGTCGTTTTCTTCAATTTTCTTTTCTCGGGACTCGATCCTCTTGGCTAGTTCCTCAAGCATTTTCATAATCGCAGGGTCAGTCCCCAAGCCACTTTCATTGGGCCTCTCTAGCGCTAGTTCTGCACGCTGAGTGTTCTCTGGTTCCTCGGTGTTTGGAGTTCTATTCTGACTCTGAAGTTGAGCGATGGTGACTTGCTGAGCTTGTAGCATCTCGAATATCACTTGGAGGCTGACTCCCCCCTCTCCCATTCCTAGCGTTCCTTGGTCCCCTGGCTGGGCTTCCCTATGTGCATTCCTTATGGGGTTTGTGCCTGCTTCCGTGTTTAGAGCGTTATGTGAACTGATATCAATTGGCTCCATATTTGGCACTCCCTCAGGGTTTATGGGTGGTACACCGACCCCTATACCACTGTTTTCTCCGATCCTTCACTGTTGTGAGCAGGTGCATTTTGTGTGCTAGACATATCTTAGCCTTAAATCAAAGAATCTTTGACAAGAAAAAGTGTGAAGAATAACGTGTGTTATCAGAAAATTAGAACTAAAAGAATCACTATTATCTTTAGCCCTACGGTGGGCGCCAAACTGTTTACCTCGAAAAATGAGAGTAACAATTAAATATGATTTGTGGTTTTAAAGATATGTGATTTATTCCAATACTAGTGAATGTACAAATAATATTAAATTTAAGAAAGAAGAATTGATGAACCAAACTAATGTTGCTGGAGCAGCGGGGACCTCGAGCTCGATAATCTCGGGGGCCTCGAGGTGAGCTGAGAACCAATGAAGTATGAACAATAAAGTAAAAATAATAAAGCTGAAGAACAATTATTGAGTACGGTAAACAAGAAAAACATAGTGGAATATTCTATTGCAGTGAATGAGATATCCTTACAAATGATTGAGGTCGTCTTTATATAGGAGGGGAAAACCCCTAATATGGTACACTTCCAATTATGGTAAAGAATTCTATTGGTACAGCTGTATAACAACCTTGTACCGACTTGTACTATTTCGTACAAATCTTATCCCATAATTTATGCCCTAATCCACGTGTCCTTGAGAAATTCCCACTCTTTTTTGAGTGTCCTCGATTTGCTTCTCGAGGTGCGCTCATCCGGGCCTGGCTTGATTCTTACTTCGAGCTTCCCCAACTCAGGCTCGGAGTGTAATCAGGTCTTCAAAATCGAGCTCTCTGATTTCTACCGTATACAACAATCATCCTATAATTTAAGTGTTTTAAGAAAGACATTACCATATATATATGTAAAAGAAAAAAAAATCTCCGGACTATGTATTTATTGTTAAATTCCTCTAACATCATGGATACTGAGGGCCTAGTCTAAGTATGAGATTAGTTCATAAATATATCTAACCATAGATAAACCTTTGTATATGTATGTTTTTTCAAAAAGAAAGAAACCCATTACATAGAAGATACGAGAAAGAAATAATAAAAATACAGTCACCTATTTTTTGGGAGACTCTCAGTCGCATTAATACTACTAGACTATAACCTTTGTAATGGTCCATAATATAGATTTTTTTTCTCCTTGTTAGGATGCAATCACTTATCTTGTTCTCACGGAGAAAGTTGTTACTTTATTCTTAAAAATAATAGTATTTACATAGGGACAATTGGTCACCACAAGTAAATGGCAAAGAGCAAAGTGTTGACAAAGTTACATACGGGTTTAAAAAAAAGTAGTAATTAACAAGTAGCGTGAGCGACACCAAAGTATGAAGTTGATAAATTACTAACCTTACAAAGAAAAAAATTACCACTTATTACACGTGCCAAACTATATGATAAACTAAAATATGTCAACCACTAAAAACAAATTGAAATCTAGTCACGCTAGATCCAATAGAATTGCATCAAAATCAGATCGTGTGTAGCATGGGGCATGCCTATGACGACATATTTCACTTGAAGTCTATATATTTATTTGTACGGATACTCTAAGTCAGGCTGTTCGAGCCTAGAATGATTTCATTATGTGCTCATTTCTTAATTTTCTCCTACCTGTCAGACATCCTTCGATTTTTTTGACATTATTGCCCCTTCATCTCACACATAAAAAAGAACAAAGAAATAAAAAGGATAGCCAAACAGCTTAATTAATGTGAATAAATATGGATGTATCACATGGCTCTATCAAAAGCACCTTAGTAAAAAGCAGCCCGGTGCACTAAGCTCTTGTTATATGCGGGTCTGGAAAAGGGCCGGACTACAAATATCTATTGTACACAGTCTTACCTTGCATTTCTGCAAAAGGGTGTTTCCACGGCTCGAACCCGTGACTTCCTCACCTGGGTATTTTACCCGTGATCTTCCAGTTTTTCTTAATCTGATTTCTAGAAACCCCCTTTTGATCAGTTCCAGCGGCAATGTTTTCTTTGCAGTTTTGGAGCTGAGATTCCAAGAAAACAAGCTGCATGGAAATGGTTGCTTTTCTTTAAAGCACTAAAATTTATCATTTTCTTCAACTGCTGCATTAATTTTTCACAAGTAGTGAGAAGCTTTGACAAGTTAAAGAAAAAGGGTATTTAAGTAAGTCTACCATGCCCTTTAGTACTTCTTTCTTTCATTAGAGTTTTAGTATACTAATATTTAATGTCAAATAATTGATACTAGTACAGAAGTGTTCACATATTATTTTCATTCATTCAAAGATTCAAAAAAAAAAGAAAGAAGAAGAAAGAAACAAGTTCTAGGTCATCTGGCCTTTGTTTTGCTGCCCCATATAATAGATAGACTTGGAATTCATTGAACTCTGGTAACTCGTGTGACTTTCTCCACACAACTCAAAGAAAGC
Organism: Nicotiana tabacum; assembly: GCF_000715075.1. Classification (NCBI taxonomy): domain Eukaryota; kingdom Viridiplantae; phylum Streptophyta; class Magnoliopsida; order Solanales; family Solanaceae; genus Nicotiana; species Nicotiana tabacum. Next base: position 46,096,820 of record NC_134089.1, on the reverse strand, counting down.
ATTAAAATGATTAGATTTCGAGATGCAATGACAGTAGTGATGCGTGTAATGTTAAGGAAAAGCATGAGCATATACGAGGAATTGGCTTATGTGTTGGGGGACTTAGTTTGGATTCTGAATTCAATGGTTCGATTTTCAGGCATGTTTGTTCATAGGAGGTCTAGTTCTGTATCTGCTCGCCACTATTCACCTATGTCTTCCATGCGTGTTCGGCTCGATCGATAAGGTATGAAATAGTCCACTCTCTGTTTGTTTCTTCGGTTTCTATTATTAAGTAGCACTTCTGCTATTCAATTATAAATCATAGAATCAATTGATTCCGATCGTCGAGCCCGATCCGGCCCGCTTTGTCTAAATATGTAATGTTACTGCAAGTCAATTGCCTCTCTCTTATCAATTATCCTTGTGGAAGATTCTTGAGCTAAGAATAATGATCATTCCCTTTTTCTCTTCATTAGTGTATGTAATTTTTTATGACTATTAAGAAACATCGCTTTAACTTTGGATCCTTCATTAGTAAAATATTACAAATTGATAGAGTGTTGATTTTTTAGAGTGTAAAAATGATTGTTTGATCGACGAAGTTATAGATAACTTAAAACCAGATGCCATCTTTGTTCTATTTCAGTAGGTAAAATGATGGTTAGTGATCAGCCAAAGTTTGGTGAACCCTTCAAAATTTTAGTGCTTAATTGAAAAGTAGGCAAGAACCTAGATTTACTTCATCAAATAAAGTTCTCAAGTTCTCAGTATACAAAAGCTCCTATTTTCAAGAAATTTTTTCGAGTGTAATCATACTACTCAAAACAGGCAAATCTTCCCAAAACTCAAAAACGTAACTCAGGAGTATTTTTGATTTAGCATGACCTTTGTTAAGTTTGATACAAAAACTTTAAGCAAGAATATGCGATCCCTATGTCATTAATATATGTATGTATAGATCAGAGTTTTAAAAGACTTTTTTGGGACTTGCCCAGCACTCGCCCGAGGGCGGGGCACTATCAAAATGCCCTCAGACTCACGTGTGGGGCATAGTTATGTGAGGCCCCTAAACACGTCAAACGTCCACCGCTCGAGGCTCGCCAATAATTATTACCCAATAATTATTACTCAAATGATGTGTCAAATTTTCTAACTAACACCATTAACCCTTCAAATTCTTTAACAAATGAATGATTATAGTTTTATTCATCTATAGGAATGTGAACATTGAGAGAGAAACTTTATATCTTCGCTTGCTATTGGCCTTTATATCTTAGTTCTATCTTCTATGTCTCTCAAAATTATCAAACTTTTATTTCTTTGTCATTTGAAAGTAATTTTGTATTTATTCATGAAGAAGTAATACTTTAAATTATAACACTGATGAAGTTTATTAATTATTTACTTTTAGGAAGATAAAATATTTGATTTAATAATATTTATTAAGAAATTGTGATTTCTTATTTTTTGAAAGTTAAGACGTTATAATTGATTTGTGTTTCATAGCAAAACTGACATTATTGATTTTTTTGCCAGTAAAAACATGCTAGATATTTTATTTTCTATGAATTTTTTAATAATTTGTAATTTTCTTCAAATTTTGGATATACTTTCTATAATTTTTATGTTATTATGTTATTTAATAAATTTATAAATTAAAAAATTTAAAGATCCATGAAGCTTACGCCCCATATCTCAAGGCTTGAGTCTCTCCTCTTAGTGAGTAAAATGTCCCCGCCTCATACCCCGCCTTTTAAAATATTGGTATAGATCTGCAATGCCGAGGTTTGAATGCTATACTGTGAACTGGTCTGTGCGTGCAAGTTTATTCTAATTTTTTTTTTTGGCATAAAGAAGTAGTTATATTAATAGAAATTAAACAGTAACATTAGTACAGGGAGCGAGATATATCATAGGCATCGAAGTAACTAAGCCAGTAATATTAGGAGTTACTACAAATACCCCAGCTTGGGGTTCAGTACTAGACAAAACATTGCTATTACAAAAACTAGATAGATCATAGATCGGTTGTGTTGGGACACTGGTAGAAAGCTCTTTGGTTGTTTTAACGAGCCTCCGGTGCGTTGTTCCTGCTTGATCTTTCTGGTAGAATGGCTCGACAAAAGGAGGTGGGGTTGCAAAAAGTAGACAATTGTTCCCAACTGTATGCGTGGCTCCATATTTAGCTAAATTATCGGCAACACTATTTTTTGCTCCCCGTAGACATGTTGGATAGAAGGCCTACCCAGCCGTAGAAGTAACAAACTGCAATCATTGATAATGTTAGTATAATAGTGAACATACCAATTGTTGCGGAAGCCAAATGTATAGAGTGTGAATAAGTCACAACTACTATACCAAAAATTATGACAGCCACCAAATAATAAATAAGACAATAAAGCAATAATAAAGGGACCACCAGAATTTACGAGGTTCGGCTAATTTTGCCTACTCCTCGGACACAACCAATATTTTATTCCACTCCAAAAATACAAGTGAAATAATACTAAAGAGAGAAGATGCAAATGCCTTAAACAGATGAGAAGGCAAATGAGAGGTGTTTTTCAATCCTAAACATTAGGCCTTCTTTTATAGGGGAAAAATCCCCCCCAAACTTAACTCCCAACCAATGTGGGACTTTGGCATTTTGCCAAACATCAACAAATCTCCACCTTGGCAAAATTCCACATTTTCAATTCTCTCTCAATAACAAATTTTGGTTGTGTCTTCATCTTCAATCTTCAGTGTTCAACAATGTTGATCAAATCCAAACAATGTTGAAACTTGACCGCAGTCACCACCTTTGTCAGCATATCAGCAGGATTCTCTGTAGTATGAACTTTCTTCACCGTGACTCCACCTTCTTCTATGATTTCTCGTACGAAATGATACCGAACATCAATGTGCTTCGTCCTTGCATGATAAACTTGGTTCTTCGCTAATTGAATAGCACTTTGACTATCACAAAAAATTGTGATACCTTTTTGTTCAACACCAAGCTCCTTTAGCAATCCTTGAAGCCAAATTGCCTCTTTCACAGCATCTGTAATAGCCATGTACTCTGCCTCTGTTGTAGACAAAGCAACTGTTGACTGCAAAGTAGACTTCCAACTAACTGGTGCCTTTGCAAAAGTAAACACATAACCAGTAGTTGATCTTCGTTTGTCCATATCACCCGCAAAATCTGAGTCACAATATCCAACTACAAACTGATTGTCTTCCTGCTCAAAAACTAACCCGACATCTACAGTATTATGAATATACCGTAGAATCCACTTCACAGCTTGCCAATGCTCCTTTCCTGGATTGTGCATATATCTGCTAATAACTCCAACAGCTTGTGAAATGTCAGGCCTTGTGCAAACCATTGCATACATCAAGCTACCAACAGCATTTGCGTATGGTACCTTTGACATATACTCTCGTTCAGCTTCATCCATTAGCGACATAGTAGTACTTAGCTTAAAATGGGAAGCAAGTGGAGTACTAACTGGCTTAGTCTTGTCATCTATGCCAAAACGTTGAAGTACTCTCTTCAAATATTCCTTTTGAGATAAACAGAGTTTCTTTGAACGTCTATCTCTAATTATCTCCATGCCAAGAATTTTCTTTGCCTCACCCAAATCCTTCATCTCGAACTCCTTCTTCAGTTGAATCTTCAACTTATCAATTTCTTCCGAATTCTTGGAAGCTATCAACATATCATCAACATATAGGAGAAGATATACAAAGGAACCATCTTTAAGCTTGTGCAAATACACACAATGATCGTATTTGCTTCTCTTGTACCCTTGCCGCAACATAAACTCGTCAAATCGCTTGTACCATTGTCTAGAAGATTGTTTCAATCCGTACAACGATTTTTCAAGTTTGCACACCATATTTTCTTTTCCAGCAACTTTGAATCCTTCTGGCTGAGTCATGTAGATTTCCTCCTCCAAGTTTCCATGTAAAAACGCAGTTTTTACATCCATCTGAACTAGTTCCAAATCCAATTGTGCTACCAAAGCCAACATAATTCTAATGGAGGAATGTTTTACAACTGGAGAAAACACTTCATTGTAATCAATTCCCTCCTTTTGAGCATATCCTTTGGCCACCAATCTTGCTTTGTAGCGAACATCTACTTGGTTAGGAAATCCTTCCTTCTTTGCAAATACCCATTTGCACCCAATTGCTTTCTTTCCCTTCGGGAGATTGGCCAATCTCCATGTATGATTCTGATGAAGGGACTGTATTTCATCATTCATGGCAATCCTCCACTTATCTTCTTCTGAACTTTGGACAGCGTCTTTGTAAGTAGTAGGAACATCATCAACTACAATTGAGGTTGCACAAGCAACCGTCTCTATGAGACGAACAGGTTTCGTTATTGTTCTTTTTGGCCTGTTGGTTGCTATTGATTCAAGTTGTTGTTGAGATTCCTGAGTTGGAATCTCCTCTACTGGCTCTCCTTCCAGAGGGTAATTTTCATTTGTTTCCTCCTCTGCTTCTTGTGTAGGAAAAATAAATTTTCCCTCAAACTCCACCTGCTTAGAAGCACCTTCATTTTGTTTGGTATCTTCTGTTACCTTATTTACCATAGCAAATTCATCAAAGGTAACATCTCTGCTGAACATTACTTTCTTTGTCATAGGACACCATAAGCGATATCCTTTGACTCCAGAAGTAATTCCCATAAAAATAGCCTTCTTTGCCCTTGGATCCAATTTTGACTCCGTCACATGATAATATGCAGTTGAGCCAAACACGTGCAAAGAGTTATAATCTACAGCAGGTTTTCCATACCATTTTTCAAATGGTGTTTTGCCATCAATAGCAGCAGATGGTAGACGATTAATGAGGTGGCATGCATATGTAATTGCCTCAGCCCAAAATTCTTTGCCCAAGCCAGCATTGGACAACATACACCGTACCTTCTCCAGCAAGGTCCGGTTCATACGTTCTGCCACTCCATTCTGTTGTGGTGTATGTCTAACAGTGAAGTGTCGGATGATGCCATCATTTTCACAGACCTTATTGAAATGATCATTTTTGTATTCACCTCCATTGTCTGTGCGAATACACTTGATTCTCCTGCCTGTCTGATTCTCCACCATCATCTTCCATTTGAGAAAAATTCCCAACACTTCATCTTTGCTCTTCATTGTATACACCCATACTCTTCGGGAAAAATCATCAACAAAGGTTACAAAATAGTGCTTCCCACCCAATGAAGGTGTTTTGGAAGGACCCCAAACATCAGAGTGTACATAATCCAAAATGCCTTTAGTATTATGGATCGCTGTACCAAATTTAACCCTTGTCTGTTTCCCTTTAACACAATGCTCACAAAACTCCAAGTTGCAAGCCTTTACTCCTTTTAACAATCCTTGATCTGATAGAGTTTTCAAGGATTTTCCTCCAGCATGTCCCAAGCGCATGTGCCATAGCTTGGTTGTTTCTGCCTCTTTGTCGTCACTGGATGTCACTGTCGCTGTCCCAATAACTGTACTGCCACGATAGCGGTACATATTATTATTCTTCCGATTAGCCTTCATTACCACTAGTGCACCGGAGCATACTCTCATCACTCCATTTTCTGCAATGATTTTGAACCCTTTTGATTCTAGGGCTCCCACAGAGATGAGATTCTTCTTCAAATCCGGTACATATCGAACATCTATCAATGTTCTGATCATTCCATCATGGTTCCTTAATCGTATTGAACCAATGCCATATGAGGTAAGAGGGCTGTTATCCGCTGTGTGGATGACTCCATATTCTCCTTCTTGAAATTCCACGAACCAGTCCCTGTTGGGACACATATGATAGCTACAAGCCGAGTCCATCAACCATATGTCTGATGATGTTGATGACTCTGTTGTAACTAATGAGAAGTCTGAATCATCACAATCAGCTACATTTGAATCCATAATAGCCTTTCCATTGTTATGTTTGGCCTTATTCTTCAACTTCGGACAGTCTTTCTTCCAGTGCCCTTTTTCTCGACAAAAGGCACATTCATCTTTGCTGGGTCTGGATCTTGACTTGGATCTTCCCTTCTTTGTCCTCGTTTGATTTTGAGGACGACCCCTCACAAACAGTGCTTCTCCTTCTCCGCCCTTCTGTTTTTCTCGCTTTCTTTGTTCATAGCTGTACAAAGCTGAACAAACTTCTCTGAGAGAAATTTCATCATTTCCATGGAGTAGAGTAGTTTCAAGGTGCTCGTACTCATCAGGAAGTTGACGCCAACAACATCAAGGCCAAGTCACCATCATCATAAGTTGTATCCATATTTTGCAAATCTGTGACCAACTTATTGAAACTGGTGATATGTTCATTCATCGTGGTACCAGGAACATAGGTGAAGTGAAATAGTCTCTTCTTCATGTACAATTTATTTTGACTGTTTTTCTTCAAAAATTTATCCTCCAGTGCTTTCCATAATTTACTTGCAGAAGTTTCCTTTGTGTATGGATATTTCTGCTCTCTAGCAAGGTAGGATCGAATGGTACCGCAAGCAACACGGTTGATAATTCTCCAATCTTCTTCTCCAATAACATCTGGTTTCTTTTCTTCAATGGCCAGATCTAGCCCTTGTTGAAAAAGGACATCTAGAACCTCGCCTTGCCACATCCCAAAATGTCCGGACCCGTCAAAAATTTCGACCGCAAATTTCGCATTTGACACAATTCTTGTCATAAGCGAAGATGCCAATGATGACGTATTGTTGACACTTGATGTAGATTCTTCTTGTTTATTGTCTCCCATCTTTGACACAAATATTATTTAATAGCTGACGACACAAATCAAGATTATTTCCTTTCTGGTGTGGAAGATCAGACTAAGCTGCAACCACAGAGCATACTCAGACAGAACCTTGACTCAGTTACCAAGATAAATCTTTTCTGATGTGGAAGATCAGACTATGCTGCAACCACAGAGCATACTTAGACAGTACCTTGGCTCTGATACCAATTGTTGCGGAAGCCAAATGTATAGAGTGTGAATAAGTCACAACTACTATACCAAAAATTATGACAGCCACCAAATAATAAATAAGACAATAAAGCAATAATAAAGGGAACACCAGAATTTACGAGGTTCGGCTAATTTTGCCTACTCCTCGGACACAACCAATATTTTATTCCACTCCAAAAATACAAGTGAAATAATACTAAAGAGAGAAGATGCAAATGCCTTAAACAGATGAGAAGGCAAATGAGAGGTGTTTTTCAATCCTAAACATTAGGCCTTCTTTTATAGGGGAAAAATCCCCCCCAAACTTAACTTCCAACCAATGTGGGACTTTGGCATTTTGCCAAACATCAACACCAATGATTTCTTGGGCATCTGTCTCAATAACGATAGGTCTGAGGTGGTGGCGTACAACAATTTTCAGGCTCACAAGTAGTGCAAGAAGTACTGTCGGGACACTGGTAGCTGGGTACGATTTGCTAGCAAAGCCCATGATCCAGTGGCCTTGAGGGTCGCGAAAACCCCCACATATTCCATAATATTTAGGGTGAACGAGGCAGCTCCATCGATGTTTAGTTTATAGTGATTTGCTTGGGGTGGATGCCATTTAATGTAAAGTGGTGTGGTGGGATGTTTTGTGCGATTGTTTTGGGTTAGAAAATAGTACTCAGCTACCGTATTGATTAGCAGGGGAATATTAATGGGTAAATTTTTATGTTCCAGAGTGTTTTTATTCCTTATATGCCATATATGCCAAAGTGCAAAAGGTAGGAGGGTGGTGGGAGGGATTTTACGAAGAGTGGATTGTAAAGGCGTATGAATAAAGCTATAGAGCCGTTGTGTACTATCAACATGAGTTGTATTGGGACACTGGGGTGGAAGAGGTAATTTAAAGTAGGCCCATAGCTATAGAGCCATTTAATTGCTACATTTTGCTCTCCGTGTTCTAATTTATGTCAAACTATTTAATTAGACACGACGTTTGAAATGTTAATTACTTGTACTATATCATATGTAGTAGTAAAAGATAATGTTAAAATAGCAATCAAAAGTTAGTTTAATAGAGAAGATATCATTTCAAAGCGAAATTCAATAATTAATTAGTTAAATAGAATTATTTTTAAAATACGTAAAAGTTGTATAAAATAAATTTGCTAGCGAAATGGTGCCTGTTAAGATATTTTTAAATATTTAATGATAAGAAAATATCATATTACTTAATTGTTATAGATGCAGTAGTGTTTTACTTAATCTCATAACAGTGTTAATGCACACAGAAAAAGAAGCTCAAACCTCAAAGAGGGGAGCTGAGGGCTAAAACAGACTTATTAAAATTTGACTTTGATACTAAATGAAAGACTTTGAGCAAAACCAAAATCTTAAGGAAGTAGTATAGGTTTAGTACCTTAATAAAACAGTTTCCTTTGTGGTGAAACATCGACATAAGAGAGGAACCAACCAATAAATGTTAAACATTGCAATTTATTTTTCATTAATATCTTTCACATCTTTCCCTCAATCAATGGAAGCGACACTAAGTAATACACATTCACAAACTAGAATACACACCTATAAACTAGGTTATTAAAGTGCATTGATCAGTTTGAAGGCCCTTTCAATTCATTAAAAACCGATGCTAGGTCAAAACCAAATGGATCCTTGCCTTTTGATTGAAGAGTTTAACTAATGTAAAAAAAAAAAAATTACACTATCATATTGTATAGGAGTAGATGATAACTTTATGTAACTATTAACCAAAAATGGAATTAGTAACCTAGAGAATGAGGCAAATTCATCTACAATAACTTAAAATACACCCATTGCGTTCAGTAGAGAAATGATCAATATTTTTTTATTGGGGTGGGGGGAGGGGGGGAGAAGGGGGGGGGGGAGGGAAATGTCACTAAGCTCATGTATACATGCCGAGAGAGCAAGTATTTTTTTTTTTTTTTTTTTTGAGGCAGCAAGTATATACTTAATATATACTGTAGTACACAGAATGAAGCATAAAAAAAAAAAAAAAAAAAAAAAAAAATCAATTTTAGTAACGTTGAGAGTGAGACCAGTCTTCAACATTCGCCTAACAATGTTCAATTCTTAACCATGACAACTTAACATATCACCAAAGGACATGATGTAGTAGATGGATTGCTTCTTCATTAACTAGAGGTCTCGGGTTCGAGCCCTAGATATGGAAAAATTCTTGGTAGGGAGCGCTATTTCCCCAATGGGGCCCTACCCGGCGTGAATTCCAATATAATCGGGCTCTAATGCTGGTACAGAACATCGGGTGGGAAAAAAAAGAAGATAACTGAACATGACCTAAAGGACTGGGTGTTGGTTTTGTGCCTTTGCCAAAACATCCCACCATTCTCAATTAAAGGAAATGCTACTCAAATATAAAAAAGTAAGCTGATTCTTCGTCAGAAAGACGTGGTTTCTAGAGTTGAAGTCTTTAATTTTCCCGAAATAATGGTTTTAAAATCGTGCAGGTAACTCATATAAGTCTATTAATTGATCGACAAGCTATTGTCAAAAATACCTTATAGAGGTAGTGACCGACTCACTAGTACCCTAAAATCTTCATTCTCACTGAAATGAAGAGTGTCAACTTTCACAATCTATGTGGGTGCATAGGGATTTTTTTTTATTTTTTTTTTTGGGAGGGGGTTGGGGGGGGGGGGGGGTTATTTTTTGGTTCTAGGCGCACAAAAAGATAAACAAGATGAATGTAGAGACAACGAGTTGTTGGGTCATTATATGATAGTCAGATTACTCATCAACTGAAGCAGACCTTAGCTTACAAATTGAAATACATTTGGTTGTTAATTTCAATACACAAAGAAAGATCATATGTATATTAAGAGTTTCATCGATAATAACACTAAGATCTTTACTCATTATAGAGTTAAACTAGGAAATGAAGTATAACCTCAAATCTTGGATGTATGCTTGTGGAAGGATGGAAGCTTCACATCTTTGACATTATATCTAGAATCCACCCTTGCCAATTAATACAACCTTGTCTGAAAGGCAAACAAAAGAATTAGTCATGTCGGTTCATTTGTAAAGATTTGCTTAGAATTAAAAAGGATTATGAATTAATATAACACAATTAAGAGACAGAAATTGACTTTCATCTTGACATATGGAGTTGCAACTCTTGCTGGAGTTTTCAGTTCACGATCAATGACTAGTTCATCTCAAAGGATTAGTCCATTTCCCCTCACATCACTAATAACTGCATTAATATCAATGTTGCATATTTTGGTGATGTCGGCGATTCTTACAGAACCATTAATTAAGCAAAAATGACATTAATCAAAAAAATATAAAGGCAGAGCTTCTTTCTAGCTAAAAGAATTAGTTTCATGCATGGTTCCTTAATTGTATGCACTATAACAGCTATAAAATTATTTTTTGTTTTTATTTATTGTAGCAATAAAATTACTAATCTTACCCACTGTAACAATAAAATCATTGAACTATCTTTGGTTATACTTAACTGAACTTTATCCACTATAACAGTAAAATCTAAAACTATAATAATAATGACGGCAAAATCTAACATTAAGGTGATATAGTTGGGTAGAATTTCGAACTTTACTGTTTAAATAGGCAAAATTAAGATATTTTAATGTGACAAAAAATAATTTCATGATTTTAGTATTGTTCTAGGTAAGATTGAGTGACCATATGTGAAATCAACCAATTTTAAAAAGAAATTCAAAACTTTGCTTTGAAAGCAAATTAATGATCACTAGTATTAGTACCCGTGCGATGCGCGTACACAAATATCAAATTATAATTTGAGTTATTAGAATTACCTTAAAATTTAAAACTTCCAGATAACATGTTTCTTTTTATTTATATTTTTATTTTATATATGTAACAATCCAACTCCTTGATTTAGTACTTGTATTTTATTTTGTGGTCAATATTAAATAATACTAAACATATCACGTTTGTGATATGTCTTGTTTGAGCATATTATTTAACAAAATTCTTACTACCACTTTATGTTTCACCGCAAATTCGAATAAGTCTTATCCTTCTATATTTTCACCCAAAATAACTCTTTCTTTAATCTTTGCTTCTAGTTTTTGCATTATCTATTACTTAATAATGTTATATTCATGTAATCTTTTATTAGCTTACCAATTGACTTGATATCTTGCTTATTGCCCTTTTGATAAACATATATAAATATAAATATTTTTATTCCTAAAAGCTAATTTATTTTTGTTGTTTATCCTCTTAATTACTTGGAACTCTTTTTTCATTTAATTCTTTCAATAATATTTTTGAGTATTATTTAATTTCCTTATACTTAATTAATTCAAAGTATAAATATTCTCACACTATCTCTAATTTCCTCTTTATACATCCTCTTCCCTACTATGAATTTTTAATTAATTTTTTTACATTAATATTTTACAATAAACAAAATATATAATATCACGTTTTATTTTAAGTTATAACTTTTAATTAGTTTAAAATATTAATAGATAAGTTTTTTCTTATTATATTTTAAATCTATTAAATTTTCTTATAATTTTTTTTTGTATCACATGTAATTAAATTTTCTTTCTCTTTTAACGTTAGGATACAAATTAAACTTTAATTTTTGTTCATAAATTACCCACATGAGATATTTATTTTGTATTTCCTTAGTTTTAATTTGTTATCCAATTTTTTGTTTTTTATCTAGTAAAATTTTAATTTTGTAGTCCTATCCATAGTTTGAGCATTTTCACCATAATTTTAATCTAAATCTCAAGTTCAAATCGTCTTTCCCTTCTATTTCTAATATTAAATATTTTTAAATTCTTTATTATTGCTATTAAGTTACCTAATATGTAGTATTTTATTTTCTTATGTGGCTTTCATTAATATGCCTCTTTATTTAATATCATAATCTATTTATATCCTTTAATATTATTATATAAATCGATGCATGATTTTTTAATATTGAAAAAATAATTTATTTTATTTAAAATTAATATTCAAAATTATTAAATAGTTTAAATTCATTAATAATATTTTTAAGCATTTTATATTTACCTTATTTTTTAAACTAATTCTTAGTATAAATAACCTCGCATTATCTCTAATTTATTAATATTTTGATATTTTTAATTGTTTTAATCTGTTAAACTTCAGTTATGTGGCCTTATCCACATCATGACCTTTTTTATCATACTTAAAAAAACTTTTTTATATCAAATTTAAATAAGTTTTATCCTTTTTTGTTCTATATGATAGAAATTTTGATTTTTTCTCTGTTTGTTTCTTTTTTTTGCTATTGTATATTCAATACTTAATATTATTAACGTTGTCATGTGCTTTTTATTAGTTTACATGAATTTAATAACCACTTTTATCACATTCATTTTAATATAATATAAATAATAAATAAAAATTATTTCAATAGTAACTTTGACTCTATTGCTCATATTTTTAAATATAATTTTTCTTTTCATATTAAAAAAAAGTCTCATCTCAAATTCAAATATATCTTATTCTTCTATTTTCTCCATTGGACGCATTTTCAAAAATCATCTTATACTTTCAAACTTAACCTAACAATACTCAATTCAAATATTAATCGTAAAAACTCTAATTGTTGCAGCAATATTTTCACTATTATTTTAAGAAATATTTATTTATGTATAAAATATTTATTTGTTCGAATTGTAAACATTAATATAACCTCATTATATAGTAATGTATATTGTTCGTATTTAATTATTTTTCTTACCATAACTGAATTATACACAAAATTTAATTAAAGATACCTATAGTAATGTATATTGTTCACAAATAAGGTCAGATACAAATATTGTACTAAATAAAAAATTATTATTCCAACTTAAAATTAATGTGTAATATACAAAATAAAAATTTAATTAATTCTTTCTCAAAAAAGGATACCTGCCATAATTGAATTATACATAAAATTTTAATAAAAGATACTTACAGTAATGTATATTGCATCCAAATAAGGTCAGATACAAAGCTTGTACTAAATAAAGAATTATTATTTCAACTTAAAATTAATGTGTAAGATACAAAATAAAAATTCAATTGATTCTTTCTCAAAAAGGATACCTATAAAATATTTATTGTATAAAATTTTAATTAAAGATACCTACAGTAATGTATATTGTACCAAAATAAGGTCAGTTACAAAGCTTGATCAATTAATTAAAATTCGCCCCTACCATAATTATACAAAAAAATGTTAACTAAATTATACTACTAATAGAGATTTGTATCATAATTAAAAAATAATTCTTATTGAACTATTACTTCCATTAATTATGTTTCCATTTATAATTCAAATTTTTAATGTTGTATTAACATTGCCAAGTGGCTTTTTTTTAGCTTGCCACTTAGCTTAATCTCATGCTTCACTACTCTCCTTTTAATATAATACTAGTATTATTACCCCGCGCGATGCGCGACCACAAACCTATGATTTGAGTTATTTGATTTATGTGCAAATAACTTTAAAATATTAATCTTTCAGATAAAATTTATATATAATCATTAAACAAAAGTTAATAAAAAATAGAAAATTTTCAAATCTCTTAAAATTACTCATAATTTCTTCTCCATAATGCATTACCCATAACTTAAAATTATCATATTCGTGTCCGTTACTTCCATTATAATACATTATAAATGAAAAATATGTTTTTTTTTCTTTTAGTAAAATATTTTATTTACTTTTATTCTTTTATTCTATTGTTCATATTAATGTTTAAATTTGCCATATTTTTTATAATACTTACATTCTTATCTTTATAATTAATTAAGATAGAGGTGTTGTTTTTATCTTTCAATTTATTTATTTTTTAAATTTTATTAATAAAGATAGGGCAGACAATATTTTTACAAAAATATTCACTTTCTTTTCATTCAGATTCAAAAAAATTTAAATTTAAATTAAGAATTAGTATTAATATTATCCAAATTGCCAAGCGATTTTATAGTAGTTTGTCACTTGGCTTAACCACAATGCAAATTTTATTCATCATTGTTTAAAATACTTTCTCTTCTCAAAATTCAAATAAGTCTTATTCTTCCAAATATTTCTACATTAAAATTATTTGTTTATATATTTTTTCTCTTTTTCTTTTAATTTTTTTAATTCTGTTGTCCGTATTAATGTTTAAATTTATCATATTTTTTATAATACCTATGTTTTTATCTTTATAATTAATTAAGATACAGGCGTTTTTTTATCTTCCAATATAATTTTTTTAAAAAAGCTTATTAATTAAGATACGTCAGACAAATATCTTTACAAAAATATTCACTTTCTATTCATTGAGATTCAAAAAAATATGTTTAAATTTAAATTAAGTATTAGTATTACAATTATACTAAAATTGCCAAGTGGCTCTATAACAGTTTGTCACTTGGCTTAATATAATATACACACACACACATTCTCTTTTCGAAAATCAAATAAGTCTTATCCTTCCATATATTTCTACATTGAAATTATTTATATATATATATATATATATATATATATATTCTCTTTTCTTTTAATTTCTTGTAATAATTTATACACACACATATTCTCTTGGAATTTGGTTTATAAATTTTTTGATTTTCCGAGAAGTTAATAATATTACAAAAACTCAATGTCAAATTAGGAAAAAGAATGTAGTCTTCAAAAAAAAGTTCTTTCGATGTTACCCTTTTAAATATATATATTTCTTGCAAATAACCCTTTTAAGTGCCTAAAATTAAACCGACAAAGTAGGTTTAATAGGATTTGCAATATCCCATAACTTTAGGCATTTATTAGTCTAACTAAAATGAAGATTTTCCAAATCTTCGGATATGATACACAATTAATACATTATATTTTCTTCTTATCCTTTTAACTTTATCCTAAGTCTTTCCTAAATTATTATTTATTTTGTCTTACTTTACTATGTGTCTTATTCTTAAGACGCCACTTTATTTTATATTTTAACTCACTCCAAAGTATAAATAGTCATATGTTGTCTTAATTACGTGTTTTTATATTTTTTATTTAGTTTCTATTATAGCTTTTCAATTAATTTTTCACCTCCATATTTCCAGCTAATAAAGAAAATCTATGTGTGGATCAATATATAGATACAAAATATAGATATAGATGTAGATATCAATATACATATAAATATAAATATAGATATATAAATAAAATTTGTCTAAGATCTATTTAGATTATGTATAAGATTAATTCAACTACTTCCATTAATTATGTTTCCATCTATAATTTTTAATTATTAATGTTGTCTTAAAATTGCCAAGTGGCTTCATTTTAGCTTGCCACTTGGCTTAACCACAATGCATACTACTCTCCTTTTAATATAACTAGTATTAGTACCCGCGCGATACGCGAAGAATATTGCAGAATTTAAATTATGTTATGTGATCTAATTTGTTTGAGCACGTTCTATCATATTGCTTGAATTAAATTCTAACTATCTTCTTGTTACCCAATGAAACATACCAATAAAAGAATTTTATGAAATTATAAAAAGATTCATATAATCACAAATAGCTTTTCAGTTCATTATTTTTTTTTATTACATAATCTACTATATTTAGTATTATTTCATTACGTTTTATTAGCTTGTCACTTTACTTAATTTTTTTTTCAATTGCTCGCCTATTAATATAACACAGATGTATATATTTTTCTTACTCCTAAAATTTTTCTTGAAACGTTTATTCTACTGTTCATCTTCAAAAGTCTAAAGTTATTAATTTTTTTTAAAACAAATTCAAATTATAAATATCAACAAATATGCAGTACTAATTATGAATTTGAATGTGTTCTTTACTATTAAGTTTTTTTTTGTTTAATAATAATTATTATTATACTATATGCAATAAGCAAATAAAAAATTTCCACTCTCTTTTATGTTTAACATAAATTTCAAATTATGGGTTTTATATTTAATTTACTTTCTTATAAGATAAATTCACATATTTTACTTAATATCTACTCTTCTACTTGGAAGTTTTTCAGTATTTGATATTTTTGATTTTTACTTTGTCTATTAAGATTAAGATACGTGCTATTATCCATTGTATATATGACTTTTCTCACCATAATTCAAAAAATACATTTTCACCTCAAATTCAAATAGGTCTTATCATTTTATATTTTTATATTTAATTTTTAAAAACTTTTGTCCTTTTGTTACTTGTTTATTATTATGATATTATTCTTACTTACAATTGTTATATTGCGACACAATTTTTTAGGAGCTTGGATCTTGATTAATGTTATTGATTATTATTTTTTTAGTAACTCCGAAAATTTAATTGATCACAGTTCTTAAATAGTTTATCAACAATATTTTATATAGGATATATTTAAAATTTAATGTTTTGATTGGAAATTTTTCAATATTTGATATTTTTTATTTTATGACTTTTCTGTTAAGATTATTTTTTATTTTTTGACTTTGTCTGTTAAGATTCCAATATATATATTTATCATAATTCAAAAAAGGTTTTGTCATCTCAAATTCAAATAAGTCTTGTCCTTCTTCTTACATTATTCTTACTTAGAATTGTTACATTGCGATATAATTTTTATTAGCTTGCGCAGTAAATTCTTGTTATGTATTATTATTTTTTAATATTAAATAGATAAAATAGATTTTTATTACTACAAAAATTTAAGTGTTCATAGGTTTTTATATAATTTAAATTTATCAATAATATTTTGTGTATTATTTTGTTACTTTATTTCATTTTTAAATCAAGTCAAAGTATAATATCCTCATACTATTTTTGTCCACCTTTTGTACATTTTATGTGATATCTTAATTAATTTTTCCCATTTAGAATTCTTCTATAGTCATAATATTACATTTTATACTAAATTGTGATTTCAAATTGGTCCAAAGTATAAACCGAAGTTCTGTTTATTTGATATAAATCTTTCATTTTTTTTAATATTTGATATTTTCTTATTGTACGCCATAGCAATTAAATTATACTTTTCTTTTATCATTAATATAAAATAGTTAAATTTAAACATAAATATTATCATACTAAATAATCTCTTAAAATTGCAATTTTTTGCTTTGAAATTTTTTTACCTAATATTTTTGGTTTTTGGCTTTATCTATTAAAATTTGAGTTACGTGCTATTATAAAAATGTATAATTGTTCTCGTCATAGCTCAAAAATACTTTCTGATTTCAAATTCAAATAAATCTTACTATTTTTTTTTTGTAACACGGTAAATAAAATTGTGGAAAGATATTATATAAGGAACATTTTTTTATACAATGTATGTTTGAAAATTCAAATTACACAAAAGTTTTATATATCACCTACCACGTTTTAATGTGAATATATATCTTTAGTTCATTTTTTTTATATCTTGGGTCAAATACTTTTAAACAACGTGATAGTCAATGTTTCAACTAAAATATTTGAACAAACCATAATTCTAACTTAAATTAATAAACGCAATGGCCGAATTTTAACTAAGAAAAATTGATAATGAATGCCAAAAATCAAGCATATTAATTCAAAATAAAAAGGTACAATTACATATTTATCGGAAATGTATATATGATAGATATAGATTTAGATATGGATTAGATTTGTCTTAAACATATGTAGATTTTGTCTTAAAAGTGCTAAGTGTCATTTTCTCAATACACCACTTGGCTTACTTTCATGCTTCACTATCCTCCTTTTAATATAATATAGATATAGATTATTATTATTATTATTATTATTATTATTATTATTATTATTATTATTATTATTATTATTATTATTATTATTATTACTTACATAAATCTAAAACATATAGCTTATTGCATATGTAGTTATTTCAAGCTTAAATTCCGTTCTCCTTTATTTTCAATCGAAAATGTTAAGTTTTAATTTTATTTTTAAATTTTTATGATCTATTTTTTGACTGTAATTAATTTTATAAATATCTTTATCTTAAGTCCTAGATTTTGGAGGCAAAATTTAAAAGAGTTATTGCGTTATCCATTGCTTAATATTGTCACACTATTTATGTGATTTTTTTTACCTTGCTACTTATTTCATGCCTTTGTTCGCTATTTCCGTTATAACATATTATATATAGATGAATATGAGCTTTCTTTCTATTAAAATAAAATTTCCATTTATTTTTCATATTCATTTTATAGTGTTTAAACTTATAAATATTATTTTGAGTATTAAGTATTTACTTGCTTTATTTATTATTTAATGTAGCATTAATGAGAAAATTATATGGGTCGATAATATTTAAGCCTATAATTAATATTTAATCAAAGAATAGATTTCATCCGTTCAACTGGTTATTTGATGGATATACCAGATTAAGTCTCAATTTTTATAAATTGGTCCTCCTTCCATCCATTAGGATTACCACCACCACCACTTTTCTCTATACAATTCCATCACTGACGGTTGTGATAAGTAAGGCTAGGGCAAGAAGTAGAAACTAATTTCAATTACCGCTTCCACTACACAATAATGTCTTACGCTTCAAGTATGTACTTTGTATCATATCTCTGTAAGATTATCATTTATCACATTCAAAGATCATGAGTATACGCTAAAGTTTATGTTTACATATATGGTATCTGAGCGTGGATTGTGGAATAGATAATTTTCATAGCGTGTTACGCTAGTCTTTCACAATTAATCATGAGAATTAATAAAACATGATGAAGAAGATTACGGTCTAGTAACATACTAAATTTACTCATTGTCTTAAGTTGCTGGCGGCATGATTATATTTTCTTTAGGGTTTTCTCTAGCATCTAAAATTTATAAGTCAACCAGAAAGTTGTACTACCCAATTAATAATGACTGGCTAATTAAAAAAAGAAGAAGGAAGTAATTAAATGTTAGTACTTGGAAATTGGAATATAAACCTGTGAGATTAAGTTACTCCATAATCTCACCAGTAAAGTAACGGGATTTGAAGTAGTACCATTTAATGTTTGATTATGATTTTGTATCAATTTAAAGGTCGACACTGTCATGATTCAAAATTCCAACCATGGAGCCGTAATGACGCATAACATCCACTTACTATACAAGACAACATTGGATAATCAATTAACCATTTTAGCAATTTAAAATAGAGTAATAATAATAATAATTAACGATTGGTAGAACTGAAATACCTAAGATAAATCCATAATATAACATAATCAAGTCTAATCCCAGAAATTCGGTGTCACCAGTACATGAGCAACTAGAATACTACAAGGTATGGTCTGAACGAAAATAACTTTTTGAAACAAAATAAATAGTAAAGACATAATAGAAGGGGACTTTGCGAACGCCAACAGCTCTACCTCAAGTCTCCTCAGCAAGTCGATTCGGGAAAATCTCCTCTACGCACTGCTGGGACCAACACCGAGATCTGCACAGGAAGTGTAAAACTATAGTATGAGTACAACCGACTCTATATACTCCTTGTAAGTGTCGAGCCTAACCTCAACGAAGTAATGAAGAGACTATAACATGAAATACACTAAACTTGTACGATTAATAACAATAATAACATAAAAGAAATATAGATAAGGCAGCACTCATAAGAACGTGACCCCAAGGTCATCTAATAGAGGGCCCCAGAATAGTATTATCTCATAACCTCATATCAGAGAATCGAGATAAGCAGTATTATCTCATAACCTCATATCACAGAATCGAGATAAGCACTATAGCTACAAATAACTACAAGACATCATGCTCTATTGTGGCGCGCACCGATCCCAGTATTTATCATAATATATGTTGCAACGTGCAACTCGATCCCAATATCATTTTATAATATTTGTGGTGGCGTGCAACCCGATCCCATCATCATATTAATATTTATTGCGGTGTGCAACCTATTTCAATTAATAATTCATTCAAATACTATTGCGGCGCGCAACTCGTTCCCAATATCAACTCTTTAACACAAATAACTTAAAACAAACAATAACAGAATCTCAACACAAAATAAAAGATGTAAATCGTAAGGAACATCAAAGAACTACCAGTAAAACAGAGGATAACTGATACCTGGTATTCATGATTCTCAACAAGTCATCAAAACAAGAATAGCTAAAGAACTCACAAAAATTGAAATAATATACTAAAGTGCACAAGTAATGAAAAGTCAATAAAGGCAAATTAAACATGAAGCAATGAAGTTATACAATTAATACATGCTGGGACATATAGCAGGTAAGCAGATATTGAGCGAGAAATGAATAAATCTAAACAAGTGCCAATTAAATAATAGATAACAAGTAAGGTATTATGGATAACAAGTAAGATCATGTAGCAATCAAAGTACATAAAAAGAGATATCATGGAATAAGTGATGACATAAAAGTAATAGCCCAACCCGCATGCTTTAACCCATGACAACGGATATACACTCAGCACCTTGCATACACACTGTTTTCCCACATAATTACATAACAAATAGACCACCAAGTCCAAATTTCCACAAGTCAAAGTTAGACACGATACTTACCTCTTCGCGCAACAAGCTCGACAATCAACCACGACTTTTCCTTTCGAACAAACTACCAAACCAACCAAATCTAGCCAAATATCGTTCAAATAATTCAAAATAAGCTTTAGAAACAACTCACGAATGAAAAAGGTTCAATCTTTAATGAAATTGAAAATGTCAATAAAAGTCAACCCAGGGCTTGCTTGGTCAAAATTTGAGGTCCGAACCAAAACTTGATTATCCATTCACCCCCGAGCCCGGTAATATGAATTGTTTTCCTACCTCAATTTGATATCTAAATCCCATTTTTTAAAATTCTTAAACTCTACCAAAAATTCCTAATTTCTACCATGAAATTCCTAGATTTGATGTTAGAACCCATGAAAAGTAATGGAGAATTGATATAAAAAAATGGATTAGAGTTGCTTACCAATAATTTTACTAAGAAAAGCTCTCAAAAAATCGTCTCTAGAGTATTTAGGATTGAGAAATGCTGTAAAATGAGCTAAGACATGTTTTCCCCCTCTTTAACCGAGTTGCAGGTGTCACACCTCCTTTTTGCGCGCCCGCCCCGAAGGGTTAAATGCGCGAGGGGAGTTTTTTCAATTTAAGTGACAATATTCGAAATGGGATTATTTATTTAATTCAGAGTCGCCACTTGGGAAAGGTTTGGCTTTTG
Organism: Nicotiana tabacum; assembly: GCF_000715075.1. NCBI lineage: Eukaryota > Viridiplantae > Streptophyta > Magnoliopsida > Solanales > Solanaceae > Nicotiana > Nicotiana tabacum. The sequence goes on along the minus strand of NC_134089.1, from coordinate 46,075,674 downwards.
GTGTCCCAAGTCACCAGTTTATTTTGAATCCCAAATCGAGGAAATTTTTGACTTTTCCAAATGAAGTCTGCGAACCAGAAATTCTAAGTAAGGAATTCTGTTGACCCGAGGGAAGGTGTTAGGCACCCTCGAATCCCGTGGTTCTAGCACGGTCGCTTAAATTGTTATAATGGCTAAATATCTGATTTAAATACATGTTATGACTTACGTGCTTTTATTAAGTTTAAACCGCTTTTATTATTATCATTTATTTTTATAGAATTGCAGCGTCGTGGAAATGCATCTCGAACCACGTCACAATCAATGCACCCGTGGTCGTTGACACATTTTGACTCCGTTGAGATTTGGATTTGGGTCACATCAATGTGCACCCGTGTTAAGAAGGTTAAATTATTAAAGGTACGCCTAAAGCAACTAGCGTATTGTTATTTTAGGAAGAGGCCGTGAAGGTTCATTAAACGGCCAAATCCAAAGTCTAGTCAATGGTTATGTATTTTATTGAGGGCCCCGGCGGTTTGTGATTTATTTGGCGAGGCTCATCTCATTTTTATTTTAAAGGATAAACCTATAGTGACTATATTTTCTATTAAGTTCGTCTCTAAAATAAAAGAAAATCTCTTAATTATTTACATGCTGAAAACGTAACTTATTAGTTATTAGTTTACGGCTAATGCGATTGGAAAATTGCGATCGAGTTTGTACAAAGAAAAACTGCTTTCATTTTTATATTCTATTATTTACTAATGCTGGAACATGAGAGGGATACACAATAATATCAAAGCCGATTAACTATTCTTCAAGTAATTTAAACTAGCATTATTAGATGAAGAAATCATACATATGCAGCCTCATTACTCATTAATTAATCGACTACATTTTTATACAAAGAGAGGAAAATTAATATTCAAACACAGATCCAAACAAAGGAATTCAACAGGAACAGGAGCCTGATTAATATTTCATTTTTCGCTTCAAGCCAAGAGTGTACAAATGTGTACCTGGAAACAGCAGTACAAGAACAAAAGAAGTAGGAGTCAGCGACAGTAATAACGCGGCAATAGCAGGTTCAGCAACACCGCAAAACCAGTAAAAACCAGTAGAATAACCCAGTAACAGATTGAAAACTCAGCAGTGCAAAAGTACAATCGCAGTCAAAGCAGAAGAGAGAAAAGATACGAGATGCAGTAGTTTCTGACTTTTGAATAACACTCGAAGAAAAGCAAACAGAATTGTTCGAGTGAAAGTTCAAATTGTCTTTCTCTTTTACTATCACAACTCTCTCCAAGTATAAAAGTATGTCAACTCTCAAGTGTAAAAAGAATCTGTCAACTCTCTCTAAAAATCCTCTCAATAATATTCAACTCTTTTCTCTTCCCCCAAAAAATCTCTCTTAAAACTCTCAAGTCTCCTTCCCAATGTCAAGAAATGACTCTATATTTATAGCAAGACTTTGCCTTGAATTCCTAAACCCAAATTATTCCCCCAATGGCATGCTTTGTCCCACTATCAAATGTCTTCTTTATTTTAAAACTTTGTCCCTCATGCCTACATTAAATAAATGTCACATTACCAACCCATTACAATATGTTCCCCATGCCTACATTAAACAAGTGCAAGATTCCTCCCCATTATGTTTTGTCTTGTCCCCCATTATATTAAACAAGTACATCAAAAACCCCACCCCATTATATTTGTCCCCCATGCTTAACATAAAGAATCAAAAATAATGTTCAATTACCAAACTACCCCTCCGACCTTATTGCAATTACAAATCTACCCCTGAATGCAATACAATTTACCAAATTACCCCCATCAGCTCTAAACACTCAATTAATCATAACTTGACCAAAATATAGTCAAGATGACCAATTTCTCAACAATCTTCAACAACAATTATATGAACACGATGAACAACAACAACTCAAAATCAATGGAATGAATTAACCATATCGGGAACCAATCCTGGTTAATTTAGACCATGAATGTATGAGCAAGAACACAACAATACAAACAACAAAATACTAAATTAACAAATCAAAGACAAATATAAACTCACATTAAATCACTGGATTTAATCATGAACTTCAAACAAAGATGAACATGAATTAAATCTATTTTTCAAACAACAAAACATGACGGATTCACATGACTCAAACAACATTAATATTTTCTGGAAAATACATAACAACATGAAACAAATTGAAGAAATAATCAATTAAATTTCAATTTGAATCTAGCAAACATTAAACTAACAAATATTCACTTAAACAATAATACAAACATGAAATAAACATGAAAAATAACTAATTAACTTCCATTTGAAATCTGAAAATTAATTCAACTAAAACACATGAACATGAACAAAACCAAAAATCAAATATTTACCGATTTTACATGAACAAAACAAACATTTGCCGATTTTAGATTCGAAAATATCAAAACAAAATACGGACAAAATAAAACTCAAAAATCTACTAACCGGACTGACATGAAATATGTATGGACTGACTCGACGAACTTCGACCAAAGTTCGACCACACGACGATGAACGAACTTAAGAAGCTATATCGGCAGTTGACAACTGAATCCACGTCGAAGCTATATCGGCAGTTGGCGCGGCAGAAGTGAAGCAGCAAAGGTAGCTGTGGATGACGTCCATGGCGGAACGGGCAGCAGTCATGAGGGCTAGTGGTCGACGCCGCATCAATGGAGGTTTGTTCAGTTGTTCGCGCAAAGGCGAAGCAATCTCGACCAAACGAAGCAGTCTCGGCGTGAAATATCTAAACATTTGCTCAAGCTGAAGAAGATGAAGTGAAAGCAGCAGCACGACAGCAACCAACGGTGAAGAACACCGCAGCAGCAACCCGCTACACGTTTGGAACGGGAAGACGCAGCAGTAGCTGCTGAAACAATGGCGTTTGCCGGAGGAGTAGCAGCGATGAGCTCCGATGAAGCTGGAACGAGGTCGGGGGCAGCTGGGTCTGTTTGGATGTGATGGTGGTTGACGACGACGACGCAGCAGTGGTGACCATGGACGTCGAGCTCAAGCTTGAGCTCGGCGGAGACGCAGCAGTCGCGGGGTTTACTTGGACGCGAGGGAGGTGGAGCTTGTGTGTGCGTGTGTTGTCGATAGGGAGGTAGCCATGGGAGCTGCTCATGTGGAAGGGGAGGTAGCCATGGATGGCTTGGGGTGTTTTGTGTTTTTGGAGAAGAAGAAACCAAAAATGGGGGCGGATGGTTTAGGTCTCTTTTTTAGGGTTTTTTTGTTCTTTTGTTTTGTGTCTTTGAAATGCAAGATAGGGGTATTGGGTTATGGATTGGGTTAATGGGGTGGACCGGGTCGACCCATGTGGAGATGGACTGGGTCATGGAGAAGGTTGGACAAATGTTTGGGCCTGGGGTTGAAAATTGAAGAAGTGGCCCAATCCGATTTTTATTTGTATTTTTGTTATTTTTTCTTCTTTTATTTTCTAAAACTAAATTATAAAAATACTTAAATTATTATTAAGAACTAAATTAAGTTATAAAATCACAAATTAACTCCCAATAACAATTAACGCACAATTAAGTAATAATTAAGCATAAAATTGTTCATTTGGACATTAAATGCTAAAAATGCAAAAGATGCCTATTTTTTGTAATTTTAATTTTCTTAAAACTAATTTAATTACTAACAATTGTAGAATGAAATCCTACATGCAAAATGCGACATATTTTTATATTTTTTATGAATTTAACAAATAAGCAAACACAGACAAATACAAATAATTATCCAAAAATATCACAAAAATACTCAAAATTGCACACCAAGGAAAATCATTTTATTTTGCATTTTTTGGGAGTATTTCTCATATAGGGCAAAAATCACGTGCTTACAGCTGCCCCTCTTTGCCCGAAGACACGAAGGGTTTTCGCGCAAAGATAAAGTGAGACTTTGGGTAACTGGGACTACCATGGGATTGCAATGCTTGCTGTTACTGCTGTTACTGTTGTCACCGCTGCTTTACTGAACGCCTTATTACAACCAAAGAAAAATTGAAACTGAACTAAACACTTATATGCATGTCAACTGCTAGTTACAAGATTCCTATCTATGATTCTTTTGCGACTTGATCTTGGGTCTTAGCTGATTCTGCTTGTAGACTCCGATCTGAATCTTGATGCTTGCAAGTTGTAGGCGCCTATTTATTTCTACGATACTGAATATGACGGGGTAGGTAGAACTCGGGACCTTGATCAAATCTTGGAGCGATCCGCCTTCCATTTTCTCCGGTGTCTCGGGACATCTTTTTTCTTTTTCTTCTTAGATTCTGAGTTGAGACTCATCTTGTGGGTCGTTTCGATCCGTGTGGCTCGAGGCTAGACCTGCGGGAAAAACAAATGAACGAAATTTTCTGCCCCAGTTTCACTAGGAAAATTTCGTGAATTATTCGCCAGGAAGTTCATAAAATTGATGAAAGAGGATATGCATGCTCAGTTCAGGGTTGGAGCCCTAATATCGACTAGCTGGGGAAAGGTTCAGTTTAGAGTTGAAACTCTAATACTGACCAACTGGGGAAAAGTTCAGTTTAGGGTTTAAAACCCTAATGCTGACCAAAGGAAAAATTCAGTTTAGGGTTTAAAACCCTAATGCTAACTAAAGGAAAAGTTCAGTTTAGGGTTTAAAACCCTAATGCTGATTAAAGGAAAAAGTTCAGTTTAGGGTTTAAAACCCTAATGCTGACTGAAAGGGAAAGGTTCTGTTTAGGGTTTAAAACCCTAATGCTGACTGAAAGGGAAAAGTTCAGTTTAGGGTTTAAAACCCTAATGCTGACTGAAAGGAAAAATTCAGTTTAGGGTTTAAAGCCCTAATGCTGACTGGAAAGAAAAAGCTCAGTTTAGGGTCTAAAACCCTAATGCTGGCTGAATGGAAAAGTTCAGTTTAGGGTTTAAAACCCTAAGGCTGATTAAAGGAAAAAGTTCAGTTCAGGGTTTAAAACCCTAATGCTGACTAAAGGAAAGAGTTCAGTTTAGGGTTTAAAACCCTAATGCTGACTGAAAGGGAAAAGTTCAGTTTAGGGTTTAAAACCCTAATGCTGACTGAAAGGAAAAGTTCAGTTTAGGGTTTAAAGCCCTAATGCTGACTGGAAAGAAAAAGCTCAGTTTAGGGTTTAAAACCCTAATGCTGGCTGAATGGAAAAAGTTCAGTTTAGGGTTTAAAACCCTAAGGCTGATTAAAGGAAAAAGTTCAGTTCAGGGTTTAAAACCCTAATGCTGACTAAAGGAAAGAGTTCAGTTTAGGGTTTAAAACCCTAATGCTGACAAGCATGGAAAAAGCTTAGTTTAGGGTTTAAAACCCTAATGCTGGCTGAATGGAAAGAGTTCAATTTAGGGTTTAAAACCCTAATGCTGACTAAATGGAAAAGTTCAGTTCAGGGTTTAAAACCCTGATGCTGATCAAAGGAAAAAGTTCAGTTCAGGGTTTAAAACCCTAATGCTGACTGAAAGGAAAAATTCAGTTTAGGGTTTAAAACCCTAATGCTGACTGGAAGGAAAAAGCTCAGTTTAGGGTTTAAAACCCTAATGCTGGCTGAATGGAAAGAGTTCAGTTTAGGGTTTAAAACCCTAATGCTGACTAAATGGAAAAGCTCAGTTTAGGGTTTAAAACCCTAATGCTGGCTGAAAGGAAAAAGCTCAGTTTAGGGTTTAAAACCCTAATGCTGGATGAATGGAAAGAGTTCAGTTTAGGGTTTAAAACCCTAATGCTGACTAAATGGAAAAGCTCAGTTTAGGGTTTAAAACCCTAATGCTGACTAAATGGAAAAGCTCAGTTTAGGGTTTAAAACCCTAATGCTGGCTGAATGGAAAAAGTTCAGTTTAGGGTTTTAAAACCCTAATGCTGACTAAAGGAAAAGTTCAGTTTAGGGTTTAAAACCCTAATGCTGACTAAAAGGAAAAATTTAGTTTAGGGTTTAAAACCCTAATGCTGACTGCATGGAAAAGCTCAGTTTAGGGTTTAAAACCCTAATGCTAGCTGAATGGAAACAGTTCAGTTTAGGGTTTAAAACCCTAATGCTGACTGAAAGGAAAAATTCAGTTTAGGGTTTAAAGCCCTAATGCTGACTGGAAAGAAAAAGCTCAGTTTAGGGTCTAAAACCCTAATGCTGGCTGAATGGAAAAGTTCAGTTTAGGGTTTAAAACCCTAAGGCTGATTAAAGGAAAAAGTTCAGTTCAGGGTTTAAAACCCTAATGCTGACTAAAGGGAAAATTCAGTTTAGGGTTTAAAACCCTAATGCTGATTGCATGGAAAAGCTCAGTTTAAGGTTTAAAACCCTAATGCTGGCTGAATGGAAAAAAATTCAGTTTAGGGTTTAAAACCCTAATGCTGACTAAAGGAAAAGTTCAGTTTAGGGTTTAAAACCCTAATGCTGACTGAAGAGAAAAATTCAGTTTAGGGTTTAAAACCCTAATGCTGATTGCATGGAAAAGCTCAGTTTAGGGTTTAAAACCCTAATGCTGGCTGAATGGAAAAAAGTTCAGTTTAGGGTTTAAAACCCTAATGCTGACTAAAGGAAAAATTCAGTTTAGAGTTTAAAACCCTAATGCTGATTGCATGGAAAAGCTCAGTTTAGGGTTTAAAACCCTAATGCTGGCTGAATGGAAAAAAGTTCAGTTTAGGGTTTAAAACCCTAATGCTGACTAAAGGAAAAGTTCAGTTTAGGGTTTAAAACCCTAATGCTGACTGAAGGGAAAATTCAGTTTAGGGTTTAAAACCCTAATGCTGATTGCATGGAAAAGCTCAGTTTAGGGTTTAAAACCCTAATGCTGGCTGAATGGAAAAAGGTTCAGTTTAGGGTTTAAAACCCTAATGCTGACTAAAGGAAAAATTCAGTTTAGGGTTTAAAACCCTAATGCTGATTGCATGGAAAAGCTCAGTTTAGGGTCTAAAACCCTAATGCTGGATGAAAGGAAAAAAGTTCAGTTTAGGGTTTAAAACCCTAATCTTGACTAAAGGAAAAATTCAGTTCAGGGTTTAAAACCCTAATGCTGATTGCATGGAAAAGCTCAGTTTAGGGTTTAAAACCCTAATGCTGGCTGAAAGGAAAGAGTTCAGCTTAGGGTTTAAAACCCTAATGCTGATTAAAGGAAAAAGGTCAGTTTAGGGTTTAAAACCCTAATGCTGACTGCATGGAAAAGCTCAGTTTATGGTTTAAAACCCTAATGCTGGCTGAATGGAAAAAAGTTCAGTTTAGGGTTTAAAACCCTAATGCTGACTAAAGGAAAAATTCAGTTTAGGGTTTAAAACCCTAATGCTGATTGCATGGAAAAGCTCAGTTTAGGGTTTAAAACCCTAATGCTGGCTGAATGGAAAAAAGTTAAGTTTAGGGTTTAAAACCCTAATGCTGACTAAAGGAAAAATTCAGTTTAGGGTTTAAAACCCTAATGCTGATTGCATGGAAAAGCTCAGTTTAGGGTTTAAAACCCTAATGCTGGCTGAATGGAAAAAAGTTCAGTTTAGGGTTTAAAACCCTAATACTGACTAAAGGAAAAATTCAGTTTAGAATTTAAAACCTTAATGCTGACTGCATGGAAAAGCTCAGTTTAGGGTTTAAAACCCTAATGCTGGCTGAAAGGAAAAAAGTTCAGTTTAGGGTTTAAAACCCTAATGCTGACTAAAGGAAAAAATCAGTTTAGGGTTTAAAACCCTAATGCTGATTGCATGGAAAAGCTCAGTTTAGGGTTTAAAACCCTAATGCTGGCTGAATGGAAAAAAGTTCAGTTCAGGGTTTAAAACCCTAATGCTGATTAAAGGAAAAAGTTCAGTTCAGGGTTTAAAACCCTAATGCTGATTGGCTGGGGACAAAGTTCGAGAATACTAAGCGACCTCTTTTTTTTGAATTTTCTTGTTTTAGTAGAAGATAAAAGGGAGTTTCGTGGAAACTTACCTTTCGAGTGAATTCCTTATTACCAAAATATTTCTTGTACCCATGTACCTTCTTCTTTGGGCGACACCTGCTTCTTGCACGGTTGTCTTGGATTACACATGTTTCAACTTTTCAGACAAAGAACAATTGTTAGTTCGGAAATGACGGTCGGTTTGGTGACCTTGATCATTCCCGGTTGCTTTGTTGCGTCTTCATTTCTGTTGTGAAGTCCCGCCATTGATTTGATTCATATGCCGAAACCCTTTAGACCGCTCAGGCTTGTATTTCCAGATTCTGTGATGATTTGCCTCGTAAGGCTCTTTTTTCTTTTCTCTTTTTTTTTGTGTCCCATTTTGCTTGGAGGTTCTCAACGGGGATTTTATTGGATGTATTTTTTGGGGATTTGTACAAAGGAAACCCTATGGGGGAATATTTACAAAGTGGATTTTCGTACAATGGGGCATGCTGGGGATTTGTTTCGAAGCGGGCTTTCTAGGCTTGGTTGGGGTAAGCTTGTTGGGGAAATTTTACAAAGGGACTCGCTGGGGATGTGCTGGGGAAATTCCAACAGGGATTTTTTTTTATATATATTGGGGAGACTTTGTGGGGGATTGTACAAAGGGAGATTCTGTGGGGATTCGTCTGAAGGCGGACTTGCTGGGGAAATTTCTCTTTTTCCTCTTTACTTTGAACGCCATCAAACATCATGATTCATCAGGCTTGGACAAACGTACCAACGAAACGAGGCGTTTTCCTTCATGAAATGGAATTTCGTGCAACCAAACCTGCCACCTGTCCTTTCCGGTACATCTAGAACTTGGGCTTAAACATAAAAGAGATTCGAAGAAAAACAAAGAAAAGATAAAACGAATTTCAGAAAAGGAGTGCCCCTTTCGGGACGAGAAAGACTTATCTGAGGAAGATAATGCTGGCTTTAAATGACATGACATGCTCTTTGGACTGGACGCCTGACTTTCCATGAGCTTGCGTTTCCCTCAACCAGAACGGATCTGTGATTCCAAACCTGGTGGAACTTTGCCGAAACCTCCTTGGGTGGGGTCACTCTTTCGGCCAACAGCGCCCTTTGCGGGTTTTCGCCGGCTGACCTCTCTCATTTCTCTTCCTGTCATCGCTTGATAGCACTCTTTGTGAGTTTTTACTAAACAAGCTCTCTCATTTTGGTTTCTCTACTCCCGTCGCCTCGTGGTGCCCGAAGGTTTTCACCGATGAGACTCTCTCATTTTATCTCTCTCAATTCAGAGTGTGCCGGTCTCCATTTGTGACGCTTATTGGTTTCCCACTATCTTTGGTAATTGATCTGAAGGCTTGTGCTTGGTAAAGAGAGGTAGATGATACTAACTTCTAAACTGCTCGACGTGCCCCGGTTTCAATTTCAGGGTGAATGGAATTTTATTGTTGGTGTGACTGAACCTCAGGGAGAGGCTGCCTACGTATCCTTTCGGAATCAAGTCAAACGTAGTTCAGGCTCAATCAATTGTTGGTTTTTTTTCTTCTTTTTTTTTCTTTTTTTTTCCGGAGCATCAGGGATTTTTTTTTTATCCTCAAACCTAACTGCAATGGCTAGTCGTGTGGGACTTAACCTTTCCAACTTTATTTTGCCTTTGTAGGCCTTTCTTTTCTGTCTTCTTTCTTCCAATTTCAATTTTAGAGCAGTTGGGGGTACCTTGGTTTCTTCGACTTTGCTGAGGCGATTAGCCATGTGAAACTCAACCCTTTAAACTTCAATTGCCTTTATAGGAGCTTTAATTTGATTTTATCCTTCCAAGAGTTTTGATTCCTGAGCATCGGCCACCATGGCCAGTTGAGGTCGACTTGATGCACCTGCTGAGGCTGGGTGCCTTTTGCACATTAGCGTGTATCAAACGAAAGCCCTGTAAATCAGTCTTGCCAATCTTTCTTTGTCTTGGTTTTGGAACAGTGTTAGACCAAAAGGGATTCAAAGAGAAACAAATAATTGAATGGAGAAAGAGTTTAAAAACTAGAAGTGTCCCTTTCGGGTAAAGGAGAGAAGGACTTATCTGGAGTACATGCGGACTTCAATGAACATGACATGCCTTTTGGACTGGATGCATGATCTATGTAAACTGTCCGACTCTCAAAAATTCATCACAACTTTGCCTTGAATACCGAGGAACCTTGCCAGGACTCTATTGATGCTGATGGCTGTGAGGATCTTGTTTTCGATCACGGGCGCCCTTTGTGGGTTTTCACGAGCTAGCATTTTTCATTTTATTTCTTGCCATCTCCTTATAGTGCTCGAGTGGGTTTGCATTAACAAGACTTCTCATTTTGATTTTCTCTGCTTACCGTCGCCTTACAGTGCCCATGTGAGTTTTCACCAATAAGACTCTCTCATTTTATTCTTCTCATTTTGTTGTATCAGACCCAAATAAATCCATCCTCCCATTTTGAACTGCTTTGCCGATTGATTAGAAGGACTTGAACAAGGTTTGGGGTGAAAAGAATTTGGATTGAACTACAACTTTGGAGCCTTTTGGGCGGGATTATTGCTGAATCGTTATAACTTCTGCCCCAGTTTCACTTTTGGGGGACTTCTTGGATTTTTGTTTTGGTGTGACTGAACCCCCAGGAGAGGTTGCCTACGTATCCTTTCGGAATCAAGTCAAACGTAGTTTAGACTCTTTTATTTTTTGCACTTTTTTCCTGATTTGCTTTTTTGTATATATATTTTCTTATTTTTCCAATTCTTTCTTCTTCTTTTTTTCATTTTTCTTTTTCATTTCAATTTTTTTTCATTTTATTTTCAATAATATTTTTTGGTTCCAAAGAGGGTAATCAAAAAAGAGTAACCAGCTCAAATGGGTTTTGCAAAGGGTTGATAGTGTTTGGGTAGCGAGAATGAAAGCCTTCGTCATCTCAACCGGAAAAGATTTTATTATATAAAGGATCCAACATAGTACCTTTTGACTGCATTTGCATTGACAGTTATTTCAAGGACATTTCCTTCGATGTGTCCCAAGTACAACGCACTCTTTCTGGCAGTACTCTTGTTGTAATGTATGGACCTTTCCAATTTCGGGAATCAATTTTCCTTCGGTTGTTCCAACTCTTTGTCTTGTTTCCTTAAGCTATTCTTCATGGTGACCCAATTCTTGATTCATTATTTCGAGGTCTGACAGAGTTTTAAGATCCGGGCATGAAGTCCGCAAGCATGTCATATTATTGAAATCTGCATTTAACATAACTAAAAGAGAATGAGAAAATTGATAAGATTTAAGAAAAGAGACATTCCGGGAAAATGAAATATCAATTTCATTTGATTTTCTTTTTTTGATTTTTTTTTGATGATATTTTTTTTTGTTTTTATTTTTTGAAGATAGAAGAGTTTACATTGGAAAGTAAGACAATAAAGTAAAACATCTGGATCACACCCTGAGACAATTCAGATGCAGAAAGGATATCAAGACTGGCTACCGAGACTCCCGTCTGATGGGGAACTTTCAAGCTTGACAATCGTTTTTTGGCTTTTCTTTTGTCTCGGCAATGGCTGCAATAGCCTTCAGTGCCGGATCAAATTCCTCAGCTTCACATATCATTCCATCTATTGGCCCATTTGTGAGAGTAGGCAGGGGAATGTTCATCATATTAGGAACCTTTTCGTCCCGGTGAACGATTCTTTCAGCTTCAATCAAGTCCTCAACTGCTATTTTGAGGGTCTAATGACCAACAGTCCTTTGTATCGTGCCCCACTGCTCCAGAGTAGTATTCACATCTAGTATCAGCTCGATGCGGGGAGGGGGGACTCGGTGTTTGGCCGATTTGGGGCCACTGGCTGCAGCAGACTTCGCCTGACTAGCTTTTGGAACAAGCCTGAGTATGATTCACCAATAGAGGTGAACTGATTCCTTTTGAAAGACTCTCTTGGGTGAGGATTGTACTGATGAACATTTGATTGGGGGATTATATGGAGCTTGGTAAGGATGGGCGTTTCTGGGAGGTGGAGCTCAGTTTTGTGTATAATGTTGTGGCCGCGTGCAAGGCTGCTCATCACTGCATACCAACAAAACCAATCACTTGAACAGAACCTGGCTAATTTACTCACACACACAACCTTGTTAGTTTTGAAGCATTTAACATATAGGAAATCGCAAGATGGGATGCAATGCACCTAAACAGTTAAACGCTTTTATCATGTGTTTGAACGGGTTGCATGTTTCATCCCGACCCTAAACTAGCCCTCTTCACTATGTACCTCTTTTCTTTTATTCTTGCCTCTCTTTAGTCAATCTTGATCTTGTTTTTGCCGCTCTTTTATTTTTTGCACTCTCTTTTTTTTCTTTTTTCCTTTTTGTTTTTTTTCTCTTTTCTTTTTCACTCGATTTTCTTTTTCCTTTTCTTTCAGTTTGTTTTTCTTTTCTCAATTTATTTTTATAGCTATGATCGAATCCGATGGAGATTGCCTACGTATCATGACCCCGCATGAATCAGATCTTGCGTAGTTCGGGCCGAATGAAAGGTAAAAGCAATGAAACACATTTTTTTTTCATAATAAAAAATTGGGTTTCAACACTCACAAAATGCAACCGAACAGTTATTTTTTGCAGACGTGGCCCCTTCCAAATTTCACATGAATTTTGAGGCCGGGGAGGATCATTTCACAAACTTTTCCTTTCTTTTACGAAAATAACCTTTCGACAACTGAAAGATACTCTAAGGCTACTTCGGCAAGAACGGTTTAAGACGCGACCGAAGCTGGCTCGGCTTATTATGACAAAATTCAAACGGTATTCACTCGACCGCTGACCCTTTGTTTTTTTTTTTGGTTTTTTTTTTTCAAATTACAATAAAAACCTAGTGTTGCAAACACGGCCCTTCAACGCCTCGGGGCGAAGGTTTTTTAAGGCTGTGTGGGTCAACTGGATAAAAAATACTAAACAAGACCCAAAGGTGGCTGTTTATGCAAAGTCAGCCTTCCGGCGTCCCTTTCGGGAACATTCGGCTATTTATGACAAAACAGCATCACCTGACTTATTTATGACTCTTTTTATCATTTTTCAAATTAGAAAACTCAATATTGCCAACACGGCCTTTCAACGCCTCGGTGACGAAGATTTTAAGGCTGTGTGAGTCAACTGGACCAAACCTTAAAAATGACCCAAAGGTGGCTGTTTATGCAAAGTCAGCCTTCCGGCGTCCCTTTCGGGAACATTCGGCTATTTATGACAAAACAACATCACCCGACTTATTTATGACTGATTTAAAATTTGACATATATTTTTGGCTATTTTTAGCAAAAGGGAAGGTTGGACACCACCCAACTTATTTATGGCAAAATTTAAAATTTGACACGTTTTTATTTATTTATTGATTTTTGGCTATTTTAGCAAAAGGTGGGGTTGAACCCGATGAGGGTTGCCTACGTATCTCACATCCGGTGAGAATCAAACCCGCGTAGTTCGGGCATCGAAAATGGAGTAACTAAACTAACCCCTTTTTTTTGGGAATATTTGAAAGAAATGCTTTTTTAAAAAAAGAAAGAATTTTTTTTTATTTTGATTTTTGTTTTATTTTTTAAAGAAAGACTTCTAAAAAATTTATTTGCTTTTGACTTGAACTTTGGGATTTTTTTTTTTGTTTTTTTATATATATATATTTTTTAAAAACGAAAAAGAAAATGTGTTTGGTTGATTTTTTTTTCCATTTGTTTCACCTTTTCTACGGAAGAAAGAATGCATATTTTTTTATTTAAGATGTTGCCTCTTCAATTTTGAAAGAGGGACTTTTAAGAAAATGAGGTGGAATTTCTGAGTTTTATTTATTTACAAAAGTACTTCTAAAGAAAAGTCCTAATATTTTGGAATTCAATTTTTCAACTATTTTTTTTGAACATTTTACAAAAGAGAGACTAAAAAGTAAAGAGTATTTTTTTTGGATTTTTATTGCTGATTTTTAATTCTTATTTCATTATTTCACATGAAAGACTTCAGAAAGAAGGAGACTATTTTTTATTTGAGTTTAAAGAAAACTTCTATATTATTTTTTATTTATTTTTTTTTTGTATTTTCTAAGGAAAAATTTATAAAGAAAGAACTAAAGGGAAATGTATTTTTTTTTGATTTTTGAAAATTGGGGCCGGAACCGATGAGGTTTGCCTACGTATCTCACATCCGGTGAAAATCAAACCCGCGTAGTTCGGTTAGATCAAAATAGGGGAAACAAAAATAAAATCCTTTAAAGAAAAGAAGAATAACCCCTTTTTTTGAAATTTTGTTATATGTTTTGTTTTTCATTTTATTATTTATTTTTGAAAAGAGACCAAGGAAATATTTACACATTTTAAATTTCCTCCTTTTTTGAAATTTTGAAAATCTTTTAAAGCGGTGCTACAAATGAAACAATATTTTTTTTTGATTTTTTATTTATATATATTTTGGATTTTGAAAGTGATTAAAAGGAACAGTCAAACTGAAAGGCAAGTTTTTTTTTTTTTTTATATCTTAGAAAATTCCGGTTAGGTTTGACATCACTCGGACATGGTTTATTTTTCAAAAGAATAAGTAATTATCTCCCTATCCTGCTATTCTTTTTATTTTGAAAATTTTTCGGAAACCGGTCAACATGCAGATCTGAAACAAATAGATGCGCACAACAAACGGGATGCAGCAGGATGGTCTTTTCATTCCAGGTTGTCTGTCCTAGACGGACCCAACCCCTGTGTTGAGTCCCCTATGTCAAATGCAACATGATGCAGATAAGCGTTCCTACTAAGGATCCGACATGAGGTTTCGTTATACTAGGTTTATAACCTGGGTAGATGTTCTAGAGTGTGTACCCGAGCGGACAACTCGAGTCGAGGAGGGGCAACTTACCGAGAACCAAAAGGCCGTCCGGCTTCGTAACTTATCCGTCCTCTTTCTTATTTCAGGTATCGACACTAACAGAACAGGGAGCCTCGACCAGCGAGCTTCTCCCCAGAGGTGAAGAGAGAAGGGTTTGGCACAGTTTATATACAGTTCAGATAATATCAAAGCAGTAAAAAACAAACATTGCAGCACGTTATGTCAAAACATGTAATAAATATCAGATAATAAAGCCAAATATAACAATTATTCTAAGCTCGAATTCTTGAACCCTGAACCGGAGGTTCTGGGTAAATTTTCCCCAGCAGAGTCGCCAGAGCTGTCACACCACCTTTTTGCGCGCCCGCCCCGAAGGGTTAAATGCGCGAGGGGAGTTTTTCCAATTTAAGTGACAATATTCGAAATGGGAGTATTTATTTAATTCAGAGTCGCCACTTGGGAAAGGTTTGGCTTTTGGTGTCCCAAGTCACCGGTTTATCTTGAATCCCAAATCGAGGAAATTTTCGACTTTTCCAAATGAAGTCTGCGAACCAGAAATTCTAAGTAAGGAATTCTGTTGACCCGAGGGAAGGTGTTAGGCACCCTCGAATCCCGTGGTTCTAGCACGGTCGCTTAAATTGTTATAATGGCTAAATATCTGATTTAAATACATGTTATGACTTACGTGCTTTTATTAAGTTTAAACCGCTTTTATTATTATCATTTATTTTTATAGAATTGCAACATCGTGGAAATGCATCTCGAACCACGTCACAATCAATGCACCCGTGGTCGTCGACACATTTTGACTCCGTTGAGATTTGGATTTGGGTCACATCAATGTGCACCCGTGTTAAGAAGGTTAAATTATTAAAGGTACGCCTAAAGCAACTAGCGTATTGTTATTTTAGGAAGAGGCCGTGAAGGTTCATTAAACGGCCAAATCCAAAGTCTAGTCAATGGTTATGTATTTTATTGAGGGCCCCGGCGGTTTGTGATTTATTTGGCGAGGCTCGTCTCATTTTTATTTTAAAGGATAAACCTATAGTGACTATATTTTCTATTAAGTTCGTCTCTAAAATAAAAGAAAATCTCTTAATTATTTACATGCTGAAAACGTAACTTATTAGTTATTAGTTTACGGCTAATGCGATTGGAAAATTGCGATCGAGTTTGTACAAAGAAAAACTGCTTTCATTTTTATATTCTATTATTTACTAATGCTGGAACATGAGAGGGATACACAATAATATCAAAGCCGATTAACTATTCTTCAAGTAATTTAAACTAGCATTATTAGATGAAGAAATCATACATATGCAGCCTCATTACTCATTAATTAATCGACTATATTTTTATACAAAGAGAGGAAAATTAATATTCAAACACAGATCCAAACAAAGGAATTCAACAGGAACAGGAGCCTGATTAATATTTCATTTTTCGCTTCAAGCCAAGAGTGTACAAATGTGCACCTGGAAACAGTAGTACAAGAACAAAAGAAGTAGGAGTCAGCGACAGTAATAACGCGGCAATAGCAGGTTCAGCAACACCGCAAAACCAGTAAAAACCAGTAGAATAACCCAGTAACAGATTGAAAACTCAGCAGTGCAAAAGTACAATCGCAGTCAAAGCAGAAGAGAGAAAAGATACGAGATGCAGTAGTTTCTGACTTTTGAATAACACTCGAAGAAAAGCAAACAGAATTGTTCGAGTGAAAGTTCAAATTGTCTTTCTCTTTTACTATCACAAACTCTCTCCAAGTATAAAAGTATGTCAACTCTCAAGTGTAAAAAGAATCTGTCAACTCTCTCTAAAAATCCTCTCAATAATATTCAACTCTTTTTCTCTCCCCCAAAAAATCTCTCTTAAAACTCTCAAGTCTCCTTCCCAATGTCAAGAAATGACTCTATATTTATAGCAAGACTTTGCCTTGAATTCCTAAACCCAAATTATTCCCCCAATGGCATGCTTTGTCCCACTATCAAATGTCTTCTTTATTTTAAAACTTTGTCCCCCATGCCTACATTAAATAAATGTCACATTACCAACCCATTACAATATGTTCCCCATGCCTACATTAAACAAGTGCAAGATTCCTCCCCATTATGTTTTGTCTTGTCCCCCATTATATTAAACAAGTACATCAAAAACTCCACCCCATTATATTTGTCCCCCATGCTTAACATAAAGAATCAAAAATAATGTTCAATTACCAAACTACCCCTCCGACCTTATTGCAATTACAAATCTACCCCTGAATGCAATGCAATTTACCAAATTACCCCCATCAGCTCTAAACACTCAATTAATCATAACTTGACCAAAATATAGTCAAGATGACCAATTTCTCAACAATCTTCAACAACAATTATATGAACACGATGAACAACAACAACTCAAAATCAATGGAATGAATTAACCATATCGGGAACCAATCCTGGTTAATTTAGACCATGAATGTATGAGCAAGAACACAACAATACAAACAACAAAATACTAAATTAACAAATCAAAGACAAATATAAACTCACATTAAATCACTGGATTTAATCATGAACTTCAAACAAAGATGAACATGAATTAAATCTATTTTTCAAACAACAAAACATGACGGATTCACATGACTCAAACAACATTAATATTTTCTGGAAAATACATAACAACATGAAACAAATTGAAGAAATAATCAATTAAATTTCAATTTGAATCTAGCAAACATTAAACTAACAAATATTCACTTAAACAATAATACAAACATGAAATAAACATGAAAAATAACTAATTAACTTCCATTTGAAATCTGAAAATTAATTCAACTAAAACACATGAACATGAACAAAACCAAAAATCAAATATTTACCGATTTTACATGAACAAAACAAACATTTGCCGTTTTTAGATTTGAAAATATCAAAACAAAATACGGACAAAATAAAACTCAAAAATCTACTAACCGGACTGACATGAAATATGTATGGACTGACTCGACGAACTTCGACCAAAGTTCGACCACACGACGATGAACGAACTTAAGAAGCTATATCGGCAGTTGACAACTGAATCCACGTCGAAGCTATATCGGCAGTTGGCGCGGCAGAAGTGAAGCAGCAAAGGTAGCTGTGGACGACGTCCATGGCGGAACGGGCAGCAGTCATGAGGGCTAGTGGTCGACGCCGCATCAATGGAGGTTTGTTCAGTTGTTCGCGCGAAGGCGAAGCAATCTCGACCAAACGAAGCAGTCTCGGCGTGAAATATCTAAACATTTGCTCAAGCTGAAGAAGATGAAGTGAAAGCAGCAGCACGACAGCAACCAACGGTGAAGAACACCGCAGCAGCAACCCGCTACACGTTTGGAACGGGAAGACGCAGCAGTAGCTGCTGAAACAGTGGCGTTTGCCGGAGGAGTAGCAGCGATGAGCTCCGATGAAGCTGGAACGAGGTCGGGGGCAGCTGGGTCTGTTTGGACGTGATGGTGGTTGACGACGACGACGCAGCAGTGGTGACCATGGACGTCGAGCTCAAGCTTGAGCTCGGCGGAGACGCAGCAGTCGCGGGGTTTACTTGGACGCGAGGGAGGTGGAGCTTGTGTGTGCGTGTGTTGTCGATAGGGAGGCAGCCATGGGAGCTGCTCGTGTGGAAGGGGAGGTAGCCATGGATGGCTTGGGGTGTTTTGTGTTTTTGGAGAAGAAGAAACCAAAAATGGGGGCGGATGGTTTAGGTCTCTTTTTTAGGGTTTTTTTGTTCTTTTTTTTTCTTTTGTTTTGTGTCTTTGAAATGCAAGATAGGGGTATTGGGTTATGGATTGGGTTAATGGGGTGGACCGGGTCGACCCATGTGGAGATGGACTGGGTCATGGAGAAGGTTGGACAAATGTTTGGGCCTGGGGTTGAAAATTGAAGAAGTGGCCCAATCCGATTTTTATTTGTATTTTTGTTATTTTTTCTTCTTTTATTTTCTAAAACTAAATTATAAAAATACTTAAATTATTATTAAGAACTAAATTAAGTTATAAAATCACAAATTAACTCCCAATAACAATTAACGCACAATTAAGTAATAATTAAGCATAAAATTGTTCATTTGGACATTAAATGCTAAAAATGCAAAAGATGCCTATTTTTTTGTAATTTTAATTTTCGTAAAACTAATTTAATTACTAACAATTGTAGAATGAAATCCTACATGCAAAATGCGACATATTTTTATATTTTTTATGAATTTAACAAATAAGCAAACACAGACAAATACAAATAATTATCCAAAAATATCACAAAAATACTCAAAATTGCACACCAAGGAAAATCATTTTATTTTGCATTTTCTGGGAGTATTTCTCATATAGGGCAAAAATCACGTGCTTACAGCTACCACAATCTCAACAAGTCAAGCCCTAAGGACGTCCACATATGCGACACACTGATCGCAAATGCGATTAGTGCATCAGATGGCCAGTGGTCGCAAATGCGACCAATAGCTCGCAATTGTGAACTACCCATCCATCGCTAATGCGTTGCGAAGATGCCCCAACACTATACTAAGGGCGGCTCAACATCATCCGAGGCCCAAAGCAAAAGTGAGGATGTGAAATGAAAAAAATGAGAACATAGTTTTATAAAGTACACAAAATTGAATAAATTTAATGTTGATTGCATCACAACTGAAATGGGAGAACCCAGAAAACATACTTCCTCTGTCCCAACTTATGTGACTCCTTTTTTTAGTCAGTCCCTTTCTATATTTGGTAACAATTAAACTTTAGATTTTCCTTTTTACCCTTAATGATATGATTTCTAGCCCATGAATTTCTATGATTTATTTTAGATTACAAGTTTCAAAAGATTTCCTTTAGTTCATAAAGTCCATGTCCAGTCAAACACTTTCATATAAATTGTTTTGGAGAGAGTATAATTTATGTAAGGAAATTAAATAATGAATTAGTTTATTAGATTTAATTACATGATTAACTAATGAATAGAGAAATATAATTTAGTAAACATGTAAAATAAGATTGACAGAAAACTATTTTGGTTATATTAGTTAGAGGAAAAAATTGAGTTATTAAAAATTAATATGACAATAAAGAAATAAATTCATCAATAATAAGAAATAATTATATAAATAATATACTGCAATATATATAAAAAACAATTTGGGGCCCTTAAATTTTTGGGGCCTAAAACAAGTGCTTCACTTGCTTTAGGGTCTGGCCGTCCCTGACTATACTTCATCGCAAATGTGATGCCTTTGTCACAAAAGCAAACACACTGGACTTGGCAGAAGCGACATACTCTTCGCAAATACGAAGACCCAGCCCCCCTGTCCATGCTCGCAAATGCGATCTTTTGACCGCAAAGGAGAGGCTCACAAATGTAAGCCAGAACTTGCAAATGCGAGATCTGTGACTGAACACTAGAACTGGAATGCACCAGCAATTCAAATATCAACCAAGCTCTTCCGTAACACATCTGAAACTCACGGAGCCCCTGGGGTTCGAAACCGAACATGCACACAAGTGGAATAACATCCTATAAATATGGTCGCTACCTCAAATCATCAAAATAACATCAATTAACAAGAATCGATCATCACAATTCATGATTTTCAACTTTAGAACTCATTTTCATAATTTTTCACATAACGTGCCGAAATGCACTCGGGTTACCCTGGACCCCAACCAAAAGTGCGTAGAAGTCCAAACATATCATACGAACATATCGAAATCGTCAAAATACCAATTCGAGATCGTTTACCAAGAATATTGATCGTGGTCAACTCAAATCTCATTTTAGGCCAAAATCATATTTTCTTCAAAATTTTATGCAAAAACTTTCCAAAAAAATGACACAGACTATGCACACAAATCAAGAAATATCAAATGGAGCTAATAGAGGTCTCGAAATACGGAAATAAAGGCTAGTGCTCTAAATGACCTGTCAGTCATCACATTTTCCACCTCTAAGAGAAACGTTTGTCCTTGAATGGACATAGAAAAGTGCCTAGATTAATAAAAAGGTCGGGGTTTCTATTACGCATATCGAATTCGGACTCCCACGTAGCCTCCTCAATCAGGTGACCTCTCCATTGCACATTCACGGAAGGAAAATACTTCGATCTCAACTTACGATCCTGCCGGTCTAGAATAGCCACCGACTCTTTTTCATAGGCAAAAGTTTCATAAAGTTGCACTGTGCTGAAGTCCAAAACATTTGATCTATCCTCATGGTACTTTCAAAGCATGGAAATATGAAATATCAGATGTACTCCTGCTAGGCTAGGAGGAAATACAAGCCTATAAGCAACCTCCTCAACTCTCTCCAAGATCTCAAATGGGCCAATAAACCTTTGGCTCAACTTGCCCTTCTTCCCAAAATGCATCACGCCCTTCATAGGCGACACACGGAGAAGAACCTTCTAACCCACCATATAAGCCACATCTCGAAACTTCTGGTCTGCATAACTCTTCTGCCTGGACTGAGTTGTACGAAGTCGCTCCTGAATCATCTTAACGTTCTCCATAACATTACAGAACAAATCAGTGCCCAACAATCTAGCCTCTCTAGGATCAAACCAACCAATCGGCGAACGAATTGCCTCCCATTTATAGCCTCATACAGAGCCATATGGATGCTCGACTGATAGCTATTATTGTAGACGAACTCTGCAAGCTGTAGAAATTGATCCCATGAACCTCTGAAATCGATAACACATGCATGTAACATGTCCTCCAAGATCTGAATTGTGCGCTCGGATTGTCCGTGCATCTGAACATGAAACACTATGCTTAACTCGGCTCACGTGCCCAATTCATGTTACACGACTCTCCAAAAATGTGACGTGAACTACGTGCCTTGATTAGAAATGATGGAAATGAGCACTCTGTACAAACAAATAATCTCGCGGATGTAAATCTGAGCTAACCGCTGTGAAAAATAGAAAGTCACCATCGGAATAAAGTGTGCGGACTTAGTCAATCCATCCATAATAACCCATACTTTGTCATGCTTTTTCAAGGTCTGTGGTAAAACTAACACAAAATCTATAGTGATGTGGTCCCACTTCCACTCCGATATCTCCAATCTTTGAGTCAACCCACCCGGTTTGTGATGCTCGTAATTCACCTGTTGACAATTCAAACACCGAGAGATATAAGCAATAATATATTTCTTCATTCTCCGCTACCAATAGTGCTGTTTCAAGTTACGGGACATCTTCGTGACACCCGGGTGAATGAAATAATGTGAAATGTGCGCCTCCTCAAAAATCAACTCTCTCAACCATCAACATTTGGAACACAAATCCGTCCTTGAAGCCGCGTAACACCATCATCACCAATTACAACCTCCTTGGCACCATCCCGCTGCACTTATCCTTCAATACTAACAAGTGACGATCATCAAACTGGCAAGCCTTGATGCACTCCAACAACGATGACGTTGCCACAATACAAGCAAGAACCCAGCTAGGCTCCGAAACATCCAATCTCACAAATCGATTTGCCAAAGCCTAAAAATCCATGGCCAGTGGCCTTTTTGCTACCGGTAAATATGCCAAGCGACTCATGATCTCCGCCTTCCTACTCAATACATCGGCCAACATATTGGCATTTCCGGATGATATAATATGGAGATATCATAGTCTTTTAGCAGCTCTAACCATCTCCACCGCCGCAAATTAAGATCTTTTTGCTTGAACAGTTGCTAGAGACTCCGATGGTCGGTATAGACCTCACATGGAATACCGTACAAATAGTGCCTCCAAATTTTCAGTGCGTGAACAATGGATGCTACCTCTAAGTCATGCACATGGTAATTCTTCTCATGAACATTCAACTATCGAGACACGTAAGCAATCACCCTACCGTGCTGCATCAATACCGCGCTAAGCCCAATATGTGATACATCACAATATACGATGTAAGATCCCGAACCTGTAGGCAACACCAATACTGGAGCTGTAATCAATGCAGTGTTGAGCTTCTGAAAGCTCAACTCACACTCCTCGGACCATCTGAAAAGAGTACCCTTCCGGGTTAACTTGGTCAATGAGGCTGAGATAGATGAAAACCCCACCACGAACCGTAGTTAGTTCTACATTTTTCAAAACTTCAGATTGAAGTTTCAAATTATTTTGAAGCCTCTAATTTAGAACAACTAAATATTCATTGGAAGTATCAAAATCATACAGAATTAAGATTTATCTTTTGCGATTGGCCTGCAATGTCAATTATTAAACCTCAGGAATTACGAAAGCAGATTCGAAATAATTTATAACATGAAACTTGCTTTACCATTCCTTTTCAATTATTAAACTTCAAAAAATATTAAATAGGATTCTAACTAATTTGTCTCACGAAGATCGAGTTTTATTGATGAACAAATGCAGAAGCCATGTGAAATACAAAGTTTTAATGTGGAAATAATACGTAATAGTACTTACCAAACGCTATTGTAATTTGGAATCTGGAGAACTTTGATGAAGAAGGAGCAGATCACGTTAATTTTTTATGAAGCTATGAAGAATTATGATGTAGATGAAGGAACAAATCACGCTATTTTTGTTGAAGTTCAAAAACTGGAGAATTTAGACGGAGGAGCAGCAGTTATCGCTGCTTTATATTATCACGACCCCTAATCCTACCTTTAGGATCGTGATGACACGTAGTCTCTAAGACTAGGTAACCCTATCACATGCTGGGATTAATAGATTAAATCTAATTAACTATAAAACAAAAGCGGATAAGTGACATAGCATCGTCAAAATGATCAAAAAGTAATACACCCTAAAACCGGTAATACAGAGTCATACGCTCTACCGAAAGTACCTAGGAATATCGATTACAATGCTGTTTTGGAATGAAGGTAAACAATAGTAAAGTAAAGCTCTAGAAGGTGACTCCGAGTCCTACGAGCTTCATGTCAGGTATACCTTAAAGTCTCCACAACAAATTTCAAATACAACTAGCCACGTCTGGCACGCTCCAAGGTACCTGGATCTGCACAAAAATCTGCAGAAACATAGTATGAGTGCACCACAATCGGTACCTAGTAAGTATCAAGACTAACCTCGAAGGAGTAGTGACGAGGTATAAGTCAAGACACTCACTAGACATAAAAACCTGTGCCGATTATTAATATAAAGCTAACACCGAAAGGTAAAAGCAATAAATGGCAACAAAGAGTAAACATGAAATAAAACATCAAAATAATCAAAACTTAGTTAAATACAAGTGAAATAAATCGAGTCGTTCCAACACAGAATGTACAACATGAGTCACCCCGAGGTACCACACCTCATAATCACAAATCACAAGTCGCAAATCACAAATCTTCCCTATATCGTTGTGTGAGCCTTACACTTATTTTCAAAATATTTTTTCTGAAATAGCTTCACGCGCTATAGTCCCCTTATCTCTCCGTGTGTGCTTCAAAATGAAGCAATTCCCTTTACTTTCAACACGCACATAAATCCCTCTTATCTCGCCGCATGCTCATCAAATATCACCACCCTTGTGCCGCCCATGCGCATCTCATCATAACACAATAATTAACTCGCACCACACGTGCCCATGTGCCATAATATTGCCAAAGCAATAATACCAATATCACAACAACGCATAGCCTATGGCTCAATAATAATGTATACAAGAGTCTTAACGGCAACACAATGAAACGGAAGAATAAAATCAACAGTGAAAGATATTACATATAATAACAACTTCAATTAAATGCATAATCATAAACTCAACAATGAAAGATATTTCATGTGATAACAACTTCAATTAAATGCATATAAATAACCTAAGGGGTCGTTTGATAGGGTGTATAAGAATAATACTGAATAAGGTGTATTAGTAATGCGGGGATTAGTAATGCATGGTCTAGGAATGCAAACATTAACTATACAGAGATGAGTTCTTATCCATTGTTTGGTGTGGTGTATTAAAAATTAAAATTCATTGCAGAATTTTTAAGAAAATTGTTTGTTTACAAAAATGTCCTCCATATTATTTAGTTTTAAGGGACCTAAGGATAATTTTGCCTTTAACTATGCTAATACATGCATTAATAGCCTTGGTATTGCTAATGTCATAGTTTACTATGCATTAGCTATACAAAAGATAATACCAAATAGGGTGTATAACTAGCTATGGCACGTGCCCCTCCTCAGCCTTTACCTCAACCTCGGCCTATCACGGCTCTAGCAGGGGGCGCGAGTGTCTGCTTAGCTGATCCGATAGTACATGTACTCACCATCTGTGAGAGAATAGAAAGACAAAGGCTCAGACTCCAAAATCAATCAATCTGCACGATAAGGAATGAAAAAAGTCAAATTTCTTAATTGTTCCGTATCCTCTCGAAGATAAGCACAGACGACTCCATACCTATCCGCAAGACTCTACTAAACTTACTTATGACTTGTAGCATGAACTTGGCATGATCCCAAAATCCTTTAGGATCGTGATGACACCTAGTCTCTAAGACTAAGTAAGTTATCACATGCTGGGTTTAACAAATCAAATCCAATTAACTATAAAACAAAAGCAGATAAGTGACATAGCATCGTCAAAATGACCAAACATTGTTATACTCCAAAACCGGTAGTACAAAGTTATAAGTTCTACTAAGAGTAACTAGGAATATTGATTACATCACTGTTTTGGAATGAAGGTAAATATTAGTAAAGTAAAGCTCCTGAACGTGACTATGAGGCCTGCGAGCGTAATGGCAGGTATACCTTGAAGTCTCTGCACCAAATCTCAAACACAACTAGCTACTTCCAACATGCTACAAGGTACCTAGATCTGCACATAAATGAGCAGAAACGTGGTATGAGTACACCACAATCGTTACCCAGTAAGTATCCAGATTAAATTCGGTGGAGTAGTTATGAGGTACAAGTCAAGACACTCGCTAGACATAAAAACCATCACAAATTATTAATATAAAGCTAACAACGGAAACTAAAAGCAATAAATGGCAACAAAGAGTAAACATGAGATAAAATAATCAAAATACAGTTAAATACAAGTGAAATAAATTAAAGAAAGCCATAACTGTTCCATAATTGAGCCATTCTAACACAGAATGTACAATATGAGTCATCTCGAGATACCACACCTCATAATCACAAATTAGAAGTCGCTAATTACTAATCCTCTTTATATCACTGCGTGAGCCTTACATTTATTTTGAAAATATTTTTTCGAAATAACTTCACGTGCTTTAGCCCCCTTGTCTCAACGCGTGTACTTCAAACTGAAGTAATTCCCTTTGCTAGAAACATGCGCATAAATTCCCCTTATCTGGCGGCATGCACATCAATATCACTACCCGTATGCCACTGCATGCGCAACTTATCATAACACAATAATCAACTCGCACCACACGTGCCCATATGTAACAACATTGCCAAAATAACAATACCAACATCACAACAACGCATTACCCAAGTCTCAACAACAATGTATACAAGAGTCTCAACAACAACACAATGAAAAGGAAGAATAAAATCAACAGTGAAAGATATTTCATGTAATAACAACTTCAATTAAATGCATAATAATAAACTCATAATGAAAGATATTCCATGTGATAACAACTTCAAGTAAATTCATATAAGAAGTCTAAGAGTCTAAACCGGTCAATTCCATATATAAGCCCGTGTACACACTCGTGTTAGCTCATGTATACGTATTCCACATAATTCAAATAGTGTAATTAAACCGAATCCTACGGGGTAGTTCTCCCATATAATGTTAGGCAAGATACTTACCTCAATTAGGACACTCAAAAATAGCTTTTCCCTTAAAATTCACCTTCACATGGCTCAAATCTTACAAAAATGACTTAATATTATCAAACAATGTAAGAGAAATCAATTTCGATAATTAAAGTTAAGATTTTTATACAATTCCCCAAAAATCAACCAAATTCAGCCCCAGACCCACAAGATAAAAACCCGAATCCAAGGGTAGATCTCAATTACCCATAACACCATGAGTCCGTATATGTGTTTTATGTTTAAATTCGAGTCCAATTTGATTCTCAAATCTCAAAGTTTTATTTTTCAAACATAGTCAAAATTTCCCAAAAACACTCTTTAAATTCCATGGATTAGATGTTAAATCTCATAAAAAATCATGTAATACAATTAAAATTGCATCATAATAACTTACTCAGTAGTTGTGTGTGAAATTCTCCTCAAATTTATCTGAGTCTAGGGTTCTAAAATATGATAAATGAAGCTAATTCCCAAAATCCCTCTATTTTGATCAGTTGCAGAAGTCACAAACGGGACCCAAGGTCCGCAAATGCGAACCCTCGCAAATACGGGGTTTGATGAACCTAGGAAAAGTCACAAATGCAACCTTGACTTCGCATTTGCAGAGTCAGTCCCTTCACAAAAGCGATCATGTGATCGCAAATGCCAACCCAGGTTCCCCAATCGCAAAAGCGATAACCACTTCGCAAATGCAAACATGACAGCCCCAACCCACCTCGCAAATGCGTCGTTCGCAAATACGAATAGTGTCTCGTTGTCACAATTCAAAATCTACAATAAGACGTGATGACGCGCAACGTCACCGTTTGTCAAGCTAGGCAAGCCAGCAGTGAACTATTAAATTAATTATTCATTTTATTGCATTTAAAATCATGAATTTTATTTAATAAAGAAACTAAGTATGAAAGGTCATGGTGATATAACGCATAAATGAGACATAAAAATGAATAATGTTAGGTAAAAACCATAAACATCTACTAAAACATCTCAAAACCTGGTGTCACAAGTGCACGAGCAATCTAGCGGAATATTAAAAAAAACATATAACTACTGTCTGAAATAAAATAGACAGAATAGTAAATACAATAAGGAGGAGACTCAGGGGTGCTGCAGATCGGAGCATGGGAGAGAATCTCACCCCCTAAGTCTCCGGATAATGTGGATGTGCGCCCGAACGAATACCAGATGTACCTGCCTCAGAACCTGCACGATTAGAGCAGAAGTATAGCATGGGTGCACAATCAACGTGTATCCAATAAGTATCTAGTCTAACCTCGAACAAGTACTGATGATGGGTCGACATCGACACTTACTAGTAGTCAATAAATAAAGTGCAGGAATTGTAAATAGGCATAAAATACCACTATAACAATGAAATAAGAAACATCAAATAATCTAATTCTTTATCAAAATATCAATTTAAAACCCCCAAATATCACATGCCATCTTAACAAATAAGAATCATAAAGTAAATATCAAATCTCAAGTCATGAAAGAAATATCATGTGTATTCGGACTTCAGGTTATTTTTACGCACGAGTTATGTCGAGGTTGCACGGTCCAATTCAAGGATGCATATATATATATATATAGATTTCGCACCACGAATCGAACTTATAAATTTCCAAATCTTCCAACTTCCAAAACTCGTACCGAAACATATCCAATCAACCCGAAATAACGTCAAATTTTGCGTGCAAATTTCAAATGACATAATGGAGCTAATCCATCTCTTTGAATAGGAATCCGAGCCCGATATCAACAAAGTCAACTCCCGGTCAAACCTCTCATCCTTCCAAAACTTTAACTTTCCAATTTTCATCAAAATACTTAAAATTAACCCGCAGATCTCCAAATCCAGACGCACGCCTAAATCCAAAATCACCATACGAAACTATTGGAATCATTAAAATGCCATTTAGGAGTCGTCTGCACAAAAGTCAAATTCTGGTCAACTATTACCAATTAAGCTTCTAAAACAAGAATCCTTCTTCTAATTTGACCCCGAATCATCCGAAAACTAAACTCGGCCACGCACGGAAGTCATAACACATAATACGAAGTTGCTTGAGACCTTAAGCCACCGAACGGGGCCTACATTCTCAAAACGATCGGCCGGGTCGTTACATTGCTTTTGGAACCAAACCTCGCTTCCGCGAATATCATATAAAATCCCGACCTCTCGCACCTGTAGACGATCTTCCGCTTCTGTGACATTGCAGGTACAAGGAAAGCTTCCATATGCGTAACTATTGCTTATGAGCCTTATAGACCACATCTGCGCCTAAAGTTTTGTAGGAGCGATCACGCCAGAACTAGACCTGACAAAACACTCCTAAATGATCCGAAATTAATCTGAAACACACTTGAGCCCCTCAAAACCCCCTTTCGAATAAATCAACAAGTCCCAAGACATAACACGTGCCTACTCGAGGCCTTAAATCACCTATAACAACATCAAGATCACACAACACAGCTAAAATCAAGCTTAATGAACTATTTCAAAATTTCAAATTTCAAACTTATGCCGAACACGTCTAAACAACTCGGAATCACCTCAAATTTTTGCATACATGTTTGAAATGATATAATGAACCTATTCTAACTCCCGAAACCACAATCCGAACCTGATATCATTGAATTCAACTCCCGGTCAAATCTTTCAACTTTTCAAACATTCAAATTGTCAACGTTCGGCAATTAAAGCCAAAACCTTCTAGAAACGTCCAAATGCAAATCCGAACATAGACTAAGTCCAAAATCACTATCCGAATCTAGAGGAACTATCAAAACTCTGATCCGAGGTCACATACACTAAAGTCAAACTTGGTCAACTCTTCCAACTTAATACTTCCTCGTTAAGAATTATTCTTCCAAATCAATCCTAAACCACTCGAAAACCAAGACCGACCATACGTGTAATTCATAATACACTATATGATGAATAGTTCATAATGAAAATTTAGTTCTCTGTAGGATTCGACTCTGGACTTTTAGATCGGATTATATTTGCAGCGACCACTTATCCTTTTTAGGACTGGAGTTGGGCGTGATAAAATTTTGGCACCATTGTCGGGGAACTAATAGTGTAGTTGTAGCTGTACATATTTCTAGGTTTCAAGTTTGAACTTTTGTTTTGTTTTTTTATTATTTGAATTTTTTTAATTTCAGTTTTAATTTTTGATTTGAGAAATATGGCATCTTGGAATTATGGGAGTTTCAATGTTGGTAATTCTACTGTTGATCGTCCTTGTGCTTATTACGGAGGAAACCACTTATGGCAAAATTATCAAAATATACCCGAGATCGTGTTATATGCATCAACTCAATCTTATGTGTGAAATGTATCTAATATATGTGGTGGTCAAGATGGTCACTTTTATGATTGTGCTTATACTTCTTATCCTCCCCCAACCCCTTATTATGATGGTTTTACATTTTTTTATGTTAAGTAAATAGGAACAAAGAACCCGGGGATGTTGAGGATGTTAAACATCTCGAAGTTCATGTATTTGAGCATGTTAGACCTCATTCCAAACACTTCTATACATTGTATTCGGATGGTGAAATGGGAATGGATCCGTATGAGCGTAGAAAGCAAATAAGGAAGAGGTAGACGAGCCATATATTTTGAAATTTTCGAGGCCGTCTAGGCAAAGTGATACTCCTCAGTTTAAAGCCAAAAGTGCATAAGGAATTATTTAAGTTTTCGCTTTCAAGGCTTTACACCACCCCAAGAGCATGATCATAGAGCAACGTTAAATTAGGCGCTTGTTGGGAGACATCCCAACTTTACGGTTTTTTTATTTTTTTATTTTTTATTGTGTTATTTTTGTAGTGTAGTTTTTTTTATTTTGTAGGAGCATGGAAAGGAAAGCTATTGGAAGGAAACAAAAGAAAAATAGATAGTTGGAACTAAGTGTGAGGTATCTGCACGAAGGACCGGATTTGGGAGAAGTCTGAGTATCCCATGAGTTGTTGTTGCTTTGGCCTTTGGCCTACCAGAGAGTTTTTTTACCCTCTTGTTATTTATGGTGTGCACTTGGGACAATGCACAATGTTAAGTGTGGGGTGAAAAGATTGTCTAGGTGATTTTCTATGATATTTTAGTTGTGTTGGTTTAACTAAATTTTTTTTGGACTTTTACTGACGATGGATCTCTTGGACAGCTTTCTTGAGGGATTAAGGTCCAATAAAAAAGTTTAATTTTTTTTATTTAATTGTAGGTAGATAATAATCTCCCTTGGTTTTTCTTTTGACGCCAGCTCTTTTCTAGGGGATGTAACTTGAATCAGGTAATTTTTATTTTTAGGGAATTGAGGGAAGAAAACTTGAGTGCTCTTATGTGCCTTGTGACCTATTTGATACCAGCATAGTTAAGCCTTAGCATGCAAGTTACCTTCCTAACATGTTTTGATGAAAATTGATGTCGTGAAAGATCGAATAGCATGTCTGTGACACTTTTTCTCAGTTACTTGACTCATTGTTCATGCAATGCTTTATTGCTTAATATGTCTTAACTTTGTGATTACTTGCCTAAACCTGAGAGTTGGAATGGAATCGTCCTCACTGGAGGTCATGTGCATTGTGTGATGTGAGGTTTTGATTAAATTTTATGCTAGTGTTTGCTAGAACTTTCCCTGTGTGTTAGTCGAAACGAAATAAGAAAGCTTTATGAGTCTAGGAGATGATGTAGGAATTCGTTTGATTGTCCATTAAGATATCATGCCACCATAAATAAAATTGTCCTTAGATAGCCCATTTGAGCCTATAAGCTTTTTCTTTGACACTTACAATACAAGCCGAGTCCCATTTTGTTCTTAAGTAAATTTTTGTTAAGCCTTTACCTCCGAAAGCACTTAAGTAGCTAGATGAGTAAGGTGATATTTGGGATAGCTTTTGAGTGGAACCATAGAAAAGCCAATGGTGCATGTATGTTTTGGAAGATCATTAGCCGAGCAACCTAAATTTTTGGAGAGTGTTGAAAAAAGAGAGATATATATATATATATATATATATATATATATATATATATATATATATATATATATATATATATATATAGAGAGAGAGAGAGAGAGAGAGAGAGAGAGAGAGATCCTATTAATCGTGATCCGGGCTAGTGAATGCATATTTGTGCTTAAAGAAAAAGGTCCAAGTTGTATATGATTTCGTGGCATTGCTTGAATTGATCATGAAAAGTGTGTATTGGAATTTGGAAAGTTAAGTGTAGTGTATTAAAGTGCTTAGAATCACTATACACAAAATATATCCAACCCGTCTCTTAGCATACATTACAACCCGTAAAGATCTACTTGATCTTAGACTGTGCAAACTTAGATTAGTGGAGATATACACTACAAGCAAGCATAAGGTACAACCATGGAATGCACATGAATGTCCTTGTGAGAGTGAGTGGTTCTTTGTTCATGTATGTGATGTCCTTAAATTATATTCTAATGCATATTTGAATGTGTGGATGAAATACCCTCTTATTCTTTGGTGAGGCACATGATTCCATGACAGATATGTGACATTATTAAACATCACTTGTTGGTGAGTGCATAAGTTGAGACTTCTTATTGGCGATGAGTAGGTCTTTAGGTTGGGTGGTTATAGGCAGGTTGTTTGAGTGTTTTAAATTGGTCACTAATATTCAGGCATGTGAAAGTTGAAAAAGGTATAAATGCATATTAAAGAGCTTAATTATTGGTATCAACTATGGTCATATGTAATGTGTTGAATCGCCAAATGTTCCTCCATTGTATGATATCTTGCTTGCATTTTTTGGTTAGCGAGGTTTTAGGTTGCTCGAGGACAAGCAAGAGCTTAAGTGTGGGATGGTGATGATAGGCTAAAAATCCATATTTTTGCATGTGATTTGCCTTGCAATATGCCTCAATCTTGTTAGTTTTAGTGTGAATATTTGTGACTTGAGATTAATAATGGTGTTTATTTGCGTATGATTCAATTGAAAGTGATTTGGCAAGCTTGCATGCAAATTGAAGTAAAAAAAAGGAAGAATTTGAAGGGAGTATAACTTTGGTACCCAGGTTCGCGCCAGGTACCAAGCAAAATGCCAAGGTAAGCAGAGCACAAAAGTGAAAAAAGTTCGGTGTCCAGGTTGGCACCAGGGGCCAAACAAGACGCCCAAGGATGGATTTCATCCTAATTCGGCTAGGACTTGATACTTTTCGACCGTACACATCCCCAACATGTATAAAAGGGGTTCTAAACCTATTTCTTAAGGGGGAGACATTATTGGAGAGGAAAAATGCTACAGGAACACTTGGAAGCAAGGAATTACAATCGTTTTCTCTTTGTTCTTCCTTAATATATATTTTAATGCTTTCGATTATTAACGTGATTGTTAGCATGACTATGAATAGCTAATTTCTGATCTAGGATTTTGATGAAACTTTTTTTAGGATAAATTCTTGTTATGTTTTTATATAATTGAGCTGTTAGATTTCTCAACTTGTTCAACTACGTGTTTGTTGTTGTTGACTGAATAGTCATCAACTGACTGTGCCTATATAGTGTGTATTTCTTGAGAGAGGGTACGCATTTAGGTATTTGTTGAACAACATCCTCCTAACATATGTGAGAGATTAATATGGAGGGTTTAAAAGCGTGATTAGAGATAACAAAAACATAGTGCGATCGTAGTGAGTGGTGAATTAGTGCCAGCTAGCGTAGTTCGAGAGATTATGTGTAGTAAATTGTAGTAGTTGCTCGAGAGAGAACTACAACACCCAAAATACTCACGATCAGAAGAGAATAATTAGAAGAAATTATAGAAGACATAGCGGGAAAGATTCTGATAATTGAAGAAATCATAGCTCTATACCTCCGTAAACTTGTCTCCAACCCTTAATATCTCTAGTTGTTAATTTACTACTCTTATTTGTTACTTAATTAGTAAGACATAAGAATCTTAATATTTATAACTTTGAAATTGTTCGAGCTTATCTTCTTAGTGATATTGAATAGTTGTAGTGAAACCTTAGTTCTCGTGGGATTTGACTCTGGACTTTTAGATCGGATTATATTTGCATCGACCGCTTATCCTTTACTAGTCCAAACATATAACATAAAAAGAAGATATGCAAGAATACATGTACATGATCAATTCAAATTTCATACTCTTGGACTAGTATAAGTGATATGCTAAGGTGTATGCATGTGCACAGTATGCTATCATTGTTCAATTCGGGCAAATACATCACGAAAGTAACAATTATCATGTTCAATAAAGAGTTTAACATATGTGTAACCTCGGACATGGTACACATAGCTCACAAAAGGGTTATAGATAGTAGAAATATCACAACATATAGCTTAGCAATCAACTCAAGGCATATCATAGCCTCAACGCTACCCCGAGCATGAATAAATATCCTGTGCACACTGTTGATATACAATTTTCTCCAAAATATTTTAAAACTGCATATATACCTTCAAAATTATGCATTAATATAAATTGGTATTTTTCTATAATTTTTTATATTTTTATTAGTTTATCCAGCATTTTATTCCCAATAAATAATTACAAAATGGCATTACAAATGATTTCAAAAGCATCTATTGATTTAATTTATTATTTATGGTCTTATTTGAACCAAATTATTTTATAATTAGCCAAATTGGCATATTTTGGCTATAATTGCAATAACTTTGCAATTATAGCCAAATCATATGATTTTATACTATTTTTTATCGGAAATTAATCATTTGTATTTTTAAATACTAAGTAATCATTTTTAACTATTTTCTATGCATGAAATTCATTTTGTACAATTATCAGATATTTTTATAAATTATTTAATTTAATTTAATTGGGTATTTAACTAATAGCCTATTGCATTTCAATTCGAGCCTAAATTAAACCAGCCCCAAACCTAATGAAATCAGCCCAATACCCCAAAGCCCAATTCTTAAATTACCCTACCCAATCCCTGATCCAATCTAGACCGTTGATCAATTCTAATCAACGGTTCAAATCCCCCATTTCCTAATTTACCCTAATAGACTACCCCCCAAACCCTCATTTCCTCTTTTTCACTCTGCCGTTACACTCTCTCATTCTCTCTCAAGCTCTCTGCATAACCACGGCTCCTACTCGCCGGTATCAATGGTGGTTCCACCACCACCCCTAGCCTCCATGGCTCCCTCACATGCCGGATCCTTGCTACCTTGAGGCTCTCAAGGGAACCAAAAGGCGGTTCACTCACCTACCATGGTTTCTACGCCGTTCTCTAGTCACCTTGGCTTGTCTGAGTAAGTTTTTCCTATTTTCCTCTTAGATCCATGGCTTCTAAGCCGGAATCTCTCGATCTCTGGGTCATTTTTCTCGAAACCCTAATTCCCTCTCTTAACTCTTTAGATCTATAGCAGATCTGAGAATATTTGAACTATATTTTTTTGCTTGCTTTATGAAAACCTTTCGATTTTCAAAGCGTCGCTTCATTTTCCTTCATAACTAGGGTTTTTGAAACTTTCTTTAAGAACGATTTTGATTTCAAAGTGTTGTTCTCTGATCCCTGAGTGTTTAATCGGGTTTTGTTAAGCTTTTCCTTTAAACCTAACTAGTTATGTTGAAAACCCCTAATTTTTGGCTTTAGTCTTGGATTCTGAGTTCGTCTTTACTATTTGTTCATTCGATTTGTCTGTATGTTTGATTCTCATGAATATGCTTCGATTAATTAGAGTATTTTATGATTTTCACCCAAGTAATATCTTATTAAGGTTTCTGATTGGTTCTTCCTGTTTATACTCCGTTTATTGATTTATTTATGGAAGTCTATACTATTTCCCTTAAAATTAGTACTATTTTTTTATTCTTGAATCCTTGATTTACTGTGTTGATACCCTTATACCGATTTTCGGCTATTTTTTTCCCTATTTTTATAACCCTTAAATTATTGTTTACCTTATTATGCGGTTGATTGTATTATTAATTGATCCCTACTGTTATTTCCTTAATTAGACCCTTATGTATCTATCCCTAATTACATATTCTGTACCTATATGTCACACCTCCTTTTTCCTACACCCGGAAGGGGTATAAGGGAGTTTTTCCAATTTAATTGACAATCGAAACGAGATTATTTATTTATAATTTAGAGTCGCCACTTGGGATAATTAATGGTGTCCCAAGACACCGGTTCATATCCCGAATCAAGGAAACATTGACTCTATTTTACAGTCCGCGAACACAGAAATCCGGGTAAGGAATTCTGTTAACCCGGGAGAAGGTGTTAGGCATTCCCGAGTTCCGTGGTTCTAGCACGGTCGCTCAACTATCATAACTGGCCTATTATCTGATTTTAATACATGTTTTAACCTATGGTTCAATTTTAGCTTTATAACCACTTTTATTTAATTATTTCTTAGGAAAGATTCAACGTCATCTAAAATATTTCTTGAACCACGTCACATAAATGCACCCACGGTCCATGACTCATTTTATCTAACGTTGTTGAGATTTGAATTTGGGTCACATAAATGCACACCCGAGTTTAGGGAAGTAATTTTTAAATAGCGTGCCTAAAGCAACTACGCTCTTTCACATTGGCGAGGGCCATGGGGAATTAACTTCGGGGAAGAAGATTTTAAGGCTGTGTTTGCTATCCGGCCACAACTTTTGAAAAAGGCGACCAAAGGTGGATGTTCTTGAAAAAACGGCCTTACGGCGCCCTTTCGAGGGCATTCGGTTATTATTTACAAGAATGACATCACCTTACTTATTTTCAATAAAAACAATAATTTTTTTTTTCTTTTGGGCTATTTTTGCAAAAGGGAAGTTTGACCCGGTGGGAGTTGCCTACGTATCCCACATCCGGTGGGAATCAAACTGGCGTAGTTCGGTCAGATTTGACAAAATATAAACAAAACCAACTTCTTCTTTTTTAAAAAAAAAATAAACAAAATTTTCTTTTTCCTTTTTTTTTTCAAAATTTCGGCAGAGTTTTAGTATATTTTGGACATCGGTTTTTCAAAACAGGCAATTATTTCTCTTAGCCCTCACATTGACTTTCTTCTTCCCAACTTTTCTCCTATTATTCGATAAGCCGGTCAACATGCAAATCCGAAGCAAATGAATGCACAAGTAGACGTAAAATATGCATCAAGATGGTCTTTGATTCTGGGGTCCACCTGTCCTAGACGGACCCAACCCCTGTGTTGAGTCCCCAAAGTCAAATGCACATGATGCAAACAAACGTTACTACTAGGGATCCGGCATGAGGCTAACTTCTTCTAAGCTAGAAACCTGGGTATATTGTTCTACACTTGTGTACCGAGCGGACAACTCGAGCCGAGGAGGGGGCTACGTACCAGGAACCAAAAGGCCATCCGGCTTTGTAACTTGTCCGAGCCTCTTTCTTATTTCAGGGTATGACACTAACAGAAGGAGGAGTCACGCCAGCGTGCACATCCCCGAAGATAAGAAGAGAAGGGTTTCATAACAGTTTATATACAATTTAGATAATATCAAAGCGGTAAGAAGTAACATTTAGCACATTAGGCCCACACATGTAAGTAAAATCAGATAATAAATAAAGCAAAATATAACAATTATTCTAAGCTCGAATTCTAAACCCTGAGCAGAGATTCTGGGTTCGATCCCCAACAGAGTCGCCAAAGCTGTCACACCTCCTTTTTCTTACCCCCGGAAAGGATATAAGGGAATTTTTCCAATTTAAGTGACAATCAAAACGGGATTATTTATTTATAATTTAGATTCGCCACTTGGGATAATTTATGGTGTCCCAAGTCACCGGGTCATATCCCGAATCGAGGAAAAATTTACTCTGTTTTACAGTCCGTGAACACAGAAATCCGGGTAAGGAATTCTGTTAACCCGGAAGAAGGTGTTAGGCATTCCCGAGTTCCGTGGTTCTAGCACGGTCGCTCAACTATCATAATTGGCCTATTATCTGAATTTAATACATGTTTTAACCTATGGTTCAATTTTAGCTTTATAACCGTTTTTATTTAATTATTTCTTAGGAAAGATTCAATGTTATCTAAAACATGTCTTGAACCACATCACATAAATGCACCCACGGTCCACGACTCATTTTATCTAACGTTGTTGAGATTTGGATTTAGGTCACATAAATGCACACCCGAGTTTAGGGAAGTAATTTTTAAATAGCGCGCCTAAAGCAACTACGCTCTTTCACATTGGCGAGGGCCATGGGGAATTTAACTAAATGGCGTGCCTCGATTACTAAAGATTAAAATTAATTAAGTGAGGGCCCTGCATTTTTGAGACTTTATTTGGCAAAGCATACCTCAATCCATTTTATTAAAAAGGATTTTTAAACTTAGTTTTGAGGGCCATAAATTATAAGTTGTCTAATATGGCTCACCTCAAGTCTAAACAAAAGTCCAATTAATTAGCTAAAGGCTTAACGTGATTTGAATTCAATCTAGGCAGACATATAAACTAGCCTTAATAACGAGTAGAAAAAATGAAGCCAACATTTGGTTGTGCGAGAAACCCGATTGACAAACAGGCCCAACTGGCATTTTTGAGAGCCTGCACGTCGGAAACCCAGAAGGGAGCTGGGCTTGAGTGAAGCCTGCAACGCATACTTGAATGTAAAGAGAGAATTGGACCAATGCTAAGGGCCAGTCGCATGACCCAACATGATTAATTAAACAAAATTGCCCACTATGCACAGAGTTTTAAAATTAAACAATTACTGGCCGACTCTTGCAGATGTAGACAAATACAAAGCATGTTTTTGATATTCAAATTCCTTCTAAGATGACTGTATTCTTTAATATCATGAGAACCCATACGCATTCATTTAGAATGTAGTAAAACAAACACCACGTCTCACTCCAATTACTAAACCTCATTCCAGATAGCCTTAAACAAGTAGTTAATTTTTGGTGCATATATTCTACCACACATAGCAATATTCAACCTTTAAGATTACTTAATTTTGGAAAGTGTTTACCTAATAATATGAAATCTCTCACACCATGTCTCTGAATGCTTCTTTCACGACAAAGCAGACTTCAAAACTATATGGTTTAAACTCTCATTTCGCAGGATACTAAGCACTGAACTGATTCCTGCCCAAAACCTTTAAACAAGACTAATAGGAAAATTAAACTACCCTTATCATGGGTCTATACATCACAAATCTTACCTTATTTTCCAGCAACACATAACAACAAAATTAGAACACATCACAATTCCCTTCAAATAGCAAATTACACTTGTCATTTTGCAAGTTCCATATGAAATCAACACACTAGCTTTCAGCAAAATAAAAGCTGGTCATATAACTAGAATAAACCATCTACTGTACTGTCTTTAACAGTCCCAAATCAAACGTAAGGGTACAAACTCCACTATCTGAACCAAAAACTAATTAGACAAACATAGTGAATCAGACTATTAAAACACCATACAAATAAGGAAGTGCAACTAATTTCAGAGATAAAGTGGAGAAAATGCTTCAAACTCTATATTTCCATTTCATTCTTCAATTTAAAACCTCACATCAAATAAGGTTCAGGAGCATGTACCTGAATACAACAATATAGAATCAGAAATTTAGCTTGAGGTTAGAAGGAAACAGCAGTAGCAGAAATCAGCAATGTAACAGTAACAACAACCAAAATCCAGACTTCAGAAACCAGAACCCAAGTGATTCGAAACCCAAACTCTTAAACCCAAATTCGAGTCATTTTATCCAGATGCAAGACTTTGATGTTTTCAGTGGTTTTAAACTAAACAATGAGGATTAGAAAACCAAAAACCAAGTAGAGTTTTGAGCAGTTTTCAACTAAGAAATGTAGGAAAACTCAATGTTATTTCAGAATTATCTCAAGCCTTAGCTGTTTCAGGAATAATTTTTTCTACTCCCCCTCCCTTGAGCATGAATAAAAGGTGCCTTTATATGCAAGGTTTTAGGGCTGCAGCAATGCATTTAGTTTTGCACCTAGATCCTTTTGAAATTTTTGTTTTTGCTTAAGTAACCTTAGCTCAAAAATTAGTTTTTATTTAAGTCCCAATGACACCTTCCTAGCAGCTTCCTAATTCAGTTACTGAGATTCCCTTCACTTACAATTCCTAAACTACCCCTTAAGGACGCTGTTTTACCCCCTGAAACCAGACCGGATATGGGTCAAATTGACCCAATTCGAAGTGTTAATGGGTCTTTAAATTTAGGTCGAATCCCTCTTGGGCTTTCTGATTTTAAAACTCGAATTCAAATCATAAGACCTAAATTTAATGAGCCCAGCATGGGTTTCAAGGGGGAACTCAGAACTTCTTCTCTTTTTTTATTCGAAAACCAGATAAAAGATGAAATAACACCAAAGAAAATAAAGCAATTAAAATAAACTTATTTACTTAATTTAAAGCATGCAAGCAGAAAATGATTGAAAAAATGAAAACAATAGAGACAACCAGAAGAGACGAGGTGAGAGAATGAAAACTGGAACCTTTGAACAAAACAAAAAGAACAAGAAAAAAAATGAAGGAAGGAAAAAAAGGATGAAAATACCTAAGGAATAACTGGAACAAATCTTGAAATCAACCCTCAAGCCTTTGATTTTTGCCGAAATGAGCCTTAATCGTGTGTTTTCAAATGAAAACACACGAATAAGGTTAACTTTGACCTCAAATCTTCAATAAAACTCACTGATTTGAGATTTGGAAATTTAGGGTTCATGCCTTCAATTTAAGATTCGATGAATTCAGGTCTGATTCGAGGGAAAAGAAGTAGAGATTGGGGAAGAGGAGGTAATAGGGACTCTATGGTGTTAATTTGGGGCAATTTGGGGGTGTCGCCGCCGGCTCAAAGCAGTGGAAACAAAGGCGGCCTTAGGGTTTTGGGTAAGGGTCTCTGAAGATGAGAGGGACGAAGGAGATGAATTTTGGTCTTTGGGGGGGTTTGACCCCAATTTCGACCATTATATGGTAAAAGACAAGGCAGTTCCGAGCCGTTGGATGAATCCAATAGCTATGATCAACGGAATAGGGTCGTTTGGTTTACTTAAATGACCGGACCGGGTGGAGAATAGATCTGGGCTGTTTTTGGACGGGTATTTGGTGAATAATGATTTGGGCTTGAGGGATTTCAATAGCTTTGGCCCAAAAATCAACTTTCCCCTCATCTCTTTTCCCTTTCTTTTATTTGTTTCAAATTCTTTTTAATTCCTTTTTCCAAATAAAATAAAACCTAAATTAAAATCTCAAAACTAGATTGTCCTACCAAATTAAATTAATTGACTCTAAATAATAATTACCACAACTAATTAGATACCAAATTGAAAGAAAAACTCCCAAAATTTGAAACTCAAAATTAAAAATGCAAAAAATGAGTTATTTTGTGTGATTTTTTCCATTTTTATAAAACAAACTAATTTACTAATTAATCTAAAAATGTAAAATTAAATCCTAAATGCAAATGCAATATGTTTTGTATTTTTTTTATGATTTAAACAAAATTAAACATGCACACAAAATGCAAACAATCAGAAAAATTCTACAATAATTCCTAAATTAACACATAATTAAAAGGAAAAATCTAGTTTTGGGAATTCTGTGGGAGTAATTCATGTCAGGCAAAAATCACGTACTCACAGCTACCCCTCTTTCCTCGGAGACACGAAGGGTTTTCGGGAAAAGATAAATGAGCAATTACGAGGGATTTTTGCTCGTTTGACACTCCATGAGAAGCATTTTTGAAAAGAGTCTGACCGAACTTTGCTTCAAAGGTTGCCTACATATCCTTGGCTATAAAGGAATCAGGTCAGTGTAGTTCTAGAAGTTTCGATAGCTGGGACTACCATGAAGCTGTGATTTCACTGTTGCTGCTGCTGCTACTGCTTACTGAACTCCTTATTATACCATGACAAAATAAGAGAAGCTAGACTACACAATCACTTATGAATTACAAGAGTCCTATCTATATCTTCAAACTTGATCTTGCAGTTCCTGTTGCTCTGTTGACTCGTACTTTCCAGGTGAAATTTCCTTGTTGCTGACCTGAATTGTAATCTAAGATGCTTTTTCTCTTTTCTTCAGGTGGGCGCCTGATTGCTGAACTCAAACCGTCTTCCTTTGAACATTGCTGCTTCCCTTCGTTCTTCAGGTGGGCTCCTGATTACCAACACTTAAACTACTGCTTCCCTTCGTTCTTCAGGTGGGCTCCTGATTACCGACACTTGAATTGCTTCTCCCTTCGTTCTTCAGGTGGGCTCCTGATTACCAACAATTAAATTGCTTCTTCCCTTCGTTTTTCAAGTGGGCTCCTGATTACCAACACTTGAATTACTTCATCCCTTCGTTCTCCAGGTGGGCTCTTGATTACCGGCACTTGAATTGCTGCTTCCCTTCGTTCTTCAGGTGGGCTCCTGATTACCGGCACTTGAATTGCTGCTTCCTTTCGTTCTTCAGGTGGGCTCCTGATTACCAACACTTGAATTGTCATTTCCCTTTGTTCTTCAGGTGGGCTCCTGATTACCGACACTTGAATTGTTGTATCCCATCGTTCTTCAGGTGGGCTCCTGATTACCAACACTTGAATTGTTGCTTACTTCCATTCTTCAGGTGGGCTCCTGATTACCAATACTTGAATTGTCGATTCCCTTCGTTCTTTAGGTGGTATCCTGATTACCGACACTTGAATTGCTGCATCCCTTCGTTCTTCAGGTGGGCTCCTAATTACCAATACTTGAATTGCTTCTTCCTTCCGTTCTTCAGGTGGGCTCCTAATTACTAACACTTGAATTGCCGCTTCCCTTCGTTCTTCAGGTAGGCTCCTGATTACCAACACTTGAATTGCTGCTTCCTTCCTTTCTTTAGGTGGGCTCGTGATTACCAACACTTGAATTGCTGCTTCCCTTCGTTCTTCAGGTGGGCTCCTGATTACCGACACTTGAATTGCTACGTCCCTTCGTTCTTCAGGTGGGCTCCTGATTACCAACACTTGAATTGCTGCTTCCTTCCGTTCTTCAGGTGGGCTCCTGGTTACCGATACTTGAATTGCTGCATCCCTTCATTTTTCAGGTGGGCTCCTGATTACCAACACTTGAATTGTTGCTTCCTTCCGTTCTTCAGGTGGGCTCCTGATTACTGACACTTGAATTGCCGCTTCCCTTTGTTCTTCAGGTGGGCTCCTGATTACCGACACTTGAATTGCTGCGTCCCTTCGTTTTTCTGGTGGGCTCCTAATTACCGACACTTGAATTGCTGCTTCCTTCCGTTCTTCAGGTGGGCTCCTGATTACTAACACTTGAATTGCCTCTTCCCGTCATTCTTCAGGTGGGCTCCTAATTACCAACACTTCAATTGCTGCTTCCCTTCGTTCTTCAGGTGGGCTCCTGATTTCAACAAAATATACAAAACAATGAAAATTTTCTGCCCCAATTTGGTAGCTGGGCACATGTGTGAGTGTTAATTGAATCATGTTACCAAATATCTCTGAGAATTTGAAAGCTAGATCCCATTATCCAGGAGGGTCCTGAAAACTCCTAGTTAAATGACAGTTTAAAAGCTAAAGTATATCTTCTAAAGGTATGACTTCCGCTAAATCTTTATATCTAAGAAGGTCTTAAAACTACATCCCATTATCCAGGAGGGTCCTGAAAATCAAAATCAAGTCTTATCTTAAGAGTGACAACTTTAAAGACTGAATTATACTCTCTTACAGCAGAACTTACGCTAAATCTTGTTATTTAATGGAAGTCTTAAAGCTAAGTCCCATTATTCAGGAGGGTCCTCAAAATTTTGAATCGAATGCTATTATCCTAAGAATGAAAACTTTGAAGCCAACTTATATTCCTTTGGGGTACATTTATGCTAGATCTTGCTACTCATAATTATTTTGAATTTTAAACTAGGTCCCATTTTCAAGGAGGGTCCTGAGAATTTACGGTCAAACTTGTCTGGTACTTGCTTTCCCTTGTAGAGGGTTTCTCCGAAACTAACGAGATTTTCTACCCCTGTTTCAAATTAAAGAAAAATCTTGTCAGTTTAAAATGTGGTGGTAAGTTTATGGCATTCTTGCTGAAGGTGGCCTCTCCGCTGCCGTGCTTTGCTTTGACTGGTTGCCTTGAACTGGCCCAGAATTGTTTGACTTTATGACTGATCCTCAACCTCAAGACCCTGGATGACCCGAGTGCTCCATACCCAAACCGTTGTTTTACACTTCCGACCCCTCTATCTGAACCTCTGCTTCTCCCATGAAATCACTAAACCATTCCAACGTTGGAACTTTCACTAACACTTTATGTCCCACTTTACATTATACTATCTCTGGCACGCTTTGGCCACATTGTGCTTCGTGCAATTTTGGAAGTTAGTAGTGAGCTTTGAAATCCT
Source organism: Nicotiana tabacum (assembly GCF_000715075.1). Classification (NCBI taxonomy): domain Eukaryota; kingdom Viridiplantae; phylum Streptophyta; class Magnoliopsida; order Solanales; family Solanaceae; genus Nicotiana; species Nicotiana tabacum. The sequence continues at coordinate 46,031,806 of NC_134089.1, read as the reverse complement.
TTTTTATTTGCTTAAACACAACTGACATTGAAAATATCTTATAGAAATAAACCCAAAATAAATGAAATGCAATGACTTTGAGAGTTAGGAATAAGGAAGAAAAATCCAAAACTAGATGGTTGTTTGAAGGGGGAAAAGAATAGAGACTTATCTAAGTGGAGCAGCTGGTACCAATGATCATGACATGAATTTCGGATTAATCGGCCCAGTCTATCCAACCAATCAACTTTCAGTTGTCATACTTTATGCCCCGAGATCTTCAAAACCTAATTTTCACCAAATTACTGACCCTGTTCGGCCTGCGGTGCCCTGAAGGGTTTTCACCAACCAACCTCTCTCATTTGTTCATCTCTTAACTCACTGTCGTCTTACGGTGTCCGTGAGGGTTTTCACCAATAAGACTCTCTCATTTCAATTTCTCTCAGCTTCCATCGCCTTACGGTGCCCGCGAGAGTTTTCACCAATAAGACTCTCATTTTTTTCATTTTTCCTGCCTAGACTGGAGTGTTGCCCCTGATATGAATCACCTCTACTTGCTTGACTTGGCATCTCTTGAAGACTGATCAGAAGGTCATTCTTTAGACCGTAGTGTGGGCTTTTGGATAGGGTTAGAAAAAATGGTATCAAAAAGGCTCAAAACAATTCAAATGGATTTAAAATTACAACTTTCCGGATCAGATTTCCTACAACAACCACAACTTCTGCCCCAGCTTCTTTGCCTGGAGTCTTTTGGATTTTTATTTTGATGGGACCGAACCGTGAGACTGCATACGTTTTCTTAAAAGGAATCAGGTCGAACGTAGTTCATGTTATAGGAATTACTTTGTTGTTGTGAATTTTCTCTTTCCTTTTCTTTTTTTTTCTTTCTTTTCTTTTCTTCTCTTTTTCTCCTTTTATTTCTTTTTTCTTCTTCTTTTTTTTCACTCTTTTTCATTCTTTTCTTTCTCTTTTCTTTTTTCTTTTTCTCTCTTTTCCTTTACTTATCTTGTGTGTTCATATTTCTGAATTTTGTTACTGATTCCAAAAGAGGGGTATGAACGGAAATAAGTAACGCTCAAAAGGGGTAACAAAGGAAAAAGTGTTTAGATAGCAGAACAAAATGCCTTCGTCATTCCAATCTTCAAAACATGCCAAGTACAAACAAATACAATTCAAACCAAAGAAATCATACATAATATCTTTTGACTGCGTCAGAATTAATAGCCATGTCTACACATTTGCCTTCTATGTCTGTTAAATACAATGCACCATTGGACAACACTCTCGTTACGATGAACGGTCCCTGCCAATTTAGGGCGAACTTGCCTTTTGCTTCAGCCTGATGTAGAAGGATAGTTTCAATACTTGCTGACCCACTTCAAACTTCCGGGGGCGCACCTTCTTGTTGTATGCTCTTGCCATTCTCTTTTGATATAACTGGCCATGACATACTGCTGCCAATTTCTTCTCATCAATCAAACTCAATTGCTCTAAACGGGCCTTGACCTACTCATCATCATCAATCTCGGCTTCAGCAACAATCCGGAGGGATGAAATTTCAACTTCTGTGGGTATCACTGCTTCAGTGCCATATACCAACAAATAAGGAGTTGTACCTACTGAAGTGCGAACAGTAGTGCGATAACCTAACAACGCAAAGGGAAACTTTTCATGCCATTGCCTGGAATCTTCCACCATTTTCCGAAGTATCTTTTTTATATTCTTGTTGGCTGCCCCGACTGCTCCATTTGCCTTGGGGCGGTATGGGGTGGAATTGGGATGTGTAATCTTAAACTGTTGACATACCTCTTTTATCAAATGACTATTGAGATTAGCACCATTATCTGTGATGATTACCTTTGGGATCCCGAACCGACAAATGATATTTGAATGAACAAAATCAACCACTGCCTTCTTGGTCACAGATCTGAAAGTTTTAGTTTCAACCCACTTAGTGAAATAATCAATGGCCACCAGTATGAACCTGTGCCCATTGGATGCTACTGGCTCAATTGGTCCAATGACATCCATGTCCCAAGCAACAAAAGGCCATGATGCGGACATTGTGTGTAATTCAGATGGCGGAGAATGAATCAAATCTCCATGTACTTGGCATTGATGACATTTACGCACAAAACTGATACAATCTTGCTCTATGGTGAGCCAATAATAACCTGCTCGGAGAATCTTCTTTGCCAGAATGTACCCATTCATATGCGGTCCACAGACTCTAGAATGTACTTCGGTCATGACAACTGTGGCATGTTTAGCATCTATGCATCTTAACAATCCCAGATCTAGAGTTCTTTTATACAAAACTCCTCCACTGAAGAAAAATCTACTTGTCAAACGACGAATTGTTCTCTTTTGATCTCATGTGGCTTCTACTGGATACACCCCCATCCTGATATACTCCCTGATATCGTGGAACCATGGCTCACCATCAAGTTCTTCTTCCACCGTGTTATAGTAAGCATGCTGATCGCAGACCTGAATATGCAAACGATCAACATAAACCTTATCTGGATTATGTAACATTGATGCCAGTGTAGCCAAAGCATCGGCAACCTCATTATGGATCCTCGGAATATGCCTGAACTCTACTGATCGAAACCGTTGAAAAAGATCATGCAAACATTGTCGGTACGGTATGAGTTTTAAATCCCGTGTTTCCCATTCTCCTTGAATTTGGTGCACCATAAGGTTCGAGTCTCCCAAGACCAAGACTTCCTGGACACCCATGTCTACAGCTAACCTCAAACCCAAAATGCATGCCTCGCACTCAGTCATGTTGTTGGTACAGTAGAAACGAAGCTGAGCCGTAACAGGGTAGTGATGCCCTGTTTTAGAAATAAGTACAGCTCCTATCCCAACCCCTTTCATGTTAGCAGCTCCATCAAAGAAAAGTTTCCAACCTGGATTTTCAACCTGTTCCAACTCGTCAATGTGTGTCACCTCTTCGTCAGGGAAGTAAGTCTTCAAAGGTTCATATTCTTCATCCACTGGGTTCTCGTCCAAATGGTCGGCCAATGCTTGGGCTTTCATTGCAGTCCGAGTCACATAGATGATGTCAAATTCTGTGAGCAAGATCTACCACTTTGTAAGCCTCCCTGTGGGCATAGGCTTCTGAAAGATGTACTTTAACGGGTCCAAACGAGAAATGAGGTAAGTGGTGTAAGATGACAAATAATGCTTCAACTTCTGTGCTACCCAAGTTAGGGCGCAACATGTCCTCTCAAGGTGGGTGTACTTAACCTCATAAGATGTGAACTTCTTGCTGAGATAATAGATGGCTTGCTCCTTCCTGCCGGTTATGTCATGCTTACCCAATACACAACCAAATGAATTGTCCAAGACCGTCAAATATAAAATCAAAGGTCTCCCCAATTCTGGTGGGACCAACACAGGTGGGTTTGACAAGTAACCCTTTATCTTATCAAATGCTTCTTGAAACTTATCTGTCCACTTGACCGTAGCATCCTTCTTCAACAGCTTGAAGATAGGCTCACAAGTTGTCGTGAGCTGAGCAATAAACCTGCTGATATAGTTCAGCCTCCCTAACAGACTCATCACCTCAGTCTTGTTCCTTGGAGGTGGCAATTCTTGGATAGCTTTGATATTTGACGGGTCCAATTCAATACCTCGACGACTGACTATGAATCCCAGCTGTTTTCCAGACAGAACACTGAATGCGCACTTTGCAGGATTAAGCTTAAGATTGTACCTGCGGAGCCTTTGGAAGAACTTTCTCAAATCTCTGACGTGGTCAGACTGCTTCCTGGATTTTATGATCACATCATCCACATAAACTTGAAGTGCTGGAGTAGTAGTAGCAGTAGGCGTATCAGGTGTCTGGGTTCCGGCTGGATCAGTTGGTGGTACCTCAGTAGCATCTCGTGCAGGTGCTCTGGCTGCACCACGTGCGCGTCCTCGGCCTCTACCCCGGCCCCGACCTCTAACAGTTGTAGTAGGGGGCACGGGTGCCTGATCATCTCGGGTAGCGCGTGTCCTCACCATCTGTGAGAGAATAGAAGTTTAGAATTGTGATGTCAAAATATCGCACGACAAGGAAATCAAATGAAGTGGAAATTTTCCTAACAGTTACATAGCCTCTCGTAGATAAGTACAGACATCTTCGTACCGATCAGCGAGACTCTAATAAACCGGCTTGTGACTCATGACTCCTACGAACCTAGAGCTCTGATACCAACTTGTCACGATCCCGGTTTGCCCTCCGTAAACCATCGTGACGGCACCTAGTTCCCTACAACTAGGTAAGCCTAACAATGTAGAAAACAACCAATTCGCGGAATAAAAAAGATTTAAACAGAAATAGAGTATTAAAGTAGCGTTTAAAAGTTCCGCTCGGCATACACAACATTAACTCTCAAAAAGACTAATACATATTCCCAAAACCCGGAAACCCATAAATCACAAGCTAAGATACTACATAGTGCTCTAACTCCAGAATAGTCTAAAACAAAGTAAATACAGAAGGGCTGCAACTACAAGAGAGAATGGAGAGAGACTCCTTGGTCTGCGAACGCGATAGATATACCTCAAAGTCTCTGAGGGATGCCTCGCCTCAAGGATGGTAAGTCTGAGTCGAAGTACCTAGATCTGCACATGAAAAACATGTGCAGAAAGGGCAAGAGTACACCACAGCGGTACTTAGTAAGTGCCAAGCCTAACCTCGGTCGGGTAATGACGAGGAAGGTCAGGGCCCTACTGAGGTTAAGTAAAATATAAAATTCAACAGTGTAGAACAGAACATATAAGTAAGTAAAATAATAAAAGTAACACAAGATATAAAGGGCAACAAAAACTGTTACAAAGACAAGGTAAACACAGAAAGAAATGTGGTTCAGCACCAAAATAACAATCGGGGATCTCCCAAGATACCGTCCTGTAGTCCCAAATATACATATCCAATGGATCTCCCAAGATCCCGTCCCGTAGTTCAACTTATAGTGCGCGGGGATCTACCGGAATCTCATTCTGTAGTCCCAAATGTAAATACCCAGTACTAGGGGAATCTACCGGGTGCATTCTCATAGTTCCATATAGTTGTGCAGGGGGATCTACCGAAATCCCACATCCGTAGTCCCAAAATAAACAGGCAAGGGGGAGCTACCGGAATCCCACATCCGTAGTCCCAATGTAAATACACAGCAGCAACAGGAAAATATTCAGAAATGGCAAATTTCATATTTAAGGCAAACAAGTAATTCTAGCCTAGCATGCTGCACAGAATTCAGGTATGGCAGTTTGAGCATACAGCAATTTAATCACTTAGACATGTTTTCCTAAGCTAACAGCAGGCTTAATAGTGCAAGTAATAAAAATAGGAAAGGAAACATACTAATAATTACTTAATGAAAAAATGGATTTCCAACAATTAGCACAAGTACGCACTCATCACCTCATGTACAAGGCATCTAAATTATCAAATATACCAAATACTAAGGGGAATGTCCCCCACACAAGGTTAGGCAAGCCACTTACCTCGAAACAGCTCAAATCAATCCGAAATCACGCTCTTGCCACGAGTACTAGACTCCAAATGGTCCGAATCTAGTCAATTCAATTTCATAATATAAATAACACTTCAAGTAACTGATTCTACAATTAAATTCTAAGCTAATACGCGAATTAGGTAAAATGACCAAAATGCCCCTCGGGCCCACATCCCGAAATCGGGTAAAATTTACATTTTCAGAACCTCATACTCTTACGAGTCTAACCATACAAAATTATCCAAATCCAATGTCAAATCCCCAATCAAAATTTGAATTTTTGATCTAAGAACTTTCCCCCAATTTTCATATAATTTTCGAAATTAAATAATGAATTCATGTTTAGATTAATGGGTTACAAGCAAAAAGGAGTTAAGAATTGTTACCCAAGCAATATCTCTGAAAATCCTTCAAAACCTCGCTCAAATCCGAGCTCCCAAGCTTAAGTTTTGATAAAAATGGCCAAACCCTCAGTTTTGAAATGTTTAATACTGCCCAGGTATTTCCTTCTTCGTGAACGCGGAAGGACCCTCGCGTTCGCGAAGCACAACTTCGCTTAAGTCTAGCTTCCTTCATCGCGAACGCGATGTCCAGGTCGCGAACGCGATGCACGATCTTCCCCCTCCTTCGCGAACGTGCGAAAGACTTCCCGAACACGAAGCATCAACCTCCCCCCAACCCCAGCTCCTCTTCACGAACGTGAGACCCCACTCGCGAACGCGAAGAAGGAAACCAGAACTGGGCTACTGCAATTTCTCTATGTTCCAAAATGACCCGTTGAGCATCCAAAATACACCGAGGCCCTCGGGACCTCAACCAAACATGCCAACCAATCCTAAAACATCATTCAAACTTGTTTCAATCTTCGGAATGCCCAAAACAACATCAAAAAACCAATTAAACAACAGATTCAAGCCTAAGAACTCCAAAAACTCTCAAATTACGTTTTTGATCAAAAAGTCAATCAAACCTCGTCTGAATGGCCTGAAATTTTGCAAGCACGTCACACTCAACACTACGGAGCAATTCCAACTTCCAAAATTCCATTCTGACCCTCGGATCAAAATCTCACTATCAAACCAGAAACTTCAAAATTCGACCTTTCGGCATTTCAAGCCTAAATTAGCTACGGACTTCCAAAACACAATCCGAACACACTCCTAAGCCCGAAATCACCCAACGGAGCTAACGAAACCATCGGATTTCCATTCCAAGCCTGTTTTCATACTGTTCCGATTGTAATCAAATTTCCAACACTTAAGCTCTCATTTAGGGATTAAGTGTCTCAAAACTCTTCGAAACTCAAAACCGAACATCCCGGCAAAAAAATAGTAGAAATAAACATGGGGAAAGTAGTTAATAGGGGATAGGGGCATAAATTTTTAAGACGACCGTCCGGGTCGTCACAATTTTGATATTTTGTAGTACTCATGTACTCGTTGACACCAGATCCTTGGAATGGTTGTAGTTGCGTTAATGTTGTTAACTCGGATATTTTTGATATTCTGCTATTGAGATTGTTAATCTTCTGTTATTTGAATTATTGTTATTGTAAAATTGTTGGCTTGCCTAGCAAGTAGTGTTAGGCATCGTCAAGGCTCCGGTGGGAATTTGGATCGTGAACTCATTTAGGCTACCTTCATCTTCTGTATATGGGAGCTATTGACTGGCCAACACTCAGCCCCATCCAATGTAATTGGTCTAACCTCCACTTTATAGAACTTACCTTTAAGTTTTGATGGCACCATCTTATCACACAAAACACCAAAAATGAGCCTTTATTTCAACCATCCCGCACTAATGCGATGTGTGACATCCTCATCAATCTCCACACTCCCTTGTATAATTGACCTAAGGTACTTGAAATTTCATCTCCTAGGGATGACTTGTGAATCTATCCTCACATCTCGATCTGCTTCCTGAGTGGCACTACTGAACTTGCACTCCAAGTATTCAATCTTGGTCCTGTTCAACTCAAAACTTTTAGACTCCAAGGTCTGCTTCCAAACCTCGCGTAAACACCTTCTCGCATCTCGTCAATCAAAATAATTCCATCAGCGAATAATATACACCACGGTACCTCCCGTTGAATGTGGTGTGTCAGTAAGTCCATCTCCAGGGCAAACAAAAAAGGGATAAGTGATGATCCCTGGTGTAATCCCATCACGACTAGGAAGTGGTCTAAGTCCCCTCCTAGTGTCCTTACTCGGGTCTTAGCTCCATCATATATATTCTTAATCGACTTAATATGTGCAACAGGTACACCTCTAGCCTCCAAATATTTCCACAGAACCTCCCTCGAAACGTAATTATAAGCCTTTTGTAAGTCGATGAACTCCATATGTAAGTCCCTTTTACTCTTCCTATACTGCTCCATCAATATCCTAACAATGTGAATGGCTTCTGTAGTTGAACGTTCCGGCATAAATCTGAACTAATTCTTGAAATAGATACACTCATCCTCGTCCTCAACTCCACCACCTTCTGTCGGGCTTTCATAGTATGGCTTAGCAGCGTGATACCTTGATAGTTATTGCAAGAAGCTCAGATTTGTCGATTTTCCTATTTGGAGACAAAATTGGGCATACATTAGATTGGGCATTATTTTTAAAGGCTTGTGTAAGTTGTTCATTTGGTAAGAGGTTACATCTCATCTTTTTGGTTATTGTGCATTTTGGGTTCTGCAGATTTGAGCCCTACTGCTCTACAATTTGTTTAGTCACTCAATCACTAATGCATAATATACCATAGTCCAATAGGTCACTGGTTTATAATAGACTGATGGGAGACTATATGCTAGTATGGCAGTCTTTATCCTGGTGAACGGGTCGAGGGGACAAATAAATGGACTTGGAATTCAGATAAAAAGGCGACAATACTTATTCGTATACGTAGTAATGGTACATATAAGATTTTATTTATATCTTCATCGAATGTGACCAATTAATACATTCGTTGAGGCACCTCAATATTACATACATGCTTAGTTATGTGCTGACAAGGGATAAGATTTCTCCTTCCTTTATAAAGAATGATGATGATTTGCATTCCAATCTTCTTGATGTTACGAGGCCTTGATTAAAGATATCTGTGGCTAAAGAAGTGGTTGAATAAGTAGCTGACGTTCAATTTAAAATGTCTCATCAAGCTCCAAATAATGCAGTTGCACCAACAATACCATCACTACCTCCATATCCACCAATTTTAGAAGTAGAAGAGGAACAAATAGTGAAGGATAGTTGCAGTAGAATTAGTCATAGGTTGAATGATATTGCTAAAAATAAAGTACACTCGTATGGTCCATAAAATGCTGATACAGCATATGATGGATTCACTTATCCAATTCCTTTGGAAGAATGGGTTTCTGGATCACTTAAATTTATAGAAGAACTTTTCCCCGACATCCAGACCAAAAAAGGGAGAAAGAAGACTAAACGGTAGCTAAGTGGTTTAGGATCTTTTGGGACTTCAAAGAAAGTAAATGTCCATTTTGCAAGTAAGTTGGACACAAGAAAAATACGTGCAAAGAGTTGTTACAGAATTCAGCTTAATTTTTTTTTTTTTTTGAGTAAAATTAACATTCTATTTAACTAAAAAAGTTCGGTACAAACCAGGAATTGCTGACCAATTCCTTTGCTATGTATGACAACTAAGTACTCTACTCTCTTCTACTGACCAGAACAATTTGATCAGTACAAGGTTTTGATGTCAACTATATCCTATACACATCCTATTGCCTATACAAATTTGCATAATAGATACTACATTTGACAAAACATATAATCTAAAATGATTTATGGAATCTAGTTCAGTGCCTCCATATGCTTCTGCCAGCTGAGGTACAAGTTGCCTCTAATGTGTTCATGGATTGCTATCTCTCTACAAAGTTTATCCAGGGATAAGCTTCTACTCTAAAATATGATCTTGTTTCTATCTCTCCATATAAGATATACCATCATCCCAAATACAGCTGAGACAATTGTCCCAAAGCCTTTTTTTTTCTGGCACAAGTGGCCACCCATTTGACCTCTTCTTGTCATGTAGTTATCTGCCTATGACATCCAAGCCAAGTTAGTAGCCTTTGCCAAATATTCTTAGTGTAACCACAACCAAAGAATAAATGCTCAAAGTTTTCATCATCCAGCCCACAAAATACACAAGCTTGAGGAAATACCAAATTTTTGTAGCCTCTCGATAGTAGGTAACCTACACCATAAGTTGAATTTGTGTCTAGGATGTAAATGTGGTTGTAAGAGTAAGCTCTTCCAGTGCACCTTTTGGAATTGAGGAATCTGCAGCTGCTATAATAAGCATAGATTCACTTGATCTAGAGGCAGTCATCTTTGTGATAGCCCATAAGTGTTTTGCCACAACTACTTTATTCCAGTTGTACAGGTTTATAACATTCATTCCCCCGGCTGCTTGTGGAAAACATATCTTCTCCCAGGACACCAATGCTTTCCTAGAGATATCTGCTTTTTCTATCCATAAGAATGTCCTGCATGTGGCTTCAATCATTTCCATCACCTTCTTTGGCAATAGAATTATTTGTGCCCAGTATGATTGTACTCCAAAGATCACTAATTTAATAAGTTGCAATCTTCCTGGATATGACAACGACTTTGATGTCCCACAATTTATTATGGCAGTGATCTTTTCTACCAGTGGCCAGCATTAGAGAATAGACAGCTTCCTAGATGCTAGTGGCACACAAAGGTATCTAAATGGTAATGTTCCATCATTATGTCCCAGCTCCTATAAGATGTCCTCTTTCATATTTACAGAAATGCCAATGGAGCTCTTATCTGCATTTGCCTATAACCCTAAGGCCTTTGAGAACTTCATAAAAGCATGCTGAAGTAGTCTAATAGAAGGAAGGCCTGCCCTGTAAAATATCAACAAGTCATCAGCAAAACATATAGGGATTAACCCCCCCCCCCCCATCTTTTTGCATCTAGGATGGAAGTTAAGCTCCTTGTTCAAGGTCAATTAATCAAATTCTCTTTGTAGATATTTCATAGCAGCACAAACAGGTAAGGTGACAAAGGGTCACTTTGCCTTATCCCTCTTTTTACTTTGAAAGGTTTGGTAAGTCCCCTATTTAGAGTTAAGGAGTAAGTGATAGTTGTTATACATTCCATTATCCACTCAATAAACTTGTGTGGGACTCCCAGTTCAATCAATAGTCTTTTCAGAAATACCAAGCCAATGTGTCATAGGCCTTCCTAAGATCAACCTTAAGTACACACCTTGCTAAAATCCCCTTCCTATTATAGCCTTTAAATAATTCTTGAGTGGATAGTATATTATCAGTGATACTCCTTCCTTCAATGAAAGTTGATTGAGATCCTCCAACCTGAGCACCCAATGATCACTTTTGCAATGATCTTGTACAGGGTTGTGCAGCATGCTATAGGCCTATAGTTCTTCACCTGTGTGGGGTGGGGACTTTTTGGAATTAGAGTAATAGCAGTATAGTTTATGGCCTTGTTCATTTTTCCTATTTGAATGAATACTATTACATCTGCAAGCACATCACCTTTTACCTCCTCTTAGTGTTGTGTGAAGAATTCAATTGAAAATCCATCAACACCTGAGGCTTTGTCAGTTGGCATGCTTTTTATAGCAGCATATATTTCCTTTGTTGTAACTTCCTTAATCAACTCAAATTGTTGTGGTCTTGTCAGGAAGGTACCTTTTTTAATCAACTCAAGATTGGGACAAGAGAGAATGTATGATGACTCTCCCATCAGCTTTTTAAAGAAAGAGAGGAATTGTTCTTCTACCTGCTTTGGTTTTGTGATCTTGATGTCAGCATCATTGTATATAGAATTAATTGTGTTAGCACTAGTGCGCATCTTCCACTGAGCATAGAAATATCTTGTATTACATCTCCATACTATATCTGTGTGGCTTGAGATTTCTGCCTTAAAACTTGTTCCTCCACATTGCTCCACTTTTCACTTTTATTAAAGCTACTTTTCCTATTCTATAAAGGTCTATCATAGTGGTTGTAAGGAAATATTATTCAGTGCTAAGTCCAGTTTCTGCTTGGTTTGATTCAGCTTTTGTTGATAGGAAGACATGTATGTGTTTAGATCCCTTAGTGCCTCCTGTCACGCCCTATTCTTGCAAAAGCGGGTTTCGACATGTGACAACTCTTTTAAAGGAGTCATTAAAAGAGAAGAGTCTCCACCTAAAAATTTTAAGGTTCATTAAGGCACCTATTTGCGAATGACTCTATTTTAACTAGTCTGTGTCACCGAAGATTGGGTAAGGGCTCAAGTTACTTCGAAGAGAAGGTGTTAGGCTCTCTTTGAGGTCCACAACTATGGGTCTCGGCCGAATTTTAAAATATATAGATTATGTAATCAGGCTAGGTGTCCAAATAGACAGAGGGAAATGTAGAAGTCAAAGAGTCTTATCATAACACAAGAGAATTGGTACAAATCCTTAATGATTACAAGGATACAACTATATTGGTCTATGTTAAATGACTAAGTGTAAATAACCAGTATATAAAGAAAAGGGAGGGGGTCCTAAGTTTTTTAGCCTAAAGGATCACCTCGTGCAACATAAATAATACTTTGCAACTCCCTTAAGATAGGTGTTGCTCATATTATTCAGCGGGCATAGACTATCATCTCCTGCTACCCAATTACTATGTTGAAGTTGTTATTTAAAGGCGCTCTAATTTAATTCTAAATCGTATCCTATGTATGTACTACTCATCCCATACCTACGGTCCAGGAGGTTTTGGACCTACAATTTGGATAGTTCTAGAGTTCACCTAGGTTGCTCAATATGATAAAACTAAGCGATATTCAAAATATATAGGACTTCACATAAAGGCAATTAAAAGCCCAAGTTAGCCTCCACACATAAACAACAAACACACGTAGGCAATTTAGATAGTACATAGTTTCAGAATCGAGACTTAGAGTCTTATAGGCATGATTTCTAGGTGATTTTGAATTCCAATATCATATATGCATCGTTATTGTTCTAAATAGCTTAGGCGAGGAGGCAGTAAACTGTTTGCAGACTCAGGATTATTAGCATTGATTTTATTGTTACGCCCCATAATATTACGTCAATAATACGTTCCGCAGTATTACATTACTGTGATATTATGTTTCGCAGTAATAAGTTACGACAGCGTTGCACCCTGCAGTATTTTACGTTAAATTTGTCGTAAGGTAATTGACATCAGTCCAAGAAAATAATTATTTGGGGATTATAAGGATTATAAGGGACGAATAAATTAGTGAAGGTAAGAGGGTAAGTAATATCAAAGAAAATAAATTTTGTCAAAGATTGGCATTTTGGGATAAAATACGGTCCGAGCTAAAATACCCGACATTTATGGACTAGTGTCATACAAGGTACCACATGGCCATGATAGTAAGGTATACAAGGTATATTAAAAGAGTATAGTATTTAATTAAGTTGAGATAATTTTTGAAATTATGTGGGTAATAGATTAATTACCGGGTAACGAAACATTATCCGGTTAACTAATAAATGGATAAACACCAAAACTTTCCCCCGTACCCCACGTGGCAGCAAGCCACTTTCCAAAGGATGACTCTTAGTCACCTTTAAGTAGGTGGCAACATGTCAAAATAGCATGGAAATTGTGGACGTTCAGTAGTCTAAATTGTGGAACTCTTAGACTACTATACAATCAGTACTACCTAATATACAATCAATAGTCTAAAGTGTGGCTTTCCATTCATAGCATAGTAATTTTGGACGTTCAAGGGAGGATGGATTTCTTTTGAACTCTTTTAATGCCATTTCAAGCAAATACTTCACTCCTTTATGGTAATCTTCATCTTCATTCTTCAAACTTTCAGTAGATTTTGCCAATTTTTCCTACAAAACAGTAGCAACGAGAATTATTAGAAGATTAACAACGTAAAATTTTTGCGGTTCTAGAAGAGTACGGTGTAATCTTCGCCAAAAATCTTATACGGAGTTTTCCTACTCCAAGTATGTTAAGGCTATCCCTTCTTTCTTTTGGCATGATCTATACGATACGAACGAAACGTGCAAATGCACATATTCCATGAATGACTCTATTCATAAAAGTATTAGAAGTGCCTATGTTCTTAAATTTCCATATGTCTTATTATTCCATCGTCTATTCATGGGTCTCAGAAAATACGTAAAATGAGTTTATGATATTAATCAGAGGTATAATGGTCTTATGACGTACCAAGAGATTTTGTTATCGTATTTCATATGCATTTCATGCATTTATACATGTACATTAACCCATGACTCAGACGGCGTTATATACGCGTATATATGTATATATATGTATATGGAATATGGGAAAAAGGCTACAGCATTATATACACATCACCACCTGATCAGCTGGTATATGATGATGATGTTGCCCACAGTGGCTGAAATATGATTCAAACGGCATTATATACGCATATATGGGTATGTATTCAAATGGTGTTATATACGCATATATATGTATGTATTCATCTTAATACTTCACTCCTTTATGGTAATCTTCATCTTCATTCTTCAAACTTTCAGTAGATTTTGCCAATTTTTCCTACAAAATAGTAGCAACGAGAATTATTAGAAGATTAACAACGTAAAATTTTTGCGGTTCTAGAAGAGTACGGTGTAATCTTCGCCAAAAATCTTATACGGAGTTTTCCTACTCCAGGTATGTTAAGGCTATCCCTTCTTTCTTTTGGCATGATCTATACGATACGAACGAAACGTGCAAATGCACATATTCCATGAATGACTCTATTCATAAAAGTATTAGAAGTGCCTATGTTCTTAAATTTCCATATGTCTTATTATTCCATCGTCTATTCATGGGTCTCAGAAAATACGTAAAATGAGTTTATGATATTAATCAGAGGTATAATGGTCTTATGACGTACCAAGAGATTTTGTTATCGTATTTCATATGCATTTCATGCATTTATACATGTACATTAACCCATGACTCAGACGGCGTTATATACGCGTATATATGTATATATATGTATATGAAATATGGGAAAAAGGCTACGGTGTTATATACACACCACCACCTGATCAGCTGGTATATGATGATGATGTTGCCCACAGTGGCTGAAATATGATTCAAACGGCGTTATATACGCATATATGGGTATGTATTCAAATGGCGTTATATACACATATATATGTATGTATTCAAACGGCATTATATACGCGTATATATGTATGTATATATGTGTATATGGGATATGGGAATGGTTATGGCGTTATATACACACCACCACCAGATAAGCTAGTATACGATTATGACTTTGCCCACAGTGGCCGATATGATATGATGGGATGCCTTCAGAGGCTGATGATGTTATGAAACATATACCTATGCACGACATGACATTCATACGCATATGCATGACACTGAAAATAATTTATGATTTACAAAGTTATTCAAACTTACGGGTTGAGTCATGTACTCTATATGTCTTCCATGTCTCCTATGTATTTATTTATGTGCCTTACATACTCGGTACATTATTCGTATTGACGTCCCTTTTGCCTGGGGACATTGCGTTTCATGCCCGCAGGTCCTGATAGACAGGTCGAGAGCCCTCCAAGTAGGCTATCAGCTCAGCGGAAGATGTTGATGCGCTCCATTTGCTTCGGAGTTGAGTATTTAGTTAGTATGATTTAGACGTCTATTGTTTGGTATAGCGGGACTCTATCCCGACCTTTGTGACACTTATGTACTCTTAGAGGCTTGTAGACATATGTCGTGTATGTGAAAAATTGTACGACCCTGTCGGCCTATGTTTAAGTTTATAAATGATTATGTTAGCCTATTAGGCCCATATGTCACATGTATATAATGATGTAATAAGAAAGGTACATCACATTGGTACTCGGTCAAGTAAGGTACTGGGTGCCTGTCGCGGCCCATCGGTTTGGGTCGTGACAAAAGTGGTATCAGAGCAGTTCTGTCCTAGGGAGTCTACAAGCCGTGTCTAGTAGAGTCTTGTTTATGGGTGTGTCATGCACCACACTTATAAGAAGGAGGCTACAGGGCATTTAGGATTATCACTCTTTCTTTTTACTCTAGATCGTGTGGTAGAGCTCCTTTATAAGAATCCAAGTTCTGAAATTCTATTTTATTCGTAATAAGACGATGCCTACTTCCCGAAAGAAGGTTGGAAAGAGAGATTGTTGTGGAAAAGCTGAGTCATAGGAATTGGATTTTTGTATGATGCCTATGATAAGTAAATGTGAGGTCTTTAGCAGATCATGGGTGTACTGAAAGGTACAAGCTTCCTGATAAGAAGCCTTAAGGCAATAATGCTTATCCATCTTTATGGTAAAAGACAATGCGAGATTAAGAAGATAAATATAGGTTTCAACAAGCAAAAGAAGCAAGATGAAGAAGGGTACGAGGCACCCAATTAATGAAGGCTAACAACGTTTGTAATTGAGGGAGAGGAACATAAGCCTTTTGAGTTATAGTCAATAGTAACAGAGATATATATAATTGGTCGCACCCCTTCCAGATATGCCCTATGAGGGTTAACAAAAATAGTATAAGAAGATATGATGGATGGATTGATTGCGTCAGTTGACATTTTCGAAGGATATTGCAAATGTGTTAATAGATCTCTTTATGAGACGCCTAGATAGTGCACTCTAAAATAGTGCAGCCAGATATTAGTGCTACAAAGACATGCACTATAAGCCTTGAAGGGATAAATATTACCTTAGTGTGGCTCGCGTGTCTAGTAAAACGAGAACGTTAAGCAACTTGAAGAGCCACTGGATGGAGCAAATGAAAACTAAAAGCGAAAGAATGTCGTATTAAAGTTTCACAAGAAAAGGGATATGCAGAAATATTAGCAGAATAATGAGAAGCGAGATAAGGGAGCATTATGAATAAGGTGTGATACATAGATTAAAATGGTAGAGTGTTACAGAACTTATAGTCAAATGAAGGAAGAGATGGTGATGGGCCTTAAGACAATAAAAGAGCATAGGCCATAAGTTATATCCTCATTTCCAGAAATAAGTTCGTGACTCCAACGCGACTACCAGAGAGGAGATTTAATCCCTAAGGTAATAGAAATCAGTATGGGCTGGTAAACAAGATAAACTAAAATATGAATTAGGGACCGAAAGATTGGAAAGCACTCAGCATCATGGGAATTTCATATTTCGTTCCGGTGGTAATAGAATGGACCACAGAAGAAGATTCACGATGAATTCAGAGAATAGTCATTCAGGGAGACGCTTCCCTAGAGCAAGCAATATGAGCAAAGTTAAGCTTAAGAGACTGTATGTGCCAGTTGCGCTAAGTGTCACCCTCGCGAGTAAGGGAATTTGTCATCCTTGGTACAGGAGAATTGCCGCAAGGCGAGTAAGAATCATTGATGTTAAGAAACGATGCCAAAGATGAAGAGGAAAACATCTATAGGTAGATCCTTGTAGCTCCAACTCTTAGTACTCACCTAAAGGAGGGAATATGGAATGATAAAAGGAAGAATGCGATAAAAATGAGAAAGGGATGATATTGCACTTATCCAAATACTACAGGTATGCTACGATTCTAGAACATTATGCAAACGCAATGTCAAGGAGAAGAAGTAAGGGTTCCTGCTCGAGATGTTATTGATAATTAAGGAGCCAGTGCGAGGCGTAAGTTAAGACCAAAGAAATAACCCAAGGAAGATTTCATGGAATATTGACATGAGGATGGGCCAACGAGTAGTTAGTAATTAATTCAGGAAGAGCCTAGTTGTGGCTAGACAAGAGGTTATAGACAAATCAGCAGATCATGCAAGACAAACATAATGAACCCCAACATGGAAAATTCAGTCTCGCAATTATGACATCGGGACTCTTGAGAAATATTCAAATAGGAATTGGGGTAGTTAAAGGTATGGTATGAACGTTATGGAAATAAAAGAGAGTGCCACTGGGAAGACAGTCAAAATATAAGTTCTGAAGCAACCCTACAAGCACAAGGGCGTGAGATAAGTAACTACGGATAATTATAGGCGAGGAAGGATATAAAAAATTTTATTGGGTATACGATGAAGTAAACCTGTAGCTTTATGAGAGTCAAGGTTTCTCCTTAAGTGCTACAACGAAAGACTAGCTGAGGAAATAAGGAAGAAGGCTTCAACCTAAGCACAACGACCTAAAGAGGAAATGGTCGTGTAACAACAGTCTCACAACAACATTGTATGTCCTCCAAAAGAAAGAGGAATCTACCGTGGCTAGTGAACGTGAAGTAAAAAATCAAAAGAAATATTCGAAGATCATATGAGTTGTACGGAAATTCCGGCATGAGGAGGAGCTAAGATAATCTAAGTATGCACACAACAAGAGTAAGAAAGATAATAGCTTACGTTAAAGGAAAGCTGAGAAGGAACGAAAGAAATTATTTGATCAATGATCCCAAGTTGGTGACGCTATGAACGCATTTAAGAGTTTGGAGTTTTATACATGCAACATATATGTTGACAATCATACAACCGTAAAAAAATTCCGGTATAAGTTAAAAGAAAGAATTAAGCCCAGGTCAAGGACAAAGGAATAAATTGTTAAAAGATTGTATCATGAATATTTCATAGCGTCCATGGAGGGCTAAAGTAATAACTAATACCCTGAGCCACAGATTGGAAGATAACTTAAGCCAGCATAAAAGCCGATCAGAAGAAGAAGGAAACTAAAGAGTTACATCAACAAAGTAAATAAGGAATTTGATTATTGAACCTAGAAGTTATATGAATCATGATTGAGAACATAGCAGAATCACTCTTAATATTATAGGTACAAGAGAGATAGCATATCAACTATGTTCTATAACGGCCCTACGATAAAGCCAGTTAGAAGGGTACCAATCTCATAAGAAGTCAGTACGAAGCTCCTACCGGATTATGTATCCACTAGAGGTGTAACAATTATAATAGAGCTTCAAGTTATGGACATGAATTATACTCATGTGGAGGGAAGGTCATGAAAGAGATAGAAGATACGATGTGAAATGCTAAGGTAAGTAAGGTTAAGGTGAACAACGTATGAGATATTGAGAACATAGCAGAATCACTCTTAATATTAGAGGTACAAGAGAGATAGCATATCAACTATGTTCTATAACGGCCCTAAGATAAAGCCAGTTAGAAGGGTACCAGTCTCATAAGAAGTCAGTACGAAGCTCCTACCGGATTATGTATGCACCAGAGGTGTACCAATTATAATAGAGCTTCAAGTTATGGACATGAATTACACCCATGTGGAGGGAAGGTCATGAAAGAGATAGAAGATACGATATGAAATTCTAAGGTAAGTAAGGTTAAGGTGAACAACGTACAAGATACTCAAAGGCAGAAGATCGTAAATAATCCATACTTCGGATAAAAGCCTATAAGCGCGAGGATTCAATATCCAGGAATGATAGCAGCGGCGTCAGTAGCATATCTTCCAGCCTATGGTCTAGGCATCGAAAAGCCTGATTATGAGAGTAAAGGATAGTCAGAGACGATGTGATGTCTCGCTTGATGTTCCAGAACAACATAAGGAAATCTATGGTGCAAGCAAGTTTAAGGAAGGCCTCGGATAGAATAAATAGATATGTATAGGTCCCGAGCTAAAGTATAGTAAAGCGACAAAGTTTTAACAAAACATGAGTGAGGATAAGGAAAGGCAAGTGAAAGGGTGACGAGAACGGATAAGTCCTCAGGATTGAAACCCATGAAAATAAGAAAGCTAACGGTTTCTCTAAATTATAGAAAATTCAGTATAGCCTGAATGAACTCAAAGGAGTCTAAGGCTAATAACATCCAGAAGAGATGGAATACTGCCCTGTTAATAGAATGAGGGTGTAATTATTATAGAAAAAAATGATGACTTTTGGGCCTTCGATTGAGTAACGATCTGACGAATAAGAGAAAGGGATCTCATGAATTGGACAGGATTAAAATACCCACGCAAGGTAAATCACATTGGGATGCCGTGAGATACGATTATGAAAGCAGGGTATCGGTCTAGGTGGATCAATCTAATCATTTCAGATGTTCCCCGATAAAACGTGAATCCTAATAGAAATATTACATAAAAGGTTAAGTTATCAGGGGTGGATTATGGATCAAAATTGAGGTAAATCAACAATGGATGGATAAAAGTTATAAAGTATGAGAAGAGATTAAGTCGTCATTCCTAAGATGAACAATAATAAGGAAGCATTAAAAGGACTTAAATTTATACATATGGAATGAGCAACGAGAGTAAGCTGGGACTTGATAGTAGATCTCAGCAACAATAAATTAAAGTAAGAGCTATGGCAGTAAATTCATACGGATGGTTAAACGGACCTATGCGATAAGATTTAGCAATATTCGTAAATCCAACAAAATATCGAGCAGAGGACTTCAATATACCTATAGAGGCCTAGAGAGGCATCCTTTTAAGCCTTGTATATACAAAGTAAGACCTACAGATTGACTAAAAAGTATATGGAAAAAGGAAAGATGAATCACATAAGTGCACCTACAAAGCCAGGGTCATACAGGCTGCATGACAGCAAGTAACAGAAGTTGCAAGATTAGGAAGATTTCGACCACAGGTCATGATATGAGCAAAAAAACTAAAGGAGGGAAATACCCTAGATATTGGATTTATTCACACAGCAACTGCTTAAATAGAAAAAAGAGTATTAAGGTATTCACAAGAGCTATAAGTTACGAAAATGATAAGAGCATCAGTCAACATTCGAGGACGAATATTCCAAAGGGGGAATGATGTTACGCCCCGTAATATTACGTCCTACAGTATTAAATTACGACGATGTTGCACCTTGTAGTATTGTTCGCAGTAATAAGTTATGACAACGTTGCACCCTGCAGTATTTTACGTTAAATTTGTCGTAAGGTAATTGACATCAGTCCAAGAAAATAATTATTTGGGGCTTATAAGGATTATAAGTGATGAATAAATTAGTGAAGGTAAGAGGGTAAATAATATCGAAGAAAATAAATTTTGTCAAAGTTTGGCATTTTGGGATAAAATACGGCCCGAACTAAAATACCCGATATTTATGGACTAGTGTCATACAAGGTACCACATGGCCATGATAGTAAGGTATACAAGGTATGTTAAAAGAGTGTAGTATTTAATTGAGTTGAGACAATTTTTGAAATTATGCGGGTAATAGATTAGCTACCGGGTAACGAAACATTACCCGGTTAACTAATAAATGGATAAATACCAAAACTTTCCCCCGTACCCCACGTAGCAGCAAGCCACTTTCCAAAGGATGACTCTTAGTCACCTTTAAGTAGGTGGCAACATGTCAAAATAGCATGGAAATTGTGGACGTTCAGTAGTCTAAATTGTGGAACTCTTAGACTACTATACAATCAGTACTACCTAATATACAATCAATAGTCTAAAGTGTGACTTTCCATTCATAGCATAGTAATTTTGGACGTTCAAGGGAGGATGGATTTCTTTTGAACTCTTTTAATGCCATTTCAAGCAAATACTTCACTCTTTTATGGTAATCTTCATCTTCATTCTTCAAACTTTCAGTAGATTTTGCCAATTTTTCCTACAAAATAGTAGCAACGAGAATTATTAGAAGATTAACAACGTAAAATTTTTGCGGTTCTAGAAGAGTACGGTGTAATCTTCGCCAAAAATCTTATACGGAGTTTTCCTACTCCAGGTATGTTAAGGCTATCCCTTCTTTCTTTTGGCATGATCTATACGATACGAACGAAACGTGCAAATTCACATATTCCATGAATGACTCTATTCATAAAAGTATTAGAAGTGACTATGTTCTTAAATTTCCATGTCTTATTATTCCATCGTCTATTCATGGGTCTCAAAAAATACGTAAAATGAGTTTATGATATTAATCAGAGGTATAATGGTCTTATGACGTACCAAGAGATTTTGTTATCGTATTTCATATGCATTTCATGCATTTATACATGTACATTAACCCATGACTCAGACGGCGTTATATACGCGTATATATGTATATATATGTATATGGAATATGGGAAAAAGGCTACGGCGTTATATACACACCACCACCTGATCAGCTGGTATATGATGATGATGTTGCCCACAGTGGCTGAAATATGATTCAAACGGCGTTATATACGCATATATGGGTATGTATTCAAATGGCGTTATATACGCATATATATGTATGTATTCAAACGGCATTATATACGCGTATATATGTATGTATATATATGTATATGGGATATGGGAATGGTTATGGCGTTATATACGCACCACCACCTGATCAGCTGGTATACGATTATGACTTTGCCCACAGTGGCCGATATGATATGATGGGATGCCCTCAGAGACTGATGATGTTATGAAACATATACCTATGCACGACATGACATTCATACGCATATGGATGACGCTGAAAATAATTTATGATTTACAAAGTTATTCAGACTTACGGGTTGAGTCATGTACTCCATATGTCTTCCATGTCTCCTATGTATTTATTTATGTGCCTTACATACTCGGTACATTATTCGTACTGACGTCGTTTTTGCCTGGGGACGCTGCGTTTCATGCCCGCAGGTCCTAATAGACAGGTCGAGAGCCCTCCAAGTAGGCTATCAGCTCAGCGGAAGATGTTGATGTGCTCCATTTGCTTCGGAGTTGCGTATTTGGTTAGTATGATTTAGACGTCTATTGTTTGGTATGGCGGAACTCTATCCCGACCTTTGTGACACTTATGTACTCTTAGAGGCTTGTAGACATATGTCGTATATGTGAAAAATTGTACGACCCTGTCGGCCTATATTTGAGTTTATAAATGATTATGTTAGCCTATTATATGTCACATGTATATAATGATGTAATAAGAAAGGTACATTACATTGGTACTCGGTCAAGTAAGGTACTGGGTGCCCGTCGCGTCCTATCGGTTTGGGTCGTGACATTTATAAATAGGCATCTTGGGCGGGTGACACTGTCCTATAGGTATGATTTCTATATGATTCTAATTTCAAGTGTCGTACATGCAATGTTGTTTTTCCAAATTAACTAATTTGCAGATTACCAGTGTTATAAAACCTATAGACATGATTTTCAAGTTGTTCGCGCAACGGGTAGACAAAGCTGTTAGAAAACTTGGCATTACCATATTTTATTCTAC
The DNA here is from genome assembly GCF_000715075.1 of Nicotiana tabacum. Taxonomy (NCBI): domain Eukaryota; kingdom Viridiplantae; phylum Streptophyta; class Magnoliopsida; order Solanales; family Solanaceae; genus Nicotiana; species Nicotiana tabacum. The sequence continues at coordinate 46,009,135 of NC_134089.1, read as the reverse complement.
AGACATGCTCTCTAGGCAAGCAACAATATCCTATAGGCAAGATTTCTAATGGTTGGTATTTTGAACTTGATTTTATCATACTTATTCCTATAAGCATGCTATCTAGGTGGAAGTGTAATAAAACAGCAGAAACAACCGATTAATTAATTAGTTAAGACCCTATAGGCATGATATCTAGATAAGCATTAACAAAGATATGTATTATTGTATCCTATAGGCATGTTGTCTAATAGTGCACAGCAATAGGCATGGAAACAGGTACAACACTTACTCAAACCAACAAGCTTTGAATGGTGTACAGATCTTAGACAAGTTAAGTGAAGTATGTGATTTCCTATAGGCATGATTTCTATATGTGTATAGAAATAAAGCATGTCGAACAAAGTAGCAAACAGGTAGATCCTATAGGCATGCCTCTACCCATTTATGCAAGAATTAGAATATCCCAACTCCTTTTCACTAATCTCCCTATCGTTTGTTTACAAATTATTACAGGCTCTAAGATAAAAGAAGAAACAAACTCACATATTACAGAATCGAGATGGCTATAGGCTCTACGAATAGAGTAGACCCAAGAAGAGATAACTCAGTATTGCCTGGGCCTTCAATAGGCTCTTCCTCACATAATTAGCGAACCCAGACCCAAACTCAGCTCAAACATTAGAATGTATGTCCATTTGCCAACCCAAAGCCACTCATGGACTCGTATCAAGTCCAACGTTTACAATATTGACCACTTAACCAATTAAGTAAATGGATCACATATGAAAATCAACTAAACAGCCCTAAGGCAATACCTCACAGAGAACGGATTGTGTGACATTAAACAAGATTCATAAACACATTGGCATTCCATAAGCGAGAGTGACAGGACTGATTAAGCAAAGAACAGGAAACTAGGAGAACCCATAGACTTGATTTCCAACATAGTAAATGCAATATACATTAAACCATTAAGCAGGTAATAGCATGCTAAAAATAAATATAATACTAGGGGAGTTAAGGGAACATGCCATTTGGGATTAACGAGGTAAACATACTAGACACATACAAGATGAACATGCTAAGTTTTTCTAGAGTGAGCTCAGCACAGAGCATGATCCATAGTTTTATAAAAGGGATTTTGGAACCTAGGAGTCTAAGTCATAAAGTTCATAAGGAGTCAGAGTCAGGAAATGACAATTACATATAATAAACAAATAGGCACACAGTTAATAGGGAGCCTAATCTTGCTGGTGCAACACAAGGATCCCCAAGTTCAAAGGTATCATGATATTAACTCTAAATTAACATGTTAAACAGATATTAGGGCTATCCCAGTTGACCATATAGGAAGAGTAGGTTGAATATATTGAGATTCCTCCTATCAGTTTCAAGCAATCAGTGAGTACATGGTGATAGTAGTATTTAGAATTTACAAACAGCAAGAGACCTAGTTGAGATAGTATTAGCATATATATTCCTAATGAATTGACTCTAAGCGGATAGTAGATTGTACATGAAGGACTTGGAAGAAAGTAGTTCATTTGGACAAATTCTAGGCATGAATTAGTTCCTCACAAGAATCTACGGCATAGACTCATAACAAGCAACGGGTGTAAGTAACCAGCTATACATAAATATAATAATTAGAAATCATTCAGGTTGGACACACATAATGGGCATGCATTAAGGCTAGCATATTAAGCTAAGCACTTAGACAGTATTAATTGTCACATGACTTGCAAAGAAATAGCAAATTATGCATAAAGGATTCAACATGAAGAAGCAATTTTGAGCAAGAACATAGTTTCATAAGTGCTTTAGTACAAGGTTCAACAACCATCAATCAGGTTTCAATTACGAATTAAACAGGCATTATGAATCAACTTAGCTATCCACATATGAGTTAAAATCAGGACTTGCATAGAATTGAAGCTAGTGGAACTATAGAGTAGCATTAAAATAAGCAGAATTGCATACGAAGTGGCAAAATATCGAAATTAACTCAGGGAAATTCAAGTAGCACTAACGCACATAACATAAACACAAATAGAAAGAAGTAGAATTGCGAGAATATAGGGCACTAACCAGTTGCAAACAAAGCGAATAAAGAATGAGAAACTCGAAATCTCAAGAATAGCAGCGATTTTAGGAGAGTAATGAAGACCCCAAAATCTCTAGTGCTTCAGAGTTCGCAAGAGCTTCGAAGTGGGCTCCAAGCAGTGCTTGCACTGGAGGAGGCTAATGAATGAATTTAGGTGGCCTTGGCTTTCAGCCGGCCAAAATCAAAAGTCTCAAAATAGTATAGATGAGTGAAAGTGAGATAATAGTAGTGGTAACAATAGTTAAGTAGTAATCGTTAGGTATTTTGAAGGGGAACGGGGAAGGGGGGTTTAATATAGTGGTAGAAATCGAACAAGAAAATATGGAAAATAATTAATCAATCAAAAATAAGGAAAGAATATCACATGCAATCAATAATAGAACTGGTAATGAAGAAAAATTGAAATTTCAAGCCCTAGTTCGACAGAAATCAAATATTAGCCAAAGATATTGGTAAATCGGACCCATATAGCCTGGTGGTGAGTGTATATAGACGAAATATCATCTAAATCTCGAAGGTCTGGAGATGATTATGCTTGATTTAGGACCGTATGCTTGCCAAAGGTAGGCAAGTATTCTGTGATACCAAAATCATGTAAATAACGGAGAGATCGAGCATATATGGAAGGAAAATCATGGGGAGATTCCATATTAGAACTGGAATTGAGGAGGATTGAGGAGGGGGCTATTAGGGTTTGAGAGGAGAAGGGAGTAGAGAGGGTTCAAAGGCGGGTGAATAAGAGAATGGTCTTTAGGTTAGGGGTTTGGTGGATTAAAAAGGGGGGAATGGTTTGTGGGTCGTTGATCTCTGAGATCAATGGCCAAGATTAAAAGGGAGATGGGGCAGGTTATAAGATGGGTAGTGATCGGTTTGGCCTAAAAGAGTCGTCTGGTTTGGGCTGTAGGAAGGGCCAGGTGTTTTGGGCTTATTTTGGCCCGAAAATTGGCTCAATATTGGGTTGGTTTTTTAAAACAAGTGAAATAAAAGAAATAAATTAATAAAATAACTATATAAATATAAAAATAGCATTTATGCCACTAAATATTTTAGAAAATAGTAGCCGAAGGTTGTAAAAATATAAAGAAGTTATTTTGACCTTAAATAAAATAATAAACGCAATTAATTATAAAGTATAGGCTATTATTGTAAAATGCGTAAATAGTTACAAAAAATATAAATGTAATTATATAAAATGAAATAAAATATTATAAAGCATATATGTAGTTGTAAATAATAAATTTGGATGATTAAGTCATCACAAATTATTTAAATGGGTAATTAATACATATTTAAATAATTTAAATGCAAGAAGATCAATTTTAAAGATTTAAAAGATTATAGAAAATTATAGAAATTACTTGTAAGACTCTTGTAAATTGGTGATGATGCAGGAATGCTATTTTAAAAACATATATGACATTTATAAAAACATGAGGGCAAAATTGATTATCAACATCTCCTTCAACCTCTTGAGTTTCTGCCATGTTCTGGATATCCTTGCATCTCTGTAATCCTGTGTCCACACTACTTTCACAATTCCTGCAAAATGAGGGTGATGTAAGACTGTATTATATAACTTGAAAGGTTTAGGATGCAATTTCTATTGTTGAACTGCAAAATTGCACTTTAGCAAGATTGGTGAATGGTCTGATACTCCAGGATTCAAATACTCTGCTTTAATATGCCTATAGTTCATTAGCCAATTGTAATTTCCAAAGGCCCAGTCAATCCTGCTCTATACTCTTGAATTGTCATCTCTTTTATTACACCGTATGTAATAATATCCTGTAATCTTTAAGGGAGTAAATTGCAGTCGATCCAATAGTTCCTTGAATGTGCGACAGGGGCCCAATCATATCCTCTGAGTAGAGCACATTATTGAAATCACCACATACCAGCCATTCAGTTGTTATATGAGATCCTATAGAAGCAAGCTTGTCCCATAATTGTTGTCTCTGCATCAATTCATTACTTACATAAATCACAGTGAGTAGCAATCTTGTTTGGCCAGTAGAGTCTTCCACTTCACAATGAATGAATTGAGCATCTACCTCTAATATCTGAAGTTGTATATGAGGTTTCCACAGTAGCCAAATACGACCATTATAGGCATGATCATGGTTGTATTTGGCTTGCCAATCCTTTGCTATCTTCTGAGTAATCTTCCTAGATTTATTCCTTATTACTCTTGTCTCAACTATCCCAATAACTTCTATTTTATACTTCTTCAGAAAGAGGGTCATCTTCTTCTATTTAAAGGGCATATTTATCCCTCTAATGCTCCATGTACTTATAATCATGAAGGTTTGAGGTGGCATGTACCACCCTTCCCCACACCAGGTGATATGTGTCCTTGAGTCAGTACCTCAAATTTGTTGGCGGTTTCCCACTAGCTAGTGGAACAGCTAGGTATAGTTTTTTGCGATTGATCATTGATTCCACCATCAGCAATCCTTTTACCATAATTTTTTCACCCTGCTTTTCTCATAGGTGATGCTAAAACTAGAAATTCCTCCTCATCCAAAGTAACATTAGTCTCATGTGGTTCAGAAGCATTTTTCTGCGTTTTGGAATTAGTTAGATCGATGGTCGTGCTAATCTGGTCATTTGCCACCCATTTAGTCACCACCTTCCTTCTCTTCCTAGCTCTTCTATTCTTCCTTGGTTGCTCAACAAAACCATCATTTTCCTTTTGAGTCTTCTTCTGTCTGTATTCCTCAGTGGTGTGACTGACTTTAGCATAATCAGTACAATACTTTGGCTTCTAGTCGTACTTTATACTCTAGTGAATAACACCAGGTGGAGTATAGAGCTCAAGACCATTAGGCAGGGGATGGGATATGTCTGTATCTACTAGTACTATGGCATAGGATATACGATCCATTTCTGCTGTAAACAAGTCAGTGTACATAGGTTTACCCACCACACTAGCCAGCTTACTCAAAGCTTCTGTAGACCAGTAGCCAACAGATAAACTAGGAATTCTCACCCATAAAGGAACTATAGTTAAACGTTCAGGATCAAACACAAAATCAATCAACCAATTCTTCAAAATGAAAGGCTTGTTATGGAATGTATAAGGACCAAATTGCATGACTCGTTCCCTATCACTCTCAGAATCAAACCTAAATATGTAATAGCCATCGTCATGATATAGGATTTTGGGTTTGATAAAAAAGTTCCACACATTCTCCACAAAATTCTCCATGTATTTGAAAAATGGAGTATCCCCCAAAACATACCTTATCAGAGAAGTACCCCAGTATTCATGTTGTTCCTTGATATCCTCCTCAACAGTTGTAACTACAAAGGTATCACCATGCAAGTCTAGAAGAATGTAGGTAAGGGCCTTAGCCACTTGTGAGCTTCGATTCCTCTGGTAGGGTTTCTCATCCTTTGGTGGAGATTCCTATCCTCTATTAAAGGGGGTTTTGCAGCAGCAGGAGTTGGTACTGTGGATTTAGCTAGGTCAGAAAATTGGAGACGGTGGGGAATCTCTATCCTCGTTCTTCTCGTAGCACGTTTTCTAGCTGGGTTGAGATGATTCACACTCTTCTCCTCATCTTCTGGTTCCTCGCGGATGGGTTGGAATTGTAGCAGTAGGAAGCTACCAAAAGTTAGTGGTCTTGCTTGTAATTGAATTCCATTCTCCAGAGTTGCTACAGAAAATGTCGCAGGTGATGACAAGGTGCTGGTGGCAGATATTTTCTCACTATGCATGCACGTTAGCAAAACTCGCTAAACATGCACCGAGAGGAAATCATCCGTGCCGCATAATTTGATCCAGTTCTCCATTATTGGTTTTTACAAGTTATTACAATTCAACTTGATTTTTAGTCTTGTCATTTGTTTGTACCGATATTGTAGAACTTTATTTAATTTCTATTGTTGTTACTCTGTTATACTTGTAATAAACTCTATCATTTTTCAAATGTAGACATGTTATAATAATTGGATTTTCAACCTTTGATTTTGTATTAACCTCTGGTAGGTTTAATTAAAGCAACATTTTGCTCACGTACAATGATCGAGTCTATTGACAACCATTAGAATAGTTCGATCATAGTGAGCAGTCATTGGAAGGTATTCCATTAATTAACATAGATTAATATGAGCACACCTAGGCGGTTATTTGATTAATTAAAATACCAATAGTATGACGATTTAAAACATGCACCATGTTTGGAAAATGCCAACAATCGTGTCAATTACGAGAAGCCATCTGAGAAGGCAAAATTAGGTGCCAAAACTAGACATATAAATATAGGGATTACAGTGCAATGTAAATAATTTATAAGTGTTTGGATCAAAATCTTCATTTGTACACTTTATCGAAAGTGTCCATAATTGGTGGTGAATTTTGGGCCACGAACCCTCTAAGGAGCTTTGAGGAAAACTTTATCGGCTCAATCATCTGATCTCCAAACTAATATGCCAAAACTTTCTATGAAGTATTTGCATCGATCATATGTAACCACGTGCTTGATTGCATGTCTCCCATGACAATCTCCAATTTGATAGCACCTATGGCTCTTTGCGCCTTGATTGAATCCTTGATTCATCATGTGCTCTTTCGAGAGTTCGTCCACGGGAATGAAAGTTCTTTCACTGTGAGAATCAGTAAGATGTTCACTGAGGATCCTCCATCAATAAAAATTTGATTTACCTTTTCATCGCATATATAGCCAAACCATGTATATGGGGCGATTATGAGGACTGTCACCTAGTAAAAGGTCAACAGTCGTGAATGTGACTTTTTCTTCGCAAGCATTAACTTCTTGGTGAATACAATTTGTGCGCTTTTCCAACTTTGAAGATGGTGCCAATGGTAGGTCTTTACTATTTTCTTCTCCTATATTAAAAGTGGAACAAGAGTCCTCATTACCATTAAGGGAAGTCTTCGTACGAGGTGTCACAAATTTTGGGATTGGTGCACCTCCACTTTTTGTTTTCTTTAGATGCTTAATTGAGTTTTGTTTCCTTGGTCTTTTCACCATCATTTTTCTTGTTAGTTGTTTGATTGATTCTTTTTGTGAACTTCTTTTGTGGCATCTACGACGAGTCACCAAGGTACCTTCATCATCATGTTGATCAACTTTGTCTTTATTGTTCTCCTGCAATTCTTCCTGTTACTTTCTCTAAAAATATATATCTTAGCTTAGATAGAATGAGCCAAAGGTGGTAGTAACTTAGTTCATACTTGCCTTCTCGTCTTCAAGCATAATCTTCTTTTCACAATCCAAGTCCATAACTTTGTCCATTGAAGACAAAGTACTTCTCAAGAGGATGACTCATAAGTTGATGATATTTGCAGTAATTAGGTTATTAGTTTTCCCTGCTTCATTTGGTTGCTTCATACAGAAGCTCAACGAGCTTTAGCTCTATGAGCTCTTCAAAAATTGCAGGCACATTAGAATTTAGAAACAGGTACTCCTTTTCTTGCATCTCTTTTTGGGTCAACTTCCCACTTGGCTTATCTTGTAAGGAAGTTGTTTTCATACTCTTCTTCTTGCTTACCTTAGTTGTGAACTTCACAAGCAAGGTATTGACATTTATAGCTTGTTTGCTTTCAGATTTGGGTACGAACTTGTTTCATTTTTTGACTTCTTATTTGTCGTTCCTTTTGTGAGGTTCGTAAAAAGCCAGCCTTTCATTTCTAGTGGAAGCGATGTTCAATTACATGTCATGGGCACGGGTAGTAAGTTCTTCAAATGTCCTAGGCTTGATACCTTGGAAGATGTAATGAAGTCCCTAATGCAATCCTTGTATGTACATCTCTATGCAAAAAGCTTCACTAAGCCTATCTTTGTAATTGAAGTTTGCATTCCTCTAATGATTGATAAAGCTGATAACTGGTTCATCCTTCCATTGATGAGTGTTTGTAAGTTCCATTATGCTCACAGTACGTCTCGTATTATAAAAGCGGTTGAGGAACTCTTGCTCTAGTCGATCCCACCTATATATATCAATCAATATCATTTCCCTTTAGCGAGCAAATAAACTGGTTGACGAGGTAATATCTATGAGTCCCAACATTATTGCATGTCTCAACAAAGTGGTTCCACATGTTGCTTTGAATTTTTCATTCCATCGAACTTCTAAAATTTAAGAGGATGGTATCCAGCGGGCATCTTTAAGCTATTGATTCTTACTATGTACAGCTTTGCGTGTATAAAGGAGGACTTGGCAGCAACTTCATACTTATTTTTTATAGTCCCTTCAATAAACTCCTTTAGTCCATTGATTAGAATCATCCCTTCAGAAGAGATCGAGATTTCCTAGGTAGACATTACTTGTATTGACTCTTGGGGGAGGATTAATCTCTTCAAACTTGTGGGCGCTTGCTAGGTGCATGGCTAGATTCTCCTCCATCAAGACTTCCACTCTATCTATTAACTTATTAATTTGAGCATCTTTATTTTGTATGTACTTGATCAAGACAACAATTGCTTCTGTCCAGTTTGCTAGCTGATCTTTCATGGATGAAGTGTTCCTTATTATTGCATTGCATGACTATTGTGGACAATAGAGAGTAGCGTAGATTGTGACATAGGTTGATCCTTGGTTGGCTCACGTCACGCGGTGTAAGTGGGGAGGATTCGTCACTTGAAGTATCATCATCTATGTCAAGATCCAATTCCCACTATAGGCCGTAATGGTGCCCAACATAGCCGTTAGGCAAGCCAACAATGAACTATTCTAACAAGTTGAGTTCAAATAATACAAATATTGCATGATAAAGTCCTAAGTTTACCCCGACATAAACATGATTTTAGCTAAGTACGGACTCTCGTCACCTCGTGTATACGTAGCATCCACAACTAGTAACAAATAACAATTCAAGCACCTAGGGGGATAATTCCCTCTTACAAGATTAGGCAAGAGACTTACCTCGCTTCCAAATTCACTTCTTATCCGTCAAACCACACTAATAGCCTTAAATAACACCAAGCAACCCAAAACTTGTCAAAAGTTGTACAAACTAATTAATATATGCTCAATAGTTCATAATTCACTATTGGAGTAATTTTCCAACCCAAATCGGAAAGTTCCTAAAAATCACCATGGCCCCACGTGCCCGGATTCTGGAAACTTTCATAGATAAATGTTACATATGACCTTATGAACTCGAATATATAATTTTTACTCAATTCCATAATCAATTTTGTGGTTTAATCCCATTTTTATCAAGCCCTAAGTTTTTCAACATAATTCCATAATTTCCATCATTTCTATGTTAAAATCTACCTATAAACTATGTATTAAACTCACATCGGGTAGAAATCACTTACCTTAAAATGCTAGATGAAAAATCTCTCTCCAAAAGCTCCAAAATCGTCCAAGCAAAATGTAAGAATGAGAAAATGAGCTTAATCCTGACTTTAAAAAGTTTATGCCTAGTGACCACTTATTTGCGATCGTGAAAGAAGCCTCGTGATCGCAAAGGAAAAGCTGCTCCTCGCCCCAAAGGCCTACTTCTTCAACACGGTCAGCACCTCATGATCGTAAAGGCTAGCCCAGCCAATGCAACACGAATGCGACTAGACCTTTGCGAACGCGAAAAACAACGACCTGCTGACGCCCCAGACCTAGTCCCTTCTACGCAAATGTGGGCCTCTTATCGTGAATGCGAAGGCCACAGGTCCTAAGCCTTCACGATGTGCTCCCCCTTCTGCCTGAGATGTGGTCGGATCTGTCGAAAATAGCCCGGCCTGAGTCATAGAATCCATGAACCACAGTATATGGCCCATGACCTCCTGAAATATTGGTTTAGTCATAAAATCTGTCGGGGCCGGCTCGGTTGCAGGCTCTTCATCCTGCTCCTCAATAACAGGATCCTCCACTAGACCTACTGGTGGTACAACAAGAGCAACTCTAGGACGCCCCCGTCCTGTAGCAGAAGTTGTGGCCCTCCATCGGGCTCTGTTGTGGCCTCTAATAATTGGGGGAGCATCTCCTCTGCCGCCGGGTATAGCCGTAACGCACGTTCTTAACATCTGTGAGAAAATAAGAGTAAAATACTTAGCATAACACCAACTGCTTGATAGGAGATGAAGAAAGTGAAGTTTCCTAACACCCTATAGCCTTTCGAAGATAAGTACGAACGTCTCTGCACCGATCCGCAAGACTCTACTAGGCCTGCTCATGACTTGGGAGACCTATATGAACCTAGTGCTCCAATACCAGGTTGTCACGACCCAATTCCTACTATAGTTCGTGATGGCACTCAACGTCGCCACCAACGGTGAACTATTCATTTAATTATGTATATTATTCCTTTTAAAATTATGGTTTTTATTAAAAGGGGAAATTAATGCATAAAAAATCATGGATATGTATATAAAATATAAATAAAACATAAAATGAAAGGGTGATAATATTAGGCAAAACCATAAACATATACTAGAAATTCACAAAACTCGTTGTCATAAGTGCATGAGCAATCTAGTAGAATATACAAAATCACTATACCTACTATTTGAAATGAAATAGACAGAAATGAAAATACAACAAGAAGGAGACTCCGGGTGCTGAAGATTGGAGCATGGAGAACAGCTCACCACTATGTCACCAGATAACGGGGATGCACGCCCGAATGGCCACCAGATGTACCTGCCTTAGTACCGGCACAATTAGTGGAGAAGTGTAGCATAAGTACGTAAATCAACTACCCAATAAATATCTAGTCTAACCTCAAAGAAATAGTGATGAGGGATCGACATCGACACTTACTAGTGGTCAATAAAGAAGGTACAAGAACTATAAATAGGCATGAATTACAACAGTAATAATGGAATAAGAATGGTAAATAACATGATCGTTTAACATAATGACAGTTTAAAAATCCCCATATATCATGTGATATCTCAACAAATAAGAACCATCAAGTAAATATCTAATCTCAAGTCATGCAATAAATATCATGTATATTCTAACCCCCTAGCGATACTACGCAAGAGTTATACCGAGGTCATACGGCCCGATCCATATTGTGTACATACACTACCGAGGTCGTACTACCCAATTCATGGATGCATCTCAAATATACTGCCGAAGCATTCAGTCTGATCCACGGGAATAGAGAAACTCTTTGGACTACGGTTCAAACAACTACAACACAAGGATGGCACACTAAGGAAGCATAATTTTTATCATCAGTCAAGTATTCCGCCAAAACTTAAGGTAATAAAGCTCGGCATAAGACAATCCTTAATTAAGTTTCAATTATTAATTTAAGTAACTTAACTAACAATTTAAGCTCAAATAATACAAATATTGCATGATAAAGTCCTAAGTCTACCCGGACATAAACATGTTTGTACGGACTCTCGTCACCTCATGCGTACGTAGCACCCACAACTAGTAACAAAGAACAATTCAAGCACCTATGAGGATAATTTCTTCTTACAAGATTAGGCAAGAGACTTACCTCGCTTCCAAGTTCACTTATCGTCCCTCAAACCACACTAATAGCCTCAAATAACGCCGAGCGACCCGAAGCTAGTCAAAAGTCGTACAAACTAATTAATATATGCTCAATAGTTCATAATTCATCTATTAGAGTAATTTATCAACCCAAATAGGGAAGTTCCTAAAAGTCACTCTAGATCCACGTGCCCGAATTTCAGAAATTTTCATAGATAAATGTTACACATGACCTTATAAACTCGAATATATAATTTCTCAATTTCATAATCAATTTCGTGGTCTAATCCAATTTTTACCAAACCCTAGATTATTCAGCATAATCCCATAATTTCCGTAATTTCTATGTTAAAATCTACCCATAAATAATGTATTAAACTTACAATGGGTAGAAATCACTTACCTTAAAATGTTACATAAAAAATCCCTCTCCAAAAGCTCCAAAACCAGCCAAGCAAAGTGTAAGAATGAGAAAATGAGCTTAATCCCGACTTTTAAAGAGTTTCTGCCCAGTGACCCCTTCTTCACGATCGCGAAAGAAGCCTCACGATCACGAAGGCAAAGCTTCTCCTCGCCTCAGTGGCCTTCTTTGCGAACGTGGTTAGAACCTCGCGATCGTGAATGCTAGCCCAGCCAAAGCAACGCGAACGCGACCAGAACTTTGCGAACGCGAAGCGCAACGACCTGCTGACCCCTAGACCCAGTCCTTTCTACGCGAACGCGGGCCTCTCATCATGAACACGAAGGCCACAGGTCCTAAGCCTTCGCGAATGCGACCCCATAATAGCGAATGCGAAGAAAAAAAAGTCTCTGCCCCAAGTCCTTCATCTCAAACGCGAGACTTCCTCCGCATTCGCGAAGAAGGAAACCAATAGCAGAAAATCTGCTATTTTGGACTTAACTCCGGATGGTCCAAAACACGCCCGAGGCACCCGGGACCCCGTCCAAAAGCACCAACAAGTTCATAAATATTATCCGGACCTGCTCAAAGCCTCAGAACATATAAAACAACATTGAAATCAAGAATTGCACCTCAAAATCAAATTACCAACCTTTGAACTTCAAACTTCTTCAACTAGCTTCGAATGCGACGAATCACACTTAGACAACTCAGAAGGACGCCAAATTTTATGCACAAGTCACAAATCACCATAAAAACCTATTCAAAGGCTCAGAATCCCAAACAGATATCGATAATACCAAAGTTTACTTCAAACCAAATTTAGGAAACTCTAAAACCTTCAAGGCGCCAACTTTCAATAATAAGCGCTGAAATTCTCCCGGATCACCCGAAACTCAATCCGAACATACGCCCAAGTCCAAAATTATCATACGGACCCATTGGAACCTTCAAATCTCGATTCTGAGATCGTTTACTCAAAATATCAACTCAAGTCAAACTTGACCACCTTAGGCCACTATTATGGAACTAAGTGTTCCGAATTCAACCCGGGCCCTTTAAAAATCAAACCAAGCATCCCCGCAAGTCATAAAATAGTAAAAGCACATACGTGAAGTCTTAGATAGGAGAACGGGGATATAGAAAGTAAAACGACTTACAATCTTCCTCCATAGCAGAGTTCTTGGATCCAGAGAAGTTAAGTAGAGCTAGAGTCTCCTTAATCTCAACATAATTACTTCCACGTTCAGATGTATTGATAAAAGAAATGTTCCTTTTGAGTATGAAGATATGAAAATAGGAGTTGATGCTGACAACATTTGGAATGTTTGTTGTTCTAGAAAGATTGCTTTGCTTCTTGTAACTAGTACAAAGTTTCCAAAGGTAACTTCGAGGATGCTTTCCACATCAACGTAGAACTTAGAATAGCATCACTAGAGGATGTCAATTTGGAGTTTATTTTCTTTGAAGCCATTTCGATATTCTTGAACGTCGTTGATCGAAAATATGAGATGGGAAGGAGAGATTGTCCCACCAAACGTGCCAAAATTTGTAGACAATAAAATTCACGTCAAGATAAAATAGGGACTAAAAATATTATAACAATATTAGTATTTTATTTCAAATAATCTGAGTGTTACAATCTCTATGAATCATCTGATTCTTCTTTCCTACGCAAAAATAGAATAAATTCAAAGGTCTTTAAGCTTGATCTTGAATTGTATGTGTTTCGTTCCAAGGGATTGAAGCTTGATTGTTGAACTTTTGTCTTGATCTTCGAATCCTTAGAATGCACCTGACTCTTCGAATCTTTACAACATTTCTTGACCTTCGAATCCTTAGAATACTTAAATGCTTGCAACTTTTACAAAAAGTTATAGTATTTGATCCACGAGTTCTCTCTTGCTTCTCGTTTGAATTCTGGTGTCTTTTTTGAGTAATGAAGATCTCTATTTATTATTGTGGAAGGGAAGAGTGTCATGAGGTCAAACTCTTTTCCTTTGATTTTATTGGTTGACTTGAATCGCCGACCAATCAGATTGAAGTAGTGACAAGGTCGTATTTGATTGGTCAGAACATATAACTTGTACACATAGTATAATTTATTGTCCTTTTAATTTAACTTGGCATGCTATGTCATTTTGACATGTGGCATGATTTTATTGGCTCTTCTGTTTGACTTGACATGCCACGTCATTTGACACGTAGCACCAAAACTGGCTTTCTAGGAAGATGACATCTTGGAATTAGTGAGGTGGACTCATCATTTGCAACCTAGTTAAATGGGCTAGCTAGATTTGAACTTATTTATTTAATCTATATTTATTGGACTATATTAGTCCCTAATATTTATTTGAACTAATGTGTCTTGAATATAACATATAGTCTAAATTATTTTATGGATTTAAATTCAATAAAATCTGCATGCTTATAACAGTTTTATTTGTTAGCATTCTAATTTTTATTTTTATGTTTGTTTAAAGATGGAGGAATATTTACGCTCCATCGCAACATTTGGTAGTATTGTCAAATGAGTCATGACACCTTCTGTTGTTACTTGTGCACGTAAACGACTCCTTGGCAAGTCGAAATCGCTATAAAATGTTTGGATTTCATTAGAAAGAATTTCACTTAAAGTTGTTTACTACTTTTCTATATATAATTGTGTGAGTTAACGTCAAATTCTGACATAATTCAATCAATTAAAGTAGTGGTTACAGTTTTCCAATATTCGAGATCAACCAATCACAGTATTAAGAAGAATAGAGATGAAGACATGTATAAACACGTGGATATGTGTAGGTTGAAGAATCTATGATTAATCAAAGGTAGCTGTTGTGGAATAAAATGACTAATCATAGAGAGTTTCAACTTTGTGTAATCAAAATGATTTAGAGTTGCTAATGTTATGTTAGAGGCGGATCTAAAATTTCAAGAGGATGATTGCATTATTATAAAGAGATGGATTTAGAATTTATATTGGACGGGTTTAATTTTAGGTTCTTACCGTGAACCCAATGTACTTTTAAAATAATAGGTTCAAAATTATACTTTTTGAAATTTTACTGATTTTTACATATATATATCTATACTCAATGTCGAAAACAGGATCGCTCGGTGCACTAAGCTCCCGTTATGTGCGGGGCCAGGGAAGGGCTGGACCACAAAGGTCTATTGTATGCAGTCTTACTTTGTATTTCTGCAAGTAGCTGTTTTCACCGCTTGAAACATATATATTTATACTCCATGTGGAAAACAAGACCTCCCGGAGTGGGTTTTGAACCGCTAATTTGACTTGTAGAGGTGCACCCAATGGGGCGGACCTAGAGCATAGAATACGGGTTCCCGGGAACCCACTAACTTTTGCATAGACTTTGTACTTATATTAAGAAATTCACTAAATATTTATAAATATATAATTGTGAACCCGGTTATTATTGCATATTAATATAAAATTACGGTAGGAACCTATAAGGCTCAAATCTTGGATCCGCCTCTGTGCACTTAATAATTATTGTACCATAATAGTCCTTGAGCATGAGTTCGCGCACATATATTTAAGTAATTTTGAAGAAATCTAATATTGTTATACACAATTTACGGAGAGGGGCATGAATTCACGAGAACTCATATCCTATGACCTAGATACGCCCCTCGCTAATGTAGTGACATATTTGTATGTGTCATTTTTTAGTTACTGTAACTGTTTACTTTTTGGGGGGTGGCGGGGGGGGGGGGGGCAATATTCAAAAGAAAAGAAGTTAGTAGATACTTTTAAGACGCTTTATACATGTGATTAAATATTGATTTCTGTAGATCGATTTTATATTTCATTAAGAATATTCTTTTAATTATTTTGGTCTTTTTGTAGGACAATTTTTCCTATTAGAATTATCTATATCTATATATGTATTAAAACAAGAAAGTTACTATATATAATTGCATTGTGGTTAAGCCAAGTGGCAAGCTAATAAATGCAAATAGTATATGGTAACTTTATTCTATATTTGACTATATTAGTCTCATATATATAACTAAATTTGAATAAAAAAATAATTTTGAATTTATAGATAAAAAATTTAAATTTGAATTAAAATAAAAAAAGAAATTTATCTTCTTCTTTTTGGGTCAAATTATCATACTTAATTCGGTTAATGATCATATGCAATCATGCTAGGAACTTTTGTTATCTTTTCTGATTATTTAAATACTATTGCGCCTATGGAAAAAAAAAACTATTCCACATAACTATAGAACTCTTTCACATTTAAAACCTTATAATTATAGTTCTTTAAAACAATATAGCTAGATTTGAATAAATTGAATTTCTTTTAAAATAAATGTAACATATAGGGTACACGTCTATGGTTATCCGGATAACAAAAAGAGTTTAAAAATCGAATAAAATTTACTTACATATATAATGAAGTAAACCTATATGTTGGAGAAAGAAACATCACAAAAATTAGTCAATATTCAAAAAAAATACTTTTTGAAAAACATTTGTTTGAAGAGTCAATTTGTATAAATGGACATCAAATAAATAACAAAATTTTGGCTATACATTTGCTATCATTGATTTTAATTTAATACCTACTAGGAATTGAAGGGTTAAGCTGAAACTTCTTCATTTAGCTGCAGTCAAGCTAGCATTGCAAGGGTTTAATATTTTTTTTGTTGAAGAATATCAGTTTTGAATTACTAGATTATGTGAAAAGTTATTTTTATCGAATTCAATAAGAGGGGCATTGGTTTCTAATAGTTTCTATAGCAATTTTCAAGTGTAACAAAAAGTATATTTTAAAAAGAAATGGTATGACATGAATTTTTTTTAAAATGTAAACAATTTATTTCAAAATGGGATTATTTTTTAAAATATAATATAATTTTAAAAATAAAAGGATAAGATATTTTTGAATTTTATTAGAGTTTTAAAATTATTATAATAGAAGTCATATTGTGGATAAAATCTGAAATCTTATGGAATATTTACATAAATATCTTGCCAGATTTATTGTTCATTTTATATAGCTAATATCCATAGATGATATAATAGCAACACACGATTATACACATATTATATATAGATTATATATAAATTACACATTCTTCAACTTTTTAATTTAAGTGGTAAGGCGAGCACTTATTTAGGTTGATTAGATAAAGTCAAAAGAAAAATATAGAAGAATTTCAACTAAAGACTAAAAATATGTATTAAGTTCTTATGTAGACAATTTATATTTAAACTCATCCTTTTATAGAGAAATTAATTATTATTTTTTGTAAAAAAAAAGACATAAAAAGAAGATAAAAGAAAATAAATATAGAAAAGATGTATGAAAAATCTAAAAACCAAAAATAAGAGATGACAACAAATTTCTTCTTCTGTTTCATCTATGTTAAGTATAAAAAATTTGGAAGTTGATATCATCGATTTTAAATATTTTTTTCAACTCAAATACATAGATTATAAGACAAAGATATCTTAGAATATTTTTTTTAATTTACATTGTGTGTCATTTTTAAAAAATCACTATTACTAACAAACTGATATGATATCTGAATTTGAATATAAATGCAACTTGAGTAGTTTGTATTGAGGTTAAGCCAAGTATGGTGTCAAGAAAAAACTACTTGGCAATTTCAAGACAATATATGCAATGTTATATAATAACAATCAACTAATTTAACATTTAATGATTCAAGGAACAAAATTTGTATATATATAGGCAGAGGCAGATGTAGAGTGTTGACAACAGGTTCAATTGAACCCATAATTTTTCACGCTGAGCAAAAATTTATATATAAAAAATTCTTAATATTATAAAAATAGTAGATATGAACCCATAACTCTAAAAATATAATGAGTTCAATGCTAAAACCTTAAAAATTGAATCCATAAAGTATAAATCCTAGATCCACCTCTGTATACAAGGTATTCCAAATTCAAAATCTGTGGCTAGAGATATCGATAAACTCAAAATGACGTCATATTGAAATAAAATTTCACCGGCTAAAGAATCATTTAAATTCTTAGATAGCCGACTAAAGTGAATTTTAAATTAATGATAATATCTTCACTTGCTTCATTATATATATATATAAAGTTTTAGAAATTGGAATGTCAAAATAGAAATATTTTTTGAAAGATAACATTAGAAATTGGAATGTCAAAATAGAAATATTTTTTGAAAGATAACAACATACCAAATAAGAGTTCAAGTCGTAGTAAAAGAGTCATGTCGTAACCAAAGAATCGTTCATATTGTGTCAATCTTTGTGCTTTGACATAAATACGAGTTATTATTTCACTTTTTGGCTATATATATAATTTTAGAAATTGGAATGTCAAAATAGAAATATTTTTTGAAAGATAACAACATACCAAATAAGAGTTCAAGTCATAGTAAAAGAGTCATGTCGTAACCAAAGAATCGTTCATATTGTGTCAACCTTTGTGCTTTGGCATAAATACCAGTTATTATTTCACTTTTTGGCTATTTTTAGGTTCCAATGACACCAATGAGAATGATGCAAAAATAAAACTATCACTACGAGATTTGAGAAAATGTTAGTCTTTTTTCATGTATTGTTTCGTAATTGATATCTAGCGATTATCTAGAAGGTTTAAATTTTAAGGTTATTTACATATCATTCAAATAACTCGGATATTTAATATGGTTAATGTCAAATATCAAAATGGAGTCATACTGGAAAAAAAAATTACTGGCTAAACAATTTTAAAATTTTTTAGATAGCCCTCTCAAATGAGTTTTGAATTAAGGATAATATTTTCACTTACATTATTATAAAATAAATTATTATTTAAAAATAATATTTTAGAAACTGAAATTTTAAAATAGAAATAATTTTTGAAAGATATCAACGCACAAAATAAGAGTTCAAGTAGTAGTAAAAGAGTCAAGTTGTATCCAAAGAGTCCTTCATAGTCTCAACCTTTGATTGTTTTGTCATAAATATGAGTTATTATTTTGCTTCCCCACTAATTTTAGGATCCAATGACACCGACGAGAATGGTATAAAAAAAATAGAATTATATCTAGGAAATTTGAGAAATGGTTAATCTTTTTCATGTAGTGTTTCTTAATTAATATCCAATGATTATCTATATTTAATAGAGAAAGTTTAAGTTTTAAGATTATTTACATATAATCCAAATAACTCAAATATATTACATGGTTAGTGTCTGCGCATTCGCGCGGATAATAATACTAGTAGCTAGTTATAAGAGATCACTTCTTCTTTCAGTCATGGGACAGGGTCTAGGCTCCACGTAGCAGGTGTAATACACTCATGCTTTAAGCTTTGTACTGCGCGCGAGCACATATTGTATTTACTTTGATTTTTTTATTAAATTCTGTATTCGCCTTAAATTTTCATAGTATTTCACATACTTTTACTTGGTATAAGCTTGTATTATATGTAACATCACATATGTATAGAAAATTTTACTGCCTGCTTCGGAAATAAGCATCTTTTCTGAGCATAGATGACAATTTTGTGAGCTCAGAATGCTTGGTTCATTAGCTGGCTTCAGCTATAGAACTCTAGCTCCCATTATTTTATTTTTTTCAATTTCCAATGTGATACTATATTTTTGTGTTGTTTCTGTTATCTCTTTGATAATGTAAGCCTTGAGGCTGAAATGGCATACTACTATAAATGTAAGTAGGGGTATACATAGGTCGGATTGGTTCGGATTTTTCAATTATCAAATCAAACCAATTGTGTCGGGTTATTAAATCTAAAAACCAAATCTAACCAATAAAAGTCGAATTTTTTAGTCTTGATTTTTCTCGGGTTTTTCGCGTTTTCTGGTTTTTTTGTTTTTTTTCTTCATAAAGTCTTCATAGCACAAAACATAGATTTTGTGCTTCAAATATTTCTTTGATCCTAATAAGACATAACTATATAAGGTGTTTTTCAAGAAAATAACATAAAATATGAGATGAATTATGGCATTGTACTAAAATATTCAACAATAAAGATAATAAAATCGCATAAAATAAATATTATAAATAAGCCATAATGAAAATAAACATAATCTAAAATTACTAAATTGTTAAAATAAGTACGAGTAACAAGTACTATTTTTAAATGACTAAACAGTATAAGAAAATAAGTTGTGCATTTTATCTAAATCATGGGAAAACTAAAAAAAATAGATATCCAACACTATTGTCATTTCTATTACAATGTAATTGAATGTCTTTTATTAACATTAATATTGACTATAAAACTTATTATAGCATTCAAAAATTATAAGTCCAAGTTTAAAATAATACGTTAAAAGATAGAATTATGAAAATATTTAAGAAACATTTATAAAATACACTACAATAAATAGTTTTATGTATAAATATATTTAAATCTTCTATACATTTAATATCGGGTTGGTTTGGTTTGATTTGACTTATTTTATTTTAATTAAAAACCAAAACAAACCAATTATTATTGGATTTTTTTCCCAACACCAAACCAAATCATAATCAAGTTTTTTTTTTTTTTATTTGATTTGCATTATTGATTTGGTGTGGTTTATCGATTTCCTCTGTACACTCTTAAATGTAAGGGAAGCAATCTTTTCATATAAGGTGGGAAAAGGGTTGATTTCAACCTTCTCAGATCAAAATATGTTGGTGAAAAAAATCGATACTTGTACAGGTGAGAAATAACAAGTGTCACGTGAAGTTAGTTGAGGTGCGCACAAGTTGCTCCGATACTATGATAGTATCCACGATTATAAAAGAAAAAGCAATTATGTCTTAAGCCTTTGAGATTTATATTTAGATTTTTGTGTGTATGTATGTGTTTAATTTAGCATAAAAATGGATAACAAGTGATAATGATAGAAGATGAGAGATGGATATATGCATGAATGACCTTGCAAAACAGATAATATGACTACATACAGAGTAAGAAATGAAAACGTCAATCAACTTTTTGGGCTAGAGTCCAAGCAATTTGTATAAAATAATGCAGTTTTGGTATATCTGCTGTACTTTATTTCCCACTTTTGCTTCTCTATTATTCAATATTACAAAACAAATTGAATTTTCTATTTTATTAGACAATGCAGATTTCATCTAATAAGATATAAACATAATTAACTTTGGCTACTCCACTAACCACGATTTGCCTGTCTGTACTTGCTTTTCGAAAACGCATAATGTTACGCAGCCTATGCCTCATTTGTTTTATTAAAATTAAAACGTTTGAATTTAAAGACACATCTGAATATTAAAGTATTATATTAAAATTTAAATACTGAATAATTAAAATTATTTTGTTCTCTACATTTGAATGTGTAAATGTTGTCTTTATTTAAAAATTAAAGTATAAATTCAAATCAAATAGTACTACTGAATTTAATATAATATTAATAAAATATTTTTAAAAATTATATCATGGTTGATGGTGATGATGGCTAGCAATGATGGTTGTAGATGCCAACTGGGTAGTAGTTGGTGGTGGTGTTGATTGATAGTGGTGATTATGCGTACTAAACGGTGGATGACAGTGGTAGTTAACGGTGGTGTTTGATGGTGGTAGTGACTCATAACAGTGATGAATGATATATAGTGGTGGTTGATAGTGCTGATTGGTGATTGTTGTGGTAATAGTGGTAGGTGGTGATGATTGTAAACGGTGACTAATGGTAGTGACAACTCATATTCATGCTTGGTAGAGGTGGTGGTTGTGGCTGAGGATGCTGGTTGTGGCTGAGGTTGGTAGTTGTCCATAATGGCAGGGGACAACAAAGTGAAAGTATATGAGTAATAGTGAAATATTAATTCAACAAAAATTGTTGAATTTATAACATCTTACTGATATTAAGACTATGTTATATATCTTGATCATTAAAATATATTCAGACCCATTAATTGATTATAAAATTCAAAAAACAAACAGTCTTAATGGTTAAGATCTGAATGATTAAGATTAAGATCTAAAAAAATGCACTTAGTAGGCGTTTGGACATAAAAATTACAATTTTTGAAAAAACAAATCACGCCCAACTATGCCTTATAAAAAGGACTAAGTAGTCGTTGCACATATAATCCGGTTTACAAGTCCGGAGTCGAATCCCACAAAGAACTAAGGCCTAGTTACAATTGTTCACTATCACTAAGAAGACAAGCTTGAATAGTTCCTAACTTATAGATATTAAGGTTCTTGTTTTTAACTAATTAACTAACAAATTAAAATAGTAAATTAACACTAGAGATACTACATGTTGGAGAAAAGATTAAGGAGGTCTAGAGTTATGATTTCCCCAATTGTCGAAATCTTTTCCGCTATGTCTTCTATAATTTCGCCTAAGTATTCTCTACCGATCATGAGCACTCTGCGTGTTGTAATTCACTCCCGAGTAATTACGACAATTTACTAGACATACTCTCCCGAGTTACGTTAGCTGACTTTAATTACAGCTCACTTAGATCGCACCCAAGGTTTCGTTATCCCTAATCCCACCTTTAAACTCTTGGTTATTGATTCCTCACATACGTCGGGAGTGATGTTGTTCAACAGCTACCTAACTATGCACTCTCTCCCGAGTAATACATACTAAATAGGCACAGCTAATTGAGGGTCCTTAATCAACCACAAGAATAATATAGTTGAACAAATAGAGAAAATACCACGGCTCAATTATATAAAAACATAACAAGAATTTATCTTACAAAAGGTTCCATCAAAACCCTAGATAACAAATTAGCTATTCATAATAGTATGTAAAACAACAATACTAAAAGTCATAACCAACAGTGAAAAATAGGAAGAGGAAGGAAAAACTCGTAGAAGAATTCCCCGCCTTGCTCCTATTGTGTCTCTGCCTCCTTAGGTCGAATTTGTGTCAAAAATTGGCCTCCTCTCCTCAAAATACCGTTTTTTCATGTATATATACCAAGTAGGGTCGGGCCCAAACAATTATACCTTCTCCTATGCGAAAAAGGACAAGTTTCCAGGCCTGGACGTCCGCGGGCGCGGTACGGGCGCGGTACTTTCCTAGTGTACTGCCTCAGTCCGCGTCAAGTCCGCGGTCGCGGTTTTGACTGCATTTTTCACCCTTTTCTGTTAGGAGTTTGGAAAAACATAAAACATGAAAGTTGTAGACCTTTGAGTTAGCTTTCCAACCATATATTGTGGAACTCAAATGGAATTTTTAGCAAAACGTTATGTATATTTTACTAGACAGTGCGTAATATGCCTACTCGATTCTTCGTTTTGTTGCTCTATCATTCGTTAATCCCCGAATACGATCCTGGCTTAATTCCTTGGGATTTTACTCAGACTTCAAAGCTTCAAATCACTTGAATTTATTCCATAACATCTACATAGCTCGGAATCACTCCTACAAGGCATAAAACACACAATTAGTGCAAGACACTAGCGATTAGAGCTCAAACTCAATTAAAGTGCAGTGAATTTGAGTGTAATAAGCGACTAAAATACGTAATTATAGCCTATCATCAACACCCCACACTTAAACCATTGCTCGTCCTCGAGCAATCAAACTACACTTTTTTTATAGACACGACCTTTTTAAACAATTCTCCTAACTCATCACACCAAGAGTATTTAAAATAAACTAAGCACAAAAGCATAACATCTTCACCTCAAGATTTGACTTACAACTACCATGCATTATTCACAACTCACCCACTTACTCTAACATAGAGGTCACTGACATTACCTTTCCCTCATGAATCAAGTGTCTCACACAACAAAAGAGAGTAGTTCCACACAATAAAATTTAAGAACACTTAGTAACTCAAGATAGAAAGAATTCACTCACTCTCATAAATAATATTCATATGCCTCAAAAGATGCACCATAGGCTTGCCCGTAGTATACTACTCGAGCTTACTCAGTCTAGGATCAAGTAGGACTTTATTTGGTTGTAATGTAGGCTGCGGGACGGGTATGATACATCTAGATATAAGAGTGACTACACCTCCCTAAGCACTTTAATACATATATTTTAACATTCAAACCCCCATACTTATGTCAAACCAAAACTCCACCTTCACATCAATGTATATTACTCCATTTTTCTTTAAGTACACTTACATCAAAAGCCACCACTTATCAAGGAATACTTTTTTTTCTTCACAACAATCCAACTATTTTTTTTCTCAATTCAAATGGTTCTTACTTTTTCAAAACAGTGCACCTTTCTCCTTATTTAATTAGTTCCACTCAAAAGTCAAACCAACCACCCCACACTTTAACTTTTACAAAGTTCATAAACAATTCAAGTGCTCATGAGAGGTTACAATGGTTCAAATAGATAGTTAATTCAAACAAATGGGTAAGGCTTGTAATGTGGTTGCCAAAGAAACAGGATTACAGGCTCAAAGGGGTTAACTACTGTAGACATGTGATTTTTGACCCTCCCCAAGATTTTATACATTTTAGCTTTTAAATATTCAGTTCAGGCCTAATATCGCTATTTTAATTAGTTTTGACCCTTTTACTTTATTTTCTCACAAAAAACAAAAATTATAAAAAATAGTTTCATTAAGGTTTTGTAGTCATTTTTAATCTTGAAAAAATATCAAAAATAGGTTTGTTTTAAACGGTTAGTGTTATTTTAATAGTTATTTTCTTAAGTAAGATTAAGTAGTATTTTTAATAGTTTATCTTGTTTGCTATATTATTTTTACATACAAAAAGGAGGAGGGAATATAATTAATTTTTTGGACTAATTTAATCTTGCTTGTAGCCCAATTAAATCAACCTCTTAGCTCATTAACTTAAAAGCCCAAACCTAGACACCCCTTTAGCATAATATACAAGAAAAATAAAAAAAAAAAACTAGACCTAGAGACCTAAGATGCCATCAGCCGTTTCTTTGAATAGGGAAAGACCCTTCATCTTCCTAAGGTGAACAACCAAAAAAAAATCCTAGAGAGAGTCGCCGCCACCCCCGTCTCCTCACCACCACCTCCTCCACGCCCAAAACTCGCCGGAAATCCCTGAACCTCCATAGCAGCTGCCTGTCACCCCACTCCCTCATCTCAAACCCGCCGGAAATCCACACTCTCACCACTACAGCTCGCTGGAGAAGACCCCATCGCCGCACACCTGATCATGATCTCCATTCCAACACCCTTCAAGCAGCGACTGCTTCTTCTTCACGCCATCCCCTACTGCCGACGACCACTCAAACTCACCGGAACACACCCCATCAGAGACAAAGTTCCTCTCTCCCCTCATTCTCAAACACATACACACACATATAGAGGAGAGATGATACAGTAAGGAACAGACAGAACAATGAGGAAATGAATTAGGAAAACCGCATACAAAGAAAATTAAAAAAAAAATTGCCACTGTCCGTCAATTTTGGTCGTTTTTTTTAACATGGGTGTCATCCGAAGTTGAGTTTGACTCAAGGTTTTCGTTGCCAACGTTGTTTCCGATCAGGTTCCTGTTTTCGCTTCCCGGCCAAATTTTAATCGGAGTTCGTTGTCACATTTTAATACTTACGAAGTTGATGTAGCAGAATCGGGGTTATTCTCTTCTCATTCATTTTTGTTTAATTTTAGTTGCTTGTTCAGTGATACGATTTTGTGATTCCTTCAGTTACACATGCAAAGTGCTTGTTTCGTTTAGTTGATTACTTGTAGATTTACTCAAATCAATTATAGTTGAGATATCTGACTAAAAGTTACCCTTGTTTATAGTAAAACTGAAAATGGGATCATGGAATTGATTTTGAACAAAGTTGGAAAATGGCTGAGGCGTTAGAATTTGAAAAGATGAGACTCTCGTCAGTTGAAATTAAATGAAATCTAGGATTTGGTCATAAGTTTATGCATAGAATTCGGTTTAATATCATTTTATTGTATTCCTATTATTTTTAGCCACTAGGAGCATGCTTAGGCCGACCACACTTGGGTAGGCAAGCCTTAGGATTTTCTTAGTATCGAGGCGAGAGGTCGTTTCTTTTAGTTTATTATCCGGGGATGCCCCAAAGGATCTGTGTATATTTTTATCCAGGGTATGCCCCGAAGTATTTGTATTTGGAGGCCAAAAGTAGAACTCGTAGTACTTTTATTCTTGTTTTATATTTATTTTTTATTTTATTAGGTGGGGACGACCTCGAGCCTCTTTTGATTGTTTATTTTCTTTTTGTGAGTTTTTACCTCAATTTAAATATCTTAAAAGCCAACTTAATCGAGTACGCAACCGTACTAGTTACGGGTTTTGGGAATGCCTAACACCTTCTCCCCGAGTCAAATGAACCCCCTTACCCGAATCTCTGGTGCAGACTTAGTTTTGGAGTCTCAAGTGTTTTGAAAGGAAAAAAAATATTTTTTTTTGGAAAAACGGTGACCTGACATACCGAAATCAAATGTCAGATGGCGACTCTGAGTCATTTCCTTTGGAACACAATTTTGTCACTTTTTAATTAAAACCCCTTTTTGAGCTTTGCGAATTTTTTTATTATTTTTAAGAGGGGTTTAGTGGAATTGTAAAAAAAAGGGTGTGACATCTCTGGCGACTCCGTTGGGGAGTTGCAGGTTCGAGCTGATACTTGATCTTGTTGACTTTTAGGATATTCGATTGAGGTGTTTGTTTTCTTTATTTGCTTTGTTTGTTTAGTTTGTTTGTTTTATTTTCTTGTTGTATTGGTTATTTGTTTATCACTTTTTCTTATATGTTTACTGCTTTATAACTGTCATCATTTGCATAACCATGAGTCTTCTTTCTGCAACAAGTCTTCCGGAGTACGTTTGAGCGTACACGGTCTTTTTGTGAGTCACCCGTATCTTTAGGGGGGGTGGCGTGAGAGCGTGGAGTGGGCGGACAGCTAGAGCAGCCACCATCGACCACGTGCCGCCCCGAATTGCCTTGTCTAGTGAACCCTCAAACTTAAGTCAGCTTTTAGGTCATGCTTATTTGCATCATGTCATTTACACTTAGCAAGGCTCGGTCCCAGGCACCGTGTCCCTTTATAGGAGACCTATCCAAATTATGTCAAAATGGGCTCATGGCCCAAAAAGGACATTCAATCATCCCTATGTGATACATGTTGCATCTACGAGGGTAGAAAAGTCATTTGGCGGACCGATGTTTTGAAAAGAAGGGTGAAAAATGAAGCAAGTAGGGCCTAATTATATTTTCTTTCAGAACTTTTTTGAGAAAAAACCAAAAAAAAAATTGAAAAAGAAAATCCAAAAAGATTTTACATTTTCCCATCATTTTCCAAAAAATCAAAAAAAGAAAGAAAAAGAGAATCCAAAAAGATTTTACACTTTCCCATCATTTTCCAAAAAATTTAAAAAAAAAGAAAGAAAAAGAAAATCTAAAAAGATTTTACACTTTCCCATCATTTTCCAAAAATTCAAAAAAAAAATCCAAAAAGATATTACATTTTCCATCATGTTTCAAAAAGACAAAAAAAATAATTTTTTTCCAAATTAGTGTCATTGTTTTAAGCTTTCTCCCATATCCAATCTTCCCGAACTACGTGAACCTGATTCTCGTCTTTCGGGACGTGATACGTAAGCAACTCACATAGGGTCCGGTCTTCCTAGTGAGTCTTAGGTTTTTGGCTTTGCGGGGTCTTAGCCAAATCTTGCATGTCTAGCCACTTTTGGCCACACCGGCCATTCATGCAAAATGGGGTCATTTTCGCAAAGTTATTCAATTATCCATGTCTTAGGATCTCGAGTCCACAACTAGGAGTCATATTACTTTAAGGCACGTCCTTTTTGGGTTTGCATCTTTAGCCACTTTTGGGCACATGGCCATTTTTGCAAAATGGGTCCTTTCTACAAATTAATTTTGGGCCATGATTATTGGGAGTTCAAATCCATATAAGCCTTAGTGAGGTATTTTTTCATGTCTTAGAGGTCACCTTTGTTGAGTTTGCATTAATAGCCACTCTTGGCCATGTAGGTTAATTTTCAAAAATAGCCCAATCGTGTCTTGCATGTATCCAATAGGAGGCGTTGTGGTCTCACATAGTGTCTCGAGTCATTTAATCTATTTGGTCTTATTTTTTCTCATTCAGGTATGAATTTATTCGCCTGAGCTCGAGCACGACAGATACCCCGGGACCATCACATTTGGGAGCTGTTTGATGAGACTTTTATTTTTGAGTCTGTTTTATATTATCTTTGGCTTTCTAGTCTTGTATGGTAGTATTCAGTCTTTTAGTTGGTGTAACAGTTTGTCGTAGTATAGTTGAGTTTGTCAAGTTTCGCGTCATCATATTTCTTATTTTGTATTTGAAAAAACAAAAAAATTATGAATGAAAAATCCAAAAAGATTTTTGTTTTTTTAGCTTATTTTGTCCATTACTTTTCCAGAACTACGCTTGATCTGATTCATGAGGGACATGATACGTAGGCAACCTACATAGGGGTTCGATCAAATCATCATTAAAAAAAAGGAAAAAAAGAAAAAAGAGAATGAAGTTGTGAGACGTGAGAAATGAGAAGAAAGAAAAGAGCGATAATCAGAAAGAAAAGAGGGGGAAAGAAGTGAAAACCAAGCGGTGTTAGAAAGGAAAATGAAGAAGGAAATAAGGTAAGACGAGTGAAATTTGGATGATGCCATATGACCTTATGACCCTCGAAGTCATTCTAGAACCGTTAATTGTGGTTAGGGGCATTGCACGCAATGTGATATTTCTATCTGATAAATGTCCTAACGCTAACATGTTGGCTTTGTTTGCTCCCCTTTGTTACTTTCATTATTATCATAACATAGGGTGGTTAGTTTGTGGCACCTTGACAATTCATTAATACAACACTAGGTCAAAGCGCCAAACAATCATGGCTAACAAAGAAACAGACACAAGAGTTGTAGACCCACCAAGGGAAATTGTTGAATCGGAATCGGAACTACAAGAGGAGGTCCGGAGGTTGAAGCATCAGATGGCGGAAATGTATCAAGCCTGGATTAAGGGACACCCTCCACCCTCATTCCCTACTAACTACACAGAAAACCCTGCTTCCATTCCACCACTCTCCCAATCCTAGATGCCCAATACCGTTGATCTTTCCCCTTAACATGCACCGGGCTTTACGCCTTACCACAATTACCCTAGCACTTCCTCCCAAAATTTTCATGCTCCACCAGCCAAAACAACCTCATACCCTGATCCGACATCTGCTCCTATTTTTGTAGCTCTTCCACCAGCTACCCTCCACCAACCCTCTAGTGAGCCCAAATTCCAAGCTCCAGATACCCAATACTATGCCCCGGAACCCACCTTCAAAGTCCCAAATCCTTCTCCTACACTCCCCACCTTGAGCCTCGTGTTGAAACTGAGAAACCACCCAAGAACGCGGAGCAAGATGAGATATTTAGGAAGGTAAAGAGTCTGAAGCAATCATTGAGAAATATGCAAGGGTTAGGAAGCCAGGTGAGTGTGGCTTATAAGGATTTGTGTTTGTTCCCTGATGTCCAACTACCTGTCGGGTTCAAGATGCCCAAGTTTGACTTATATGACGGATATGAGGATCCTGTAGCTCATCTGAGAGGTTATTTCAGTAAAATGAGAGGCACTGGGGGAAAAGACAAATTACTGATGGCGTACTTCAGCCAGAGTTTGAGCGAGGCATTTTTAGAATGGTACACTCTCCAGGACGCCAACAGGTGGTACACATGGGACAATTTGGCTCAGGCCTTTGCTCGGAACTTTTCAGTACAACGTAGACATTATCCCGGATCGCCTGTCCCTGACCAAGGTAGAAAAGAAGCCCAGTGAAAACTTTAGAGAATATGGGTTCTGATGGAGGGAGCAAGCTGCACGGGTCAATCCTCTGATGGAAGAAGATGAGATGGTTGAATACTTTCTTCAAGCCCTGGAGCCTACTTATTTTAGCCATTTAATCTCAGCCATTGGTAAGTCTTTCAATGATGTGGTAAAGATGGGAGAAATGGTGGAAGAGGGACTGAAGTCAAGCAAGATCATGAGCTATTCTGTCTTAAAAGCCACAACACAGGCAATTCAGAACGACATAGGAAGCTTGTCGGGTTAGAAAAAACATGATGATGTTGCCATGGTTGTCTTAGGATTGCGACATGGCCCAACGGATCTACCTCACCAATATACTCAGCCTCGACCCCAACCCCAAGCCTATCCCTGAGTTACATATAATCCACCTCAGTACTATCCTCCTAACAATGTTCGGTCCTTTGTCCAACCACTGGGTCACTCCTTATGGCAAGCATCAGCACCGTATAATACTCTTTCGCCTTCACAATATTTTCGAGAACCCAACAACCCTAGGAAACATGGGCATAAATGGGAACAAAGTCAAAGAAATAGTTTCACGCTAATTGGAGAATCCTACACAAGCTTGTTTGAAAAGTTAAAACAACCTGGCCTGATTGAGCTGCTCCCCGGCTATACTCCGGACCCATATGCAAAAGGTTTTGATCCTACTGTACAGTGCATGTACCACTCTAATGTCCAAGGGCATAACATTGAAAATTGTCGTGCTTTGAAAAGGGAGATAGAAAGAATGATTCAAGAAGGGATAATTGTGGTCCAGGACAGTGACACCCAGAATATCGCGCAGAATCCTTTACCTGCACATGATGATGCACACTTTATGGGGAAGATGCGTGGTGATAGGGAATATGAGAATCCTCTGGGGAACTTGCTGACTGAAGTTAATGATATTGAAATTGGTGAAGGTCCCAGTAATCTTGATATGCAGCCTAGTGGCTAAGATGTCGAGCTTGGTAATTGGAAAGACACTCCTTTCTTGGCTAGCCAGGGAGGAGTTTTGGTGGTTTATTGTTGTCATTTCTGTTTGTCTGAGTTATTTCAGGGTTGTAATCCGGATATTGTCTTGTGGCTCAAACTCTTCTTCTTCTTCTCATTTTGTTTAGTTCGTTTAGTTGTAGTAACTCGTCTAGTGTTATTTAGGATTGTTCTAGGGTTGTAACCCATGTCTATTTTGCTTGTCTTGTTCAAACCCTTTTCACCATCTATTTAATGCAATCTCCTATTTTCTGTTAGTTCTAGTCAGTTTTTGTTTAGGTCATTTTTTCTTTTATAGTTCTTTTCATGCCGACTCTAGTGACATGACATGCACGCATAATTCTCAGCCTGATCTTGAAAGTTAGTTTAATCATGAAGCAATGTCATAGTTTTGAATATGATAAAAGGATGCATTTGAGGAAACAATTAAAGATTCACGCATTCTGAGATGACCTGAACTTTGAGTTGAGTGAAACTGAGGTAGTAAGTTTGGGAAATCAAGAGGTTGATAAGAGCATACAACAAGGAAATGTCTCTCAAGCAGTTTGAGATAAATCAGTCAGTGCTGAAATGCATTCTTCCATACCAAGATAAGGTTGAGTCAAGTCTGTTTCGAACTGGCAAGGGTCATTCATTGGGACAAAGTTATTGCCCATTGGCACTTTTTGTTTGTGTTGTTGCCATCAATAGATACTATGTGTGATTTTATTGCTTATCTTCAATTGCATGTTTGTACTTAGCACTTTTAAGTTTGGTATGACGAACACATTTTATTCTGCTACCCAAACACTTTTATCCTTTGTTACCCATTTTGAGCCCTAATTTTTGTTTCATACCCCTCTTTTGGAATCAGAAATAGAGTTAGGAACTAGAAAGGGAAAAAAAGAGAAAAAGAAGAAAAAAAAGGGGAAAGAGAAAAAGAAGAAAAAAAAGGGAAAAGAGAAAAAGAAGAAAAAAGGAGAAAAGAAAAAAAAAGGAAAAAGGAAAAAGGAAAAAAAGAGAGAGAAAACGAAAAGGAAAAGGAAAAAAACAACTTTATCGTTTGAACTACGTTTGACCTGATTCTTGACACCTCAAGATATGTAGGCAACCTTACGGTTCGGTCGCACCAAATAAAATATTTCATAATCCCACGAAGTCAAAAGTGGGGCATTTTTTCTTAGAAATCCCATCAAAGCAAAAATCCAAAAAAAAAATTCCCAGACTCCAAGAAATTGGGGCAGAAGTTTAATTTTGCCAAAAGGCCTGATTCTAAAAGTTGTAATTTTGAACCCTTTCATCTTAAATTATTTTGAGCCTTCATGCCACCCTTTCTTTCCAATCCTGTCTAAAAGCCTACATTACGGTCCAGAGAAAGACCTTCCGACCAATCTTTGAGGATGCCAAATCAAGTGTGTGGTGAAAATATGATCTTTATACATCATGGGCAATACCTTGTTCTCATCGCAAAGAGAGAAAATGATAAATGAGAGAGTCTTATAGGTGAAAACCCTCATGGGCACCGTAAGGTGACAGTGAGTTGAGAAAAAGAGCAAAATGAGAGAGGCTTGATGGTGAAAACCCTTCAGGGCACTGCAAGTCGACTAAGCATTGTTGATCAAATGGGACAATTGGAGTACCGAAGCCCAGTTTCACAGCTTAGAGGCAAAACAAGAGTTGAACATTAGACTTGCTTAACAGATTAGTCCACTCTAATCCAAAATGCATGTCATAGTCATTAGAGTTGGTATCTACATCTGACAAGTTTCTACTCGGTGATTTTCTTGTTAGATGTCATCTCTTTCTGTTGTCCCCTTAACTCTGTTCTTCTTGCTTTGTTTAAGTTCTCTAGAGTCTGTTTTGTCAGAACAAGTAAAGAAATGACTTCAAAATCTACTACCAGTTTTCCAATTGCACAAAGCGGAGTCTGGCTAGCACATCAAAGTGGCATAAGTCGGGAAAGAATAGTATGCGAACTGAGTTGGTAACAATCAAATGCTTTGGGATTCATGTGAAATGCAAAAGTTTGGTAAATGTCAATTCATGAGCAAAATGCAATAGATAGATGATATTGGGATCGAATGGAGCAGAGGTGTTTTCTGTGATAAGGGTTGAAAGAAAATGGGTAGCCGATAACAGGCAAGTCTTCCAAGTTGAAATCAAAGTTATCTTGGCAAGTGCAGAAGCAACTGCCTTCAAGGTTAAGGCCACAAACTAACCACCGTGTTTTAAACTCACAAGTTTTCTTTATTTGAAACAAGGATGAAGGCTATGTTCATAACAAAGCTTGAATTTTCCAGGTGTAATGTCCCAATTCTTCTTGCACAAAGGTTATTGAGAAGATCACACATTACCCCTAGGAGAAGCACTTCCTAGTCTGGGCCTTTCAAGTTATATTTTGTTTTAGGAGACACACTTCCTAAATTGAGATTTTACCCCTAGGAGATGCACTTCCTAGTCTGGGTATTTCAAGTTATATTTTTATTTTTAGGAAACGCACTTCCTAATGTTGGTCATTTAAATTCATTCATAGGAGATGTACGTCCTAGTTGGAGTCATTGAAGTTTTACCCATTAGGAGACGCACTTCCTAGTAGGGGTCTTTCAGATTATACTTGTTAGAAGATGCACTTCCTAGATTTGGCCATTTAAGTTCATTCTTAGGAGACGCACTTCCTAGTTTTAGTCATTGAAGTTTCACCCCTAGGAGACACACTTCCTAGTCTGGGTCTTTTAGGTTATATTTTTGTTTTAGGAGACGCACTTCCTAAATTGAGGTTTTACCTCTAGGAGACGCACTTCCAAGTTTGGGTCATTTAAGTTCACCCCTAGGAGACGCACTTCCTAGTTTGAGTCATTGAAGTTTCACCCCTAGGAGACGCACTTCCTAGTCTGGGTCTTTCAAGTTATATTTTTGTTTTAGGAGACACACTTCCTAAATTGAGATTTTACCCCTAGGAGACACACTTCCTAGTTTTTGGTCATTTAAGTTCACCCCTAGGAGACGCACTTCCTAGTTTGAGCCATCGAAGTTTCACCTCTAGGAGAAGCACTTCCTAGTCTAGGTTTTTCAGGTTATATTGTTTAGGAAACACACTTCCTAAATTGAGTTTCACCCCTAGGAGACGCACTTCCTAGTCTGGGTCTTTCATGTTTTAGGAGGCGCACTTCCTAAATTGAGTTTCACCCCTAGGAGACGCACTTCCTAGTTTTGTGTCATTTAAGTTTATTCCTAGGAGACGCACTTCCTAGTTCGAGTCATTCAAGTTTCACCCGCAGGAGACGCACTTCCTAGGCGGGGTCTTTCAGGTTATATTTTTGTTTTAGGAGACGCACTTCCTAAATTGAGATTTTACCCTTAAGAGACGCACTTCCTAGTTTTTGGTTCATTCAAGTTTCAATCCAAAGAGACGCACTTCCTAGTTTGAGTCATTCAAGTTTTATCCTAGGAGACGCACTTCCTAGTTTGGTTTGTTCAAGTTTCTTCCCTAGGACGCACTTCCTAGTTTGAGTCATTCCAGTTTTATCCCCAGGAGACGCACATCCTAGTCAAGTCTTTAGTTTTACTCTCATTATTGCATCAATAGCATAGGTGATTTACAGTTTTACTAACAACTCACAAATCTTCCTAGTGCAAACTGGGGAAGAAAACTTTGTTTGTTTTGTTGTTTTAATTGCAGGCACCCACCTGGAGAACGAGGGAATTCGTTTCGGAATTATTTCAAGTTTTGGCAATCAAGCGCCCACCTGGAGAACAAAGGAATACAATTCAAGTTTTTGGCAATTAGGCGCTCACCTTGAAAACAAAGGAATACATTTCAAATTTTGGCAATCAGGCGCCCACCTGGAGAACACGGGAAGTCATTTCAGAATTCAATTCAAATTGGAAGTAGCAGAAGCTCGCGGCAAGAATGCGAGTCAACAGTCCGAGATAATCAATAGAAGTAATCTCAATCCAGAATAAAAAAACAAAACAAAACAAAAAAAAAAAGGGAAGTGAAGTGAATCTAAAATGCAGAAGCTGAGACAAGAGACGGATTGCTCAAGACATGACTAAAGTCACAAGCATGGTGTGTCTGGTTTGATCCGAAAAGCTGAAGAAGAATGAACTAGCACCTGCAACTAGTAAGCGTCAAGGTTCAAATCTAAAGTCTGCATGAAGAACCATTCAAGACTCAAGATCAAGCTTCAGAAGACTTATAGATAGGAATCTTGCAACTCATAGTTGACAGACTTCGTTAGTCTTTTTCAGTTTTTGATTTTGATGTAATAACAAGACCGCGGACCGGCACCTCGACGGAACGACACCTCGACTGGCTCTCCACCTCAGTATACTCCATCATTGTTCCTACTTCTGAACTACACGTGACTTGATTCCTTTATAGCCAAGGATATGTAGGAAGCTCAGATACCAGGACTCGGTCACATTCTCCTTCCTCTTAGTTTTGGTCTCCCTAAATAAGGGTCGGGTCAAAAAATCTATCTAGTCGTTCTTTGTCTGAAAATACTTCGTATTTCCAGTCAAAGAGGGGCAGCTGTAGACATGTGATTTTTGACCCTCCCCAAGATTTTATACATTTTAGCTTTTAAATATTTAGTTCAGGCCTAATATCGCTATTTTAATTAGTTTTGACCCTTTTACTTTATTTTCTCAGAAAAAACGAAAATTACAAAAAATAATTTCATTAAGGTTTTGTAGTCATTTTTAATCTTGAAAAAATACTAAAAAAATAGGTTTGTTTTAAACAGTTAGTGTTATTTTAATAGTTATTTTCTTAAGTAAGATTAAGTAGTATTTTTAATAGTTTATCTTGCTTGCTATATTATTTTTACATACAAAAAGGAGGAGGGAATATAATTAATTTTTTGGACTAATTTAATCTTGCTTGTA
Organism: Nicotiana tabacum; assembly: GCF_000715075.1. NCBI lineage: Eukaryota > Viridiplantae > Streptophyta > Magnoliopsida > Solanales > Solanaceae > Nicotiana > Nicotiana tabacum. Next base: position 45,973,594 of record NC_134089.1, on the reverse strand, counting down.
GCCCAATTAAACCAATATCTTAGCACATTAACTTAAAAGCCCAAACCTAGACATCCGTTTAACATAATATACAAGAAAAATAAAAAATAAAACCTAGACCTAGGGACCTAAGAAGCCATCAACCGTTTTTTCGAATAGGGAAAGACCCTTCATCTTCCTAAGGTGAACAACCAAAAAAACCCTAGAGAGAGCCGCCGCCGCCCCCGTCTCCTCACCGCCGCCTTCTCCACGCTCAAAACTCGCCGGAAATCCTTGAACCTCCATAGCCGCTGCCTGTCACCCCACTCCCTCCTCTCAAACCCGCCGGAAATCCACACTCTCACCACCACAGCTCGCCGGAGAAGACCCCATCGCCGTACACCTGATCACGATCTCCATTCCAACACCCTTCAAGCAGCGACTCCTTCTTCTTCACGCCATCCCCTACTGCCGACGACCGCTCAAACTTGCCGGAACACACCCCATCAGAGACAAAGTTCCTCTCTCCCCTCATTCTCAAACACACAGGTACACACATATAGAGGAGAGATGATACAGTAAGGAATGGACAGAACAGTTAGGAAATGAATTAGGAAAAACGCATACAAAGCAAATTAAAAAAAATCTGCCACTGTCCGTTAATTTTGGTCATTTTTTTTAACATGGGTGTCATCCGAAGTTGATTTTGACTCAAGGTTTCTGTTGCCATCGTGGTTTCAGATCCGGTCCCTATTTTTGCTTCCCGACCAAATTTTAATCGAAGTTTGTTGTCACATTTTAATACTTACGAAGTTGATGTAGCAGAATCGGGGTTGTTTTATTAATGGCGAAGATACCATTCTTCTGAGGTTCAATTCTTCGACTCTCTGTCATTCATTTTTGTTTAATTTTAGTTGCTTGTTCAGTGATAAGATTTTGTGATTCCTTCAGTTACACATGCAAAATGCTTGTTTCGTTTAGTTGATTGCTTGTAGATTTACTCAAATCAATTATAGTGGAGATATCTGACTAAAAGTTACCCTTGTTTATAGTAAAACCGAAAATAGGTCATGGAATTGATTTTGAGCGAAGTTGGAAAATGACTGAGGCATTAGAATTTGAAAAGATGAAGTTCTCGTCAATTGAAATTAAATGAAATCTAGGCTTTGGTCATAAGTTTATGCATAGAATTTAGTTTAATATCATTTTATTTTATTCCTATTATTTTTAGCTACTAGGAGCATGCTTAGGTCGACCACACTTGGGTAGGCAAGCCTTAGGATTTTCTTAGTATCGAGGCGAGAGGTCGTTTCTTTTAGTTTATTATCCGGGGGATGCCCTGAAGGATTTGAGTATATTTTTATCCGGGGTATGCCCCGAAGTATTTATATTTGGAGGCCGAAAGTAGAACTCGTAGTACTTTTATTCTTGTTTTATAGTTATTTTTTATTTTATTAGGTGGGGACGACCTCGAGCCTCTTTTGATTGTTTATTTTCTTTTTGTGTGTTTTTACCTTAATTTGAATATCTTAAAAGCCAAATTAATCGAGTACGCAACCGTACTAGTTACGGGACTTGGGGAGTGCCTAACACCTTCTCCCCGAGTCAAATGAACCCCCTTACCCGAATCTCTGGTGCAGACTTAGTTTTGGAGTCTCAAGTGTTTTGAAATAAAAAAAATATTTTTTTTAGAAAAACGGTAACCTGACACACCGAAATCAAATGTTAGGTGGCGACTCTGAGTCATTTCCTTTGGAACACAATTTTGTCACTTTTTAATTAAAAACCTTTTTTGAGCTTTGCGAAATCTTTTTATTATTTTTAAGAGGGGTTTAGTGGAGTTGTAAAAAAAAAGGCGTGACAACTACGATACATAACAATTAGACGGGTAAAATATACATATCTGGCTCAACAAAGAAACGCCTATATCACTTCCAAGACTGAATAAAACTACTATTTCGCTTTGCAAACACACGGACCAAGTTCTAGACATCAAATGCAATACACTGAATAACGCAAAACCTTACACACACATGGCACATAACTCACTCAGGATTGGATTCATATACACTCTAGTTAAAGCAGTTAAGCAAAGTTAAAATCATACAATTTAAGGTATTTCTACAAGAGTCATAAATTGAGCCTAAGCGTCACAGCCAAAGTACTCACTATTCTCAAGCCATAACCAAGTCAAGAGATATTGCTTCAATTCAAAACACAAACACAATGGCTCCTACTCCCAAAAAAACTGACTACACCCTGTTCAAATAAAACCCTTGGAAAAGAACCACGGTACAAAAAAAAACAAGGGAGAATTATTACACTACCTACAAAGAAAATCCTTTTTTTTCTTTAGACTTAAATCCCTCAAGAAAATTGTCTAGGATATCCATCGTCGGGAAAAGTCCAATTTTTTTTTTCTTTTTTCTAAGAAATAAAAAAAATATTCAATTAAACTAACACAACTAAAATAGCATAGAAAGTCACCCAGATAATCTTCTCACCCCACACTTAAAATTATGCATTGTCCCCAATGCACATCATACTAATAAGAGGGTAAAAGAAAAGCCCTGGTAGGCCAAAGGCCGAAGCACTAGCAGCTCATGGGGTACTCAGACTTCTCCTGGGCTTGGTCCTTCGTTCGGGTACCTCACACTTAGTTCCAACCATCAGCTTCACTGTTGTATCCTTCCAATAGCTTTACTTTCCATGTTCCTAGAAAATAAAAAATCGGCACTACAAAAATAATACAATAAAAAAAATTATCAAAAAAAATAAAACAAAACAATAAAGTTGGGTTGTCTCCCAACAAACGCTTGATTTAACGTCGCGGCACGACGCGAATCACTTTTTGCCTCCACTTCGAACCTATAAATTGGACCCCAACTTTTAATTCTGCTCTATGATCATGCTCTTGGGGTGGTGGAACGAATTTGACTGGCCCAATAAAATAATGTAGTATTTTGCACTTCTTGGCCTTTGGATGAGATGTGTATTCCCGATTTTTTGGCAAGAAGCATTCTAGAATGTAGGCACCTTGTTCCTCATTCCTTGACTCCTCAAGTGGCTCGGACGACTCTATTTCCATATCATCATTCAAACACAATGTGAAAAAATGCTTGGAGTGTGGACCAATGTGCTCAACTATAAGAACATTGGAACTGTCTACATTCTCAACACTAATGACAATAGAGTCAACTAAATATGTATCCTCAATATCCTTGGTTGACTCTAGTATCTCTTCTACAACATCGACATCCTCAAAATCTAGTGCGATTGATTGTTGGTGTTCTACTTTGGCCTTCTTCTCTAGCTCATCCTCATATTTTTTTAAATCCTCTAGTATAATGGCTATTTCTGCAGCCAATTCATGCGCATATTGGCTACTATCCACAATATCAACTTGTTGTGCTTTACAAGGTTCAATTAATTTATTCGCTTGCGTCTCCAAGTTGTGAATAGTTGCCTCTTGCCTTTGTATCTGCCGTGTTCTCTTATCATATAGTTCCATGCAACACTTTAACATATCTTTGATCTCTTTTCAATCATCATCCCTGGGTTCTTTGTTCTTTTTAACTTCACAAGAAAAATAAGGACCATCAAAGTAAGGGGTTGGGGAAAGATAAGAAATATAAGCACAACCATGAAAGTGACCATCTTGACCACCACACATATCACACACATTCCACATATAAGATTGAGTTGGTGCACATAACTCGCTCTAAGGAATATTTTGATAATTTTGCCCTGGGTGGTTTCCTCCACAATATGCATGAGTATCAAAAGTAGAATTACCAACGTCAAAACTCTCATCATTCCAAGATGCCATGTTCTTTTTTAAAAAAATTAACAAGTAAAAAAAAGGCAAATACAAGAAAGCAAAAATAAAATTTCAAACTTGCAACCTAGCAATATATATACCTACAGATAAACCGTTAGTTCCCCGGCAATGACGCCAAAATTTGATCACACCCAACTATTCCTTATAAAAAGGACTAAGCGGTCGTTGCACATATAATCCGGTTTACAAGTCCGGAGTCGAATCCCACAGAGAACTAAACCCTAGCTACAGCTGTTCACTATCACCAAGAAGACAAGCTTGAACAGTTCTTAACTTATAGATATTAAGATTCTTGTGTTTAACTAATTAACTAATAAATTAACACTATAGATACTACAGGTTGGAGAAAAGATTAAGAAGGTCTAGAGTTATGATTTCCCCAATTGTCGGAATCTTTTCCGCTACGTCTTCTATAATTTCGCGTAAGTATTCTCTACCGATCATGAGTGCTCTGCATGTTGTAATTCTCTCCCGAGTAATTATGACAATTTACTAGACATACTCTCCCGAGATACGCTAGCTAGCTTTAATTACAGCTCACTTAGATCGCACTCAAGGTTTCGTTATCCCTAATCCCACCTTTAAACCCTTGGTTATTGATTCCTCACATACGTCGGGAGTGATGTTGTTCAACAACTACCTAAATATGCACTCTCTCCCGAGTAATACATACTAAATAGGCACAACTAATTGAGGTCCCTTCAATTAACCATAAGAATAATATATTTGAACAAATAGAGAAAATACCATGGCTCAATTATATAAAAACATAACAAGAATTTATCCTACAAAAGGTTCCATCAAAACCCTAGCTAACAAATTAGCTATTCATAATAGTATGTAAAACAACAATACGAAAAGTCATAACCAACAATGAAAAATAGGAAGAGGAAGGAAAAACTCGTAGAAGAATTCCCCGCCTTGCTCCTATTGTGTCTATGCCTCCTTAGGTCGAATTTGTGTCAAAAATTGGTCTCCTCTCCTCAAAATACCATTTTTCATGTATATATACCAAGTAGGGTCGGACCCAAATAATTATACCTTCTCCTACGCGAAAAAGGACAAGTTTCCAGGCCTGGACGTCCGCAGCCGTGGTCCGGGCGCGGTAATTTCCTAATGTACTGCCTCAGTCCGTGTCAGGTCCGCGGTCGCGGTTTTGACTGCGTTTTTCACCCTTTTCTGTTAGAGGTTTGGAAAAACGTAAAACATGAAAGTTGTATCCCTTTGAGTTAGCTTTCCAACCATATATTGTGGAGCCCAAATGAAATTCTGAGTGAAAAGTTATGTGCATTTTACTAGACAGTGCGTAATATGCCTATTTGATTCTTCATTTTGTTGCTCTATCATTCGTTAATCCCCGAATACGATCCTGGCTTAATTCCTTGGGCTTTTACTCAGATTTCAAAGCTCCAAATCACTTGAGTTCATTCCATAACATTTACATAGCTCGGAATTACCCTTACAAGGCATAAAACACACAAGTAATGCAAGACATTAGTGATTAAAGCTCAAACTCAATTAAAGTGCAGTAAATTTGAATGTAATAAGCGATTAAAATACGTAATTATAGCCTATCATCAGTAGTATTTGGAGTTAAGTTGAAAAATGGTATTTAAAATTTGGAATTATGGTATTTGAAATTTGAAATTATGTTTGGACATGCATTTCACTTGAAAAAATATTGCAGTTTTGTGAGTAGGGAAACAAAAATTCCTAAATATTTTGAAAAAATGATCAAACCCACTTTTTGATTATTGAAAAACTCGTTTTCAAAAAAATTCCTAAAACTTACAAAATTTCATGGACAAACATATTTTTGAAAAGAATTCGAAAAAAGGAAAAAAAATCTATGGACAAACGGGTCCTTAATGATTGAGATCTGAATAATTAAAATTCAGACATCTATTAAATACAAACAAATGAGACTTAAATAAGATTTAAATAATAATTATATCAATCTAAACACAAAGAGTCGTCATACACATAGGCGAATATAAGATTTAAACTTCATGATTTCGAGTTAAAAAATTTATCAGACTCTTATTTGATATACTGAATTCAAAATCTATTAATTATATTTATTTAGTGAATTTCTTAAGCTGTTGAGTTCGGATGAATCCATAACTCCAACACGACATTCACCCTAGGTCATATGAATCGTTGTTTATCGAAACAATTTACGTGTGTTAAGTATTTTTTGACGATACATCAAATAAAAGATCATAAGATGATTAAACCTGCTAGCTTGAAGATCAATATATAAGGTATAACCGCAAAATTGCCAATTCAATTCATTTACATGACATTTATTATAATATTTATATTATGAAATTATGAAAAGGATGATCCAAATAAATCACCACAAATAATTGAGAGTATATTAAAGAGAATATAGGCACCAAAATGGACACATAGTATTATTTCAGTGGACAACTGGCTTTACAATGGCTTTTGAGCAACAAATTGAAGAGACATCCAAATTTAGTTTGGAAAATCCACCGTGCATAAAAACCATAGAAAAGTTTAAATGCATTTTAAAAACATGAAAAACGTGGGATAATGAAAATTAAAGATAAAGTCACTGGCAATTCCCTATCTACATGCTAGTATTAAATCCTAGTCTAGTAGTAGTTACTATGATTTTCTTTCGTTTTTCTTTAACAATTAGTGGTGTTTTCGCATCAACTTTCAATATCAAGACCAAGTTATTTATACTCTGCAAGTTAACCAATACTTCATGATCCATTTAATTATAAAAACCAAAGACTGTTTAGACTTTTTTTTTTGAAAAGAGAGGGGGGGGGGGGGAGAAAGAAAAGAAAGTGTATTGGTAATTGAAAACTTGCAATTCAAACCACTGTTTTAAAAGGCGATGACATGAGGCAAGATGTTTTAGTTAACGTGGGGCTAGTCGTAAACCCCGCCCCAGGTGTTGGATTATATAACGCAGCGGAAGCAATTCAGGTATCGAATCACATGTAATCTAGACAACTAGCACATACGGGATTTCACGGATTACCTCTTGAAGCGTGAACAAAGCTCCTCTATCACACGAGTCTCCAGTTCCACGACAACTCAATGAAATCTCCACTACCAGCACAATCATGATCCTCGAACGTTCCATGCTCTTCTAATGTGTTGCGCAAATAATATCAATTTCGTGTAGGCAAAATTTTTAGGAAAATATGGCTGAATTTTCGGCCCGATCCTCTCTCACCTCTATGTGGAGAAATTATGTATTTACAACCCAAGTTTTAAGGATTAACTTTCCAAAACCTGTTGGGTTTTCTTTTCCACCAAAAAAATAATTCATTTATTTCATATTATTTAGGCACAACAGGGACCACCTAATTTAATTAACAAGGCTTCTAATTATGAAATTAATTTTTAATTTTTGAAATTAATATCCACCATAATAATTTACGAATTATTCCACTCTGTAATTGCACTCCTTATTCAATTTCGAAATTCATCCATTAAATCTTATTTAACTCCCCATGTTAAGATTCTAATACTAATCAAATTGATTATTTTCTTTAGACTTTCACTTAACTTATTTCATGTGTCGGATACAAAATTCATCGTCTAGGTTTATACATAAAACTTATAAGTTTTCATAAATATGTATCATCAATCTCTAAATGGAGACATGGATTCCATCAACTAACTATTACTTCGCCAATATACATTATTATTATCCAATTTACCAGGCATATTGACCTACGAAAGAATCTCGCCTTTTAATAAATCAAAATAATAATAATAATATACAAAGTTAATAATAATTATATCAAGATTAAGAGTATAGGTGTATTTAATGGCTAGAGAGTTTATTTTATTAAGTCAATATAAAATACTTATCTCTACTTGGTCCGTTCAATACATACAAAATGTACTAGCACAAAAAATTAGAATTCAAATCATTCCCATAATCAAGATAAATTATATTTAATTATGTGCTACAATCATTCGTGATTGTTTGTCCAATTTCATTATTAGATTGTGAATTCAAACTTTATACTTATAAGAACTGATGATTAACTACATACACTAAATCAGCTACTATATTTATAGGACACACACTAATATATGATCTATTTAAAACTTTATTAACATTTATTAAAAATTATTCCATAATAAATACTATATCCAAACCAAACCCATGGTTAATAGTATAATCCAAACACCATATATCTTTAATTGTTTTAATTTATAAATTAATAAAATAGCAAAATAATTATCAAAAAATATAAAACACATTAAAAACCTAAGAAAATTACAAGGGATTAAAAAACACATAAAAATAAAATATCTGACATCTTTTATAAATTTAAATAATGAAATAGTGTTAAAATTACAATGAGATAAAAATCAACTAAATCATCTTATCTTTCGAACGATTAACAAAATCATAATATTTTTAAAAATGTTATCAAATTACAAAGTTTACCTCTTTAAAAGTTAATAATCATTAAATTCCATCAAATTATAATTTAAAATGTTACTCCTTGTGAGTAAATATAAAATTGCTTTCACAGAGCAAAATAATAAAAGTTTAATAATTTTGAAAGACATCGAACTAATTAAGATATAGCAAGTGAAGATGTAAAATTTGACTCTTCAAATGATACTCACCCTCGTGATATTCTTGATTAGCAAATAAATAATACTATAACCCATTATTTTGAGTTACTCTCAACCTTTATATTTTTATTAATGAATAGAACTTTAATCATTCATTCATTAAAAATTTTGAGATTCAACAATACTAATCAGGTAATAGACGCATAATTTGCATTAGCAACTGTTACACGAGCCCCATGCATTGAGAATTAGGCGTATTGCGTACGCATAACGTAGCGCTTATGGCCTAAGCCTTACATAACTAAGCCCAAAAAAGCCTTTTAAAACACTGATTTAGACTAGTATTATTATCACGAATTCATGCTAATTTGTGATGAGATGATAAATACATTTCATTTCTAATTAGAAATAAAAAATGAGACATCCAGTCACACCTTAGTCGACGAGTGAAATGGTACATTGTGTATATACGCTTGTACTCGACTCTGTAATTTTTTCCCTTTTGGTATATTTTGTCGAATTGCTTACTTTTTCTTATTATTTATTTATTTATTATTTATTATTATACAAAACTACAACTCTATTCTCTTTCTCTCTCTTTTCTCGTTTTGTTGCTTCAACAGCCGCACTGTCCTTCTTCTTCGTTCTTCTTCTTCTTCTGCAAAATCACCAGCATCTTCTTCTAGGGTTTCTTGTAGGGTTTTCCAGAAGCTTCTCGAAGCTGGATTCTCCTTCCTTCTTGTTCCCCTCTCTCTCCATCGCTTTTTCACCGGTTCGATTAATCCCCAAAATACCCTCATTTTTCTTGCGAATTATCATTTATCGGATAAAAACGGTAACTTTATACTTTCTTGGTATCTGAATCGATCTGTGTTATGAGTTTTACTCCAAAATCTGTTCGATTAGGGCAAGGTTAGGGCAAAATTGCACGATTTAAAGGTTTTTGATTGTTGATAGTGTGATTTTGAATGGCATTGGGGGATTTAATGGCGTCGAGGTTATCGCAATCATCAGCAGCTTTGGATGAATTTGGCAATCATCACGAGGATGAAGCAGAAAGGAGTAGTAACAATGTAAGGGATTTGGATACTACTGCTACTGCTAGTAGTAGTAGCAGCTATGTTGTTGGTGGTGGGGGTGGAGTTGTGGGTGGTGATAATAATGCGATGACGACGACAACGAGTATGGCTTATTTACCGCAGACTATTGTGTTGTGTGAGCTTAGGCATGATGGTTTTGAGGATTGTGTTCCTTCTGGTCCTTCTGATACCGGTTTGGTCTCTAAATGGCGGCCTAGGGACCGTGTAAGTTGTGCCTCTTTTCATTTGTTTATCTCAATGTAGCATGAATTGAGTGGAGCATTTATATTGTTGAATTAATGCGTAGTTGATTGATTGTTTGGTTAATGTAACAAGGAGTGTACATTAGTGTTGCAGTAAAGCATCATACTTGTTTGTTGTTCCTTGATTTGTTAGCTGGTTTTCTTCTGAAAGTTGAATGCTACTATGCAATTGTAAGTTGATAAGACGTGCTTGCTTTGTTTCTCTAGAGTGAACCTTATGCTACAGCATTGCCTTAAAATTCAAATAAATTGGAAAAGCGCCGATGTCTTATTAAATTGGGTGCCCTGAGATTTAATCTAATAATAAAAGAAGTTTGTCTAACAGCCAGTTGGAAGATGGAGGTTCGAATGAGAGATTCCAGCTTTTGCAGTTAGTGATTTCTACTCTGTGATCTGCAAGGAATTGTCGGATATTAGATTTAATTTAATGTTTCGTGGTTGACGGTGAAGATTAGTACTGTGTGGGAGCATGAGTGATCATCTGTCATCATTGCAGGAGTATCTACCTTTGTGTATCCAAGTAAAACTGAAGCTTGTTTTCATCTTGGATGTTAAGTTGGGGAGCTAGACATGAGTTTCCATAAAACTAGTTGCTGATTGTGCTCTTTTTTGATGCCTTTGGCATGAACTAATGTGGAAAATTACTTTTTTCTTACCTCAATTTAGAGCACTTGGAACATGTGGATAGTGTCTCCCAGAATTGCAGGAACATCAGAATCAAGGTTGTTCTGACTAAGACATTAAACATATAATTCCTTAAAGATTAGGAGGATTGTTATGAGACTAAATGCTTATGTTGGTCTGTTAAAAAATGTCCTCGCTTTCTGTTGAAATGTCATGTTTTGACTTCTAACATAGTAGGATAACAAGGAGTCAATGGGGCTAGAATACTTAGTGGGGAAACTTATTGGGTCATTGTGTGTTTTTTATTTTAAGTGAGTCTCACATTGGTTGAGGAATGAGTGGTGGTCTTCTTATCTGGGCTTGGTAATCCTCCCCTCATGAGCTAGCTTTTGAGGTTTAGTTAGGGTCAATGTCCATTTCCTTCACATGGTATGAGAGCTAGACACATCGCTCCCTGTTGTTGTGTTTCTCAATGTTAGGCCCCTATCTTATGTTATCCAAGCTTCATTTGTCCAATCCTAGGCGTGTGGAAAGGTGTTATGTCCCAGAAGGGAATGAGTTGTGGTCTCCTTATATAGGGAAATCTTCCCCTCACGGGCTAGCTTTTGCACAATATTCACAATTTTTAAGCTTTAGAACATTAGACTTCAAGAGGCTTATTAATTGCTGATCACCATTCTACCAGCCTCCTTCCCAAGAGTGATTCCCCTTGTGGGTAATCATTTGGACTCTATGTGTCAATGAAGACACTTGTTGATTTAATGGGAGGGATTCAGTAGGAAGTTCTTCTGGAAAGTCTGAAAGTAGAGCGTTTGTTTAGAGTACAGTATGTGGTAAAAGACTACTTTCTTGCTATATAAATAGTCTTTTGAGGGATTAATAAAGAAATGCTATCATTCAATTTGGGACAAAATGGATCGTTGTTTTTCCAGGAAATAGCCCGAAAGAAAACAACACAAGGAAAAACGCAATGGGCTTAATATATTTTAATATCAAAAGCAAATATTAGATGTAAGCACCAAGGCTGTCGCTTAGCGGGAAGTGAGTGAAAATCATGGAAAAACACGATTCAAACCCATGCAGAGACAAAAAAACTAAGTGATTTCTTTCTATATGTCTAAGCCTTAATATCTGTTGATGGTAGGTAGCAGGTACCTAGTAATATCGTCAAAGTGTCTGCAAGCTTGCTGGGACAATAACATTATCTTGTGTTATTAAAAGCTAATCGCTTTGTCGCGTAAAAGCAATGAAGCAACATCTCGTGAGGGGTTATCGCGTCATAGGTGAAGCTATCGCTTCAGAGATATGTGCGCTTCAATCAAGGATCGGCAAATTGATCCATCAAACGAAAAGGGGTCGGTTCTTTGAATATCAACTTTGCAATTGTGCCCTTTACTTTAATGGAGTGTACACTTCACTTCTTGCTTTCGCTTCAAGCTCCTAGAACCTTGTCGCTTCTTTTGCGCTTTTTGCTTTTAAAAACATTAACATCATAAAAAAAGCAAGTGTTAAATAGCTATATTGAGTGACACGGATAGCAAGGATTCACATAGCCGAAACAAACTAACTCGGGATTGAGGCGTAATAGTAGCAATAGTTGTTTTGAGAAGAGCAACAACTACTAGTATGACGCCTCAATAGTAGTATTAGTAGTAGTTGTATCATAAGCAAAAATTAAACAACAGTTGCTGTCGAAGTCCTCATACAATTGACTTTGTGAGGTCCTTTTTTAGTGTTAATCTAGATTTTTAAAATGAAATGAGCTATAGTTTGAAGAAGTAATTATTCAGTTATGCCCCTCCCATAACCAAATTAAAATGACTTTGTGAGGTCCTTTTTTAGTGTTAATCTAGATATTTAAGATGCAATGAACTATAGTTTGAAGATGTAATTATTCCTTTATGCTCCTTCAATAACTAAAATAACATGCATTATCAAAAGAAAATAACTACAATGAAATGCATAATAGCATAGAGATAATACAAGCATTAGGATGAAATCTGTAAATTTTGGGTATACTTGAGTTTACAATAAAAAGTGCCATAGCCTACATTCTGAACTAATATTGCCTTTTCTTAAACAACTAAAACATTTCATTAATTGTTAGGATAAAGAAAAGGGAGTGTGGTAAATAAATACCATGTTGGCATAGAAAATATGTGCATATGAGTATAGGACTGCACTACAGTCATCCACAATATTCTTTAATTTGTGAAAGGTATTACCTCCCCTCAAATCTGAATTGAGATTAGCTAGACGAGAAGCGGAGGCTATTACGGACCAAATTTCATTCCAGGCACTATGATGAAGTGTGTTCCCTTCAATAATCTTTTCTGAATGGTGTACCATGGTTCTCTCGCGTTATTGGTATCCAGATGAGATTGTTTTCTTCTTTGCAGAAAGAGACAGCTTAGTGCTGGCTGATTGAAACAACAGTTTTGCAAAAAAGTCCAAAAAAGAGTTTGGATTCATCAAATGTTTGATAATTTTTTTTCTAGTTGCTGCTTGTTACTTAATATTTAAAGTATTCCTTGACAGATGTAATGCTTGATGAACTGTATTTTACAATCTCACTAATATAACTTGCATTTGGAACTTACCCTCCACGCAGTAAACACACCCAATGTTTTACCTTGTTGTCCATCTTAGCATGCAAAATTTTCTGCAGATGAAGACGGGATGTGTTGCCCTTGTTTTGTGTTTAAACATCAGCGTTGATCCACCTGATGTAATAAAGATATCTCCTTGTGCTCGAATGGAGTGTTGGGTTGGTATGTTTCTCCTCCTCCTCCTCCTTCTTCTTCTTCTTCTGCTTGTAATATAACCAGCTACTGTTCTTTTTGCTAATATTTTGTTTTAATGAATATACTTTATTTCATTCTATTTACATTTTGTAATTTTCAGCAATACCTTTTATATCCTGAAGGATGATTGTCCATGATGATTGACCATAATATTCCCTTTTCCCCTAAGAAAAATAATCTCAGTGGTAAATTTGTTTTAAAGTGAGACCCTGCTCTTCTAAAGGATTATAGCTTTTCAATCTTCTTACTTGCATTGTGATAGAGATATTTGCTGAAAGGACTTAGGACTATAGATACAACTTCTCAAGAATTAGCTATTGGTAAAGTGTACAAAGGCGACTTGAATTTGATATGTTCCAGGAGGATTTGTTAGGAAAGCAACCTGGACTTTCAGGATAGACTTCTCATGAGGCCAAGGAAGTTTCATTCCTCAAAGTTTCCTTTTGTTCCTTGATAACAAACCGTATTAAACTTCATGGTACTATGGTAGGATCTCCACTCTCGTATAAACTTTAAATTCATAAGGGCAATATTTAACTCATGTAGAACCTCAGTTAAAGCACTCCATCCAAACCAAAAAAAAAGAGAACCTCAGTTAAACTTCTTTAAAATCTGGGTAATTCTATTAATACCCGGGGGGGGGAGTCTGCATAAAGGATGTGACATGCCATCAAGAATGTCTGCTTTTCCGGTAGAGATTGGTTGCATTCTGCGACCTTTCTGTCAGCAATAGTAGAATATGTCATGGATGCAACCAATTTATAGATCCTTCTGAAACCTCATCTTTCTTTGAAATTTATCCATGCTTTAGAACTGTGTCGTGACATTTGGCTTTGAAAGATAAGCAGAAACCTCCAGTGTTGGTGGGAGGTAGTAGGTACCGTGGAATAAGTTGAGGTGCATGTAAGCTGACCCGGACACCACTGTTATAAATAAAAAATACACCATAATTTCAGATGAAGATGTCGTATCAGTGATTCAGAGAAGTACCATTTTGATAAGTAAGATCCATAGGAACAGTCCCTCAAGCAGCTCCGCTACATTGGGAAATTTCAAAACTACCTAATCTAGGCTTCTCCTAGCAAGGTTTTTCTTCCCCTGGCTGACATTTTAGTCTGTCTTAAAATGTGCTTTGTCCCTATGGCATATTTCGATCGAGTAGATTTCGGGCATTGTTAGCATTCAGAGTCTAACAGAGATGAAGACCTCGAGCTGAGTCGCTGGTCGATTTCGCACAGAGAAAAAGGTAAGGAAGAAAGAGAACAAAGTACCTGGATTTTCGTTCCTAGTCTTGTAACTTTCTGCCTTTTCCTTCATTTTCCTACATCTTCTGCTTCAGTTTGTCTTCCTCGTCTTCTCAATGTGTCTCCGTCCTTTTGTCTTCTTCGCTTTGTTCAAAGCATTTGCCGGACTTTAACTGGATCCAGTAAGAATCTCTTATTGCTATCAGCTTCATGTCTCATGGAGTCATGGTAGGGGTAAATGATGGATCTGTTTTTGGTAAGTAAGTGAAGCAGCCACTAATACTTGCATTAGGCTAGGTTGATTACATCACACCCCTAGGTGTGCGGCCCTTCCCCAGACCCTGCGTGAATGCGGGATGCTTTGTGCACCGGGCTGCCCTTTTTTTTCCAGAACTTCAAATTAAATAAAAACAATTGATGACGGTTCTTCTTGGCGGAGTCTGTTTTACTTGAAGGAATGTGGATGTTTTTATCTCAGCAAAATTTCATTGTGCAGGTATCATATTCTCTGAGGGGTTATAAGATATAATTTGATAACTAGGCTGTCCTTTTTTTTTTTTTTGCTTTCCAGCTTAATTTTCTAAGATTAGTGCTTGAAATTCTTTAATAGGCTAGTAATTAATGGTATTTATTACTGCTTGTTTTACAGATCCATTTTCGATGGCACCTCAAAAAGCACTTGAAACAATTGGGAGAACTTTGAACCAACAATACGAGAGGTGGCAACCTCGGGTAAGAAAATGTTTTTGCTACTAATTTGATGGTGAATGAGTAGTTATAATGACAAAACATTTATGTAACCATATGCAGGCTAAGTATAAGATTTCCTTGGATCCTACTGTTGATGAAGTCAAGAAACTTTGCACAACTTGTCGAAAGTATGCCAAGTCAGAACGAGTTCTTTTCCATTATAATGGACATGGTGTACCTAAACCTACAGCCAATGGTGAAATTTGGCTATTTAATAAGGTTTACTTTCTTACCCAGATTGCTTTCTCAGGGCTGTGGGTGATATTTGTCTTTTCTTATTTGGGTGTTTGTTTTAGAGTTATACGCAGTATATCCCTTTGCCAATCAGCGACTTGGATTCCTGGTTGAAGACACCATCGATCTATGTGTTTGACTGCTCTGCTGCTGGGATGATTGTTAATGCCTTCATAGAGGTTTACTCTTAATTGCTAGTTTACGTCATGTATTTTGTGTCTTCATAGAAAAAGAAAAATTGTACTTCGTGACGTGGTACTGATCTATCCATTCCTACTGGCCCTCTAATTAGTTTCAATGCAATTTGTTTGATCAGCTTCAGGACTGGACTGCTTCTGGTTCTTCTGGAACTTCTGCAAGGGATTGTATTCTGCTTGCTGCTTGTGAAGCACATGAGACGCTTCCTCAGAGTGCTGAGTTTCCAGCCGATGTATTTACTTCCTGCCTCACCACACCCATCAAAATGGCATTGAGATGGTGACATGCTCTCAACAATTGTTTATGCTTTCTTCTTTTTCCTCTTTCTGCCCCTCTTTCTTCACTTGTCCAATTCTTCAGTGGATCAAGCACAGTTGTAATTCTTGGGTGATGGAAAATTAGTATAGTTTCACTTTTCATTTTCACTTTGTGATGTTACATAGTTCCTCTCTTTCCCTCTCCCTCTCCCTTTCACTTTTTTTCTCCTCTTTTGGAAAAAAAATTATAGGTTCGCCTACATGTTCACAGTTAATGATAGCCTCTGTAGCAACAAAAAAAGAAAAAAATAACAAGAAAATAACGGTTATCTCTCGGGCCAATCTGTTTAATAGGAAATAGATAATGACATCTTAGTGAATTTTCATAATGTTAGTGTTCTAAGTAAATGCTTAACTATCTTTTACTTGCTCGTATGTGTTGTTACGTCCTTAAACCTAATGTGCTACTTCTCTCTTTTTACATTGATGCATTTGCTTCTGCTAAATAAGTGGCATTTGTTAAAGTGTGATAGCTACATTTTTTTTCTTGCAAAAATTACTAGCCATTTAAATCTCACTATCTTGTGTGTTTGGCTTCTAGGTTTTGCACCCGTTCATTGCTCCGAGAGTCGCTTGATTACTCTCTGATTGATAGAATTCCTGGCCGGCAAACTGATCGGAAGACACTTCTAGGCGAACTGAATTGGATTTTTACTGCAGTTACTGACACAATTGCCTGGAATGTTCTGCCACATGGTAATGGAATAGATTATTTAGATTGATGCAGATATCATGATTTAAGCGTGTTAATTTCTTTCTGAAGTATGAGTTCCAAACATGCAGAGCTGTTTCAGAGATTGTTTAGGCAAGATCTATTAGTTGCTAGTTTGTTCAGAAACTTTTTGCTTGCTGAAAGAATCATGCGCTCGGCAAATTGTTCACCGGTTTCATACCCAATGCTACCACCTACTCATCAGCACCATATGTGGTAACTACATTAAATAGTTACTCATTACTAAAATTCATATTTACCCTTCTCTCACTTGTGGTCTACATGTATGATAGGGATGCATGGGACATGGCAGCAGAAATCTGTCTTTCACAGCTTCCAATTTTAGTTGAGGATCCCAATGCAGAATTTCAGGTGGGCATATTGCTTTACCATCTGTTGATATGTATGCTCATAGTTCCAACTTCCACAAGAATATTATATATAGGACTTACATATTGCCTGTGTTTGTATGTCTTCAGCCAAGTCCATTTTTCACGGAGCAGTTGACAGCTTTTGAAGTATGGCTTGACCATGGATCAAAGGATAAAAAGCCTCCAGAGCAGTTGCCCATAGTGCTACAGGTAGGAAATTTCTCATGGTCCAAATCAAATGAGGAGCTCTCCTTGGTTCTTCTTGCCATCTTGTGGTGACTTTAAGTAAATTTTCTGGGATGTAGGTTCCATCCGCCCCGCATCTCCTGTCAACTCCTATGTCTTTAATAATTTGATGAAAAGGTGGGATAAAAATATTAGATACTCCATGCTGTTGTCAAATTCATAAACCATTTGGATCAATAGCTTTTGTTCCATATTTATCAACAAATTCAAAAAATTGTTTTTCTTTTTTATTGACTTGATAAAAGCGCTGGCTGCTGTCTCTTCTGTCTTTGATAGAAAATATCAAAGAATGCTTTGGCATGTTGCTGTGGAATGCTTGAAGCATCTCCCTGTGTTAGGTTGAGATGTGGGAATGATTTAACTTTTTCCTGGTGGCATTGACTCATTTCTAAGGCCGCCTAATGCTGGTTTAATATTCTTGGCACAACATGTGTTTTCCAGTTCTTTCGTAGGCTTCTTTTTATGTGAATATTGAACTTTCTTCCCATGTCTCCTGAAAAGAGGAAGTGATCTATCCATGTCCAGTAGATTAGTGCACTTTTTTTTTTTTAAATGATTGTGGTCAATCTTACTTTGTATCTACTTAGAAATCAATCCGATGCGAGTTACTAAAGTTTTGGGTTAGCAGCAATGCTTTTTGTAGTGTCATTGTTGAGGTTAAAGAAATGCATCATGTCTGTCGGAGCAGATATTGCTGTTGGTATTATTTGCTGGTTGAGCAGAGTTTTTGCATTTGAATTATGAAATAGGTGTTGATTTACTTAATGTTTGTCCTTGTGACACTAAGTGGGCGTTTGGACATAAGAATTGTAAAATTCCAAGAAATGGTGAAAGTTTTCAAGTGAAAATGGTATTTGAAATTTAGAGTTGTGTTTGGACATGAATATAATTTTGGGCTGTTTTTGAAGTTTTGTGAGTGATTTGAGTGAATTTTGAAAAACAGCTTTTTGGAGTTCTTCAAATTTTTGAAAATTTCTAAAATGCATCTTCAAGTGAAAATTGAAAATTTTATGAACAAACACTGATTTCGGAAAAAAGTAATTTTTTTTTTGGAAAAAAGAGAAAATTTTCTTATGTCCAAACGGGCTCTAAAGATATGTACAGAGACATGATAACTATAGTTCCTCAAATATGAGCTGCTAGTGGTCTTTGCTATTTTGGCTGGTCATATTAGGCTTTCTTTACATTCAGTGGTTTCGCTAGCTTTGTGCATTTTCCCCCTTGCATGCCTCTGTAACCAATCTTCTTTGTTATTAGGTGTTACTTAGTCAATGCCACAGGTTCCGTGCACTTGTACTTCTTGGAAGATTTCTCGATATGGGACCTTGGGCTGTAGATCTGGTAAGGTGGCTGCACGTTTCCTCTTTCTGTAATTGGTTGTGGCATCTACTTTGTGACTAATATTTAAGTCAACAATTTGCTTCCTTCCAGGCCTTGTCTGTAGGAATATTTCCTTATGTTCTTAAGCTTTTGCAAACCACCACTCCTGAACTTAGACAAATTCTCGTCTTCATCTGGACGAAGATCCTTGCACTAGATAAGGTACATGATTTGGTTGTAATTCATCACTTGTGCTGTCTAATATTTCATTTCCTATGTTTATTTTTTCTTATACGAAGTTCTCCTTTTCTCTCTTTTTTGTTGTTATTATTATCTAAGAAGCACACACACCAAAATTTGGCTTTACAATCAAACACCTGCTGACAGTGGACTCCATCCATGTCTTATTGTTTTTCTATTTTTTTTTTAATTTTATGTTGTGACACTTTGCCATGTTTTTGGAGATCAATAGGACACGAGTTTGTAACTTTTTGTGTTATTTAAACTGTTAAAGTGCTTTTCTTTGGTGTACAAAGCAGACTTTTGAAAGAACGGAGTGATACTTTCTGTGATGAAAATAGACCTAAAATCTCCAGCCTCTTTCATTGAACTAAGCTCTAATTGGAGAGCAAGAGGTGGAGATCTTGCCGCTGATTTCCGATAGTTTTGTGTGTTACTTCCCCCCCCCCCCCCAATATTTTAATTCATTTTTTTGGGATCAACTGGTCTATTGTTAAGAATAGAAAAAAAATAAGTAAAGGCTGATCAATATTTTTTACAAACAATTCTTTGATCGATAACACATATAATCAATTCTTCCAAAATTTAAGCCAAATTCTAATCCAAAAGCAGGTCTATCAATAATTTCTTTTTCTTTTGTTATCTTCTTATTTTATGGGATTTCAGAAGACCCGGAATATATATATATATATATATATATATATATATATATATATATATCGAATATAGCTTATATATTAATAATGATTAAAAAATAACAAAAAAACCGAATATAAAGAAATTTAGGACACATGCAGTAGATGATCAATCCAAAACATCAATGTCAAATAGAGAAAATATTTGATTATCTAAATATCTAACAATGAAACTCTTTCTGCTCCAATTTATCTGGTAGTAATTTTTAGTTCGTTTGGTAGCTCTAAAATTAGAAATAATTTAATGGTAACTCAAAATTTCATTTTATCACACAAATATTACATAAAATCTTATTACTACGGGATTCAATATTTTTTATTTTTAAATTCGTATCTTCAAACTTGTCACATAAATTGAAACAATGAAATAGTAGTAATTTTATTTCGAGGATAACTGTAAGGTGTAGTAGTATCTGCTGCTGTGAACATAACGGATCAAAATGTTGCTAGATCTAACAAGCTCATATAAACACGCTATTTGTTGATTTTACTCAAATTTAGCTACTCTAATTTTGGAGTCTGTTACAGCTGTGGAGTATTGTTTTCTGTTTTTGTAAGTTATGATGTCATAAGCTCTTCAGCAAGTAAAAGTGGTTTCTTTTGTCATGCCACCTTACTAAATTTTCTCTCTTTGTCTTAGGTTGTTACCTGTATTTATCCTGTATTAGTTATTTGTTCTGATCTTCTAATTCTGCACTAATTAGATTATTGTTTTCCTTTGAGTCAACAGTCTTGCCAGGTTGACCTTGTAAAGGATGGAGGACATGCGTATTTCATTAGATTTCTTGACAGTGTGGAGGCTTATCCAGAGCAAAGGGCAATGGCTGCATTTGTTTTGGCAGTCATTGTGGATGGTCACAGACGGGGTCAGGAGGCCTGTACTGAAGCGGGTCTTATACATGTCTGCTTGAAGCATCTTCAGGGATCGACCCCTAATGATGCACAAACTGAACCACTTTTTCTTCAATGGCTGTGCCTTTGTCTGGGAAAACTTTGGGAGGATTTCACAGAGGCACAAGTGCTAGGTTTGCAGGCAGATGCACCAGCAATATTTGCTCCTCTGCTGTCTGAGCCCCAACCTGAGGTTTGTTGTTTAATTTTCTGTTGAGTGGATGCAAGTTGGTCCTCAATTAAATATTTGGATTTTGACTAGTAGTTTAAAATTTATTATTTCAGGTCCGTGCTGCAGCTATTTTCGCTCTAGGAACTTTACTCGATGTTGGATTTGTCTCAGCTGGGGATGGTGTTGGAGGGGATGAAGACTGTGATGATGAGGAGAAGGTTAGGACTGAAGTCAGTATAATAAAGAGCCTTCTAAGTGTTGCTTCTGACGGAAGCCCTTTGGTTCGAGCAGAGGTTGCTGTAGGTATGCTGTTGCTGACTGTTCTACCTGAAGAGTGAAGACTGTTCATTTTGATACACTTACCGTGTTTCCACCTTCATTTCCCAATATTTGGTCTTTATTTGCTAGAAAGAAAAATATTTTTAGTTGCAGTATTATTTGGAAACATTTGCCTTTAGAGACCTGCCTTTACAGTTCTGTATGATGAGGTGCCTTATGCATGGTATCAGTCCCTATTATGAATTTTGTTTATCTTTCACTTTGATGGTGGAACCTGATGCCAAAAATATCATTCTTTATCATCATGTCACTTCTTTGTTCAAATATCTTTAATTTGCTTTAAAATAGGAGAAAGGAAAAGAAAAAAAATGATATCCATTTCTGAAACTTTTCTCTGGTTGTTCAGTTGTATTCTTAGCAGTGCAAGTAGTTCAGCCTGAAAGTTGCTTCATCATGCTTGATGAGTTCTGATTCTTTGATGCAAAATGCGAGTATCAGCTGCCTTACAATCATGTCTAGTTCTCTGATTTTCCCTCATTAGTCCTTTCTTGCTTTTGTGTGTACACCCTATAATATTGTACCTTTTTAGTGTAATCACTGCTATTTACAGAAATTCTAACACTGGTAGGAGTTGGGTTCATGTTCTTTTCATCTTTGCAGCTTTGGCACGTTTTGCCTTTGGGCATAACAAGCACCTGAAGTCAGTCGCCGCTGCATATTGGAAGCCTCAGTCCAATTCCTTGCTAACTTCCTTGCCTTCTTTCGCGGTCAAGAGTTCAGGTAGTGGGTATACAACCCCAACTCACTGTATTCCACATGGAAGTAGAGTTCCGTCTCCTATTCCTCCTTTACTGAGGGTGGGGGGTGACAGTCAGTCCATATCTCGCGATGGGAGAGTCTCGACTAGCAGCCCCCTTGCAACACCCGGCATCATACATGGATCCCCTTTATCTGATGATTCCTCTCAACATTCTGATTCCGGAATCTTGAATGATGCTGTTACCAATGGTGTTGTAAATCATACAAGACCAAGGCCTCTAGACAATGCACTCTATTCTCAGTGTGTACTGGCTATGTGTGCCTTGGCAAAGGATCCGTCACCACGTATTGCAGGTCTTGGCCGGAGAGTCCTTTCCATTATTGGGATTGAACAGGTTGTTGCCAAATCAGTTAAGTCAACCGGTGAATCCACAATAGCTCCAAACACCGGTTATGCTGGATTGGCTCGATCTTCATCTTGGTTTGACATGAATGGAGGTAATTTTAGGGTTTTCATGGAAATTATTGTCCAATTTTTATTATTTTTTATTGAAGTGACTCTGGCCTCATTTAATACCCTTTTTCTAATATGCTGTTATTGCAGGGCATTTACCTCTGACTTTTAGAACTCCTCCTGTTAGTCCCCCGCGGCCCAGTTACTTAACAGGAATGCGAAGAGTTTGTTCTTTGGAGTTCAGGCCCAACCTTATGCACTCTCAAGACTCAGGATTAGCTGACCCATTGTTGGGTTCTGCTGGAGCTTCAGAACGCAGTTTTCTTCCCCAATCAACCATCTACAACTGGAGTTGTGGCCACTTCTCAAAGCCACTTCTTACTGCAGCTGATGATAGTGAAGAGATGATTGCTAGAAGGGAAGATAAGGAAAAGTTGGCCATTGACCTCATTGCAAAATGCCAACATTCTTGTGAGTGTACTTCAGTTCGCGTGTCTTTCCCTTTTGTTTCCATTCCTTCTTTCGCTTGAGTTTGTCATAATTGTTATCATATAATCCTTATCCAATTTTTTTAATATAAAATGAAGTCTAAATTTTAATATGAGCAATGCTTTTTCTGTCTCAGCAGTAAGCAAACTACACAATCAAATCGCTAGTTGGGATACTAAGTTCCAGACCGGCACCAAAACTGCTTTGCTGCAGCCCTTCTCACCTATCGTTATTGCAGCAGATGAGAGTGAAAGAATCAGGTAGAAGAATCTTATCGAATTACTTTTTCAATATGAAACCAAAAAAAAATTAAAAAAAATCAAAAGGTCAAAAGCCATTATTCCTGTAATATCTTGTTCACTATGTTCTTGAAAATACTGGAAGGTATAGGTTGGTTCAGGTGCTATCTTAGTTGGAGCTGCACAATCTGCAATTTCAACCTAGTCTGTCAGTAAACAGTCAATATCAAGTGGAACTCCTGAATGCAAGTAAATTTGTAAAAGAACACAAGACCTACTGGAAGCCCCCCCCCCCCCCCCAAAAAAAAAAGAAAAAAAGAGCGTGGTTAACATTTCTTGGAAAAAGAGCGCGTTCGCATTGAAATGTTTCCAATTTCTCTTTAAAGTTGGTTTTGAGTTAGGTTTCTTGTTCGGTTTTAGCAAATTAATAGATCAAAGGGTAGTTAATGACGTTTCAATTTGTTCCATCAGAGGCATCATTGCTTCGCTGTACCTGTATCAATTCACGGGCTTTTTAATGTTTCTGACCATTAAGTTTGAGATATTAAGTTGCTTTGATGCGGTAAAAGAGCATCGATTAACTAAAATTTTATCTTCCCAAATATGTATTTGTATGTGATGCATAGAATATCATGCCCCTTATGTCTTTGTGAACAGGATATGGAATTACGAGGAGGCTACCCTTCTTAACAGCTTTGACAACCATGGTTACCCTGATAAAGGAATTTCAAAGCTTTGCCTTGTGAATGAGCTAGATGAGAGTCTGCTCCTTGTTGCTTCAAGTAAAGATTTGCTGCCACAGATGTTTAATTTATATTTATCATTGATGCCTAAAATCTTAACAAACTTTCATTCATAAAAGGTGATGGGAACATACGGATTTGGAAAGACTATACTGTAAGAGGGCGACAAAGACTAGTTTCTGCATTCTCTTCCATTCAAGGTCACCGACCTGGTGTGCGTAGTGTGAATGCTGTTGTGGATTGGCAGCAGCAGTCTGGATATCTGGTAATACTGTGTAATATTAGCCATTTCAGATATTAATATATGAATGGACAAGTACCTTCAGTTCCATTTGGTTAGATGTGATCTTTTGATAGGTAAATAGTTTATTAGGAGAAAAAAACATCCAAGGGGGATCCATTGTGCAATCATGCATAGAAGACCCGAGCAAGAAACTCAAAGAAACATCCCCTTCAAAGTCTGAACAAGATATATTCTTAAAAAGGCCTATGGATTGTAATTGTAATTTTTCCATTTGTTTGGACGCAGCATACTCTTTTGTGTTACAATTGCTCTGTTTCCCATTTACTTGGATGTAACATATCATAGTTCATCGAGTTACTGCACTATCCTTGTCTCTCACATTTGTGCTATTATGTACTAATACATCCTTTTCAATTTGTTACCAGTTTTCATCTGGTGAAGTTTCGTCAATCATGGCTTGGGATCTTGATAAAGAACAGCTTGTTAATACAATTCCAACATCCTCAGATTGCAGCATCTCAGCATTGGTGAGTTTTCGGCATTTCTCCTAAGATTTTATGGAACTAATATATATGATCAATTACCTTTAGGATTCTAATGCTCTATGTGCACACTAATTTTTAAATAATAGATAAAACATTAGGATAGATTGCCCAGCATAGTGATGCTGCATGAGATACCAAAAAACGCATGTTTCTTCAATTCCTATTTAGACATTTTTGGTGGCGCAAATGTCTCTGGCAAGTTGTATGTGCCACTTGATATGTGACGCCTGTACTGGATAAAGATTTGCGTGGCATTTGTTTGTGGGAAATTTTCTGAAATCTTGCTGAACGTTTCCCAAACGTGTTTGGTAAAGTGTTTTAAGAAGTATACCCAAAACTTTTTTAAAAAAGCTGTTATCTGAAGAAGTATTTTGAGGGTGTTTCCACACAAAGGTTCTTTTCTCACTCACAAAGCACTCCAGACTTCAAAAAATTATAGACTATCCAACGTGTTTTCTTTATGCACAAACTTTTTTCCAGTATATATTTTTTTGCAGAAACTTTTTCCGGAAGATATAGAAATCTTTTTGTGCCCATGGACAATACTTTGAAGCAGGATGTTATGATAACTCTTTAAATCATTAACTATTATAGATAATATAAACAGTATACCTATGTAGGAAGGTCTGTTGTATTGGAAGCTGGTTTGTGGAAAAGAGTGGTCTAATCCATTGCAATACATTGGACCAGGGAATGGCATTGATTTATTCTTCTAAGTTCATGCTAAATTTAGTTTGATGTTATCAGCTAAGTTTGATAGAGATGAGCATCAAGTGCTGATACTGCCTCTAAAAGGCATAGCATGAATACACGATGATTCAGTTTTGGCCAGAGGTGTATGCCTCTTGAACTCTGTGAACTGTGAACTGTCTTATAATATGGTAAGATAAATAAACCTATAAGGCTAGAAATGAAGAACTCATCCAGCTTTATTTGTAATGCTTAGGCTTGAATGAAAGGGAGGTTAGGATGCTCCTGTTTTAGGTAAATAGACATGGCTAGTCTCCTGAAAGGAGGTGGCCGTGGCACTATATACACACACAACTTTTTCTTCTATTCTAGTCTTTTCACATTACTTTTTCTTCTATTCTAGCCTTTTCCTCCCCCCCCCCCTTTCAGTTATCCACGGGTTCTATTCCGCAGCGCTTGTGAGTGTTTTGCACTTTTGGACGGGAGACAGCATATGGTTTCTTAGAATTTGAATAGTGTATAGATTCTAATCTGATGGATGCTTATTGTATCTCTCTGATGTTGTGCAGTCTGCTTCTCAAGTTCACACGGGACACTTTGCTGCTGGCTTTATGGATGGATGTGTCAAACTATTTGATATTCGAATGCCTGAACTGTAAGTATGAAGCTTACTAAATGGTGTGATTTTCTTTTCTGCTTTCTTGCTATGCAGGTTCTATAGGATAATTGATGCGATGTCATGGAGATTGCATTATCCAACTTTTAGTTTTGTTTTGTCTCATTTGGAGAGAGTGTGGGTGGTGTAGGAGAACCATGTCTTTTGGAGTGTGATTTTAGGGTTTTTTAGAAGATATCCATCTTCTCGTTGATTTTACAGTTGTTGAGTCCAAATTCAGTACGCCAAGATGGGTAACCATTCTAGTAATTCATCTTGTATGTTAGCAGGCGGATTTACATGCATGTGTTATTTTTGCGTGAAACACTAGTCTCAGTTTCCATTTAATGCTAAAATTATATTTGTTTAGGCTTGTTTGCGCATCACGGCCTCACACCCAAAGAGTGGAAAGAGTTGTGGGGATCGGCTTTCAACCCGGACTTGAACCAGCAAAGGTGATCACTGTTATCTTCGTCACATTTACACTTTCAAATTCTTTTCTCTTTGTTTTTGGCATACCATTAATCATTCTTAATAAAAGATAAAACCTTTAGGTTTCATGTTAAATATTTTATCCTTGTGATATATTTTTCTGGAAACCAAAGAATGCCTGAACTTTTTTTTCTTTTTTCTTAGATTGTCAGTGCCTCTCAAGCTGGTGATATTCAGTTCCTTGATATGAGAAATCTGAAGGAAGCATACTTAACAATTGATGCTCATAGGGGATCGCTAACAGCTCTCGCTGTTCATCGTCATGCACCCCTTATAGCAAGTGGTTCGGCTAAGCAGCTAATAAAAGTTTTTAACCTGGAAGGTGAGCAATTAGGCACCATAAGATATTTGTCCACCTTCATGGCTCAGAAGATAGGTTCTGTAAGATGTCTTACCTTCCACCCCTATCAAGTGCTGCTTGCTGCTGGAGCAGCAGATGCTTGTGTTTCAATCTATGCTGATGAAATTGCCCCGACAAGATAATTCAATGAGAACATTCAAGATTGAGAAACAAAGTGCTTACAGACTTAAGTTGAGGTGGTCAGCTGCCAAAAAAAAGTGACGGTTAACATCTGTGAAACGCTGATCAGCTCATTGAGGTCTTTGATATTTCCACATGCGGCGTGACAAGGCGGGATATATAGGGAAAAGTTCAACATATTGGAGGAGGCTTTAGCAAATAATTTGATAAATAGGTAAAGAAAGGTGTAAATATCCGTTATTCATTGTTTCTATTTTGTAATTTTCTCCCCCCTTTTTTCCTCTCGGTGTGCTGCTTTAGTTCAATTTCCTCTCTACTTTTTTTTTCCTCATCTCATCCCTTGGTTCAATTTGTACAGATGAACTACTCTTTATTTCCATAATTTATATAATGTTGTTGGCAAGCATTATTCCTTGACTTCCATGGTTTCAGTTACAATCTTTAAACGAAGCTGACTTGCTAATCAATGGAGCAAATTTTGTTGCAAATTGGATAATAGTGAATAGCATTAAAGCAAAGATTGCAGGACAAAAAGATCACTTGGACCAAGATTGGCATGACTATTTAGAAAATTGTTGCACTGCAACTTTGATGCTACGAAACAATCTCTACCTCCTGTAACATATTTCAAGGAAGCTGACGATGAGAATGAAAATTGTATATATACTCTCATAGTAATCTTATCCATAAGCAAATCAAATGTTTGGCTCTTTGGAAGCATACATATTTGAGATGCTGAAAATAGATGCTAGAAAGATGACGAAATGAAAAAGAGAAGTCAAACTTGAAGTACAACTTGCTAAGAAGATTCCAAGAAGTTAATGACAATATTCCCTTAAATTTTCCTAAGAATAGTTGAAAAAATGCGACAGTTTACACACTGTTAGAATAAAACTACCACTGTGACTTAGGGTCTGTTTGGAATGCCAAGTACTTGGTAATTACATAGTATAGTAATTATAATGACCCGTTTGTTTGCCAAAACGTAATTACAGTATAATTCTCACCGTCATATTTACTTGGATAGGTGTAATTACATAATTAAATAAATATTTTTTTCAAATTAACCTATAGAAATATATAAATAATTATAAATTCATAAATAATATCTTAAAAATAGTATCTTCCAAATAAATAAATAATTACTTAGATGAATTAATCAAGATTGCAATAACAATTTAATTTTTTTACTAACTCATTAATGTGTGATCAATACATGTATATATAACAAATGCTGGATATTACTTATAATAAGGTATTTTAACTATATTTACGTAAAATTAGATAATTATTAATTGGTAACTTTTATCAGAAAAATTATCGGTATCTTGACTATCTTTCAAATAGATAATATCTTAACTTAAAATAATAATAATAGTTTCAATTATAAATTGAAAATTTTACCAACTCGTATGAGTAAAATGAAATTTATGATTTGTTGTGCTTTTTAAATAACAAAATGATAAATAGGAGTTTAAAGGGTACTTTTTTCTTAATAATTATTTTATAGGTAATGAATAGAAAATGAAGCTAGTAAAATACGAAATTGTATTTAATAACAAAGAATAACGAAGAAAATAGAAAAAGAAGCAGCAAAGTGTGAGAAGTTGCAAAATTATATGGAAGCATATAAGCAACATGTTGGAAGGTTAAAAATGAGAATAAGAGAAATACAAAAGAAATTTTGGAAAAAAGAATAGTACTTACTATATTTGAAAAAGAAAAATAAAAGAAATTAGAAAAATTACATTACGTTGTAATTGCACAGTGTCGTTACCACTAATTCTCACTCCCCCTTGAGAATTGGAAAGTGCAATTATACCCTCTCAATTACTTTCCATGTTGATCAAGTAATTACTTGGCTAGACAAACATGTCAAACTATGTAATTACATCCAATTACACCTGTATACAGTCAAAATCAAGGAGCCCGATTTTGAAGTCTTAAATTTGGCTATGAGTCCGAGTCCGGCTGACTCGAAGTAGGGGTCGGACCCGACTGAAGGACATACACCTCGAGAAAGCAGGTCGAAGGCCTAGACGACCTTCATCGAGGGCAGTACAATCTCGAAGACACTCAAAAAAGAGCAGGAATTTCTCAAGGACACGTGGGTTGGGGCATGAATTATAGGATAAGATCTATACGAAATAGTACAAATCCGTACTAGGTTGTTATACAGTTGTACCATTAGAATTCTTTGCCATAATGGGGAATGGACTATATTGGGGGTTTCTCCTCCCATATAAAGGGGACCCCAATTATTTGTAAAACACATTATTCACTACAATAGAATATTCTACTCTGCTTTTCTTGTTTACCGTGCTTAACAAGTGTTCTTCAGCTTTATCGTTTTTACTTTATTAATCATACTTCATTGCTCTTAGTTGACCTCGAGACCCCCAAGAAAGTCGAGCTCGATTTGATTCATCAATTCTTCTTACTTAAACTTAATATTACTTGTCTATTCACCAGTATTAGAATAAATCACATATCTTTAAAACCACAAATCACATTTAATTGTTACCCCCATTTTTCGAGGTAAACAACACCCAAATTCAATTCCTATGTGACTTTCAACCAGACTCTTAATATATTTGATAAGTTAATGCGAACAAAAATTTATTCGCTATGTAATCAAACTTGTTCAACCAAACATGATGGTGAAAATTACATTTTGACAAACAAACAAGTCATTATAATTATTATACTATATAATACAGGGCGTATAATTACTACCCTAGTAATTACACAGCCAAGTAACACATGGCTTTCCAAACAAACCCTTAAGAGTTCTAGTTATGACCAGCCGAAAGCAGCCCCTCTAGATGATGCCTTATAATCATCCTTTCAGACTATTCTCGCTTATGTGCCGTCATGGCTGATATGCCTACAGACACTTGATGCCCGCAAATAGCCATGCCTCGAAATAGTTAAGAATTCAAGTAAAACCAACACAAGTTAATCCACAATGAAGGGAGGGGAAA
Source organism: Nicotiana tabacum (assembly GCF_000715075.1). Taxonomy (NCBI): domain Eukaryota; kingdom Viridiplantae; phylum Streptophyta; class Magnoliopsida; order Solanales; family Solanaceae; genus Nicotiana; species Nicotiana tabacum. The sequence continues at coordinate 45,943,997 of NC_134089.1, read as the reverse complement.
ACATCAACTCCATGGAAATTGCACAAACAAATATCAAACCTCATCACCCTAAGGGGTTAAAATAACTGTGGCATAACATAAGCATCAAATATGTAAAATGCCAATGGCTAGAATCAAATCAATCTTATAAACTATTCCATCTGCAAACTTCAAAAAAACCGAAAAGAAATCAATTATTAGGGGCGGGGGAGGGGAGGGGGAAGGTCCACTCATGTACATCATATTGACAGCATGGTATAGAAGATGTGCCACAAATACTTGTCATTTTCGTCCGCCAACCATACTTTGGCTGTTAGTTCCTGATACACCTGAAGATGAGTTGTGTCTTTGATCCCCGTTACCAAAAACATTAAGATCTTCAAATAACCTATAAGATGGAATGAAGGGTTTTTGTCCAGCAGTAGAGGATGTCGTCTTGGGGCTAGGCCGAATCTGTGCATCCCCATTGATAGCTACACCATTGCTTCCCATAGTAGGAATTGAGTTAACATTCTGTACAGGTCTAGGACCTTGCAAAGGCATGGATGTGTTTTGTGGAGTTGAGTACATATAGGACGGTCTAGTTGAATGATTCAGATTGCTAAAATATCCGGGAGTTGATGCCCAAGGTGGAGGCGGATAAGCAGAGTACTGTGGGAATTGAGTCTGAGCACGTGGCGGTAATTGTTGAGGCTGAGGATGAAGTTCTAGCTGAGTTCTAGGTTGTTGGTTCAGTTCAGTTTGTAAAGGACATTGTGGAAGCTGTTGCGAGGTATGCTGAGATTGTAATGATGATTCTTGGGGATACTGTGGTTGAGGCCGAGGATGAGGTTGATGCAGAGGCTGGGCTTGAGGTTGGGCCTGGGCCTGGGTCTGGAACTGCGCTTGGGTTGGGGTTTGAAATTGGTGATGATATTGAGGTTGGGACTGAGGTTGGGACTGAGGTTGAAACTGAGGAGGAAACTGAGGTTGCGACTGAGATTGAGGTTGGGGTTGGGGCTGAGTCTGAGCCCAAGGAGCTACATAACTGTTAAAGCTCTGATCTTGATATCCAAGATAAGCTTGAGATGCATATGGATTCCCTTGCGTGGTTGAGGCAACAGGCTCCTGATGCGTGCTATGATTGGCTGAAGCAGAATTTTGTGGGGTCTCGGGATATATACTTGATGACAAGGTCAGGCTCAAGAGATCAATTATATCTTGTTCTTTCGTGGGCATAGCAGTTGGAGGCGGATCTCGAAGAATCAATGCATTGCTTGTGACAGGATCCAATGATTCTCCCGTAGAATTGCTATTATAGGCAGAGACCATACCTTCACTTGTTTGCGCTGCTGGACTTGTTTTTGAATGTCTGCATCAGCACAAGCGACAACTTCATTAGAGAAGACAGACCCAAAGCTGTAAATACATCATAAATCGCAGTTAGTACTTTTGACTTCCAATAACATTTAAGGGCAACATAGTGCACTAAGCTCCCGCTATGTGCGAGGTCCGGGAAGGACCGGACCACATTGGATCTTATGTATGCAGCCTTACCATGCATTTCTGCAAGAGGCTTGCCGTGATTAAATCCAAATAAAAGTCACTAGCCTTTATATTGAGAACTACCCACCCCCCTTCCTTTCTTCAACCATCTGAACCTTTTGGAAAACCAAAACGACAATTAAGAAGTACAATAACGGTCACAACTACATAAAAATTTCCTTCCTATGAAAGTAATAGCCTGAAAATCTTGATCTCTGCCATGCATCCACAGCTCTGCATAAGAGCAATGAGTTGTTTTATATTGGAAGTAAATGCAGGTTTTGTATATTTACCTTCGAGCTAACTGGGCAAAGTCATCTTCTTCATCTTCCTCTTCATCAATTTGACCTGCTGTTGGTGCAAGAACTGGTGCAGAAGGTTTTGCATCTGCTGCTGGAGTAGGTGGCTCAACTTCAGCAGGTTTGAGGCTTGGATCATGCATTTCTCTAGCTGAGATGTTGTTGTTTGGGACTTCAGTTGGAAGTGGAGAACCAGAAGCTATTGCGTCATGTTTAGCCAGCACCATTTGGAGGTTATCATTTAATTCAAGACCCTGAGCCAGAAGTTCTTCATCCCTAAACACAAACCAGAGCAACTTTTAAGAGGTGATGAAAATATGCTGATAAAGAAAGAAAAGAAATAGCAAATACCAGCCTAGTTAACATTTGCGTCAATATCTTTCTCATGAACACACCATAAGAAACAAAAGATGGAGAATTACCCGGTGGTGGTCAACATTTGCATCAACTTCTTCTGGTTAGAGCGACACTGGTAGACAAGATCAACTATAACTTCATCTTGTACAGCCTATACAAAACAAAGATAGAAAAGGATTAAAGAGGTTCCATTAATGAGGTGAATGAAGGAAGAGTGAGAGAAGTTACTTACCAAGCGATCGCCTGGAGTCACGGCTTGTAGCATATCAGCCAACAGATCAGCAACTTCCTTCATAGAATTTATGCTGGACAAGCTGCAAGGTAAAAAAGTTAGGACAAAGGATATGATAAAGTAAATCATAACAAACCAATTTATATAGTGCAACAACATCGGATCAATAGGCCTGACATGGCGTACGTCAACTTACCTTAAGTTTTCCATATCTGCTGCCATGGCCTCGTCAAGTCTTGTTGAGGAATTGCTTGGCATTCCATAACCAGGTTGAGGTTGTCTTGGTGCAGGATGAGTAACAGGTGGAGTAAAAATTGGAGCTGTATCAAATGAACGCTTGGGAAATTCAACGCCAGCACGCTGCAATGATCGTGACACAAAAATGGTTACTAGAAAAGGAACTTCTCCAATAAGTGTTTAAGCATGACATTCACTCGTTCGCCAAATTTTCCACCCCTCCCCATAGGAAAGAAAAACAAACGAAAGAACCTAAGGCAAAAACATCTCAACAATTCCATTAAAAATATCAAAACACAGAAATGAATTGCATAAATCCCTTTCTCAACTGATCATTGGAAAAAGAGATTATACATATCAAAAGTAATGTTTCAAGCCAACAAATCAATGTCATACGAGTATCTCAGTGGAATTACAAGCCTATAACTCATAAAAGAAGATTTTGAACTAAAACTTTATATCGAGTTACTAACCCTCAATTCTTCGTAAGCCCAATAGTACTGGGGATACTTTCCTCCAGGGCCACCAAATGCCTCTTGCCAAGAGTCCAGTAGTACTAGTACTTTATCTCTAACATGCATATCTGTCTGCAAAACCATCAAAAGAGTGGCAGGAAAAAAGTTTAAACGTAAGGGTCAAGTGGACACTCAAAACTGAGATCAAGTAATGCACAAATCGCAATGACCAAAAAGCTAATAATCTTCAATAATGGTCCCAAGCAGCATGAGAACACATTTCTAGCTTAAAAAGGTATTACATTGGTAATAATTCTAGTTCCGTTATAAAAATGTGATAACTAAAGTATAACAAGAAAGTATCCCATAATCCATATATTACTAAATCACATAAAAATTCAGCTTGAGACATTCTGTGCATCTAATCAGAAAGAACCTGAGTACTTTGGACAGAAACTTGCCTTCTTCTTTACAATTTTGACCATGTCTTGCAATATGCTTCTTTCAGCTATTTGAAAGTGCACATTATCGCCACAGTTCTTCACCATTGTCTCCAAAAGCAGTAGGGGAAGTACAAGAAAGGAATAGTCATTAAATTTAAGCGCAGCTAAACAGCCTTAAAAGAGATTGAATATAAATAGCAAGTAAAAGAAATAGCAAGTCTGGGTTTGCGTTTTTGCTCTTTTTCGAGGGTCTTGTAACTATCTTTAACCTTTAGGATAATCTTTATGCTAAAGGTTTTTCTACTTAATTTATAAAACTTGTTACCTTCTCAAAAAAAAAAAATAACCAGAAAACCAAGAAGTCAAGTTCAAAAATAGAATTAGTGAAATTATATAAAGGGGGAGGTTCCAACAAACTTACCGTTAAAGAAAGTAGCTGAACTTTGGGGTTCTTGTGCTGCAACCTCTTCTTCACGGCTTTTACAACATCTTTTGCTAACCTGGTATAGTGTAGCGAGAGTTAAATCAGACCTTAATTTGTCCTTCACTAGCTATATGAATAGAGTTTACATCAACTTCAAGCAATGGAGAATATTGCACAGTAGCTGAAACAAGGATGATAATACGCCACATAATTGGGTTACGTATTTGTCAGTCCTTTAGTTCTGGTTAGAGACTTGTATACCTATGTGGGGGATAAGTTTGATGTTCAAAGAACTAATTATTGACGAAGCAATATATTTTAGTACTAACAAAATGGGCATGAGTCGACCAGAATGGATACAGACGATTCATATAGACGATTCCAACTAGTTTAGGACTTTCTTAAAGACAGGATACAGACCATTCACCTTTCTTAGACAATAATTCAAGACTCCATAAAAATCTAAAAAAGAATAAGAAACAATTAAGAAAATGCTCCCCTTAAAAATTCTTGGGTACACACAGGTGAAGCTGGATAATTCAACAACTATCAGAACCTAAAAAGTATGGAAAAAAAAAAGTTTCTCTAACTATCAAAAGCTCAGACAGGGCAAATAAAAATACTGTATAAATTTACTAAAATAAAGTTCAGTTCTTAGCTGTATAAAGCCCAAACAAGACTTCAAATTCTCAGAAATCAGAATTACCCATCAATAGATATATACTAAAATGCAAACCCACATGAGAAAGGAAACAGCAAGATGATAAAAACCTTTTTTTCTCCGTTGACTTAAAAGAAACCAACACAAAATAGATATACAACCCACATAGAGTACTTCAAAACACACACACAAAATTAACCATCAAACAAATACAAAACCAAAATCCCACATGAAGGAAGCTTACGAGAAAAAATATTAAAAAAAATATATATATGAAAAAAGTCAAGTTTTTCACTCCCACCATCCAACAACAAAGAAAAAGCAAAAATTCACACAAAATTAACCATCAAACAGATACAGAAAGAAAAACCCACATGAATAAAATTACAAGAAACAAAATAAAAAAGCAAACCCCATATAAAAAAGTCAACTTTCTCCCTTCCCAGAAAAAGCAAAAAAATATACAAAAAAGGGTATGCAAAAAAAGAGAGGAAAAATTACCAATGGTTAGAATTGATGGTATCACAAATATCAATATTAATAGTCCAATCAGGACCAATCAAGAACTCGCTTGTTGCCTTTTCAACACGAACTGCTGCTGATGAAGATGAAGATGAAGAAGATGAAGATGAAGCTGCACCCAATGATGATATCATTCTTTTTTTCCTCCAATCAGGACTAAGCATTCTTGACAAACAAAAACAAAAAAAGAATTACAGAAAACTCTGAGGGTTCTTGAATTCTCTATATACCCATTTTTGAGAAAAACTCTTTTTCACTTTCCTCTTGGTTTTTTCTCTTTACGGGAATTTCGTCTTCTTTTCCTTCTTTCCTTTCCTTGTTGTTCTCAATTATATCACCTTCTTTGGTGTCTCTTCTTTTCTTGGAACGAGTCACGCGTGATCCTTTATGTGTGTTCTCCACTCGCGCTTTTTTTGGGTTTTTCCACTCAAACTAAACGGAATTCCAATCCCGTGAAGAATAAAGTCTTTCTTGTTATGATAAAATCAAAATACGGTGGATGTCTACTCTTACTCCATGATCTTTCTCTCAAATGGTTAATGACATATTCAATGACATATTTTCTATGTTCATGACATATTCAATGACATATTTTCTATGTTCATGACATATTCCATGACATATTTTCTTCACTTTTCATGCCTATATAAAGGCTTTGTAATAGATAAGAAAATACACACAATTGAAGAAGAAAATTTCTTCCTTTCTCTCTATCTCTTTCTTGTTCATATTTTACTAAATTGTCTTTATTTCTTGTTCATGTTTTACTAAATTGCTTTTATTTCATAACACATTATCAGCACGAGTCTCTAACTAATTGTATATATATATATCTACAAAAAAAATTCTACATCCGGAAAGATTACAATTAGAAGTCATACATATGATATCACATGGTTAATTGTAAAGAGAAACTACATATGAAGTAATGAAATGTAAGAAGGTATGATTATCTTATACTTGTCATTCCTTTAAAATCTCATATGCACACAATTTCGTACTACACCTGTATTGCATAAGCACATATTAATATTACATCTTTTATATCACATGAATGGAATAAAATTTTCGAAGTTCTATATGTGAAAATCATAGTAGCAGTTAATTGTTGATTTGATGCATGTCATGGTAACCAAGGATATTTTATATAAATTGTCCTATGCATATTTATGTGTTAACTATCTTCAATCTGTCCTGCCGCTTTAAACATTTTCTTTTACTTGGATGAATATTTTTTTCCTTTTGGATTTTTATACTTGCATATAGTACCAAAAAAAGGATAAAAAATAAAATAAAATTGATCATACTGATTAAAAGCATAAATCATCTTGAAGAAAACAAGAAATACTTCACATCTTTATCTAGGTTGATTAATTACTTCTTTGAAATTTGGAAAACAAATCAGCTATTGAGAAAGTATACTTCATAATTTATGGTCGTATCATTTGAAAGCAAACAATGATTAGTATGACTACTAGAAGAAGTATTTTTGAGTATCCATGACCTACTTGATGCTTGCTACTGACTTACCATTTTTAAGTATTTTATATGAATGATGCACAAGCTACAACTGGTAAGTTGTTACCTATAATGTCACTTTTCAGGTAATATAAATACTGAATTTATGTATTAGTATATATGTGTGTTGTTACCTATATGGTGTACTTTTGATAAATTTATTCACTAATTGCTTGGTTAAATTGAGTGAAGGAAAGTTATGGCGTTAAATCAAATTCAATAGGTAGAGTATACCCCGAAAATAACAATATTTTTGAGAGAGACTCAATAAATATTATGACAATAATTTTATGATCCTTTTAAACTCTAATAGAATTTAGAAAAAATATTCTGACTACAAACGGTTGTATTTCATATAGATGCTACAAATAATTAATAAAGCTTTACGCTGATTTGAGATTTGTACACTTATTTAAGAAAGCAAATTTGATTTGCTAAGTTGCAAATTAGTTGTGTATAACTTTTTTTGGCATGTGATTGAAATTAAGGCTTGAGAATGAATCTCAATATTTATGCCATTAATTGAGGAATAGACATCGGGATCAAGTCCTGATGCTCCATAATGATAAGAGTTGGGTTTGAGTCCCAATTTATTATGGCCTAACATGCCTTTATATTGGTAAGACATTGGGTTTGAGTCCCAATGTACCATATTGATGATATAATAATGACTAAAGAAAAATAATATATTTTTCATGAAAAGGCATAAAAATTGTCCCACTTGATTTGCTCCATTCTTAAAGTGAATGTGATAACAGTGCATAATAAGTTTCAATGAAGACAAGTAGTTGAACAATGAACGTGAGCGTTCCAAATATCAAAATAATAATAATCATCACTATGATTATAAAAGGAGAACAATAAAGGTTCTCAAAATAGTCCTTCAAAATGTGAAGGCAATGCTTACCATCAAATTGGTATGAAAATAATAAAGCACGTCACTGATTATGATTCATTCCTTGAAGAGAATGTGACTTGTGATAAGCATTGAGAATGCAAACCCATTCCTAAAGTTGAATGTGGCAATATGTGATAAAAGCAATGAATAAAGACATGCAATTCATGATTATATGAATACCACACAACTCACCTCTAAGGGAGGTTTGAGTAAAATAAAGAGAATAAATATTATTGTGTGGTTACATGAATATGTCATTGGTCGCGTACATGTGATATGCCAAATATTATTTTGTCATGCCTTATAAAAGTTATTAAAGGCAAAATTAAAGCAAGAAATGATTTTGCTTGTGATGATTTTGACCATGATAATTTATTATGATATAATTTTCTCCGTGAAGGAGACATTTACCATATGAATGGTATGATAAAAGATCTTGTAGTATAAAAGTTGTTAAGAACTCCGGAAAAACTAATTTGTTATACCCAGATGAATAAATTTATTCATGACATTGATATTGTAAAGTCTCAAAAGAAACTTTTTGAGTTTCAAATATATAAGTCAAAGTGATTGGCATATTGAGACTATAATTGAAAGGAAGATTGAATATCTTCATATTTCTATAATCATACCGGGTAAATATGAAAGGCTACCCGATCTTCTTTCTATTTGTACTACACAAATATAAGCATGATGCTGGAATCATATGCCACAAGTAAACTAGAGGTTTACTAAAATAAATATTAATTGGCATGACCGGTTGACCATCTCGGTTCAATTATGATGCAAAAAAATTAATTATGAATTACATTGACATATATTGAAGAATAGAAGATTCTTCAAGAATTCTCTTGTGCTGATTATTCTCATGATATACCAGTTAAAGGTTGGGATTGAATCCTTTGATTTCTAGAAGGAATAAAAGGTGATATATATATGGGCCCAGTCGCCTGCCATGTGGACCGTTTACTATTATATGATTTTAATAGATGCATCTATTTTATGGTCACATGTGCATTTGTTATCAACTTGCAGTTTGGTTTTTGCAAGATTGCTTGCTCAAATTATTAGAGCACAATTCCAGAATATAAATTATGATGATTTATCTTAATAATACTGGTTTAAATCCAAGTTGGTTTAGCAGAAATTGTATGCCTCCAATTATAGCTAAATCATTGGTTATGAGAACAAAACTCCCAAAAACAAAATTTGGTATGAGATTTATTATTTAATATACAGCAGCACTTGTACGCATCTAGCCAAGTTATAAAAATTTCTCCCTATCACAATCGGTTCAGGGTCAGGAACCAAATAATTTCTATATAGAAATATGGATGTGCTATATGATTTAATTATGCCACCAAAATGCACAAAGATGAGTTCCCAAAGATGGTTGGGAAATGTGTTGGTGATCCCAACATTAGGGGGAGAAAATGGGCAGCTGAGAAAGTGATACGTGAAATGAATTATTATGAATACATATAAATCCTCGTACAAGAAAATATAAACTTGAAGTTCAAGTGATAATTCATTTACAAATTATTGTCAGACGCATTTGCTGACCCAAAGCTAAATGTCATATTTCAGCTGCTAATGCTCGAAATAGAATAAAGTCCATGAGGGACAGAGTCTATGGCACGCATGAAATGTAACAGACCAATCGGTTCCAAAGATAAAACTCCTTGAAGAAGGAGAGGGGCAAATATTCAAAATGGTCATAATAAGGAGGCAAGTGCCCTAGAAGAGCACCACGACATAACACTTCATAAGACCTCATGGGAGAGGCTCAGGTACCTGAAAATAATGAAATAAAGAGATCTCAATAAGTTATGTCGTTATTGGGTAATAATGGAACCGACATAAAATGATTGTCGACAATATTGTTAATATAATGTAGCGCTCAATATGATTAATATTGACGAGGATCTTGAGATCAAATCTGTCATGAAATTTGGACGGATAAAAGATTGGCCAAATTAAAAAATACGCAATGAAATTGACTTCACTTGAAAAATGTGAAATTGGACGGATAGTCCAACACCTGAAAGTATAAAGTCAATTGAGGTATAAATGTGTTATTGTGCGAAAGGTTCAAGTCGATATACATAAAGACGACTTGTGGCACAAGAAAATTAGTAAATATCCTCACATTGAATATTTGGAGACATATTCTCTTATAGTGGATATAGTCACTTCAAGTTTTAATCTGGCAATATATGAAAAACTTGATATGTGTATAGTGGATATCATTGAAAGATTTAAATTGTCTTGGAGCATATTAAGGTTTCCAAGAAATTTATTAAATAAAGCTTCAAAAATCCTTATACGGATTGAAACAATCAGGGCCCATGTGGTATAATCGCCCGAGAGAGTACTTGTTAAAAGAAGGGTATAAGAATAATTCAATTTGTCCTTGTGTCCTTATAAAATGATATGAATTTGAATTTGTTATAATCGTCATGTATGTTGATGATTCAAATATCATTAGAACTCCCGGAGAGCTTCCTAAAGCAGTAGACTGTTTAAAGAAAGAATTTGAAATGAAAGATCTTGGAAAGACAAAATTTTGTCTTGGTCTACAAATTGAATATATGAAAGATAGAATTTTTGTCCTTCAATCAACATACACTAAAAGGATTTTAAAGAGCTTCTATGTGGATAAAGCACATCCATTAAGTACCCCGATGGTTGTGAGATTACTCGATATAAATAAAGATCCACTCCGACCTCATGAAAATAATGAAGAGCTTCTTGGTCCTAAAGTACCATATCTTAATGCAATTGGTGCGCTAATATATCTTGCTAACACTACAAGGCATGCCATAACTTTTTCAGTTAATGTCTTAGCAAGATATAGCTCCGCTCAAGGAGAAATTAAAATCAAGCACATATTGCATTATCTAAGGGGGATTACCGATGTGGGCTTATTTTATGGCAATGATTGTAATACCGATCTTGTTGGTTATGTCGATGTGGGGTATTTATCTGACAAACACAAGGCTTGATCTCAAACATGTTATGTGTTTACATGTGTGACACTGTCATATCTTGGCGATCGACTAAGCAATCAATCGTGGATACTTCTTCTAGTCATGCTGAGATAATTACTATTTATGAAGCAAGTCGAGAATGTGTATGGTTGAGGTCTACTATACATCTTATTCGAGACAAATGTGGTTTGAAGTGTGATAAACTACCCACAGTTTTGTATGAAGAAAATACAACATGCATAGCTCAATTAAAGGGAGGATTCATAAAGGAGTTAGGACAAAGCACATTTCACCTAAATTATTGTTCACACATGATATTCAAAAGAAAAATGGTGATATTAATGTGCAACGTATCTGTTCAAGTGCTAATATGGCTGATTTGTTCACCAAATATCTACCGGCGTTAACCTTCAAGAAACTAGTGTACAAGATTGGGATACGAAGGCTCAACGATGTGAACTGATGATCTCATCAGGGGGAGTTAATACGCATTGTACTGTTTTTCCCTTACAAGGTTTTGTCCCATTGGGTTTTCCTTGCAAGGTTTTTAACGAGGCAACCAAAAAGCGTATTTCTAAATATATGTACTCTTTTTCCTTCATTAGGATTTTTTTTCCATAGGGTTTTTTCCTAATAAGGTTTTAACGAGGCACATTAATTATGGACATCCAAGGGGGAGTGTTATGATAAAATCAAAATATGGTGGATGTCTACTCTTCCTCCATGATCTTTCTCTCAAATGGTTAATGACATATTCAATGACATATTTTCTATGTTCAATGACATATTCCATGACATATTTTCTTCACTTTTCATGCCTATATAAAGGCTTTATAATAGATAAGAAAATACACACAATTGAAGAAGAAAATTTCTTCCTTTCTCTCTATCTCTTTCTTGTTCATATTTTACTAAATTGTCTTTATTTCTTGTTCATGTTTTACTAAATTGCTTTTATTTCATAACATTTCTCATGTTTTAGGGTAATTCCTCATTTTATTCTTAGCAAATAGTCTTATATTTATTCTTTTCATAATACTAAAAATAAGTTACAACCAAGAGTATAACGGATATTAACTTTAAATTATAATAAAAAATAAATATATAAATTTGGATTTTATGTCTTAGGTATATTAATATGTTAAACTCATTCGATCAACACTTAGCAAATGATTCACTAATGACACAAATTAATAATCCTGAAATAAAGTGAAGGATGAAATTTAGAGGTTTCGTAAAGTAAAGAGTATGTTTTATTGAGTCGAGGCCTTTCGAAAACCGCCTCTTTTATCTTTACAAGATAAAGTAAGGTCTGCATATATATTAGGGGCAGAGTTATAGTGTCTAGATCGGATTCCGCCGAACCCAATAAATTTGGTTCGAATCCTTTATTTGTCTTAAATTTTTTATTAAACATATATAAATTTTTAAGTTAGAATCCAATATTAAAATAATTAGAACCTCGAACCCAAAAATTTAAAATTTTGGATCTGTCTCTAACTTTATACTATCCTCCCTATATTTTACTTGTGGGAATAACTGGGTGTGTTGTTATTGTAAAGTAAGGAGTATAATTGGATATTTTTTTCTTGTTTAGATCATGTCGAAGTTATACTTGTTAGACTGCAACTCCAATAGTAATATGTTTGGCTTTATATTTTTTCTATTTTGAAATGATAGAAGTTGTGATAGTGGGAGAAAAAACGTAAAATAAAGGAGGAATTTTGATATGATCACAAGTTGCAATCGTAACTCTACACTTTCGTGATAAGATAAATACACGTATTAGGCTTCAAGTCAGACCTATATATAGTCACAGATAAATACATACTACTATATGATATCTCCTTTATTTTTTCCTTTTGCGATAATGAGTAAGCTTTTTATTCTTTTTCCCTTTTTTGCAGGATAATGAGTAACTTTACTATTTTTGCTTTTCCACACACGATTATCTTCCCTTCAAGAATATTTTTCCAAAAGTTATCTTCACTTTACAACGTTCTTAGTGTTGTAGGGTAGTTCTTTGTAGGAGCAAAATGTTTCCACGTATGGGTTTGCATTATAAATTAATTTTCTTTCTTCTGTGTTGGATTGTAACTTAAAGACAAAACATAAATCTTTTTATTTTTTGGTTATACATTAATTGGGATATGCATCACGAATTGCTAATTGAAGGGGAAGCGCATTTTTCAAAATCTTTTTATAGGGTAAAATCGGTTTATATTAAATACTCGAATAATAGAACGATACATGAAATCGGAGACAGATGAAAAATAAGGCAAGTGGAAACCAAGACTGGGGAAAGCAGTTTCGGTTGGCACCAGGCAGACCCCGAAAAGAATATTGCTAATGAAGATAAACGAATATTTTCCACCCGGTGACATTCAACGAAGAATATTCCTCAGTATTAAATACACACTCCGTTACAGAGAATTTTGGCATTCGTAGCCTTTCATTACACATTCGTCAATCGGTCCTATAATTGTCATTTCAGAAGGGCTTGATCCTAGAACCTTGTTCCCTAGGTGTAGCTATAAATAGTGACTTCAATAGCTATTGTAATACACGAAAATTCTAACAAACTTATACTACACATTATTCTAAGCTCAATAATACTTTATTTTCTGTCTATTGATATTCTTATTGCTGTCTTCGGAAGCCTTGCTCCCGGAACCAAGCTGTTTGTTGTCTTATCTCGATTTCAACGCTAAGTCTTGCATTTTATTTAATTTATTTATTATTTTGGGATCAAATCGATTCGTTTGTCTATAAACTATGTTATAAATTCAACTGTACCGTTTTACGGATTAATATTTTGGTGCACACCGTGGGACTTAGACAGTTGCGTAATTGAGTTGATCCTTGCATCTATTACTAATCTGTTTGATTTTTTGTTTCTTAACAAAAATCATAAAAGATGGCAGATAACGATGTCAGCATCACACAAAATGTTGAGGCACAAGGAAATCCACCTCAATACGAAGATTCGATCAGTGACACCCGCAACGAGGGGGACGTAACCACACTGATCCATGGCGGGCAATATCCATGACATGTATGTGAGACGACTCCTGATGATGCCGAAGACGAGCACGTTGCGAAAATGGTAAGGATATTGAGAGAACAACAAAAGGCCATCATGGGCCATCTCTCACGGCAAGACCAGACCATGAAAGAATTGAGGCAAGCATTGTCGGGTGCTTCCAACAACGTGAATAGAAGAGGTACAGTTCCTCCCGATGCTTCCGCAAATCAAACAGCGCAAAAGATTGATAACTACACCCCAAGGGGTGAGGTCGGCTTCGACGAGGTCGGGGGGAACGATATCGGATATGGTAACAACAACGGGAACGGTCCCTTTGAAATCGAGCTCATGTGATTTATGATGGAAATTAATGCCCAAATGGACCAAATTTCGGGCGTACCGCTAGTGTTGAAAGGACCGGACTCAAACCCAACTGCCGTTCAAACCGATCACGGCACCAGAGTTAATCCCGAAGCGGTTCAAAATGCCAGACGTACCAAAATATGATGGGAATTCGGATCCTCATAAGCACATCACCACCTACATAATGGCAATGGAGGGAAACTACTTAGCTCCGCACGAGATTGAGTCACTCCTGCTGAAAAAGTTCGGGGAAACCCTCACGAAGGGGGCCCTAACATGGTATTCACTTTTACCCAAAAACTCAATAGATTCCTTTGAGTTGCTCATGAATTCTTTCATCAATGGCCATGCCGGGGCCAGGAAGGTATAGGCCCGAAAGGCCGACATATTCAGAATTGCGTAAGGAGAGTCCGAATTGCTGCGAGAGTTCGTGACAAGGTTTCAGAAGGAAAGGATGCTGCTACCAGCCGTGCCAGATGAATGGGCAGCTGAGGCATTTACTAAGGGGCTGAACCCGTGGAGCTCTGATGCTTCCCAGAAACTGAAAAAAAACCTGCTCGAGTTCCAGCCAACTACATGGGAAGATGTCCACACTCGCTATGAATCAAAGATAAGAATAGAACACGACCAGCTCGGTTGCCCAGCATCAACCAATGATCGGGATTGAGAAAAGAACAAGGAGAAGTCGAAGGATGATTTCGACACAAATCAGTGATCTTCTAAGGGACGATTTTTGCCCTACAAAAGGACCAAAGGACGTGGCAGAGGTTTTCGGTCGGCGGATAGGTTCGTTACTGACATGAAAACCGATAGTGGTTGAAATAACATATTATTGTAGGACAAAGAGATATCAGGCTCTCGAAATTCCACCTACCCAGACTGTCCGAGTATAATTTCAATATCAGCATGGTGGAGCTGGTATCGGTGATGAGAAACATTAAAAAAGCACGATTCCTGAGGACGATGAGATCCGATCCTAGTTAGAGGGATCCTAATCTATGGTATGAGTATCATGGGGCTAATGGCTACTAGACTGGGGACTGCCGACATCTGTGTGAGGAGGTGGTGACGTTGCTGAAAAATGACCATCTCAGAGAATTCTTAAGCGACCAAGCTAAAAATAACTACGACCGCAACCGAGATAACGTAGAACCCTCGAAGATATGAGAAGATACTCCTCGACTAACGATCAATATGATTTTTGGGGGACGAGATTAGTGGTGTAGCCTTTTCAGTAGCAAAAAAAAGACAATGGTATCAGTGACTCATAGCAAAAGACTTCGGGAAGTCGTCGAGGACAATATCACTTTCATAGTGGAGGACATCGATGGACTCCTACTACCGCACAATGATGCCCTGGTAATTTCTCTTAATGTTTTAGATTTTAAAATTAAACGTGTTTTGGTGGACGTAGGAAGTTCAGCCAATATCATTCAATGGAGAGTGCTGGAGAAAGCTAAGCTAATCGAAAACATCTTTTCGGCCACAAAGCTCCTCACTGGGTTCAACTTAGCTAGTGTGACAACCCGAGGGGAGATCTTTCTGTGCACAAACACCGAAGGGGTTATGAAGACTACCTTGTTTGAAGTAATAGACGGCAACATGGGATACAACATTATTCTGGGCAGACCATGGCTACACGAGATGAAGACTATGACATCAACATACCATCAACTCCTGAAATTCCCAACCCCGGAGGGAATTAAACAAAGAAGAGGAGATCAACCGGCAGCAAGGGAGATGAACGCGATCTCGGTTTCTAGCAGTAAAGATAAGGAACACACGGAATAGCAATTACAGGAACCGACACCCGCTCCCAAATCAAACGAAGTTGACAAAGGGGAGAAGCCGTCAGAATCCTATCAAGTATCAAGGTATTTTCAGGTACCGAAAGAAACAAACGCAACCAAATCCACAGTGGAAGAACTCGAACAAGTCACATTGTTCGAGAAGTTCTTATAGAGGAAGTTCCACTTGGGGACAGGATTAAACCCCGAGCTCAGGCCAGGATTTATAGAATTTCTTAAAATTAATGTTGATTGTTTTGCATAGTCGCAGGCGGATATGACAGGTATTTCGCTAGAGGTGGTCGTGCAAAAGTTAAGCCTAGACCCCAAAATCCCTCCGGTAAGGTAGAAGAGGCGCTCAATTGCCAAGGTTAGAAACAGGTTTGTCAAAGAAGATGTAACTCGATTCCTTGATATCGGTTCAATCCAGGAGGTAAAGTATCCCTACTGGATGGCCAACATAGTGGTAGTTCCAAAAAAGAATAATAAGTTTCGCATGTGCATATATTATAAAGATCTGAATAAGGAACGCCTAGAAGACTCGTTTCCATTGCCAAACATTGATCAAATGATTGATGCAATGGTCGGGCATGAGTTGATGAGTTTCCTCGATGCCTATTCCAGGTACAACCAAATCAAAATGAACCCAAAGGATCAGGAAAAGACTTCGTTGATAACGAACTTTGCCACATATTACTAGAATGTGATACCTTTCGGGCTTAAAACGCCGGAGCCACTTATCAGAGGCTTGTGGACAAAATGTTCGAAAAGCAAATAGGGAAAACAATGGAAGTTTACATATATGATATGTTGGTTAAGTCTTTTAATGCAGGTGACCATGTGAAACACCTCCAAGAAACCTTTGACATCCTAAGGAAGCACAACATAAAGATTAACCCCGAAAAGTATGCATTCAGAGTCAGCATAAATTTTTGGGTTTCCTGGTGCCACAAAAGGGGATCAAAGTCAATCCCCATAAAATTAAAGCCATCGAGGACATTCCCAACCAGCTGACAAATGTAAAGGAATTCAAAAGGTTAACTGGAAGACTGACCGCTCTAAGCAGGTTCATTTCCCAATCTTCAGAAAAATGCCATCATTTCTTCTTAGTTCTGAAGAAGAACAACTTCGAATAGACTCCGGAATGCCAACAAGACCTAAAAGACATGAAAAGGTACTTATCAAGCCATCCATACTATCAAAACCAGAGGAAGGTGAACAATTTCTAATTTTCTTAGTGGTCTCGGAGGTAGCGGTAAGTGCCATTCTAGTTCGAGAAGACGAAAGTACGCAATCTCCTATATATTACATTAGCAAAATTTTAACGGGAGTGGAAACTCGCTACCCCCACCTCGAAAAATTGGCCTTAGCTCTCGTAGTTGACGCTTGAAAGCTTAGTCCTTATTTTTAATGTCATCCGATAGTCGTGGTGACAACTTTTCCTCTGCGAAATATCCTTCACAACTTGAATTGTCAAGTCGATTGGACAAGTGGACAGTCGAACATGGATGTCACAAATCTATTGACATCGAGTATAAATTCAGTACTGTGATCAAATCATAAGTTTTGGCCGACTTCATGCCCGATTTCAGTCCCGGGCTGCTACCTTTGGCCACCAAAGAAGCGGTGATGGTGTCAAAAATGACATCAGGAGTATGGACCTTGTTCATGGATGGGGCTTCCAACGTGAAAGAGTCTGGACCCGGGGTAGTATTAATTACTCCCTCATAAGAAACCTGGGGCATGCCATAAAAAGTATTCCCTTGACTAACAACGAAGCCGAGTATGAGCCTTTGATTGTAGGACTTGAATTGGCCTAGGGACTATACTCCGAGGTCATTGAAATCAAATGTGATTCCCAACTGGTGGTAAATTAGGTATACGAGATCTTCGACACCAAAGAGGAATGCATGCAAAAATATGTGGTGAAAGTTCAGACTCTGCTCGCACGGTTCATGGAATGGTCAATCACCCACATCCTAGAGGAAGAAAACGCATAACCAGATGCACTAGCCAATCTGGTCTCATCCACATAAATGAAGGTATAAAATTCCGGTACGGTCGTACATATCATGCATTCTGTATTGGATGTGAACAGTTATTATGAAGTAAATGCGACTAGTTTGGTCTAGGACTGGAGAAATGAAATCATCGACTATCTTGAGCATGACAAACTGCCCGAAGATCTGAAGGCATCCCGGGCACTCCGCACCAAAGCAGCTCGCTACAACTTCTAGAGAGGTAAATTGTATAGAAATCCAAGGCCCGTTGGCCTGATATTTAGGAGAGTCCGAGGCTAATTACATCATGAGAGAGGTTCATGGAGGAATTTATGAAAATCATTCAGGAGCAGATTCATTAGCGTTAAAATTAGTTAGGGCAAGATACTACTGGCCTCGGATGGAACAAGATGTTGAGGCGTTCATTTAGAAATGCGATAAGTGTCAATGCCATGCGCCGCTAGTGCACCAACCGGCAGATCTACTGCACTCGATATTATCCCCATAGGACTTCATGAAATAAGGGGTGGATATAGTCAGTCCACTGCCACCGGCTCCCGGCAAGGTAAGGTCCTTTTGATTTTAACTAATTACTTCTCTAAGTGGGTTGAAGCATGTCCTTATCAGAAGATCGGCGAGTGCGAAATAGTCACTTTTCTGTGGGAGAACATAATTTGCAGGTTCCGAATACCAAAGGAGATAGCTTGCGACAACGGGCCACAATTCATAGGTGCAAATGTTACAAAATTCCTTAAGGATTTGAAAATCAAAATAATCACATATTCACCATACCATCTGAATGTGAATGGCCAAGCGGAGTCGACAAACAAGGTGACCATTCAAAACCTCAAAAAGAGATTGGAAGCAGCCAAAGGCAAATGGCCGAAGAGCTACCGGGAGTTCTATGGGCATACCGGACAACGACTAAGTCAAACACGGGAGAGACACCTTTCTCTCTCATATACAGAGCAACAACCCTTATCTCGGTGGAAGTGGGAGAACCTACAATGAGATACTTCCGGGCGGATGAAGAAACAAACAATAAAGCGTTGCTAGTCAAATTGGAGTTGCTTGACGAGCGCATGGACTTGGCGCATATAAGGATGGTGGCCCAGAAACAAGGAATGGAAAGATACTATAATCGAAGAGCAAATCTCTGTTATTTCAAAGTGGGAGACTTAGTTTTAAGAAAAGTGACTCAAAACACCCGAGAGCTCAATGCAAGGAAGCTGGGTCCGATATGGGAAGGACTCTACCGGGTTTCAGCTATCACCGGGAAAGGATCATATGAACTGGAAAATCAAGACGGAGTAAAATTATCGAGCAACTAGAATGTGGTACACCTCAAAAGATATTATTGTCGATGAGCACCGCTTATACTGAAAGTATGTGCTGTACTATTTTTCCCTTCGTCCAATTTTTAGCCTAATTATGTTTTTTTGGCAAGGTTTTTAACGAGGCAACAATAGAAAATATACTATGAAGGAAACGCCATTAGCAGAAATAAGATCTTTAAATGACAAGGCATGGAAACAACAAACCATTGTGGGATGGTTAGATAGTCTTTGGCTCAATAACAAAGTTCCTAAGGGGAAACGAAGCTTTCTATCGGGCCAAAATCTATTCGAACCTTCACGAGTGACCCTTCACTACAAGACATTGGGGGTTGGTTAGATAATCTTTGGCTTGGTAGCAAAGTTCCTAACGAGAACAAATCTTGCTATCAGACCAAAAATTATCCAACCATTCACTAGTAGAATCTTCAAATGAGCAAGAATTCCAGTATTCCAATTCGCATTCTTCGCATTCGAACACCGGAGGGGGATGATATGAGAATACAGTAACCTAATTGCCACATAAATTGGGACTACGAAATCCGAGAACAAAAATATATCATCGGGACCAGGGACTGCGCGACCAGCTCTGTAGAAATAAGTTGTACAAATTAGCCACAAGTAATGACAATTTCTTTTCAGCAAAACGAATGATTATGTACTTTTGAATATAGAAGGAAATAAATAAAGTCCTTTTATTTTTATCATATTTCTTGTCCAAATGATGAATTAATTTTATCATTTGAAAGTTAATCAAGTACTTCAAATGCTAGTGTCGGAATGAACAGGAGACATCTTCTTCAAGAACACCGTAAACATAAGAGGGCTATCTCTTATGAAACCTTCACAGTAAAGGGCTGGATCCAGAAGAATTTATGCCCAAAACCTAAATGCTATCAGGGTAAAATGCACCCAAAACCTTGCATAATTCGACGCAAAAAAGTAAACTTTGCGCAATGCTTAAATGAAAAGCACTCTTATATGTCAAACATGCCAAGTATCACAAGTACAAAAAAAACAACAGGGAAAAGAAAGCAAAAACTAAACTATTGTATCCCCAGAACTCGGGGGAAGAGAAGTATATGCGCCCCCAGGAGAAGTAGGCGGATCTACCGTTGGCTCAGGATCTTGGCCTTCATCATTATCCTCTTCAAATTCCTCCTTAGTTCTCGAGAACTCAGAACTAGAACCAGAAGAGTCAGTTGTATTGGGTCAAACCAGAAGGTGCCTTCGGGCGGTTGAGTACAGATCTCGGGCCTTGGCAATTTCGGCATCAAAATCAATGACGCCCGTTTTGGCCTCTTCTAAGGTTTTTCTCCTCATGCTATACATAGAATGTGTTTTCTCAATAATGAGGGAATCCGCTTGGCTCTGGAGTTTTGATTTAAGCCGATCAACCTCGGCCGAAAGGCTATCCCTCTCGGATCTTGTGGCCCTAAGGCTGAGATCAAGGTCACAAATAGTGGAGATATGGACCATATTGTGTTCCATGACCCTCTTATACTTTCTCCTCCATCTGAAAACACTTTTCCTTAGCAGCAACAACCTCTTCAGCTTTGGAGTTCAAACCTGCCTCCAAGTTATTGAATCTCTCAGTAGAGACAGCCTCGCTCTCGGCAACAACAAGTACAACATTTTGAACCTCAGACTATTTAGCCTTGGCTTCTTGGAATTTTACAGTTAACTTAGAGGCCTCTTGGCTGAGTGCCATCACTTCCTGCTCACTCTGCTGCAACTGAGCCTCTAACTTACCGGCTTCAGCATCTTATGCTTCCAGTGCTGGGAGGCGAGTAACAACTTGGTCCCTCTCAACCAATAGTTGATCCCGCTCGAACGTAAGCCTTTCTTTATCAAGGATCAACTTCGGAAGGCCCTCGGAATCAAGGAAGTTGGCCTGCGAAGCAAAAACCCAAGTTAGAAATCCTGTCATAACAAATCAAGAGAAAACAGACAGCAAAGAGAACGAGTACCATACCGCTGTTGCATTGTGCATGACATTACTTATCATACATTTCCCCGAAAGAGAGTGTATTTTCTTCTTGTCTTTCTCTGAAGCCAACGACTTCAGGTAATTGGCGAGTTCCACCGGCCGGGACAACAGATAGAACTCGGTAGAGATTGAGAGGGAAACACTCCTCCTCTTTTGGGATCTAAAGAGGGGGGGGGGTGAATAGTTGTGCTTCCATGGTCTGGGGACTGGGGAGGAGGGACATCATCCTCTCGGGTGTCCGCGACCGGTGGGGGTGATGTAGCAGTTGCTGGTGATAAAAGTATGACCGGCATGGAAAGATATGAAGCTAATGGTGTTGTGGGTTGAGAAGCAGTTGTGGCAAATGCAGTTCTGGTTATAGGTTGCTCATCAACTGAAGATGGAAGACGCATGGTACTCAGCCTCATAGTACCAGGAGCAGCAGCTGGGATTGAAAAGGGAGAATTGACATTCTCCACTAAGTCATGCTCTCCCCAGAGCGCTTGGGCATCGTCCTCGATTGGGGTTATAAGCTCTTCAGATTGAGTGTTATGTTGAGCTGATGAAGGTCGTTGTCTCCTTTGCAGGGATGTCCCTTCATCACTAGCTTCCCCGTCATCATAAATCATCATAGTGACAACGGCTGGCTTGGGTATGACTTTGTTCACCTTTTTATTTTTTCCCTCAATCGAGGAAGAGCGGTGCCTTTTTGGTTGCTTGCTCTCCGGCCGGGGACTCCGAGAGAAAGCACTTGAACTGGAAGCGGATCCGGTGGAGCCTGTTCGGGTGAAGGCCTCCTTCAGCAATCTCGTAGCCTCTGCGAGACCAACAAAAACATCCTCCTCGGTGATGGTAATGGAGCCCTGCAGAAGACCTGAATTCAACGGAAAAAGAAGTTAAACAATTTTCTTATACACAAAAATGAGATAAATACAAAATTAGTTTCGCGATCAACTTACCATGATTTTTGGTCTTCCACCCATATTTGAGGGCCAGTGTTTTCCACCGGCGTGTCTCAGGCATCGTAATATCTAGAATTTTCTAAACCCACTAGTCTAAGCCTTCAACCCTTGGTGGTGTCCACCTAGTTACTGAAATAGTGAAAAGAGAAGGATTAGTAACAACACGAAACAACCTTTTTTCAGAGAAAATACAGGCCTTAAACTTACATGTACGAGTCCATGACTCAGAGAAAGATGGAGTTGCGGCCGGAATGATATCCATGGTGGCAATAACAACGAATCTCTCCATCCATCCACGGTCGTTGTCGTCATCCATGCTGGTGAGCAAAGCATGGTGGTCATATTTGCTAAAGTTTATTACTCCCCCATGGAAAATTATGGGGGAGTAGAGGTTCATCATGCGAGCCAATGTGAGCGCTTCCTTCATCTCCTGGCACAGCCGCCGTAGACAGGATACCTTTCACCACACCAAAGGCCTCACATTCGCCAAACAAATCTGGTATTTGTGGCACAACTTCAAAATCATGGGGTCAATTCCCCTGCACAAAGGAAACACACCAAAGTAAATGGGTACGTATAAATATACATAAAACCCTTCTTAAGTAAGGTTACTCGCTCCACCATATCGGGAGTGATGATGTTTAGATTATGGCAATCATAATGCTCCTTCACAGCAGGAATGCTAGGAGGACGAATAGAAGAAAGGTACACGGCAACAACCCATGTACGAAAACTTATAGAAGGAAACTTCTCTTCGAAGTCCTTAGATGCGTTGAGTCTTCGGGGAATAATGGTGCTCACCGTAGGAGGGTCAACATCAACGATATTTTCTTTGTTTTTAAGATAACTTGAGTTCTTGGAAAAGGAAGCCATGGTTAGCAGAAGGTAATAAGAGTTCTTTGAAGACGATGATTAAAGAAGAGTGAAAGCAAGAAAGAGTTGAACGCAAAGAAGTTGAGAGAATTTGAAGAATTGTGAAGTGCAAAAGAAGAAGAATGAGGCATATAAGTAAAGAAATAGGTGGCTAAAATCGTGGCTATGATTACCTCGAGAACCGTAAAATATTGCTAAATCATGGAGTGACACGTGTTCGAGGTATTAAATGCGGAGAGACGTGCGTCTAATCAAGCGTCAGAAACTTTTCAGAAGGGATTAGAAAATTTTCCGCCAAGAAAGGAATCTTCGCCAATTTCCCGATGATACAACGATGTGCCACCGGAAAGAAGGAGGACTATCTGTATATGGTAAAATCGATTCATATTAAATATTTGAATAATAGAGTGGCACATGGAACCGGAGACAGACGAAAAACGAGGAAAGTAAAAACCAAGATCGGGGACAGCAATTTCGGTTGGCACCGGGCAGACCCCGAAAAGAGTATTGCTATGGCGACAAACGAATATTTGTCACCCGGTGATATTCAATGAAGAATATTCCTCAGTATTAAATACATAATCCATTACAGAGAATTTTGGCCTTCATAGCCTGCGTTACACATTCATCAATGACCCCCGTAATTGTTATTTAAGAGATGTTTGATCCTAGGACTTTGTTCCCTAGGTGTAGCTATAAACAGTGACTTCAACAGCCATTGTAAGATACAAAAATTCTAACAAACTTATGCTACACATTAATCTAAGCTCAATAATATTTTATTTTTAGTCTATTGATATTCTTATTGCTGTCTTCAGAAGCCTTGCTCCCGGAACCCAGTTGTTTGTTGTTTTATCTCGATTTCAATGCTAAGTCTTGCATTTTATTTAGTTTATTTATCATTTTGAAATCAAATCAATTCGCTTATCTATAAACCACGTCATAAATTTAAACGTACCGTATTACGGGTAAACACTTTTTTATTGGCCAGGTTCAAGCCCGAAACATCCAGAAGAATGAGAGAATTTCATTCGTCCCACATAATTGAAAAAAAAAACAATCTTTGGATATAACAAAACTTTTATTAATTCAGTTGTCAAACTTTCACCGATGTGTATTAATATTGTTTAATGAATATTCTTTTTTGTCCTTTGTTTTTTAATTTATAAAATAAAGTGAAAGAACCTTAGGGTCCGGAGTTTCGTTTAGAATTGACTAATTGGGGGCATTTGTATCTATACCCGTTTTTTGTGTCATGTTTTAATTTGTGTCTGTTTTGTAAAAAATATTGCAAGTGTACTCGCTTTTTCGCATAACTTCAACATACGGGGCTGAAGTAGCAAAGGCAATCACGCAAAACTTCAGCATTCTAGTAGCCGGGCCTGAAGTTCAGCTCTAGAGCTGAAGTTTTTGTTTTGTAACTGTCGAACTTCAGCTCTAGAGCTAAAGTTTTTGTTTGTAACTGGCAAACTTCAGCTCTAGAGCTGAAATTTTTGTTTTTAAGCTTCGGCTCTAGAGCTGAAGTTTTTGTTTTGTAACTGTCGAACTTCAGCTCTAGAGATGAAGTTTTTGTTTGTAACTGGCAAGTTTTTGTTTGTAAGCTTCAGCTCTAGAGCTGAAGTTTTTGTTTGTAACTGACAAGTTTTTGTTTGTAAGCTTCAGCTCTAGAGTTGAAGTTTGTGTTTTGTAACTGTCGAATGTTTGTAACTGGCGAACTTCAGCTCTAAAGCTGAAGTTTTTATTTTTTAACTGCGAACTTCAGCTCTAGAGCTGAAGTTTTTGTTTGTAACTAGCGAACTTCAGCTCTAGAGCTGAAGTTTTTTCTGGAAAAATCAGCTTTTTATGTTATCGTCCACTTTAAATGCAGCAACCTCATTTCGTCTAACTCACACTCAGCTTTCCTCAGCCATTTTTATTGCTAAGCAACTGATATTCGAAAATACATTATACAGTTCTATTATACATTCAGACAACACAGATTTTTCTTTTTTTTTTTAACATAGAAACATCTAATTCACATATATAAGGTTAGTTTTCTACTTGCTTCAATTATGCTTCTGGCTATAGCAATAAGTTTCTCCAAAAATTATGTTGGAAAAATCCCAAGTACTAGAGGCTCTTTCTAAAAATGATTATTAATTTCTTGAAAACGAAATCCTAGATAAAAATGTTGTGTGAATACATGTTATATACATAGCTGTAACAGATTTCTTGCAGAAAAGGGAGAAGGAGAAGTTTGAGAAAGAAGAGGCGGATATAATTTTGAGGAGGAGAAGGAGAAGGAGGAGGAGAAAGGGGGCTGAAGTTGTTTAAAAAGTGAGTACAAATTAAAAGTTTAAAAAAAATATGTATGGGTTAAACGGGGGCGACCAAATAAGGCGCCCCGTGCAATATTTACGACTAATTGACTTCATTAATCCAAGGAGAAGATCCCACTTTTTTTTTTCTCATAATGAAAATGGATATTTTTTTTAATAGAGCGATATTTTCTAGATAATATTTTTACATTGATTCTCTATGAGGTAAAAAGTATGTAGCCCTTTTATATGATTGCTTTGGTGAGCTCATATGCGTTGAATTTACAAGTAATAGAGTTGCAATCATGGATATCTATTCCTTTCTCACATCTTTTTACTTTTCTGAACGAAATAATTGGATTCTTTTCCTTTCTATTATTTGAAAGATTGTACTTCTTCCGTCTTAAATTATTTATCGTAATTTTTAAAAACAACTATCTCAAATAATTTATCATTTTAGAAGTTTAAAATAAATTTTTTTTTTATTAAACCTTAATAGTAATTGTTCTTGAAGATGAAATTATCACATAAATAGAGTAAATATTTAATGAAGAGATATTATATCTTAAGACATAAATAAGGGTAAATAATCCAATACTCCTTCTAATTAATATTTTTTAAAGAGCGTGTAAAAGAGAAATACATTAGTTAATTTGAGACGGGAGAATAGTATCAAATATCAATAAATCAAAACAGAATAGGAAAAACCAAACAGTTAATAGTTCGAGATTTATGTTAAATCTCTCTATCAATCATGTTTTTCCTAAATTTTTGTTTGACATTAAATTTCAACCAAATTAATACATTAGCCAATATGCATGGAGAAAGAACAACAGCACAGCAGGATCGAAAATCAACGGCTTGACATGAATTAAAGAAGGTTCAGGCCGCTCATTAACACTTACCTTAATTAGGGGATTTTCTTTCACTTCTTTTCATTTCTAGATATGATTGCCCGTGCTGTGCACGGGCCAAAAGGTACATCAACACGTCAAATGTAGGCACTAAAATTCTATTCACTCTAGTGAACTATTTCTTTATAATTTAATACAATGAAGAAAAATTGCAAATGTCTCTATGATGCTCAGACGTGTCTTTCTCATCCAAACACACCCATGCTTGAATTAAATCACCACATTTGCTTTCCAAAAGGCCGACTGATAATTTCAGAAATGCTCAGTTGAATAGTTTCATAGACTGAGAACCTAGTCCATCTGCTACATATAAACGCGTCAACCCCGTTGGCAGTGCTATCACTGAATTGGATATCAAGGATACCAAATCACACCATTTTGTCTTTGTCTCCTGGTGGGATAAATCGAGCATTAAATAGAATCCAAAATCCCAGAAACACTTTCAGAAATGGGAACAGTTGAAGTTCTTCCCCTTACGTTCATAATATGGCCTGGTAGAAAAGCCTGTAATTGGCCACGTTTGGCTTGCGCCATTGTTCAAAGTCTTCCATAGTGTTTTTAATCAGTGATCAAAGTCTTCCTTATGACATCAATCACCACTGTTACTTCTGTCTTAGGCTGTATCACTGGCGAGTAGTAGCATTTTTATGAATATGTCTTTAAATCCAGCTATGGACCCATCAAAACAAAAAACTTTTGGTTATGCTTCTCACTTCCATGCCTACAACTAGCTCACCACTCACCACCTAAGAAACCCTCTTGTCACCAGACTGTACTGGATATCCAACAGTTAAAATAAGAAAATTTTATTGAAATTAGTATAGGACATCAATGAGAAACTCCAATGAACATAAAAAGCGGATGCAATGCAATAACCTTCAAGGAATATCAAAATATATGTTATGCCTTTTGTGAATACCAAATACAAAACAAGGAAAGAGAGAAAACGAGCAATCTTCACCAGTAAAAATATAAAATTAAGCAAAAGTAATTGATGAAAATAAGTTGAGAAGATGTTAGTGTTTGATTCAAACTTGTACAAATTTCTGAGAGGACATTCAAATTTCTTGTTGAATGCAAAAGGAGGAATACAGTTTATAATGCACTCAACTTTTCCTTCACCATTTTACACTTACATTCAGCAGTTCTGCAAATCTAAATTTCTGAGGTAAAATATTAAATTCGTTTGTAATGGCACAACCCCATTAACATGAATTACTGTAATATTATCACTTGTTTGCTTCATCAAATAACAACTTTCTTGCAATTGCAACATCATATGTATCGTTTGTGTTACTGCTTTATTCTCTCTCCCATCTTCATTTTACTTCTACCGAATTTATATATTACCTCTCATTGAATTAAAAGCTATTAAATAAAGTGCCAAAGGACTAATAAGTACCGGAAAAAGAATAAGACAGAATCTAACAAGCCAGAAAAAATAAACTTGATCTCAACTTCTTTAGTATCCTAACATTGCATAACAGATGAATAGATCTAAAGCAAGGATAATACCTACTCCACTACCCTGAAGCCCCAGCTAATCTCAAATTTGACTTAAAAGATAACGGAAGAACACCTTCAGATCAATTTTGTGGATGCATGTGCTCCAAAGTATTTCAATTTGTGTTAAATCTGTCAATATTTAGATTTAACCACACACTACGCAAATATTAAGGTTTAAAGTACTCCAAAGTAAATCATATATTAAGATCAACATTTTGCTTCAAGTGAGATCAGAAAAGTTTAAATCATTTATTATTTTGTTCATATTAAAATAATTATTTTTTCAGCAAAAAAACTTATTGCACCATTTGAGATACTTATTTAGAACCACACAACATCGTAGCTTTGCATCTCTGGGAACTATATTATTTTTGTGTTAATTTCACTAACACAAATCCATGTCAACCCAAGCTCATTACCAAAAAAGAAATAATACAATAAAGTAAAATCACAAGTCCGCAAATCTAAAGTCCAAAATTTAGATTTATGTTTTCTCTTTGAAAATTATTTGTTATGTTTAATTACATAACCAAAATAGCAACTTCTATATAAAGACATGACTCATTAATTTGTAAAAGCTCTTTAGCATCAAGGAACTTACCACCAGACAGGTTTGCACCCCTCTTCTGCAACAAACTGAGTTCATGGAAGACAGATATGCTCATACTGGTTATTTTTCTGGAGAAGGAATAGATAAGAACTTGACCCTAGGTAAAAAAAACACACACACACACATTTAAGTTTTAGCAGGTGAAAGATGAAAAAATATAACGATTAAAGCACATTTTCAGTGTCTCGCTAGGAGATAATACCTTTGGCCTCAGAATATCCAAACTGGATTTTGGCATGCCTTCATGATATGCTTCCTTTTACTGAGGCATATGTCGAACATGACAAACAAACTGGAAGGATGCATAAACTAAGACAACAAAATATTTGTAATCCATATTTTCTCAGTAATCTCAAGACCAACTTAAAAGGCCGTAAATTAGAATATGCATGTAGAAAATCGGGTAACCAAAAGGGGAAAAATATTTAAAAAACTGTAAGAAAGAAAATATATGAAAATGGAAGAAAAGAACTCAAATTAACACCCAACACTAACTAACATTTATATATTGCATCGGAACAGAGAAAATAGTAGTGCAACAAAGAAAATATTGAATTGAGAAGGGGGGAAAGAGTTGAGTCTTACATGCAATAAATACGTACAAAGTTGAGTCACTTTTAACATTATGTCTATGGCGGACAGCAAAAAGTGTTTGAAGACTCTTCTAAAATTGTCTTTGATTATGCTTATCATGGACGGTTGAAAATTAGAAGCACGAAAAGCAACCCAAAGAAAAAGGACAAAGATAAGGAAAAATAGATAGAAATAGCTAAACAACACTCTAATAGAAGATCGGCGGCATTACCTAGGAGCAAAGAGATGGTCCTCGTCTGAAAGAGGGAGAAGAGAACGATGAAGGAGTAGCATGATGCCAGAATATGTACACTTGAAAGTCCTAAAAGAATTATTTACCAAAAAAGGCTCAAGTTTAGCTGAATTTTTAGGAAGAATAAAGGGCATCTAATGTAATAAATTGATAAAGTAAGGGCAAAAATGCGTCGATAATAATAATGAAGTGGCTAGTTTATGTATGACAAAGATGACGTAATTCCAGAAGCTTGAGTTTACCGTTTTGCCCTTGGTCGTCCAAGGAACCTTCGCTTATTATATAGTTAAAATTATGGCTTTATTGAGATTTTCTTATTTTTCCTATAAGATCCTATATTTACAAGATGAGTGACTCATTTACTTAATGCTAATATATATATATATATATATATATATATATATATATATATATATATATATATATATATATATATATATGGTCATAAAACTTTTTCATGATTAAAAATAATTACAAACGACAAAAGATTCAAAAAATACATAGACAACCCATTAAACTTGGCCCAATTTTTTATTTTGGCACTTTAACTCAACCTTGTTCTATTTTGACCCTCCAACCTCATTTTTTTATTCCACTTTGACACAAAAGCTAACTAGATTTCATGTGTGATTTGCCTCACCCTTGTAGGCGCGTGAGAGCCATTTTTTAAGCCAAATTTCTTACTCCCAACGTAGAGGCGGATCCAAAATTTAAATCTTATGGATTCATTTTAATATTTTTAACATTGAACCCATTATATTTTTAAAGTTATGGGTTTATATATATATATTTTTTACAATTTTAATGAATTTTTACATATAAAATTTTTACTCCGCGTCGAAAGTTATGGGTTCAGTTGAACCCATAGCTATTACTGAAAATATATATAAAAAAATATTTTTCCACGAGAGGGGGGCAGAAAAAACGAAAATAATAATAAGTTGAAATTACAATTTTTTTTGCGGGGGGTGGGGAGGGCAATGGGGTGGGGGTGGGGGTAGCAGCTGGGTATTTGTCCACGCTGTATTTTTACCTATGATAAAAGTTTTTGTGTCAAAGTGGAACAAAAGAACCCATTATATTTTTAATTGTTATGGGTTTATATCTATTTGTTTTACAATTTTAATGAATTTTTACATACAAATTTTTACTCCATGTCGAAAGTTAAGGGTTCAGTTGAACCCGTAGTTATTACTGAAAATATATATTTTTTCCCCGGGATGTGGGCAGAAAAAACGAAAATAATAATAATTTGAAATTACAAAAAAAAGTAATACTTTTTTTTGCGCGGGGTGGGGGGAGGGGCAGTGGGGGGGGTAGCAGCTGGGTATTTGCACGAGCTGCATTTGGGGATCCTATAGCAAAGGTTAACAACTTATTTATTTTAAATAAATACCATTTAAAAAAATTATATTTTATAGATACCTTTTAATGTTTATAGCAAAATATCTAATTTTGGTTACCTCCTACCCCTAAGCCACTAAATACGCTATTTAGTTACACTATTTTCTTTCTCTCTCTATTTTGATACATATCATTCTCTTCCCCAATTCCTGAAAACACGATGCTCAATCTCAAAATTCCTCTCACCCACATCACCTACGTTCTCTCCGATCCCAATTTCTCCAATTCCATCGGACGTTACTTTGGCTCTTCTTCGACATTGTAATTGGAACATGACTAAAGCTAAAGAAGAATGGTTCGCTAATAAACTCGAGGTTACTAAAGCTATAAGTATGTTAATATTGGAGAAAGAAGAGTCCTTATTCTGTCACCATTGCTCGACGGCGTCATATTCTGGAGAAAGAAGAGTCCTAATATTAGATAAATCTGGAATAGATTCAAAATTTTGATGGCTTAAAAATGTCTCAAAATCCTCTTAATTGTTCTGTCCAAATTAAGAAAAGAAGAAAACTAGTTGTCGGCATGGGAATTGAATATGTGATGTATGTCAAATTCTTGAATGAGAGGATTGGATTAATTTGGATATTAAATCTTTTGGCTTAAATCCTTTTTTGCACACTCAACCGCAAGATGCTCTTCAAATTTTGGCCCTAAATTCGTTTTCCAGTTTAAGCTTCTGTATAACAATCTAACATTAACAAAATTCTTTTAGGGCCTTTAATTAAAATCTTTTTTTTGTTTGTAGACGTCGTCATCTTCCCGAGGTTCATCTTATGGAGAAAGAAGAGCCCTAATATTGGATAAACTCGAGGTTCTCAACTTCCATCATCTTCAATACAAGATTTAAGCTTTAACAT
This sequence comes from Nicotiana tabacum, assembly GCF_000715075.1. Taxonomy (NCBI): domain Eukaryota; kingdom Viridiplantae; phylum Streptophyta; class Magnoliopsida; order Solanales; family Solanaceae; genus Nicotiana; species Nicotiana tabacum. The sequence goes on along the minus strand of NC_134089.1, from coordinate 45,912,731 downwards.
AGTCCTTATTCTGCCACCATTGCTCGACGGCGGATTCGCCGGAAATTAGGGTTTGTTCTTGAATAAAGACGACGGAGTTTGGGGCGGAGCAACTTGAATTTTCTGTTAATATATTTCAATGTATCTTGTTGTATTTCCATGTATTCATTGTCTTTTTTTCATTGTATTTCAATGTATCTTGTTGTATTCCATGTATTTCATTGTATTCACTGTCTCGTTATATTCCATGAATGTATTCATATATTTTTTTTAATTAATATAATTTATGTATTCAGATGTATTATATAATTTCTCTGAAGATTGCTATGTTTTTGGGGTATTTTTCAGTTGAGAATCTTTTTTATAACTGGAAATACAAAATTTGTGTGTTATAATTGAGTTTATTGAGTTATATTAGGAGTCTATTATGTTAATTGATTCACTTTCCATTTAAATATAGTCTAATCCCTTGTTTCACGCTGTGAATACAGTCAAATACAATTGAATACAATAATCTGTCCAGCTGTAATCTCATGCTTCACGCCATGAATACAGTCGAATACACTCGAATACAACAACTGATTAGCTGGACTTCCCTGATTCACGCCTATTTTTGCTATTGTATTCATGAATACAGTAGCTTAAATACATCTAATACATCTTATAACAACAGAAAAGATATCTACAATCCGTAATATAGCAAATAGTATCTATAGATAGCTAATTATCACTAAAAGATAGTGCTTTATGAAAATTTCCCAAAAAATTTGTGTCAAAGTGGAACAAAAGAAATGGGGTTGGAGAGCCAAAATAAAACAAGGCTGAGTTAAAGTGTCAAAATGAAAAATTGGGCCAAGTTTAATGGTCTGTATATGTATTTGGCCAAGATAAAACGAGAGAATATTGTTGAGATGGTATGGTGATCATGTTTTGCATAGGCTTCCGGATGCACGGGTTCATGTGAAATGCGCAGATGAGTTGCGAAAGAGTTATATATATATATATATATATATATATATATATATATATATACCTAAAATCACATAAGAGGAATTTGACTTGAATAATTTACGTATCTCTTGGAATTCATAGAGAATTAGGGAAAAATAAGTCATAATAAAAGAAAGTGTTAGGCGATACCAATAATTTTTACATGTTTTAGTCGTGTTAGTGTGTTTACTTTAGATCCTAGATTTTCTCAAAGTCTTTCAGGCCTATCCGAAAATTATTCGTTAATAAAAATTATATATTTTTTACTTTACCTTTTACTTTTATTTCTTACGAAAGTAATTTATATGAAATTAAATTGCAAGATATGATTAGTAGAATTCATATAATTAATCACAATTCGCTTGAAAATGATACGTAGTTGTCGTAATATTAATATACTTCCCCCATTGTATACATCTCGGAAAAAGGAATAAATATAGAGCGTGACATATATGCACGAGGGATGAGAGTAGCATATTTGTTCTGACAATTATTACATAAAATATAAGAAAATATTGTGGGCAGTAATTGATTAGAGCAAGGAAGTCAAGGTTTGAAGAGGGTATATGACAATATCATAAAGGATAATATATAATGGACTATATAGTAACAATATTAGAATAATGTCTTTTTCTAGCCGGCTTTTGTCCCTAGCCTAACTTGTAGAGTTAGTTCTGGGGTTTGTCAATATTGTCGCCAAACTTTTCCTTTGTTTAATAAAATGTGGTCAAAGAAAACACACGAAGGATGATTGCAATGTTTTTTATGATTAAAACGTTAAGAAATACACATTTTGTAAATCACTAGAAAAAATTGTTGGTAAAACCATCAGAGAAATTCCAAAACTTATTAGATTCCTCATTTTAAGAATAATAACTACGTCTTAGTCTCAAACAAATTATGATCGATAATATAAATTTTTATTCCTTTCATTTAGCTCAATCTATATCATCATTATAACCCAAAAAAAAGATAGCCCGGTGCAAACTCTCGCTCGAACCAAAATAAAATAAAAGCACAATAATAATAATAATAATAGTAGTAGTAGTAGTAGTAATAGTAGTAGTAGTAGTAGTAGTAATAGTAGTAGTAGTAGTAGTAGTAGTAGTAGTAGTAGTAGTAGTAGAAGTTATCTACCAAGTCTAAGACCTATTCTGAACTAGTAGGTATTACCTATATGAATTTTTCTCTTCTATTGTATCATATCTTTAGGTAAGTCTATATTGATTCCTAGGATTTATAAGTCTTTCGAGACACTTCTTACATATGATTTTAGGTCTATCCCGTTCCTTTTTAATATCTTCCCCATCATAGTTTTACAGATACGGACCGGTGCATTTGTAGATTGACGGAGGACATGATCAAACCATCTCAAGTGATCTTCTCTCATTTTATTCTCAATGTGTGATACTTGCACTTTCTAGCGAATGCATCAATTTTAATTTTCTCTATTCTTGTGTGATATCATATCCATCTTACCATTCACATTTCTACGATACTGATCTTCTAGATATGTTAAACTTTACTAGCCTATAGCACAATTGATCTTATAGCTATTCTATAGAACTTTCTATATGTAATACATACACTTCGGTAGCACTTTTCATCTATCATTCTATTCTCTTGAAATCAAGTATAGATATCGAAATTGTTTGTATTTTAGTACCTCAATTCCATCTGATCTCACCTCAATTTTGCTTTTCTCATATCGACTAAACTTTCAGTGCATGTACTCAGTCTTACTTTTACTTATCTTAAAACCCTTACTCTCTAAGGTATTTCTCCATAGTTCAAGCTTTGTGTTTACACCCTCACTAGTATCATCAATCAACATTATCAGCAAATAACGTACACCGTTAGACCTCATTCGCTCATCCGTAACTAGGATAAATAAGCAGGGGCTCAATGTAGAACCCTAGTATAAACACATTATTATGGCATACTCCTATGTATCTCCTATTACTATTTTTACACTGGTGACTTCTCCTTCATACATGTACTTTATGACATTTATATATTTAATTGAATTCTTTCTTCTCCATTACCCACCACAAGACCTTCCATAGTACTGTATCATATAATTTCTCTAGGTCATTGATACCATGTGTAGATCTTTCTTTCTTTCATATTCAATTTTCATTGATCTTCGTAGCAAGAATATAGTCTCCATTGTTGTTTTACTAAACATAAATCCAAACTGATTCTCTGTCACTCTTGTCGTGTCTCTAAGTCTATGCTCTATCACTATGTCTAGAGTTTTATTGTATTACTCGTGAGTTTAATGTCACGATAGTTCGTACAACTTTGAATTTCTCCGTTGTTCTTATATATTGAAATCGTGGTACTCTTCATCCACTCTTTGGACATCCTACCACTTCTTAGTATGACGTTAAATAGCTTGGTGAGCCATACTACTCAAACCTTCCCAAGATACTTTCAGACTCTATATGAATTCTATCTAAAGGTGCCTTTCTAACCTTCATATTTTTCATGGAATTCTTTACCTCTATGAACCTAATTGTACGGGCATAGCTAAAGTTTCTATTGTACACACGTTTAAAGGTCTAAAATATTATCTTTTTGGTTCGAGTTGAACAATTGATCAAAACATTCTTTCCATCTCTCTTTGATCCCGTTACCTCTTGTCACTACTTGTGCGTCTTTATTATACTTCACCTAATTTAAATTCTTACCTCTCTTATCTTTTAATCGTGCTAGTTTAAATATTTTTTTCTCCCCTTTTTTTGTCCTTAGCTTTTGGTACAAGACATTGAGAGCTTTCCCTCGGGTTTTACTAGTAGCCTTCTAAGCTTGCTTCTTGATCTCTTGTATTCCTCATTAAATATGATTAAAAAATAAGTGAATAATATGCCGATCGGCTATCTAAAATATTTACTTATGTGAGTTCTTCTTCTTCGTATCATTACTGTCACTAGATGTATTATAATTAAATTATGTATAAAAAGTTAATTGAACAAATATAAACCTCGTTTACAAAATTAGAATGATACACATAGGGGTGACAATTTAAACTCAAGCCTATTTAATTGACTCGCCTATTTGTTGAACTCAACCCATTTTGACCCGGCCCATTTCAATCTCATTTAAAGTTGGGCTAATTTTTAGCACAAATTGATCCATAAGTAATTTTGCGAAAATAACTGAAAAATAATTTTTTTTGTTTGATATGATTTGTATGACCATAACAAAAGAAAAAAAGTCTTATTTAATAATTAAATAATTTACAAGAAAATAATACATATTAATTAAAGATTGATAAGAGTTGGGCTTGTTGGGCTATGCCCCAAATTTTAGCCCAACCTGACCCAATCCATCTCAACCCAAGTTACTTTTGGGCGGGTCATTGACCCATACATTTATTGACTCAATCCAATTTGACCCGCATAAAATCAACCCAACACGCCCATTTGACACCCATAGGTACACATAAGTGTATTTAGAATTTTAAATTTGCCGGTGCAAAATATTATTGCGATTAGGGTGTGTTTGATATAACGGAAAATATTTTTCGTGGAAAGTATTTTCCAAGAAAATATTTTCTTAAGAAATAAGTAGTAATATTATTCATTTTTCGGTGTTTGGTACGCAAATTAAGGAAAATAACTTCTCAAGAGTATTCATAAATAATTTAGATACAATAAACATGAAGCCATAAACTTTCGAACCAACAACCTTCCGACCTCAAAAATTTCACAAACTTCCGAACCGCGAACTTTATAATATCTAAACCCGTAAACTTCCAAACACATAAACCTCCGAACTCATAAATTTAAAACTTGTAAAATTTCGAACCTGTAAACCGAAAGATGAAAAAACTAAAACTGAAAATATACGAAAAAAATATTTTTTTTCCGGGGGGAAAGAGGACGGGGGTGTGCAGAAAAACTACTACAACAACAACAACAACAACCCAGTGTAATCCCACAAGTGGGGTCTGGGGAGGGTAATATGTACGCAGACCTTACCTCTACCCCGAGGGGCAGAGAGGCTGTTTCCAGGAGACCCTCGGCTCAAAGAGGCAACAAGAGACACTATATTAGTACTATCAATAGACTCATAATAAAACAACATAAAGTACCATAAAATCCATAACATAACATAAATACCATAAAAACAAAGTAACAACAATATAAGAGATATAGGAAATACGAGAAAGATGTAAGGTATTAATACACAGGAGATAAAGCCCATCATCAGTAGTTGATCAATAGCATCCTAAGACTACTTCCTAACTGGCTAGTCTCACTCTAGTGCGCTGTAACAAAGACATCACAATTTCCCTAACCTACCACCTTAATGCTCGATCTCCACAATTCCCTGTTTAGGGCCGTGTCCTCAGTAACCCTAAGTCGCGTCATATCCTGCCTGATCACCTCTCCCCAATACTTCTTAGGTCTCCCCCTACCTCTCCTCGTACCCACCACTGCCAGTCGTTCACACCTTCTCACCGGTGCATCAGTGTTCCTCCTCTGAATGTGCCCGAACCATCTGAGTCTTGCTTCCCGCATCTTGTCCTCCATGGGGGCCACACCCACCTTCTCTCGAATATCTTCATTTCTAATCTTATCCTTCCTTGTATGCCCGCACATCCACCTCAACATCCTCATCTCTGCAACTTTCATCCTCTGGATGTGTGAGATCTTCACCGGCCAACACTCGGTCCCATACAACATAGCAGGCCTAACCACTGCCCTATAAAATTTACCTTTCAGTAACAGTGGCACTTTCTTGTCACACAGGACTCCCGTCGCTAACCTCCATTTCATCCACCCCACCCCTATACGGTGTGTGACATCCTCGTCGATCTCCCCGGACCCCTGAATAAACGACCCCAGGTACTTGAAACTACCCCTCTTAGGGATGACTTGAGAATCAAGCCTCACTTTCACTCCCGCTTCCGTCGGCTCTGCCCCAAATTTGCACTCAAGGTATTCCGTCTTCGTCCTGCTCAACCTGAAACCTTTGGACTCAAGGGTGTGTCTCCAAACCTCTAACCTCTCGCTGACGCCGCGTCGTGTCTCGTCGATTAGAACTATGTCATCAGCAAATAGCATGCACCATGGCACCTCCCCCTGAATATGATGTGTTATAGCATCCATCACCAGGGCAAATAGGAAAGGGCTGAACGCAGACCCTTGATGCAATCCTGTAATAATCGGAAAATAATCTGAATCGCCTCCTGCTGTCCTAACCCGAGTCTTAGCTCCATCATACATGTCCTTAATCGCCCTAATGTAGGCAATCGGGACCCCTTTAGCCTCTAAGCATCTCCATAAGACCTCCCTAGGAACCTTGTCGTACGCTTTCTCTAGATCGATAAACACCATGTGGAGATCCTTCTTCTTATCCCTGTATTGTTCCATCGTCCTCCTAATAAGGTGGATAGCTTCTGTGGTAGATCGCCCCGGCATGAACCCGAACTGGTTGTCTGAAATAGACACCGTCCTTCGCACTCTCATTTCTACCACTCTCTCCCAGACTTTCATGGTATGACTTAGTAATTTAATACCCCTATAGTTGTTACAGATCTGGATATCGCCTTTGTTCTTATACAACGGGACCATAGTACTCCACCTCCACTCTTCGGGCATCCTATTAGTCTTGGATATCACATTAAGCAACTTAATAAGCCATTCCACGCCTGCTCTACCCACACACCTCCAAAGCTCAACCGGAATTTCATCTGGTCCGGTAGCTCTGCCCCTTCTCATCTTACGCATTGCCTCCATGACCTCATCGACCTCAATGTCCCGATAATCACTTAGTTCATGGGGGCTGTCGGCGTTCCTCAATTCACCTAGTACAATATCCTGATCCCCTTCCTCATTTAGAAGCTTATGAAAGTAGGTCTGCCATCTCCTCTTTATCTGGTCATCCCCCAACAAAACTTTGCCGTCCTCATCTTTTATGCACCTCACTTGGTCCAAATCCCGAGCCGTCCTCTCTCTCACCTTAGCGAGTCGGAGTAACTTCTTCTCCCCGCCTTTGTTCCCTAGTTCCTCATACAAACGAGCAAAAGCTGCCGTCTTTGCCTCCGTCACTGCCATCTTTGCCTCCTTCCTAGCTACCTTATATCTTGCAATGTTCGCTCTCTTCTCCTCCTCTCCAGTGCTCCCCACTAACCGCAGGTAAGCCACCTTCTTCGCTTCCACTTTACCTTGTACAACTGCATTCCACCACCAGTCTCCTTTGTGACCACAAGTGCGGCCTGAAGATACCCCTAACACCTCTCTTGCCGCCTTCCTTATATAGTCCGCCGTCGTCGACCACATAGTGTTTGCGTCCCCACTACTTCTCCAAGCTCCCATTGCCGACAACCTTCCTTCCAACTCCTGGGCTTTAACCTTAGTCAAGGCGCCCCACCTAATCCTCGGGCAGCCTCGTACTGACCTCTGTTTCCTTCTTATCATAATACTAACGTCCATCACCAAGAGCCTATGTTGCGTTGCAAGGGTCTCACCTGGGATAACTTTGCAATCCTCGCACAACCTTCTGTCGCATCTCCTTAGGAGGAGATAGTCAATTTGAGTCTTCGCCACCGAACTTTGGTAAGTAACCAAATGCTCCTCTCGCTTCGGAAAACTCGAGTTTGCAATCACTAGATCGAATGCCTTGGCAAAATCCAGCAGTGATATGCCCCCTCCGTTTCGTTCCCCGAAACCAAAGCCGCCATGCACCTCAGTATAACCACCTGCCGACGACCCAATATGACCATTGAAATCCCCTCCTATGAATAACCTCTCGGAAGGCGGAATACTACGAACAATGTCATCTAACCCTTCCCAAAAACGCCTTTTAATCTCCTCATCACAACCTACTTGCGGTGCGTACGCGCTAACGACGTTTAAAGGACACTCACCCACCACCAATTTAATAGTCATTAGTCTATCATTCACACGCCTGACCTCTACCACCGACTCCCTAAGATGGCTATCTACTAGGATACCCACTCCATTCTTACCCCTCACGACTCCGGAGTACCACAACTTATACCCATCCGCGTTTCTCGCCCTCGATCCGACCCACCTAGTCTCCTGGACACACGCTATATTAATCTTCCTCTTCTGAAGGATCTTCGCCAACTCTATAGACTTACTCGTTAGCGAACCTATGTTCCATGACCCGATTCTCAACCTATAGGCTCCCTTGCCCACTCTACCTCCCCTACCTCCCGACCCACCCCCTGACCCCGAGCCCACTCTTTGCCCCTCCCTCTGCCCCACCTGAGGACATGCCTTTAATCTATCATCCCAGACTGCCGCCACTACACCTACGACAACTCTACAAAAGACTCGCTAGTGCACCACGGACAACGAATCAAACTAGAAGGAAAGAAGTGACTACCTGTACACCTATTGAATGATTCAACTATTGTGAACTAAAGTAACATCAATTTAGCTAACACCAAAAGGAAAACAGTAGAACGGGAGGTACCAATTCCCGAGAACTAAACCTGTGTTGATTTGCAGCCCTCGATATACTTGCAAGCTCACGCAATGCTTCCCACCGCCCTTTGCTGATGCTCGTCCAGGTTGCTCTCCTTTGCTAGTGCTCGTGTGCCCAACTTGTCTCCAACCACTTTGAGAATTTCCCTGAAAACACAGAAAATACCACGACCCAAAGACCAACAAGGGCTATCACCGCTACCACTGGTGTAGCACCGAAAGTAACTAGCAGCCGAAATTAACTGAAGAAAAACAACAAGCAAGCTTCTGAAATAGGTGAGGAGATTCGGCTATTTCAGAAGTTCTCATATAAAAAATCGGATAGGAGTGGAATTGACCAAATGCTCAGTTCTGAAACTTATGCAATATTAAAAGAAGACGGTTTATGCAAACTTATGGTTTGAACTTAATTAACAAACAAAAATTCCAAAAAAAAAACCCAAAATCAGTAATGAACGAGTACCCAAGTAATAAAACCTTCAAAATGAGCAAGAAAACTCGATCCTACTAAACATCCCAGAAAGCTACACGATCTCGATGTGGAAAAACAACTTACACACCCCTAATTTTTGGAATTAAAAAGCAATTGCAGCATCAGATTCTACTCAAATTATGAATATATAAAGCACAAAAAGCAGAATAAAATGGAAATGGGTGTTACCCGGGGGGGTTAATACCTGCTAGCGGTTCGTGGGTGGAGAAGAAAATTCGGGGGGTCTAAGAAAAGCAGTGAATTCGGGGATCTAAGAAAAGCGCCGATTTCAATTTGAGCTACTGTAACGAAAACGAAAATAAACCAAAATCAAGGAAAACGAAAAAGCTTTTAATGTTTGTTTTGCTGAAAAAGAATGTTTTGTTTTGCCGGAAAGTTCCTGGAAAGTTTCGAAGGAATTTGCTGTATTTTTTAGTGTGCACGGCGTATTTTAGCACTGTAATGCTAACTCAAACCATAAACTACAATAATGACCAACGGTGTGCAGAAAAACTAAGAAACATAAATTTGAAATTACCAAAAAAAAATGTGCAGGGTGGGGTGGTGCAAAAAAATAAAAATAAAACAAAAAATTACAAAAAGTAAAAAAACTTTTTTTTTGTGCGGGGTGGGGGTGGGGGGCAAATGGGGGTGGGATTTAGCGGGGTGGGGGATGGGTGGTGCATAAAAATAAAAAAATAGAAATTTAAAATTACAAAAAAAAATATAACATTTTTTGCGCGGGTGGGTGGGTGGTGACGGAAAAAAATTGAAATTTGAAAAAAAAAAAAAAGTCTTGTTGGAGATAAAGGGTTTGGGTGTGGGGGATGTGGGGTGTCACACCCCTTTTTTAACCAACTTCATTAACCCTCTTAAATATATAAAAAGATTTGTAAAGTTCAAAAAAGGTTTTTAATTAAAAGTGACAAAGAATATTGTGTTTCAAAAGATTTTTTAGAGTCGTCACCTGACATTTGATTTTGGTGTGCCAGACCACCGTTATTTTTAGAAATAATTTTCCTTCTAAAATACTTTGAACTCAAAACTAAGTCGGGACCAGAGATTTGGGTAAGGAGGTTCATTTGACTCGGGGAGAAGGTGTTAGGCACTCCCCAAGTCCCGTAACTAGTACGGTTGCAAACTTGATCTAGTTGGCTTTTAAAATATTCAAGTTGGGGTAAAATCACAGAAAAACAAAATAAACATACACGAGGCTCGAGGTCGTCCCCACCTAATAAAAGAAAAATAAATTAAAATACTACGAGTTCTACTATCGATCTCCAAATACAAATACTTAGGGTCATACCCCGAAATAAAATATATACAAATCTTTCGGGATATTCCCCGGATAAATTTAACTAAGGGGGACCTCTCGCCTCAGAAAGAAGCTAAAACACGAATGTCCTAAAGGTCTGCCTATCCAAGTGTGGTTGGCCTAAGCATGCTCCTAGCGAACAATGTAATAAAAGTAAATAAACAAAATTAAAAGAAATAAAAAATTAATTTCATGCTCATTCCCTTCTTAATTTCTTATTTCATGCATTTGACCAAACCCCAATTCCTAAAGGATGTGAACAAATTAATTACTAATGGGCTCAGTCTTTTCCCCTCCCACGGCTCACGATCAAACAAAATGCTAACCAGATAAGCCAGGCACCCTAATAGTGAAAGCGCACAAAATGACAAAACATACACGAACAAAAAAGAAAGGTGGATTTTTAAAGCATGATGAGAGCCTTTTTATACCCTTTTAAACCCATTCGCATTGCTCCATAATTCCTCTCACAAACAGATTCTAATCTTATTAAATTGAACATACATGAACTCAATCAAAGACAAGCTTGCATACTTCAAAGAAATTCTACAACGTAACTGGTTGTTCACGAGGAAATGAAACCACTATCACACCAAGCATAGTGATCAGGAAGGACAAATAAGTAGCAAAACTAACTTCAGAACTACTACTTTGCAATTTGACTTATGAAAGAGTAGACCCCCTTTTGATTCTAACCAACAACAATGTTAAATGAGTCTTCCAACTAAGCAATCATGTGATCTCAGAATAATCTTGATGTCAAATAAAATTTTCAGCTTCAATTTACTACACAAAACAAGCTAGTTTCATGCAAACAACAAGACATGGACTGGAAGCTACAATTTTAGATGAAGTTAAATGTTGCCAATTAACATGCATAGAAACTCAAGAGGCAGGCAAAGATTGTTTCTGGAAAATCGCACACAAATACACCAACAACTCAAGTTTTCAACTAATGGTCATGGAGTCTGACGTTTCTCAGTCGAACATATAAGAAATCGAGCAAATCAGAACATGAGACAAGCGACTAAACTCATGAAACTCCAAGAAATTGGAGCAGCCATTTCAAACTTTCTAAAATCATGTGATTAATTTTTTGATAACAACAGAATCCAAGCACAAACTGTTGTGCGTGTTTAAAAGAAGAGAATATAACGATTTAGGCATCGACGAGCAGGCATACGACCCTAACAATGTAACTACAGTCTAAATATTCTGGCACCAGAAATCACTCGTACTAGAAAATCATATAACCAAGTGAAGAACCATGAGAATATGCATTACTTATTCAGACTCGTTTGACAATCATAAAGCCGAACAGATCGTCCGTTTCAAATCGAGAAAATCTTAACCCAAAATATCCATAATAATGACTAAAATCATTCGATGCATAGAAAACGACCATTCGAATTAACTTTTGCTAATTGAGGATGCTCAAGCAAATCAAAACAGTGGGAACAAGATTCAAACAACAAAACGACATGTCAAATATCATTTCCAAACGTGAATCGAAACTGAATGCTAACTCCAAATTCAACCTCTACTAGAATTTATCGAAGACCTACTTCTACAGATGGATTCCCATGGCTCGTATCGTATTTTCAATCAACACCCAAACAGATATAAGAAAAGAGAAGGAGATTGAATCTGATTGCGCGAAACTTTGATTAATTTCGTTTGGAATCCAATACAAATGAATCCGGCCTTAAAATTGGGAGTAACAACAGCTGAGAAATGGAAACTAGCAATCATGAACAAACCTCAATCGGCAACTCGTTGACTCCACGACAAACTTTAAACAAACTCCATAGTTGAATTCCAAGTCAAGAAGCTAGTATATGTTTTTTTGTTTTTGTTTTGGAAATCGAAAGAACAAACTAAAAAAAACTCTAACGTTATTTATATGAATGAAACCGAAATTAGAAGATGAAGATTGCCAAATCAGAACTAAAACCCTAGCTTTCTGTCTCTGAAATTTTCTCCTCAAAGACTGTCCGATTTTTCTCTTTTATAGTTCGAAATCGAACAAATGGAGGGTCTAGATTGACAGTGGTTCAATCTACGACCTCCATTTATTCGATTCCAACTTAGAGAGCAAGATAACGCGTCTATAATGATGAGATTCGTTGGGATTTTGCAACGTGAAAGATGAAACGAAGGGAAGGAGGGACCATAGGGACCAGTGCTTACGTAGATTGCCGGATTTTGGGTGATTTTTGGCGGGTTTGGGGTAGGGGAACGGCGGGCAGAGGTGTGCTGATAGGGGGCGCTGTTTGGGTGGAGTTACATTAGGGTAAGGTTTGGGAAATATTAGGTTTTTATATTATGGTAGGGAGGAATATGGGCTATTGGATCAAAGTGAATGGATGGCCAAGATTAGAGGGTAAAATGGGGCGGGTGACGGGTCGATCCGACGGGTGAGGGGGTTTGATGGCTTAAGGAATTGAGTTGTTAAATTTTGGGCTTCTATTTGTTAAATTTGGGCCATAAGAAAGCTAAAAAAATCCAATTTAAATACCTACAAAGATGTAAAAACTTCTAATAGATTTTGATAAACTATTAATATTAAAATAAAAGCTAAAAATGAAAGTTGAAACTGTTTTTTGGTATTTTCAAGGATTATATTAGAATAAAAATAGGTTGAAAGAAATATGTCTTTCTAAAAATACCTAATATTGAATTAAATAGAAAAATGAAACTATTTTTAATTGTTTTTCATTTTTTTGTATTTTTTCAATTTTTGTGCCTAAATTTGGAATTAAATGTAATAATAAAGTGAAATCCTATAGAAATAAACTCAATCAATATCCTAAAAATACTAGGACTATTAACGGTAATTCTAATGTGTAGATCAAAAATTACATGTCTACAGCTGCCCATCTTTGATGGAAAACACGAAGTGTTTTCAGACAAAGAACAACAAGACTTGTTTTTTGACCCGACCCTTATTTAGAGAGATAAAAACTAAAAGAAAAGAGAATGTCATCGAGCCCTGGTATTTGAGTTGCCTACTTATCCTTGGCTAAAAAGGAATCTGGCCACGTGTAGTTCGGAGTGAGAAGAGCGATGTAGTATACCGAGGTGGAGAACCGAGTGAAGTGCCGTCGAGGTTCCGGTCTGCGTTTCCTGCCATTACATCGAAAATAAAAGGAAAAATTACAGCAAAAGTAAAAGAAAAATACAAGATCCTATCTACTTCTTGTCTTGAATCTTCCTTGAATCTCTACTTGATCTTCAACATGAAACTGAAAAATGGACCCTGTTCTTTGGGCGGGCTCCTGACGCTTCATAAATTTGCAAATTGAAAGTAACTCTGAAATGAATTCCCTCGTTCTCCAGGTGGGCGCCTGCCAATAGCTTAACTTTGAAATAATTTCCCTAATTCTCCAGGTGGGCGCCTGATTGCCAAAACTTGAACTGTATTCCCTTGTTCTCCAGGTGGGCGCCTGATTACCAAAACTTGAACTGTATTCTCTTGTTCTCTAGGTGGGCGCCCGATTGCCAAAACCTTGAACTGTATTCCCTTGTTCTCCAGGTGGGCGCCTGATTGTCAAAAACTTGAACTGTATTCCCTTGTTCTCCAGGTGGGTGCCTCATTACCAAAAACTTGAATTGTATTCCCTTGTTCTCCAGGTGGGCGCCTGATTACCAAAAACTTGAACTGTATTCCCTTGTTCTCCAGGTGGATGCCTGATTGCCAAAAACTTGAACTGTATTCCCTTGTTCTCCAGGTGGGCGCTTGATTGCTAAAACTTGAATTGTATTCCCTTGTTCTCCAGGTGGGCGCCTGATTGCCAAAAACTTGAACTGTATTCCCTTGTTCTCCAGGTGGGCGTCTGATTGCCAAAACTTGAATTGTATTCCCTTGTTCTCCAGGTGGGTGCCTGATTTTCAAAACTTGAACTGTATTCCCTTGTTCTCCAGGTGGGCGCCTGCCATTAAAACAAAACAGACAAAACAAAAGAAATTTTTCTGCCCCAGTTTGGTATCTGGGCACATCTGTGAGTGTTAATCGAATCATGTTACCTAAAAGAGCTCTAAGAGTTTAAAAGCTAAATCCCATTATCTAGGAGGGACCTGAAAAATTCAAATTATATCTCATCTTAAGAGTGACAACTTTAAAGCTAAATTATATTTCCTAAAGGTAGAACTTACGCTAAATCTTGTTATCTATGAAGGTCTTGAAATTTCACTAGGTCTCATTATACAGGAGGGTCCTGAGAACTTTTAAAATTAAATCCCAATATCCAGGAGGGCCCTGAAAATTTTAAATTAAATCCCATTATCCATGAGGGTCCTGAAAATATGAAAACTAAATTCCATTATCCAGGAGGGTCCTGAAAATTTAAATTAAATCTCATTATCCAAGAGGCTCCTGAAAGCTTAAAAACCTAAATTCCATTATCCAGGAGGGTCCTGAAGAATTAAAATTAAATCCCATTATCCAGGAGGGTCCTGAAAAGCCGAGAATGAACATACCTAAGCCATGCTCTCTTCTTAGAGGATTCTGAACATAATTTCTTGCCCCCGAACCATGTCCTTCTTCATGGGAGGGTCCCTGTGGATTAACAAATTTTCCTGCCCTTGTTTCAGACGAATAAAATTTTGTTAGTTCGAAAACGTGGTAGTTAGTTTGTGGCATCATTGCTGAGTGTCTGCTTCTGCCACTGCCATGCTTCATTCCGATTTAGCTGCTTCGGGCCAGCAAGGAGTTGTTTGACCTTTTGATTGGAACTGAACCACAAAACCTCTGAATGACCTGAATATCTTACACTCACTTATTCCATTGTGTTTTCATTGTGAAAGTTGCTGAATCCTTGTATTTTCTCAAAATTCAAGATTCACCTGATTACACGAACCTCAGTTATCACTATACTGCTTATTCCAAATCATGTCAATTGTGATGTGCCTGGACGAACTCCGCTTTGTGCAATTTAGAAGCTGGTAGTAGGCTTTGGAATCCTTTCCTGCTTGTTAAACAAGGGCTAACTCGAAAGAGACTCATAAAGATAGACTTAAAGAGCAAAGTGAAATGATTTTTGTCAAAAGGAACAAAGGAAAATTTTGAACACAGATGACTATGTGAAGAAGAATGGGAAAAAGAAGACTTATCTGAGTGAAGCGGCTAGCTCCAATGATTATGACATGCATTTCAGATTGATCAGCCTAATCTGTCCAACCAATCATATTTTCAGTTCATGGCATGTATTCATACTTCAAAAATCGGGCTTTCACTGATCCAATTTCTCTGTAAAGTCATGAGCCTTATTCGACTTGTAGTGCCCCGAAGGATTTTCACCAACAAGCCTCTCTCATTTGCTCATCTATCAACTCACCATCGCCCTACGGTGACCGCGAGGGTTTTCACCAATAAGACTCTCTCATTTTAAATTTTGTCTCAGCTCACCATAGCTTTATTGTGCCCGTGAGGGTTTTCACCAATAAGACTCTCTCATTTTAAATTTTCTCTCAACTCACTATCGCCTTACGGTACCCGTAAGGGTTTTCACCAATAAGACTCTCTCATTTTAAATTTTCTCTCAACTCACAATCGCCTTACGGTGCCCGTGAGGGTTTTCACCAATAAGACTCTCTCATTTTATTCATTTTTCCCTTGTGTCCATGAACAGAGCGTTAACCATGATGTAAATCATACCTTTATCTTTCTTGTCTTGGCATCCTTAAAGATTGATCGGAAGGTATTTCTCTGGACCGTAATGTAGGCTTTTGGATAAGGCTAGAAAGAAAGGGTGGCATGAAGGCTCAAAATAATTTAAGATGAAAAGAGTTCAAAATTTCAACTTTTGGAATCAGATCTTTTGCAAAACCTAAACTTCTGCCCCAGTTTCTTTGGGCCTGGGGAATTTTAAATTTTTATTTTGATGGGACCAAACCGTGTAAGGCTGCCTACGTATCCTTAAAAGGAATCAGGTCGAACGTAGTTCAAAAGAAAGTTGTTTTTTTTTGTTGTTTTTTTTTCTTTTTCTTTTTTTCTTTTTTTTTTTCCTTTTCTCTTTTTTCTTCTTTTTTTTTTCATTTTCTCCTTTTCTTTTTCTTTTTCCTTCTTTTTTTTTTCATTTTTTTCTTTTTTTTTCATTCTCTAATTCTGCTCATTATTCCAAAAAAGGGTATGAAAGAAAATAAATAAGGCCCAAAAGGGGTAGCAAAGGATGAAAGTATTTGGGTAGCAGAACAAAATGCCTTCGTCATTTCAACTTTGAACATGCCAAGTACAAGATGCAATTGAGGATAAAAACTCATACATAGTATCTCTTGACTGCATTAGAATTGATAGCCATTTACACATTTGCCTTCTATATCTGTTAAATACAAAGCACCATTGGGCAACACTCTTGTCACCATGAACGGCCCCTGCCAGTTTGGGACGAACTTGCCTTTAGCTTTAGCCTGATGAGGAAGGATGCATTTCAATACCAGCTGGCCCACTTCGAATTTCCGAGGACGCACCTTCTTGTTGTATGCTCTTGCTATTCTCTTCTGATACAATTGACCATGACATATTGTGACCAATCTTTTCTCATCAATCAAACTCAACTGCTCTAGTCGAGTTTTGACCCACTCATCATCATCAATTTCAGCTTTTGCAATGATCCGAAAAGATGTAATCTCAACTTCTGCAGGTATAACTGCCTTAGTTCCATATACTAGCAAATAAGGAGTTGCACCTACTGAAGTGCGAACAGTAGTGCGATAACCCAGTAAGGCAAAAGGCAACTTTTCATGCCACTGCCTAGAACTTTGAACCATCTTACGAAGTATCTTCTTTATGTTCTTGTTGGCAGCCTCAATAACTCCATTTGCCTTGGGGCGATACGGAGTGGAGTTCCGATGCATGATCTTGAACTGTTGGCATACCTCTTTCATCAAATGACTGTTGAGATTAGCAGCATTGTCTGTGATGATCACCTTGGGAATTCCGAACCGACAAATGATATTTAAATGAACAAAATCTACATCTGCCTTCTTGGTCACGGACTTGAAATTTACGGCTTCAACCCACTTGGTAAAGTAATCAATGACTACCAGAATAAACCTATGCTCGTTCGATGCTGACGGCTCTATTGGTCCAATGACATCCATGCCCCAAGCAACAAAGGGCCAAGGTGCAGACATTATGTGTAACTCAGATGGGGGAGAGTGAATCAAATGACCGTGTACCTGGCATTGATGACATTTGTGAACAAAACTGATACAATCCCGTTCCATGGTGATCCAATAATAACCTGCTCAAAGTATCTTCTTTTCCAAGACATACCCATTTATATGCGGCCCGCAAACTCCAGAATGTACTTCGGCCATGATAGTTGAAGCTTCTTTAGCATCTATGTACCTCAGCAGTCCTAAATCTGGAGTCCTCTTGTATAAGAATCCCCCACTTAAGAAAAATCCACTAGCCAAACGTCGAATGGTTCTCTTTTGATCACCCGTGGCAAGTACTGGATATACCCCCGACTTGATGTATTCCTTGATATCATGGAACCAAGGTTCGCTATCAGTTTCCTCCTCAACCACATTACAATAAGCATGTTGATCACAAACTTGGATATGCACGGGGTCGACATAAGCCTTGTCAAGATGATGTAACATTGACGCCATAGTAGCCAAGGCATCGGCAATCTCATTATAAACTCTGGTAATATGTCTGAATTCTACTGACCTGAATCATTGACAAAGATCATGCAGACACTGTCGGTGCGGTATGAGCTTCAAGTCCCGAGTCTCCCATTCTCCTTGAATCTGGTGAACCAACAAATCTGAATCTCCCAGAACCAGTATTTCCTGGACTCTCATGTCTATGGCTAACCTCAAACCCAGAATGCATGCTTCATACTCAGCCATGTTGTTGGTGCAATAAAATTGAAGCTGGGCTGTTACAGGGTAGTGTTGCCTTGTTTCAGAGATGAGTACAACCCCTATTCCGACACCTTTCATGTTAGCAGCTCCATTAAAGAAGAGTTTCCA
The DNA here is from genome assembly GCF_000715075.1 of Nicotiana tabacum. Classification (NCBI taxonomy): domain Eukaryota; kingdom Viridiplantae; phylum Streptophyta; class Magnoliopsida; order Solanales; family Solanaceae; genus Nicotiana; species Nicotiana tabacum. Next base: position 45,894,526 of record NC_134089.1, on the reverse strand, counting down.
ACCTGGATTTTCATCATGGTCCACCTCTTCAACATGCATCACTTCTTCATCAGGAAAATAAGTCTTCAGTGGCTCATATTCTTCATCCACCGGATTCTCGGCCAAGTGGTCGGTCAAGTCTTGGGCTTTCATCGCGGTCCTAGTCACATAGATGATTTCAAACTCTATAAGTAAAATCTGCCACTTTGCAAGTCTTCTCGTGGGCATAGGCTTCTGAAAGATATACTTTAGAGAATCCATGCGAGAAATAAGGTAAGTAGTGTAGGACGACAGATAATGCTTCAACTTTTGTGCCACCCAAGTCAGGGCGCAACATGTCCTCTCGAGCAGAGTGTACTTAACCTCATAGGGAGTGAACTTCTTACTGAGATAATAGATTTCTTGTTCCTTCTTTCCCGTGATGTCATGTTGACCTAATACACAGCTAAAAGAATTATCCAAGACCGTCAAATAGAGAATTAAAGATCTCCCAGGCTCTGGTGGGACCAACACAGGTGGATTCGACAGGTATCTCTTAATCTTATCAAATGCTTCTTGACACTCGTCAGTCTATTTGACTGCAACATTCTTCTTCAGTAGCTTAAAGATCGGCTCGCAGGTTGTCGTGAGCTGAGCAATGAACCTGTTGATGTAATTTAACCTTCCAAGCAAACTCATCACCTCAGTTTTGTTCTTTGGGGATGGTAACTCTTGGATGGATTTGATCATCGACGGATCCAACTCAATACCGCATCGACTGACCACGAATCCCAACAGTTTCCCAGATGGGACACCAAATGCACATTTTGCTGGATTGAGCTTGAGGTTATACCTGCGGAGCCTTTGGAAAAACTTCCTCAAGTCCTTGACATGGTCAAATTGCTTCTTTGACTTTATGATCACGTCATCTACATAAATCTCAATCTCCTTGTGTATCATGTCATAAAATATGGTGGTCATCGCCCTCATATAAGCTTCCCCAGCATTCTTTAGACCAAATGGCATTACCCAGTAGCAATATATTTCCCATGGCATGATGAACGCTGTCTTTTCTGCATCTTCCTCGTCCATCAAGATTTGGTGATATCCCGCGTAACAATCCACAAAAGACCTATCTCATGCTTGGCACAATTATCGATTAGAATGTGAATGTTTGGAAATGGAAAATCATCCTTTGGGCTCGCTTTGTTAAGATCACGGTAATCAACACATACCCTGGTTTACCATCCTTCTTTGGTACTGGCACAATGTTACGAATGACCTTAGCACCAAGTTGCTTTGTGATTTCTTCTTTGATCTTCACGCTCATGTCAGTTTTGAACTTTCTTAGCTTTTGCTTGACAGGAGGGAATGTTGGATCAGTTGGCAATTTATGAACTACCAGATCAGTGTTCAGACCCGGCATATCGTCATATGACCATGCAAAGACATATTTGTACTCAAACAATATTTTGATTATTTCCTCCTTAACTTGCGGCTCTAAATGAATACTTATCTTGGTTTCCCTAACATTATCCTGGTCCCCTAAATTAATTGCTTCAGTTTCACTCAGATTAGACTTTGGTTTTTCTTCAAATTGTTTTAGCTCTTTACTGATTTCCTCAAATGTTGCTTCTTCATCATATTCTATTTCATCATCATATTCTACTTCTTGGATTGTTATTTCAGAATTAGATTGACTTTTAAGACTCGGATGAAAATTCCTCATGCATGTCATGTCATTGCAACAAGCATAAAAAGAACTGTACAAAAGAAAACAAAATGAAACGCTATTAGAAATACTGGAAAATGGGAAATTGCATTTCATTAAAAATAAAAGGATAGAAGGGTTTGAACATCAAAACAAGCAAAAACTAAAAATCTGGACTACAACCCTTGAATAACCCAGAAAACAGAAAGGAAAACAAAGCAGACTACCAAAACTCCTTCCTGGCGGGGAGAGGAGTAGCTTCCCAATTGCTAAGCTTCACGTTTGGCCCAACGAGCTGCACATATGCTTTACTAGAACCTTCACCAACTTCTACCATATTGACCTCATCAAACAGACTCTGGAACCTCTTGATCAGATCTTCATCAACATCGACCACAGATTTTGGCACTGATGAGGTTGGAGGTTTTTCGGCCCCTGGCTTGACAAAAGACTTAGAGATGTGAGGGACAGGCTTGGGGAGTGACCATACCTTCTGTTTTCGATTTTTAACCCTTTTCACGTCCTTCTCTGTGGGCATGAATCCTAAACCAAATGTACCCGGATTCCCACTGGGGTGCACTGGATGCACTATACCCTACATAGATGAGCCTAGACCCTTACTCGGCACAAAACCATTTTTTAACATTTCATTCGCTACCATGACAGATTAGGACCCGGAATGCATTCTCCTTCGGGGATCTTCTCAACGGACACTGTTTCAAAAGTTTGATAGACCCAAGGTCCTTTATCATCTTAAACTTCAATAAACGGAATGACTGTGTCACTACAAGCGAATAAGTCCTCGTCACCATGCACAACTAGTTCCTGCCTGTCCCATTCGAACTTCACCATTTGGTGCAGAGAAGATGGGACTGCCTTAGCAGCATGTATCCAGGGCCTGCCCAACAACAAATTGTAGGAGACATCCACATCTAACACTTGGAATTCCATGGTGAACTCAACTGGCCCTATCGACAATTCGAACATTATATCTCCAATAGAATCTTTACCTCCCCCATCAAAGCCTCGAACACACACTGTTCATGTGGATTCTTTCGGTGCCGATCTTCAATTTTTGCAGAGTAGACAGGGGGCAAATATTTGCACTAGAGCCATTGTCAACTAAAACCCTTGAGACAACAGAATCTTCACACTTCACCGTGAGATAAAGAGCTCGGTTGTGTTCTGTACCCTCCATAGGAAGTTCATCATCTGAGAAAGTGAACCTGTTTACTTCGAAGATCTTGCTAGCTATATTTTCCAAGTGGTTCACTGTGATTTTGTTAGGAACATGTGCCTCATTCAAAATCTTCATCAGGACCCTGCGATGTTCATCTGAATGTATCAATAAAGACAAAAGAGAAATCCGAGCTGGTGTTTTCCTTAACTGCTCCACAATGGAATAATCCTGCACTTTCATCTTTTTCAGGATCTCCTCAGCCTCTTCTTTGGTAACTGATTTCTTTACTGGCATTTGGCTATCCTTGAATGGCTTGGATTTCCTTAATTCTTCTAGGGTGAAACTTCTCCCAGAACGAGTCAATCCTCCAGTTTCATTAACTATTTCCTCTATTTATTTTCCTTTGTATGTCACTATCACTTGTTTGTAATTCCACGGAATAGCCTTGGCATCAACCACTGGCAGCTGGGTCACTAGTTTAATGATGATAAGGGTAATAGGAGCCCCCTTCACAACTATGACAGGCTTACTTGGAATCCCTGGCACTACCATTTTTGAACTTTCCGGACTTGCCCCAATATCTTTCGAAGGCTCTTTCACGACCAACACCAGTGGCTTCAAATTGAGCGAGCTCAGCTTTTCTGTCGCCCCTTCAACTATCAAGGGCTTTGCTTTGGTAGAGTCTGGAGCTTTAACCAAATTACTTTCACTGGCCCGAATCATCATGATGGACTTAGAAGACTTCTTGGGCTCCCCATCCTTGTGAACTATTTCGATCATATGCATCTCTGTATGGGCTGGTAAAGGGTTTTAGTTGATGTTCGGCGTGTCTGAACTTTGGACTACAATTTGGTTTGTATCAATGAGCTCCTGGATTGCCCTTTTCAAATGCCATCACTTCTCTATGTCATGCCCTGGAGCATCAGAACAATAGGCGCATCTTAGGGAATAATCGAGGTTCTTTGGAGGGGGATTTGGTATCTTTGACTCAATCGGCCTCAAGACGTCCAACTGCCTTAACCTTTGAAACAGACTAGCATAGGACTCTCCAAGCGGGGTAAAAGTTTGTTTCCGCTACTGTCTCTCTCTTCTATACTCCGGCCTTGGTAGAAAATTTGAACTGTTGGGGTTTTGGTAGGGTTGTGGAGATGGATAGGTATTTTGTGGAGCTGGAGCACACCATTGCGGGTAAGGAGGGGGTTGAGCATATGATTGTGCATGGTGAATATGGTATTGGGGTGGCTTGGCTGAGTATTGGAGGTTTTGCGGGGGGAAGTAATGTTGGGGTGGATTATATAGAGCTTGGGCGTAAGTTTGAGGTCAGGGTCGAGGAGGGGTGTACAGATGAGGTGAACCCCTCTGGCTATGCCATGATCCAGAGACAACCATGGCGACATCGTCCTTCTTCTTCTTGCCTAGCAAACTTCCGGTACCACTCTAGATTGCCTGGGTGGTTGCTTTTATAGCAGAATAGCTCATGATCTTGCTCGACTTAAGCTACTCTTCCTCCATTTCTCCTATCTCTACCACATCATTGAAAGACTTACCAATGGCTGAGATTAAATGGCCATAGTAAGTGGGATCCATGGCTTGAAGAAAGTATTCAACCATCTCGTCTTCTTCAATCGGAGGATTGACTCGTGCAGCTTGCTCCCTCCATTGGAACCCATATTCTCTAAAGCTTTCACTGGGCCTCTTTTCTATCTTGGTCAAAGATAGATAGTCTGGGATAATATCTATATTGTACTGAAGTGCCGAGCGAAGTCCTGAGCCATATCGTCCCATGTGTACCACCTGCTGGCGTCCTGGCGGGTGTACCATTCTAAAGCTGCCCCACTCAGACTCTGGCTGAAGTATGCCATCAATAATTCATCTTTTCCCCCGGTTCCTCTCATTTTACTACAATAACCCCTCAGATGAGCTACAGGATCCCCATGTCCGTCATACAAGTCAAACTTGGGCATCTTGAACCCGGTAGGCAGTTCGACATCGGGGAACAAACACAAATCCTTATAGGCCACACTCACCTGGTTTCCCAACCCTTGCATATTTCTCAATGATTGCTCCAGACTCTTTACCTTCCTAAACATCTCTTCTTGCTCTACGTTCTTGGGTGGTTTGTCAGTTTCAACATGAGGCTCAAAGTGGGGAGTGTAATAATAAGGATCTAGGATTTTGAATATGGGTTCCAGGGCATAATATTGGTTATCTGGAGCTGGGAATGCGGGCTCACTAAAGGATCGGTGGAGGGTAGCTTGTGGAGGGGGTACAAAAATAGGAGCAGATATCGGAGCAGGGTACGAGGTTATTTTGGCTAGTGGAGCATGAAAAGTTTGGGCCGAAGTGCCGGGGAGTTGTGGTAAGGGGTAAAGCCCGGTGCATGTTGTGGGGAAAGATCAATGGTATTGGGCATCTGTGATTAGGAGAGTGGTGGAATGAAAGCAAGGTTTTCTGTGTAGTTGGTAGGGAACGAGGGTGAAAGGTGTCCCTTAATCCAGGCTTGATACATTTCCGCCATCTGATGCTTCAACCTCCGGATCTCCTCTTGCAGTTCCGATTCCGACTCAACAATCTCCCTTGGTGAGTCTACAACTCCTGTGTCTGTTTCTTTGCTAGCCATGACTGTTTGGCTCTTTGACCTGGTGTTGTATGGATGACTTGTCAGGATGCCAACAAACTAACCACCTTCCTAAATTAAATAAAGATAACAGAGCAAAACAACACAAACTATCATGTTAACGTTAGGGCATTTATCATATGATAATATCACATACGTGAAATGTACTTAGCAACAATTAGCAGTTCTATAATGGGTTTGAGGGTTGTAGGGTCATATGGCATCATCCCAATTTGCTCATTTCAGTCCTTGCTTCTCTTTCTTTTCTTGCACATCATTTTCTTCGCACTCTTTTCTTTTGGCTTATCACTTTTTTATACCAAAAATGGTTTGATCGAACCCGATGTAGGTTGCCTACATATCATGTCCCTCATAAATCAGACCAAGCGTAGTTCTGGAAAAGTGATGGAAAATAAACTAAAAATAAAATCTTTTTGGGATTTTCATTTAAAAAATTTTCGATATTAAAATACAATGGGAAGTACGATAATGAAAGACCTGACAGACTCAACTACACTATGATAGACTCTAACACTACCTAAAGGACTCAGTACTCCTAAACAAGACACAAAAGTAAAAGACAACATAAGACAATCTCAAAACACCTAAATAGAATGACTCCTCAAGCTGCTCCTGAATGCGACGGTCCGGGCTGGGACGGGTCTGATGAAGATTCGGATGGCCCCAACAATCCTGTCGAATCTAAGCTCTGTATTATACCCTGCAAAGACACCTCGAAACTGGGAATGAGAATCGTGGAATGCGCGCCTGCATCTGGAAGGCTGACTCTAGTAAGGTACTCACGGTGCTGCAGAGGCGGCTTAACCCCCAAGCCACTAAAGCGATCATTTTAGGCCTCACAAAATTAGAGGCCCCAAATGATACTCTTTTTATATATAATTTAAATATTAATTGTATTTATTAAATAGTGATAAGAAATTTTTTCAACCATCTTTTGTTACCTTGTCACCAATCGTTAATAACATAGTTTTATATTTCATGTTGTCTTTTATCAGAGTTGGTTGAGAAAATTCAAATGAAAGTGAAAGACAATTAAAAGCTCGTTCGGACATACAAAATTTTTCCTTTTTTTTTTAATTTTTTTTGAAATCTTACCCATTTTTTCAATTTCAATTGAAAGTGAATTTTTAAATTTGAAAAACTGGTTCTCACCAATTTTTCAATTGAAAATGGGATTTTGCTAGTTTTTAATTTTACAAATTTTACTCTATATTTTTAAAATTTATAAAATAACCCCATAAGTTATCAACCTACAACTACTCGTAGAAACACAAAACGCGCAGGTTTTATTGCAAAGTGTGATATTCCAACATGGCGTTCTCTCTTTAGTGCAATGATCTAAATTTTTTATCAATTCTGGTACTCTTTGTTTGTTGATAGAATTTTTATCACTTACTTTCCATGGGCATGAAACATGAAACTTTTTATGCTGATCCATCTATTTATTTTAGTTATGCTTTTTTGTAGTATAGAAACATGACAGTTTATTCTTTTTAGTTATGCTTTTTGTTTAAAAGATTGGGGTGGTTTTGATAATTTTTACAAGTTGTGGGGTATAAATCATGTTTCTTGATTTTGAAAAAAGACATCCAAATATCTTGCAAAAATTATAACCAAACACAACTTCATCTTCAATTCAAATTTTAGTGAAATTCTAAATTTGATTTTTTTTTTTGGAATTCATGTCCAAACGCCTACTAAATTTGCGGTTACTTTCTGGTTCTTCTTACTACAACTTGAATAAATTTTATTTACAACTCTAACTTTGTAAGATAGTTTTTTTCAAGATCTTTGTTGGCACGCTTCAAGCTAATTAGATCATAAAATATATATCATCTTTGTAAATACAAATTTCTACTTGATTGTTACTTTGGGAGGCAATGCTATATAGTAAATTATGTTGACGATCATGTGAAAAGAAAAAAATTCAAAATTAAATTTAATAAAATCTTATCAAAGTTAATAATGTTTCAACAAAGATTAAAGGGGTTGGTTACACTGTCAAGATGAAAGTGCATCTCAAAAAGTAGAAAAGAAAGAAAAAAACTTCAACAAAAATATTTAAAAATATTAAATAAGTTTAAGGCCTCTTATAATGTCTTGGCTTTAGGCCTCCAATACTATTGAGCCGCCTCTGCGGTGCTGTCCTATGTTCTCTACCAACCCTGCCAACTGTGATCTCAGTGACTGAAGTATAGTTCGAACCCCAACCCTTTCTACTGCATGGGCCTCTTATGCCTGGGTAAATCGATCCATCAACTGTCTCATCAATATCCGTGAGGTGGCCTCCTCGTCAAATACTCCTCTAACATGTCGGGGCAATGGCCTGCTAACCCCCCGCTGAGTAGATTGTAGCCATATGAAGTACTCATAGGTATACCCAGGTGAATGTGGGTCAGCTGCTAAGTATCACTACCCATCTTCATTGCATGATGCTAATAGGTCTGGATGTCGACCTCCCTGTGAGTCATAGTGTCAAATTCCCTAATGAAGTCACGAGAATCAGGAATGTAGGGGACTTCTTGCCGTCTCCTTAATTGACGCATCACTCTAGCAGGGGTATATGGTCTAGTACACCAAAGTCCAATCAGTACCAAGAAGTTTTGCACGCGAGATCCTGCTAAGATCAGGTCCAAATCAATCTAAAGATATGACCACAAAATCTTCTCTTCAGTCAAGGACCCTAAGTAAGCAACCCAAGCCTGAACTCCGAGTGGTAAGGCAAACTCATCGAACGTCATTCTATTCTCGACACACTTCACTCGATCTCTCAGACAATGGTCAATCACATCTTTCTCAAACATGGTGGCGGGATGTAAGTGTTCCATCATCCACAGCTGCAGCAACAAGTTGCTTCCCTCAAAGAACCTCTTACCCTCTCGAATCTTGGTCAAAGCACGATAGATCTCTACCAAAATTGTCGGAACCAAGGTGACCTTACTACTGTGTTTATCATGGAAAATTGCAAAGGCTATTGACCCCAGACTCATGCTAATATGTCTGCCCTCCAAAGGAAATACTAGGAGACCCAACAATGATATAGCGAAGACAATAGGACGCCTCTTCTTCCAAGAATCATATGATATGGAAAGTTTATCTACGAAGGTCTCATACCCAGTAGGATGAGCAAACCTCTCAAATAAAAAGTCCAAAGATACCCAAGATTGATCTAGACATCCCACGTGATTTTATAAATCCATCCTTATTATCTTAAGGAACTTGGTGCTTGAATGAGCCCTTGTGTAAATCAAATTCTTGTCTAGGTATGGCAGGCGAGTTAGCCCGGCTATCTCAACTAAGATGGGTGTCATCTCAAGATTCCCAAACTTGAATACCATCCCCTGTAGGTCCCACAATTTCAACATTGCTTCTACAAGGTCGGGACGGGGAGTGATGTCCATCAAAGAAATAAGAGTCCCTAATTCTCCCATCAAATCACGCTGCTCAAGTAATGTGAATATGTTCCACCATTTTACTAGCCTTCTAGGGACTTTGACCACCACTGATACTCTAGTGTTGGTAAGTGGATCCATACCCGGATGGGGAAAATATGGTTAATGACTCAAGACATTATGTGACACCACAACATTTCCTAGGGGACGGTTGAGCTATTTTTGCAAAATGGCCCGAGGGGCCGAAAGTGGCTAAAAGTGCAGACTCAACAAAGGTGACCTCAAAGACATGGAAATACCTCACTAAAGCTTATATGAATTCAAACTCCCAATAATCATGTCCCAAAATTAATTTGCAGAAATGACCCATTTTGCAAAGACGACTGATATGGCCAGAAGTGGCTAAAGATGCAAACTCGAAAAGGACGAACTTTAAAATAATATGGCACCTAGTTGTGGTAATTGGACCACTTTTGCAAAAATGACCTCATTTTTGAAAATGACCGATGTGGCCAAAAGTGGCTAAACATGCAAAATTTGGCTAAGACCCCGCAAAGCCAAGAACCTAAGACTTACTAGGAAGACCGGACCCTATATGGGCTGCCTGCGTAACCCGTCCCGAAAGACGAGAATCAGGTATGCGTAATTCGGGAAGATCAGACATGGAAAAAAGCTTTTTTAAAAAAAAAATGCAACTAATTTGGAAAAACTATTTTTTTTTGTCTTTTTGAAAAATGATGGAAAATGTAAAATCTATTTTGGATTTTCCTCCTTTCTCTTTTTTTTTTTGATTTTTGGAAAACTATGAAAGAAAAATGTGGGTGGTCCCTACTTGCTTCATTTTATATTCCACCCTCAAATATCCTTGGTCCACCAAACGACCCTTTTACCCCTAAAGAGATGTAGCATGTAGCACATATGGAAGATTAAATGTCTTTTTTGGGCCATAAACCCATTTTAACATAATTTGGATAGGCCTCCTACAATGGGACACGGTGCTTGGGACCAAACCCTGCTAGGTTTAAATTATATGATGCACATAAGCACGACCTAAAGGCTGACCTACAGTTTGTGTTCACTAGACAAGGCAATTCGGGGCGACACGTTGTCGATGGCGGCTGCTCTAGCTGTCCGCCCACTCTACGCTCCTAGGCCACCCCCTAGAGACACGGGTGACTCACAAAAAGGCCGTGTATGCTCAAACGTACTCCGAAAGACTTGTTGCAGAAAGAAGATTCGGGGTTATGCAAATGATGCAATTTGTAAAGCAGTAACACATAAAGAAAATATTGTAAACAAATAAGCAACTAGAAAATAAAACAACATAAGAAAAAATAAAAATCAAATAAAGCAAATAAAACACATAAAAACCTCAACCGAATATCCTAAAAAGCCAACAAGATCAAGTACTAGCTCGAACCTGCAACTCCCCAGCAGAGTCGCCAGAGCTGTCACACCCCTTTTTTTAACCAACTTCATTAACCCTCTTAAATATATAAAAAGATTTGTAAAGCTCAAAAAGGGGTTTTAATTAAAAGAGACAAAGAATATTGTGTTTCAAAAGATTTTTAGAGTCGCCACCTGACATTTGATTTCGGTGTGTCAGGCCACCGTTTTTTAGAAATAATTTTCCTTCTAAAACACTTTGGACTCAAAACTAAGTTGGCACCAGAGATTTGGGTA